>NC_090180.1:7832006-10622006 GCF_024679245.1 Pseudorasbora parva
GTGTGTGTGTGTGTGTGTGTGTGTGTGTGTGTGTGTGTGTGTGTGTGTGTATTTTGTTTCTTTTTATCTACTTAATCATTTTGCGAAGCTTATGTATCCTTCTTTAGTTTCGACTATTGGGCTGAAACTTGTTACCATGTTGGATTTTGTGGAACTAAGATGCTCAAATAAATAAAGATGATGATGATGATGATGATGATGATGATGGTTTCCCATTATATACAATGTATCTAATTAGCATATGAATTTATTCTTTGGACAAAATAAAATTAAAAAGTAACTATAATAATGAGAGTAATAATTTATTGCTTATTCACTTATGTCTAGTGTCTTAGTTAGTGGTTATGTATGAAACTGATGCATGTCTCATAAAAGAAAGTCATATTCGAAAAGTTTTCTTGAGATGTTAATTTACGACAAACAAAATGAAAATGAATCAGATTTAAATGATAAATGCAAAATATTATCATATTCCTGTAAACATGTTGAATTTAGTCATTCAATCAATTTCAGTCACTCTGTACTGCTCTGTACTGTAACGTCCTTTACAGAGGGGGAAAAAACTCAAAATTATTTTATACAGCTCTTTGCATGTTGTACACCACTCAAACACATGCCTATAACATCATAAAGCTAATCCATTAACAAATACCAAGTTAACATAATAAACAAAGAAGACTCTTTAGTTCAGCAATGTCAGATATTCCTTAAAAGGAAGTTGTGAAAACAGAAGTATAGTGTGAATGACTCCTTTGCTCAACATCTGTATGCAGACCCCTGACTCAGGTTTAAAGTGCACACTTCATTAAGAACAATGAGATCCAACTCAAATTAACCTCCCTTTATACGGTCAATATAAAGGTCTGATTCAAGAGCAGCTCTTTATATTTACAAAAAATATATAATTTAAAAAATATATAATTTCAAAAACCATAATACAAAAATTAGGCTGTTGGAAAACAAACAAAAAACTGTTCTAATGACTATGTTCTGTATGAGAATGCTGGGTTGGCTCTTTTGGTACACTGGCCACATCTGTTCTGTTTCTGTCATTTGAATGATGATGATGATGATGATGATGATGGTGCTCATGTTGATGACGATGCTCATGTTGATGCTCATGATGATGATGATGATGATGATGATGATGCTCTACAGTCTCTGTATTATCAGCCTGCCGATTGTTCTCTCCCGTGGGCTCATTTGCATTGTTTTTGGTGTTGTTGGAGACTTCTGATATGGAGAAGTTGGTATTTAGCTGAAAGAGAGTTCAAATAAATGAACATTTACAAACATTCCGTAATTATGGTGCTTTCTGAAGCTGTATATTGTCAGATATTAGTGTCACTCACTGAGCAGTTGCATACATCTTTGTGGTATGTAGCCCTGATGGCAGCCTCTATATACGGGTAGTGAAGAAAGCTGTAGGGCAGGACAATGTGGAAGGCGAGATATCCACATCTGTGCAGAAAAGGAATACAAAAGAATGACCATGAGACTGAACACAGTAAACAACGTTTGAGAAAAAATATATCTCAGAAGTTCTTTCTTCTGGGGAACCTGCATATGAATACAAAAAGAGCCATGTTACCCTAAAGGGAAACTAGTCAGACTGTACTGTATTTAGCAGTGTTTTGTTCACACCTGTCATACACTAAGAAGTCATCCTTGTCTCCTTCTAAGAGATCCCAGACGTTGTTTTGCAGCGGGCTCTGCTGATACACCGGGATGCCCTGTGCCGTCCTCCTCTTCAGCTCCCAGTACATGGCTCTGGACTGCGCATCCTGCTCATTGATGACCAGGAATGATATGTTAGTCAGCTTGCCATGGACCAGCTTATCACGCAGGTCTCCCAGCCTTCCAAACCAAAAGGAAGAGTACACAAGGATTTAGCAGAATGAACGATTTACCAAAATAATTTATATTACTGTTTTTTTTTAAACAGTACTATATACAAAAATAAGTTTGAATTGAAGATTGAATAATTTTTTTAATTGATACGTATATAAAATGTGTTATATATAAAGCTTTATTTAACATTTTACAAACCTTTCATATATTTTATTATATTCCATTAAAAAAAGTTAGAGGTCCTGTTATTCGCGATTCCATCTTTCAAACTTTAGTTAGTGTGTAATGTTGCTGTTGGAGCTATATAATACCTGTAAAATTATAAAGCTCAAAGTTCAATGCCAAGCGAGATATTTTATTTAACAGAAGTTCCCTTTCAAAGCCTACAGCGAACGGCCGGTTTGGACTACACCCCTGCACTTCCTTCAGGAATGACGTCTTTAGAACCGTTTGTTGACTAACCCTCCGCCCACAAGAACACGCAAAATAGGGGGCGTGGTCTTGTTGCTCTCCCACGTGGAGAAGAGCGCATTCAGCTTGCATCTCCCCGTTATGGTAAGAGGCGGGACCTTTCCGGGCAAAGTTCGCTAAGCTGCTGTCAAATCACAGCACGGGAGGCGCTGGCCCAATCAGAACTCGTTACGTGTTTCTGAAGGAGGGACTTCATAGAACAAGGAAACCATCAGGCCGTTTTTAAGACAGAGGAAACAGCGCTGTACAGATAAGTAAATTGTATGAAAAATACTGCATTTTTTTACACGCGAAACATGAACTCATGTTATATTGCACACTGTAAACATAATCAAAGCTTCGAAAACACGCAAAGAACGGGACCTTTAATCATGTAATAATTGCATCATCGTCCTTTTTCAGAATTGAACACTAAAAGTCACTTATTTTACTATTGCTGTATCTTAAAGGGGTCCATAATGCCACTTTTTCCAAGATGTAAAATCATTCTGATGGTTCCAGAGTGAGTATGTGAAGTTTTAGCTCAAAATACCCCACAGATCATTTTTATAACACGTTCAAATTGCCACTTTTTGAGGGTGAGCAAAAAGTGCCGTTTTTGTGTGTGTCCCTTTACATGCAGATGAGCTGCTGCTCCCGGCCCCCCTTTCTGGAAGAGGGCGGAGCTTCAAGAGCTCGAGTTAGCAGCTCCGCACACTGAAAATGTCAAAAACCTTTTCCGGAGTCGGACAATGATGGAGAAACATGACAACATGTAGAATGCAACCGGACGTTTCTGAATGGTTAGTTGAGGAATTGATGTAGCTGATAAGGAATTGTTAAATAATTGATTAGCATATAATAATCTATGAATCATGATAATCTATAAATCACTTGTGTGGGAACTGTTGTAAGATGCCCAGAGGCAGAGAATATCTGCAGCATGAAGACGGAACAGGTTTAGTTTAATTATAACTTATGTTGTCATCTTGCTTTTATGACATGCTATTGCATTTGTGTTCGTACTGTATTGCAATAAATGTGAAAAGATGGATGACAGCTTCAGCAGACTCCTAAATGTGCTCTATCTACCACAACAACTCTTCCTCTTCTCAACATGGCCTTTGTTGCATGTTCTTGGGGGCGGGTTTATGTACATGTCACTAACCTGGGAATAAGCTCCTTGTAGTGAAAATATCTGCCTTTGAACTTTGAGCATTGTAACTTTAAAAATAGCATTAACATCTAAAGTAAAAATATATATATATATAATCATCCCCCCCCCCCCCCAATGATTAGTGGAAGTGTAGAAATATCAGCATTATGTCTCTTTTCCTGTTTAACATTTGCCCCACAAATTCTTTAAAAATCAACTTCTCTAACTAAAAGACATCACTTTATAGAAGGAGAAAATCACACAGCACAAGATCTCTCACCTGGCAGCCTGCGTGAGACAGAAGTGTCAGCTCGCTTTAAGAAGGGCCACAACGACTACATTTCCCAGAAGGTCTTTCATTGGCGTCTTGCCATCAATTTCCCACTGTGGGGCAGGCTTACAGATTTTGGAGTTTTTGTTCTCCACAAACAGTGGTGAAGCTCCCAGTAGAGCTGGAAAAGCAGACAACCACAGAGCCCAGAGAGCCTGCATAATGCCTGCTGAACTTCACCCACTGTAACAGCTACAAACAAAAACAACCACCAGTTCCTCAAATTAATTACATACAATACTACTTTGCTATGTCATTAGTTCGACAGTTTTATTCTATCCCATCCACACATGCAAAAAAAAAAAAACTATAGCCAAAGAGCAAAGGACATAGTTGCACAATGCACAAACCTGAAGTTCTGTCCCTCTGCTTCTTCTGAAATACTGGAGTGAGGAAAAGTTGACTGTCCACCCTTTTAAAGGTCTCTTCTGGACAAACCCTCCCCCTCAACAAACCAGTAAAAAGGGGATTGGGGACTGGCATACTACAAAGTTTTCTTTCTTGTGTGTGGGTGATCTAAGATAAATAAGATACACTAGCTGATAACAAACTAAACAACATTTTAGTGACATCAGTGTTTTAGAACAAGTTTTGTGTCATAAGTTTGGTTAATAATATATAACACCAGTTCATAAAACATTACAGTACAAAACACGACTTGGAAATCATGCTACATGTTCTTGGGTCAGTCATGTTTTTGTTTCTTTAAACCTCTTAAAGTGTTTAAACTTTATGGTGCAATGCTTCGACTGACCTCTCAGATAACTTAATTGACATTTAACGAAAGATTTTAATTGAAACACAAATACTGGAGTGTCTTAAAATCTTGTTGTATTTGAGTGGTTTTTGCCAGTTATTGCCACTGTTTGCTTGAGCTAAACATTCAGTGATCACATCATGTGAAAAACAAGTGCACGTCTGTAAATTTACTGTCCAGTTCAAATGACGCAATGGACCCTTTAGTCAACAATGTTTACCAATTTACTATACAGCTTCGTTGAGAAGTCATTTAGCAGGGGTATTATTGAAATCTATGAGAATATGCTCATACCGCTCCCTATGAAATCATAGCATCATTCACAGGTAATGGGGTCTCAGATGTCAGCCACACACTAAATAAATGAGAAAATAAATTAGAGGCTTTTTTTCTGTACTCAGTGTATGTACACAAAAGTAAACAATCGGAAATGTCCACTCAAGAGAACTTTCTTGAAAGATCTTATACCATCTCATGGATAGAGGAATTGATTTTAGTTTTGCAAACAGCAGTGTTTCATCCTTGAAATGATTGGGCCAAAGTACATGCTTTAACCCATTGTGCAACAACCTTCGGTACACATTTCAAATATCTGAGCAGAAACGAGCACCAACACACGCACACACACTTAAAACAGCAATAATATATTCAGCTTTGCTTTAAATCCTACATGTTCCTCAAATGTCCTGAATAATGTGTTCTTTGTGAAGATCTCAGTAAAATATGTTGCATTAAAGGAACTGTCTAACAAAACAATAAAAAGATTCCGTCATCATGCTGTTGTATCAAACCTGTATGACTTTCTTTTCTGTAACATAAAATAAATGTTTCAGTGCCATAAAAAACATGTCGATGCAACCCAAAACTGTTTGGTTACCAAAATTCTTCATATTCTTTTCTTTTGTGTTCTACAAATGAAAATCGATAGGTTTAAAACAAAACAAGGAAGTGTAAATTAATATATATATATTATATATATACACACATTTTTAGGTGAACTAGCCCTTTAAGAAATACAATTGATCTATTGTCAAGATAATTGATCCATCACAGAGCTGTTTCAGACAAAAAGAATACAAATGATAAAACCAGAAACTCTGGTTTGCAGACAGAAGTTTATTATTCAGAACAGTGTTCTCAGCTTGGCAGCTGCATGAATCGTTTGTGTGGTGGGTCTATAAATATGTGCAATCTTTTTAGTTGCTGAACTCCTTCACTTCACATCACATACCAGATTTACACCACTTCAAAATAGCACCGCTACCAATATTCCAATTTAAATGACAGTTTTGACATTTACCAAATCTCATTTTTCAGTGTCCTCTCACAGGAACAAGCATGATCATCTCTAACGTCTTTGTCTCAGTAGCAAAAATAAAGTTCAGAGTGATACCGTTTGGATTTCAGGGCACATTTCATGTTCGTGTTAACAGCTGAAAGTATTCAACAACAATTTTCCTGCGTTTTCTCAATATGCATAAAGGTGCAATATTTGCATCAAGAGAGTGCAACTACACCGCCAGATGCATTAAGAACAAAACATTTCTTTCTTAGAGAAAAGTACACATGTAATAGTGAATCAGCTCCAGACAGTTGTGGTATTTCTGCAAATGGTTTTAAAATGCAACAACAACAACCCAAAACAACTTAAACCAGTAAACACACATCCTCTGTGAGTCCTGCCGTTGCTTCGCCTTTGGCTGATTTAACAGTCAAGCATTAGTGCAGTTTCTTACAAAGCACGGTGTCTCAGGTCATGACACCAATCAGTCCTTCGTCGCTCGTCACGTTGCCCTCTGGACTGTCACAAGCTGTTATGATGCCCAGGCCGAGCTCTGCCAGTTCGTCCTGCATACTCGTGGTCACCATCATTTTGGGCTCCAGGCGATTGCACAGCGTCCTGTAAGAAGGCAGGGGGTAGCCCAGTTCCCTGAGGTACTCGTATCCTTTAACCCCCACTGCACAGCGGATTTTTCGGGCTGTCAGTAAAGTGTCATGGGACCACACCGCCCTGCGAGAACGCTTGGCTAACGTTAGAGCGCGAATCTGATCCTCAAACAGGAACACCTGCAGCCCCTTTTCTATTTTACTCAGTTTGTAAAGACGCTTCTTCATCTCCTCTGCCTAAGTAAAAGAAGAAATGACAAAATGTAACCAGTGTTTTCAATCGCTAATATTTGTAGGATTCACAAGAATATAAGTTACCTCTCTCTGTAGTCTGACTGTGTGCTGCTGTTGCTGCTCTAGCTTGGTTTTATAGTGCTGGCAGAGAGAACAGGGCTGCTCTTCCTCTGCCCTCTGAACTCCATCCTCCTCTGAATCCACAGGGGGCTGTCGGCGGGCATAACCATGATCCCCCATGTTCAAGTCCTTTTCCACTACAGTAACAACATAATATATTCATTTGCACAAAGTGACCATAAAGGGTTAGTTCACCAAAAATTTCTCTCATTAATTACTTACCCTCATGTCGTTCGACACCCGTAAGACCTTTGTTTATCTTCAGAACACAAATTAAGATATTTTTGTTGAAATCCGATGGCTCAGAAAGGCCTTCATTGACACCAATGTCATTTCCTCTCTCAAGACCCATAAAGGCTCTAAAGACGTCGTTACAAATCCCATCTCACTACACAGGCATGCGATCCGAATTATGAATCAATACGCTGATTCATAACGGTTTGAAACTTTGTTTTGAAATCGGCCCATCACTATACAAGTCGTTATTTCGTTCTCTTCGCTTCAAAAAATGATTGTAGAGCCACTGTAGTGAGATTGGCTTTGTAACGACGTCTTTAGTGCCTTTATGGGTCTTGAGCATAGACCGTAAAAAAATGTGGACGACTCGACATCATCCGTTTCCGCTTGCCATATTTGAAGCTTTCAGGCAGCCTTGCACGGCGCGGACATCTTGGGACCGAGTCTGCGCAGTAGCGATTTCGGGACCGGAGTTGCGCAGTAGAGCGCAGGAAGTAGAGCAGGAAGTACAGCTGCGATATCAAAAGCCCGCCCACACTCTCGCAGATGCAGAACAATTAATTATGTTGGTGTGAAATAAACAGTTATGGAAATGTAGAAATTAAAGCTAAAGTTCTAATCTGCTCCCAAAAATTTCGAAAAAAGTCCGTTAGTGCCTCAGTGACAACTTCACTCAGAGAAGCCGTCAGTCTCAGCTGTCAATCATGACGTCACACCCCCGTTTTTATAGAATCAAATAACTAACTCAAACTAAACTTATTTTTAAAACGAACACCTGAAATGAAATCATCGTGATGATAACTGCCTTCAGTGACATAAACTAACTTTGGGGGAAAATTTTTGAAGTGTAATTTTATTATTTAGTTTGCCTCGCGTCCATTAGAAATCACAGAGGGGCGGCTATACTGGGACCGGTCACCGGGGGGCGATCGAGGCGCGAAAGCTTCAGTAAATGAGAGGGAGACTGCAGGCTTGGTCTTGAGAGAGGAAATGACATTGGCGTCAAAGAAGGCCTTTCTGAGCCATCGGATTTCAACAAAAATATCTTCATTTGTGTTCCGAAGATGAACGGAGGTCTTACGGGCGTCGAACAACATGAGGGTAAGTAATTCATGCAAAGTATCTTTAGGGAACATGATACATCCGCGAAAGAATTCAAAAGTTTTGCAAGTCAATGCAAAGTTTCATAAGAAAACACTAAATATCTTGAGGGAACGCAATACTTTTGTGAAAAAATGCAAATGTTTTAGGGAGTAAAAGTATTTCGGATTAAGGGCCATATTTACGAACAGTTTGCACCGGATTATTAAAAAATTAAAGATTATTTTTGCGGCTGACCTTGCAAATGCATTTGTAGTTTACCATTCAGGCACAAAATTCATGGGAGAATCAGAATTTAAATGAATCAGGCCAAGTGATTTACAAAGGTTTTCGCTCATCAATCTACTGAAGTTTGCGCCTTGTTTACCACCCAAAAAACGCACAACTTAAACCAGATGCTAACGGGTAGATTGCGTTGGTCATTATGGAAATGATCCGGATGTGTTTGTGTTCTTTCATTTGTGCTTCGTCAGTTGATCCGCGCAGAACCGTCAACTTCCATCTGCGCTTTTATGGAATTGCGCTCCCACGCTAATTAGCCGTTTAGTAAACCTGGCCCTTAGTATTATGAAGCCCCTAAAGGTCTCTTGCAAAAACTTTTGCCATCCTCCAAGAAACTTTGCATTCACCTGCAAAAACCTTTTGAGCTCTTTGTGAGCGAATATGTAAAGCGCTTTGAGTGTCTAGAAAAGTGCATAATAAATGTAACAAATTAATTATTTGCAAAAGAGCAAAACAAAGATTTTAGGGGATTTTTTTTCTCCATCTCATATTTTTTTTCTTCACCATGTCCCTTTAAGGGGCTCGGGGAGCGCAATATAAATGCATTTCGGGAATTTTGGGGGAACGCAATACTTTTGCTAGAGAATGAAAAAGTTGTGCAAGTTTCTAGGGGAAATGCAACACTGCAAGAGAACAAAATTTGTGAAAGAAAGTAAAGTTTGTCAGTGAAATGTAATAATTTGCAAAATAACTCAATTTTTTTTAATGGGAAATGGAAAGTATGTTGAGGGAATGTTTTGTGAGCTAATGCAAGGTTTCTCAAGGAAATGCAAGACTTCTGCTAGAGAACGTAAGAGTCTCGGAAGCGAATGCAAAGTTTCTTTTAAAAACGCAATACCCTTTTACGCATTGCCGCAATTATATTTTAATTATATTAAAGTTTTTTTTTCTCCTATGTGATTTTTTCCCCCATCACCGTGTCCCCGTATGGTCTCTATACTAATAACTTTACCTGGCTCATTTTTAACAGGTAACGCTACTTGAGGGGTGACAGGAGAGGGAGGGTCGGGTACATTGAACAGTGTGGGGATGGCGTTTGGTTTGAGTTTCCTTCCCCCTGCTGGTGATCTGGCGATCTCCTCAAACTGGCTTTCCTCAAAGTGGTCCTGTCATGGAAATAAAGCTTTATGGCAAGAATATAGATATACAGTGATACCAAGAGGATACCAGAAGAATGACTTCATTGTTTGCTATTGCACAACTGAATACTCGCATGCTGTTTACTTGCCTGGCACAGTCTGGAGCAGGGAGTTGGTACAAAATCACGCCGACAGTTTACAAGCCACTTTCTCATGCGCACGGGGTCTTTCGGAAAGCGAAAGAGCTGCTTTCCAATAGTTGTAGAGTTCGAGCAGTTTGGAGCGGAGCATCCACCCATTTTTATGTATATTCGTTAAATGTTTAACTTACCATCTGGCCAAAACAACAATGACACGTAGCGGTCTGCTAGCAGGGGACTTAGCAGGTGTATTATTAAAGATACTTTAGACGTCAGAAAAAGAGATAGTAGTTGTTTTAGCAGACGTAAGCAATGACTTTACGGGCGGTCTCTTTAATGTATTGAATAGAAATACGATTACTTAAGACGAATATATTATTCTTGTAAGTGAAATGCAGAGTTTGTTTGAGCCAAAATGGCGGCGGTAGGCGACATGATGACGTGATCTCATAGTTGACTTTAGTGTTGCCTGTATAAAATTCGTTCACAGCAAATAATAATAATAATAATAATAATAATAATAATAATAATAATAATAATAATAATAATAATAATAATAATACATTTTATTTATAATGCACTTTATATTAAACAAAATCTCAAAGTGCTACAGAATTAAAAAACAATCAACAACAATAAATAAATAAGTAAATTAATAAAATAAATAAAACTGAAAAAAAGACCACGCTTAAAAGCATCTACAGTCTGTGGAGTCCGCAGGTACATACTGTAAATATTTTTTACAACATGCGTTCCTAATTTATGCTAAGATCATATTAATAGTATATTTAGAGTACATAGTGGCCAGATTAAAATTATTTACATTGTATTTAGTTTTGTAATAACATTTAAATACAAAACAAAGTAGATGGTCATTTATAACAGTTAATGTGAAACAAAGAACTACAACAAAAAATAATAAAACAAAACAACAAGTTAACACGTTTTCATAAGTTTCTTATTTTGTGTTTGAATGGCACTCATGTTATTTTTTTACAGTCTGGCTTCAACACATCTGTTTCAGAAGTTAATATGTTTTCTTAATGCTTTTTAATTACAGTTAACAATTACTAAGGCAGGCAATAAAACAAAACCATACAAGGTTCTTACAGAACAGAATAAATACAAAAGAGAAAGAAAATGTAAACGGAAAATAGGCTAATAGAAAAATATATAGCTTTTAACTGTGATGTGTTGGTTGATTGTTTGTATTATTCTATATTTTTAATTGTTATTCATTTGTTGTTATTTTTTTCCCTTTGTTGCACTTTGAGATTCTTCGGAATAAAAAGTGCGTTATAAATAAAATATATTATTATTATTATTATTATTATTATTATTATTATTATTATTATATAAAAAGTAGCTTATGTCAGTTTTCAATGTTGGAATTCTGAATTATTTAAAGTAAAAAAAGAAACATTCACTTGTGAATGTTTTGAGAGCTATTTTAAAATGAATAGTTTCTAAACCATTTATTATATTTTTATTAAAAAGTAATGCTCCAGTCCAGTAGGCGGACACGCACATTATGCACACCACCATAAAACGTAGAAGAAACTCTGACCGGAAAGAAAATATACACACTCACATGTTATGTTACACACAGACGATTGAACTCATGATGGGTCAGTTATAGAAAAACATTCACGCATTTGACGTTTAAAATAGTACATGAACAGTCGGGGAAACACGAAAGTAAAACAATTATTATAATGCTACCAGGTACATTATAGATATATTCGGTTGTGTTTTATTCTGAAATTACATTTTCTGCACGTCTTCAGTATCTGCATTGACAGCATCATATGTATTTTACTTATAAAACAACGGTGACGTAGATCGCTCGCTTGTCGACTTTGATTAGACAAATAAGTTAGTTTTTAGAGACCAATAAGAAAATCGCTGGCTTAAGCTGATGTGTGGTTCATTTATCTAAGTTAGTAGATTTAAAATGTCTTCCTCAATGATCGTCCCAGTAATAGATGTGCAGGGAAACAATTTTAAGGAGTTATGGGCAGCAATGGTGTTAGCCATTAAAACATCTTCATTCATCGCCATTGATACGGTGAGATAAAACATTCTCTATTCATAAACTGAACCGAGTGAGAAAATGAATGTTTAATACTCGAGTGGAACAAGTTGATTCATGTGTGTGGTCTCTTTTAGGAACTGAGTGGTCTTGGATCAAGGAAAGCTCTTCTGGCTGAGTATGTTCATGTTGTGTGGTTAAAATATTCTTATCTAGTATCATCAAGGACTAAAAAAGTGGTACAGTGTGTATATTTATATTTTGCCTTTAAAGATCCATTGAAGACAGATACAAAGCCATATGCCACGCAGCTCGGACACGATCAATACTTTCATTGGGGATTGCTTGTTATAAAGAGCTTGACAACAAGGTAAGGATCTTTCTTCATTTATTTTTCCCTCTGAGTATGTAAACCAGGGTTCCTCAAATCCAGCCCTGGTTGGCCACTGTCTGGCAGTTCAGCTCAAACCATGATCAAACTTACTTACGCAATGTTCTAGTAAACTAGCTGAAACATTCGAAGACTGAACTGAGCACACTACATGATTTTAAATGCTGACTGTAAACAGACTAAGCTCAACTGGTACAGACCTTTGCGTGTCTGGCCATGATCAGTTGTAAGTATCAAATTACATTCATAATAAAATCAACCTTACAATCGTTAAGTCCCCGGCTTTAGGGTTGAATGGCCCTCTAGGACCGGATTTGCGGAACGCCAGTGTAAACAGACGTTGCATTGATTCTTGTGCATTTCCTTTTTCTAGGCTGAGAGCACATACATGGTCCAGATTTACAATCTGACCTTGCTTTGCTCAGAGGAATACATCATTGAACCTCAGTCAGTGCAGTTCCTTGTGCAGCATGGATTTGACTTCAACAAACAATATGCTGAAGGCATTTCTTATTATAAGGGTAATGATAAAGTGAGTATGATTGAGCTTGTAAGAAAAACGCTGAAAGAATGTTTCATCAAAACGTAGAGACTTAAGTAGGTGTGTGTGTGTGTGCTTCTTTTAGGGAGGTGATGCCCATGGGGTAAACATGCGGTCCTTGTTCGTAGAACTGCTTAGGGCCGACAAGCCCTTGGTGGTCCATAATGGTCTGATAGACATGGTCTTCTTGTACCAGTGCTTCTATGCCCATTTACCTGAGCGACTGGGCACCTTCACTGCCGATCTGTCCCAGATGTTTCCCTCGGGCATCTATGACACCAAGTATGCAACAGAGTATGAGCTGCGGTTTACAGCCTCATACCTGGAATATGCCTATAAGAAGTGGTATGTGTAATACCTCAATATGCCAAAAAAATATATACGTGTCTGTTCAGTACCTAAACTTAAAGGTATTTTATTTCCCTTCCACAGTAAGCTCCAAAATAGCAGAGACACTGAAGGAGGTGGCAATGGGAGTCGTGTGTTCCTGGAGTTTTGTAAATATACAGGCAACATGGAGAGCTACATCGACTACAGGCCTTGCTTGGACAACCAGAATCTGGAGGGTGCCCTCAACATCTGTGTTCAGTTCTCTGTGAGTTTTCAACCACTGTTTAAAATGTTTGGAGTCAGTATGAGATTTCATTTTTTATTTCAAAGAAATTCATACTTTTATTTAGCATTCAACTGATCAAAAGTGACGACTGAAATGTAAAATGTTTAAAATATTTCATATAAATGCTGTTTTCTGTTTCTATTACTCAAAGAATAATGCATTTCATTTTCCACAAATATTATAAAGCAAAAATATTTTTAACATGACAAAATAGATTTACATGAAGACAGTTAAAATATTAGAATAATTAAAAAAAAAATTCTAAACATGTGACAACGAAGACTGGAAGAATCTCTGCTGAAAATTCAGCGTTGCTTTCACAGAAATAAATCACATTTAGACTTATATTTAAATGTAAATTATTTTAAATAGTAATATTTCACAATATTCCTGTTTTTTTGTATTTTTGCTGCCTTGGTGCACATATGATACTTCTTTCAAAAACATAAAAAAGAGTATCTTACAGACCCCAACATTTTGCACTAGTTAACACAGTTTTTTGAAACATGCCAAATTGTGTGTTGTGTGGACATAATTTTTGGCAAGGTTGTCATTCCAAGAAATTATTAACACGCAAAAACAAAAGAGAACAAACTGGTTTTTCTATGTTGTTTTATTGCATATTTATATAAAATCTGTAGCTGTAGTTTACCTTTTGAAACCTAATATTGTGTGTGTGTGTGTGTGTATATTATATATATATATATATATATATATATATATATATATATATATATATATATATATATATAATTATATATATATACACACGCACACACACCTAACATAAAAGTTGTAAATGTCAATATATCTACACATTAAATCCTTATAGAATCAACTAAAAATAAATGTATTGTAAATAACATTTCAGTAACACTTTATTTTAGGCCCTGTTCACACCTGTTTTGGTCAATCAGATCACAAGTGGCCATCGCTTAATACAGGTGTTGTTAACGGGGTCTAAAATGCTTTGAGCGCTTCCACTTTTGACCACTTCCATAGGTAGTCGAAAACACATTGGACCGGATTGCTTTCAGTGTAAACGCTCATGTGGTTGAATGTGTTACAACAGCCACAAAAGACCTCCCTCGACTACTAGTGATCCGATTGACCAAAACGCATCTCAATACCGGGTGCAAACAGTGTCCCTCGTACACATCTTACATTTACTACTATAATAATAGTAAGTTATACATAATTACACGCAACTAACCTAATTATATAGTAAGTATGTTGTTAATATTACTCTGTACTTATTTGTATAATTAATTACACTGTAACAGACACCTTAAAGTATGATCAACATTTCTTTAATGGCAGCAATTTAAAGGGATAATTCACCCAAAAATGAAAATTTGATGTTTATATTTCTCGTATAATGCATGTCAATGGGGTGTATTTCTAATTAGACTTAATTGACATGCATTATACGAGCAGCGGTTGGAGTTAAAAATCTTCATATGTGTTCTACTGAAGAAACAAACAAACACAAATTCTTGTATTTGAATGACACATTTATTTATTAGTAATTTAATGTTTAGAATTGTCTACAGAATATTAACTCTTTTACAATGTACAATAATAATTTAAATAAACCCATTATAATAAATGCTGCCTTTACTTTAGTGCGAAATAATTCTAGATACTCCATCTGTTCTGTTTGAATGAGAGCTGTCAATTTCATTTTTCCTTCTTTGAAGCCTTCATTTTCATGCTAAATAAAATCATTTTTGTAAATATTATATATAAATAAATACAAGGAATAAGAGGTCTCACTTAAACTCACTCCTTCATGATCGTATTCCTGAAATTCTGTGTGTGAAACTGCTAATTGTTTTCTGCTGTGCTGTACTGCTAGGCTTATGGATGGTGTCCTAATGGTTCTCAGTGCACCCTGTCACATGACACAGACCTCATAATCCAGCATGATGAGAAGATCAAAGAGGACAAGAGGAAGAAGAGGAAGCGCAAGAACAAAAAGAACGATTCTAAAGGGACCTCTGAAGCGTGCAGTTCCCCACAGGGCAAAAGATCATGCATTGAAGGGGCTGAGGTAGACCAGGCTGTGCCCATGTCTGAACCAGCGCTCCCTGAACATCAGGAGATGATGGTGCAAGCCGAGCCAACAGTAGCCACGCATTCGTCTGAACCCGGGAAAACAGCCAGCAAAAATGGAAATGAGGAATCTCAGCCAGAAGCAGCCGCTAAAGCTCCTGATAGACCAGAAGTGAAGAAAGTAGAAGGAGGTACTCACCGAGCAGGATTTGATGCTTTCATGACTGGGTATATTTTTGCTTATGCCAGAAATCTGACAAGAAACACAGAAAAATCCACTACTGCTCCTCTCATTCCCACATGTCTCAATAAGCTGTTCCTCAGTGGCAAGTCTGTTCCTCTACAAGTAGCCAAAAGTACCTTCTCAAAGTCTTCAAAGGCTCATGTGCACAAGATGAACTATGTCTGGGGGAAAAGCACTGCTGTAAAATCTGAAGGAAACGCATAAAAAGATTTGTACATTTTTGGACAAATAAAATTTAAGTTTTCCTTTTCTTAAAATGCCTGTTTTTTTCCCTCTCTTATTTAATGTACATTTAGGCTGTATTCTGAAAAAGCCATTAAAAGTGAGGATAATGATGGTTTAGATGGTTAATGGACAGTAGTACATTAAGCAAATCCACAATACAAATCAGTAAGACATTTTGAATTTATTTTAAACAAATGGGAATACACATGTATTTGAACAATTAAAGCCACCATATAAATGGGGAAAATAAGTCCTGATCTGTCTTTGGTAGAAATATACATCTTTCTCACTCATTTACAAATCTACAATCTAAAAGCATTGAGAAAACAGTCAGGACTGAAAACGCAGAAAAATAGAGTTAAGAATAAACTAGAATGAACTGAACATTTTCAACATATACATCTATTCATCATATCGTATAAACAACAGTTTAAACAGTTCACAGACAATGAAGACAGTAAAATGATTTTCTCCTTATAAATATCAAAATAAATCTCTATAAAATTATCATGCCTTGGTTAAATTTATTGCATAGAAATGTAGTGACAAATAACAGATTTTAAAAAAAAGTTCAAACCATTAACTTATTTCAAGTGCAATTACGATTTTAAGTAGATAACAACATGGACTTTTTTTTTTGAAGACCTGCAAGGTCAAAGTGTGTAAATTGTCCGTGTTCTGAAATAACCATGGCACACACCATTAGCATAGGATCAAAATGGGAGCTTTTAAGATACGAGTCGACATGGAATGTTTGCTGCAGATTTTTGCCAGGCCTGTGCAGTGCAAAAAGACTCGAATCCCCTTTCTCCAAGAGATTTCATCTTCGTTAATTAATGAAACAGAAATGGCCAAAGCTGCTCACTTAAATATACAATGGATACAGTTTGTGGACAAAATTTAACAAAACAAAAAACAGCATGTGTGTTAACAATTATGCAGAATAACTGATTGTGTCTCATAATTAGCCCTGTGTGAAGTGACATCCATTGTATCTCTGTTTGAGTTCTTCATAGTGTGATGGCTAACTTCTAACGCGTGGACTGGATCAGTGTTTCACGCTTCAGTTTTCTGCTCCCGTGTTCAGTTCAAGCCGCCCTTTTAGCTTAAGGGTCTCCCACCCCAAGGAACCACATACACAACTTATCATATTAAATATTAAATGAATATAATCTCTGTTTGCGTGACCGAGCTCCTTTCTAGACCATCTAGATGTCACATCTGGAGATGCGGCCTCCTGAAGACGAGCCTTTGCAGGCTGTGAGGACTATCGGACAGAGTTCCTCAGGCTCCACAGACATGCTTAGCGTGAGCGTGTTCTTGTTGGAGATCATCATGCCATCCTGGTCTTCAGCCTCCATTTCCTCAAAGAATCCAACAAGGTTTCCGTTTTGCATCTGGCTGAGGATTGGGTCCTTATCATCTGCAGGGCTTCCTTTGCTGCTGGAGCAGTCCATGGCCTCTGCTTCTCCTCCATCAGAGGGTACAAGAACAGACCAGTCCTCTGCCGCCCCCACGTCCTCCTCTTTGTCAGTTCTCGGCTTGTACGCTGGGATCTCGGTTACGGCGTACTTCTTAGCCCAGCTGCTCAGCGCTCTTTGCCGGCATTCACCGCCGGGCTGTCCGGCCTCGCTCCTGGACATGGGGTGACACGAGAATAAGACTTCTGAGTGGGGCAGCTGGGGAGAGACAGGGAGTGAGCGGCATTGGCGACCGGGCAGTTGCCAGGGCTCCGTCCAGGAGGTGGAGCAGTTGTTGCCAGAGGCACCATTGTTGACGTTGGGCTGAGGCTGGTATGAGCTTTGACTGCTGTGAGGAGAGTGCAAATCAAACATGAGCGAGAAGACCGACTTGCTGGGCATGTCGTAAAACTTGATCTTGCCACCTTTTAAGTCCTCTCTGGCACTGAAAGGGTTGACTTTCGGTAGCCCATGTGTGAAGCCCTTAGGTCCTGGGTTGTAGTAAGGATCCTGGACGTTCACTTTGCGGGCGAGTTTACGAGAGAAAATGTCAGACTGGCTACGGGAAAGCCAGATGTTGCGACGTGGACGGGGGGACTTGGGTGGAATCTTGTCATCCTGAAAACCAAGAGGATTTAACCTCTTTATACCCTTTTCACCTGGACCTAGAACAACAATAAGAGAGGTTGAGACCACATTAGAGTGTTTCTATGGTAATACTTCACGGTGAGATTGTATTTGATAACATTAGGCAGCGCTTTAGGTAACAATATCTAAGAGAGAATAACAACAATGAAAATTGTTCATTGCTAATAGTAATTTATATGTATATTAATGCATTTTAACATCTTAATTTACATTAACCTTCACTACCATACAAATGTTTGGGAACAGTAAGATAAAAAAAAGTATACTTTTATTCAGCAAAGATACATTAATTTGAAAGTAAAGACATTAAATACTAAAGGATTTCTATTTCAAATAAATGGTATTCTTGCACTTTTTAGGGAGCTTTTTGTACCATTTACTCCCATTACTAAGCTTGGAAGAGCCTGGATATTTTTTAATATACCTCTGTTTGGCTAAAAGAAGAAAGTCACCAAGAATGGCTTGATGGTGAGTGAATTATGTGATAATTTTCATTTTTTGGTGAACTAACCCTTTAATAAATACTGTAAAAATAGATGTTCTTTGTTAATTAATGATGATACCAAATGCATTAACTTATTTACTGATATATTATATATATATATATATATATATATATATATATATATATATATATATATATATATATATAAAAATGAGTCCCTTGTCAAGTGTAAATTATCAACACATCGCTCTATTAATGAGAACATAACGACCAGCCTGATACAACAACACTTGCACAACCAATGGTGTGAGTGTAAGGTTTACTAATGACAGATGTAAGAAACAGAACCAACGCACTTGAGCTTTAAGGGAATAAACTTGAACACTAGGGGGTGACAAAATCTGTATTGTTCTTTTGACTGAATGTGCAAGGCAAAGAGCATGAATCAGATTTAACATATCAAGACTCAAAACGCACACTGAATTCAAAATGTGCCTATATTCATTAAACCATTTAAGAAAGAGTGTTACAGTGTTGACAGTTCAAAGGTTTGGAGTCAGTAAGATATTTTAAAGCTCACCAAGGCTACATTTATTTGAACAAAATCAAGTGAAACAGTACATTTGTGAAGTATTTCACAATTTAAAATACTTAATGTTGTATTTATAATGCATGTAATATATTATTGTGATAGCAAAGCTGATCTTTTTAGGATCATTACTGCAGCCTTCAGTGTCAAATGATCCTTCAGAAATCATTCTAATATAATGATTTGCTGCTCAAGAAACATTTCAAGTTGTGGGATATTTTTGTGGAAACAAATTTTTTTTCAGGATTCTTTATGAATACAACTTACTCTCTTCTAGCCACACTGTTTTGTGACTTATTCCTTGTTTGATATATATGAATTATCACTATATGGAAACTGAGCTGTGAGATTGCAAAGCAAAGACAGAAAAAGTAAAGGCTGTGCATTTTAAGTAATCCCCATAAGGAAAGAACATCCAATCCATAAAGCTCACAGACAGACAAACGTTACTGTCTCCAATCCTGTTCGGTTTCCAGTTTCCTTGTTCTTAGAACTCATTGGCCCTGCGGTATTACATGGAAAGAGAGTGTTGGATGGTATGAGCAAAGCCTCAGGGGGCGGCAGGATGTACTAGCACTCTGTCAAAGCAACTCACATCAAAGATGCGTTCAAAGCGCATCAAAGCTTTTGGTTTGGTGCCAGAAACAGTGCATGAAACACTATGGAACGGACGCCTATAGTTTTCATGATCATATCGACAGTTTGCAGGTTAGTCAAATGAATACCGGGACAGAAATAAATACGTTTGCTTAAATAAACACGCACCTTTAGGCATGGCTTTTTTCTCAACCTCTCCGGCAGTTAGTAGCATCCTCTCCCTCTCGGAATCATCGGCTTTCAGCTGTTTCTGGATTTCTTCCAGCCTCTTTACTATATCTGTGAACGAGGGCCTGAGCTTTGGATCCATCTGGGATATATGTGGAGGCAACGAGAACATAAAAATGCATCAGCATCTAAATCTGGAGGAGCTTCATGTTCTCACGTCTATTCTAAGAATGTTACACTGCACGGATATTACAGTGGGACAGTTTCATGCTGTAGATGCTTGTCTGGCAATAAACCTATATGAAATTATAATATATACACTACTATTCTAAAGTTTTGGGTTGATAAAATGTGGCAAGAATATAGTTAGTATAAATAATTTGTTGCTCCCTAAAAAAAAGAACTAAAAGATTACAATTAATGAATTGTTAAAGAGAAACTCACATTGCAGCAGTTGAAGGCGAGCTGAAGGAAGTCAGGGGGGCAATCTCCAACCATGTGCTGGAAGGCGTGGTAATCCAGGCCAAAGTTCTGCAAAGAGTGCATGAGCGGGTAAATGTCATACTTAGGACAAAAAGGTTTTAATGACTATCATAAACAAGTCGTGTAGTTACAAATTTGTATCTCCAAAACCTTAATTGTAGAGTTTTTTGATAATTACTGCTGCTGCGACTCACTTCAGTGCGTGGTAGGTAGTCAGGATCAGCCTGTATCCTTGCAATGACCTCGCACAAAATAATGCCATATGAAAACACATCAGCCTGGAAATGAATACAGAGAAATGATTGTGTGTCCTGATAAATGCCGGCATGAAATAAGCCTTGTAACAGTGCTGAGTGCCGACTGCAGCTGAGAATCTAACCTTCTCGTTATATGGCTCGTCTCTTAACACTTCTGGAGCCATCCAAAATGGGGATCCCACTACAGACAGCTTCTCCCCCTCAAAACTGAACACAGAGAATAGTGGTCAAAATACTGACAAGCCAAAATGCTTCCGCACATTATATACTTAAGCACTAACTTACCAAATGGCACCAGAAAGTTCAGTTGAGGAAGCAGTACTTTGAAAAGTATTTTAACAATGTGTGTTGAATAGAGAAGGGGTAGCAACAGGACTACTCGGAAAGCTTTGACTAGTTTTTTCCTTTGTTCAAAGATTCAATATTCTTTAGTGGCAGTGCTTGCCTTTAAATAGAAATTTAGCTGTCAGAGCGGTCTTCCATGCTTATTGAGCATGTGAAAATTCTGTCATACTCACTCATGTTGCTCCAAACCAAAGACTTTCAATAAGCTTTCAAAACCCTAATGAAATCTGTAATTAATAACACATGATTGCTTTATAGGAATTAAATGACAATTTAGATGATAATTTATGCACGAGAACAAACCTCATTGGTTCTTGCAAAAGCTCAAACATGTTTACGCATTTTTGATGTTCTCTATGAATGTCCGTGAATTCACGTCTATGAGACTAAAAGGCTGAATTAAATGTTTTCATCAAATAATGTGATCATGTCTCTTTAGAAGACGTGGATTAAAGAAATTGATTCATATGGATTAATTTTACCCTGTCTTTATGTACATTTGGAAGTGTGACATTTTTGGTTGAGTATATTTTCAATGCAGTGACCGAAATCTCTCAGGTGTCATGAAGGTGTGATGGAAGGACATGAGAGTGAATAATTGATAACAGAATTTTCATTTTTTAACTAACCCTTTAAGATGGTGTGAATCAAAAAAAAAAAAAAAAAAAAACTTTTGAAAACGTGTCTTGAGACCCCTACATTCAGCTTCATTCCATTCATCTCTGTCCAGCTTATTTTGAAAATCACATCTAAATATAAGCATCCCCTAAAAATTGCCCTGTCGGGGTCAAATTGGGGCCTGGAGATCCTGAAACTGGTCTAATTATACAAAGCTTCCAGTTTAATCAAATAAAAGGGAGATTAACTGACTAGTTGTTCAGGCAACCAACCGACTATTCTATTTAAAAATAATATGTCAAGGTTATGAGCAAGAAAGGGTCTCGAACTGCTTTGGTATTATTAGCCCTCTTAAAAGTTGACTTTGGACAGCATGCTCCTTCCAAATTAGATAGCACCACCCCCTGTCAGCATTGCTTGCATCTCACCATTGCTTCCTTTCAGATTGCCATTAGCAAACAAAAGGATGCCCACTTTACGGTTTTATATAAAAATGTATAAAAGACACAATCATAGCCACAGTAGCTGCTATAATTAAGCATGTAATAAGTGCATGTTTTACTTATTTTGTAGGTCTCCACGTTGCCTGTTACTCACTCATGACTGGGGATTTTCTCAGCAAGGCCAAAGTCTCCGACGATCGCAGTGTACACATTCTCATCAGACTTGATCAGGCAGTTCTGAGATAACATCAAAAGGAAAGAAACAGTAACTAGGAGAACATATTGCTCCTCCCACAGGATACCTTACACTCGAGATTCAGTCAATTAGAATCACTTAAACAGAAAGTAATGATGTAGCGAGGAAGCCAAAGGGGTGATTCCCACAGCGTACAATTATGGTAAGTCCCACAAGTGCTTAGAAGAGAACACAACAGCTGGAGGTAGAGACAGCATGTCAGCGCATGCCACCAACAAGAGCACTGTGAAGACTAAATCAAAAGCACCTGTTTCAGTGTTGACTGATATAGTCTCGTTTATAAAGTAACAGCATTAAACCCACAGAACAAGTGTACCTTGTACTTTCATCCAATAATTGCCTTCCTTCACGAAGCCAATGAAATTAAGCAATGTAACAACTATTAACAACATTACACTAACATTCACAAATATTTGGGGCCCGTAAGATTTGGTTTTTAAAGGAAGTAAATGTAAGATTGTGGCCAAAGCTGGTACTGTAATCACTTTCCCCTCTCCTCCTCCCCCCGACTCAAGGTTGCCAGATTGGCTGCAGGATCAGCAGGAACGTTTGGAGCTGGAGCTGTGGTAACTAGAGCAGAGCTGGCAACCTGGATGCCGAAACACTACTGACTTTGTGATTGGTCGATAGGTAACGGGTGGAGCTTCAGGCCAAAACACAACATGTCAACATCAACATCAGTTAAGGGCTGCAGCAACAACTTTTAAATGAAATATCCTGGCCGGACTACTGTTGTCAGTGATATAAGTATTTGAAATTAACATGGTCCTGATATGTCACTAGACATTAAGAAATCTTTTTATGATTCATTTAAATACATTTCTTACATACAGTTCCTTTAAATAGGACTTTGATTCTATTTTCATAATTGACAATAAGAAATATTTCTTCAGAAGCAAAACAGCACATTGGAATGATTTCCGAAGGATCATGTATCACTGAAGACTGGAACAAAGATTGTTAAAAATGTATCTTTGCTATCAAAGGAATAACAATGCAGCCTTGGTGAGCACTAGAGAATTTATCAACAAAACCTTACTAAACCCAACCTGTTGCAGTATAATGTATTTGTCGTCATGATTACCTTGGAGGTGAGATCTCTATGAAAAATGCCCTTGGAGTGTAGATAACTGAGGCCCATGGCGATCTCCAAGGCCAGCTTGACCCGTGTAGCCCAACTCAGGTACTTATTGCTGTCCAGCAGCTGCTCCAGGTTTCCACCATTAATGTACTGAGAAAATAGAAGAGAATCACTGTTTCCATCTCTATGAAATCCTCCAATGGCCCATATTGTATTTAAGAGGGTACAGTAGATAGAATGATGGGACAAATTGACTGGGTACATAATAAACACAATGCACAATAATCCGATATGGACAACAATTAAATCTGTAGCAACTTTAAACTTTGCATCATGGGGATTATAATTATTTTGATGATCACAGTACTTCGTGTTTACAATACAAAAGTGAATCCAATCAACTTCCTGTGGGTAAAAGTATTCCATGCCAACTCTCCAGCGGATTGGTTTTCAAGTCACAAACGTGTCCAAATTGGCATAGCCCAGTAGGAGCCCTTTCAGTGCTTCTGTTTCACATAGTGAATTTGCATGAAGGCACCATCTAATAATTAGGCAATTATTCTGCAAGAGACATGTTAACTATTCTTTTGCATCAGTGAATGTTTTATGTGTGATTAACTTTAAAACAAGTCTTTGAGATATTAGTTAATGCAGCACACATGCTCCTCGCTAGGAGCCTGATGCATTCACCACAGGGCACTGGTCTCAACAGTGTCCTAATTTTGGGCTGCCTGAAATGATCCGTGCTGACAGATAAAGGGCTCCACATTTAGCTAACAAATTTAGCAACGGCTGACTAAACAGAGGAGACCTTTTTATGTCGTCAGTGAGGTGAGATATCAACAGGCAGACAAGATGGCTGAGTCAAAACGACAGCACCTTCTTGTTTCACATAAACCGTTGGTGCTGTGACCCGGCTCAGATAACTAATAAACCTGCTCCTTGGCCCTTGAATAAAATGACCAAAAAGGCTATGCTCTTGTAGTTTAATGCACTCGCATTAAAAGGCAAAAGTAAAATCTTAAGGTACAACCCACTCTCTAGTCGCACTCTTAAAATGTGCTGTATACAGCATTACCTTGAGATCAATGTTTAGAAAAAACACCAGCAAAGCATCTACTTATCTGAATTCCCTGGAACTTTAAATTGACAAAATGAACACTTAGCCCAATCCCCAAATGGCACACTCAGCCCACATGGTCCTCAGATGAGTCAACACTTTTATACATTGAATTGTGCTTGATGTGCCCTTTTATATATTTTGTTGCCAACATTCAAAGCAGTGATTTATTCTGTAAGCTAAAGTGTCTGATAATAGGTTACTGAGACAAAGCAAATAGTATTTAGCTGGTCGTGATTTCAACATGATGTCACTCATGAGAAAATCTAGTCTATGTTAACATTACAGGTTACATTAAGTTACTATGAGTGGATTCTTTATCTTGTGTGTGTACATTTTTTAAAGGAATGAATACTTATATTCAGCAAAAACAAAAAATGCATCAAATGAGACGTAAAGACTTCTATCCATTTCAAACAAAAGCATAAATAAGGCAACAGTGATATTAGGAGGGAAAGTGTATATTTTGTTATATTGTTCTGACATACAGTCTTGGATATCCTGTGTTAAATATGCAGGCCCACTCTTCAGCTCCATGGAAAGGTCTATTTTCACTCTGTTTACCTCAGTCAGCAGACCGGTAGCCAAACCACAGCCAATCAGTAAACTAACAGAACTTGTACTAACTGAATGATGCACAGTGTATACAATAAAAATAGTAGGTATCTAATAAATTATTGGGCTTAAGAGAAGCCCAATGTATGAAGACCTGTATTTTGTACATTGTAAACCATTTGCAAATGGTAAATGGTAAGCCAAGCCAAAATCGCTCCATGTGGCAAGCTGCCCCGTCTAATCCCATTTCTCTCTTCTTACAGACCTAATCTCATGCCCAACATCTATCCTGAACCCAGCTCAGGAAATCTTTCCTTTGGAAATGCCCTAATTCTGCTATTTGTTGGCTTCATCTCTCAGAGGGTTCAAACTAATCCTACACCGCACTATTTGATCATTGTTGACTATCCAATGTACTGACTGATTAAACTAAACAAAAAGGAACAGTTCAGGTTAGGCCTAAAGCGACGTTACTCCAGGTGATTAAGTGAATGATGTGTATGCCTAAATAGAGCAAATCCTCTTGGTGAAACAGTAACCTTGAGTGTGTTGGGTGCTGATGCAGGCTACAACAGATGAAGAAAACCTTCCTGCGGGCTGATTTCAGAACTGTTGAGTGATGAGAGAGAGCTCATTTAATACACTGTCAACTCACTCAGCGTCCTTTAAATGAAGTGCATTTATGGGAAAAAGTGGCCCAAGTGGCTTTGAAAAATAATATAATCCCACAGCAAGCCAGTGATTATCACTGCACTAATACCCTTTTCTGTCTACATGCATCAAAAAAGCAGAGCAAAGGTCACAGGGCTATGGCAAGAACAAGGGACCTGCAATAGCTTAAACTATAATGGAATATAATATAATAATGGAAACCATCATGTCACATATATCTAGAACAGGTGTCACGGACTACAGTAGAACTACAGTATAAAACTAAATCTGTATGTATGTATGTATGTATGAATGAAGATAGAGAGATAGAGATAGATAGACAGATAGATAATCTCAATGAAACAAAATGATTAACTGGATTAATTGGGGGGGGGGGGGGGTGTACAAAAATGTACCCCTCTTTCTTGTGTAATCAATGTTTATCTTTGGCATAGGACTATATTGCACAGCAACCTTCATACAGGCATAAAACACTCACACGGTTTGAGATGGTAAAAATACATCATGCCTTAGGGGACTGCCAGTGGGCTCTCTAATAGAACACTTCCCCTCGGGCCACTGCGAACAAAGAGTAAACTGTTCAATGTCACAGCGAGTCATTTGATTCACTAGGGGAAATGCCACAGATTTAGGAATCAAAGGTACACTTCGGGGCACTCTTAGACTAACTTTTTCTAGCAGTGCAAAACAAGTATTATTCAAGACAAAACGTAATTCAGCACTATTGACACAAAATGCTATGTTTTAAAAGTGATCCAGTTGCAATGCCATCAATTTGATAAAGTAGTCTTTTTTTATTTGGCGTTCACGTGCAGCTCTGTGTGTGCGTACAGAAAACAGTGCGCGACTACAGTCCTCTTGCGCTTGATGCCTGACTTGACTTAAAAACACAAGCAAATATTAAACTTTTGATCTAGGATGGTTAAACGTTGCAATTTATCCACCGGGGAGCAACTGGCCCGTACGGATCAACTACAATCCCTATACTTGACATCGCACATTCTGTGAGACTACTATCGCAATATCGATGATGCAGCTGAAACTATATATCGTGCAACCCTAATAAAAACGTTTAAAGCAAAAAACACTATATTGTGATATGTATCATTTTTGTAAAATAAAATGACCCATATTGTAATATTGTGGTTGTCATATCACCCACCCCTACTCCCCATGATGAAGGGTCAAAGGAAGAGATGTGGTGAATGAAAGCTTGGAGTCTGAGCTGATGTTGCTTACCTCTGTGAGAGCATGGAGCTGACCTGCTTGTACACACACCCCCATGAATCTACAACATCACAAAAACAAAAGAGAGAGGTTGACGTTAGTTTTATTGCTCAAAACAAGATTTGTCAATGATGCCCAACAAACCTGCAGACGATGCAGCACCACACACAAGGTGCGGTAGTGTCCATGGTTATGTGACATTTGCTATGTAACAAAAGGTTAATGAGTAACAAAAGTGAGCTGTATGAAAGTGCCAATACAGTAATATCTCTGCCACTTAAGCTACAGTTCAAAATCTTGTGGTCAGGAAGATTCTTTTCCCCGAAAGTAATCAATACTTTTATTCAGCAAGGATGCATTAAATTGATCAAAAGTGACAGCAAATATATGTATAATGTTATAAAAGATTTCAATTTCAAATAATAATAAATAAAAAAAAATCACTGTTTCCACAAAAATATTAAGCAGTGCAACTGTTATATAACCATTAATAATAATAAAAAAAGAAGAATTGTTTCTTGAGCACCAAATCATTCACATCAGAATGATTTCTGCAGGATCATGTGACACTGAAGACTGGAGTAATGATGCTGAAAATTCAATTTGACTTCACAGAAATAAAAAGGCAATTAGCAGAAGTAAAATATTTAGAGAGTCATCAATTGCAAAAATTATAGTATGAATTGCCTGAGATCAGAATTGAAAAATACAGACCAGATAAAAGTCTAGTGTGAGGCCTACATGACATGCAGTAGCCTTTCGCCAATTTGTTCTCAGCCATGACACAACGTATCAATGTCTCTGAATGGCCACCTCACACGAGTCATTACACAGGATACAAATTTGTCTGTGTTTTCAAAGTTATGGCCCCATAAAGCCCATGCAGGCCTGGCTTTTATTGTGGGTCTGTGTTGGGATTTCTTCAACAAAGATCCCCTCAGCCTTCTCCAGTCTGCGCTACAGTCCCTCCACCCCCATTCAATAAGACGTAACAATGGTGTGATTGTAAACCCCACACAGGCTCTCTCTCTCTTTCATCCACCCACAAACTCACATTCTGCTCTACAAACAAGACAAGCATCATAAAAATCATTCTAGGTGGCATTTTGTCATATAAACATAATATAATAAATTCAAAAGTAACAAACAAATATACATTTACACAAATAAATCATAAAAAAAGCTAAAACATAAGTAAAAAAATTATATTCTCAGGGCCAAATCCCAGTTTCATTCGTAGGTGTGGGCAATCTCAAGAGACAAAGCTGACTATATCTTCACTGAAAAGAGGAGGCTTTTTGATCTCAATGAAATCTAAACTCAGGATGTCGTTTCACTCCATCTATTTTTAATTGATTTCTGCAGAATGGGTAGGAAGGGGTCATCCCAGCGTTTACATTACAAAAGGCCAGAAAGATTCACATTGAAAGCAACACTCCCACAGTCTCACTATTTAAAGGGCTGCATTTATTTTAAGCCACTGGCAGTGCATAAAGCGAGGCACACTCCTTGTTCAAAGAGTAGGAAACCTAATATATATTATAGCTACAACAGCCACTGCTTTATATCAATATTGCAGTCGTGGTTTTCTTTGAAACACATTACTTTCCTTTTCCCAGTTTAGTTACAAGCTAAACAAGAAGACCATGATGAATCACACTTTGGCAGTTGTAGTTTTTGTTTGTGCTTAATTAAAAAATAAAATTAAGCTGTGAAAGCGGAAGGCAAAGGAGCTTGAGTTTTAAGTTAAGCTTTAGTGCCATGTCGAATTGATTTCATGTCGCTTTTTTATTGGCTGGTCGGTAGACCTAGGTCGTAGCAGCAACACACTGTGCGGTGATCGTGCTGTCAGAACATTATCGTAGGCCATCTTTGGTCGCAAGACTGTGACAAAAGCCATCTTTGAACCTCTATCACAGTACAACATAGGACCACCGATTAGGAGCCAAGAACACAGGAATTGCCACGATTATTTCATGATGGCAATCTTTCGTCTGGGACAGTCGAAAATTGTGTAGTGTGTCCCCGGCTTAAGACAGGTTGGATGTCTTTCAAAGTCCCTCTGCACGCAATAGGACAGCACTATAACCAACCAGCAAGGAAGAAGGTGAAGCGGGGCTAGTTGATAGATTAAACTTTTGCCGTATCCGGTTGACAAAACTCAGAACACATCTTCCTTTTTTAAGAATGACTTCAGTGCCGGTCTTTGCTCTTTTCTCAAAGAAAAGCTTAACTCGAAGTTTTCCAGAGTCGCGGCCAAAGCAGTTTCGAAAGACCGCTGTTCGGCAGCTTCGTTTTCAAGTAGCACACAGAAGCGCCACAACTCTGCCGTCATTATGTTAAGCCCGCCCACTGACTCTATACACGATATGATTGGCCTGACTAGAGTTTGTTTTTTTCAGCTCACAAGCCAAAGGAGAGTTGCAAGACGACCCTGGCTGCAAATAGACCTGTTGCCGCTAGGGTGCGTCTAGATTTCTAGGCTAGTGTGCTATATGAACTATACAATAATGATATACATGATTTAGCAAAATCTCGTCACAATATATATAGTCATACCACCCAGCTAAAATCAATGCTTTTATAAATTTGCATTAAAGTTGACAGACTGAGTGATGACTCAATGTGATAATGATGTTAAACTGAAAGCAAACCTGAGTATGTTGGGATGGGAAAGTCTGTTCATGAGCTGAACTTCTCGCAGCATGTTGGCACGATTACTGCTCAGCTTGTTCATCTTTAGGGCCATTACCTGGCCGGAAGCTCTGTGACGCACCTAAAACAAACAAAGAAAATGACAAATGTTATTTTAGTCTTACTCTGAAGTAAGCCATACAGGCAAAATGAGCACCTTAAGTTTTTATATGCTCTGAATGTTCATCTTAAAGGAATATAAAGGACGCCCATTGCTTCTCACTGGGTATGATGATGGGTATTGGAGAAAGTAATAACCATAACATTAGATTAGACCAAAAATAACACTTAGGTGGGAAGTGTGACATACATTAGCAGCAGAAAATCATTGTTGAAAATGTTTATTACACAACTGATATTCTAGCACGAGATGAAGAATAGACTAGACAAACATTGCGTGCATGAATGACTATTGGCCATGTATAGTTAGGGGTCTCTCAACATTTCAAATACGTGCTTCTGCAGATCCGTTTTCCTAGTTTTATCTGTAAAACACTGACTTCCTGAAACTGCATGTAGAGATTGAAAGACAAAACATCTGAAGGGTTACTCAAAATTCAGGGCTAGGGAACCAAAACATTGAATTATGTGTTAACGTCTGTGAATATTGTACACACAGCATTTTATAAACATTTCCTTTTACTTTACAATGCATGATGCTTACTGTACAGCAACCAATCTCACTTTGGGGGCCCATTTCATTTGCCCACCTACAGTGAGAGCCGCCTGTCAGACATGGACCCAGATGCCTCCTCTACAGCACCCAAACTCTCAATCTGTTCTGCTAATATCAAGTCACAGCTTGCTGCCCATGCAACCAATCCAGCATACTAGAAAAATGTTTTGGTTCCTCAAATGTAGATGACCGACCGAATTGAGCAATTATTTAGGGACCCTCCATAGTGCTGTGGGGTTTTAGGATATTCGTTTGAGCTAATCATAAAGTTACAGATGAAAACTCACGTTCAAATAAACTGGGGGAAAAAAAAGCTATTATTGCATTAGCTTCCCAGACAGGTTCTTGCAGACCCCCATCACAGCTGGTATTTGGCTCAGCACATTACCCCTGGCTGTGCCACATGCAGACACCCCCTGCCTGCCATCCTAAAGTCATTCACTCTGCTTTAAATCTCAGCCACCTGTGTGGGGAAGGAAGGGAATAATCTAGTAATGTCCAGAAATGCAAACGCAGAAGAGGTGAAAAAGGACGTTTATAAAAAAAAATGTTGTTGGGGGTGTGAGAGCATCCTCCCCAGGAGATTTTGTGTGTGCGTGTGTGATTTTAGCAAGCAAAAAACATTCAGGACAGGTGCAAGAAAATAAAAGGGGGACAACATTTGGTCAAAAAAAAAAAAAAAAGACTAGGGCTGTTCATTGGCATAAATTTCACAATTGAATTAAATTCTGGGATTAAAAATTAAATGCTTCATTTGGGACTTATCAGTTACAGCACATGGTTACAAAAATCTCAACAAATGTTGTAAACTATATACAGGAAACCCCAGTTGGTACATCATTATAATATTAAAGGTTACAATTAATTTATTTGTAGGCTACTTGCATTTAAATTAAACATAAGGAAGTTTTTACAGTAATGTTATAAATATATATTTTAATAACACATTTTTAATGTCATAAAATGGATTTATTCAAACATGCATTCACATTTACTTAGCAAAATGCAGCCAAGTTAATTTTTCTGGCTGACTAACAATTTTGAACATTGAATAGCTTCTCAATTGCCAATTTAAAAGGTAAATTGTACTGTATCTTTCAACTAGGGAAGCTCCAATCAGGATTTTTGCCGATACCGATTACAGATTTTGATGTCATCATGATCGGCAGATATCAATATTGCTAATTCAAGCTTTATAAGTAATAAATAAGCTCTTTGTTCAATGTCAGTGTATTTTTTTTGTTTTACAGATAAGTAATCCCACAGACATAATTTACAGTAATGCTATAATTTGTTGTTTTGTTTGTTTGTTTTAACTGACAATTAAATAAATAAGCACAACAAAAATCCTTTTACAAATTAACATTTTAATAGGCCTTTAAAAACAGGACTTACCCAAAACACCATCCATCCATAATAGGATACTCTGGCTTATTAAAGAGCCTACAACACTTAATGTCAAAATGAACAGAATTACAACCCATAGGGTGTAATAAGGTTTAATGAAACATTGTTCAATATGTGACTGAGGACAAAAACTAATTGAAACACTGCATACAAAACATGATCAGGAATATTATTCAGCAAGTGCTGAGTATTTATGTCCTTCCTTCCAAAGTGTGTAAGGCAGGATTCTCTTTATAAATTTAAGCTTTTCTGCATTTCTGGGAAGTCTATTCCTATTTTCATCCAAAACATATGCAGCTGTACTGAATAGTATCTCACCATCAACACTCAAATGCTAAATATGTAACACTAGAACAATTATTACAACATAAATTGCTTAAAAGTAAATCGAATCGAATGTACAAAAACAGTGCATAATCTTCACAAAAGTGATTTAGTTAAGAGCAATGAGATAGTTTGACTAACATGAATGGCAAGGACAGCAGCAGATTTATTAGGCTGCTTTCACTTTAACACAAATTAATTTTAAGGAATAGTTCACCTAAAAATGTAAGATATTTGAAGAAAATTTAGTAACCAAGCAACCATTGACTACTATAGTAGGGGGAAATACTATGGTAGTCAAAGGCTACTGAGACCTGCTTGGTTACAAACATTCTTCCAAATATCGTCCTTTGTTTTCAGCAGATCAAATAAATTCATACAGGTTTGGAGCAACTTGAGGGTAAGTAAATTATGACAATTTTTATTTTTGTGTGAACGATCCCTTTAAGACATAAACCACTGTGCTTATGAAGATACTCACAAAGGCACAATGTGTGTATTTGACCGTTTAAACCCAGTAAGATAATTAATCGCACTATATGAGTGGAAGAATATGTCTCTCAGGCAGAGCACACACATACAGGATGAGCCCCGTTTTGCTGTTCTTGAGATCGTGTAATATTTCCACACCGGTGTTGACATGACTGTGTCGCTAAAGCCTGACGTCATCAGTTTGCAATTGGTTGGTGAGATTGGCCTATTTTAGTGACTCCCGATAGAATGTGATTTTAGCATCCGATACCGATCTTCGGTCGATCGATTGGAGCATCTCAACTTTCAACATACCTTCTGAAGTTTAATCATGTTTATTTCATGTTGTAACCAGTTAAGCTGAAGATGACTACTTCTGCTTCACATGAACGGAGGTGCTACAGCGATCTGTCACGCCACAAAATATGTAAAATGTGTGATATTTTGGCAAGGTTGCCTGCTAAAATTCGCACTCATGGGTCTATATATCACATAATAGTCGCTTCAACTCGCGGACATAGAAAACACCCCGCGGAAAAAAAACCTGGACTTGGCAACACAGTGCAGTTGAGCTCTGTTGACGTCGCTTCATTGCTCTGATTGGTTGGTCTATCCAACTGAGGTCTTTCCTGGTTCGGTTGAAACACGCCCCATAATCACAGCCCAATGGAGCAGATTCAGACTCATATTCTGACTAGAATTGAGTATGACCACGTCAGGCTAGATATATGAACAAACTAACATAATTTAAAAAAAGTACTTTTTCCAGACCTCATTTTGTGTGTGTTTTTGGCTTCACACACACCTGAGGCAATACAAGTTTGATTGAATGCAAAAATATTTTCATATTTATACTGCCAAAAAAAACTAAAACCTTTGCATGTTCACTTCAAAGTTCACAAAAAGATAAAACATTTGCATTTCTTCGACACTTGCTTCATTAAAAAACGATGGCGCAGTCACACAGCCCTTGTAAAATAACCTGTTTGTGGTGCAAAGTAAAGGGAGATCAATTTGTATCTGTTGCACAGAAATGAGAGCTTTTACATCATAAAACAAATGTAAAAAAGGAAAGCAAATATGCTATAACTGGAAACCAAATAGAAAAACTCCTTGCAACAGACACTCTCAGAAATGTTTTTCCAAAAAGTGTATAAGGTAGAACTACTTCTCTAGGCTAAATTTGCAAAGATAATACTAATCAGTCCCTCCAGAAAAACATGATTATGTGATCGTAGAATTCAATGAATAATCAGCAAAAGTCTGCATATTTATGCGGTGGCCGCATTTTTTCAAATACGCCACATAAATTGCCAATTTCTATGTGCAAAATAAGCGGGGCTTGTATGATTTCACAATACCCGCATTTTCATTGCAAAAAGTCATATATCTAAGCAGAAAGTTGAAAAATGTGTTTACTTCACACAAGAGCAGCCATTTCCTTCTGTTGTCATGGGAATGTTTTGAAGTGATGTAATTACACAATGTGAACATCAAGCTGCAAACCCCGCCAGTGAGCAATGCAGTTATAGCCTGAATCCGAAATCGCCCCCCTATACCCTTAAATAAGGCATTATTTAAAGGGGCTGCCATTTGTAGTGGTGTCTGAAATCATAGTGCACTATCGAGTGCACTTATTCAATCTCACATTAACGAGTGTACAACCAATGTACACACAACGGCTGTCCGACTTCACGCACCCGTTTTCACGCCTTCAAGTGAACTGTATTAGTGGACTAACGTAGGGAAAAGTGATTGAGGTTTTGGGGGGGCGATTTCGGCCCCTTTTACTTTAGTAAACTTCAAAAAAAATACTTTAGTTAGCAACTTTAGTTTAGTCACACATGCAAGTCAATTTCCTAAAATTGATAAAATGTTTAAAGAGCATAATTTGATTTTTTTTTTAATTAATTTTCCCTTTCTTTCTCCAACAGGGTGTGACCAAGATATGCATTGATGCTTTGTTGTCGTTGCAAAGTTTCTCATCCAAGCCAGTCAGTTCTTTTTGTCAAGAATGTTTGTAACCAAGCAGATCAAACATTCTTCCAAATATTTGATTTTGTGTTCAGCAGAACAAAGAAAATCATACATGATTTGAACAACATGAGGGTGAGTAAATGATGACAGAATTTTCATTTTTGGTGAACTATCCCTTTACCAGCTGAAACACTGGCAAGTAACAAGAATGCTCCACTGTATCTACTTTGCATTTATTTTGGACTTATTGTCAGTACTGCCACCACCAAAGAACATTTTTGACCCAGGAAAACCCCTGCTTTCACTGCTATGACAGAAGAATTGATTTTAGTAATGGGCATCATGATGATGCACTCTTCTCCCAGGGCTTTTCTGACCTCAAAACTTCATTGAATTATACAGTGAAAATAAACCCTCAGAGTCTAGCATATTACTGATGCTCAGCATGAAGGGTAGTACTCGGTTTAATTTAGGAGGTCTGAACAACTGAAAATTAAACATTACTCTAATCAACACAGCAATCAGGAAACAGCAAAAACAAAACAATGGCAATTATCTGACATGAAAATGTCATTGTGATGATACTTGCCAATATGTGCTTCAATTAAGTAGCCTGGTCTTACCAGACTCTCGTACATTTCATTTGTAGACAGTCTGGCCACTCTCCATTGACAAGCGTTTGCTACCGCGAATGTGGGTACTCTGTTGAAGTTTAAAACTATTGGATCTGCCCAGAGCCACTCTGGATCTGCCATAACCAATCGCTAACGTTTAACGGTAAAAACAAATAAGAATACACCAAGTGTACAAATAAGAAAACCTAAGAATACACTGCAGTCCCAGACGTAGTACTGAAGGAAAGTAAACTGAGTGGAAGTTGTAGGAGGCGAAGCCAGGCTATCAATTAAGACCACCAGTGAGAAATCAGTAGGGGTTAAGAAGAGGTAAAAACTCCCAAAATCTGAAAATTGCTTTACGTAATGTTTCTTTATTTTAAAAAACTAAAGAAAACAAAGTTTAGGGACCAAGTAAAACTATCCTATAACAGGTAAAATTACCTAAACAGGCTTTTTGATTGCCTTTTAATGCCTTTTTATGACAGGATAAATGCAGAGAGAAAAAGAATATTTCTGGGATGAGAAAGGACCGAATGGGATCAGGACATGAAGCTGGCCAGATTTGAACCTGTGCTGCTGCCAGCCAATGCCAGGCATTGTTATGCAATATTTTAGGCCTAACATGATCTAAACAGACTTGAAGCAGCCAGTTTTACCTCACTAAAAGCTGGACAGAAAACAGAATGTTCACAACGTTCAATCACTGTTTCGTCTTCACTGTTACCACAGAGATTAGAAATGCCATCGCTAGGATCAGCCCTAAATTCTCCTTTACTTGCACAAGTTAAGTTAGTATTGTAATCAAATAGCAAGTATTCTATCATTATTACTAAGCTAACAACATTCAATATTACATGCCAAAATCCAAACATCTATCTGACACTGCAACTTGGATGACAACTCATCAGCTGAATCACAAGACGACCCTTTCATTTCCTCCTTTAGGACCTTCGACTGAATCTCTGTTTATCATTGAGAAAGGCTACACAAAATTCCCCTCCTAGTGTGTAACAACTAAGGGGCGACTAACAGCTGAATCATCTAAAAAACATTTTCATGTTCACTTATGACTACTATGACATATGTGAGACCTCAACTCTGCAGGTGGACTTTGGTAAGTCCGAGTGACTAACTGAAATCAATAATTACTTATTGTCATTAGACAACCATCTTACCTTGTAGACCTCTGAAAAAAACCCAGAGCCAATCCGCTCGCAGATGAAGTCATCGAGTCGGGTCAGGCAAGAAAAGGCACTGATGAGAGCCCGGTAAGAAGAGGGACACACCCTGTCCAGCGGTGCTGTTTCTGCTCCTCCTCCTCCACAATCCAGGTCCTCCAGCCGGTCTGGCCGTGTGGGAAACCCAGCAATGGAGTTCCGTTTGCTCCGCTCCATTGTTACTGGTGCAAAAATGAATCTGGTAGATTATCAATCACCGGTTCACATTTTTGACAGCCCTTTCCAGACCTACAGAGGAATAAGCAGATAAGTTAAATATTGTTAATAATGGTACCATCCTTATAAAAAACTGAATGACTATGTATGGTTCTCTCAAATAGAAGCATTAACAGTAGACTGAGGAGTAGATTATGAAAAAGCTTGAGCTTAATCTGCATTATAAAAAAATATCCTCTGTGTCCATTTAAAAGTCACAATGATTATAATGGCAGCAATCTTGGCTCACTTTCTGTAACTACTACACATTGCAACGTTTCTTCAGAGTACCGGCAACATATTATGAGAAATGCACAGTCCTGACTGTGATTATTTTCTATTCAATGCAAAAATAGGATAAGTATTACAAATTGTTTCTTTGCATTTGTTTTGGATTTATTGTCAGCACTGGGCTCTCCGTTCAAATGTGTGACCGTGTTCATCCGCCACCACCGAAGAACATATTTGACCCAGGAAAACCCCTGCTTTCACTGCTATGACAAAAGAATTGATTTTAGTATTGATTTTGTGCATCAATAAAATATTCTATTTTTCCATTTTAAAGTCACAATGAAGCAATATTTGATTTGTTTCTGTATTGTGATACAGTAAAACAGTAAAGTAAAACAGATTTTCAAAAATGTAGAAACTTGGTTCAATCCATCAGTTGTTGATTGGATGGAGGCAGATCTGAATGTGGATTTGCAGTAGATTGTAAGAAAAGGACCATTTTTAAACGAAGTGTATATAAGACTGTGGCCAAAACTGGTACTGCAGGTATATCCCCTCTCCTCCTCCCCCCTGACTTGAGGTTGCCAGATAGGCTGCAGGATCAGCATGAACATTCGTAGCTGCAGCTGTGGTAACTGGTCGCAGATCTGGCAACCTGGATGCAGAAACACAACTGACTTTGTGATTGGTCAATTGGTAGGAGGGTGGAGCTTCAGGCCAAAACATCAACATCAGTTTGGACTATTGTCTTTTGCTGTTAAAGCTACGACTCACTGGAATGCTTTGCCAGAGGGTGTAAATCTATTGGTATTTTAAAAAAGCAGTTCAAATCTTTTTTTAAATGTAATCAGCTTTGTAGACATTGACATGGTTGCTGTTTAATTGTTTGTAATGACAGTATGTGTGTTTTTTTTGTTTGTGTGTGTGTGTATATATGTATTGTGCATGCTACTTTATTGTTTATGTTGACCTGCCAGAGGACTGCGAGGGAAAACTGCTTTGAACTAAATCCGGTACAACACATGAAATGGAAACATTTATGTTAAAAAAAAGTACATGGTCCTTTTTATAAATAAAATAAAGTTGAGGGCTGCAACAACTTTTAAATGAAAATATCCTGGCCGGACTACTGTTGTCAGTGATATAAGTATTTGAAATTAACATGATTTCTTAATGTCTAGTGACATATCAGGACCATTTTATGATGAATTGAAATACATTTCTTACATACAGTTCCTTTAAGTAGGACTTTGATTCAATTCTTCAACTGGCCACTAGGGACAGGCTCCAGAAGGGAGCAGAATCTCATTGAGCCCCATGTTAAAATTCTCAACTTTACAGCAGAAAAAAACATGTTTACAGCCTGGTACAAATTGTGGTTTTGGCCTAGGCTAATTTTGACCTTCATGACAACTGTGACTTCATCAAAACTGTGAATTTTTTTATTAATCATTCGTTTACATTATATAAAGCCTTACATTTCTGCATAATTAAGGGCGTGGTAACAGGTGGATAGCCATTTATCTGCCGTCTATAGTCATTGCGTCACCTAAGCTCCGCCCACATGCCGCCTTTTTGCCCATTTTCTGTTGTCCGGGATTGACACGCGATGACTCGCTCGCAAGATGGCAATGCCCAGCTCTACCCTACTTTAAGCTTCAGGCTTATCGGAATCCTATGGGTGACATCACGGATTCATATTTTTTTACAGTATGCTCTGCACGGACAAGGATACAGTAGTAATTCTCTACAGTAGTAGAGAAGTAATATGCAACATTTCACTGGAAACCAGAGTAAGGACATTTTGATTAAACCATATGAGGTAAATTAATTATTTGCATGAATGAATCTATCCCCAAATCAATAACATGCATTTAAAAAATATATTCATTTCAAAGTTGGGGACTTTAATTGATTAAAAAAACTGTTTAATGATGGTTAATGATTAAAATTTTTAAATATCTTTTAAATATTTGAAAGAAAATCTAAAAAACACTCTTTAATGGTAAACCCATTATAATTATTACTTATCCATGATCATAAGAATGCCCCCATGTAGTTTTATGTGCCCCGATCCAATCCAAGTCACTGAATATTGAGTCAACTGCTGATATAGAGTATTTTTTTTGTGGTTGGTGCACATTTCAAGAACATTATTAATCAAGTGTATACAGGGATAAGCAAAGAGTTTCTCAGGGGCTCAAATGTAAAAAGGGGAATCTATCACTACTTAGGAAAGTGATTTCGAGTGATTCCTTACATAAGTGTGCATCCAATATTCTAAAAACAGAAAAGAACAGACCTCACTGATTCTCGCTTGTCACATGCACAATTGAGCGCCTCTTCTTTTCACACCAACCGCCATCTACTGCATGGCAACTATAATAAGGAAGAAAAAAAAGAAAAGAAAGAAGCTTAAAGGTGCCCTAGAATGAAAAATTGAATCTCGTGAATCCAAAACTTCACAGAAAAAAAGTGCTTCTCAACATAAACCCAACAGTGACTCAAGCATTGGGGATCATTTATATGCACGCCCCAAACATCTTTCCAAATATGTTCATTGTCAGGCGGAAATGACGGAGCGAATCATCAAAACAAGCAGCTCGCATGGACACACTTCATGTTCAGGCTATTCAGGCGACCTGAGGACTTTTCTAACCTTCCCATAGATAAAAAAATGTCAACAGTCATGGTTGACATTTATAATCCGATACCGCAACAATTTAATTCAAGATCGTTTGTTTGTTCGGCCCAATTCAAGCAAGCTTCACTCAGCGTCTTAAACTGAAGAAAGTGGCAACTGTATTCCTGCAAGCAGTAAGTAGCGATTTTATCCACTTATTGACTGTTTAAAATAATTTCTGATTAAATTGAAAGTTTCTTAAAGAGACAGCATTGTCTAGATAACGCAAGGTGCTAGTACAGTAACAATAGGAAACACCAAGTACCATACAAAACTAAATAGTGTGTCTAATGACAAAGGGTAATATTATTTTGTATTACAAAATACAACCGTAGATACTTTGCTTAGATTGTTCACTCGATCCTTCTAGCAAACGTCACCTTTTCCACCATACAAGTTAAAACGATAGTCATTTGACAAGGCTATTCATTTTGTAAAAATATAAGTTATATATTTATATTTTTGAGAACTGAAGTATGGTGTTTCCTATGATGTTTTTGCCTATTTGTATTTCAGATTAGGCTACATCACAATCACGGCTTAAAGTTAGCCTACATTGTGACTAACGTTATATAAACATGCAATATCGTTGACGAAAAAAGAAAAGTCTAAAATGTAGACTGAATGACACACTTTAAGCAGAACATCTCAAATGGAGATTGATAAAATGCAGCTTACTTGTTTATTGGTGTTTTCAGATCGTCCGTGCACGAGAGAGAGAGAGAGAGAGAGAGAGAGAGAGAGAGAGAGAGAGAGAGAGAGAGAGAGAGAGAGAGAGGAGAGAGAGAGAGAGAGAGAGAGAGAGAGAGAGAGAGAGAGAGAGAGAGAGAGAGAGAGAGAGAGAGAGAGAGAGAGAGAGAGAGAGAGAGAGAGAGAGAGAGAGAGAGAGAGAGAGAGAATATGGTTGCCCAATTGGACACGCTTAGGTAAAAACCGGAGAGTATACGGGTTTCTTTTCACAGAAAAGCTCTATTTGGGGGATTTAATTACTGAAATAATTTTTTTTAATTAAAATAAACTTTAATTACTTTAATTACTGAACGCGAGCTCTTTCTTGCGTGCGGATGATCTGAGAAAACACCAAATAAACAAGTAAGCCGCATTTTATCAATCTCCATTTGAGATGTTTTACTTCTTAAAGTTTCATTTAGTCAGTCTGTGTTCTGTCAGGACGGTCAGGAGGACTCACGAGCAGGACTTTCAGGACTTCACTGAACTGCTGTGAGCTGCTGAAATAAGTCAATCAGAGCTCAACATCAATATTCATGACTCTTACAAATAAGGCAAAAACAGAGCACTACATCCTAGGGATTGTATCTGGACAATTCTTTCCCTTAAATAAGCCACATACCCTCTATGTAGATATCAGGGAACAATTTAACACATTGTTTCAAATCATTCTATTGCACCTTTAATCGACCCGATACCAATCCTTGAGATTGCCTCTGGACATCCCTGTCAGCTATACTAAGCACTTTTTGCACTATTATGTAAGATATTTAGCAATGATTGAAATAGCATTGGGGAAACAGTAACACACCTGGTGAACAATAAAGTAATAACTTTGCATGCATGCACGGCAGACAGAACCTCAGCTGAGATAAAGTGCTGATCGGCTTACATTTTAAATTCCTTACACTATTCAAACAAACAATGTCCAGTGACATGAAAATGAGCCACCTAGACTAAATTACATTTAAAAGAATAGCAAATCAAGCCATTCACACTCATTTCCCCTTATTTATGACACAAAAAAGGACGGATATGGAATAAAATTTCCTTGCGACATTCCAGTTATAAGCTTTGGAAAGAAATGGGGAAAGAAATAAATAACACAAAACTCTGCCAGGATCTAAACACTGGCTTATAGTTGAGTGCCACACCCCAGTAAAAAGCCACTTTAAAAGGACCATTTACACAGGCCCTAGGCCGCTCAACAGCTGGCACTAGTCACTACATGTGATAAATCAACACAGTACATTTCTGTAGATTCCCCTGTGATTTTCAAAGTTGAAATGAAGGAGCCAATCATATGGCTAAGCATCAATAATAATTAAGGTGGGCTGTCCCTGTTTTTTGTTTCCATAAATATTCACTCAATTACATGATTTACTGTAGAAAGCAACCAAAACTACTACATGTTAAAAGTTGGAGTATGTAAGAAGGGCTGGACCACTAAAGACAAGCCCTAAAACAGCTGTTTTGATCATGGTTCCAGTGGCAACGTTTCCAGAGCTCATTTCAAACTTGACCTTCACCTGGGACAGCCTTAAGGGCAGCAAATGTTCAGCAAATGTTCAATGTTCAGCTTACTCCATGATTTGACCCATATACCTCTTATTTCCAAAAATAACACTCTCAGCCTGGAAATAAGCATGCCACACATGCAGGGTGAAAACCGATGCTGTAGGCTACTACAAAAAGGGGTTCCACCTAAACAACAATGACAGTAAGCTAACTTAACATTGCGCAACACCACCTTATTTTGCTATAGCACTACTCTTATATCTGACTCATGATCTCTAGCAGCCAAAAATACATCACAATTTCAAAAGAGCCTGTATTGCCTGCACATTCTACAGGGTCCAGGTATTTTAAAAATCCCACGATTAGACATAGTGACCTCACTGATGGTGAGAAGAACAGCATATCTGACATTCCAAAGATTAGAAATAAGAAATAAGGACTTGACCATCTCGTACAGACATTTTTCAGCTCATACCACACGTTTTTGCATGCATTTGACATACTTTACAGTGGGTAAAAAAAGGCTGTTTTTTTCATGAATCTTCTTAACACTTCAAAATCTGCTCAAGATGTCGTTAAGAAGTGCTTAGACGCAAATAGGCCTATTAATGACCATACTTAACACACTTTACAGGTTTAAACACATAAGGCACTTCGCAGGATATATATATATATATGTGTGTGTGTGTGTGTGTGTGTGTGTGTGTGTGTGTGTGTGTGTGTGTGTGTAATTGTAACAAAACCATCCCCATCAATGAATCAACACAATAACACATACGTTAACTATGGAAACGCTTCCTAGCAAATAGGATGAATTTGCAAAATGCTTTACACACTTATGGTGAGTAGGCTATACGATAAACCAGTCATGCACCATTGTAATGTTTTACACGCGCTTGCGTGGTTACTAGGGAAGCAGAAAAAAGCGGCCGCGAAAACAACTCGGAAGTGCAAGTGTTGCAATCCGAGATCGCATAATTGATGCTGACCGAAAGTGAACCCAGTTACTGCAAAACAATAAGCGCTAGAATACCACTGAGTATAGTGATCAGGTGCAACTGCATTGCTGTCATTAAACTATTACTCAAATGTGGACACCAAAGCCTTGTCTAATTGTTTACTGATACACGCGCCTGGGTATCAAGTTGAAAGTACGCTAAAACCAAGAGGAAATATCGTACATAAAGTTAATTGTCTTACCTTGTCATCAGGCTTGAAAGTGAAGCAAAGATATTCTGCCGGTCGAAAGGCCTCACTTAGTCCCATTGCATTTTGCAATTGCAAACGAGAGCCATACACTACAATCCATAGATTTACAAGCAGATATAATTGCCTATTTTGACCGAGCGTCGGCCAGGTTATATTTGAACTCCAAGACGAATTAAACGACACAAGCACCGTGTGAGCGCCTTAAAAGTTAATTTAACATAACTATAACAAACTTTTTGACAGAAACGCAGTTTGAACGTGCACAAGTAGATAACTGCGTACGTTTTGTCGTTCTGTCCACAAACATGAAAGCGGTCAAGAGAAAATAAATAACGCGCGAGCTCTTTCTACGGAGTCCTTTCTATAACCTGTAGGGCTCTTCAATCGGTTTTATATTCCTAACTAATTTAGCAAGCAGCGAATCCCCAAAGACGTTATTCCACTTTGGGTGAGTGAAAATACAGTGAAGTAAATACAAGAGACAGCCACTTCCATAACAGTTGCCTCTCCCCACGGACCAAACTTACGTTTTCATTTGATGGAGACAGACGTCAACGTCGGCCATAGAGATACAAGAGACTTCTTAAACTGTATTATTTTGAACCAATCACTGGGGAGGCAGATACTAATGTGGGCGGGTATTTCCATTGATTGACGTGTCTTTCCGCGAATCAAATAGTTTCCTCAAGGTGCAGCTGTCCAATAATATGCTTGTTGTATGACATATTGTATTGTATGGCATAATAAATACATAAACAAAAGTAGATTCACACTAATAAATGGTTATTAGGCCGTATTATAAACACCTCTATGTGTTTTCAAAGGCATTCCATTGTATTATGTGATCAAAAACAACAATAATAAACAAATATTGGGAAATGCACTGACAATATTTTAAACAATTATTCTGTTAGAAATGTGAAAATTACTAGCCCACTGCGCGTAAATTGTTATGGATATATGATTAGTGTAATGATTCCCATTTATTTTAGCACATCTCTGCCTTCCAATAAAACACGATCAGACGAATTCCAAATGGATTATGGCGCCATCTTTTGGGAGACACAAAGCAGCATGGGGGAATACGATGCGTTGTAAATTGTATAATAATAATAATAATAATAATAATAATAATAATAATAATAATAATAATAATAATAATAATAATAATAATAATAATAATAATAAAACCCCACTAAAAATAAGTGTTATAATATTTACAATGATTATTTTATAATTGCAGTTACACCATTGACCCCACCCCGAACATTACATGTCCACATCTAACATGACCCATAATCCATCTTAATAGCAGCAAAGTCTTTTGATAAAAACAATGAATACCCTGTAAGCTATAATATAAAGTGGGACTAAAATGATAACAACAACAAGTAGGAGAATATTGGGAGAGTTTGCTATTTAGTTGGTAAACTGGGTTATAGGAATTTTGCCATGAGTATGTAAAGCATATTTTTTTAAATAGCCTAGCAGAACAACTATTGAGATTGATACAGTGTGTTCTTTGGCCTATCTAAAACTAAAAGTTGTGGCCTAATTCTGTACGTCCCTATACCACTCGGGGCAATGGGGTTAATCTAGTCAGTCGGTCAAGAGCTTACTACCAGTAGGATGATTATGTCACTAACCCAACGCCGACTCTGTAACATATTGCGTGGTTAATGACAAGATAAGGATAGCAAGAATGAAAAACGTGATACTTACAGGTACTGTATCAACGTCTAATTGGACACCATGTTCAGCAACATTAAACCGCAAAATAGTAATCTTACATGACTGATTGACTCGAAGGCTTACTGTAAAGTCAGTGTATTTATGTGATTTTTTTTTATTATTTTTTTTTTTGATAGCGCTTCTTTCGGTGATTGCTGTGGTGTCAGGATACGTGGAGGAACTCGACGAAGACAAGTAGGCTATAGTGCTTCACATTGTAAATTAACTTATTGTGCTTGAGTAGTAAAGGCGTTTTAATGCAGCGTAGTAATGTTTGTTGCCTACTGACATCTTGAGAAATGCCAGCCTACTTAATAGTCTGCTTAATAAGGTGTGATATTGATGAAAATATGTGTTCCATACACTGATCTATAGAGAACATTAATATAGATCCGTGGTTCCATATTGTTTACACCCTACTATATTTATTATGAGGGAACCTTTTTTTATAAGTAATAATAAGCCAAAGGAAGCTCGCTGCACTGTAAATAGTTACAGTTAAAAAGGTTGCAGGCAACACTATCAAGGCCTGTGCGCTTTGTCACATTACTTATAGATAGATAGATAGATAGATAGATAGATAGATAGATAGATAGATAGATAGATATGAATGTTTGATTGAATGCATTAAACAGTTCACTTTTACAGGTTTAATGAATACAGACAGAATGAACTCTGGCTGGTGGAGGTGAGAGTGCAGTCTAAAAATGCAATTTTATGTTGTGTGATAGGCTATGTTTACTATCTAAATTTGTACCATTTCAAATGTGATATAATGATTTTGTGTGTGTGTGTGTGTGTGTGTGTGTGTGTGTGTGTGTGTGTGTGTGTGTGTGTGTGTGTTTTTAATTGCAGTTTTATGCTCCATGGTGTGCATACTGTCACACATTTGAGCCAATATGGTATGAAGTCGGTGCAGAGCTGAAGAGTCTGGGCTCTCCTGTTAATGTCGGCAAGATGGATACCACAGTGCACAAAAGTGGGTTAAATTCACGTCTATGCAAAAGTGTCGGAAAGCTTTGATTACACTGAATGCGTTCCTAAAATTATATTTAAGATTACCAAGAACTGCATTAGTGCTATACCCTCCTTAGGATACTTAGATGAAAGTTATATCTCGTGCTGTGGCTTGGTTTGAGAAGACAGTGATGTTAATGCCACACCAGGCCATTGCTTAGCAACCAATTAGTATGCTACTTAAATGGCAGGATAGGCTTACCTGCTGTTTAATGGGATTAGTTAAGCAGGCCTCATGTGCTCATGAGACTCGGTTCGTTGAACTGTATGCATAGTCTGCATTGAGTCTGTATCTTGTTAACCAGATGGCCATATGGCATAAGTTGCATTTGAGCAATTATAAATCCTTTTATTTTCCTTGGAATTAGGTTGTTCAGTGTCTGCCTTTTGCTGCCATTGTCTCCCTACTTAATAATCTTCTTATTAGGTTCACGCATAAGCTTTCTAGCTAAATAAAACATAGCCTATGTCTTGTGTTTTACCCCCCACCATGGTACACCATGGGGTATTAATTAGATTAGACTAGAATAGTTGTGTTTAAAAAAAAATCACAGCAAATTAACAATAGTCAGTTGTGATCTACTAATGGTATAGCTAGCAATTAACAAATAACAATCTTCTAAATATGAGTTCTAGCATTATTGTAATTATATATTCTGGAATAAATCTCCACTGATGAATATTACTTGCAAATAACACAAGAAAGCTTTTCTCTTTGTGTCTTTAGGCATTGCTTCAGAGTTGAATATTCGTGGATATCCAACCATAAAACTGTGAGTTAATGCCTACTTATCATCATACAGTATATAAATCTATAAATTACGAATAACCAGGAATTGTTCATGCTGTATTTGACTATGTTTTGTTCTTTTAATTAGATTTAAAGGAGATCTGTCTTTTGACTACAAAGGGCCAAGAACAAAGGATGCTATTATTGAATTTACCAATAGAGTTTCAGGGTAATTGTGGAGTAAATCTCAGCATAATAAATCATATTGCATCTTTTGTGTTCTGTGTAGTCTTATGTCAGTGCTAGTTATTCCCTTGTCCTTTTTTATTCAATCTAGTCCTGTGGTAAGACCACTCTCTAGTGTTCAGTTGTTCCAGCATGTTATGAGTCGTCATGATCTCATCTTCGTTTATATTGGAGGGGAGTCGCTTCTTAAGGTAACCAATATGTAAATTTAATGTCTGTCATACAGTAATTATGTACAATGATTGACTGAATTATGATGAAATAGGAATGAAATGCAAAATACTGAACACTGCAGCATATTTCTATACGTTTATTGTTTTATAAAAAATAAAAAAAAACGATGTGAATAAATTTATTGGCAAGTTGTGAAAAGTCATACAGGAATGGTTCATATTCTACTATTAGTGAAATGTAATGTAAATATTTTTTTTGTTTTTACAGAAGGAATACTATAAAGCTGCATCTGAGTTTATTGTCCACACTTATTTTTTCACTGCATCTTTGGAAATCCTCCCAAAAGTAAAACTTTCTCTTTTCAGAGGAAATACCTCTGTAAAATAATCATGTTTTTTCAACTTCTTAAAAAGTAAAGCAAAATCGATTCATTATTGATTTTCTCCATAGGCGGTCACTCTGCAGGATGTTCCCGTTGTTGCTGTGTTCAAAGATGGGACGTACTACCTCTACAATGGTAAGATGTACAACTTGCAGTGCATCACTTTAGTAAGTTAATATTTGAAACTATCCGTGTCTGTAAGCAGCAAAATCTCATAGTCTCTCAGCGTCTGAGCTCAAGGCAGTTTCCTCTCATTGCCTCTCGAAGGGTACCGTTCCACTGAGGTAGAGAGGGGAGGTGGTAGTGAAATGCCAGGGCGTCGAGGCAGAGTGTCACTAGGAAAGGGCACCAATAATGGGAATTAGGCAGGCGTGAAGAACGATGCAGCACCCTCAAAACAAACACTAGCCCATGACAGCCGTTTATCCTCAAGGTGTTGATCTGCTGGACTTCCCCATTGTTGAAGAAGGACTTTTGGAGCCAGAAGTTTAGCAGGAAAGGATCAGCACACTGAACCTGGACCCAGAACACGGCACTGTCAGATGAGTCCTCCACGATGTGAATAGTTAACACATCCATGGAGCGAGGTTAAAGACAAGGTGTAGAATGTGGTTTCTGCAGAAGATATTATGTATTACCATCTTCTTGATTAGCTAAAAAGAAATACAGATTTGGTCAGAAATAAAAAATACCAAAGTTTTTTTTGAGCAAATAGGATCAAATTACAGGCCACACTTGTTTTATTACTGGCATTGATGTAGTTGTTTTAATAAAAACAAAACAAGTTTGCCGTTCAAATATAATTAGAAATAATTGTTTGTTTAAAAAAAAAAAAAAACCTGTATTCATCACTCAATACAAATCCTTAACACCGCTGAACATATGTAACCATGGACCACAAAACATAAGGGTATTTTTTAAATTGAGCTGTATACATAATATGGAAGATGAATCAATAAGCTTTCCATTGATGTATGGTTTGTTAGAATAAGACAATTTATGGGTGAGATATGACTATACAATCGACTATAAAATGATAAAGTCTGGAATCAGAGGGTACAAAACCTTTAAAGTAGTCCAAATGAAGTCCTTAGCAACGCAATATTATTACTATTAACAATTGTTTTATATATTTATGGTAAGACATTTACAACATATCTTTATGGAACATGATCTTAATATGGTTTAGACATAAAAGAAAAATCGATCATTTTGACCCATACAATGTATTGTTGGCTATTGCCACAAATATACCTGTGAGACTTATGACTGGTTTTGTGTTCCAGGGTCACATATATGTTCATGATACTATTTGGTCTATGCTTACCTGACATTAAATACATTATTTAATGGTCTCTTTTCATAGCAGAGATTAGATGGTAATCCTTCTAAAAAAAAAGAGAGAAGCATAAACAGACATAGTACAGGTCACAGCACACAAATATACCTGATATATATGCGCATTTACATTTTTCACAACATCATATGGCACATAGGGCACTTATTGGTGAAAATTCTGGTTATTTTTACCTGTTTTTCACAGGTTCTTATGAATATAAGAAACAAGTGAAAAATATATTTGTAAGGCATCATAATTACAGTAATGGGTTTCTTACCATTCTATTCCAAATCATGAGAATACAAAGCCAGTGAAGTGTTCCAGCTCTCCTCTGTCATGTGGCTTATTCTGAACATTCTGTCTAGGCTATAATCCAATACACACCCTTTAAGTCAACATCTTGACTGTGCGCAAGTGACACATTTTGCATAATTTGATGCACAGTCAGTGGACAGAAACTCTTTGTTTGATAATAAAATAAAAGATCTTTTGATTCTTTTGATTAAACATTTTAGGTAACACATTTCTGAGTGCTTTAACTTTGCATATTGTTTGCACATTTGCAAATGGTGCATATGATGACATTTAATAAGTGCAGGGCTAAATTTAATAGATGAATACGTGTAATGTACATGAAGTGATAAAAAGTGTAATCTCTCTTGTTTTATCATTTCTATAGAATTTGTTGATGGTGATCTGTCTTCGTGGATTAATCGAGAACGTTTTCCCTCTTACTTCCAAATCGATAGCTTCAGTCTTTACCAGATGGGAGAGAAACAAAGTAAGCCTGTTTTTCTTTATGAACATAGGAGCATTAGAAAATATAGACAATAATAATAACGTAATAATATGTAATCCATAATGTAGGGATTACATATTTCTGTATGATCTATAAGCCTTGTGAAAAGTGTGGATATGAATAATGTCATTATACACATTTGTGCCCTGATATTTCACAAACACACACACACACACACACACACACACACACACACACACACACACACACACACACACACACACACACACACACACACACACACACAGCATTGTCATTTTTAACACAATTTCTATGTTGCCACTGGGTGATAAAACAAAACTTTCTGCCAAGATACAATATTTATGTGTGAAAAAGATACTTTGACAGATTATGATTGTGTGAGCTTCTCGTACATACATAATTTGTTGTGCTGCTGTTCATTTCTCACACTTCCCTCAAAGGTAAACTTGTGGCATTGGCAGTAGTAGATGAAAAAAATCCATCTGAAGAAAGTATTCGGTAAGCAACATTAGAAGATGTGTACAGAAGACATCAAAACCATGACAATAGCCAGTTTTTCCCCCCATTATTTCAACTGACACCTCAAAATTGTTCTCTTTAGTTACAAAACTCTGATGGAAAGGCTGTCTACTGAATACAGAGACCTTTATAAAAGGTAGGTAGCACATTTATATGAATTATAAAAACATGAAGAGAAGACACCTGGCATTTGAGTTTATCAAATTATCTGTTAACAAAGGCAATATTGATCTTTTTCTCTCCTAGTAATTACCAGTTTGGTTATGTGGATGGTAATGAATATATCAACGGCTTAATTATGGGGTGAGTTAAATTGGACACAGGTGCAAAGTGCTGTATTTAAAGCCACTGACATAGATTAATGCAAAATGATATAGGCCTATATTACACATTCTCTGCTCATATATTTTTGGATAATCACCACTAATATGTTTCAGAGAAGTTGCGATCCCCTCCATAATTGTGCTGAATATGACCATTGATGGATACTGTCTACCAGAAAGTAAGATTGAGACCATGGACGATTTACTTCACTTTCTCAACAGTGTTCTGGATGGCAGCGCAACGGTATGAGGAGCGAAAGTGTTTTCTTCTCCATCTTTTCTGTCATTTAACTTCCCTCTCCTTCTTGCGAAATACAGTGGTTCTTTTTTTAATCAAATTCCATTTTACCTTAATCAGCTACTTGGAGGAAATGGGTTTGTGCAGTGCACTAAGAGAGCTTTATATAAAGCGAAGTCGACTGTGTTGGTAAGTCTGACAACACTCTTTATTATTTTAGTAGAAGGATAGATTCACTCTTATTTCATTTTCCCCCCAAATATTTACTAACTGCTTAACACACCAAAACCAAAACTAACGGCTGATGACATCCTCATCAAATATTTACTTGAAGCTAATATTTAGGTCACCGTTGTCCCAGTAACTAATATAAACCTTGTCGATCTCAGTTAATGTTCCAGACAGCTCCGGTCTTCTCCTGTTTTGTGTGTGGAGTACCTATGGCTATTGCAGTAATTGTTGTCCGGGCTGCATGTACTGCTGTACCAGCAAATGATGAAAAACCAGAGGAAGGAGCTACAACCAGTCCTGATTTGGATGCACATGGGAAGAAGGCAACAGAATTGCAGCCTGACATCACAGAAAAAACCACTGAAGCAAAGAAAGAGGATTAGCACTGTTTATTTAGGATCATGTTAATCTGTAACATGTCGTAATATGTAATACTGTTTACCCCATTTTTATAAATTGTTTTCCCAGTGGATATTGTGGTTGGTTTCTTTATCAAATAAAGTTCAAATAACTTGAATGAACTTAAGCTTCCATCATATGAAAAAAGTCTAAATACATATGGCCAAATATGTTTGATGTACACAAATTGTGTTCAACGTTGAGCACTTTACTGTACTATGTTGGAGCTGTACACTGTATTTTTTTTTCTTTACATTTTGTTCTTAAAAGGCCAAGACAGATCTCAAACCATTCTGTCTGCTTCACAATACTTTACTATATTGCAACTTGTGCCTGAATCCAAATAAATCAAAACTAGAAAACTGTACTTTATATTAGCATAGCAATTTCGTTTGATTTAATCAGTATAGGCCTATAAATCAAACGACAGAAATACCGGAAACCACACAATGTTATATTACATCGCCATCTATCGAGCATATTAAAAAGTGTTAATGCCGAAAGTGATAGTTGTAGGCTATATAACTTGGAAGATGGAAAAAGCGACTTGGCTTATAACACTGAGACATGGAAGAAGAATTTGATGAAGGAAACTTAACCCTAAAACCTTAAAAGTGACACTAAAAGGGCTTGAAAGCATTTGGATTATTCAAGTCTGTCTTTGCTTCAATGAGAAACATCACCACTTAGGCAAACGTCCCAGCAAAGCGGTAAGTTTCCTTCATCTCAAAGTGGATTAGTGGATTATCTCGCTTCTCGTGTCAGAAGATGAGAAAAAGGCGTTAACAGTGACTTTACATGCTGTTGTGAACGCTGCGACATTCGCTGGAAACAACGGATCAAACTTGTAATGACGGATTCTGAAACTTGACACACCTTTGCGTTTATGATATTTCCGCATGGCACTTAGCGCGGATATCGTTGTAAATATTAGGGAGAGATGATATTAACATTTTTATCCAGTTATTACAACAGAGTACAACTGCGGAAGATTTTTGTTTTGCGTGCAGTTTATCAAGTTTTGTTTAGACTGAACTCTTTTATGGAGTAAAAAAAACAAACATGTTTTCTCAACGAAATATGAACGCTTTTCCTATTCGCCGAATGCACCTAGACCCGGGCTTTTTTGTTCGTGCCTGAAATGGAAATAATATCTTAAGTCTTACATGTAAATTAAGTTGGAGTAATAACAACTTTTGGGCGCTTTGGAGGAGGAGCTTTCAAAGAGAAACGCACCACATCTGTTTCTTGTATCATGGTCATGGAGAACATGCAGAGGTCTGCGGTTCTGCTCTGTGTCTTGGCTGTGGGGCTTGCTTTCTGTGGAATTTCGTCTGCCTCAGACAGATATGTGTCTTTGAACGAACACCAAACAGACAATACCAGCTTGTCAACACACCTTCACCCCAAGCTGTACTTTGATCAGACAGAGGTGCCTTTAATGAAACAGAGGGCTGTCACCACGCATAAACACATATTCAAAGTGATTAAAAATGCTGTTTCTGTCATGCTATCCAATGCAGCTGCTTACCAGCCTCCGGTGAACCATGAGGATTTCGGAAAGAAATGGAATGAGATTTATGGCAACAATTTGCCACCTCTTGCACTATACTGTCTGCTTCAACCTGATGCTGCCGCCTCTCAATTTTTGATTGAGTACATGGACAGAATGGTGGAGTATCCTGATTGGATGGTGTCCAGTGCACCAAATGATGAGGTTCCGATTGCCCACTCTCTCACTGGTTTTGCCACAGCATATGATTTCATTTACACCTTCCTTGACACGAGGAGAAGACTGCGATATCTCAAAAAAATACGATCTGTTACCGAGGAGCTTTTTGAGCTGTCCAAGCACAGAGGATGGGGAAAACAGTTTCTACAGAACCACCAGACAACTAATATAATAGCCATTCTCATTGGTGCTCTTGTGGCAGGGGAACATAATGACCCAGAGACCATGATATGGAAGCAAATATCAGTAAACTACATGGAAAAGACCATGTTTCTACTCAGCCACATTGTCGATGGCTCTCTTGATGAAGGTGTTGCATACGGTAGCTATACTGCAAAATCCATCACTCAGTATGTTTACTTAGCATTGCGTCATTTTCAGATAGACAACACGCAGAACAACTGGCTCAGAGCTCACTTCATGTTTTACCATGCTACTCTGCTTCCTGGATTTCAACGAACGGTTGGCATTGCAGACTCCAATTACAACTGGTTCTATGGGCCAGAAAGCCAGCTCGTATTTCTGGATGCATATGTGCTTCGAAATGGCTCTGGAAACTGGTTGGCAGAGCAAATTAGGAAGCATCGTCCTAAAGACGGACCCATGATGCAATCAGCAGCCCAACGCTGGGCTACTTTGCATACAGAGTACATATGGTATGACCCTGAGTTAACTTCAAAGCCTCTACCTGACTTTAACAAAGCAACCATGCATGTTTTCTCCAACTGGGGTGTGGTGACGTATGGGGCAGGGTTACCTCAAGCTCAGGGTAATACCTTTGTGTCATTTAAATCTGGAAAATTAGGAGGGCGAGCGGTGTATGATATTGTCCATGCCCAACCTTATTCTTGGATAGAAGGCTGGACGAACTTCAACCCAGGACATGAGCACCCTGATCAAAACTCCTTCACTTTTGCACCAAATGGACAAGTGTTTGTCGCTGAAGCCTTGTATGGTCCTAAATACAGCTATCTTAACAATGTGCTAGTATTTGCCCCCTCACCCACCAGCCAGTGTAATCAGCCATGGGAAGGACAGTTGGGGGAATGTTCAAAGTGGCTACGATGGGGAGAAAAGGAAGTTGGGGAAAGCGCCGGCGAGGTCATCGCTGCTTCGTCGCATCAGGACATGTTGTTTGTGAGCGGAGAGTCTGCTTCGGCCTATTCATCCGCAATGAAGCTAAAGAGTGTTTATCGGTCACTTGTGCTTCTCAACTCTCAAACATTAGTCGTGCTGGACCACATCGAGAAACACGAGCACTCCCCACTTAGTTCCCTCAGTGCATTTTTTCACAACCTAGACATTGATTTCAGATACGTTCCTCACAGATCGTTTGGAAAATACAATGGGGCTCTGATGGATGTGTGGGATGCACATTACAAAATGTTTTGGCTGGACGCACAAGGATCCAGCCCCGTTGCCAGGATACAAGAGGCAGAACAGGCTGCGGAATTCAAAAAAAGATGGACGCAGTTCATAAACGTGACCTTTCCCATGGAGAGCTCTGTCGCAAGAGTGGCTTACTTGATGTATGGCCCGTACGTCAAGGTCTCGGACTGTAGATTCATAGACAACAGTAAAAATGGAGTGAAGATATCAGTGACTTTGAATGACACTGAGACTGTTGTGTCAGTTGTAACAAACTACAAAGATATTGAGGCTAGACACAGTTACTTGGGCTTTGCAGGCTTTGCTAAAACAGAAGACAATCAAAGAATAGTTAAGTTTGGCCAGGGAAATCAAACTTTGCCAAGCCAAGTCACAAAAGATTTTGTGTTTGACATTGGATTGGCGGTAAACATCCCTGCGATACTGACTTTAGGTTTTGCTTTAGCTTTCATAATAAAAAAGAGGAAATTTCATGTGCCATTCAATATGCTTATTCATTGCACTCTGATCTGTGTGCTGTTTTTGTGGGTGACAGAACTTTTGTCTGTTTTTTACGGCTGCGAACAGCTCTCATGCAAAGTTAAATCAAAAGACAGCAGCATATATGATGGAACAGACTCTAGCGTCCATGACCTCCTCCCCATCATCACCATCACGTCTATGCCGGGCTCGGGCGCGGAGATCCTTCAGCACCTTTTTGATAACAGCTCTGACTTTGTATACCTGCGGATCCCTTCCACCTACCTGCGGTTCCCAGTGTCTCCTTTCGTCTCTCTGGTGGATGCTTGTGAGTGGTCTAGACCAGATGCGCAAAATGGACGATTTCGAGTTATCCAGGGATGGTTCCACTCCATAGTCCACAATGTGAAACTGCACCTGCAGAATATTCAGTTGCACCAGAGCAATGACGAAACAGGGAATAATGTCAAAGAGAAAGAACAAAGAAAGGGAAGAATGCTGCTTTCAGAGCAAACAAGGACAGGAAGCGTCAAGCGTACTCGTATGGACATCGGATACATACAAGAGCTCAGGCAGCACCTGGTAAAGTACCCAAATGCCCGGCCGGTGCTGAGCATGGGAAGTGGTGGCTGGTTCTTGAAGCTGCCGTATCTCCAAGAGGTCGTAGGCCACTCACTTCGCTCAGTTCATGTGGTCAGAGACCCACGTGCATGGATTTATCTAATGCTCTACAGCAGTAAGCCAAGCCTGTACTTTCGTAAGAATATTAAAAAGCACATAGCCAACATTTTTAAGCAGAACATTGATGGTGTGGATCAGGACTGTGCTACAGTGGACTCACACTTCCTTCCTTTAAAGAAGATCCTCTCCCAGCCAGATCCTAACCCTGTACAGCTGCTAGCTCAGCTATGGCTGGCTCACAATTCAGCAGGGCTCAAGGTGAGCGCAAGCCTCCCCACACACACTTACTTCATAGTCAAATTCGAGGATGTTGTATATTTTCCAGAAGAGACAGCGAGAAAGATACATAACTTTATTGGAATACCCCTTGCACCAGCTGCATTAAACCAACTGACATTTGCCACGTCCACAAATTTGTATAATCTGATATATGAAGGTGATATATCACCTGCCAAAATCAACATATGGAAGACAAATATGGCCAAAGATGAGATTAAAATCATTGAGGATACATGTTGGCCTCTAATGGAGAAGCTGGGTTATAAAAGACATGCAGCCAGTAATTCTTTTTTGTAAATGTTTTTGCAAGAAATTGTTTTGGGGAAGTATGTCAGTATGAGTCTGACAAGTCCAACATTTGGACTTCCTCCAAATGTTGCAGTTTTTGTAAACAGTTCATCATGTGACCAATTGTTTTGTGCTCCGATTCCAGTTTATTTAAGCAATGTTTATATATTATTTAAACCATACAGACAAAACAGAGTCTAGAAAGCCTAGATCCGCTAAAGAACAAAAAGCGATTGCTTACCACTGAAGATGAGCAACAGATGCAAATCTTGGATCACAAACACATTTAGTTTGACTGAAAGACAAGATTATGGTATTTCCCACCAGATGGGTAGCTAACAGTATTTTTCAGTGTTGTGAGATACATCATTATAATTATGCTTTATTGTGAGCAAACTAAATAATTGTCAGTCATTTTTCCACCAAGAGACCTTACTGTTTGCATTTTTTAAGAGCCAGTTCATGTGTAGGTCTATAAATGTGCAAAAAAGTGTTCACTTGTGTGACTGTATGATCAGATCGCTTCATTGACTTGAAGCGAAACATGTCACATCAAATGTCACATTATCTTGCCAAATCAATTGTCTTTTTTTTTTTTGTATTGTATGTGAATGTCCCGCTGTTTCTTTGCATCCCTGTATAAACTATATCAAACACCAATAGCAAATCCGTCTTACTTTTCTGAAATGATATAATTTGCTCATGATGAAATCATAAATGGAACATTTAGCAACCCAAACAAGTAAAACCACGAAACATCATCATATTTCTCATCTTAATGGGGAAATATTTTAATGCAGTTTTAAGAGACTTCTATCGAGAAATGTTTTAAAAGCCACAATGCAAATGGATTTTCCATGGCACCACATGCATATGGAGTGTAATCATCACTGTGGGATAACTGAAATGGAGGAAAATAATGACAATTTATGTGATACTTTTTATGTGAAACATTTGCAAAAAGCTGCTTTTGTGTGTGTGGTGTTATTTGCAGAGTCATTCCTTTGTGCCCAGCATGCTTTCAGACTAAACTCAGCATGCAATTTTTCATAGGATAGAGTCTGTATGGAGAATATTAAGTCGAATGCTTAAAAGCAAAACCAGTCCTTAGATCATATGACTGATCGTGTAGGTCCCAGCATGTCTATATATATATATATATATTTTTTATGATGATCTTTTATGACCAGCATAAAGCGGTTTCTGAATATGATGCAATGATGGTAAAAGGCATGAACATATTGTGATTTGAACTGTGAAGCAACAAGTTATATCTGTCACGTTTGTTTAATAATATCAATAGCGTCGAGTTGAATGTGGCCATTCATTAATGTGCAAATACTTGTTTATATATACAAATAAATGGTTCAAAATTACTTACATGGATTCTGCTAATAAAACATTGTTTAGTTAGTGACAGACGTTGCAAAAGAGGGGAATGAAAGATTTTGCCTGCAATTCAAAACCTAGAACCACTACTTAAATGTCGCCAGCAGAGGGCAGCAGATAAATAAAGATCATAAAACGTGCTTGAGCAGAATTTTATTAGAAATAGCAGGCACTTCACTATTATCAGCAGCAAATCAGGTAAGCACTGAAAAGAGCTTGCTCATTAGTGCCAACTTCACGTTTCCTTTTCACACTTGGAAGCACTTGTCATTTACACTAATAAATCTAAGAAGAGTCCGGCCTTGAGCAGTGTGATGTATTGTAAATCTTACTGTGGTTTCCTAGGTGCTAACTTAATACTTTGCAAATGTGTTTAATTCAGAAGAGCCGAACACTGACTGTGGGTTAAATACAGAGTTGCAGCAACAGCTCATGCATTCAAATGAACAAATCATGACTTAATGTTATGTAGATCACTAGATTTTGGCAGGAAATTGAATTGTTTTCAGATTATTGTATTTTTACTCAAACCTAGAACCGTGGCCTTCTAACGCATCTCATGAAAGGGATTGATAGTTTTCTTAATTAGCAGACAGTTCTACTGCCTTCTAATGCACCAGAGTCTTCAGCATGAGCCAAAAAGCCCAGCCAGTGTTTGATCATTCACACTGGGCATGTACCCGTGGCAGCGACTTTGATGAATTAGGTGGTGTTGTGAAACCAGTGCTATTTATTCTTCTTAATGTCAAGCCCTTGGAAAGAGCATACTGATAGGAACATGTTTTAGCATTATCCATTCCAATGAAGAATGCACATGGGCTCTGAAGGAGAAGATAAACGAACTTCATTCGGTTTATGGTCATGTGGTTTTAGTGGATGTTAAATTTATACTAATAAATGTATCATATGATAAAATTAGTGTCTGAGATCGAACCCCGTGGTAAGGCTTCTCCCAAAAGAGGGATCTCTCTTGAAGTAGACAAATGCACTGTTAAATACTATGAACTAAAAATATGATTAGTGAGTAATGACAGGCCTCAGAGGACTTTAGTTAAGAGAACGGGTTTCTTATTAAAAACACCAGGGGTGGAGGACACACAGGCCTAAAAGAAAACGAGTAATGAGTTGCGTGCAAATGTACCCATTTACGGAGAGTTTTCAAAATCTACTTCTAAATCTGCTGCTTTCAAACCATCTGTAGCCTCTCCTTTGAATCAAAGCAGATACAATCTAAATGCTAATCAATTTCAGCAACAAGCTCTTTTAGGGCTGACGGATTTTCTGCCGCACTCTCTGGTGTCCAGGGGGACCGGCGTGATGAGCCTTTGTTGGCGTAAAGGAGATCAGTAGACCTTTAACACTATCTTTTGTGAATAAAAAAAAAATTCACTGCATGTGCTTTCAGAATATTATTATGATACTAGAAAAAAAAAGCATTCATAACATTTATGCAATGCTTTTAAATACAAGCATCAGGTCATGTCGGCTATATATATATATATATATATATATATATATATATATATATATATATATATATATATATATATATATATATATATATAAAAACATATCAGTCATGATATGTTTTGCATCTGCACCCACATCGCATTATGTATTAAAGCTTTGAATATCTAGAGTCTGAAGGGACAGGCAGAACACACAAGGTGAGGTAGAGCTGTTGTAAGACAGTGGATAAAGTGGGATCCATACTCTATTTTGGAAGATCAATGCTCCAGGAGAGCATGAGGAGAGAGGGATTACGTTAATAACACTAATAACCATGGCTGGGTCTTTAACTATGCCAGTCTCTGAAACCGCAGCACACTAAAAGCTCCTTCATAGTTGGACTGTGTCTTTAATTTTATCCGTGCAAATAATTAACGTTACCGTGAAGATCTGTTTACACTGTAAATACTTCCGATTGCAACTTTGTCATCGGTTAGTATTCATTGTTTCTTAAGTATATTGTTGAATTGAGATTGGGGCCATTATTATTACCTAATGACTCATCTAACCCCCCCACTAACATAGGGCAAAACACACCCAAGCATTAATTAAATCAGGAGCCGTGTCCTCCGGGCACTGTAGTCCAGTTCGCTCTGTGGCAGAAGAAGGGCAATTTGAACATAACCTCAATCTGGGATTTTTCCCAAATGAAATAGTGAAACCACAGCACACAGTAATTAAGGAGACAGTGCCCCCTGAGTGCCCTCATCCTGGTCCTGCATCAACTCACAGGCCTTTAATATTTCATCAAGATCTCTCCAGCTCTCACCTGTGCTCGTAGAGACTCTAGCCGACATTAGAACAACGCTTTGCTCTGTCACTCTCTCATAACCATTGGTTGACCCCAGAGACTCAGACTGTCTCCTCTCCAATCTGACAGCAGTTACCTGTTACAAACATCTGCACACACCTTTCTAACAAGAAAGACATGCTTCGGTAAAATAGGATAACATAACACTGAAGAGAGAGAGTTTCATATGGTAAAAATCAAAATGAGAAAGAAAAAAACAGTCCTCATCGAATCATTTACTTGTTTCTTTCAAACACAGATTCGTTCAGGAACAAAACAAATCGTTGTGAGGGGTGCGTCTCAGCCAGCTAAAGGTCGTGAATCAGTATATTGTGTACACAAATTTGGGCACTAGTAAGGACCCAGGCTCACTAATCACTACACAATGGGACACTAATGTGTCGCTGTTGTCCAACATAATAGTATTTATGAAAAATAACTGATATTTTTCTGACTTTTTTATGTAATTTAAAGTACATTATGATAAGTACTTGTTACATATAGGCCTACCTGCGGCATTTTAGCTGTATATTAATTTGAAATGTTAGCTAGATTATATTCAGTACCTGTCTAATAATGAATGTTTATTAAATATAATTGTTTTTTCAAAACATCTTATCACGTGTCATTATGTGTGGTGTGCTGGCTTGCATGATTTATGTTTCCTATTTAAGGAAACACATTGATGCATTGATGCTCCCTGGTTTCAGTGTGCTGGAGGACTTTTTTTGAATGAGACCTTAAAATGGCTGACTCCCTGATCCGTGCCCTGCCTGAGCTAGATAGCTGATTGAGATGCACCCATTCTTTCAAACTATTCAAAAACAGTTCAATAAAGAAACAAGAGGGTGTCTTTTCGTCATTAATTCACTTAAATGATTCAGTCAATATAGCTGCGTCCAAATTCAAAGGCTGCCTCCTTACAAGGTTGCGGACTTCAGAGGCCATGAAGGTCAGAGCATTGTTAAAGGTGCAGTATGTAAGAATGGTAGCTAGTGGTTGAAATGGGTTCTGCAGTCCAAATTCAAAATATTGTTTGCCCCGCCCCCTCTTTCTCAGACTGGACACTCACGGGTTGCCAGTTTGAGGACACAAAACAGGAACAGCCACATTTGATAGTGGAAGGCAAAGAGACTTACACACTGTTGGGTGTTACACACTTAGACACACTTACACACTTAGTTGGGTGCTGAATTTTTTTTTTTTTTAGGTCAGGCAGAATCTGCGATCTATGACCCAGTTTGTTTGCTGGTTTCCATGGCTGAAATATGCTGTTTTCTGCCAACCGGCAACCTGTGATGGTGAAATACTATTGGGTAAACTGGCAACTTGTGGCAAAGACTTTGTAGGAAGACATGCACTCTGATTACTTATGAATGGGAGAAATTGCAAAGCCCAATATTGCAAATAAAGCCCCGCCTTCTAAATGAAAGAGCGAGTTGTTGATTAGTCATTGCGTCACTGCAGCTGCCGCTGCCACTCAGGTTGCTATAGAAACAGGTTGAGACGCGCATTTACACACATAGGGGCTGCACTTGCATACCCGAGAGGTGTTTTAAAGATGGCCGCTGAGTGAAATGACTTGTCTTAGGTCCCGTTTACACTAGTGCATTTTAGTTTTAAAAACAGTGCTTTACATTGAAAACCATTTTCGCTACATCGCTCTGTTTCCATTGCCTTTCAGAAACAAGCTCTGTCTACACTGCACAAATTGCATGTCACATGTCCATTCATGCACACCAGGCATGCTTGTACAAGTGTAAACAGTTGCTTCTCTTGAACATGGAGACAGCTGCAGTATTATAAAATACAGTGTTAACTGCACAACGGCTGCTAAAAATGACCACTAAAGCTCTATTCGGACGGGATTAGATTAACATGGGGACGTGGGGGTAAAGTAATTTTACCTCAGGATGTCTGTAATATTAATGGCCAATTCGCACGGGATAAGACATCTCAGTAAATTTAGCAGAAGTGGGAGGGGTGACTCGTTTTTTTTTACGCACCACAGTAACCTCCTTGTCTTCATGTGCGTATGACGTTGCTGTTATCACGTGAGCAAACACACAACATGAGCGCCAGTCTGAATATATACACAGTTAGGTCCAAGTCTGACGGTTCTGATTGGATTGTGTTGGTAATAGACACTTTCCTAGAGCTAAAATAAGTGTTGTTCCTCTAATAAGTGCTTTTGATATGTGCCTTTTAAGTGCTATAGCTGCAGCCCGGAGGCTTGCTCCAAGAAACAAATTTCGTTGCAGTGTACTTGTACATTTGTAATGACAATAAACTTCTATCTATCTATCTATCTTCTTTTTGCTTTAAATGATACGCGGAAAATACTAGAGGTTTGCCACAGATTTTTCCCACCACCTAACTCAACCGAATGCTTCTTCAAGCTAGGGATGGCTCGATACCACAATTTTGGCTTCGGTATGGTACCACAATCTAATACCGAAGTACCGATATTAAATCGATACCACAAGGTCTGATATTAGCGCGGGTATATTGCACGCGAATGAGTACAATTATTCAAGTTTTGAGTTTATAAAGTGGGAAATTACCACAAATGTTTATTAGTAAATTAATCAGCGAAGCTTATCACATCAAATCAGTCATTTGAAAACTTTCTTGTGAGAAATAATTTCAGCAAAAATCTCTCAAAATTAGCTAATTGCTTCTGGTTTCAAAAGACATCGCACTACACTAAAGCAATCTGCACAATCCGATTCAACATTTCACGCTCGTCTCGGGACGGATAACGGAAATCATTTGAACACGCAAGAGATTTTATAGCATTTCGTAATAACAGTTACAGGAGACATGAGCTTATAACAACGACACACACACACACACACGCCTGTCACTTAGTCACGCTCGCACATTACACATTAAGTTTCCTTAAACAGTCAAATACACAGAATTATGTACAAATGTCCGTCTTTAGTGAGTATTCACATAAACACAGTCGGCGGTGTCTAACGCGAATGTAAAGAGTGCAATAGTATGCGTGCAAATATGAGATCTAAATGTCATTGGTTGAAACGAACGCTGGAGATTGTGATATTTGATCTTATGTTAGGCTGTGTGTGTGCGTTGATCAGTGTTAAAAAAACAAAAATGTCTAAATGAGATGGTTTGAATGATCCACTGACCTGTCGATCTCTTAAGAAGTCCTAAAGTCAGGATAGTGATAGATGCTTCTTGGCTAGGTTTGATGGTTCTTCATCAGTTTTATAAGCAAAGTCATTACAAATGTCACTTCTACTCCTCTCTTTATTAATTCGTTTTGGGCATCTTGAGTGAGATTCAACTGCTTTATCCATTTTGTTCGTCTATGTTGTTGTCACATTAGCCGGTTGTTTCGGGTCAGTTGGGGTAGCGCGCTGCCATCTAGCGGTGAACTTCGGAAAAGCAGCATATACCGAAATGTGCCAAATCATGATATCGTACCGTTTTAAATAAAATATATACCGGTATTTTTCCAGTACCGGTATATCGCGCATCCCTACTTCAAGCGCCTCCATGCTTGCAAAACGCGCTTTTTAAAAAACTTTAAAACAAGAAATGACAAAATTTTACCCTACATTTTTACAGCGGGTCTATTGGAACGGGATTATTATTACCCAAGGTAATTTTTCCAGACCTCTTGCAAAAGGTAAAAGTCTTGGTAATCTTTACTGATATTGTCCGTAATGATTACCAAGATGGCACATTCAGACAGGACTAAAATCACTAAAATCTCCATCTCCCCATTTTAAACGAATTCAGTTCGAATAGGGCTAAAGTTAGCAAAGGTCTCAACGATAGGTGTACAATTCAACTGGAAAACACAGCCCTGGTCTGTTATTGCCGTGTTAACGTAGTGTAATGTGGGCGCTCATGCTATATCGTTTCTCAGTCTCAGTTTTGGTCTGTTTACACTCAAACAAAACCCCAGAGTTTTCAAAATAAAACAGATCTGCAGCGTTTCTGAAACATGGGTGTAACCGTAGCAAAAGTTATGCGTTTTAAAACTAAAACACACTAGTGTAAACAGTTATAGCAAAAGTTTTAGGCCTTAAAGGGACTTTGACATGCGGTAGCCTATTGCACAGACCAAAACAAAAACAGATATTCCGACACGAAGCGCACATTTCAAAGTAAAATAATTGGCTGTAGCATTGGTTTTCAGAGAAACGAGTATGTAAACTCAGGATGTTTCCTAAACATCTGCTGTATTTTTATGCTTTAGTATAGTCAAAAACGTACATACAGCACCTTTTAATGGAACAGTTTAGCCTACAGAGGACTGATCTTGTCGCCTAGCAACAGTGACAGCTGCCATTGATGATTGACTAACGTTTGTACTGGACCTTTTTATAAGTTACATTAAACTGTCTGAAACCAAAACATCTAAATCTTCACCATGGTCATTTTCTGTATGTAATACAAAGTATAAACTGTATATAATTGCATCTAAGTAAGACATTTGTCAGCATTTGATCCTCTTATTATTTTTTATACTAAGTTATTATTTTTATTTTTGCATTTGTATCGTTAGATATTTGAATTAGTAGAAACCGATACTTTGTTTGGTTTAAAGTGTAGTTCTGCAAATTCTCTTAAAAAATCCTTTCATCACTGGCAAGTAAATTCTGGGCTATAGGCAAGGTCGTGAAGGATCCATCTGTTAATTTCACGGTAAACGAATGATGCATTTAGACTTTGAATTGGGACAGCCTCCGTCATCACAGAGGTGATACAATCTGCCTTTGAATGAGCCCTTTGAAGGATGCAGCCTCTGAATTGGGACGAAGCAAATATCACTAAAAGGGGGAAGCTGTAGTGTGGGCACCCACTGGCAGAAACATAAATCGACACGTCTTCAGTGATTACTGGCAACCTATGTCCGAATCGCAGCTCTGCTGAGATATGACCAACAGCACACTTTAGGGCCATTCACACAGAACGTGTGTGTAGTTATTTTAGTTTGAACGGTGCATTTGTACAACCACTTTTCCACTGTCAGGCTGAACAGTTCTCTTTGCGTAACCATTTCATTCCATGCCGGACCAGGCCAGCCGGTAAGGTTAAAGGTTTATTTTCCTCTGTGGGGCTGATAACCGCGGCTCTTTGCAATGTAATTCAAACGTGTCAGTTGTTGCCTTGGTAACACAAGTTTGTTTACCACTTTCATGAAGCAATTATGGAAAACATTTATATATATTTTTAAAGATTTTTTGTATTAGTTTAATATGATGCTAAAATTGAAATCCTTTTTTATGATGCTAAAATTTCACAATCCATATTTACAAAATTCTGTTTTATTTAAAAAATATTTAACTGTCCACATATATGGACACCATGAAACAAAGGTGTAAAATGTGACATAAAGTCACATATTACAATATGAAACATTGTGTTTTTAGTATAGCATGTTATGCTGTGTATATCAGCTCGATTATTAAAAACAATAATATTACAATTTAATAACTAAAACACATATTTTAGGAATTATAACTGCAGTTACATATGTGCGGACACATAGAGCTGGGCTTTGCAGGCACATTCTCCTCATCACTGCTGTTACTTCCACCGTCCTCTGGGATATTCTCTATTATTCTGTACTGTTTGACCTATGCTGTCCCTATTTGGAAGACAAAATGCAAATTTGTCTCAGTATTTATGTGTAAAGTTGCCATTTAATGCCGTAACATGTAATTGTGAATGGTTATTTATATTGATATATTTTTTTAAATGTCTGTTTTATTACAATATAAGACAATTCATAACATCTTAGAACAGATAAACTGTACTAGCAGGTTACAGAAATCAGACTTTACGCAATCTGACCTCACTGTTGACATTTTTGGTGTCTAAAATATTACTAAAGTATTCATTATACTTTACTGTACGTACTAATATTTTTTGACCTTTATTTGTATAAAAGTTTTTCAGAGATATGCCTGGGGCATTTGGCACTTGGCTATTGCTGTCAGCCATTTTGGATTAATGATGTCATCAAGCAATGCATATTTAAAATGCAAGACAGTAGCCACTGTTAAAATATTGCTGTCAATCTACTGACACTGCCCTCAAGTGGTTTGGAGAAAATTACCAAGATAATAAACCCTAAATGGAGTTAAATGTGCTATCCACAAATGTGGGCACATGAAAGGGTTAAAGACATTAAATAGCGACCGTGTTATGGAAGGCAATCAGGTATTTCATTTAATGTTATTATTAATCCACGTAAAAATCGCTTAAATAGCTACAGAGAAACGGGTAGCCAGGCAACAACTGCAGTTGTGCTATATGCCATATCAGGCTCAAGTGGAAACACAACTGGAACCGTTCGTTACCATTTCAAGAACCGTTTGGCCTGACAGTGGAAAAATGGCTATTGAATCATGCGTGAAACGCTGTAAAAGAGGCAAGCGCAATGGTTCGAATGCATCCATTTATCACGTTTACCTAGAAAACCAATGGAAAAGTAGCGCAGTGGAATGCAAAAACATGTTCCGTTTCAGTGGATCGTTACTTGTGATATTTTGTCATCATTTATTTATTTCATGTTGCTGCAACCCAGAATGAATTTGGTGAAGCACAAAAGGAGAGATGAATGTGCCACTCTCTTTTGTGATTGAGGCTTTCGAGCTTGAGCAAAAAAAAAAGCTAATTATTATACCATTGTTGTCAGATTTTATTTCAAATAAAAATATCACACAATGTTCTCTAGAGTGTGGGCAAAAATATCCAGGGCGCGAAGCTCCCGTTCCACCACATCCCAAAGATGCTCTATTGGGTTGAGATCTGGTGACTGTGGGGGTCATTTTAGTACAGTGAACTCATTGTCATGTTCTAGAAATCAATTTGAAATGATTCGAGCTTTGTGACATGGTGCATTATCCTGCTGGAAGAAGCCATCAGAGGATGGGTACATGGTACCTCGGTTGTAACAAGTGGTTATTTCAAAATTGCTCTTCTATCAGCTTGAATCAGTCGGCCCATTCTCCTCTGACCTCTAGCATCTACAAGTCATTTTCACAGTTTTTCTCTTTTCACACCATTCTTTGTAAACCCTAGATTGGTGGTTGGTCCCAGGTCATAACCCCTGCCCCTCCGTGTATTCTAATGGACAAGAGACAAACTGCACTTTATATAATTTTTCTCAAAGTTGGTTTCTGTGATTTTAGGCAGTTTTTAGTACACTGATGTCATTTTAAGGGTTCATTTTTTTAAATAAGTTTGGTTTTAGTTAGTTATTTGATGCTATAAAAATGAGGGGGGTGTAACGTCATGATTGACAGATGAAATCGACGGCTTCTCTGAGTAAAGTTGTTACTGAGGCACCAACTGACTTTTTTTGGAATTTTCGGGAGGAGATTGGAGCTTTAGCTTTTATTTCTACATTTCCATAACTGTTTATTTCACACTGACATAATGAATTGTTCTGCATTTGCGAGAGTGTGGGCAGGCCTTTGATATTGTGGCTCTACCTCCTGCTCTCTACTGTGCAGACTTCAGTTGATATTTTACTTTATAAATACGTTAATATTGACATTTTTATTTAAAAAAACCTTAAAATTCGCTTCAGAAGGCTTTTATTAACCCCGGAGCCATGTGGAGTACTTTTATAATGGATGGATGGACCTTTTTGAGCTTCAAACTCAATGGACCCCATCACTGTCAATTATAAAGCTTGGAAGCACCAGGATATTTATTAATATAACTCCGACTGTGATCATCAGAAAAAAGAAAGTCATATACACCTAGGATGGCTTGAGGGTGGGTAAATCATGGGGTGATTTTCATTTTAAAATGATGGGTAATAATAGATTATGACTGAACCCCTGGTCCCGCCTTAGTATTTTTCTTGTTTAAGAAACCATTTCATACAGTCACAAATTCACAATAGGGAAGAAATTAACATTTCAACTTCCATCTCATGCCGACTTTAAGCATCATAGATATGAGTCACACTGACAACCACTCTGCATTTGGTGAGATGTAAAATGTCATGACAAAGAGGCACCGGTTGGTAATATTTATACAGCAACCACACTGCAATTTGGGGATCACAAGCTTTTGATCTTTAAACGGAGCTCTCTAAAAGCTTTCCGTTTGAAGAGAGCATCGGGTCTCAGCAGTGCACTGGGAGCTAGTGGCGGCAGCAGCGTTAGTAAATCATAAGAGTAAACAGAGATGCTGTGGTGTGGCAGTCGGTTGAGTGAGAGCCGCACTCCTCTGGCCAGAACTACTTCGGTGTACCCATCAATCACAGCCTGTGATGAGTGCTGAACACATCCACTCACTCAGTGGAACCTCTGCACATCAAAGTTCTGGGTCACTCATATGGAGCACTCTTTCCTGTGAATATTGCACTTTGGAGCCATAATGCCGCTTTTACCAAATATGTTGGAAGTGGCAGTCATTGAGACAGGTGACAGTAGTGATCCTGTTGATGGGGTTATTCGTTTCTCTTTGCAACCATGCTAGTGAAATGTGATGAGAATCAATGTAGATAGGAGCCAATTTTTTTTTTTTACATAAAATATATTGTGTCTGAGGCTCAATAATCCATTGTATGAAGGAGATGTAAAGGAGAGCCAAGACCCAACAAACATAGACACTGCATATTTATATCTTAAACCTTGCCTTGAGGCAGTTATTACTCTTCCCTGAGGTGTCTTTATCCCAGGAAACCATGTATTGCAGTTGATAACAACATAATGGCCCGAGAAGCCCTTGACATATACATCTTAAACCATTTCAGTGTGTTTTTGTTACCTTTCAAAGTGGAAACGGCATGTCCTACACTGTCTCTGCGGGTAGCATAACCTCGGCCTGCTGCGCGGCTAAAAGTGGGGAATTGCGGAGACCAGAATTACGAGGATACGCACCACAAGCTTGTCGATGCACAGTTACAAGCAAACCTGCCTACTGCGTTTGAAAATATGAGTGACCTTTCCACTTGCAGTGCAACATAACGTATCACAGTATTTTGTAGCTCACATTACCATATGACAGACATTTAAATGCTTATATTTTAAATATTTAATGCTATAAAGCCTATAAAGGGGCTGTGAATTTTCACAGGTGAAATGAAACACATTCAGGACCAACAGGAAGCTGCTGGTTTTAAAAGTTTGAGCTGTGCTTCATACATTGCAAAACTATAATCAACGCACATTTCGCTAAACATTTGCTAATGTGGCCACACCTTAAGACCTCAGCATGAAGAAAACTTTGCTAAAAAAAAAAAACTGCTGTCACAGTCTTTTAAATGCCTTCTGCCCTCTGAATGAAAGTAAAAGGCCTTTTACTATAAATCTAAAAATGTCCACCTTCAGAATGTGGTGTATTTTGGCTGTGAAATCTTTAATGATGTTTAAAAAGTTAACGTTTTAATACTGTTAGGAACAGCTCAAGATGGTAGCCTGATAAGCCAGACCCACATCAAGATGAAGTTGGGTCTGGTAGCACACCGTTGGAAGGGCTTAATCCGGGATGAACGGTTGTCTTTCAAAGTCCCTCTGCACGGATAGCGCTACAACCAACCAGAACGATAAAGAAGGTAATGTGGAGCTCGTTGATAGATTAAACTTTTGCCGTATCTGGTCGGCAAAACTCTGAACAGATTCTTTTTTTAAGAGTGACTTCAGTGCTGTTCTTTCTACTTTTCTCAAAGAAAAGCTTAACTCCAAGTTGTCAGGAGTCGTGGCCAAAGACGTTTCGAAAGACCACTGTTCAGCAGCTTTGTGTTCAAGTAGCAAGCGGAAGCGTCACAACTCTACCGTCATTATGTTAAGCCCGCCCACTGACTCTATACATGATGTGATTGGCCTGACCAGAGTTGTTTTTTTCAGCTCGCAAGCCAACAGGTAGTTGCTAGACAACCCTGGCTGCAAATTAGATCTGCTGCCGCTAGGGTGCGTCTAGATTTCTAGGCTATCAAGATTGACATTACTGGCCTGAATCAACTTAAGTTTACTTCTATATTCCATATTTGATTCAACGGACTTTTATGGCGTAAATGTGAAGCATCTTTAAATCATTGCTTTAAACTATGTTTAGATTTTTTTTTTTAAAGTATTTAGCCTGAATATCATATCATAATAAGACAAATTGAGTTATTTAGTGCGACAACTTATATTAATATATTTTTTTATCTCATTTATTTCCATTACAAAGTATCCAAATTTCAACTTATTTTTGTATTTTGTATCAGATTGCCTATCTGCATAATTTTAATTGCATATCGTTTCTCATTTTGGGCCTCTGAATAAAATTGTTTTTTTTTCCTTCTGAGAGTCAGCTCCATATTCGAACTATATCATATTATCCCTAAATACATACAGTATCTGTTACAATACAATGTATAAAAGACACAAAACACACCCTTCAAATGTCCAAATGCTGGTGTGCCAGGTGAAGGTGCAGAATTGTACTGTATGTGTGATATTGTTAATTGATTGTGTTGTCAATGCATGGTTGAATTGTTGAATCTAGTTCTGGCTTGCTGCTGGCAACATTCATGGTACATTAATATGTATTTCTTTGTCTGTATAATTTCTGTTCTTCTATGCATTTTGTACTGCTTGTTTTGTGTTTTTATGGAGGGCTTGGTCAATTAGAGAAACTTTAATGTCTTGCTTTTTTGTTTGTGGACAGATTTTCAGAGGTTTTTGAGGTTATTGGTCAACGCTATAGAATACGTATTCCACACTTAATTAAAAAAGCCCAAAAAACTAATGTGTCAAAAATTATTTTTGCATAGTTTATTTGTAATCATTGATTGTTTACAGGTTGCTTGCTGTCACGGCCATAATTTGTGCAAATATCAGGGGGGTGCAGGAATATTGTGGATAAAACCGAGCCTTCTGCAGAACCCAGCGGGAGTTCACCTGCTATGGGGATTCATACACTCCTTTAAAGCCCATCTGTAACGGTTGGGACTTTATCTGCTCTGCGGCACTCAGGGCCCTCCAGGTGATGACTCACCCAACTTGTGAAAATGAAATCTTTTCACAAGCTGCCTTATTGTCACAGAAAGCTGGCACAGGTGCTTTAGTTTTGTGTGTTCGAAAAGTTGCTGCATCATCAGGTGTACGCGTATTGGCAGGGAATCATGTTTCAGTGTCAGATTTATTCTGTCATTTTAATATCAAAATGGATGCTTTGTGCTATGACATGTAAACACATGAATCTTAAAGTGATCAATGTTTTCAAAACCACGCTGTTCAAAACGCATTCTCAGTGTGGATTCAGCATGATTTGCATTTTAGCAACTTAGCGAACAGCAAACATGCAATTAGACCACTCCAGCTCGAAATATGAATACATATTCATCCACATTTATGTAAAAGCATGAGATGAAACAGACACTTTTAAATCCTCAACGACATGAATGAAAGCGATAGCCGTGTGGTGGAACAGTGAAGATTAAAACCTAATGTGTCTTCTGATCTATACGTCATGAATTTTACATTATCCCTTCTCTTTCTGGAAATGTGACTATTGCATTTGCTTATATGACATTTTGATTGGAAATCTGAGGACTATTCAGCATGCTAATAGGACAATTCCAATTCTAGACCAATGGTTTTCCTAGCCCGCTTCATCTTTTTTAATATTTCGTCCAATTTGTGTTGCTACCCACCTCTTTCAGAGCTCTGCTAAGGAAATACGCCTCTGTGTCTTGGACTACCAAATTATAGTCATTTTATTATGAAATTATACATTTTATTCCCCCTTTTTTAATCAAATTTGGCCTAGTAGCAAAATAACATCAATCCTAAAGAATAGTTTGAAGCGTGATTTCGCAGATGGAGCTAGTAAAGACATCTCTTAAAATGCCTCGTTCCCGGATCAACAGCGAGTGTGAGGAGTAAATCAAGTAAGTGTCATCGTGTTGGAAGATGGTGCACAAACCCCAGAGGATAAGCTGTTATTCCAATAGATACATTTTCATAAGTTCATAGCAGCTCCAAGCGACAAGTCTAATAGATTTCCTCAATCAATTTGCAGAGGCAGAAGATATTATCCTGAAGAGCATAATCTTATGAACTGTGATATGATAATAATGGCTTTTCTGTCTTATTGATCATCTGATACGTTCAGGCTTAGGGAGTAAATACAGAGAACAGTTGGTTTCCATCTGTTAGCACACACACATTGGATCACTCAATCTTACAGTGCAGCACATTACATGAGCAAATCAGGGCTTGGGATGGAGTTCCTTTAACAGTGAAAGGTTATTTATGAAATCAATTATGTTTTAGGGCACTGTATGCTCTATTAGCCTCTTTTGTGGGTGGAATTTTGAGCAGACTAATGAAAAGAGCTCCAGAAATGTCAGTGGTGAGATGTGGTCAACGCAACACAGCGCTTATACTGATGTGGATCCAGCAAAGAAGCAATTGGTGTTTGTCCGTCTGACCCTTAACTGAGACGATTTTCATGCTGGTTACACTTTTAATTAGAGAGATTATAATGTAATTGAGCTGCTACGGGGCCGTCACATCCCTCCGCTAGAGAACGCTCAGTGCAGCTCAGGCAAACGTAGCCCCTGGAGACCACAGGGCAAATGCTCTAAATCCCCCTCGACAAAATATTCATGCAGAAGACAGAACATAAAAAATGGGGGAAACAGAGAAATGGCCTTTGGAAGAAGGGAGAAAAGCGAGGCACATGTAATTCCATGTGAAGTCTTGTACTTATTTCTATCAGGTGGCTTGTAAACTAACAGCTCCAGGGGGCAAAGATGATGACAAATATTGTTCATAATGGTTGAAAACTAATGAAGCGTGAGATGCCAGCAAGAGCTAGGAGGGGGCCAGGGGCGATCTTACTCTGTTGTGTGCGTCCCTCCCCTTTCTCCCTCCCGTTTTCCTTGCACCCCCCCCCCTCCTTTTCTGCTTCTCAAGAGAGCCGTCTCCCTCTCGTTCTTCTCCTCTCCCTCCACCTTCATATGCAGTGTTTCTCTCTCTTTCAGCAGGCTACTTAGAGTGTGAGTGTGGTGTACAACAAGTAAATGGAACATGATGGGATTAGCAGGGATATGAAATATATATAATTGATAAAATAATCAATTGTATAATGCTATAGATAATGGCATTTATCATTGTGGCAAATCATCCTTTCATCAAAGGGATAGTTGACTCTCCTTAATCCATTTCTTTCTTCTGCAGAATGAAAAAGCAGATATTTTGAAAAATGTGTTGTTTTTTTGTCCATACAGAGAATGACGTCCACAGAAGAAACACAAGGGTGAGTAAATAATGACCGAATTTTCATTGTTGGCTGAACTATAGATTTTATAAATCATAAAAAGAAACTGAATCCAAAAATCGTCAAATTACATCATGTATGTTTTTGAGCTTACATGTTGAAGTATGCTTCATGATAATTTCCTGTCTGATAGTTACAGTATTCTGTAAAAAAGAAGAACATTCCTTTATGAATCAAAGGGGAGCTGTGGCCTGGGTCCGACTTGATGAGTGAAAAACAGGATCCATCACAGTGTTGCCGAGACCTCAAACGATGTCCAGGGCAAGGCGTGAATTTGTCATTTGCAGTATATAAGCTGTCATGGTAGACGGATTCTCCCGTGAGAATTAAACATCGCTCTAGTTAAAGCGCTGCACGCTAGCCTTTTGGTTCAGTGTAACAAATTTAAAGGTCCCAAGTGAAAATGTTTTACAGAACAAAGAACAAATCTCTCATGCTACAGATTATATGATGAGATCAGTATAAATAATAATTATAATGATTGGCATCTGCAGAGGGCATTGCTGCAGTTTTTCTGGGCATTGAGCTTAGATATTATGAATTAAAGGTCCCGTTCTTCGCGTGTTTTCGAAGCTTTGATTATGTTTACAGTGCGCAATATAACATGAGTTCATGTTTCGCGTGTAAAAAAACACAGTATTTTTCACACAATTTACTTATCTGTATACCGGTGTTTCCTCTGTCCTAAAAACGGCCTGATGATTTCCTTGTTCTATGAACTCCCTCCTTCAGAAATACGTAACGAGTTCTGATTGGGCCAGCGCTTCCCGTGTTGTGATTGGACAGCAGCTTAGCGCACTTTGCCCGGAAAGGTCCCGCCTCTTACCATAACGGGGAGATGCAAGCGCTGAATGCGCTCTTCTCCACGTGGGAGAGCAACAAGACCACGCCCCCTATTTTGCGTGTTCTTGTGGGCGGAGGGTTAGTCAACAAACCGCTCTAGTGACGTCATCCATGAAGGAAGTGCAGGGGTGTAGTCCAAACCGGCCGTTCGCTGTAGGCTTTGAAAGGGAACTTCTGTTAAATAAAATATCTCGCTTGGCATTGAACTTTGAGCTTTATGATTTTACAGGTATTATTTATGCTCCAACAGCAACATTACACACTAACTAAAGTTTGAAAGATGGAATCACGAAGAACAGGACCTTTAATAGATTGTATGGTAGGCTATCAGTTGACTTTACAATAGGTGTAATATAACACTCAAAAAAATGCTGGGTTAAAAATAACCCAAGTTGGGTTGAAAATGGACAAACCCAGAAATTGGGTTGTTTGGACCCAGTGAATGGACCCAATCAAACAACCCAATTTCTGGGTTTGTCCACTTTCAACCCAACTTGGGTTGTTTTTAACCCAGCATTTTTTAGAGTGAACCTAGCAATGAACAATACATTTACAGCATTTATTAGTCTAGGATTATTGTTTCTACCCTTACTACTAATATAGGCCTACATTTTTAACATTTAAACATATCTTGTCAACAGTTTTCAAGCAGATGTTTAAAGGGATAGTTCACCCAAAAATGAAAATATGATGTTTATCTGGTTACCCCCGGGGCATCCAAGATGTAGGTGTGTTTGTTTCTTCAGTAGAACACAAATTAAGAGTATTAACTCCAACCGCTGCTTGTATGATGTCAGTGGGGTGTATTTCTAAGACAGTCACTATGATAGTAAAAAACACAAAATCCATATTAAACCATGTGGCTCGTTGGTGGCACACATTGATATCTTAAGACACGAAACGATCGGTTTCTGCAAGATGGCATTACTTTCTCTCAAATGATGCATCTATGTAAATACATATCTATGATCGTGCCAGGTTTTGACCTTACTTGACAAAGGTAATGGCATTGGAAATACTAGATGAGATTCATCTGCTATGGGGTAAAAAAACAAAAAGACAACACAAATTCTGTTTGGTTTCTCTCAGAAACCGATTGTTTCTGATGTATGTGTGCTTTGTCCCCTTTTATAAGCTCCTTGTGTTTGTCAGTCTTTGTCAGATCGTTGTTTTGTCATGTCCACGTCTCCCGGTTCCCTGTGATTCCTCTTGGTATGTTTTGAGTTATATTTGTTATGTTTATTTGGTTTTGCCCAGTCGTGGGTTTTGTGTTGTGTTTGTTTCTTTTGTTGTAATAAATACACTCCTTTTGCACTTATGTCCTCGCACCAGTTTTCCTTTGAGGTGAACGTCACATTATCTGAGTGGGGCGATCATCTGTGCTGCCCTGGTGTTGCCAGTCATGAGAGAAATGAAGAGCAGCACACTGATTTCATTTTATTTTACATTATATTTATTATGGTTAGCCTCACATTTTTGTCTATCATGCTATCCAATCATTGCACTCAAACCCAGAGGATAGGACTTGTTTAAGGTGATTAAACAGTTATTTCTGTAAAATCAACGGAGGTCACTACTATTGGGAGCTTCTACTTTTTGAAAGCGGAAGTGTGATAATTGCCTATAGAGCTTCTTTTGTGTTGCACTTCATGCGTGTGATGGCTCTTGTTTGATGTGACGTTTAATGGAGACTTGCATTGCATTCAAAATCACATACATTTTGTTTAAAACTTACTTTCAACTGTTAACCTCTTAAACCCCAGGACCATTTTTTGGGATTTCTGCCTGGATTTGGCCTACCCAAATTGAAAAGCTTCCCATACACACATAAAGTGGTTAAAATAAGTTAAAATGTTAGGGTCATTTTACAGGAAACCCTTTGAAGTTACATAAAACACTGCTAAAAGTGATAAACATGTACATCTATGTTGTCTACGCTGTAATAACCCCCCAAAAAGTAGGTTCTTTTTGAGTATTTTTTTAAAAATATAAATTAATTTTTGAAAGTGTGTAACTAAGGCCCTGTGTGTCTAAGCACCCTGCAGACAGTTTGGGCTGTTTCCACTAAATTCCAGAAAATAGTTGAAAAAAGAAGTTAGTCTGTCATGTTGTGTGCAAGATTAATTCAAATGGGTCTGAAGCGAGGGCTTTTCCCCCTCCTCTCCCCCTACCCTGCTACCTGATATCTCCAGAAAGGATAGAGACTCTAAGCTTTCAAATGATACCACAAATCGTCATAGCTCCTCCACAGACATTTAAAATTGAAAGTACATGACATGAAGTACAAGACTTGATGCCATTCCAGACCCTGTACAGAGTCCACGGAGTTAAAGCGGAAAAAACATTTAACATTGTATGAATGTGTCTAGCATAGATAAACATATGCCTCATTAGTGTCTGTTTCCATGGAACGGTCAAATCCAGTCCGTTAGCACCACTTGAGATAAATTTAAACTTCGTTATTCACATGTATGAATATCTGTATCTGCAATATACATTAGCAGATGATTTTCATAACTTTTTAGTTTATTAATAATGTGATAATTCTGCACGTGGGTATTGCAGATTGAGTTATAGGCCTACACACCAGCACATTCTCACTTCTGAAAGGTTATCCCATTTCTTCTGGAGTTTATAGATTGGTGGTTTTTACAGCTATAGGCTGCACAATGCTGTGACATTTTCTGTGAAAATTAATTGATTTGTTAATGGGAGTGATGTGAACAGTGTCATGTTAACCATTCCAAGATGGCGGACCCCTACGTATCTACAGTGTGTGGTATGTTGTCACTGTCATATGTTCTATGACACCAGGGGCTTCACTTTACTGCCATTTAAAAATCTCTTCCATGCCCTCACGGGATAGTAAAGTGTCCATCGACTGCACTTCAGAAACTTGCAAGAATTAGTACGCCATCTGAGTACTTTTTGCCTATACTGTTTTATGAATTATACTATATGAATTTGGACATTCACTCAGATCACATACTGTTTTTTGCCTACTAGATAGTGTGGAAGTAGGCATATTTGGATGCTTGTTGGAAGAAGCCTTAATGCAAAATGAAAACACCTATGTGAATTCAGATAAGGTAAATTGCTTGTGAAATAGGGAAAACACGTCTCGAAGGCATACAACAACACACACATCTGTAAAGCACTGGACTTGACAAGTCAAGTTCAACTACTTTTGTTTAAAGTGCTTAGTATGAAGCGCTGGCTCATTGCTGAGTGTACGATCCAAGCTGCAGTTCACTCTGTTATTATTTTTCAGACACATAAACGCGTTATTGTTAACTGTTGTCATTGGTGGAGTCTCATTGCACAGCACACAGACCCAACTAATCAATCAATAATGAAATTTGTTGCTGATTATTTTCATTATCAGCTTTTATAAATAATTTTTTATCAGAGTAAGTTCTTCTACTCAGTAACATACTTCATCATTATAACATTAAACATTTTATAATACGTCGTCTCACTAATTCATAGTTGTCCTGGATAACATTTACTTTGTGTCAGCAGGATTAGTTCACACCATCTCTTAGCCTACAATCCAATGCCTCACAGCCTCTGCTCTTATAATTTTTTTTTTCTGTTTCCACCTCCTACTGTTGCTGCAGACGTATTCAATTCACGCCTGCGCTTTTGCACGCTAAAATGACAAAGCTCAAGATGACAAAACAAAGCTGACTTTCACAATTCATTCATCTCTGCAGGCTTCAGACGAAAGAGCAACAAGAGCTGCCTGCGTGTCTTGCACCTCAGCATAGATTGACTGATTAATTCCATAATGTTTCAGAGTTTTCTCAGAATAGACCTCGCAGCGGACTTGCATTTGATATCATATTGCACAGCATTACAAGTTTATGACAGGTTTTGTATTCTGTGTGGCTTATAAATATCTAATTGCATTATTTGGGTCTGGTCTTTTCAAAAGTAATTGAATTATCCATCGGTACCTTGAGACAAAAAGAAATAGAAAAACTGCAATGCATTATTCATATTTTGGTCTGGTAGCTTATTAAGTAAAACATACCACACCATGTTCATAATAGCCCTTTTATTTGTAATTATGTATGCGCTTCTTGTTACCAGAAAAAGAATATCCACTGCAAAGGGCTAGTTACTGGTTTTACTTTTCATTCAGCTTGCACTGGTAAATTACTCTATTAACACAAATTGCTGTTTGTTAGTAGAGAAGAATGTGTATAATCTATTAACCGTAAAACAGACTAGCATGTAAGACATGCTTGCGGCTTTAGCTTAGCACTGTTTAAGTGACAAATAAAGCATGCATTGCCATTCATGACAAGTTCGAAGCTTGCAGCTCTGCCACATCCCAATGAACGACAGATAGAGTACCGTATGAATACAAATGGATTAGTTGCAACCGCAAGGTTGATTACACTAATTTGATCTGCTATTCATAAACAGTTCTATCACATGCTCTTGACAAATTGCTTTTTAGAAGACAAGGGGAAAAAAACCTAAGCAATAAAACAAGCCACCTACACACTTGAATTGGAGCACATGACAAAGGCTTATGCTACAAAAAGTAGCTAGGTGATCTAAAAGTCACTGTGTGCGAGCGTGTGTGTGTGTGTGTAAGTGTTTCTTTATTGTCATGACTCAAGCTCATCTTGCTGAGATGACAGAGTTTCTGTTGGAGGTCATGACTGAGTCAGAACTCAAATGGATAGTGAGCTGTTGGAGAAATATTTAACACAGTCCTGAAGTTCTGCAGCAGACTGACCGTAACCGCACAAATGAAAGAAGAACCGTTAGTTTGAGGGTCAATGAGACATACTGAGATATTTTAAAAGTTCTAACCTAGTTTAGAAATGTACTCCCTTTATACTCATGCTGGCTTTGTACGGTTTTGAAAAACTTTTATAGCATTTTTAAGAAAAGTTAACATTTTAATGACTCTCAAAACTTTCAAAAAGGAGTTCTAGCAACCATATCTTAAAATCCATAACACCATATTTGGCACACACCAAGTCAAAACTCTCTCTCTCTCTCTCTCTCTCTCTCTCTCTCTCTCTCTCTCTCTCTCTCTCTCTCTCTCTCTCTCTCTCTCTCTATATATATATATATATATATATATATATATAATATATATTTAACTTTATTGAAAATATTTTTCAGTCAGTTTGAGAAGTGTCACTGGTTAAGGGCTATCCATGTATGGGTAACACTTTAGTATGGGGAACATATATTCACTATTAACTATGACTTCTGCCTCAATAAACTCCTAATTTACAGCTTATTAATAGGTAGTAAGGTAGTTTTTGTAGCATTTAAGTTTAGGTATTGGGTAGATTAAGGGATGTAGTATAAGGTCATGCAGAATAAGGCATTAATATGCTTCATAAGTTCTAATAAACAGCCAATATCCTAGTAATATACATGCTAATAAGGTTAATAACTGAACCTTAAAATAAAGTGTTACCAAATTATGCAACACAATATAAATAACAATAAATATCCATCCAAATGTCCATCTTAAGTTGATAAAAAAATACTAAATTCTGTTAACGCATGAGCCACCGACATTCACCATCATCCAATAGTAAAACTGGCAAACATCGATGAAATACTGAGTTAAAATTTTGAAAACTGTATTCATGTTTATAGAGGATGGACGCTTCCGTGATCCCACAATGTGCCGTTGCGCAGGGTGTTTTAAATAATCGAAGGCATTATTGTGACTGGTTAGCAAAAAACTAACTGTGGTTTTGTTCACATCAGCATGGATTTGAAAAAAATCACATTTCAGTGGTTCAGGCTTATGACATTGAGAATTAGCTATGAATATTCATAAAGTTACAACGATAACTTGTGCTCAGGGGAAGCACCCGTTGTCGTGAAGATAGAAGAAACTGCATTTATTCATGGATTATTAAAACAAAGGAACAATTTTAGAATGTACACCTCCCAGAAACACATAAAGTTGAATTGCTATTTGGAGTAATCGCTAGATGAGGGCTTAAAGCTACACTATGTAACTTTTCCGTCCGCTAGAGGCCGCCTGCTAAGAGTAAAGCATTTCTGCCAAGTAAAATGAGGGTAATGCAGATATGACGCAATTGACAGGAGACACCCTCAGACATCCCGGGTCCTTGATTAAAACAGCAATTTACAAATAGTTGGAAACATTTGTGATATTGTAAGAACTCAATTGAACAAAATATATAACACTGTTTTATATTTTACTGCAAAAATATTACATAGTGCACCTTTAATTAACTGATCTTTGAGAAAATCTCAAATTCGTCCTAAATTTACATATTTCACTATAGCTCGTAATTACCGTAATTTCAAGAAACGTTATGAATGATGAAACCATGATGTTCTCTGAGCTGTCATGTGGTGCAAGTAAGATCTCCCAGAAAATTCCTAGTTTGCAAGAGTTACAGATTGCTGTAAGACTTGGGGTTGTGAGAATGCAGCTTTATTGGGGCAATCCTGAATCAAAATCCATATAACAGGCAAAAGGTCAAACACAACTAATCCAATTGAACAAGAGGGAAGATAAGACTGGCAAAGGGGAACTGTAATATTAAAAACATGTAGAAAATCAAAAACCACAGGAAACCAGGATAATGCTCAAATACTGTGTGACAACATACAAGACTTTGCAAAGAATGACTGAAAACACAGGGCTTATAAAGGCAGCGTTTACAAGGTAATGAGACACAGCTGAATGTAATGAAGTGTAATGAATCCAGGTAAAGGGTTATGGGAAATGCAGTTCATGATGAGATTCAAATGGACTAGGGAAGAGATCAAGGGCACTACAGCTGGTGGATGTGACAAGTTGTAACTACTAGAAGTTATTGAACGATTTGTACAAGTGTAAATCTCACAATTATATAAATATGACAACAGCTATATTTTGTGTACATATTTAAGTGATTTAATTGTTTGTCTGTTTTTTTATTTTACTGTTTGGAACAGAATTTTGTTTTAAACAAATATCATGACTAATTCATTCATAAATGTACTTAATTTGGAATTAATTAATGATAATCCTTTTATATTTAATGAGACATTGATATTGACACAAATGGTTTGCAAGTTTACTGTCTGTCATTTTGTTGTTGTTGTTTTTTTTGTATGTTGGTTGGACCACAGATCTTTCATTTGGCAGACAAAAGTGTGTGTGTGTGTGTGTGTGTGTGTGTGTGTGTGTGTGTGTGTGTGTGTGTGTGTGTGTGTGCGTGTGTGTTTTAAATATTAACAAGTATTGAAGCTTTTTTTTTAAATTATTATTATTTATATATGTTATAGGCAAAAATTTGTCTTTATTAATTATGATATATGGACAGTTGCATCACACTGACACTTTTTACTTTATGCCAGGCAAAAAGTAACATTTATTTAAATACAGCAATTAAAAATCTTAACATAATAGAACTGTTTAATGTAGTGTAACAGTTCTCTGTAAAAAAAAAAAAAAAAAAAAAAAAGTACTGTTTGGTACACACTTGCACCACAGTTTATCTTACATTTTATGACGCATCTATAATATGGTTGTTGAAAATAATTAAACCAGACAGACAGAGTTAGGATTTTTCTGTCAACAGATAAGCATTCTGGCTACCACTAAACTTTGTTCAATGTGAGTGCTGTATGGACCAGTCATTTACGCCATCATCACCCAGGTGTTAATAGCACATGATGGCAGGTGAGACTTGAACAGCACACATTGCTATTTGTGTTTAAACTAATTTTAGCATAGCCAATTTAAGCACTCAAAGGGGGGGTGAAATGCTGTTTCATGCATACTGAGCTTTTTACACTGTTAAAGACTTGGATTTCCATCCTAAACATAGACAAAGTTTCAAAAACTAATGTTGGACGTTTGATGGAGTATTTCTGTGTTAAAAATAGTCCTTCCGGTTTCTCACAAGTTTCGGCGAGTTTTTTTCGAGTATGGGTCCACTTGACGTTAATAGAACGGAAGGTCCTTGTATGGGCCGTACGGGCTCTTCTCCCGGTAGGGTGCGCGCGCGCGTCACTAGAGCGAGAGAGAGGAAATGCACGCCGTAAACACTGCTCTCAACTGCAGATCCAGTCCTCCGTGAAGACTTATGTCGCGCCGCGCTCCACTTTATTCCTATGGGTGACGTCGAGCGACTTCAACACTTCAGCACAGCATTCCGGGAAGGCAGCGCTGCATTTGAACCGATTTGAACGCAGAAATTACGGGAAGCTTCAAAGCATCGCTTCAGTCACGTCTCAAAGTGGATTTCCACGCCACTGCTGTCACAGGACTTCAACAAATCATACCAAAGAAGTGTGTTTTTGACGAAGCGGTCCCAGCGATAAAGGTTCGGTCCTGCTTTGGAAGCAGCCGGTGAGTAAATCTGCTTCAAATGTCTATGCTATTGGCTCGTCGCGTGAGTAAACATCAGTAAACGACACGATCGCGTGCTTCGTCATTCAAATGCGCTAACGGTTACTCCATTATTGTTCTGTATAACGTTACAGTATTCTGACTCTGACGTGCAAAACCGGTTTGCTTGCTACATCTAAGGTCTAGTCGCATACAATAGTCCATAAACTGAATCATGTCCTCATAAACTGCTTGTAAAGACACAGAAATGTTGACAGGCCCCTAAATACAGTACATACCACAGAGACCGACGTCCTGAAGTTGCCGTTTCTCCTGTTCAATTTATTTCTGCCTCAGATTTGATTGTGGATCATTATCTGTATTAGCTGAGATAGCGATGGGCTTCTCCACGCTTGAGGACGTCACTGCTTTGCGTGCTCGTCATTCTTTAGCTCCGCCCACACGATACGCCTCCAGGCGCTCGGTTTTTTCCGGAAAGACTCGGTACAGCCTATATTTCTTTTATAAATATGATAAAACTAAAGACTTTTTGGAGATATGAAGGATGCAATACTACTCTATAGGTACTCAAGATTGACATGAGATTGACTGAAACTGAGTGTTTCACCCCCCCTTTACACACAAGCTGCAAAAGAGAACTATTACAAATATTGAGCTCTCTTTCAAGTCTTGTGCTTGAATGGACAAATTCACACAAAAATGATGTCAACATGCCCGTCTTTGCGAGTATCCAGCAAACAAAGGTTATATCTTAAGTGAATGTAAACAGTCGAGGAAGAACGTATGTGTTCAGTATCTGTGTACTGGATCAGTGTGTCATGTCTTAGTGACAGCAGCCTAATATTCCTGCTCACTGTGTGTGTTTTTACAACACATTCTCACACCCAACTCGTCACATATGGACGCTTGACCCGGACCCCTTGTCGTCACTTTTCAACAAGCTGGGCGTACCTTTATCGTCAATTTTCGACGCGCTGGGTGCTCCATTCATTTCAATGAGAAACCTTTGGCGTCATACACAGACGCACTGGGAATGGGAATATTATCGTCATGGTGAAATTTATTTTTTGATTTATTTATTGAAATTATTTATTGGTTTATAATTTTGCCATTATGACATGTTGGAGTGTGCTTCTCAATTAAATCAGCAAGCATAATTTCATTTACATTTATTTTATTTACGCTATTTAGACACATTTTAACATGTAACCCAACCCCACCCCATCCCTAAACCTACCCATTTGTGTGAACATGATATAAAACACAGGATATAACATACGACTGCATCCACGAGTTATTCAAAAAAGTTAAATAATCCAAGTTTCCAAGGCCAAACGATTGATTTGTATGAAGAAAATCCCCAAAAACGATCAGCATCTCCATCCGCTGAAGATCATGAACAAACACATCAAATTTCAAGTATTGCCGTCCGTACTTCAGATTTCATAGTGAAACGGCATTGGCTCTCGTATGTCTTGTGACCAACTGTGTCATTACGTCAGCATTGATTGTAAAATGTCATTGGCTCTCGTGTGTCTTGTGACCGATTGCGTCATGCTCAAGAGTCTTTTGAATTATTTGAATGAGATATGAATGAGTTCGTTCACGGGGCAGCGGGATCATCATTTCAGCGATTAAAACATCAAGATCAACTCTGTTCTTCACATGAAGACATCGTATGACTTCAGAAGACTTGGAATGCAACATGAGTTAATACTTTTATACTGTTTTGGTCAGATTTTGCAATAAATACTTGTGACTGTGCATTTATTTGCCTGGTATGTGTTTTATATTGTTAAGATGTGGGTAGGTTTAGGGTAGGAGTTGGGTTAGTTGCTCCAAAATATAAAAGTAGCCTTTAAATATTAATAAAATCATGTCTGCTTTTACAAACGCAAAGAATTAAATGCGTCTGTGTATGACGCCAAAGGTTTCTCATTGAAATGAATGGAGCACCCAGCGCGTCGAAAATTGACGATAAAGGTACGCCCAGCTCGTTGAAAAGTGACGACAAGGGGTCCGGGTAAAGCGTCCATATGTGACGAGTTGGGTGTGAGAATGTGTTGGTTTTTAATGTTAATCAAAGAACAAAAGACAAGGAAAGCACTCACTACTCTTGACTGAATAGCTTTTGTTCTCCAACTGCAATGTTTTAATCGTGATTAATTTCTGAAAAATATTTGCTATTCATTTTTTAATCAATTGACAACCCTAGTTTGATTACTTTGTTACATTTCTGTACCTGAAAACTGTTGTAAGATACATAAACAACCTAAAAAGCACTGTGTATTTTTTATGTTTTGTGTCTTTGCTCACTGATTATTTGATTTGTGCTGGTGCTTGATTATTTGTTCTTTTTGTTCATTTTTATTTGACAGTAGTCCTTTTTTTCTCTCTGAATATATCACATACATACCAAACCGTACTGAAACGTGAAACTAAAAATGTGATAAAAACCAATAATTTGAACCATTACACCCCAGTATTTAGTGTATTTACCCATTAATGTGTTTTATTATCAGAAAATGTATTAACTAGGGTAAGAGACACTTAAAGATAGTCGTTGTGCAGGCTTAAACTACAATGTAAGCACCTATTACAAACTTAAATATTAAATATTGTAAACATAATAATGATCTATCTAAATGTATTACTGAGGCTCTGCTTCCTTGGGTCTGGTAATAGAATTCGTCCTGATAGAACCTGGCAGAATGATGCATGAATATGGATTGGCAGGATTACGGAGCAGTGTCACGCTTACAACCCAGGACACAGATAGCCGTAGATGTGATTTTTGCAACCTCATCCTGCCAGAAGTAATTCAAATTCAGAGTATAAATGCAGAAATGTATTTGCTATTCATAGTTCTTGTGGGCACCTATGCCATCGATATCAGCTTGACACCTTTTTGGCTCTGTTATACAGCCGAGGAGTCAGAAATGTCCCATAATTCGATCCTGCCCCTCTCGCCGACTTTATTAAGAACTACTATATAAATCCTGTTTTTCATGACGTTGAGAGAAATACATGAGGGCAGCAGTGTTTGCATATCCAGTAGCGACAGTCATTGTACAGAGCTGTTTTTGTTTGCAGTTGAGTTCTGGACAGATTAAGACAGTACATTTCTGTTGTTTGAGAAGAGGAAGAACATGCCTCCGTTTGGTTTTGTGACTGGCTCAGAAAAAAAGGTTGGTTCGGCAAATTTTCTGCTTCAGCTTTTACCCATTTAAAATGACATCCAGCCCTGTTTGACATAAAATATATATTTGATCATAAATCACTATAGAAGATTGTGGGGGTTGTTACAATTTTTTTTTTAACTTTTTTTTTATATGCCGATATCCATCTCATAATTATGTAATACCTTTTCAACATTTAGTGTAAATTAAAGTTGTGTTAACACTTTACCACAAACCCGGTTAGTCAACAAATGGTTCTAGTGACGTCATCCATGAAGGAAGTGCAGGGGTGTAGTCCAAACCGGCCGTTCGCTGTAGGCTTTGAAAGGGAACTTCTGTTAAATAAAATATCTCGCTTGGCATTGAACTTTGAGCTTTATAATTTTACAGGTATTATTTATGCTCTAACAGCAACATTACACACTAACTAAAGTTTGAAAGATGGAATTGCGAAGAACAGGACCTTTAAATATTTGATATATCATCTATGTTGTATTCTGAATAATTGAAATTTGAAACTTCCACATCATTGCATTCTGTTTTTATTCACAATTTGTACAGTCCCAACTTTTTTGGAATCGGTTTTGTAAATTCTATTTCCACTCAGTGAAATAATATTTTCTTAGATATAGATATTTATTAAGTGTAATAACCATGTAAAAGTTGCAGTTCTTTGCAATATGTAAATAGTAATTACATGTAATTTATACTTTATTTTGATAGATACATACTATATGCACCTCAGTATTGTTGTCCATTAACATGATGCAATAATAACAGTGTAAATGATTATATTTATAAAAATTATCATGCTGCCTTAAAGGGACAATAAAAGCCCTCTCTACACCTACCCTTACCCAATAAATGCTTTTATTATTATTATTATTATTATTATTATTATTATTATTAATATTATTATTATTAAACATTTAGTTGGGAACTTTATTTCCACATATAGAATATTTTCTTCATTTTTATTGAAAGTAAATGCCTTTATGACGTGTTTAGTGATGAGAAAAGGGAGAAGAGCGAGCTCTGCAAAAGGCGGATTCGAACCCGGGTTTATCGCATCAAAACCAATATCCTTTATCCATATGCTTTACTGATTGCCCCACTGAAGATGTTAAAATATGAGTGCTTTTTCAGGCATTATTAGGCGGAGCTAGTGCAAATAGCACTTGCCAACAAGGAACGCTATTTGCACTTGGTGTGAATAGACACTCGTTTCTTTATTGTTGTGTTTTGCTTTGGGGATAGGCTTAATGTATTTTTGTAAACAGTTTAATAAAGTCTTAACAATAATGCAGTTAATGCCTCATAAATGTAAAGCACTTAACTGATGCCATTTTCCTTTGCTTAATCGAAAGGGAGATATATTTACAGTTATTGTTGTTAACAAAGCATTATTTAATTCTTTATGAGCTAATTAAACAATAACACTTTGTTAATTACAGTGAAAATCAATGAAGAACTCACTATTTATATGGTCTATTAATGTATTAACTATAGTATTAGTTTGCAAATTATGTGGTATGCTTATTTTTTTTTACTTAGCTTAATGTGTAAATAAACATCAATGAGTGCTGTTGAGTATACGGTGGAGTGAAAACTGGCATCGGTTTAAATTTTGTGTTTTGTTAATAAAAAAATACTTTTAAAATATCGAATTATTTGTATACCAACTTTCGTAAAGGGGGGGGGGGTATTCTAAAACAGAAATACATTTATTATTATTAAAATCCTCTCTGTCTGTTCAGACATGACATCAATATTCTGAAAATGTTTAGGTCAATGTTATTTGGCAATCATTTATGATCATTTATTTTCATCCTCATATCTAATTTCTAACCTGGTTCATCCTCCCAAACCTGTGTAAAAGTATTTGAAAACTGCATATACAATTCTTATGTCAGAAGAAGTCTCTGATGTTTCTCCTTCCATATATTGTTAAAGAGAAATGGAATATTTTTAAGTTTTTGTGTGTGGCAATCTTATTAGTGGCTGTCTGTGCTATGGAGATATGGCATTTCTCAAAGTTCCTCTAATTGTTGTGATTAAGAAATTGTCTCTGAAAGTCTCTTCATTTTCTTTCATCCAACAAAGCCTGCAGAACAATCTGTGCAGGCTTTACTTAATGCTAATTTCCACTCATTCTAATTTTACTGAGCAGTTGAACGTATTGGGTAAGTAAAAGTTTACTGGCATTTCAACATGGACTGATGGTGAATTGCCGTCTCCATTTTCGAAACCCTGAAAACAACCGGGCTGCATGCCAGGCATTGTATTGTCTGATAGCAGATGTTTACAAGAATAGTGAAACATCTTGACATGTCACAGCCATTTCATCATTTTTCTATGTAGCTAAATCTGGCCAAGAATCACCTCCTGTGTGCCGGGAGAACAGCCTGACAATGGAACTAATACATAAAGTCCTCCAATGAGAATGACAAACATGGAATATCAAATATTGTGTACTGCCTCGACAAAAGAAGCAGGGAGGTCTGCGAGGAGCTCCAAGGTGACTAGTTTGGGAGATTGGACAGGAAACTTGCATGTTCAGAGCAAATTTACTGCCAAGATACTCAACAGAGGGCTTAAATCTGAGCGTGACGTGCCACAGATTTGCCAAGCAAATACCATTAGGTGTTGAGAATTAATTGTATCTTTTCAGGAGGGAGGATTTTCAAATGCAAATGTCAGCTCATTTTAGCAGGTAATACAAAACTGCCAGAAGGCACTCGGAACGCTGTCTCTCATCATTAAACCAAGCTGCCGGATTTATTCACATTCGCCCAGAATCTGCACTTCCCCAACAGCAGCCGCCGTGATCTCCCTTGTCATTTTCCTCCCTTTTCCCAGACACGCTACTCTTACTAAATTGATTTAGCTCGCTCACTCGCAACTCTTTGTGCTCCATCATTCAGAGCGATAAGTTTAATTTGTATGTTATCGCATTAGGGGCCTTATTATTGCTGCTTTTGCCAATTAGTTCACATAGTCAATGTGAAAAGACCAAATGGAGCACAATATTGCTTCAGCATACAGCTCGTGAAAGATGACACCGGTTCACCCAGTAGCTAAATTATGACCTGCATCAAACTATGAGCAATGCACACCGATGCCTGCACCTGATTAATAGATGTACCACACCTGTTTGGACACTGCGCATGAAGAATTCGCCACCGATAGTCCCGCGAACGGGTCGCTCTATGAAAGATCAAGCCGTGACTGCTGGGACTGAGCATTTTATCTGCCCTGGATCACAGCCAACGACATGCTACAGATTCATTTAGAAATAATGGCTTAGCCAAAGCGTGCGTTAGGGAGGGAGGAGCCCCGATGACTGGAGTGGAGGGCTATCAGTTTAATCTCCCTTTTCATCAGGAATCGATTAACTGCTCCAATAAAATTAATTACGTCCAGACTTCAGCATAATTACCTACATGATGGCTGTCTCCCAAAATTTGGATTGAATTTCCTAGATACAAAGAGAAAGTCAAATTAAAGTGGAAATGGAAATGAACATATATGTAAAGGACTGACGTGAACAATACGGGGGCTCTGCCATCCACACAAGGAACCCTTAAAGGAACACCGTTTTTAGAAATAGGGCTTATTCAACTTCTTTCCTACATTTAGATATGTGGGCAAATGCTTTTTGGCTCAGTGCATGAATTGTTTTAGTTTGGCAGGGACTAAACTAGCTTAGCTTAGCTTAGCATAATGAATGGAATCCTATGTTGCCAGCTATTTCCAGAGTAATAGTGACACACTGGGTACACAACGGGTACACAGGCGAAGCACTGCTACTTGGGCTCAGAGATATGGCCAGTGTTGAGCACACAGCACAGACACTCCGGCTGTTGAGCGATCGCAGTGTGTTGCGTGATATCTCGCTTCCTGTGCTTCCCCATAATATAGTCCCAAGTCAATATCTGCCTAGGAAATCGCCTAGTCTTAATCTGCATCACTATTTGTACTCGTTGTGAACACGCAAGAAGTAATTAGGTGTTTTGTTTTTTTTGGATCACTTTTACTCAGGACAGGCTAGCTGGCAACATAGGATTCCATTCATTATGCTAAGCTAAGCTAGCGGCGACCATGCCAAACTCAAACACTGCATGCACTGAGACAAAAATGCATTTGCCCACATATATAAATGTAGAAAAGAAGTTGAATAAGCCCCATTTCTAAAAACGGTGCCGTGTTCCTTTAGAGAATCTCGGAGTTAGTGGCACACGTTTAAACCTGTCTTTTTCATCCGTAATCTATGCAAATTTATATGTGATGAGACAAGCAGTGCTAGATTTTTGCACAGCGTTATCGCACCAGCTGGTAAAATATCCTGATGTGGTACTGGATGCAGTTTATGGAAAAAAGTTGATGATGTCCTGATGAGCTGGTTTGATTTTAAAATGATTTCCATTGGGTGAATGATTGCAGCTTTAGACTTTGCTAAAGTATATGTGCCTGCTGGAACTGAGCTTGAGTGTCTAAATGTGTCATGTTATGACATTTTGAAGTAAAACGGCTTGATGTATAACGCAAACTTTATCTATTCCAAAAAAAGAGTTGAAACTAAAACTGAAAACATTATGAATACATCAGCACAACCACCCACATTTACACATCAGTTAAATTTGGTGTTCAGAAGCTTAGATGTGGTGATGGAGGATACTATCCAAGCCTCAACTCGTTTCACTTGAGAATGCCATTGACGCCGGTTCATGAGCGCTATTTTTTTCATATTAAACATCAAACATTTTAAAAAGTTAAACATTTTAAGTACTTACAGTCTACACAACATTCTCTATGGTCACATCGTTACAGACATTAATATTTTAACGATTTATAAAAGATAAATCACTGTCTGGCCATCTGGAATTTTGGTATGGATAAAAAGCTTATAATTATAACTTTTTTTGGTAGTATTACACCACATTGTGTGTGTATATTAGCACCGTTTGTAGTTTTTCTTGTGGTATAAGATAGAGCGCTTGGACCCGGAAGCGCTGCCGCGTGACGTCAACCTTAACAACCGGATTATTATGGATCACGAAATTCTGTAATTATTTACTTACCCTCTTCCAAACAATTATTAAAATCAGAAAATCATCATACAGAGCTTTCTTACAAAACACCAATTCATGGTGAACAATGGCTGTCTATAACAGGAATCAATAAAGTTACACTTTTCTCTGCTTTGTTATGTCGTAACACCCGCTGTCATTTATGTCGCCAGCTCTCATTGAAAATGAATGAGGTGTGAAAGGGTCGGGGGAAATGTGAAAAATGGTCACATAAAACTCAATCACGACTGTTTTGGTGGCAAAAAAAAAACGTGATTAACATTCTAAAATGCAAAAAAAAAAAGAAAAAAAAGAAGGAAGAAGTATGAGCCAGCTTCATTAGCTCTCAGGATAAAACAAAAGCTTTGTGTTTGAAAATATGTGGGTGGAGTCAATAGAGAAATACAAGAGGGTGTTGATATTTCAGGGCACTTCTTGCAGCTTGCCAGTAACAACAATTATGGCACATGGAAATCATCACAGTTCGAGCAATCCCCATAATACTGTGTTTCTGATTACTTCTCTTAACAAAGCCTGTCCTGTTTGTTTATTCACACCAGAATTTGGAGCGAAACAAGCACTTCCACATGACCACAAGCCATCATGTTTCTGTGAGTATATTCATTATACCAGTGAGGAAGTTTAACCACAGGGCTGCTGTTTATGGTCATAATTCACAATCACAAGCTGTCATGTAGGAGGCTGCTCATTATATAAATGTGTGAGTTAGACTGTAAGAGAGATGGTTGCAGACACCAGCAACAAAACCCTGTTAATTATATTTCTCCTGACAGGAGTGTAGGCTGCACCACAAAATTAAATTAATAGGTTTTTAGAGCTAGCTGTGAAAACAGCAGGACAGGATCTCAGACATGGTCAACATACACCTACACCTGAAGGAGGCTCAACTATATTTGCTCTGCCACAGCAAGTGTCAGCTTTAGTACTGATATACACAAAGATATGGATTTCGTGGTTGGCCTAACAAAACAAAAATTTGTTTTATATTGTGGGTTTGTGGTTATTCAGTCCTTATTTTATCTAGCAGGACACCCAACAAAACTGCACTTCATAATGTGGGTTTTAGGTTATTCAGTCACTGCTTTTATGTGATGAGAAGGACAGCAAAAGCTCACTAGCATTCATTTTTCTGCCTGTCGTTACATTTCAGTCAAGCGCACACAAAAAATGGTGGGATTGTGCATCTTGGTGAGGTTATTATTGAACAAAACATAAAATTGCTACATTAAGTATTATGATATAAAATGCTATTTATGATTTATTTATGAATGCATTGCTTTACCATTACAAAACACAGTTAGTGCAATCTGCACCATCCTCTGAAGGTACTCAAAACTTTCTGTCTCAGTAAGTTTTAGTAACATAAAAAAAAAAAAAAAAAAACTTTATTTAAAGGGTTGGTTCACCCAAAAATGAAAATGTTATGTTTATCTGGGGTCTAATTAGATTTAGACCCGATTGACATGCATTATATGAGGAATGGTTTGAGTTAAAAATCTTCATTTGTGTTCTACTGAAGAAACACACCTACATCTTGGATGCCCTGGGGGTAAGCAGATAAACATAAAATTTTAATTTTTGGGTGAACTATCCCTTTTAATGTGGACTGTTATAATGAGACTGTTCTCAATAGATTTGTTGGGTCATGCTGAAAACATAGATACCAATATTGCCATAGTTGGCCAAGCTAGCTTTCTGCCATTTCAAACTATTTTCTCAAACTCCTCCTAAACTGTTTTCACCAAATTTAAGTCAGATCACCTTCAGACCATGCCGACAAAAAGCTATGGATTTTGTATTGATAGGAAAATCTGTTATCGTAAAGTGCAGCAACAAATTTGAGGCATGATGCCAAAATGCCTCTAAAGCTATATCTCTGCACTGCTTTGCCACCAAAACATTGCATGTGTCATCATCCTTTCACTCTGAACACACCACGTCGGTTTGGTCACAATACCACTAATTGGTCTACAGCGAAAACCAGTTAATCATTATTATTGAAAGATTTTTGATTTTACAGCTGTTTTGCCTAAAATCATCTTAAAATGTCTTTAATGGCTCATTGTTTAGTTTATTCCAGGCACATGGCTGATGATGACATTTATGTCATGTTGCACACACACTGTGCATGAGATATAGGAACACTTTGGGGATTAGAAAGAGATGCCCCATAAAAACCTGCATGTGATCTACGGTGTGCAAATTAAAGAACACAGACGCAACCTGATCATTTCCATAATGACCAACGCAATCTTCAAAGAGCTGCACAAATTAATGTCTGGTTTAAGACATTAAGCTTTTTTTGGGTGGTAAATAATGGCGCAAACACCAGTAAACTAACTAGTGCAAACCTTAGTAAATCACCTGGCATGATTCATTTAAATACTCTCCTCCCATTAAATTTGTGTCTGAAAGAGAAACTCCTACAAATGCAAATAAGATCAAAAGTAACTGTGTTCACTGTCAGAAAAAAAGTACATTGCTGTCACTGGAATGGTACCCTAAGGTACAAATCTGAAAAGGTACTAATAAAAGTTATATTAATATGTACCATTTAGGGGTGAGTAAGATACCTTTTTTTTAGCAGCTGTTAGTAAATCTGTTGAGTAAAAGTGTTTTTCACTTATAAATTGCTAGTAAATTTCAAAAATAATTACAAAGAAATGACAAGTTATAAAATTTTGAAGATGACTGAAAGAATTATACATCTTGAAAAAAATCTTTTTACATTCAAACACAAAGAAAGTCTCAAAAGAGCTTTTTTATGCTATAATGCATATATATATATATATATATATATATATATATATATATATATATATATATATATATATATATATATATATAGGAACAAACATCCAGAACATACTGGATGTTTTTCCCTTTTCACACCATTCTTTTTAAACCCTAGAAATGGTTGTGCGTGAAAATCCCAATAACTGAGCAGATTGTGAAATACTCAGCTCGGCCCGTCTGGCAGCAACAACCATGCCGTGCTCAAAATTGCTTAAATCACCTTTCTTTCCGTTCTGACATTCAGTTTGGAGTTCGGGAGTTTGTCTTGACCAGGACCACACCCCTAAATGCATTGAAGCAAGTGTACAATATGATTTACTTGAAATACTGCGAAGAGTCTTCTGCTCTTGTAGCCCATCCCACGCCCATTGTGCGTGTTGTGGCCAGTGTTGGGCAGTAGCGTCTCTACAAGTCGTGACGCTACTAGCTTAACTTCATTTTTTAGTAGCGTGGTGGTAGCGTCACTGTTCTCTCAATGAAATAGCTTTACAGTAGCGAAGCTCTTCTGTTGATCAAGTAGTGCGGTAGCGTCCACACAAGCTAACGTTACATTTTCCCAAGCATTTCTGAGGATCAAGCTCAAATTGAAAACACAACTGATAAGAACGCAGATATACTTTACTTTCTAAGTTCCTTTCTGCCTCGCGCAGACGCGCACAGATGCGCGCACGAGCCTGTCAAAGTACTCATTTGGCAGTGAGTGCGTAAAGACGGGATAGGCTCCCGATCTAGTTGACGTTTTTTTTTTCCGCTGTTGCACGCACATCGCCCGCGCGTTCACAAAAGAGAAACTGCAAAGTTTTAAAATCTATTGTGTTTCTTGAATAAACACCTCTTGTTAAAAGTATCGGGGTCCAGCCTGGCCACCTCTGAAACTTTTTTAATGTGTGTGGGAGATAGATCACACACACACACACACACACACACACACACACACACACACACACACGCGCGCTACATGTTTCGTTTTTTGCCATGTTGGAACTGTTTGGAGCAGGTCTTAATTATTTTGCTACTGTACTTTCTGGACTGGGCTTTTTTGTACAAGTTAAACTGTAAATTAACTTACAGTTTGTCCTGCAAAAGTGCCCAAGTCTAAATTGAACATAAATGCAAACACACAGTTGTGTATGCATATCATACACATGCAGATGAACATATACACACACACATCTCTCGACACCAGGGGCCTATTGCACAATACTAGGATAAGGGATTAAGCCGGGATATCTTGGTGATCCTGGCTGAATTTATCCGCTAATATACAGTTATCATTCCTTATCGTTATCGTTCTTGGTATGAGTTTGCCTTCAGGGTATGTTTACATGACAGCTGTGTACTAAATTTTGCATAAAAATTACAAGATTTGTGACAAGACTTTTTTCAAGTTGCTCTAGCTTAGCTTGCTACATTTCCCAGGGGGGTAGCTTCAGTGTAGTGAAGCTTAATTTAATGTAGAGTAACTGGTAGCTTAGCTCACTACATTTTAGCTTGCCTAACACTGGTTGTGGCTTCATAAATGCGTTGCTGCATACGTCGGTTGTAACGAGTGGTTATTTCAGTCAAAGTTGCTCTTCTATCAGCTTGAATCAGTCGGCCCATTCTCCTCTGACCTCTAGCATCAGCAAGGCATTTTCGCCCACAGGACTGCCGCATACTGGATGTTTTTCCCTTTTCACATTATTCTTTGTAAACCCTAGAAATGGTTGTGTGGGAAAATCCCAGTAACTGAGCAGATTGTGAAATACTCAGACCGGCCTGTCTGGCACCAACAACCATGTCACACTCAAAATTGCTTAAACCACCTTTCTTTCCGTTCTGACATTCAGTTTGGAGTTCAGAATATTGTCTCGACCAGGACCACACCCCTAAATACATTGAAGCAACTGTACAATATGATTTACTTGAAATACCATGACTAGCATACTGCCGTTACAAGTGTCTTTGTTTGGAGTGTACTATTAAAGTTCACCTAATGTGTATCACAGAAGAGCAGAGCCACTGCAACACAAACAATTTCATGTTTTATAAAAAGGCAGTTCTGAGCCAGTACTCATATCTTTTTATTTTTTGTTGGTTCCCCCCCAAAGCATGTTTACTATAGCTACAAAAGATTTCAGTACAACACACATCTAAACACAGACTTGTGTAAGCAGCTGTGGACTCCTGCCCCAAACACTGATGGAAATCAAAAAAGCCTTATGGTGCTTTTCCGCCTTTACAGTACATCATGTATTATGTGGTAATGAAAAAAGAAGAAAAAACAACATGCCTCAAAGCTTGTAATAAAATGTTATGTGCATAATATTTTGCACTGAATACCAAGTCGAACCAAAATAAGGTGAGCGATGTCAGTAATACTGCTAGCCTACCACCATCCTTTACCCTGGAGGTTCCACTTGTCTTTTTTGATGTTGCCGTTGAGTTGCAAAGGCCCTACTCAATTTCAGCACAACCATTTCGTGACCACAATGTCAAGAGACAGCCATTTGCAAGTTACCGCAGTACCGTAGGCTTCAAATAGATGGATAGACCGAGAGTTGGGATTGACAAGCTTTACATGTGTTGCAAAACAGTAAGTTCATAGTGTGATAGATGGCTTAAGACTATTACACAATGGGCATGTAAGCCATAATAAATGGAGCTTCCTATCAGCGCCTCATGAAATTGGTTTTTCACTCTCTGTGCTCAGTGAGCTGAGCCTGTTGACCTTGATTATTTAGCTTCATTCAAATATCCATTGTTGATCTCATGAGCGATGCAGCCCAACTGCCCAGAGGACCTACGCGAGCTTAGCTATTCCCACTTCCCACAGCTAGGTTCTGTTTATAAGCACTCATTATCAGCATAACACATGCATGACTCAGATTAGTCAGTTCACGGCGACAACAACTTAAGACACAATTAATCCAAAGAAGCTGATGGGCTGTGCCAGAGGGATGACAGTTTAACGAAACGAGAGGGTTGGCGATACGTCTGTCTGCGCTTGTCTGGTCCTGTTCAGAGAGAGAGAGAAGCGCTCCTCCTTGAGTTAGTCACCTAGTTTTCACTCCATTTATTTAGAGGCTTTAGGTAGGGCTGTTAACAGGGTTAGACCCTTTCATCCTCACGAGTCTGTCATCACCTTTTACTCCCTGTCTCTTTCTGCTGCTCTCCTGCGAGCTATCCTACTTCTAACAGAAGCGCTGCACACATGCCTGCATTCACACACATACACACACACGCACGCGCACGCACACACACGCTTTTGTAGACAGATGAATGTCTTGCACTAGTTGTCAAATGGAGCATCATGTCTACTTTGACCTTCATAAGAGAAAAAAAAAATGAATATCTAGGGAGTAAAAATTTAATGTAGCTTGTCCATTATTAATGACTCTATGCTGATACCCTTTAGTCTATGAGAACCCATGATGCAATGGGAATTAAACATATGTCCAAAATATCTTCAACATCTCAGGGAGTGAATGAACATCAACCAATAACAAGATCAAGTTTGTCCTTCTTTGACACTGAGATTTGATACTGAATCATTTAGAAACAACTCAAGAGACATGCCTACAATTAAGTAGTATGATATAATTAAAGGTTCAGTGTGTAGTATTTATGAGGATCTATTGAAAGAAATGCATTATAATACTAATAACTATGTTTTCAGTGGTGTATAAAGACCTTACATAAAGTACCGTTATGCTTTTAATACCTTAGAATGAGCCATTTCTGTCCACATACATCGCAAGTCCTCTTACAGTGAAGTTGCCATTTTGCACCGTCATGTTTCTACAGTAGCCTTAAATGGACAAACTGCTCTAAAGAGTGCTAGCTACTCCCTGCTGTCTCAGATGACAACATCTTTGTCCTGTGTCGGCCACCGTTCTTTATGTTCTGGCCTATGTTCTGGCCTAGTGGTGTTTGGATATTTTACGGCAACAATCTTACATAGGAAGATTGGAAAGGGCTCAAACAGTTCAGTGCAAAATAGAGCTATTTAACTGACACAACAATTGGTCTTCAAAATGACAATATTTTAGGTGGAATATAACTTTATTAAAAAACAAAAACAATACATGTTATGACAGCTACAATGGGGGAGTCTATTTGGATTGCCAATGAGTATGAAACTAGAATCTATTCTTGCTTCTGATAGTGAGATTTTGAATGAATATATATATATATATATATATATATATATATATATATATATATATATTATATATGTAGGTCATATATGGTGTAGCGACTCAGGCGAATCAAACACACAATCGCCAGTTACCTTTAACAAATATGTTTTGAAAGTGTGCTGATGGACAGACCTTCCCCCAACACAACAGAGAAGGATTCTTCAGTCACCCTGGAAACCATCTGATAAGGTGTTTTATGGCCCCCAAGAGAATTCGGCCACATGTAGTCTTTTACACAAAGAGCTTAAGACACAGAGCTTTTGCCTCAAATTATAGACAAACCATCTATAGATGAACATGCACCCCAGGACATTATATGTAAACACATAACTGTTTTGTAAAATGTTTCTTCTGTATGGTAGTTTGCATCTTTTTGTCTGTGTCTTAACAAAGTACTAGTTCAGATAACCTCATATATGTCATGTCTCCTATCAAATTAATGCTCACTTCACGACTTACACTTCCATGTATATCACTTATTCAGAAAATGCAGTGTGTGTTTGTTGCATTAATTATAGTATGAAGAACTCAGAGACCCACTGAGTCCAACTTTTAAACAAAGAGCAATAAATTCTGCTGAGGAATTTCCCGCCGGGAAATCCCAACACTCTCATTGGTTAAGTCTAACCCTGGAGGGTGGGACTATTTCCAGACCTTAAAAGACCAGTGAAGAAAATCTTCTCTCTCTTCTCTTCTCCGAACATCTCCTGCTCTTACTTCTTCAACTCTCTGTGGGAGCCAACACCCACGGGGGGGGGGGGGGGGGCTGGCACTTAAGCCATGCCACCAATGCAGGCCCTCCAAGCAGGCCTCAGCTCTTCCAAAAATCTTCTCTTCTACAATCCGATCTTCAAGAACACGAAGCATCGCTAAAGCAAACAGCCGCTTCCCTCCCAACCTCGGAAAGGACCGCCGGACATGCAGGACATTTGAACACGCAGAGACACATACGCACACGAGCGAGAAGCCAAAACGAAACCAAAAAGAATGCAAGTATTCTATTTCTTACTGCTGTAAAGAGGGTGTGTTATTCTCCCGTTGGGATAAATTAACTCCGTGAAGGTCGTATCTGGTGAATTGAAGGAAAGTTGGTTCTAAATGGACTGCATTTAAATGCAGTGGTTCTCACCCTCCCCCACTCTCTTTGTCTCTCTCTCTCTCCCTCTCTTTGTCTCTCTCTCTCTCTTTTATCTCTCTCTAACTTCAGTCTATTCATTATTCTCTTTTATGTATTCTTTCGTTAATATCTATATTTCTACTCTCTTGATGCATATTTAGTATGTACTTTCTGTGTGAATTGTAGTGTTATTTTTAGTCTGTGTTTATTAAACCTTCAAAAGACATTTAATGAGTTGAATCTGTTATTCTGCCACATACACGAAGTCAATGAAACTTGCGATCTAAACGTTACCTAACTGCTTATGCTACTATGTTAGTAAAGTAAACTGTATGACCATTTGAAATATTGAACTTGTCCTGATCAGTAAAGTTAATGTTTCTTATGCGCTCGTAAAGCAGTAATCCATTATTGAGAATTGATTTGAAAAGTCTATAACTAATTTGCAGGACAAACTTAGTAGGATAATTTCAAGCAATTTCATAAAGGGTTACTTGTATTTAATTAAACAATTTTCCCTATCGGAAAATTTTAATACGTAATGAACAACTGGCAAATCATATTCATAAATTCATGAATATTGAATATTAAATCCCTTTTGAGTTAATTATTCCCCGAGACATTAAACTCATTAGTCGTTGTTGTTACATGTATTTGGTGGAGAATGCGGGCAAGTTTCAAACGTTTGTGTATGTGTGAATGATATTCATATTCTATTCATTGTGTATTTTTGGAGTATTAATAACCTGCACGCGCGTTTTTGTTTCGTTTTGTTTTGGTGTTGTTTTGTGAATTGAACGGTACGCGCAAGGCGAACCCAAGCATAAACAGATGCTGAGAAATGTTGAAGTAGCCGGATTATATTAATAAAAATATGAACGGTACGAAAATCCGCGTGATCTCCGAAACCCCCTGCAGACGTAGGCGCAATAGGTTTTATCCGCGTGATTTCCAAACAAATGTATTGTAGGAAACCCATACATTTGACTCGAGCAATATATTATGTGTTCCATCAAAATAATGAGATTTTGATGATGTCTGTAGACACGTACGTTGCGTTATCCCGCTTGATCTGAACTACAAAAAGTTTCTATCTGTGCGGAAGATTGGGACAGGGCGAGACTCTCCTGTACAATATAAGGGGCCTCAGAATAATTATTATATCGTTAAGATAAACGATAACTCCTGGTTTAAGTCTGGCTTAGCTAACCAAAGACCTGAGACCTAAAACATTTGAATCAAAAATGCTGAAAACCGTCAGCCATATTGATAAATGTCTATTGGAGTCCATGTAAAATGCGTGAATAGGCAGAAGATAAATTCCTGTTTGTCACCCGTTTCGTTGCTCGTGCACATAAAGTGCAGTCATTTTTAAATGATCTGCAAAAGCCAGTAAAGTGCAAACCGCCAGAGGGCGACTCAAGAATTGCAACGCCGCTTGCAAACCGCCAGAGGGCGACTCAAGAATTGCAACGCCGCTTGCAAACCGCCAGAGGGCGACTCAAGAATTGCAACGCCGCTTGCAGCACGCCGGGAGGGCGACTCTAGAACCAGACAAAGCCATCTGGTGAGCATTTCCGCCTAACTAACTGTAGTCTAGGGCGGGCGCAATAGCGCCATCGTGTGGATAAATTCGGATAGTTTCACTCTCCGTTATTTGATTCTGCCTTAACAAAATAAGTTTGAGCCTATAAATTGTTTATTGCTTACTGTTGTACACAGTTTCATTTATACAATTTTTCTAGCAACAACCAAATCTCCTTTCTCGCTGATTAAACACCCTTATTCGAATTTGAAGTTTAAAAAGAAACATAACTTCCTCTAACCCAAAGTGAAATTAGGTCCAATTGGAAGGAAGGACGCCACCGTGTGGCTATACCCTGTTAAGTCAGCGCAACACTAAATCCCTACGCCCTTCCTGATTAATTCTTTTATTTGGATAACTCCCACTTAGAGATTAATCGTTATAGGATAAGATTTTTGATTGGCTTTCTTTTATTTGATTTTCCTTACAGGCTTATTTAAATTTCATTTAAACTTGCTTTGAATTTAATTTGAATTAAGTTGAGCTTCTAATTCTTTTATTTTATTTTATTTTATTTTATTTATAATTTTATTTTAATTTTTAATTTTAATTTATAATTTTAATTAATTTTTTTTTTATTAAATTTTTATTTTTATTTTTATTTTTATTTTTATTTTTCTCTGCAAAAGTTTTTCTTTTCCCCTACCATTGGGAATAAAGCTCAGTCTGGTAATTACAAACGGTATCAAAAGTGCTTTTTGTTTTATCACTACTTGACAGAAACTTTTGCCTTTTTCTAAATTGCTCTTGATATTTAATCTTCCACTTAAGCGACCTCAATTCACCCCGGATGAGCTAAATGGGATAACCCATAGTACAAGCCGAATTTTAGTATATCTTGAGCATTAAGCCTATTAATTTTCCCTAACACTCCCGGCGCGCACGCTGACATTCCTTTCATTACAGACCAATTCATCTTGTGTTTGTTTCCACTGTGCTCTTTCCTATCCTCACTGTTGGACTATCACGATTGTGTTTCTTTCAGTTCACCAAGAGACCCCAAGGAGAATTAGATAGTCCCGGGACAACCGAGCAGCAGTTCACCAAGTGACAACCAGGGCTACCGCCCACCTAATTGTCTGAATTGTCTAATTATCTAACTGTCTTCATCAGTTAGCCAAAATTCCCAGCTATCCGTACGATAGCTCGTTAGCTTAGAACAAGCTTGCATTGGCTCTCTCTCTGTGTGTGTGTGTGTGCTGTGTTTCTTTCGTCCGCAGTAATGTTCCGTGCACCCAGTTCCGCCGTCCTGTGGGAACGCCTAACGACATGGCTGGAAGCGCTAACGGCCACCAGTCAAGGAAGTCTGGGGCAGCCGAGCCAGAAGCAACTGGACACCGAGCTAGACCAGCTGATGACACACGACCCCACGCACAGCTACTCCAACAAGGAAGTGGCCAAGATCCTCGGAAGCCTCGCCCACGTCCTCATCGCACAGGCACGTCTAAGCGAAGGGAGCTACGACAACCTGGAACAGGAGGCAGCAACGCTAAAGCTTCAAGCCAAGGAGGCCCGGAGAGACCAAGCCCTCACCCAGCTTCGTCTAGATCAGCTTCTAGACACAGAGAAAGACGACGAAACAGACAAAGAACAAAGAAAAGAAATAGAAAGACTTCAAAAGACCCTGAAGGAGCTCCGTTGTGACACCGACCGACGAGTACAGTCAGAGAAAGACGCCAGGAAACACCTCGACGAAAAGCTTCGGCGTGGCGAATCCCTCCTGGAGAGAGCCACTGATGAACTTAAAGACAGAGACATTAAAGCTAAAGTCTATGCAAAACATTTGCAGTCGGCACAAGCCGAGATCGACGAGCTCATCCAGCAAAGACACGAGCTCAAAGATGAACTTGACATGGTGCAAAGAGAACTGAGACAATCATATATAGTGCAACGTTACCGGAAGGGGGAAACACACAACACACAGTTTCCCCTGACCAGTTACTCCGCACATTTTAGCCACGAAGCAAGAGCTACGAAGGGGAATGACAGCCCCCTGTTTAAAAGAGCACCCGCCAGTCTCCACGAATCCCCGTCAGCAGCAAAGGAAAGGACGCCCTTCCAGGAAGTCAAGGTCAACAGCCACGAAGCTTTAAAGAACCTTGACAAGCTGGCCAGAAATATTCCTACTTTCAGCCCAGACCCGGCAGGAGGACACGACGTCCACGCATACTTAAAAGACATAGACTTTTATTTGCAAACTGTCGCTCACGCGAACAACTGGGACAGACTGTACCTGCTCAGGGCCACGTCTAATCGTGACGTACGCAGCTTTCTGGATCGACAACCAGAGGCCATCAAAGCGGACTACTGGCATCTACGACAAGCTCTAATTCGTGAGTACTCCGACACCGAGTCAGACCAGGGGTTCATCACTGCCATGGACCTCAAGCAAGCTCGACGTGAGACCTCACAGAACTTTTATAACAGACTGCGACGTGCCTACTTCGGGACACGTAACGACCCAGGCATGGAGGAGGACATCAACTTCAAAACTCTTTTCCTCCGAAACCTGCACCCTACCATCAGTTACCACCTGGGGGTGCTGGCGTGCCCGCGCAGCATGGGCACGCAACAGTTAAGAGACTTGGCTCACAAAGCTTACGTCAAACAGAAAACCATTTCTGAAAAGACTGTAAAACAGCCCACCATCTGCCCTGTCTCTGTGCACCACCCAGAGCTAACCCTAGAGGGCGCCAAACAGAACCACAGTTACCGACCCGTCAACAGAGAGTCCAAACCACTCCAAGCCAGCAGAGGGCAGCGTGGTCATAATGGCGACCGTCCACGGTACCAGAGCGATCGCTCTGAAGGATCCTGGGACCCGCCTCGCCCAGAAAGCCAGCGAAGAGGCCACTCTCGACGGGACAATGGTAGGCCCAGACCTGAACCCACGTCTGGCAAAGAAAGTGTAGCTGCTTCTGAAGTTACAGAGCTCATAAAGATCCTGAAAGAGCTCCTCCGACAGAAACCTCACAAGGAAGACAAGAAGGACGGACCAGGTACAGCACGACTAGACATGATACCTGAAATCAACCTTCCCGCCCTTCCTGCAACTGAATCATCCACCCTGAACACTGTTCCCCAACCACGGACTAGTGTAATAACTGTTGCACCCCCACACGTCAGCAGCACACACTCACGACAGCTGACAGCAACAGCCTCTAATCAAGACAGTAACATGGGGCAGCCCGGCGTACCAAAAAGCGCTGTTTTGATTGTTTGCACGCATAATGAGACACTTGACACATATCCAGACGGCTTATCAAGCAACACACAGGTCCCCACACCAAGACTCCTGGGAAACCTAATCGAGAAGGGGATGGCTCGAAAACTCTATCTGACTATCACTATGGAAAGGGCATTTAAGCTCGAAGCCCTAGTTGACACTGGCTCCGACCTCACGCTTATATCCGCCCAACTGTTTGAAAGACTCAGATTTGAAGCACAGAGGCAAAATCGCACCCTTAGCCTTCACACTTTTAAGCTAAATGTGCAGTCGTATAGCCAAAACGACATCCAGCTCAAGCACGTAGCTTCCATCCACCTGACAATTGGACCTATGAGGCTGATACACCCCGTCTATATCTCCCCTATGAACACTTATCCGTTTCTCATCGGAAAAGACCTGCTGGACCGCTTCGAACCCGTACTGGACTTCAAACAGCTGAAAGTCTGGGCTCAAGTGCGTGACCCTCTGCCCCTTCAGACACACACATCGTCTGAGCAAGACTGTCAAGTCACAGAAGTCACGGGAACTCCCGCAGAGCCAGACTGCCAGGTCACAAAGGCCACGGGACCCCCTGCAGCACACTGTGACAACACAGCCTCAGCCCCAAAGCCAAGTTCAAGATCGCTACTTTGCACATTTCAGCTATCCAAAGACTCTGATGCCTTCTGCCCCCAGGTCATGAATGACCTACAGCTGAATGACATTATCACTGCGAACAGTATCCCTGCACTGTGGGCAGACAACTCAACCAAAAGTCTACCACTGTGCAATGCAATCAGTAAAAACACAACACACGGCGACATGTGGGCACCCCCGAACCCCACATCCAGCCGCATTGTTGCAGTGCTATCCCACAGCAAGCGATCGACACCGGCTACAATGCCGGCCTTGCAGCTGCTACCGCTAACTCCGCAAATTTCCAACAACGAGATTGCGGATATGCAAACCTCTGACACTGCAATAAAGACAATTCTTGACCACCTCTCAGACCCCTCCAACCACCCTATCACTGACTCTGAGCTCATTGATGACTCTAGCCACAAGCATCTGCATAACTCCAGACACATGATGCGTATTATGGACAACATTCTCTGGTTTGCACCCGATGGCAACACAGCTCCACAGCTTGTAATGCCACGGTCGCAAAGGGGGGTGATGCTAATGTACGCCCACAACACACCATGTGCTGGACACCACGGCACCAGAGCCACGCATGACACACTGAAACAGGTGGCATATTGGCCTGGGATGCATCAAGAGACGGCAGAGTATGTTAGAGAATGGCTAGTTCGCTGCCAGTTCCAACCAGCAAACCCGAGCCACAGAACCCCACTGCAACACAGAGGGACCACGTTCCCATGGTCAAACCTACAAATCGACCGGGTAGAACCCCTGCCCAGGTCCACAAAAGGCAAAAAGTACTTTCTCACAGTGGTGTGCCAGTTTACCAAGTGGGTGGAGTGTCAACCAGCACCCAACGACACCGCCCAGACCACGGCATACCACCTGATGAATCACATCTTTTTCCTGTCAAGATTGCCACTGAGAATCAACTCAGACAGAGGCATCCACTTCACTACTGAGGCCATGCAACAGATCTGGAAATGCCTAAGAAACGCGGCCGTGATCATGCTCCTGTGCCTCCAGACAATCAGAGGCCAGCCACCACCAGACATCATCACACCGGGTCCAGCCTCGGGCATCGTACTGAGAGAGCAACCTGGACTGCTGATCACCAACTGCAAATGAATCCTCAAAAGAAAGACGTACTCTCCTGAACTTCACATCAGCAGCGCAAGCTCCTCCAGCCCTGCACACAAACACAAAGGGGGGGAGGAGCCCAAGCCCTCTGAATAACCTTATACCAGCTTCAAGAACCTTCTCCTCCAACACCAGTTAGTCACCTTGTAGGCAATACTGCCAAGCCCCACACTATGTCATGCATGTGATTTGAGAAAGAAGGCCTTTAACGAACGCAAGGCCGCCTCTGAAGGGATTCTCAAAACCCCAATGACTTTGAACTTTGAAACAGAGAAACCAAAGTGGATCACCAGAAGGCACCCAGCCTGGCCACAATGCGAGGCACCCTCTGAAAAGTTCCTAGTCAGCATAGGACATAAAAGTGTCAAGATGCACAGTCCATCTTCCTAGGCAGGAGACCTAAAGGACTGACTTGTCATTGCGAGGAACATGGTTCCACCCAGGGCTGCAGAAAGCCCACAGCACACCTGCACCACACAAACGGACTTCTGGATGACAGGTGACGCACCGTCAGGGCACCTGCTGCCTCGACACCTGCTGCACAAGCACAGAGACCTGAACTGGGCTACTGTCTGCCTTATCTGCCGTGGAACGACCATCACTTCAGGAGACACAAACAACTGGAGCCTAACATGGCTATGGTGTGTCTGATCTTCCTGAATCTTTGATATCGCTCGTTGTTGTCCATAGGAGGGACAACAACTAGCGAAAGGGGGGATTATGTAGCGACTCAGGCGAATCAAACACACAATCGCCAGTTACCTTTAACAAATATGTTTTGAAAGTGTGCTGATGGACAGACCTTCCCCCAACACAACAGAGAAGGATTCTTCAGTCACCCTGGAAACCATCTGATAAGGTGTTTTATGGCCCCCAAGAGAATTCGGCCACATGTAGTCTTTTACACAAAGAGCTTAAGACACAGAGCTTTTGCCTCAAATTATAGACAAACCATCTATAGATGAACATGCACCCCAGGACATTATATGTAAACACATAACTGTTTTGTAAAATGTTTCTTCTGTATGGTAGTTTGCATCTTTTTGTCTGTGTCTTAACAAAGTACTAGTTCAGATAACCTCATATATGTCATGTCTCCTATCAAATTAATGCTCACTTCACGACTTACACTTCCATGTATATCACTTATTCAGAAAATGCAGTGTGTGTTTGTTGCATTAATTATAGTATGAAGAACTCAGAGACCCACTGAGTCCAACTTTTAAACAAAGAGCAATAAATTCTGCTGAGGAATTTCCCGCCGGGAAATCCCAACACTCTCATTGGTTAAGTCTAACCCTGGAGGGTGGGACTATTTCCAGACCTTAAAAGACCAGTGAAGAAAATCTTCTCTCTCTTCTCTTCTCCGAACATCTCCTGCTCTTACTTCTTCAACTCTCTGTGGGAGCCAACACCCACGGGGGGGGGGGGGGGGCTGGCACTTAAGCCATGCCACCAATGCAGGCCCTCCAAGCAGGCCTCAGCTCTTCCAAAAATCTTCTCTTCTACAATCCGATCTTCAAGAACACGAAGCATCGCTAAAGCAAACAGCCGCTTCCCTCCCAACCTCGGAAAGGACCGCCGGACATGCAGGACATTTGAACACGCAGAGACACATACGCACACGAGCGAGAAGCCAAAACGAAACCAAAAAGAATGCAAGTATTCTATTTCTTACTGCTGTAAAGAGGGTGTGTTATTCTCCCGTTGGGATAAATTAACTCCGTGAAGGTCGTATCTGGTGAATTGAAGGAAAGTTGGTTCTAAATGGACTGCATTTAAATGCAGTGGTTCTCACCCTCCCCCACTCTCTTTGTCTCTCTCTCTCTCCCTCTCTTTGTCTCTCTCTCTCTCTCTTTTATCTCTCTCTAACTTCAGTCTATTCATTATTCTCTTTTATGTATTCTTTCGTTAATATCTATATTTCTACTCTCTTGATGCATATTTAGTATGTACTTTCTGTGTGAATTGTAGTGTTATTTTTAGTCTGTGTTTATTAAACCTTCAAAAGACATTTAATGAGTTGAATCTGTTATTCTGCCACATACACGAAGTCAATGAAACTTGCGATCTAAACGTTACCTAACTGCTTATGCTACTATGTTAGTAAAGTAAACTGTATGACCATTTGAAATATTGAACTTGTCCTGATCAGTAAAGTTAATGTTTCTTATGCGCTCGTAAAGCAGTAATCCATTATTGAGAATTGATTTGAAAAGTCTATAACTAATTTGCAGGACAAACTTAGTAGGATAATTTCAAGCAATTTCATAAAGGGTTACTTGTATTTAATTAAACAATTTTCCCTATCGGAAAATTTTAATACGTAATGAACAACTGGCAAATCATATTCATAAATTCATGAATATTGAATATTAAATCCCTTTTGAGTTAATTATTCCCCGAGACATTAAACTCATTAGTCGTTGTTGTTACAATGGTATAATGTTTTCCCTTCACACAAATAGTGGGAAAAAGAATCAGATTTTTACTTTTTTATCAGTAAGAAGAAAAACATTTTTTTCAGTATAATGATCTATAATTGTGTTTTATCTTACTACATATTACAATCTCTGTTTTTTAGATAAATTAAATGTTCAAAAATAATAACAGTTGAAAACATTAGTTAGAAAGATAATCAAATGTTATCAGTTACACAGTTACATTACTTTAACAAAGTAATCGAAAAAGTTACACTACATGTTACATTTTCAACAGGTTAACTTGATCAGCAACCTATTACATTTCCAAAGTAACCTTCCCAACACTTTTATGTCTTATTTAAATAAACTTCACATAAGATTATAAAAGTGGCTACTTATAATAAACTCACATAACCAAGCTGAGAAATCTAGACATCTCCTCCTGACGCTGATATTAAAATGAATTTAAGAAGTTCTGTGAAAAGTAGCCCTGCCGAATAGGGCATTAATCACAACCTCATTTAATCTGGTATTCAGAACAACAGCTGTTATACAACAGTTCAATAAAACTTACATTTAAGGCAAGTTGTCAATATGTGCTCTGTCTAAAACAAAATCAAATCATAAATAAACTAATTCAAAGCAGGGATGCTGTAGCCTTGCTCTGCCCTCCTGCATACTTCTGCTCAATTTCCATTTTCCTTCTAGAATAGAAATCTAGACACACCCTAGTGGCAGCAAATTTAATCTCCCCGCGAGTGTCATCTAGCAACTCTCAATACCCTTCTGAGCTGTATTCCCCTAACTCTTGCCGGACCAATCACATCGTGTATAGAGTCGGTGGGCGGGGCCATAATGACGACGGCCAAGTTGTGTTTGCGTGCTTCTAGTAAACACAGAAACTGGCGAACGGTGGCGGTCTTTCGAATCAGCTTTGACAGCGATCCTGGAAGACTTGGAGTTAAGCTTTTCTCTGAGAAAAGAACGGCACTGAAGTCATTCTTAAGAAGGGAAGATGTGTTCTGAGTTTTGTCGACCGGATACGGCGAATGTTTAATCTGTCAGCGAGCTCTGCTTCAGCTTCGTTGCTCTGGTTGGTTGTAGCGCTGTCCTATCGCGTGCAGAGGGAGTTTTAAAGACAACCGTTTATCCCGCCTCTCGGATTGAGCCCTGTCTATTTCCAGACCAAACATCTTGATGTGGGTCTGGCTTGTCAGGCTATTTTCCTTCAGTACTCCGTCTGGGATTGTGGTATATCTGGTTTTCCGCCGGTCAAATTTTAACCGGTCGAATCAGCGAACAGAGGGAGTGGCTGAGAACGATGACGTTGATGTATTGACCAAACGTTAGCGATTGGTTATGGCAGATCAGGGCAGATCCAATAGTTTTAAACTTCAACAGAGTACCCACCTTCAAGAAAGTTAACACTTGTCAATGGAGAGTGGCCAGACTCTCCACACAAATTAAATTTATGAGAGTCTGGTAGGACCAGGCATGGGCTGCGTCTTCGAGCCAGAAGCATTCCTGAATGAATGAGTCACAAACAGGGTTAAGCGAATGATTCAATGACTCTCCCATAGACACTAGGTGCGTTTTGCAGTATAAAGAGTGTGAGCAAGAAGTGCATTTAAAGTGAAACAAAACAAACAACAACAAAGAGTGGAATGTTGGACACTTTGTGGACTTAGTGTTTCATAAATTAGACAGCAGAGTACATATTGTAAGTTTACATTGTTAGTATATTTTACATGTTTTATTCTTCTTCTTCCTATTATTATTAGCATATAGTGCATAGCACTTTCGGTTGAATCGGTTCAGTGAATGATTACAAAACTGGCAATCACTTGTGGCCAGGGTCAATGGGAAAAATCCCACCATGTACAGATTAACAGCCTGTTTGAAATGTGCAAACACTGAAAATGGGATTGATACAAACAGAAAAATCCCAGTGCTGTTGGACTGCATATCAGCACTCTAGGAAACTCAAAGGCCTGAACTAACGCTTTTATAAAATGAGTTATATAATCAAAGTATGACTTCATGAATAATACCTCAGTTGCAGGCAAAAGCCATATTTCTTCTATCATTCTTGGGCAGAGGAACAGGATGCTATATTTCAGCAGCTATATTTAGGTGGATGTTATTGATGGATGAGTCTTTATGCGTCTGCCCTCTGAAGGCATGCCTGAGTTTGACACCGAATCAGTCGGTTTGTGCTGACCCACTTTCATTTCTTATTCCAATAAAACATTGTTATTATTATTACAAGCATCAGTATTATCCGCATAAATCATCTGCAGGGGACCCCGTGGCTATCACAGACACATACCCCATCGAGTGATGTAGTGCTCCCCACAAAACAAAACACACAATGACCCACTTAGATATTCAACAAGAAGGCACTCTGCCTCTGTGTGAAACTGCAATTAACTCAGACCAATTCAGAGGACACAAACCATCAGAGATTAAACAGATGCTGCCATGGCTGAGAGGTGCAAATGTTGTCATTCCAATAATGATTTAGCTCAAATCACAGCAGAATTTGCAAGGCCATTCTTATTCGACAATTAGAAGATTTTCTGACCAAATGAGCGCTCTGGGGTACATTTGGTCTGAATATTAAATGCACTCCTAAAAGTGAAAATTAATTAAAGCTATATTTTAAAGAAATGGCAGTATCTAATTTAAGGCCTAAAATCAGCTCCTTTAAATTCGATGTAATTTGTCATGTTTTAAAAATGAGTATATACCAGTATTGTCAAGTAAAAAATACATCACTGCATGTTTTTGTTCAGGGGCCGCATCACTTCACCAGACTCTCATTAGGGAAGGAAACAGCCACCCATTAATTAGTGACAGTTAGCATTAACATGAAAAGGAAAAATCATTAATTAATACCACAAATTGTCCAACCCTCTGGAGATTTCTACAACCTTACAAAGGTTTCAAATGTCTCCTATCTTTTCTTCTTCTTTTTTTCAGAAGCCACCCAGTCTTGTGATTTGCTGAAAATAGCAGCCTCCTTTCCTCATCCATCTACTCGTGATTAGTCATTTACGACAGCGAGCTGGATGAGCCACATGCCGTAATGAATGATGAACAAACTGTGTGGATACATGATTGGTGTTGTCGCTGATTGAGTGTCTCCACTACAGCATCGCTGATTCTGTTAACAATAATAAAATAATTACATTTGAGAATATTGGCAACACACACACAAGAAAATTGTTTCTTTTAAGAACTGTTCAAATATATGCATTCAAATATCTTAATAATTTATTTTCTCTCCGACTCTTATCAAGCTGCTGATGTGGTAAATCAATGATTCATGAGATAAGGGACAAAACATGTCTCAAACACACAAGCCCTGTGTCAAAAAGTATGAATGTCAACACAATAAAAATACTTAAAAAGTTACATCTAAGGGAAATTGGTATACTCGGGACATTCATTGCTTATTCTAACCTGACCTCAGCATGCGATCACAATGTAAAACTGCCAAACAAAGTGTTTAAAAATGCAACAAATAAAAACAATACACAGTTACATTACCAGGCAGAGATCTTTAAGATAACAAACAATACAACAAGTAAATATTGAATTATATTTTCCATTAAAAAAATAGCTATAAAAGTTGTGTCCTCACTTTGTGTCAACTCTGGCAGGTTTTTTTTATAATTCTGAATAAATCAGGCAGTGTCGTGGGCAGCTTTAACTCTGAGGAGCACTTACTATTTCCAGCAGCTCACAGAAGCACACAAATTTCTGGATTTATTTATATTTTTAATATTTTAAACAAACAATATTGAAGTCTCTGCAGTCACAGCCTTAACATGTCAACTCTGTCATCGCAGTGCAGTTTCTGTAAATAGTTGTGGGATAAATCTAGCAATTTTTATGTTTATTAAGGCAGTTACAACCGAGAAAAAAAAATCTAATTGCTCCACTATATTATGTGGTTAAGGTGGGATTTTTATTTTTATTTTTATTTTGTCAACTCTGTTAGACATCAACTCCATCATGTTTTATCTCTGATGGTTGACAAGTCCTCTCAAAAAGTCTGTATAATGTGATTTATTTTTTTGCATATGGGGAATTCTTCTAATGCTGTTTTCATGATTCTATTTACATATCATGTATATTTTTCCTCAGCTCAATCTTTGTCAATTCCATCAGTATTTTACACCGTTTCATGTCTTATTCTTTTTTCAATTTATTGTGTAAAAAAGGTTAAAACACCCATGGAACTACATGATATTGTGTCTTAATTATCTCAGAAAATGTGTGATATATATTTAACAGTGAAAGGAAGGAGGAGAATTAAGGAATTTGTTCATAATAGTGTGAAAACAGCCAAAGAATAAACAGAATGTATTTTATGATTTCGATTCTTTACTGAAAAATACCAGTTTTTAATAATGTAGTGTTAGTTTTTGATTTTTTAACATCTAAAATATATTTTGTCCTTTATTTCAAGAATCCGTGATATAATGTTCATATTTGAGGAAGAGTTCACTTAGTGCACACAAACTTATAATGGCATAGAAGTGTAAAGTTTGTAATAACAATATCGGAAAAGCCTATTATTTTGTGCAAGTATTAGTGTAGCTCATTCACAGCTTTGTTTGACAGGCTGTATTACTGGCTAGCTAAGGGAGTTTAACTTTAGTTATGTAGCAGTTGAATTCATGACCGCTGACTGTGTTTGTGAAAGCTTTAATGTTTAAACTCATCCAGAAAATGAATGTTATTGTGCTCATCGCAGCTTCATGCTGCTTAACGTTTTGTATTTTATCTCCACAAGACTGTGCTCACATTTCTCCTGTTGTATTATTTTAATCCAACATTACATGATTCATAAAATATAAACTTTTGCCTTCTCTGTTCCCACTGTATTAAGTGCCTTAAACTACTGTGTGTGTATTAACATTTAAATGAATCATTTGATAAAATGCACTTATTGTGTACTTACGTTTTTACATTGTAGGCTACATAAGAAATGCCTGCATGTAATTTCATCTGTAATTGCATTTATAATTACACCGTTGACTCTTCTCTTACACCGTAACCCACCTTTATGCCACATTCACAAGAAGCCAGAGCTTTCCCTATCTGATCTTTTTTTCCCCTCATCTCAAGAAATATCTGCGTGCACACAAAACCACTGAAGCTGACTCAAAATGATGTAGTACACATGCCAGACCAGTATGTGGTGCTGTAATTCTGAAAAACAGAGAAGAGAAGAAGAGTTGGCTAGAAGGGGGTACAGCAACAGTCGGAAGTGAGGAAAAATCTCACAAAATGAATTTGCTATACTTAACAGATTGTGTTTTATTAACGTCTACACCTCCCCAACCCTAAACTCGTACAATAATGCAAATACAGTAATTAAATGATGCAATATTGATGTGCGCATGCCCAGTTGCCGTAGCTGTATCCCTTCTAGACTTTACCGGGGGATGTGGTGTAATGACATTATCCGTCTGGACGAAATGCTGATATGATAAAAAAAAGAAAAAAAAGAAAAAAAGATGTATACTGCTAAACGAGACGGGGCCTTAAAATTACCCATACCACCAAAACTGTCCAACATTACCTGCATCCCAACTCAATAACAGCAAATGTGTTTTAAAATACAATATGAACACAGTAAGTACAGTCAAACCAAAATGTATTCAGACACCTTCTACATTTTGAGAACATTTTAATAAAGTATAACTCGTATTCAGACACCTTCTACATTTTGAGAACATTTTAATAAAGTATAACTCATCTTGATAAAGTCAAATAACTTTGATAGGAATTGATTACAATCAGCTGTCAGCTGTTAAATTTATGTACACAATTAGATACAGTAATACCAATTTAGTTCAAACAATTACCAAGTAATGCTTAATTTTGTTAGGTCTTTGGTATAAAAGGTCTGACTATCAATTAAAGAAAAAAAAAAACTCAGTGTCCGAATAATTTTGGAAAATCTTTATCACTGTATGAAGAATTTTTAGGTATAATATGTCAGTTTACTTTATTTTGCTATCCTCACATGAATAAACTAATGACACCGAATATAAAGTGTGACCGGCCTTCTTCTCAAATCATCTCAATTCAGCACATTACATTTCATACAAAAATATATCCATAATTCACATATTTTAGTGGCACAGTACATCACAATAACAGAGAAAGATTTAAGAATATCTCTAAACTCCAATAATTGTGTTTAACGTAAGTATAAAATATACTTCAGGATAAAAATGGGAGTTGAAGAATGTGTGTTTGTGAAGCGACGAGCTTCTGAGAAAGAGACGATAGTGGCCATTTATAGCCGAAGGACACAACTTTGGCTGTGCTTGCTGACACCTGAGTATCTGAAATGGGCTGATTAGTTGATGCAGGTGCAGAAGTAATCAATGAGCATGCTCAGGTGGATTGTAACACAGGTGCAATTCTTTTGTATGGATAACTGAAAACAGGGCGAAAAGATGTCCAGCTGGTCACAAAGCAGCGTGTGGTTATGCCAGGTGATTTTACAATAGTGTTATACAACCTACCTGACCTATAAAGGCCTGTCCACACCAACTATGATGATAACTATAACATGAACTGTAATAGCGTTCACAACAGTCAACATATAATGTTCTGTTTATATATACTGTATATACACATATATACACATGCTGGTCATATAATTTGAATATCATCAAAAAGTTGATTTTTTTCACTAATTTCATTTAAAATGTGAAACTTGTATATTATATTCTTCAATTACACACAGACTGATATATTTCAAATGTTTATTTATTTTCATTTTGATGATTATAATTGACAACTATGGAAAATCCCAAATTCAGTATCTCGGAAGATTTGAATATTGTGAAAAGGTTCAATATTGAAGACATCTGGTGCCACACTCGAATCAGCTAATTAACTCAAAACACCTGCAAAAGCCTTTAAATGGTCTCTCAGTCTAGTTCTGTGGGCTACACTATCATGGGGAAGACTGCTGACTTGACAGTTGTCCAAAAGATGACCATTGACACAAGGAGGGCAAGACACAAAAGGTCATTGCAAAAGAGGCTGGCTGTTCACAGAGCTATGTGTCCAAGCACATTAATAGAGAAACAAAGGGAAGGAAAATATTTGTTAAAAAAAGAAGTGTATAAGCCATAGGGATAACCGCACCCTGGAGAGGATTGTGAAACAACCCATTCAAAAATGTGGGGGAGATTCACAAAGAGTGGACTGGAGCTAGAGTCAGTGCTTCAAGAACCAATACACACAGATGTATGCAAGACATGGGTTTCAGCTGTCACATTCATTGTGTCAAGCCATACTTGAACAACAGACAGTATCAGAAGCGTCTCGCCTGGGCTAAAGACAAAAAGGACTGGACTGCTGCTGATGTTCTCTGATATAAGTAAATTTTGCATTTCCAATCAGGATCTCAAAGTCTGGAGGAAGAGAGGAGAAGCACACAAGCCATGTTGCTTGAGGTCCAGTGTAAAGTCAATCAGTGATAGTCTGAGGTGCCATGTCATCTGCTGGTGTTGGTCCACTGTGTTTTCTGAGGTCCAAGGTCAACATAGCCGTATACCAGGAAGTTTTAGAGCACATCATGCTTCCTGCTGCTGACCAACTTTATGGAGATGCAGATTTAATTTTCCAACAGGACTTGGCACCTGCACAGTGCCAAAGAAACCAGTAACTGGTTTAAGGACCATAATATCCCTGTTCTTAAGTGGCCAGCAAACACGCCTGACCTTAACCCCTTAGAAAATCTATGGGGTATTATGAAGAGGAAGATGCAATAGGCCAGACCCAACAATGCAGAAGAGCTGAAGGCCACTATCAGAGCAACCTGGGCTCTCATAACACCTGAGCCGTGCCACAGACTGATCGACTATATGCCACGCCGCATTGCTGCAGTAATTCAGACAAAAGGAGCCCTAACTAAGCAATGATTGCTGTACATGCTCAAACTTTTCATGTTCATACTTTTCAGTTGGCCAAGATTTCTAAAAATCCTTTCATTGTTAGGACGATTAAGTAATATTTTAATTTTGATTATCATAACTGACAACTAAGGAAAATCCCAAATTCAGTATCTCAGAAAATTTGAATAAATAAACATTTAAAATGTATCAGTCTGTGTTTAATGAATAAATATAATATACATTTCACTTTTTGAACGGAATTGGTGAAATAAATCAACTTTTTGTACTTGACACTGGACCTCAGGCATTTTGGCATTTCCTTCTCCCCAGTCTTCCTCCAGACTCTGGCACCTTGATTTCCGAATGACATGAAAAATTTGCTTTCATCCGAACTTTGGACCACTGAGCAACAGTCCAGTGCTGCTTCTCTGTAGCCCAAAAGTGGCTTGACCTGGGGAATGCGGCACCTGTAGCCCATTTCCTGCACACGCCTGTGCACGGTGGCTCTGGATGTTTCTACTCAGTCCACTGCTTCCACAGGTCCCCCAAGGTCTGGAATCGGTCCTTCTCTACAATCTTCCTCAGGGTCCGGTCACCTCTTCTCGTTGTGAAGCGTTTTTTGCCACACTTTTTCCATCCCACAGCACTCTGGGAACAGCCTATTCATTCAGAAATTTCGTTTCTTAGTCTTACCCTGTTTCTTGAGGGTGTCAATGATGGCCTTCTGGACAGGGTCGGGTCGGCAGTCTTACCCATGATTGCGGTTTTGAGTAATGAACCAGGCTGGGAGTTTTAAAAAGCCTCAGGAATCTTTTGCAGGTGTTTAGAGTTAATTAGTTGATTCAGATGATTAGATTAATAGCTCGTTTAGAGAACCTTTTCATGATATGCTAATTTTTTGAGACAGGATTTTTGGGTTTTCATGAGCTGTATGCCAAAATCATCAGTATTAAAACAATAAAAGACCTGGAATATTTCAGTTGGTGTGCAATGAATCTAAAATATATGAAAGTTTAATTTTTATCATTACATTATGGAAAATAATGAACTTTATCACAATATGATTTTTTTTTTAAAAAAGGACCTGTATATGACCAGCACGGTTGTCTGCCATTTTAAATGCTAGATTTATTTAAAGCATTCTTACAAAGAAAGGTTCCAAAAGTTTTTTCTTCTCGTTTTTTCTTCTTAGCAATGCCTTAGAAGAACATTTTTTTTTGGTTCAGCAAATAACTTTTTATTTTTCCAGTGTAAAGGGGTTTTCAAACAGGGGTCTGAGGGGACCCAGGGGTCCTCCATAAGATTCTTATTTCAGAGAATAAAAAGACAAAGCAGAAATGGTGAAAATCTACCAAACATGAATGTTGTAAATGTTTCTCTCCTTTCTTGTTGTATGCTTTCCAGAATTGTATGTTTTTGCTTTGTATCATTCTAGTGAGATTTTCTCACTATTGTCCCCTTTATCTCGCCCACTGGGGTTGTAAGACAGTATTCTTAATGCATAATGTGAGCTGCTTACACACATTTATTGTGAAAGTTGCTTATACAGAACATTTTTCATTGAAAAATGTTCTTCGGGGGCCATGTTCACAAACCCTCTTAAGGCTAAAACTAGCTCCAAACTTGCTGATTTAGGAGAAACTCTTAAAAAATAATGGGATTGTCAGTCCTAATTTTAGAGTATATAAAGAGTATATCACAAAGTATTTTAGCACTAAAACTAACTCCTAAATCCATTAAACGCTAGGAGTAGTCAAGACGAGGACTCCTAAGTCACCAAATGATTAAATCCCAAACAATCATAATGGCTGTTGCTGCAATCCATTTGATTCAATCCAAAGACACAATACAACACTGAGGAAAATAAATAAATAAATAAATACATTAATTATGGAAATGATACCAATTGTTTCTGTGCTGTTTTCAATATAGTTGTGGTATGGACTCTCCTATTCATTTATGCTTAGAACACTTTAGAACTATGTCTTTATCACTATCACCTTTGAACAGACCTTGAGAGGAGCTGAGGTTCAAAAGTCACCAGCAACTGCGACGACCAAGAACTAGTCCACACGTTCATGGGTATTTTTATAACCAGAGTTTTTCCTCCTCAGTTAAGTGTCCACACAAGCATGGTTTAAACAAATATCTGTCCACATGAAAACGCAAAACCACGCTATGATTGGCTGGCTGATTTCCACATGGGTCCCATCCACGGCACCGATGCAGGTATGCTTTACAAGTTCCTTTACTTACTTGGAGACATGTAACTATATACACAGGGCCAGGGCCCAAGTGGACTGTAGCTTCATACACTTGTCTTACTATTTAGTATTATTATTGTATTCTTGTGGTTCTGTTCTGAAATACAATGCGATAACTGCACATGTATCTGTATACATGTGATAAGAGCTGTTAGCAGAGTTATTAAAAGCTATGACAGCTGTCATTACATAGACTTGACTCATGTTAACAAAAGAGATAACTGCGCACAATCTGACATCAAACAAAGGAGAGAACGGCATGTACTTCGACTTCATAGGCTGAAATCTCCGGTTTCACCATCTACACGGCAACGCTGCAACCGGAATTTCTAAAAATCTTCACCCTGGCCGGAGTTTTCAAAAAAATGTCTGGTTTCAGAAACTGGATACTGCGTTTGCATGTGGGCGAACAGCCAAACCACATAGAAAGAGCTGCGGTTTTGATAATACCCATGTTCGTGTGAACAGGGCCCAAGTCACATATCATGTATAGGCAATTGGCACTAATAAACAAAACAGAGATTAGGAGTGCAGTGTTTAAAGTGGAAAAAACAGACGGACTATATATCAGGGGTACATTTGTATTTGACTTAATGGGCAATCACTGGTAATTAGCATCCTCGTCTAAATCATTAGTCAGGACAATTAATCTTAATGGGTGACCTCATAAACTTAGCACGTGAACCACGTTATGACTTTTCATAGTCGAAAGCGCCATACTTCATGTACTCCATGACCTCTACTCGACTATTTTAATGGAGTGGCAATGCCATCAATTAATAGACAAAATTAAATAAATAAGAACATACGCCTACCTCATTCTGCGATCAAGCATGTGATCATTTTCATGTCTACCTTGGAGAGAACTATAAAGTCATGCACTCAGCAAGCATGCAAGCCCGTCTCCGGAGGAGCCCGATTTACAAAATGGCATAAGATCAAACACAGAACTTGAGATGAAGTTCAAATGCATTAATTAGATATGAACTACAGAGCTTTCATTGAATATTCAACATCTCTCAGAAAAATTGTTAGAATTATTCAAGAACTTATTCATGGTTATGTCCCACTGATATTAGATGTACTTCTCAGAAATACAGAAGTAAAAGACAGTTCTCACAAAACGCAGTAATACTGAACATATTGTACTACACAGAGGCATACATGACTGTCAAATATCAAATTTCGTTTTGGGCTGCGAGTCTCAGTCCACTGGAGCAATCATCACATCTCTTGACATGGTCTTTCTTTGGCTGTTCGGGTCACTCTGGGTAATGATCCACAAATTCAGTCCTTTGAGCAAACTGACCGGTCTGTCAACCAACCACAAAGACGGCACACAGTATTATCACAATAGCAGCAAAGACATACTGTATCTTTTCTTCTGTGTCCAGATGAGAAGGAGAGACACTCAATATGTCTTTATACCTGAATGAGTAGAATTAGCAACTACACCATTGAGCTTTCATAATAGAAATAAAAAACTAAATATATATATATATATATATATATATATATATATATATATATATATATATATATTTGATCTGCATACATTAGAACAGTTCTTAATCTTGAGTCTCACTTTTGCATAATCTTTTTGGACAAATAATAATTAAAGAGTTGGTAAGCAGCATCCTGCTTTAAAAAAAAGTCACTTTTTAAACTAGGTTTTTTTTTTTTTTTTTTTTTTACACTGTTTTCTGTTGTCAACTAATGACGTTCATGTGGCTTTTACATTTAAAAAACATCATAACTAATAAGTAAAAGGCTATTTTCTACAGCTCTCTTCTGAACGCTGGGTTTTGATGGGTGTTTGATGCACTGAAGACTTCGAGGATTTCATATGTATAATACGCCATAAAGTGCGTATAATATGCACGCGAAAAACCGCGTACCATACGCACGCCAAAACAGCATTTTGGCGTATACATTCCACGAGATTGCAAACTCGTACTATTTATACGCATTTTCGTGAGATCCGGCTCTTCAGTTCACATGAGGGTGGGATTGTTTTGAATGCGGCAACCGGAATGATTCTCTCGTTCATGGGGCTCGTAAATATCTTTATCAAACAAACACAATGATTTATTTCTCATCCAACTGCGATTGATTGAAATATTATTTTTGTATTACTTGGGCTGCCCAATCCATGGATATAAGAGTAAACTGCGTGCACATACAAACACACACACACACACACACACACACACACACACACACACACACACACACACACACACACACACACACACGTGCGCACGCTCAGAAAAGAATATTATTTCACTATTTAAAATTCACCGGCTTGCTGACAGGCTTACATTTTGGTAGCCTGTCTGGAAAACACATAGCCCCAGGACTACTATTACATATAAAAAAGATGTTTTACTCACATAAGTGTGTTGCACCATTCCTGTTGAATCCAATATAGAAGACACAGTATTGTGTCAGCAAATCCAGCGCGACCTGAAATTGTTTTCTGGGCCTGGTGTATATAAAAGTTTTTTTTTGAGTAACATGGACGTTTTTCAGCTCTGAAACGTAGAGGATATTCTTATATTACCATGACCTTTTATATATCAAAAGCTCAAGGGAAAGTTGATTTCTTAATTCATCACCCCTTTAAGTATAAACTATCACTGAGTTTTTGGGTTGGAAATGGCTGACGGCTGAAAACCGAATGCTGTTTTTGCATTCTTCCTCTGATGTGACGTGTCTGATGACATTTTAGGCTGTCCCAAATGAATACATTTTGAATGCAACTTCAACAGAGAGCATGTGCTCAGTAAATAGGGAGCAGACAGTGAACACTGGGATGGGAACCTGAGTCAGAACGCAGCTACAGTTTCTGTCACCTGATTCTTAAAAAATGATTCTTATGAGCCAGTCAATTTTAAAAACCAGCTACCGTATTTTCCAGACTATAAGTCGCTCCGGAGTATAAGTCGCATCAGTCAAAAGATGCGTCATGAAGAGGAAAAAAACATATATAAGTCGCACTGGACTATAAGTCGCATTAGGGCGGAAGCAGAGTGGGAGCCGCGCACGCATGCATGCACCCGCGCACCCGCTCACTGTGCATAACTGAGCAGAAGAAAGACAGTTTGAAGTGAGTGAGAAACTTATGAGGGACTGGTGAAAAGCAGACGTTACTTTAACTGTAATGAAGAAAACTAAGAAAGCTAATCGCGGACTGTAAGCAAGATGGCCAGAGCTGAAGGAACGAGTCCACAGATGCTTGAACTCTCCGCTGGGAGAGGCTCAGCCACGCGAGACGAACGCTGTGTGAATCGTTCTCCACTGCATATTTTTCTACATGCAGTTTGTAATTTGCAGAATAAGATTTTCTTTATTGGGGCATTTTCTTTTGTGTTCAGTCTTTCTAAGTTATTGTCTTTTTCTGTTTTCAGTCATTTTTTTCAGGGGTAGGCTACAGGAGCAGCACCAATCGCCCTCTCGTGGCTATATGTTTATTCTTGTCAGTCAGTATGAATTAAATTTGATGTGTAAGTCGCACCTGACTATAAGTAGCAGGACCAGCCAAACTATGAAAAAAAGTGCGACTTATAGTCCGGAAAATATGATATACGAATATCTTGTAAATTTCAGAACTGAAAAAGTCAAGTTGAGTTGACAAAACCAAACCAATCAATTCAGGCTTTGTTGTTCCCATTATACTGATCATTAACTTTCACTGTCAACTCAGGCTTTGATCCTGAGTTTTTGGAGCACATGCATGTGAAAGTGTGACATCAGCAGTGAGCAGCCAATCACATTTTTTCAACATGTGGGCTGTGGGAAATGTGACTCATTTCTTGCGAGACAGCTGATTCAAAAGTCAAGTGTAGATATAAAGAATTTAAATGTATTTACAATGAAGAAAATGCTTTTACATGAGGTTAAATAAAGAAAATATCTTACTACTACTGTAGTGCAAGTGGAAGTTGTGAAATATAAAAAAAAAAGAAAAGAAAAAAAAGAACGTAGAACGTTTTCTACATTTTTTTTTCTTTCATATAGTGACCTTTAATTTGGAGTAAGAGAAACAGGGGGGAGTCACTTTATTGCATTGGAGGTGTGTCACTTTGCTCACAGCTGATTGGTTCAAATTCAGTTTGAGATCTCTTATGAACTTAACCTGAACATAACCTGAACTACCGGAACATAACCTGCTCTGGAGCAGGTTAGCCACGGAGCACAAGTTACTATGGAAATAAACACTGCTAAAAGCCAAACCGCTTTAATGGTTCCTAAAACTCAGGATTGGCACAAACTAAGATAAAACATGTCTGGCTAGCCAACTAAACCTGGATTTGAGCATTTAGTTAGTGTGCAGAAATCAAGTTGCAATGACGAGATTACTGTGTTCATGCGCTCAACATGTCTGTGATCGTCTACAATGCTCATCCCTGCAACCTGTTATGTCAGATCTATATATGATGCTATAGATCTAAATATAATGCTATGGTCAATCACAATTACTTAACCTTGGAGCTATAATAGTAAAAACATGCTAAAGTTTTCAAGCTATTTCATATGAAAGGATGTTAGCCAATCACAGCAGTGGGCGTTTACACTGAAGTCTCACAACAGACACGCCCCTTTAAACAGAGTGTTCAAATCAGAGGGATACAATAAGGGTAGTAAAAAGTTAACCCAATCTCACGTCACTTCACACGTATTTTACAAGGTAGCCACTTCAAAATTGGGATTTTTTTTATTTTTTAAATAATACCCCAATAAAACAATGCAGTTCATGACCTCTTTAATATTTCAGGCCAATTGCATTTATGCTGCAATTAAAGTGAATTCTTAACATTTCCCATCCCTAATGTTCATATATTGCCGGTATCATCAGCTGCCCAGCTCTTAAAATAGCTTTACATATAGTAATAATTGTGAAATGTTCATACACTAAACTTAAACAGTGGTGCAGCGACTGACCCAGAGAATCAAACTGTATTCATACCCTACATTTCAAATAGAGCTTTTATATATAACTACTGGCCAAATATAATTATAATAACTGGTACTGGGCACTTTCTTACAGGAAAGAACAGCCTGTAGTATTTGAAGCCTATCCTATTTGCTGCACTGGTTCCAGACAGTGCTTTAGAAAACCAACCATGACTTCCTTCGATCTCTGTGTGCTCTTTCTTTCCCCTCTTCTCTCTCCTGGTTGTTTGTGTGATATGATGTGTTATTCAGATACTGAAGTGCAGGGAAGTAAAACTTGCAATGCGATAATGATTAGACTCCCTTCCTGATACAGCAGAGGGGGGCATGACAGGTGGTGCGGGCGTGATGAAACCAGGTACTTCCGCAGTCATACACTTCAATAAACAGATCAATAGTGTTGTATGAGCATCATAAAAACTGACAGAGAGCCAAAAAAGGCTCATCGTTTACACAATGAGATGGTGATGCATCCAACATATGGTCGATGACCTTTGAAAACATGCCCACTTAAATATCAGCGTCTTTGACTCCAACTCATGTTCCACTTAAAATCTGGCACAAACAAGGGAGACCGCCAAAGTTCGGCATGGTGACAGTTATATATGAGTGAATCATAACCACTTTAGGGCGTAATTTTCCCCACATCGGCTTTTGCTGAGATTCCATTCTGCCGTCTTAATTGCCAAGCGGCACCACTTACATTAAGTGCACTGTGCCCTTGACACAGTAATGCTGAGACCTAGTCACTCTGCGTGCATGCAGGAACAGTTTGATTGCCATTGTTATTTCTGACTCTGTTTTGGCCACTTGCTGTATAATCAGAGCTTCTGAGAAGTGCTTGGTAGACAGTATCATGCTGTGTGTTTTCGGACCTGTGAGCTTTCCTTCTCCCCCTCTCTTCCGCTCAGGTCTGTCTTTGGTTTGTCGAGGTTATCGGTACTCTCTGTTTACCCCCCCGCAGAACTGCATCTCCACCTCGATGCGACCGGCCCCAGCTTGCCAAAGACCATTACAGAGTCTAAGCTTCAATTCCTCTCAGTAAACACCTGAGACCGCTGTGTTTATATTCCCAGCAGTGCGTCTAGTAGTCCTGGTTGCTGAGCTAAATGCTCCTCACGTTTAAACAGTCAACAGTGCTGTCCGAATTTTCACGTTTCACAAAAACATCTTTTTTTTGCATGCAACGTTATGCAACGACAAGGATTTTCCATCAGCTGGTTGTGGTAAATCAATTAGCTTTGTGGTAAATACAAACCCAATTGTTTTCTAATCAGACATGCTGTCAAGAGTGCCATTAATCTTTAGGCTGCAAGCGACTAAATGTCTGAGTAGAGAGCCGACAGTTTTGCAGGAACAGGTGCGTTTTCCCCTAGCCGTGTCAAAAGTAAGAAAGAAGGAAAGCCCTGCGACGGAAAATAAAGTTAGAATATGAGGAATGAAAGACCTTGGCGAGGCAAGGGCACTTAAAACCTGGAATTAAATTTTTGGGGACAGATCTCCCTTTTTCTTGACTTATTCTAATCCAATTTCTTTTATTCCAGCACATCGCTCTCATTCCCTGCCCTCTTTTGTCATACACACATTAGCGTGGTGGCGTATGGAAGGCAGGGATTATGGAAAGTAATGATTTTTCAGGGCCTGATTTTCTCCCGCTGGAGTCCGAGAAGGAATTAACTCGTATGGGGTGGTGTGGCGGTGGGGAGAAATACCTGCCTACAATGACACACGCCGGGAGAGGTGACCGCGCAGGGATTTCAGGACGTGATTGAATTGCGGCGTGTGAAAAACCTAATGGTGCACATTTTCTGTGTGAATGATCCCATAAATCCTGGGAAAGGATCCCAGGTAGAAAAACACGGCTGGCACGGACGGGTGCAGGATTGGATATTAATGCTGTAGTAATAAAGTATGTCTTTCCCTCCAAAACCACTGTCCTCTCAAAGTGTGCAATCTGTTCATGATAAAGTAATGTCAATAAATCTGAGGAGAAAACTGATGAAACAAGCTGTTTAAATGTCGATGTTTCTATTGATATGCAGTCAATATGAAACCAGTTTCTGCCTCAGAGTAAAAAAAGAAATAAAAGTATTAAAAAATAGAATAGCTCACGTTGCACCTTTATTTCTCATAACTGCAACTATATGTGACCCGTGCTGGCAAAAAGAGTTGGAAAGTGCGAGGGATAATTTCAAGCTACAGATTTTGGGCGAAGTTCATTAAGTCCTCGTCTATTGATCCCAATGCTCCAAATAGCAATTAAACATCTAAAAGTATCTTTATTTGTACGTTTTCGGAGAGAAGTACCTTGCCTTTGTCCATGAAAACGATCTTACTTGCGCTGACTGACAGATCTGAAGTGCACGCATGATCCAGATATACACAGAATTATAGTATGTCAAAATAATCCGTCTTGGTGAGTATTCATGCAAACATTATCTGTCATGTCTATGTGAATGTTTGGTTAACTGTTTGGGAAAAAACATCTGATGTGTGACATTATTTTAGATCTGTGCGGTACAGTAGGTAGTTGAATATATTATTCCAACCCGTTCTCACTCCCAAGGCATCAAAATCCGAAGCATGGTCAAGTGCCTTCCGCATCACGCTGGGTGCTCCATTCATTTCAATGAGAAACCTTTGGTGTCATACACATACGCACTGGGTATGGGAATGTTACCGTCATGGTGAAATTTTATTGGTTTATAATTTTGCCATTATGACATGTTGGAGTGTGATTCTCAATTTAATCTGCAAGCATAATTTACATTTACATTTATTTTATTTACACTGTGTAGACACGTTTATACATTTAACCCAACCCAGCCAAACCCAATCCACCCCATCCCTAGACCTACCTATTTGTGTGAACATGATACTCCACAAATTATTTAAAAAGGTTAAATAATCCAAGTTTTCTGAGGCCAAACGATTGATTTGTATGAAGAAAATCCTCAAAAGCGATAGGCATCTCCATCCGCCGAAGATCATGAACACATCAAATTTCAAATATTGCCGTACGTTATTTCAGATTTCATAGTGAAATGGCATTGGCTCTCGTGTGTCTTGTGACCGATTGCGTCATGCTCAAGAGTCTTTTGAATCATTTGAATGAGATATGAATGAGTTTGTTCACAGGGAAGCGGGATCATCATTTCAGCGATTAAAACATCATGCAACATGAGTTAATATGAGCTAATGCTATTTCATGCATTCTGAATTATTTACACTATTAAAGAGTTGGATTCTCATGCAAAATAAAAAAAAAATGAGTTGGACGTATGACAGAGTATTTCTGTGCCAAATACACTCCAAATACATTTCCGGATACAAATAGTTTTGCAGAGGTTTTTTTTTCCTTCTTTTTTTTTTCTTCTCTCGAGTATGGGTCTGTGTGAGGTCATAATAGACAGAATTGCTGGTATGGTCACTTCTCCTAGATGAGCACATACACAAGCTTCATTCAAGTTACTGAAGCCGTCTGTAGCGCTGGCATTGTGTTTTTAGACCAGTAATCAGTAATACTAAAGAAGTGTTTTCAGGTTGTGAGGGAAAGAAAACCTTGTTCAGTTTCCAAAATAACCCAGCATAAAGAAAACAGCGGATGAAGTTTGGCTTTCCGGAGCAGGTCTCTTTAGCCCCACCCACTGGAAAAAAAAATCGGCTTTTATAAATATTATAAATCTAAAGACTCTTTGGAGATATGCTACTCTATAGGTAGGTAATGTGTGTGTCACCCCCTCCCCCCTTTAAGGTATGGTTGCTAGGTGACTTTGTTTGGAAACCTTCAAAAAACTACCTAGATTTTTTTCTCAAAATTGACTTTATTGACATTATAGCTCAGTCATTTTGTCCGATTCAAACAGATCATACATAATTGCAGGTTTATATAATATAGAACATAATAATAATAACTACATTTTTGAAAATTTGCTCATTGCGAGCACAGGTCACATATATAGCTATCTCACACTTTCGACTTTATATCCACTATTTTATTTCTTGTAATTGTAATATCATAATTAACATTAAAAATGATTGTGCCTTTTTTCACAATGTGACTATTTCACAATTGTAACTATTTTTTGATTTTGCAAATATAAATCTCAATGGGTACTGTATTTCTTGCTATTTCTCCTAATTGCGGCTTTATCTCACGAGGTGACTTTATATCTCGCTTTCAACTTTATCTTACAACAACCTTTTTTATTTTGTACTCTGAGGCAGAAAGAGATTTCCACAGATCTCTAGCATAATATAGAGCAAGGGCCTATATATAGGGTAGAAAGAGAAGAGCTAGCTAATAATAGTTAAGTGTCTTAACATAGTACCCTTTTCTCTGTCTAGGAGACTTTCATATCCATATCCAATGTTTTTTCTAAGAAAGGCTTTGCTCTTCTGACAGCTTCCTATGCCACCTTCTGAGTCGTAGGTGGAAGTGTGCGATAAATCCTCTCTGTGAACTCACTATGCAGTTGTTGCTTTTTCTGTGGATTTATAATGGAGACTCGGAATAGACAACAACTCGAAATACTAGAAAAAATGTGATTTGCATGAAGTCACCGATAAGTTTTCCTTGTGCATAGGGATGTCTTAATATCATTGCGAGCACTACAAACATAGCATGATGCTATCGGATTTCCACAGCGGTGGCAGCGAGCTGGTTCAGTGTGAAGAATTAGGTCAGTGTGACCAAAAAGGTTCATATCTTTATTGCCACGGTGACTTTCCCCTGAGAATATTGCCAGCCATGCACTTTAGAGCATTAGTTAAACCCTGGACAAGGCCAAACTATACGCAGGTGGTGTCACAACTGTGCTGACAACATAGTCTTTTCCATTGGTTTTCAGGAAGAGCAAACAGAACAATCGTTCTCTTAAAGCCACCTTGCTTCAAATGAGCATGAGATATTAAAAGCATTTTACAGCCCAATTAATTGCCTTCACGTTGTAATAAGTACAAAATGTATCCCTCTGGATTACGGAGGACCTAGTTAGCTGTTAAAACTAAAATTAAGCAAAGCTATTAGAAACAGTTCCAAAATTATCTCCAAACTGCACACAGAGTGAAATAAACCCAATTTTGACGAGTTCATATGGCTCAGGGAACAATGAAACTGAGTTTAAATCTCAATATCAAAAGATATCCAAGAGCTGACATTTAGTACGCCTAATATGATCTCCACGTTCCTTCTGGTTTTTCTTCGGGATTCTTTCAGGAAGCGTTCACCCCTTGAACAAATTTAATAAGGTTTCTTCCTTCAATAACAAAATAAATTCAACACATTTATGAGTCTTTTTAAAGACTAGGCCTACCGAGGATGCAGTGGCAGCAAATCCTCCCTGGAATTCCTTATTCCTCTCCGCCGAACAACTTCTAACAGAGCAGAGCACAAGAAATGTACACAAGCAGTATGGTGGTAATGAGCACCCTTTCACTAGAGTGATTTTGGTTGTTCGTGTGTTACTCTTGTCAGTTTATTTCTTGTAGTGTACATGCTGCTGTCCGAGGCTTGACAAGAAAAGTGGTTCAGAAAAGAGGGAACCGTTTAAGAGTTTCTTAAACAGGAAGTTCAAGTGCTGAAGCTTAACAGCTGTTCTACTGTGGAAGGCAAGAGCACGGCTCATTATCCAACTGTCTACCGAGAGTGTTGTTGGGGAATTATTGGCACTGGCATATCATTAACAAAGATGCTTCAGCGCAGTGCAGTGCTGAAAGACACATTCATACGGCCTTCAATATTGCAACCACTGAATTCATCCTGCCTTAACATGAACAAGAAGGTTTCAGCAGTTGTCTTTACCTGTGGGTTCATTATGCAGGAGTTCTTTTACTATTGCTGTATGGCGGTTGTTATATTTCTGTGCAGTTATGGCCCTGCAGTCTCAGTCCAAGCCATGAGTTTCATGAGTAATGTTTGAAACTGACTGACTTTATTTGGAGTCTTTCTTCGTTTTGTTGATTCACAGTTTGGCATGCGTTTATAAAAGCTTGTTTACTGGTATGTGATACTTGCAGTACAATTAGAATAGAAATACACTACCATTCAAAAGTTTTCATACATTTATTTAGCATGGATGCATTCGATTGATCAAAAGTGACTTTTACATTTAGATACAAAACATTCAATTTCAAATAAATGTTGTTCTTTTGGACTTTATATTCATTAACCATTTTAGCTCCTCTTTTGTTTTCTATTTTTATCAATGAGTGGATTCCGCTAATTTACCGTGTTTATATTCATGCAACACTCAGTTTCAGTCAATGTCATGTTAATCTTGAGTACCTATAGAGTAGTATTGCATCCTTCATATCTCCGAAAAGTCTTTAGTTTTATTATATTTATAAAAGAAATATGGGCTGTACCGAGTCTTTCCGGAAAAAACGAGCGTCTGGAGGCGTATCGTGTGAGCGGAACTAAAGAATGACGAGCGCGCAAAGCGGTGACGTCCTCAAGCGTGGAAAAACCCATGGCTATCGATCTCAGCTAATAGATATATGATCCAGAATCATTCGGAGGCTGAAATAAATTGAACAGGAGAAACAGCAATAGCGGTACGTCCGTCTCTGTGGTATGTACTGTATTTAGTGGCCTGTCAACATTTGTGTGTGTTTACTCGCAGTTTATGAGGACATGATTCGGATTATGGACTATTGTATGCGACTAAACCTTAGCAGTAGCAAGCAAAACGTTTTTTCACGTCAGACTAGTGTAACGTTATACATAGAACAACAGTGGAGCACGCGATCGTGTCGTTTACTGATGTTTACTCACGCGACGATAGCCAACAACATAGACATTTGAAGCAGTTTTACTCACCAGCTGCTTCTAAAGCAGGACCGAACCTTTATCGCTGGGACCGCTCTGTCAAAAACACACTTATTTGGTATGATTTGGTAAAGTCCTGACAGCAGTGAACGGTAGAGATCCACTTTGAGACGCGACTGAAGCGATGTTGTGAAGCTTCCCGTCATTTCTGCGTTCAAATCGGTTCAAATGCAGCGCTGCCTTCCCGGAATGCTGTGCTGAAGCGTTGAAGTCGCTTGATGTCACCCATAGGAATAAAGTGGAGTGCGGTGCGGACTATAACGACGACTGAATCTGCACCTGAGAGAGTGTTTATGGGCGTGCATTTCCTCTCTCGCTCTAGTCACGCACGCGCACGCTTCCGGGAGAAGAGCCCGTACGGCCCATTCAAGGACCTTCCGCTCTATTAACGTCAAGTCGAGCCATACTCGAAAAAAACTCTCAGAAACTTGTGAGAAACCGGAAGGACTATTTTTAACACAGAAATACTCCATCAAACGTCCAACATTAGTTTTTGAAACTTTGTCTATGTTTAGGATGGGAATCCAAGTCTTTGTAAAAAGCTCAGTATGCATGAAACAGCATTTCACCCCGCCTTTAATATCCTAATGATTTTGGCATAAAAGAAAAATCGATCAGTTTGACCCATACAATGTTGGCTATTGCCACAAATATACCTGTGCGACTTATGACCAGGGTCACATATTAAATTATTAATTTCATGTGACACTGAAGACTGGATTGATGATGCTGAAAATTCAGTTTTACCATCACAGGAATAAATTATATTTTATAATAGAACAGTTACTTTGAATTGTAGTAATATTTCACAAAGTTGATATCACGTTTAGTTAGTGTTCATTCATTTTCAAGGACCTGCTTCCTCTGTTCCAGTTTCCCACCAATCATTAGTCGTCATGGACGTTCATTAACGACCACACCTGTCTGTATTTAGTTCATCACCATGTCTATTTAAGTTCCTCATTTCCTTTCAGTCATCTTTTGGTATTGTTTGTGTGTGGTTCACATTGTTATGTTTGCTCTTATTGAATACTGCTTTCATTTTGTTTTAATCGGATACATATCTTTATTTGAACTTAATAATCCTTGTCTTTTTTTGGGGGGGAATACCCATTTACGTAGACAGTTACAGCTTTACATTCGAATAAATTAAGCCTTAGTAAGAATTATAATTTTACAAATACTTTAAAAATCGTACCAATAGCAAACTTTTGAACAATACTTGAAGGTTGGTTCTGTAGACTGAGGCTATTAAGGAACATGATCAAACTTTATAGTGAGGTTCAGTAGAGTCACTTTGGAAATCAAGCACTCAATATTTAAATTAAAGATGAATGAATCCTTGAAGATTTTGAAACGTTTCAAAAATATTATGAGAAAATGATTACACAATGTTCTTTGTATAATATTTAGAGTTTTGCTGACAGCTATTATTCACATTGTAAAAATGTCTTTAAAATACCAAATGTCATGATCATTGTGAATTCGAAGCAATAAAACATTTGAATTTTGTTACTTTAAAAGCAGATTTTCACTTTATGTGATCGTTTCACAGATTGACTTTGAGTTGTGTTGTTAGGGGTTAACAGCTTATGACCCAGGACCAGTAGTGAAGAAATGAAGACAGAGTCAGGATTCCAATTAATTAAAAGAAAAATTTACTTAGAATAGTTTGCAGTTTCAAAAGCAGAAGCCAGCTTCAAGTCTCACAAAGAGTTCGTAGGCTGCGCTCCCTCTCTCACCGTCTCGTTGCCTCGCCCTATCGTACATACAATTGTCCCAACAGTTATACCGTTTTCAAGGTCTTATCCACGTCATTACTGCGATGTGGATGGTTCTGATTGGCTCAGAGACCATGCACAGTCATGGTAAATTTCCACTCATGTCAGTTAATCTGATGCACGTTTCCATAGACGTGTCACTTGTTGACGCTTTCACCTCAGAATTAGGCCCGTAGTGACCTTCCAGATCTGGAGCAGGCGCCAGCTTGCCCAAAACAACAAGTTCACCCATCTCTTAGGGTGCCCATTGTACACCATTCTCAACACTGATCTGTAACACAGAATATTGCGCACATACACAGATACACAGTCTCTCCAAGGTTGGAGCTGATTATCTCCAGTTCTAACCAGTTCTTTTCAAAACATACTAATAACATGTGCTTTCTTTCAGCGAGAGGGACACACAATAGTACAGGCAATATTCATCTTGAGTCATTAGTGTTTTAGTAAAAGGAAATATAAAAGGAATAAAACATAATAAATTAAATGAAAGACAAATCCATATTTCATCTCTGGAAGCTGGGCTAGTGAGCAAACGCTGTTACTGCACTCCTGACATGTTAGGGGTGTGTGATGCCCCAAAAATCCAAACACACGACCTTGTGACAAGCGTTTAGTGACACATCGCACATCTCTAGGCCAGACCCTCAGTCACTCCTCAGAGACCACTATATACACTTTAAAAAACAAGAAACTAAAAGCAAAAACATAACTGGATAGAATCATTTTAATAATATAGGAAGGTAAATATTGATTAAGGTTTTGATTATAAAGTTAATTAGGATATAAATATATACAGGTATATGGAAGCGGCAGTGGATTTCAGAATCCCCTTCAGTGTGAAGTTGGACAACCTCAAGTTCTGTTAGTATTATTGTAATTCAAAGTCTTACCAACCTATGAAACCAGCAGAGAACAGCGCCTGTGTGAGGTTCAGGCAGACAGTGTAAGGTCTGCTGAGAGCACTAACAATAAAAGCTCAGTCCCAGTGGGCCTTTAACATGGCGGCATTGAGTACACTGTGAACACAGTGTGCAGTTTTACCAGGATGTTCCAGGGATTTAGTCATTAACTGAAGTATTGGAAGCAGAAACAATGGTTAATATTTAATTTTGAATTAATAACACTTACAGTTCACATAAAATGTTATGTTTGGTGGAGAAACATGTACTCAGAGAGCCCAGCCACTGCAACCCATCTCAGGTCAATCTCAAAAAATATATTGTCTGGTTAGCTTCCACTAAGGTGTATATTTGGTTGTTGAACAACAGCTTTTCATTTGTTGAATATTATTGTAGGGGTTGTTGTGAGATTGACTGGCCTACCGTTGTCTACAATATTATCCTGACATTTTATTCTGAAGCAAGGCAGGAAATCATTAACCTTCCATATCATTAGGAACCCAAAAAGAGGCCTATAGAGTAGAATATAAAGACAAGATTTATTTCACCCAATTTTAATAATAGACATAGAGACTAAAAAGAAGTGATGTAAATTGTTTGCATAAGCCCTATTGATTCACTTTGAAAATATAAAGCAATGATTGTATAACAGCAAGAATTACATTTTGAAGCAGAAATGGCTAATTAGACATAAGAACATAAGTCCAGCGACAGCCACAAAACATCACTTCTCTAGAGGAGATCTGCATGGAGGAATGGGCCAAACTACCACCAACAGTGTGTTAAAACCTTGTGGTGACTTACAGAAAATGTTTGACCTCTGTCATTGCCAAGTATTTAGATGAACTTTTGTTATTGACCAAATACTTATTTTCCACCATATATTGCAAATAAATTCTTTAAAAATTAGACAGTGTGATTTTCTGGATTTATTTTCCTTCTCATTCCGTCTCAGTTTCATAGTTGCATAGTCTCTCAGAAGTGAATATACCTATGAATAAAATGACAGGCCTTTCATCTTAAGTGTGAGAACTTGCATAATTGGTGGCTGACCAAATACTTTTTTGCTCCACTGTATAATGTGAAAATGCATTCATGAATGTATTAAAATAAATTATGATCTTAAAATCAGTTATGAAAATTGTGCATACGTATCTAAAAAAATATATAAATTAAAAATGTACAGTTTCTTTATGCTATGTAGAAAGTGTCATTGAAATGTGTGCAGTAAATCTGTACCCTATCTGGGTAAGGGATAAAAACAATGACATCAGATGAAATGATTTTCAAAATGTAAACATCAGGCTTAGTCAGCTAAGTTCATATAAGCTTCCTTATTGTGTCTGCTAGGCCCAGTTAAATGTCAGGTAGTTTTCATTATGTCAGGATTGCTGACCATATTGCTTTGTAAGCTAGATAATGACAAATAACAACAGAGTGCTCTTTATACGGATGCGGTTTCATAGCTTAATTTTCCCCCCACATCTGTTCTCTCTAGATCTGCAAACAAAAATTTGATTGTGAGCTGTATATTACCCGACTAGTAATTTATTATTTGTAATAACTATGTTAACATCACAATCCACCTTTCCACAATTCCAGAATGTTTTTTTGCAGCGGAATCTCTATTGAATATATTGACTCATAAACTTGTACGTAATGAGTTGACACGGTGCTATTTGAAGCCATCTGAGAATATTATGCCACCCACTAAATAGTGCTTTTTTTTTTTTCTTTTTTTTGTCCCTGTATATAGTTTTTGATATTTCATCATCTTTTACCACCTAACCCAGTTAAGTCACTAACCCATGCTCATTAGAAAAATGTGCCTGTGTCAACACAGGAGTCCTATGGATGACTTTTATGATGGATGGATGCACTTCTTTTGTCCATTTTTTGTCCATCAAAATTAAAAGTTACCATTCTCTCCCATTATAAAGCTCGGAAGAGCCAGGATATTTTTTTAATATAACTGTTTGGCTGAAAGAAGAAAATCTTTAGTTTGTGGCATTAATCCAGCTTACGCCCTAAATGTCCAGTGAGAATCACTAAAAAGGTTTATGCATTCATAATTAATAAGTGATATGTTAACAATTTCTAAATGTTTCTAAAAGTCACTTACAGTTTATTAGTTAATAAGGAACTAATTATTTACAAAACATGACTACATTATAACATAAATGGTATGCTAATGATATACAAATGTGCTGTAAGTTATCTTTAAAAATGTAAAACATTAAATAAATCAATAGTAAACTGTTGAGTTATTTGTTGATATACTGTACTGTTTATCACTTATAAATCACTGAAGTATTTATGCCAAACTTGTTTTAGCATCATATCAATAAACAATTATTAATCTAAACAAATTGTGAACAAACCCAGTAAATGATCAGTATTAGTTGCCTGAGCACTAAAGCTCAAACATGTAGAATGCTAAAACAGCATTTCGTAAGAAGAGTAATGTATTTGTTTTCAAGGGGATACACCTTTATAAATGTCTTACAGTCAGAGTCCAGTGGGTTGAATAAATACTTTGATCTGTAATCATGTTCCACTGAAGATCACATCAGCTGCCCAGCGGTTAAAGACTCATCAGACCGTAGTCTACAGGTCCTTCTCAAAAAATGTGCATATTGTGATAAAGTTCATTATTTTCTATAATGTAATGATAAAAATTAAACTTTCACATATTTTAGATTCATTGCACACCAACTGAAATATTTCAGGTCTTTTATTGTTTTAATACTGAGGATTTTGGCATACAGCTCATGAAAACCCAAAATTCCTCTCCCAAAAAAATTGCATATTTCACCCGACCAATAAAAGAAAAGTGTTTTAAATACAAAAAAAGTCAACCTTCAAAAAATTATGTTCAGTTATGCACTCAATACTTGGTCGGGAATCCTTTTACAGAAATGACTGCTTCAATGCGGCGTGGCATGAGGCGATCAGCCTGTGGCACTGCTGAGGTGTTATGGAGGCCAAGGAGGCTTCGATAGCGGCCTTAAACTCATCCAGAGTGTTGTGTCTCTCAACTTTCTCTTCACAATATCCCACAGATTCTCTATGGGGTTCAGGTCAGGAGAGTTGGCAGGCCAATTGAGCACAATAATACCATGGTCAGTAAACCATTTACCAGTGGTTTTGGCACTGTGAGCAGGTGCCAGGTCGTGCTGAAAAACGAATTCTTCATCTCCATAAAGCTTTTCAGCAGATGGAAGCATGAAGTGCTCCAAAATCTCCTGATAGCTAGCTGCATTGACCCTGCCCTTGATAAAACACAGTGGACAACACCAACACCAGCAGCTGACATGGCACCCCAGACCATCACTGACTGTGGGTACTTGACACTGGACTTCAGGCATTTTGGCATTTCCTTCTCCCCAGTCTTCCTCCAGACTCTGGCACCTTGATTTCTGAATGACATGCAAAATTTGCTTTCATACAAAAAAAGTACTTTGGACCACTGAGCAACAGTCCAGTGCTGCTTCTCTGTAGCATAAAAGTGGCTTGACCTGGGGAATGCGGCACCTGTAGCCCATTTCCTGCTCACGCCTGTGCACGGTGGCTCTGGATGTTTCTACTCCAGACTCAATCTACTGCTTCCACAGGTCCCCCAAGGTCTGGGATCGGTCCTTCTCCACAATCTTCCTCAGGGTCCGGTCACCTCTTCTCGTTGTGCAGCGTTTTTTGCTACACTTTTTCCTTTCCAATGAGATACCTTGATACAGCACTCTGGGAACAGCCTATTCATTCAGAAATTTCTTTCTGTGTCTTACCCTCTCGCTTGAGGGTGTCAATGATGGCCTTCTGGACAGCAGTCAGGTCAGCAGTCTTACCCATGATTGCGGTTTTGAGCAATGAACCAGGCTGGGAGTTTTTAAAAGCATCAGGAATCTTTTGCAGGTGTTTAGAGTTAATTAGTTGATTCAGATGATTAGGTTAATATCTCACTTAGAGAACCTTTTCATGATATGCTAATTTTTTTAGACAGGAATTTGGGATTTTCATGAGCTGTATGCCAAAATCATCAGTATTAAAACAATAAAAGAAATGAAATAATTAAGACTAAACTTTAATTTTAAACTTAATTTTTATCATTACATTATGGAAAATAATGAACTTTATCACAATATGCTAATTTTTTGAGAAGGACCTGTATATCCTCACCACAGTCAGAATTTACACTGCAGTACACACTACAGTGTTCAACATCTGCTATAGATGATGTGTAAGTGCATTAATAATTTGGTAACACTTTAGTATGGGGAACACACATTAATATATAACATATTAATATTATAATTAATATTCTTTGCTTTATATGTACTAATAAACAGCCAATATCCTAATAATATGCATGCTAATATGCAACTAGTTACAATGTGAAAAAAATGCAGGTCTCCAATTGAAAATTTTATAGTGACTGATCACATCTACATTTTTCAGTTGGCCGAAATGAATTTCTGTGAATTAAATTGCATCACATGTGTAGTGTATACAAGTCATTTGCAACACTTTCTGCATCCCCTAATCTAAAGTGTAAACTATTTATCACATATATGGATACAGGCGGTATAGCACACCACTTACCATCATTATTAATTAATAACTTATAAGTGACAAAAAAATGCTAGCATAGAACTTATTAATCATTTATGAATGTATAGTCATTTTTTTGTAAATGATTAGTTAATCAATAAATAACTGATTAAAGTGACAATGTTACTGAATGCTATTATACCAAATGTTTTGAGCTCTTTTAATTGTGACCAATGTTTTATGAGGCTAGCGCTCTGCATCACAAGTAGCTGTACCATGGAAGCTATATCGAGCTAATATAATGTCAGAAGTATTATATGTGAAGCTATGATGTGATCCAAACATCAAAATGTATTATTTTACGAATCATGTGCTATGGAAAAAGTGTTTTTGAGTTCATAACTTAATATTGTGCAGGGAAGATGTGTGAAAATATTCTTTATTAATAAATAATCGCTAATCATGATTTAATATAATGCAATTTTACATTTTGAAATTCACGTTGAATATCATTCTCTTCTTGTCATCAACAGCGCTGAGGTCACTCTCAAACGTGCTCACTTGTTCTGTAGTCAGGCCAGGCACAGTAAGTCCACTGCAGTGCCCGTGGGTGTGATGATCTGTAGCTTGGGGCATGAAAGAAGAGCAGAAAACAGTGAGGGATGGACAGGTACTTGCTCACTTGTTTGCCGAGTAATCGTTAAGTGAGGAGCTGAGTGTAATGTTATGTGTGATGCTGAGTAGGCAGCCCCTTTAATTACACACTCTCCTGAGCATGTCATTCTCATTCCCCAAGCACAGGCCAGGCTGCCCTTTATAGAGAGCACCTCCTGTACCTCTCCCTGTCCTCACCTCAACCTCTGAGGCACATTGAAATGCAAACACACACACGTGCAGTGACAGACAGCGGACACACACACACACACACACACACAGATAAATATGCAGACATCTCACACGTTGCCCTTTGTGAGGACAGATTATATTAACTCCTTACTTGCTCAAATTGAGCTTCTGTCTGAAAACTGACAGACCCACCAGCGCTTTTATTAAAGGATGTGTCTATGAAGCCTTTCACAGGATTAATCTATAAGACATAACACAGCTGGATTAAAAGATATTCGTGAGCAAAGAGGAATATGGGAGATCCTTTGAGTGTTAAAGCAGAAACTTTAAAAAAAAAAAAAAAAACTTTAAACTACATGCTTTTTGGGTCTTTTACACGACTTCTTGATTCAGACCCATGAATAGTGACAGGTGTCCTTATTATAAATATTGGCACACTTGGAAAAAAATATGGTGGCTCTGAAAATAAATCTGCATTGTTGATTCTTTTGATCTTTTTTTTTTTAAGTATTAAAATTCTAACCTTTCATTTAAGTAAAACAATTCTGTGAAAATCTCATTCTGAAATAAATGTTTTTCGATAGTTCATGTTGGCACCCAATTATTGCAACTTCCTTTTCCCAAGATAACAGCTCCGAGTCTTCTATAATGCCTGATGAGTCTGGTGAACACCTGACAAGAGATCGGAGACCATTAATCTCTCCAGATCCTTCAGATTGCCAGCTCTGTTGTTGCTGCTGCTCTCTTCAGTTCAACCATCTCATTTTGGGTTCATGTCAGGGACTGGGATGGCCATGACAGAAGCTTCATTTTGTGCTTAGTTACACATTTGTGTTTTGATTTGATGTTTGATCCAACCACGTCCAATTTTAATATTACTAGGAGAATAGTTTTTTTCTGTCGGCAATTGCTAGAATCCATGATACCTAATGTATCTGAACAAGATGTCAAGGACCTCTAGACAAAAATAGAAAGAAAAAACAAATTGGCCCACAACATATAAAATCCTGTACATTTAAATGTGGTACTTATATCCCGGTTTGCGCCAAACCCATCTGGTGCTGCCAAAAGAGCTCTTTTTGTAGTTTCATCTGACCATAGAACCAGGTTCAATTTGCATTTGCAGTTGTGTCTGACAACTGAACATGCTGGAGATTTTTTTTATTGATGAGTGAGGAGGACTTCTTGAAACTCTACCAAACAACTTGTGGTGATGTAGGTGCTGTTTGATTCTTATTATTTTTTTTATTTTTATTTTTTGGCTTTCTGATTCCAAGACTTAACTAATCTTTGCAATTATCCATCTGTGATCCTCACCATGCATTAAGACAATATAGACACATGTCCTCTTCCAGGCAGATTTGTTTAGTCTTAACCCTTATCTTGCCCTGATGGTGGAAATGGAAATTTTCAGTGCTTCATCTATTTTCTATTTTGTGAAGCTCAACAATATCAAACAATTTGCTGCACATCAGAACTATATTCTTTGGTTTTACTCATTTTGATGAATGATTATGGAACTTTGGCCTTTGTGTTTCCTCATATTTGTACTCCTGTAGAACAGAAAGTCATGGCTGGACAATAGCATACTTCTAGTCACCCTGGTGTGCTAAAAAAAACTTAATATGAATGTGAATATTCTTCAGAGATAATTTACTCATAAGAATTCCCAGGGGTTGCCAATAATTGTGGCAAACATGCATTGGAGAAAAACATTCATTTCGTAATGTGAGTTTTCCCCCCACTTTCAATTGTTTTGTGAAATGGGTAAAAAAAAGAAAAAAAAGAAAGAATGAAAGATCAAAGGGATAAACAATGCAGATTCATTTTCATAGCTGCCTTTGCTCATATTTACCAAGGTTCCAACATTAGTGGAGGGCACTGTATTTCCTAATAATCACCATCATCCATGGCAACAATATATATAATGACTGTCCCTTTTTCCATTTGTGGAAATCGCACAGAACTTTGAAATTGATTGTGAAACAGCTGCTACCCTCCACTTATTCACCATGGTGAATGATTACTGAATGTATGAATATATCCAGACAAAACATATGAATATGTCTGAAAGAAAAGCATAGTAGGCTTTTTAGAGTTACCTGATGTAAATAGTTAGGCTTATTGTAAATAATTATTTCAGAGATAATATTCATAACTCGTGTTAAAATATTAAAGTTTAAGGGCAAACATAGTTTTGATCTGGTTGTCAAGGTTGAGCTATGGTCTAGTTTGAGTTAAGACTACTTACCTGTACTCTACATTCCTGCAACGATACCCCTATGTTATCTCCATGTTCCTATTCTCCAAGTCTCCTTTGTCTTCTCATATTTGTGTATCCATGTGTGTTATTTACCACCTTCTCTAACGTCTACTCGAGGTGTATGTCCTATTCCCCACTCAAAAGTCCACTATCTCCTCCTCATCTTTAAAGACAGTAAAGTTACCATCTTGTATCTCAATTGAACGGTGCTATTGACAACTCCCTCACCTGCGTCTGTTGTTTCTGCTGTGCTGCATTAAAACATGGGGGAAAACAGTTATGGTTCTAACAATTTTTTTCTTTAGCACCTAAAGCTACCTTTTTTAGCTACACATCTGAAACGTTTAGCCAAAATACCCACATTTGTCAACTACAAATGGCAACAATTAAAAATGTTCTATATCACAGACTTTGTGAGATGTTGACAAATACTAATTGGTCCTTTGTTACAACCTACCCCACTACTGGGATAGATTGTAACAAACACTGAGGTAAGATGTAACAGGTTGACAAAATGTACAAAAACTAAGGGTACTCCTTGTGATGTGCCAAAACAACAGTGTTATTTTAAATGAATGGCTACAACAATAAAATGTGTGAGAATATGGAGAGTGTTTGTGCATGTTCTCTCTCTCTCTCTCTCTCTCTCTCTCTCTCTCTCTCTCTCTCTCTCTCTCTCTCTCTCTCTCTCTCTCTCTCTCTCTCTCTCTCTCTCTCTCTCTCTCTCTCTCTCTCTCTCTCTCTCTCTCTCTCTCTCTCTCTCTCTCTCTCTCTCTCTCTCTCTCTCTCTCTCTCTCTCTCTCTCTCTCTCTCTCTCTCTCTCTCTCTCTCTCTCTCTCCCCCCTCCCTCCCTCCCCCTGGTCTCCCTACTGTTGCTTATGTTCCATCTGAGTCGCTACGTTACCCTGGTTGGACGAATTCATACACTCTTATTTCAACACCATACAAAGCTCAAACCGGAACCTGAATTTTCTCTATACGCACATGGCTGGAAATCGGTCCCAGTACTACTCTGAAACATGGGAAATAAATTACTTATAGTCAATTATCAGATTTTGTGAAATGGTGGCTTTACAGATGTATACTGTCATAACGAGTCATGCTTTAAAATGTAAATACAAAGTACTCTTTTCGACTCATTTTCACATTGTGAGTTTACACAGCATATTCTGAGTAACTTCAGCCAAGCAGTTTAAGACAGTGTACTGTGGATTAAAGAGAGTCATTTGTTTTGCATGCACTAATTTATATACAACATAACCAGCAACTAATTAGCCCTCCCTGACAAGATCAGTTATTTGACCTCAACCCTAATAGCTGACTTGCAAAGCATATGATCAATTATATGCAAGTCAAATCTCAGATTCGGTATCTTGGGTTTACATTACACATGAACAGTACATGAGTCAACCTCTTCACTTAGTTATCCCTCACACTTATTTTCAGGTACATTCCTTGGCGGCTGAAACCATTGTAAAACACAGAGAAAAGCAAATATCGCAATCAAGGCCATTTTGAGATAGTTATCTATGCGTTTGCTAGTCTGATTGCTCTAAAACACATTATATAAAAACATTTCATGGCTCAGTGCTGCACACTTGAAAGTTATATTAAAGGGATAGCTCACCCAAAAATAATAAAAGTCTGTCGTCATTTATTCACCCTCATGCCGTTCCAAAACTCATGTCTATATTTCTTGTGTGAAGAATTTAAAATCTGTATTCACCAATAATCTTCCCTTCTAGTGGGCTGTTAACTGCTGAGACCGGATCATAGGGTCAGTGAATTGAACTTGGGGACTGAATCAGTCCGACTTGTTAATGACTCATTGTTTTTTTTGAACCAAACTATGCCATTATAAAGAGCTGTCTAAAAAGACTGTAAGCTGCTTTAAGGCTGATTTTAGGCTTAGTTTACCCTTTTCCCTGAGAAAAAAGGGGGTGAGAAGGCCAAGGTCCAAGAGTCACGGTTTGCTACAATTCTGTCTTGAATACTATTAGCATGAATGGCAATAAGTTCAATGAATCTTATACTAAAAGTAGTTCTTTGGCTTGTAATCATACACTGTAAAAGTTTTTTAGTAAAAAAGTTACCTGGTTGCCTTAATTTTAAGTTCATTGAAATTAATTTTTTTAGCTAATACAATGAACATTTTTTGAGATTTGACAACCTTTATTAAAAGATTATTAAAAGATTTTGTAAGCATATTGGGTAATTGTGCGTGTTTTACTCCTTAAGACCATTTTTTGGGATTCCCGTCTGGATTTGTCCTGGAAAGTAGAGACTCTAATCTTTCAAATGGTACCACATATGAGGTCATAGCTCCTCCACAGACATTTAAAATTGAAAGTATGACAATGCCATTCCCAACCCTGCAGGGTCCACGGAGTTTAAGTGGTTAAGTGCTGTATAGCACCAAATCTTGGTGATTCAGTGGTTCTTCACCAGTTCTTTGGGCTGACTAAAGTGCTATATAGCACCGTTAAGCCCCTGTATGGTTCTTTACAGTTCTTTGGGCTGACTAAAGTGCTATATAGCACCGTTAAGCCCCTGTATGGTTCTTTACCAGTTCTTTGGGATGACTAAAGTGCTATATAGCACCGTTAAGCCCCTGTATGGTTCTTCAGTGGTTCTTCACCAGTTCTTTGGGATGACTGAAGTGCTATATAGCACCGTTAAGCCGCTGTATGGTTCTTCAGCAGTTCTTCAGCGGTTCTTTGGGGTGATAAAGGTGCTATATAGCAATATATATAGCTATATAGCACCACTGCCATACAAATAACCTTTCAAGCCCCTTTAGATTTTCTTTACACACCAACTAACTACTTTTGGTGTCGTTTAGCACCATTATGGAGTAAGAAATAAAATGCGATATGGCACCTCTTATGGGTTCTAAATAGCACCATTTGACAAAGGTGGTATAGAGCACAGTTAAAGATATGGTGCTAGTTGGCACCAAAAGTGGTTCCCCTATGATTACAAGCCAAGAACCCTTTTTAGTGCCAAATAGCACCAATTTGTTTTTTTAAGAGTGTTTGGCTTAATGTGATGAGCACTTATTCTTTTTGAAGCTAATTGCATGGAAAAGAGACCAGCAAAGTCTTCTGAATTTCTTCTTTTGTTTTCCACCATTCCTATAAGCTATACCAGTTCGTTACGATGAGTAAAAAAATGACAGAATTTTTATTTTTGGTGAACTATTCCTGTAATGGTTAGAATGGAATGTTGCTGGTAGTGCAGTGCAATTCAGAATAGATAGCTGTGGACAGCTTGTCTTCTTACTGTGATTGACATTTCCATTATAGTTAATTAGAGCTCTGCTGCTCAGGCAGGTCTGGACAGATAGCATTACTTTCCTAATGATGAGACACTAAAACCACACCCACCAACCCACCACTCTTGGAAGGATAAACAAAGCCGCACAAAAGAAAAAGAATGAGAGAAAGGAATGAGCAGGGGGATAACCAACCAATTTACTGCAATCTTTGAGTTGTCACTTGTGTGCCAGAATTGTTCTTCAACACTTATATACTTGGCAAAATCCTATAGCAAATATTTACTTCAAAATATTCTTGTGAACTTGCTAAACGTGTCATGATAAACTAATTCAAAATGGTTACTTTGAAGCAGAAATATCTCAGATAAATACTATAATTAACATGATTCTGCAACAAATCCACTATATATTTACCAGTATAAAGAAAACATTGATTTTGTGCCATGAAAGTTCTCTCATATCTTCTACTGGAGAGTCAGTGACTTTTTTGTTTGTTTGTTGTTGTCATATTAGGCTCTGTTCTGTCAGGCAGCTGTCTTGCTGTCTACTACCTTCATAGGCAGAATCCTGACTAAAACTTAACCTCAAGTCACTGAATTGGAATTGGTTAGTAGGCTAATGAGACAATATTCTAAGCAAAAAATAGACACACACACACAAACACACACGTTTGTTTTTGTGACATATGGGGACATGCCATCTATCCCCTTACACTGCCCCTGCCCCTAAACCTACCCATCACAGGAAACAGTCTGCATTTTTACTTTCTAAAAAAAAAACTCATCCTGTAAGATTTATAAGCATGTGGGGACATGTGGGGACATGGCCGGTGTCCTCATATTTCACCCTCTCCTTGTAATACCATTGTCATACCCATTTGTGTCCTCATCTGTCACAAAAACACACACTGTCCATATTATTAGACTGTATCATTTTAATGATACTTTTATTGTGCTGAATTATAAATACATTAATAGTTGAAATCTCCCTAGTTTAATCCACCATAATCCAAACACTGCATGAGTTTGTTGCAAAGCATTCAGAAAAAGATACAGGAACATAAAAGAATCGGTTGCATCACATTATTTACAATTCATGATATGCTCTGCCATACCTTGTATGTATGTTAGAAGAGTTATGTCATCTCTATTGGAGCATGTTTCTACTACAAAAATATTTACTGTTTTCCATTTAAAGGAAATGAATGCACCTGATGTGTCTTCTCTTCCAATGTTATCTCACGACCGATTCGTACGTATTTGTACGAGGTGGATAATTTGTATATGTCTTAACCGTAGTGACAGGAAGGTTTAGGGTTAAGTAATTAGTACAAAATCATACGAATTGGGCAACTCATCAAATACGTATGATTTAGCCACCCAGTAAAAAAATAAGAATTGCCATGAGATTGGGTCATCTCTTCTGCTGATGTTCCCTTTAGGTAAAACAGACTTTTGAGTACATAGTGCCCAATATTCCACGTTTTGTTTTCTATTCTAGGATATTACAAACTCTTTATTATACTATAGCTAAAACTAACATTTAAATATATAAACATCATAAACATAAATGTGCATAAATGGGTTTGCACTTGCTACGGCTAGATTTTAGCATTTAAAATGTTAGACAGATTTATTTGCTGAACTGGACTGTGCGCGCATACAGATTAGCAATGAAACAGCAAACACGTGCCACCAAAAAGTTCAAGAGAATGTTACTGAAATGCCAGTCATACCATTAAAATCAGTGACAAAGTCTGAAACTCGCACTGAAGCAGAGGGGGAATAGCCAACATAACCTTGATTGACAAAACACCTTTCCAGAGTTCAATTTCAGCAGAAAAGTTTCAGTTGCAGAACCTTCAGCGCCACACTTTGTCAGACTAAATCCCATCCGAGCTGTAGGGACAGATTTAATAAGGCAGGGATCAGAGACACGGACTGACCGCCGCACGTGCCGCACGCGCCACAGGAGAGCTGAAACATGAGCGCTGTGAAAGTGGGATTATATTGGCCTGATGTTAAATAATGCATGTCATTATCTGACTACAGGGAGTGATTAAGAGCCGATGTCTGGCCAAAACAGGACGTCCCTCTCTCTGCATTCACCTCTGCCCCCTCGTCATCATAAATCACTTCCCAAATCTGATCATCCCTGCGCGCCCTTCATTATTTAAAAATGTTTATCATCTGGCCCAGAAGGTGAAATGAGTTGAGCACAGTGAAGTGCACAGGGGTTCGAGCCCCTTCCCTGTTCAGTCCACACATTCAAAGTGACCTTAGTCAGAAAAGGGATGTTTTAAAAAATATATATACTCATAATAGGATATAAATGCACAATAGTATTAATAATAATAATGTTCACAACAGGTGTAGACACATTTGTTCCCATCCTCATTTTATTATCCGGATAAATCTGGATTATGCAACTGGGGCCGCATATGCTGCTGGTAATTAGCATAATACATGCACAAATCATTTCCATATAAGGGCTTTCTGCATAACCATGTCCTGTAAAACCATTTGTCACTCTCCTTATAATCAACGAAGCTGTATACTGCAAGCGTGCAACATATGGACAGCTTCATCGATTATAATGGGGCCATTTTTGTGTCATTGATTGCTTCCAGTATCCAAAACCAAATTCTGTGAAAAGAAGAAATTTGTTTTCTACAGAGATTATCACTTCAGATAAAAAGGCGGATGAGGTCAGGAAGGAAGAGAGAGAGGGTGAGGACGAACCTGTGAGTAAGGAAAAGAGATGAGAAGCCACAAGAGGAGAGATGAAACAGGAACAAATTGGATAGCCAAGAAATGGGGAAAGGAAATGTATGATAACTGATAATTCTTTATATTTGCAAGCATCTCAAACTAAATTCAAATGATAGGCCCACTGTTAAAAGCTAGACCCCTGGAGGTGTGCTGTGGTATCTGGCACCAAGATGTTTTAGGTCCAGCAGATCCTTTAAGTCCATCAGTTTGGATTGAGATCCGTGGAATTTGGAGGCCAAGTCAATGCTTCAAACTCGTTGTTGTGCTCCTCAAACCATTCCTGAACCATTTTTGCTTTGTGGCAGAGCGCATTACCCTGATGATAGAAGCTACAGCCACCAGGGAATACTGTTTCCATGAAAGGGTGTACATAGTCTGCAACAATGTTTAGATAGGTGGAGCCTGTCAAAGTAACATCCACATGGATGGCAGGACCTAAGTTTTCCCAGCAGAACATTCCCCAAAAGCATCACACTGCCTCCACCGGCATGCCATCTTCCTATAGTGCATCCTGTTGCCATGTGTTCCCCAGGTAAGTGACACACACGCACCCGGTTATTCACACACGTGATGTAAAATAAACCGTGATTCATCAGACCAGGCAACCTTCTTCCATTGCTCAGTGGTCCAGTTCTGATGCTCACGTGCCCACTCCGCAAGAGCTGCAGTTTTGGAGATACCTCATATTTATATGATTTTTAAACAAAACAGGCCACTTTTCTGATTTATTTTCACACAAAATCTATTGCTCCATCTATATTCGATAAAAACATGCTTAGAAAAATCTTCTTGCTAAATATTATTGCAAGCTTGTTAAATATGACATGATGAACTAATTATAAATGGTTACTTTGAAGCAGAAATATATTTGGCTCCTGAAAAATACTAATTAACACAAATCCACAAGATACTTACCAGTTTAAAGAGGATGTTGAAAAAAATCCAATAACATTAATGTTTGTGTCATTAAGAAATAAAGAAGAGAATGTGAATATTATAGATGAGGATATTGAGCACCAGGTGCAGTATATTTTTAAAAAACAACCTACTGACTGACTGAAAGAGAGATCCTTAACTCTGTCCCCACCAGTGTTTTTATTGTATTTCTTTTTTAAGTTGGCTGTTCCCTGCCTGCGTTTTTGATCATTTTCACAAAGATTTAATTCTAGCGTCAAGAATTCTTTTTTTTATCAACACTTGAAGGGAAAGCAAGTTTCATGATGGTGCACACCATTGGGCGAGTGTATTGAAAAATGCAGAATGATAGAGAACTGAATATTAACGAAGGAAACAAGCACCTGACTTCACCGCATAAGATCTCCTGTAACTGTATGCTACAGGAGACAGAGAAGCACACAAATACACAGACTGCAACAAGCTGCCTGAGGCTTTTTATGTTTGAAGTTGTTGGAAATTGACAGGACTACTAATCAGAAGTGTGGTCAAGCTGTAGGAACAGCAGTCCAGCTGACAGCTCACAGAACTGTATACGTGATGCTGTAGCTCGAGAGGAAATGCGGAAAGCGGGTTTGCAGAGTGCATTCGACAGTCTTTCCAGCAGTAATCCGCCTCTACTGACTCAAAGAGGGTGATTTAGCATCTGACCTTAGGTTATTCAATGCCTCTGGAGAAAAAATAATTGTTGCATCACCCTAGCTGTCTTAGCATTGCCTCCAGTGACAAAGTTTACCCTCTAATTGGTACAAGGTGGGAGAAAATTTGCAAGTTGTCTAAACATCTGCTTGAAAACAACAGGATCAATATAATTTGTGTAAAACACTAAATATATAGCTGTATTCACAAGGTCAGTGCTCATAGATTATAAATGCACACATAGCAGTGCTGTCTTGGAACAATGACTAGCATGCTATCAGCAGAAAATAGTCAGTCCAGTATAAATAGACCATAATGTTTCATTACCCTCCTGAAATGTGCGCGTCATAAGCAAATAATCAACTGTACCAGGTCATTATCTACACCTCATTCAGTAGTTTTGCATGATCATGCTCTCTCATGTAAAAAGGGCATGCAATAAAAAAACACCAATTATGATCATTTGAAGTCAACGTGTCTTTTCAGACCAATTTGACAGAATTAATTAATCTATTGTAGGGGTGTAACGGTACACGAATCTGACGGTTCGGTACGTACCTCGGTTTTGAAGTCACGGTTTAGTACGATTTCGGTACAGCAGTTTTACAAAATTGGGGCTGTGTATTGCCAAGAATCTGGCGATACAGTACATATCACGATACAGGGGTCACGATATGATATCTATTGCGGTATTGTAAGAGAGGCAATATATTGCGATTATTTCTTTTTTGTGTGTTTTTTTAAATAATTTAAAAGAATAAAGAACACAACCATATGCCTAAAACATGAGACAAAGTATTTTATTTAATTAATATAGTATAATTTATATCACTAATCACTATTTTGTGCAATCTAATTAAAGGGAAATGTAAAGTGACTGCAGGATTCTTAATGTGTATATGTTTTAAAGGTTCAAAGTATAGCAGTGGCTATTTAACAACAGAAAGTGCAGTCCATTTCATGACTGTTTGTTTTAAATTTAATACAGTTAAGCTATTTTCTATAAAGCAGTGTAGTGTATAAAGTGTTATTTCAAGTACTGAACTGCAGAGCTGGTGCATCCATATCCACACCGCTATGATCTTTCATTCTGCTGCCACCGCTGTCAGTTTAGGTGTGTGTTTTTTTTGTTACTGAGAGGAAAACTTGCTGTACATTCTATCGAAACGCTTCTCGGCAGCGTGGGTGACGTCAGGGTGTTAAGCGAGCTCTCAGTTTCAATGCGTTTCCCGAGTATTAGATTTTAACTTGGCCTATTTTGCAAACAAAATGATTATTGTCGATTTCCTTAGTGGCTTCGTTTTAGCTGAAGCCACAATGAGTCCACACTTCAGCTCTGTATACTGCAGGAGCGGAATAAGGCTATCGTATTGAGAGCTGGGTTTGCTAATGTAAACCCTAGCGATGCATGCACTTTTACCTTGCGCTTCTCTGGCTCCGCGTCAGTTATACGTTCTGAGATAACACTGCCATCTAGTGGTTGGGTGTTATACAGTCTGTGGTTTAAACCGAACACAAAGCCACGAATCTTGGATATAAATGAATATATAAATATTGATACAGTGTTTTTGAGAATCGATACAGTATCGCCAAACATAATATCGTGATATTCACGTGTATCGATATTTTCTTACACCCCTAACCGAAACGGTTCGGTAAGAATACTTGTACCTTTACACCCCTAATCTATTGTCCTGCACCAAAAGTCAAGCATCTCAGGGGTGGTTACACCTATGATTCTACAGTCCAACAGAGTTTAATTGCAGTCTTGTTCAGAAGATCTTTAGCTTAGGTTTGGCAGGGGGTCAGACCCACCACTAACTGAATGCTTTGTCATTGATGGCCATTCAAAAAGGCGCATGGTCTAAAAGGGTTGTACTTATTCTCTTAATCAGTCATGGGTGTGTTTTGGGCATAACGTGCATTAAACCAATCAGAGTCATATCCTATTCCCTTTTGAAACCAGTTGCATTTGCACCATGGAAGATTCGCTATTTACATAGCGGAGTTTGAGAGCAGAAAGACTGAACGCTTCTCCTTTTATTTGTAATATTTAAAAATTATTTTCAGACCAGCCCATGGGCAAACAGATGGCCGCCAGTGCATTTGCTATTTATATAATTTGATGCTGGACGTGAAAATGATGTGCTGAAACTAGCAACAACAACAACAAAAAAAAATGTGCATTGTGCCGGGTGTATGAAAGGGTCCCATGAAACTGAAGTAGCAAAACGGATATTTTCTTCTCTGTGATGCACATCTGTGTGTAATGGATTATAGGGGAAAAAAAAGAGTTTAGTGACTCAATTCATTGGTGGTTTACTGGATTTTGAGATGTGGGCTTGCGGTGGCAGGGTTTACTGAATGACTGGAGAAGTCCAGTTGGTATCACCAGACAGAAGTCTGCCGTTTTCACAGGAAGAGTTACCACGAAAACACGGCAATCTTTTGAAATGTGTAATCTTTTTGTGTAATGAATTACAATTTCTAAAATTCCCAAAGACATCTGCATGATCAGAAGGTTTCAAACTGAAATGACAACCTTACCAGAAGGTTCTTCCCTCTTCTGTGTTCTTTAAGACTACAGTGCACGAGCAGAGAGATTACGTCGTTCTTAGAGTTTCATTACAATGCAAGATCGGTTTGGCACTCTGGAGGATTACCGTGGCCCCAGCCAAATGTGGCAGCCAGATAACATTTTAATACACTGTTCTTTTTGTTTGCCTTCTCTGTTGTATGCACTAGAACTGAAAACATCCAAATCCAAAGCAGGAGGTACATTGGAAGATGGGGGTGGGGGTTATTTCACAAGGATGGCACAATGTTAGTTCCAGAGATAAAGCATTTATTCTTTTCCTGGAGGCTGATGGGGAATTCCCAGCCAATCCAGACTCTTATCTGACAAAGCTCCACTCCTCCAGATTCATTCTAAGAATACTCACCTAAGGCGACCTTTTATACTGAGACAGGTGTCAGGAATAGACATCCATGTCAACTCTCATCCAGGGGTGCATTTCCCATACAACGACGTAAGTCTTTGCTTAACCACCATAGTACAATGCATCATTGTAGATGAATTAGCCATGACCAACATGGTCCCACCTCTGCTGTTGGAACCATATTGGTTTAACAACATTTAGGACTGTTGTTAATTATGTCACATATTTTGTGGAGAAATAACTTAATTGATTCGAGATTACATTTAATGTCATATATTATTATAGTTGATTTAAACAAACAACAGAAAGCTGATAATTTAACCATGTTAACATGCAGTATTTGGTGTACACAGCATGCTGTTTTACACAGTCAGCAGGTTTCTCCGCAATGGAATTACTCTATCATACTGCTGTAACATCTGAGAACTTCGTTTTGTTTAATTTGGTGTTTGATTCATTGCGGGTTCACTGTAACATCTTACTCCAGGATTCCCTTATGCATGCACATGCGCACTCTTCAAAAAGGGCTCTGATTGTTGACATGAGAAAATATAAAATGTGTCTATACATATACACTCACTTAAAGGATTATTAGGAACACTATTGACTCTCTAAACAATTTCTGATTAGACCGGAAGTTTCTTAGTGAGACAACATTAACAATTATATCCCCTGTGTTGTCTAGATCCAACACAAGATGTTAGTACAGTAACAATAGAAAACTCCAAGCAGTATACATCAGTATGGCAAATGTCAAAGTTAATATTATTTCCTGCCAGTGTTGTCATACAAATCTACAAAATACAACCGTAGATACATTTAGCAATACATTTTGTCGGATAGAATTATAATTTGAATAGAATTATGTGTTTTCATCAACAGCACATAACTCAGGAGCTAATGTTAACTATGTTAGTTTAGTTGCTTACAGATTGGTCAGTCGATCCTTCTAGTTAACGTCATCTCCACCACTTAAGTTGAAACGGTACTATAGTCATTTGACAAGTCATCGTCAATTTTTAAAACAAACAAACTGTAAGCTACTATACTGTACAAACAACATATGTGCGCTAACGTTACCTAGTTCACTGTTTATAGTTTGTGATTCAAAGTGAAAAAGGTATCATTGTAAAAATCAAACTGTGACGCATTACAGTGATTAAAATGTTTTTAAAATACTAAAAACAAAGTTGTGACTACTGACAATGAGTTAACATGTAAAGTTAATGTTATATGCTAGTTCACATGTAGGCTGAAGTTATAGTACTGACGTTACGTTTTGCAGGTCTTACTGAAAATAAAGACTAAATTTACCACTCAAAACTGTCCATTTCCAATCTCAAAACAATTGGTTGTTCCTCAAAATCTTGTCAGAAACAGGATCAAACACAAGGTTGGATGCATAATCTCAGTGAAACAGCCAATCAGAGCAGAGTTCAACATTAATATTCATGACTCTTCCAAATAAGGCAAAAACAGAGCATTACATCCTTGGGACAATTTCTAGGGTTGTAAACGGACCTGTAAAACCGTATCTGGACAATTTTAACCCCTTAAATAAGTCACACCCTATATGTAGATATCAGAGAACAATTTAAAATATTGTTTCAACTCATTCTAGGGCACATTTAACACATCAGCTAGTACTATTAACTAATATAGAAACAAGCTTACCTATTCAGTAAATATAACCTTAGGAGAGAGTTCCATAATCAATAATTACTGACTGAGATTAGCCTTATTGATAACTATTAACTAACTGACAAATAATTAGCATAATCAGTCATCTTTTTTATTCTGAATATATCAATGATCTAACCCTAAATCTGAGCTCATTGCTATGGATATCATCACGCTTACTAAAAATGCCCACGGTGATTGGATGATAGGGGAAGGATCTCTGTCAGTAATTTAATTGTCGTAGTCACAAGTATTTTGTTGAATGAGGTTTCATGTTATATTCACATAAAACATTTAAAAGATTTTAAAAAGTAGGCTATGTGTCACTAATTAAACTAGTACACAGTGAGCTAATTGTCAGACTTTAACACTCGAGAGATTGCAGAATTCAAGTGAAAATTGTTTTATAGACAAAGTTTGTGAGGAGCACATTTAAACTGTCTGTCTATCGTGAGAAAAAAAGCACAATTTGAGAGAAATCAAGTTTAACAAGACACAACATAAACACTATGCCTTGAAATCCCCCCAAAAAGATCTGTGTATTTTCTTCATGGAGTCAAATATCACAGAAACTGGAACTCTGTTTGTCTGATAGTGATTGAAAGTTGACAGATGTAAATGCAATAACCTCTTGTTACGTCAAACGCAAAAGTATAACATTTGAGTAACAATAACCATCACTGTCCATAGCAACAATGTATAACTTTCCCATTGGGGAAAACTGTTTCTACATAGTTGTACAGTGTCTTTCAGTGGTTGCCAGAGGCAACAGTTAAATATACAGTTCATTGATTTTTGTGCAAATGTATTTCACCTCAGAGTGTTTCGACTGACCAATCAAAAAGTATTCCAGAGAGTATATAAGTTCTCTTTAACAAAAAGACAGAAAAGTCGAAAAATACAATGTAATAAACCGATCTGGATTTTGGATTTCCTTGATGAGTTCTTGGAATTTGGCAAGAATTCCATGTCACCATGCAGGCATTTCCCTCTCTGTGAACAAAAAGGACAAGTGTACAAAGTCGCAACGCTCGTCAATCCAAAACACCTCCGAGAGCACTCTCGTCAGCCTTTCAAAGGCCTTTCATCCAGTGCTGTTATTCAAAGACCATTGTTATTGTCCTCCACTGCATTTCATGAAACACTTCCTGCTTACCAAACGGCAATCTCGCTCTAAGACAAAGCAGAATAAAATGCTGATGTTAAGAAAAACGGGCCACGCTAGTGTGTGGCGCGGTATGTAGAGTGGCGTTTAGCTTTAGAAATATTGCTAGAGAGCAACAAAAGATCCTAATTTCCCTCTGGCGTCGCAGAGAGTTTTCTTTTGTTTATGATGGATTGGCATCTCAGAGCGGCAGGACAGTGCTTGAATTATTAATAGTGGAAAACACATCAAATAATTGCTGTAATGTGTCATATTAAGCTCTGAGTGTTCCCAAAAACTAGTTTGCCCTTCTTATTTCAATGAGATTGTCTGGCCATTCAGAGTCTCAGTACTCTCCACTGAGCAACTAACACGATACATTTTGAAATTTCAATTTGTATGCGGCAGAATTGTCATGCGGAGAATGCAGATGCATCTAAGGGAGTTGTGTGTACCCAAGAGTTTTTACTGGGTACATGCTCGAGTGTCAAGGACTGATTTGATTGTTAAAATTAAAACAGTGCCAGAATTTCATCAGGATTTGGGTTGTCCTGGAATAGTTGCAAGGTGCATGAAAAGATGGCTGACACCTCATGTTCACGCCATTTTGAATGCATAAGCAAAGCTCAATTAATTACAAGAAAATGACCAAGTTTGCCTTTGAAAAATAAAACCATGATTACAAAATAAAACTATGATTACAAACTTCCCCGTGCAATCGGTTCATTAACCTCTTAATAAGACGCTGATATATTCAAATGAGAAAGTTAGACTGTGAAATACCAAAAAGGATCTAATGGGAGGGAAAAAATGACAGCTAAACCCTCTTGACCTTTCACTCAGCCCATTAAAACGGACTGCCAGCACCTGCCCGGTAATTAATGTGCAAATGTGACTGTGTCCGTCGCCTGCGCCCCTCCCCCCTCGACTTATTCTCTGACTGCACCAGCCCTCTATTTTCCTCCCTCACTTTCTCTCAATTAGGCTGGAGCTTCTAATGGAGATTCTCATTACTGAAAGCAAATTGGTTTTAAATTCCAAGTCCATCAAAGACTAAGTTATCTCAAGTCTATATAGGAATACAAACTTGCAGCCGTGTCATCCTGAAACTTTTTGGTCATTGTTGTTTATTCGTTTGCTTAGTATGAAGTACTAAAATGATATTTTATTCCCTGATGACTTAAAGGCACAATTAATTCAAATATACAGAAAACAGTAGAACAATGCTATGTATTTATTTTGACTTGTGTACTTACAATATTCCAAATGTTTCTAAGAATGTTTAAAGGGATAGTTCACTTTGAAATTACATTTTACAGGCTTTGAAATAGACAAGAACGGTTTGACCTAAAATTATCAAAATTGAAACTACTGGGGAAACAAATATTCCTACATCTCGGATGCCCATGAGGTAAGCTAAAACATCAAAATTTAATTTCAAAGTGAACCATCCCTTTAAATTCAGAGAAAATTAACTGTCAATTTTAACCGGGACATGTACGTGTCACCTATCAATGACAATCGTACCCGTGTTACCCTCGATTTCCGGTAGAAACCTTGGATCAAATCAATTTTATTTATATAGTGCTTTTTACAAGTCCAATTGTTTCAAAGCAGCTCCACAGTGTTAACAGGAAGATAATGCAACAGAATTTGATTCGGCTGTACAGCCGCTGAAAACGGTGATGTTATACAGCTAATTTCAATTATCATATAATGTCAATGTGAGCGGATTTGTAATATAGTTGAAATTTAGGCATCCCCAGCTGAGCTAGCCAAAAGCAACTGTGGCAAAGTGCAAAAACTCCTTCAGTTTGGAGTTTTGGCCAGAGTGGAGAAAAAAATAGGCTCAGTCAGGGTGCCAGTTCTCCTCTCGCCGACAAAACAAACAGTGTATGATTATAATTCTGGCAACATTGCAGATGATTGGAGTCGTCATTCTGGAGACGGGTTTGTTGAGGATGTCGTGTCGATGCGGTATTTACAGGGGGAAGTTTAATTGACACGGTCTCTGCAGAAACTTCAGCGAGACGTTGGTCATATCCAGGCGCAGGTCAAACATCTGATCTGGATATGGCCCGGATCTGGCTGACTGCAGTAAACCACGGAATAAACAGAGAGACTAACATGGAAACACCAAAAAAGCTTTATAATATATTATGTTATTACATTATATTATGTTACATTCACTTACAGAAAACTAGTCATGTTTATATAGCTCAATGCAGCTAGTCTTATTGTTTAAATCTTTTTTTCCTTGATTTACCGCAAGCACCATGTTTTACCATGCCTAATATCGCTCCAGTGGCCTCGCTCTGCTCTAATGGCTTTCAGACCCACCCGGCTTCATACTACAGTAACGTTAATAAAGATTTAATATGCTCATCCATGAATATATCTGCCTGAGTCCCGTCTGTAACAAGGGGTGATCCACTGGAGGCGAGGTTGATGAACCCAAGTGCAGCTTTATTTAAACACTTAACATAAATCCAAACATAACCGTAAAACAAAGACTTGGCAAAAGAACATAAAACTTTACTTGACTTAACTTAGACTTGACTTAGACTTGACTTAGACATAAACTTGACTATACAAAACACTCACCAACAGTGCATTACAACATCAACAATAACTGACAAAGACTCTGGCAAACATGAGGGCTTAAATACACAAGGGCTAGTGACAAAACGAGGGACACCTGTGAACAATGATTAACCAATAAACCAATGAGAACAAGACACAGGAACACGAGGCAGGAACACATGAGGGCATGGAATCACATGACAAAGGACCACATGACAAGACCAGGAAGTGCATGACAAAACATGACAGTAAACATGAAACATGAACCTATACCAAAACACCTTTGTGACACCGTCAGAGTCTTTTCCGCCAGCTATAGAGGTGAAGACAACAATTCCCAAAATTCTAAAATGAGTGAAAATTTCAATGTAAATTATATGATAATTCATACTTTTACCACCCAAAAACACATTGTTACAATAAATATACATGCATTGTTCTTATAAGTCTAATAACATGATTAAGTACTTAAATACACATCTTTTACACATATCACAATTTTGTGAGGCTTAAATTAAAACACACAGACTGTAAGGTTTTTATTGTAGATTTTTTTTGTTTTGTTTTTTTGTTTTAAATTCATTCTCTGTTAAAAATCTGCACGGTTTGCTGTAACCTGCTCTGTCAGTACAGTCAGAAAAAGCAAAAGCAGTCACACAAGGGAAAATGGATCACTGTGTCCTCACTAAACCTAACCTTCTGTCTACTTCACTGTTGTCTCCTAAGAGCAAAATATAAAGAAAGTGCATTTTAGCCCATCTGTTTCTGACAGCTCATATGTTTGGGCGGATGTGTGAAGAAGGGGCATAGCTAGAGGAAGAGGTTGATTGAGAGGGATTTAGTGCTGCTGATGTTCCATCACTTGCCCACAAACTTCCAGAACCAAACACCCCCCTCGAAAGACACTAAGTTAATCCACTCTAAACAAGGATGAGTGTGCTTGCCAGTAAACTAAGAGAGTGCTCTGAGGATATTTCATGTATTGCTCCATCCAGTGTTTCTTTTGGCACAGGAGGATAAGCAGAAAAGGCTTTTGAAGAAAAGGATGCCTGCTACGGCTCTGCATCGGAGATGAAACACAAAGCGACGAGAACTTTTGTTTCTAAGTGTCTCAGTGATTTCTGCAGCACAGTCGATATCTTACAAGACTTTTTAACGGAAACCAACATTGCTCTGGTTAAACCCTATTCAAATCTCTTTGAAAAAAATTCTAATTTTAAATTATTCATCTGTGCATGTTATTTCATATATATAATATTATTGGGAAAAAATTGGGAAAAAAGTTTTGAATGGATCCATTCACTGTGGGTTCAAACAACCCAATATCTGGGTTTGTCCATTTTCAACCCAACTCGAGTTGTTTTTAACCCAGCATTTTTTAGTGTGTGAACAAATAGCCAAATTGCTATTTAACTTTTTATTTAAACATACTCACATTTAATTTGACTCCATTATTGTTCCAAAGTTTGGGTCAGTAAGATTTAATTTTTTATTATTTTATTCACCAAGGATGCATTTAAAAAAAAAAGAAGACAGTACACATTGCTACAAACAGTTAATTTTATAGTCACTAGTTGAGTTATTTTTTAATGAAAGCATAACTTAACTTAGGCTTGTTTGTTTACTTTTTAACAATAACAACAGCAACAAAAATGTGTGTCTATATATATATATATATATATATATATATATATATATATATATATATATATACATACATTTGTGTTGCTGTTGTTATTGTTATATAATATATTAATGTTATATAATATTTTTGGCAGATGTAAAGGCCCTTTCACAGCAAAAGTGAAATAAGTCTTAGTCTAAAGAAAAGTAAAGCTATATAGAAGACAAATGGTTAATGTAACAGCTCTTGTGGTAGCCTAGTAATATACAGCAGTCCAAAAAGTGCACGGTGGACAATAATTGAATTTACTGCATTAATGCTCATGCTTGGAAGTATTGTTCTCATGTAAACCCCAGCCAGGTTAGATCATAATTTTATAGGGGAAAAATGTGAGCTGGACTGAAGCCATGCACTAAATAGAAAGATGGGACAATGGTTTCTCATGAAACAACTCTCAAACACTGCATGATCTGATATTGGAGCTCAGATTAGTAAATATTTGTTGCAGAGCTTCAGTCTCTATTTATGTTGTGAGTCAAACTGTCACAAGCCAGCCAAGCATTCTAAGTCTATAGCATGCCGGCATGCTTTGCAAAACAATAGAATATATTGGCTCACAAAGGAAACTAAAAGCCTGAATGCCATCACATATTTTACTTCAAAGGATGAAAGGTAACAGTAGAAATTTTCAAGTGTAACTTACAGCAGCAAACTAATTTCAGCAACACATGGTCTTTTGAATGAGATTGCTGGAGAGAACGACATAATAGAGCCCATTCAACCTCTCAACTTTCTTTTTCAAAAGAACCAAATGGATAAGTCTAATTAATTAAATCATTTACATATCAAAACATTCATTTCTCCATGATAATGGAAGAAAACTTGAGTCGTCTGAAGGGGGGAGGGGTACCTGGCTGCACATAAAGGCTGGACTGTAGAAAATAGTAGAAAGACCAGACTAACCTTTCTCTTTATCTGATGAAGAGGGTCTTAAGCATGGCTTTATAATGAGCATCATTACTGGGGCATAATGCTAGAATCTATAGGGACTGGACCGGGCATGTCAATGACATGCAAAAGGGAACAATGAGAGAAACACAAAATGTTTGTACATATTTGGCCTCTCTGCTTGCCTCACACAACTATTGCTGCATTTAAATGGGAAACAAAGAAGATGAAGTGTGACCTGTGCACATGATAAAGGACCGTATGGCACTTTTCACTAATTTGGTTATATTGCAAATAACCTTGGCAGCGGTTAATGTCTGTTTAGTTTCGGTATAAAACAGATGTTCAATCATTTACCTTGCCCCTTCTCGGTCACTAAGCAGAATAATGTAATGCTAATGAGCACCTGAATGGCTGAAGTTGGTTAGTTAATCTGGAAATCGATGCGCTATATATATATATATATAAACTCAAATTTATGAAAAAAGAGTTTTATACTGAAACTCATTTTTGTGCTCCTCAAACCATTCCATTTTTGCTTTTGACAGGGTGCATTATCCTGTTGAAAGAGGCCACAGCCACCAGGGAATACTGTTTCCATGAAAGGGTGTACAGAGTCTGCAACAAAGCTTAGGTAGGTGGTACGTGTCAAAGTAAAATCAACATGGACGGCAGGACCCAAGGTTTTCCAGCAGAACATTGCCCAAAGCATCACACTGCCTCCCCTGGTTTGCCTTCTTCCCATAGGGCATTCTGGTGCCATGTGTTCCCCAGGTAAGCACGCACACGCACCCGGCCATTCACGTGGCGTAACCAGGCCACCTTCCTTCGCTGCTCCGTGGTCCAGTTCTGAAGCTCACATTTGGCTCTTTCAGTGGTACACTCTAAAAAATGCTGGGTTAAAAACAACCCAAGTTGGGTTGAAAATGCACCGACCCAACAATTGAGTTGTTTTAACCCAATGGTTGAGTTGTTTTAACCCAGTGGTTGAGTTGTTTTAACCCAGTGGTTGGGTTAAATGTTGCTTAAGACAACCCAATTGCTGGGTAAGAACAACTCAACCATTGGGTTAAAACAACCCAATTGTTGGGTCAGTGCATTTTCAACCCAACTTGGGTTGTTTTTAACCCAGCATTTTTTAGAGTTTAGACAGGGGTCAGCATGGGTACCCTGACTGGTCTGCAGCTATGCAGCCCCATATATATATATGCAACAAACTGTGATGCACTCTGTATTCTGACACCTTTCTGTCAGAACCAGCATTAACTTCTTGAGTAATACAGTAGCTCATCTTTTTATCGGACCACACAGGCCAGCCTTTGCTCCACACGTGCGTCAATGAGCCTTGGCCACCCATGACCCTGTCGCCAGTTTACCACTGTTCCTTCCTTGGACCACTTTTGATAGATACTGACCACTGCAGACCGGGAACACACCACAAGAGCTGCAGTTTTGGAGACGCTCTGACTCGACTCTGACTTGTCTAGCCATCACAATTTGGCACTTGTCAAACTGACTCAAATCCTTACACTTGCCTAAATTTGTGATTTATGTATTTCAATTCCATATAAAATTTCCATTCATTTGGATATAGTTTTAACATAAGATAATTAATGCTATGCAGGTTTATTATACACATATGAAACAGGTAAAGTTAACAGTTGACTACTAATAAACTGAGGCCCTGTTTCACAAACAGGGCTTAGACTAAACCAGTATTAGCCTTAGTCTGTGCATTTAAGTAGCTTTTTAAAAATGTGCCCTAAAAAACATAACTGATGTGCATCTTGAGTTAAAACAAGGGCACTAATATATATTAAGACATGCTTAAATTGAAGCGGATCAAGTTATTCATCATGGATGCGATATAAAAGTGCAGTAGGCTACTGCATGAATGTGTCAAAAGACTTCACGTGGGCACTGTGCTATAGGGAACTAGTACAGTACGCTCTGTTGTGCAAATCAAAGCGATGGCTGATGGTGAAAGATGGAAAGGCCTCTGATGCAGTACCCAAACCTGCTGATATCAAAGAGCGGAGATAATTCAGATTCATGCCCCTGTAGAAGCTCCTATCGGAATGTTTTCCTGAAGCCCAGCTTGCACGGTGAGAGACAGAACTGGATGCCCAAATGTTGCTTTAATCTAATACAGTTCAAGAATCATGTCAATATCAGTCTGCAGGTGCTGTTTCATCATCAAAAACAAACAAGATTGTACGCAGACTCGAAGAGGGAGGACTCGTCCACAGACTTCCCAATATTGCGGTTATCTTTTAAATCAAGACATAAAATAATTTTTTGGGAGATGACTGTAGTAAGCATTGACTGATTCCTGCAATGTTCAAATTAAACTTACAGTTCTCCAATTTGATGGATAATCGGTGTTCCAAAAGTGCTGGTATACCACTGGACTTTTCACTGTTTGCATAAGCGACTTTGAGATTGTGGTAACACTTATTTTATAGTGTTCTTGTTACATATGCGACCCTGGACACCAAAGCCAGTCATAAGGGTCAATCTTTTGAAATTGAGATATTTTTAATATATTTATGATATATTTACGATAGGAAATTCTTAATGGATCATGATCTTTACTTAATATGTTAACCAGGATTGTTTATCAAGACGTTGCTCATCGATCTGGCAGTCACTATGGCTTTCCAGGATACATTTGCATATTTGGGACTGTTATTGAATCCACATGCATAATGCGTTTTGAAAACAATAAAATCACCATTGTAATTCAGTGCATTTATGAGATGGTCATATGGTAACATGCAGGGGAAGTTGTTGCAGATGAAATATAACACAGAAAAAATGAAATAAATATTTGTTATTAAGTTAGTTTTTGATCATTAATAACTTTTACTAATCATAGGGCTTACAAACATGTCATTCTAATATTTCCTTCAAGTGCAATGGGCTGTGGGCATATTATGAGTGGGTGCTTCTCATGTCTTGTGTGTGCATCCTTGTTTCCTTTCCTCATGCCTTACCTCCACCCCCTTAGGATGGGAAGGATACACCCGTTATCCTCGCTCATGTCTCCTCAGAGAGCTTCCTCACTCCTCGTTCCTTGGCTCCTCGTGATGCAATTAGAGAATTGAGATGGCCATCAAAATGGCTGAATTCGATCAGTTTCCGGATCACAGGCTTGAATACAGAGGAATGAGGAAACATCAATTTAAGCATTGAGAAGCAGCCAGTGTGCACAGATCCACACTTCAGAAATCTAACCTGTTAAAAAAGTTGTTTTTTGTTGGTTTAACTAAAAAAAGTAAGTAACCTGGTTGCCTTAAAATTTTGAGTTTATTGAAATAAATTTTTTTAGTTGATACAATGAAGGAATTTTGTTTAATAAATAGAAACTCAAAATATTATTGTATTTGAACCACATAAAAATATGAAAATAGCACTATTTGGCATGTTTCACTCCGTCATCAGAAATAAAACACACAATTACCCAATATGCTTACAAAATCTTTTACTAATATTTTAATAAAGGTTGTTATTAAAAGTAATAAAATATTTTAATTTTTTTTAATTGTATTAACTCCAAATTTTAATTTCAATGAACTCAAAATTTTAAGGCAATGAGGTAACTTTTTTTCTAAATATTTTTTTTTTACAGTGTAACAGAAATAGTAGACCATCCGAGGACTTTTGGCATGATCTTTTCAGGATTTTATGCTTTAGGCCATACTTACTTTTCAAATCGCACATATAGGATAGATAATATAGCAACAAGTGATTGTCCTTATGAGGGAGTCAACGAATCATTCACACATTCATAAAAATAAAAGATCATTCAGAAACAAAACAACTGAGTTTGTTCAAATACATACTGATTATGTTTGCTAGCATAACAAATAAATCGAATTTTGTGTCTAAAATGTAAGTTACTCTTAACTTCTTCATTGAAGTGTTAAATAATAATAATAAGCCCAATAATAAAAATAAAATTATAATGAAAGCAATAGACTTATGCCTGCAGCCATGCTGTTGGTGTGAATAACAGCTCAGCTCTGTGATATTATCTAATAACAGCAGTGAGGGAAATGTTTCTCTGCATAGTGGTAACAAATTTAAGATCCCCTTTTATGAAAGACACTGAATTAAATGTTAGATAAGACAAATGATTATTTGCTACCGTTTGATAAAATAGCATGACTTTAATATAGGCCTAATCATCTTTGAGCTCCTGTGCAGGGGTTCAAACAAATGGGCATAATGTATCATTTATATATTAATTTTTTTCTTTTTTTTTCTTCAGAGTTTCTCTTTATTGCACTGTGAGTATTTCAACCTCTTGTCCTTGAACAAGAAACGCATCTGCCTCACAGGAACAGAACGGTTATTGTGAATTCTCCCTTCATACTAGCTGTTTAAGGCCACGCATCTTCACTGTTTCTCTTCTAACCTTGAAGGTCCTTTCTTTGTGATCAAGCTCCAGCATCAGCATGTCACTCATCTTTTAGCAACCATTCATTGCTGTACCGCTAAAGGGGAACATCATGTGAAAATAAAGTCTGGATAGATGCAAAGAGAAGCCTTTGAAGTGAGAGCAAATATTTGGATTGTAAAGCTATTAAGATGCTGCCAACACTTTGTTCTTGATTTTAAGATGAATACTGCTACTGTGAGCTACTAATATTTAAAGTTAGTGGAAAGGTTTATGATTCCCAAATAATAGCTGAAGTAATTGAAAAATGAAATGCTTGTGTCGCTTTAATCAAATTTGCCAGCTTTCCGCTTTAACCCAGCAATCTTTAAAAAAAATCATGGCGGATCTCCGAGACAGCATTCCAAAAATATCAAAGTTATGACGGGAATGTGTGATAGACAACTCAACTAAAGCAAACACTGCACTATATCAGTCAGTATAAGCATATGCTGATGCTATGCAGCTAGTGCTGCCTGTCAATCATTTTCTATTCACAGAGCTCAAAAATCCTTCAGATGTTATGGGCTGAGACGTCAGCACAGAACCATGCAAATGCAATATGTATAATTTAATGGCAGTGACTTAAATCAGTAAAAACAGGCTTCTTGATGTTTGGACCGGGTCAAAGAATCTCTCTGCTCCCAGTCATCCAATGATGGTGTTCAAGAGAGACACCAAAGGCATTTGATTTTTTTGCAAAGAGACTGGTGTGTGTTTGTGTTTGTGTGTAAACAACACTATAGACTTTGATTTCACCTCAAAGCTGCTGTAAACACACACTCCTTTTACCCGCACAAACAGATGAAGACCATAACGTTTCTCCTCTTCGGCTCCCATGATGCTCTCCGGGTGGCATATTGACAGTTCAATTTGACGCTTCTCTGCTATAGTTAGTGCTGACACTACCCACACCCCTCGGCTGTCCTAAAACTGATGACAGACCACCTCTGCGTGCGGTTTACCTTCAATAGCCTGCCTTAAATAGAAACACCACAACAATTAAACTTAATAAACTGTATTCTGATTCTACCCTGTCTATGTTTTCCATTAGTCATGTTACTAATGACAGGAAATGGGGTCTATATAGGTCAGGAGAGTAAACATGAGTGAGTTGTAATAGTCAATTTTATCAATTAGACATGCACTATACATATCGTGTATATGTATATAATTTGATATATAAATATAATTTTATATATATATATATATATATATATATATATATATATATATATATATATATATATATATATATATAATATGATATTTATGATATATAAATATCAGCCTCTGATTGGCTGCAGTCAGTGAGCAACACAATCTGATTTCTTGCGTTGTATTTTCAGTGTGCTGTTGGTTTGATATAGATGTGTGTACGACTAACACGATTCTTCTCTGCCAGTGTAAACTCATTAAACATATTTACACTTAAATCACAACTAAAATATGGCTTATAGCACACACTGCATATATTAAAAAATGGGCTTTTAGTGCATATAATTTAACACTTATTTATTCATGCTTAATTTAAACAGTTAAGCATGAATAAATAACCTTAAACATTATTTAACTTTAAATATAAAGCTTAATGATATTAATTATGTATTTTGAAAATATGCTTTTAGTGCATTGTTAATTTGTTAATGACAATTTTGAGCAGTTTAATATACAAAAAATATTTATTATAAGGTAATGTTCAAATAAGTACACTTTACAAAAGTACACTGAACTTTCATTTAAAGTATTTTTTTAAAATATAAAAATATATAAATTAAATATATTTTTAGAAAATATACTAAAATACAATTATTTTGAAGTATGTTAAAAGTTGTATTGTGAAAATATGATACTAATATATTTTTTTTATATATTTAGAGGTGGTACAATTTTTGTAAGTATAATTTTAATATACTATTGGAAAAGAGAATGTATTTGAAATATAAAAAAAGTATACTTTTTTTCACCAGGGTACCCATCACAGGAAACATCACTTAGAATGATTTATAAGATATTTTCCTCATGGGGACCAAAAAATCTCCCCACAAGGACAAGGATTTCGGATATTGCCATCTTTGTGGGGACATTTTGTCCAGTACACTGAGTTACAGACTTAAAAATGAAATGTGTTTTAAAATGTAACAGCATACAACCCATTCTCTCTAATGTGCCTGCGGAACTAACCTTTCCCTCACCCCTTAGACTCTCGCTGTTTAACCATACTTACCTCAGCCCACTTAGAAGAAACTGTGTGGTGTGCCCCAGGATGCAGAGATCCAGCCCTAGGCATCCCAACCCCCTCACCGTCCTGCCACAGGGCTGGACCTACCTACATGAATGCTTCTCGGGGTAGAGCGGCTGGCATGGTCCACTGCAGCCCCAGCCTGTCAATCTCAATTGGGACAGGATACTCTGCACAGATCATCTGCATGTTTGCTGGCTCCCGACGGCAAGCCTGGAACACCACAGGATGTGACTCAACTGCCAGGAGGCAGAGAGGAGTAGGTAAACAAGTCAGACACAGAGAGAAGCAGCTAATGAGAGGTGATGTACTGTATGCATTTGCACTGTAGCTGCTATGCATGTGACAGAGAGATTGCACTGAATAATGTGAGGCTTTGGAGTTTGACAAACTGTTAAAAGCTGGTTTGAAAAAAGCTGTACAATGGTGGGGGAAAATCTTGCTATTGTTGTTAAAATATTCAAGGCCACAAAGTACATACCCCACCCCCATATATATTAATTTAAATTCTTCTGTGTTCAAATTTATCTTAACAGCTTAGAAATGTTAGACTCGTTAAAGGCATGTTCTGGGTTCAAATTTAAGACCAGTTCATTACCACAAAAGTAGCCTTCGAACATTAAAAACGTTGTTGTTAAAGTGAGGCACACAATGGAAGTGAATGGGCCAATCACTAATCATAAAAAACGGCATTGAAATACCATCTGTTTTAATAGTAGCCACAAGATGTGAACAATATGCATGTTATCATTATTTTAGTGTGAGAAAAATCTTACTAATTTTACTGCGTAGTTTTATCCAGTTTACAACTTTTTTATGAATATTAGTCAATGTTAAAGGGGTCATGAACTGGCTTTTTCATACTATTGTCTGAGGTCAACTTATGACGTTTGCATAGTTTTTACATTCAAAAACATCATAATGATTAAGCAATAGGCTATTTTGTACCCTGGTTTTGAGGCTCTCTCAAGAAATGCTCTGTTTCTGTAGGTGTGCCGCACTGACTTTGACGTAAACGCCCACGGATGGGATTGGATAAGATTTGCATATATAATGAGCTTCAGCTCCCCTGTCAGTACATGGGGGAATTGTTTTGAAAGCGTGTGGGAAAACAGCAAACGGAATAAAGCGTTCACAGGGCTCACTAAGGCTGCATTTACACTGCAGGTCTTGATGCACAATTCCGATTTGGTGACTATATCCGATTTTTTTTTGACGACCCGCTTACATCATCTTTTCAAAAGCGACCCGTATCCGATATTTGCATTTACACTGTACACTGGCAAAACAGCCCAAGACGTTCTTAACCGGTGAAAGAAAGTAAAACAGCGCGATATGCCAGAGTCCTGCACGGGTCCATTTTTGGAGACCCGCCCCCGCCCGTACCCGCAAGGTTTAGCACCAGATCCGACCCGTGACCCGTGAAAATATCAAAATTAAATCCGCACCCGCCCAGACCCGTTAATATTTGGCCCGTTACCCGACCCGTGCCCGCGATAAATCACACGCTAAAACATTCAAATTAAAACATGCTTTATTTTTTATCCTGCACCTCTCTCAACATCAACAGCGTCATGAATGGGCTAGTGAAACAGGCAAAAGTGCCTTTAAAGACTCATTGTCAACAATTTCATATAGCTACTCCACTCACCAACTTTACTTTTACTTCATCCATTGCTACTCCTGCAACGCTCGCTCCATCTGCGCTACGAGAGGCATCAACAAAAGTTTCAATGTCGCTGTGGTTGTGACGTGATGGGTCAAATGGCATATCGTTGTTGCGTGTGTGTGTGTAATGGTAATTCGGACATAGAAATTGTAATAGCCTACAATGTGTTCGATGGGGGATGAAGGAGGCGGGAACCGGCGAACATTTAAAAGACTTTAACCAAACAAAACGAAAGTAACGTGGGCAGCCCTCATGGACATCTGCCAAGCGCACACACATAAAACGTAAACACAACTGAACGTCAAATCCAGGTCTGGTGATCTCTCGTCCTTATATGCTTCCGAGCTCCCTCAGAGGACTCGAGACCGGTGTGGCTCGCAGGTGACGCTCATTCACAATCACGCGCCGGTCTCGCTGGCTCGCTCTCGCTCGCTCTCTCGTTCACTTTGCCACAGAAATATTGCACATATTTTTCATCCGGCCATCCGCGCTACTACCCGCCCGCACAGAGTTAATTATCCGCCCGCATCCCCGCCCGTGAATTTTATAAATGTCACAATCCACCCGTTTTAGCCACTTTTATGCGGGTACCCGCGGATACCCGCGGGTACCCGACCCGTTGCAGGACTCTGCGATATGCAATGGACACAGACAAAATGATTGCACAATGTTTTGCTGTCTGCACTGTTCTACACATCTTTAAAGTCGGCAAAACATTTATCTCTTAAGGCGGAGAAAAAAAAGGAAAGCCCTTGACGGGGTTGCCAGGTTTTCACAACAAAACCTGTCCAATTGCAACTCAAAACTGTGATAAAGTAGCCCAATGCCGCATGAAAACCGCAGACTTGGCAACACTGGGTCGTAGTTTGTGTCCACCTGAGTTGGCGTCATTCGCCTCCGTCCTTTTTTCAATGACGTACGACTCGCATTTACTGGGGAATATCCGATTTGACCGCTTACATGGCAGACGCAAATGCACGCATCCGAATCATATCAGATTTATTACCACATATGAGTGAGGCCTGAATCCGATCTGAGGATATCGGAATTCATGCGTTTTTTTACTGCTTACACGTTCACATGTCATATGCGATCTGAGCCACATGAGAGGAAAAAATCGGAATTGGGTCACTTGAACCATGCAGTGTAAATGAGGCCAAAATGTCTTTATCAAACAAACACAACGATTCATCTCTCATCCACCTGCAATTGATTGGAATGCTATTTTTGTATTACTTGTCCCGTCCGATCTGTGATTATAACCATGAACCACACACACGCGCATGCCCTTCAAATATCAAGTCAATAAAGTCAACAATGCACATCAAGAAAGGAATGCTATTTCTCTATTTAAGATAGCCCGTCGGCAGGCTGGGCTTACGTTTTGGTAGCCCATTTGAAAAACACATAGCCCCCACATTGGGCTTCATATTGAGCCCATAGGCTACATGTCCGAGTCTGATCATTCGACCTGTGTCTTGTTCACAAACTATTCCACGGTGAAATGCAGTGAACAAATGTTCAATGTCTTATGCACGTGAGCTGGAACCGGCATGTTTATTGCTCGGTAGTGTGATCCGTCTAACTCCACGAGTCTGTACACGATGACGTCAAGGGTTGGTACATTCTGAGATCGAGCATATTCTGGGGTTTGTTTCAATAAAAGCTTTTCTTTGACTAAGGAAGTTTTCAGCTCCGAAGCTTACAGGATATTTTTATATCACAATGAACTTTTATATATCAACGGCTCAAGGAAAAGTTGACTTCATCACCCGTTTAACTGATCTTAACTTGTACTGGACCCGTAATATTCCTTTAATGCCAAGTAACTTTAACAAGTTGCATCATAACTTGTATAACTTGCATAGCTTTAGTCTTTGTAGCTCATATACAGTGAGGCTTTCTTGCTGAAAGCAACATGATTTGTGACATCTCAAATTAGCTTCTATCTGTAATATATTTAGACTGGCGTAAATGCAAATTACATTTTACATTTAAAGGGGTAGTAAAACACATTCTTTCAAAGGCTTAATTGAGTTTGCGGGGTGCACTGTAACGTGTTTAGACTTCTTTTTAAAAAGTTGCATTACTTTTTATATATTTACCTTTATTCTAAAGTGCTCTGTCCCTCATTGTAAAAACAGCCTGATTGTTTCAGGGTTCTATGAAGCCGGTCCCTCGATAATTCGCAATGGACTCAGATTGGTAAGCTGGCCCAGCTGTGTTCTGATTCGCTAAGGCAAGCGCCTAGTGCACATGTTTGTAGATCGGTAAGTTATCACGGGCTGTGGACGGAGCGCCGCCATTACATGTTTTCAACACTGACAGGGAGTCGGAGGCTGCTGGATTTACAACACAACATCCTACACTGCACCTGATATATGTAATGTGACATTACGTGAGGGAACAGGGTCAAAAATGGTTGTGTTATTTGATCGGTAAAGTTATCACGGGCTGTGGGCATCCACAACACCATTATATTACAACACTGATGGAGCCTGCCGGATTTACAACACAAGATCATCCGCTTCTCCTGTTATAGGGTGAATTCAAGGTGATTAGAACACTTTTGGCATTGAGATGACTTGGGAAAAGTGTTATGTGAATTCAGGGTGATGTTATATTACGGTGGCATTACGTGATGGAAACATTACGATGGAAACAGAGTGACATTACGTGATGGAAAAGGGTAGAAAATGATTGTGTTAGTTGATCGGTAAAGTTATCACGGTCTGTGGGCGTCCGGCTGCCGTCAAACACTGACGGAGATGGGGCATGCTGGATTTACAACCTGAGATCATCCACTTCTCCTGATATATGTGACATTTTTGTGATTGTGTAATGTAATTTGAAGTGTATGAAACCTAAAATAAACATTAAAAGACACTGCTCAGTCAGTCTCACACTCACTCAGTCTCTGGCTCAGCGCCAGTCAACGCGCTAAAACCATTGATCCCAAACTCCCCCGTCCCTGGAAGGCTAAACAAACTGGACCTGTAATCCGGATGAAAATAACAGCGTTTCATCTGCATTGCACAACAGCCAGCCTACTATTCCACAGCAATAAAAAATGGCCTTGCCCCCCTAATTTAATATTCTCAGAGGAGGGATTTATGTAAATATTGGAGCTGCTGATGTCAGCTAGCCTGGAGGAAAAGGCTGTAGTTCCCTACCGGCCGTTTGCTGTAGTCCTTAAAAATTGATTTCTTTAAAAGCAAATATCTCCCTTTGCTTTAAACTTTGAATGTTGTCACTTAGCAGATGTTGTTTATGCTCAAAGAGCAACATTACACACCAGCTAAAGTTAGAAAAGTGACATTGTGTTTTACCACCCCTTTAAATAACTTCTAATTGCTGACAATAACCTTAAGCTTTAAGAAACGTGCATGTGACCCGAGAGGATTGAAGGGGAGATACAATATCACACCATACAGTGACTGCCGCTGTATAAATATTAATCCACCTGTTTTCCCAAGTCCAGCAGGGCCCGAACATGATCCGAATGGTTCCATTCACACCTGCACAAGGTGAGGGTGATGGGATCAGCTTGTGAGAGCCGGTTAGGTGTGAGATGTGTGAAGCCACAGGTACAGAGGAGGATGGCACCAAGATTGCATCAGACTTTTCTCCAGAGAGCTTTAGGGCTGTGCATCTGTCTGGCCACTAAAGAGATTAAAATGCCAAGAGTCATGTGTTGTGACGGTCAGAGCTGCTATATATTTACTGACGTACAAAATGACCAATATCATGACTCAACTCACAGTGTCAGGTGTGACTACACAGGTTAAGAAACTATAATTCCCTGTCCACACCTTTAAAGCGTGAATCTTACGGCCCGCCGGTTTTAGGAAGCGCTATGCCCCTAAAATTCCTTCTGTCAGCTTGCTTTGGATCTACTTGATAAAAGGAGAGAAGCAACCTCAGTGTGATTTTGGACTCTGCCCAAGGAAAAAATCCACAGAGTACAGTGGAATTCACTTCCAAGATTCACTTTTTATGTTTAGGTGCTCAGCCTTAGCTGATGCTTTCTTCTCACAAGCCCGCAAGAGCTATGGAGGATACATTGAAGTTTATTATATAACAGCTCTGGATCTTCAGAGGCCTTTTAGCAGAAACTGTAAGTTGACCCAACTCAATCCATTCCAACCGCATGAGCAATTGCATTCACTGATCTGATCGTCTTATGTGTTTCATCTCCCAGATGTTGTCTAAAGTCACACAAAGCATAAGTTATGTTGAGATTTTTTTTTTAAACATATATATCAGATTTCTCACTCCTTCAGTGATTACATGATTTTGCTGTATATTCAAAGTGAGTCAGAATAATCTTTAGCCTGACGTGGTCATACTCAATTCTAGTCAGAATATGAGTCTGAAACTGCTCCATTGGGCTGTGATTATGGGGCGTGTTTCAACCGAACAAGGAGACATCAATTGGATAGACCTACAACCAATCAGAGCAACGAAGCGACGCATTGTCAAATGTCAACTGCACTGTGTTGCCAAGTCCGCGTTTTTTCCCCCATGGGTTGTTTTCTATGTCCGCGGGTTGAAGCGACTATTATGTGATATATAGACCCATGAGGGCGAATTTTAGCAGGTAACCTTGCCAAAATAACACACATTTTACCCCCCAAACGCCATTTCCCCCCCGGAAAACCCCCCGAGAAGCTATTGTTTAGGGCTAGTAGTTGGCGGGTTTTGTTGTAAAAACTTGGCAACCCTGTCTGCACGTGCGCTGGAATCAGGCTGGAATACACGATCTTTGCCGGTGTTGTAAAAAAAAAAAAATAATTAAGCAATACACAGAGTACTTACCCAACATGATCATCGTTTCTGAAATTCTGAAATTGTGAAGAAATTGTGAAGGTGAATGCATATACAAACAAGCTCTCCGTTTAAGATTTGAACAAATATAATCCAAGTGCCTTTGATGACGTGCATGATTACGTTACTGTTGATCATCTGTCCATCATCGTCTAAAGCCCGCCCTGAAGATTTCATTGGTCCGAACCTGTTCGGGGATAATTACTCCTCTATGGAGCAATGCCAGACCGAACTGCCCGACCTAAAAAAAATGTGGGCGGGACTAAGTTCGGCTGGCATCCAGGCTAAATAATCTTACTTATCTCTACCAAATATTAGTATGTGGCTTTGGTTAACTGTCAGGGTTATGGTCTGTTTAGTTGTTTCTGTGTTCTTGTTTTCCCTCTGTCTCTTTGGTTACTGATTATTTTCACCTGCGCTTGATTTAGCTCCCTTTGATTGCCCAGTGTATTTAAGCCCTCGGTTTCTGTTACTCCTGGTGCCCGTTCTTTGTGTGTGGTTTACGCAGTTATCTGAATGTTGATAATTTGACATTGTTACGAGGTTAGTGTTAAAGGAAGAAGGAGGCGGGAGACAGTTTTACTCATTGAGAGATTTAGGCCTAGTCCATGTGTACATGGGTATTTTTTCCCCCATTTAAAAATAACGTGTCCACATGAAAATGCAAAAACACGCTATGAAGCGCTGTCACGAGTCTGCCAAACCAACAGGTGGCAATGTAATGCCGCATTCCAGGCAACCAGTATCCCGTGTTTTTCCAACCTTCTACCCATGGAAAGTGCACTGAAACAGCCATTAAACCTGTGACTTCCCACCCATGAACTCGTACTAGATCGATGTCCTCCCAGTTACGAGATCTAACATACCTGGCGCCCTCAAAACAACAATGGTAGCCCCTACGGATGCGCTGTTTATGGAAGTCCTACATCAACCAAATCATTTATTAAAATAAGGTATTGCGCTATGTTATTTATCAGCAAATGTTATGCGTCAGGCCTATCAACAGCTTTTCTAGCATTAGCTAGTTTTCAGTCCATTGACTGCAATGATAAATGAATACCAAATACATTTCCAAATATACAAATAATGTAAAATAAAAGGTATAACAGCTTCTCTTGCCTTATGCACATTTTTTCTCCTCTGTTTCCCTCAAATAAGCAAGGAGTAAGCAACTTTGGCAATATAAATTATTGTAAATGAGCTTAAGCCCCTATGGTCTGCCATGGTTTGTTTATAGTTACCACAATTCCTTGCTCTCAGGCCATTTAGCGTGACTTTGCCTGGAACAATACAAAGTCTTGAGTCGTGGTTTGAAGTCGTAACTTACGGGTTCAAAAACCTGCCTGGAATGCAGCATAACCCTAACCATAAAGCCATTTTGGCCAATCAGAAGTCTGGAATAAAAAGTATATTGTTCCGGTTCTGACGTTTAAATGTCCGGATATTGCGTTTACGTGTGGACGAGCGGCCAACCTAACAGTCTGCTAATGAGAGTTAGTTAACATGTAGATGCAAAGACACACACACACACAAAATAGGATCAATCTCACAACAGGCTTTTCTGTCTCTGCACATTTTGTTCATACCACTGAAACTGATGTGAAATTCATTCACCATGTCATCGAATGCCAACAATGTTCCATATAAATGTTGATTGTGGGGACAACGGCTCATCGAGTACACTGATGTGATGCAGCGCTCCGTACAGAGGACAACTAATGTGGCAGAACTTATGTGGCTTGTGTCTGAACATGTTACCGCAGTTGTATTTCACCCGGCACGAGAACAGCCGCACGCCTTAAGACCATCTCCCCATGCTCAGATTAACCTGATTATGGTTATTCTATGTCCGTGATAATCCTGTATGGTGGGTTAGGAGGATATAACCGCTCAGGGATGATAAACAGAACTGCAGTCTCTCAACAGCAGGAGCCCATTCGCAGACAATAGGGTGGTGATTGGTGCTACTCAGCATTAGCAGTGAGAAAGCCCTTGAGTATGACAGGCACTAAGAAGAACTGAAAAAAAAAAAAAAACTGACAGTGTATATTAAAGTCAATATTCATTCTCACGGAGGGCTAATGAAAGGCCATTCGGGGGTTTTTTTTTCAATAGCGATCCAATCAAAGTGACTTTGCAGAGGGTTTCTGTCGCTTACAATGTCATTTGCACTGCAGATAGAATGTTAGATTTAGAAGGAGACATAAATGGCATCACAGTTGAGAGGCTTCTCTTTCTCATTTATGCATTTTATCCAACAAATCTAAATAGCATCACGTTGCCATGCATCCAGTGCACTGTCGCTTGCCCATTCTTAAATATTGTCATCTACCAGCTCTGAGGGTGATTAAACTCTAAGGGTTTTTGAATTCCTGTAGGAGGCTTCAGTCTGGCCAGCTAATCCATCAGACCAGCCTAGATGAGTCGTGTGGATCTGTGCCCTAATCAGAATGAATGATGCCGCAGTGATCAAGGATGCAGGTCAATCTCTTCCCAAACTTCATTTACATGAAATGGTCCAGCCTCCAGTACAGCATTCAAACGCCTGGCTACAAGCACGGTTTACCAAATATCTTGTGCCCTTGAGATGCTGTCCCTGTGGACGAAAATGCAAAAGTCAGCAGAACGCCCCCCCTGGATCATTACAGTTTTGGCATTTGATTATGGTTGTTATTGGCATAGTGTAGAAACCACCCTGTACAGGCAAATTTAATATGCATAATACACTTGCAAAACATATGCTGTAGCCATAAAATATTTGCACTTTCTAAATGACAGAAATCTATAGAGATTTCAACTATAAAAAATTTCTGGCGACCAGACAATATACACAATAGAGATGCATTATTAAACTTAATATTTGTATAATTACTTATATTTATATACACAACTGTTTAAAAGTTTCATGTCAGTAAGATTTTTTTAAAAGAAATTAATAATTTTATTGAGAAAGGATGGATTAAATTGATTGATCAAAATGCAGTTACAAAATATTTCTTTTTCAAATTATGTTCTTTTGAACATTCTATTCATCAAAGAAGCCTGAAAATCATATCATGGTTTCCATAATGATATTAAGCAGCACAATTGTTTTCAGCCGTGATGATAAGAAATGTTTGCATATTAGAATGATTGATCATGTGACTTTGAAGACTGCTTTGTAATGCCTGCTGAAGATCCAGCTTTATCACATGAATAAATGACTTTAATATTAAATTAGAAAACAGATATTTTAAATTATAATAATAATAATTCACAACATTACTGATGTTACTGTATCTTTGATAACCGTAAAGGGGAGATCGGGTATAGTTGTAACACTACTAATTGCACGAATCACGGATAAGATAGGAGTCATATGACATGTCAGTTTCCTCTGGCTTCCTTTACAATCCCACATGGAGGTTTTCTAGTCTGTGTTGCTATCTCTCCTAAAGCTACAGCAGAAAATCTAATTCCGAGATAAGAAAGTAAAAAAAAAAACATAAAAAAAACATTGTTTAGTACTTCTACTGTTGTAGATAATGTTATAACCTAAAGTTATATCACCCATACACAAACCCATGAATGTACACGTACAGACATGCACAAACAAACGCACACGTGTGCATGCACAAACATACACACTATGCGCACACACTCCCCATATTCACCCATATTTTGTTGTTGTAGCCAGTAATTTAAAATAAAACTGTTGTTGTGGCATATCACTTCGACTACTGTTTCTCTGCATTTTGTCAACCTGTTACAACTTAACTTATCCCTGTAGTTGTAACAAAGGACCAATTAGTTTTTGTCAACATCTCACAAAGTCTGTCATATAGTTGGATACATTTAAATTGTTGCCATTTGTAGTATGTGGGTACTTTGCCTAAACGTTTTAGACATGTAGCTAAAAAAGGGGGTAGTTTTAGGTGCTGAAGTAAAAAGTGTTGCAACCATACCCAGTCTCCTAGCCTGACAAGCCAGACCAACATCAAGATGTTTGGTCTGGAAACTCACCATTGACAGGGCTCAATCCGAGGGGCGGGATAAACGGTTGTCTTTCAAACTCCCTCTGCACGCGATAGGATAGCGCTACACCAACCAGAGCAACGGAGGTGAAGAGGAGCAAGTTGACTGGCCTGTGTGATTGGCCTGACCAGAGTTTGTTTTTTACAGCTCAGAAGGGTATTGAGAGTTGCTAGACGAGACTCACAGCTGATTGGATTTGCTGCCACTAGGGTGCGTCTAGATTTCTAGGCTACCAATCTCCTACTTGTTCAAAATCTTACAAACCCCAGACTTTTGAATGGTGTATGATAAAAAATGATATAAGAATAAAATAGTATTGCAGTAAATAACATCATTGTTTCTATCAGCAATACTTTTACACATTAGACCTCATGGATTACATTAAAGTTGTATACAGATTACATCATACACCATTGTTGGTGGGCAGGGCCTCAGCTCAGTGCACACTTCACAGGGGCCCTCAAGATTTCCAGTATACACTGCAGGTAGAAGTCAATTCACCAACTGTGGGTTTGTTTTAAACAAAGTAGATGTGGTGCTGACAGGCTGTATTTTAGTTCCAAGAAAAAGAACCAATTGCACCTCAGCTTCTACAAGTGGTATACGAAAATGTTCACATTTTCCTTTGGCTTGCCAACAATATTCTTCACAAAAGAATGGTCCATTTTGTGGTATGGCACTTCACTTTTTTAACATCTCTCTTTTGAAGATGCAAGAAGATGTGTCGTGTAATGGCATGCTTTTGATATGAAGTGGCAGCATTTAACTGAAGGAAAGCGAAGAGATCTGGCTGAAGAATGATGACAGAGTATCAAAGCAGATAGAGCACTTAAGACTCAACTCTAACTGAGAGCCTCTTACAGCTTTCATCAGATGAGCCATGATCTAGATATGACATTCCTGCCTGCTGCCCCTCATAAAAGTTTTTCTGCCAGCCAACACAAAACTCTACAACTGTGACACACGGCTTGGCGGCCTATCTCCAAAGATAATTGAAAGAGTTTACAAGGTTCGAAAACTAGCCTTGCTCAGGCGGTTTAGAGAACTCATTTTCTGAGTGGCAATTTACAGTTGATTTGCGGACACTTAAGAAAGGTATAGAGGGGTCTGTCTTATCCTAAAGTTGTGCAGCCTGAGGCCTGTCTGTCCTAATCTGCAGATTGAGGTTCTGATAGCTCTATGTGTGTCTGATTGCTCTCGGTTTCCCTCAGGGGAACTGCCCTCCCCCAAGCTGTGTCCTCCTTCTCTTGACTGGCTATAGTTTTTCCCTCATCATTGTTCAGGCACCCTATTTTGATCATAACAATTAACTTAGAGGGGAAAAAGGAGGTATCTGCAAGGCAAAAACTGGTAGCTGTTCCTTTTTTCCCCTTTTTCAAGTAAACCTGCAAAATTGAAGTGTGTTAATGAATTGCTATTTTTAAAGCAAATGCTAGAATTTGAACTTCTCCCAGCATTCTGCTGTGCTGTTTTTTGCGAGATGTGTAATGTGCAAATGTAGCTGTAGCCTTAATAGCAGGCTGAGAGCAGCTCTGGGACTGTTTTTGCTTTTTATTCACACTATTAAATATATTTAATGTAAAAATAAATAAAGCAGTCAATAACTTTAAAACATTTCCAGAGATGCATGATATCTTATTTATTCATCTAAAGGACGCAAATGTATGCAGTAAAACTGCCAGATGCACAATGAAAACAGATAACACTGCCAATAACGGCATATTGTCTCAGCTTTAAGGTGATGAAAAATCTGATTTTTATATATATAAAATCCCATTTTTTCAAAGCTGAAACAACACAATATAACACTATATATATATTTATTATATACATTTTATTAAATTGAATATGCAAAATAAAACTTTATCTATTTTTATGTTGTAAATGTGATGTGAAAGGATTTAAAGAGGCCAACCACCGTGAAAGAACTGCAGAGTTCAATAGCTCTAAATGGAGTCAAGGTGCACAAGTCAATGCACTATAGTCAGTCCTATAATTCTGCATAACACTGGACTGTACAGGAACGAGACACAAAAGGAACCATTAAGCACCACGTCTGGAGATTGTCAAAAGGCATAATAGGGACTCTGTTGCAAAGTGTAAAAAGATTTCATGGTTAGATCACACCAAGATAGAGCTTTCCAGCCAAATTTGTAAGCGATGCTTGTGGTGCTAATCTAACACTGCCCACACCTTCAAAAGCATTATACCTTCAGAGAAGTGTGCTGGTGGGGGTGCATCATGCTGGGAGACTGATTTTTATCAGCAGGACTGGGCATCTTGTTAAAATCAAGAGAACAATAGATGGTGCAAAATGCTGAAAAATACAATGAGGAGGTATTTCAGCCTGCTCAAATAAATTAGTAAAAGTGTATTTCAGCAGGGCATAAAAGGCAAAATTAACATTGGAGAGGCTAAAGAACAAACAAAAAAAGAAATGTTGAAATTGACCAATCAAAGCCCTGATCTCACTTCAATTGGGAATCTGTCACTCTGCTTGAAAATTGCAGAGCACAAGCACCATTCAAATAATTTGAACAAGCAAATCTTGTCGTAAGATAGACTGAAATAGCTCTTGAACTGCGTGCACAGCTGTCAACGCTGCAAAAGTATGTTTTAAATGTGCATTTTTATAAAATATTAAACATCAAAGTTCCTTCAAAGTTATTCAACAATGTAATGTATACTGTACACCGAAGACTTCTGCAAGGCACTGTATATACAGAAAGTGAGCAAGCGAGAAATATGAAGGGGAGATGTTTTTATGTGTGTGTGTTTATGGGTATTTTGACAGAATCAACACTTCAAAGCGGAGCATCACAGTCATCCCAAGGTCAGTTGAAAGCAAATAAAAGGCACACTCAGCATATGTGAAGATATGTGCATGCACTTCAGCATGCTACAACCCTGGGCAAAAAAAGGGCCATGCCAAAAAATGGCAAAATATTAAGTGGTCGTTTAATGCTCTTTACCATTTTAAGTACAAATCACTGGCCAGGAAATTAGCATGAATTGCACAAATACTGTGTAACTTAAAGGGGGTCTTCATGCATTCTTCTTTACACTGTTAACGAGTTGGATTCTCATGCTAATCATGGCCGAAATTAAAAATAAAAGATACAAGCGAGTTGGACGTATGACTGAGTATTTATATGCCATTTGGATATGGACCTGATGTCACAAACGGCAGAACTCCTTGTATGGGCACTTCTCCCAAGCGTGTGTACATCAACCAGAGCGAGAGCAGAGATGGAAAGATAACCTTGTTCAGCTTCCCAAATAACCCAGCATTAAGGGAACAGTGGATGCAGTTTGCTTTTCCAGAGCAGCAACCGAGTTCTGCAAGTGTGTTTGTTTGTTCCCGGTCCTGAGTCAAAACTGCAGGCTGTAAGGGAAACTGCATGAAATGTCTGTGTTTTGTTGGCAATCGGCACGTAAGTATAATGCAAAGAACACAAAGGTATAGTGAATCAAAAGTTATCCAGGGATAATGCTGTGTGTGTGTGTGTGTGTGTGTGTGTGTGTGTGTGTGTGTGTTCGTAACTCTTTAGCTCCGCCCACTGGACGCCTACATGAGCTTGGCTGTTTTCGGAACGAATCGGCACAGCATATCTGTCTTGTATAAATATGATCAAACGAATGACTCTTCGGAGATATGAATGATGCAATACTACTCTATAGGTACTCAAGATTAACATGAGATTTGCAGAAACTGTGTGTTTTGTAACCTTTAGCATGGAATAGCCTTCCCCAAATGAACAGGCAGCTTATTACAGAACAATCGGTGTTGTTTCACTCAATGTTAATGGCTTCAAACAGTTCATGGGTAGTTAAAAATGTCTCCCAGTTTGCATGTGAGACCAAATATTCAATATAAGGTTCAAATCTGGACTCTGACCAAGGCCAAAACATGACCCGGATGGACTTGCCTCAAACCCCTTCTTGGTTGTCTTTGATATTTGAGCAGGAGTGTTGTCTTGTCGAATAACATCTGATCATTCCTCTTAATGAAGCCTTGTACTTTCGCCATGCTCCGCTGCATGCACACGCTCCTCTCCAAATAGACGAGGCTTTTATTATTCTGTGATAATCAATATATTGCTAGACAATCCTATAATAATACATCACAATATCTGTCTGACTAGGAAAACAAAATGCCAGTGAAAAGGTTAAGCGCAGATTTACCAGACTTTGGGCTTAAACATGGCTGTTGCCATCTTTTCTTTTACTTACACTGCTGTCTGTCATATATGTAACCTCTTTTTCTTAGGCGAGTTAACTTATGTCCATGTTTCTGCATGGAGAAGGACAATGATATATATTGCCCTATCAATTTTTTGCCCCACCCCTAATGGATATGAGAACATATATAAAACTAAATTAAATAACAATCTCTTAAATATTTTCTAAATGCACTTAAAGGGGGGGTGAAATGCTGTTTCATGCATACTGATCTTTTTACACTGTTAAAGACTTGGAATCCCATACTAAACATAGACAAAGTTTCAAAAGTTAAGGTGGACGTTTGATGGGAGTATTTCTTTGTCAAAAATACTACTTCCGGTTAGTCATAAGTTTCGGCAAGTTTTTTTCGATCATGGGTCCACTTGACGTTAAAAGGTCGGAATTTCCTTGTATGGGCCGTACGGACAATTCTACCGGAAGAGCGTGAGAGAGAGAGCGAAAGCAACAGGCTACGCCCATCAAAGCGGGGCTCGTAGGCTGCGCTGCACAGGTGATGTGACTTCAAGAAATTAACAATGTCACCAAAAAAGTGCGTTTCGGGTTGCCAGACCAAGACAGTCCTGCACAGATTCCCCAAAAACCCCGCGTTAAGGCAACAGTGGATGGAATTTGATTTTCCGGATCAGCAACTGAGTTGCGCAAATGTTTATATCTGTTCACTGCATTTCGGTGCCGACTGTTTCATAAACAAGGCCCAGCTCGACGCCGGATTTTCCGATCGCCTAATGCTGAATGATGGAGCAGTCCCAACGATAAAGGTCCCAACGTTAGAACCGCAGGCGGTGAGTAAGACTGCTTCAAATGTCTGTGTTTTTGCCTATGCCCATCAAGTAGCCCAAACATGATCACGTATAGTTAATTGATCAATGGAGCATGCGATGTGTAGTGCGTGTACATTTGTTTAGCTGGCCACTATATGTGTAACTTTATGTTTGTGTATTGTAAAAGCACTCCAAACAACAATACACAAAGAGTGGGGAAATATGTTGAACTAAATAAGCGCGCTTCTTCATTCAAATGCGCTACTATTCCGTGTCTTTCTATGTAAACACTAGTGCAAAACCAGTCCGCTTACTACAATTGTCTACACAAACCACGCGTAAACACACACACACACACACACACACACACACACACACACACACACGTGCACAACTGCACTTCCCACATGTACACCTTCAAAGACAAAAATACGACGATATAATTCAAGTATAAATATGTAAATAACACAAGCCGCTAAGCATATTATATAGTTAGTGTATAACTTGTACCACATAGAGACGTCCTGCTCTAGTCGTTTTCGCTGCTGCTCCTGTTCAACTTCAGCCTCTGGGTCTGATTCCGGATCATAGATGTATGGCTGTATCTGATTAAAAGCCATATTTTTATTTTGAATAAAGTTTTTTCCCGCTGTTAGGGATGACACAGCTTCACGACGCACTCAACACAACAGCGGCGCGCACACGTCATTATTTAGCTCCGCCCACACGATACGCCCCCACCCGCTCCGCTTTTTTCGGAAAGACTCGGAACAGCGCATCTTTCTTATATAATTATAAAAATAAATAAAGACTTTTCGGAGATATGCAGGATGCAATGCTACTCTATAGGTACTCAAGATTGACATGACACTGACTGAAACTGAGTGTTTCACCCCCCCTTTAATATTTCCATTTCATTTTTAATGAACATTTGTATTAAACATGGCCCTTTATTTTTATTAAAAGGGCTTATTTCTGCTTGTGTAGGCTCATTTTGTAAGCAATTAATTTAGACAAGCACAAACTGTGTTCCGGTATAGAGAATGTGTGAAGATGAAGTTGAGTTCTGTTACCCTGTTTTGTTCAGACGTCATATAAGAAGGATCACACTGCCTTTCTTCTAATAAGTTTTACTTTTCTGTTGATCAGGATTTTTTTTTACTTTGCTATACATCAAAAATTGCCATGTTTTTTTTTATTGCCATAACTATTAGGCATTGTCATTCGTTTGTTCACTTTTTTATGTGTAAAAACACTGAGGGTGAAGAGAAAATGCTGGACACAGCACATGTATTAATCTTTTATGTCACATATTAAAGGTGCAGTATGTAATATTGACAGCTAGCGGTTGAAATGAGTACTGCAGTCCAAGTTTGTCCTGTTCCCGCCTCCTCAGACTCCACACTCACATGAGTTGCAAGATTGAGGACACCCAACAAGAGCTAGCACAAATAACAATGGAAGGTGAGGAAACGGTTGATGAGTTGATTTAATAGTTCATATAGATTTTTAGATGGATGCCGAGATCAATCAGAATCTGCGATCTCTAGCCTAGTTTGTTTTCTGGCTTCCATGGTTCTAATACGCTGTGCTTTCTGCCAACTGGCAACCCAGGGTGTCGAAATACTAATTTACTATTGGGTAAATTGGCAACATGTTATCTTACAGACCAAAACACAAACAGACATTCTGACACGGAATGCACATTTCAAAGTATTGCTTTTCAGAGAAACAAAAACTTTATCTGCACATATCTGCAAATACATTATGGTATTTTTGTCTTTGATACAGTCAAATTCCATACAGCATCTTTAAACCTATTGTCTATCACTCAATAAAATGATACAATGAGAGTTTTTGAATTGTTTGTACTTTGTTTGGTTCACCATTACCTTTGTATGACTCGCAGCGAATTGCCTTATTCACTTTCCATGCAAGTTCTGCTAATTCATATTCAAAATGACAATAAACTCCAGTTACATTTAAACATTTCCAACAAAGAAATTGATCTACTACTTTCAGCTTGTTGAACACATTTTTAATTGGACATTTCTATCGTGTGACGGCTGAAGCAGCAGTGAGTACCCAGCGCGTGACGTTTTCATGGTAACCAGGTACATTGTGTGCCTAATTCTCCAAAACTACAGTCAAAACATCAAATTATTATGCAGTGCAATAAAAGAGCTTCTGCAAACATTACAAAGAATGTGTGAATATTTCATTTAAAGGCAAAAACAAAAGGTGCAGGTATCAGTATTCATTTCAGTATTAGTAGTAGAGGGTGATCCTTACTGTGCGCTTCTACAATCCATTTTAGGCTATAGATGTATTATATATGGATCTACATCAATCAGTATGCTTAAGAAATTTATTCAAGCTTGTGCACTCAGAGATATTGCAGGTGCAATTAAAACAACTCCAATCTTAGCAATGCAAGTTGAAACAGGAGAGTCCCCATTAGATCTAAAATGTCAAAAATTATCTGTTACTCTGATCAATTTACAATGGCATAAATCAGATCAGCCTACAAAATCAATAATATGAGAGAATTGGGAGACAATAAACTTAGCAGGAACAGGTTTTGCATGGAAAGCAAAGGAATGGGCTCCAGGAATATCAAAATAGTATATAATTTCATCAACGGTTACAATTTCCACAATATCTCCTTGGTTTTTCAGTCAGCCTAAAGTTGATTTAAAAATTCATGATAGAGTTTAAAAAAGACACATTAATATCAAACTTTTAGGGCTGTAGTAACAATATATTGTCACAATACAATGCTTACAGTGAAATATTATGATAGTCTTTATCGTATTGTGAAGTTTTAGTTTCAGTACTACATTAAACTACTATTTATAATTTGGAATATAATGCTTAATAATACAATGGGGGAATATGTGTGGGTTGTGATAATGCCAAATGTTACCAGTGAGCTTGCAAGCCTATTCATTTCCACCCCCTGTGTAATACCACATTTACATACATTTTTTGTTACCCTTTTACCATTATGTCTTAGAGTATTGCAATAATATCATATTGTGAATTCTGTATCATGATAGGTATCGGAATCTTGACATTATTGTTTCACCCTATAAGAGCTATACAATAGAAAATATCTGGACAATTTATTATGCATTTCTTCCAATATACACAGATGGCTCACAAAACCCAAGGATGGGTCCTACTGGAGCAGCATTCTATGTTTCAGAATTTAAAGTATAAAATATGGGAGGTTAACTTATGGGACTTTAATGTAAAGTGCAGAAAGGTTGGCTATTCAGGTGACACTTTGTTGGGTAAGAAGTGATGCCAAATAAGGTTGTGATTTGTTCAGATTCAGTGGCATCACTGAACATTCAAACAGTTAGCTATGGTATCCTCATAGACATACTGAATATATTGTATAGATTAAGACAAGCTGGGATAATAATTAATTCTGCTTGGGTACCGGCACATGTTAACTTAGCAGGAAATTCTGATAAAACAGCTAAATAGTCACATAAACTGAACACTTCTATTACAGTTTCATTAAGTAGGGCGGAACGAAAAGTTATAATTAAAAAAAAGCTTGCAATCAGAAAGGAAATTGTAATGACTGTAAAATTATTATTTTTATAATATACAAAAGTTAAGTAGAGAAGATCAGATCATTTTAACAAGACTAAGGATGGGCCATATACAAAACTTAAAAAATTATTCACTTTAGGAAACCACCGTACAGAATTAGGTGAGCTATGCCAAGTAAAGGGAATAGTTGATCGTGTGTTGTTATTCTGTCATAACAGAACTCTTGAATTATGTTTAAATGGAATGCCCTTGATCACTTGGTATCTGCTATGGAGCAATATGGATTTATTATTTACAGTTATTTCACTCTATGGGCCTGTATTCTTTGGCTGTATTTTTTTTAAAAATATAAACATATTCAAAATTAAAATAAATGATGTTAAATGTCAAAATAACAGCAATATTTTACACTAGAGTTGTGCGGTATGGGGGTAAATTGGGGTTAATTTGCTGTGATGTCACAATCATGGTGCATGTGGTCTATGGATCTGCCAGAGGTGTGCATGTTGAGTCCTCCCCCCCTAAAAATCAACAGTTGAGGTTCTGTCCAAATAAAGTTCCCTTGTCCACTTGACGAAGTTGAACACATTTACTTCAGAACTGCGCCAGAGATTCACATGAGAGGAATTGCTTAGGGAAGTTTGCGAATGTATGGGTGCTTCTCATTTCTGAATTGTGCATCCTTATTTCCTTCCTTCGCTTCCTTTCCTTGCGTCTTAGCTCCACCTTCTTAGGATGCAAGGGAAGGAAACACTTGTGTATCCTTGCTCATGACTCATCAGAAAGCTTCCTCACGTCCCCTTGGTGAAGTTGGAGAATTGAGATGTCCTTCAAGATGGCTGAGTTAGATCGGTTTCCGGGTCACGGACTTGACGTAGGAGCGAGGAAACGAGGAAGCATCAATTGGAGTACTGAGAAGCACCCTGTGTCTAAAAGTGATGCAGCCAAGATGGAGACGCCGTCTCCGCATGCAGTGCAGCATATCAAAGATTCACATTCTCTAAAGATGCCGGTGCAGGCATACAGAAGACGTGTGACATCAGAAGTGGAGCCACGAGCAAAGTTACAAAAATGCCCTGCAAACCACCACGCAAATGGGTCTCATGCACTCAGCACACACTGATGTCATTTTTGACATGCGCACCTCTGAGCTTGTGTGGACACAGAGTATAAACCAGGCTTAACAACTTTTCATTTGTGGGAAGCAAGTCATTTCATTCCACAATCCTCCATTCTTCCCTGTGGTAGTGGTACAGATGCATTAATCATTATATTTCTCACCAGAATTTCAAAGACATCGCACTGGAGCATCATCATGCAACTCATGTTTCATTGTGATTCATCACTCCACACAACTTCCCATATTCTGCCAAAAACTTCATTCTGTCTTTGATGTTTTGAGACCGCAATGGCTTTTTAAGTTGTGCATTTGCCTGCATTATTCTAATTTCCTGACCAATAATTTGTTGTTAAGACAATTAAAATTTTAATGTTTAACCATTTTGGGCGTGGCCTTTTTTTTTTCTTCTTTTTTTTTTTTTGCCCAGAAGTGTAAATTAAAGGAACACTCCACTTTTTTTTTGGTTTGAAAATAGGCTAATTTTCCAAGTCCCTTAGAGTTAAACAGTTGTATTTTACCATTTTTGAATCCATTCAGCAGACCGCTGTATCTGGCAGTAGCACTTTTAGCATAGCTTAGCATACATCATTGAACTGTATTAGTCCAATTGCATCGCTCTCAAAAATGACCAAAGACTTAATTTTTTTATATAGATAATATTTTTCCTATTTAAAACTTTACTATTCTGTAGTTACATCGTATACTAAGACCAACAGAAAATTAAAGTTTAGATTTTTATACCGAAATAGATAGGAACTATTTTCTGATTCATGCATAGTAATCATGGAACTTTACGGTCCTGAAAATTGTCCTCAGATAGGTTACTTAAATGCGACCGGCACTAAGTTTGTGTCGTTGCATATAATGCAGAGTTGCAGCCGACAAATTATGTAGTGGATTTACTGTGCGATTAGGCTTGGTTCTGTGTGTTGTAAAGAGCTGTGATAGTGAGTCGAAGGTGTGGTCTACCATCATGTTTTACAGAATACCAACGAAAATCAAGTAACGAAGGAATCAGTAGTTGACTGTTCTAAACCATAGATATCAAAACGCCGGTAGATTCAAACAAGAAACTGCGTGTTTGCTCAAAGCATTTGGGTCCAGATGACTATTTGGAAAACATGGACAGTGTTACCACGGTATGGCATCTAAACGATATGGCCAGACAGGGTGAAGTGTATCATGCCCCATGGCTGTAAGTATAATGTAAGTATAACTTTTTTTGTTAGCTTGAAAAACCAGATTAAAAAGCACTGCTGTTGTCTTTAGCTCACGTTACCTGTGAATGCAATCACTGAGTGTGGGTTTTTGCGCAGCCATTTTGTTTATACAGTATATAACGTTAGTAGTTTTGTTGTAGAATTCTGGTGAGGTAGTGTAGTTTGATTAAAATAGAATGTGGAATTGCCAGTATTGTTTATCTACACAGTTTCTATTGTACAAAATACGACATTAGCGATGATCCGTTCTGTGCCGAGGCTTCGGAGCGGGTCTCCTGCATTAAAAATTATTTGGTGGCCGCCAAAAAACCTCTCCATGGTTACAAGACACGCTCTCTGTGCAAGCAGATTGTCATGCTGGTTATATTGACGGAAGTTTGCCTATTTTCAGGCGCTGTGTTAGCCTAGAATCCTAGACACACCCTAGCGGCAGCAAATTTAATCTGCCCGCAAGTGTCGTCTAGGAACTCTCAATACCCTTCTGAGCTGTATTCCCCTCACTCTGGACGGGCCAATCACATCGTGTATACAGTCGGCGGGCGGGGCCATATTGACGACGGCCGAGTTGCGTTTGCGTGCTACTAGTGTAAACAGGAACGGCGGCGGTCTTTCGAATCAGCTTTGACTGCGATTCTGGAAGACTTGGAGTTAAGCTTTTCTCTGAGAAAAGAACAAAGAACGGCACTGAAGTCATTCTTAAAAAGGGAAGATGTGTTCGGAGTATAGCCGACCGGATACGGTGAATGTTTAATCTGTCAGCGAGCTCTGCTTCACCTTCGTTGCTCTGGTTTGTGTAGCGCTATCCTATCGAGTGCAGAGGGAGTTTGAAAGACAGCCGTTTATCCACCCCTCGGATTGAGCCCTGTCTATGGTGAGTTTCCAGACTAAACATCTTGATGTGGGTCTGGCTTGTCAGGCTAGCACTGTGTAATATCATTGCGCCGCTGCACCCATGACGGCCGCAAAGTTCCTACACAGGAATGAGAAAATAGTTCCTAGCTATAACCGTCTAAAAAAATTGCAACTTTTAAATTTTCCTTGGTCTTAGTACATGGATGTAACTATAGAAGTGTCAAGTTTTAAGTAGGAAAAATATTGAAAGCCTTGCTGATGCTGATGTATGCTATGCTAAAAGTGCTACCGCCAGATACAGAGATCTGCTGAATGGATTCAAAAACGGTAAAATGCAACTGTTAACTCTAAAGGAACTTGGAAAATGAGCCTATTTTCAAAAAGGTGGAGTGTTCCTTTAAACATATATATGCCACAAAATCAACACTCAACCCAGGGCTCTGGATAGAGGACAAACTAAAGACAAGACCTCCAGCCAAAAAAGTGTAATGGCTAAAGCTAACACACCAGCTTTGGTGGTACGCAGGAAAGGAAGGAAGTTTAGAAGGAAAGAAGGAAAAAAAATGATATCAATGGAGGTTTTTACTACACTGCATAAACAGTTTTTGTAGGAAACTGCTCATCAGTAAAGAATCGACAGGCTGTTCTCCAATATGTTTTACACTAAACAATACTGTTATTTTTTAAGAGAAGGCAGAGTAGGGAATGCCGAGACAGGTAGGACTCGGAATAACCACCAGAAAATTTGTAGTATAAGCATTGTGTAATACTGCTGAGTGATATTGTATATTGTCTAAAGAAAATACACAATATTGATATTTTCTTTCTTTGGCTTGAACAACTAACTGCTCTGCCCTGTAATGCTGATACAATGCAATTTAATGAATAAAGAGAAAGTTAATCATTAAATTATATTGTTGTATAATGGAGGTGGGGGGGGGGGGTAGTGATGTGTTTTCTTTATTGCTTCCAGGATTCAGCAAAAGAATTAGGCTTGAATTGTAATGATCAGCCTATATGCCTAATAATGATAACACTTATGATTATGTGTTATCGCTATATGATGAATGATTTGTGTGTATCACTTATGTATAGGCCTACCCAAATAAAGCTGTTTTTAATACAGGAATCTGTAAAGCATTTCAAGTCCAAAGAAATTATGTGTAACGTAAACTGTAACTGACTGTCATAAAACTCTGAACGCTGGCCACTGACGTCACCGCCATTATAATATAGGCTGACGTGATCCCAGTTCTGCTCTCATTCCAATGGTAAGAGCGACAGACCCTCTCATCTCCCAATAATAAGACAATCTCTGGACAAACCCCCAGGAATGTTAACATGCAACTTGAAACAGAAGTCTTCAGCAGACAGCTCTTCATTTGGCCGGCATTAGATGTGCCTGATTGTGAATACAGATCTAAGACGTGCTCTTTAAAATTATTGATCAGAACACCATTAGAGCCCTGAACTGCTTTGCTCTGCATATTATTATTATTATCTTATTACTTTATTATTATAACATCTTTTTAGCAATATTACGTGAGTTACAAACTCATCCCAGATCCCAGATGTTTTCGGAATCTGCCTTTCCCTTAGTTTAAAGTGTCATTGCTTGCATAATTATCCTGGCTCTTTTAATGAGTTTTCCACTGGCTTGAAGTGGTAATTGGATTTTTCTTGGAGCAATCTTGTTAAATGCATAAAATCGTATATTTAATTTAGAGAGGAAATCGATGGCGAAGTGAGTGTAGTTGGCAGCACTCGTGCCGTTGTGGACATGCAACGAGCGCCGGCGAGGAGAGCGAGGCAATATATTAACACACACACTAACATCTCGTTACTGTAATGAAAGCTGTAAATCCAAAGCGTGAGCTTTATAAGTGTTTCATGGGAACCGTATAAGCAAGAATCAGGTATTCTGTTGTGTTAGCGAGACTTTATTAATGTTGTTAATTTTCTAAATGGACCGCAGTTTTTCACGGAAAGCCCGAAGCCGTCATATTTCAGTCAAACAGGAACAGACAATTCTAATCAATATGGCTGAGCTGCGTCTCTGACATTTGTGTCTGTCAAACTGATTTAAAATCTGAGAGGGCATTGAGTTGGAAAGCTGAGATGGGTTGACGCAGGCTGCAAACACCTCGCGAGTGCTGTGTGAAGATGACATGCTGCTGATAGCTGCTCTTTCAGGTCCAAGTTCAACTGAGTCTATGCACCTTAAAAGAACCCAAGAAATCAAAACCAATCATTCTTACAGCATGTGAGCTTGCTTTGAGGTGGTCTAGCGTACTCCTAAATAATGACAAAATGCGGCTGTCTAATGTGCATCTTTATTCACTAATTAGCTTCTCATAAACAGTATCTCTCATTTTATACATGCATGACGTGTCACCTTTGTATCTTCAGAAAGTTTTAGGGATTATGGCGATTTCATTGCTACCCATACAGGACTTTCTTCTATTCTGTAGGCTGTATGTATTCTGACAGTCTGCAAATTTGGACACGACTGGTTAATGGTGGACACAACTCAAGCCCATAAGTGCATCCGTCATGTTCCGGAAGTGAAAATCCATTTTCTCCAAAGGGGAATTGATTTTAAACAATAACTTGTAAACCGTAAAATACAAATGTCAAAAATCATTTTCATGTCAAAAATCAAGACAAAAATCATTTAACACCATTGTATTAGGTTTCTCATTCAAACAAAATTGCATTGTTAAACTGACTTGAAACAGTTTTAGCAGTTTAGCTCAACTCAGCTCAACTCAACTCAGAAATGAGAAGCACCCATACATTCGCAAAGTATTTTCATTTTGAAAAAACATGTTTCAGTTAAGTAGGCTGAAAATGAGTAGGCTTGTTCAATTAAATTAATCAAACAGAATTCTTTTCCACCACTTTACTTAATTTAGTTGAGTGCATAAATTATTTTAGTTGTTTTAAAACTGCATTGAAACCAGGGGCAGGATTTCCCCTTCCCATCATGCTTTGCACAGGACTGGATACAGAGAGAAAATGTTGAATGTTGAAAAATGTTGAAAAAGATTGGTACACTTGTTAATGTATTATGTTCTTCTATTTTTATATTCAAAAGAGATTCTGATATGTAAGCGTTTCTGAGGTTACCATTGTGGTGAAGTGTAGAGCATGTGCTTCGGATGACGACCTGCTTTTAACAATTATAGTCGTTTTAATGGTAAAAATCAACTACTTTGGGCATGCCATGGGTGTAACAAAATCATCATCATCTAGCTATTCAATAAGATGTTGTGAAAGGTTTTCTTGTTAGATAACATTTGTAAATGTTGAAAAAAAAACTATTTTACTAAATAAGAATAACCAGTTAAACTGGGTTAATTGTTTTGGTTTTTGTTTGATATTAATTGTAGAGTAAATGAACTTAATAGTTTTCGACGAAATGAAGATTGTTAACTTGATTTAACAAAATGGCATTAAATTAACCTGGTGTAAAAAAAATAAAAATAAGTTTACTAAAATAAACGATGTTAATTTAATTCAGCATAACCCTGTAACATTGAACCTGTTGACATAAAAAGTTAAGTAAATCCAGTGTATTTTTTTTTTTATCGATGATATAACCGTTTGTTGTAGCCGTCAGCCCAAATTATTTCAACTGTTTTTTTTTAAATAATCATGGTGAAACTGGTTATTACCCTGATAATAAATGTCCAATCAGACAATCGCAACAAGCAAATCATTATAAAAAAAAAAAAACTTTAGTGCATTTAGTAAGGCCAGCCACTCTCATGAAGCACTGCGAATGGCATAGTTTACCTAATACGCTCAAACTACTTAAATAGGCCTGTTTTTGCAATACACATAAAATATATTGTGTCTATCAACATCTTTAAATCAATAGTTTTTTTTCATTTGAGCCATTATTTTATTTTTTATGTAATCATGCTTCATGCAACTATAGTTATTTGGCTCATTAAAAACACAATAAAACAAAAGTAGGGACAGATGTTTTCTTGCATTTTGATGTACAGTCAAGTGCAACAGCTCCTCAAAAAAGAAAAAAATGTATGACGGGTTTCGGTTGTTGACTGGATTTTGAGAAGTGGGCAAAGCACTCAAAAAATAAGAGTAGCACTCAAAAAGTACCACCAGAGAGAATTCTGACGTTATTACTAGAAGGTGCAGTTACGTATATCATTTTGATGTATATAAAAAAAAAATACAAGTATGCATCAATAAAATCATTCACAATAAGACTTTTAACATGTGAACATTTCCTTTTGCCCAGTTTTTAAATCCTTTTTTGGCTACAAATCGAAGTTTGTGACGTTGTAGCTGGTTGGTTCTATTCATATGGAAGCTTGTTTCAGCCACAGAAGAAGAAAAAAATGATAATTGAAACTTTTTATCTCACAGTTCAGTTCGATTTTTCTTAGAATTGTGTGATATAAAGTCGCAATTACACTGTTGCACTCTATTGAGTGAAAGAGAGCATGTCCGTCGATATGCCTCTTAAACATGTTTTGTAAAAAAAATTACAGAAAATAAACTCTGCTCATCAAGACATTTCACAAGTTCACATGCCCATTCAGTCTGAATGATTAATGGTAAAATAAAACTTGGCTTGCTGTCCTTGAAGGAGGCTCGAACCGTATGCTCGGCTCAAACTCTGAGTTAAACCCCTATGACAATACTGCACAGAGGGAGAATAGGACAAATAGAGGAGAGGAATGCTGGAAGAATTGTCTCCTGGAATGATGAAGTGACTGCTGCTTATATACGCTCTGATTGACAGGACTGAATGTTTAGGCTCCTCCTTAACCTATGTTTGGAACTCCATTTAATGTTATAAGTGCCATTTCAGAATTGTTTTTTAAATTACCTTAATCAAGTGAGGAGAACTTAAGAACTACTTATGGTGTTAAAATCATTTCATAAGTCATATTAATTCTGAGTAATCAGCCACTGGACTGAAGCTGTCATTATCACACTTTTCAATCACTTAGCAGCTGAGCAGTTGAAATGACCTTGCACTGTACTCACACTGAAATAATACCTATTATTTTATTTAAAAAATGATGCATATAAATTGAAGTGGTTTCCTATAAAACCATGAACATGTTTCTCTATATATCAGTTTTTCTTTTTCTTAAAGAAGAAGCGGTTGAATCAATCGGGTCACAGATTGTCAACCTGCTAAGAGACCTCCTCGGTTCAGAAAGGAAATTCCACTTAGACAACCGTGCATTCTCTCTCAGCCTGACACCGAGTTCACATTGCACTTAATGGAAATGAATGTGAAGCCATTAAGAAAAGACATAACTCAATGTGATGTAAATAAAAAAGAAACAGAAGACAGGATGAGCGTTCTATTCAGAGCTGTTCTTATAAATATTTTCTGAATAAATTATGAAGGTCTGCTTGAGATCTTGAAGCTGTGAATGAATGATTTTTCTTTTCAAAAGAGCACCAGTATGTTTTATTAAGCCACTTGTGACAAGCCCGGCATTCCTCTCATGTGCGTTATGAGATCATTTCCTAATAACATTGGCATAATCCCAAAGCAAGCAGTGACCAGTTTGTAAAAGTAAACAGAATCAAACTCATGAAAAGAAAAAGCGACATTGATTTTCAGTCCCTTTGATATATGTGTTATAGTCTGATATCCGTAAGGAGAACAATGATGGTGTGACCCTATCCTCCTTTGTTTGCATTATCTGCTCGCTGCAGTGACTTGCTTAATTAAAACTGTATTTATTATTACTTAGTGCCAAGTCAAACGAGATTTCAATTGCCCTTTTAGTTTTCATTTAGTGAGCCAGTTAACAAATAATTACATTTGCTTTCTGATAGCAGCTTCCTTCTAATGATCACAGGCAGTATTCTCAGTCTTTATTACCCTTAGTCAGATAAACAAACAAAATGACAAGTTATCATTTGTGTTGAAAGCCAAATCCATTATCGACGGCGTGAAATGATCACTTTATAATCATGCAGACTGGGCAAGACATAATATCCCATATGATTCAAATCAAATGTATATCTCTGTGATGGGCACATCCACAGTTGATAATGAGCACGTGAACAAGGGACAAATTGAAAGCGTGTATTGTTTATGCCATCTGAAAAACTGTTTACGGTATCTATCTGAGTGCCAGAATTGGTTGGGGAAGAAACTGAAATGGAACATGTTTCCTGACTCAGAACAGATCACAGCTATCTCACACTGTGATAGCACAGGCCAGGCTGCAACAGGCGTTCGTGGAAAGACTGCCATCCTAACACGTCAAGCTGTGTGCGAGTTCATTGGAGGGATCTAACTAGCCCAGGCGAGACAATTTATAGGCTAAGCTTTATGTCCGACCGTGTCGCCGCACACCCCAGTCTGCCCGCGCTTGGACGCGCGATCGTATTTCTGGATGTATGCTTGCGTTCACTAACTGAATCATCAATCTCCTCTTTCGGAGGCTAATTTAGCTGAGGCCTTTTAAATGCTCTGACAAGCTTCGTGTCATTCATCAAACTCAAAGCCCTGTTGGCTCTCTCCGCTGGCCTTGATTACATATCATGTCTGTGTGCGAACCACCTTGTTCCACAAACAAAAGCAGCCGATTTAGCAGTAAGATCTCCACATCAATTCACCGTTGTGATGTCTGAATAAATGAAAGCGGTCGCGTCAGGAAATGGCCACACTGTGTGCTGCAATTTGTGTGCTTTATTACAAAAATCTGTACAAAATGTCTTCCCAGCTTTAGAATCTGTTACTGTCATTTCATATCGTTACAATTCAAAATCATGATAACAACCTGTCGGACACCAGCTAAACATTGAATATACTGTAGTAGTAAGGTCTGTGTTGTCCGTATGTTATACACCGTTTCACACGTCGCCAGATATTAGCTAATTAGGATAATGTCTTTACATTCTTTTTTCACCCCTCACAATTTGCAACTCAGACTCATATAAACAAGGCCTGCTTTAAAACAAACAGCTCTCACACGATATTCAGCAAGAACCACTGCAATAAGAAAAAAAAAAAACTGTACACGGGACAGCATAGAGCACTACAAAAAAACATTTCGCCGCTTTGAGTTTCTCCACTGAGACTGAGGTTTTCGAGAAAGAAATAGGCTTAATACAAAAGACTCCCCTTCAAACGCTCGCTGTCATAAGGGTTCTCTCTACAAACTTACAAAATAACTTCTCAAAATAACTCAGGTTGACAGCATCAACTGAAAGGCAAGTACTATACATTTTCAATGATTAAATCCACTCCGGCCTGTCCTGCTCGATACATCAAAGTCTATTCACTATGAGCTTGACTTGTATTTTGGTCGGCATGACTGCAGGATACTTCAGAAGTTGTGATAGCGATGCGCCTCTGCCCAAATTTTCTTGTGGAACTAAGGCCTGGTAAATGACGTGAAGCTATGCATAACGGATATTTTACAAAGCAAGAGCTGCAGATCCTCGCTAGGCAATGCGTTCGGAAGATATCGGTGTTCTCGGATGCTGAATTCGTATTGATTTTCTTCTTTTTTTAAGAACCTATGAGTCATAGAAACTGATGGAACAGAAACATTGATCTTTCGAGCATCGCTGCTGTATGGCTAGCTGGATGGCACTGTTCTCATTTATAACCATGGGGAGAGCACTTCAAATGTCTCTTAGAAACAATTGGTATTCCTGGACCAGCTCACATGGCGCAGCGGTCCACTGTCCGTTATTCTCTTGGGCCTGAAGATCGCTCTTTGGGCGCTTGCAACCACATCCCAAGTCTAGACTTGGCATCTAACTGCAATTTAAATAGAAGTGCTTCTGACTCGAATTTCCGCAGTCTATTCGTTATCAAAACCGCTGCTCTCTGCAGATAAATCTCCCTCCTGCGCATTGAATGTTCCCTTTTTTTCTCTCCTCTTCTGTCAAGCATCAACGAGTCAGTGGTATTCTCTTGATCATTGTTCATTTCCATTATGCTCTTGATTGAGCAGACCTTGGCAGTAATTTTAATCCCGGCTAGGAGGAGAATATATTGCTGCTGTCGCCGTGACCGTACAGGTCGGCAAGCTTCCTGAAGCGAGGTCCCCAGTCGCTCAGATAGTCATAGTTCTGCTCCGAGTCTGTGCTCAAGGAGTCCAGGGAGCTGAGGGACTCGGCCACGGAGCCGCTGCCCTCGAAAGCGTATGTCTGCAGGGAGTCGTAGGGAGGCGCTGAAGGATCGACGTCAGCGTCCTTCAGGCGGTCCCATATAAATTCCCGGAAGATCCCGTTGTCTGGAGTGATTTTGTAAGGGGGAGGGCGGGAGCAGTAAAGGGTGGGCACCTCCGGGGTGACGTCTCGGCGGGCTTTGCTGTCCCTCACTATGTTGAGGTTTCGCAATGCCACCATGTCGAATGCCTCCGTGTCTTCCTCGCCTCCACCTTCATCGTCGTAGCGCACAATGTTCTCCCGCACATCCCGGTCTTCGTCTAGGATCAGGGGTTCCTTCTTCCTCCTCCTCATTGTCACAATCAGCAGCACCAGCACTGGAAACCCAAGACAGAAAAACATAGTGTTAAAACGAGAACTATCATCAGTAAAATCACACATTGACAATACAGAGTGCATGTTAGGCACATTAAGTTTACATACTGGTAGACTGCAAATCTAAATAAAAGCACACATTATCGTTCAATTGTTGAGGTATATATATATATATATATATATATATATATATATATATATATATATATATATATATAATATATATATGTGTGTGTGTATGTATAAAAAAAATATGTTTATACTTTTATTGAGCAAGGACACATTATATTTGTCAAGTAACAGTTATAATGTTACAAAAGATTTGCTGTTCTTTTGAATTTTCCTTTCATCAAAGAATTGATGAAAAAAAGTATCATGGTTTCCACAAAAACATTAAGCAGCACAGCTGTTTACAACATTGATAATAATAAGAAATGTTTATTAAGCACCAAATAATCATATTAGAATGACTTCTGAAGGATCATGTGACACTGAAGATTGGAGTAATGATGCTGAAAATCCTTGCATCCCAAGAATAAATTGCATTAAAAATAATAATAATGACAATTACTTTTTACTGTATTTTTGAACAAATAAATGCAGTCTTTGTAAGCATAAGTAGGGAAAAAAATATTACAGAGAGCAAACTTTTAGACAGTAGTGATATACAGTCAAACCAAAAATTATTCAAACGCCAGCTATAATTTACTGGGCGCAGGACACTATATTTCGTTTATGTAAGTGAAGATAGCAAAGTAAAGTAAACTGTGACCTTTTATACCCAAAAATTCTTCAGTAAAACTGATAAAAAGATTTGGACCAAAATTATTCAGACTTTTTGACCTGACCATGTTTTGCTTAAGTGTTTTTTTTTTTAATTGCTAATGAGACATGCTATACCACAGACTGGACAAAATAAAGCATTGCCTGGTAATTGGTTGAACTAAATTGGTATTACTGTATCTAATGGTGTTACATTTAACAGCTGACAGCTGATTGCACTGTAATCCATTACTACTATTAGGTAATACAATAACATGCATGTTTACTGACAAGTATAATTGCATAGTTTAATAACGTATGCATATAGCCTCTATCAAGTCTGTATAAGTATTTTATTAATTTATATAGTTAAAAACCTTAAATACAGCATCAAGACAATAACTTATTTGCATTTATTTAATTTCATTACATTTACACTCACCTAAAGGATTATTAGGAACACCATACTAATACTGTGTTTGACTCCCTTTCGTCTTCAGAACTGCCTTAATGTTTTGTGGCATTGATTCAAAAAGGTGCTGAAAGCATTCTTTAGAAATGTTGGCCCATATTGATAGGATAGCATCTTGCAGTTGATGGAGATTTGTGGGGTGCACATCCAGGGCACGAAGCTCCCGTTCCACCACATCCCAAAGATGCTCTATTGGGTTGAGAACTGGTGACTGTGGGGGCCATTTTAGTACAGTGACCTCATTGTCATGTTCAAGAAACCAATCTGAAATGATTCAAGCTTTGTGACATGGTGCATTATCCTGCTGGATGTAGCCATCAGAGGATGGGTACATGGTGGTCATAAAGGGATGGACATGGTCAGAAACAATGCTCAGGTAGGCCGTGGCATTTAAACGATGCCCAATTGGGCCTAAAGTGTGCCAAGAAAACATCCCCCACACCATTACACCACCACCAGCCTGCACAGTGTAACAAGGCATGATGGGTCCATGTTCTCATTCTGTTTACACCAAATTCTGACTCTACCATCTAAATGTTTTAAGAGAAATTGAGAATCTTCAGTTTTCAACTGTCCAGTTTTGGTGAGCTTGTGCAAATTGTATCCTCTTTTTCCTATTTGTAGTGGAGATGAGTGGTACCCGGTGGGGTCTTCTGCTGTTGTAGCCCATCCGCCTCAAGGTTGTGTGTGTTGTGGCTTCACAAATACTTTGCTGCATACCTCAGTGATAATGAGTGGTTATTTCAGTCAAAGTTGCTCTTCTATCAGCTTGAATCAGTCAGCCCATTCTCCTCTGACCTCTAGCATCAACAAGGCATTTTCGCCCACAGGACTGCCGCATACTGGATGTTTTTCTCTTTTCACACCATTCTTTGTAAACCCTACAAATGGTTGTGCGTGAAAATCCCAGTAACTGAGCAGATTGTGAAATACTCAGACCGGCCTGTATGGCACCAACAACCATGCCACACTCAAAATTGCTTAAATCACCTTTCTTTCACATTCTGACATTCAGTTTGGAATTCAAGAGATTTTTTTGACCAGGACCACACCCCTAAATGCATTGAAGCAACTGCCATGTGATTGGTTGATTAGATAATTTCATTAATGAGAAATTGAACAGGTGTTCCTAATAATCTTTTAGGTGAGTGTATTTATTTTACTTTTTAATAATATAGTAATAATAATATAGACAATAAGAAAGAGAATATGGATTCAAACAAGTCATAAGTTAAATTAAAACTTGGGTCACTAAAAAAACAAGAACAAGGCCACTTCTCTGACATCTTAAGTGCATTTATTTATAGTTCAGTCTGTTTCCACCAGACTATGAGGCACAAATAGCTGCACAGTGCTGTTTACACCTTGAATAAATAGTCATTACCGTTAAACAATTTGCTAACATTGTGAACAAGAAACCCCTTTTTATATAGTGTTTAATAAATTGCTTCATAACAGATGCATGCCCTTGCCACAGTTAGCAACAATTCTATGAAAAGTCAAGCACCAGGTAAGATGTAAATGCACCGAAGTTTTTTTTCTTGAGAAAAACAAGCATGTTGGGTTTTCATGTATTGTGAATACATATGGTTACAGACATAATTATTATTTTAACAATTATCATAATTATATAAAAAATATTTTTTTATACTGTACAAACTGTATATTCTAACATAGCCTATAGGATGATTTCTAAGCTGTTTTCCTTCTAGGCTTATAAGGACAAGGATTTTTAGATATTGGTATCTTTGTGGGGTTTACAAGGACCACACACACACACCATCAAATCTCAAGCAGTCCATTTACCTTCCTTGCAAGATAAGCAAAGACATAAGGGGTGTAGAATCAGATAGAACTCGACCGTGGCTGTATCTCAACAATATTTATGACGCCGGCCCCAAAATATTACTCTCTCATTGTTTTACACCCTATAGAACAATTCTGCCTCGAGGCCTGGCGCTTTAAAGTGCAACATGAAAGATAAGCTGAATTATCTCTGCAGTTCAATTAGGGCAGATCTGGTACATTAGTTTTATCAATAAGTTCATCAGACCGGGCTGTAGTGATTTTAATAACACTGCTGACAAATCCTGAGCAGGAGGTGTTTCATCATGGGAGGTGCTCCTAGGAGCAGGATGTGTTAAAGGTGTTACAGTTTGATTTAATCTCATCCTGCATGTTTGTTTACAGTGGTTATTAACTGTACGGACCCTTATCCACGCACACAAGCACATGCACGGCTGAGAATGAAGCACATGCCAACAGTTCTGTCTTCTCACTCTTTGCTCTGTCATGTGTGAACATAAGCAAACAGACAGAGATAAACACATAGATGCATGAAGAGCAAGATTTAGGGCAGGATGTGTTGCCGCTGTAAATATGAGGCTTTAACGGCCACTCGCTTCCTTCTCGCTCAAACACAAGCTGCTTATTCGGGAAAGGCCAGCATTAAATCCTTTTAATGAGTGCAGCATATGCCTACTGTATGTGTAAAATAAGACTGGATTATATGTCAGTCAGAAAATATCACCCTGCCCTGAAAGCACAGACCCCGTATACAGCACATCAAAACTATCAACGAGAGGCAAGGCTGCACCGTCGCACAAAAGACGTGCGTCTCGGCGATTCAAACCGGGGATCAAATAATGCACGGAAAAAGATGCCGTGAAAGAGACGACGAAATTCTGTCAATATGAAAAGAGAAAAGGGGAAGCATATAGCGAGAAATAACTAACATAACAAGACACATGCACAAAAAAAGTCAAATAAATCCATTTTTGTGGTGTGTGGAATGCAAAAACCAATCTCTTGCCGCTCTCAGACCCATGAATGCGAGGGATCTTACAGTACAGCCACAACACAGTCCTCCCACGGGAGTCTATCTCTCTCTCTCTCTCTCTCTCAATGTAGATAGCGCATATGTGTATTTGGCTGCCAATGCTAAGCTCGAGGGGGAGGGAAGGGAGCAGATAAAGTAGGGAGAGAGAAAGAGGAGGTGTAAGTGGGAGCAGACTGGAGCGAGAGAAAGATAGAGTGGAGGAAAAAGGGAGGCAAACGTCTAATGATCCATCCTTCAGGCCTGCCACAGCGAGTGTGAAATATGGTGCCAAAGTCTCATACTTCATCCTCAGGCCTAGTGTCGTTTTGCAGGGGCAGACAAGCTGGGCGAGTGGGCTGGCGAGGCAGCGGCTGCACGAGTGCAGTCATAATCACAGTACACACACACACACTCCGGGAATGATATAAACAAAAGCAAAGCCAACATCGACCTTAAATTCAAGAGCAACAGTCTTGCAACGGTTTATGGTGCCAACAAAAGAAATGCTATAAAATGGTATTTGAAAGAATAGGGAAAAAGAAAAATGTCATTATTTACTCAACCTTGTTTTTGTTTTGTTTTTCTGTCGAACACAAAAAGATAATCTTACGTAAAATGTAAATAATGACGTAAAAGCTGTCATACAATGAAGGGAGACCGTGGCTTCAAGGCCATATTTTCAGGAAATAAAAAATATTTATATATATATTATATATATATATCTTTCCTCCTTGTCCTCACACAAAGGAATCAGAAGAAGGCCTTGTAGAGTGAAATGAGTCATTTGAAATGTTTGTGATTACTTATGGCCTTTTTTTTTTTTTTTTTTTTTTTGTAACTTGGAGAAAATTAGGTATGGAAAATGTTGGTAAACCAGAGATTTTTCCAGATACGGGAATCTTTTCTCACAAATTTTGAATGTGATCATTGGTTTTGGTAAAAAGCTTGGGTTGCTTTGGATATGTTTTCTACTATAGAATATCTTATATATGATTTGATCAGAATTATTATTTGTTTGCTTGCTTTGTAAATTGCTCAATGCTTTAAATAAAATCACATTCTTTAACATTCTTTAATTCATGGTATAGAAAAGAGCAGCTTGGACATTATGCATAAATATCTTCTTTTGCATTCCACAAAAGAAACAACATGACTTGGTTTTGGAACAACATGCCTGAGTAAATGATAACAAATGTAATTTTTGCGTGAACTATTCATTAATAATGGACACATGCGTATCCTATATTTATGCAGTTGTTTTTTAAATATTTTCTAGGACATAAACAAAACATTTGTCTACATGAAAATGGTTCATTTCTCCTTTAAACTCAAAACAACTTAGTTTTAAGTAGAAAAATTTATTTAGAAGAAATCTAATTCTGTGCAAAGTATAGTTTTAGAGACAATGTGATCCTATTGTTCACCATTCCAATATGAAAACAGTTCTTTAAAAGACAAAACATCAGAAAAAAACTGTGGACAAATCGTACCTTTAGGGGTACAACAGCTTGTCACTTTAAATAGGCAACTGTGTACCTCTACCACTAAAACACGTACACATTATTACATTTCAGTAGTAATATGGATACCCTCATGGCACTACTATGAGCCCTTTAGGGGTAAATAAGGTACTAGTGCACCAGTGACAAGCTTTTGTATACTGTAATAAAAAAAATTAAACACACATTCTGAGAGTACAGGGTTTGAATTAGTTAAATGTGATTACTAAGAGTTATATAGATCTAATTCAGACTTAAAACTTAACTGTTACAGACTGCACCCACTTTAAGGCTTGATTTACCCTCTCTGCAATTTTGACACAAGATGGATGTTCAACGGGAGCAGCAGATCAATTTAACATTATCCTCAATTTGCAGTAATTGGATTGAGAAAACAATCCGTCATCCAGAATCAATTAAACAACAAGTGGGATATTTTGTGGGGGCCACGTTCTCATCGACCTCTTAAAAATGAGGCAGCGACTACTAGATTATGCGCTGCCCTTCATTCTCTCTCTCTTTCTCTCGCTCTCATGCGTTCCCTACACATATCTCAACCGATGCCAATAGCCCAGGGCAGTGAAGACTAATCAAGATATACTGGCGATATGCGGATCTATCTGGCTGTTGACATTTATGCCGCTGCCCAACACAAGGTGTTTGTGCTTTATGACACCTGTCTGTCCCTGCGTTTTCACAATGGTGACATTATCTGCGAAAATAAAATATGATTTATTCTGGGTGATGCAAGAGCACACTACATCGCCTTAAGGGCCCTCATAAGTATTACTGACTGCCGTCCACTTGCACTGTCGGAGGCCATAGAGAAGCGCATCTGGAAGACAAGATGCCCTGCAATCGGTCGAGCAGAAATTGAAAAGGTGATGTCAGTGTTGCGAGTGTGACCTGTGGACATGAATGTATCAGAGTGCCTCGGGCTTACCTGACCTCTCTATATTCCTCCACCTAAGACTGGAATAATGAGCACAAGGTTTCCCTCAGAACGACTAGAACGGCACAGCAGCTGTCATCATGTGATATGTTCTCCCAAAATCCTTTAGATTACTTTATGCAAACACCGATAAAGAGCAGTGTGTTTACCGCAGCGGTTCGGTCAGATCTCTTTTTTTTTTTTTTTGTGTGTGACATTTTTCAAAAAATTATATCAATGGGTTTGATAGTGTTACTGAGATGCTGTAATGACACTAGGCAAGCGTGCAATAGGGAGTTCACCTGAAAATCTGTCATCATTTACTAGCCTCATGTTCTAAACCTGCATGAGTTTCATTCTCCCGTGGAATACTAAAGGGATTATTTATAGCACAACATCCAAGATGATATTTTTCATTCAATGAAAGTGAATGGTGGCCAACTGACATTCAATCAATTGTTCCTCTTACAAAGGTATATCATACCAACACATTCTCACACCCAACTCGTCACATATGGACGCTTTACCCGGACCCCTTGTCGTCACTTTTCAACGAACTGGGCGTACCTTTATCGTCAATTTTCGACGCGCTGGGTGCTCCATTCATTTCAATGAGAAACCTTTGGCGTCATACACAGACGCACTGGGAATGGGAATATTATCGTCATGGTGAAATTTATTTTTTGATTTATTTATTGAAATTATTTATTGGTTTATAATTTTGCCATTATGACATGTTGGAGTGTGCTTCTCAATTAAATCAGCAAGCATAATTTCATTTACATTTATTTTATTTACGCTATTTAGACACATTTTAACATGTAACCCAACCCCACCCCATCCCTAAACCTACCCATTTGTGTGAACATGATATAAAACACAGGATATAACATACGACTGCATCCACGAGTTATTCAAAAAAGTTAAATAATCCAAGTTTTCCGAGGCCAAACGATTGATTTGTATGAAGAAAATCCCCAAAAGCGATCAGCATCTCCATCCGCCAAAGATCATGAACAAACACATCAAATTTCAAATATTGCCGTCCGTACTTCAGATTTCATAGTGAAATTGCATTGGCTCTCGTATGTCTTGTGACCAATTGCGTCATTACGTCAGCATTGATTCTAAAATGCCATTGGCTCTCCTGTGTCTTGTGACCGATTGCGTCATGCTCAAGAGTCTTTTGAATTATTTGAATGAGATATGAATGAGTTCGTTCACGGGGCAGCGGGATCATCAATTCAGCGATTAAAACATCAAGATCAACTCTGTTCTTCACATGAAGACATCGTATGACTTCAGAAGACTTGGAATGCAACATGAGCTAATTCTTTTATACTGTTTTGGTCAGATTTTGCAATAAATACTTGTGACTGTACATTTATTTGCCTGGTATGTGTTTTATATTGTTAAGATGTGGGTAGGTTTAGGGTAGGAGTTGGGTTAGTTGCTCCAAAATATAAAAGTAGCCTTTAAATATTAATAAAATCATGTCTGCTTTTACAAACGCAAAGAATTAAATGCGTCTGTGTATGACGCCAAAAGTTTCTCATTGAAATGAATGGAGCACCCAGCGCGTCGAAAATTGACGATAAAGGTACGCCCAGTTCGTTGAAAAGTGACGACAAGGGGTCCTGGCCAAGCGTCCATATGTGACGAGTTGGGTGTGAGAATGTGTTGATCATACGGCTTCATCATCGGTTTTCATTAAAAATAAAGGTTCAAACGTGGGGTTTCGTACTGATGTGACCATATTTGTGAACTGTCCCATTTTTGTATTCTTAGTGAGAAGTACATTTTAATTCCAATATAAAAAAAATTATGGGATGTAAAGGTTCCGTAGATGTTAAAGCTTCTCTATGGAACCATAAATGCCAATAAAAAAAATCTTTGTTTTTAAGAATGTATCAAAAATTCTTTAGAACATAATTCTGTGTACAAAAAAAAAAAAAAATAAATAAAAGCACAAAAGGGGTGACATAACAAGGCTGAGTATATAATAGCAATATTTTCATTTCTGGGTGAAAAAAAATCCTTTAATGGGGAAATTATTTTGTATGTTGTTAGATATAAAAAAAAAAGACTCAAAGTTGACGTTGTTGTGTAACATTCATTGCCTGGCATGGTTTAGTTGTGCGCTGCTTTGATAACTAAAGCAACAGCAGGCAAAAAGCTTGTTGATTCATTACTCTGAATAAGATAAAAGCAGAAAAAGCTGATCCTTCTCCCTCCGCAGCTCTCATCGTCTGAAGCCATCCTCCTCAGTCTCCTCCTCCCCTCAACCATGAGTGAGCAGTCTTGAGCCCCTTAGGGGCCGGACTCTCTTTGCCAAAAATAACTGCATTGCTCAGATCAGGCAGCGCAGTGGTCTAATCCAACTCATGTAGTTTGGGAGGAGAGGGGGTAGAGGGGTGGTGGCACTGGAGGACCCTACATTCACACGAGACAGCAAACCACAGGAATGACTATTTAACATCAGTTACAGCTGTTAGCAGAGCGCACGTTCAGATGATAAATACTCAAAAACTGCAATCAATCAACATAATGATGGAATCTGCTACTGTGGGCCACAAGCTGTGCTGTTTGATGAAGATGGGATTTCTCAAAGGTTCCTGTTGAACCTGAGGAAGGACAACAATGAGAAGCAAAACCGAGATTAACGTTTTCTTACATTCTGAGAATATGGCTTGAATTACACTACTGTTAAAAAGCTTTGGATCAGTATGATTTTTTAAAAATATTATTATTCAGACAGGACACATTCAGTTACATTCCTAATGTTAGTTTCTCCATTAAAGGATTTTTTTCCACCCATAAATGAAAATATTTTAATTATATACTCAGCTTTATGTTATTTACTCCATGACTATTTTGTGCTTTCTTTGAGATGTTCTAAAGCATGTTCACACTGCTCTGTTTATATACATTCTTAAAAATAAAGATTTCTATTTCAAATAAATCATGTTGTTTTGAACTTTCTATTCAATATTACGCACAACCGTTTTGAGCACCAAATCATCATATTACAATGATTTCTGAATTATAATGTGACACTGAAGACTGGAGTAATGATGCTGAAAATTCAGCTTTGCCATCACAGGAATAAATAGCATTTTCAAATATATCATTATTAAAATTTTAAGAGGATATTATTAAAATAAGAGGGAAAAGCAATTTACGATCTGAAATGTCTTAATGTCTCAGTTTTGCTACACCACGTTTAATATTTTTTTTACTGGAAAAGAAAATTATTTTTTTGAAGTGATCCTATATTGCTCCAAGACATGTGAAACGTTGAAACGTATTGCACTCAGCTTCACTACAATGTATTATTTCCGATCTGCTCTTTAGTTGTAATGTATATATGAAGATAGAAATTAACTTGTTCATACTTAGGCATAAGAGCACAGAGGAGGCGGAAAGAGATTCCTTTTTTACTTGTTCATACTTTTTCAAAAAAAAAAAAAAAAGGAAACTACTGGGGTTTGGACAAAATGTACACACAGAAATTCCTGTCTTGTCACAATAACAGTACTCTCTCTTTTATGATGAGAGGCGACATCTGTCAGCAAATAGAGTTGTGTCTGTGTCCATAGACAGATCTTCACATCGCCATCACAGCCAGAGAGACAACCTATCAATGGTATAATCAAGAAATCAATCAAACCATCAGGACTGCATTCACTCCCTCTGCGCAGTCTTCAGGTCAACAAATCAACACAAAGACACGCCAGTCAACCAATCAGACCAAGTGAATGGTACATATTGGGTAGAGGTCACTCATCAAACAATCAGCTAATAAGGCTCAAATAATAAGTAATCATCCAGACCAGCAGCCTCCCTGTAGAGGGTAAACAAGTCAATTGTGTCCAAACAGACCTCTCGACGCATGCCGAGTCCCAACTGTTAGAGCTGCCGTGCCAGCACTTCTAAAGTAACGGCAGCCCAAATGCGCGCTAAATGTCAGTATGTGGGAGGTGGAAATGCAAAGAAGCTCTTAAAAAATGGTTTGAAAAACAATAACAAAAATTGGGAAAATATCCTTAATTTGGAAGCTGCATTCAGAAAGCTCTCTGGCATTTTTAAATCCTGAGAACTTTATATTATTTTTCTCTTATAGAGACAAGAAGAAATTCAAATATTTTAAAATCAAATGTTATTAATAAATAATAAAACAAATAAAAAAATGCCCCTAGTCCCTTGGGCATGATTTATCACACTCACATAAAATGAAATACACTACTGTTCAAAAGTTTGAGGTATTTTTTATTTTATTTTTAATGTTAATTGAAAGGAGTCTCTTAATATATTTATTTTTAAATGTCATTTATTTCTTTGATGGCAAAGCTGGATTTTCAGCTGTCTTCAGTGTCACAGGATCCTTTAGAAAACATTCTAATATATGACATTTATTTGAAATAAAATAGTTTGTAACAATGTAATTACTGCCACTTTTGACTAATTTAATGCATCTTTGCTGAACAATTTGTTTTAAAAAAACAACAACATTTGAACAGTAGTGTATTTTCAAAATGTAACCTTCTCAGCCTCTGAAACTATTTCCAGCTGAATATTTTGTTTCATTTTGATATAACTGACATTACAAATGTTAAATGTTGTTTCATAATAAGCCATCTGTGTGTTGACTTGATCATCCCGACCAGACGGAAATGGCAATGCTGGTTCAATCAATGACAGTAATGCTCAGCGAGCAAACAAAGAAAAGTGTCATTTTGTCATTGTCGGTTTGTTTCATTAAACAGGTATATTAACCATTTCTTTAAGTGCTAAAATGTAAATGTATTCCTACCAAGCAGGGTGATGATGCAAGCCAGGATGGCGATGAGAGCTCCGGTGCTGAGTCCAGCAGACAGCATGAAGGCCTCTGTCCCACAAGACTGGGGCGTCCCATCAGGGTCACAGTCACACACTCTAATAGACAGTGTGTTAGTGCTGCTGAGGGCAGGGGACCCGCTGTCCACTATCAACACTGGCAGTCGATACATAGCTTGATCCCTCCTCTGAAAACCACTCCGCTTAGTTAGAACAGAAGCGGTATTGTCTGCAGAAAGAGACACATGACATCATTTGAAAAGTGAAAAAATGGCTCCTATGAATAGATAAAACAAAGCCTTTTCTGTCTTGGGAATAAGAGCTGAGATTCAAGGATTCACTATAACTGTCTTAATGAAGTTATGTACCTTTATTGTCTCGGAGGGTGAAGTTCATGTTCCCCGCTGTCTCTGCTGTGAGGGAGAAGAAGAAGCGATGGCCGCTGGGTGGTTCATCTTTATCCACTGCACTTACAGTTTCAATGACCTAAGACAGTGTCGAAGAACAGGAAGATGAAAAGATGCTGTTATTGCCTTACTACAGACAAAATAATCCACATCTCTCTCGCTCAAAACACTGCACTGCCACAATAACCATGAATGTTTCAGATTATATTCATGAATGGAATGAATTAATTGACAAGTGGATTAAAAAACTAATTAATAGCATGTCAATATTTGCTCGAAAAAGCCTCAGAGGGAAGATCATTTAAGACATTACATTATGTCAAGTTGAAGTACTGAAGAAGTCAATTAAATATGAATAATTCATTAAGTCAATGTATATTTTACTTCCATATAACTGAACATACACTGTGCAAAGTGGATATGAGCAGCTTCTCCAAGAACCAGTAGTTATATCTAACAATTTTTTAACAGTATAAACCTATTACTACAGTCAACAACAACCCGTTTTGACATTTTTTATTTATTGATCATTCTACACAAGATGTCTTTTTGCGCATTTGTGTAGCGCCATGCTGGCTTTTCAACATAGCTTACCAGGAGAGCCACAATTTAAGACAGTTAATCGTTTAAATATTAAAATCAAGACCTTTGCGAATGTTAACACATTTCTTTAATTAGTTGATTTAACATGTTAAACCAGCAGCTCTATTTCATGTTACACCACACAACTAATTTCAACCATCAGCTGAATGCAAGGTTGTGAACTTGGAGGAAAACAAATACACAATTCACAAGTTTAAAATCACACTGAAAACAACATCAGGAGGATAGACGAAACCAGTAAGCTGTGAAAGATAGCGCTCATACGCTATCCGGGATTTAGCAAAGTAGAGGGCCATCCCAGTCTAAATCTGGACCGAAAACCCCCCTAAAGCTGGGCAAAGTGCTGCGTTTTAGAGATGAATATCAGGGTGACCCATCAGGTGGTACGCTAAGAAGATTCTCCTGACACACTGTTGTGGCCTAATCTGTGGGCTTTGGCTGGGTTAAATACTCTGTGCACAGCTCTTCCCTTGTGTCAGTCTGCAGTCAGCACAAACTCAATCTGCTTGAAAAATCTCCTAAAACCTCACACACAGGCCGAAAGCAGCGGAGTTGAGGCTAACAGACTCTTCTGTATCTTTTCCTTGTTTGTCCGAAGAATATGACCTTGAGTGTTTTCAGAGCTTTAATTCTCCAGTCATTTATTTTTATTTAACACCCCCCCCCCACCCCCCATTTGCGCTAAGTGAGTATTTGGCAATGGGAACTCTGACGGATTTATCATTTATCTGTAAATATTTTTGAAATCGTAAAACATCGCATGCGCTATTAAAAACCTGCATAAATGACACAGGATGTTTCCTCAGCACCAAGCGCTGATTACAGTAAACTGTGACAAATTTAATTACAGATAGTCCATTAAGGCGAATGCAAAGTGTATTGATAAAATCATTGAGGCAATGGGTTCATTTAAAATGAATAAGAACATCTTGCCAAGGCAGATCGGCTTAAACAAAACTTAATTTTGCATTTGACTGAGAAAAAAAGTCAAAAAGTCAATAATTTTTTTAGAATAATACTGTAAAAACACAAATCGTCTCTTGTGTAGCCAAGAAGTGCATATATGAAAAAATATTGGTGATTTAAGCTCCTTTTGCAGTACATGTAAAAATGGCTGGAGGGCATGGAATCTCTCTTGTGGCACCTGGTTTTAAAGAGGGGAAATCTTCACCGTGTAGAGTTAGCACTCACAAGCTCTAAAAAAAAACAGTCTGTCAGCCTGCCACTGCTGACCGTGTTTCTGAGGCATAAAGAAACGAGACAGAATATAGACGACCTTAAAGAGATAACCCCCCACCCCCCCAGGGAAAACACTCTCTACTCACATAATATAATCTGCTAAATCACCTGTAACAAATCATCTGGCTCATTTAGAGACCGAAGCTTCAATTCATATTAAGCTTCTATTAAATTCAAAAAGTCATATTAGGAACAAAAGAGAAACCAAGGGCACAGAGAAAAGTGCTCTGCGCTGGGAAGCGAAGGTGAAGACATACGTTTGGTGCATGTGACCCCATTACAGGCACTTGTTGGATGGGGATCTGGGGACCTTTTTCAAGAAGCCATCTGTTTTATACTCGGATGCAATGATGGGGAAAATTCCCTCTCGTATCACGTACATTGGAGATGGGTGATTATGACCGCCTAGTCTTCCAACAACAGACTTTATCTCGATTTTTCATGCATTTTTTAAAGTTTTGAATTTTTTAAGAAGCCAAGCTTGCATTGTTAATAGGACTGATTGTCAACAACAGCAAAGATGAGACAATGATTTGCTAAAACAATGCTGCTGATAAAAATAAGATATCAATGTCCCAACAAAATTCCTTTAAATTTATTCATTTAGCATTGCTTTTATGCAAAAAAAGAAAAACAAATTTCACAAAAATTGCCTAAAAAATATAAGTGCCTGAAGTGTTGGACACTGCTTAGAGTAGCATAAGCAAGAATAGGGAGGGAATAGAGGTAGAATTGAGGGACTTCTTTTTTTAAAGATGAGGTTAAGTGCACACGAAAGAGTTTCCAGCTGTCTTTTGAATGTTTAGAGCAATTCTGCATTCTGGATGGAGGTTTTGAGATCATTCCACCAGCAAGGAACAGTGAACGGAAATGTTCTGGAAAGTGATTGTGTGCTTCTCTGTGGTGGTCCTCCGAGCCGAGCAAAGGCTTCTGGTGAGGGTGTATACTCGTAGGAGCGAGATGAAGTAAACGGGTGCTGAGCTTGTGGTGGATCTTTAAGCAAGCGTCAACGCCTTGAACTTGATGCTAGCTGCGAGTGGTAGCCAGTGGCAAGGGCTCGTTGAAGACAAGACATGCCGCTGCATTCTGAATCATTAGAAGCATTTTGATTGCGCATGCTGGAAGTCCAGCCTGAAGAGCATTGCAGTAGTCAAGCCTAGAAATGACCAGGGCCTGGACTAGAAGCTGTGCTGAATGCTCTGTTAGGAATGGGCTGATCTTCCTGATGTTGAGCTTGAAGGGGTAGTCAAAGATGAACCTAGCTGGATGGTGAAATCAATCGTGTTCTAGAGTTAAATTGGCAGAGAAGGCAACACTTGATTCTTCCTCCAGGCAATTCTGAATTCAAATTCAATAGCTCCATACAGTCTTTCAGAGGGGCTGGCTTCTTGATGGAGCAGGTGTGAAACTCTAAATATACAAATGTGCAGATGAGGTGTACAAAAACAACGAAGTGGAGACACACTCATAGATAATGTAACAACAGGCATGAAAAGCTGGCTGAAAGAGAGCCTATTTTGCCTGAGATGCAAATAGACAAACAGCATTTGCGACTATTTTACAAGGCACTGAAGTGACAAAGAACGCAAAAGTGCCAATGCTGTTTGTTGATGATATTGTGCCTCACGGCAAACACTCAGTCTGCTCAAAATTCCTTGTCTAACAGCTCAAGAACGCCTCATTCAAAGGCTTTGACTTTTAGATTTGGTCTCCAAAAGCACTTCAGGATGTCTGAGAGCCTCTGTTCTGCAGGTACAGCGTTTTAAGGGCCGTGATAAGGACAGGGTCTTCGTGCTGAGAATCACAGGAGAGATCCGTGCAATCGAGACAGCATTTGACTATCACTGCTGCATCGCTCAAGTGCTCCCATGGCTGAAGATATGGAAGTGAACATGAATCACGGGGGAAACTAAATCATTATGAAAACATACAGACGCTTTCATCTCTATTCAGTGAATGAGAGACCGTTCTACTGTTCCTCGGAGAGGTGGGAAAGTAATTTAGCCTCTAATATGAGAGAGAGCTCTGAAAGTTAGGAGTGATGGAAGTCTGGTGTGTCCAAAACACATGGAGTGTGTTCTTGGGGGACTTCAGTAATGCGCTTCAAGGCTGCGATAGCATTTGTGAAAAGAGCCCACCAGCACCTTTTCATTTAGGCAAAACAAACACTGTTCCCTGTGACTCTGGGACACCGGCAGGCCAGGACTAATTGTTATGGCCCAGACAATCATGCCACTACAGGGGATTGTATCTCATGCTCAGTAAACCCTGTAGCCTTGTTCTGTTTGTTCTCTCTTTGTTTTGAGCGCTCTTGTGGGAGGAATTATTTTTTTTAAGAAAAAGAAAAACATCCTTCAGTCTTCTTCCCCTGCTCCCAAAAGAACTGATCAGATCAAGTCAATTTCTGATACACTAATAAAAACATTGTAATTAAATGAATAAGAATTTCAAACACATCTGCAAATGCCTGACTATTAACACGCCTCTAAATATACAGCATCTCTCTAAGATGTTAATTAAACAATTAAGTGGGTTTCATATTTCAGTATTAATAAAAAATGTGTGTGTGTACAGTGTATAAGTATTATGTATATATAAATATACACAGATGCATTTATATATTTAAGAAGAAATGTTATATTTATATATAAGATACATTTTCTATATATAATATACACTCCTGAACAAAATCTTAAGACCAGGGGATGCATTGCAAGTTTTACACATTTCGCACTAGTGGATCATAACCGGGTTGTAAGTGCTGCTTCAAAATGCCAAAAGAAGAAACAGGAGCAAGAGACAAAAAATAGAGAGTAGGCAATTTATTGAAAACTGCATTTAAACTGAAACAGGCCGTTCATCAGCTGATCAAAAGTTTAAGACCATAGCCATAAAAAGGTCAAATCTGCACAAAAATATGGCTTTCATGTCATTGTCCTTCAAGCAGTCATACTGTCAAGATGTCCTGATGGCAAAGGCAAAAAGGCTTTCTCTCTTTGAATGTGGCAGGATTGTTGAGCTGCACAAGCAAGGCCTTTCGCAACGTGCCATCGCTGCTGAGGTTGGACGCAGTAAGCGTCATTTTACTTTTCTTAAAAAATCCTGAGAGTTATGGGACAAAAAAGTCAAGTGGTAGACCCAAAAAGATTTCACCTGCACTGAGCCGCAGGATCCGACGGGTTGTCCGTGAAGACACAGGTCGATCCTCGACACAAATTAAGGCCCTTACTGATGCTGACTGCAGCCCAATAACCATAGGCTTCAGGTTGTGCAGGGGCGTCAAATGGCGACTGGCTATGTGGATCTGTTGCAGCGGGCATCCCTCTTGACCGAGGGCCCCCGTCTGTGCGGTAATGACTGGGTCTTTCAACAGGACAACGCTGCAATTCACAAAGCCCACCTGACGAAGGACTTCTTCTAGGAGAATAACGTTGCTCTTTTGGACCATCCTGCGTGTTCCCCTGATCTAAATCCCATTGAGAACATTTGGGGATGGATGGCAAGGCAAGTTTACAAAAATGGACGTCAGTTCCAGACCGTGGATGCCCTTCGTGAAGCCATCTTCACCACATGGAGCAACGTTCCCACTAGCCTCCTGGAAACAGTCGCATCAAGCATGCCGAAACGAGTTTTTGAAGTGATCAACAAGAACGGTGGGGCTACTCACTACTGAGTACTTTTTTGACACTTTTAGTACTTGTGCATTTATTTTGGGCTATGGTCTTAAACTTTTGATCAGCTGATGAACGGCCTGTTTCAGTTTAAATGCAGTTTTCAATAAATTGCCTACTCTCTAGTTTTTGTCTCTTGCTCCTGTTTCTTCTTTTGGCATTTTGAAGCAGCACTTACAACCCGGTTATGATCCACCAGTGCGAAATGTGTAAAACTTGCAATGAATCCCCTGGTCTTAAGATTTTGTTCAGGAGTGTATATAAAAATATATATATATATTTTTTTAAATATAAACATGAAGAAGTGTGTATTTGTATATACACAATTATACTCAGCACACACACATATTATATAAATATACACTTATTTTGGATGTGATTAATCAAATAATCACTTTAAAAAAAATAAACTCAACATTAAACAGATTATTTTTTCCATTACTCTGAGGTGGGAACAGGATTTATTTTATTTATTTTTTCTTTCTATGATATTCAAATCAAGTGTTCTTGTTCTAGTGTCAGAAAATGTCTCATGTAGCTTTCATGGAGGGGTAATGGTAATGCGGCCCATGAAGGAAAGGTGCCTCTAGTTGAGTACAATCTCCAGTCTTGTTTTCACCACTGCTGTTGGTCCTCTGACATTACCCAGGGCTTTCTAAATCAATGGTGCATCAAGTCACAAAATTTGTCAGTGGCTTTTATCGTTCCCATCGGGACAGAACAAAGGTCCTGCATGTTTTCTCCATGCACTCATAGCGAGCGTTTATCATGTGCCATTGGTAATGCCCTTTATACCACATTCATTTTAGTAATGACGTTCTGACAAACATTCGAATTTGAATGTGACAGAGAATGTGTTTGAATCAGGGCATGTTTCTGACTCGGAAATGAGGAATCCGTCAGTTTGCTTGTTTGTGTTCTGCAATTGCCTGCTGCAGGACCTCACATTTGGCTATTTGACACAATGCCACGCTCCCCAACAAACCAATTTCATGCCACAGTCACCTCTGTCTCATTTGCATCCGTGTAAAGCTTTTTCTGCATGAGCGCACAATGTTTTGATCCCCTGATTAGAGTGATCTGCAGCAGAAAGTCACTAGAATCCTGTTGTTATCATTTTGTCCATCTGTGGCTCTCGCTGTTATGTACTGGCTATGGATCAGCACTAAGGTCCAGACAGATACTTTCTGGTTGAGTTCTATCAACAATAGTACACAACAGTAGTAGTAGAATATATAATAGTAGAAAATAAAAGGCGCATTATTATAACCTTGGATCAAATCAGATCTCAGGAATCTCTTTTCTCATTTATTAGTTGCTCTTAACAGTAAGTGCACAATTTATGCAGTGTAAGAGAAGATTTATTTATTTGCACTATACGAGAGTATTGAAATCACATTTGATATAAAAGCCTTTTTGCTGAAGAATCAAGACCCACAATACCTGTCCTGGCCCAACGTTTTCACACAGGAAGGTCTCGTACTCTATGGCAAAGACTGGCGCGTTGTCATTAATGTCCATCACTGTGATCAGAACCACTCCTTTCCCAACCTGCGACGGATCCACTGAAATCACAGAGAAAAATATACACGCTTGAACAGGCTAACAGAGGAAAAAAACATGAGGAAAAACACATTCATTTCAATATGTTTCATTTATGTAAATGTGTTTCATTGCTTAATAGATCGCATTTATTCCAATATGTGCCTTGCCATCTTTCTGGCCATAGTCACAGTTAGTTTGCTCGCTGGGGCCTTTAAATCATCCTTTTCTGTAATTTAGCATTCAAATAATTAGTATTATGAAAATATGTATGTTATAAAATAACAATAATAAAATCCTAAATAAAAAAATAAAACAAATAAAACAAAGCTATTAATAGCATAAATTACATTCATCATGCATCAGTGTATAATAAACATAGAGAAGCAGTTGTCATATGAGTGTGCCGAGTAGCCATTTAGCTACATTTGTGTCGAGATTGATTGCGTTGATATTCCCATTGATGTCCTTACAAGTGATTGCAAATGTACTTCTCCTACTGCGGCTGCCTAAGCTTTGTTCACTCGGCCTGTTTTATCCAGAGAAACAAACATTCATATTTGAAGCTGAGTTGTACATTAACAATTTGACCCTTTGGGAGGGACAAAATAGACAAAGCTGCACTGAGGAGTAAATCTTAAAACATGATAGTCACTGCGATTGATGCAATATAGCAAACTGAAATAGGAATTAGCTGCTGGGGTTTTTTTGTTGCTCACTGCTCCCATGAGTGCTATAAAAAAAAGACTCCAGGAAATTTACTGCAGCAATACACGCAATATAATTTTATGTGAGTTTGAATCAAATTTGAGCTGTCAAAATATACAGGCCAATCGCAACATCATCCCATTTATCAGCAATCGGATCCAAAACAGCAGACGTAAGGGCCTTTTCTGGTCAACTCGGGTACATACATTAATGGTTTCAACGTTAAGCCCTGTGCAGTGTGCACATCTACTTTTAGCAAATAAGGTGATCTTTTTTTGAACCACCAGGCATGCTGCACTTGGCAATCAACAAATTAACAGACTGCACAAGGGCGTGAGGTTATTTTTGTTGTGTAACTATGCAATGTAGATATCTCAAATGGTATTGGTGCTTAAGCACAAGCCAACAGCAAACACCTGTTGAGGGCATACTGCCTCTAGTCAACCAGAACAGACGCAGCTGCTAGTATTCTTTGAGTGGGCTGACTGCTGTTTGCTTGTACATCCTCACATTCGTGTATGCTCACAATGCACTACAAAACATTTCAGTTGTGTGCTAATCAGCGAAATCTCCATTTTTGCAAGCTGTCCTGTCATTATGAGATTTCTATCATTTTGGCACCAGTAGTAATATTGAGGGCATCGACGAGGACAAAACGCGGTCGTGGTCTTCAGCCAAAAGGGTTGATGGAGAGCAAAAATAAATCTATTCTGCAGGTGTGAACACACACAGCAGCAGTGGGCTGGAAATATGCTGGCTCATTCGGAGTTGATTTCCATTGAAAACACAGTGATTTATTGTACGCAACACACTAGCTTGACTCTTTATCTGGCTAGCAGAATTCAGCCTAACTGTCTAATCCAAGCGCTGTTCTGGTTTAGGGAAAAAGCATATCCCAACAAAACAGCGCTAGTAAATATATGACTCACGCCTCCCACTATTTTCACCCTAAGATATATAGAGCCCATCTGCCTCCGTCTCGTACACACCTGCAGGAAACATGCTGAGTTGCAGGTGGAAGGAGAGAAACGGTGAGCGGTTTGAGCTAATTCATCTATTAATATGACTTTTTAGAGGATGAGAGATCTACCATGAATTAAATCCAGGCAGACTGCCATCGTTGGATGCGTATCATAGCTGGCTTTACAATGCTCTAAACAATAAAACGGGTGATAAGTTGCCTCAGCATCGATGGCACGGACAGCGCCTGTTAAGAACATTGTCGTGCCGGTGACTATAATGTCACAAACTGACGCCCATGGGCCCTCATAATTCGCCGTGTTAAGTGCAGTCACAAATGTAATAGATCTGCACTTTTTTTGACCAATGGATTTCCATGATTTTATCCCCAGACCTTCCCTGTCATTCGTGATTACAAGATAAGGACTGTTTTGAAAAAGAAATTGAGTTTGATTTCTGGGCTTATTTTAGGTACTCAGATTTGTTAGGTTTTTATCAATACGATACACTCTCAGAAAAAAAGGTGCGGTGCCCTAAGGTACAAATGTTCAAAGGTCCATCTTTGTACATTACTTACCCCTAAATGGTACATATTAGTATCTTTAAAGGTACATATAGGGGATGCGCAGGTCAATGTATAAACAATCCGCACCCAACCAACGTTTTCAACTAACCTGCCCACAACTCGGACCGCAAAAAAGAAAATATTTTACCCAACCCGCTTCCTGATCCGCGTTCTTTAAAAGTAGTAAATGTCATCGTAGCGTCAATTTATTTTGTTCTTTTTCTTAACAATTAAGATCCTGCATGTGGTTCTCCGGTCTAATCGAAGTGTGCGTCTCTCCTCTGACTTTCCAAACAAAAATCCCGCCCCCCTCTCAGAAAATGCATACAACTGACATTACTGAGCTATATGCGTTTAAAAGTCGCTTATTAAAATGGTACAATGGCATTGCTCAGTTCAACATGTTGGGAAATCGCCAATTAGGCATTTTGTCCCGCGTCAGGAAAGGAGTTAAAAGGGCTATAATGTGCCACTGGTGGCCTAAAATAGAACATTCTCCTACTTATTTTAAGCTTTCCTCTCACACTGTGTAGAAATAATATTGAATCAACTGTCCCTGGGTTGAGATGGTTTCTTCTCACTTCTATGACACGACCTGTGGAGCTGAATGTGTGCGCTGCTGCAGTTGATTCTGGAATGCAGAGGATCCTCCTTGCCAATGTACAGTGCCTTACGAAAGTATTAGGCCCCCTTGAACTTTGCGACCTTTTGCCACATTTCAAGCTTCAAACATAAAGATATAAAACTAATTTTTTGTGAAGAATCAACAACAAGTGGGACACAATCATGAAGTGGAATAAAATTTATTGGATATTTCAAACTTTTTTAACAAATCAAAAACTGAAAAATTGGGCGTGCAAAATTATTCGGCCCCTTTACTTTCAGTGCAGCAAACTCTCTCCAGAAGTTCAGTGAGAATCTCTGAATGATCCAATGTTGACCTAAATGACTAATGATGATAAATAGAAGTCACCTGTGTGTAATCAAGTCTCTGTATAAATGCACCTGCACTGTGATAGTCTCAGAGGTCCGTTTAAACCGCAGAGAGCATCATGAAGAACAAGGAACACACCAGGCAGGTCCGAGATACTGTTGTGGAGAAGTTTAAAGCCGGATTTGGATACAAAAAGATTTCCCAAGCTTTAAACATCCCAAGGAGCACTGTGCAAGCGGTAATATTGAAATGGAAGGAGTATCAGATCTACCAAGACCTGGCCGCCCCTCTAAACTTTCAGCTCATACAAGGAGAAGACTGATCAGAGATGCAGCCAAGAGGCCCATGATCACTCTGGATGAACTGCAGAGATCTACAGCTGAGGTGGGAGACTCTGTCCATAGGACAACAATCAGTCGCATACTGCACAAATCTGGCCTTTATGGAAGAGTGACAAGAAGAAAGCCATTTCTTAAAGATATCCATAAAAAGTGTCGTTTAAAGTTTCCCACAAGCCACCTGGGAGACACACCAAACATGTGGAAGAAGGTGCTCTGGTCAGATGAAACCAAAAGTGAACTTTTTGGCAACAATGCAAAACGTTATGTTTGGTGTAAAAGCAACACAGCTCATCACCCTGAACGCACCATCCCCACTGTCAAACATGGTGGTGGCAGCATAATGGTTTGGGCCTGCTTTTCTTCAGCAGGGACAGGGAAGATGGTTAAAATTGATGGGAAGATGGATGGAGCCAAATACAGGACCATTCTGGAAGAAAACCTGATGGAGTCTGCAAAAGACCTGAGACTGGGACGGAGATTTGTCTTCCAACAAGACAATGATCCAAAATATAAAGCAAAATCTACAATGGAATGGTTCAAAAATAAACATATCCAGGTGTTAGAAAGGCCAAGTCAAAGTCCAGACCTGAATCCAATCGAGAATCTGTGGAAAGAACTGAAAACTGCTGTTCACAAATGCTCTCCATCCAACCTCACTGAGCTTGAGCTGTTCTGCAAGGAGGAACGGGCAAAAATTTCAGTCTCTCGATGTGCAAAACTGATAGAGACATAGCCCAAGCGACTTACAGCTGTAATCGCAGCAAAAGGTGGCGCTACAAAGTATTAACTTAAGGGGGCAGAATAATTTTGCACACCCAATTTTTCAGTTTTTGATTTGTTAAAAAAGTTTGAAATATCCAATAAATTCCGTTCCACTTCATGTTTGTGTCCCACTTGTTGTTGATTCTTCACAAAAAATTACAGTTTCATATCATTACGTTTGAACCCTGAAATGTGGCAAAAGGTCGCAAAGTTCAAGGGGGCCGAATACTTTTGCAATGCACTGTATTTCATAGTAAATTGTGTCTAGTATTATATAAATGACAAAGATTTAATTAGCATCTTTATTTCAAACAACATGACCGACCACGACCCGAATATCATTAAAAATATTTTTGGATAACTCGAAACCTCGGGTAACCGCAGGTGACCGCAGGCACTTGCTCATTTTGGATCAACCAGCGCATCACTGGTACAGATCAGTACTTTAAGAGCACATATTAGTACCTTTTGGTTTTGTACCTACGGTACTGCCCCAGTGACAGCAATGTACCTTTTTTCTGACATTGTAAGTCAATAATTATTTTCATGTTACGACCAATAAATGTCTGATAAAAAATAATCTAAAAAATTTAAACAAATGTGTCTAAAAGAAAAACTATCAGTTTTTATTCAGTCGTTACAGTAATATTAAAATGAGTCTCTTTAAAGATTAACATTGCCATCTTCTAAAGTGAAAAATGGAAAACTGTAAAAAGGCACTTTTCTCTTCAAAGAGATTCTAGCATACAAAGAAACTTTATCCCGAATGTCCCTTTGAAAAATGGTTGCCATTAGAATCTAAAACAGCCATTTTCCAAAATTGAGATTTCTTCTTTTATGATTTTCGGGACCATTAACACCTTACCAAACATCGCCCACAGACAAAGGACTTTGAGACTACCTTTTGGTAGCAAGCAAGCCTTTGTCTCATTCTCACAGACAAATAGAAAAGGACATTTCAATCTTCTCTGCCAAAACCCATTTCAGAGACTATGGATGCCTGTGACAATGACTGATTGTCTATGAGGGCGAACCTGCAAACTTTGGTTAAGTGCATCCACATTTATGGATATGGGTTAAAAATGTAACCACATGATGGATATTATTCCCTTCCATCACTCAAGTCAATATGGTTATAGCTGTCTGTGCGAAGACTGCAGGGGATCCGCAAAAACAGATGCACTTGAGTGAAGGTCACGGTGAAAACTAGCATCAAAAAGTTAGGCGGAGAGGAAGCTGCTGTTCTGCCCATCGGCTACAATCAGGACAAGACTCGATCAAGCTACACGGATTCTGGAGGTGCCAATGGACAGCGGTCAACTCTACGGCGCAGCATCTGTTCCCATCCCGGCCAGAGCGCACTCACATAGATTGAACACTTATGCCATATTTGCTGTGCGGCAAGACAGAGAGGTGCGACACGCACGTAGGACATGGTTTGAAATATTGATCACTCCAGAGCAGCGCTAACTGTTAGACGAGGCAGCCATGAGATAATGATATTCATTGTGAAATTTTATGAAGGATTTCATCCTAATAGAATTTAGGATTGCAAAAAGACGAAATGCAGCTGCTCATCACTTACAACACCACACAAGCCGAAAGTACAGCGAGTAGGCTATCTTTCAGTAAACCATTTAGAAGAGCTCAATTATGAAGGACAAATCAAGCAGTAGCAGATTCTGTAATTGACAGACCTTGTTCGATAATAAAAAGGAGTGCCTTAGCACATATATATAAATCAGGCCTCTTTCACAGATCATATTTTGTGTTTTATTCTTTGTTTCAGCCAAGAAAGATAATTACCGTCAATGTAACCTTCACAAATCTCCAGAAGACCTTCAAACCATAACAGTAACCATATAAATTAGCTCCGTAATTGCATAAAGTAATTTGAGGTCACTCACAGCTTTCAGTAGCCAGGATGGTGATGTTGTGTACAGCATTGGCCTCTCTGTCTAATGGCTTAGCAGTGCTGATGACTCCTGTTGATGACTCAATGTTGAAAAATCGCTCCAAGTCTGTGTTTCTGTCAATTGAATACCTGGAAAAAAGTTTTAATGGATTTCAAGCTTTGACTTTTAAATGAATTCTATAGATATGCCCTTAAGCTACAAGCCCCAGCAGCAATCATTATTTTCAGTGGCTCTTGGGCTCAGAACTACTTAATTATGAACATTTGTCTTTTAGCACAGTACAACTGAGCCCCACTACTCATTTACAGTCAACATTTGCATCCACTCCCACATAAATAAAATAATTTAATGCAATAATAATGACACTAATGATTTGAATATGTGCTGTCTTAGGCCTCCTTTATATTGACATGCATTTATGTGACTAACTCATCAGACAGCAACTGACCGAAGTCACCCGAGACAAACTATGACACCTTCAATGCGTTTTCCTTATTCGCATGCAACTATGTGAACAGTATTATGCGCCTTACCATTCAAAAGTTTGGGGTCAGTAATATTTAATTGTTTAAAAAGAAATTCATTCAGCAAGTATGCACTAAACTCATGGGCGTCGAAACCATTGTGTGTGGGTGGGACAAGAACCACCCCCTTTTTACGACCAATGATATTGGACCCACTCACTTTTATCGTCTCTAATTCAGCACATGTCTGTTTACCTATCCCCTAAACCATAAACACTTATTATTAAACACGTTAGAAGCTTTATTTCCACTTTTCTAATATTTTTTCCATTTTTATTGAAAATAAATGCCTTTCCGATCTGATATGTGATGGGAAAAGGGAGTAGAGTGAGTTCGGCAAAAGGCAGATTCGAACCTTTGATTTGATTTGCGTCAACTTGATGCCATGTGTCTTACCCCTACACTATTGCCACAGTAAGTAGTTCAGTGATTTCCAAATTTTGTCTGGCCCAATCAATCATTTAGTAAGCGGTGGTATATTTGTATTTAATTGAAATGGCATCTAACCTTACTCCAGTAGCCCATGACTAAACTGATCAAAAAATATTTAGAAAAGATTCAGTTTCTATAAAAATATTAAGCAGAACAACTGTTTCCTACATTGATAATAAGAAGACCTTGATGTTCCTTGATATGATAAGCCATGATTTCTGAAGGATCATGTGACACTGAAGACCGGAGTAATGATGCTGAAAATTCAGATTTACCATCAAAAAAGAAGAAGAAGAAAAAGCCCACTGTAAAATATATTAAAATGTTTATATTAAATTGTAACAATATTTCACAACATCTTTGTTTTTACTGTATGTTTGATGAAATAAATGCAGCCTTAGTGAGCACAAGTTACCGACCCCAAACTTTTGAACGGTAGTAAATATTTTTTCATAAGCCATTTTGCGCAGGTTTGTGATCAGATCTCTATCCAGAGATATATTACGCTGCAAGGGGAGATTGCAATCCAGCTAAAGACAATCTAGATAGTATCTATATTTGAAAATCAGGTCTTATATTTTTTATTAAGGTTTTAAGCTTTAATTAAAAAGCTGTAGTCTTTCTCGAGATTTAATCTATCCTTCATAAAACCAGTATCACTACGGTGTGAAGTCATTCCACGAGGCCAAGCCTTACCTAATGGGACTATTGGTGGAGTCCGGGTCCAGAGCAGAGACGGTTCCTATGATGGTTCCCACTTTAGCAGCTTCGGAGACGACCATTTTACTGAGCGGAGGGGAGAAGATAGGAGGCTCATCTACATTCTCCACAGTCAGCCTCACCATCGCCGTATCACTGAACGGTCCTTGAGACAAGAACCGAGGGTCTATGTTCCTGTTGGAGGCCTCAATTTTCAGAGTGTAGCTTGACTTTGTTTCAAAGTCAAGATTCTGAGGTAAAGAGCACAAAGGAAGGGAGGGAGGGAGAGAGGGGGAAAAGTGTTGAAGAGATAGTTTTGAAATTATAAACAAGGACAGAGAATATGTGGTAAGCATCCAGACAAGTCAAAAACAGTTCAGATTTGAAATCTAGCCATGATGTGTGTAGATATATAATGCATCCAAGAACCCTTGATCTTCTCCTTTTAGTTCTCATATTTCATTTAAGTATTGCTATCGATTGACAGGACAGAAAAGAACGGTGTCAAAGCAGTACATTGATTTTAAGACAGAGATACATGATGCCGAAAATGTCTTGTGGAATACTTTCTCATATAGTCATTTATCACTCCTGACTGCTGTAATATGCAACGCATTGAAAACTACCTTCCGTGCCTCCTTCATATCATTGACAATACATAACATCCCTGAGGGTGCAACAAAGCCAAATCCAGCACTTGTGAACATTTAACTGTAGCTTTAAAATGAGAAGTCAAAGTCAGTTTATTGTCAATTCTATCCTACATAGTTTCCCTGGAAACCACAGTGCAAATATAAAACACTCTATATACAAACATGCAGAGTTCAAAACGCAAGTTTTTTGGACATATTACCTTCGACTCATGTTTGTTACATAATAATTTGAAAATCTTTTTCTACAAATATTTCGATCTAATTTCTCTGTGTAAATGTCAAGTGGTGTAACCAAGTAAAAAGTAATACAATATTTTATATTTATTAAGTAGTAAAACAGAACTGATGCACACTAATGTATTTTTTTAAACGAAGAAAAATAAAATGTTATACCAAACTCCAAAGTTTCCTTTTTAATTTTTTTCTTTAAGCCCAACAAAAAAATATCAAAGTAATTCTAATTGAGAAATTGAAAACATATTTATAATAGAGCTATTTGTGAATCATTTGAAATAAAGTTGGACACAAATATTTTTGTATAAAATATAAACAATATATGCTAGAAGTAAAACACACCCCAGAACTTTATTGATGGATTATGATATACCTGCCTAGACCATAGAGTACCTTTATTTTAATAGTCATCTCAGGATGCATTCTCCATTACTGGACATTTTTTGAACATTGCACTATGATAGTAAAAATTAAGCTCTGTGCAGAGTTCAGTTTGAATGTACATAGGTTTAGGTAAAAAGTGCAAGCTAAATACATTAAAAAGCACACAGAATTCAAGACATGGGTGCAAAAATGCCCCTACATGAGTTTTTATTTCTATAAAAAAAATGGCACACAAGCAAGAGGGATGGGTAGATGTAAGGTGGGTCAAAGCACTTGAGGAGCATGATCGCCTGTGGGAAGAAACTGTTCTCGGGTCCAGTGGTTCAGGAGTGTATGCTCCTGAGGCTTCTCCCAGAATGAAGAAGGACAAAAAAGCTGAAGGCCAAAGTATTGTCCTTCATGCTGTTACTGAATTTCTTTAATACACTGCTTGGGGGAAGTAACATGCTGAGCAGTCTGCACTGTAGGGGCTTCCAGCGAGAGGAAGAGCAGTTTCCAAACACTGTTGATTTCCTGAAGTCAACAATTATCTCTTTTGTCTTGTTGACATTAAGAGATGGTTGTTGACTCCTCAACATTATTCTAGGTCTCTCATCTCCTCTCTGCATGATATCTCATCATTGTTATTGATGAGCCCTAGCACTGCGATGTCATTTCTAAAGTTGATGATATGGTTGCCGGGGTGCCTGGCAACCAGGCTAAGAGTCAACAGCGAGAACAATAGAGGGCTGAGGACATGTCCCTGGAGGACACCAGTAGTCACGGTGACAATTTGTGAGGTCTGGTCATGGAACCTGATTGCCCGAGGTCTGTTTTTCGAGAACTCTGTGATCCAGCGAAATTCCAGCAATGCAGTATATTTTAACCAAATTGTTGAATACTGAATTCATGTTAAAACACAAAACAATGAATTTTATCATACGTGTTATTCCTAAAGGGTAGTTTTGGCCATAAGCAAAATGTCAGAAGTCAAATGTAGGTGGGCTGGAGGTCTTGATATGGGTCATACCCAGCTGCTAACAGCACTTCATTTTATCCCACCAGTCGATCTGTCTATCCGTCTGTCTGTCTGTCTGTCTATCTATCTATCTATTTCCCTTTAATTTATAATTTTGTCATTTTATTTGATTATTTGTGCCGTACTGCTGCATAGGAATGCTATATTGTCCTTTTTGAATCTAAGCCAGGCAAGGTTTACTTATTTCCTAATAGAATAAAACACTAATTTCAACTATTTAACCCAGTCTTTAAACTAATTGCTGGAGGTTTGTCGTTTGTAAATGCATTAACACAATAGACCTATACTCCATGTGTTCTACTACCGGTCACATAAAACCCATTTTTTCATGGACTTTTCGATAAAGATTTTTCTCAATTATCAATAAATGTGTTAACCATTAAGGCATGTAACAGTAGAGTTACTCTGCAGATAGAATACATGACTTGGGCTGCAACTCAAAGGGTTCTTATAATGGAAATGATCGTTGATAGTGTCTGTACGCGAAGCCTCGAATTAACCTCTGACAGCATCTGAATATACAGACTTTTTACATCACACTCCCTTCACAGGCATAAAAATTGCATTGCCTTCACTTATTTGCCGTCATAGCAATGGCGCTGAAAGTACATATAAGGTTTGGGCTGTCTATGGCCTACCTTTTGCAGAGTTATGACTCCTTCTTGGGTATCTTTGTCTGGCGCGACCCTGAACACCCCAAGGCCGTCGCCCTCTATAATTCTGTAGTCCATCTCAGCGTTTGGTCCGATGTCAGAATCCAAGGCTTTTATCTTGGCCACCACTGACGCCACAGGCAGGGATTCAGGCACGGCAAACTGATAGGATTCTGCAAAAGAGACCCGGCAAAAACACACACACACACGCAGAGGTTATTGATGATGCTATTTCTCTTTTTTCCATCCTTATCACCCAGCTGTTAGGGCCGGGTCTGAGCTAATAATGTATCCTTCTGCTCCGTAGCAGGTAAGCCACTCTATAGATATAGCAAGCACGAGGACAGTCTGAGCTCTGCACATTCCCGGACACATACTGATGGTGGTGAAGGAATCATGCAGCTAAAATAGGACCAGAAATGACTATTACAATTATCTAAAATATCCTCTATTATAAAAGAAGATTGTTCAGTTCTATTCAGAAGATCATCTACCTGATTATTACACAGCAACTACAGCAAACGCTTGATCTCGATAATACAAGATCAGCTCAAGTTATTAAACATCTCAGATTGCACTCATGCAGACAGACAGCATGCCTTAATGATGGCTCAAGTCTACGTTTGCTTTATAGTCAGTAGTAGAATCATACTCCGTGAAAAGCGGGGTGGGTTGTCGTTAACGTCCGTCAGTGTGACCGTCACCGTCGTGGTGCCTGAGAGTCCTCCCATTTGACCGACCATGTCTTTGGCTTGGATTACCAGAAGATACTGGTCCCGTGCTTCCCGGTCCATGTTGGGCAGAGCTGTTCTTACAATGCCTGCACAGAAAAGTTCAGGTGTTTTATTTTCAGAATAGTTTTACTGAATGTACTGTTGTGTAGTTTAATTAAGAAATATTGGGGGTGTTGGTGCATGAGATGTACTGTGTAAAGATAACATCCTCCTGTCCTGAAAAGGCTGTGAAAAAGCATCTAGATTACAATATGGATCGCTTCACTTCTGTATTACAGGGATATGGAGTGCCCATCAATTAAAATAGGATTACCATTTAGTAATCTAAACAGCAAGGACCTTTTCCAGATTTGTTAGGACATATCATAATGGATCTCTCATCGATGAGTCAAATTCAGTGAAGCCAGTGCAGGACTGTAAATCAATTTCCTCTCCAAGTCATTGTTAGTTTTGGAATTATTTCTTAGTACACTGAGAGGGATTAAATAGTACGTACTTCCTTTTTGCACACAGAAAGCTATGATAAATCCTAATCAATAACTGCTGCTATTTGCTATATCTGGCTTCATTTTCCTCCACATGTTGTGGTTGCATCTCTAAATTTAGCTGTACACTTTAAAAGAAAAGGGAGAAAAAGTTTAATCAAGGTTTGTAATTTACCCCGTTGATTGAGTCCATATGTGGAAATGACCTCAGTGACAGCTAGAGTGCTGATTACATTAAGGATTTCATTCCCTGTAATCAGTTGTTAATGTGCGGCAGTAACTTCATCACAAGTCCCATCAACTTTTTCTGTCTTTAAGTGAGTCAATCAAAGTAGCGGTCTCTTGACGTTTTCATGTTTCCATTACAGGAACTGGCGGTTACCACGTCATCGCCTTGAGAACACACGACTCAAGTTACAATGGAAAGCATGCTTGTTTTTTAGTATGGTTTTTTTTTTAGAAACTAATTTTAATTAAAATGTGCACTGCGCACTGTTTAGCCAAAGAGACTGACGGATGAGAACGATTCAAAAATCTAATGCTTGATATGCTTTAAATCTCAACACTTTAGTATCGGAATATTTTACTGACAATATCGCAAAGAAATAAGCATTTGTAACTTCTGCGTACCTGTCTTTGGTTCCACTGAGAAATAGGGTTGTCCCTCAAGGATGCTGTACACAACTCTGGCACTGTTTCCATATGTGGGATCATCTGCGTCAGTTGCCTTAACCTCAACCACAGATGTGCCTGGAACAAATTATCCACACAATTTTGTCAAAATGTTACCAGACATAGACTGGATTCATAAGCGTTGGGGCTCACTTGATTACAGAACTTAAATCTGATGCAGCCAAAAAAACATGATTCGAATATGCTGGTTTGCTGTTCAAGAACCATTTTATTCCTTCTTATTTTGTTGTGTAAAAGATCAACATTTATCTAACATATAAATCTTTTTGATCAATATAAAAGGTGTTTTTTTTAAAATAGCAACCAAAAAAAAAAAAAAAATTTGACTTGCATTGTATTTTTGTGAGCATTTTGAAAGAGTAAAAACAAAATTAAAACAAAAATGCTGTTTTAAAAAAAAAAAAAATTAAATATGCATTTAAAATGTCTGCTCCATTTCTGAACTATCTGACCTGCTGTCAGTTCCAGAAACAAGGTATTTGCTGCTGATCACTAGAATACATGAAGTTCATTATAGAGCATTTTGTAATCACATTTGATAAGAGTCAGAGTGGCTTCCCGAGTGACAACAATTTTCATTTCCATTGTGTGGCAATTTCCCCAAAAATTATGATTATGCTTTCTTGAACACATGGGATGGAAACGCTGCTTTATCCGTAAATTATTTTCGTGATTGTTTTTCATATTACTATTTTTTGCATAAATTAACAAACTAACTCAGATAGAAACATATCTTGCGTGCTTCTGCAGTATTTTTATGCTTGTGCCTGTCTTGATTACAGCTGGTGTTGCTTCAGTTCTCATTAAGCCATGCATCCTTGCAAAAGCCCAGAAGGATAAAACAAATCTAATCTAAATCCAAACACGAACTTTAAACACAATTTTGTATGTGGCCTGCACTTGCTTTCTCTTATCTTATCATGACTTTTATGTTGTTGTTGTTGTTGTTTTTTGTTTTTTTTTTGTGGGGGGGGGGGGGGGGGGGGTTGCACAATGACATCTGCAGCAGATACAAGTTTGGGGCATATAGGATTTTTTTTTTTTTTTTAAATCTCTTATGCTCACCAAGACTGCAGTTATTTGATCAGAAACACAGTAAAAAAAAAGAAACATTGTGAAATATTTTTACAATTTAAAATAACGATTCCCTTTCAGTCGGTCACACTCAACATCACGTTGAAGTATTGGCATCGCTATATACATTGGTGACATTGACGTAAAGTTTCTGTTCTCTTCTTCAAGGAATGAGGGTTACATACGTAACCACGATGTTCCCTTTCAGTCGATCACTTTTGACGTAACGTCGACGTCACCCATGTATTGCGATCCCAATACGTTGGTCAGGTCAAAATAACGTCTCTGTCCCCTCCTTCAGGGAGTGAGGGTTACATACTAACCAAGACGTTTTCTATTGTAACTATTTAATTTATTCCTGATTACAAAGCTGAATTTGCCACATGATCCTTTAGAAATCATTTTCGCATTTGCTGCTTAAGAAATATTTCTTAGCAATACAGTTGAATACAGTTGGGCTGCTTAATAGTTTTGTGGAAATTGTGATACAACTTAAGGATTAGAAAGTTTATTCAACAGCATTTAATTTTAAATAGAATTTCTGTAACAAGTGTAAATGTATTTAATGTTTTTGATCAATCTCATACATCAATGCTGCTGAATAAAAGTATTAATGGTCCCGTTCTTCGTGATTCCATCTTTCAAACTTTAGTTAGTGTGTAATGTTGCTGTTAGAGCATAAATAATACCTGTTATTTAACAAAGTTCAATGCCAAGCGAGATATTTTATTTAACAGAAGTTCCCTTTCAAAGCCTACAGCGAACGGCCGGTTTGGACTACAGCAGGAAGTGCAGGGATGTAATGACGTTACTAGAAAGGTTTGCTGACTAACCCTCCACCCACAAGAACACGCAAAAAAGGGGGCGTGGTCCTGTTGCTCTCCCACGTGGAGAAGAGCGCACATTCAGCGCTTGCATCTCCCCGTTATGGTAAGAGGCGGGACCTTTTCGGGCAAAGTGTGCTAAGCTGCTGTCCAATCACAACACGGGAAGCGCTGGCCCAATCAGAACTCGTTACATGTTTCTGAAGGAGGGACTTCATAGAACAAGGAAATCATCAGGTCGTTTTTAGGACAGAGGAAACAGAGGTGTTCAGATAAGTAAATTGTGTGAAAAATACTGTGTTTTTTTTACACGCAAAACATGAACTCATGTTATATTGCACACTGTAAACATAATCAAAGCTTTGAAAACACGCGAAGAATGGGACCTTTCATTTATTTCAAAATCTTTAGATTCAATACTTCATATGGACACAAAACCTTTTTAATTGAGATGTATACATCCATCCTTTCCATTAATGTATGGTTTGTTAGGATAGGGCAATATTAAAATCTAAATATTGAGACTATCGCCTTTAAAGTTGTCCAAATGTAGTCCTTAGCAATGCATATTATTACTAATACTACATTTTTATATATATTTACGGTAGGAAATTTACAAAATATCTTCATTGGAACATGATCGTTACTTAATATTCCAATGATTTTTGGCATAAAAGAAAATTTATAATTTTGACCCATACAATGTATAGTTGGCTATTGCCACCAATATACCTGTGGGACTTCTGACTGGTTTTGTGGTATAGGGTCACATATGATCATTTCCCTGTAGATCTGTAGAACAAAGCAAGGTTTAGTGATGCTTTGGCTTACTTATATTTCCCAGATTTGATTTAAACTGTAAAGTGGCTAATGGAAAGTGCCAAGCCTTCATTTGAGCACAATTTACGGGCCCACTCCAGACTGTGGTGTTCCTCAGAAAACGCAGATTATCCTTAAATGAGTTTGCTTGTAAAAAAACTAAAGCAGACATTTGGGGACAGGCCCAGATGTTGTCATATCGGTAACCTAAGCATCTGGAGGCACAGCTGAGTGTATAAAAACGCAGCACCATGGCAACACTTCACCGCAGGGACCGAGGCCAAATGAGTGTTTCTCTTTATAAGATGGTGCGATGTGATTTAGTCTCTTTAAGGTTACCTTGTACCTCTGCAGAATCATTTTAGGGTCTTTTAGATTCAACAGGCTGATACATTTATAGTCAGTTAAGGACACGGCATATGGACATGCATCATACTGAAACCACTGGATGTGGGAAACTGATTGGATGGGAGTATAAAGGCATATGTTGTGAATTTCCATTTGGCCTCATGCTAACGTCTGGCGTGAGGGAGAGCTGTCCGGGTTAGCTTGTGGTCCTCAGATTTGCACACCAAAAAAAATCTCCTGTTTCTTAATTACCAAATTAAATTAATCATTTTCTCGTTAATCAAATCCATTCATCACCGGTTGACTGCTAATGAATTTAAATGGATCTATAAAGCAGTCATTGAGGACAAGGGTCGCTTGCATTCACAGAGGCTAATGGCTTTGTTCACGCCGTTGGACAGACAGTGGCAGCCAGCATGTTAATTGCTCTTCTAAAAAAGCATGTCAATGTTTGCGTGATTTTGTCAGCAACTACACTCTGCGTGGTCGAACTGACAAACAAGTGCCCTATACCAGGGGCATTCATTATGTATATCACTGTTCTTAGGTGATCCTCGGCTAACCCTCAATGTCTAAACAAAAACGTGACACAATTACCAATAATCATCCTTATACTGGATGCACCTATAAACCCTAGCTGATCAAAACTGATCACAGATAAATGGACGTTATTATTGTATTTTTGTCTAAATAAATTAAATTAATATATACTGTGTATATATATATATATATATATATATATATATATATATATATATATATATATATATATATATATATATATATATATATATATATATATATAACAGTTTATTTATTTTACAGTTATTTAACAGTTATCATTATTAAATGATTAGTGTTTTTTAAATGTATGTTAGGGATGCCATTCTCAATATAATATTGAACTGTTCGGTATGGCATTCACGGGTCAATATGCACGTGTGAAATGTGTTTTTTTCCAGTTTTGCATTTAATTAATTGAGTCTACGCATATATCTGTTATGAGCAAATATCCAATCATATGCACTAAAGTTAGGTGTTAAGCCGCGTTTTAAAGCCTTGCCGTTTAAACATTTCATTCGCGGTTTACATGTGCTGAGCATGCACGCCTGTCAAACATTCGTGATTACTGGACTAAGTAGTTTTACTGAGCTAATACTGTCAAATACACACACGGTTAACATATATAAACACAGTTATATTACAGTTCTAAAGTAAAAGTGTATGTGTCTGTACATGAGATGCGAGCAGGTCTTAGCAACGCAGTGATTGTGACCACTTGTCCTTAAAGGAACAGTACACCTCTAAAATTATGTTAATAAAACAACAAAAGACGAAGAGAAAATCACTCACTGCTCTTGAATAAAGTTAGCCTGGTCTTACCAGACTTACCCAGTACATTTCATTTGTGCAGAGACTCTGGCCACTCTCCATTGACAAGCGTTTACTTCCGCGAAGGCGGAAGAAGTTTAAAACTATTGGCTTTTCATAACCAATTGCTAACCTTTGGTCGTGACATATGTTATGCGCCCTTCGTCTCGCCTGTTTCACACAAATCCGTCATAATAAATGTGCAGGCCACCTCAGTGATAACCTAAAACTCGTGCATTCGGATTGTGATTTATTCACGCCACGGTGTAGGGGAGAGTTTTGTGATTGGGAACGCCGCTCACGTGGTCCGTAACATGATTGATTATCAAACTAAGCATTTTATTTACAGCATACAATGCTGCTATAAATAACGGCGCAATTCAAATGTTTACGTGCTTTTATTTTAATTTGTTTGGCCGGTGATGAAATATATTGCTCTTGTAAATACTTTGTAGCATTTTAAAGAAGAACAAGTCTAGAAATGCATCCAAATAACAGCAAAGCGCAAACATACGGTGCTCTGCAGTGGTCAAAAAGGATATAGAGAGTGAATTTTTAAGTGATATATTCTTGAAAACTGAGAGATGTGGATTCGGACAGCTATTACATCACCACACGACCTTGGTGTTTGTCAAAAGCAGTAGGTAACTCGCAAACTTTTTACGCGGGTGGTGGGAGAGGGACGGCAATAAAATCACTGACTAGCCCCTGTAAATGATGGCAATACCCCCATGAGAAACAATTACCGTCCAAATAGTGCTTCAGCCAACTCCTTCACCACTAACGGAGAGAGATGGAAAATCAAACTTTTCCTGAATACACCCTGTTGGGCAGGAGGGCCACCAATAAACCTCAGCAAAGATTGTTATTGCTCCGGCTTTAACTTCTGTATATTCGACAGCGGTGCCACAACGGAATGAATGGTTTAGTTTGCATCTTTCTCCGCCGCCGTTACTGAACTACAACTCAAACTAGCGCACAAAACATCAGCCTCATCGTTCTTAGTTTCCGGTTTAAAACATTTTCGTTTCAATCAATGTATTGTATGTTGAAGACTATGTAGTTTTAATTTTAGCCTAGATTTATTAATTCAGTTTCATACTTAAATGCTCCTGTACTGCCACTGTAAATCTTTATCTCTATTTATTTTATAGTATACAATACACTTGAAATGTGTACAAGGTTTTCTTTTAAGTAAAGTTAAGTTTACGTATATACAATATTGTATATATATATATATTTGTATTACCTTAATTTAATCAATCAGTAGTAATAAATCATTTTTAAAAACGCAGATAAATTGTGCATTTTAATGAACAAATCCAAGTCACTTACCAACAGGAGACATTTCTGGTACTTGAGCATTGTAAGGACCGTCCAGGAACTTGGGCTCATTGTCATTAATATCCTGCACTTTGATAACAAACTCTGACTCTGGTTCGACTGGCAGGTTGGAGGCACGGTCTCGGGCCTGAGCTCGCAGCGTGTAGTAGGCCTGTTCCTCCCGGTCCAGGCGTTTCGTGGCATGTATGTCGCCTGTGTTCTCATCGATGGTGAAAATGGAGGTTGCACCTTCACCTGTGAGCACGTATTTCACATTGCCCTCACCTTTGTCCACATCAGAATGAAGCTACAGGAAAAGTTGAAAGGAGAAAACAGTTGTTCATCTCTATTATCATTGTAACGGTTGCCTATATTAAGCATAGTAATGAATAATGCCAGTAATTCTGTTTACTCATGTGAAAGTACTTCTCCGGTGGTTTAAATAATAAATGGGGATAAACCATCTCCAGCAGAGATGAGAGCTGACTGAATAAATGTCATAACTCAAGTTATTCTTCCTCACACATCTCAAAATACATGAATGGATGAAAAAATCTGGCTTGGGGTGCTGTTGCAGTGAATTCCCTTTCCAACAAAAAAAGAAACATGAACAGCAGCGAGGAAAGGTCACTCTGTCCTGATTGTTTAGTCAGATTTACGAGTGTACAGTTGGTTTGTGAGAAGCGTGACAATTATACATGGTTTGTTTTTTTATATTTACCATTGTGTTTAAACAGTGGCAACAATGCACATCTCTATCAACCATAAGCTCATTTAAATTAACAGTCCAGAAATCCTCTGGGCTCATTGTCCTCTGGGCTCATTGTCTCATTGTCCAAAAAAGTCATTTTTCTCATGCCGTTACCATTTTATGGAAACTGACTTGGTATTTCCATCACCAGCAGTGAATGATTTTATTAACTTGTTTATTTCTTGAAAGATTTTATTTCGGCTCTCTTGGGGATTATAAGCCAAGTCCTTAGCTTCCCCTCCCCTTTTCTTTCCCAACATTTTTGGTCTTCAAAATCCACATTTCTCAATAGATTTGCATGTACAGGATCTTGCCGGTGTGAAAAGACAACTTGTTTGCTTCATTTAAGCAACCCTAAGTCTTTATGATGCTATTTCTCACAGATATACTCAGAATGATTAGCTGGTGTGTCATAGCTGCATTACTTTCATGGGACAAAGTGAATGAACGACTGAATTTGGGTAGCAGGCATGCAGTGTCCTGTGGTGTGACATGCTATAATTCATCTAAAACCATTATTCTAATGATTTTATATTATGCATGCAGTTTATGGCCACATTTGAACAGAGTCTCTATATGGAATTGTGCTTTTAATTCATTCTTCACACCACAGGACTGCAAAAAGGGAAAAAAGCTCCCAAATAGTCACATCTGGTTTAGGTTGCAGTTTACTTGCCAATAAAACGGCGCTGCTCCACATATGATGCGAGTTAATCAAAAATTACAATGGTTTCAGTGCAAGAACCGAGTGTGCTAATGGCATTTGAGGCTAATTAATCAAAGTAAATGTGTGTTTGGATGTCAGTGCTGGCAAATCTCCAAGGCCAACTCCAGTCTGATGACTGTTGTGTGGCTCGGCTCTGCACTTCTTTTTTCAAATGTTTATTCTGACCATAATTCACTGTGATGATGACTGCAGATCATTAGATTGTGTGTGCTCAGCTATATCGCTCCAGCTCTCAAACTCATCTAAAACTATTACAGTAAATGTATATATCTTTTCATCTGAATAAAGCTGTCAAACGTATAACCATTCTCAGAAGTTCAAAAAGTTTGTTGACAGACTATTTTAGCAAAGTGATTAAGATTGTTTACGGCCTTTTTACTTGATCCAAAATCAATGCATACAAATATTATTATATAATATAATAATAGCCTATATAATTTAAAATATTTTTGTCAACAATACAGCTGATAAAGAATATGTATGGGCTTCGGTGTCATTTACATTACCTTTCAAGAAATGCTTTTATTTAGCAAGGCTGCAATAAAATTATCAAAAGTAACAACATTTATAATGTTAAAAACTTTATAAACAGGCATTAAAGACATTGGACCGTAAGGGTAATAGCTACCATCACTGTCACATTATCAAAAAACATAATATGTTCAGCTTTGAAAACTTTAGAAATTATGCTGATGCCTGTCTTGTCTTTAAGGTACTCCATGGGCTTGCTCCACCATCACTGTGCCAGTTTATAAAACAGAGAGATAAGTTTACTAGAGTAACTAGAGCAACCACCAGAGGAGATTGTATAGTACAATATAGACAAAGTAGGCTTGGAAACACAGCCTTTTCTATCAGAGCCATAATTTTTTTGGAATAGTCTTCCCACTGAGTCAAGGGAGTGCAATAGCCAATCCACTTTTAAAATACATCTTAAAGTCTGGATTAGGAATAATTACAATTGTAACCATACACCGAATACTTAGGTCCATAAATACATTTTGCTTATGTATATGTGTGTATGTATGTATGTATGTATGTATGTATGTATATATGTGTATGTATGTGTGTACACATATGTATGAAGAGAATACCCTCTTTTTGAGGGTGAGAGGAGTAATATTTTGTCTGTTTGAGTGTTTTCTTACATTGTTTTAAAAGTTTTGTTGTATTTATTACTTTGCTACTGCATCTGTTAATTCTTATATGTATTTTTGACTTTTTTATCTTAGGGTGCCTTTTAAGATCTGGCTAGGGACAACAGATGGAAATTAGCTGTAGTAGCTAACTCTGGCTTGTTTACAGCAAGTAACCTGTTGTTGATCAATGAGCATTGTCCCTATCAAATAAAGATAAATTAAATTAAATTAAAAAATGTTTTTAAATTTTTTAAATAAATCCTGTTCTTTTGGACATTTTATTTAAAGAATCCTGAAAAAAAAGTACCATGATTTCAAAAAAATGATTAAGCAGCACAACTGTGTTGATGATGGTTATGATTCATGATAATAAAAATGTTTCAATTCATATCAATCATTTCTGATTTTACAATATTACTGTATTTTGATTAAACAAATGTAGCCTTGGTGAGCATAACGGACTCATTGTATGTTTTTGTATACACAGTGGGGCAAAAAAGTATTTAGTCAGCCACCAATTGTGCAAGTTCTCCCATTTAAAGATGAGAAAGGCCTGTAATTTTCATCATAGGTACACTTCATCTATGAGAATCAGAAAGAAAAGAAAAAAATCCTGAAAATCACATTGTCTGATTTTTAAAGAATTTATTTGCAAATGATCCTGTAAATAAGTATTTGGTCAATAACAAAAAATAATCTAAATACTTTGTTATACACCCTTTTTTTTTTTGCCAATGACAGAGTTTAAAAGTTTTCTGTAAGTTGCCACAAGGTTTTTTTACACACTGTTGCTGGTAGTTTGGCCCATTCCTCCATGCAGATCTCCTCTAAAGCAGTGATGTTTTGGGGCTGTCACTGGGCAACACGGATTTTGCAAATGGTCTCTACCAAACTTCAGATTGGTCCGAACATGTACTGGCTTAAGTAGGGGGACACGTCTGGCACTGCAGGATTTGAGTCCCTGGCGATGTAGTGTTACTGATGGTAGTCTTTGTTACTTTGGTCCCAGTTCTGCGCAGGTCATTCACTAGGTCCCCCCGTGTGGTTCTGGGATTTTTGCTCACCGGTCTTGTGATCATCTTTACCCCATGGGGTGAGCTCTTACGTGGAGCCCCAGATCGAGGGAGATTATCAGTGGTTTTGTATGTCTTCCATTTTCTAATAATTGCTCCCACAGTTGATTTCGTCACACCAAGCTGCTTACCTATTGCAGATTCAGTCTTCCCAGCCTGGTGCAGGTCTACAATTTAGTTTCTGGTGTCCTTTGACAGCTCTTTGGTCATGGCCATAATGTAGTCTGGAGTCTGACAGTTTGAGGTTTTGGAGTCTTTTATACTGATAATGAGTTCAAACACGTGCCATTAATACAGGTAACAAGTGAAGGACAGAGCCAGAAATCTTACTTTTTTGTAGATGACCAAATACTTATATGCCACCATAATTTGCAAATCAATTCTTAAAAAAATGTCTATGTGATTTTCTGGATTATTATTTTTCTGTCTCATAGTTGAAGTGTACCTATGATGAATATATATATATATATATATATATATATATATATATATATATATATATATATATATATATATATATATATATATATATATATATATATATATATGATTAAATGTAATGTAACTATATAACTCTGGAATTCTGGGTTAAAAAACAAACAAAAATAAAAATACAATAATTGATGACTCATTCGGCACTACACAGATTTTTGCCCAATCAAAATGTAATTGTCCTTCAACTTAATATCAAATGCAACCAAGTAGCAAATCATGGCAACTGAAATCAATTGGCTATGTAAGACAGAAAAAAGAAAACATATCTCTTCCTTCTGACCCAGTCTACCTGTTTCAATAGGAAATACGGCAACACCGGAAAGAAACCAACATGACTTAAAACGATATTGGAATATCTGTGCCAAGTATTTCAATCAATATTATCTGTGTTTCAGGCAGCTATCTGAGCACAGCTCATTGTATTGTGTGTGCGCGTGTGAATAAAAGGAAAACATGTAAATCACTCTCCTATGCAGGAATGCAATGCTGGGGTCGCTTCTTGACTCAGTCCTCTAACTTGCAGCCACTGGCTCTTTTTCAGCTCAGAGAAAGAGATAAAGAACCAAGGAGTGACAAAGGGTGCGCATTAATGTGCAGCTGAGAACAAGAACAAGAGGCAAAAACATGAACGAGAGGAAGGAAGAGCCGAGCCTGAGGAAGAAAACTACTGGCGGAAGCCAGTTAGGACGGTAAAGTCTTGGGATGAGTGCTCACCTTTTCTCTCTCAGCCTTTAGTAAGACCTGCCGGCAATCTCACCACCCCTAACGAACTATCCGACTGAGTCATGCCATGTCTGACTTTGTAAATCAGCAATGTGGGCTGTTGTTGACATGGATGATAGCACAACGTAACGCTTCCTTCATCTGGACTGGGACCAGTCTCACGCTGCCAACGCATTCCACCACAATAAAGAAGATAAATGAAGAGTGTCATTACATCCCTGTCATCTGTCTCTGGCAAACCAGCGAGCCCAATTACGTTGTGAGATTACAAACGCTGCCTGTTTTACACACAGCTAATTTATGTTCATCTGTCTCCTTCTTGGATCCTGCAGGGGTGCCCTTAATATGATGCTCCCTCTCTTACCCACTCTCACTCCCTCCAAATACGAAAAGATTATAGATGTAGAAAAAAACGTGGAAGTGTCTTGCCTGCCAGTGCATATCAGTTACTTTCCTCACAATCCTAGATAATGAGTGACTTTCAAAATGAAACAAACTTCAAAATAAAAAACACATTTATTATGGGTGTTGTTGCTGGAGTGATCGGCACTGGCGAGGCGTTCACTCTGATTTAGTGTAATTTCTCAATAGCAGTTCAGACGCTGTGACTAAAATTGCACAGCGAGAGATATTACAGATGGTGCCTCCCTTAATTAACTACATCTACTCAATCAAAGCAATGAACGTGCCTGTTGTCTTTGAATTAAGCACTGCAAAATAAGTTGCATCATATAGATCTGTATAAATTGCTAATTTTACATTCACACGACAATTTAGGTGATATTTTACGTTCATACTACTACACTGTAAAAATGTTGGTTTAATTTTAAAAAAGTATGTAACCTGGTTGCCTTAATTTTGAGTTTATTGAAATTAAAAAGTTTTTTTTGTACCAATGTAGGAAATTGGTTTAATAAATAGAAACTCAAAATATTATTGTATCTGAACCACATAACATTTTTCACAGCATGTTTCACTGTGTCTTCACAAATAAAACACACAATTGCCCTTAAGCTTACAAAATCTTTTAATAATGTTTAAATAAAAGTTGTTGATTCTCCAAAATGCTTATTGTATTAATTAAATGAACTCAAATTAACCAGGTAACTTATTTCTAACTATTTTTTTTACAGTGTACACAGAAAACAATTCTATTTCATTTAAAGTGGTTTCAAGGTTTGAACAGGCTGAACAACTGTTTTCAACTTTTGATAAAGCAGATGATGCTGAAAATTCAGCTTTGCCATCACAAGAATAAATTGAATTTTAAAATATATTCAAGTAGAAAATATTTTTACTGTCATAAATTCAGCCTTGGTGAGCATAAGAAACTTACCCAAAAATGCATGAGCAGCATGAACTGCATTGAGATAAATGCATATTTACAATGTCAATGTGTGCACTTGTACACATTCTAAATAATCTAAGACATACATTTCTCACCACAATACAGCAGTTATAGTTTTCAAAAAAAAATTAGGCTATCCAGTCACAATACAACAATGCTTACTATTTATAATAAACAAAATCACAGCCTCAAAAACCATAACTTACCTACCAGTTAGACAACGGTATTATGCAAGACCTGTGAAATGATCATAAAATAACTCAACACAATGGCAACAGAAGGCCTACTTCATGTTCATGTTTCTAGTTGTATTTAGCTTCAAGTACCGGATCAAACAACCTTCATTCTTTTTGTCATTCCTAGAGGAGAGAGTAACCTATTTTTTGCTGTGATAGCATGATTAGCATTGCTCTTTGAGGATGACTGCGCTCTGTTTCAGGCTGATGAACAGAACAGGGGAAACTCCCACCACATTGAGGTTAGCACAGTGACTCAGCATCTAGTTTGCTTAAGAATCATCTACAAGTTTTCCACATGGCTGCTGGTTAGCATTATTGCAATTAGCTTCCGTGCTTCATTAGCACCACCATACTAAAGCCAAGGGATTTAAGCCTAACTGACTAGACACATTAAAATGTCATTATCTATTTTGTTTCATAACATTTTGGACGCTTCATTTTTAGTCTCTTTATTTAATATCTGATCCCATATTATGACTCATATTATATATAAGAAAAAAGAAAAATAATGTGTGTATATATATATATATATATATATATATATATATATATATATATATATATATATATATATATATATATATATATATATATATATATATATATATGATCATCATACAAGATAATTTTGTCTCTTTGTGTGAAAAGTGTCATCAACCTGAGTTGATGTGAGTTTAGGTGAACCTGTAGCTCAGGAAGGGATGATGCATCTTCCATGTTTTATTTATATCTTTGTCATCTTCAATTTACCACCAAAACTTTAAGCACAAAAAAACTTTACTTCCACGCCAAGGATGCATTGAAAGACATGCAAAGGATGCAAGCTGTTATTCTAAGACAAGAAGCCATAAGAAATACTATAATAAAGGTGAACAGGCACATGCAAAGCATACATAAACAGGGCTCCAGATTGTGACTAAATGTTTGCACAACTGCACTTTTTTTTCCTGCAGTTTTGTTAGAGGTCCCACTGATTCCACTGCAAAGTTACCCAACTCTCTTAGATTATTTATTTCAAATAAGAAACATCAAATGCTCCAAACGCATAAAGAAACAGCTCTATTTATCAGCTCACCCTAACAAACAGTGTAGCGCAAGCTCGCAGATCGATCACATTACAGCTATTAAACTGTGCTGTGGCATACAGTGAGAAGCGTTTTAATTTGACAGAAAATGTATTTTACAAATCTCATTGTCTTGGTGATTTAAACTTGTGCAAGTCTAGATGAATGCTAACATTCTTATCAGCAATACAGGGGGTTCTCAACAGGGGTCATGAAATGCTTTTTTTTAAATAATGTTTCCTGAGGTGCAGTTATAATGTTAGTATGATTTTTACATCAAAAATTGTCATAATTTATAAATAAAAATTAATTTTCTACCCTGATTTTAGCCATCTGATTTGAATGCTCTGTTTGAATGGGCGTGTCTGCTATGAGTCTTCAATGTAAATGTCCACTGTTATGATTGGCCAACATCTTTTTATATGAAATAAGTGTTACATGTGGAATTCTCTCAAAAACATTTACTACATTTTTACTATTACAGCTGTCGAGATTAACTAATCATGAAAAGTGTTGATTATAGCATTATATTTAGATCTACTGTCTGCCATCACATGAAAGTTTGAAATGATGAGCATTGTAGCCAGTGATGGACATGGCTGTAGATCTCATCATTGCAACTCGATATCTTACAAATGCTTTCAACATAACTAACAGTGCAAACACAATGTAAATAAGTTATCCAGTGCAGTGCAGTATAGGCAGTGTCAGTCATTTTATGATTATAAAGGAGTTTTTGCGAGGGTCCAGAACTTAATCACTGATAAACTTGTGCTTTGTGATTTACAGCTCCAGCGATTATAAAATTAGTCATTTTTGGAGCTTGGTTTCAATAAAAGCTAACAAAGATGCTTTGATGTCTTACAGGATTTTTGAAATAGTACAATGACATCTTTAAAATGATAAATAGGAAAAACTATTTGTACTGACCAAAGTTAGAAAGCTGTTGAATCCACAAATCACCAACATTTACCATGGATTTACTGTACTAACATTAACTGTAACCATGGTATTTTGGCCAAAAATGTGGTATAGTCATATATATATATATATATATATATATATATATATATATATATATATATATATATATATATATATATATATATATATATATATATATATATATATATATATATATATATATATATATATATATATATATATATATATATATAAAATATATATATCAATGGTGGGGCAGTTTTGAAAGACATTTATGTATATTGTATTAAATGTATAACACATAATGAAATAAAGCCACATATATACAAATCTATATATGTATTTTAGTTAGAAACCAAATATTATATATAGTATAATACTTTTTACCATGGTAGTGAGGAGCCATGGTTATCATTAACTACAAATGTATGATACTATAGAAAACAAGTACAACGTAGAATTAAGGGCAGTAGAATCCAAACTCAGTTGTACCATCAAAATATTTAATTATTTACCTGCAATAATTAGATTTTTATAGATCTTTACACTTCTTACAGATATAACTGTTGCTAGTATATATTAAAAAGGAAATGTTTTTTGACCATTTACATTTATGCATTTAGCAGACGCTTTTATCCAAAGCGACTTACAACTCAGGAGTACAGGGAGTGATCTGTCAAGAAGAGGCAAAGAAATGCAAAACGTGCCCTAAATAACAAGATTTGTATACTACTCAGAGTAGCAAAAACCATAAAAAGGAAGGAAAAAAGAAAAAGTAGTGGAGGAAGAGTTTAGAGGGGTTTTTTTTATGAGTGGAAGCACTTAATCACGTTATATTATTTGCACTTAATTAATATAGTTATATTATTTGCACATAATTGCATTATATTATTTGCACCTGCACTTATTTGTTAGATTAAATTGGGATGATTAGTTTTGTCCCCTCCCCTGGCACTATCAAATCAATAAATCACTGGTTCACATTTAGATTAAAAAAAGCTGCATTCACACCAACTAAACAAATCCAAACTCTGATTTTGAGCATAGAGGACTGAACTGAGGCATGTTACAAGTTTGTCAGCGACCATTAATCGCTGCGTAACCACATAAGCATAGACCCGCGCGGTCTCATTAAAGCGGCAATTGCCTCAGAGATACCCTTGGCTCCCCATTTAAAGGTGAAAGAAACCTAGCTTGGCATTCCGGAGCTGTTCGCACGTCAATGCTTGTTGTTTGCGACATCTTATGACTAACGACAGAACCGGGACATGCATTGTCTTTCCTGTTCCAAGCTCAGATGATGTAGCTCTTTCCAATGTCATTTTCCTAAACCATCTTACCACCCCGGGTAATCAAGAGGCAGGCTAAAATCCGGTCTATAATAAAAGGCAAACGACTGAATCTTTGAGGAAAGGCAGTCATTTGTACTTGATAGCTTTTTACATACTGGATCTATTTGCCTGTGCCTTTCAATACGCTCTCGTGGTGTGGGATTCTTCCCTCTGTTGTAATATTTCACCTGAATCAACACCTGCAGAGTGCTATATAAATGCAAATGGTATTTTATTGTGTTGCGGAGATGCTTTTCGGCGAGGAGGCGCGAGCCACATCTCGACCTTATTGTGGAGGATTCCTTATTCCCTGTCATTAGATTCAGTGGTGTCAGCTCATATTACTCTCCATATGAGAGAGACTCTGCTGGATTCTATTAAAAAGCACCTCTGACTAGACACCCTCAGTGCCCTCAGCCTTAATTATCTGAAAAGACACAATTCACTTTCTTCACTATATCTCCAATTGTGGGCGTTTGGGTACGAACCCATATTTGCCGCGTGTATATGTGCGCGCACACATGCTCGCAGGGTTGGCACCAGAGCCCTGGCCGTGGCTGCCAACCCAATGACTTTCATCTGCGCTGATGACAAATGGCCGTGGCATGGACCAGTACGGACTGGAAGCAGATGAAAAGCGGCCCATCTTCTCCCGCACTGCATTTAATTACCCAGCATATGTTAGAAATCTCTCCAAAGAGGATTTGGGGAGCGCTTGTTGATCTGCAACATGAAAAGAGCTCTTTCTCTTCTGCTTCATTTTGTTTAATTCAGTTTGTGCAAATCACTGATGTGGTGGGAGGGCAGGCTCGGCGGAGGGCACGTTTAATCTGCTCGGCCTGGCTGACGAAAGGCTTCCTGGTGGCCAGAAGGGGAAGAAGGTGTGGATCTCTCATCCTCACCGCGGGGTTACGCCGGCACTCCTGGTCTGCTTCTCATTAAGCACGCATTTAGAGGGTGAGCTACGAGTTGTTTTTGGCAGGCTGGGAAAAAGGAAATGCAAATGGGCCATGACGGAAGTCGGCCTGGGAACGCTCCCCCCACCTTGCTATTGAACAGACTGCACCATCAAAGGATCCCCACCCCAATTAGGGCCGGATTCAAAGCCTTTTTCTCTGGCGCGCTCAATGAACATAGGCAGAATATGATCGGACATTCAACGCCCAGTCGAGGGATTCAAACTGATGGGCCCTGCGCATCTTATGAAGCTCAAGGATGAGAATGAGCAGGCAACAAGCAGCCGAGAGTCATCAAATCAGTGTGATTCCAAACCAGAGGCAAGAGTTTTAATTACGTGGTGGGAGAAAAGTCCAGGAAACTTAGTGCGATGGAACTATTAACGACATCGGACACTTGTTTATGCTTATTCCAAAGTGAACTCGCCTGGAAGTACTGTAATGAATGTGTACTTTCAGTGGAGACACTGGGGTCATTTCTAATAATTGTTGATATTACTGAACTCACCCCGGAGACACGGATATGCATTATTCATCGCGCTCCCTTTGACATCCCTCTCGTTTGAGCATTTTATTCAAGCTGGACCTATCATATCCATATTCATCAGGCTGCAAAGAGGTCACCATGGGCAATAATCCCAGTCGCTGATGGTACGATATCAAGATGGCAAAGACATATTCATTAAATTCATTCTGGTATAATTTCACAGATAATAACGGGTGAACAGATTGGACTGCTGTATGTCAGACTGTTGTTTGGTTACGAATAAGCCGCTCTGTACGCTTCTCTGCTCATTGTTCAAAGTAACAGAAAAATCTTGATTTCCAGCATGAATAAAGAGTGAGAGATAATCGATAAAACATAAAACCAAGAGCAGAAAATGCTATTTCAAGTAATGATTAGAGATGGAAATTAAAGTTTTCTTGTTTCTTGCAAAGACTGATTGAAACAAAAACAAAAAACAAATATAGATATAAATGAAAAGATCATGCACGATGGAGATATTGCTTCAAAAATGAAAATTGCTTCAAAGGTTCTTCTCTTTTACTCTCTTGAAGCATCAAAGTCCTTTTTTCAATCAGCCTGGAGTCTCAACATCAATCTCTGTCTGAGAAGTATATTTGTCTCTTCATATGAGCACAACGTATCTTTCAACTTTCTGCATGAACGTTAAAATCAGGTTGTTACAAGTAAAGAGCATCATCAAGCCAAATCACTGTTGACAGGGTTTAGTCTCTGCTCGCTATTAGATCAGGGTCAGAAGCCAGAACTCAGACCTAACTTGCAATAGTAATTGCAATAGCAATATAAGTTTGCAATTTGCATGCAACTGCATACTGAAGATCAATAAAAGCTTTCGGGTTCCAACTTTCATCTCCTGCACTTTTTGCCTCAAATTTGACCTTGGGAACCAAAACCCTCAAGAATACAACAGCTATCCAATTGTGTCCAATGGTAATTGTAGAGTAGCGGTGTACTCACTCACTCAGTTATACGGGGACAGAAGCTGTCACTGGGGTGGGACCCATTCTAAAGAGTGCATATTAGCACCTTAATGGTACATTAAAACCTTTTAAAGTTTACCATCCTAGTGACAGATTTTGTTTTTTTTTGCTTTTTCTATGTCAGAGTGTACCTATATATGCTCAACAGAAGCTCACTCTGGTGACTTGGTGGTCAAGATTTGCTTAGAAATCATTATTATTAATGTAAAGGCATTAATAATAAAAAAAATAATCGGGGGGCGGGGGGGGTCTGTGAAACTTTTTTTTAGGAAACTCTGACGAATAGAGAAAAGAGTTCAAAAGAACAGCATTTATTTGAAATAAAAATGTCTTTACTGTCATTTTTGATACATTTAACATTAGTCCTTGCTGAATAAAAGTATTCATTTATTTTTCATTTTGATCAATTTAAAGTTAAATTTAAATATAGTGTTAAATTAAACTCTGTAGATGAGGGGCTCTTTCACCAGTTTTTGTGGGCATCTCATAATTTAATTACAATTAATAATGTATTAACATGAAATATTTAAGTATAAACCAACATATTAGCCTTCCAGATATCAGACTCGGCTATAAAAATGGCGGAAAAACTCCATCTCAGTCAACCACTACTCATATCTTGATATCTTTATTGTTTTGCTGTTGATACCATAAAAAGGGGGCATAGGCATAAAATGAAAGAAAATATGAAAACGGGCTATAAGATCTTATGGTTAGTTGTTTATGAGGACCCTGTCTTTTATGTCTATATATGCCACTCTTATCTAAATGAACAAGAACATCTTTCATGCTCACTAGTGATCAAAGGATGGATGTCTATATAAAAGCCAAGAAAAGAGAACAAGCAGCCAGCAAATGACCATCATACAGAATACATTCAGCACTTAAGACGTGAAAGATGGAGAAATTTGAAAGCGAAACCAGGAGGAAAATGTTACTGCTCAAAGGTCGCCCTTTCATAGCTTAATGGAGTTCTCAGTTCTGCCTCATTAACTTTGTCTCAGATGTTTATCCTAGAATTCCTTAAAAAAAAAAAATTAAAAATAGACACAAATGTAACTGACATATAGCAAGAGAACAGAGGTGCAAAATTAGGGCCTCTTTCTAATGAGAACCAAAGCTTAATCTTGTTATGGTCCAGGAGAAACATCTGAGACCTTCAAAAGATTTTGTGACTTCTCTTTTCTATGGGGAGATAGAGAGATAAGCCACCCTGTACTGTACATTACTCAGCTGATCATTATTCAGTATGGGGGAAACATTTGTGTTCAGTCACTTCTCTTTTGCCCGGATCCCTCCGGCTAGAGTGAATTGGAGATGAGCCAAAATCTAATAAGGTTCAACCTGGCTGTCAGGGTTTTGAGTGTGTGACGGTAGAGAGGTGTGTGATGTAGTGGCTGAGAGATAATGTATTGTAAAAGCCAAGGATAGTAGAGCAGGTGGTGTGTTGGAGTATCTGGCTCATTATCTTTAAAACGGGAAAGCGTTTGGCTGTCTTTGCGTTTAGCATCGAGCTAACTCCTTACAAGCCTGTGTGAATAAAGCAATCACATTGCTAGCGGACAGGAGCCAATACATAAAAGAAAATACGCTTCCTTTTGTGGTGATGCTTTTTATTCTCTTCGTGTGTGGCTCATTTACTGTAGATCACGTCGACTGTAAAATCCACATTGTATCAAAGAGGTTGGATCAAACACTACATGTGATATTCATTAGAAACATGATCATCCACATGCCAAAGGGTTTTGATCAAACAATGCATCAGATATTCATAAGCTACACATTTACAGACTGTCATTAATATGAAAGAAAATGACTAAACACACTTTAAAAGCCTAAGCCTGGCTTTGATGGGACAGCATACATCAACCCCTGTCTTCTCTGAAAATGAATATTAGCAAAGCTTTTAAAAGAGCTTGAGAATAATATTATATAACCGATTGAAATTTTCACATGCAGGAAAGAAGCATCTGTTCTTCACATGCACTTCATTAAGGAGCTTGATTGACACATCTTCACAACGTACTATTAAACCTCATCATGTTGAGACGTGTGTGTGTGTGTGTGTGTGTGTGTGTGTGTGTGTGTGTGTGTGTGTGTGTGTGTGTGTGTGTGTGTGTGTGTGTGTGTGAAGGTATCGGTTTCACTCGGGCATAATGAGAAATGATTTCTACTTGGCAGATATAATTCTGCTACTTTAAAACATCAGTAAATGTGACATTCTAAAATGTTTAAACTTTCAAGCAAATCATAATTCTGTTTTTAATTGCATTTTTTCCTCACTCTCCCTGATGTTTTGATGCATTCAACAAGCCGCCTTTGCAGCTTTTCTACTGTTCCAGTTTCAAGGAATGCTTTTTTTTTCTTACTAAAAGAGTAATGTTTGAGTTCTGTTAGTAACTCATTTATTCCTCCTGATTCCTCATGATACGACTCCTTTACAATTAAACCTTTCTCACAAAACACTTCTTTTTGTAAAGGTACCATTCATGCTGTAGGTTAAGCAAGAGTAAGATGCCGGTGTATGCCAAGTCTATGCACAATAGACAGCTAGTCGTGTTAAATTAGCATCACATTTAGCAGAAATGGCAATCATGTGCGGAGGCTCAATACTTTGCCAGACACTCCAGAGAAATAAGTCTGCGACTGGACAGCTCTACTGGCTTCCGGGCACCCCAAGTACATTATCTAAATAAACATGTCAGCTTAGTTAACAGGCAGCCACTGGATGCAATCTAAGATCCCTTTTACAATGGTAATAACATCCATTGTGCTTGATTTGTATGAAATGGAACAATAATAAAAAAGAATGAAACCAAAGCCCAAAATTTTTCAACTGCATTCGAGTGAACGTAGTCACACACTGAACGAAAAAGGACCACACTGTATCTGACCTAAAATAATCAGAGGAGATGCATACACTGTAAAAGAATTGCGTTGGTTTTTGTTGGTTTAACTTAAAAAAGTAAGTAACCTGGTTGCCTTAAAATTTTGAGTTTATTGAAATTAAAAAATTGAGTTGATATAATGATGGAAACTTGTTTAATATATAGAAACTCAAAATATTATTGTATCTGAACCACATAAAAAATGTGATAAATCATGAAAATAGCACTATTTGTCATGTTTCACTGCATCATCAGAAATAAAACACACACAATTACCCAATATGCTTACAAAATATTGTAATAACATTTTAATAAAGGTTGCCGAATCTCAAAAAGTGTTCATTGTATTAACTCAAAATTTTAATTTCAATGAACTCAATTAAGGCAACGAGGTAACTTTTTTTCTAAATAATTGTTTACAGTGTAGGGATTTACACTACCGTTCAAAAGTTGGGGTAATAAATAATAAACCATTATTTTACATTGTGATAATATTATGCAATATTACTGTTTAACTGTATTTTTGATCCAATAAACAGCATTGGTGAGCATAAGGGACTTCTTATAACTCCACAACTTTGAACAGTATCAGGTAATGTTTCTATCCTTCTCAGTGTTCAAAATTGTTATCACCTTACAGATGATATTTGTTAAATGTATGCATTTCACTTAACTCTTTCCCCGGCAAACACAGAATTTTCCATTATTTGTGAGAAAACGCTTCCTGGCCAAAAACAGAATTTTCCGGGTTTTCACTGTTAGGCGCTATAGGGGGCGCTATTACACATCTTCTGAATGAGTACAGAATCTCTTGATCATAACACACGCGCGTAAAACAAGCGATCGCATGTAAGCATATGCAAATGAAAAATAACTTGATCATCAACATTAAACATCATATAAATCAGCCTAATGTTAGTGAATGAATTGTGGAGCCAGGATGAGCTACAGGACTGTGCAAGCATTAGGAGTGTTGATGGACTTGATCTACTCCATCTGTGTTTGATCATCGCTCGGAATCTGATCTGGATACAGTCTTTCACAAAAATGTGATTTTCTCAGCCTTTTGGTCAAATTGTAGCTTTTTTTATGAAACTAACCCTTATTCAAGTGTTGAAAAAAAGAATGCAATAAGCTTGAATGAAATGTTTTTGTTTTTGTTTTGTTCTTAAGAAGAGGGTCAGCTCTTTTTTTCGATATATTGCATGCTCAGATATTCATAAAACAAAATATTCTATGGGCTATTAAATTTAGGTGAAAATGGTCAAAAACCCTGACGGTGGCTGGCAACTTTCTTTAAAAATGCTGGCGAGGTAAGAGTTGATGAATAGAACTAAGAATTAAAATAATATTTAAACAGTAGTCCTTAACCCTATTTGTCAAAAGGCGATGACCTCGGTGCACTTGACTTAGATATGACTTGATATCACTTGATGTCAGAGACAGATGAATATATATTTTGCTTTACCTTGCCAACATAGAGAGGTTCATCTCCAGTGTATTCCTCCAGGACGAAGAATTGATTCCACACCCAGTTGCGCTTGTGTCTTTGAAGGGATTCACCCACACTAGTTTTGATGGGCCTTAGGGAAGCCGGACGGAGCGGGAGAGAGTTCAGTGTCATCCCCCTGCAGCCCACGTCCCATTGGGCCAACAGCAGCATAGTCATTACAGTCAGTCCAGTCCACACTGCAGAGCCTATCTGCATCATTTGGATGAAAGGAGGAAAGTAAAAAAAAAGGAAACAAAAAATACACTCCTCCGTATTGAACGGGCACCAGATCTTGTGGCTAAGACGTTGCTCCTGGGAAACTGTGCACCACCCTCAGCACTGGCGCGGGTAGCAGGGTGGAGAGGACCGTCTGACCGGTGATTGATGCGCGAGACCACAGGAATGAACGACGATTGTAGCGGAAGCTCTTAAACCTGCGGTGAGAAGAGACATCAGGAGGAGATGTTGAAGAAAATCAGAGTGAGAGAAAAGAGTCAAAGAAATATACAAAAAGAGAGTCTGTCAGCACAGACACAGATTTGATTTGCCGTCATTTTTCCAACAACACTTGACATTAGAACCTCAGCTTTAGACAACATGACTTTTGGCATGTCAGAGGTTGCCATCTGAGATGCAGGTGCAGGCAGACCACTACAGGTGAGCAAAACGGACATTCAGCTCTTTCCTCTGGATGGGTATTTGACAGTACTGCTGAAAGTGGAGCACATTAATCTTTAGGGCTGAAGGAAACCGGAGAGGGAGGGGGAAACAGACAGAGGGAGAGGGATAGAGCTCCAATGCAAAGATTTGGAGAAATAAAGCAAATATGTACTGTCCCAAGTCCCAACAAAGGAGTGAGTTGCTTCATTAGCATATACTTGTCTTATGCAAGATAGGGCAAGGGGTCAATGTCAAATAAGTATAAAACACATGTACTCTGCATTCATGATGGTTTCACATGGTTTTGAAACCATTCTATATGGCTTTTTATTACCATTTTCAAGAAAAATGTTTTCCTTTATTACTAAATGATTAAATACAATTAATGTTAATACTCAATTATTAATGATGTCATGTGGTCTGTCAAGCAAAACGCAATAATATTTTCCTTCCATCTTGAATGTACAAAATCTTAATCATTTAAAAATAATAATAAAGTTGTACAATATATTTTTAGGTTAAAAAAATTTGTAACAAAAATAACGAATTATTAACACATTTTACAACATTTGTTTGGGCTTGCAGTCATAAAAAGGTTAAATTATTTTACTAATATTAATACGCAGAGATTTTTTTATTGTTTAAGAAATACTAACAAAATATTATGCCAAACTACTTATATATAATGAATTTTAATTGGTGTAAGGCCATTATACACTGACCTAAAAGATTATTAGGAACACCTGTTCAATTTCTCAATAATGCAATTATCTAATCAACCAATCATATGGCAGTTGCTTCAATGCATTTAGGTGTGTGGTCCTGGTCAAGACAATCTCCTGAACTCCAAACTGATGTCAGAATGGGAAAGAAAGGTGATTTAAGCAATTCTGAGCGTGACATGGTTGTTGGTGCCAGACTGGCCGGTCTGATTATTTCACAATCTGCTCAGTTACTGGGATTTTCACACACAACCATTTCTAGGGTTTATGAAGAATGGTGTGAAAAGGGAAAAACATCTAGTATGCGGCAGTCCTGTGGGCGAAAATGCCTTGTGGATGCTAGAGGTCAGAGGAGAATGGGCCGACTGATTCAAGCTGGTAGAAGAGCAAATTTGACTGAAATAACCACTCGTTACAACCGACGTATGCAGCAAAGCATTTGTGAAGCCAGAACACGCACAACCTTGAGGTGGATAGGCTACAACAACAGAAGACCCCACCGGGTACCACTCATCTCGACTACATATAGGAAAAAGAGGCTACAATTTGTACGAGCTCACTAAAATTGGACAGTTGAAGACTGGAAAAATGTTGCCTCGTCTGATGAGTTTCGATTTCTGTTGAGAAATTCAGATGGTAGTCAGAATTTGGCGTGAACAGAATAAGAACATGGACCCATCATGCCTTGTTACCACTGTAAAGGCTGGTGGTGGTGTAATGGTGTGGGGGATGATTTCTTGGCACACTTTAGGACCCTTAGTGCCAATTGGGCATCGTTTAAATGCCACGGCCTACCTGAGCATTGCTTCTGACCATGTCCATCCCTTTATGACCACCATGTACCAGTCCTCTGATGGCTACTTCCAGCAGGATAATGCACCATGTCACAAAGCTTGAATCTTTTCAAATTGGTTTCTTGAACATGACAATGAGTTTACTGTACTATCAATATGGGCCAACATTTCTAAAGAATGCTTTCAGCACCTTTTTGAATCAATGCCAAGTAGAATTAAGGCAGTTCTGAAGGCGAAGGGGAGTCAAACACAGTATTAGTATGGTGTTTTCCTTATAATCCTTTAGGTGAGTGTATATATGAAATGCATTTTAATGTATTTTTTAATAAATTAATGGTTCCTGACAAAACAAGGATCTTTGACCCACAAGTATTTTACATTCTTACGTTATTCTTCATTTACTAGTCACTTTCTAATTAAATGTGACTAATGAGACTTTTGTACTGTGTGAAACTCACTCTGGGGTTGGTTATGTGCTTTGCTCAAGAGCACAATGGCAGTAGCTCATGGATAGTCCCCATCCGGGGTTTGAACCTACAACCTCCAGCTTAAGAGCTGCTACTAAGAACTACAAAGCTGCCCTGTGCGGTAAAAGTGTGTTATGTAAGTGACACTGGATTTTTATATTGTATAAAAACCCTCATGCTCCAAATTGCAAAGGAGAACTAGAATTTAAAAGTGCGCACACTAAGTTGAAGTGACAAAATTCCAGGCACAAATTTCTCCTAAGGGGTCCCTGGAGCTTCTCGGTCCGAGAGAGCCTTTTAGGTGTTTCTAACATCCCTTTAAAGTGAAACACTTACAAGTCTGGAAAACAGTTCAAAAGGGATTTGGGTAGAGCACATATACGTTCTCTAGAGAAATCTGTCCTTCCAGCAGTTCAAACCAACAGCAGCAGGATTCACGCCCCAACAGCTTATTTTGATGTTGAAGAGGATGTCGAAATCTCCACGGAAATCCCTCGATGTCCGAGAAAAGATGAGATCTGACCTACGCTTTACAGAGAGAACAACTTCCATATTGGTTTTAGAGTACATGGCAATTCAAAACCATGTAATTTTCACAGCATGTACATAAGTCATTATAATATTTCTTGCGGGTTCAGATGAGCTTCGAACTATTTCACTTTTTTATAGTGTTAGAGCGTTAGCACCATTAAAATGTGTTGATGGCAATATAGGGTTTAAATAAAAAAAGTGTTAAACATATCTGTGACATTAAAGCTTTGATAGATACTGTAACTCTGCAACATAATGGCATAATAGAAGCTCAAGCTCTGAAGGTGAACAGAAGAGTAAATCACAAAGCATTCCTCGGGGAATCCATTCCCTCCTTGTATTCCCTCCAAGCTCAAAAGCACCAGCGCTGCTGGAGAAGAACAGAGCGTCTTGTGCTTTGCTTCAGAAGACCACAGTGCCAAGACCCTTCAGTGGGGAAAAGTCTCATCTAAAGCCTGTAATCTCTATCGTAAGCTTCACTTTATAGGGGAATTACAAGTGCTTAGCAGCTGATTAGATCTCTACATGTTTGACTGAGTAGATTCAACAAAAAGTTTTCAAAAATGGTTGACGGTGGGTATCAAGAAAACACAGTTATGGCTAAATAATCCTCTCCACGTCTCAATTATCCCCGACCTCCAATAGTTTCATTGAAGTGCTACATGACACCACTGCAAAATAAAAAGAGCTCTGAGTCTGGAATGCTTATAGCGTAGCACAGGCTAATAGAGAGCTGGAAGGTGATATGGATCATTTATCATGCTTGCATTAAAACACAGCAAACAAGGACATAGGAAACAAACCTAGGGATTTTTTAATGCCGTGCGTCTGAAGCAATATCTTAGGACAAGTTTGCCAGACAGGGCATTTCTCAAATGTGCCCAAATTGCTTTGTCTCCATCTTTCTTTTATCTTTGTAACATCAACACTGTCGTTGAACTGAACTGAACTGAATCAATGTGGAGCTGACTTTCGCTGTATAATACCTTCTGCATAATGGATTAACTTAGCAACATAGACATTGAACTGAATCAACTGAAAGTTGAAATAATAGAAACTGATGGATTCAACAAACGTATATACCATCAATGAACAACCTCTAAGTGCACTAAGTCTGTCTATAAAGTTATTGCTATCTTTCTCCTATAGAGAAAATGAACGTGGCTTTTACCTACTTCACAGCTGAAATTGAAATTGTTTCATAATTTGACTGCATTATGAGTTTTATTTTTCAGTTTATAAAGGTGAAGCTTCTTTGAAACAATCTGTATTGTATAATGCACTTATTTTTCTCTGATTATTTTCGACGAATCAAATAATGGATCATGACTAACCTATTATGATTTAGCCTACTGTACATTACAAGGCGACTATATGCCATGCCATGAGTGTACTATATTTGTCCCTCTTCTCCTTCCAGCCCCCCACTAACATTTTTTTCCCCGCCCGAATCTGCTCGCTGTCAGGCTTGGCTGAGGCCCCGGACTCTGTGTTCAGCACAGATCGCCCAAATGGTCTGGGACAGGATGATGAAGTCTCATTAGCCCCCCATGCCATCTGACGAGAGGAGCTTAGGCTTCAGCGCAGACCGCCCCGTGAGAGAGCGCCCACAGCCACAGCCGGAGACTCTGCTCCAAAAACCCATCTCAGCACACTATCTAGTCATAGCCCCCCTGCGGATGCAAGAGCGATTGTGGCACGCACCAGGGACAGTATGCTCGAGCACAGAGCAAAGCAAGGCTCCTGGCATCTGGACATCAAACACAGCACATTGCGGACTTGTAGCATATGGCTTTCTTATTATGGCTGCCCTTCGCTGTGCAGACTCTTGAGGGTGACTATGACAAGATTATGCAAGGATCTGGGCTGGATATGGCTTCTTATGAGAATACGTGATACAAATTCCTAATAAAGAATACATTTGTAATATATTGAAAGACCATTTTTCCATTTAATGTTTCATTACATGCTGCACAAAAAAAACCTTTTTCGTAAAAGTTTAATCAGTGCATAATGTTAATGCAAAACGCTGTCACTTAAATTTGAAAATATTTTAATACAAATTGTTGTAAATAAAACAAATAGGATATTACTGGATTACATTTAACAAGAAACATTGTTTCAGACTTTGTAACTGTTTCAAACATGCAATTTAAATGTGCCCCTTGCAGTTTCTTTGTAATTAATTGTGAAATTTACTAGCTACAATTTAAGAAAAAAACAAATCTGTGTACAGCATGACTTGGCAAAACTACATCAGTCCCATCACAAACAAAACATCTAAAATTATACAAGTGGTTCCTTTTTTAATTATCTTTATTTGGGGCCACAAAAAACAACAAGACATACATTGCCTATAGCATTTAATATATGCATAGTCTTGTGGGACCTCCAAATTGCAGGGCAAGATTCTTAGTCATCTCTTTGATGACAACCCGTTTATGCTTGGGCACGATAGTGCAAATAGGCTACAACCAGATGTTAAGTCAGGGAGTAGGCATTTTGTAATTATTTTGTAAAATCACAAGAAATCTAAACATATTCTGCAAATAATACTGAAAATATTGACCAGCAGCCAAAATCAAAAAAAAAAAAAAAAAAAAAAATATATATATATTTTTTATTTTTTGAAAATAGCTAAATCAAGTAGGCTTCACGGTTCACTCAACGCGCCACCTAGTGGCCGATAGCTTCACATTGCAAGTGAAGTTTCCACTACGAGCCTCCGTGCTGTTGTTGGCATTGCAGTGGCATCCTGACAGGAAGATATTTGATATCGATACGGGGGTGTGAGGAAAAGCTGCACATCTGTACATGTGATATCTGCTTTTGTTTTGGTATAGTAGGCTAGTACAGAAAATGAGAAACAACTAACAGTGGGATAACCCATCAAAACTAAATATTTCCACAGCCACACAACGGACGACAGTATTTGCATCACAAATGCGACTTACTGGCAATGTCCCAACTATTGCTCTTAGGACCGAGAAAATTGTGGGCTACTTCGTTGCGACTCGATTAATATGCTGACTGCCAGACCTTAACTTTTGAACATCACAGATGCTCCTGAGGGAAAAGCGCTGAATATTAATACATCACAGGCAGTGAGGGAAACTTTGAGAAGCGCCTCTTAAAATCTTTATGCTGACCACACTGTTCTACAATATTTGAAACTGCATTTATGATTGTATTGAATATAAAAAGGCTTCGTTCATTTTTCCTTTTTATTATTTTTTACTTCTTTCCAAGGATAATGGCTAGTTTCATTGCAGGCAGATGAATAAAACAGACATTTTCTGGAAAAATAAGTAAATACATAAAAAATAACAACAAACAACACCACAACAGTACTGCCCTTTCTCAACTTTTAGATCGCTGTAATGATTTTGTATAGCCGTGTGTTAACGGTCGGCAAACAGTCTGCACGGCACTGCACCTCAGTAAACTGCAAAAATCAGACTCACCTTTCCTCTTGGTCCTTCGCGTGCGTAAAAATTGTCAATGTTCTTGTGAAAATGCAGAAGGATTCCTTCACGTCGCAGCCGCTCTAGACGCGCTCTTCCCGAATGAGTGAAGGAAACATCTTCAGGAGCATCCCTGCACTACAGGCGTCTTTCCCTCCGTTCCGCTCAATCACTGCGCTGCTCGCGCACACTCCGCGCGTCTACAATAAGCCCTATTGAGAAGCCACAGCTGCAGCGAACCTCAGCCAGGGGAGAGCACTGTGGAGAGACTCACAAAGGGACCACAACACTGTCGGCCATCCGTGAAGCATGCCTCGGGAGTCACAGTCCCCGCAAACTCTGGGAAAACAGTGGTAACGCGCAACTTATTGTCCCTAGTGAAAGTGGCTAACAAAATGGACAAGTCTCTGTTAGTGTGCTAGGAGCATCGTTCATCAGGGAAACGTTGCACTGAGGGGAGGTGCCGATGTCACTCAGCGTATCCAAGGTGCCGTGGCGACTGTAGGATTCTAGGGGGGGCACAGAGGGGCCAAAGTGTGCAGAGACGGACCGAATTAAAACCTCTTTAGTAGGAATTTGTGGTCCTGAAATGTGGGTTCAAGCACTTTAAAAAGTATTATATTTTCGAGCTTTTTAAGAATATACAGTAAATGCACTTAAGCCTATGGTGTACAGTACACTATGCAGGGACCCTCTGTGGGTATAGGTTATTACAGGGTACAACTGATTTACAAACATTTAATAAGGCATTTTTATAATAATGTTATGATAAAATTTTAATGACAACATTGTTTCTACTCCATCCAATTTATTCAAAGAAAAAAGGGAAAAAAGATCAATAATAGTACATTTATCATTATTTATTAATTCATTTTATTTAAATGGCTGGTGATTGAATGACTTTTCTGAGCTAAATACAATGTATAAAATAAGGCTGTTTTTATGTCATTTTATGAGGAGACAAAGTTTTTGTAAGTTGCACTGTATCTTTCAACATACCTTCTGAGATATATATATATATATATATATATATATATATATATATATATATATATATATATATATATATTTTTTTTTTTTTTTTTTTTTTTCTGACTACTGTTTAACTAGAAGTAAAGAGGAAGAGATGATCAGTTCACAAGTGTTCCGCGCTGTCGTTTTGCTTGAACTGGCAGCTACAGCGATCTCTCACACCACATTAAAGAGCTACAAAATTATATTTATGATTTGTTCATAATAAAACTGAGAGGATTTGACAGCAGAGACTTTATATTAAACATAGCTAAGCTTAACGCTGTTCCAAATCAAAGGCTCCTTCAAATGTGACCTTGAAATGTGTCATTTGTTTTCTGGGAAATTAAGGACACAACAGATGTGCTGCGTCTAAAATTGCGTACTGTTTGAATAGGTACTGCATTTAAATTTACTTCATGAATGTTAAAAAGTAATCTATAGGCCTAGTATGAATATAGGTAGTATGAATGAAATTTGGATTTACCACATCTGCCCTAATCATGGGAAAAAGAAACTTTCATAATTATCATGGTGAAGCTGGAATTGAAAAACACAAGTGTCTATAAAAGCTTTTATTCTTGCCAAGAAGGTCAGTTCAGACATGCAGAGGTCTGCAGTCAGAAAAGACAAAGTGAAAGCCTCACACTCGTTTTTTTTTTATACTCTCATTTCAGCAAGTGAGGACTTCTAATCAATAACACAAAAACTCAAGAACAAACTCCTTAGTTGGAGATATCTGCAGCTGTCCCACCTTGAAGTTTCCAAGAACTTAAGGCTACAGACAATGAACACACTAGTTACTTTAAGGAAAGTATCAAACAAAATTGCATGTGTTTACTACAAAAAAACTTGAACTGAATATAAATATATTCCCTTATATTTAACACACACACAAAAATTGATATGTTTAATATAATTAAAAAGCAACTTATATGGTTTGATATAGTTTGTTTTGTTCATAATTTTCCTTACAGTTGTTACGATCATGATGTGTCAGTAGCCTAGCCTAACAAGCCAGATCCACATCAAGATGTTTGGTCTGGAAACTCACCATAGACAGGGCTCAATCCGAGGGGCGGGATAAACGGTTGTCTTTCAAACTCCCTCTGCACGCGATAGGATAGCGCTACACCAACCAGAACAACGAAGGTGAAACAGAGCTTGTTGATAGATTAAACATTCGCCGTATCAGGTCAGCAAAACTCGAACACATCTCCCCTTTTTAAGAATGACTTCAGTGTCGTTCTTTGTTCTTTTCTCAGAGAAAAGCTTAACTCCAAGTCTTCCAGAGTCACGGTCAAAGCTGATTCGAAAGACCACCGCCGCCGTTCACCAGTTTCTGTGTTTACTAGAAGCACACAAACGCAACTCGGCAGTCCTCATTATGGCCCCGCCCACCGACTCTATACACGATGTGATTGGCCTGGCAAGAGTTAGGCAATTGCAGCTCAGAAGGGTATTGAGAGTTGCTAGACGACACTTGCGTGCAGATTAGATTTGCTCCCGCTAGGGTGCGTCTAGATTTCTAGGCTATCAGCAGCCCCTTTCACACAGCAATAATTACCTTAATTAGTAAATTATCGTAAAATTACCAGAATGACTTTACCAAAAGCGTTCTGGCTTTTTACTGTTAAGAAACCATTCAAACAACAGAAGCAAAAAACTAAACAGTGCAGAGTAATCTTGTCATCTTTAACAAAAAAATATATTCTTACATAAGCACATTCTGATTGCATATGTAAATATACCGGTAATCTTCATTCCATGTTCACGCAGAGCACATCTACGGTAATTTAACTTCCCTTACTGGTAAATTGCCAGAACCAATTTACCGGTATTTTTGAAAAGGTCCTGTTCATACATGATCTGTTACTGGTAATTTTCAAATAATATTCGTACATGCCACTCTTTTGTCACACAGTTTTTCACGTACTATATAAAAGTGTAGTATTCAATTTCAGATGCAGTGATGGATCCTTTGCCACCAATAGGCCAGAATTCATTGCATGCAGAACAGGATTTCTTTTAGAGAAATTGCCAGATTACATGTTTAAATGTATTGGATGGTGAAAATGTAAAAGTAAAAAACAAACAAATAAATGTTGATATGTCTCATTTAGCAATGCTCGGTCCAACCTTCATATCCTTCGAAAGATGCAGCCTCTGAACTGGGACACAGCTAATGTGTGTGGTGCTGAGAGGAAGTGGAATTGCCTGGTGTGAGGAGTTGTTTTTTTCAGAGTGTCTTTGTTTTCTCTATCTCAACAGAAGCGGAGCTGTGTAATTTTTCATTGTAGCAATTAGAAGCAGGTGAGCTATTGAAAGGCAAACTGTTTGTGTTTTCTGTGGCCTCATTCTCTTAAAAGCAAAAGGAGCATAAAATGGAAGCCATGGAGTGGAGCTTATGCCTTGAACAAACAGGATTTTTTTTCTTTGGCCTGTTTTGGAACTACTTTTGTTGGTCTATATTAGAAGAAATATATGAACTAGCCAGAGCTGCGTTTCCCAAAAGCAACATTAGCCAAATATGGTCGCAAGTTCTGTCGTTATCAATATAGTTCAACCAGTCTGTGTTTCCTGAAACCAGAGTTCCAACGAACATTTGCAAACAGCCTCACAAACTTGTGTGGCCTGAACGACAGCTCTCGACCTGTGGTCAGAAGCATATTTTCTTGTTAGCGTGACATGTGGACTTTATAAATCCTTATCTTGAGCAAAACAAGCAAGCTGACATTCAGTACAAGATATTGTCAAGAGATTTAAAGCACCTTTTTTGAAGAATGCGCATGTGCGGACGTGCTCCAGTACGTGATTTAAATCTGGAAATAAAGCAAAATAACTGAAAAAATAAGAATTAGTCCTCAAGTGCCAGGCCCATAATCCCATTTTGGCGTGCATATGATACGCACTTTATGCTTATCATATGAACGCCAAAATGAGTTTTGGCGTGTACATTCCACGACATTGCACACTTGTACTATTTATATGCATTTTCCGTGAGATCCGGCAGTATTATGGTATTTAAGCGGTGAGTAACATCGTTGTTTGGAAAACGCACTCCAGTTTGGTCACACTTTATTTTAAGGTGTCATTGTTACGGTGTTATTATATATATATATATATATATATATATATATATATATATATATATATATATATATATATATATATATATATATATATATATATATATATATATATACAGACTTAGTATACTATACTTAGTATACTATACTCTACTTAGTACCTACAGTCAAATATGGCTGTATTTGATTGACACCTACATTTGAATTACAGATTAAATTACAAATTACAATTACAAATAAATTTGTTGTTATTAACTTTAAATATCTACTCTGTAAAGTGAACATTTGGACATGAGTTTGTTTTGTCATCTTAAGTATGTGCAAATATTTTGTTTGTGGTGAGTGGTTCTGTGGCCTTACCCCCAATATGCATGCTCTGACTCCTCGTGAATATACTATTCTACTATACTAAACTGAATATTTTGTACTTTATTTTGATGTATTGGATGTTACAGATATAGATTGTTACTTGACACTCAGTGTTACAGTAAATATGGATATGGCTTATTGGCATGGTTGAACAAAAACTTACAGAAATGCTGAAGTCGGCTGTATCTCGCCCTTTCCACCCTCTCTTCGAAAAGAGAGAAAGATTTACTGTACTTATTCTAATATTTGAAATTTCGATTTTCCTTTGCTAGTAATATCCTGCCTGTTTTTTCTGACAGTGAGAAGGAAAAGAATCAAGTATTTTAATGGAATTATGGCATGTCCAAAAAAGCTCCCAATGATAAAGTGTGGTTGTGTCTGTCATCCACTCCGGTATGATTTAAGTCACATAGCTGCAAGGCTCCTTTGGCTCAATCCCTCTGTGACCTAAAACAAACAAGAGAAACTTTATATTGAAGAGAGTCCTCTAATCCAGCTGCGAGCATTACTTTATGAAAAAGTTAATTAACTGTTGCTGGCTTATGTCACCGTCAATAGACCTATGCTTTGAACAGCAGTGCTGATCCAGTCAAAACTACACAAATGCAACAACTCCTCAATTACACCAGGACACTCTGCAGTGTCACATTGCCCTGGATTAACGAACACTGGCGACAGCTAGAGCCCTGAGCTTCACTGAGCTACTCGGAGTCCAATGTTCTTGCATTTAATCCCACAGTTGAGAAGTGTGGAGGCAGGAGAAGAGTATTTGTTTGAAGCAGTGCATGGTAGACCAGATCTTTGGCTCATAAGTGAGGGTGCAGTCACGCTAGTTTAAAAGCAAGAGAGGCAGAAGCTTTAGACAAGGTTTTATTTTTGCTGTTGTACAGCTGTGCCAATGCTTGGCATTCACAAAAAGAAACTAAAGTTTACCCTTGATACTAAAAGACACTGTCGAGGTGTGGGTGAGTTTGCGATCCAAATAAGTGGTGGCCTTGTGATATTGCATTTGCTTTAAGTGCACAATTTAACAAGTACAGCCAGCAAGTGCACAGGTTGCATAGAAGCTAAGAAAACATTTTTAAGGGTTACCTCAAAGGTGAAGTGGTATTCTGAAGAACACGATTCATGCTCCAAAGGCACACACTTGCCTTTCTGTCTCTTGAGCAACCCATAAAAGATCCAAGCATCCATATAAACTGACATACATCATTGTTTGTAGTAGGGATGCTAACAATTAAATGGATGATGGATTAATTGTCAATGGTCAACTAGACATGGTCATCATTAGAGTGAGTAGTTTTGAAGTACTCGTGCGCAGAACGTGCAGCATACCTATGGGGGGGGGGGGGGGTCAAGCAAGCCTACTATAAATACATTTTATAGATGTATTAATATGTTCAAGCCATGCAATGGATTAGGTATAGGCTAGCCATTTTACCAAGAATCCAAAAAAAAACTCCAAACAAGTGATTTTACTGAACAAACTTATGACCACTTACACAAGTAAACGGAACAATAAAAGTACGTAGAATAAACAACAAATAATAAGATCCTGGTGGATGAGTGATGATGAGAAAAAAACACGGAACAACCCCTCTAATACTTTTTTTTTGTTTTTTTGTTACGCCATATTTCTCTTATATTTAACCGCTGTCTCCACTTTTCTTTGATAGCTCGTTTGCTTCCTGCTTCTATGAAGCCCATCCCTCTGAAAAACACAATGGTCTTACCGTGGAGATCCACTTTTGTGACACGACTGAAGCGCGATGTTGTGACGCTTCCCCTCATTTGTGCGTTGATGGGCGTTCCTCAAGTTTACTGCTATGGGGGTGCTTTTGAGCCAGCGGGGAATGAAAAACAAACGACCCACGAGAGACTTCCCCCAGTCTCCATGTGCTCTACTTCTATTGGATAGTCGCGTAACGTTCAACGGATTCATTTGCATAAAGATGGGAATCGGTCAGCTTTTTTGATGCGCAGCATTTTTCCAAATGCAGCGCTGCCTTCCCGGAATGCTATGCGGGCGCGTTAAAGTCGCTTGACATCACCCATAGGAATAAAGTGGAGCGCGGCGCGACAGAAGTGTTGCACGGACAAGTGGATCTGCACCTGGTTAGATGGCCAAATGTAGTTTCATGTATTTTTATTGGCTGAAGTGCCTAGCATAGGTTGGCGGAAACGCCACGCCCCATACCATTACGGGCAGAAGTCACATCTGCGGTTGCTAGCAAGGGTTTATGATGTCACCAACCCAGGAAGAAGCTCATTGCAGTCCAAACCGGCCATTTTTGTAGGCAATAAACTGTCATTACTTTAAAAGACAATATCTCTGTTTGCATTGAACTTTTAGCGCTGTAATGTTGCAGATACTGTTTATGCTCAAGCAGCAACATTACACACCAACTAAAGTTAAAAAAGTAAAAATCGCATGCAACCACCCCTTTAAAAGAATGTTTGAATGCAGTTTTTAATGGTCAGTGGCAGGGGGTTTTGTAGCTTCCCCTCTCCTATAGGTGAATTTCACACTCTTGTCAAAAGGAACATTTTGATTTGTCAGATTCTTTTAGTCCCGCCCCGGATTTAATGTCAAGATTTGCGTGTTTGTGGAATTGCATTTGAAAATTGTGCAAATCAGTCGATACTTTAAAAGCCTAACTTAGATTTTGATGTACTGCTGGAAGAAAACAACGAATAAAACTGTGCAATTACCACAACTCACAATAACAGAGAGAATGAATTATGAGATCATCCCAGTGTTTAACCAGAAGCCCTGTCTTCTGAACATAATGAGGTAAGCACAAGGATGTAAAGATGTATAGTGTAGTTAGTTAAAGTTAAAAGATTTTAAACATTGCCACTGTGACAGTCTTTTTACCACCATACATTTTTACTATTGGTCACCCTTTACATCTCTCTGTGGGTTTTGAAATATTTTACCAATATTAAAGAGAGATTTTGACTAAACCTCGTAACTCCATTGGCTCTTCAAACCGTCAGTAAACCTCCTAACTCCGCCCAGCTTCTGTCATGAGTGGAGTGTCGCATCCTGATTGGAGATAGACAGCTGCTTGTTTACAATATATGGGTAAATAAAGAACTCTCTTTTAATAACTACAGCATTTTTTTTTTTACTCAAGAAATGTATATAATGGCTAATGTTTTATGTGTTTGAGGAGCGGAGAAGAGTTTAGCATTTGTCATCGAGTCATAGCCAATACTCTCCTAAATCGCCAGTGTGCAGCACTTCATCTTTAATAACATGAGATTTTGGCAAAATGTCAGTAAAAGAAAAAAAACGATAAAAACCTGCCGGCATAGCTACAGTAGCCTGTAATGAAAATGTAATGCACTTACTGCCTCGGATGCGGCTGTATGACGGACAAAGCGCTACTCTCTGACTCTGTTCAAAAACCTCTAAACTCCATTTCAGCTTGATTTTGGTAAAATGTTAATAATATGGTGACACGTGCAGTGTTTAACCACACATTAATTCATTCATGAAAGTTATTTCTTATTTGCTCTTTTGCAACTTTGAACTGTGCTGCATTTATTTCTGATCATTTGACACACCATTTTCATACTCGATACAATTTGCCCACCTTTTTTTTATGAAGTCCCACCTGTTTGAACATTTCTAGCCTCGCCCCTGGTTTGTTGTGATACATTTTAATACATAAAGGCCAGTGGATGGGATTGATAACTAAGGTTTTCTATTCACTTCTTTGGGGAGCAAAAAGGCATGGTCCTTCACACATTGTGTAACTATTAGGACCACAAATCACACATTAACATCAACACTGAATAACAAAATTATTATCTAAATAACATACATAAAATAAACAAATCAATAACAAAACAGATCATTGTGAACTTTATTTTAGATACAGTACAACAAACATACAGAGTTTATGAAGTATAACTGAATGACAAACATGTTATTACTAATTTTACAGGTGTTGTAAAATAATGGTGCTAGCTAGGTATGTAAATATTTCCATTTTATAAGTTATTGCTTTTCATTTCAGATTCAGATTCAAGTGGTTTTATTGGCATGGGGGGGGGGGGGAAGGTATTTACATTGCCAAAGCATTGGTAACATTAAATTACAATCATGCACATTTACACACAATTAAAACAATTATAAAATAACAAAGGGCAGAAAAGTGCAAATAGTGCAAAATGATCTCTTTTGCCATGACAGGACTTCACAAACTTGGCATACTACTTATGGCTTGCTGACCAACAATATCAACAGCTGGAATATCTGGAATACTAGTTCTGGAGAATCTGGACACTATGTCAAAAAAGTGCCATCCCAGTCACACCACAAGTCCACAATGGCACTTTCCAGATGGATTTAACAAAACTAAAGTCAACCAGGACAGCCAGGTATATGGGGGTATTGTTTAATGAGCAAATGGATTTTAGTGCCCACATCTCAATGGTCATCTGGTCTTGCTTTAAAGCATTAGAACTGGTGCTTCAAGACTGGCACTGAAACAGCCTCTTCACCTGAACACACTCTCTTACACATGTTCTCTCCTATTCTTTATAGTCAGTGAGTGGGTGAAAGGTGCTTTCCAGAACCTTCACTCGGTGGTAGAACCAACCTCCACCCGATTGAATAAAACCATCTTAAACTTCTTAAATTAAGAAAATCTCTTTTTTATTATTTTTTCTACCCTATTTTAATAAACCTCCAGCTTTGTCTTGCACTTGAAACTTGTTGTTTGTGAGATAATTGTGGTGCTGTTGTATCATAAATTGCTTGTGATGTTTCTCAATGTTCTTGATTTGGATAAAAGTACATGCTTTATGACCAAATGTACACTTGTATGTTTTTAAAAGTCTCTTATGCCCAGCTAGATTGCATTTATACAGTAATGCAATGAGAATTTTGTAATGAGAATTTCATTGCAATTTAGAATAAATAAATAACAATTCTTCCAATTTGAATACATTTTGAACTTTAATTTATTCCTGTGGTGTTGAAGCTAAATTTTCAGCAAGTCTTCAGTGTCACATGATCCTTCAGAAATCATTCTGATTTTCTGTTCAAGAAACATGTCTTATTAGCAATGTTGTGCTGCTCAAATGTTAATACGAAAAAACTGATCTATGAAATTGTATCCCTAGTGTAAATAAGTCAATAGGAATTGGCTTGTATTTTTTGCTCATAGAGAGAAACATTGCTTAGTTCGGTCAGACTGATATGGATGATTGATATGGACGGACGGATGGATGGTCGGGTTGATGGATGGTTCTCTAAATATGTGTGAAAGAGTCGCTCTCAGGAGCTCAGTGAATTAAAGTGTGGTACTGTGATAGGTTGCCACCTGTGCAATAAGTCCATTTGCAAAATTTACTCTACTAAATATCCCACATGTTAGAGGCGTTATAACAAAGTGGAAGCAATTGGGATCAAAACCAACTCCGCCACAAAGTGGTAGGCCACGCAAAATCACAGAGTGGGGTCAGCGCATGCTGAGGTGCACAGTACAAAGATGAGCGCAGATGAGACAAGAACAGTGCATAGAAAGCTTCATGGAATGGGTTTCCATGGCCGAGCCGCTGCATCCAAGCCTTACATCTCTAATGGCAATGCAGAGCGTCGATGCACTGCTGTAAAGCACACCACCACTGGACTCTAGAGCAGTGGAGACATGTTCTCTGGAGTGACCAATCACGCTTTTCGGTCTAGCAATCCAATGGACAAGTCTGGATTTGGCAGTTGCCAGGAGAATGATACTTGCCTGACTGCATTGAGCCATGTGAAATGTTTGGAGGGGGATATGGTGTGGGGTTGTTTTTCAGGGGTTTGACTTGGCTCCTTAGTTCCAAGCCCAACTTAGATGTGCTCTCCTTCTAACTAAAATGCTCCCCTCTTGGCCCCTTAGTTCCAGTTAAAGTTACTTTTAATGCTTCAGCATATCAAGACATTTTGTAAAATTTCATGATCCCAAATCTTTGGGAACAGTTTGTGGATGGCCACTTCCTGTTCCAACATAACTGCATATCAGTGCACAAAGCAAGGTCTATAAGACATGGATGAGTGAGTTTGGTGTTTGGAAACTTGACTGGCCTGCACAGAGTCCTGATCTCAGCACGATTCAAGTCCATGTGCATGTGGAGGCAGGCATCCCAAAACTTTTCGCAATACAGTTGTATGTTGGTATATTTGTCTCCTCTAATGGACGCATGGGGCGTGCCACCTTGGTCATTGTGGCTTCTGTCTGATGAAGGATTAGTACATCATCTCTGCCATCTCTTATAGCAATCCATATCCTTATACAATTAAAATAATGATTGTTCATCCAAAAATGTACATTCTGTCACCATGAAATCAAACCCTTACGACTCTTTCTTCTGGTAAACACAAAATAATAAGAAGAAAAGAATCTCCCCAGAAATCATCTTTTGTGTTCCACAGAAGAAAGTAAGGCTTACATGTCATGCAGAATGACATGACAGTGAGGAAAGGATGACATTTCATGTTGGGGTAAACTGTGCTTTTAAAGCATGTAAAGCCTGATATATACTGCTATTTAGGGTGATGCCATTGGAGATAATTGATATCAACAACTAAAGCTTTTTCCTTGAGGTGTTATGTGTTGACACATAGGATGGAAAGCATCCCTATTGTAATATATCGAGGATCGCAACAATTAAAAATGTGATAATTTAATTTAAACCAGTTTAACAACGCATCTCATTCAACAACGTCAAGTGTTTTTCCTTTTTTCTTTGTTTTTTCAAGCTTCACTCCATCTGTGTTTAAGTCTACTTATGTTTAGCTTGTACCCCCCACCAAAGCACCACACCAGAAGCATACGGTACCATGGAAACCCTGTGTCTCCGAGGTTAAGCAACAGAGTGAAAATAATGCTTCTTTTGTATCCGTGTGGTTACCGCAGTCCCCTTGCTGGGCTACTTTGGGCTTCCTGATGTGAGGCTCATATTAGTCCATGGACGGAGCTTGGAATGGGACAATGAGACTCCATTGAGAGGCGGCCTAGTATTTCAGAACAGGTAATGGGTGTAACAATGTCTGCCATGTCAATCAATTATCTCTTTTCTTCAAGTTCTGCTCACAGGCAGCATAAATTACCCCACATTCTTGACTCATAATAGGGAGACAGCGCTTATGTATTCCTGGAAGAACAGATTTCGACCACACGTATGCTCTATTGTGCTCGGCTTTGATGCTCACTACCCTACCTGGATCATGATAATTTGCTGTTTTCTGAAAATGATATGGTTCGCATTGGCACAATTAACCTTGGTGCAGATGTTTCGTTCAGTCGCACTATGTAGTATCTTCTCACATATAACCGGTCTCCTCATATGGTTATTATTACGGACTGTAGTCACACAGCAACACATTTTTTTTTTTTTAGAAATAAGCACCACAATGTTGTGTTGCAGGTTAATCAAAACAACATTTTCATGAGTCTGAGGCAGTTTTTTCACTAGCTTCCACCACAACAGCAAAGGTGACATAAAGTAATAAGTGTGAAAATATTTTAAAGATGTGTTTATTGTGTCAAGCAGAAAGATGAGCCACCCAAAGGACAGCAAAATAAGTATTCCCCCCAAATCAAGTTTATTAAACCTCATAATTAAATAATGATTCGCCTCTGCTGTGGATGGGGGAGGGGGCTTTCACGCGACTCTCGTCAGTGTCTGAGGAGTGAATGGAGTGACAGACAGAACACAATAACCCCCAACCCAACTCTACTGGCTCTCAAAAGCCAGAAAATTGCATCAATCTCCTCCCATGGTTTAAAAGGAGGAGAACAAAACTGTCACTGCTCTTTTCGGTTATCTCAATGCTTTTTCTTTCGCTTCAAACAAATGCTCCCCTCTTTGGGAGACTGACCGTGCCTTTAATCAATCAGGCTCTTACTGAAGGGTAGCAGATGTCACCAACACTGTGGCACCAACTCAGTGACCCGCCCCCCGAACCGCACACATCTCTCTACTCTATTGATCAGGAGACGCACAGAGGGAGAGGGCGGATTTTAAGATGGGCGGCTTTGTGCGTCTATGGTTATATCTCCTGCGGGGCGTGTGCTTGTGCACATGCTTCAGCGCTCGTGCTGAAAGACTCGGGGTCCCGTCTTGCCCTTATTCACACGGTTGGGCTCGTCATCATGCTTGTGCAGATCCGAACAAATCCTCATCTTTAACCACTCTCTCTGTATCTGCACCCTATAAACAGATGCACTGTGACCAATCAGAGCAGCGCAGGGTGTGAACATATTTAGCTTCTGTTTCAAAGGAGCTGCAGCCATTCAAGTCACTTTTACATGCACTTTGAAACACTTCAACAAAGCACCATGGGATTGGATTTGATACAGTCAATATGGAGCCATGTTGTACACATAGTTTGAACCAGGGCTGTCAGGGATACAATGAAGTGAGGATCTCTAAATGACACGAAGATGACGATGGAGGAGGCTACAGAGATTACGCTGATACACCTAATTAGAGCATGAAAATCCATTTCAAGGGGAGAGTCAGAGGAAGGCCGAGATGAAAAGGAACAAGGATAGATTAGTGTAAGGCCAGAAACATGGCTAATATGTGCGAAAGCCCCAAAGAATCCCTTTTGACTGATCTCTCTAATTTTTTATCAGTTGTAATCCAACCCCGTATCCCCACCCAAAAGGAAAGCGCCAAGATAAATGGGTGTTTATCTATGTCAGGCAACCCTGCATGTCTGCTTTGTTGGTAAAGTGTCTCTCCTGAAGCCTGTCTGAATACATCAGTAACAAGACTGTTTTGAGTAAACACTCAACACATCTGAAAACACATCTGAAAAGCACTCCCAGATGTTGCCGCTGCTCTCGTTGCCTTCGGGCACTCCGGAATAAGGCGAGCCATTGTATCTCAGGTGTGCCACTTTTTCAAGCGTGTGAGTTAAACTCTTGGGATTAATATCCTGTAAAATCTATGAGTGCATTTCCATGGAGGGTGAAGAGCATGTTTCCCGACTTGTAATAAGAAAAAGAGTGTGTCCAAAAAGACAGTGAGGTTCAATAGATTTTGCACATTGAAAATTATGTGATTTACACCAAATACACTGTATTCTATGACATTCGGGTTTTTTTCAACATTGTGAATTAAAAAGAAGGGGGGGGGGGAGTAGGTCTGTCTTTTTACATTTAAATTGAATGTTACTTTTCGATTATTTGTGAAATGTAAAATTTTTGAATGAATATTGTTTCTACACCAATATATATTTTTACTTTGTATGAATTTTTAATTTGTGCATTTTTAAAATCACTTATCAAACAACAATATTAATATTAGTTTTTTAAATAACGACTTAAAAATATAGCTTTCAAAATGTTATTAGAAACCCGCATAATAGGCACATATGTACACACACACACTGTAAAAAAAATAATTATTTTTTGTTGGTTTAACTTAAAAAAGAAAGTAACCTGGTTGCCTTAATTTTGAGTTAATTGAAATTAAAAATTTGAGTTGATACAATGAAGGACATTTGTTTAATAAATAGAAACTCAAAATATTTTTGAATCTGAACCACATAAAAATAAAACACACACAATTACCCAATATGCTTACAAAATCTTTTAATAATATTTAAATAAAGGTTGTCGAATCTCAAAAAAATTTCATTGTATTAACTCAAAATTTCCATTTCAATGAACTCAAAATTAAGGCAACCAGGTAACTTTTTTTCTAAATAATTTTTTACAGTGCACTTGAGTTTTATTTATCCTTTTATTTATCCCGGTTCATGGTACTACCTCAAGGGTACATATTACAAATATTAATGCACATTTTACAGCTAGAGATAAAACTCACTCATACACACACACACACACACACACACACACACACACACACACACACACACACACACACACGGTAATCTCTTTCAACAAGTGGAATAGCATACCTATGACTGTTTATGCCAAGCACATGAGCACACTAGGAAATAATGAGGCATGTAGCAAAGCAGGCATTGTTTATGAGACAGAAACACTCTTCGAGGGCCGTGCTGTCCACCTCTTAATGTTATGCATGAAGCCTTATTTGTCCCTCTGCCTTACTACTTTACAGCACCTGCCACCCATTTGCATTTCTGTTAGCTTGATTCCTACTTAGAAATAAACGAACAGAAAGAGAGTGAAGTACTACAAACCACTGATACAGATAAAAAAAAATGTATAATCTTTCACAGGTCTAAAAATAATAAGCATTTATCAAGTGAAAATGCATTCTCTAGTGGGAAAAGAAAAGCAGATTGCTCCACTTACCATGCATCAGTCCTCTTTTCTAATGAGTGTTTATTATAAGTGAGCATCGGTGTGTGGAGGAGCAACATTTGGAATTTATGAATTGGCTTCCTTTTAATTCATGAGTTTGAATTAGGCCGAATTGGAATTTTAATTGCAGTGACATTCAATAAAAATAAATTCTACATAGTCATTCAACACTTTTGGCTTTTAGGCCCCCAGCACCATATCTGAAGGCCCCCATATTTGCCAAGATATTTCCTCATGGTATTTCTGTTGTAATTTTCACAATTTAAATTAGTATTTTATTAACAAAGTAGGAGTTTTAATATATTAACCGTGATTACTTTTGTGATTACAGAATGTGTGCGTGCTTAAAATTAAACATTGTGTGTGTGTGTGTGTGTGTGTGTGTATTATCTTGTTAACAAGCTCCCCGGTTGAGAACCATTGATTACACCAAAAACTGTCCACATACTGTTTCATATTGATGTTTGACTACATTTGAAGACTTTGGTACATAAAAGTAATTTAATAATAAAAAGATTGTACACACATATCTATAGGTTGCATTTAAAAAAAAAATATTGACTAATCACACGATTATAGAATAATACCACATACAGTATGTTGATTGATAATATGTTTTTAGGTAATTCATTTTCAGAAAAAATAAATGCGAAATTGAAAACTACACTTGCAATTCAAGTTTATTCCATTTATATGTTCATGAAAGTGCATTCCATTTTAATTCTGCTTTCAGTGTCGTTTGGAATCCTGTTAACGTATTCTTTTTTTATTGTAGAATAATGAAAGCTGGTAGAAGGCCAGGTAACCAAGGAGGTGATGTGATAATGCACAAAGCCTTCTCTTCAGATATACTGATCTTATTGAACAAGCCTAGATCAACAAGGTATTAGTCTCTAAAGAGCATGCTGTGGGAAGTGTATTAATGCCACTGCATTCTGTAAAAGAATCACTGAATGAAGTGACTTTTCATGTAATAGAGTTTGGTTTTCATGAGACTAATCATAAGTTGAAGAGGCACCTCAATATGCAAAGACTTTCTGGTTGAGTTTTCTCGGTTTTTGAGAGGGATTGGAGGGATTGAGTCAAGTTGCATCTGTCAAAAGCAGCAGAAGCGCACATAAACAGCTCTAAACAGTTTTGCTCATCAGTCAACAGCTGAGACGCTTCGCCTTGATTCATTTTCTCAGCTGTGAAGATTTGTCCCCTCATAATTCAATTATTTCTCATTCAATCACGCTCCATTAGATCACGATCACTCCCAGCTCGCCTCGTTACCGCAGGAAACACAATCAGGACAATTCGGTGGTGTCAGTCTCAAGACTGCACTTTGAAATGACTGCTTGTGTGTTTGGATACATTTCATTATATGACATGGCACATCATAATACTCTCTCTGCAGGCTGCACTGACTGATAGAATACTTTATTCACAGGGTAGAATGAGCTTTGAAGGCACTAATGAGAATCTGATGCCTGGTAAATGCAGCAATGTAGATTACATGTATAAAAGACAGCAATAAGTCACGTTAATTCATTAAACCATCTTAAATGAGTTCAAATAAGCATGAGTTGCGTATGAACTATATGAATTGGCTATCAAGTTGTGCATTTTCATTTTCAGAAATCAACCACAGGGCTTAAGCCCTATTCGGACAGGATTAGATTAACATGGGGACGTGGTTGTAAAGTAATTTTACCTAAGGATGTCTGTAATATTAATGGCCAATTCGCACGGGATAAGACATCTCAGTAAATCAAGCAGAAGTGGGAGGGGTGACTCGCTTTACGCACCACAGTAACCTCCTTGTCTTCATGTGCGTATGACTTTGATGTTATCACGTGAGCAAACACAACATGAGCGTTTATTCGAAACGGGATTAGTATTACAGAAGGTGAAAGTCTCGGTAATCTTCACTGACATTGTCCGTAATGATAACCGAGATGGCACATTCGGACAGGACTAAAATCACAGAGAACCTCTGGTAAAATTACTTTACCCCCATGTCCCCATGTTAAACCAATCCCGTCTGAATAGGGCTCTCTTTTTTATGGCTTAAAAAAAGCAAATATCTTTTTCTTCAAAAGAAACATTACAACCCCTACGTTGACCAGAAACAACACAGAGAAACCGGGATTGGCTGAGCTTAATCATTCCCCTACACCTCCTGAACCTGATGCCTGATAAAACAGGTACAAATAATTGCACACTGGACCTCACTGAGTTTGGAACACGTTTTCCATAATTGCCTCATCCCTTATAATCCATGTGTTGTGTTTAATCCCTTTTTTTTACAGACATTAGAATAATTATCATTTAGGAGCAGATAATTACAGTAACCTTCAGAGCTTAAGAAAAGCAAACCATTCCAAAGACGATTCAGGTTGTTACTAAGACTGCATTGGTTTTCTAAAGAGGAACAGAAATCACCAACATAGTTACCCCATTGTAGAAAAGTTTCATGTAAGTTCAAAGAAAAATGGCTCTACACAATATAATGATCAAGAGCTGCAGGTCACTCTTTGAATGTTAGCTTCGATAAATTCAGTGAGGAAGAAAATAACATAGAGCCTTTGTGAGAGCAGGTCAGGGGTCTGTGAAGTAGGTGTTTAACTGTAGGTACAACAGTCCAAGAAGTCCAGTCATTTAGAATCACACAGGCTTGTCATGTACAGTTGAGCTAGTGTGAGCCAGGGCTAACAACGTGCTGTGTGAGGCCAATAGCCTCGGATCTCATGCCCCGAGGGCAAAATCAAGCTGCATTTCCACTGTTTGGTCAGTAGCCCTACAGTGCTACCCTTAAGCCTCATGCACACTGGGCCGATTATCACTCGCGCTTATCGCCAGCGTTTTGATGCGTCTTTGTGTTCATACTCAATCAATTTTCACTGCCGACACTCAGAGTGAACGTGCAAATTCATCAAAGGATTAGATGGAAACTGACCATCGAATCCTATTTGATCTGCAATTCCTCTCCATAACAATTCCCTCTTATCTAGTTTTTTGTTTCAAGATTTCAATAAGTTGTTTGTGTTCAGACACCAAAGAGACTCTACATTCATCTTGCCTCATTGCATCTCCTTCTTATTGGCATGCTATTGGCGGGTTTAACGCGATGACAGCTAGAGATAGGTTGTTGCCTGTTGATCACGCCTCTTTTAGTCTGATTGGTTGAAGGACTATCCAATCGCGTATAGGGATATTCAAATAATGCCAATTGATTACACCCCATGTGCAGTAGAAAATACAGAGCAGACTCCCCAGACCATTGTTTAATGGTGTGGTCTAAGTAAAGCATGTGGTCTAAGTAAAAAAAAATCAAAATCAAAATGGTAGACAGGAAGTTCTGCAGACTACCAAAATTCGTATGTCCTTGGCTTGACCCAAGAAATCTATTAAGACACGTTTCATTTGTCTGTCTAACACCAGACCAAGCTCAATTTAACATTAAAAGACAGACGAGACAGTAAAGCATGGGGTGGAGAGTACCTGTATTTTTTTCCCTATTAAATTCAGATAAGACTGAGGTATTACTTTTTGGGCCAAAAACCTGTACACCGAATCTCTTGAGACAGGGGTAGCTGCAGCTTGGAGTAATGGGCGTGGCAAGAGGTAGGGGCGTGGTGAGAGGTTTCTCATTGGTCAAAGGAGCTTCCTCCTGGCGACTGCGTTGGCCAATCAGCAGTAACCTTAGTTTTACTATCGTATGAATCAGTGGAGGAATGAGTTTTGACTTGAACACAAGCCTTTGATGACGAATTCAACTGACGTTTTAAACTTAATTGTAAAAATGACTATTGAATAAATGTTTTTTTGGATAAAATGTTGTTTGTTTTGCTTACTTGATTAATGTCACTTAAAAGTAGTTTATTAAACCGGTTTTACTTCATTTTATATTATATGATGAGTGTTTGATCAAACACGTATACACACACACACACACACATATATATATATATATATATATATACCTTTATACAGCAAAAACATTTGCTTTACCATTATTATAAAAAATAATATTACTTTTAGTTTGTATGTAGCCTACTTTAAATGAAAGTACAAAATTAATATGACTTTAATAGTGTCAGGAGACATTTTTATCTTTAAAATAATAATTAGTTTTTTAATTATTTTTTTTATTTATTATTTAGTTCAAGTACAGACATTTCAAGTTTAATGCAATAAAAACGATGAATACAAAGCATTGTAAATACAGCTCAAAGTGTGTAGATCAGAGAATAACAATAACAAGTATAAAATGAACAATACAAATAAATACACAAATATAAGTTTATGAATCAAGGTAGAAAAATTATTGTCTTTTGATCTCATGTTTGAAAGCGTTTCAAAGTATACTGTGAGATCAGTCTTCTAAAAGGTAATATAGGAAGGGTTCTTTCATTTGTGTCATGCTTATAAAACTTCAGCAAAATAATTTAATTATATTTTTAAAAAAATCAGAAAAATACGGGTTTTGGAAACAAAGTAAAATGCCATGAAGTTCTAAAATCTAATACTTGGAATTTCTATTTTAGGAATATCTATTTTAAAGTCAGTCCAAAATGAAATATAAAAAGGGCAATACAAAAATAAATGTTTAATATATTCAAGTGATGTGTTAAAAAAGTGCATTTATCACAAACAGTATGAATGTTTTTTTAATGATTGACTAAAAAAGTCGCGGTGGTGATGACGTCACGTAACCCGCGCCAAACAGAAGGTTTCGAAGGTAACATACCCTGCGTCTCAATCAGCTCCCTAGTTCACTAGAGTGAAAGAAATGTATTTTGTCTTGTATAATTATTTGTGTAGTTATAATGATTCAGCTTATGGCTCGCTTTTATGCGGATCAGGAATTTCGCGTCCTGGTCATAGACTGTAAAAAGACGAGAAGACCTCGTGGCACGCCCCATACCTCGCGGCACGCCCCATTTCTTTCCGACCTCATAGCACGCCCATTGCTCCAGTCTGCAGTTACCTCTACTTGAATCTCTTAGAAAACAATTTGTTTTTAGAAGGATGTACTGTTACTTCATCCTCTAGCAGTAAAAGACCTGGGTATTATATTAGACATCAACTTTCAATATTCCTATTTCATAAGTTACAAAAACAACTAGTTCAGGACCTCTAAATTGATTACTGTAATGCATTACTAGCTGATTATCCTGCATCCTCAATAAACAAGCTACAATTAAAATCCAAAATGCAGCTGCTAGAGTTCTTACCATGTCACAAAATATGATCATAACACCAATTTTATCATCTCTACAGTGGTTACCTATTAAGTTCCATATTGATTACAAGTATTGCTACTGACCTATAAAGTCCTAAAGGGTTTAGCTCCTGTGTATTTAACCGACCCTCTATCGCTCAACAATCCATCATGCTCTTTAAGGTCAAAAAACTCTGGACTTTTGGTTGTAGATCTAAGATCTAAGCCCACTAAAGGAGGGAGAGTGATTTTGCCTTTGGCTCCTAAACTCTCCCAGTTTGGATCTAGATTAAAGGAATCTTTTTAGCCATGTATTTACATAATGCATCATATAACCTCGTTCTCCAGTTATATCAGATTAAAATTCACATGATTATCTTTTCTTGATATTATGGACAGCGGCTACACTAATTATTTTCCATTTGCTTTTCTGTCTAATCTTGGGATCCCCATCCAGATGTAACTAGAGAGTTGGTCAGCTCTAGTTTGATCGACAAAGACTTCAGATGACCCCAACACCTGTGAAGAGATGACTCCTGCAAGGACGCAAGGACACAAAGTCTAAATAAGCGTTACACCAATGCAAAATTGTCCATACTTGTTGTAATAATTACTTTAATGAGCTAATAGTTTCTGCCTTAAATTATACATTGTTCACTACCTGCATGATTTGTACATGTACATTTCTGAAATATATTACTTAGACATTACTTCAAGTAGGATTCAAGTAGGTGCAAAAACATTGGGTGTGGTGAACAACGCAAGCACACTGCAGACCATTGACATTGACACACACCTGGAGCAGTGGGCAGCCATTTTGCTGTGGCACAGGAGAGCGAATTGGGGTTAGGTGCGTTCAGTCATTTCCTGCCAGGATTGAGACTCAAACTCTAAACATTCGAGATACCAATCTGACTCCCTTACCCCCTTTGGGGATTAATAAAGTTATCAATTAATCAGACAAATCAGGCCACAACTGCCCACGAATGACCCACACATTTCTTGTGTAATCTCCACACTCTGATGATGTTCCACCATTTTCACTCTGATCTTGAAGTACAGTCATCAGAACTTGCATGTTATACACTTTGAACATACTGCTTCAAAGCATTTCTTTGGTAAATATAGTAATTTGTCATATCACACAAACTGCCACAGTATGTTATTTTACCGCATGGCCTTTTACGTAGTCAAAATCTAATCTTATTTTAATGAGAAAAATAAATGAACTTAAATTATTTTAGCAAATGGCTGCAATATAACAGAGTGAAAAATGTAAGGGGGTCTGAATACTTTCCGTACCCACTGTACTTCTCCATATATCAGAACATCAAGAAAATCTCCAGTTCATTCCACATATCATATATCACCCAGGGGGTCTTTCCTCATCAGAGATGATGAGCATGGTTCAAATGGACAGCAACAAAGCCTCTATCTTGAAGACATCTCAATGAATGCCTAGGTAACAAGACACTCCAGGAGAGGAAGCTATTGATAGTGTGCACCCCAGATAGAAAGTAGCACTATCATGCAAATGGAACACAGTGGCAGAGGTTAGCGAGGTGGGAGACGGGCGGCTGGGAGGCAAATAAAATTCTATTTAATGAGGACTTTTACAGTGACCTTCCACATCAAAGGATCCCCAAGTTAGTCTCCATCAACTGGCAGGCACACAGAGGCTATTGCACCAGCAGCTAGAGAATTATCACCCCCTCCGTCCGAGTCAATGGACCTCTGACTCCACACAGAGTTTATCACCTAAATCTGCTCACCCACAGTCACTCTGCCAGCTGCTTGTTTTAGCTATTGACATCTGGACGAGTAAACTCCTCTTAACCTTTTATGCATTGGAGGTCAGCATTGATTTACAGTCTATAGTTAATGCTACATAACAATGCACTCAGGGATATCAATTTATTACGTGCACAAATGCTGTCCATGTATGGATTACAAACCAAGTCATACACTATCAGGGGTCCAAGAAAAGAAATGATGACTAGGGAGCAATTTGCTCTTAAATAAAAATGGATGCAATATTTTGAATTTGATATATCCAAAAACATACTCGTGTTCCAGAGAGTCAATTGTGATCTCAGTAACAGCACTGAACGAACCGCACGAGTGAGCTTGAGGCAGTTTAATTAACTAATTAGTCATTAAAAAAAGAATCAGTTCAAAAGAGTCAATTTTGTTCATTGATGCATGTACAAAACACTATCTGAATCATATCTAAAAATATCCATATCCAAAAATGCCAATGGATGTAAATATTTCCAAAGTGGCTAGATTCTGGATGCAAATTTGTTTTGTTGCATTTGTGATCAGTCATAGTCTAGAGAACTGCACAATGCAAGACTAATGCAAGGTCTACCGCTTACAGCACCTGTCAAAAATGAAACGCCCCATTACCATTACAATTTCAGCTCTGGAGGCTTCATAAAGCTCAGCGATTGTACACACTGTAAAGACAGTAACAATGGTGCAGCAATTGCCATGGAGTAACAATTATCATATCAATCCAAGCGCGAGACCAATGATTAAAATTTTTGGAGGAAATAGTTATTCAACCCAAACCTCCATCGCAAAGGATGACTTGAGCAGGACATTTCTCAGTGGTACGCTACTCAGTTTGATGTACATGAGATGTTGCAGCTCTTATTCCTCATAATCAGCATTAACAAGTACATGCCAATCAACAAACCAATGTGTATATATTTCTAGGAATAATGTGAATGTATGATGTAACATTTAAAGTTTGTAAAACAAATCTTGCTCCATTTTTTACCATTACAAAAAGTAATAAGAACATGACAATCTGCGTTAATGGACACTTGTAGGTAAAAGTGGACCCACAGTTGATTTGCAGAAATATTTAAGTAAATCCTTGAGTTAGCTGGTTAGCCAGATACCTACACAATTTAAAACACAAAACTACATATTTTGAAAAAATATGTACATCAACAATTATTCAAACTTATAGATTGGGATTCTGAGGAGCAAGTTGTTCCAAATAAAGTGGGTACTGTACCATCGTTAATGGATAAGACTTTTGTAAATCACATCAAAAGGTCAAAAGAAAAGAAAAAAATCTCATCAAAAGGTTATCCTGTGGTTGTATCGCTGTGGTAATTTTAACCACTGACTCTTCACATTCTCTTATCCTTTGGAAGCATTTACAAATAGAATTAGCAGAACAGAAAACAGCATCTTTAACATGTAAATAACATTTTAATTACGGATGACTCGGTAAGGCGTTCAGAGACGATTTTTTTCAATTTAAACCTTCAACTTTATTTATCATGCTGTTAGGGGTTAACAGCTTATGACCCAGGACCAGCAGTGAAGAAATGAAGACAGAGTCAGGATTCCAATTAATTAAAAGAAAAATTTACTTAAGAATAGTTTGCAGTTTCAAAAGCAGAAGCCAGCTTCAAGTCTCACAAGGAGTTCGTAGGCTGCGCTCCCTCTCTCACCGTCTCGTTGCCTCGCCCTATCGTACATACAATTGTCCCAACAGTTATACCGTTTTCAAGGTCTTATCCACGTCATTACTGCGATGTGGATGGTTCTGATTGGCTCAGAGACAATGCACAGTCATGGTAAATTTCCACTCAAGTCAGTTAATCTGATGCACGTTTCCACTGACGTGTCACTTGTTGATGCTTTCACCCAGAATTAGGCCCGTAGTGACCTTCCAGTTTTGGAGCAGGCGCCAGCTTGCCCAGAACAACAAGTCCACCCATGTCTTAGGGTGCCCATTGTACACCATTCTGATCTGTAACACAGAATATTGCGCACATACACAGATACACAGTCTCTCCAAGGTTGGAGCTGATTAAGCTCCAGTTCTAACCAGTTCTTACCAAAACATACTGATAACATGGGCTTTCTTTTAGTGAGAGGGACACACAATAGTACAGGCAATATTCATCTTGAGTCTTTAGTGTTTCAGTAAAAGGAAATATAAGAGGAATAAAACATAATAAATTAAATGAAAGACAAATCCATATTTCATATCTGGAAGCCGGGCTAAGTGAGCAAACGCTGTTACTGCACTCCTGACATGTTAGGGGTGTGTGATACCTCCAAAATCCAAACACATGACCTTGTTGCCAGTGTTTAGTGACACATCACACATCTCTAGGCCAGACCCTCAGTCACTCCTCAGAGACCAAATACACACAAAACAAGAAACAAAAACAAAATCATAACTGGATAGAATCATTATAATAATATATGTAATATAGGAAGATGAATATTAATTAAGGTTTTGATTATGAAGTTATAGGATATAAATATATACAGGTATATTGAAGCGGCAGTGGATTTCAAAATCCCCCCTTCAATGCATTTTTGGCTTCACAACTTTGCAGATCGTTTACATTCTCAGACATTGCATGAAAGGTAATATCCGAAAAAGTATATTTAGGCGCACTATACATAGGACCGTGTTGTTAAACAATCTTATTTACTTTTTTAGCATAAATTATGGTCTTAGGGTGAACAATTAATCAGTGCAAGTTAATACACAGAAAAAAAACTGTTTGCCATAGTAAGCTTTAATCAAAAATTGAAAAGCTATATATATATATATATACACATACATACATACATACAGCTATGGAAAAAAATAAAGAGAACACTTAAAGGGGGGGTGAAACACTCAGTTTCAGTCAATCTCATGTTAATCTTGAGTACCTATAGAGTAGTATTGCATCCTTCATATCTCCGAAAAGTCTTCAGTTTTATTATATTTATAAAAGAAATATAGGCTGTACTGAGTCTTTCCGGAAAAAAACCGAGCACCTGGAAGCGTATTGTGTGGGCGGAGCTAAAGAATGACGAGCACGCAAAGCGGTGACGTCCTCAAGCGTGGAGAAACCCATGTATGCTATCGATCGGATTCAGCTAATAAGTGATCCAGAATCAGGCTGAAATAAATTGAACAGGAGAAACAGCAACAGCAGGATGTCCGGCTCTGTGGTATGTAACGTTACTGTATTTAGTGGCCTGTCAACATTTGTGTGTGTTTACTCGCAGTTTATGAGGACATTCGGTTTATGGACTATTGTATGCGACTAAACCTTAGCAGTAGCAAGCCAAACGGTTTTGCACGTCAGACTAGTGTAATGTTATACATAGAACAACAATGGAGTAACCGTTAACCTTTAGCGCATTTGAATGACGAAGCACGCGATCGTGTCGTTTACTGATGTTTACTCACGCGACGATAGCCAACAGCACAGACATTTGAAGCCGTTTTACTCACCGGCTGCTTCCAAAGCAGGACCGAACCTTTATCGCTGGGACCGCTCCGTCAAAAACACACTTATTTGCTATGATTCGGTGAAGTCCTGTGACAGCATTGACCGTGGAAATCCGCGATGTTTTGAAGCTTCCCGTAATTTCTGCGTTCAAATCGGTTCAAATGCAGCGCTGCCTTCCCGGAATGCTGTGCTGAAGCGTTGAAGCCGCTTGACATCAGCCATAGGAATATAGTGGAGCGGGAGAGCGGCGCATCATAAGTGTTCATGGACGAGTGGATCTGCATCTGAGCGAGTGTTTATGGGCGTGCATTTCCTCTCTCGCTCTAGTCACGCGCACGCGCGCATTTCCGGGAGAAGAGCCCGTACGGCCCATACAAGGACCTTCCGCTCTATTAACGTCAAACTGAGCCATACTCGAAAAAAACTCTCAGAAACTGGAAGGAGTATTTTTGACAAAGAAATACTCCATCAAACGTCCAACATTAGTTTTTGAAACTTTGTCTATGTTTAGGATGGGAATCCAAGTCTTTAACAGTGTAAAAACCTCAGTATGCATGAAACAGCATCCCCCCCCCCCCTTAATGGGTCCTGCACACTGTACGATTTTTCAAAATCCTTTGCGAATGTCCCTTGTCAGACTGTACGAACATGATCGCCATGTCACACTGTAAGATCTCAGTTGACATTAATGTCAGACTGCACGATAGTTAAGGCGCGCTAAAAACGGACGCGCGCAAGAAAACTCACCCGGAGTTTTATATCATCAATGAATGACGCGTTCAGTGACAGTGAGCTGCATTACACGCGGGGCTGAAATGCTGGCTACAAAGAAATCTCTAGTACTCGTTTTGGTCATAGTTTGTCTTGAAAAACGGAGATATTTGACTGTCGTCGTAGGAGAAGTCACACTGCAGGATTGTGTGCCAAATCTTCTGACACTGCCAGAATTTCGTCTGAGGTAAAATTTGATCGCAGCGCTCATTAATCGGCTGCCGGTGAACATGTCAAACTAACGACCAAAGACGTCAGATTTTTGCCTAGGATCAGAGGAATCTTTTAGGATTTGCTAAATTTGTCCCAGACGGCCAAATCGTGGCCAAAATCGCACAGTGTGCACCCGGCTTAACATTGAGAAATCTTAATTTAAAATCTCTTAATTTTTTTCAGAGCTTTATTATATTAACTACAAATGTTTGTCTTGCACTGCTCTGTGGTACGCCGCTTATGTAATCACGTTGGAAAGGTCACGTTGGCGAAAGTACTGATCAAGTGTTTACAAAGCAAACGTGCCAAGGCAAATCTTAGTCTGAAATTTTTTGTATCCGTCATCCTAAAAATGTGTCGCACAGAAACCTTGCTTATTAAGTCCAATGCGTATTAATTAATCCGCTACGAAAATAGAGAGAGAGAAAAATACTGGGTCCATCCAGTCGTGAGGTTGTGTAGAGAGGAAGGAGAGTTCCATCACTGTATCAAGGAGCTGCATGATTATGCTGAGCCATTTAAAGTGTACTTCAGCGATACGGGATCCACATAATAATAAAAATGTGTTTGTCATACAGTGGTTTGTGCTGCGAGACGAAGTGGATCAACTTGTCAGATGATATTTGGGATTTTGGTGTTTGCTTGTTCGGTGGCTCTGAATTGTCAAAACACTTCTCAAAATGGTTGCTACAGATGCGAACAATGCAGAAAATTTTACCCGATCCGGGTATTTTTGTTTTTTATGACGGACAAATGTTTCAGAGGCAGTGTGTAAACGCAGTTGACGCAACGTGAGGTCGTTATTTTTTAACATGCAAAAGTTTCACATGAGAATTCCGAACTCTGTGAGCAAAGGACTTTAAAGGCCCACTGAAATCAAAATTTAAGCTGTTTAGCTTTTAGTATGACTGTGTTAGCCTTACAGTTATGAATAAGCTGGTATGTTCCAAAACAATGACAAAATTAGCATTTAGGAGATATAAGCATTCAAAATGTACAGTCTCTCACTTCCGTTAAAACGAATCTCAAATTTTGATCGTCGCAGACTTCCCCTTCTCAGCAAATCTTCTGTCCAATCAAAATGTTCTCTATAGAATCTAAAGCCCGCCCCTACGCTGCTAAAGTGGCGGCTGAAATTTAACACATATACTAATTTCTACATGGTGAAAAGCAAATAGCACACTATATATGCGATAGGAAACGATTCAGTGTAAATATGCTTTTATTTGAGGCGAATGAAGTCTGTTTTCACATTAGATTGACACACCGCAGCAGAGCACACACACCAACGGCTCTGATTTAAATTTAGACTACAGACATGAGAGCGAAGTGTGGATCATATGCGCGAGTCCGCGCAGACAACGAACACGTCGGACCCATTTGAATTCTGCATAGAACGCTGCATTTTAAAGCGATATGGAGGAGATTATGATGAGAAACCGTGTTAGAGGACTGTGATATTATTAACGAAATGCTATTGGCTGTTTCAAAAAGGGGCGGAGCTGCTAACAGCTGGAGGGGAAATCACGTCAACACATTGAATAATGCGGCGTTTCAAAGCACTTCAGTGGGCCTTTAAGTCAAATGTCCTTCACACACACACGCACACACACACACACACACACACACACACACACACACACACAAAAAACAGTTAAGGAAAGATGTTGGAGGAGAAAATGAGATCATGCGTGAATGTGATTACGCAATAATTGTTCAATAAGCACAAGACAAACATTTGTGGTTAAAAGTATATCATTTTTATTATATTTTTTAAATATAGCCAATCGTTTCACTATAGATAAGACCCTTATTCCTCATCAGGGTTCGTGTCGAGCCATTTGAAGCTGCAATGAAACTGGAATTTGGACCGTCAACCCTTTCTAACCCATTGAAGTCCACTATATGGAGAAAAATCCTGGAATATGTTCCTCAAAAATGAAATTTATTTTCAACTGAAGAAAGAAAGACATGAACATCTTGTATGGTGTGGGGGGTAAGTAAATTATCAAGAAATTTTAATTCTAAAGTGAACTACTCCTTTAATTACGTTTGGCTTTTGTTGTGGATTATATAAAGCAATGATAAAGAAAAGTGACTGTGAGCCGGTGTGCCCGTAAGAGTGATGTTTAACAGGGATGCTGAAATGAATTGGATATACAGCCTAGTGCTCAAGGTCACATAAAACAAGACCCAAGATATCTATACCCCCACACAAGGTCATAAAAGTTCATAACAGTCCCAGCGCTTTTGACATCAGCACACTGCTTGAAATATCAAGCTCCTTGCCTCAATAGAAGTCTTTATTAAATCACATTAGGTCCCTATAGCCGTAGACAGGGCACTGCTGTGCTGTAGTTGAGTGACCAGCCTCTCGCCACCAGCTCCCCGATCTAATTTATAACTGTGTCTGCAGAGTCTGAGAATGCAGATGACACACTGAACAATGCTAAAATGAGGAAGAGACTAAAACCTAGAGATATTCATTGCCTTGATCTCCATGGGATACAGTGTAAGAGAGTCACAGCCATTATTAAAGGATTATATATTAAGGCACCTTCTTATAAAAAAAAATGCAGTGTTCTTCAAGTAATAGGTAATTAAATGACTAAAAAAGGTCACATAACACTCTCGGTCCATAATGCAAGTGACACAGGTCAAAACACTTGTGTGTGACAACAGCCCAGTATATAAAGACAACCCCCCATACCGACAAACATCTTCCATACTGAGCACATCCTTTCTCTCCGCAGAGGCCTTAGCTTGGTCTTGCCGCAGGAAATGTCTTGGCACACATAAAGGTCACTGATATCATGTTTAATAAGACCTACACATCAGCAACTCTCAAAACATTGTCAAGTATTACTCAAATCTTCTCTTGTCTTTTAAAAAATAGGCCCTTGATGAACGCTTATTGAAGAGCTGTTGTTTTAAGGCAAAATAAAAAAAATCAATACTGACCTTATATTTATGTTATTTCATAATGCAGTTCTCTGCACTAATTCTGAATGACTCATCAGTGCAGGATTTTACTATGGAAAATGTTATTTCTATGGCTTTAGTAATCTCAAATCAAAATGTACAGTAATAATTTTCACTGACAGAAATAACTTCCCTCTTCAACATACTTTATTAATAATACTTTTTATTTTTTGGCACCTTTCTTTACACTCAAGGACACCTTAAAAGCATAATAAAGCGCATAAAATATTGAGGACCTCTGTACAGTAAGGGTGTGAACCTACACTGGTCTCACGGTTCGGTTCGATTACGATTATCATGCCATCGATACGGTTCAATTCGCTATCACGATGCATGGCATCCTCATGTATACAATTTTGTCAATAAATACAAGCAGTCAGTTATATGAACTGAACCTTTAATTTTAACTGCTCAAAGAAAACAAGCTTCTTGAATGCTTCAAACATCAAACAAAACTCAAGTCTGGGCACAAAAATACACAAGTAAATACCAAAAGCCACTTTAAGAGGTAGTCTGGGCCACCTTACAGTCAAAACCACACATGTATATTTTACTCCTCCCAACAATGCTAAAAAAAAAATAAACGTGTAAGAGTGTCATATTATATAGCCAGGTATGACAGCACTACCACAGCACACATCGCCATAGAGTATCTCTTCATTCAACCAATGCACAAACTACCGCAAATTAAACTGAAAGTAAAGTCTTAGGTGCTCAACATACAATCATCTTCATTAAAAGTTAAAAAAAACTGAATGATCTCAGCAGTGCTGTTACCACACTCTCTCCTATTGCTGTCTTTAAATTTGAAATTAGCTGATGTTCAATAAAATGCAGCCCATATCTATTGTTTTTGGTGATGTGAACGCCATTAAATCTGCATATAGTGCGGGAACTGAAGATCTGTTTTGCAGAGATACATTTATGTGCCCAGGTGTGAATGAAATCGTTTTGATAAATGAGATAGCTTTGATTTACACACAGCGCATATGTTCTCCAGGTCGTGCTTAGTGGGTTGTTCATTAAAGCTGAAATGTGCTCAAGATGTCAGCTTTTAAAGTAGAGCTGAAGTATTTTTTTCCCCTCGCACTCACGTCTTGCCTCACTCTGCCATTGTATGCTACCGCGACAAAGCACATACGTGACAAATGACATCGGAAAAGAATCAGTACATTATAAATGGTTATGGCAGATTGGGTGAACCCAGCCTGTTCTGCCGGTGATTTGATTTCGCCCGGAAACTCAGTCTGGAAACCTGTACATTTATGTCTACTGCTTCTGTTACACTTTTGCAGGAACCAATCACAGACTGGCTTATCCACCTGGCGCGCTATTGGCGGGTTTAACACGATGACAGATAGTGATGGGTCATTGCCCGTTGATCACGCCTCTCATGGTCTGATTGGTTGAAGAACTCTCCAATTGCGTAGAGTCATTTGAATTATGCTAGCCGATCACACCTCGTGTGCAGTAGAAAATACAGAGCAGATTCCCAGACCAATGTTCAATCTAAAACTGAGCTTGGTCTGATGATAGCCAGACAACGATTATGGTCCGATAACTAAACCGATACTGAATTGTCCTCTGCAACGTGATGTTTCAAAGAAATGATTACGTTTCGACAACCCTAATGTACAGCCTAAGAAATTAAAATAAAACAATCACTAAATTCAGTAAGCTGGGTACATAGTAAACAATCACATAAAATCCTCTCTAAAAAGTTACGTTTTAAGATGAGATTTAAAAACAAGAAAACAATCACTATTTTGAATATCCTGTGGAAGTGAGTTCCATAAGGGCTACATTAGCCTGGATGCCAGCCGAACTCAGCCCCACCCACAACATTTGAGCTTGGGCGGTTCGGTCTGGACTTGATCCATAAGCCCCTTTCACACTGCGATTCCGGCAAATACACGGATAATGCGACCCGGCATTTGTTCCCGGGACGCTAGATTTGGTCCATTCTCACTGCCAGCAAAATACCGTAATATGTGCGCTTTAACACACAACTCTTAACGGTCCCGGGTCGAGTTGACACGTGACATCCTGATGTGACGTATAATGGCGAGCGATCTCAGCTTCAGCGCGGATAGTAAGGAGCTCCGTGGTCTCAACTTGTGTCCAGTTTGCACACATTTCTGCTTGTTTAATTTTAGTTTCTTTTGTATACGAACACTCTCTGCGTTTAAAACACAGACTAGCTCTTCTGGCACTGCAGGGTTGTATTATTGAAAAAACAAGCTCCAAGAGTCGCAGGATAACTACGTACACGTTGTGGCGTTGTGACCATTGAAATTGTCAGGGTGGACTTTAGAGGATGGCAGACAGATGATCAACAGTAACGTAATCATCCATGTCATCAAAGGCACTTGGGCTGATTTTGTTCTAATCCTAAACGGAGAACCTGTTCGTATATGCATTCACCTTCACTATTTCTCTCAGCAATGATGATCATGTTGGTATGGTAAGTACTCTGTGTATCCCTAAAAAAAAAAAAAATTACAACACCGGCAAAGATCATTGTGCATGCAGACAGGGTTGCCAAGTTTTTACAACAAAACCCATTGGGGGGTAAAATGTGTTATTTTGGCAAGGTTGGAATTCGCATCCCTGGGCGTATATCACATCATTGAGGTCGGTTCAACCCGCGGACATGGAAAACAGCCCTCAGAAAAAAAAACGCAGACTTGGCAACACTGTGTAGTTGAGCTGACATTTGACAACTAACATTATGCATCGCTCTGTTGCTCTGATTGGTTGTAGGTCTATCCAATTGAAACACCGTAACGTGTGCATTACCCAGCAAAAAGCAAAAATTGTATTGTTTTAATTAGCTTACATTCAATCAGTATCTGCATAAATGCTGTATGTAATGTCCATGATCTTAAGTGTTGTGTTTTTCCTGTACTCTTTAATGTAAAATTTGTTTATGTGATATTAGCACCCAGGTTGCCCTGCAGCCAAATCTGGCATAAAGTAGATAAGTAGATGTGTCCTATATTTAATAGGTAGGTCTCAACTTCTTTCCAGCTGAGCTCTGAAAGGCTATTAAACTAGGGAAAGAAACCAAACCGTCTTCAGTGACCTTAATGTTCCACAAAACTTTTTTACGCATTATTTTCTATTTCTTGCTGCAATAAACGACCCAAATGATTTAAATATACAGGAGGAAAAAAGGGGGACAGCTCGAGACAAAAATCAATTCCCTGCAGATTCTTGGTCATTCTGATGGGAGCGCCATCCTCTTCTTTTAGAGCCGTTGGACATCGGAAACCTCATTGTAGGAATGTCACTTAAAAACAGTCCCATGGGGTTATAGGAGTATAGGAGAGGCTGCCCAGGGACAACATCACTGAGACACACTCTGTCATTGTGTTCTGACTGAGTCGGAGCAAAACTCAGAGCAGTCTCGCCGCCGAGCCCTCATTGCGATCTGCCGTTAAGAGCAATCGATCAACCGGAGCACCAAAATGTGTCAATCACCCAGAGGAGTGGCCAAGAAGGACAAGCTTTCACCTCAGTCAGTGAGAACAGATGTGACACTAATGAGTTAGAGCACTTCATCTCACCCTAGATAGGGTGGGAGCACACCAGACAGAAAGACAGAGAAATTACACTGAAGAGAAGCATGCTTCAAAAATGTGGGCCTGTGTTGGAGGCATTCGATCATCTGAAGAAAAAAAACATTGAGCTTTTTTTAGAACACTTCCTGTTTTTCTTTTTCACGTCATAGTGGAGATGGATCTTGTCTTCTAAGTTATGTGCAATATGTTTATGCAACCACACTCTTAAACATTCCTTATTGGCATTGAAGTTTCCATGGAGAAACTTTAACATCTACAGAACCACCTTAAGAATATTGCACAAAAGGTTCTTTATAGTTGGAAAGGGTTCTTCAGATTATTGAAATGTTCTTTGCACTAAGAAAATATATATATATTTTTTAAGATGTTCACAGAGAAAGCTCCAGCGTTGGTTCGACTAGAAAGACTTTAATGCCACATCGTACAATAATTATTGCAAGCCAGTTATGTCCAACATAGAAGTCTCAAACTACTCCCTCATTTGCTGCTCATAGGTGATGTGGCTGAAGTTTCCCTCTTTATCCTCCTCACCACTACCAGTCAGGATCTGTCGGCTTAAGTCAAGACCTGCATTAAGGACAGGTTTACGCCAAAGAACATTGTGATAGGACTGTAGCTGGACACAAATTCATATATAACATTTATTTTAGAGAAGAAAAAAATGATCAGTCTTTCTGGTAGAACTCAAAATATATCTTTGTTTGTATCACTACAAAACCCCCTTTTGGAGCCTTTTATTTTTCAATTTGGAACATTTACGTTCAAATCAAGTGGCAACCTGCCCCAGTTTCTCTTAAAGCCAATACGTGAGTGACTTAAACTGCAATTCATCGACTGGCCACTAGGGACCGGCTCCAGAAGGGAGCTGAATCTCATTGTGCCCCATGTTAAAATGCCCAACTTTAAAGCAGAAAAAAAAAACATGTACAGCCTGAAATAAATTGTGGTTTTGTACTATATAGCTAATTTTGCCCTCCCTGACAACTGTGAGGTCATTTTTTATAACTCATTTGTTTACTATATATAAAGCCTTAAAGCTGCTCGATGTAACTTTTCCGTCCGCTAAAGAATGCTTATTGAAAACAAAGGCGTAGCTTCATGACGCCAAGTTTGAGCTCAGAATCTTGGGACACATCGTCTTCACCTCACAGGCAGTGGAAAGAATCGGGATTGGACTCGGGCAGAAATCATGTTCATGGATGCGGGTATTAACTTTACTCTAGTATTAAGCAGAGCAGGACTGAGTGTTGTGGGAGCCGAGCAAAACCGCTGGAGCGATTGTTATGCAAAACACGGCTCACAAGCAGCGGGACTTTTATTATGACAGGAATAAAAATATATAGTCTCTGGTGGAAATATATACTATAAAATATATAGTTTGTATGAGGTAACGCAGCTCTGTTTATCATATTAGATACATTTAAGTGTGTTTAAAATTATGTTAAGACATTACTCTGTGCGTTCGCTCAGCGGCTTTTGTGACACTTGTTGCACACTGCTAAGAGTAAAGCATTTCTGCCAAATAAAACAGGAAACCGAGGGAATAACACAGGCGTCCCGGTTCCCTGATTGAAATAGCAATTTTCTCACATTTTACAAATAACTGGAAACATTTTGGATATTGTAAGAACTCAACTGAACAAAATATATAACACTGGCCAATATTGCTGCAAAAATCCTACATAGTGCACCTTTAAAGTGCTGCATACTTAAGGGCGTGGCCACTCTGAAGGACAGGTGGTTAGCCGTTTTTCTGCTGTCTGTTAGTCATCACGTCACCTCAGCTTCGCCCACGCCACGCCTCTTTGCCCATAGTTAGTTATTCGGGAGTGATGGCAACGGTCAGCTCGACCCTACTTTACGCTTCAAAACTGCTCTTCAAAATCCTATGGGTGACGTCACAGACACTACGGCCATATTGTTTTTACAGTCTATGGTTCAAATACACCAGCACTAGGGCCTTTTTTTTTTTTTGCTATTATTGATTACACTGAGGTACCGAAAATACTACTTGACCTAATCTGCACTCTGCCCATGGAGGAAAATTTCGCTGATGGCTGTATTAGTCTTTCTTCTCTTGTGTTGTGAGGAGTCCAACATATCAATATAAGACAAAGCATTACCTTGCTTACGCTGCACTATTTTGATTATTTTTCAAAGTGTATTGCTTTTGCTTCATGTTCATCATTTTCCCCGCTGTAGAGTTACCAGGCCTTGGCTGCTAATCCTCCAGGGCCGTGCATCATTTTAATTTCTTAATTCTTACTCTTCTTTCTACCCAGGCCTCCTGGGAGTGCGGAAACAGCCCTGGAGCATGGTTTGAGGGTAGTCCCAGAAGACACAGCCATAATGTGTGCCAGGACTGCATGAGGAACATGACATATGTAACAAATTAATTCTCCACACACTCTCGCTGCTGCGTGGAATACCAATGAGAGTCGTCGGCAGGCTGCTATCTGGCTGTTCGAATGCAGCAAGGTTGTCCGGCTACAGTGGGCTGTTGTACTCCTGCTCAGCTTGACATGACCCTCGGGTGGATTAATTGAGAGTTCAGTGGAAGGTTAATAATCAGCAACAACAAGACTATGAAAGGATTCGCCCATTCAGACGAGGCTTTTGTTATATTGAAGAAGAAAAAAAATGAACTGAGGAGCAGGTGAAGTTTGTTTAGAGCTTAAGAGAGCTTGTTTCTATGACAAAAGGGGTGGAATTAACTGGTTGGTTTCCTCTTACAAATGCAGAGTTATGCCATCACTGGTTGGCCACATCACAGAAGAGTTAAGAAGCCCCCCCGCCCTCTTTAGAGTCTTTAAAAAAATGACCAATTTACTTGCTGTGATTTTGTGAAATGCTTGCTTGTCACATCCTTTAACTTTGCACTCTTAAAAATAAAGGGTTTCAAAAAGAAATTTGAACATGCAAAAAAATAAACTCTGGGGTTTAAATACAATAATAAAGCAGGAACGGGAAAAAAATTATCTGATAATGCTGAATCATACCAGCCTTTTACAATGGAGGAACTTTTGAAAGCCATAAAAAACTCCAATGACACTGCAGTTGGACCTGATAAAATTCACTATAAACAAAAATGGCAGTTTTTCACAAAACAATTCCCACCAAATCAAATGAAAATTCATCATTTTCAACATAACTCAGCATTGAATTGTGATAGATAAATGAAAAACAGCATTACAAATCAACTCTTAAAATGTACTTAAAGAGTGAACAGAGTGCTAGAAAAAGCCAGACAGACAATTCTCACAAGCATTTTTTTTCTTTTTTTTTTCTGGTGTTCAGCAATGATACTACTATATCTATCCAGGATAAGTTATGTCGCCATGACTGGGTGGGTCAAGTTTCTGTATATAAAATTAGCATTGGAAGATTAAATGTGGGAGGTCATATGTTGATGCTGTCATGTTTAAGGTCCAACGAAGATGAAGACAGTTAGATTTACAAATGGAGTAGATATTGATTAAATAAAAGTCAGGCAGCTACCAAAAAGAACGAGACAGCATGTATCAAACACAACACGAAAAATACTGGTCAAGGACTGAAACAAACTGAGGAACTTAAATACATTGCGGTAATTAACCAAATGAAGACAGCTGTGTTTGTTAAATTAATCTCCATGACAACATATAATGGCAGGAAACTAGAACAAAGAAAATACTGAGGAATACAAACTAAAAGTCCATGAAAATGAAACTAACTTAACATAACTGTTACAGATGTCTTCATCTGTTTGAGATCAGTAAGTTGCAGATCTTTGGAAATTGGAATAAAAATACATGTGTTTTTTTTCCCCCAGAAATAGTGAGTTTTGATTCGTCAAAATATAAGCTCCAATATTATATCTAATATAATATCTAATATAAGGTTATGAATTTAGGGTAAATAAACACAAAAATGTTTGTGTATGTAAGTTGTATTTTAATGGCATGATAGTATAGTGCATGTGTATGTAAATAAGGATTTAGCTCTTTTTAAATAAACTTGACATAATCTAACAAAACTGCAGCTTTGTGGCATATCCCTTACTATGATTATTTATATTTTTCACATTTTGTTAAGAGGATCACATTCTTATATTTCACACATAGGAAAACACAGAAAGAGAATACACAAAGTACATAAAAATATACATAATCTAAGAAACCTCATATTGATGTATCTGTAGAGGGATTGTAGGATTTTTTTCTGGATCGTAGACCTTTCCCATTACCTGGTTAATAATAAATGCAGTGGGTGAATACCTGGGGTTTTGCATAAATTTTGGGAATATATCCAGTTTCCTTTCTGTAATGGACAAATATAATCAAGCATGAAATCTTTAGCTATGATCTGCTTCTGATTGAGAACATCATAACCTTATTCAGAATGATGCATCCCTTATCACGCTGTGAGTCCTGTTAAGAAAATAATTGAAGCAGGGAATCAGGGCAAAGATACACTTTATGAGGAAATGCTTATGCTCCGGCAAAGCCGTTTTCTCCATATTGGTTTGTTATGTGAATTTTGACGTGCACAACAATATAAGTGCAAAAATGCAAAATGAGATGCTAATAAGGTCTTTGAAGCATTTCATCTACATCAGTCGATTTTCAAAATGCAAAATGAGTGCACATTCTTAGAGCAGTATATGAGATCCGTTCTGATGAATCACTATGGTGATGTGTAGTGATGTGTTTATATGGATTTATCTTATCTTGATTGTGTAACTGTAAAACAAACAAAAAACTAAGAAGAATATCACAATATCAGAAGCTGTACTGCTTTTATTTTTACTATGATACATTTGCTATCACTTCACAATAAGGTTTCATTAGTTAACATTAGCTAACATGAACAATGCTCATACGGCATTTATTAAATGTGTTCATTTTAACGTTTACTAATGCATTTTTCAAAAGCTTTATTTGTTAATATTAGTTAATGCAACGTGAACTAACAATCAACAAACAATAAATAACTACTAACATTAACAAAGATTAATAAATGCTTAAAAACGTTTACAGTAGCTCATTATTTCATTTTAGCTAATGCGTATATGTTAACAGATACCTTATTGTAAAGTTTACAGTGATGTGTTTTATTAAGGGACGTTTGATTAAGAGATGTTTATCATAAAAAAGATGAATCATAAAACTAATATAAAGGTGTATGACATGGGATCTGGGATGTTAGGCACAAACTCTTGTGTGTACAGGATGTTTATACTTGAGGCAGTAATTGTTAGGGGAATTCAACATATGGAAATATTAGCAGGTGATACAAGTTTTCATAAGCTGTTCTCTCTCTCTCTCTCTCTCTCTCTCTCTGTGTGTGTGTGTGTGTGTGTGTGTGTGTGTGTGTGTGTGTGTGTGTGTGTGTGTGTGTGTGTGTGTGTGTGTGTGTGTGTGTGTGTGTGTGTGTGTGTGTGTGTGTGTGTGTGTGTCCTGGTAATCCCTACGTTATGGGGACAAAATGTCCCCACAAAGATGGCAATATCCGAAATCCTTGTCCTTGTCGGGACATTTTTAGGTCCCCATGAGGAAAACATCTTATAAATCACACAGAAGGAGTTTTCTTGAAAAAGTAAAAATGCAGAATGTTTCCTGTGATGGGTAGGTTTAGGGGCAGGGGCAGTGTAGGGGGATAGGATGTACAGTTTGTACAGTATGAAATCCATTACGCCTATGGAAAGTCCCCATAAAACATGAAAACACGACGTGTGTGTGTGTGTGTGTGTGTGTGTGTGTGTGTGTGTGTGTGTGTGTGTGTGTTAACCTGTCAACCTCTCTAATCCTATATGAAGGCTGTAATGTTCCGGCTTGTGTTCCCCTGACCTTGTGTGGACTTTATGTTATGTCCTGTTCTGCGCCATGTTTTGAAGTCCTTTGCATTTTATCTTTTATTGTTCCCTGTGTGTCTTGTATTTAAACCCCAGTGTTTCTTGTGTTCCTTGTCAAGTCTTGTCCTTCATGGCAGTATGTCTGGTGTTCTCTTTTGTTCCTGGCTCTCTGGTTTTCTTGTTTGAAATGTGTGTTTATTTTTGTGTTAAAACCTTTTTGGATCCAGCTCTCTCTCTCGTTTTTGGAGTTTACCAATAATGACAAAGGCACATACACTGTAGTCCTAACGCTCAAAATAATTAATTGTTTTGAATAGTGCAAACTCAAATTTAACAATTTAGTTCAATCATATTAACTTTTATTATTTAAAGTATTTAGAAGTTTCTTTTTAGTTCAAGGAACAGAAACGTTTTAAGTAATCTGAATTGTTTAATTGTTTTGAGTTCTACAAGCTTTTCTTTTAATTTAGAGAAACTTAAATTTATCTAATTTGAATTAGCTAGTTATAGATTACATGATAATTTTAAGTTAAATGTATGAAATAACTTCGTACAAAAGAGCAATTAAAATATATGTGTACAAAACAACATGTCCTCCAACCAATACGCCATTATAGGTCGTTTGTCATTTCCTTGAAATACAACCATAGGAGCGTTTACTAAAGTTGCGCCCCTTTCGACAATATTTTAATTAATTAAATATGACGCACAGGAGCGTTTTCTAAAGTTGTGCTCCTACTGACAGCGGGACACTTTTATTTTAAAGCATTTTTTCCCTTTTATCTGCTTAATATTTCAGGTTTTGTGTAGCTCAGTTGATAAAGCATTGCACTATACAACAACACCATGTGATCATGCGATCGTGAGTTTGATCCCAGGGAACACTTTATGAGCACATATGCACTATAAATCACTGGGTAGGGTTTAGGGATGGGGTGGGTGTAGTTTTTTTGCTAAATTGAAATATGACAAATGGTGGTAAAAAGTCCACATATTGCATTGAAATGAATACGCATTTTGATTGGTAACGACAGTCATACGTCATTTCGTCAGACGTAACACGACACTGTCATTATTTTTAAGCCAGCTAGAGGGCGCATGACTTTAAAACGTAAATATGGGTCATAATAAGGGGCTTGAAAAACGACCCATAGAGTAGTATTTTTTGGAGGACAGATTGGTACAAAAAGTTGAAATCTGCCTGTTCGGCTTTCTTAAACTTTGAATTTTTTAACTTTAACATTTGATTTAACTGGCAGATTTTTTTGTTTTTGTTTTGACAACTTATTCCTGTTTACAGTGTATCTTTAAAGTACTTCTTTCTACTAGCTTGGTGAAAAAATATGATTTTTCATGTATATTGCAGGTCCTTGATTCTAATTTTAGTCTGCACACGTTGAATAACATCACACCTCTTTGGATGGCGTTGCTAAGATGAAAATTACGGGCTAAAATTCAAATAAGCCTAATTATCTTTTAATGAGTGGAGGTTATGGCACTGAATATGCTGTTACTTCTGTGTGTGTGTGGTGTCTGGAGGCAAAGAGCCTCAAAGAACAACAACTAGACTCAGATCTCACATGGAGAGAGAACTCTAGAAGTGACACCTTGCAATCACACCAAGCTTCTCCCTATTAACTTCTGAGGGAAGTAATTAAGACCTGTTCCTCCAAGGAGAAGCTAAGGTGATGGAGCGAGATAGAAAAGTACACAGTAGCTCTGTTCCAGGAGCTTCTTCGCAGCTAACAAAAGCAGCATCCAGTGGACCTTGAGGACTGGTTTGGAATGCTTATGGGAAGAAACATCATGCACCACAAAAATAGTGGACTATACAAAACACACTGGAGTAGCTGCTTCAAGAGCATTGGGAGATTATTTCATTCACAGAGGGTGTTGCTGCAGAGCTCTTTTTCAGCTTAAGACATTCTGCCAAGATTTACATTTCTGAAGAAATGGTATAACTTGTATAAATGGTATAAGAATGTGTTGGGTTGTGTTTCACTATGGTACTTTTAATGTTTTTACTTAACTTTTTAATGTTGTCAGCTGATGCCTTCGTTTTTTTTTTTTTTATTGTGTTCGTTTATCAATATCATCTGCTGAAGCCTGTTGCAGATAGATGCTCGGTTGTAGATGCTCATGGAACGCTCCAATATGGTGGAAAAATAAAAAATTATAAAAGTCCCATACACTTTCATTGACTTGGTCAAATCTTTAATTTAATAACTCTAATAGCGTATTTAAGCTTTATCCACTATGTATCTATCACTATCAAGCCTAGCAACTAGCTTTGGACATGATAGCAATGTGCTAAATCATGTTAGCAACATCCTACATAACGTAAACAACATCCTAAATCATTCTAGCAACATGCTAATTCATGCTAACAGCATGTTAAATCATGCAAAAAAACATGTTAACATGTTCTCACTCCCAGGGCGTCAAAATCCGAAGCATGGTCAAGTGCCTTCCGCGTGCCTTAAAGGTGCCCCTTGGCGTCCATTTATTTCAATGAGAAACCTTTGCCGTCATACACAGACGCATTTAATTATTTGCGTTTATAAAAGCAGACATGATTTTATTAATATTGAAAGGCTACTTTTATATTTTGGAGCAACTAACCCAACTCCTACCCTAAACCTAACCATATCTAAACAATATAAACATATAACAGGCAAATAAATGTTCAGTCACTGTACAGTCACAAGTATTTATTGCAAAAATTGACCAACGTATATATATACAGTATAAAAATATTAACTCATGTTACATTCCAAGTCTTCTGAAGTCATACGATATCTTCATGTGAAGAACCAAGTCGATCTTACAAAAGAAATAAAGGCTGTACCGAGTCTTTCCGGAAAAAAACGAGCGCTTGGAGGCATGTCGTGTGGGCGAAGCTAAAGAATGACGAGCACGCAGCTACAGCACGAGAGCTTCTGAAAGCTGACATCCTCGAGCGTGGAGATGAAAACGTTACCCTAAATAAATCATGGCTATCAGATTCATATATGATCCTGAATCAGATCCGGAGGCTGAAATAAATTGAACAGGAGAAACAGCAACAGCAGGACGTCCGTCTCTGTGGTATGTACTGTATTTAACATTTGTGTGTCTTTCCTCACAGTTTATGAGGACATGATTCGGTTTATGGACTATTGTATGCGACTAAACCTTAGCAGTAGCAAGCAAAACGGTTTTGTAAAATATACGTAGAACAAACATGGAGTAACCGTTAGCGCATTTGAATGACGAAGCACGCTTTGTGAGAACGCTAGGTTTATGTTTGGGTGGTTTTACTGACACCTATAACGTTAGTGGTCAGCTAAACAAATGTATTTAAACACACACCATAGATCGCATGCTCCATTGATAAATTAACTAGCGTTATACACGATTGTGTCGTTTACTGATGTTTATTTACGCTACGATAGCCAACAACAGACATTTGAAGCAGTTTTACTCACCGGCTGTTTCAAAAGCAGGACCGAACCTTTATCGTTGGGACCGCTCCGTCAAAAACACAATTCTTTGGTAAGTTAACCGTTGATTTCATGAAGTCAAAAACGCGAAAAACGCGTTCATAAAACTCATTTTGTCGTATACATTCCAGGAGGGGATTTTTGTCGGGAAAGTCGGGGGAGAGACGCACTTCAATTAGACTGGATAAACACATGCAGCGTCTTAATTGTTAAGAAAACAAAAAGAAATAAATGAATAAATCAAGCCTTTATTACATAACACTATAGGCTATATCATACAGCATTCAGAAAAGAACAGTTTGCAACTTTGAGCTCTTAAGGGCTTTCACACTTCTCCAAAAGTGGGCTCTCTCTCAGTTGACCTGCTGATGAATTCTCCAAGCAGTGACGAACCATAAACATCGTATTCATCAATAATATGCATCTAGACAGCTGAAATGGAAAATGATAGGCCGCCTCAAGAACTGCCTGCTCTCGCCGCTACACCTCTAAGCATACCACTTCAGGGCCAGAAACATTTCTCTCCTCCACAGGCTGGATTAGTGGTTATTATGCCAGGGAGCATTTACTACTTTTAAAAAATGCGGGTCAGAAAGCGGGTTGGGTACAATATTTTCTTTTTTGCGGTCCGACTCTGAGTTGCGGACGGGTTAGTTGAAAACGTCGGTCGGGTTGTTTATACATTGACCCGCACATCACTGATCAGCACCATATTTGGACATTGGCAGGTCGACTTACTTCAACGGTAGAGAGTGTAGGTGCGTCATCAATTTTTGAGCCAGATCTCACAAAAATGCGTATAAATAGTACGAGTGTGCAATCTCGTGGAATGCATACGCCAAAATGAGTTTTGGCTTGCATATGGTACGCAGTTTTTCACGTGCATATGATTCGCACTTTATGGTGTATTATACGAAAATCATTAAAACTCATTTTGGTGTATACATTCCAAGAGATTAAACACTTGTACTATTGATACGCATTACCATGTGAACGTGTTGCAATTTTCTTATAATCTATGGTTAAAACATGTTAGCAAACATGTAAAATCATGCTAGCAACATGCTAAAACACGCTCACATCATGCTTAACCATGCAAGCAAACCTACATTTTCAAAATATAAAGCTTAAAAAAGGGTTTGTTCCATCAAACTTGACTTATCTAGTTTCAAAATTACATGGAAATAATGTGAACTGATGGCTTCAACAAATGCACATAACAGGTGATAATAATCTTCAATAACCTTCATAATAATTTTCAAAGGTTAAAGTTATCATTAAAAATCAATTATGGAGGAAATGAATAGGACTTAGTTCCGGAAACCAAATGTTGCAGGCGACAGGGGCAGAAAGGCAAGATAATCTTAATAAGCATAAATATTCTTGACACACACATTTTGAGTAAAATAGTTTTTAAAGGTGAAACGACAGAGGAACGTAGAAGAAATTGGTTTGCTTGAGTGGCCAGTTTGGTCTGGACATAATAACTTACCCAATGACATGAGTTTGGGGTGGTGATGACCAATTGCAGATGGATGAGTGTTTGAAAGGTTTTGATGATGCTAGTGGTGCAAAATAAATTTCACTTTAAATAAATGTACAGCAGGTCAAATGTGAGACATATATTGCGACCTGGTGAAGAGCCTATAGTTTAGTTTGGCTGTGAGAAGACTTCCATGAGTACATGAGGCATTGCACTCCACAAGCATTCAATACAAGATAATTACTGATCTATGGAGAAACAGGACTGGAATTAACAGGGATTCTGAAAACGGGTGCATCAATCTTGCTTCAGAGTTTCTCCCACAGGCCTACTGCTGTTGATTTTTCTCTATCTCCATGGCTTCAATGAGAGGGGAGGTATATCGATACCAAGTCGATTCTCCTACTGCAAGGGTGTGGGGGACACAGTGTTGGAAGTCCTAAATTGTTTCCAGCTTGAACAAGGACGTCCACAAGAGCTCATGTTTGTCTCTAAGCGTCAGCATTAACAAGTGAATCAATTACAGGGAGCTATATGTTCCCCCAGGACACCAGGAGGAGGACGTACAACTAGAAGTGCACCTAACCAGAGAAAAGTGAAATTGCAAAATCACAGGCAGGCTTCAAAGAGTACTTTTGTTGTTCCAGTGATTAAACAGCAACAAGCTTTGTGAAATCAGTATACATTTGTAAATGTTATATTTTATGTATTATTATATTATTGTTTATATTGTTGTTTTATAATTAAACAAATATAAGAATTCAAGACCACACCAGAAATGCCAAAACATTCATTTGTGTTTTCTGGCATTAATTTATCTATTCATTTTTAACAAGACAAGAAATAAATTGAAGTCTCTTTCAGATCTCATGTTCAAATGAATTTTTCCCCCATGGTTAAACGCAGCGGAGCTGTGAAATATTCATTAATTTTAATATCTGGCAACACATAACTCTTGCTGTCAAAGGCATTTTGACACTCAGGTACTTTGCCGTGAGTTTCAAATGCCGGAGACATCAAATCCATATTCATGCTGGATATTCCTATTGTGTTTATTCCAGGAAACAAGCATAATGTTGCAGTCATTTCAATATTTACTAGCAAGCCAGCCATGTGACAGAACATATTCTCATTGATATTTCTGAGCTGTAAATATGACTTGAGGTGGCACGCAGGCCTGTAGTAAAATAATATGCGGTGTAATCCCTCAGGTCTCTAAAAGATCACATATACATATAACAGCAGATGGATTGTACCTTAAAATGTAGGTCAGCGTAAACACTCCCATTGCAAGTACGCTTAGAGATGTTTTATGTTCCTTTTAAATGAACCTGGATTATATGTCTTAAGCGCAAGATAAATGGAGCTCGTAAGGTCTCCTCCATCCATAAAAGAATAGATGCAAAAGGGGGTCTTCAACAACAAGGCTGATGTGCCCAGTACTTGACCTGAGCATGTCATTGACAGGTGTTTCATCTCTCAGCTCAAGTGCTGAGGTAGACTGTGTGTGTTGTTTATGTGTGTGCATGTCCATTTGTGTGTGTAGTGAGCAGGATGGGATGCTGTAACCCTTTAATTTTACTTTAACTTTAACCCTTGGGCATATCCGTGAAAAAAAGAAGATATTTTTGTGCTTCCTTGAGGCAGTTTTACTTACTCAATAGTCTTTTTTATTATCAGCAAACAGAGATGTCCATTAATAGTTAAATGCATTGATTTAATTAATTTACAGTGAAATAAAAGGTTTGTCTTATAATGAAAACAGGCCATTTGTTAAGCTTTGTAAATGTTTCTGTAGAGAAATCAGACGTGCCAAGTGCATAATTGTGTAAAAAAGGGAAAAAAAGACGAAAAAAAATCCATTCAAATACAAAACAGCTAAAAAATGGTAATTTCTTTATAACATAATCTATTTTCATCTGTGTCTTCCTTTACAAAAATGTACTATAGTACTACAGTATCTTACCAAACATTAACAATGTGATTATTACTTTTAAATGTGAAATCTATTTGAAAAAAGGCAGCAGCTATTTGCACTAATTGAAAATAGCAACTAGATTAAATTTACACTAAGTGAAAATAACATATATGATATGCAAACAGCTAAGTGAAATAGCATACTGAAAGTGAAAATAGTGATATATTCTATTTACAACATGTAAAAGTAGCAGTTCTTTGCAATATGTAAATAGTAACATTCTATCTATACTTTATTTTGACAGAAACATACTATTTGCACCTCATTATTGTTGTGCATTAACGGGATGCAATAATTAATATACCGGTTGTGTAAATTATTATATTTATTAAAATCATTCAATGAATGCCACATTAATGGGGCAACAAAAGCCCTCCCTACACCCACCCTTACCCCTAGCATGCTTTTATTATTATTAAACATTTCTTTAGGCCCTTTATTTCCACTTGTAGAACATTTTCGAACACGGGTTGATCGGGTCAAAACATAGATCCTTGAGCCTTTGCTTTACTGACTACACCACTTAAGGCTTGTTTTAATCTTGTTTGGCCCAATCAGACATTATTAAGCTTGCTTCATACTCGACAGTTGAGCGCAAAAAAATGACGTCTTCGCGGAGTGTGCAGTTGCTCGTTGAGAGCACAAGACCACATTTTGTCGAGTATAAACTAATCCCAAACGGACGTGCGCAAAGTGAGAAGAGGCTAACGCTATGGAGCCAGGCGACAGTATAAACAAGGCTTTAGAAAGAGCTAGAGCAAAGAGCACTTGCCAACAAAGCCCACTATTTGCCCTGGGTGTAAATAGACACTGTAATGAGTAATTTTACTGCTGTCTGCATCATAAAATGGTGTTGCTTTGTAAACTGTAATGACAATTTGTAAATTTGTTTGCACTGAACAAGAACCTGAATGGTAGCGATGGTGTTTTCAGGTAATAAATAATTTAAAAAATCTAAAAAATAAGTTAAATGGATGATACGTGGTCATTGAGGAATCTTGTTTTGCTTTTCATATAAAGTTTAATGTGTGAACTTTTTAATAAGTATTAATGTGTGGAAGGAGTCGGACCATAAAATGTTCATTCAATCATTGCATTCAGTACAAATGAGATGATAGCATGTGTTCTCTAGTCAATGTGCGTTCGCATACCACTGCGCAGCCTGTTCACGCAGACATCATGTCATCAGCGCATTCACGCATTGAATAATACATTATGTAATTCAACAGTGCTGTCTCACTTCTGGTCTGTGCGCGTTCATGGGTTTTGGACAGGGCCGGCCCGTGGCATAGGCGGAATAGGCAAATGCTAGCGCCACTCGTCCATAGGGGCGGCAAAATGATTTTTCCGGTTTTATTACTGCTACTTTTTATTAATATTAATTCGAAATATTACCAAAGAAAAACTTAAACAAATCCCAAGACTCTTCCCAGACCACCGCATCAATCGCGTCCTGCCAAGCGAGTGCTTTAGTGCTAGTGTGTCCGACATTGAACGCGCGATCAGTTTAACATTGGGAATTTGTTGTCGCGTCGCCTCTCGCGCATCTAATAGACAGAAATGCTTTCGCTTTTAATGTGCTTGTTTGCTCACGCCAGTGAAAGTTGGAAAGTTGCCTAATTATTTATGACGGACGGCCAATGTGTCAAAAAGACCGAAGCCCTCTGATACAGGAATATAAAGGAATAAGGGGATAAAGACAGCGGTAAAGTGATTAAATGAATGAACAGTTTATCTAAATGCATTATCTAAATATGAATGTTGGCTAATTAATTCCAGTTATTTTTATCTTAAACTTTATGTAAGCAACTGTTCTGGGTTATCAGAATGTGTAAAAAATCACGTCAATTGTTTATAAAAAATATATATATTTTTTAAACATAATAATGTTTTTACTCAGTTGTGCAATTGTAAGGGGATATATGGCGTTTGTAAAATTTATTTTCTGAAATTAGTAATGATATTTATATACAGGTTTATATAAAATAGCTAAAAAATAAAATAAAATGCACACTAAATATAAAAATTTCTTAAAAAGTTTAATTCATGGTGAAAACATGAGCATGCATAGTTTAGTGGAGGATATACGTATACACACGTACGTGTGTGTGTGTGTGTGTGTGTGTGTGTGTGTGTGTGTGTGTGTGTGTGTGTGTGTGTGTGTGTGTGTGTGTGTGTGTGTGTGTGTGTGTGTGTGTGTGTGTGTGTCCTTGTTTATATTACATTGTGGGGACAAAATGTCCCCATAAGGATAGTAATAGCTGATAGTAGTTGAACTCATTGAAAAGTGTGCCGGTCCCAACCAAAATGCTTATAAATCATAGAGGATACGTTTTTTTTTTTTTTTTTTTTTTGAGAAAGTAAAAATGCAGAATGTTTCCTGTGATGGGCAGGTTTAGGTTTAGGGGCAGTGTAGGGGATAGAAAATACGGTTTGTACAGTATAAAAACCATTACATCAATGAAGAGTCCCCACAAAGATAGTGAACCAGACTATCAGACCTGTGTGTGTGTGTGTGTGTGTGTGTGTGTGTGTGTGTGTGTGTGTGTGTGTGTGTGTGTGTGTGTGTGTGTGTGTGTGTGTGTGTGTGTGTGTGTGTGTGTGTGTGTGTGTGTGTGTGTGTGTGTGTGTGTGTGTGTGTGTGTGTGTGTGTGTGTGTGTGAGCCTGTTTATGTGGTTTATGAGGACACAAATTTGTATAACTACATGGGTATTACACTGGTATTACACTATAAATGTGGTTTATGAGGACATATCAAAAGTCCTCATAATTCAAATGGCCTTAAAAACATACTAAATGATGTTTTTTTGAGAAAGTAAAAATGCAGAATGTTTCCTGTGATGGGTAGGTTTAGGGGCAGAGGCAGTGTAAGGGGATAGAAAATACGGTTTGTACAGTATAAAAACCATTACGCCTATGGAGAGTCCCTGTAAACCACATAGACCAACATGTGTGTGTGTGTGTGTGTGTGTGTTTGTTTATTTTCATTTTAAAAATGATAAAAACACAACCAACATATAAATCCTTGATACAAGGGGCACCAAGTAAAATCTTGCCTAGGGCAGCAAATTGGTCAGGTCCGGCCCTGGTTTTGGAGGTGTGCTTTCAATGCTAGTAAGCTAAAATTAGCCTTTCCCAGATCACCTATTGCACCTTTAAAAGTGCAACAACAAAAAACTCCCCATTTTTCTAAGGGGCTGACTGAGGATATTGACAGAGGATATTGACAGAGCCTCACAATGTTATGCACCATTCAAGTATGGCACACATGCAGCTTTAAAAATATGTTTCTGACACTATGGGACTAAAAATAGTCCAAATGAATCATCTTACAGAACAGCACTTAACAATATATCGATTTTTTTTTAATGTCAGCTGTGTTTGAGTGATATGTTTACTAGTGCTCCTTTTACATACAAGATATTTCAGTTTATGTACCCAACATGTACATCAAAACTCATGACTGGTAATGCATATCTTTTTAGCCGGACACACTGTAACCCTTAGAACGCATTTACATGTGTTTGTTTGTTTGTTTGTTTGTTTGTTTGTTTGTTTGTTTGTTTGTTTGTTTGTTTGTTTGTTTGTTTGTTTGTTTGTTTGTTTGTTTGTTTTTCACCAGGCAAACAATTTTAATAAATGGGTTCTTATATAATCTGAAGTGGATACTCAGAATACAAGTAATGAACATGAAGTTCATTTTGTTTGCCACAGCAACTAAAGTATTAACTTGATCAATTATTCCAAATTTATGAGGATATTTGATTCTAATAGAGCTTCACATTTTAGACACCAAATATTGCTAAGGTTACAGCACACTGTATAGTATGATCCATCAAAATGCAGCCATCTGTTATTAAATGAGACCTTCTCATTTACCCAAGCTAATGTACAGTAACACATTTTCCTGTCCCTAACCTCAGAAAGTAAACAAGAAGAAAGTTCAGTATGCCCTTGGCCTTGGCATAAGTCAAGATCAATGTGTCCCTGCCAACATCTTAGTCTGGTTCAAATTAACATTTGCTTATTAAAAACCTTGTTTTCATATACACTCACCTAAAGGATTATTAGGAACACCTGTTCAATTTCTCATTAATGCAACTATCTAATCAACCAATCACATGGCAGTTGCTTCAATGCATTTAGGGCTGTGGTTCTGGTCAAGACAATCTCCTGAACTCCAACCTGATTGTCAGAATGTGAAAGAAAGGTGATTTAAGCTATTTTAAAGTGGCATGGTTGTTGGTGCCAGACAGGCCGGTCTGAATATTTCACAATCGGCTTAGTTACTGGGATTTTCACGCACAACCATTTCTAGGGTTTACAAAGAACGGTGTGAAAAAAAGGAAAAACATCCAGTATGCAGCAGTCCTGGGTGAAAATGGCTTGTTGATGCTAGAGATCAGAGGAGAATGGGCCAACTGATTCACAGAGTTGGGCAGTAGCGAGCTACAAGTAGCGACGCCACTAGCTTAACTACATTTTTCAGTAGCTTGTCAGTAGCTCAGTTAATTTTAAAACAGTGTAGCTTTTCCAGTAGCTAACTACTTTATACAGCCAGTAGTGAAGTAGCGCGACCAAAAGCTACATTCTGTTTTTGGGTTCTGAATCTGACGACCGACGAGAACGAGCCTGTAAGGCTCAATAATCCGCTCTATGCAGATGCGCTTCACTTATATGAGCTGCTCAGCGGTAAAACAACATTATACATAAACCAAAACTCAGCAGGCTACTTGCCTCACAGACATGAGATATATCATGTGTAGGCTATAGAAAGCTCCACTTTTAAACGAAACCATTCGAAATGAAAATAAATAGGCAAGCAAAGCGCCTGCACTGTTCACGCGAGCAGCTCATGATACTCACTGCAGTTCTGTTCAGAATGCTGTGCTCCATCCCTGCATGTGCTGTGAGTTTAACATTTTCACCCCTTGTCCCGCACAACGCATGTTGAGAAAATGTCCCACATTTTCATCAGTCTGTTAGATTTTAATTATCATATTAAGAAATGCATGTGTTCAGAAAACTACTGGATAATTCGGTAAATTGGTTATGTTGTTAATACATTATACAAATGAATATATAAGATTGTCAATGAACTAATTTCATGTTAATTTATATTTTATTTGTTCATTATTTATTTTGTTGGGCTGTAGTTCGACTTGGTCAGAACTCTTTTAAAAATAGTTTATCTACATGATGCCTGCTGCCTTTGGGCTCAGTGATGTTGAATTTAAATTACATGTAAAATAAGGACATGTTATGTTACATTGTGATGTGATGTTTTTTTCTGGTAGGGACTAAAGAACAAAATATGTTTACCAGCTGAAAGGCAGAATACAAATGTTTTTATTAACTTAGACATTATATAATAGTTTCAGGTTATGTTTTAGTGTCGGTAACAAATCTCACATTGTCCCACAGAAACTTTGTAATCGTCTCACCAAGTTGCATACATTTTGTTCTTGCACTGATGTTACATTTTTAGCCATGTTGCACTTTGTCAGTCAGTTTGAGATATAGGCTATTCGATTATTGTGTGTATCAGATAGTTAACAAAAAATAAAATGATTCTGACAGTTTTTGCCTTTGAAATGACTGGGGGGGGGGAGTGTCCTAATCAACCTGAATTTGCACTATACTCTTTGAAATCAATTAAATTGCATTATGTTGCTTGAAACCCAAAATAGTATAACATTAATCATTAATTAGTCAAAGTTATTTGTCATTGTAAAAAATAAAAGAAAGTAGTTTCAATGTAACTAGCTACTTTTGTAGCTTGATCATAACTTGTAGTGTAGCTTACTACTTTTTCAAAATGGTAGCTTGAATGTAACTTAAATACTTTAACTTACAACTAGCTTGTAGCTTGTAAAGCTACAGTTTCAGAGTAGCTTCCTCAACACTGCTGATTCAAGCTGATAGAAGAGCAACTTTGACTGAAATAGCCACTCATTATAACTGAGGTATGCAGCAAAGCATTTGTGAAGCCACAACACACACAACCTTGAGGCGGATGGGCTACAGCAGCAGAAGACCCCATCGGGTACTACTCCTCTCCACTACAAATAGGAAAAAGAGGATACAATTTGCACAAGCTCACCAAAATTGGAAAAGCTGAAGACTGGAAAAATGTTGCCTGGTCTGATGAATCTGGATTTGATTCAGAGTTTGTCATAAACAAAAATGAGAACATGGATCCATCATGCCTTGTTACCACTGTGCAGACTGGTGGTGGTGGTGGTGTAATGGTGTGGAGATGTTTTCTTGCCACACTTTAGGCCCCTTAGTGCCAATTGGGCATCGTTTAAATCCCACGGCCTACCTGAGCATTGTTTGTGACCATGTCCATCCCTTTATGACCACCATGTACCCATCCTCTGGTGGCTACTTCCAGCAGGATAATGCACCATGTTACAAAGCTTGAATCATTTCAAATTGGTTTCTTGAACATGACAATGAGTTTACTGTACTAAAATGGCCCCACAGTTACCAGATCTCAACGTGGAACGGGAGCTTCGTGCCCTGGATGTGCACCCCACAAATCTCCATCAACTGCTTGGATGCTATCCTATCAATATGGGCCAACATTTCTAAAGAATGCTTTCAGCACCTTGTTGAATCAATGTCGCGTAGTATTAAGGCAGTTCTGAAGGCGAAAGGGGGTCAAACACAGTATTATTAGTATGGTGTTCCTAATAATCCTTAGGTGAGTGTATAAAAGAAAAGCACCCACTTTTGACTTTCAGTTCTATATAAAAATGGGGGGGGGGGCATACCCACATTTTTTGTCCATTAAAATCAACCTTGACATTAGTTTGAATTCAACCCATCAAATAGATTTTACCAGACACAGTTTTACAAATACGTGACTTGCATCAAGACCTTGCATGTCCTTTGCCTCATTAGCAAACTAATTCATTGAATTCTAATTCATATTTATTTCACATCTTAGCTCACAAGACTTAACCAAATAACTTGATCCCTGAAGAAAAAAAGTGACAAATTGGTCTGCATTTCTGATTGAGGCAGAACTGTTGAAGCAGATATATCCTTCTGTTATTAAAGTCTACAGCAGGGCCTCTTTCATCCCTAAAATGTCACACAGATAACTGGGATAATATGGACTCTATGAGACATCTACAACACTACCCTTCAATCACAGGAGAGATCTGTGTGAATACAAAAATTAAAAGGGGCAAAAGCCAGTATTTTATTGAAAAAAAAAGGTTAAATGTCACTTTTTAGAGTGCAATCTGTGTGCACAGATTTATTAACAAGCAGAGTATATTAATATATGTTGCATGCTTGCATGTCCATATCCAAAGTATAAAATTCTGCATGAATATTTTTTACTGAAGAATGAAAGTATTAAACTATTTTGCTATTGTTTTGAGAGACTATGCTGTGTACAGTATGCACATTTAGCATGTGCTGGATGTACACAAACACATGGGACATTAAAGAGTTGACAATTAGCAAACAGTTGCCTGACAGGTCAATCAGGCAAAATCATGTGCATACTTATAATCAGTACATTTATACTTACACATACTTACCTATATATATATATATATATATATATATATATATATATATATATATATATATATATATATATATATATATATATATATATGTGTGTATATATATATATGTGTGTATATATATATGTGTGTATATATATATATATATATATGTGTATATATGTATATATATATATATATATATATATATATATATATATATATATATATATATATATATATATATATATATGTATATATGTATATATATATATATATATATATATATATATATATATATATATATATATATATATATATATATATATATATATATATATATAATATATAATATAATTAGTATACTGCAATTCGTGGAAAGACAATAATTGCCCATATGCTGTGGACTAAAAAAATGTATTTTTCAGAAATCAACAAAAGGCTGTCATTTCAAGTCACAGCTATTTGGGGTAAAAAATTGTTATTATTCCCCTTTTTCAGTGATTGCGAGTACAGTCTGCAGAATTTCCATGTCAATGTAATGGGTACATGAGTACAAGTCCACATAACTATGTGTTTTAAACTGAATACTGGAAAAGAGAGTGTGAGGGGCTTTTTTTTTTCAAAAGAAAAGAGATTAGGCTCATTTGAGATGTCAAGCTTCTCAACTTGAAAGTAGGTGGTTGCGGGATCAACAAAAGAGCTTTTAAGACGGACAGTACCCTCTTATCTATACAAGCAATTAGAAAAATATCACATTTCTTCTTAAAGGGGTACTTCAGTGCTGGGAAGATGAATCTGTATTTAAACTGGATCATCAATGTAGTCGAAATGTGAAATTATTTTTGAATTTGGTGCCTTCTAGACTGAGAAAAGACAGAAAATGTATTTTTGTCTCATGGGGATGAAAGACTACAATTCCCAGAATGCTTCGCTGCCCTGTGAGGCCATTCCCAAAGCCACCAACTTGATTACTGTGACTGAGTTGGAGAAGACACTACAATTAAAAACTGAACGTGTCTGTTCAATATAATGAGTGAGTCACCGCGCGAGCATCACAGCACTGAGCACTATCTGCAGGAGTGAGATAAATGAGCTGATGAGCTCTCGTGATGAGAGCTGAGGTAATCACGACTACACTCGCGGCATACATTCACAACGCGAGTTCAGTCTTGCGCGTTTCAGTTCATGCCTTTGCAAGCTTAACTTTCATAGAAATTTATTTGAGTTAAAAGACTTACATTGCTCACCATAGCTCCGTTTAAATGAGTGCCTGTAGCTGCGATCTGAGCTCTGAGTGTAATCTCCATCCCCCATGCGTGGGTTCAAAACATGCGGAAATGGCTCCCTCTGCTGGCTGTAGTCTTTAGCCTTTGGTCAAACATTCCTCCTATGCAGGGGTGGTAAGTAATCAAGTAAAAATACTTTGATACTTTACTTAAGTATTTTTTTCGGGGATCTGTACTTTACTTGAGTATATTTTATTTGCATATACTTTTACTCTTACTCCACTACAATATTAAAGGCAAAGTTTACTTTTTACTCCAATACATTTCCCCATGCCCGCTCCAAGTATTAAGTATTTATTACACTTGATTTTCAAACCGGTCTGGTCAGTCATGGATGATCCAGTCGGGTATAGACTTGGAAAAGCTGACAAGTCAGGTTTGCCACACTAACGTTAGCTCAGTGTTTCCCAAACTTTTTTATTTTGCGGCACACAATTTACTATGAAAACATCAGTAACATTTTACAATACAGGTGCACTATAATAATTCATGCCTAACTAATGCACAGATAATCATGAGTTAATGTATTACTAATGAAGAACTAAACCATTTGTTAATGATTACTGCATCCGCAACTAATGAACATTCTCTATGATTAATAGATTAAGTAATATATGAATTGCTTTTAATTAAATATGACATCAATAATTCCCTAATAACATATTACATTAAATAATAATGTAAATTCATGTATTCAAAGCCATGCATTCCGACTCTCGGTTGTCTGTTTAATTAATTATTAATCATAACAATAGGCAAAATTATAGTATGACTTTACTTGAGCCCCTTTCACACTGCGATTCCGGCAAATACACGGATAATGTGACCCGGCATTTGTTCCCGGGCCGCTAGATTTGGTCCATTCACACTGCCAGCGAAATACCGTAATATGTGTGCTTTTCACACACAACCCGTAACGGTCCCGGGTCGAGTTGACACGTGACATCCGGATGTGACGTATAATGGCGAGCGATCTCAGCTTCAGCACGGATAGTAAGGAGCTCCGTGGTCTCGACTTGTGTCCAGTTTGCGCACATTTCTGCTTGTTTAATTTTAGTTTCTTTTGTATATGAACACTCTCTAAGTTTAAAACACCGACGAGCTCTTCTGGCACTGCAGGGTTGTGCTATTGAAGAAACAAGCTCTAGGAGTCGCACGATAACTACGCACACGCTGCGGCATTAGTTTCGGCTTTTGTTCACACAGCGCTCGTCCCGGGTCGAATACCGCAATATTACTAGGTCCCCAACCCGGGTCGAATTCGGTAATCAATCCCGGGACGTGGTTGCTTTCACACAGAAGGCGACCCGGCAATGTTCCGGGAATATTGGGGGTCCGACGTGCAGTGAGAAAGGGGCTTTGTTGAGGCACATGACTATTAACTAATTGTTATGTAATATGTCATTGTGGTTATGGCTTTTGAATTAATTTTGAATTAGTTAATAGTATCTTGCTCCTCATCTGTTTTATGGAGCTAATGTTATGGAACATGTCTATTTTAAGTTATAGTTTATATACTAATATATACTTTCACTTGAGTATAACTTTTGAGTACTTTTACCACCTCTGCTCCTATGATGCAAATATCGTCAATTTGCATCATAGGAGGAATTTTTCCAGAAATAAAATGCATAAATCTCTTGTCTCAGGGGGATATGAGGGGGGAAAGCACAATCATTTGAATATACTTCAGGGTTTCTACTGATAGAAAGCCATATGGTAATCGCCGAAGTAACCCTTTAATAACTTAGTTTTAGTAATAATATTGCAAATGTTTGTGTTTCTGCCCAACCAATTAAAGTAGTTCCATAGGAAAAGCAGAACCAACTGTGGCGATTTGGGCTGCTCTGAACAACAGTAGCTTTTGCTCCTGAATAAATCAGTGTTTTGAACATATTAGTTGTATGAATGACTCAGTAAAAAGTACATTATATGCAAATGTTGACTCTAGCAGTTAAAAAATGAAAGTGAATGCCTTTTTAGGAAGAACATTGTTTGGGTTTTACTTCGGCTCTACATGACTGTGCCGGTGAATATTGTTATCCTATTGCTCATAAAACATGTGTTTTAAAAAGCGTGTTTACATGCAAACCAGTAAACTGAAAACATAAGTAAAACACATTTACATGCCTTTATTAATAAACCAGGTTATTTCCATGTAGTGACGTATCAGTGGAAGATTTACGGCTCATATTATTCTCGCAAGCTTCTACACTGTAAACATTTTTTTTTTTTGGTTTTTGTTGGTTTCACTTAAAAAAGTAAGTAACCTGGTTGCCTTAAAATTTTGAGTTTATTGAAATTAAAAATTTGAGTTGATACAATGAAGGAAATTTTACTGCGTTTGTGGTAGTGTTTGGGTAAAAATTTCCTTATTTTTTACAAAACACTCACTGCATGCATTTAAATCTGCTCTAAGTATGCGTTTTTTGTCACCTTTCACACACGCGCACTTCAATAAGCCGACAGAAAGCAGGTTAATGCGTTTACATGCAGTGCGAAATCAGGGTAAGAGGTAACAAACTTGACCAAAAAAATATTGGTCATATTATGCTTAAGCCGTTCATGACCTTACTCCGATAAAAGAAAACGGGTTACCTCATGTACTACTTGCATTGTCGGCTTATTAGGCATAATCGGCTTAAGAACGTGCATGTAAACACACTCAATGGCTGTGTCCAAAATCACCCCCTATACCCTTAAAAAGGGCAAGGGACAGGCAATTGTAGTGGTGCCCAAAACCATAGTGGATGTTATCGAGTGCATTCATTCAATCCCACAATGCACCGCAATAACAAGTTTACAACTGATGTATGCTCAACGGCTTGAGAATACCCATAATTCACTATGATGGTATCGCTGAATGAACTATGCAAAAGCGGCAGCCAGTCTCCGAATTCACTCACTTATTTTTATTCACTATTTCAAGTTTACAATATTATTGGAGTAATGTAGGGAATAGAGAATGAGAGTATAGAGGGCGATTTTCAAACACAGTCTGACACAACTTAAGAGATGTTTAGATGGAAAGGATATTGAGCTGATAGCTGAAGACATTACTGTAGCGATGTACCCATTAATAGACACGGTACCTCCTCAAATTCCAGCACAGTGCAGTAACAGCCATAATGAAATGACCCTTCACGATACAATCAACCCTGTTAGAAAGCTACATATGGCAAATTGTCAGTTCAGTTTTCTCTTTTCTCTATTTAAGAATTTAACAGGTACAAGTGCAGCAAATGCAATTTTGCACATAAAGCCTCCAGCATGATCTAAAATATAAAATACTAACAGGCTCAGTGTAATGTTTTGGAATAAGGATTGTGATGTATTGACTCATTATTTACATGTTGTCCGTTTTGAACAAAAAAACGTTAGGTGACATTGTGTTCCTTTAAAGTCACTTGCGGTTGTTGCGTATTTAGTCATTTATTGTTGGAAAACAAATAATAATATCGCCAGAATACAGCTTTTAAACAATCAATGGATAAATATGCTTACTTGTCATTCCTGGAATGTTTTAGTTTGCCTGGCTCTGAGTCTGAAAGCTGTCACTTCCCAGAAGGCGCACGTCGGATTGACGTCACATTTGTAATCGACATGCGTCTAGGAGTGATCGGTCCTGTGCAGAACTTTCTTATCTCAAACGATCCTGTTGAAAACTTTTGTATGAACTTTAAGAGCTGATGGCAACATTAGTATTCATCTTGCGATGTAAATGCGTTCCCTCAGGTGTTTGTGAAGATGTATAATGAGCATCAAGAAAAATAATATTCATGGGAGTCTCCGGCTGTTATTACACGCTAAAGGAAAGCAAACAATCCTCTCCAAAGTGAGGACAATGAATGCTGAAGGATTGTAGAAGACTTGTGTCAGGGGCCTCTGTGGAATCTACAGCGCCGTCTCTTGTGGTCTGCCTCAGATCTCAGAGTCGTTTCACATCATACATTAGGAGCATTAAAGGCCTTCTCCACCTGTATTCCTCAACCTGACTTGCAGAATACATTTTGAGGTAAGAGCCTTCTTTACATCTAAATTTTCACACAATCTCAGGTGATCCAATCATGTCCTTCAACCCTAACCTAAAGGCCTACTGTATCATATTTGATAGGCATGATGTTTCTTTTTTGCTGTGGAATTTTTAATGTTTGAATTTTTTTTTTTTAAGTTTTTGAAGAATAACATATACTTGACTGAATCACCTTTGCTTTACTTATCCAAACGTCATTTAAAAAAGGCTATCGGCTTTTGAGAAATGTTTACTTTAACATTCTATCATCATTGAATTGTATTTCATTGTTTTGCACACCACAATGAAATCTAAAGAGTGGTTGATCATACAATTATGCCTCTATTAAAAGTATGCAAATTATGCACAAGACATAGCCTACTGTGTCAACTGATATTTATATACAATTGATGTAAGCTAGTCTGCCATACTATTATACAAATTGACAATAATATTACAAACTATCAAGAGCTTCATCTTACATTTTTGGCAATATAAATAACAATAAATGTACCGGTAACACTTTACAATACGTGTGCACTAATATGCATTAATTAATGCTTAACTAATGCACAGATAATCAAGTTAATGTATTAATAATGGTGAACTAACCCATTTATTAATGATTACTGCATCAGCAACTAATGAAGATTCTACATGATTAATAGATTAAGTATCATTAAATTGTTATTAGTTAAATGTGTCATAATCTATTAATTCCTTAATAACATATTATAATAACTAATAATGTAAATTAATGTGTTTATTAGCACAAGGGGTCAAAGCCATGCATTTCAACTTCCATCATTAATCATTAGCTAATGATTTATAAAGGTGTCATTATGTTATGACTTTACTTGTTGGGGCACATGACTATTAACTAATTAATTAAGTAATATGTAATTGTGGTTATGGGTTTTGTATTAATTTTCAATTAGTTAATAGTCATGTGCCCCAACAAGTAAAGTCATAACATAATGATACCTTTGTAAATGACTACTGACAAGGACTCAGGTCATTCTTCGATCGATCCGCTCTGAACTGTTGCGCTTCACCTGCATATTTATTTATTTATTAAAAAATTGAAGCCTTTGCGATTTCATAATCTCACTAAGCCAAACCTTGATTTTGGTTTAATTTCAGTCAAGCGTGCAGCACATAACCTCACCACAAGCACAAAGCTTTACACAAATAAACTCTGTCTTACATGCTAAACTGCATTGCACACAAATGCTACTGTGGTAAATGTATTGATCGCACAGAAACACGATTTTTCTGTAGCACATGCGAGATACTGTATATGTCGCACTGTGCAGCCCTATATGTAACTACTTTTTTATCAATAATTTTAAGAGGGGTGCCCTTTTTTTCCACTCAAATGTCTGTGCATGGCTGTGTTAGATAGATATAATATCGGTCAGCAGGTGTGAATATGTCTTTCCTGCTGCGAAGAGCTCCCAGGATCCATGTAAAGTAAAACGAAATGCTTGACTGACCAGATGAAACAATATCAGCCCCCAAAGAGCAAATACACAGCAGCTCGTGTCACAGCACTCCTCGGCTCATTCTTGTTTTTTCCTTGTCCAGTCACAGAGAGAGATATTGCAGAACATTTGTTCAGCCCACTGAGTGATCAGGAACAACCAGACTACGGGAAATTCAATCAAAAATGAAATCAAACTCCCAGGATTGTCACTTATGTTGCAGGTTGTTTACAACAAAGGTTCATTTCAGAATGTCAGAGGCGGGCTTGTAAAGGTGTACTTACTTTTTTTTTCACATTTAAAAGTTTTACATGCAAAGAGTGTTTAGGACATATACCACATGGACGCATATACGCTGCACAAAGGCCGGACCATGTCATTCCCTTACTCTCTTTCCACACGTCTCTCTCCACTTTCCCTGTCAAATAAAAATTATAAATGACAAAAAAATGATACTTTTGATTAGTGATATAAAATAAATAAATAGATAAGACGAAGATTCCAGCCATTTTAGTGCACTGTTTATGACCTAAAAAGTCACAGGGGATCTTAGACACAGTAGCAATAAAAATTTGTATGTATAATACGCCATAAAGTGCGTATCATATGCACGTGAAAAAATGCGTACCATACGCACGCGTCTGTCGTCTGAGTGTCCCCCACCTTCTAAGTATCACCTGTGTTCGAAACCTCTTTTAATAAACCTTGCACTAATCCCTCTGTGTCCTCGTCTGTGTCTGACACATATAATCTTGTAGAGTTAGGATAGAAAAATAAATAGGGCTTTTACAAGAAAGGAGAAAATGTATCCCAGTCAGCTGTTTTATTTTGGCAAAAAATCATTTGTTACTTGGTAGGAGTAGCCAAAATAGACAGATGCCATCATGGACAGGTTGGATGACACCCTCAACCTTGAAAAACATAAAACTTTACAAGGTTAAAAAAACTCAGGCTAAATTATATATAGGTTCACTTGCACTGAAGATAAACATGGTTTGTGCCAACCATGTTTTATTATTGGCTGCCGAAAACATTGAAATGTACAAACTTTGGGGATGAGCTTAAGCCAGTAAAATAAATCCTTCCTTTAGTGTAGATAAACTTAATTAATGTATTTTGTACTGAACATTAATTTTATAGTCCATTGTAAATGCACATTTGTGTCTGTTTATATTAGCTTGTTAGTTATTATAACCAACTCCCGCTACCGTGCCATGGCACTATTGCCTCTGTGAATCTGACTTGTTAGTTCAGCAAATCCCACAGATGCTCAATTGGATTAAGCTATAGTTTGAGCTACAGTAACTCGTCTGTTTGATCAGACCACACGGGCCAGCCTTCACTCCCCACGTGCATCAGTGAGTCTTGGCCGCCCATGAACCTGTCGTTGGTTCACCAGTCTTCCTTTCTTGGACCACTTTAGATAGATACTGAAAATCACAACGCAAATCCTCACGCTTGCCCCTTTTTCCTGCTTCTAACACATCAAACTTTGAGGACAAAGTGCTAACTTGCTGCCTAATATATCCCACCCACTAACAGGTGCCATGATGAAGAGATAATCAGTGTTATTCACTTCACCTGTCAGAGGTCATAATGTTATGCCTAATCGGTGAATGTGCTACTATATATTTTACAAAATTCTATTCTATAAATTCTATAAATTCAATTATTTGATGATGGATGGATGGATGGATGGATGGATGGATGGATGGATGGATGGATGGATGGATGGATGGATGGATGGATGGATGGATGGATAGATAGATAGATAGATAGATAGATAGATAGATAGATAGATAGATAGATAGATAGATAGATAGATAGATAGATAGATAGATAGATAGATAGATAGATAGATAGATAGATAGATAGATAGATAGATAGATAGATGGATGCTCAATTATTTTCTCATCCCAATTTTTTAGAGGAAACCTCTCCAGGCAAAATGCTCATGCTATAGAAGTTCTATCAGATCTTTGGGGAATGTGCGCTTGCCTCCCTCAAACTACAGGCAACCTGTGGGGTGAGAAACCACAGCCACGCTGACAAATATCATCCCCCTCTGTTTCCTCAACAGAAGCCTTTCCACAAGTCTGAGGCCTGCTGACGCTAAATGCTGGCCTCCTCTGACATTCATCGGCCCCTCACTGGGATCAGGATAGTGCTCCAGAGTCCTCACTGTGCTCCATTACCTCACATATCTCTCTCCAGTGGAGAGGAGCAGACTGGAATGACTCCTGTAACTCTGTGTGTGTGTGTGTGTGTGTGTGTGAACCATGTGAGCGCCACTCATCATCTCCTACCTTCCTCCTCCTGTTTCTTTTGTCCACAGTTAGTTGAGCTCTAGACAACGGTGGTATATTTAGCTTTGGCATGATATTTTTAATATGCGTTAATCCCATTACTGCTTTTGTCATAAAATTTCTAAAGAACTATCTGGGAGGTTGCTATGAAATCCCACCAGGGATATTACTCCCTCAGTGTGATGTCCTTATTTCTCTGACGCTAAGCATATCCTCTTTTGCTTATCAGACACAGTAGAATGTACTTCTACCCGAAAGGCAAGAAAAACATTTGAATAAGATTTATTTACAGTTTGTTTAAGTGAGTATCAAATAGATGAGATGATACATTTATTTAACGTAGGCCTGGTTATCAGTAGTAACTGAGTTATGGTCTGGCAAAGCTTCATAGACAAATCATTTCCAAAGGAAGATTTAGTAATGGCTTCTGACAACTTTTGCCGTTGTCGTAAAATAAATATGATAATATCTGGCATCCATCGCCACTCCATCAACATTTTTGCAAAATTTGGAAAACCTAAAGGCATCTCAGACCAACTAAAACATCTCGGCTCTGATCATCAAAACATCAATCTCTGATCACATTTTCCCTCGTGGTAAGGCATTTGTATTGCAATTAGAATGTGGTTTGCAATATATATAAAATAAAATAATAGTGATAAGTCTTTGGGAAATTGTATCTCACAAACTTTATTCAAATTCAGTCATTTCAGATGTGTTAGAACATTTACAGACTTGATCATAGTCACATTATTTACAATTATTTGCAATTTCTACATGACTACCAGATCTAGTGTGAGGAAATAAGCACAGAAAGGCCAGACACAGAGCTGCTGTGTGTGTTAGCACATGATCACACTCCCCATCCTCCTCACCAAAGAAGCCGGTGGAATCCACATCTGGTAGCAGAGTGTTGTTCTTTGCTCGGGTTTTAATGAAAAGGAAAAGTTGCTTAAATTGCTTAAAACAGAGGCAATAGCTGATTCGCCGAACAAGTGCTATTCCACGGCATCATCCATCTTAGTAATGTACAAAATCTGCTTCACCGTTGCTGTGCTGTCGTCATCCTGTGAAGCCCGCACCAACGTTTCTGATTGGTGCCGCGATTTAGACGGATTAGAAATGGGCTTCAATGGGCTCTTTGCCAGACTTCTTGCAGAGCAAATCTAAATTTCCCAGAAGTTGTCTGGGTTTTCCCAGGCTAAAATAGGCCCCATCCATAGTCTAGATCCAGAGGTGCTTGCAGTTCCTGCCTGAAGATGAAGCCATCAGCAGAGCCTATCTCTCTAATGTATGGACAGGGACTAAGCTGGTGGTGGTGGGGAGGAGGGGGGTGAACACTGGAGTCAGTATCTGCGAATATAGTAATGGGTGGGAAAAGAACTTATATACTCCAGAAGACGAATAATAATTGGCTATAGATAATTAGTAAATATTGGAGTCTTTCAGGTAGAAGTACACTAGAGCTCCTATTTCTGGCTTTGGCTTGTCCTTTAATTTATACAAGATATAAACAAGTAGAATATCTAAAGTTGCACTGAAAAAAAACAGTGCTTTTGCACTCACATGAGATTAATCCAACATATCAGTTACCTAATAAAAGCTGATTTATTTTACATTGAGCAGGTTGCCTTGTTACATTAATGCGAACTGTCAAAGACTACTTGCTTTATTTTAGTAAAACAACATTTCAAACCTTTGGTTACAATCATTTTAAATACATGAACCTGCCTATATTTCGTCAAAAATGCAAAAAATGTACTTATAATGTACATTGCACCGTTATTTACAACTGAAATTAACACTAGAAGGAATAAAAAACCAATAACTTTTTTTTTTTTTTTTTCACAAATTACAAAGGCAAATGTTCGATAAATAAATATTTATTTCCAGCACGTTTTATTTAGCAGCATTCGCTGGACATAACTGGACATGACTTGACTGTTTCTGAGAAAACTCAGCACACTATTTGGCACTTCTTATGGACATGCACCGAAATCATGCCATTAATTGACAGTTCTTTATGATATTTTTATTACCAAGATCATCCAAAATGTAATTACTTCACAACCATAATTCATTATTTTGCTGTCTTCCTATTTGACCTGCATAACTATTCAGAGGTCAAGACGTAACTTTCACTTTGTGATTTTATTTGTGTCTTCATAATTTATTTTGTGCAATCTCTAATTAAAATTATGTTCAAAGTCGAGGAATCTACAAGGTTTTATCGCCTGACTGGTAATTAATTTGATGTTTCACCCTTAGATAAAAATTACCTTTGGACTATTATTTAAACAAATATTTTGACAGAAGATGGTAGGTTGACACTATTATTGCTGATGTTAGTACATCAGTTTCTCTAAAAAAATTGAAGACAACTGGCAAGTTTTTAAAATATTACATTATTACAGTATTTTTTTAATCTATTTTTTTTTTTAAAAACCTGTGCATTGTTGTAGTTATTTTACTATTTTTGTAGTTCAACCAAAAATCTTTTGTCATAAGTTACTCAAACTCATGTTGTTTCAAGCCCATCTTTCATTTTTGAAACACAATTGAAGATATTTTAGAGTTTCTCCATTGAAAGTTCTCACAACCTAAGTGAAATGTCTTCATATAAAGCGAATAATTATATAAATACATATAAGAAGATTTTAATTAAACCGCTCTACTCATATAGATTACTTTTTATGAACTCTTTTTGCACTTTGTGATGCATCAGAGGTTTTGTTCTATTGACTCCCAGTGGATGGACAAAAACTATATTCATATTCCAGTTTTTTGGTTTTGTATAACATGAGGGTGAAAAATAGGTATTATTGCTTGTTCATAATTTATCGGTTAGCAAGTCTGCAACTTTCTTAACAGAAAATGTCTAAGGCATTATGTGTTGAGTGATGTTCGTTAAACACTCAATGTGTGAGACCCAGGTCAATCTCCCCCATATATGAAAGAGTGTTCTAACACTTCTTCTCTTTTCTGATTAATCCCAGCGCAGCACGACTCCTGTCACACCACAACCTCTCAAACACTCAAATTCACCAAGCCCAGAATAGACGCATACACACACTCTCTCTCTTTCTTTCTCTCTCTCAGCCCTGGCTTTTCTCCTGAGCTTTGGCAAATATCTACAAGACAAAAAGAGGCCAGCAGTCACTGTTTCCCTGTCAGATTGTATGAGGCTGTGACACAGAAAACAATGAATCGGTGACAGCTGTTTCTATGCTCTCTGTGACATAGCTGTTTACTGAGTGGAAGTGCTGTCACCTTTAATTGAGCTAATGATATTGTGCAAAGAGAAATCAGTTTAAAAATAACATTTGCCTATTGCATCTCTTAGGCTTTTTTTGTTCACACATGCCAAGTAGCGAGAATATTGTTTGTAACCACATTAACAGACTTCAGTGAAGTTTTAAACTTTAACAATTATGTAGTGCAGCCCATTAGAGAGAAAAGTTTAAATTGTTAGCATCTACTACTGCTTTATGACTGGTCCATCATCCTTCGTTTACCACTTTTTTGAAGGCTGGCATTTTTATAGCGTAGTGCAGCCAGTTAACCGGGATGTTTTTTTGTTTTTTTTGTCTGGGTGATTTCAAAGCAGGTTTGGGTTGAATTAATTAAATGAAGAAACTGTGGAGCTATGTTAAACATTTTTGCAAAGCACTCTTTGTTAATGAAATTTGTGATATTGTGTGATATTACATCTAATTTATATGTGTTAGCCCTGATAGCTATTGGGTAAGAAGTAAAGTCCCTTTGGGGCTATTGTTTAACTTCTAAACTGTTTGCGTCCCGGGTAGCAGAACCAGGTGGCACTATCATAAATTTGGTATAATTCCAAAGCCTAAACCCTCAAATTCATCCTGTAATGAAATTGGAAATTGCTTTAACATTGAAACAGTACTTTAATTCCTGGCTGAGTTTTTGTGATAGCAACATTTATATTTGTACAAAAGAAAAAAAGAAAAACGTGCCTATGGCTACATTTCTGCAAATTTATATCACGTTGTTTCTTGCATGTTTCGCAACACTTTTCAAAATTTCCAGTGAGTGGCACTAAAAGGTTCATTCTCTATTGTGTTTGAAAATAACTTGAAAATTTTGTTTTGAACATTGGCGGCTTCACTTTTCTTCAGTGGAAGATCCATTATGGTCTATGATCAAAACACAGGGTAAGAAGAAGCTGAAACAAGAGACGCCATCACATATCATAAAACATTAGACAGAATGTCAATCAAAATGTTCCTGAATTAAATGTTTACCCAAGAATAGCAAAAGGACTGAAGCTTTGGAGGCGTTGAAGGACTCTATCTACTCCATCTATAGTTAGATCATCATTCGGAATCCCATCTGGACAAAATCTTTGACAACAAAAAAATAAATTCCTTTAAAATGTTGCCTTTTTTAATGAAAAAAATGATGCATGAAGCTTTAATAAAATGTTTTTAAAAAGTATTAAAGTACAGTTAAAGGTAAATTTCAAGTAAAATGAATACCTTAATAGGAAAATAGCAGTATACTTAAAGGAGGAGGGTACAATGTCATCAATAAGTGAAAGCAATGTGTGTTACTATGGTAATCCAGGTCGAATGTTCAATGAAAAAGTCATCCCTTACCTCCCAAAAACGCAAACACAGTTCTCAAGAACAACTCAAAAGCACGAGTATGACAGTCAAACTAATGAACATATTACAATTGTGACCAGATTAGAGCATTATATCAATTACTAAAAGAGAAACCAAAGCCAGCATATATTAGTTCTGTAAAACAAAACAAAAGAAGTGTCATTTGCCTATCGAGAGAAGAAATAAAGAAACCTCAGCATCCGATTGCAGGCCTTCCTGCTCCTTTATTGATTTTATAGTATGTCTGAAAGCTAAATGCTCGTTTTCACTGGAAGTTCGGCAGCTGCCATACAGAAAGTTTACAGAAACACTGAGATAAATAGTCGTTGCTATGGAAAATGATACTCAGTCGATTTTAGTCACATTGATATAAACTGGCATGTTGCACCATAAGCACATAATGGATAAATCATTTAAATCAGCGAATCTGTCCCATAGGCTGTAAAAAAATATGGATGGCGTGTCTTCACTACCTTCCAATGAAGAAAAGTGAAGCCGCCAACATCCGAATATGGAAGTGACATCTTGCAGATTTGGGACAGAGTCTGCGCAGTAGAGAGCAGGAGGTAGAGCATTGGTATCAAAAGCCCGCCCACGCTCTCACAAATGCAGAAATGTAGAAATTAAAGCTAAAGTTACAATCTCCTCCCAGAAATCCAGAAAAAAGTCAGTTGGTGCATCAGTGACTTCACTCAAAGAAACTGTCAGTCATACCCCCTGTTTTTATAGCATCAAATAAATAACTAAAACCACACTTTAAAAAAAAAATTAACACTTGAAAAGAAATCAGCATGATAAAAACTGCCTAAAATGACAGACACCGCCTTTGGGAAAATACAATTTTGAAGTGTAATTTGATGGAGGGGCACCTGGGGGCAACCACCAAGCAACTGGGGGCGATCGAGACGCGTTTGCTTCAGTTTCTGTCCACATTGTACTTAAATGGATACTAAATTCTATTTCTGACAAACTGGATCTGCACTCTTGAATAAAAAGACAAGCATTTGGAACGTTCATATTGATGTATCGACTAAAAGGACAAAACATTTTTTAAATGGAACCGGTGGTGTGTTGAACATGTTTGTATGATGCAAGAGTTGCAAGAATGGCAGTGGAGAAGGCCATTCTTTGTGTTCTTTTTGAAGAATTTTTGGAGCCTGATGAAATCGATATAAATATGTGTTTAATACTGCAAAAAACATTCAATGTTACAGTCACTACTCTTGAGGTCCAGAATTAAAAAGAACATCCTAATCGTGGGAAGTGATTTGTGGAAACTGTGGTTTCCTTTTAGCCAGTCACTCTCAGTGTTAAGCCAGTGACTGATGGAATGGGGGTTTCACTTAGCCAATGGCAAAACAATACAATAGGTCTGCAGAATTTACATAGTCTAACTATCTTGGTTCCCACTGAAGGAACATGACCATAGCAATGTTGCGATCGAGACTACATGACCTTCGCCTAGGAAGTAGAGCCTCTCTGCCACACCCCAATCTATCCCTTCTGTGAGAGGGGATACTTTGGCTGGTGACCAAAGTATGATCTGAGGGATATGGTGTGGAACAATCCGACGAATCTACCTCTGTCCACACACCCCTCTATCACTGATTCATCTTGTGGTGGGCCCAACGACTCAATCAGAACCCCCGGTGGATGATACTATGTCGATCAACGCATCACAAGGTGGGATGATTCATCCAGGGATGAGGATTTGGCTGTGCTGCCTCCCTCAAGTGTCCCAGCATTGCTCAAGTCTGATCCAGAATGGATGGCTATGCTTTCCTGGGCAGCTAAGAGAATCAGGCTTGAGTGGAACTGCCATGTCCTGAGTGCTCATGACTTGACGGTTGGTTCTTCCCACCTCCAGTTCCATTCTTCCCAGAAGTGCATGAGGTGTTTTCGTAAAATGTGTATGTTCCTGTTAACTTTCCGCGATCGCTCCACCCTCACTGCTCTTGATGGCACCGCGGCCAAAGGGTGCACTGGGGTCCCCCGATGGAATATTCTGTATTGATGCAGTTATGCCCTCAGAGTGGTTCCACCTGGCATGGTGACCCAAAGCACCCGTCCAAGGCCTGTAGGTTTTCGTCTACTCTGGTGGCGACGATCTATAGAGCTGCATGCTTAACCAAACTTAACTGAAAGTTACTGCACGCTCTCAGTCAGATGATGTCCACTTGTGTGGTCCAGGAACACCATTTAGGGCTCAACCTGATAAGGGGGAGGCTGAGCAGCCCTATCTCTCAGGCTGGGCTCTTCGGCAGGACAGTCGAGGACTTCGCCCAACAGTTAATTGTTGCAGCCCAACAGGTATTTAAACATTATGCCCTTGTGGCCAGCTGCTACCTCCACCCAGCCACTGGCTCAGATGCCTCAGACTGCTCCCCGTCGAGGGTGCCCGCATGTGGCTCCCAACTAGCCCAGGCAACAGCCTTCACCAGGGCTAGGGCGCGGAGGAGGTTGCAAGAAGGTGGCCCAATGGCAGGAGTGTGGCTTCCTCTTGGGCTCTAGCGCATGGCACCTTACTAACAGTTATCTGCAGAGCTGCAGGCTGGGCGACACCTAACACTTTCACAAGATTCTACAATCTCTGTGTAGAGCCAGTGTCCTCTTGTGTACTCACACCCAGTGGCCACTAAGGGATACCTCAGAGTGTTGCTCGGGTCACATGTGTACTCCTAAGTCCTCCTTGTGGGCAGATATTGTGTTAAATATTTCTATGTGGTATATGCTTCCCAGTGTGCCTTGGTATTTGGCATTGAGCCTAGCCCTTCGTTCATGCTAATCTCACTGGCCGGGAGCTCAGGTCAGCGCAGGATGCTGGAAGACAGTCGTTGAGGCGAGATTAGATTGGGACCCCTGACGTAACGTGGAGTGACTAACTGAAAGGGAATGTCTCAGTTTCGTATGTAACCCTCGTTCCCTGAAGGAGATGTTATGTCCCCATACCACAACTGCTGCACTGCTGGTACAGCTGGGGCACTCAGCCTCGTCTCCTCAGCAGGTAACATAATGGAATATTGCATGTACAGCTCTTTATACAGGTCCTTCTAAAAAAAAATTGCATATTGAGATAAAGTTAATTATTTTCCATAATATAATGATAAAAATTTAACTTTCATATATTTTAGATTCATTGCACACCAACTGAAATATTTCAGGTCTTTTATGGTTTTAATACTGATGATTTTGGCATACAGCTCATGAAAACCCAAAATTCCTGTCTCAAAAAATTAGCATATCATGAAAAGGTTCTCTAAGTGAGATATTAACCTAATCATCTGAATCAACTAATTAACTCTAAACACCTGCAAAAGATTCATGAGGCTTTTAAAAAACTCCCAGCCTGGTTCATTACTCAAAACCGCAATCATGGGTAAGACTGCCGAACCGACCCTGTACAGAAGGCCACCATTGACACCCTCAAGAAAGAGGGTAAGACACAGAAAGAAATTTCTGAACGAATAGGCTGTTCCCAGAGTGCTGTATCAAGGCACCTCATTGGGAAGTCTGTGGAAAGGAAAAAGTGTGGCAAAAAACGCTTCACAATGAGAAGAGGTGACCGGACCCTGTGGAAGATTATGGACAAGGACCGATTCCAGACCTTGGGGGACCTGTGGAAGCAGTGGACTGAGTCTGGAAAAGAAACATCCTGAGCCACCGTGCACAGGCGTGTGCAGGAAATGGGCTACAGGGGCCGCATTCCCCAGGTCAAGCCACTTTTGAACCAGAAAAAGCGGCAGAAGCGCCTAACCTGGGCTACAGAGAAGCAGCACTGGACTGTTGCTCAAATTTTGCATGTCATTCGGAAATCAAGGTGCCAGAGTCTGGAGGAAGACTGGAGAGAAGGAAATGCCAAAATGCCTGAAGTCCAGTGTCAAGTACCCACAGTCAGTGATGGTCTGGGGTGCCATGTCAGCTGCTGGTGTTGGTCCACTGTGTTTTATCAAGGGCAGGGTCAATGCAGCTAGCTATCAGGAGATTTTGGAGCACTTCATGCTTCCATCTGCTGAAAAGCTTTATGGAGATGAAGATTTCGTTTTTCACCACGACCTGCCACCTGCTCACAGTGCCAAAACCACTGGTAAAAGGTTTACTGACCATGGTATTATTGTGCTCAATTGGCCTGCCAACTCTCCTGACCTGAACCCCATAGAGAATCTGTGGGATATTGTGAAGAGAAAGTGGAGAGATGCAAGACCCAACACTCTGGATGAGCTTAAGGCCGCTATCGAAGCCTCCTGGGCCTCCATAACACCTCAGCAGTGCCACAGGCTGATCGCCTCATGCCACATCGCAGTGAAGCAGTCATTTCTGCAAAAGGATTCCCGACCAAGTATTGAGTGAATAACTGAACATAATTATTTGAAGGTTGACTTTTTTTGTATTAACAAAACTTTTCTTTTATTGGTCGGATGAAATATGCTAATTTTTAAGATAGGAATTTTGGGTTTTCATGAGCTGTATGCCAAAATCATCAGTATTAAAAAAATAAAAGACCTGAAATATTTCAGTTGGTGTGCAATGAATCTAAAATATATGAAAGTTTAATTTTTATCATTACATTATGGAAAATAAGGAACTTTCGCAATATGCAATTTTTTGAGAAGGACCTTTATATGTGTGGGTATGTATATGTGTATGTGCATATATAAGGGTATAGATATGTATGGATGTATGTATGTATATATATATGGAAATGTGTAAATGCGTATGTATGTAGATGTGTATATGTGTATGCGTAGATGTAGATGTAGGTGTAGGCATATGTATGTTATTTAAAGTAAAGGTTTTTTTTTCATTTTTAGTACATGAGATAGAAGCATGTTTGTACAGGAAAGTAAGATACTTTATTTTTCTATTCTTCTATTTTTCATCTTTATTTTTCTTTTTTAAATGTTTGAACATTATTGTATTTTTATCATTCTCTCATGTTCGAAAATAAATAAATAAATAAATATACCCACGAGGTGGGGCGAGCTACGCTATGCAAATTCAAAAGAGCAATGGCATTGTTTTGCCATTGGCTCATTTTGTAGAACTCAAATGTGTTAGGCTTCTAAGCGAAAACCCCCATTCCATCAGTTACTGACGTAACGTCTTCTTTCCTCCTTCAGGAAACAAAGGTTGCATACAAAAAAGAGACGTTCCTAATTATTGTGATCCAACATTTGCCTCGCATTTCAGGATAAAAAGACAAACATTTCAGGTGAAGGATAATCCACTTCTTACATCAGAGACGGTGTTATGATCTATATGAGAGTATAAATTTATTGTAAGTATTAGGCTCATTATTATTGCTGATGACTGTTAATGTGCTATGATATCGATTTACCATTATATAATCAAAGGAGTATAGAAAAGTTTACGAAAGTGTCACTATACAATACAATAGCAAAATATATAAAAATATGTAGTATTTTTATTTTACATTAATCCGTGTCTCTTTAATACGGTGTGGTTTATATACATGTTGCTGCTGATTGGGCTGACATTTTTTACACACCCACCAAACAAGAGACAATGTATCTCAAACCCTGTTGCACACCGTTTCTAGACAACATGTCATTCAACCCGGAAACCATAGCAAAACTTTGCGCAACGGTTTTAGCTTGAACGTTCGCCAGTTCTTTTGGGTTCTTAAATGTGAGCGCCTTTTACAGCTGTGCTACATTTCCCCAGTATCAGCACTGGAACCATTTCACCATTTGTATCACTCTGATGTAGCGACTGCCAAGGTAGAGGTAAAGACGAAAAGGGATACAGCTACGGCCGCTAGGCATGCACACATCAATATTGTGTCATTTAATTACTGTATTTGCATTACTGTAAGGGTAAGTTTAGGTTTGGGGTAGGTGTAGGTGTAGACGTTAATAAAACTAAATCTGGTAAGTAGCAAATGTATTTATTTTATCGTGAGATTTTGCCTCAATTCCAGTTTTATTCATGTTGTATAAACGCAATATCACACTCATAGCTGTGCGATATGCCTGTATATCAGCATGTGATTACCTGTGGCCTCGTACCTAAGGCCGAATCACAGCTGTGCTGATATACAGTCATATATATGCGATATGAATTTTTATTATATAAAAGTGAATAATAAAAGCAGTCGAATATGAATTGTACGTTAAATACCTAGCCATATGATAACTTTGCCTTTATTCACTGAAAATCTTTCTGATGTAGCTCTCAAATTAAAAAAGCAATAATGATGAACACATGAAAACCAAAAGCATTAGATGTTGATGTGATGTTTCTGTAGTCCATTTCAGAGCAGAAGGAAACATTTTTACTCTAGAAACATTTCAGTCTGTTGCTCATGTAAAATAGTTCAGAAGATTTATAGTGCATTAATCAAATGCACCACTCTTATGATGTTTTTTTTTGGGGGGGGGGGGGATATTTTGTAGCTTAAAGTTGCAGTGTGTGGTATTTATGAGGATCTTTTGACAGAAATGCAATATAATGCACATAACTATGTTTTAAATGGTGTATAAAGATCTTAAATAATGTACCATTATTTTTTTATTACCTTAGAATGAGCCATTTCTATCTACATATACCTCAGGTCCCCTTGAAATCGCTATTTTTGTGCCGTCATGTTTCTACAGTAGCCCTAAATGGACAAACTTCTCTACAGAAAGTCCCTTTCTACTTTCTCTTTTCTGACAACATTTTTGTCCTGGGTCAGCCTCTTGTAGCTTCTCGATGTACTTCGAAAGAGAGGGGTGAGCGGCGGGTGATTGCAATTCACAATCTCACCGTTAGATGCTGCTAACATTAACACACTGCGCCTTTAACAGTCCTCCATTCATTTTCATTACATGGCCTGTACATTCTTCTGTGTTCCACAGAAGAGATGTAATTTTTAAATTAAGTATTCCATTAAAAATGTTGGGCAAGAATTTGCAACGCATGGTAAGATTCATCATTTCACCTCCAGCTCACCCAACGCTGACCTTTGGCTTTCAGAATCTACATATGCTGCTCATCAGCTTGGTAAATTAATGCATAATTAATTCTGGATACTAGGAAATGTGACTGCATTGCAATCCAGTGCTGGTCATAGAGCAAGTCTAACCGTCTAAGCTTGGCCTGGGTTGGGTCAGCGTGAAATGACGAAGGAAGAGAGAGAGGGAGGGAGCAAGCCCACTGCTCTCATTACTCATCACACTGAGTTTACGAGCATGGCAGTGTGCTGAGGTGATGCTGTGTATTTTACCCTGAGCAGTGCTGCCTTGGCAGAAGGAAATGTGATTTATGACTGTATACTTGGGACTGTGTACTGTATATTAAAGTGACTGTGTATGTGTAGTGAACGTGAGCATGTGAAAGGCGACATCAACTGCACATCATATTTTGATGCTATTAAATTGTTAACCTTTAGATTACAATTCACATCTGTTCTGTTAAAGTAAGTGTATGAAACTGTGAAACATTTAATTTCTGCCTTAGGTCATTCGTATTTTTTGAAACTGATTTAAATAAACTGAGAGAATTAATAAAAAAGTATTGAAAAAATGTGCATGCATAACCTTTGGTTTTTGCCTGCGGCACATCTACATAATGACTGAACTTTTGGCCTAATCGAACTTCCAACTTGGATATTAATTATGTACAAATTTCCTCCAGATTCAATCTTTTACCTCTTTAAATATATATTTTTTAAAACATATCATGCGTCATGGTGTGTCTACACTGGTGCAGAGTAGACAGAGCAAACTGGGCATTTTCAATTAATTCCTATGGGAACCAGCTAGAAATTGTGGGATTGACAGCAAATTGGTAAAACCGTGAACGTGTCCGAGAGCACTAAAAGCTCAACTTTAAGTAAATGTCAAGCTAAAAACACCAAGCGGCAGCCAATCGTTGTAAGGCGTGGGTAGTATCATCGTGATTGTGTAGGATTTAGTGCAAAAATCATATTGGGCGCTTTGCAGTTGTTACATATTGCACTTTTATTTACTCTGGCCTTTCGTTAATAAAGCTTGCATCTTGACTGTAAAGGCCGGTTCACACTATAAGTTACACTTACCCTGTATCTACACGGATAATTATCCCTTAATTAAAAAATACTTTCAGTATAAATTTTCTTATGGATACTAGCCTAGAAATCTAGACGCACCCTGGCAGCAGCAAATCTAATCTGCTGCGAGTGTCGTCTAGCAACTCTCCATACACTTCTGAGCTGTAAAAAACAAACTCTGGTGGGGCCAATCACATCGTGTATAGAGTCGGTGGGCGGGGCTTAAAATAATGACGGCAGAGTTGCGCTTGCGTGCTACTAGTAAACACAGAAGCTGGCGAACGGCGGTCTTTCGAATCAGCTTTGACCGCGACTCTGGAAGACTTGGAGTTAAACCTTTCTCTGAGAAAAGAACAAAGAACGGCACTGAAGTCATTCTTAAGAAGGGAAGATGTGTTCGGAGTTTTGCCGACCGGATACGACGAATGTTTAATCTATCAACAAGCTCTGTTTCACCTTCATTGCTCTGGTTGGTTGCAGCGCTATCCTATCGCGTGCAGAGGGAGTTTAAAAGACAACCGTTTATCCCGCCACTCAGATTGAGCCCTGAGCCCCAATGGTGAGTTTCTCAGACCAAACATCTTGATGTGGGTCTGGATTGTCAGGCTAGATAGTTACCCCATTATTCCCCAAATATTACATATTGTCCCCTTATAGCCACGCTTACTCTAGTTACACTATAATTACTGAAAGTTACACTGTAAATTTGCTTAAATTACGAAGTAATTTCCGGGCTGTAATCTAAAGCATTATAAAGTGAACATAGATTAAACACACTTTCTACAAAGTTTTGCCGCTGCAGTTTAAATGCATCATAACTTCTATTTGTGTGTGTGATGATGCCTCCCCGCCCCAGTGTTTAAATGAAGTTAGCACTACTGGGCTCATCAAACAGTCGCTCTTCCACTTACACTCCTCCCTGAGAGTAAATGAGATGAGGGAGAGATTGCTATGTAGGTGGAGAGATTCAGCGGGGGAAGTTAATGTCTTGGGTGTCCTCTGGTCTCCCAGCCCCATCTTGACCCCTGCCAGAGCAATCACATTCCACCTTGGGTCACCAGAATGGGTCAATGTTTCAATAACGTTATTTCAGCAGTATTATGCTGGTGGCCATACTTAAATTGATAAACATTACCGAGGTTAATAGGATATGGTGTCGAGGGCAAAAAGAGCCTGGGCCAAGGTGCATTATTCTCCCATAAATCTACAGAGTGCACTGCCACGTCGGCCCTGGATCCTCTATCCTTAGCGGGGCTAATAAGGCCCATAAAAAGCTGGTCTGTCGGTCCAATCAATCTAAACTATTATCCTCTGCCAGATCGTTAATGTGGGAATCTTTTTATGACTTTATTTCCTAATAGATGAATTACTCGAGGAGATCAATGCATCTGATGCTTTACTCAAACATAATTAAAGGGGCATAAGCTTTCGGTCGAACTTTCCATTTCAAAGACGAGATTATGGCTGTGATGATGTACAGACTGATGCCCTCCGCTGATGTCTCTGTTTATGAGGATATTCATTTATGCGATGGGATGGATTTGATGTGGTGCAAAAACCAAACTGATTGCCATTATAATATAGACACTTTGTAACTTGGAGATATGTGGCTGTTAATTCTTTTCCTGCTGTGCTGAATAAAAATCGAAGCGAGGTTGCTGGTGTTATATTACACAGTGTACATTGGGAGCAATTTGTTTGTACACCCTGAATCCAAAAGTGTAGTGTGGCGTGGCAAGCCAATCGGAAGATATTTGATGCTTAATGCATAGTTATGAGGAGTAGGATTATGGACCAATGAGATTTCACAGTGGGCGGGGCTACCAATTTGTGCCATGTCATAATTACAGTAATGATAGCCCGGGCCCACTCAGAGGTGTTTGTGTCCCTAGTCTCAGAATGATGTGTTTTTATGGCAACACTATTAAATAAATCTGAGTAATCAACAGATATAACCACAATGCAACAAGTAACAAATTAGTATACAAATGCTTTTTCTAATAAACATAGTTTATTACTGGATATTGAACTGTGTGCTAGCTATTAAACTGTTTATTTTCAGAATATTCTTGCATTATTAAGATGTTAGTGTAACCCCGAGTCCCAAGTCCCGCATGAGAGTCGGACACTCTTACAAGGAGTCTAAATTCTTAAACCTCTAGTGTCAGTCTTTTGAGGTCAGAGGAGTGAGGTTTAATTCCACAGTGACTACAAGCCGTCCTCTGTTAAATAAGCAATAGTCATTTATGGGAAATATTTAATATTTAAATATTTAAAGTTTAATGTTTAAATATTTAATGTTCTGTTTAATGTTCTGTTCTGTTCTCTTTCTACACGACATTGCAGCTTTCAGAGTTTAGGAGGATGCTTTTTACAAGCCCAAATCTCGTAATGGCGGTAATTCGGACATAGGGCAATAGAAACCAAGCACCGACTTGCACTATGTGACTGCTGTACCACCTGACCACTGCAGACTTGTTTTTCTGTTGATAGTGCTGCCTAAGAACAGCTCGGGGGTGCGTTTCCCGTACAACGTCGTAACTCTCTGCTTAACTACCATAGTACGATTCATCGTTGAAGAAATCAACTAGCTAGTCACGACTGTTTCCCAAAACGGTATTGTCACAAACAGTAATGTATTACTTAGTAACGTGTTACTCTAATCTGACTACTTTTTTCCAGTAACGAGTAATCAAACGCGTTACTATTTCCAAACCTGTAATCAGATTAAAGTAATTTGTCCAAGTCACCGTGAGTTACCATTTTAGTAATTTTCCTGAGTAAAAAAAAATAAATAAATGTAATTTCAATTTAAAATGTCAGGAGATACATTGTTGACGCTACTGTTAAAAATGCACTTCCAATAAAGTGAGTGCTGGCAAAAACGGTTGTCATTTCTATGCAACTGCTAAATGTAACTAATAAAGTAACTTGTAATCTTACTTAGTTACTTAGTAAATCAAGTCATCTGTAAAGTAACTAAGTTAAGTTAGTAATAAGTTATATTCAGTATAGTATAGTACTAGCCTGACAAGCCAGACCCACATCAAGATGTTTGGTCTGGAAACTCACCATAGACGGGGCTCAATCCGAGGGGCGGGATAAACGGTTGTCTTTCAAACTCCCTCTGCACGCGATAGGATAGCGCTGCACCAACCAGAGCAACGAAGGTGAAACAGAGCTTGTTGATAGATTAAACATTCGCCGTATCCGGTCAGCAAAACCCCGAACACATCTTCCCTTTTTAAGAATGACTTCAGTGCCGTTCTTTGTTCTTTTCTCAGAGAAAAGCTTAACTCCAAAGAATTCCAGAATCGCAGTCAAAGCTGATTCGAAAGACCGCCGCCTTTCGCACACACACGCAACTCGGCCGTCGTCATTATGGCCCCACCCACCGACTCTATACACGATGTGATTGGTCCGGCAAGAGTTAGGGGAATACAGCTCAGAAGGGTATTGAGAGTTCCTAGACGACACTTGCGGGAAGATTAAATTTGCTGCCGCTAGGGTGCGTCTAGATTTTTAGGCTAGTATAGTACAGTATAGTAATAGTAATAAGTTAAGTCAGTAATTAGATTACTTTTTCAAAGTAACCGTGGTAACACTGGTCGCAAATCTGTCATTCAACCACACTGGTCAATGATTTCACGCAGGTGGTGAGTAATCCTGCTTTTAATGAATTTTTTTTTTAGATCGAATTCATGCTCGATTTTTTGGCTATGAATTATGGACATGGCACTTGAGGACTAATTTTTATTTTTCTCAGTTCTCATTTTGCTTTATTTCCAGATTTAAATAGGCTCATTGTTAAGTACTAGAGCACGTCTGCACATGCGCACTCTTCAAAAAAGGTGCTTTAAATCTCTTGACAAGCATAAAGACATAAATGACATTTGTTTGTATTCAAAATAAAATATACAGATTGTACTGAATGTCAGCTTGCTTGTTTTGCTCAAGATAAGGATTTATAAAGTGCACGTCATGCAAACAATAAACTATGCTTCTAACCACAGGATGAGAGCTGTCGTTCAGGCCACACAGGTTTGCGATGCTGTTTGCGAATGTTCATTGGAACGATGCTTTCGGGAAACACAGACTGGTTGAGCTATGTTGATAATGACAAAACTTGCGACCATAGTTGGCTAACGATGCTTTTGGGAATGCACCCCAGAGTAGAATGTCACGGGCTGTAATTTAACATTTAATTTAAAATACTTTAATGTCTAAATAAGCTAGCATGACCTAAAACATATACTGTATAAATGGATTTCAGGCTCTAAATAAAGAACTTAATTTAATGAACGGAAATATGAGAAAAAGATAAGATAAATTGTTGCCGGTCCATCCATTTTAACATCAGGGGAATTAAGATTACTACTACAGTTTGAGATGTAAATGACCATGGTGATAATTATATAAATTCTATGTGACTGTGTTTATATGCATGTGTGCGAGAAGAGAGACGGAGTGTGAGTGTATGGCTGTGTCCATGTGTGAAAGTGTTTGTGCTGCACGGGCTTGTCTTTACACTGGGGATTCGGGATCTGTCTGCTCTGATGAAGACTGATAAATGTGACATCACTCTGTCTAAAGATCATTAAATGTCAAGTCCTGCAGTGGCAGCAAAATGTGCTGGCAGAAAGTCAATGGCGTGAAGTGGTGTTTGTGTGTGTGTGGGGGGGTGTCTGTGTGTGTTTCATGCGTTTGAGTCACACAAATGTTGCATCGTTTTGCTGTCCATTCAGTGTTTTATTTGCATCTGTATCTATAGAATTACACATAGTTTCCCCATCGCACTCTATCAGTGTGTCTTTGTTAAAGATAGAGCCACAAACAAAAGGCTTTGGCATAAAAACCTCAGAGCTAGCTCCAGGCAGGAGACGACAGGAAGACAAATACTCAACCCAAGAAATGTTTGCGCTGCTCAGACCCTGAATTGTAAAAAAAAAAAAATTCCAGGTAAAATATAAAATTTGTTTTGTTTTGTTTTTTCACTCTACTCCAATGGCATTCTTCAGTATGAGACCTGCCGTTTGAAGGATCTGTTTCTGAATTAATCGAGCATTGAAGACTTACAATATGAACTAATGGGCAATCCCAGTGCTGTATAGCTAATAACATTCCAGAGCCTTTCATTTCAGTATTACACACCATCAGTAGAGAAATAGTTTTTTTTCTGAAGCATACCTGCTAGTACAGCTAAACAAAACCTGATTAAACAGGCTCATGCATGCTTTTATTGCATACATAATGCACTATTAATATTCACGTAATGAGGTGCTTGAGACTTTTTTTAATGTCTGGTAAAGGCTGGAAAATTGAAAGCGGGTTACTGTTTATAGCATTAGAAAGTGCCAAGGTCGAGTTAAGAAAATTGGATCTTAATTGTGGTGTTTAGTCAAGCATTGAATGCCAGCCCTTTGTCATGAATTTCTTGCATGGCCTTCCCAAATAGTAAGGGGTGTGAATGAGAAGACAAAACTAGGGCGCAAACAGTGTTTTTGACCTTCATCTGAAGACCACATAATGACAAGAATCTGTTTTGCCTTCCTTAAATCACTTTGTCGATGTGTTGACATCCCCCATTCCTCTGGGACAGGTCGCCTGTCAATCAAACGGAGACAGGGATCACATTAACGAGGGAGATTTGATGTAGCTTTCAGTGCTAGAGAAAGACACACACATGTCCAGACTCGGGGAGAACAGCATTAGGAGAGACACACAACTGCTCTCAAGTGCAAGACAACAAATGTGAGACATACGCCGGTGATGCTTGCCAAACCGTAACAGATGTCTGAATCACAAAAACACGGAGAAAGACAATCATTTCCTTAGTAATCATAATCTGTGGCGTTATCTTATAATCAGTTGTAGCGTGCTTCAAACAAACAGGAGAAGCAATTATTCAGGATGCTTATTACCCATGGGGCAAATGAATAAGAATATCAAATTACTCATTTATTGATGTGTCAACAACCAACAAATCATAATTGATATCACACGATCTGAATTAAAAAAAAAAATTGGACTGGCCTTAATTTGAAAATCAGCTTTGTGTACCGATTAGCCGTTTCTCCCTTCGATTGTGAGAAAGCAGCGGGAGGTTTGGTTGCCACGGCAGCAGCACCATGCAAACTGATTATGGTGGTGTGATGAGTGGGCACTGGCCGGAAGAACATTTGTACAGCCCGCTAAGTCTTGGAGGAATACTTACAATAAGATTCCCACAGGGGACAGTGGTGAAAAACTGCAGTGTGTGTGGTGCCTTTGTTACATGCAAAGTGGCAAAGACAATCTTGGTTTACTGTCTAAGATGGGAGATAAACTCTTTCCATTTTGACTCCTCAACAACAAACTGATGATGCTTGACAGCATTAATCCATGATGATTCAATCATTTGATGGTAGCCTTCTTGATAAGGAGCTGTGGTTTAAGATATGTGACATATACGAATGCAAGGATAATGATGAAACAAATGATGAGTGTTGAATTAGGAGTTGGCTTCTTTATACCATCTTAGATGTTCTTTTTTGCTTTTCATACACACACGCACGCACGCACACACACACACATATACATGCATATATATATATATATATATATATATATATATATATATATATATATATATATATATATATATATATATATATATATATATATATATGTGTGTGTGTGTGTATATATATATATATATATATATATACATATATACATATATATATATATACACTGTAAAAAAATTGGTTGGTTTTTGTTGGTTTAACTTAAAAAAGTAAGTAACCTGGTTGCCTTAAAATTGTGAGTTTATTGAAATTAAAACTTTGAGTTGATACAATGAAGGAAATTAGTTTAATAAATAGAAACTCAAAATATTATTGTATCTGAACCACATAAAAAAATGATAAATCATGAAAATAGCACTATTTGGCATGTTTCACTGCATCATCAGAAATAAAACACACACAATTACCCAATATGCTTACAAAATCTTTTAATAATATTTTAATAAAGGTTGTCATATCTCAAAAAATGTTCATTGTATTAACTCAAAATTTTAATTTCAATGAACTCAAAATTTTAAGGCAACCAGGTAACTTTTTTCTAAATAATTTTTTACATTGTATATATATATATATATATATATATATATATATATATATATATATATATATATATATATATATATATATATATATATATATATATATATATATCGTAAAAAAATATGGATGAAGTGCCTTCATTCTCTTTCGCTGAAGTAACTGAAGCCTCCGGAGGTCCGAATATATCATTGACAATAGGGACGGATGCTGCGCATATCAAAAGTCCTACTACACTCTTGCAGATGCAGAACAATTTATTAAATCGGTGTGACATAAACATCTATGGAAATGTAGAAATTAAAGCTAAAGCTCCAATCTCCTCCCAAAAATCTCAAAATAAGTCTGTTAGTGCCTCAGTGACAACTTACTTAGAGAAGCCGTCAATCTGTCAATCATGATGTTACACCCCTGTTTTTATAGCATCAAATAACAAACTAAAACTAAACTTATTTAAAGAACGAACACTTCCAATTATTTATTTTTTTACTCCAAAGTTGCTTTCTGTCATGTTTTTAACATTATGATTTAATTTCAAGTGGAATTGGGCGGGGTTATGACCTACACTGTGACCAACTACCTGGGGGCGATCGAGGCACTGTAGCTTCAGTTTCTGAGAGGAGTTTCTGCTACAGGCTTGATAATTGAGAATGAATGGGGCAAAGTCACATGAGAGTGTACTATGATATGATTGGTTTGAGCGATAAATCCCACCTCTAGTTTTTGTGCGTGTTCTCATCAGCCTGAATGAAGACAAAGTCTGCATCCGAAACCGGGAAAATGCTGCCTTCGGAGGACATATTTCAGGTAGAAAGGCATCAAGGCATGTCCGAATCCAACGTTAGCTTTACTTATTGTCTCTTGAGAGACCATCTGATGGATTTTTGAAGGCAGCATATATGTATCCTTCGCTGCATGCCTTTGATATCCAAATGGTGTCTGAAAGCTGCGTTTGCTGGTCAGTTTGTGTAAATGTACGTTTTTGAATGTAGTAGTTAAATAATTGTTTAGTTCTCACCAAAGATATCTCTATTTTTCTTTAGATCATAAAAATATTACACTGCCTCAAAAGTCTGTCCGAAACCAGTTTTGTGAGGGGTCTTTCACAAATGCTGCCTTGCAAGTCACTGTCTGATAAGACAGCGAGGCAACAAGTCAGCTGCCTATGTCTCTGCATGCAGCTATGATGGCGTTAATGGGAAGACTAATTAAAATGTAGCTAAACATTTAAACCTCTTGATGTCATGTCACAATCAAACTTGAAATGGTCTGAAAACATCATGACTGTGGGGGGTTTAGTGCGCAATCAGCATGGAGATTTCAGGTCTGTGAACAATGTTTACCGAGCTTAATGACTGCTGAAAATAAGTCGACTATTAAAAAGAAAGGTTAAAAATTAGTTCACAAATAATAAATATTGTTTAGATTGTTACTGCTTTTATTTATTATTTTGGAATGAATGTAAAAGTGCATAAAAACACTACCTTGATACAATTTATATTTGGTTTTAATAAATAGAACATGCAAAAATACAAAATGGAATTGCATTTGGTCTCTTTTTATTTAAGTTAAGTTAAATTTAGTTTATTTAAATAGGAAAATGAAGTTTCATTGACATAAATTTACATTTGATATACAGTATATAAAACATGTGAGGACTATGCCTCCTTATTTTAAAACACCGCCACACACCACTGATATAGTCTTGCTCACACTGATATACATCCCTTGCAGAATCTGTGTAAATGAATAACTCTAACAAAATAAGAGGGATCGTACAAAATGCATGTTATTTTTATTTTATTTACTGTCCTCATATTTTACATAAGCATAGTTATATAAGTATATAGTTTACATATAGTCCACAACACAAAACAAAATAGCTGAATTTATAAAAGATGACATACAGTTGATTCTTACTGTGTGTGTCATTACACTGTAAAAAATTATTTAGAAAAAAAGTTACCTGGTTGCCTTAAAATTTTGAGTTCATTGAAATTAAAATTTTGAGTTAATACAATGAACATTTTTTGAGATTCGACAACATTTATTAAAATATTATTACAAGATTTTGTAAGCATATTGGGTAATTGTGTGTGTTTTATTTCTGATGACGCAGTGAAACATGCCAAATAGTGCTATTTTCATGATTTATCAATTTTTTTTATGTGGTTCAGATACAAAAATATTTTGAGTTTCTATTTATCAAACAAATTTCTTTCATTGTATCGACTTTTTAGAAATTTTTAATTTCTATAAACTCAAAATTTTAAGGCAACCAGGTTACTTACTTTTTTTAAGTTAAACCAACAAAAAACAACACAATTTGTTTACAGTGTACCTGGATAATGCGCAACATAAGTCAATTGTGTGTCCTGAGCGGGTACGCTGCCCAATGTTCTTCAGAAAAATCCTTAATTTTCCAGAATTTTTTGCACATTTAAACCCTTTCAGTGAATTTTGACATCCATATTTTTAGACTTTTGCGGGACTCAAACACAACTATTACAAAAGATTCAAACATTCACTGATGCTCCATAAGGAAACACAATACATTTAGAGGGATCTATATATGACAAAAAATGTACATAAATCATATTAAAATCATAATTTTGACTTTTATCAGGTTTTTGTTCATCATAATTTTGACTCAAAGTTTTAATTAAGATATAAGATGTAAAAATCATAATAATTTAAAAAAGATAAGATACTAAATAACACTCTTAAATACAAAGGCTCCAAAATGGGTTTTTCACATTAATCCCATGGGTTCCTTGAGCCTTTAGTGAACAGTTCTTAAAAAAAGCCATATTTACTTAATTTGAAGAACATTTAAAAATTCTAAAGAGCCTTTTTCTGATATAAAAAACCTTTTGTGCAATGGAAAGATGCAATGGATGTCAAAGTTTCTTTATGGAACCATCAATGCCAAAAAGAAACCTTCATTTATAAGAGTGAATTATGACTTTGTCAAGATTTTGGTACTGAATGACCTTAAAGTTTGGTTTGTGTTATTAGTCTGAAAGATGTCCTCTGAACTCTTTATCACCTAGCGACAGTAATAAACATGCAGCTATCCTCCAGTTCTCACCTTCATAACAGCAGTGTTTTGCTTTCACACTGTGGTTTGGAACAACATAGCACAGGCTGAATTTCAATTTGCACACAAAAAAAAGTATATATTTAAAAAATACACATCTGTAAAATACAGTGTGCCAGATTAGGATTAGTACTTTAGCATGTCATGTGTTTCATTCAGAAGTGACCATGCCTGATTTTTGTATAAGTGAGACCTTCAAATCTTTACAGGGTTTAGGAATTAAAGGTCAATTCTGTCTTCATTGGCATTTCAAAACCAAATAAACTTCAGTTCCCTTCACACAAAGTCTGGTGCGGCAAAAAAAATCTAGACCATCATGGCAGTTAGAAAGATTTATTGGCCTTAGCCACAAAGAATCCTGGGTAAAAGCCAATCCATAGCTTGTATTCTATTAAATGTAAAGCCTACTTGTAGTGTACTTCAAATCTTAAAAATGTACTCAAGAAAGAAACATCCCTTTTTCAGGATACTGTATTTTAAAGATAATTTTGTATAATCCAAAAACAGTCCTTACGGGATAGTTCAACCAAAGATGAAAATTTGCTCTGTTGTTTTACTCACCCTCAGGCCATTCCAGATGAAGGTGACACTTTTTCCTCTTCAGTTGAATAGCAAAGAAGCTTTTTAGATGAAACTGTGGCCCTTGGTTATTCATATAATGCAAATCAAATAATGCATATCAATGGCGACTGTCATTATGATGATTTCATTGAGGTCATTGAGGCAAAATCTTTGCATGAAACTGATTATTATTTACAACATTAGTACCTGTTTTATAACAATAGTACATCCACAGCCTCTTCAAACGGTCCTGAGCGTTTTCACAGAAGTCTGGAGTGTGAGCTTCCGGTTACATAATGACGTATGTATGCTGTGTTTACTTACAAAAGAGGAGGACGTGTGTTTTGTACTGAGCATTAAAATGGTACTTACTGGTGCTTATACTGGATGCCGCAACCTGTATACAAATGATGTTCACTTTCAATTTCTTTGAACAGATTCAGCTGGTGCGCATTATTATGCAATAAGACTCAAGACTGTCATGAACACACTCAGGACTGTTTGCCGTACATTTGTTCATACAAATATTTACACATACAAACCCGATTCCAAAAAAGTTGGGACACTGTACAAAATTTGAATAAAACGGAATGCAATGATGTGGAAGTTTCAATTGTTCAATATTTTATTCAGAATACAACACAAATGTTTAATCTGAGGGGGAAATAAGTTTAAGAAATTAAGAAAATAAATTTCATGGCATCAACACATCTCCAAAAATTTGGGACAAGGCCCTGTTTACCACTGTGTGGAATCCCCTCTTCTTTTTATAACAGTCGGCAAACGTCTGGGGATGGAGTAGACAAAATTGCTCAAGTTTAGGAAGAGGAATGTTGTCCCATTTTTGTCTAATACAGGCTTCTAGTTGCTCAACTGTATTAGGTCTTCTTTGTCGCATCTTCCTCTTTATGATGCCATTGTTTTCTATGGGTGAAAGATCTAGACTGCAGGCTGGCCATTTCAGTACCCGGATCCTTCTTCTACGCAGCCATGATGTTGTAACTGATGCAGTATATGGTCTGGCATTGGAAAATGCAAGGTCTTCCCTGAAAAAGACGATGTCTGGATGGGAGCATATGTTGCTCTAGAACTTGGATATACATTTCAGCATTGATGGTGCCTTTCCAGATGTGTAAGCTGCCCATGCCACACGCACTCATGCAACCCCATACCATGTACTTCTAGATGATATATAATTAGATAATGTAATATTAATTAAATAAAAGCATCTTAAGTGTACCTAAGAGAGTGCACGTTCATAAACTGCTTCTTAACAGACTTAAATGCCAAAAACGAAACTTCTTAAAGGGCATAATAGTACCCTTTTAAATGCATTACATACATTTATATATCTATAGCAAGTGTAAAATTGTAAAAACTCATAATACCAATATCACAACAGATCATCAAAAGTTAACTTTTTTTTCAGTCGTGTTACAATATACAAAATCAAGTATCAAGTATCCTTTTCACTACACAAAATAAATTTCATTCACAGTAACCGCTTTCCTTAATTTCTCCACAAGTGTGGAATTTTAGGTGTGGAGTTTCACAAATGCCTGAAATTTGACAAACAAATCAGTTCTGTCACAGGTTCGAGCTTCTTTTATCTCCGCTCACTTTCTAAAAATCAAACACTTTCTTTCAGAGAGTTCTCTAGAGTTTGCCATCCATACATTCATCACATCCTGGCTGGATTACTGCAACTCCCTCTACTACGGCATATCAAAGACTCAAATCTCCCACCTACAAGTAGTTCAAAATGCTACAGCAATCTGAAGGGACATAAAAAAAAAGATCATGTCACTCCCCTTCTGAAATCCCTATACATTGGCTGCTGATTCACTATAGAACTGAGTTCAAAATCCTGCTACTCAAATCATCTGGTACCAACATACTTGACAAAATTACTCCACCCCTACACTCCTGAAAGAGGTCTTAGATTGGAGGATAAATTCCTCCTCCAGAACCCTAGAACCAGCCTAAAGACCAGAGGAAATAGAGCTTTTGAAGTGGCTGGCCCCACACTTTTAGAATAAACGACCTAATTACATTAGAACTTCTTCCACTTTATCTGAGTTCCTGTCTTAAAACTCTTTTTTTTCTTGGCTGTTAATGTGTATTTTGATCCTGTTCTTATGGTGATTTTAACTGTATGTTGCTCATTTACAGTTTTTTTCTGCTTTGGGTGTATACAGCATCTGAAAGCTGAATAAATAAGCTTTCCATTGATGTATTTGGCCGAGATACAACTACTTGAAAATCTGGAATCTGAGGGGCAAAAAAATCGAAATATTGAGAAAATCACCTTTAAAGTTGTCCAATTGAAGTCCTTAGTAGCGTATATTACTACTAATAATTAATTTCTGATACTGTATTTACAGTAGGAAATTTTGGATCATGATCTTTACTTAATGATTTTTGACATAAAAGAAAAATATATAATTTTGACCCATATTGTGTGCTATTGCACACAATTATACCTGTGTGACTTATGACTTGTTTTGTGGTCTAGGGTCGCATTTGTCTATTATTAAATCCAGCTGAATTTAATGGTCAATTAATCGTTTGTACACCTATAGATTTCTATAGATATTTTTTTACAAGAGGTGCCATGGTTTTTGTGGTGCCACTATTTATGCCTAAAGTTTACTTTACTGCAATGTGAACTCAATCTCCCACCATGCGCCTGGAAGCAAGCTTTTTAATGTAATAATCCTCACTTATCTGTTCTATACTGGTTATTAACTACAACGCTTTAGTATAATGTTGATGTACAGTATACATTTAGTTGAAGGTCATGTGTGGAGTTTTGCTCAAGTTTGTAATTAATCACTGTCTATGAGCCTCCTATGGGGTTTTTATGTTCTATCTGTTGTTCTGAGGCTGTCCATATGTTTTGGTTAAACTCTTTTGGAAATGTACTTTATTTAAAAAAATGATTGACCCACAATCTGTATGTTTGACAAACGTAAGCTCATGCCACATACTTAAGAGTACCTGGAGTTGAAGGAAGTACATCCTGAATAATTTAGTTTTGAGTATTTTTCAGTTGAGGTTTGGGCTCAAGCAAACATACCAAGTGCAAAAGTGACATTAATCTCTTAAGGGGGGAGAGGGGGGGGTCCTGTTAGGGAAGTAAACGAGGAGCTTTTAGCTTTAAATTCCTTGAGGACAGTACCTGACTGAGCAGCCAATAAGACCTCAATCTGTTTGACTCTCTTGAGATGGACACAGTATTGACAGCTGAGCTAGATCTGCCCTTCACCCGTAGGCAGTCTACAGCATGGATAAAGAGAGCACTTATTATTTTCCATGAGAAAGGCGCCAGTACAGCAGGGTTAAGGAGCTGTGCATAGCAAGCTGAATTTCTCTTGCTTAAATCGAACCAGTGCTGCTTGCAAACTTGACAGTGTTTTTGCTTTGAATGCACCCGTTCTTGTGAACAGTATACAAAGGATTGGACCTTTGAGGCATTGTAGGCTTCTGGGTGCCAACCTGAGAATTACCTACAGCATGACCCTTGGCTAATAAATCAAAACTTCTCCAATAGAGAATTCAGAAGTGTGAATTAAAATTTCATAACCATGAGTACCACTCAAAAAAAAAAAAAAAAAAATTGTGCCCATTACTGAGAGAAACCCTTTGAGCATTTCCCAAAACAGTCTATTTCTTTCCATGCCAGGTCAAACATTCAGGGCATTTTCTACATATACTCAAAAAAGGACATTAATATTTAATTTAGTGATGAATAAATATTTTGTGCCCACAAAACACAAAATTCAGCAGTTTCTTTCTGTTATCTTAATTAAGAGGGGGGGGAAAGAAGTAATTTCCCTCCTTCAGGCCCCATATATACATATTCGCTGCAGATGAAAATGAATAATACGATTTTAATAACTTAATATGTCATGGAGAAACCAGTGATTCGAAAATGAATAATTAACAGGCTCGTGGGCTCCTGCTTTACCTCATGGGCCAAATCCCATACACGCGGAAGGTGAGGGTAACACTACGGTGAGCGCAATATCACAGTAATAAACGTAGCAAAACAACCTCTCCGGGGTGATTTCTTTATTTATTTTTTTATGAAGCCCCACATGCAAATAAAACTGGAATGATATATTACGAAACGTATTTATGGGTATTATGGGTATATTTATTGTAAACGCATGCCAAAAAAAAAAAAATCATCTTTGTTACGCATGCACAATATTGTGCCAGCCCTCTTTCAAAATGAGACATCTTCGACATTATTTCAGGGGAAATAACATGTCATCCCCCTTTACCCTGAGGAGAAAATGTCAGCGTTTATGATATTAAACTGACATGGCAGGTCCAGTGACATGTTGCTGGTTGTTTTGCTGATGTCTACGAACATTTCCCCAAACCCCGCTGGAGAGGTGTATTACTTCATATGTCCCTCAGCCAGAGACCACAAGTCCTCGTCACTGCTACTGCATATGTGGAGGTAATAAATTTGGCTGAACAAGATTCAATAAAAGGGAAATGAAAACCGACAACGGGCATGTGACAGTTTGGTAATCCAAGGCAAGCTAGAAGGATTCCTCAAGTACACAGTCACTTGAATTTTGCCTTCCTCACCTGTTTGAAGGGATGGTTCATCCAGTTCTGCCAGGATTTATACACCATCGTGGTGTTCCAGACTGACAGAACTGCGACAGACTGAAATGTAATGTTGTTCTTTAGGGCTGGATGTCAAAACTGATTTGCTGATTCCTATTCGCAACCTCTCGATTTGGTTTGATTCCGATTTCAATTCCGATTAATTTGTAATTGATAGAAGTGTTTATAAATGTTTTTACTGTCACATTTGATCAATTAAAGGCATCTGTGCTGCTTAGAAATATGAATTTGTTTCAAAACTGACACCAAACTTTTGACTGGTGCAGTACTGTTTAAAAGCAGTTCTCTTTTTATGTCCTTCCCTAACGAAACAAAAATATGTTGCAGTATATTGGAAAATATCATGTAATACATTAGGCAATATATTCACATATATGGGATTTAATATTTATATTCTCCAAAATATTACAATATATGAAAGCGGCAATCATTTGTATATTTTGCAATATATTCCAGGAATATATAATATTGTATAATACCATCAATATATTATTCCATGTATTTACAATATATTATAATATATTTCAAAATAATATATTGGTAAATATATTTTCATTTCGTAGGGGTTTTTCGAGCGTTATATTCATTGGTCACTGTTTGCGGCTTCATGGCAGAAAGAAACTCGTATGGAATTGGAAACGAATCTTATGTGAACACACCATGGTCACAGAGTGACCTACTGGCCCTGATTTGTACCGCTCTGGAAGTCAGCGCACCTACCCCTGCTATCACAGTAAATCAGCCTTCAACACATTGCATCATTAATCGCTGGAGCGTGTCTGTGGCGCACATTACATTACATCTCTTCACCGGTGAGACGTAGATGCAGAAATGATGGCGTCATGGAGAAAGTAAAGTGGCAGAACTTTGAGAAACAGGCAGAGCAGAGCAAGAGCAAGTTTACTGCTTTGAGGAGTCTACTGTGCAATTACACTCTACCACTGAGGGAAGTGCACTAAAAGCCTGGCAAAGTGTTCACTCGGAGAGAATGTGTCAGAGCGATAAGGTATCACAACAATGCTCAAACCCGTAATCCAGACCTCCCTAGACTGATTCCGGCTCTTGCTTTTTGATCCATGCAAAATACAGAAGTGTTCTGTCTTTGTGCCTGTCCCTTGATGTCAGAATAAATCTGCTCTGTTACTGCGCCGTTTCAGAATAAATGTTTAACATCTTGTCTTACTTGCTGTTTCGCAGGTCGAAATCCCCTCTGACCTCAAGATGTTCTTCTGGACGTGTTTTTGTTACCCCCTTGCTTCGCTTAGTGTCTTATGCTAAGCTGAAGTTAATTTCTCTGTCTCTCTCTCTGTCTCTGTTTCTCTGGATACAAAGCTCTGGGTGAGCATCACCAGCTGTGTGTCTTTCTTTGTTAGACTGATGACTGATGGTGCGGTTTCTTACATTTTTATTACAGTCTCATTACTGTCAGACGTATTCCTCACCTTTTTATTCATTTCTGTTTGTTTATTTAATATTTTATTAAATTGTTTTAATGGTTAATTAATTAATTGATTCCATTTTTAACTGCATCACGGTATGTTTTATAATTTGATTATGGATCAATAATTCAATTCAATCAGTTTCAGATTGGAAGTTGAACTTGAAATAAATTTAATTTGTATGAAGTTCATTAATTTTTATTCATTAATTAATTCTTACTGATCAGTTAAATTTAAATTATATAATTACATTTATTTCAATGATTTAGAAACTTTTGTGCATGATTTAGAATTTGATCTGGGAAAAATATTTTGTTATACTTACGGATCACATCAAAATGGTTTGACTTTCTCCTGTGCAACATAAAAAAATATTTATATATAAAAAGAAAGATCATATACATACATACATACATTGGAAGCTTAGTTACCAACATTCTTCAAAATATTTAATATATATATATATATATATATATATATATATATATATATATATATATATATATATATATATATATATATATATATATGTATGTATTTTTTTCTTTTTCTTTTTTTTTTTTTTGCTGTTTTACCTGACCCGTGAAAGTATTCTTATTAGTGTAACAATTAATTCAATTAACATCATATTAAATAATATTTCTGACTACTTATTTTAGCTTATTTATTTAGTTTAATTAAGCTTTTTTTCCAAAGTTCAATCAGACCTTTGCATTATTTTTATTGTTTTCAGCTGGCATTATACCACACTAGTCTGTACCCTTTGCTTATAAAGCAACGGATGCACAGTCGTGAAAGTTACAGCGCAGGACTTGAATGAGAAAAAGCCTCAAAACAAGCAAGTGACTCAACAGCGGAATTAAAGACCATCTGCTTCAGCTGATTTATCACAGAGGAGCCGAGAGAGAGACAAGAGCAGAATTAGCAATGCAAATACAGGCCAAGGATCAGCTAAAGTACAAGGGAAAGGACATGCTGTGTGATGGTAATAATAAATTTGACTCCGGTTCTGTGCCACATGGGGACTACGGCCACTTACGCAACTGCCTCAATGACACACAGAATATCATTTTTCATCCAATTTCAACCGTAATAATAGTTTACCTGCATAAAATCAGTTTAATATTAACATTGTACGGGTTTGCAGAGTGGGATCTACATTTACCTTTGTTTGTCTTTTTTGTAGACTGCAGTGTGTATTTCTGTAAAATATATGATCTGCAAGCAGTTCTTTTTAAAATGCTTTTCTCAAAAACAGCTCTGTAAGCATACGTTCAAAAACATGAATACTTTTTTATTGATTTCATCCACTCCTGATGGCTATCTAAATGATGTATGAAGCGATGGGTCATATTTAACGAAGCGCTTACCTTCACTGATTCACCATATAGGGAAGAAGAGAAAAAATATTTAATTAGATTAGCTCCCTACAGGCCCATCATGAAGTAATGATATAAGAAGAACAAACTCCCAAAAAAAGGTTATCCTTTGCATGTCTTTTCTAAGGGAGATTTTGGGTCTCAATAGACTCCTCGCTGTTACTGTAAATTAAACAATAGGGAAACAAGAGCCAGTCTTCACCACGGTAATTAGTGAAAAAATAATTCATGCAGCTCTCACAGTAGGCATCTGCTTTGATATCTCTCTGCTGATCTTTATTTTCAGCACAGCTTTATTAGAAAAAAAACTGTGCTCAATGGCTGCAATTTTGAATAGCACGGGGTGCCTTTAGATTTATTTTGCGTTAATTGCAGGAAACATGAAACATGCACGCATTGTTGTATCCACACCATGATAGAAACTGAGAGTTAGACAAGTGATGCTGAATGCAGATGAGGAGGACAATTGGGTATTCATCTAAGATCATGCATTACACATGACCTCTCCTAAGTAAACAACTGCTGTCAGAGTGTGCACCGTGGCGGCATATTTTCATCTTTTGTCATCTCGCATGCGAAGAACTCTTTGGAAGTGCCGTGGTATAGATTATAGCTCTTTGAATTTCTATTTTCCTAAAGTGGTCGTGTGTGTCTGTTGCTATGTAACACCGAATTACAGTGCTTCGTTCTATCAAGGATTCAGTTAGGGGTCTGTGATCTGTTAAAAAAAAAAAAAAAAAAAAAGGAATCAAACTTGTTGACAATGCCTTATGCAGATTTCAAATACGAAAATCCATCTGTAATCCATGGATTTAACCAATTTTTTTCCTCTTTCTTTCTAGTATTTATTTTAAAAAAAATGTTTTTTTTTATTTTACACATGTTTTATTTCCAGTATCATAAGGACTTTTTTTCTGGAAAGGATCACACATTAGCGTTTAGTCATTGGTGATGAACTGTTCTTCTCTATTTTAAGCCTGATTGACTGAATCATGAATTTTTCTGGCATTATAGAGGCTATAAAACAAAATCCTCTGTAGTCTTTTAATACAAAGCCCCTGCCAAGCAGCCGTCATCTATTAGACATGTGATTATAGTCATTACAACTATTCATGGTGACTTGTCTCACCTTTTCAAAGACATTTTGCTTTTTGTTTGTCAATTTTTAATATTATGTCTCTCTTTTGCCAAAGAGTGTCAATGGAAAAAATTATATGGGTGGAAGTATAAATAAACAAAATGCCACAGTGGCTTATAATCATAAACTTATTCCATTTTGAAGTGCCAACAAACTGCTTTTTTTCACATAATCCACATTACTGCATTAATACTACTTGGGCTCACAACAAAGCATGTTCCTTTTTTCACACTGTAACATCTAGAGACTGTTAGCAGTAAATAAATGTAAGTGAGAGCCTAATTAATTAAAAGGATGATGTGAATGACCTGTGGGCCTGTTTTGATCAGATTCCACCAAGCAGCTCAACGGATCTGTGGGTCGCCTCTAGACCGGGCAGTGCAATGCCTTCACCATAACCTGGCTTCATTACGGCTCAGTAGCTGCCTAACCACTGTTCTGTGTGCAATCAACATGCTAATGAAGCCTTCCTAGAAGTTCCTTCAGCCATGGGGGACAGAATTCATCAGGCCTCCTCTGGTTTCACACCGCTGATTACAACCACTACACTAAGAATGGGTAACATGCTGCCGAACTGAGGTGAAGATTTAGTTTTTTTCTTCAGCATTAATGCTTTTGTTGTTGTTGTTGTTGTTACTTCTGTCTCACGGTTGATTTCAATTCAAACTAACGGGTTTCAATTTTTATTTATTTTTGTGAGGGACACATTAAGCCCTGACCCATCGAGACATGGACTCCACTAGACCTCTGAAGGTGTGCTGTGGTATCTGGCCCAAATTTTAGCAGCAGATCCTTTAAGCCCTGTAAGTTGCGACGTGGGGCCTCCATGGATCAGACTTGTTTGTTCAACACATCTCACAGATGCTCGATTGGATTGAGATCTGGGGAATTTGGAGGCCAAGTCAACAACTCAAACTCGTTGTGCGCCTCAAAAAATTCCAGAACCATTTTTGGTTTGCATGAAAGGGTGAACATGTCTGCAACAGTGCTTAGGTAGGTGGTAAATCTCAAAGTAACGTCAACATGGATGGCAGGACCCAAGGTTTCCCAGCGGAACATTTCCCAAAGCATCACACTGCCTCCACCAGCTTGTCTTCTTTCACAGTGCATCCTGGTGATGCATCTGATGCTCACGTGCCCACTGTTGCCGCTTTCGGTAGGGGTCAGCATGGGCACCCTGACCTCTCTGTCAGAACCAGCATTAACTTCTTGAGCAATCTGAGCTACAGTATCTTGTCTGTTTGATCGGACTACATAGCCATCCTTCGCTCTCCATGTGCATCAATGAGCCTTGGCCGCCCGTCGTGAGTTCACCACTGTTCCTTCCTTAGACCACTTTTGATAGATACTGACAACTGCAGACTGGGAACACCCCACAAGAGCTGCAGTTTTGGAAATGCTCTGACCCAGTCGTCTAGCCATCAGAATCTGGCCGTTGTCAAACTCGCTCAAATTTTCCTGCTTTCAACACATCAACTTTGATAATCAGTGTTATTCACTTCAACTGTCAGTGGTCATAATGTTATGCCTGATCGGTGTGTAATATGTCTGTCAAAGAGCCTTTAGAGGGCTTAAACTAAATTTGCAAATGTTGAAAAGAGGACTGAGACAAACCCACATATAAGGAACTGCAGTAATGCAGCCAGGATGTAAGTGCATGAATCACCAATTGTAATTAAAACAATCTAGCAGCTGGCCAGCATTTCCACCCAATCAAAAAAATGTCAAATGAAAAAAAAATGTAAAGATGAGTTTTTAAAAGTAAAGATGAGATAAAAGGTCATGGTAATATAAGATCATCCTGTAAGTTTAAGAGCTGAAAATATCCTTGTTAATCAAAGAAAACTTTTATAGACACCAGGCCCAGAAAACGATCGTGTTCGCATCTTGAAGTCATCGACTGACGAAACTCCGCCTCTACAGAATAATAAGCATGTGTAATTCAGTAGCCACGCCCACCAACCCATGGAGCTGTTCGGACTGCGCTAGCCAGCAGCAATAAACATGCTGAAGAAGATAAGATATTGTGGAAGAACACAGCGCTTTGGAGAGAGCCTCAAACCAGTGTAGAAAATAGCGCATTACTTATTAGTTATGATGTTTTTGAATGTAAAATCATTCAGCTCAGACAACAATATAAAAAAAATGTATTTTGCCGGTTCATGACACCTTTAAATCAATTAATCTTCCTCCCCATGACCTTTTATTTGCTTTTAGTTTATTGATTTTGATATGTTTATTGCTTGTTTTGAATTTTTTCCTTTTTCTAGTATAGCTTGTTTTACTTTCATTTATTTTCAATCTTTATCAGCACTTCTAATATCATGATGAAGACTACAGATATAAAAATTCAGACGCAAATATTTTGTCATGCAATTTTCACAACCCTATGAGAATTGTACAGATGAATGTCTTCATTCATTATGTCTGTCATTATCATAAGAGCAGATGACACAATGATTGACGTTTAATCGGGAGGAAATTCATTCAACACCCACATCATTTTGATCTGTCCGGTGCGTTATTCTTGGCCATAATTAACAGCAGCTCAGAAACAGCAACACTGGGGTGATAATTGTTGGTGACTACTTATTTTCATATTTCAATGTTCTCTCTGTAATTAGCTTGTTGACATCATACAAAAAATCCTAGCTGTACTTAAAGCTGAAAAACATCATATCATATAAGTAATTAAAAACAGCCTGATGATTTTAACAAAACATTGCTTGGGAGATTTATCCGTAAGGCTGTGGTGAATGATAAATAAGCTTGTTCGAACAGCAGCAACACATGTAATATTCCATAATAATTGGCATGGTGATATGTATGAGAACATTTAAATTCACATCCGAATCTCCACTCCTGCACCCCAGTAATTCCTGGAGGAATCTTTGTAAATGTCAATGATACCCTTTCGGAAAATCCCATAGCATGTTTTTGAAAGACTAATGATGTAATTTGCAAGTAATAGGTGATGTTTAGGCAGTATCCATGTGCAATATCCATTAATTATTCATTATTGTGAGTTTAATGCAGCTACATGACAGCAATGTCCAAACTGACCTGTAAATAACTAGAGACAGTAAAATAATTAGAAGATATGCTTTGCATTCTTCTACGGAGACAGGATGAAGAACCCATGCCGTTTTATTGCCCGTGGTATTTGATATTTTTGGCATCACTTTCGCTCACCCAAATTAATCTAGAACCATGCAAAATGCGTATCTTCACTCAATGACGCTTTAAAACTCTTCTGTCTTGCTGCAAGTAAAAAAAATAAAAATGTCAAGCTTCTATTGGCTCAGACATGACAGATTCATGGAGCAGAGAACGAGAGAAGTCTCTGAATCACTGAACTGTTACTTAACAGATTTTCCCAGAATTGAACGGCTGACTCTTGGGTTAATAGACCAAGACACTTCTGACCCGAAGTAATGTTGCTCCAAATCAACAACTATCAAAGAGTCAGTTAAAACCGTTCACTGTGCTCATGAACTGAAGTGTCAGAGCAATATAGAGTAGCTTAGGTCATGTAAGCATGATGTCGATGTTGATAGACACTGGAGAGTTTGTTTTCAGACATCGGCTCCTTCAGCATTCTCCTGTTTGATGCATAACAAATGGCAGAAAAATAAATAAAACATAGGTAGACAGTGGAAAACCGATGTAGACTTTACAAGTAGGCCTCATTGATTTTGACGGTCAGTCGGCTGCAAACGTGTGCTTGATGGAGCGGGAATTAAATCAGTGTTGACTGGAGGAGATTGGCGAAGGTTAAATGACAGATTCTGTGTTTTTCAACCCATTCCTTTCTAAAATGGTTGTTTCTGATCATGAATTATGGCCCTGTAGCACAATGATGCTTATCATAGAGTAAAATATTTTTTTAGGCCTTTCACCAAGATTGAATGCAGTCACATGCTTTCAAACCTTCCAATATTATTCACGGCAACATTAAAAATGAGTTTGGATCCGTGCATTTATCATTTAAAAATCATGCATTTTAAAGCACACTGTTTTCTGTGAGAGAAAAAAAAAAGCTGACTTGTGTGAGAATCTGCAGCTTGCTTACATTTTATGCTTAAAAAAGTAATACAATTGAGAGAGAAAAAAACTTATTTAGCTTTATTAAAAAAAGAAGCTGAAGGCGGTACTCATACTCATTTAGGCAGAACTCATCTGTCCCTGCTTTTTCTGTCAGTGGATCGGTTTGTGTACAGTCTGTTTATTTTAATTACCAGTGGTGGAGTGTGTAAAGGCTTGATTGCTTTCACACTGAAAACACCACTGATTAAAGGAAGCCAGTGCGCTTTTGATAGATCTACCCTATCGGATTTTGATTCATGCCATCGGCTGTGGCTTTAACTGGTGTCTTTTATGTGCTCAGGGTAAATAGTTTGTTTACTAATGAATGGCAATTTTGGCAAGACACTCTATCCCATCAAACAGTGCCTGCAGTCAAATAAAACCACTGCAGCAGCCAGACACAGGGATAGTTCTAATGAGAGGAAATTAAACATCAATGCAGAGCAGTGTGCTTAAATAACCTGCCCATGAGCTTTCAGCCACCAAACACACAAGTCTGAGGAAAAGAGTACAGGCTTGTCAATTTCATCTCACCACATTTACTACTTCTTCTGATGCCAAAGGGAATCGTTCAATCGTTCTTTGTTTAGAACAGGTTGCTACATTTAAAAAAAAAAAACTTGTTCAGAAGCTAATTTTTACTTAACTTAAATGAACACACTGACTTTTGGGGACTTTAGCTTATTCACTGTATCCCCCAGAGTTAGATAAGTCCACACATACCATTCTCATCTCTGTGCGAGCCATAAATCTGTCTGACGCGCCCATCGCTAGCCTAGCTTAGCACAAAGACTGGAGCTAAACGGCTCCATCTAGCCTAATGCTCAATAAGTGACAAAATAATGCCAACATTTTCCTATTTACATGTTGTGATGTGTATAGAAACACACATCTATACACACTGCAGTACCATGGGTACAGTGGCGCAATGATATTACGCAGCACCTGAAAATAGGCTAACTTCCGTCAACATAACCATCGTGTCGACCTGCTTGAATTGAAAGTGTGCTGGCGACTATTTTTGAGGCGCTGTGTAATATCATTGCGCCTCTGCACCCATGGTACGGCAGAAAAGTTATTTGATTATTACGCAAGAATAAGAGTATAGTCCCTAGCCATATCGGTCTAGAAAATCACAACTTTTAATTTTTCCCTCGGTCTTAGTACACGATGTAACTACACATGGTAAATGGTAAATGGACTGCATTTATTTAGCGCTTTTAACAGACCCTATGGTCATCTAAAGCACTTTACATTTTGCCTCACATTCACCCATTCACACACGACGGCAATCTCAGCCATGTAAGGCACCATCCAGCTCATCGGGAGCAGCTGGGGTTAGGCGTCTTGCTCATGGACACCTCGACACTTGGTCAGGTGGAACCGGGGAATGAACCACCAAACTTTCAGTTTGTAGACAATCTACATGAACCACTGAGCCACTGCCGCCCTATTTACATGTACATCACCTGTTAACATGTACATCACATGTAAACAGGAAAATTTTGGAGTTATTTTGTCACTTATTGAGCAGTAGGCTACACCTTTAAAAATAAAGTTGCCAGGAAGAACCACAAATGGGGGTTCACAGTGATGCCATAGAAGAACCATTTTTGGTTCCCCAAAAAACGTTTTGTGAAATGTTCTTTAAAGAACCATTTTTTTCTAACCATTTTATCGTCTAAAGAACCACTTCAAAGAACCTTTTGCACAATGGAAAGGTTCTTTGGATATTTAAGGTTCTTCATGGAACCATAAACACTGCCAAAGAACCATTTAAGATTCTTTATTTTTAATAGTGTCGATGAAGCCGTTTACCCAACACATTCTCACACCCAACTCGTCACATATGGACGCTTGACCCGGACCCCTTGTCGTCACTTTTCAACGAACTGGGCGTACCTTTATCGTCAATTTTCGACGCGCTGGGTGCTCCATTCATTTCAATGAGAAACCTTTGGCGTCATACACAGACGCACTGGGAATGGGAATATTATCGTCATGGTGAAATTTATTTTTTGATTTATTTATTGAAATTATTTATTGGTTTATAATTTTGCCATTATGACATGTTGGAGTGTGCGTCTCAATTAAATCAGCAAGCATAATTTCATTTATTTTATTTACGCTATTTAGACACATTTTAACATGATTTCATTTACATTCATTTTATTTACGCTATTTAGACACATTTTAACATGTAACCCAACCCCACCCCATCCCTAAACCTACCCATTTGTGTGAACATGATATAAAACACAGGATATAACATACGACTGCATCCACAAGTTATTCAAAAAAGTTAAATAATCCAAGTTTTCCGAGGCCAAACGATTGATTTGCATGAAGAAAATCCCCCAAATCGATCAGCATCTCCATCCGCCGAAGATCATGAACACATCAAATTTCAAGTATTGCCGCCCGTACTTCAGATTTCATAGTGAAACGGCATTGGCTTTCATATGTCTTGTGACCGATTGCGTCATTATGTCAGCATTGATTCTAAAATGTCATTGGCTCTCCTGTGTCTTGTGACCGATTGCGTCATGCTCAGGAGTCTTTTGAATTATTTGAATGAGATATGAATGAGTTCGTTCACGGGGTAGCGGGATCATCATTTCAGCGATTAAAACATCAAGATCAACTCTGTTCTTCACATGAAGACATCGTATGACTTCAGAAGACTTGGAATGCAACATGAGCTAATTCTTTTATACTGTTTTGGTCAGATTTTGCAATAAATACTTGTGACTGTACATTTATTTGTCTGGTATGTGTGTTAAGATGTGGGTAGGTTTAGGGTAGGAGTTGGGTTAGTTGCTCCAAAATATAAAAGTAGCCTTTAAATATTAATAAAATCATGTCTGCTTTTACAAACGCAAAGAATTAAACGCGTCTGTGTATGACGCCAAAGGTTTATCATTGAAATGAATGGAGCACCCAGCCCGTCGAAAATTGACGATAAAGGTACGCCCAGTTCGTTGAAAAGTGACGACAAGGGGTCCGGGTAAAGCGTCCATATGTGATGAGTTTGGTGTGAGAAGGTGTTGGTTTACCTCCAGTCTTTGTGCTAAGCTAGGCTAGCGGTAGTGCGTCAGACAGAGTTATGGAACGCATGGAAATGAGAATGGTATGTGTGGACTTATCTAACTCTGGGGGATACGGTGAATAAGCTAAAGTCCCAAAATTTGGCTTGTTAAAGTTTGCCTATTTTCAAAGCAGAATTGTATTGTTACATGTCAGTAGTATATGTAAATGAACAGTGTGTGCTCTTTCTATATGTTACCTACACCCAGATCTAGCCAACTATTTTGTCCATTTGTCCATGTGTCTATTTTTGTCACCCGATAGACTTTTGCCAGCTCAAAGGTATTTTCTAAAAAACTATGGTACTTTTTAATTTTTGCATTCACACAAAGTAAGACAACAGTATGAAACAATGGTTCAACTGGAAACAACTGTCCATATAGTGCAGTTACCACTCATCCGGGTAACTGAAACATCTATTCATATGTTGTTTTATTATTGCACCTCACTTATTAATCAAAATTACCTTGGATTACTTCAGTATATTAAAGTCTAAAATTGAGCCTATTGACTTGTGGTGAACAATTCATCCATGCAAGTTAATCCACAAGATGAATAAAGGTTTTCTTCATAATCTTTAGTCAAAATCTGAACATATGCTTAACCTCTGTATTGGCATTCCTTCTTATGACGTTATTCTGTAAGTCTGATGTGATCCCTATCTATTCAATATCCAGTTTCACTTGGAAATATGTCACAATAGAGAAGTCAATAATAAAATTCGGTTCACATTGACTTTAATATTACTGATATACAGGACAATGGTTTTATAAAAATATAAATGAATTTAAAATCAAAGATATGTTTAAAGGCAAATTTATTTTATCATATTTGAGTGTGTTGAAAGTTATGTTATAATGCTACACTGAACGTTTGCTCAGCAGCTACTATGAAACAATTGTTGCACACTGCAGTAAGCTATCGATATTAGGCATGGTAAAACATGGTACTCGTGGTAAATCAAGAAAACTAGATTTAAACGATAAGACTAACAGTGTTAAGCTGTATGACAATCATTAGTTTTCTGTCTATGAATTTATTCAAACAGTTGATAATCATATTGAGGGTTGAGGGTATTGAGGGTATGATGTCATTGCCATTGATGTTGACACAAGTCAACAAAATGTATAACATTGTCATATTGTGCCTTTAATGTCAATTTGGTGAGTAATAAGCTGGATAATGTAGAATTAGCAGGCCATTATCATGAAATAATCCCCTTCAGGGCGATACAAGACAACTACGGGTTCAAAAAAGGTGAATAAACAATGGCAGATGGATTTGAGAAAGAAAAGGCACCATAGAAGAAACTATTCCGTTAGCGTGACCACAAGAGACTTCCCCTAATTTGCAAAGCAGACTAATTTATACAGCATATGAGTCAATCCATCCTGTCCCTGCCAACCAAACACTGAATGACATGTAGTGACATGTTTTCAAACGCTATCTATCGTTCTTTGCCTGCAGAAGGAGCGTGTGTCAGAGAGAGATGACAAAGGACATTTGTCAGAATAATAAGGGTGACGTTTATTTGTCAGACCGCAGGCAAGGTGAGCTCCAGAGTGATCATTAGAGCTTTGGCCATGTCTGGACGCCTCTAAATATTCTCTCGGCTCACGCAAAGATCTGTCTCCTGGCCAATGAAAAGCGCACTGAAGCTGGACTCCACATTTGCAACACGTCCAAATGCTTGTGATTCTCTTGGCATAAGTCACATGAAGGACAATTACAGTGTGTTATGTATCTGAGAAAGAGGGAAGTGCAAATAATAAAAAGGTAAGTTATTTGGAGTCGTAACAGTACAGCTAAATGTATGTTTTGCACAAGCGGCAACCTCCCGCGGTCTCTCTTGAAGCCAATACGTAAGTAATTTAAACTGCAATTCATCGACTGGCCACTAGGGACAGGCTCCAGAAAGGAGCAGAATCTCATTGAGCCCCATGTTAAAATGCACAATTTTACAGCAGGAAAAAAACATGTTTACAGCCTGGTACAAATTGTGGTTTTGAGCTATACGGCTAATTTTGCCCTTCATGACAACTGTGAGGGGGGTTAATTTTTTTATAATTAATTCGTTTACATTATATAAAGCCTTAAAGTTCTGCATAATTAAGGGTATGGTTACTTTGATTGACAGGTGGATAGCCATTTATAGGCTGTCTATAGTAATTGCGTCACCTAAGCTCCATCCACATCTCGCCTCTCTGTTATCCAGGTGTGACGCGCCAGCTCGTCTCTACTTTACGCTTCAGAATGGCTTATCGGAATCCTATAGGTGACGTCACAGACACTACGTCCATATTTTTTTACAATTTATGGTTTTGCATTGGGGATAAAAGAGCCCGATCTCACGAATATGCGTATAAATAGTACAAGTGTGCAATCTCGTGGAATGTTTAGCCAAAATGAGTTTGGCGTGCTTATGGTAAGCAGTTTTTTGCGTGCATATGATACGCACTTTATGGCGTATTATACATATGAACCACCCACCCCACCACCCCCATCCTACCCAAGAGCACGTCATATGCCCACCATAAAGGGGATATCATATGCACACCATAAAGGGGATATCATATGCACACCATAAAGGTGATATCATATGCACGCGAAAAACTGCGTAGCATATGCATGCCAAAACTCATTTTGGCTATACATTTTGGCGTATGTGATCGTGTTGGGATAAAAATATACCTGTTCAGAGGAGCTGTATATCCCTGTAAAGATTTACCTTAGCAAAGGGACCAGCATGGAAAGGCAAAACACCAAAGACCCGCGTTTGTAACTAATTGACTAAGATCTGAGTTGGTTATTTGCATTTTGTAGTTTTGTTTATTATCTGTCCTCGGCTTTCTCATTAGGGCCAATCGACTCCAACCCTGCCACTGTGTTATTGTGCCTGCGTCAGTGGGGCTGCTATAAATTAGCCATATTTTCTCTCTGAGTCTTGAAACTTGCAACACCGTGCACAGCATCTGCCAACTTTGAATTAGTTGGGAAAAACTACCTTTTAACAAGAAAAGAAAATGATTAACATAACTCAATATGGCAATTAAGATAGAAGAAAGGGCAGAGAGGCTGGTGACGTCCCCATGTGTCCTGAGGGACAGTTAGCTCCAGCATTTTGATGTGTCTCTCCAGGTTGAGCCAGTTCAGCTCATCTCCAATTAGCTGCGAATGTCCCCCTGATTAAAACCAGCCCAACAGTCCCCAACCCCTCATTATCCCGACCCCACATTTTTACACATTGCTCGCGATGCACTTATCTCTCCCCAGATATACAGCTGACTTTTAATTACCTCGCTCACTACAGTGCCGCCCGTTGATAAGTTTGAAGGACAGCCTGCTCTGGGGTATACGGCAAAAGAGCAAGGAGAGGAAGCAAAAGCGGAAGAGAGGGCTAGAGGTATCGGGAGCCAAATGAAGGAGGAGAGGGAGACATGTCGCTCTCTGACAGAACATCACAGTGTCTAGGCAGACATTTCATTGCATTGCCTGTCTGTGATGTCTGAGTTCAAGCCTTTTGTTCTACGCCCCTTCTCTTCGTGTGGTCTCCGAGGTTACGGTGACAGAGTTTGTCAGAGAGTATATGAAAGTTATCAGCGCCAGATAGAAACTTGTCAAGGTCCAGCGCCTGATCATGTGACTTAACTGAAGGACGTTTCCATCCCAGAGGCATTGGAGAGTTATACATTATTGGCTGGCCTTTATGCTGCTCTCGCTGTCTGTCCGATTATTATATGTGATTTTGTTTAAAGTGTTTTTGTTATTCACGGCAAACACGTTTCAAAAATTAATATTTTTGATTAAATAAGCTTAATATCAGTGCCTGGCCTTGTGTCTGAATGGGAGCAAATCCCTCCAGCCATGTTCGGCGTGTAATTGTAAGCCTCTCAGAAGAGCTGAAGCTGTTATTGAAGTCCTATACCAACTTCTTATTAATGTTCATGGTTTTGTCATTAAATGCTCAATGAGAATGGCGCTCAGGCATCCGCATATTTGCAATGTGAATTATTTTATTTGTTTTCAATTCTAACCAGAATTCACTGTCCTATTAAAGTCTGCCTCAGAGTAAAAAAAATACAAGAGTTAATTGTGATATAAATCTTAAAATATAAGAATAGTCCATTGTGAGGTATAAAGATGCAGTTATGCGAAAAACTATTTAAATTGTGAGAAACAAAGCACACTGTGAGATATAAAGTTGAAATTACAAGTTTGAATTACCATCATTTTATTTAGTTATTATTGCTATTGTTTATTTTGTATTATTTATTTTGTAATACTTTGAGGCAGAAACAAGCTTCCATACAGTCCTTATCCTTAACTCTAAACTGCCCTAAACACATTTTATCATATCAATATTTCCATCAATATTACTGTATATGCTCCTTGATTTAAGCATGTGAATTTAATATTAGCATGCTCAATTTCTATTGGGCCCAATATGTGGAAATAAATAAGATTCTAAACTGATTTTCAACATTGTGACTTCAGCTTGAAACAGTCAGGTTAGAATACATGTGGTTTTATATATTTCATCATCATTGATTGCACACTTCATTTCTGTTAGCCTTAGTCATGCCATTTGACCACATAAACATGCAAATAATCACAGTACAAAGGAAATGTCATCAGTCTGCAAATGTGACTTGCCCAGCATAGGTGACAATGATGCTCAGACTGATCATCCAGACAAAATGTGTAAATGAAGCAACAATAACACAAGGGAATTGGAATAGGATTAGCCATACGGATGGAGAGGCACATGAAAAAAAAGGTCTCTGCGTGTGAAATGTCATCGTGATGACTGAGCAGGGTGGCATTTGAACCTTTGTTAGTACAGATGAATATGCTGTGACTCTAAATCATGAACGATAACCTTAGAGGATGCAAACACAGCTATAATATCCCTCATCCTTATCTCCTCTCAGCCTTCACAAGTGTTCAACTTCTGCAGCTGTTGACCCACCATATACACACTGTGTGCGCGCATCTGTGCGTGTGTGCGTCTCTGTCAAATTTCGCACTTTGCAGCAGTAATATAATGTGTGACTGCCTTAAATTCTCCTGGGTAGATCTCACAGTAGTTCATGTTTAGTAGTCAGCCTTACACTTTGTTAGACTGCCAAGTGTTATAGCTGTCTGTTAAGCAGTCCTGCTCCCGGTTTTCCAGCATTTGGTTGTTGACAGGTGTCAATGTTGCACATTTTTTACTATTTCTGGAAACCATCAAAAAAAATATTTTATAATTTATCCAGTAAGCATTTTATCATTTGGTACATGTTACACGGTAAAAAAAACACACATTTTTAAAGCAGCTGTGGTTACCAGACCTTTACTCTAAAACATACTATTGCAACATTTTATGTTTTACGGATTGAACTTAAAGGATTAGTTCTTTTCTAAATTAAAATGTACTCACTCCCATTTCATCCAAGATGCTCATGTCTTTCTTCAGCTGAAAAAGCTTTTTTTTTAGTAAAACATACCACCATTTTTCTCCATTTAATGGATTTCAATGGCAACAAATGGGTTGAAGGTCCAAATAAAGGAAGTTTCAAAGAGCTTCAAAGTGCTTCAGAGGGCTCTGTATGATCCCAGCCTACAAATAGGGTCTTATCTAGCAAAACCATCTGCCTTTTTTACAAAAAAAATAAAAAATAGGCCTACACATTTTATCTTATTTTTATACGGAGCCCCGCACATGAAATGCAGTAAAAAACTAGTAGGCAAAATCGTGCGCACAATTTACTATTTAGTTCCCTCGATTTATAAATCGTGCGCACAATTTACTATTTAGTTCCCTCGATTTATAAATCGTGCGCACAATTTACTATTTAGTTCCCTCGATTTATAAATCGTGCGCACGTTTTACTTATTCGTTCCCTCGATTTGCTAAAACGTGCACATTTAACTAGTTTGTTCCCTCGATTTGCTAAATCGTGCACATGATTTATAAATCAAGAGAACCAAATAGTAAATTGTGCACACGGTTTACCTTTTTTTTACTTGCATGTCATGTGCGGGCCTCCGTATTTTTAACCTCAAATGGGCGACATTTTCATGTCGTATAATGCCATCACGTCGGAAAGATCATACGCGTAACGTACATCTCAGTGTTAAAACAAAAGTTCAAAGATTAAATCAAATGCCCTTTACAAAATTAAAGGTAAAACAATGATGTCGGACAAGTTGGAACCTATAATAAGACCACAATAAGACCACATTTACAATAAGATCATGAGATTTTTGTGCACTGGGTTGGTACTTCCACCTCCATCACAGATGTGATCTTTCCAACATTAACAGCGATAAATGTTATTTAAACTATGTGCAAATAGTGGGAGATGTCATTTACACTAAGTGCAAATAGAATTAAATGGATTAAATTGATGCCGCCTTAATGAGACAAAAAAAAAATCACTCCCTGCACCTATACCAACAAATGCTTTTATTATTATTTAACATTTCATTAGGCACTTTATTTCCATTTTTAGAACTTTTTTTAATTAGATTTTTTATTGAAATTAAATTCCTTTCCGATGTGATATATGATGGATGAAGGGAGAAGAGCGAGCTCTGCAAAAGGCGTATTCGAAACCCGGGTCGATTGCGTCACAACCTAGTTTCTTGAGCCTTCACTTTACTGAAGACGTTGAATATATGTGTCTTTTTTTAACCTTGTTTGTTTCAACCAGGCATTGTTAGGCGGAGCTAATGCAAATAGCACTTGCCATCAAGGCACACTCTTCGCACTTGGTGTGAATAGACACTCCATTTCAGGATTAACTGATATATACCAACTTCCTGTTAAAGTTAGTTCAAGTACTAAAATCTTTTTTTGTATATTTACTATACACTGACAACCGCCAAAACACACAGGTGGTGCAGAAAAAGTCCCAAATTAAGAATTGAAGCTTATCACAAGTAGCTTTTCCACTAAGACACGTTTCACATGGGCTGTCATCTGATTTGCAGTGCTTTTTCGCAGCACATGTGTTCAGGTATCCATTAATCCATGTTAAACACATCCAAGGCCACAGGCTGTCAAGCACTCGTCATGTTCACGTGTGACTTATGGCGCACTGGAAACCACAGCAAGCGCATTCTCTTAATTAAACCGGAAAGAAGTACATGGGTAAAGATATAGTCGGCCAGTTATAACTGCAGCTCTTATTAATTGGAATGACACATAAATTGATCTTTAGGTAATTATTTTTCTCTAAACCATCAATGGTAACAAAATGTCCTGATGTTAATTAAGAGCAGTCCCTGAGCGTATTTCTAAAGGGGGACATTTTTCCGAACTAACAAGGTAGTCATATTAACAGGGAAGTTATGCAGACACTGTGTGTTGGGTATTATGAATTAGTATCTAAGAATATTAGGCCTCTGAATACGCTGCTCAGAACTATGTGCCAACGTAACGCTGGGCTATTAGAGATTATGTATCTTACAGGTATTAGTGCATCAGATTTATAGACACAGTTTTACATTAATGAATTCTAAAAAGCAGCAGTGGAAAAAGAATCACCACTCTGAGAGCCTGTTCCTGAGCCTGTTCCTGGATTGATGACATTAATAGAAAAGATGGCTTCACATGTACTTAAAGTGATAGTTCAGCAAAAATATACACTCACAAAGATAATTAGGAACACCATACTAATACTGTTTTTCACCGCCTTTCGCCTTCAGAACTGCCTTAATTCTACATGGCATTGATTCAACAAGGTGCTGAAAGCATTCTTTAGAAATGTTGGCCCATATTGATAGGATAGCATCTTACAGTTGATGGAGATTTGTGGGATGCACATCCAGGGCACGAAGCTCCCGTTCCACCACATCCCAAAGATGCTCTATTGGGTTGAGATCTGGTGACTGTGGGGGCCATTTTAGTTCAGTGAACTCATTGTCATGTTCAAGAAACCAATTTGAAATTATTCAAGCTTTGTGACATGGTGCATTATCCTGCTGGAAATAGCCATCAGAGGATGGGTACATGGTGGTCATAAAGGGATGGACATGGTCAGAAACAATGCTCAGGTAGGCCGTGGCATTTAAACGATGCCCAATTGGTATTAAGGGGCCTAAAGTGTACCAAGAAAACATTCCCCACACCATTACACCACCAGCAGCAGCCTGCACAGTGGTAACAAGGCATGATGGATCCATATTCTCATTCTTTTCACGCCAAATTATGATTATCATCTGAATGTCAGAAATCGAGACTCATCAGACCAGGCAACATTTTTCCCATTTTCAACTGTCCCATTTTGGTGAGCTTGTGCAAATTGTAGCCTCTTTTTCCTATTTGTAGTGGAGATGAGTGGTACCTGGTGGGGTCTTCTGCTCTTGTAGCCCATCCGCCTCAAGGTTGTGTGTGTTGTGGCTTCACAAATGAGTGGTTATTTCAGTCAAAGTTGCTCTTCTGTCAGCTTTAATCAGTCAGCCCATTCTCCTCTGACCTCTAGCATCAGCAAGGCATTTTCACCCACAGGACTGCCGCATACTGGATGTTTTTCCCTTTTCACACTATTCTTTGTAAACCCTAGAAATGGTTGTGTGTGAAAATCCCAGTAACTGAGCAGATTGTGAAATACTCAGCTCGGCCCGTCTGGCACCAACAACCATACCGCACTCAAAATTGCTTAAATCACCTTTCTTTCCCATTCTGAAATTCAGTTTGGAGTTCAGGAGATTGTCTTGACCAGGACCACACCCCTAAATACATTGAAGCAACTGCCAAGTGATTGGTTGATTAGATAGTTGCATTAATGAGAATTTGAACAGGTGTTCCTAATAATCCTTTAGGTGAGTGTATATGCTAATATTGGCCTATGGTATATGTATAAAAAATGCCCAGTCAATAGGTTACTTTCTTGTTTTTCACCTTGATATCCATTTTATGAACAAAAACAAAATGAATCTCCATCAGTTCCACCACATCCTATTAAACATAATTCTTCATGTGATATGAACTGGGAATGACACTGTGCTGGGGATTTTTATTCATTTAAAACTTAAAATCTAAAATAATTATCATGTAATGTGCATATGTTTATTAATGGACATGCACGATTAGGCATAACATTATGACCACCTTCATATTATCGTGTTGGTCTCCCTTTTGCTGTCAAAACAGCCCTAACCCATTAAAGCATGTCCTCCACTATACCCTTGAAGGTTTGCTGTGGTATATGGCATCAAGAGGTTAGCAGCAATACCACCAAAGTCCTGGAAGTTGCGAGATGGGGCCGCCATTAATCAGACTTGTTTGTTCAGCACATCCCACAGATGCTCGATTGGATTGAGATCTGGGAAATTTGGAGGCTGACACACACTTTATAAACATGCACCCGGCCATCAATTTGATGTAAAAGAAAAAGACCAGGCCACCTTCTTCCATTGTTCTGAACACACGGGCCAGCCTTTGCTTCACACGTGCATCAATGAGCCTTGGCCGCCCATGATCCTGTTGCCGGTGCACCCCTGTTACTTAGTTGGAGCACTTTTGATAGATACTGACCACTACAGACTGAGAACACCCCACAAAAGCTGCAGTTTTGGAGATGCTCTGACCCAGTCGTCTAGCCATCACAATTTGGCTCTTGTCAAATTCACTCATATCCTTCCACTTGCCCATTTTTCCTGCTCAAAAAAATGTTCACTTGCTACCTAATATCTCCTAAAATCCCACCCACTAACAGCTACAATGTGACAAAAACAGTAATGTGTCATTTTGTCATGCTACATTGCTACTTAGTGGAAATATTTGCCTATTAGTGAGAAAGGTACACTGTTTTGAAAACAGCCGACATACTGTCAAGCTACTGAAAAATGTAGCCATTAGTAGTGTTGCTAGTTTTAGCTAGCTGCAGATAGTAATTGATTAATTTAAATGTGACATGGTCACGATAAAGACAATTGTAATCTAGATGGTCCTCTATAAACCAGATATTGCAGATTTTTATTATTAACTAAAACTATTAGAAGTAATGATTTATAAAATTTAAATCAAATATTAATATTTAAAAAAAAAAAAAATTATTCCAAATATTAATAAATAAGACCCACTTTATATTAGGTGGCCTTAACTACTATGTACTAACACAACTAAACACCTGTTTGTTGATGTAAGTACATAGTACTTAAGGCCACCTAATATAAAGTGGGGCCAATAAATCTTATAATAGTACAAAAATAATACTAAAATAACACTGATTCAAGCACTCAGTGCCATCTCTCTATTTCACTTCCCTTTTTTCGCCTTATCTGCATTTCATTATATGCTCAGGTAATATTCTACGTATTCAGTGGACCCTCACCCCCCCCCCAACCAATTTCATATGTTTCTCAAATTGATAACTATTTTATGCATTTATTGCATGAATAAATGCATATATCACTGTTTCAAGTGTAACCATAAAAAATAATTCTCGATAATACTTTACAATAAGGTTTCAATAGTTAATGTTAGTTAATGTATTAACTAATCCTGAACAGTACATTTGTTGCAGTATTTGTTCATCTTTGTTAACGTTAGTTAATAAAAATACAGATGTTCATGATTACTTCATGTTAGTTCACAGTGCATGAAGTAATGTTAACAATATTTTAATAAAGTATAAGTAAGTGTTGAAATTAACATTAGCAAAGTTAAATCAATGCTTTATAAGTGCTTTTTTAGTTCATGATTAGTTCAAGTTAACTAATGCAGTTAACTTATGAAACTTATTGTAAAGTGTTACCGAACTCTCTTACAAACTATATGAAACCCAGACTTTTGATGTAATGTTTCACTTTGCTTTCTCACATATTTTTGTGCTTATTTCTATCTGTGGTTCAAGTGTCAGAGGGTGGTAACAGACAAAAATGTGTGCAGTTTTATGCCATCATGCTGTTTCTTCAGTCATTTCTGTGTTGGAGTGAAACCACCTTACATAATGTACTATGTAAGTAACATTACATAAATCTTCAGACTAGAGTGAGCTATATATTTAGGCATACATTTAAAATTGGCATTTAATTGACAGCAGTATGAAATCCCTGGCAGAAATTATTTTTGAAGTGTCACAATTAGGGGCTGTGTGCCATTTTCAAAATGACAGCGTGGCAGAAGGCCAATGATATGTGCCAACAGATTAATGCTGAGCACTATACTGCTAAACCATATTTGAATTTGGAAAAACACTGTATGAAATTAGCAGCATGTTATATATTCAGATGTGGCTTATAAGAGAATATACTATAGAGATTGTCTTTAGGGTGGCTGCATGTTTTATTTGTAATTGATAGTTACAGCATTTAACAGAGTAATGTACGGAAAAAAATGCATTGCTGTGAATGTGAAAACTTTTTGTGCTTGTGGGATCATATAAAGTATTAAATGAGTGGGCTTAGGCTTAAATTCAATTGAATTCGCTAATATTTTTCTGCAGTTTTAGAAAATTAGCTGTTTACATCATTTTTGCAGTAGGTGCGTTTGATCCACAAAAGGTTTCTGGACTGAGATGTGGGAGCAGAAAAGAATGAGAAAGAAGTGCTGACAAAAGGCTTTGAAGCAAAATGGGACCCTATCCCATGTTTCATAAATAACGTGAAATCTGCATATGTTTCTCTGAGAGACTGGGAGAGATGCTGTAGGTAGAAAAAGATGAGTGAGAGGCAGTCGACCCAGCAGAGGACCTCCACCTCACAGGAGCTCAACCTGAGATGAGTGTCAGGAGCGAGAGTCAGGAGGGATGTCAGGAGGAAAAGTTATGTGACGAGTCTGTGGAGTGAAAGAGTTTCTAGGGACACACACACGCTGGTATTCCTATCACTGTGAGGACGTTCCGTACGCATAATGATTTTTATACAGTACAAACTGTATATTCTATATCCTAACCCAAACCATCACAGAAAACTTTCTGCAGTTTTACATTTTTGAAAGACATTACTTTGTTTGATTTATAAGCTGTTTTCTCTTTAGGGTACTTGGACATTATTTGGGTGGATAAAATATGCCAATACATAATGCCAAACATAACATACTGCATACAAAATTCAACATGGGGATAGTCAACAAACAAATTTAGACAACTTTTTTTAATCTAAAGCATTAAATATAACACATATAAAAACAGCGCTACTGTAGTTAGCCTATACATAAGATGTCCAATGCAGTTGTCATTTAATTACTATTTAAAAACTGTTTAGGCACACACCTCAGTCTCAGTCTTTGTCTGGTCTCCCATATGCCTGGTTCAGACTACACAATATTAGCCAGAATTTGGCACGATCCGTTTGACGTAAGGTGTCGTAGGGATTCGTAAACGATAATGGACGTCGGGACGCATGAATCGATCGTTTAATCTCGTATAGTGTGTCATAGTATACGACAACCGGATCCACCTCTGCAATAGTTCACAACGTCACGACAGAAAGACTAGCATGTTGAATTCTTTTTGCAGTCCTGTTTGTTTTCAATCCTCAAATAAAGATTCAAGCGGTTATGAAATTAGCGTATTGATTCATGATTCAGATCGCCAATGTCACGTCATTTCAGCAGTTTGACAGTTTGACACGCGATCCGAATCACGAATCAATACGCTGATTCATGACCGCTCGAATCTTTTTTAGAGGATTGAAAACAAACAGGGAAGAGAAGACAATGCTGAATAAAGTCGTAGTTTTTGTTATTTTTGGACCAAAATGTATTTTCGATGCTTCAAGAGATTCTAACTAACTAACTGATGTCACATATGGACTACTTTGATGATGTTTTTATTACCTTTCTAGACATGGACGGTAAAGTGTGCATACACTTGCATACGCTCTCTGACTAAATATAAAATATCTTAAACTGTGTCTGAAGATGAACGGAGTCATTAATGACATAAATTTCCTTTTTGAGTGAACTAACCCTTTAACACTGTCTGACTAGCATAAATAACAATAAATAAAAATATACTCCAGTATGTCATAATGGAAAAACCATAATCCAATATATTATTTCATTATGATGATATGCCCAATGTGTCTGTGTATGATGCCAAAGGTTTCTCGTTGAAATGAACGGCGCAAACTGCTCGTAGAAAAATTATGCTAAAGGGGTAACCCGTGCGTTAAAATGTCCTGACCAAGCGTCAATATGTTGACGAGTTGGGAGTGAGACCGTGTTGCAACTTAACTGAGAAGATTCTAGTTCCTGCTCCTCTGTTTCAAGATCATCTCTCCAGCCATCCTCTCCCTCATCACTGTGCACGTCCTTTACCACCGTGGATAACACGTGACACCGGCAACTGAGGTGTGTGCTATCCATCATCCCATCCATCCTTAGTGTCTGCTTCACATAAAGAAAGGACTGTGATATATTCATTCAATATCACTATTCTCCATTGAATTGCCATCCTCAATACTCACCTGCCTAATTTGTTCACTGTTGTTGGATTAATCACGTTGTTAACTGTCATCGGTTCCGTCTGAGTCTGAGTGTCATTGCATGTAAGTATGGAAAGAGATTGTAAATTTATAATGATTTTTTTACACATGCCAATAATCTCAGAGGATTTCAGATGAAATAAAGAATCCCTCTGCCAACTGATTTTCCGGTCCCTTCTGTCACACACTGTTATGTTCACACCAGGTGTTTTAAGGCACCGCACCAAACAACATTATAGACATATAAAAACACATCTGTCCTTTTACTCTGAGCAAGACACAGCACCTCTAATATGAATGAGTTAAAATTGTACACAGACACACAAAAAACGTTACTATCAGGGGGTAAGCCATAAACCTTATCGCTATATAAATGCTGACAGGGCTGCAATAATAGCCAGCTGTATTACAACAATAATTAAAGTGTAGTTCAGTCAGAACCGCTTAAGTTAAAAACACTATAGACAACTTTCAGCTGACTTTCAGTCAGTTTTTATTGGCATATTTTGTAAAAGTTAGATTTGGCTCTGTTATAAATTCCCTATCCATTTCATAAGCTCCATAAAAAGCCAAGACAGGGAACAGCAGCAGCTACTGGGGACAACCTACCATTTATAAATGGGAGAGCAAGAGTGACAACAGAATGACATTGATTAAGTTAAACATAAGTTTAATGGGGAGCTGGGGAGGAGGTGGGTTGCAAAGCAGAGTGCAGTGGAATCAGCCAAGCAGGCAGACTGACTGAAACTTAAGCTGTCTGAGAGTTGCCAACTGAGTGCATGGGAATCGGATCAGCTGATACGGGCGGTGTGGGAATTTTGCCAATCAGCTGAAAGAAGAGCTTGACTACATGGCTTGCCTGAACTAACACAGAATGCTTGATTCCTCTGTAATTTTCACCTGTAATTGGATTATGTTACATTTTGCCCCTCACATGTTACAGTGTACCCCAACTATGGGGCATGTTGTCACATTTCACTTCCATTCTTTCAGGGTAAATCAAGAAAGAAGTATACGCTTTATTAATGAAACAAAGCCACATAATTGTACTAGACATGTGTGCAATTAATGTGGGGGAAAATAAATACTCTGAACCACAAGTGGATTTACACAAACTGAGAAAGTCAAAAAGCTGTATAAGAAAATTGGATGAGCTCAGTGCCAATTTTCTGCTTAATCTTTTTCCTGAATTGGAATTGTTCAAAGGATTGGAGGTGACTGGAGGACACGAAGAATAAACACAATGCATCCTTGAAAACATACTGAATGAAAGATGTAAAATGAAGGCTGCCTTCCAAGGATCCTTCAGATTGAGATGGCCTTCAACAGAGCTTGATGTCATGATATAAAGCCTTCCTTGGATGCAGCCTTCCATTTGAGAAGCAGCCAGCGTTTACCAAAAATGCAGATTTCTTGAGTGCCGTGGAACAACTTTTTTTTTTTAAACAAAGCGTCACTGGATTAGCTGAAAGTCTCGCAGTCTGTAACTTGAAAACCCCTAGTGAAATGAATATATGAAATACTAGTTATTGATATGGTCAATATTTACTGAATAAAATATAAACATATGGAAGGCTTGAAAAAATTTAAATATTACAAAAACAAGTGACTCTAAAAATGCCTTAAGTGACTCTTTGTTAAAGGGTTAGTTTACCCAAAAATGAAATTTATGTCATTAATGTCTCTCCCTAATGTCGTTCCATGTCCGTAAGACCTCCGTTCATCTTCAGAACACAGTTTAAGATATTTTATATTTAGTCCGACAGCGAATCCAAGTGTATGCACACTTTACTGTCCATTTCCAGAAAGGGAATAAAAACATCATCAAAGTAGTCCATATGTGACATCAGTTAGTTAATTAGAATCTCTTGAAGCATTGAAAATACATTTTGGTCCAAAAATAACAAAAACGAGGACTTTATTCAGCATTGTCTTCTCTTCCGCGTTTGTTTTCAATCCTCAAATAAAGATTAAAACGGTTCGCCAGTGTCACATGATTTCAGCAGTTTGGCAGTTTGAGACACGATCCTAATCATGAATCAATAAGTGTGCATACACTTGGATACGCTCTCGGACTAAATATAAAATATCTTAAACTGTGTTCTGAAGATGAACAGAGGTCTTACGGGTGAGGAACGGCATTAGGGTGAGTCATTAATGACATAAATTTCATTTTTGGGTGAACTAACCCTTTAAGTGTTTCCATTTTTTACCCTGCAGTCAACATAATATTAATAATTGTAGTGGCAGAATAAAATAATTACTATAACATGAGAGCTTTTGAAAGAGCGCTTCTCCCATCGTTTAGCACTGCTGTTTGATGTTGTCCAGGATCATACTCATGGAGCTTCCTTTAATAGATGGTTTGGACATCACAGGCCACAAGCCTCAGTACAGGATATCATGATTGACTCTGAATGTGGGCAGTGAATACGCAATGAGGTCCATCTGATTACAACTCTGCAAAAACCTGACTTAATTAATTAGTGCTCACTCCTCTGTGTCTTCACTCACATACACACTTACATTTGTACACACACACAGGGTTCATCTGTTCCTGCCTTAATTAACTGCAATAACTCCCTCACGCTGCACCTGCGTGCTTGGCTGCACAGAGCGTTGTGTCTCTGCTACCTGGGACAGATTTAAAGCCATTCATTATAAGATAGCCTACACATGCTATGTCCAAAATCGAGGAGGCACTTCTTTGAAATAAGCATACTTTCTGACAACATAAAAAGGATGGCTGTAATATGAATGTAATCCAGAAGTACATTCTAAATAATGCTGGGTTATTTTTTAACCCAAAATGCTGGGTTAAGACTGTTGGGTAATTTTTGTTGGTTTATTTGATCACATTTTAAACACCATTGGGTAGTTTCAAATTTCCAATCGTTGGGAAGTGGTTGATTCTACCCAGCGCTTGGTTGTTTCACGTGCTTCCTGCCTTGATTCGTTTAAATTCGCTCCCAAACTGTCATTTTGAAAGGACAGTGCAAAAGTCAAAGCCACTGGTTGCAGATGTTTTAAGATAAGTTGAAATGTTTTCATTTTAATTAGCTTTTTTTTCTTCTTCTTCTTTTTCTTCTTCGTGGCAACAATTCTTAAGCTTACATGACTTTAAGACGACAAAAGTTTTACCTCACAATCCGATGCAATGTACAGACTCGAGTTTAGGTAGGCATGTGAGACGATAGATTAATACAGTTTGTGATTACACAGAACCATGATCCCCTTACGAAAATTAAACATGGTTTTATGTAGGGATGTCACAAGTACCGGTACTTCTGTACCAAGTACATACTGAAATGTTAAAAATGTGATGATAGTATGATCTGTATAGCATCGACTCACAAGTAGACTATATTCGGTCCCGCAGCTGCGTTCAGTCGCGTCACGCAGGGCTCCAGACTGTAGCCGAATACCAGTGTCTGTGTATATTAAATGCTATTTAAATATTTAAATCTCTTTCAAATTTTATTAATATATTACCTAATGCACTTTTTTGACATTTACAAATGTTGTGCAAAATAGTTTAATTATTACATTTTGTTTTGGAGGTCTCCTACAACAGGTTTGCATGCATCAAGAAACAAAACGCTTTCATTTTCTCATAATTTATTCTCATCACCACATTTTCAATGATTCTCAAATGGCTCGACGGATTCATCTAAATCTCTATTTTCTGTAAACTTTTTTTCTCTGATTGGCGAAACGGCTTAGTCTGTTGTAATCAGTGTTGCCACAGTTACTTTGAAAAAGTAATCTGATTACTGATTACTCCTTTAAAAAGTAACTTAGTTACTTTACAGATGTCTTGATTTTAAAAGTAACTAAGTAATATTACAAGTTACTTTATTAGTTACATTCAGCAGTTGCCGACAACACCCCAGCCGCCTCAACATAGAAATGACAACCGTTTTTGCCAACACTCACTTTATTCAACAACGCGCAAACTGCTTCTGAGGTAAACCTAAAATCAAAATGGTGAAACAACGGCGTGCTTTTAATTTCAGTGTGGCAGAGATTGAAATTTGTATAAGCTCTGTTAAAAATGTAAAGCCTATTTTATGAATCATCTTTTGCACACAAAAAAAGAAAAGTAAGGCACTAGTCTCTTGAAGAATGGCAGATGCTCCCTAAATGAATTGGCCTCTGTAATTTTGGTCGCAATTCGTCAACTAACTGCATTTATAATTTGGGTGAAAAAAAAATTCACAACAACTTAAATAGTATATCCCTTGAATCAACACAGGAGAAAACGGATACAAATTTCAAGAAACTACTTGTCTGCATTTGTACATTTTAAAAAGGTGTGATAGGTAATATATGAACTGAGTTTGTATGTTTCTACATTTGTAGATTTTCAAGAAGTGCATGATTACATGAACTGAAAGTTTAATAACTTTCAAGTTTAGTAAGCATTTCAATTTACGTGTAAAAATGATCTGTAAATCAATCAACATGTCATAAGTTTATTAGTGAACATTAAACATCTCATATGTGAATATATATCAACTAATGATCTGTTAAGCAATATATAATGTTTGTTGATTTATTAATGAAAGTATTATTTTTTGTGTTACCCATATTGGAATTTTTTTTATAAATGTGTAGGACATTCTCTTTTAAACAGTTTTTCGCCTACTAGTATAGGGAATACTCAATCTAGCACATGAATAGAATGTAATATAAATCTCACTGTTGACACTTTTGACCACTTCTGCATGTATAATGTGATCCGCCTACTTTATCATTCATAAGGCCTTTTCTTGTTAAGCATCTCTTAACAATGCATTACACGTAATGTGTAAAGCATTTCTTTTATTTTTCTCTGTGTGTGTTATGAATGCAATACACATTTGGGGAAATGCACACAATTTTTCAGAATTATGTCCCAGGACACTGTGTTTGTTGAACAGTGTTGGGGAAGCTTCTTTGAAAATATAGCTTGCCAAGTTATAAGCAATTGTTTAATGTAGTTCAAAAACATTGAACACACGTTGACCTTTTGTCAAACTATATGGAAGTTGCCATATTATAGACTTTTCCACAAATGTAAATAGTAAAACAATTTACTATTCCGTTCACACAAAACGTTTCGAATAAAAATTAAGCAGCCTTTCACTACAAGCCATTAACTATCAACCTGTAGCTATTTTCTTCACACCCTCTGAAGCTAAGAAGGTTTGAGCCGGATCAGTATTGGGAGAACTCCTGGGAAATCTGAGGTTACTGTTGGATGAGTGTTAGTGAGGCCAGCAGGGTGTGCTTGTCCTTTGGGTCTAAACACCCCTGTATAGATCAATGAGTCAAGAAAGAGTGGGTTTTAACTGGCCAAATCACAGTGAGAATCTCAATTACATCCAAACCAGACCAAACAGGTTTGCAATTATAGGGTTAGTTCATACAGAAATGAAAATTAGCCCATGATTTACTCACCCTCAAGCTGTGCATGACATTCTTCTCTGAGACGAACTCAATCAGAGTTATTTTGAAAATGTTTTGGCTCTTCCCAGCTTTATCATGGCAGTGAGTGTTGGGTCATTTTTGAATTGCATAAAACTGTCCATCATAAAACAGATCCACACAGCTCCGGGAGGTTAATAAAGGCCTTCTTAAGCGAAGCGATGCGTTTGTCAACTTATGGGAAAAGTATAGTACCTTTTGCAGTTCAAAACGCTTACGCTGCGTCTGACGAGCGTAACTGGTGTGCAATGTCATCAGGCGTAGTGTAAGCGGTTAGAACTGCGAGAGGTGTAAGTTGACAAACGCATTGCTTTGCTTCAGAAGGCCTTTATTAACCCCCCGGAGCCGTGTAGAGCAGTTATATGATGGATATATGCACTTTTATGGACTTCAGAAATGACCCAACAGTTACTGCCATTAAAAAGGGCAATAAATCATGGGATAATTTAAATTTGGGGGTGAACTAACCCTTTAATACACTTGAATGAAAAAGTCACCCAAAAATTAAAATTCTGTTCTGTTTTATTCTGTCAGTTTTGGTTCCCACTGGCTACTATTAATTGGATTTTTTTTTTTTTTAAAGATATAATGGAAGTCAATGAAAACCAAAAATGTTTAAAAATATCTTAGTTTGTGTTCTCTAGAACAAAAAAAAAAGCCACACAGATCTGGATGTCTGGAATAATTTTCAGTTTTTCATTCATTCCACCACAAATCAACCATATACTGAACAATAGTACAGGAACTTTTGGGAAGTCACAAATCAGTTTATCGAACCAGATTGCTTAAGATAAATTGCGCATCCTAAAGCTGAGTGTGCTTGATGCTTCTTGCTCTTCTATGTCTCTTTTTACAGCAGACATGATCCCATAAACAACAGTAATAATACAGCATTTTGTCAAGCCACACTACTTCTAACTTGACTACTAACTAGAATCTTTTTTTACTGCGTCTTTAAAATTAAAATGAAGTAATAAGGCAAATAGAACTGGCACGAAAATGGTTTTAAGACATTTATTATTTTATCTTTTGCTGTATTGTCAGTAGGAAATATCCAAACATAAATTTTGCCATTAATTGTAATAATCCAGTTATATTTTTGTATGCACAAGGAGTCTGACAACAGTCATTTATGATCCACATGAAGAACTGATCTCACCATTGAGCCTGTCTGTGATTACATGAAGAAACAGAAAAACTGACACAGACTAAATCCAGAAGAACTGTGGCAACATCTTCAAGATGCTTGAAGAAACATGCATGGTGCACAGTACAAAACTGGGAATTATCCCACTTTTGAATAACAGCATATTTCAAAGCTATATTGATCATTGAACTAGAAATATTCCCTGTTATCTTTTTAGAAACCACCTTGCAGTGTTGAGCATCCATTGTCAAAATGGAGAGTTACATCACATATTTGATGACTCAACTTTAAAAGCAAGGCCAGTTTTTGACATTGACCATGATTAATTTGTTCTCCTGACTTCTGTAACACTTCTCCTGAGATGACTGAAGAGTCCACTAAAGTCTGCAGTTGTAAGAAGAGTCTTAATTACCTCGGCACTCAGACGTTTCATCCAGTGAAACTCCTTGCTGAAGGGGAGGGCCGCTCATTGATGGTGCCCTCTTAAATCCACCCCCCTTTGTTGGGAGTCGGTAACAGAGGGAGGTTGATTAAAAAAGCGAGCAAGGTGGACAGCAACACGTTTAATGAGCCGCCTGAAGGAAAATAGCGATTTTGGCGAGGTTTAATTTTTCAAATGGGAATGCAAGAAAGCTCTTTGCTCTTCGTATCATTATACAGAGATTGTTGAACTCTGCCGCTTCCGCTCATTTATTAATGCCCCTCATTAAGATATGTCGATGATGAATTCTAACCAAATTCTTGCCTTTTGTCCTTTTGTATTAAAACTCACTGTTCAGCAAATACATTTTTGGTGTTATTACCTTTTATAATGAGTTAACATGTCGATTACAATATGCATGATATATATATATATATATATATATATATATATATATATATATATATATATATATATATATATATATATATATATATAATAAAGTCAGAATCCAGGATGGTGGAGCCCACTGATGCAGGAGTTTCTAAAAATTAAAAGATCTCTGCATTGTTACAGAATGTGGCATATGCCATTTGCCATATATACATAATTTATATATTGTCCCTCATGTCTATTGTCTATGACACTGTGCTACTGTGTAGTTGTAATTGTGTATTTCTAAAGGCCGAAAGTTTCCACAAAGGTTACCTAAGAAAGTCTGTTTAGTTTTTCTTTCTTCCCTGCAAAAAAAAAAAAAAAATAGAGAGAGAGAGAGAGAGAGAGAGAGAGAGAGAGAGAGAGAGAGAGAGAGAGAGAGAGAGAGAGAGAGAGAGAGAGAGAGAGAGACTGGTGGTAAATGGTGAAAACAAGACGTGTAAATGCAAGAGAGACTGTATATTGTAAACTGGGAACATAAGTCCTTTCACTCACAGATTTAATATAAAGTACACTCTTTGAGTCTAGCAAACCCCAGCGGTCTCTCTTAGCATCCCTTGGTGGAAATCTGGGCTTTTGTTTTCCAGATGCACTTTTTCAATCTATGCGTTCCTTTGTTTCCACTTTCCCCCTTTCAATAAAAAATGTTTTCTTCATCAGCAACTCTGATTGAATCATGTTCAGCTCCAATAACCAAGCAGAAAACGTGATGGTGGAATGACTGGAGGGAAGGAGAGGGGTGGGGGTAAATGCTGGTGGGGGTTAGAGAAAGACTTGAGGAAGCGGGGGATGAGTTTAATGGAGGCTGAAGAGCAAGAGATTCCCACGAAACTGTTTCAAACCTTTGTGTTAGCCTTTCTCCTCAGCGCAAAACACATCTGGATTGCTCGTCTGCATATTAGGTTTTTAGATGAACTAGTTAGAAAAACTCTTCCTTGAAGATCATTAAAGGCCTAGAATGTTTTTTTTTTTTTTTGGTTTGTTTTTTATTTCTCCACTGAATTGTTTTCTGCTCTGAATTTGGCAGGAAATCAGTGGATTTCTGTGGATTTGAAACAACATTCTTAGAAGAAAAGATAGTAACTTAAATGATTTTGGATTTAGTTTTAACCCTCTGGTCCTCTTCGTTTAAAGGGTTACGTCACCGCTTTTTCATATTAAACTATGTTATTCCCTTAACTAAAACGAGTTGATACACACCTTTCTCGTCTCAGTGCGTGCACTTAATCTCTCTGACGCGCGGTGATGATCTGATAGCATTTAGCTTAGCCTACTAACCCCAGTTCATTCACTATGGTACCAAACAGAGATCAAGTAAGAAGTACCAAACACCTCCATCTTTTCCCTATTTAAATACAGTTACACGAGTAGTTGAACGATCAAGTATGGTGACAAAATAAAACGTGGTACTTCTCTAATCGGATTAAAAAGGAGAACTATAATGCATGGCGGATTAGCACTTCTGAGAGTACTTCGGCTCGGCACAGTAAAAAGTCCCGGCCCGAAACATCTTCCCTCACACCTCCCCCTCACTCTCTCATTTCTGTCAATAGGGAGATGTGAGGGAAGATGGAAGATATATATATTTCTATTATTTTTCAATTAAAACGGTCATGTTAAACTAGAGACAAGGCATTCAAAATCCACCACTATGACCACTAGATTCCTGTATAACTCTATAAGGTGGCTTTTAAATGATCTAGTGTTTTTAGACATAAATACTTTATTAAGTTGTGGATTAGGATTTATACTTAGACTTTCTTAAAAACTACTTTTTGTCAAGGTTTAGGTTTTTATTTATTTTTTATGTTGATTTGAAGTGTCATTTTTGTATGATTAGTTTTACATTGAAACCTGAGCAGAGAGGAGAACATTTTGAACATATAACAGCAAAATTCAATAAAAATGTAACAAAAATTAAAAGGTAATTTTTAAATTTTAAATCTGTTATCATAGCATAACAGATCTGATTTTAACCTATTTGAGACTTTTGACCAATTTTACCACATTGATACAGCTACTCCAGTTCAGTTGTATGTGTATAATATTGTGGTTTGTGTGTGTCTCTGAATGTGTTTACATGAGTTTGAGTGTTTGAGTGTTTGTGTCTGTTTTGAACGTCTTGATGTTTTATAGTGTAACCGCTTCCTTGCAGTTTTATTTTTTATTTGTTTGTTTGTTTGTTTGTTTGTTTGTTTGTTTGTTTGTTTGTTTGATTGATTTTTACAGTTTTGTAGCTGAATTATTGATTTTGTCCAAGTGTTTCCTTTGTGTTGTGGCGTTTTCATTGAGTTGTGGTTTAATTCCATTGTGTTGTGGCGTTTTCATTGAGTTGTGGTTTAATTCCATTGTGTTGTGGCGTTTTCATTGAGTTGTGGTTTAATTCCATTGTGTTGTGGGGATTTCGTTGTGTTGTGGTTTAATTCTGTTGTGTTGTGGGGATTTCATTGTGTTGTGGTTTAATTCTGTCGTGTTGTGGGGATTTTGTTGTGTTGTGGGGATTTTGTTGTGTTGTGGTTTAATTCCGTTGTGTTGTGGTTTAACTCCGTTGTGTTGTGGTTTAATTCCGTTGTGTTGTGGTTTATTTCCGTTGTGTTGTGGGGATTTCGTTGTGTTGTGGTTTAATTCCGTTGTGTTGTGGTTTAATTCCGTTGTGTTGTGGTTTAATTCCGTTGTGTTGTGGGGATTTCGTTGTGTTGTGGTTTAATTCCATTGTGTTGTGGTTTAATTCTGTTGTGTTGTGGTTTAATTCCGTTGTGTTGTGGGGATTTCGTTGTGTTGTCGTTTAATTCCGTTGTGTTGTGGTTTAATTCCGTTGTGTTGTGGTTTAATTCCGTTGTGTTGTGGTTTAATTCCGTTGTGTTGTGGGGATTTTTGTGTTGTGGTTAAATTTCGTTGTGTTGTGGTTTAATTCTGTTGTGTTGTGGTTTAATTCCGTCGTGTTGTGGGGATTTCGTTGTGTTGTGGTTTAATTCCGTTGTGTTGTGGTTTAATTCCGTTGTGTTGTGGGGATTTCGTTGTGTTGTGGGGATTTTATTGTTGTGGTTTAATTCCGTTGTGTTGTGGGGATTTCGTTGTGTTGTGGTTTAATTCCGTTGTGTTGTGGGGATTTCGTTGTGTTGTGGGGATTTTATTGTTGTGGTTTAATTCCGTTGTGTTGTGGGGATTTCGTTGTGTTGTGGTTTAATTCCGTCGTGTTGTGGGGATTTCGTTGTGTTGTTGTTTAATTCCGTTGAGTTGTGGTTTAATTCCGTTGTGTTGTGGTTTAATTCCATTGTGTTGTGGGGATTTCGTTGTGTTGTAGTTTAATTCCGTTGTGTTGTGGGGATTTTGTTGTGTTGTGGGGATTTTGTTGTGTTGTGGTTTAATTCCGTTGTGTTGTGGGGATTTCGTTGTGTTGTGGTTTAATTCCGTTGTGTTGTGGTTTAATTCCGTTGTGTTGTGGGGATTTCGTTGTGTTGTGGTTTAATTCCGTTGTGCTGTGGTTTAATTCTGTTGTGTTGTGGTTTAATTCCGTTGTGTTGTGGTTTAATTCCGTTGTGTTGTGGGGATTTTTGTGTTGTGGTTTAATTCCGTTGTGTTGTGGGGATTTCGTTGTGTTGTGGTTTAATTCCGTCGTGTTGTGGGGATTTCGTTGTGTTGTTGTTTAATTCCGTTGTGTTGTGGGGAATTCGTTGTGTTGTGGTTTAATTCCGTTGTGTTGTGGGGATTTCGTTGTGGTTTAAATCCGTTGTGTTGTGGTTTAATTCCGTTGTGTTGTGGTTTAAATCCGTTGTGTTGTGGTTTAATTCCGTCGTGTTGTGGTTTAATTCCGTTGTGTTGTGGTTTAATTCCGTTGTGTTGTGGTTTAATTCCGTTGTGTTGTGGGGATTTTGTTGTGTTGTGGTTTAATTCCGTTGTGTTGTGGGGATTTTGTTGTGTTGTGGTTTAATTCCGTTGTGTTGTGGGGATTTTGTTGTGTTGTGGTTTAATTCCGTTGTGTTGTGGGGTTTTCGTTGTGTTGTGGTTTAAATCCGTTGTGTTGTGGTTTAATTCCGTCGTGTTGTGGTTTAATTCCATTGTGTTGTGGGGATTTTGTTGTGTTGTGGTTTAATTCCGTTGTGTTGTGGGGATTTTGTTGTGTTGTGGTTTAATTCCGTTGTGTTGTGGGGATTTCGTTGTGTTGTGGTTTAATTCCGTTGTGTTGTGGTTTAATTCCGTTGTGTTGTGGTTTAATTCCGTTGTGTTGTGGTTTAATTCCGTTGTGTTGTGGTTTAATTCCGTTGTGTTGTGGGGATTTTGTTGTGTTGTGGTTTAATTCCGTTGTGTTGTGGTTTAATTCTGTCGTGTTGTGGGGATTTTGTTGTGTTGTGGTTTAATTCCGTCGTGTTGTGGGGATTTTGTTGTGTTGTGGTTTAATTCCGTCGTGTTGTGGGGATTTCGTTGTGTTGTGGTTTAATTCCGTCGTGTTGTGTGGATTTTGTTGTCTTGTGGTTTAATTCCGTCGTGTTGTGGGGATTTCGTTGTGTTGTGGTTTAATTCCGTCGTGTTGTGGGGATTTCGTTGTGTTGTGGTTTAATTCCGTTGTGTTGTGGGGATTTTGTTGTGTTGTGGTTTAATTCCGTCGTGTTGTGGGGATTTTGTTGTGTTGTGGTTTAATTCCGTCGTGTTGTGGGGATTTTGTTGTGTTGTGGTTTAATTCCGTCGTGTTGTGGGGATTTCGTTGTGTTGTGGTTTAATTCCGTCGTGTTGTGGGGATTTTGTTGTCTTGTGGTTTAATTCCGTCGTGTTGTGGGGATTTCATTGTGTTGTGGTTTAATTCCGTTGTGTTGTGGTTTAATTCCGTTGTGTTGTGGTTTAATTCCGTCGTGTTGTGGGGATTTTGTTGTGTTGTGGTTTAATTCCGTCGTGTTGTGGGGATTTTGTTGTGTTGTGGTTTAATTCCGTCGTGTTGTGGGGATTTCGTTGTGTTGTGGTTTAATTCCGTCGTGTTGTGGGGATTTTGTTGTGTTGTGGTTTAATTCCATCGTGTTGTGGGGATTTCGTTGTGTTGTGGTTTAATTCCATTGTGTTGTGGGGATTTTGTTGTGTTGTGGTTTAATTTCGTTGTGTTGTGGGGATTTCGTTGTGTTGTGGTTTAATTCCGTCGTGTTGTGGGGATTTTGTTGTGTTGTGGTTTAATTCCGTTCTGTTGTGGGGATTTCGTTGTGTTTTGGTTTAATTCCGTTGTGTTGTGGTTTAATTCCGTTGTGCTGTGGTTTAATTCCGTTGTGTTGTGGTTTAATTCCGTCGTGTTGTGGGGATTTTGTTGTGTTGTGGTTTAATTCCGTCATGTTGTGGGGATTTCGTTGTGTTTTGGTTTAATTCCGTTGTGTTGTGGTTTAATTCCGTCGTGTTGTGGGGATTTTGTTGTGTTGTGGTTTATTTCCGTCATGTTGTGAGGATTTCGTTATGTTGTGGTTTAGTTCCGTTGTGTTGTGGGGATTTTGTTGTGTTGTGGTTTAATTCTGTTGTGTTGTGGGGGGTTTTTGTGTTGTGGTTTAATTCCGTTGTGTTGTGGGGATTTTTTTTTGTGTTTTGGTTTAATTCCGTTGTGTTGTGGGGTTTTTTTGTGTTGTGGTTTAATTCCGTTGTGTTGTGGGGATTTCGTTGTGTTGTGGTTTAATTCCGTCGTGTTGTGGCGATTTCGTTGTGTTTTTGGTTTAGTTCCGTTGTGTTGTGGGGTTTTTTTGTGTTGTGGTTTAATTCCGTTGTGTTGTGGGGATTGCGTTGTGTTGTGGGGATTTTGTTGTGTTGTGGTTTAATTCCGTCGTGTTGTGGGGATTTTGTTGTGTTGTGGTTTAATTCCGTCGTGTTGTGAGGATTTCGTTATGTTGTGGTTTAATTCCGTCGTGTTGAGGGATTTCGTTGTGTTGTGGTTTAATTCCGTCGTGTTGTGGGGATTTCGTTGTGTTTTGGTTTAATTCTGTTGTGTTGTGGGGTTTTTTTGTGTTGTGGTTTAATTCCGTTGTGTTGTGGGGATTTCATTGCGTTGTGGTTTAATTCCGTTGTGTTGTGGGGATTTTGTTGTGTTGTGGTTTAATTCCGTTGTGTTGTGGGGATTTCGTTGTGTTGTGGGGATTTTGTTGTGTTGTGGTTTAATTCCGTTGTGTTGTGGGGATTTCGTTGTGTTGTGGGGATTTTGTTGTGTTGTGGTTTTATTCCGTTGTGTTGTGGTTTTATTCCATTGTGTTGTTGTTTAATTCCGTTGTGTTGTGGTTTAATTTAGTACAGCTGCACTACTGGGCCACCGTATTAACATCTATGGCTTATTTCAATTTCTCCAACTACAGCCTAGGCCTCGGATCAAACAGAAAATGTGCGCATTAATAAATTTTGTGCCGGTAAAATTATTTTGTGTTAACGCGTTATTAACACGTTAATTTTGACAGCATTAGTTCACACATATATATAATGCAACAAAAGTCACCAAGTGTCATCCCATTCCCATTAAGCAAAAAAAGTAAAAATTTCTAAACGTAAAATGTTTCTGTCATTTGTGACCAAAGAGGAGAAGAGGGTTAATTTTGTTTTATTTCTTTTTTATTTCTTTTGACTCAATGTTATGAAATAATCAGCTCATAAACACACAGGGGAAAATAATAATAATATAATGAAAAATTCAAGTGACAAAATGTTCAAGAATGGGGTTACTGTAGCTCATGTAAATTTGACAAACAGTAAAAATGTAGTTCGTTTTTTTTTTTTTTTTTTTTTTTAATATGATGGTTACTTTAATAATGCTTCAGTTGCCAATAAGAGCGTAGATACTCTCAACTCTATAACACACTAAACGAAAAAATATTCTGTGGGTTTACAGCTATAATTACAGTCTTATATAATTACAATTGATAACATTCTCTTCCTTTGTTCATACCATTTGTTACACCCACTCACACACACGTGTGTGTGTGTGTGTGTGTGTGTGTGTGTGTGTGTGTGTGTGTGTGTGTGTGTGTGTGTGTGTGTGTGTGTGTGTGTGTGTGTGTGTGTGTGTGTGTGTGTGTGTGTGTGTGTATTTATCTGTATTTTCGATCAAATAAATCCAGGCTTGATGAGCATTAGGTCATTTTTTTTATCAAACATATAGTAATGTTTCCAAACTTTATCTTTTGTGTCCTTTCTAGCCATCCTGGGGCTGTTTAATTAGAAAGGGAACAAAATGTTTAAGGTAGATGGTTACATATTAAACTAAGTGATCAGAAAAGATTCCAGATTTGGTATTCAAACGTGTCTAAACTGTTAAACTGCATGGCCTGTACGGAAGCCTAAAGCCTCGCACATTATGACCCAACATTTCTAAGAGAAGGACGGTGCACTTTTTGTCCCCTATAACAGATGCCGTAGACTGATCAAGTGAAGCATAAAACATTCTCTTCCCCAGATGTATCAGATGTCTAAATTATAATAAGGTCCATATATCAAACAAACTGCAACCATCAAAAACAGGGAATATGGGGCACTCCTAAAGACACTATTATGACTGACCTTCATTACCTTGGCAACTTTCTCTCTTCAACTGATAATAGCCATAAGCTAATTGCACTAAACTTCCCAAAGTAAACATCATTACTGGTGTCGGCTGTTTTAGCCATGGAGGCCACTCTCTTAATGAACCAAATGAAGAGACAGACTGTTTTTTCTTTTTTTTCATATATCGCACAGTACACAAATCTGTATAAATTAAACCATTTAAGAAATATTTCAGGATATTTTCAAATTAATATCTATGGACCGCAAATGCAGCATGCTTTTTACCACAGAAAATACATTTAATTTGTTCTTCAGTTTGTAAAAACAAATGGGAAATGTATTTACAGTAAAGGAAATATTTTAAAGAATATTTTCTGGAGGGGGGGGAGTTAGTATTGACTTTACAGTGAAATTCAATGGGGCTAAATGCTGTTTGAAAATGTTGTTTGTGTTCTTCAGAAAAAAAGAGATGCTGGAATAAAATGAGGGTGAATAAATAATGATATCATTTTCATTTTAGTGTGATCTACGACCTTAATTACAATGAGCTAATGCAACACAATTCCTGAAGATTTTGTCTCAGATGATGGTTAAGTGGATCATTTAAAAGCAATATGACTTTTTGACCTATGGTGCAGCCGCAGCTTTCATTGTAAGTGTAATACTGTACATATATTTCTTGTTTATTGCAAACGAGACAAGACATTTTCTGTGGTAATCGACAAGCCACAGATGTGCTTTAAAGTCTCTGTCTTGAAAATAACCCAGAACATTCTTTTAATGTAGCTTTTGAAACGCGTTAAAAGCAGCGTGGATCAGAGAGTGATTTCCAGAGAGCACATGCGATAGATAATGCATCACTCTCCTTGCAGCTTCTCCTCCTCTGCTCGGACCAAAAAGTTTGGTTCAGATCAAATAGGGCTCGGTCCCCAGCGTCTACCCCGTCTGCTCTTCTTCACAGAGGAAGGGAGGATCACCTGTCATCCCAGTGTGTGCACCTGCTCCCCATCTACCTCTCCATCCTCCACCTTCTTCATCAGATCCCCCGCTTCCCCTTCATCTTCTCCTTGTCTGCTTCTTTTTTTTTATTTTTCATTCTGTCAAACTTCCACTTGTCTTCCTGTTCTGCTGTGTGATCTAAAATGTTCTGAAGATGCATTTGTTATTCTGAAAATTTGATCAACAAATATTAAATACAGCATCTCAGAGCTTTTGAGACAAACTGACTGCATTGGCACACATCAATTTAATCTCTGGTCATGAAGAAATGTACGTTTCTGTTGCTAATGCTCCTTTTGATCTGCGCAAAGGAAATGAGCCTTCCAGTTTTGCTTTTTAAATTACTGTATAAAAGGAAGTTTTCAGAAAGCTCAAACACTTTAACACCATTATCACTTGTTTTCAAAATGACAGAAAATTAGCAGGGGGCTTAACGGGATTGAAATGAAGAGCTAAAGTTATCTTTAGATCAGTGAGGGAATAACACTTACATGAGGGGTTAACTTCAAGTTAATTATATTTATATAAACCTCTTATGAAATGTTGATACTGTAATATTCTGTAATTTTGTTAGACAGTATGGAATATTTTACAGTGAGACAAACCAATTTAGACCACAACCTTTGGTGTTCGGTAATGATGAGCAAAGTCCTCTCTGTTTTTGTTTGTATTTAAATTTTTTGTTCAAATTACATTTAATGTTGAATATTTTTCAAGTGAAATAAATAAACATTACTTAAACTGTAACAAAAACTGAATAGAACTGTTTGTTTTGTATTTTTTTCCCTCCACAGAACCACGTCGCTAAACTAGTGAATGAACTTGCGCTCCCTGGGTGGTTCAACGCAAAAAAGGAGGCGTGTTCAGGCACAAACAATCCCTGGTGCTATTTTGCTGTTCCATTAAACAATTGCGCCACTGACCAGAAAAAACCTAGTCTAAAGTCAGTGGCGTGTTGCGCGTTGTTCATTATGCTTTAAGGGCGCATGCTTGAATATAATGTATAGCGTGCACAACGCGCATACATTATGCTCATGTAATCTACACAGATGCAAGTTATTTTTGCAAATCACAAATTTTTACACAAAAAAAATATTAACACATGAGATGACGGAAATCATTGCGGTGTGCCACGAAGATGTGAAAAAATAGGCATAAATCTAGCTTACAAATTATTCAGGCTAATTGTAGTAATTAGGGATCAGACCTGTTTGCCCAATAGGAAAAAGAAACAGGAAAAAAAAAAAAAAATATCGACTGAAAAACTGAAACAACTCTTTAACCGACGCAATTTTGGGTGGGTTTCTCCCATCCCCATACAACACAACTTCTCTGTCTTTCACTGCTCTTACAAGAACATCAGTCTCCTCCGCTGTGAACCGCTCCTGGCGTGCGCCTGGTAAATACGCCATAATAATAGCAATCCATAATGGAGCTTGCGCACCTGCTTTTAAAGGGAATGTTGGATGACGCTCTGATTGGTTTATTCACGTTACGCCCAAACCACACCTATGAATAATGAAGCTACTTCAGACCAAGCCATTTTAGATTTGCGCCGGGCACAAGAGCCATTGATCCCACCGGGAAAATAGCAACAGCGCCGAGACCCGCCCACAAAGTTACTTGCGTTTCGCGCTTTGACACTTGCGTTTCAGATCGTTAAAATAGGACCCCATAACTTAATTCAAAATTAAAAGCTTAGACTTTCTTTCATATCAAAAGCAAGTTTGGCAATTTAGTGTGAGAATTACTTAGGCAAAGCGAGAGCGTGGGGCAGAGCCTGAAAGCATGTGTCTCACACCAAATGTGTGAGAGCTGGCAACCTGGGAGTAAGATAGAGAACATCAGCAAACAACTCCTGTCACAGCCACCCTGTTGTTCTCAGTCTTCAGTCAGCTTTGTGCCTGGCTGGCTGACATGAGTGGCCTTTCCATCCCTCCACTTAGGCCTTAGCGTCTTGTGGGACCAGCAAGACTTGGGAGCATCTGGTGCCATGACTTAAAGCAGCGAGCGCAAATATTGCAAAACGTCTTATAAATCTTTTTACAAAATGTCTTTAAATAGCAATTTGTCGCCATCTAACATCCATATCTGCGTGCATGTTCATGTTCCCAATGAGACAATATCAAGTTGATCCATAACACCGCTTCTGAGATCCCCATAAATGTGTTAAGGGTCCAGTGGGTGAGTTGGTTGCTTAGTTTAAATATATATTATATATATATATATATATATATATATATATATATATATATATATATATATATATATATATATATATATATATATATATATATATATATATATATATATATATATATATATATATATATATATATATATATATTTTAAAACAACCTCTATATAGAGAGAGAGGTTGTTTTATATAGAGAGAGCAACCAACTCACCCACTGGACTCTTTACACATTTCTGTTTATATTATATATATATATAAACTTTTTTTTTGTTATAACAGGGTCAGTAGCAACATTTAATTAAAAAAGTGCTTAAAATTATTTATTGTGATAAAAGACAATTTTTCATTTTTCAGACTTTGTATCTAAAATTGTGGCTTCTATAACAGGTACAAAAAATATATACTGCATACTAGGAATGACCCAGTTATGTTATTTTTCCACCAGAATACAAGGAATGTAAGTAACTTTTTCTTGCAGATGATTTGTGACATTCACCATGGCTGTTGCTCAGAAAGACTGCTATTCCAGCAGCAGTTAACCATGCTCTTGTTTTTATACATCTGCTCTTTAAAAAGTTTACAATAGATTGACAGAGAGAACTGTGGAGAAAGACAAGAGAGAGAGAAACCATTCTTTGATGTTGTTTTTGCACATGGCTGCACCACCCCATTATTTGAATATCACACGGCGCACAGTTTGAGCCTGGACACTTTCTTTCTCTCTCCTGATGCTTTTGTGCGAGCAATTAAAGCTTGTGCCACAAAGGGATGTGTTTGTTAATGACATCTAGCATTTAAAAAGCTGTCATTCCTTTGTCACCACTGAGAATTAGTTTCTTGTGTTGCATATACTTTACATAAACTTAACCTAACAATGCAAATGATCTGAAGGGGAGGAGCTGTTTGTTTACTTTTGGTTATTCTGAGCTAATAACCTCCAAAGTTAGGAAGATGAACAGGTCTATGAAAGAAAGAAAAAAGGTATTTCAGATATTCTTTCTAGAGATTTTTCCAGAGATTTTTCTATCCGAATAATTTTTCATGCATTGCTATAAAGTGAATGGAATTTCTTGGCTGTTAACAGGTTAAAATAAAAACATGCCATCCAATTCACTGGCCACCAATTAAACACAATCAAGCTATTTGTAGCTATTCTAGCCATTCACATGCAATTAGTGGCTGCACAATCAGTCCCAAGTATTGAAGGGTGTAACTTTCAATAATTAGCCCCCAACCCTTTCAGCGCTGAAAAGAAGCTACCAGTTACACAATGTGTCGTTTCATTGTAACTGTACATTGCATATTGCTCCGAGTATATGACTGTACAACCTAATCATTTCGGAGCCACATAATTAGGGATGCCCCCTAATAAAGTCGGCTTTCCTAGTCAAATAATAGTCGTCATTTAAGCTATTAGCAGATAAGTCAAACATCTCATTAACTTTTCTGAGGTCAGAACTCAAATAAAATAACCTATAATATAAATAACATCCTTATCTTGATTTTTTTTTTTCTTCAAAATATTCACAAACGTATTTCCTACCGGTATGTCATGAGCTATCTGTAAGTAAAGCACAGTCTCGTGGGTACCCCTAGGCCTGCGAGGGCCGATGGGGGTGTGAAGAGCGACGCTCACGCCGGTCTCGGATCTCACGGAGGAGTGACGGGAACATAAGAGGAGTGATGACAGTAAAGGACGAGAGAGGACCAGGCTACTCTGGATTTTACAGTGTTTTGTTTATGTTTTATTATGTGTGCGCCGCGTGCTGCAGTCATCCGTGAGGGGATGCCTGCATTTTTACTTTCAGTTTGTTTATTTATTAAAGTCTTTTTTAAACATTCACTGGTTCCCGCCTCTTCTTCCCATATCACTGTGTTACAGTGCACAATTAGGCTATACCTAGCCTAGAAATCTAATGTTTAATCTATCAACAAGCTCTGCTTCACCTTCGTTGCTCTGGTTGGTGTAGCACTATCCTATCGCGTGCAGAGGGAGTTTGAAAGACAACCGTTTATCCCGCCCCTCGGATTGAGCCCTGACTATGGTGAGTTTCCAGACCAAACATCTAGGTTGTGTCTGGCTTGTCAGGCTAGGCTATACCTGTTTCGCCATCACTTTTTTTCTGCCGTCTAAATGCTGTCTTCACATGATTTCAGAAATGTACTACTTCCCACTTCTGAAGTGATGATTATGAGCTCATCGCATTTTGCATTCATCAAATTTTGACTTGAGAAGGCGTTCATGTCCAATTTTTGACCTAGTATTTACAATAATTCCAATTGCATGTGAAGGCATCTCTCTCTCTCTCTCATATATATATTTGCTCCAATAATGACGTGTAATTTACGCCGTTGTAACCCCTCCTGTTCGAACCACCCGCTCCAAGCGGGACTCAAACCTAGGTCCGCCGGCATGAGAGTCGGACGCTCTAACAAGGAGGCTGAAAGCTGCAACCTCTAGCGTCAGTCGCTAGAACATCTCTTGAGGTCAGAGGAGTGAGGTTTACTTGCACAGTGACTACTAGTTGGCGTCTGTTACACAAGGTTCAGACTACACAAATGCTGCATCTGAAATCGCAGTAGGTGAAAAACAGTATGTGACAAAAAAGTCTGAATTCACAGTATTCATAGAAAGTAAAGAGATGACCTACTACTTCCAGCGAGATTCTGAAGTGCAAATTAAATGGACACTGGATAAGGGCAACAAACCCCCCAAATACTATAATCAGTCAATAAATCAGTATTGGACAATACTGGATATTTAATTGTGATTTATTCTAATTATTTTAACATTTACATTACAAAACAAAAACACGTTTTGGAGATAATAGTTTTTTTTAGTGTACCTCTGCCATCATAACACTGACTTAACATTAATTTTAAAAAAAAAAACAATAATTTATAATTAACTCTGTTAAAAGTGGTTTTAAGCAAATTAATAAATATATATTAAATTATACATTATAATGTTGTGATGCCTAGATTCACTGAAGCACTGTATTCAATGTATTTATTTATGACAAAATATTGTAATATTGCAATAGTCTTCCATATTGTGACGTACATCTAAGTGAAATGGCTTCTGGAATGAGGGAAAAATGTAGAGAGGAACTTGAATTTTTCACAAAGTCATCTTTTATGCCAGTGCCAGATTCCTCAACTCCTCCTACTTGTTCCCAATCCTGGAATATTAACAACCTGCACCTGTCTCCGGTCATTAAGAACTCACATAAAGCCTGTGTACACCTACACTCTGTTGTCTGGTCTCATCACATTTATGACTTACCTGACTCACTTACCTTCTCCTCACAGCAATCATCACCTTCACCTCCTTATTCCGCTGCCAGTCATTCTATATCCATCCCCTATCCTGGAAAAAAAAGAGAACAAAGACTGTTATGTTGATTTAAGTTACCAGTTGAATCTCTTTATGTTCCCGAGTTGTCTCCTTCTGATGATTCTTCAGTAAAGTCGAGTCTTGAAGATTCCTCATGTCTGTGATCTACTTTTTGGCACAGAAGACCAGAAAAACAAAATATGGATAAGGATGGATGCAGCGGCTGGCTCTTCCGTTCCAGCAGACCCATTTGCTGAGTTTGTTCTTCAGCTCCATCAGACACTTCTGTCGCCATCCACCAATTCTTCGTCAGACACACGCACCAGTCCCATGGCCCATCCAGTGACATACTCAGGTGTGCAGTGGCTTTCTACTCTAATACTCCCTGCTGTTTGAAATGTAGCTGCAGCAATTCACCACCAACAGAGCAAAGATCTCCTCTTTCTGCTGGGAACTTAATCTCAGGAACATTCCAACCACCGATGTCATCCTAGGAGACCTGTGGCTCCATACACACTCGCCACAGACCGTCCATCATCTCCATGTTACGCAGGTCCTTCAGAAATTCAGAGAACACCACCTGTACCTACCTCAAGCTAGAGAAATGTGACTTTCATCAGTCATCAGTTCAGTTTCTGGGTTATATAATTGATGCTTAGTGTCACAAATGGACCAGAGGAAAGTGCAAGCAGTGAAAGATTGGTCACTGCCCACTGCTATCAAAGAATTACAAAGATTCCTTGGATTTGCCAACTTCTATTGCTGGTTTATCTCAACACTTCAGCCAGATAACCTGTCCATTAACTTCCATCCTTTGCCATAAGCCAAAATCTCTTTCCTGGAATCCTAGAATACTACATCTGCATTCCAACAACTCAAGGTATTTACATCTGCTCCAATGCTCATCCAACAGAATCTAGAATAACCATTCATTATAGAGGTGGACACATCGACATCTAGAGTTGGAGCGGTACTCTCACAGCGGTAAGGGGATTCACCTCAACTCCATCCACATGCCTTCAATTCCAAAAAACTTTCTCCGACAGAGCAGAATTATTATATCGGGAATACCAAACTTCTGGTCAAACTCCAGACACATGTTGGAAGATAGATGATGTTACTTCAAACATCCTTTTGAGGTAATCAAGCATCGTAATTTGGAATATTTCCGTGAGGCTCGCAGTCTCAACCCTTCTCAGGCCCGCTGGGCATTGTCTTTCACAAGGTTAAATTTCACTCTAACTCATCTACCTGATACTAAGTACCTAAGGGCCAATGCCCGGTCTCAGACATGGCCACTGGACCACCAGAATCCATCCTCCCTCCAGCTACTATTATCAATCCCATTCAGTGTGCGTTGGACAAGCTAATTGCTGAAGCTACACATCTGGAACCTGCTCAGCTGGGAGGTCCTGAGGGGGAAAATGATGTACCATCTGTTCTATGCCTTACCCCCGTGGACTTAGTTCACTCTTCACTTTGCTCTGGTTACCTCGGCAGCCAGCAAACCCTATCTCTCTTCCATAACCATTACTGGTGGCCTCGTATGACCCAGGAAGTGCAACATTATGTCCAAGGATATCACTTGCACCATCTCCTCGTTTTTTTCTTGTTTCCTGTCCATTCCCTGCCAACCCTGGTCACACCTGGGAGTAGATTTCATCACAGACCATTATGCATCAGATCCATTCACCTGTGCCCTAGTAACTGTGAAATGATTTTCAAAGGCTTGACACCTAATTCCTATGAAAGACCTGCCTAGTGCCATGGAAACCACTGAAGCCCTCTTTAATCACGTACTCTTAACCAACTAAATTGCTTGCCTAAAGATATTGGATTGGGGCCACAATTCACCTCAATGGTATGGAAATAATTCTTTCAACTGCTATGCGTGTCAGTGAGCTTGTCTTCCGGCTACCATCCCCAATCAAATGGGCAAACAGAATGGAAGATTCAGGAGCTCAACCACTTCTTGGGGTCATACTGCCATGACCATCAACACAGCTGTAGACGGTACATAACCTAGGCTGAGTACACAAAGTCCCTCTGCCTGGCCACCACATGTACCCATTCCAATAGGTACTCTGTTTACAACCGCCCCTATTTCCCTGGTCAGGAGAGTCCTCAATTTCCAGCTGTGGACCAGATATGAGATACTCATGTACCGCCAAAGGCAGAAGGTCTGGCTCTTGACCAGGGATAACCACCCCTGACTATATATATTAGCCCTTTTATTATCCAGAAACAAATAAATTGTCACTTACCATCAAAAAAAATGTCATCTCACTACCATATTGCACCTACCCTTCATGTCTCTCTCTTTAAACCTTACAATCCTTCTCCTGTCCTTCTTCCCTCAGGGTCTGACTCTGCAGATTATCTCCCTCTACTGGTGTGTACCGTATTCATTCCATCCTGGACTCTCAAAAATTGGATGGTCGACTAGAATACCTCATTGACTGAGAGGGATACAGGCCTGACGATGGGTTCCGTGAGATGATGTCCCAGACCCGGCCTTACTCACTGAGATTCATGCCAACCTATGTATATGTCATGGAGATTACCAGTCCTCAGGAGCTGTTAATGGAAGGGGAATACTCTCACAAACTCGCCAGTTTCCTCAGCTCCTCCCACTCATTCCCAGAATGTTAATCACCTCCACCTGTCTCTGGTCATTAAGAACTCCTACAAAGCCTGTCTAAACTTATTCTCCATTGTCTGGTCTCATCACATTTACAAGTTTATGACTTACCTGACTCACTTACCTTCTCCCTGTGGCAATCATCATGATCTTCACCTTCCTCAGATCTGCTGTCTGTTATGTTGAGTTAAGTTACCAGTTAAATCTCTTACTTCTGTTCAGCCTAAATTCCTGTGTTGACTCCTCCTGACGATTCTTACATATTCAGTCACACCCTTCGCTGAGACACGCATCATGAAGAGAACGTTGCTGAAAGGGAACCTGAGTTTTTTTTTTTCATTAAAGATTACATTTATACCAAAAAATATTGATGACGATGTGCACAGTTAAATCACTTGTAATAAACAAAATAATGCAAAATTAATTTCATGATGACTTTAATATCATCCATTTTTCAGTTATCAGTCATAAAAAGAAAATAATGATCAGCTTATTGGTATTAGCCAGGGTGTAAATGTATGCAGTAAGGGATTTCTGAGACGCACTGTGATATTTGAAATCAACCCGAACCAACACATCCCTCCTTTCATTGCTCCACCCCAAAATACAATCTTTACATAAACAATCTTTATCATAGCTGAAGTGAAGCGAAATAATCTCAGCGTCCATTTTCAGGCCTTCTCACTTTCTATCCAGAACTGGAAAGCTTTTATAATAATAAAATTGGTCAAAAATGATGTAGGTCAAAAGCTCTCGCTTGATCATAACCCTTCCATTTCATTTTCCAGTGATATTCTTCTGAACTTTTATCTTTTGTAGTGTCTCTAAGTCATCTCTCTTAATGCAATATTATATATGATTCTTCAATTATATATTTTTATTTTTTATTTAAATTTTTCATTGTTGAAATTAATCTTGACTTAGATCAATTTAAACAAAGTTTAATTCCCAAGGTATATATGAATTCAGTCTCTCTAAATCTCTCTTAATCTCCACAAATGTTATAAACAAAAGAAATGCAGGTACAGTATGTATCAGGCCCTTTGCTGAAGGTGGTCTAAAGTCAGGGAACAGGGCTGGACGGCGTTATCTTGGCATCTACTTGTCGCTCATGTGACTCACCCATTCAGCTAATTAGAGGCAGCCAAGCTTGCTCTGTTACCAGGCAACAGCACCAGGGGGCATTGGTGAGATTAGCGAGTTGGCGAGCACCATGCTCTGGATCGGCTGGATCAGCCTGTAGGTCCTCAGCAGGACTGTTTCTCTGAGTCACACCTGCAAGGCTCTACAGCTGAGCACTCCTGGGGTGAGCCAGGAACAAAGTCAAATACCCCCTACACCTTCTGATGGTGGTATAGGGGCAAAGGAAAAGACACACTATATAGAATAAGACTCATTTTAGACCAAATTAGGCTCTCTACTAAAATTGGAAATAAAAGTATTTTATTGTATTTTTTGTAAATGGCTCTCTAACACACATATTCATCACCATTGAAATATTACTGAATAAAAGAGGAGTTGAAAACCACAGAAAATTTAACATTAAAGGGTTAGTTCACCCAAAAATGAAAATGCTGTCATTAATTACTTACCCTAATGTCGTTCGACACCCGCAAGACCTCCGTTCATCTTCAGAACACAAATGAAGATATTTTTGTTGAAATCCAATGGCTCAGAAAGGTTTTCATTGACACCAATGTCATTTCCTTTCTCAGGACCCATAAAAGGCACTAAATACGCTGCTACAAAGCCCATCTCACTACAGTTGATCTACAATCATTTTATGAAGTGACGAGAATAGTTTTTGTATGCAAAAAAAACAAAATAATGACTTATCTAGTGATGGCCCGATTTCAAAACAAAGTGTCAAACCATTATGAATCAGCGTAATGATTCATGATTCGGATCACGTGTCAATCTGCTAAAATTACGTGACATTGGATATCCGAATCATGAATTGTTACACTGAATGGTTCATATGTTGCTCCCTATTTTGGTTCATAACATAAATATCCAACGTGATCTCATGAAAATACGTGAGTATTTTTACGTAAAGTGTGATTCTACTACACGTACATTTACTAACGTTTTCACACACAATAAAACGTACAATACTGACTTATTAACAGCACTAAAATGTACAATATTGACGTATTGACAGCACTAAAATGTAAATTATCTACGTATCCAAGTGTGAACGTGTAAGTTACCAGCCACCGCCTCCCATAAATCGTGGCATTAATATTGTTTATTTTATATCCAATAGTCACATCAATACATGTTTTCAGTCACATTTATTAAATGCATTTTACTAAGTTAATCAACCTAATATAAAATAACAGAAATATAAAATAACATTTTGCTCTCGTGACTTCTGCTACAAACTCATTTCGGATGACTAGATAATGTTAAAACAAGACTGAATTTTTAAACCGACAAATAACATTCTTGCCAACCATTTTGTAGTATTTAGCTTGTTGTTTGCTGTGAGACATAAAAAGGCATTTTCTCCTATTCAGCAACTGGCGATCACAAGATACACCAAAACACAACATCAATTCACAAAACACAACACTTTATTTGTTCGCTGTAATCCAAATCGTTAGAATCCATATGTTTGCGAGAAACAAATCCAAATTGAGCCCGGTGATCTTCATCTCCTCTCAGTAGCGCGACGGTAAACATCAAATCTCACGCTCGTTATGAATTCAAATTTAAAAACGCGCCCTCATGAAGCGTTACGACATGTTTTACGGCAGTGGCATCGAACGCTCATTGGCTCTCGCCTGCTTCGTCACAGATTTTTGACATGTCGTGTTTCAGTCGATTTGTATTTGAAATGGGAAACGCGCAACTTCACGGAGAGAAGCCGGATTAATATTTTCATTGATTAATAGCTAACATTCTGCTCTGTACCTCATACAAAACTATTAACGTTATATACCACCAGAGAGGACTGCGACTGCAACACATCTTCATTTGAACGACTTTTGGTACCGCTTTTGACATTTTTGCAATAAATAAATTATTGTGATTACACTGGTCTGTCTGTTATGCTTTGATTTATAACAGTACGTTGTTTTAATAAATGCTAGTGGGTAGGTTTAGGGGTAAGTGTAGGATTAGCCATTCAAAATATTTTTTTTAATGCTATATTGTTATCAAAATCGTAATTTTCCAATGTTTTACCTTTAATTTTCTTTATAGTCTGTATTAAATTGGTAGGTTTAGGTTTGGGGTAGTGTTAAGGGATCGTACATTAATCAATAAAATGGTCAAAGGGAAATTATATAGATATCTTTATGATATAACAAAAAAAAATGTTTTTACCAGTATAAAGTTTTGTATTCTTAAAAAAAAAAAGATTTCATGATGGATTTGTAAATATTTTACGTTTTTTAGCTGTAAAAATGTAATAATACTACATTTAAATGTTGTCTATATTTTACATTTTAGCACTTCTCCAAACGTACTAAGACGTACGTTTAGTCTCTTTGAAAGTAACGTATTAATACCTACGTATTAACAATGAGACCAGGCTGCAATATCCCGGACCAGCCCCTAATTTATGTTACAACCCAAAATAGGGACAAACATAAGAGCCATTCAGAAAGGTAGGAAGCCCTGAATCGCAAAGGCCATGGTAGTAAAACTATAAGCTTTGTTTGCAACAAATTAACAAAACAAACATATAAACATACAAACATACAAAATTTGAGTAAGGACTGGTGAGCTAACTAATATAAACTACAACTCAGAGTTAATGCTTTCCTAACTCCCGAGAAAAGAATATACACAAAAGAATCTTCCGTGTTAGCTTACTTACCTATGCTTTCCCTCTAAACTAATATAACTAAACAAACAAAACTCACCATCCTCTACAAATGAAACCAGAAACACAAACTTCAAAATCACAAACAACAGGTTTCCTGAGGTAGGCCCCCAAAACTGAAGGTTCACCAGCAGCTCTGAAATAGGCAGAGGCCTCAGATGTTAGGAATAATCAGGCTCCGCCCCCATCCAATTGAATATCCTCAGACAGGAAAGAGAAAACAAGAGAAAGAGCAGGGGCTCATAACACATAACGGTTTGAAACTTTGCTTTGAAATCAGCCCATCACTGTATGGACTATAAGTCGTTTTTTTGTTGTGCATACCAGTAAGACTTATGTAGTTGTACATACAATTTAGTTGTGTTATTTAGTTTTTTTGCACACAAAAACTAATTCTCGTCGCTTCATAAAATTATTGTAGAGCAACTGTAGTGAGATGGGATTTGTAACGACGTCTTTAGTGCCTTTATGGGTCTTGAGAGAGGAAATTACATTGGTGTCAATGAAAGCCTGTCTGAGCCATCGGATTTCAACAAAAAACATCTTCATTACAAGGCCTTACGAGTGTCGAACGACATTAGGGTAAGTCATTATTGACAGAATTTTTATTTTTGGTTGAACTATCCCTTTAAAGGAAGTGTATGTAAGATTGTGGCCAAAACTTGTACTGCAATCACTATCCCCTCCCCCCTGACAACAGGAATGTTTTTGCAGCTGTGGTAACTAGAGCAGAGCTGGCAACCCGGATGACCAAACACTACTGACTTTGTGATTGGTCGATAGGTAACGGGTGGAGCTTCAGGACCAAACACAACATGCCAACATCAACATCAGTTTAAAGTTGACAACAACTTTTAAATGACAATATCCTGGCTGGACTACTGATATCCGTTATATAAGTATTTGAAATTAACATGATTTCTTAATGTCTTTTTGACCATATCAGGACCATTTTATGATTCATTGAAATATATTTCTTATTGTTCCTTTAAAAATATAGATTAAAGTGCCCTATTATACTTTTTTGGATATTACCTTACATGTAGTATATAATATTGTTTTTTGTGAATGTAAAAGGTATGCACATTTTTATAGATTAAAGTGCATGATAAACAGAGTTACTGTCTCCAAAAGAAAGAACTAATTCTAAACTACCTGAAACATGTTCATACTCAAACCTGTTGTATCAAATTTGCATAATGCCAGTCTATGGACTTGGCTGCCTGTAAACATCATCTATTGACCTGTCCTCAAACACTGTAGTTATAGCTGAAACCTGGAGGAGTTTGGTTCGTGCTGTTGACATGTCAAGAAGATGGCATTTTCTGCACTGCGAAAGCAAGTTCACTTAGCATGCACTTCCAGAGAAGGTGGACTCTGGCGCAAATTGATTCTGTAAAACCTACACCATCGCTGCAGTTAATCACTGTGTATCCAAGTGCTGAGGAAGCCACCAGAGTTGAAATTCAGATATGGAGCTAAAATTAATTTTGTTTCCAACACACACACACTGCAAGCTGTAGACTAATCACAACAGACCCAAAATCAGAAAAATGACCCATTAGAGTAGACTCTCGGTTTAGAGAGACAGAATCACAAGAGCTGATGTTGCAATGTTATGAGAAAATGAACACTTTTTTTGTTTTGTTTTTTGCTCTTGAATGCATGTAAATCTATTGTAGGAGACCTTTGAAACAAAATTAAGATGATTTAAAATAGCACAACAGGGGCACTTTAAATGTAGGTTAAATAAAATGTATGTATTGGACTGTATTTAGAAAATCTGTCTGTCTGCACTTAGGTGTAGTCAGATGTGAATTATTCAAGTTCTTAGAATCTGACCCTGGAGGTTTAATGTCCTGCAGAGGTTAACTTCATACCTAATCAATCTCACCTGCACAAGCTATTACTAAATTTCAGATATTACTAAAATATCAGATGAGTTTGATTAGAGTTGGAGCTAAACTCTACAGGACAGTGGACCTCCATGGTCATATTTGTAGAACCATCACGTATCATAGCATAACATATTATTTGTAAATATAATTGTTGCAACATATTCAGTTAAAAGGACTGATAAAGAGTAACTAAAGTATTTCATTCTGTTATAAGACACATTGATGGAGAGCATATATGTTTGCTGTATTTTAATAGGTAATTGTACGTCCATAACACTAAAATCAGTGTAGAAATAACTTCTTTAATATGCAATTACAAGCCAGTACTATGCAGATGATCTAAATGGGTGTTTCTATTTATATATGCACTGATGAATCCTTCACAATAAGACTGAAACATTCAATAAGAAAATGTCAATTTTGATTTCATGCAGATATTAAAGGTGATATTAATAAGGCATACAAACACTGGATTATTACTAAATAATTTACAGTTACAAAACTGAATACTTCTAAAATTATTGAAGATTTGTAATGGTTGGATGTTTATAAACATGAAAAACATTCACAGTTTTGCACATTGCTAAAAAACATTTTCATTTCTCATATTTAAATATATTCCTGTTTAATGTCTCACTTGATTTGTTGTTTTCATAAGCAAGCTCAAATCGAGGTTGTTTTTAAAGCACACAATAAATTATCCTCTCTCTGTGCACCTTATTCCCACAGCCAGAATATAATTTTTATTCATTAGGACAAAGAATTTGAGAGAGAGTTTTTTTTATGCATAAGACCAGTTATGATGATTATTACACCAGAACCTACATTATGTGCTGCATTCGTTTGGTGCTTTTTAAACTTTTGTATTATTAATATTGACTAAATCATTCCATTATGGCTTTTTAAGCTTACAGAATTGCTGTGCACTAGTTAGGAGCAAAACAAATATCTGTACTTGCAATAATATGCATTTCAAGTATTAAACTATTTACTATTAAATAATAGTACAATGAAACAATTTACAAACCACATCTAGTGATTGTGATTTAAGAGTTTACTCCATGAATTTTCCCTATAAAGCGCACTGAATTTCCTTCTTGGTTTAATAATAAATTAGTCTAGATGTTCTAAGCCAAGAAATTATATATGAATTTGTAAGAGCCACAGACTAGCAAAAACTTGGCAGATTGAAACAGGAAGTTTGAACACTAAAGTAACTCGGAGTGACTGAACGAAAGGGAACGTCTTGGTTACATTTGATGTTACGTCCCTCTGCCACTTCCGCTGTTCTGCTGTATCTCCTCAGCAAGTAACATAATGCGAGACCGCAACGTCCTTCCTCATATACCCACACGCTGGGGCAGAGTTATGCTATTCCAAAGACCCATAGCAATTCCTTGCCATTGGCTCGCTTTGTAGGAACTCAAAGGAGATAGGCTTCTAAGCGAAACCCCCATTTTGTCAGTTCCTGACATAACTTCTCCATCTCCGTCCCCTCCTCGGGGAACGAGGGTGTAACAGAGACGTTCATTTTCCTAAAAGATAAAGATTTTACATTTTAAATACAAATCTATTAAAAGTGAATATTTAGGATCACACTAACATAAATGACCTCAGAGCACATGGACTACGAGTCACAAAACTCTCATTTTGATCACATTTAGGGTGAGCTGGACATGAGAGAAGGGGCTCATCCCTGTTGATCTCTCTCTCCTCTGCCCTCCTTGCTTTTTGAGGCTAATTAAAACGAAAAGCAGATTTATGGGTGGGCTCCCACTTGTCACTTCATGTTGGCAGCATCACTTGTGACTTTTACCTTGAGGGATCTGTGCCTGTTAGTCACAAGTCCTCCCAGCAAATGACTCCCAACTGTTTGACAAACCACTCCAACCTGCTGCAGTGCTGTCAACTCCTTGAAACAAAATAAAAAAATACAAAATAATCATCCCGCCAGCCTGCATTCAACCCTGCCCTGCCCTTTACCCCTGCCTGATAAAACACTAACCCTCAACACTAATAGAATGTAAAGAGCAGGCCAAGAAAACTGGAAAATAATCTACTGATATATGTAAAAGAGCAACACTAAACAGCACAGTGTTCTATTTAGACATAATAAATGTTAATGGACAGCCACAGCAGTTTTGTAAATATATATAAAACTGCATTATGGCACTTTAGTTTCTCTATCGCCATCTGTGGATGAACACAAGACCCACTGACCTACACTACACAAGACCCACTGACAGTAAGTCATAGCTGTCAACATTGAACATTGAAAATAAGGGAGATTTCCCGGAATCCATCCACAAAATAGGGGATTTTCTTTTTTACACCATTCTTACCCACAAACTGTAAAAAATAAAAAGCACTAATCATAACAGTCTAAAGAGTTTATAACTACACAATATATATTATAGAATGACAAACCAATGATATGTTTAAAGTTCTTTATGAACAAAGTAAAAATCTAATTTTTCTAAAAATCATTTTTGTAATTTTGAAAACCTTTCGCATTTTAATCGGTAGCCTACCTAACGGTACCATTTTTCGGTACTTAAGAGATACAGCAATAACTGTAAAGAAACTGTGAGTAATTTATAGAAGTATTATTGACATTAGGCAAGAGTTGCCTTGGTCTGCCATTGCCTGTGGTGTTTGTTTACTGTAATATTTACCAGAAAAGGGTTATAGCTACTTAATTACTTGAATTCATAAAAACAACCATATTATTAGGCCTATTTTTTCTTTTTAATTCAATTTCTATGAAAACATTTTTCACAAATTCTGTGTTGTGTATTTTCTGGTAATCAAATTACCAAACTCCAAGAGCGGCTCTGGAGATGACGGACATGCGTTTATGTCATAGACTGTAAAAAAAAATATGGACGTGACGTCACTCATAAGATTCCGATAAGCCGTTCTGAAGCTTAAAGTAGGGTCGAGCTGGGCATTGCCATCTTGCGAGCGAGTCATCGCGTGTCACTCCCGGATAACAGAAAATGGGCAAATAGGTGGGATCTGGCAGGAGCTTAGGTAACGCAATGACTATAGACGGCAGATAAATGGCTATCCACCTGTTACCACGCCCTTAATTATGCAGAAATTTAAGGCTTTAAATAACATAAACAAGTGAGTTATAAAAAAATTCACCCCCCTCACAATTGTCATTAAGGTCAAATTTAGCCGTATAGGCAAAAACCACAATTTGTACCAGTCTGTAAACAAGTTTTTTTTTCCGTTGTAAAGTTGGGCATTTTAACATGGGGCTCAATGAGATTCTGCTCCCTTCTGGAGCCTGTCCCTAGTGGCCAGTTGAGGAATTGCAGTTTACATTACTTCTGTATTGGCTTCATGAGAGATGCGGGAGGTTGCCGCTTGGTTTATGTGTGAGATGGAAACACGCGATTGTCACTCGCAATTGAGTGTGTGTGTGTGTGTGTGTGTGTGTGTGTGTGTGTGTGTGTGTGTGTGTGTGTGTGTGTGTGTGTGTGTGTGTGTGTGTGTGTGTGTGTGTGTGTGTGTGTGTGTGTGTGTGTGTGTGTGTGTGTGTGTGTGTGTGTGTGTGTGTGTGTGTGGTAAAATACAGATATATTACGGGAAAATACTAAAACGGGAAGACAGCGGGAAAAGAGCTAAAATACATGAGACAACAGGAGGGTTGACAGCTATAAGTCCATCAAAGCTTAGGCTAAACCTGAAAGACTTGTTGTCTAAACAAGTAAATAGCATATCTATCATATTACTTATGGACAAGACCACTGTTATTTTGGTATTATTTATACTAACCCCACCCCTCCTCCTCAGACTGCCAGTTTAAGGACACTCAAAAGGAATGAGCGCAATTGACAATGGAAGGCAAGTTGATGAGTTGATTTAACAGCGTTTTAATGTGCTTCCGTGCATAGAGATTGTTAGATTGGGCCGAGGCTTTTTAGATCAACTAGAATCTGTGATCTCTGACACAGTTTGTTTGCTGGCTTCCATGGCAGCAATGCGCTTTATTTTGCGCCAACTGGCAACCTGTGGTGTCAGAATATTGGGAAAACAGACGACCCAACAAGGAACATGTAACATTGTTTTTCTGAGAATTGTTTCTGAGATGTGTACTCAGCTAGCCTGACAAGCCAGACCCACATCAAGATGGTTGGTCTGGAAACTCACCATAGACAGGGCTCAATCCGAGGGGCGGGATAAACGGTTGTCTTTCAAACTCCCTCTGCACGCGATAGGATAGCGCTACACCAACGAAGGTGAGGCAGAGCTCGCTGACTGATTAAACATTCGCCGTATCCGGTCGGCTAAACTCCGAACACATCTTCCCTTTTTAAGAATGACTTCAGTGCCGCTCTTTGTTCTTTTCTCAGAGAAAAGCTTAACTCCAAGTCTTCCAGAGTCGCAGTCAAAGCTGATTCGAAAGGCCGCCGCCGTTCGCCAGTTTCTGTGTTTACTAAAAGCACGCAAACACAACTCGGCCGTCGTCATTATGGCCCCACCCGCCGACTCTATACACGACGTGATTGGCCCGTCCAGATTTTGAGGAATACAGCTCAGATGGGTATTGAGAGTTCCTAGACGACACTTGCGGGCAAATTAAATTTGCTGCCGCTAGGATGCGTCTAGATTTCTAGGCTAGTACTCAGCATGTTTCAGCAAATATCTGCAAACATATCATGGTATTTTTATGCTTTAGTACAGTAAAAAAAAACTTACATACAGCACCTTAAGCCTTAGTTCAATTAATGTGCCTTAGAATTTTAAGTTGCTTTCGGTTAAAACAACTCAAACATGCATTTTAGTCTAGGAAACCAGGGAAGAAAGTTATAGTTAGACTAAGACTTTTAGATGTTAGATTTTTATATATTATTAGATTTTTTTTCCAAGTCATAATTTTTTTATATATATATATTATAATTACAACTTCCACAATTTACCAAAGCATGTTTTTTTTTTTCAGAAATGAGCTTCCATAATATTTATAATATTTTAGATTAGCTTTTATTTTTATGTTTTCAATTTTCATTTTACTTTAGTTTCAGTTCTAGTAAAACTAAAATTAATGTGATTTTGTCCTGCCTGTTTTTTAGTGTGTTAATTTTATTTCAGCTTAATTTCAATAAACAAAAATGATTTTTAATAGTTTTAGTTTGTATTTGACAACAACACTGGACAAGACATACAAGAACAAATGCTGACAATCTGAAAAACGGACATGGCCAATCAAAATATCATAATTCTAGACCTGCAGTGAATCAGAATAAGACAATATTAGATTGCACACAATTTTGTACTCACATTATTGTAATTTTTACACAATCTCCCGCATTGCACTTTTTAAAGGCAATGTTAAGGAAGGAGTTGAGTGTTTTAAGGAGTTGAGTGTTTTCAATCCCTATGACAGTTGACCAACCTTCTCTTGCTCTAGAGGAAGCCTGTGGGTGCCAGGCGGTCTGGATGGATGAGGCAACTCGGAGGCCTGACATGATGACTGACAGCCACAGGGAACAGATGTGAACACACTTCTCTGTCAGCGTGGCAAGAAAATGCATGTGTGTATGTGAAATCTGAAGATGTTTGCATGTGTGCGCACGTGTGTGTGCGCGCCCGCGCGTGTGTGTGTGTGTGTGCACAATATAACAACCTCCTGAAATGACATGACGATGTGTGTGTGTGTGTGTGTGTGTGTGTGTGTGTGTGTGTGTGTGTGTGTGTGTGTGTGTGTGTGTGTGTGTGTGTGTGTGTGTGTGTGTGTGTGTGTGTGTGTGTGTGTGTGTGTGTGTGTGTGTGTGTGTGTGTGTGTTTGTGTGTAAGCATATTTTCAGCAGTATTCTTGGAGGCCTTTCCTCCCTTAAGATTCTCTTTTCACACTTTGCTGCACAACACATCTGCATCCAATGACCTGACTTAATGTCTCACTCAGGCAAATAAGATTGCAGAAGTGAAGAACAAAAGACCCATCACTCACAAAAAGGGACGCTTTTGCCTCAGAGTCATTTGACAGTGTGCAACGGCATCCACTGAGAGAGTCTGAAGGTAATTGATTTTTTTCACCCATTCTCCGTTGTCTACTAATAGAATTAAATCAGGCCAAACAGGAGAAGGGTCCTGTGGAGGTGTTGTCAAGGTGCAGTCATCAGCATGCATTAGCAGGCCCTGAGAGGCTTCTGTGAGCACGCCTCATCTACCGTCCTCCTTCAAGGGATTAACAGACAGACAGCAATAACCAGGGAGATTAACTCAAAGGATGGTCACAATTAGCCGTCAAACTGTAAACATCTTATAACAAAATGCGATTAGGGGACTTTGCCGAACATGGAAGTCTTTACATGCTTCATTAATTGTCGATGTACTACTTTCAAAATTGTTTGTGTTGTTTTTTTATTAGTTATTGTTGTTAATTTTGTGTGATTGCTTGTTTTCTAAATCCCACTATAATGGCTAATGCTCTAAATAAAACCTATAAAAATGGAAATGATGCATTTGAAATGGGGAAGAGCAATTGATGGACGCTCCCTTTGCAAACACAAACAAGTAAAATGGCAGTACTGTCAGATGAATGTAATAGTGCTTTCACGTAATGCTGTTTCATTAAAAAAAACTAAGGCCACGTCCACACAGAGACGCATTTAGCTGTATGTGTATACATTTTGTACCATATCAGCATTTTGTCCACCCGGATCTGGCGTTTTGGAAGCATGGATCCAATATTTTCTGAAAGCAGGTCCCATAGTGGATAAATGTGAAAATTACATTCTTGCATTTTCATGTGTATTGCCAGTCCGGATATTTTGTGAAACGGTGATGTCCTCACACTACGTTCGGCACGGTGAAAGACTTTGGCCCTGTACCAAATGGCACCCTAAACCCTCACGGTCTTCCTCTGAGTCCGCATTTTCACCACGTAATGCCACTTTGACTGCCAGGAAGAAGTCCGCTGTGTAACCCGCACCAGTGCGGGCTCGGCAGAAATGCGGATCGAGGGCGCATAACTGGCGCAAAGGTAGGGCTCGCGAGCACCCTTCTGAGACCTAAAATGACGAATGGGACAAATTAGTTATATGCTAATGTTACTGCTATAGCTAACGCAATGTCTTTCAACCAGATAACAAAATATGTCTGGAAACGACACCTCTGGCTATTTGGTTGGGTCATTGACCCAGTTTTTAACTAAATAAGGGCAATCATAACCTATTGCAGTTAATTTTGCAATGTACAGTTGCCGGTCGGCAGGCGTCAATGACTTGCAATACTACATTTTTGTAATTTGAATACACACAATGGGCCTCATTCATGAAACACAAGCAGAACGAATTTGTGTGTAAATCACTCGTAAAGCCGCTCTGTAGTAAATACGGATTCACGAACATATTTTCAAAATGTTAGTTTGTACGAAAAAAATTGACACCTGCTCCTTACCGTCCGTAAAACATTTGAACGTTCTGTGTTCTAATTTAGGCAAACTGATGACACTGTATTTTGATGCACTATGTAGGGCAGGCCTACCATAATAATATTTCAAGAGTTGATTTGCCCCATCTTTTTTGTTTTGTTTTGTTTGTACTGTTTAAAGGGGGGTGAAATGCCTTTTCATGCATACTGAGCATTTTCAACCCATTCTTACTCCCAAGCAGGGGCGCGTTAGCCTAATGGGCAACATGGGCTGCAGCCCAGGGCCCCCGAGACAATTTTCTAAATTGTCTAAATTGGCCCCCGAGACAATTTTTTTTTTTTTTTGGATCGAGGTAATTATGCGTACGTTGAGCATCGTTGTCACACACCCGAATCGAGTCACAGCGGACACCCACTACATCGTCACCTCAACATGTCGAACGAAAATGTAAGAAAATATGACAGTGGCACTGCAGTCAGGGGCAGATCTACCGGGGTTTCAACTGCCACCCTAAAAGAAAGACCATTGCCACCCCAGCAGTCAGCTTGTGTATCCCAAATTCCCTATGCATAAAATATAAATTGTTCCGATTTACACACGTCTTTCTATTATTGTGTAGTAGTCCAACAAATGGCTCCGATGAACTGCTTAGATCTGCAGCACAAATAGTTTGATCACGAATAGATCGCCTGTTATACGTCCCAATGTTAACAGATTTCAGCTTTCTCACTGCACACGGATGCAGTCCGGCAATGCTTTCCAGGAGCGGTGCGCCTGCAGCAGCGCAACAATCGTTTCTGCACAGAGTCTATTTTGTGCTGGATGCGCTGAATTAAAGTGAAAGAATGTTGTTCGCATTCAAATAAACATGCATTGAAGTGAAAATCTCGTTATTTCACCACAGATTCATGTATTTTAAAGTCTAATCTGTTTCAATGACTTTTTGCCTCGAGTAAAGCAAGAAAACAGACACATTTAGGTAAATAGGGAGACATAATGGAGAGCTTTCGTCCTTTCTTGAAGGTGGAGAAATAAAGTTCTTTATGACCTGCAGGATTTCTAAAAAGATTTAAAAAATGAAAGAAACTAGACTAGATTTTTGGTCTATTGTAAGTTTTATTGTAAAACGTTTTTGATTTTAACATAGGTCTAGTTTAAATATTTTGCCACTTGCATGAGCAACGTAATATATGATAAATATAAAGTAAATATAAAGGGATGAATTGAATAAAACATTGTTTAAACGTGACATTTAAAGGGTGTATTGTAATGCTGACAATAATCTGTATTGTTCTGTATGGGGGGGACAATGGCCACGTTGACTTGAGTTTCAGGACTTTCTACTGAGGTGGACTGGACAGGTAATGATGGAGGAACTGACGATGATGATGGACCTTTTCGGCGAGGACGATGAATTCAACGATCAAAGCATTTCTCACCCCATTGTAGGATCTCTCCGGTGGACTAGTGGATATGCGGCTGGTGCAAGATGAGCCAGGGGCATCCCAGGATGATGTCCACGGTTGACTTGAAACGTGATTGTTTCCTCGTGCAGATGACCAACGCAAGTGTGGGGGAGAAATGGCGGACACGACCTCGGCCCAGTGGTTTTCCCTGAATGGTGGTGATTCTGATGTCGACGGGACAACGTTGATGTTGGGCAGTTAGCTTTTCATGGGTTTGCTGACTGATGAAGTTTCCCACCGACCCGGAGTCGATGAGGGCTTGTGCTGCAACAGATGAGTGGGAATTACAAACGAATACTGGCGTCTTAGTAAGGTTTGCCGTTAAAGGAGGTAACTGGATGGTACTCACCCCTGGCCGAGTAGGTCGCACGGGGCAGGTCGTAGCCATGTCCATCTCCCCCACAATTACACAGATGTAATGAGATCCTGCGTTGGCGTTTGGTGGTTGTTAGATGGTATGAGTCGATCTGCATGGGTTCAGGTGCTGGAGGTGCGACATATGTTTGAGCGGGCGGAGGATCGGCAGCGGGTGAGGAGAGGCCACAGGCAGATAACCATTGAGACACGAGGATGTTTTTTTTGGATGAGGGCTTCAAAGCCCATGGCATCCTTGTAGACCACAATGAGTTGTTTGATTTCAGCGAGGAGGCCGTGGCGGAAGGTGGTAACGAGGGCTGATTCATTCCATCCGCTTATACAGGCCAGCGTGATGCATAGGAACCCGTTGTCTCTCATTTGCCTTGGCGAATTAGAAACTTGTTGCACACTTCGGTAAGCTAGATCGATATTAGGCATGGTAAAACATGTTATTCGCAGTATATCAAGAAAACTAGGTATAAACAATAAGAGCTGTATAACAATTTGTATTTTTCTGTTGACGATTGTATTAAAACAGTTGTTCACCTGTCTAATAAAACACAGCATATTGCATAATATGTAAATCAAGGGGTATGATGTCATTGATAGGCAACGCACGGACAGGTTCCGTGTCCTGGTTAAAGTTGCTTATTTCTCTGGATTTCAACATTCTTGGAAACATTTGTGATAATGCAAGGACATAAGTCCACAAAAATATATAGCATTATTCTGTTGGTTTTCTGGATATTTTAATATCCAAAAAGCCTTTGGCTGCAGGCCAGCTAATATAATGACTGCGAGTGTATATTGCTTTCATAAAACAGTTTAATGAACAGGCATTTAATTGTGACTAACTTACATTTTAGTCTCAATAATGCCAGTTAATGCCAATAATGTCTATTATCCAGCAACAAAAAATTGTTTCAAAGACGGTAAAGGGGAAAGAACTGTTATCTCTGAGCAGCACACATTATTGGAGTTTCATTCATGAATGAATCAGTGTTTTGAATTAATTGGATTAAAAAGATTCATAGACACTCACTTGTACACATACTGGTGTAGCGGTGTAATCTGTAAGAGTCACTTAAAAATCCCATCAATAATGATGTCTCAGCCAAATGATACAATCAGTGAAAAGTAAAGAGTAATATAATCAATTTAACAGTCTTTGTCACAACAGAATTTAAAAGTAAACTATGTGTACATTTGATTTAATTATATAATTACATTACTATATGATTTTAATGGAGCTGTTTAGTACAAATTTCATTTATAATTTAGTTCTACTTACTTATTTCAGAATACTTTGTCCAAACTAGGTGGTATGATGTTGGACATCAAAAGCTTATTCATTATAACCTCAGGTGATTAAAATATTGGGGTTTTCTTAGAATCAATAACTGCGATCTCTAAAACTTTTTTCTCATCAAATATGAGAGAAAGCTATTCGATTTGTTGCTCACTTGTTTAGAAAGATAGCCTACCTCAAAGAGTTCCAGTTCGTCCTTCTCATTAAAGGTTCAACCTTTTTCATCTCTGTACTTAAACAATGTTTCACTCTTTCCATTTTTAAAGCATGCAATGAAATATAAATTAAACAGAATTAGTTTGCTTCAGTTTTGAAACTAAAGATTTTTGGCAAGAGAGAAAACGAGGTAAAGACTGACTGATTCGAGATCCAGCTAAGAGATGTATTCATTTATTATAGTTAGAAGCTGTAATCTAATAATGAAATCTAATCTAATCATAATTCAGACCATTCTTGTTTGCCTGAAATTTCTGTTTTTCCATATCTCCACCGCATTGCCCCTTCAACTTGTCAGCATTTATACAAAGTCTGCAATGTCTTTCAAACATATCTGGTGTACTGTATTACAATCATACAAAATAAAATATACAAACATTTTCTTTTGACTGCAATATCTATGAGCTCTTCAAAAACCATTCCCATCCAAAAGTGAGTCTTTTTTACATTCCCGGTGTAGTTGATGTGGGGGAAAAGACAGGAATCATAGCAATGTGTGCCATGCTAAGTCAGGACTGTGGCAGAGGTAAAAATGAGAGTTCTTTCATCTGTCCGTTTTTGAAAGAGGAGATAAAAGGACTCAATAAAAATCTCCTTGAATCTATCCCTCTCCAGCAAAATCACATTCCTGACAGATGTGTTACCTCTTGTTCTTCATCCCCTTTTTGTTTCACTCCATTCATCGCCCTTACAGGAGTAGAGCTACATGGCATGCGCCGGTTATTTTCAGACGTTAATATATGCATTTTAAAGTCTTTGCCTTCATTTGAAGAATGCAACGGTTACCCACACCGAGATATCAGAGAAACGTTTGAAGTGAGTGCTCTCCTGCCCGCCTTTGTGTTCTGGGCTTGTAATATGAATGAATAATGTATCAGGGATTAGAAATTCATAATGCTCTTGTTTTCACCTTCCATGAAGCTTTCCCCCCTCTCACATATCCCTGCGCTGGCCTGTGAGTAAAATCTCATTATGGCAGATTCCCTGAGGTGGGCAGGGCCAGGCCTCAAGAAACGGTCCGGACGGCACGGGAGACTGTACGGATGATGGAAGCTGGAGGAGAAGAAAAGTTTTAATCACCTTTCACCAAAACCACTCCATCAGGGAAGGCAGGTTTGTGTTATGTGCTGGAAATTAAAAGCACAAAAAAACAAACAAGCAGCGTTTGCCTGTGGTGATTAATGCTTCTGGGGGGGGGGGGGGGGGGGGATCAATTCTGTAAAGCAAAACAACATGACGTCTGTGAGGTACATCACCATGAACGTGTTTATGGAAACTAACAGTGCTGGTGACGGGATCTTAGCTGCACTAACAGCTTCTGGAAGGTGTCAGCGATCGGTTTACACCACATTTTACAAACCAAGAAGAAACCCATGGGCAGGGCTTACAGAGAATTTTCACACACGAAAATGAAGAACATGTCTCGCACAACATCTACAAAGCAGTTTTGCCTAGTAATGAAGAATATCCACAGGGCATTTCTTTCAGGATTGTTCATAGGATATGCTGATTAGAGGTGGGAGAGAAAGCCCTGTAGCTAATATTCTCTGGGATCATAATTTCATGCAAAAAAAACCAAAGAAAACTGTGCCATCGTTGAGACCATGTGCGGGGGAGTGGGGTAAAGATGTCAGTGGCTATACCCTTAAATCTAGCAAACTGTGCAAGTTTTGTCATTTAAGTAAAAAAAAAATTAATTATGCTTGGTTTGCACTTATGTTATATGAGTACGTTTTAAAATGTAATTTATTCGTGTGATGATATACAGCTCAATTTTCAGCATCATTACTCAAGTCTTCAGAGTCACATGATTCTTCAGAAATCAATCCGATATGCTGATTTGGTGCTCAAGAAACATTCCTTATTATTATCAATGTTGAAAAAGGTGTAATGCTGCTGGTAAATGTTGTGCTGCTTAATATTTTTGTGGAAACTAACATTTGTTTCAGGATTCTGATTTATAGACAGTAAAAAGAGAGAGCTTTTATAAAATAAAAAATATTTTTATAAATGCCTCTGCCCATTTTGAGCATTTTAATGCATTCAGAAAAGAACAGCATCTCCAGAAAACACTTAAAATATTTAGAATTTTTTTTTTTCTCATTGATAGATGAATGTTTCAAATGTTGCTAGATTGTTATCTACAATGATTGTTTCCTACTTTCATTTGAACTCAGAGATGTGTTTGTTTGTTTGTTTGTTTTTTCCAGCACAATTAACAACAATTAACTAAAATAATGATGTTTTTGAAAAGAGCAACATTCAAAGTAAGATTTCCTAACCACAATTTCCTATTGGTCATCTTTTGGATTTGCACTGTGCTGATTTAAGAATAAAATGCAAACAGAGAAAATGTTTTCTTTAGTGATCATAAAATGAAGTAAGTAGTGATAAGATAAGAGAGACCAGCAGAGACCAGCAGAACCCAGAGAACGATGGGTTATCGAGAGAGAGAGAGAGAGAGAGAGAGAGAGAGAGAGAGAGAGAGAGAGAGAGAGAGAGAGAGAGAGAGAGAGAGAGAGAGATCCTCTTCAATATTTACATCGATGAATTGATGTAGAACAATCCGCACACTACATGACTCTTCTATAAAGTTCCTCCTGTATGTGGATGACCTGGTGCTGCTGTCTCCAACAGAAGAGGGTCTACAGCAGAACTGCATCAGTACCGTCAGACCTGGGCCGTGACTTTTAACCCAACTACAACTAAAGTACTAACATCTCAGAAGAGACCCAGATGTCAGGGAAAGAAAAACAATTTCACCCTTGGTATGACCAAAATTGATCATGCCACCGACTACACATACCTCAGGTTGAAATTCTGTGCAAACGGAAACTTCAGCTTGGCCATTAATGAACTGAAAGAGAACGCAATAAGGGCTTTCTATGCCATCAAAAAATCAATCCAATTTGAAATACCATTTAGAATCTGGCTCTTACCATTGTAAAGCTCTTAAAAACCATGAAGTGAGCGCTGAGAAGAGTACCCTTATTCAGCTGGTCCTGAGGCTGCAAAAACAAACTAACACGACTAACAATAATCAGCCTCAGAACACTGACACCCTCATCCACACAATCCGGCCCAACCAAATGATTAAAGCACAAAAAGAAAATTACCTGACCTGTTGGTCTGAAACAACACAAAAACAAAGTTAACTGGAATGTTATTTGGCCCTAAACAGAAACTACACAGCAGCAGAATACCTGAGCGCAGTGAAAGACAGTGAGTTCAGAAGAAGAATGAAGAGGTACAGACTGAGCACACACTGACCGTAGAGACGGGCAGATACAGACAGAACTGGCTGCCCAGAGAGAGCCGCATCTGCCCATATGTACTGTGTGGAGAAGTGGAGACAGAGACACACAATATATCACAAATATGAACAAATCAGAAACACATTCTATCCTAAATTCAAAATAATTTGTCTTGACTTCATCAAATTAAACAATGAAGCACAACTTCTACATGTACTAGGTGAAAAAAGAGATTGTATCCTAATGCCTGAGAGAGAGAGAGAGAGAGAGAGAGAGAGAGAGAGAGAGAGAGAGAGAGAGAGAGAGAGAGAGAGAGAGAGAGAGAGAGAGAGAGAGAGATGAATAAACTCTCAGTATACAGCAGGAAAGTATTTATTTTTAATGTTGTAGTTATTATTTTTCTAAAAGACTATTGCTTTAAATGACACCTCAGCCACCTCGCCTTAGTTCAAGTAGGGTCTGCTCATACTTTGCAGAAGTTGCAGCTGACTTGCCCAGTTTCTGTCATAGAGATCTGCAGGAAAGAGGGTGGTAGGTCACCATGGAAACCCAGGATATTTCATGTCTGTAAGCCACCTAGGGATCAATGAAATATTAAACTCAAAGACCATTCAACAACTAAGGGTATTAATAGTATTCCAACTTCTAGCCAGTGCTCTATAGCTGCAATAGTTTGTAGTTACACAAAAAAGAGAGAAAAGAGAACGAAACTTTATTGATCTCTGAGGGAAAACTGTGCAACTTCGTTATTCTGCTGATCATCCTACATGACGATTAGAAGACAAAATGTGAGTGTAAGTCAATGCAGTAATTTCCTTTTTAACATACACGTATTTGATCCTGATACACATAATGTCATGTTGTGCTTTTATCTCATTTAAGCAACATAAAAAAATGCCTTTCCTTTGTTGTTTTTTACAACCGTGAGGAAAGAGAGTCTGCTGACCATGTATGAATGCAATCATCTTAAATTAAAATAGATTCCAAAAAGACAATCCATTCTTATTACCCTGACCAAGGAGGATAGATTGATTAGTGTGGAACTACATTAACTGAAGGTATTCCTGTTGGGAGAAGACATCAATTCAAACTAAATACTAAAGCTGGATTAACACATTGTGCTTGCAGCTATGCTGTAATCATAATCCAATCAGCTGGATTTCAGTTAAGCAATGTCTTAAAATTCATTACAGTTAAAACAACTTAAAATTCATAAATGTTTCAGGTGATTTCATGTGCTGTAAAAGAAAAGGATCTGTGTGTGTGTGTGGGGGGGCTACTATTAATTTTATGTCAGGACATTATTGTTTACGGACATATCAGTCATGACAACTCTCAGAGTGGATTATTGCCAGCAACCAGCATTTAGTCAAAATAACACACCAAATGACAAAATGAGGCTGCTGAAAAAAATGGTAGACCCTCCATATAGCAAATCTCTACAGCTAGCACTGGGCTGGGGAGGAGGCGGGATGAGAAGTTTTCATAATCGCACATGATACGATATTGTGACATGGAATAGGATGTATCTGATTGGCTGGTGCCACGGCATTGCAAGCACTTGTTTAGTGTTTCATGCCTGAGCTAGTATTTCCTTTAACCCTTAAACACAACAAAAGGTAATAATACGTAATTCAAAACACAGGGAAACACCTCCTTCATATTACCACAGTACTATGAGTCCTAATTTTATTGACCTTTGTGTCTCTTTTTCCTCATACACCACAATTGGAGGAACAGAATGAAGTTTTGATATTGTATACAACATAAATGAACTATAAATATCAACGCTTCTCCAAAAAGCTGCTGCAAATGCAACTTCCTCATATGGGAAGAAATAACAGTGGGCCAGAAATTTGCTCATTATAATTTGTTTTTATTCAATCCTGATCAGTTTTAGGCTTGCTGGACTACAGCAAAGCATACAGTGTGTATAGAAAAAAGGCAGACTATCTAATAAAGAGGTGATCTATCATTTTAATTGAAGCCATATAGATTCTTGATCATGCATTGAGCATCTACATGCTAGGAACAAATGGAAACATTAATAACACTAATGCACACATTTGATTTCTCAAGTGTTCTTATTTCTCAAAGTCAATTCCAGCCTTTTCTCTCATTTCTTCTTCATCTGCAGGATTAAAGAGATACCCAAAAAGGAAAATTCTGTCATTAATTACTCACCCTGTTGTCGTTCCAAAGCCATAAGACTTTCATTTATCTTTATAATAAATTTAGATATTTTTGTTGAAATTTCAGATTTCTGTCCCTCCATATGCAACCGAAACTTTGATGCTACAAAAATTTAACAAAGAGATTGAAAATTAATCCATATGATTTGAGTTTAGTCCAAAATTTTCTAAAGTGACATGATCGCTGATGAAACTGAAACTGAAACTGAAACTGATTGAATATAGGCTTTTATTCCCAAACATTCATCAACTCACACATCAGTTGTGGTAAACCAGCGGAAGCTCAAGCATGTTTGCTTGAGGTGTGAGAACCAATGAGGTTAATTATTGAGTTACGCAGCACGTTTGAGCTTCATCAAGAACCGATGAGGTTAATTATTGAGTTACGCAGCACGTTTGAGCTTCCTCAAGAACCGATGAGGTTAATTATTGAGTTACGCAGCACGTTTGAGCTTCATCAAGAACCGATGAGGTTAATTGTTGAGTTACGCAGCACGTTTGAGCTTCATCAAGAACCGACGAGGTTAATTATTGAGTTACGCAGCACGTTTGAGCTTCCTCAAGAACCGACGAGGTTAATTATTGAGTTACGCAGCACGTTTGAGCTTCCTCAAGAACCGACGAGGTTAATTATTGAGTTACGCAGCACGTTTGAGCTTCCTCAAGAACCGACGAGGTTAATTATTGAGTTACGCAGCACGTTTGAGCTTCCTCAAGAACCGACGAGGTTAATTATTGAGTTACGCAGCACGTTTGAGCTTCCTCAAGAACCGACGAGGTTAATTATTGAGTTACGCAGCACGTTTGAGCTTCCTCAAGAACCGACGAGGTTAATTATTGAGTTACGCAGCACGTTTGAGCTTCATCAAGAACCGACGAGGTTAATTGTTGAGTTACGCAGCACGTTTGATCTTCATCAAGAACCGACGAGGTTAATTATTGAGTTACGCAGCACGTTTGAGCTTCATCAAGAACCGACGAGGTTAATTATTGAGTTACGCAGCACGTTTGAGCTTCATCAAGAACCGACGAGGTTAATTATTGAGTTACGCAGCACGTTTGAGCTTCATCAAGAACCGATGAGGTTAATTATTGAGTTACGCAGCACGTTTGAGCTTCATCAAGAACCGATGAGGTTAATTATTGAGTTACGCAGCACGTTTGAGCTTCCTCAAGGACCGATGAGGTTAATTATTGAGTTACGCAGCACGTTTGAGCTTCCTCAAGAACCGATGAGGTTAATTATTGAGTTACGCAGCACGTTTGAGCTTCCTCAAGAACCGATGAGGTTAATTGTTGAGTTACACAGCACGTTTGAGCTTCCTCAAGAACCGATGAGGTTAATTATTGAGTTACGCAGCACGTTTGAGCTTCATCAAGAAACGATGAGGTTAATTATTGAGTTACGCAGCACGTTTGAGCTTCCTCAAGAACCGATGAGGTTAATTATTGAGTTACGCAGCACGTTTGAGCTTCATCAAGAACCGATGAGGTTAATTAGTGAGTTACGCAGCACGTTTGATCTTCATCAAGAACCGATGAGGTTAATTATTGAGTTACGCAGCACGTTTGAGCTTCATCAAGAACCGATGAGGTTAATTATTGAGTTACGCAGCACGTTTGATCTTCATCAAGAACCGATGAGGTGCATTCTTGTGTTATGCAACACCTTTGCGCTTCATTAATGTTTGAGCTTCCTCAAAAACCAATGAGATTTATTCTTGTTTGTTACGCAGCATGTTTGAGCTTCATCAAAAATCAATGAGGTTCATTCTCTTGTGTTATGCAGCACATATGAGCTTTCACGTGAGGTTTGTCCTTGTGTGTCAAGCAGGTTTGCTTAAACTTCTGTTTATGTTCGCTGATATAAAAGCTTAAATTCAATCATAAAAAGAGATCAAGTTTATCAAATTTTGACTAAACCATTCATATAGATTAGATTTACAATCTCTTTATGAACTTTTTGAAGTGTGAAAGTTACATAGCTGTCTAAGGAGAAATAGATAGCTCTCAGATTTTATCAAAAAGTTCTTCATGTGTGTACAGAAGATGAGTGAAAGACTTGCAGGTTTGGAATGACATAAGGTTGAGTAATTCATTTTTGGGTGAACTAACCCTTTAACACACTTATAAGGGTAAAGCAGTTGAAATTCTTGATGAGATTTACAGTACATTCTTTGTGTTACCTTGGTACAACCTTGATACTTTAGAGAAATTTCCAAACAATCTTCCCAATAAATGCATTTAACAGCATTTTCATGAACGTGTCTGCTGACATGCAAGCATCTAATTCACAATAAAGATTTACCAAAAATATACTCTTGCGAACCTAGATGTTCTATGTAGGATGCATGTCACCCCTGCACGTACAAATAAATTGAACCTGTCCATCACAAGTTCTGCAAAGATTCTTTCAGTTTTATTGGTGGACCACCAAATTGAACTATGATTTATGATGTAGTCCTATGTAATCTCACGTATAGGGGAACATGCGTCAAATCAGCTTTAACACTCTTTTCACAGTTTTGTACAAGCTGAATGTCATGAAAAGACAGCTGTCGTATTTATACCATCAGATGTTTTGCTAATTCAGCATTCATTTTGTTTTTACAGCAGGTAGTTTGTTTATATTGCTGTTTTTATTTCCTCATATCTTCTTAATATCTAGTAAAGTCATTTTTCTTGTTAGTTGATGCAAGTAGAATCAGCAGACAATAAAAATGGACAGTAAAAGTTGTTGATAAAATGTGTAATGAGTTTAATCAATCATTACTTGCTAAAGCAAATAAAAAAAGATGGTAAAAAGTAAAATGAATGAGATATATCTCACAAATCACTAAAAAGAGAGGGCTCTAGCCAAAGCATCTCAAGAGAAGAAGCCCAGATACTGGATACTACATCATGCATTTGCATGGCAAAAACGTCACAAGCTCAACTTGATCTTGAACATTATTATGGCACATGCTCCCTAAAATAGAACAAATTAACGAAGCGCAATACATGATCAAATTAAATTAATAAAATGATTAGTATAATTAACACAACTGAAACAAAAACATATGAAAACAATTAATGAGGTGAATCATATCACACATACATAATCTACATATTTCTTCATTCACCATTAATAATAGTCTGATAAACTGCTATCAGGTAGAGTTTATCAAGGCATTACAGCCTTGTGACACCAGTTTCCTTATTATTAGGGTGTTTTATGTAATCAGCACAGCAGACTGCATTCATTGTAAGGGCACCAGTGGAGCAACAATCCTCATTTGGTCAACAGAACAGAATTTTAATTTCACCCGCCTATAATTAACCTACAAATGGCCTGGGGTGGCCTGAGTTCAAATCATGATTACTATATTTTAACAAATGGCAGTGGTGCAACTCTCCTTTGTTTCAGCAGCGCTATGTGTGAAACCTTGCTGTAAAGTGTGAGGCAATATTGTCTGTAGCCTAGTTTGTACAACGTCTAGAATATTTTATTCATTCAACTCTCAGGTGACTGTAGAAACCCACTTAGAGTCTGATTCCTCATACAAAACCCTCAGAGCAAGAGAGGAGATACTGTACATCCAAAATCATTGCCACATGATGTCAGGGATACAATAGTCCACTGCCATGCTGAAAGCTTGATAACAGTGTTTGAACTTGATGGGCAGCACTGGACGGCATAGTCCCTGAATGGTTTCCTGCATTGTGGTGGCTTTTGATTTGCCAGAAAAAGGGGTTACTTCTTTACTCATTTCTTATCCATCTGCAGGAATAACACCCTTTATTTTGGCCCATTTTTGGCCAGAAAAATTGGTTATTTTATAATTGGACCATTTTTGTCCAATTGCGCAACTAAGAAGCGAATGCATTGACAACTACTGTAATTTGCTGTCATTCAACTTTTGTTTGTACCCTTACAAACTAACAAAAGTACCAACCTAAACCTCAGCACAACCTCAGTTTCACAATCTGTTCTGTTTCTGAGCTTATGAAAGAGAATATTACACTCAGTAGTCTTATGAACATAACGGACACACATGTAGTGTGCCATTTGGGAGAGGGCCCTTTCCAATGTAAATTAAATTACCGTACTTTTACATTACATGTCATTTAATAGGAAATGTAAAGTGCAGAGTGTGTGAGTATTTTGTAAATTTCACTTAATCAAAAGCACCACATTTGTCCGGCTTGGGTCAACTACAGGAAATACATAATGTAAATGAAAGGTGGTTCAGTGCATGTCCACAGTGTCTTGTCTGAGTGAGTCGATGAATCATTCACTCATTGATTTGATTCAACACTGAATCATTTGTGAACAAAACACTGCAAGTGTGCACACACATTATTTTCATCTAAAGGGTAAATCTCATTAATAGCTTGTTTTTTATTGAACTGTTAAAATTCGAAACATCAGCATACACTATTGCTTGTGTGATATTGCTTAATTGTGTGTGTCGCGTTACTCTAGATTACTCCCAGGCAGGATTACTTGTTCTTCATGTCACTCGTACGAATAAAAGAAATGTTACGTCAACACATCAACAACAACATATCTTTCAGCAATTTTTCCATCATAAACCATGTTGGAGATGACTACTATTGCTGCTATGTTGTGGAAGTCCTAAATACTCTGGAAAGACCAACGCTGATGTGTCTGGATTCACAGCACCATCCAGAGCCAGAGGAGCCACGAATTTCACCTGCTGAGTTCAAAATCACTCCATATACCCTCATTCACTGTTCCCCACATTACTCCACTAATATCGTCCACTTGAAGGAGTGAATGAAAATGAGTAAGTGAATTCAGTCACTTTTGCATAGTTTTTGCTTGCTGTAATTATTTTGAAACATAGCAAACCATAAGTAAACAATTTTATAATCAAATGAAAAGGAATTTCTAGGCCTACCTGTATGATATTATGCTGGACCAGCACAGTTTGGAAAATGGATGAGTGATTGATTCAGCGACGGGAGCCATCTCCTGCCAAGATGCGGGAATCCATTCAGAATCAGCAGAGAACTCTCACGGTGCATTATGGGTATAGCCGTTGAGTGTACATCAAGTACTCAATAACACCCATGGTTTTGGACATCATGGATGTCCCCTCAAACACTTGCCTATTTATTGGAGGCGATTCCGGACACTGCGCATGATACAACATATGGAACATACATAATGGCATAGACAAAACTGGACATGAGAACCAATGAACCAAGAACTAAAACAAAGAAAATATGGAACTAATTAATTACAAATCAACATATTTTTATTTAAATCTAATTATTGCCATTTTGTTCATGAGGGTCCAAATAGAGAGCAAAATATCTAGAGAGCTATGTGGTTGTTCTATTTCTAAAATTCGTAATACACTACCTGTTCGAATCAGGTGTTGCTGTTGACCATTTGTTAATTGAAACATAAAGTAGATGTTTTTCAGGCAGTAAATATGACTGCTGTGGGGTTTTCAGGCTGGATGCCATGTTTCTTTGACCTAATAACATAGCTTGTGTTAAATGTGCACTTGCAGATGGTTAAAGAGTTCATGCAGACGTGGATAGCTTTAGAGAGGTGCTGATGGAAAATGTGCTGTGGCAGGCTGAAGGGTTAACGGCCGACTGCTCTTTTCCAGTGGGGGGTTTCTCTCTTGCCTTTTCCCTGTAGTAAAGCATGCCGAGCACTGGTCAGGGATGCCCACTGGCTCTCATTAAGAGATGCCAAATCATTATGGATCCCTTCCCTTCCTGCAAAGCTCCCCTAAACCTCTGGCGGCTCACGGCTGTGAGCTATCATTAGCAGATGACAAACCCCATTAGAGTGCCCCCTCTCTGGGCTGGAGTGGATCTGACAAGCCCTCTTTAGCCTTCAACCAGTTCAAAAGCATAAAAAAAATGCATTAAAAATCATTTTGGCAAATACAAGCATACAGAAACTCAACAACATGCAGATATTTCCACGATATCACATATGCACATAGCCTTGACATACACAGGAACAAGCCTACATCATTTTAGTGGGCTTGTTTTATATGGCTTGTTTCTTTTATTCCATTTTTGGCACTATAGCTTTAAATTCCTTTTCCACAAAAGTTGGCATGGCAAGGGGTATAGTCTTTAGGAGTGGATTTTAAATTTGTCCTTGTGTAATACGTAATAAATCAAAATGCTATCTATCTATCTATCTATCTATCTATCTATCTATCTATCTATCTATCTATCTATCTATCTATCTATCTATCTATCTATCTATCTATCTATCTATCTATCTATCTATCTATCTATCTATCTATCTATCTATCTATCTATCTATCTATCTATCTATCTATCTATCTTCTTTATTTTAAAGCTTGTAGATTGAAAGCCTTGTTATGAGGAGTTTTGGGGTCTTTTCCACGTTTCCATTTGGATAGCTTTTACTTCACAGTCCCACCCTGACAGCCCTCCACCCTGCACCAGGTTTTAATTAGAGGTATTTGGTTGGGACCAATAGCATTGCTTCTTAGTCCCCACAAAGTATTGCACGCCTACTAATTTAAAGGGACCTTGATGCCTGCGGGACTTTTTATATCCTTCCAGGCAGAAGTGTGCAACGCATGCCCACTTTCATGTGGAAAACTTTGCATGTGACAAAGAGACTTAGCTGCTAGTAATGTCGGCATTATTGAACCTCAGAGAGTTTTTCAAATGGGCCCTCAGACAGCATCGGTCTGTTTGAGCCTGGCTTCAAGTGTGCGTGGCAGCTGTGTAGAGCCTAACCCTGAACCAATCAAGTCAGTGAAGCCTTGTCTGTGCACTTTGTGGTTTGTGCGTGCGTGTGTGTGTATGTGTTGAGAGGGGGGACTTGCGAGGTTTAATGCACAGCTGGGGTAAATTTACTCCAGGGGCAATAGCGAAAAGGCCTGCTGTTGCCAAAGTGAAATGCATGGAGAGCCTGTGCAATGAAGTGTGCTTCCATTGTCTAGAAGTAGGGCAGTGGCACAATGAGGACTGGACCTGGGAGACCATCTCACCTTGGCTGGAGAAAGCTGTTATGTTACAACCATTCGATTCACACAAAGATTTCGAGAGTGTGTCTGGGAAACTATTACATTTATGGCGTCCTGAAACGCCTTGCAAAAAGTAATCTTGTTAGTAGGCTCACTGACATTTTTAATTTGCTGAAATATGTAAGGGACAATGTACAGTCAGTTGGTCATTATCACAAAATACACTCTGACACAGAGGGGATGGGTGTTATTTCTGCCTGAAGAAATTTATTTTGCGATAATGAACTGAACGGTGCCTATTCCCTCAAAAAATGAAAACATGAAATATTTTATAATTATAATTGTCGTAATCTTCAAGCTTCCACTAATAAAAAATACTGCATCAAGACGAACACTGCAACAACATTCAAGTAATATTAATATGGAAGTCCTGCAACATTTTCACATTACAATTGATCACCCCCCTCATCCCCCACCCCATTTATTGCAAAATTACTAAGCAACCAGTGAATGAAACAACTCAAAACTAAAAAGCGTAGAAATTTAGCAATCAGCTGTTTAATGCATCTAACTATTTGGATCAACTCTTAAAGGCACAATATGTACGTTTTTGCCACCAGAGGACACATTTTCAAAGCATTAACAAAGGTGAAGTTTGATGATGCGATGAAGCCGAGTAAAACGATGGAAGATTTAATTTTCACCATCATGTTCACGGATGAGGTATTGAATTAGTTTTTGTATTACCTGTATGTTTGATCATACTATTTTCATTGCAAGGAACGTGAAATGTAACATTATATTAGCCTGTTACTGATGACTATTTGTCAAAACGTCTTTAAAACAAGTACATTCGAACAAACCCACAGTATTTGCAAGTAATGGCTAAGTATTTTTGTGCAACACATACTCTATTTAATTTCACTACCATAGACCTGGTCACAAGACTTGATAAAAAGTATATTTTTACTTACCTTTCTATTAAACATGCAAGAGCACAGTCTCTGTCAAGTCCAAGTTTGTTGCAAAGCTCTCTCTATCTCGAAAACGCCCCAACGATATTAATCTTTGTTTTATTTCTCCAGTTGTCCCAAAGCCTGCTTGCTAGTTGATCTACATTTAAGTTTTTTGGGGAGGAGGATTTTCTGTATTCGCCAATGAATAATCGCGATCCATGCTAACTGCTGTAGTAGGTTATAACCACCACTTCATAGGCGTAATTTGCGGGTGGGACGGGTGGGACTGGTGGTACATGTCCCCACCACTTTTTTAAAACATCTTGCTTCATGGATGAACCTAACTAATACAAAGAAAATATCTCTGGTTAACTAGAAGAGCATCATTTTGTTCGTTTGTTAAATAAGAGGCGATCTGGCACTCGTTGCCGCTGTTATCAGTGAGCTTTAATCTAACGCTTAACACCGTTGCAGAGACTTTCTATTTGTTCCGGTCAGATCACGAAACAAAATGCACAAAAACTGTCCCTGCTCTTGATGTACAACCACTGATGGTATACGGTTTTGATGAGAGAAAAAATAGACCACGAGGGCAGATTATAATTGGCGTGCATACAGTGCGCAGTTTTTCACGTGCATATGATAAGCAATTTATGTCCCACCCACTTTTTAAAACAAAGTTACGCCACTGCACCACTTATGCATTTGTCGACATGTGTTGCCATGGTTTAATTTCTACAAGCGGAGTCAGAGTTTAGCACGGATATTACATCATTGATAGGCGACAACGACAAGGGATGAGACATTTAAAATTGGAATTTCTTTGGATTTAAAAGTCCTTGGGAACTTTTGGGATAATGTCGGCCTAAGTAGGTCTACACAACTGCTTGAAATATATCACACTGTGCAAGTGGTTCATGGATAGTTTATTAAAATCTTACATATTGTGCCTTTAACGGGTGCTGAGTAGTCCCGAGAGTACTGCTGACAGGCGCCACCTAGCTACGGAAAAAAATTAATTGAGTACAGTTTTAAAATTTATATTTTTCACACAAACCCATGGTTCCACTTCACAAAGCCTTTATTAATCCCCTGTAGCCGTATGGATTACTTTTATAATGGATGGATTTGTATCTTATCGTTTGTAATTTGCTCCTTTGTTCTTTTTTATCTGAACAAATATAAAATAATAATACAAAATAATAACTACATGATAATATATGCATTATCAAGAAATAAAATTTCTCATATCATCAGGAAAGTTTTTGTTAATATTACCCACCCCTAGTGGATGCTGCTTAAGTGTGCTACACAGTTTCAGTGAATTTTTTGTCAAGCGATAGTTAATGTGTGGGTGCCTGTCCATCCCGTCCCATATTCCTGAGAAATCTGGTCACCAAAGATACAGCAATATTGTCAATCTCACGTTTAGCTGTTTAACTCATGACTTACCAAAGTCATTTTCTCATAAGAGGCCTACTTTTACTCAAGTGTGTATTTCATCCATCACTGATTATCCCAAAGAAAATGTCTATGACGATAAACGTGCATGTTATGCATGTTCCCTATATTCTTACATTTTGACAAACATAATAATATATGGGAACATAGAGTATAATTCAAATTTATGATAGACATTTAATCTATATTTAAAACATCTGGTGAAATAATTTAATTAATTTGAATGGATGGGCTATTAGAAAATCAAAAGATAACATCCATCAGAATTCCTGTTTCCCTGATGCACTGGCCCACTTTCAGCTAGTAGGCTTGCTCATATAGCATTCTCTTGGGGGTCACCTTCACACTATGGGATAATCACACATGGCAGGAAGACATTGTCATCAGTAGAAACCCGGGTCATGCCATCACAATTGAGTGACAACTACATTCGTTTCACCGCTTCTCTTATCTCTACCTTTCCATCATAAATCACTGTCCTTTCTGTGGCCTGTCTATCCACCCACTCAGTCCTATGTTCTGGTCACCTCATGGGTTCAGAAAAAAAATTTTTAACTTGGAGGATGATGGGAAATAAGTCAGAGAATTAGTCAGTGTTATCTCTGTAGGATAGCGCAAGATTGTTTCGGACAACATTCGGAGCTTAAATTCTGGATGCTGCCTGTCACTAAAAAACCATGAGATGGCCAGGGAATCCAGCTTTTTCTTTCTCATAATATTTAAAAAGTTTTTATGAAGGAAGACCAGTTTGGAAATACAATTACATGGGTTTTAAAATGTGTGATAGCTTATTCATTGATTCTTGGGATAAACCATGTCCTACTGCAACTTGATTTTTTTTCTTTGTTTTTTTAATCTCTCTCTCTCTCTCTCTCTCTCTCTCTCTCTCTCTCTCTCTCTCTCTCTCTCTCTCTCTCTCTCTCTCTCTCTCTCTCTCAGCATTGTCATAGCCTATTTAAAGAAAACATCAAAATAATTCCCTAATAGACAAGCTTTCTGTATTTTTCATATGCTGCAAACTAATACACACGTATGCATCAAGAATTTGGACTTTTACTTTTTTTGTAGGCTATTTCATTAATGAAATGTGATATTTAAAATTGTATACATTTGGTGTGGGGTGGGAGGTGTTAGCTGAGTAAAAAAAAAAAAAAAAAAAAAAATGCTTTATAGTAAAATTATATATAGGCTATGTTTTAAAAACTGCTCTCTCGTTGTATTAGGATGCAGTGCACTGCTCTCAGAGATTGTATGTGTTATACTGACACCCAGTGGTATTTCAACAATGGACGTTGTTTACTGACAATATTAGGCTCGTCAAACAAGAATGTCGTTTTAATCTGTGCTCGACTTTTGCCTCTCTCTCCATGTCATTATGTAAACACAAATTCTGTTTGGTTGAATAGTGAGAAAGAGAGAGAAAGAAAAATACAGAAAAAACTCGAACAGCTACATTTCTGCCACACTCAATATGGCAGACAACTACTGCCGGATAAACTTTCGGTATCAACGAGACGTAGTGACGTCTACGGGCAAAAGAAACCAAAACTGCCTGAATGACATGTAAACTTAAGCGATGGAAGAAGCAACAGATATGATTTCCCGTTCTGGTTTTAATATTACTTGACGCTGAATGCATGAGCGGTGCTCGTGCATTTAGAGGATGTCGCGCGTTACAGCTGACGTGAATTTTCAAACACTTCTCGAGGTATGTTTATACTGTCAACACTAGCGATGCAGCTATGGTTTACCAGATTGTAATGGTTAGTGAGCTAACAAGCTAATTGCCGGTAGTGCATCAAGATTAGAACTAAAACAGATGATATCAGCTATATATTTAATATATGAGCAGCCGTCCGGTCAGAGTTCATGATAAACTCCCTTAGGGATCTCCTTTAAGAATCTTCTGTCATTTTGTTTACAGCGTTTGATAGTGGTGAATATGGCAGCTGTAAAACAGTGGCTGTTGTAACTATGGTATTGGTAACCATAGTATTTTGTATTAGTAAAATGTGTCTTGTGCATCAGGATCCTCTTGTTTACTGATCACTATCTTGACATTTTTTTCAATAGTGTAATTACTGCTACCCAGATGAGGTGCTTGATGACATCAAAGATGTGTCGGCAGGTTTCCCAAACCTGCAGCTATACGTGGACTATTATTGTAAGTTAATCTTTGAAAGAACACCGGTGGTCTAATAATTTCAACATGTAGGAATTTTTTACAGTTCGCCCAAAAATTTAAATCTTTTATTCACCCTCTCATGTCGTTCTGAACATCTTCGAAACATAAATGACGATATTTTGGATAAAATCTGAGAGATTTCTGTCATTGACAGTTCACGCAACTACCTTGATGACTACCTACCATGCAACTACCTTAAAAATGTTCATAAAGAGATCATAAAACTAATCCATATAAATTGAGTGGTTTAGGCCAAATTTACTGAAGACACGATCACTTTATAAAATGAAAATATTTAATTTAAGGCTTAAATTACAGTTATTTTTACACCTAAATGTGAAACTCAAGCGTGTGTTCGCTTGATGTTCGAGAACATCATTCTCCTGTGCAATATGTTTGAGTCTCCGCAAAAAACAACTAGGTTTGTTCTCGTGCCTCAAAGCAAGTACAGTTGAACTTATGTTAATGTTCACCAATCTGTTTATTTGTGAATAAAAGTGTAAATTCTTTATTTTATATCAAATTGAAAAGAAAAAAAACCCTTAAATTATTAGTTACCTTTAAAATGAAAATTGCCCCATTACTTTCTCACCCTCAAGACATCCTAGGTGTATGACTTAATTCTTTCTGATGAACAAAATCAAGAGTTATATTAATGCATTTACTGATTTTTCCAAGCTTTACAATGGCAGGGAATGGGGCTCACAAGTTTGCAGCTCGAAAAAGTGCATCCATCCATCATAAACATATTCCACATGGCTCCAGGGAGTTAATAAAGGCCTTCTAAAGCGAAGCAATGCATTTGGGTAAGAAAAATATCGGGTTCATATTTGATCAACTTTATAAAGTAAAATATCTAGCTTCCACCAGATCACCTTCTGTATTCAACTTACGAAGAAAGTGTAACATCTCTCGCAGCGAAAGATTTTTAATTTGTTAAATATGGACGTTTTCTTTACACAAATGCATCGCTTCGCTTCAGAAGGCCTTTATTAACCCCAGTCGTATGGAGTACGTTTATAATGGATTGATGGATGCACTTTTTTGAGCTTCAAACTCGTGAGCCATTGCCATTTATGAAGTTTGGAACTCTCTCAGGTGAGAGTAGACACCTCTCGCAGTTCAAAACAAATAGGGCTAGGCCTACGTTTCTCCTTACAAATTCAGCCAGAACTAGACTTTATAGGAAGCCAGTTTATAAAGACAAATATGGATGTTTTCTTACAAAAATGCATTGCTTTGCTTCAGATAGCCATTATTAACCCCCTGGAGTCATATGGATTACTTTTATAATGGATGCACTATTTTGGGGCTTCAAAATCTAGGTTACTATATACTCCTCATAATAAAGCTTGGAAGAGCCAGGATATTTCTTTAATATAACTTTGATTGTGTTTGGCTGAAAGAAGAAAGTCATATACACCTAGGATGGTACCTCCCAACAGTAATATTGTGGAATATTATTGCAATTTAAAATGCAATTTATTCCTGTGATAGCAAATTTCAGCATCATTACTCCAGCCTTCAGTTTCACATGATCCTTGACTAAAGTAATGTACACTGAGAAGTATTCACTGGAGTACAGATTGTCTCTGTCTTCTCCTATATAATCTGAAAACTCTTTTAAAAAACAATAACAGCTATGTAGAATGCTTGCTTGCTGTGCACATTTTCTTGCGTGTGTTTTTGCTGAGTTCGGTTCTCTTCTCTTTTTACAGTCTATCCCAACAATGATAAGAAGAAGTTGGTTTATTTGGGTGGCACTGTTCCTGTAACATATGAAGGTAACTGGTTTCCAGAAGCTCTACTGTAGCATATAATTCATCATTTCCAATGTTTATATTGTTCTTTGTTCTTTATTTATTGTATTGGCTTTACAACAACTGAAACTCATGTTGTGTATATCATGTTGTTATAAAGGCTCCAAATACAATATTCCGGTTTGCATCTGGATCCACGAGACCCATCCCAAAAATCCACCCAGGTGTTATGTCTGCCCTTCACCCTCCATGGTTATCAATGCTAAAAGCAGCAATGTTGATGCCCATGGTCGCATTCTTCTCCACTGTCTCAACAACTGGAAGATTGTAAGCCAGTTATGTAGTTATTTCACCATTACTTATTTGAAGTTATTCATTTTATACATGTCACTTTGAATTTAAATGTTTCATTTCTAGGGGTGGTCAAACTTGTCCATAGTTCTGGAGGAGATGATTGCTGCCTTTCAGCGTGAAACTCCTCTATTTGCCTCCTATCCCGTCCGAACCTCTCCACCACATTCTCAAGCAAAACACCAACCAGCTGAACTGGTAGTTCAACCGAATGCCGTTTCATCCTATGGCAGGTCAGTGCTTGTTTTAGTTTCAGTTTAGCCATTCTTATCAAAAGCATTTGGCCTCAGTCTCTCAATTGATCACCTTATTAATGATCAGTGGTACTGATGTTGTCTTTAATCTTCTTTTTTGTTTGTTTGTGCAGCAGCTGGCCACATACAGGCAGCAGTTCAATGCAGAAGACGTCAACAGCTCCACACGGAGCGTCCATCTCATCTGTGCCCCAGCATGCCAGCAACAGTAAACATTGATTTATATTAGTTTGCATGGATTGTTCACTACTTTGGATTTTCAGTTTTTACTCTATATATCAGTGTTATTTTAACTTTATTAAGGTACTATTATATTTTTTATTAATATTTCTATTAGTTTAATTTTATATTACCTGTTTTCATTTTAATTTTAGTTCTTAAAAAAAAAACAATTATTGGTTTTCATTATTTTCTAATGACTTTTAATGTCCTTTTCAGTTTTAGTTATTTTATAACCAAAGTTAAATTTAATGAACATGAAAAAATGTTGCCTTAGCAACTAGTTTTATATATATATATATATATATATATATATATATATATATATATATATATATATATATATATATATATATATATATATATATATAATATATATATATCAGTTAAGTTTAAAATTTCAAGTAACAAAATTATTTTCTTATGGTTTTGTTTTAGTTAACTCAAGTAATTCACAGTTAGAAGAAGAATACGTTTTATTTATATAGCGCCTTTTCAAAGCTCAAGGTCACTTTTACATAGTGTTAGACAATACATTTGCACAATAAACCATTAGCATACTCACATACACAAGACAAGCACAGGTCTTCTATAGCCACATTATTCAAAATACAAAATAAATAGATATTTTTTAGCTGGGTCTTGAAGGTAGACAGAGATGATAAATTACGCAATGGTAAGGGAAGCGATTCCATAATTTATAATTTAGGTGCATTGATACTAAATGCCCACTGTAGGTGGTAGGACAACCTGAAACGAGCAGTGGGCAAAAGACCAAGCTCAGATAATCTGAAGGACCGGGCAGGAGAGTGGTGGTGTAGTAAGTCAGCCAGATATGGAGGTGCGAGATCATTTAATGCCTTAAATTTTAGAAGTAGTACCTTAAATTTAATATGTGATGCTACATGTAGCCAATGAAGATGACGCAGTAAAGGAGTTATGTGAGCAGAGCACCTGGCAGAGGTGAGAACTCTGGCTACAGAGTTCTGAACATACTGTAACCTAGATAAACCTAATAATGGCTAGACCAAGAAAGAGAGCATTGCAATAATCCAAACGGGATGTGAGGCATTTGCACCATATGTCAAAATGACAGCCGGGTTGTTATTTGCATTGTCCATTTGATCACCACAGTTCAGTGTGTCAGAGCACGTGATCTTTGGTGGGTTGGTAAATAAAGCTGAAATCTCCATATTGGAAGCAGAAAGTAGGCAGCATGTTGATCCATTATAGTTTCCTGAGATTAATTATTGGTTTAGTGCAGGGCTATTCAAATCTTACCCTGGAGGGCCAATGCACTGCAGACTTTAGCTCCAACCCTAATCAAACACACCCACCTGTGATTTTCTAATGATCCTAAAGACATTGATTAGCATGTTCAGGTGTGTTTGATCAGGGTTGGAGCTAAACTCTGAACCGCATTGGCCCTCCAGGGTAAGATTTGAATAGCCCTGGTTTAGTGCTTTAAATGAATGTTTCAGACTTTCATTTTCCATTCCTGGCTAACCGTAAGGTTTTCTTCACTAGCCCTACCCAAGAGTACAAAGTCCCAGGTGAACCCAAATCAAGTCAGTGAAACAGAGATGAGTGGGGTAAGGAGATCATACACGCAAGAGTTGCTGGATTTTGGAATCACATTTGGTGTGCAAGCTTTGGAGACCAACCACCAAACAAACCCATTCATTTCTCCTGCCTCAGGTAATTTTATTTGAATATTAATGAAACTATTCAGCAGTGATATTTTCAAACCTTTGTACATTTTTGAATTAATTAAAGATTATCTCTACCTCAGCTCCCACCAGCAGCACTTCTAATGTAGATGACATAGACAACATGTTCAAAAGCCTTCAATTAAAAAGAGTTGTCAACATGTACCAGTTAAGCAACATGGAGAGAGGTAAATAATGCATAATTTAACAGTGTTTTACTGGATTATAATTGAGCTTGAACTGGACATTCATTATCTGGATTTAAAACATGTATTGAACGTATGTTCAATGTAACATGCAAGTGATTGTAACTTTCCTGTTTGTACTGGTGCCTCTTACACAACCATTTTGTAAAATAATGCTAACGTTACACAGAATTAAAATAGACTTTAATTTTTCCATGAAGATGTTCTTTATCCTGGAGGAGCGTGGAAAGATTGTGCTAATAGCCCCAGGGTTCACCCAGAATTAGTGGACGACCATCACAAGGTAGTGGTTAGCAGGCTTCCTGTGGGCATCTCTCCCATTAAGATGAAGAACAAGCTCACCATCTACTTCCAGAGGAAGCAGAATGCAGGAGGAGAAGTTCTGGATGTCAAATACCCTGCAGCACAGCCAGACCAGGCCTGGGTGCTCTTCAGACATAAGAGAGGTACTGTGGGACATAACTGCTAACCTCTGTTAAAGAAAAGGTTACTATTCAAATGAAAGGTTTTAATGTTCATTTTTGTGTCTTCCCAGATGCAGAGCATGTTCTGAAGCAGCCTGACAGGGTGCTTACCATTAATGAGCAAAGATTTCTTATTCAGCTGAAGAGGTTTGAAGACATGGAGGTAAGAGGAAGCCAAATCAAGATAGCCTTTTCATCTATTTTTCACTCACCCACTTTGTACAGGATTCCATTACACAAAGAACTTCCTGTCAGATCCCAGGTGGTGTCCAAGGTGAGAAAGCCGAAATGTTTAAGAGCATCTTGAGCCTGGAGGGGTGCAGTTTCAGCTCCACAGATGTACTGGAAGCAGTGCAGTCATGCCGAGACCTCCCGTCTGCTCTGAAATATCTCTGCCATGATTGCCCTATATGCCAGGAGCAAGTTTCCTTCAACAGGGTGAGAACAAATTAATTGTGTTCTTGACCTAAAAATATAGAGCCAGCGTGAAATTGATATTTACCTCAAATGATCATTATGCATTTTATTGACTTTTAAAGATGTACATTTTAGCGGCATCTAACAGCGAGCCAACCGCTCACCCTTTTCTTTAAAGCACATAGAGAAGCTATGGTGGCTGACACAGTAGTAGCTAGCGCTCTGTAGAGCAGGTTGTCCATTTAGGGCTACTGTAGAAACATGACTGCACAAAATGGTGACTTCATTGTAAGGGGACCTGTGGTGTATGGAGATAGAAATGGCTCATTCTAAGGTTATAAAAACATAACGGTTCATTATGTAAGGTCTTTATACACCACTGAAAACATAGCTATGCATATTATATTGCATTCCTGCTAATACATCCTTATAAATACTACACACTGCACCTTTAATGATTCTAATCAATATACTACTGTTCAAAGTTTGGGGCTGGTAATGCATTTCTTTTTTTAAAATAAATGAATAATTTTGTTTCGCAAGGATGCATTCAATTGATCAGAAATGAAGACATTTATGTTAGAAAAGATTTATATTTCAAGGAAATACTGGTCATTTTAACTTTCTATAAAAATGCACCAGGGTTAAAATAGTAAGCAGCAAACCTGTTCTCAACATAGACAATAAGAAATGACTGAGTGCCAAATCAGCATATTAGAATGATTTACGAAGGATCATGTGATGTTGAAGACTAGAGTAAGGATGCTGAAAATTCAGCTTTGCCATCACAGGAATAAATTACATTTTAAAATATTAAATGGTAATATTTAATTATTTTTACTCTATTTTCAATAAAATAAATGTAGCTTTCCTGAGCAAGAGATTTCTTTGAAAAAACATTAAAAACACCCTTTTGAATCGTAAAATATTTGTCTATTAATTATTATTATTTACTTATTGTAATAATCATATGATTATTATAATATTTAATAATATAATTCAAAGATTTTGATTCATGCTTATCCAGGACTTAATTTTACAGGACATTTAATTTTAGCATAAAAACTCTCACTCTAGCACTAAGACATCTGACCATCCTTATTATTGAGCCATGATATTAGTTGTATCATATTATTGTACACATGTGGATAATACACTGTAGGATATATCTCTTTCATGATCCTTAAATTAGTTTCTAAAATATGGCTCATATTTTAGACAAATTTTGTCAGTTTAACTCAAATTTTGTCAGTTTAACTCTTTTTTTTTTTTTTTTTTTCTCAGATGGTCACCATGACACACTGCTCTTGCACATTCTGTGAGAGCTGTTTTAAGAAGTACTTCTCCTCTGTCATTAAGGAGAAGAATATAGTTCATGCTGTGTGTCCCCTCTGTAATCTTCCCGATGTGCGAGGAGGCCGCAGGGAGGACTCTATGGAGTATTTTAGTCTACTCGACACACAGGTGTGAAGCTCCAAATGCGTTTTTTGGCCTTTACCGTGAAGTGAATTACATTATGACGCAAATACGTAATTACGTTAAATTATGACTAACTGTAAATGGTTTTGTATGTGTAGATCAGGTATTATTTGGACCCCCAGATCCACGAGCTCTTCCAGAGGAAGCTCAGAGACCAGGCACTACAGGAAATGCCCAACTTCCGCTGGTGTGCACATGTAAGTTCCATTATTTGCAAATGTGTTTTTTTGCTGTAAAATGTCAAGTCTGACATTGATAGCAATTTATCTCTGTTTATATATTTGTAAACTCTCACTGTTGTTGTTTTTTTAGTGTTGCTTTGGGCTCCTTCATGAAGCAGATAGGCTGAGGATGGACTGCCCTAGCTGTGGGAAAAGCACATGCTTTAAATGTAAAAGGCCGGTATGTTTTGCATAAACCAAAATGTAATGTTTTGCATCATATGCTTTAGGCTATGCTCAGACTGCAGGCAAATGTAGCCCAAATACAATTTTGTTGTTCATCTGTGACTCAGATCTTGAGTGTTGTTAACAGTGTTAACAGCACAATCCACATCTAAATCCAATACAGGTCTGATGTTTTGCAATGCGAATATGGAAGTGAATATAGAAGACGACAACAAATTTGGTCAGTTTAACAGTGATAGCTTTATACAAGCAAACTTGGAAAAACTGTACAAGAAAAACTCTTCCTAGTATGCATTTGTACAAATTCCCTAGCTTTCGCAGCACTTCACCTTATAAAGGAACATGTAAATTCTGACTTCAGTGACCACTGTGTTTACTTCCATATGACTCTGTGCTGTGTGCCGTAGTCTTTGTTATTGTTCTTTTGCACGCACATGTCCTTTCAGGATTGTGACCTGTTCATGCTCAAAGCTGATATTGGCCACATTTAAAAAATAAATAAAATCAATCAGGCTGAAAAAAAAGATCAGAATTGAGGCTTGCAGTATAAACACAGCCTTAAGACCAATTCACACCAACAACGATGACTTTAAACAACAATTTTTAGAACTATATCTTTAAAGGGATAGTTCACCCAAAAATGAAAATGTGATGTTTATCTGCTTACCACCAGTGCATCCAACATGTAGATGTCTTTGTTTCTTCAGTAAAACACAAATTAAGATTTTTTATTAAAAATTTAATAAAAGCAACAAATTAAGATGTTGCTGAATGCCAGTCATAATGCATGTGAATGGGTAACAATTCTATGAGAGCAAAAAATAACATTCTTTAACAACATGCACAAAGAGCCCTGTGGCTCACGACGACACATTTAATATCTTAAGACACAAAATGATCAGTTTGTGTGAGAAATCGAGCCGTTTTTATATCATTTTTTACCTCAAATAGAACGCTATATCCAACAGCCTGGAACGCACTTCACTTCCGGTAAGGTCAATATACACGCTCTGGCATCGTGTACGTGTAAAGACATCACTTCCGGTATACACAATCTGGCGTAGTTTAAGCCAACGGCAGAAGTGAATCTTGTGCATGACGCCAGAGTATATTGACCTGGAGAGTATATTGACTGGAAGTGAAGCACGTTCTTCCGGGCTGTTGGATATAGAGGTCTATTTGAGGTAAAAAATTATATAAATACGGCTCGATTTCTCACACAAACTGATCATTTTATGTCTTAAGATATTAAATGTGTCGTCATGAGCCACAGGGCTCTTTGTGCATGTTGTCTAAGCATTTTTTTTTTTTGCTCTCATAGAATTGTTACCCATTCACATGCATTATATGACTGGCACACAGCAAGAGTTAAAAAACTTCATTTGTGTTCTACTGAAGAAACGAAGACACCTACATGTTGGATGCACTGGTGGTAAGCAGATCAACATCAATTTCATTTTTTGGTGAACTATACCTTTAAGGTTATCTTTATAGATATCATCCTTGGTGTCAATGGGCCTTTAGTCTTCTAACCAAAGTATTATTTTTTTTTAGTCATGAGGCTTTAAAATGTGTTCTGTATACTTTCCAGGTATTACTTCAAATTAAAAACCTAGTATTAACATTCATGCATTAAAGTGCCCAGACTTTGTGTGTTCTTAAAGTTTTTATTAGAGGTGACATTATTTATTTTGTGCACATTACTGGACTTGTTGGTGAACAATTAAACCATGCAGGTTAATGCACAGAGAAAAGATTACCACAACTTTGTACTACATCTCATGATGTCAGTTTGGTGGCTTGGGTAGAACATGCAAGAGATGGAGAGGATGTGCGCTAAAATAAAACCTTGCCCTCTATTCAATATTTTGTTTCACTTGGAAATATGTCACAGAACTTCTGTTTCACGCAGATTTTAATATTGAGGATGCATCAGGTGCATAAGTGAATCAAACCATTAAAAATCCCAGAAGTCATCCCAGGCAGATGACGTATGGAAGCCTGTAATCTTGTTCTCACTCGAGATTCCTGTTGAAAGCTCGCAAAAATGTGGCGGCTTGTGAAAGCAAACATATTTTTTGTTTGCCATCATTTTATTGGTAAACATCTGGAGAAAGCCTGTACTTTTTAATTGGCATATTAAATGACAAAGTTGGCAAAGCGTAACATTAAATATACACACTCATTTACACAAATACTTCAAACATATCAAATAATAACACAAATGTAAGTACATATTTTTTAGGTTATGACATCTGTGATGTTATATTTTATTTATTGTGTATTGGATGATGCTGTCCCACGTGCTAAAAAAAGATGCGTTCTGTGTTCTTCCGAGATTGTTCTTTCAAGATAGCCTAGCAAGTGTGGTCTTAGATTGTGAAAAAGCCTTACTATTGAGTCCCTTCCCTTGTAATCTCAAATTTATGAATTCTGTAGATGTGGATGCTTGTTTTCTAGTGGGCTCCACAGCATGAAGGAATCTCATGCGAGAAGTTCAAAGAGTGGGAGCAGCTCAACAGCCCCGAGTACCAAAATTCAAGGCTGGAGCAGCTCCTCAGCAGGAACAAAATAGGTAAAACAAAAAACTCTCAATCAAGGTTCTTGGTGCAAAGTTTCCTGTTGGAACTTTCTCAGGTTGTAACATTCTTTGTGCCTCTTTCAGACTGTCCAAAATGCAAATTTCGCTTCTTCCTGGCTAGAGGAGGCTGTTTGCATTTCAGATGCACTCAGTGCCAGCACGAATTCTGTGGAGGCTGCAGTCAGCCATTTAAACAAGGCTCTGTAAGTTTAGTTCTCTTAGCAGTTGTCAGTGTAGCAGCCACAGAGCTCTGGATCAATTAATTAGTGTCTGTTGTCCTTGCAGGCCTGTAAATTTTCTATCGAGTGCACAGCTAAAGGGTTACATGCTCACCATCCTCGAAACTGCCTATACCATCTGAGAGACTGGAGTGTCCCGAGACTACAGACCATGCTGCAGGTGACAGACGTCTCTACTGTAATCTAGCATAAAGGCCCGATATACTTCAAGCGAAATCAAAGTGCAAACTGGTGTGATGTAATTTCGATTTAAATCAGGCCAACATTAAGTTCATTTCAGGAGTTCAAAACAGCTCACCAAAGCTGGTAAACACCTTCAAACTACCATGGCAATTACATAACTGGAAGTTTTGCCCTGAGCCTTGTTTGATGTGGAAATATTCTTTGGTTCATTTCTTCTGTTCAATCCGCTGAGGTCAGACTAAAGTAAAACATGAACACACTGGAGAGCTGCTTTATAGTACAAAATTAAGTTGTAATTCTAATTGAAAAATACATTGATACTGTTTTTCATGTTTAATACTGTAAAGCTGCTTTCAGTACATTGTAAAAAATGGTATATAACCAGACGTGACTTGACTGGAATGCTGAATTGTAGAGCTTGTGCAAACATATCTGTTGATCAGGTGCTTTCTTAACTGCTGTTTTCTCACTGTTGTAATTTTTATTGTTTATTTTGTTATTAAAATTGAAAGTAGATATTTACAAATGTTCGCTATGTAGTATATCACTGCCCACGTATTTTAAACGTCTTTTTACCCCTAAGTGAAGAACGAAAAAGAACTTGATAGTGAGTTTATCTGGGCCTATCATTCCCTGCCACAGATCAAATTGGCTAATCTTCATTTATTTTTCTTCTCAGCACTATGGGATATCCCATCCCCTCATGTTCAGCACCAAAGATTCTGTGGGTAGACACTCTAAAGGTACATCTTTTGGTTTGAAATAAGCCTACGTGTGAATACCATATGTTTAGATGTCACATTTCGGTGTATATTCAAATGTGGTCCTTGTAGGCATTTGTGGTGTAATGGAGTTCCAAGAAACAGGAGCTGTGAAAGAGGAGCCATGTGGACGACAAGTCGAGTACAATGGTTACTGCACGTAAGAAATCTTTACAATTCTGTGAAATATTTTCTATCATAAATACAGTACACCAGAGATTTTCTTAATTGTTATGCTCATTTTTAGGTTACATTATAAAGAGTGTCTGGTGGAGCTAATAAACAACAATTCACTGGATCCTGTGGTACTGTTTGATGGAGCAGAGTTGAGAGCAGAAATGGACCGCTGGAAGGTGCCAGTCCCAGACAAACAACCTTTAGAGCCAGATCACCGGTACGAGGACAGACTTCGGCAGGTTAGTGCTTACAGGATTTAAATAAATCATGTATAGTATGTAGCCAAACATCTGAGCGAAGCGGAGCTGTGTGACTTGCTATGCCAACAGGCTTCACTCAATCGTTCATGGCCCAAACGAACGCTCCTGGTAAAACAATGTTCGCTCAAATCCCACTCCATCATGATATTTCTCTGTAGGGCTACTGTACTATAGGTTTTTAGCCATTATAGAAAATGTATTTAGTTGAACTTTTATGTTTAAATAGGATTTTATTTGATTTTTTAATGAAAAGTGAACAGCATGAGTAAGATGGGTTACATCATAAGATGTTTCGGGGAGGCATGGAGTGGGTCAGACATGATTTTGACCACTTCATTTAGTTTTGTTTCTTTAAATTGAATTTTGTTTTGTTTAAATTGTGTCTTAATTTCATTGTTTCATCAACCAATTGCCTGGATTTAATAAATAAGAAACAACCCAAGAATGTTGGGTGTGGGATGTATGGAAGTACATAACAAAAAAAAACGTACCATGTTTCCGCGGCGTTTGAGGAAGGCTTCAGCCTTACTTATAGCTATGTCTTTGTTTTTAATGTCTCAATTACAGTAGGTCTATGGATAGTTATGTTTTTTTTTTGCTTAAAAGCAATATGCTATATTGTATAGAGTGGTATAATGTGGTATATTTAATAAAGCGGCTTTCTTTATTACTGTATATTACTTATTACATATTTGTGTGTTTTTGTTATTGAAAGCGTGCTGCACATATTTAAGATATACATCTAACTGACACTCTCAGCAGAATGGACGGTGTTCATTAACAGTATAGCCTATCGGTGCAAAGGTATTTTAAACTTATTTTATCCCAAAGCTAAGAATGAACTAGAACTTGGTTGCAAGTACATCACAAAATTAATCTTTACTAACTCTCCACACTTATCTTTTAATTAGGTCTCCTTCTTTGTTCTTAACTTTGATGGTTACTTTGCATGCATGTATAAGGTTCACAACTTAATTAAAACAATATTTGAACTCCATAAACTTAGATCTATTGATTTTATTTAACAGATTCTCGAACCAGCTTATCACAAAGGGCATTCTGGGTTAAGCCGACCTGAGCAGGCTGAACAAAATCGTCAGAAATGCGTTCTCAGCTCTGGAGGAAATGTACTCTGCTCGCGCTCCACTCCGCTCACGTGCTCTATGTAGTAGACCAAAACATCATTTGTGCACTGTGGAGTTAAACTGTCATATCCTGTTATTTGAGATAATGATTATTGTACATAATCAGATTTTGACATTTTAAATAAGTGTATTCTAAGTGAAAATAGTAATGCCATAAAAAAGCTACATTGATGACCCTAATGCAGAACAATTTTTTTTGAAAAACTATTTCAAATTTTTTCACTTCAGCGACGATAAAGAGCCGTTCATTTCCACACCGTAGGGAGCATCTAGACCTCCTCACTGTCTGTTTCAAGGGTCAGCTCACAAAATGTGTCCGACAATTAAGATACTATACTCCTAAAACATGTTTGTTTCCTCTTTTCATTATCTATTTAACCTTTATCCGGTCATAATTGTAATATGTCAATAGCTGGACTATCGAGACGAATAACTATTGTTCATGAGACGGGTTTGTGTTTTTGTGATGGAAGGGGTGACTTTTTCATTGAGTATTTGACCTGGATTAGTAACACACAGATCCTGCCATAGTCATTGACTGGTTTTGTATGTGTGGGGCGGAGCTATCAAAATGATTGTCACTTCAGACCTTAGTTCTGCACAAGCTTCTTTTGACCTCCTAACTAAACTCCTTCCTACTAATTTATCGTAGATATTAAATGCAAACAATGACCATAATCAAAGTACTCAATATTCAAAGTGTAAATAGACACATTTTTTCTTCAAGCATGATACAGAGCTAATAGATGGTTACAACTAGATAGCTTTAATATTGGGAGAAACTCTCATGCTTCAGGGAGCCTCTTTCAAACAGCGGTAACTTATTAAAATTGCGTTTGAATCCGCGTTCCCCTGTACTTTCACTTTCGCGATCGTGTGTATACTCTGTGATTAGGGAGCTGTGGTGCTGAGCCCACAGTTAAAAATATAAATCTGGTGCTTCTGCTGCGCAATGAATCCTCCACCACAGTCTTGTCTATGTAACACGCTGAATGCGAGTGCTTCACTAACACACAACACACCTCATAAATCACAAGCGTCAGTTACTTTTTCCATCTCCTTTTTCTTAACTTTTTTCCCCTCTCATTTCTCTATTTTTGCCATTAGTTTGTTTTTTATATGTATTTTTTTTTTTTTATTACTTAGTTCTATTGAATTTTTTTACAGTCTATGGTAGGGACAGATACAAACAAGCCACACGTCACTGATCCATAATTCACACATCACTACTTAGACACATATTTTGCATGTCCCCTTACTTCAGCGATTATGGCTTTGTATGAGTAAGAACCCTGGAGTACCCACGAGCGAGGATGCGATTACCTCAGCTCTCATTAGGAGAGCTCATTCATGACGGTAAATATAATCTGACTCCTGCAGTGTTAGTGCTGTGAGACTAACGTGGCGACTCACTCATATTGAACAGACAAGTTCCGTATTTAATTGTAGTGTCACAGTAAGCCAGTAGCAGTGGCTTTGGGAGTGGCCTCGTAGGGCAGTGAAGCATTCTGGGAATTGTTGTTTTTCATCCCTATGAGAAAAAAATACATTTTCTGTCTTTTCTCAGTCTAGAAGGCACAAATTCAAAACTCAATCAGCTGGCGTTACCCGTAGCTATTTTTACCACAACGCAACTCGAAAATTGTTTCAGAGTTAAACAAAACCAATGAATTGCTTTGTAATTGTACTTAAAACACACTCAAACATACATGTGCACACAAACTCACCTACACAAGTCACAAACAGATCGGCGGGCGCGCACACACACCTGAAAGACTGCGCTGTCTCAATCGAGATGTTGGGCTGCTCAGTCTCCACGAAAGGGGCTGAATCTGAAATCGACCTCCTATACCCTGAAATAGGGCATTATTTGAAGGGATGGCCATTTGTAGTGTTGTCCGACACCATAGTGGACATGTTCATTCAGTCTCACGTTGCACCGCAATAACGAGTGTACAGCCGATTTACAAACAGCTGTCCGACTTCACACACTCAAACATACATGTGCACACAAACTCTCTCTCTCACACAGACTCACACTCACCCCAACAGATCGGCGCGAACACACACACACACACGCGCGCACTGAGACTGTATATATAGACTGTTGATATGCAGTAGATTAACTGTAATGCCTAATGTATCCAGCAGAAGGAAATATCTAGGTAGGACAATGGGATAGGATAACGTGAGGAAGAGAGGCAGGATGTTTTGGTGATGATGCATGGGATTGGTTTGTGCATTAAAGTTTGAGCACAAGCTCAGTGAATTAACCTCAATCTTTAAACTTTCATTTTTAAGACACAAATAACATTCGCTACTTTTGTTCACTAATACAATTTGAAGGAGTGAATGAAGACGAGTGTGTGAAGTCGGACAGCTGTTTGTAAATCGGCTGTACACTCGTTATTGCGGTGCAACGTGAGACTGAATGAACATGTCCACTATGGTGTCGGACAACACTACAAATGGCCATCCCTTCAAATAATGCCCGATTTCAGGGTATAGGGGGTCGATTTCAGATTCAGCCCCTGTCGTGGAGACTGAGCAGCCCAACATCTCGATTGAGACAGCGCAGTCTTTCAGGTGTGTGTGCCCGCCCGCCGATCTGTTTGTGACTTGTGTAGGTGAGATTGTGTGCACATGTATGTTTGAGTGTGTTTTAAGTACAATTACAAAGCAATTCATTGGTTTTGTTTAACTCTGAAACAATTTTCGAGTTGCATTGTGGTAAAAATAGCTACGGGTAACGCCAGCAGATTGAGGAGTGCAACCATTCTACGTCATCAACCTAGAACGCAAACAAAATGGCGCCGCCCATGGTCCAAATATAAAATCATTTTTTTAAATAACGTAGATCTTTCATGGGTTTTCTACTACATATTTCAGTAAGAGACATTGTTTATGTTATATTAAGCCATACAAGTCTCAACACTATGGAATCCCTTTAATAATTTATACATTTGTTAATTTTATATATATATATATATATATATATATATATATATATATATATATATATATATATATATAATTAACAAATGTATAAATATATATATTAGTCATTCTATCTAGCGGTATTTGTTTGCAAATTCTTAAAAGAAATACAATCATACTAACAGTATATTCAAGCTCACACAGTGACCTGAATAAAACCATAAGATGCAGCTACCAGCAATTAAGTCAGTTAGGCAAAGTTGTATGATTGTAACTTATCAAGTGTTGTATGCTCTCAGATCTTAAAAGAGAGGGTGGGTCTGAGCAGCGGTGCAGCTCCTGGATTGAAGACAGCGGTTCCTCCTACACCGTCCCCCACTTCTCCTCCTGTGGCTGGAGCTCCATGGTACTCCATCTTGAGCCGTGGCGTGCCTGAGGATTCCCAGCAACTGCTACTGCTGACTGATTGAAGAACATATCAGAGCACATTGACTGTCACTATTAACTAATAAATTGACAAATCTCTGGATCCAGACAAATTGTTTGTCAATACATTATTATGGAGAAAAAAAGAAGGTCTTTCTTACCCTTACAAAAGTTTAATATAATATCAGTGGGAAATTATGCCTTAAAATGACCAGAGCAACCAGCAATGATGGATTTTTATCCATTTTTACAATAGGAGCACTGAAGTTTCTGTATCATACTTAGTCACTACACATAACCTTACTTCTGTTTAAGCTTGTGGCTTTCAAAAATACTCATGTTCTACGATTGTTGGCAGTTCTCATACTTGTTTTAACTGTTTTATATTAATTTTATATTAAGTCAGCCTACAGTATATGCTTTATACTGAGCACAAGTTTGCACTTTTGGCCCCTGTGAAATGGGTATTAGCATGGTCTGTAATAATAAGTGCGAGAGGTTATTTGTTGCAGATGTGAGTATTTTACGGTGTGAATAAAACATTTATTTTCTCACAGTCAAATTTTTTTCTGTTTACGAATGGTGAAACAAAATCGCCATTAAAACCAAAGCCTAACAAGTTTTTGTGTGTGTATTTTCAGCTGCCAAAAATATGTGTGTATTGTTTTTATTCTTCTTTTTTTTTGTATTAGAGGGTTGCATGCTCCAGACAGCCGCTCTTTAAGCAAGTATCATCAATGTAATGATAAAAATTAAACTTTCATATATATTAGATTCATTGCACACCAAATTAAATATTTCAGGTCTTTTATTGTTTTAATACTGATGATTTTGGCATACAGCTCATGAAAACCCCAAATTCCTATCTCAAAAATTGTGACTCAAAGGTAAGTTACTCATTTACTTACTGTTTAATAAACTGGTGTATAAAATATACAAGTAAAATATATTAAATGGCAATGAATTACACTTTCAGTAGCTAAACAAGGGATAACATTTATAATCCAACAATTGCACAGTGCTTTAAACAATACATTTTTCACAACTGTGAGACCAATATCATTTACACACCATAAAAAACATGATGAACTGCACTGAATTTAAAAAGTACTAATAATATCATACTTCAATAGCATAGGAGCTTTCTTCAAAATCAGTTTTATTTGATACTCGGGTCCACGGGTGCATCATCTCTAACAGCTGAAAATGCCTCGATCTCTTTAATGATTCTTTCTCCAATTATGTTGTTATTAGCTGCTAAGACTCTTCTAGACATCAGGTCCATCGATCCACCTGAAGACAAGGGGGAAACACATCGATCATATTTAAATTCAATAGAACAAAGTAATTAAAAAAATACATATTTTGAAAAACAATCTACTGGGAAAAATAGAGAAATGAGAGGGGAAAAATAACTGACGCGAAGTAGCGCAAATGTTCTGAACTGCGAAAGGCTTTACACTTTCTTCTTAAGTTGAATACGGAAGGCGGTCCGCCGGAAGCTAGATATTAGCCAGGACATTTTTTAATATAACTCTGATTGTATTAATCTGAAAGAAGAATGTCATATACACCTAGGATGGCTTGAGGGTGAGTAAATTGTGGAATCATTTTCATTTTTAGGTGAACTATCCCTTTTAAACGTCAAAAAATGTAAATGATAAATGTTGCCTTGGCAACTAACTGAAATAAAATACATTTAAATTGAAGCACTGAATTAAAAATACATGAACTCTAACTAGATCTCTCTTTACCTTCAACATCCATTAGAACTCCTCCTGCCTCTGAGACTATGACTGCCGCAGCTGCTATATCCCAACAGTGGATCCCAATCTCATAATAGGCCTCTACACAACCAGATGCAACCAAGCACATGTTGATGGCAGCAGACCCAACACCACGTATCCTTAGGAAGAAAATGCCACTTATTCAAGAGGTATTTGTTGATGCACATTACAGTATAATCATATACACATAAGCTGTATGAAAGAAACCTGGCACATACCCATGAACTGGAAGACACAAGATCTTCCTCATACTAGAGAAAATCTTATCAACGATTTCAGCATCTCTATTAGACCCAAACTCTGTAGCGATGATTGATTGGTTTATGTCTGTTATATGATATGGAAATAATGGAGAGAATTCACATGACTGCCAAAAAAACAAACATGGAACGTATGCTGATAAACATGCACGGTTTGATGAACGGTTACCTTTTTGGTCCGACACTTGCAGCGGCTGTCCGTTGCAAAATGCACCCTTCCCTTTTCGAGCAGTGTACATCTTGTCTTCTATGCAGCTATATACCACGCCAAACTCTAACTGCAATAGAAGAATGGTGAGTTTGACAGACTCTTACTACTGGATAAACTTATATCCTTTTAAAGCCATGATAAATGAGCAAGAACATTAATTTCCAATTTAATCTTACCACAGTTGCAAAGACCCATTACCAGTGCTGTCCCTTTGTTATATTAAAAGTGCATTTGAAAGCAAATGATGCTTACCGTTTTGTTGACAGCAAAGCCAATGGATATAGCAACAAATGGATATCTGGACAAAGGAAAGCATAATTAGTGTAGCTCATGTTTGAAACGTCTCAAAGTTTAAGTCAAATAAGTAATTGATCAGATCATGTCTCACAAAGGGTTTCTCATAGTGATCAAATTAATTTAACTTTCTTGAATATATGCCAGTGGCATAAATTGAGGCTGCATTGAAAATCTGGGGTTTAAAATCCTATTTAAATCTGGAAATGAACTGAAAAGTTTTTTGGTTTTTTTTCCTTCTCAAATAGTTATGCTGATTTGTCATTAGTAATGAAAAATAATTAAAATATAACTTTTTTTTTAATTCTTTTTTTTAATTCTTTTTTTACATTTACCCACCTGTATCAGTGACTACAATTGTAATACATTACCCATGCACAAAGTTAGTGGTCCCATCCACAGGGTCAACAATCCATGTTGGGTTTTCAGTCAAAACACAAGGTTCTCCTGCAGCCACTGACTCTTCACCAATGAAACTGAAACAAACAGGAGCAGACACAACCTATTATCTTTACTTAAGATTCAATATGCTCTATCTTGGAAACTATAGTGTAAAAGGTCTTCTGACCCTGTTTGCATAAAGGACTCAATACCTGTGCCCAGGAAACTTTTCCTTCACTGACGTAATAATAAGCTGCTCCACATTCTGGTCTGTTTTAGTGACCAGGTCAACAGAAGAGCTTTTACACATGATCATTAGGTCATTCTGCAAAGCATCCCTCACAATCTGAGAACAACGTATAACAAGGTTTCAGTACAGAAAAAAAAATGTCATTATTTAAAAGAATGATGCTATCTCACTTCTCCTGATTTCCTGGCCACAGTCACAGCATGGTCCATAGCATCCTGCCAAAGGTCAGGCATTGTGCCTTTATGAAAGACCTCCTTTCTGATTAGACATAAAAACACACTCTCATCAATATCAGATGTATATCAATATGTAATGTAAATCGATTCAGGAATCACACTTGATAAAAGCTGCATTTTTATTTTTTTCTGATTAGGAATTTTATGTTACTGATTAATTCCATATTTTTACCACTTTTCTGGAAGTCCCTTAATCCCTACACACACTCCTTATATAGTGTTCTTCCTATAAATAGGCCACCAACTGTGTCTCTGGCTCTCTTTAAAAGCCTAAAAAAACACACACTTACAACACACTCTAAGAAGAAAAGATTTTATATAGCACCTTAAAATTGATGAATTAAACATACTTTATAATTAGGAGAAAAAAATGAAAATAACCAAATAAAAAATGAAAATAATGAATAATTTATTAAATTGTTAATAAATAATAATTGGGATGAGCATACGTGTTCATCCCAAAACGGCACAAACACAATTCACGAAATGACAGATGCGTTCTAGCTCATATTTAACTTAATGAAGGTACTGTACAAATCTGTTTCCTTTCATTACTGAGCCATTTATAGTTAATTACTTAAAATATAAACATCGGTACAAACAATGCATTATAAACTCTATGCGCATATATAACGACATTTCAAAATCGAAGTTACCCAATAACACAATAAGAACACAAAATTCATACCAATTACCGGCTACTGCGGCGACTGCGGTCAGATTGTTGTGTTTCCGGGTTCTTGGAGGAACCGACGAGATTATCCCTAAACAATCGTGTTATTTTCAAATAACTGCCTAGGCATTTAGTACAATGAAATATTCTAGTTCTTCTTTAACATAGATAAACACTCTACGTTTAAATATACTGTTTAGCACGTAAGTGCTTCAGATTCAATACTTTTCTTAAGTTACTGATGCGCATGCGCCAAATGTCTTACTTTCAGGATGCTGATGACAGCAAACGCCTGACCCTTTGAACCGGGCATATTTCCCTGTAGAATTTGCTATGAACCCGTATTTTTTTTTTTTTTTTTTTTTATACATATATTTTAAAAACAAATAAAAAGAAAATAGTTGGTCTGGGGGTCCGTTCTTCGTACCTCGCTTAATACATCTGAGATGTTTTGACAGATCCCAGATCGTCTAATCGTGATAACTGATCTCTGGCTAATTTGGTTCTTCAAACGAATTTGCGGATTGGAATAAAATATCTGGATTACGTTATCTAAGGGCGCGTCTCAATCAGCTTCCTACTTCAGTAGTAAGGGCACTGATAAGGGAGTCAGCCCATTGCCGTCCTAATCAGTGCCCTGACTAGGAAGCTGATTGAGACGCGCCCATAAATTGCTGCGCGTTCTTGTGCTCCCTGGAGAGAGCAGATGCATCGATACCATAGATCAATACGATCGATATTCGATACTCGAAACCACGATAAGCAATGCAGCGATTGGCTGGCATCAAGACAACGTAATGACATCATATAATTAAAAAAGCCACCTGAAAAAAAAGGAAAAAAAGAATTTCTGGACCTTTATAAAGAAACCACCAATCCAACATAAATGATGAACATGATTGCCAGTAATTTATATTCACGATTATTTCAATGTTTTAATTCAATTTTAAATTAATTTTGAAGCAGATTTGTTATGTGAATACTATATACAAAAAAAATCAATAATGTACAAAAATGCCAGATTGTACAAAAATGTAATACATTGATCAAAAAAAGTATATTCATTAAGAATATAATAATTCTTTATTGTTTTTTTATTAATATTATTATTCAAAATGTTATCTAGACTGGTCCTTAGTCTCCTGAAGAAAATGTGGCTTGGATCCTGACCATTTCTTCTTGTGTATATGAAATTTTCCCCAAATAATACAAATTTGTACAATAAAGGTGAAATTATTAATTATTATTATTATTATTATTATTATTATTATAACATTCACCAGAATAAAACATACATAGCCTATATTAAATATATTTAATTTAAATATAACATTTGTTTTCCTTCTTATTAAATTTTCCACGTCCACCCAAAAAACCTTTGTGTAGCCTATATACAATCACAAAATAGATGAATACATTTTTTTATTATTATTAACAAAATCACATGAAAAATCTAATAATAATTTAAATAATTTGAATAATCTAAATTAAACCTCTCTAACACACTTTTAGTTGGATATATACCATGTACATTTTAAATGTAACTTCTTTGACTTAGAACAACTGTGTTTTTAGAATATCAAAGTCTCCTAAAAACATGCTGTCTTTAACATATACTGCCTCAGAAGAATCACTTCCACACGCTCTTACAAATTGTATAACTTGTTGAGGTATGGCATCAAATACAACAGCGTACTCTTTTGGTGTAACTGGAAACCCACATTTATTCAAAATTTCACTATAAGATACGAAACCATTGGAATGTAATAGTTGTTTAACTAACACAATATTATTTTCGTACGAACTACTATAGAATAGAGATCTATTTTTTATATTGAATGCATCTATTATTCCAAATAATATATTTATTTTGGGGGTTGTGCTTAAACACCAGCATGCAGGCCAATAAAGCTTATTTGTGAAATCTAGCTAACTTCACAGGCAGTTTATCAATTTTAAAATCACATTTCAACAGAAGATCTATGCCACCTAACATATTTAACACGTGTTTTGGAAATGGATACCACATACAGTCTTGTTCAAAATAATAGCAGTACAATGTGACTAACCAGAATAATCAAGGTTTTTAGTATATTTTTTATTGCTACGTGGCAAACAAGTTACCAGTAGGTTCAGTAGATTGTCAGAAAACAAATGAGACCCAGCATTCATGATATGCACGCTCTTAAGGCTGTGCAATTGGGCAATTAGTTGAAAGGGGTGTGTTCAAAAAAATAGCAGTGTCTACCTTTGACTGTACAAACTCAAAACTATTTTGTACAAACATTTTTTTTTTTCTGGGATTTAGCAATCCTGTGAATCACTAAACTAATATTTTGTTGTATGACCACAGTTTTTTAAAACTGCTTGACATCTGTGTGGCATGGAGTCAACCAACTTGTGGCACCTCTCAGCTGTTATTCCACTCCATGATTCTTTAACAACATTCCACAATTCATTCACATTTCTTGGTTTTGCTTCAGAAACAGCATTTTTGATATCACCCCACAAGTTCTCAATTGGATTAAGGTCTGGAGATTGGGCTGGCCACTCCATAACATTAATTTTGTTGGTTTGGAACCAAGACTTTGCCCGTTTACTAGTGTGTTTTGGGTCATTGTCTTGTTGAAACAACCGTTTCAAGGGCATGTCCTCTTCAGCATAGGGCAACATGACCTCTTCAAGTATTTTAACATATGCAAACTGATCCATGATCCCTGGTATGCGATAAATAGGCCCAACACCATAGTAGGAGAAACATGCCCATATCATGATGCTTGCACCTCCATGCTTCACTGTCTTCACTGTGTACTGTGGCTTAAATTCAGAGTTTGGGGGTAGTCTCACAAACTGCCTGTGGCCCTTGGACCCAAAAAGAACAATTTTACTCTCATCAGTCCACAAAATGTTCCTCCATTTCTCTTTAGGCCAGTTGATGTGTTCTTTGGCAAATTGTAACCTCTTCTGCACATGCCTTTTTTTTAACAGAGGGACTTTGCGGGGGATTCTTGAAAATAGATTAGCTTCACACAGACGTCTTCTAACTGTCACAGTACTTACAGGTAACTCCAGACTGTCTTTGATCATCCTGGAGGTGATCATTGGCTGAGCCTTTGCCATTCTGGTTATTCTTCTATCCATTTTGATGGTTGTCTTCCGTTTTCTTCCACGTCTCTCTGGTTTTGCTCTCCATTTTAAGGCATTGGAGATCATTTTAGCTGAACAGCCTATCATTTTTTGCACCTCTTTATAGGTTTTCCCCTCTCTAATCAACTTTTTAATCAAAGTACGCTGTTCTTCTGAACAATGTCTTGAACGACCCATTTTCCTCAGCTTTCAAATGCATGTTCAACAAGTGTTGGCTTCATCCTTAAATAGGGGCCACCTGATTCACACCTGTTTCTTCACAAAATTGATGACCTCAGTGATTGAATGCCACACTGCTATTTTTTTTAACACACCCCTTTCAACTAATTCAACTAATTGCTTAATTGCACAGCCTTAAGAGCGTGCATATCATGAATGCTGGGTCTCATTTGTTTTCTGAGAATCTACTGAACCTACTGGTAACTTGTTTGCCACGTAGCAATAAAAAATATACTAAAAACCTTGATTATTCTGGTTAGTCACATTGTACTGCTATTATTTTGAACAAGACTGTACTATCCTTTTCTTTCATGAATTTAATTAACCACTTAAGCTTGAATGTATTGTTTAACATTTCAAAACTAAGCACAGATAATCCACCTTTATGCTTTGGTTTACATAAAATTTCCTTTCTCAAATAAGTGTGTATTCCTCCATACAAAATTAAATAACATTTTGTCCAATTCTTTGTGTACAAGATGGCCTATCTAGAACTTTCTTAATGGTCAAGATCAAATGATCTGCATCTTGCGCTGCATGCATGATGCAGATTAACTGTACAACGTGTGTAAACCTCCAATACAACTAAAGTCATTTTCCCATCACAAATAAATCTGTCAATCAAGTGACTATGTCTATAGTATTATACGCACCTTTTACACAACATTATATTATTTTCAAATAAACTACTAAATTACTTTTATTATTATTATTATTATGGCCCCTGGTTCAGTAAGGAACTCTTGTATAAAGTAGCAGTGGCTGGGACAGATTTTAAGTATCACCTCAAGATGCAGTCTAATCCTGTTTACATGAAATAAGATGCTCCTGAGCAGGTTTAACCTTACGGACCTATGACAACAAGTCCAGGATGAGCGTCGAAGAACCAAACAATCAGAGATCGAGCCTAATCGTCAACAATCAAATCCAGCCAACTGAGTTAGCGACATACAAACAACGGGCCCCTGGGGCCTACTGCACAAAACTAGGGTAAGGGATTTAGCAGGGATGTCTTGGTGATCTTGTCATCTGTATGCAAAATTTAGTACACCGCTGTGGTGTAAACGTACTCTGAAGGCACTCACACCAAGAACGATAACGGGAAAATAACTCTATTAAGTGGATACATTTAGCCAGGATCCCTTATCCTAGGTTTTTGCAATAGGACCCAGGAATGGAATCTTGTAAACAAAACAAAAAAAGAATACTTTGTGACTTTGTTGTCCCAATCTTTATTGCAGCACTCAAACAAACATTTACAGTTGTTTACAGATTTGTGTCACCCAAAACTCCCTATAATTGCAATGCCTCAATAACTTAAAATGAGTTAGCCTATACAGCACAGCAGGATTTCATGTAAACCTCTGAATAGAAAGCCTTGAGTAAACATCTGTATGTGGATTTCAATAAAAAATACCCCCTATACAAATGGTGTTATTGCTGGTTGTGAGGTGTCTGTCCCTTGGAGCTTGACCCATACCTAAGGCTGCTATACCCAAAATTTCACATATGGCTTTGAGAAGTTAACACTTTTGTAGAATTAATTCATTTTGACTATAAAGAGTCAAATCCTAAAGAAAAGAAATCCTTAAAAATCCTAAACAAGAAATTAATACCACTTTAAAATTCACATTGACTTCAAAAAAGTGTTAGAGGTCGAAAAACACCCATTAGTGTTGTAGAAAAAGCAACCCCTAAAAACTACATTGCAGCCACTTGTTTATGTTATGAAACTGTTGAAGAGATTTGCAGCATTTCCTAAAGTCTAGCACAAAAACAACATCTATTCTGGCAGGCTCCATAAAACCACAGTGTAACATACAACATTACAAGGAAAAAAATGCATCCACAGTGAAACAATTCAGGAGCCAAAATTGGGTTTCCTTTAAAAGATCAAACCTGTTTTCAGTTTCTTAACCATTTACTCTGCATCAAGTGTAAAAGCTAGATTGTTGTAATAATAAACATGACAACATTAATAGTAAATACAAATTTTGTCTTGCCGAGATAGACAAAATACCATATTCATCTTTCTTTCTGAATGTAGAACAAGAAAATTGTATTGTTTCTATATTGTATTCTTACAGATGTGCCTGCAACAGTTGAAAGGGCCAGAATAAATGCACAGAGAAATCAACACATTGGCACTGCCAACACAGGCAGTGCATTACATTTGACAAATGAATTCGCATACCGACTTGTGACGTCCCACAAAAAGCTCTAGGAAAAATCTTTACCCTGCTACAAAAATAAAACATTTTGAAAAGTAGGCTGTGCCATATTTATGCGGGCATCCTTCACCAGTTATTAGATAAGAAGATGACAATCCTATTAAACAACACTGTTTCTCATACGCATACTGCACAGCAGCTGGAGTGTCTGCCTGAAATCGAGCTAGTCAAATCATGAGCCTAGGAAACACGACTTGCTGAAAAAAGCATGAGTATAAATAAAAAGCTTGATGGGGCAGACTTATGCTTCTGAATTTAAAAGAGTGACATTTCCTAAATGAAGAAATGCAAAAACAGGTTCTCTGCTCTCGGAGCTCTGAGCAAAACAGTTACAGTATTAAGGAAATTATCCACGGAGGTACTTAAATGTTGACCATACACTGAAAAACACATAGGAAAACACCATAAACACATACTAGTGAGAAAATAATGGCTCAAACGATTGCTTCGCATAAAGTTAAACATTAATTTTTTCAAATTGACACACAAAAAAACATGCACATGCACGCCCATTCATACACAGTTCACATAGCAATTATCTTGGTTAACCTGCCAGCATAAACTTGTCCTTGATATGCAACATTGGAAATGTAGACTCAATACATATCGGTAGTACAAAACCTAAGGGTAAAAGAGCAAAAGATCAGTGCAGCTTTGCATAGTACCTTCACATTAAAGCAAATAGTCAGATTTAACAAAGAGAGACACTGATGAATGTGAAGATCTCCGAGCTACAAAGCAACATGAAGGTGTTTGTACACAAATGGGAAACTATAACCAAACTATCATTCATGATCATTAAAAAAATGGCTACTTCACATCTGTTAGAGGATAGGGGAAAAAAAGCTTTGACTGTAATTAAAAAAGGGAAAGGGAATGGGGGGGTCAAACCACCAAACAAAAAGTTGACAAAACATTCAAATAAATGTGTACTTGTACACAAGAGACTGCATTATCAATTAACAAAAAGGCTTGAGTGTTAAAAAAAAAAAATCCAGGAAAATGACAGGATAATATAGTAGCATTCTCTTTTTTTTTTACTCCATGGTGGGATTTGGCAGCTGCACACTTCCAGTGGAATGCCATGTGGTGCTGGTCCTCTTCGCATCTTACATACTGCCTAATGTTTTATGTTTCTGTAAAACAAATGATTGACATTAAATACACTTAAGGTGATGTGTTTTAGTTAAAGCACACACTGTATTAGGCAGAGACAGTTTGAACAATATGTGAACTAGAGGAAAAGAAAAAGCATCGCAACTCTCAAATGGCAGCTTTAGGAATGAAAGTCCTTTATTTATTCTAAAATTAATGAACTGTTAAGACGCATCATTTAAAAATCTGCCATGTAGTTACATTTTATTCCGAATTTAAAATATCTTTCTGAAATATTTTCTTTTTGAAGAGAGCTGACTACTTGTGTGTTTTTCTACACACAAGTAGACAGGAGAAGTAAAGAGGGGAAAAGTTAAAGAAATTGATTAAATCTTATTAAACCATTATGAAAAGGAATATAAATTGCAAAATTTGATTACCTGTAGGCTCTTCTTCGAGTTGTTCTTCCGTTTGGTTAATTTCCTCTGTAAATAAATAAGCAAGAAGAAAATATAATTACTTCTTAGACAAGACTGTATGAATCTGTATTTTTCTGTACAGATTTTCCACATTAGAAAGTCTTCACCTTCTTTGGATTTTTTTGTATAAACATGACATTAAATTACCAACCTTCAAAGTCTTCCTCTGGCTGCTCTTCCTCAGCAGCTGCATCCTCTGTAAAAAGACACATTTTACAACAAGTAAACATTTAAAAAAGAAATTGTCAATACATTTTACACTTCCTCTTTTGTATCTGATTGTGCAGTATCTGATGTTAACAGGTAATGTTTGCATCCACATAAATGTACTATTTTAATATAGAAAATACATTTTGTGTATTATTCCTTGTTGCTGTATAATCACCACCTGGGTGAACTTGTAAAACAAGAAAACTCACCCTCTTCCATATTCTCATCCTCAAGCTCTGTTTCCTCCACTGTGGAGTCTTCTAAGTCCTCATCTTCCTGAATGGTCTCATCTGTTTCCTCTATAAGTTCCTCTTCTGTTTCAATTTCTTCTACAGGATCTGACTCCTCAGTGGTCTCTTCCTGTGTTTCTACTTCTTCCACTGGTTCTGCCTTTTGAGGTTCCTCCTGTTCTACATATTTTTCCACATTTTCTACTGGTTCAAGCTCCTCAACAGCTTCTTCTACTGGTTCAAGCTCCTCAGCAGCTTCTTCTACTGGTTTAAGCTCTTCTACAGCTTCTTCTTCTGGTTCAAGCTCCTCAACAGCTTCTTCTACTGGTTGAAGCTCCTCCACCGCTTCTTCTACTGGCTCAAGCTCCTCCACCGCTTCTTCTACTGGCTCAAGCTCCTCCACCGCTTCTTCTACAGGCTCAAGCTCCTCCACCACTTCTTCTACTGGCTTAAGCTCCTCCACCGCTTCTTCTACTGGTACAATCTCCTCAACAGCTTCTTCAACTGGTGCGGTTTCCTCTACAGTTTCTTCCACTGGTGCATTCTCTTCTACTGACTCTTCCACAGGTGCATCCACTTCCTCAGTTGCTTCTTCCACCGGTGCAATCTCTTCAACTACTTCCTCCTTCTCTGGTGTATCTTCTTCTACTTCTATTGTCTCTTCAACTGGTGAATCTTTTTCCAATGTTGCAGCCTCTTCCTCAACCAGTTCTTCAACTGGTATGACCTCTTCCTCTGTTGTAAGCCCTTCCTCTGCCTCCTCCTCAACTGAAACGCTCTCTGTAACCTCAGGCACTTCCTCCACAACTTCAGGTTCTTCCTCAGGAACTTCTTGCTCTTCTTCAACCTCTGGTTCCTCCTCATCTACTTCCTCTTCTACAGCAGAGGGCTCTTCATCTACTTCCAGAGGTTCATCCTCAGCAACTGGCTCCTCCTCTACAGTCTCTGGTTCTGCAAGGAGAAAAATAATCTATTATATAGTTCTAGTAAATTAGTAAAATCTAATATACTATGCTCCTCTTGGTGTGAGTATATTTCATACATGATCAAATTCAGTGGTTAGGACAAGTTATAGTATAAGTGCTATAGTATAGTATAGTTATATACATGTTGTGAAGTATATACACTATATGCATACACTAATACAGCACAATACTTATGAGTCAAAAATAGCAACAGTTACAAACTAACTTCAAAGGACATCATAAGCTGTACCTGGAGGTGGCCGAGCTGCTTCTTCAACTTTACTGGCTTGGATCTCTTCCTCCACAATAGGTTCTGGAGCTAATTAGGAAACACAACTATTCAACTTGAACTATTTTATTATTATTGAAAGCCTTTGTTTATCTGTCATAAAATATGCTTGTATAATAATACTTTACTAAGATTTAAAAGAGTTCAATCAATGTCTACTATTCATTACAGGTCAATGTGATTACTCTCATGTCATGTTACATAAATGCTTTATGTGGTAGACTAGTTTATCAATGGTCGGCATTTCAGATACAAGTGTTCATAGTTGACCAGCAAAATAATTTCTAGATAGTGCACAGGTGGTGCATATGTATAACACTATGATAATATTTAATCCATATATATACTTATAAAAAATAAAAGTTCACTCTTCTGCAGTCAAGTGTTTTAATGCCCATATTAATCTTTTTTCCCCATATAGTTTAAAAATGTAAGGTTTGTTGCCACAAAAAAAAAACAGCAGCAACTTGCAAATTTCCAAATTTTATTTTAAATATTTCTATGATCTATGCATCAATACATTCTCACTGCATTGTGCCTTGATCTATTGCATAAAACTCTTGTGTATGATTCTACTTTACCTTCTTCCACAGGTTCAGAGGCTGCCTTAACTGGTTCACGGTTCTCAATGGTGGGCTTATCTTTCAGTCCTAAGGATTTTACATGTGGATGTGCATATATGAGGCAAGTGTAAAATACACACACAAAAAAAAGCACATGACTAATCTATAAAATGCATTAAATAACCTTTACATGCAGTTTGGTTTACTTTTGTACAGATATTGTTTTTCTTTGTTTTACAGACACAAATGTATGTGTTTGAGATGTTAAAAACAGACGAACAGGGAAACAGGAGAGGAAAAAGGAATATTTATAGAAAGGTTTATAGATATTATCAAGAGACATACAAGCATTCTTGTGAAGAAAAAGACCAGTTTCAATGCTGTGCAACTGTGTTGCTCTTATATCAATTAACACTGAAAAGAAAACACTCAAAGCACCAAAAAAGCAAATCAGGGTACTCATATATTTTATTGATGACAAGAATTTTCGCTCTTAGTCAAGTAGTGCAACTTATTTATTATAAACGAACAAAATCAGAAAAACATCAATGTTGAAATCTCACACTATAGCTAGTATTTAAGAGTAAACCAAGATCCTACCCTCAAACAAAACAAACATTAAGATAAATAAAAGAATTTCCACCTGACGATCAGCATTTAGCACCTGGTTCTGATTCTGCTCCTAGTAATCTCAATGAGAGATAATCAGTGATGTTTATCTCATAACAGAGACAAAAGGTCTATATGGGGTGGTCTCTGAAAACTGCTCTTAACGGGCTGAGATCAAGTCATGTACACAAACAATGATCTGCCATTGAATGCCTTACAGTTTCTTTTTAGCTGCAGCCTTCTTGGATTTCTTTGCGTCTTTCTCAACTTTTTTAACATCATCATAATCATTAACAGGTTTCTCATGAGATTTCTTTTCAACCCCTGGTTTTTCTTTCACCTCATCATTTTCCACCTTCTTAGTCTTCTTTCCTTCTTCACTTTCTGCCAGTTTCTCTCTCGCCTCCTTCTCCTTTCTAATTCTTTCCATGGCCTTTTCAACATCCTCTTTCTCTATTCTCTCCCCTTCCTCTTTCAGCCGAGCCTCAGCCCTCTCCCAAGCTTTGGCTTCAGATTCCTCTCTGATGTGGTTCAAGGTCCTCTCTTCCTCCTCTTTGGCTAGGATGTTTCTCACTTCTGCCAGTGCCAATTTAGCTATCTTCCTGGCTTCCACTCTTTCATGGATGATGGTGAGTTGCTGTTTTAGAGCTTCCCTTAGCTTCAAACCAACATCTTTGGCATGGGAAAGCTCTGGGGAGAAACTTTGTTTGATGATGCAATCATGGTAACTTAATTTCTAACACTATGCACACCTCAACCCATAACGCAATTAGTTGAAAAGATGCAAATCATTTCACATCAGAACTCCCTCATTAGTATGTTAGGATATCCTCTACAACAGCTGGATCCCAAATGGCAACCTAAAACCCCATGGTCTTCCTCAGAGCACTTTCGTTACGGTATGCCGATTTGACTGCCGGGTAAAGTCCTCTGTGTAGCTCGCGAACTTGCAGGCTCGGTTGAAGTGCACATCAAGGGTTGCATAACGACTGCTAAGGGGGGCACTTGAGAGCACACTTCTGAAACCTAAAATGATGGATGGGACACCCTACGATCTCGTGGACTTAACTGACACGCACACGCGGCAGCTATTGCAAATCCACAAGTGCATATAAACTCTGCCATTTGGGATTCAGCCAATCGTGGTTGTACAACGTTACACTCAACTGATTTAACTAGAAGGCTTCCCAATTGTCCAACACAATATTCAAAGGCCACTCATATAGGCTAAATTATTTGATACAATAAATTTGATTAAATAAGATATATAACAAACCTAATGGACATTATTTAAAGGGGTACTTCAGCGCTGGGAAGATGGATCTGTATTTAAAAGGGGTCATTAATGTAGTAGAAATTTAAAATTATTTCATTTGATGCTTTCTAGACTGAGAAAAGACAGAAAATGTATTTGTCTCATGGAGATGAAAGACAACAATTCTCAGAATGCTTTGCTGCCCTACGAGGCCACTCCCAAAGCCACCGCTACTAGATTACTGGATCACTTTCCCACCATGACAGCATTCATTTTCATAAAATCAGTTCAGTTAGAGAACAGACCCTACAATTAAAAACTGGATGTGTCTGTTCAATATGTGATTTAGCCGCTGAGGGAGTGTCACAGCCCAAACTCAGCAGGATTCAGATTACATTCACCGTGATGAATGAGCTGAATGAGCTCTCGTAATGAGAGCTGAGGTAAACATGCGGGGGCAAGGTGGGGGGATGGGGGATGTTATCATTCGAATATACTCCAGGGTTTCTATTGATACAAAGCCATATGCTAATCGCTGAAGTAACTCTTTCAGTCATCCAGTGGCCCCCTTGGAACTTTGCTTCCCAGTTGAGATGAGAACCACTGCTCTAGTCTACATTACGTTAGAAGATTATGTATTTAGGATACATTTGCCCACACTTAGCTAATATTATTTGCAAATAGACTGGACAATGTCATTGTACATGCAGGCTCATAAATGTCGACTACAAGAGGTCTTATTGTTAAACACTCCTCGGTTAAACATAAAAATAATATGTAGCCTAACGTATTTGATGTCAACTCAGTCATGCAAACAGAGACAAGCCGATCAAGTAAACTTTAAATCCCAAATCACACAAGAGGCTTGTCAGCTGCATGCACTCAAACCACGTGTGCCAAATACCTTTTCTCCTGGAAACATCTTTAGACTTTTCATCTAGTGCAAATGAGACGGTGCAAATTAAAGTCAGCAACGCTACTCAAAACAGTCGTCTCATGCAAATCCTGCTTTTGATATCTTCATAGATTTTTGTGTTACAAAACACTGCACATGATGACTCATGTAATGATTGGTAATGCGTACTTTAAAACAAATGCTGAGAAAAATTATTTGTAAATAGTAGACATACGCTATCGAGAAACACCTTACAATGTGCATCATACAAATAACATTTGCAAGTGATGGCTATTTTTTTCAACATTTGAGAATATGCTTATTAACACAAATACAAAAGCCAAACAAAAATATGGCAACAATGGTAAAATAATTAAACCGAATGATCTGAATTGCGGATTTCTCAAATTAAACAAAACCTTGCTTAAATTGTTTGAACTAAGATATAATTACTTAAGAAAGATAAATACTAACTATCCCTCAATCTAACCTAAATTCTACACAATTAATTCTCGTAGAATACGCTTACAGACACAAGACATTTTTTTAAATAAATCCTGCAGTAAATGTACTTTTTGTACCATTTAAGTTATTGCCACTTATTATAGTCCACTCAAGTCCCACCTAGTAATACAGAAGCCGTATAAAACACTGCATTACTTATCAGGCACAATATTTCAGGTGCTTTAGATTGGCAGGTAGGAACTGATTGTTGACGGTTACAGTACTCTGGGGTTCAGGTGACGTCTCCTACGCAAGGCCACTGACCTAATTCATGTCTAGAACTGATAAAATTCCTAAATTGATAGCCATGTGCAATCTCGTTTAGATAAGAGTATAGACCAGCGGTTCCCAAACTAGTTATAAAAGGGGGTCGCTAAAGGGATAGTGTATAGTCAGCAGATTATGTTATGTTATTCAGGGTGAAGAAATTATTGGCTTATGAGGCCACAAGTAAATTGAACACAAAATGGTAATTTGACATTTTATCACCTCAAGATAACTCCAAGTACCCTCTTGAGATTTATTATCATTTGTAGCGGTTGTTTTTATGGAATAGCACAGCAGACCACTACATTGCGTGATTGAAGAATCAATATTAAAACAACATGTCTACACCCGTCTCCGGCACGATGACGTCGATCCTTCAAATATTCATATTCTTGTATAATCAACACGTCATCCTCAATAAACCAGTCTCTTGCGTGATGCCCAGACAATGAATATTCGTCAAACATTAACTATTAAAACAACATGTCTACACCCGTCTCCAGCGCGAGGACGCCGATCCTTCAAATATTCATATTCTTGTATAATCGACGTGTCATCCTCAATAAACCCGTCTCTTGTGTGATACCCAGAAATTTCTAATATTCCGATCTAATGTGATTTCTGAACTATAAGGTTGCCAGGATAATAATCATACACTGTTTGTTAATAGGCCAGAGGAGAGCTGGCACCCCGACTGAGTCTGGTTTCTCCCAAGTTTTATTTTTCTCCATCATGCCCTGATGGAGTTTTGGTTCCTTGCCACTGTCGCCTTTGGCTTGGCTTGCTCAGTTGGGGACAGTAAAATTATTATCTAAGTTATTCAACTAAATATACAAATAAAATGTATTTAATAGGTCTTAATTAATTGCATAAACTATAATACTGATCTGCCAACATTGTCGCTATATGATAAATTAAAATAAGCTGATAACATCACTGTTTTCTCCAGAACGACTGTACAGCCAAATCTAATATATTGTTGTAGTATTGTCCTATTTAACAATGTGACGCTGCTTTGAAACAATCGTCACTGTAAAAGCGCTATATAAATAAAGTTGACTTGACACCAGTGGTGAGCGTCACAATGCGACCAAAGCAATTCAAACCTACTGTAATCAATGCCATTATCTCCACTGAATGTGGCACCACATGACAAATTCCCGACTTTACACTGATGCTCTGCTCTATTTCTGAAGTACTTCAAGCACTTGTGCAACTTCTGTTCTAACACAAAGAACAAATGGATTTGTAACGATCGCTTTGTCTCGATCAGTGTAGCCAGCCTCAAGACAAGAAAATATGACATGGCATATTTCGCCCTGGATTCAACAGTACAATGATGGGTAATAAAGAGATAGACCAACTGTGTTGCATGCCTCAAAATATTAACTTCTGACAGCAAGAAGCATGAAGTTAAGATGTCAATTAGAGACTTCACACATCATGAACATAAAGAGAAGCCGTTGAAGTTGAGAAGTCTGAGAGTGTCTTTATGTAGGTGCATGTACGTCAGGGGGCTTCAAAATATTTCTCTCTACAAAAGGGGGACCTGGCAAAAAAAGTTTGGGAAAGACTGGTATAGGCAATAGTACAAGTTTCCTGTCTGAATTTAATTGAGGTAATACTGTAAGAGGGTTAAGATGGTGATTTTAAGGTGGGATAAATGCATACTTTATATCCAAGCCTATCAATATTCTCTACAGCTTTGATGAAGGAGAGAAAAGGCAACTTGTATAAGGATAAAGAAACAACAATGTAACAACTGACAATTTAAATTAAAACTGCCCATTTTGTTGCAGTACCAAAAAAAAGGTTAAAAGGAAATACAAAACACAAAAAGATAAATCTCCACTGAGTTGCTGGGGATGCAAATCATCCCAAAATGCAATTATTGTATAATATAAAATGTCTCAAAATGAAGTATTCACAAAATAAAATCAGTTTACAAATAAGAATGTCAAATGTACAGTGTTCAATTGCAAGACTCAGAAATACATACTATTTTTTTCAGGATATAAGAGAACTGAGGCATGCAGCAAAGGTGATATGTTCAGCTTTCAGCAATAAGGTCATATGCAAAAGGTAAGTAGTATATTAGTAGTTGAAAATAGTGCTTGCAAAAGAGCTGCAACAAAGCATATACTACACAAGTCCAATATTTACAAAGGTGTAAATGTTCATAATGACATCATCTCAAGAGTTCACAGGTTCCAAAGTGACTGTTGGCAATCTTCCCAACAAACTATTTCTTCAAGTGTTAGGAACAGATTTAAGTCGTCTAGGGAGTAAGTCCTCCTCTAATAAAGTGCTTCTGTCACAATCGCGGAAGAAAACACAACTACTGGTTTTGAAGGCCTAAAATAACGCATGTCTTTTGGCCCTGAACCCCTTCAGTCTGTGACGCGCCAGCAACATCTTCCGCTGCTGCCTCTGTTTCTTCATCCTCTAGTGTTTCAAAAGGACTCATAACGTCATAAAGGAAGGTGAAGAAACCTTGAAACCAATCAGTGCCCTCTTCTGCTAAAATATCGAGGACTTCCTCAAGTGAGTCTGAGTTTTCTTTGCTGCCATCTTTGGTCAGCCCTACGCAAATGGGAAAATAAGGAAAAAGAGAAAGAGAGAGGGAAAGAAAGAACAGTGGGAGAGCAAGAAAACAGAGAGAGGGTGGAGGTGGTTTGGTTTGCAAGGTTTAGTAGATAAGGATTCAGAGCTTTAAAAAAGTGGGTAAATATGCCATTAAAAGCATAAAATTAGATAAAGGAAAAAAGGAGCATGCATGGGAAGTACCAATGAGGCTGTTTTTAAGTCATTATTGCCTCAGTTATTTGTGAAATCATTTAAACTACCTGGAAAATTAGAAAATTATTTTCTCTCCTTATGACATGTTGTCGGCGTCAAATGTAATATTGCCAAGCTGGTCTTATTCACAAAATCATGCAAAAATGCAATAATCTCTAGTTTCATCATGTGGTTTGAACAAAATTTTGATTACAAAAGCATGAAAAAAATACCATGCACGTGCATCAGTCTGATTTAATATATCATTGCACAAAAGTGAACCAAAGTCAGTCATGCAAAACATAATTTGGTAAGAATCTCAATGAAATCAGTGCACTTGCCTAGTAGTACTTTAGCATCTTCCACATCAAAGTCTCCATCACCATCAGCATCATAGGACACAAGTTTACCTAGTAATGTAAATCCGATTTAGTTGAGTTATTGCCATATATAGAACAAAAAGTCCAACAAATGGCACCAATATAGTGCTTTTATTTGTCTTATTTCAAAGTTCTGGGTCTCTTTTGGGATACTTTAAAAGAAATGTGCTTAATATTAAAATATATAAAAATGAATAGATCCTAAAATAAATAATTGCACAGCAATAAAAACACTATTACAACTTTCCTTAGGAAGTCATTAACATTAGCATTTATCATTTCATACATATTCAAATGGTTGAAACATACAAAGTACTGTTCAAAAGGTTTTGCTCATACTCAGCAAGACTGCATTTATTTGATTAAAAATACAGTAATACTGTTAAATTGATAGAATTTGAAAGAAATATTCTATTTGAATATCTTTATAAATGTTATTGATTTCTGTGATGGCAAAGCTGAATTTTTAGCATCATTACTCCAGTCGTCAGTGTCACACGATCCTCCAGAATCATTCTAATATGATGATTTTCTGCTAAAGAAACAATCCTTATTATGAATGTTAAGGAACGTTTTATTAGGATTCTTTGGTGAACAGAAAGTTAAAAAGTGTACTGGCACTTTTGATCAATTGAATGCATTCTTGCTGAATAAAATATGTATATTTCTTCTTTTTAATCTCACTGACCCCCAAACATTTTAACAGTAGTGCAAGTTGATAGGCATATACATTTATATATGTATTACGATATGAAAAAAATGACACTAAAATGTAATGACACTTTCACTTCCCTAATTTGTAATTGAAGAGGATTGTGTCAAAGAAATTAGGTTTATGTATGGTGGTGATTCACTGGTGACAATCACTGGTTAAGATGTCATACCTTGTAATACCTCTGAAAGATTATATCGAAAGTCCTTTGCTTTGGCTGCATGCAAATTAAGGCCAGATATACAAAAAAACAATTACACACATATAATAGTATTTTTAAAACTACAGTCAAGATATATACACAAAATCTGGAAGAAGAAAAAAACAAAAAAGAGAGAGAGAGAGAGGGAGAGAGAGAAACCAAAGACTTACCAATTACACCCTGATAGTCAACAAGGTCAAAATACACCACAGCTACAGAGGTCCAGACACCCAGGAGAGCCAAAACCATGAACCAGGTGAAGAACGAGGTTCCTCCTCCAACCTCTGCCTTCTTCCCATTCCTATTCGCCAGCTGTGGCTTGGCCTCTGAAGGACAGAAAAAGGAAGATTATACACAATGTCAAGATAATAAAAAAATCAATAAAAAGAACCAATTAATCCATGAAACACAGCAAATGAAGCACAGCAATTCCCTTTTACATGTATAAATGAGGAATACATGCTTTTAGTATTACTGTGAGCATAAGCATTAAAAGGCCACTGGTTGACAGAATATGCATGTACAATTAGCTTTAAAGCTGTAAATCCATTGTAGACCAATCTATTTTTTCTCTATTTAAATGCATGTATACGATTCAAGGGATATCTGTTTCAGGTGATTGATTCCCTTTAAAATGTTGAAATATTTCATTTGAAATCTATAGTAATCACAAGGTGACAAAAGTCTAAAAGAGTGCAGTTATTCTGAGGGCTGTTGACACTCATGGAACCGTGGTATAAATACATCTGCATTCAGAGCTCTAATGGGAAGAATGAACAGGTGTTTTGTCCGCTACGTTCTGCTAGGTCAAACCACACATGCACACTACAAACGTTAGTAACACGTATACAGACAGTAATAAGTTTTACAAAGAAAAAAAAAAAATCTTATGCTTTGTACAGGTGTTATAGTATATGACTTCACACCCAAAACATTCCAACAGCCTCCAAAAAAGAAAGAGAAAATCTAATTCCTCCTGCTCATATACACATAATACAAATTAACGACAAATTAGGCAGTATGATTAAATACATTTTCAATTGATAAGGCTTTGTCTCAGATCCCTGTGATTCATTAAAGTCTCTCATAATAAAAGCTTATTCCAAAACACTTAAATACCGGTTTCTTCGTTCACCACCTTGACCTCTGCGTTAGGCTCCCCCATCCCTCCAGGCAAAGTGGGGAAGAAAAGAGCTTCTTTCACCCCAATCCTACCCTGAACCCCCGTACAGCAGCAGGTCTTCTGCCTTTTGTTCCTGGTGAATTGAGCCGGAACTTAATATGGAACCTGACCAGCAAATGGATTATTTTTAGAACCGTCCGCTTGAAAGCCAGAAAATCTCAAGCACTCTTAGGAAAGGGTAGAGGCAAATCCCACTCCATCCTGCTGTTCTTAGTCACACATGAAAGCTGAAATCACTGATTGGTCATCCAAATTAATATACTTATCATAGAGCGGCACAGAATGGACGCTACAATGCTTTGTTACATACATGCTTTTTAATGACATGCCAGGCTTTTTTAAGCCTCCAGGCAGAGGAGCATGTAAATCTTGGCAAACTCAGTGACTCTCCTGCCACAGAGCTATTTATTTTCCATACAAGGACTGGTCTCCCGAGTTTCTTGATGAAATAATAAACATGTTCATGGTGGTTTCGGCTGGTTTGTCAAAAAACAAACCAGCCATGTAACTGGAACAGAAAAACATGCATCGTAACGTACTTAAATAATCCTGTATAGCAAGCTCCCCCTAAATGTCTCAAAAGAAGAATATGCTTTCAGATACACTACTGTTAAAAAGACAACTCAGCAAGGCTGCATTTATTTAAACACTAAAAACAGAAATACTGTCGTTATTAATTATTTTTATAACAATTTAAAATTATTACTTTTTCCTTAATAGATTTTAAAATGCTGTGGTGAAAAAGCTAAATTTTCAACAGTCAACATTTCTTATTATTATCGAAAACCATCATGCTGCTTAATATTTTTGTGTTAATTTGTTTTTAGGATTCTGCTGATTTGGAACATCTTAAATGACCCCAACATTTTTGAACAGCAGTGTAACTTTTCATGTGCATTGAAGGTAAAGCTTAAAGTTTGGACTTGTAATAGTGAAAACTGCATCAAGAGCATTTGAATCTTTCAGATAGATGCAATGTTTGGAAGTAACTAGACACACCCCTGAAAACACACATGCTCAACTTGTCTCTAAATCTACAGATAGTCAAATGGCTGCCATTGTTTCCTAATCAACACCTTCCTCTCCCCCCATTTAAGCTGAAATGTAAAACAGTGATTCAAACTTTTTTTTTTTTTTTTACTTGTGTACTGTTTTTGCTGTTGCGGTACAAAATGTTCATAGTACAGTTTGCATAAGACTGTAGTGGAATGTGTGCCTTGAAATACCATTTCTTCATTCGTACCTACACACCCTACTGTTTAAAGCAAGCAGTTTTTTTGTCTGGTCACAGGATCAAACCCTGGACATTAACCCCTTATGTGATCTTATCAGAATACACCCCTGACTGGAATTCTGAATGACCAGTAAACCTCCACTTCTTTACAATAATAGTTCATACACTGCTACAGTGGGTTGTCTGGTGTCACAACAGTAGTTAAACATGTCAGATTACGTAAGACATTAAATTATATAACATGTTTTTATTGTTACACATTTAAATAGTAATTCATAAGAATATCAGGACTGAACAGTGTTAAATTACACACAAATGCATTCTTCAATCTTTGCATTAAAGAGAAGATTGAACATCGTGAGATTCACACTGCATTCACCAAAAGCAAATAAAATATTTACTGCACAAACCATACATGACAGACAATTGTATTAGATGAAATGCCCTTGAAAAAAACATGCAAGGTTATTTGAACAGAACCTTGCAATCATTGGAGGAGTCATTTCTTTACCATTTCTTTGGAACTCTGCAAGTTATTCTGCGCAGATGAAAAGATCCCTGAAAGGAATGATTTCCACATTTGATAAAAGAAGGCATTAACAGCTTCACTTTGTTGCATTTATAGTGCATTGTTTTGCAAACCAACTTTGCAGCATTTAAATGGGTGTGGCTCTAGTCTGGATAAATATCATTACAGGAAAAGTTTTCCATAATGGATGAAAACCTATTTTACAGTTTTCACATAGAAATAGGAATGAGAAATTGTGGTTCTAGTGGCAACTCAATGACACTAACATCAACATGTCACCCATGCACATTATTTTATAAAGATATATGAAAAAAGGTACACGTATTTTAATTTGTGCATTTTTTTCCATTTAAAATAAAATGATCAACCTACTTGATCTGCTTTAATAACTTAAATATAGAGGTAACCACCATTATGAAACAGGTTGTAAAAAAAGATGAGAAAAAGACTACCTTTAGCATGAACAGTAGCTAATAAACATAAATAGAATGTGCACAGTGGTACCAAAAAACATGGAGAACACCAAATAATGCAAAATTATACATGTGCATGACTAAAAACACTTCTTTATAACCATGTATTGTCCTGTAAATGTACTACATTATCGTATAAGGTGAGGAAGCAGTTATATCTATTATTAGGGTTTTACAGTAACATTTTATATAGTTTTAATAGTTCAAATTAACCTTTTTTTACAGTGTAAGGTCAATCTGGTGAAATCTATACATACGTGTATAAAATTTAACTGAAAAGTTTCGTTTAGCTTCAAAAGTCCAATAGTCAATCTAATCACTCTTACGTAATAACCACGCAGTTACTAATGTCAATACTAGTAGCTACATAGCTGAACGCCACACCCGGAAGTTAAGCAGCAGCAGTGGGGTCCTGCAGTGTGGCAAACTTTCTTTTTAATTACAGTCTATGGGGACATGGGACCCTATAGGCCACGTGTAACCCCTCCCACGCTCTTCCAATATTGACACGTGAGCATTTAGGAGTTGGCACTGGGGTAACTCTAGACTCCAACGATGAGCAAATATTTGTGAAAATATAGGTCATTTGCTGCAGTTGGAATCAACAAGACAGTAGGCTACAATAAACCAGGCCTTTGGGCTCTCGTGCAAATGAGACCAAAAGCATGCAGAAGTTCAGCAACCATTTCTTCCCATTTTCTAAGTGCACAGATTTTATCCGGGTGGGAGATTTATTGCAACCCATTCCGACACAAAAGTTATTACTCGCTCTGATTGTAGCGGCAACTATTTGCGGTTACAGTGTCACAATTCATGTAGCCTAGTCTGTAGAGTACGACTGTAGTTGATACAGTGCACTGGGTATATTCTTATTTTCTGACCTGTTTGTTTTAGAGTAGTGGCTGATAATCCCTACTGCGTTTTAAATTAGATAAACAAAATCAATCTTGCCGCCTGATTAACTTTCAGGCCTTCGCAGAAATACACGCATTTTGACGGGGGGAATGTAAACAAACATACCTTTTTTAACTGTTCCTTTTGCATTTTTCTTAGCCATTGCAAGTGGTAGTTCTTCGACGTTTCTTATTAAGTACACAACGAAATTGCTCTAATTCCAGCCTCAGTTCTAGTGATGCCCTGCAAAATCAAATCCCTATGCTTTCATACACTGAGGCCCAAAGCGACCCGTCCCCCTTTTGAGCGACTGAGCGTTCGACCAATGCTGTTCAAACAAAGCCGCTGTGGGCGGGGAAAATGAAAATATCATCCAATCGCCGAACAGTGGTCGATGACTTATTCAATCGTGTGGATACCTGCGAGGTAAGACCGCCCAGTTCGTCCCTGTTTTTTTCTACAGCACTGGAACGTGGCAAGATGGAAGGTTGCACTTATCGCGAGATCATTGATCTGTTTACACCATAATGCTGTCCTGTGAATGCGAAACACTTCACGACATTATAAATCTTATTGATGTATATAACTGGACTTATTTCGTTGTGTGATGTATGAGCTTCTGCTTGAATATGTGGTTATTTGCAAAACTACTGCAGTTTAGAGCCTGGAAAGTGAGGTCTGCAACTTACTGCCTCAAATTCATTTGTAAACGTTGCCTGTAAATAAGAAGCACACGCTGCGGGGAACTAAGTTTGGTTTCACAGTTATACGAACATACTTTAAATTAAACTAACTGAATAAGTCGGACTTGTCCTAGTGCTATAGTCTATATTGTGAGCGGTTGAAACTAACAACGAAAACTTACTTTCTTGTTGGTACAAATTGTTCTATTGTCGCGCCCCACCCCCCTTTTGTCCACCTCATCCTAAAATGAAGCAGTGTAACTTTACTCACAGTAGCTTAAAATGTGTTGGAAAATTATGTTATCACTCTGATTTTGACATTTATATTGGAAAAGCTTTTTGTTTCTTGTGCTTTGGAAAATGTCATTATTAAGTGTTGTAATCGCTCAGTTTAAAACAAAGAATGAATTAGCAATTTGCTTTTCAGATTTAATGATTGTTACAATCATTCAGCTGAAAATAACACCCAGATCTTACTGTACAATTGGACAAGTAACCTAGGAAAGTGGAACTATTTTAAAATTATTTGTCAAAAGCTTTTGTTGAGACCTGTGCTTGTTTGGCAGATCTGAATATTGACATACTCGATATGCAGGTCAATCAAAGAAACGGAAAGATAAGAAAAAGGAATATTTTTAACTTAAATAAATCAATGTAAATGCAAAAATGCTATTTTTATTATTTCAAACGACAATTGCCACTTGATCTGTCCCGCATGCATGTTTTCTAAGAAAGAAAAGAAAAATCAAGAAAGTTATAATATTGTAATAAGAGGCAGGATTAAAGATTGAAAGTATGTGCACAAGACTAATTGTAACTTGAGTAATATATGTATTCAATGCTCCAACTTAAAATATTAATCTACCACAATACTCTTGCTGTGTGCATGTTTTGCTGGAATAAAAGAGGTATGGGAACTATTTGGGCCTTTCCCGCCATTTGGTATGTGTGAGGAAGTGTAGTTTACTTAATTCACAGTGCAAATCTTCAGGATACTTTCGCCTATCCATCCTAAAGTGGTTGTTGTCACCACCACATAATGTTTCGCAGTTTGCTTTGGATATTACTGGTTGGTAGTATGCCATGTACAAAGTTCACAAAACAATTGGAGGTATGACCTGTTGTACATTATGTTTTTTTGTTTTGTTTTGTTTTTACCAGCAGAGGGCATGCAATTCTTGTCTAATCAACCATATTCTTACAGTACAGGACAGGGTATAATGTTGTGGCACAAAAGTGTGATTTGATGGTTAATATGCACAAATAATGTTTTAGATTAAAGTACCTCATATATGCTATGCAAGAAATAACATTATAAGTTTGTTGCAGTTGATGTTTTTTTCCTTTGGAAAACTTTTAGTACACCTATTGTCCCCCTGGAACAACACAGCATTACAGCCCTTACCCAATAACACAATGGTGATAGGAAGGGTTTGTTATCTTAGTATCTCCTACGTTTCCCATGGAGACATTTCATTGTTATGTCCCTTACCACTGCTAGACTACAAAGCTATGGGTTTATAATTATTTATTTGTGCTATTATTATTGTTGTTGTTGTTTAAATCTTACAATCCAAATTGACAGGCAAGATAATGGAAGATAATAAGAATTTGGCAGGAATGTAGTACACAGCCTGGAGCCTCTGCAGAACACCCAACTGGATTTGGCAGCTTAACTGAACTGAATACTGAAGGCTGTGGAAGATTGCAAAAATCAGCTAAAAAAATCTTCACAACGACCTTTGTGATTGTCCAGTTCCCAAGTTTATTTGAGTAGCACATTGTGTATTATTATTGTAATCATTTTTATGTGGAAAAAAAATCTACAGTTGGTTAACAAGTGATGACAACACAATTAATTAAATAAGCCACTAATGTAAAAGAGATTTTTTTGTCTGTCATTATTAGATACATTGTCTGACAGCATTAAACAAAACAAGAGGTATATACATGGTTTCAGAAATTCATATTAAGGAAATCTGTAAACATGAAGAGCTCTAGTAAGGTCATTAGTCTCTGGTTATATTTGTTTACGAGCCAGAGCAAAAGGCAATAGACCAAAGTGCCACTTTACAGTCCCACTTAGAGTAGATGAAAGAGTACATACATCCATTCAGCTTTTTATTTAAAATAAATAAAATAAAATCACCTTTATTTACATAGTGCTTACAAGTCCGATTGTTTTAAAGCCGCTTCACAGTGTTAACAGGAAGATAATGCAACATCATTTGATTCAGCTGTACAGCCACTCTGGTGAAAACTGTGATGTTATCCAGCTAATTTCAATGATCATATAGTGCCAATGCGGGCAGATCATAATATAGTTGAAATGTAGGTGTCCCCAACTGAGCAAACCAAAATACATCAAAGGTTACAGAATGCTGCAGATTACCAATACATTACAGATAATTTGACTTTATTATTTATTTTATATATTGAATTTATATAGAGCTTTATTATAATGAAACAGTTCATGATCCTTGATATGTAACTTTCAGAAACACAGAATCCTGAGTTATGTCTATTTTTATACAAAATAATACAGTAGAAACAATGACAATTCACAAGTAAAAGGAACAAAGGCACTTTGGTATTTCAGTCACATACAACATTATACATTAGTTGTGTTATTTTAAAGTGACTACAAAATCCTTCTAAAAGCAACACATCTTAAATGTAATGCTATATTGTATCTTCAGAGGTATATCAAATACTTGCAGTGAATATCTGTGAGATATAGAATTCAATAAAATCACATTATCCAAATGTGACAACTGGGAATGTCAATTTTTTTCCAGTCTGGAATAAAAAAAAAATCCTATTCAGTAAAAGTTTACACTAATATGCTTTACAATTTAAGTCAGCAATATTATCCTTAATTTCATAGAAAGTATTTAACCTGCCACAGCAGAACACAAAGAGCACATGGTGAGATGTACCTTCATTTTAATCAGTCATAGGCGGGTGACTGGGAAGCATCTCCTCCACCTAAGTCTATAGAGAGCCTATAGAGATAGTCTTCAGACTGCATGATGAACTCATTCCACTCTTGGCACACTTCATCTATGCTGGGTCCGGTTCCTCCATACACAGGAGGGAGGATTTCCTTCGGGAAGTAACTGCAGAGACTTCGGAGATATGAACAGCCATGCATATGAATCTATAAGGAAAAGCATTGCCATAGATATTAAACTGATTAAAACGATTATGTGTATGTATACATATATATATATAATATACAAATATATAATATACAAATATATATATATATATATATATATATATATATATATATATATATATATATATATATATATATATATATATATATATATATATACACTCACCTAAAGGATTATTAGGAACACCATACTAATAGTGTTTGACCGCCTTTCGCCTTCAGAACTGCCTTAATTGTACGTGGCATTGATTCAACAAGGTGCTGAAAGCATTCTTTAGAAATGTTGGCCCATATTGATAGGATAGCATCTTGCAGTTGATGGAGATTTGTGGGATGCACATCCAGGGCACGAAGCTCCCGTTCCACCACATCCCAAAGATGCTCTATTGGGTTGAGATCTGGTGACTGTGGGGCCATTTTAGTACAGTGAACTCATTGTCATGTTCAAGAAACCAATTTGAAATTATTCAAGTTTGTGATATGGTGCATTATCCTGCTGGATGTAGCCATCAGAGGATGGGTACATGGTGGTCATAAAGGGATGGACAAAGTCAGAAACAATGCTCAGGTAGGCCGTGACATTTAAACAATGCCCAATTGGCACTAAGGGGCCTAAAGTGTACCAAGAAAACATCCCCCACACCATTACACCACCACCAGCAGCCCGCACAGTGGTAACAAGGCATGATGGGTCCATGTTCTCATTCTGTGTACGCCAAGTTCTGACTCTACCATCTGAATCTCAACAGAAATCGAGACTCATCAGATCAGTCAACATTTTTCCAGTCTTCAACTGTCCAATTTTGGTGAGCTTGTGCAAATTGTAGCCTCTTTTTCCTATTTGTAGTGGAGATGAGTGGTACCCGGTGGGGTCTTCTGCTGTTGTAGCCCATCCGCCTCAAGGTTGTGTGTGTTGTGGCTTCACAAATGCTTTGCTGCATACATTGGTTGTAACGAGTGATTATTTCAGTCAAAGTTGCTCTTCTATCAGCTTGAATCATTCGGCCCATTCTCCTCTGACCTCTAGCATCAACAAGGCTTTTTGCCCACAGGACTGCCGCATACTGGATGTTTTTTTCTTTTCACACCATTCTTTGTAAACCCTAGAAATGGTTGTGTGTGAAAATCCCAGTAACTGAGCAGATTGTGAAATACTCAGACCGGCCCGTCTGGCACCAACAACCATGTCACACTCAAAATTGCTTAAATCACCTTTCTTTCCCATTCTGACATTTAGTTTGGAGTTCAGGAGATTGTCTCGACCAGGACCACACCCCTAAATACATTGAAGCAACTGCCATGTGATTGGTTGATAAGATCATTGCATTAATGAGAAATTGAACAGGTGTTCTTAATAATCCTTTAGGTGAGTGTATAGAGAGAAAGAGAGAGAGTTTATTTCAATGTTACTAACCCGTTGTTTGATTTTGTCTGGAAGAAATGGACGGATCATGGCAAAGACAGGGCGGAAAAAAATGGGCTCGTTTATCAAATGGATGCCGCGTACTTTCAAAGGAAAGGAATCCTGTGAAACAGATTTTTTGGTATTTGTTGGATTTATTTTAAATGACTCCATAATGTATTCATACAATTTTTCCATTTTTAAAATGAATTAAAAGCTGGCTATAAGAGAAACTCACAAATGACAAATATATACAGATGATAACCAAGGTTTTCTTCACTGAAATATAATCTGTCGTGAAAATGTTAATTGATACCTACCGTGAGTACTGAAGATATCTTTTTTGCCAAGGAAGGATTTATCTGCAGAGCATGAGCAAAGCACCAGTCTTGGAGATCAAAAATAACTTTGAGTCCATTTCTTTGAGTCTCCCACTCTCGAACAATCAGTTCTGACGTAATGAGGCTTGCACGAAAAACCTCGTAAGCTGTGAATTCTTTGGGGTTCCACTGACCTGAAAACAGTGTTTTAAAATGTGATTTTCCCCCTTATAATTGCAGAAACAAAAAAACAAAAACAAATATATATATATGTATGTGTGTGTGTGTGTGTGTGTGTGTGTGTGTGTGTGTGTGTGTGTGTGTGTGTGTGTGTGTGTGTGTGTGTGTGTGTGTGTGTGTACTTGCCAATGCGATAGATTAAAACTCGACTTCCAGCCTCATCTCGTGATCTCAAAACTCCATGGTAATTGTTTTGGAGAAGTCCTCTGATGGATGATGGCCGCAGATCAGCTGTTATTTCTGGACATTCTTGTCTCCATTTATTATAGTTAATTAACAGCTGTTGAAAAACACAAGGCCAATGATATATTAATCTCAGTTTGCACTATGCATTATTTTTTGCATACATTCGGATATGGGTGTAGATAATGTGTAGGATGCATTTTGGGGGAAGTGTGTTCACATTAGTGTTGCAAAATTCTGGTAATTTTCAAAGTTGGAAACTTTTAGTGAACGATTTGATTAAAGAGTTCTGCTCACAAATAAATCTTTTTTTTTAAATTATATATAATTATTATTATTTTACTTTTCTTGTTTACATAAAATCCATGATGACTTACCACACAAGTGTTTGTAGTACATAATTATCAGTATAGGGACAATATTATTGAATAAAATGTATTATTATTTCAGCAGTGCATTTGAAGATCTAAGCCAGTTCAAAACAAGAAAAGAAAAAAAGAAAACCTGTCAGAATAAACTGGTAGTACTCTATAATGCTGTCTCTCTCACTTCTGAAATGATGGCCTGTATGCATACATGTGAGGTGTTGTGCAATTTCAGCCCGTAGCCTAAATGTTATTGCTAATCAAATCACGCATCACCAACGGTGTGACTATCACTACAGAAAGCATGCGCATCCGTTTACACAGTACTCATTTACAGTTCAGTCAGAGTTTAGGCAAAAGAGTGTTCCATACCTTGAACGCCAGTGCCACATCAAAGTCTCTCGCCTGCAAAAAACGTATCAGAAATGTTTTAGACAAATCCAAGTGTCGAATGCTTATGTCTGCTTCTGCTTTTTGCTTCAGCTCTGACAAATACGGCGCAATCCGAACAGAATCGACGGGTAAATTATTTAATTCTTCGATGTTGTTAACTTCTTCAGACTTCATATTTGCGCGAGCCGATCGAGTGTCATTTTCTCAGGGCAGCGGTCTCACATAAAAGGGGGCAGGGAATGAGCCCCTCACATGAGAAATAGCCTAATGTTTTTTCACCTTTGTACAAGTCAAGTTTCGTGAAACATTAACCAGGCCAACTTTGAGAACTGAATTAAACAGACAAGACCCACGACCCAGATTCAAAACTGAGATAAACTAACTGTTGATAACAACTTGTGTAGCAAGTAGCCCCCCACCCCCACCCAAAAAACCCCGGATAGGCTAAAAAGAATGTTATTATTATTTTTTAAATTGGTTTAACTAAAATTTAATCAATTGTATACAGCTATTTGATTTCTGTTAACAACCGATTTGATAGCCAGTTTATTAACCATGAGTCACAACATCAGTCAATATTTGTTTTCCCTATACGTTTTGCTTGTAGGGCATACAAAAACAAAGTCTGAACTTTTTTTTTATCTTTTCAAAGAGATTTTCAGATGTCCACTTGAGTGGACAGTATAGCCTATGCGTTTTTGGGTTTTAACTGAAAGAGCTGTATTAAACAAAATACAATAATAGCACAGTAATAGCCTGTGTGTTAATATACCAATTAATACAATGAAGCTATATGATGTTATGACATAAAATCATGTGAAAACTATTAATACTATGATAATACAGCTTCAATTATTGCAAAGCAGTTGAATTTGTTCCATCAAAGGTCTGGTGGAGGTACAACTTTGTGGAAACCCAACTCAGACTAAATAGAAAATGCTCAAGTCAAGTGTCCATTTTCCTGTTTTTTTTTTTTTTGTTTTTTGTTTTTTGTGATGATTCTGATTTTGTCCAAAATGCATGAATTTCCATAGCTCTCCTCTCTAAGAAAATAACATAGCACAGATGTCTACATTCATCTATTGGTGTTTTCAGACTGTGGGAAAAGCGAGCATGTTTTCAATCTCATCTGAAATTAACATTATCCAAGTGGTGAGGATAACAAACCACATGCATTACATAATCAGATTACTTTTTTGATGTAACAAGTAATTTATTACAAGTAATGTGCAAAATCAGATTACTTTTTTGAGGTAATAAGTAAAAAATATATATTTTTAATTTACTTTAACTTTAAAGTAAAAAAAAGTGAAATAAAAAATAAAAAAGTAACATGCATTACGTAATCAGATTACTTTTTTGATGTAATGAGTAAAGTAATTAAATAACACGTATTACGTAGCCTATCAGATTACTTTTTTGATAACTGATTATTGATTTTTAAAACAATTAATGCATTAGCCTACAAGTAGCCTAACATGCATTACATAATCAGATTATGTTTTTTTCTTTTCGGTTCTGTTCTGTTTTTAATTTTGTGTAGGCTATAAACTAGTAGGCCTATATGAAACAATTAAAATATATATATATATAATATTATATATATATATATATATATATATATATATATATATATATATATTTTTTTTTTTTTTTTTTTTTTTTTTTTTTTTTTTTTTTGATGAAACTCATGATAATAGCAATTTCACGTTTGGGCTTTGTTTGTCATCTTCCCAGAAAGCCAATTTTTAGGCTATAACTTATGATCGAATAGCTTTTTTTTTTTTTAAGATCTTCGCTGTTCGCATACCGTTGTTGTCATACAGGGTAATACATAATAAATCAATCGTTTGGATCGTCATTTGTTGGCTAACATAGCTTGCCCTGTATAGCTAAGCTCAAGGACGCAGGAATTGAACATCTGTCTGCATGGTGACGTCACGCGCCTCCCCTGCAATGTAGCGCTCGGCGCAGTTTCCATATTTATGTCGTTGACTCGTCATTTATTTGAAAGTCCTCCTCTTTAATATTAAGCAGCGATATAAACACTTTTGCATGGCTTCACGGAGGTATGTACATGAACACCTACATCCTAAAACGAACATGGATAACAAATCAGTCTCTTCCACCTTGTAGGATGATGCAGTGATGATGCTGGGCATTAAACGGATGCTGCCTGCCGACGACATTGGGATTAAAGAATATTAACCTTATGTATGTTCTGCGTATTTTGGTACAATTTAATTTGCGGATATTTCGGATCAGTGATGCTTTCTTTTCTTCTAATTTTACATTTGAGGCATTTGGGCTTCATTTGCGAATGTTGTCTAATGTTCGACGTTATTCTTCTGTGTATTGCATTTCAAATAGGCCTGGTTGCCATCGTGGTTTAACTGTTATGATTTTGATATTTTAGGTTACAGGGATGGAACGCTGTATTTAATGCCCTGGATGTGCAGGCATTCTGAATCCATTGCTTCCGACTAGGTGCTTTGTCCATCAGGACATAGGCTTCCAGTATCAGCAGGCTCACCGGATAAGGAAACATTCAGCTACCAGGATGAGATTCACATCTAAATAGGCCTTAAGTATGCTTTTGAGTAAATACACCTGCTGGCAGAATCCAATTTGTCTGGCCTATGGTGCGCAGACTAAGTCATAATGAATATCCTAAATCTAAAACATGTTTAGCTGTTCATCAGGCACTGAAGAATCTCTTTTTGCACTTTTGGCTCTCGCTGTACGTGTTCACAGTGGACCTTGATTTAATGTATTTCAATTAAGGCACGCGGTGAATGCCAAGAGCGCAGCCACATATCTTCAAAAAATCTGAAATTGCCTGTTTGTGACTATTCTAATAGTGTTTATTTAAATACATGTTACAGCCTATATAGGCTTACAGTGTTTATGCAATTGCATTGGCAATGCAAGTACCGGTATTCACAATTTTGTGAAATTTCAAACAAAATATGAAATGTTAGCTAAATTGTTTCAAAATGTTGATTACAATGGTCAATGCATCTCAATTAAATATCTTTGTTGTCCTATATAGAATACATAGTTTTCAATATGGTTAAAATCTAGTTATTCTGAAGTGATGTTGTAAAAAAAAATGTCATGACACCTCAACAAAATGTTGTTGTCCTTGCAACATATTTCTTCATGGGCTACTTCTGTTTTACTTATGTGTAAAATGTACTGCACTATAGGGAGTTATTTCATGTCAGCAATTCAGCATGCTTATTTCAACGGTTATTGGATTCATTATTTTTGATGCTGCTTATTATGTATTTTCTTAATAAAATATGGCAATGGCAAGAAAAAATACAGTACATACCTCCTTGTCTACTTGAATTAAATTGCATTTATTGTCTGAAGAAATGATTAATATATTTGCATCAACATTAAAGTGTTTGTCTTAAAAATATCATATACAAACCAAATAGCATAGAAGCTGCATAAGAAGTGATGTGTAAATTTGCATTATTTCCACTGTTTAATGCTGCACAGGGGTGGCAGGAATTTATAATTTCAGTTCCAAAAAATCAAGAAATAAATTCAGTTCCAGAAATAAAAATTAAAGTTTTTTAAAAAAATATTTAAACATGAAATGAGTGAAAATACATAATTCCAAACAACAAATAATGTAAATCACTGAACAAGGGCTGCACCAGAGTCATCTTTCATATGGGTATAGGCCTATTAAAGTGGGAGCAGTGTTTGCTGTAAATTCCTACTAAGTAATTAAATACTCTAATTTAAAGTATAGATAAAGGATAATAAAAAGTTATTATTTTTCTTTAATTAATTTACTTCTGTTGCAATTGCATTAAATACTGCATATATTATAGAACAGTTCTCAATACAACAGTTGTATCCAAATTTAACGTCTAATGTTAAAATGCATGTTTTTAATGTAAACTTGTCCCCTTGGTCAGTTCAAGAATAATTTATGCAATATATTATTTATTTGAAAGAATTAAATGTGCAGTTTCATCTCTATTCATGTGTTTTACTGTTGAAGGTTGACATGGGATTTAGAGAGAATAATTAGTGCAGTACTTTTTAGAGAGAGTAAGTAGGCTACATAAACTTTACTGCACTTAAAACATTGTTGAAGATTTAATTAGTAATTAATTACTTTTTTAGAGTAACACACTAGTGGGTCAGAGCTGTTATTAGGCTATAGCTAGTGAGAAACTACTTGGATTGCTGGAACTGGCTAATCACTGAAAGTTCGGATTGGCCTATACTGTAAATGTACAGTGACAAAAAATATATCGGTTCACTCATAGCATCTTATGCAAGCCAGTTTAGCACAGCAGGTGGCAGTCACTTTGACGGTTTTTCTGGTCTTGGTCAGGCTGAGACCAGTTTAACAACTGGACAAAATCTTAAACCACCTAAGACCAGCATATCAGCTACAACCAGTAATATTCAGACTCAGCCTATTTGTATTTTTTGTTTTTAAAGAATTGTTTTTGTATGGTGCATGTGGTATACACTATACAAAAACAAATCTTTAAAAAAATCTTGTAATATTTCAATGTATCGTGCATTAATAACAGAACACATAATGTATATAACGTTAAGAGCACACAGATTGTGCACAGACGACAGGACATTTACAGGCTCATACAGATCGGTCTTCAGTATTACGTCAAATGGACTCGTTCACACTGTGTGAGAGAGTGAACGCGCTGCACGCGCTTGCTTGCACAGTGTTGGGCAAAATGGCGGACAAAACGCCAGGTGGGGCGCAGAAAGCCAACTCTAAGGTATTTCATGAGTTTTCCACTTCATATCAGTATGTTAAAGCCGACCTTACTTGTTTATGACAAGAAAAGCGGAATAATATTGTGTTTGACTCAGTAGTGTGTAGCTCTGTGCTAAGAAAAAGGTCCACTGAACTGCTTGGTTGTGATGCTAACTCGCTAGCAGTCTAGTTAGCTAGAAACCGGCGGCTGCAGAGATTTTTTTTTAATAAAGCAAACCCCCGGGCTAAAATCAGTTTGGCATATTTGTGGCATTTGACCCTGTTGTGTTTTTGTTATTCTCTTGACATCACCACCGAACATGAAATAAGTAAATGTGTTTATTGTGGCTGACAGAGCTAACATGAACGTATCTTTACATTCATTATTTACTGTATTACATTGATTTCAGGACGTTGTACTTCTATATAGAGAAGATGGGTTTGATGTAGTGCGGTGAACATCTCATGTGCGCGTTTAAAGTTGTGCTAACTTGATCATTTGCTTTGATTAGCTAATATAATCATGCTCATCTTTAAAGCCACGTGAAAGACTAAACAGAAAAGGGAGAGACACCTGCCATAAACATATTTTCTGTACTTGTGTTATACCCACACCGGCACATCTGTCCTGATGTTTTCAGTGATCTGTTATTACTGCCAAAGTGCATCTAATGCGCGGTACAACATTTACATCTTTACTTCAAAGAAGCTAAACAAACCATTGCAAAAATAGATAGGATACATTATTATTTTTATTTCCTGTTTTTCCTTTCGTTAGTGTGGTTTTGTTTTTATGCGTTTTGGACAGCATATGAGGAATGCATTAGCATCTATGTTTTCCCTAGTCAAGAAAACTAAAGGTCTGTCTGTGTATTCTGGAAGAGGATGTCATGTCTCACTTGTATAACAAAATCTTTTCATATTTTCATGCAGGCTTTATTGGAAAGTAAGTTAAAGGCCTTCAGTATCGGCAAGATGGCGGTTGCAAAAAGAACACTAAGTAAGAAAGAGCAGGATGAACTAAAGAAGAAGGTAAGTAGATGTGGTCCAATACCAGACTAATACTACACATTAAGACTGAGGATTACACGCTTCGAGACTTTTCAAGTCATTCCGAAAACTACAAACTCACACACAAATGTACAGCTCATTGCTAGTCTCCTTTGTCCAACACTCCTATATTTTAGGTCTTGAGTCTCTACTAATGAGCTAAAGATTTGAGTCAGTCGTATTCGATGAAGAAGACATGCGAAATTTACGGACTATTCGGACTGTAGTTGTTTCTCATGTGGACGTCCATACAAATAAATTATCATGCCACCTCAGTGCTAAAACTCGTGCATTCGGATGCCGATTTATTCACCGGGTGGAGGAGTAGGTTTTGTGATCATATGAATCTAATAAGAATACATTTATATTTAATTTAATAATATTAATATTTTAATTTATATTAATTTAAATCAAGGATATAAACAGTGTATTTTGAAGCAATCTCTTTTTGTAAACTCAGAGGTGGATTCACATGGTAGTTAAAGGTACTTTGACGCTAGGACTTGAGGCACCCAGGTTCAATGTACATCAGAGTTCTGTTAGTTTGGATGACGTGAACATTGTCTTCCGAACTTGGGTGCGCTCCCACAAACCGTACCAGAGTCTGTTTAAAAAGGGGATCTGGGGTTCAGTTCATTTGAACTCTGGTACAGTTCGCTGCTGATGTGAACGCTGTTGTACTAAATCACGGAAGTGAAGCGCTATTAATGACATGATTTGATAAAAATGTGTGTTTTATTCATTTTCCTTACGACAGTGACTGCATACAAAATAGAGAGCTGTAGATCTAATTTCTGCTCATCTTCAGCATTCTTAAGAGCATATGCAGTACATTCACGCAGATAGACTCAAGTTTACGTACTGAAGGTTTGGTAACAAAACCAGCAGTTCAAAAACAAAAAATATAAGAGTGAGGTGAGCAACCTATTCATTTCGCCACCTTCTCGCTCGTCGTCGTTACCAAGCAAGTAAACAGCTGCTGCTTTGGACCCAAATAATATAATATGAACACAGTCCTGTGAGTGCAGGGGGAGCAGGGATCAATCGAACCCAGGCTCCATCCAGGCAATTAAACCAAGTCCGAAATAACCCTAAATTACAACACGTCCATAGTGTTTGTCCAAAAACAGTAGGTAATTCTGCCAGGGATTTTTATGCGGGTAGTGGAAGACAAACAGACTAGCCCCTGTAAATAATGAAAATACCGTACGACCCTATGAGAAACAATTACTTTCGGAAAAGTGCTTTACTCAACCTGGTGGTTTCTTTTATTGACCACAAAAGGAGAGTTAAAAAAATTGGCTAGCTCACCCTCATCCATATAATGACATTGAATAGCGACCAAGCTCTTTAAAAAAGACACAAATTAATTGTTTGATGAGACATGTTTTATATTCCAAGTATTCTGGGGGTATAGAAAAGGGTTTGGTGAAAAACAAACTCAAATGTAGTTGTGTGTATTATATTGTAGAAATGTGTATTATTTAACAAAAATCCTGACCTTGGCTGTCGTCTTGCTCTGTTCACTACGACTGCCCCAGAAAAAAAGCTTGCAAGAAAAAAATCAAGTTTGAAATGCAACATGAAATACAACTTGAAATTGCAAGAATGTGCCAGCATACTTTCTTCTTAGAGTATAATATGGAATGTTTTCAGATGGCCGTCAGAATGACAGTTGACAGATGTGTACGCAAAAACTTGTTACGATAAACACAACAGATATTCACCTCAGAGAAAAAGGTACATGGGTTGAAATTCTTGTGGTGTTTTTGTTAATCTGGATTTCTCACAATTTGTATTGCCTTTTCTGGGCAAGAGGAAGTGAACTGCAGAGCTAAAGTAGGGCTGAACAATTAATTGCATTTGTGAAAATATTGCACTGATAAAACACTATTTTGTAACCGCAAAGGATGTGATTACAGCCTGGTCACCTCACAGGTGAGCAAAAAGCAGTCTGCAGAAGCAGCATCAACTTGGCTCATTATGCCTACCGGCCTCTACAGGATAGAACAGTTTGTTTCATCTATCTAATATTGTGTTGGTCATACTATACAATATAGAGGTGGGAGAAAAGATCCTCTCTCCAATGATTCTGGATCGAGTCTGAGCTTAGATTTTAACTGCATGTGTGCAATGGCGCTGTGTGATTTTTAGAAACACCCATATTCTGCTTGCTTCTTCACTCACACTCACACACAACACTCGAACCATAAAATATTTCATAACGTTCGGAAAGGTTGAAGCAAATCATAATGACATTTTACAGGCTTAATTGCGCAGGATATGCACTGTGAGAAACTTTGCTTGAAGTTACGCTTGCAGTGTGTTCTTACCCATAGGTATTTTCCTTACTAATGCTCTACAAGTCTTCATTTATGAAAATTTTAACTGGTCCAATCAGCAAACAGAGGGAGTGGCGAGTGGCTGAGAACGATGCCATTAATGTCGTGTGTAGGGCTGGGATAAACGATTATTTTTTAAACGATTAATCTAGCGATTATTTTTCGATGCATCGATTAATCTAACGATTAATTTTTCCTGTCCGATTCGGTTACGATTCGATTCGATTACCGATTATCTCCCCATTAATTGCCTAATAGCAATTTATACATGTTGATTTAATTATCTGAATGAAAAAACGAATTCCTTAACATTGCAATATATGTTTATTGCTCTTAAAATTCCAAAGTAAGACTATACAAGAGCAATGCATTCAATAAAACCTTGAAAACATAAAGTAGGCTACACACACACACACACACACACACACAAATAAATAAGTATTAACCTACAACAAAGAAACATATTATACGATTTTTCTATGTATGCAACTCAGCCTACAGGCTATGCCCATCGATTAAATATCAACAAGTTGGTTAATCAAATCCGGGGACACTGCAAGCGTGAGCGTCTCGGCTGCGTGGCGTGTCCGTTTTTGTTTCGGCTCACATGTTAACAGGTTGGAGTTTGCACACTGCCTGTGACGCGCTGAAAACGCGTGCATGCTAGAAATAGAAGAGCGCCTATTTTTCACGTGTTGGGAGCGTCTCCAGGCAAAATAGAATAGGAAAAGATGTTTATATATCATTTTGACACGAATACATATTATTAAATTACATTTTCATGTTTGAAAGTCTGTAGGTTTACATAAATGCAGATATAGGCCTAATTGTAATAATAAAAAACGTCAATTATCGATTTTGAAATATTGCAACTGTCAATACAGAACGAAATATTCTGTAGCCTATTTTGCCCTCAATACCATAGATATGTGGCTACTGCCGACGTTTTCTTTGCTGTATCAGTAGGCTATTTATGTTTAACATTAGGAATAGGTCTTCCCTCCGCATCAATAGCAGCAGCAGCGCCGCGTCAGACACGCTTCTAGTGTGCAAAGGCAGAGAAAACGCCACGCAGCCCCGTGGCTGACCCGCAACAGAAACGCCACGCGCATCCGCGGCATGACAGTGAAAACAGTTACATGTAGAGTGCATTATGGGCGCCAATATTCCGTTTAAAACCGGAATAGTCCTGGGATGAAACTGCTCACTTAGAGGATTGATACCCTCGGTCACATCAGCGCGATTAGACATTGAACATTTTAAATTTAAAACAGCTTATTATGTAGGTAACGTAGCCAATGTGTCCGATGCTTTCACTTGATGCAAACGTTTGTTTTTGTGATTAAAATACATCAAATATTACCAAAACATCTGTCTTCCTGTGTGCAGAAATTTGTTTATGTAGCCGTGACAACAAAACGCGTGCGCGCATGCCTGTGATGCTCCGTGCGCACCGCGCGCCAACCCCATAGACTGTGGCCAACCCGCAAGCCTTGCACTTCTGAAAGCCTGAGGAGCCACTCGTGTTGCTACCATAGATATACATAATAAATAATATACTTAATTACATAATATACTTTATTATGTACATCTATGGTTGCTACTACTCTCCGGCGCCGCCATCTTTATTTTGAGTCTGACGAATCGACGCGCATATTTTGCGTCGACGTATTTTTTGCCCCAGCCTTAGTCGTGTGTTAGTTTGAGATGACATAAGTCACGACCAAACGTTAGTGATCGGTTATGGTAGATCCAGAGTGGCTCTGGGCAGATCCAATAGTTTTAAACTTCAAGCTTTGTCAATGGAGAGTGGCCAGACTCTGTACAAATGAAATGTACAAGAGTCTTGTAGAATCAGGCTAGAATCACACTGCATTTAGTCAGTTATCTTGTTCATAGTCACAGTAGTACAATTTACAGTTAATATTACAGATAGACCAAAATAAAAAGTAGTATTTTCAATGCACAGAACATACATATATGGTTACTGTTACATTTCCATGAAGCTCACAAGTTTAGCAAAATTCCACATTATTCTGCAATCTGTGATTTTTCACAGGAGGACGAAAGGGCAGCTGCGGAGATCTACGAAGAATTTCTTGCTGCCTTTGAGGGAGGTGAAGGCAAAGTGAAGACTTTTGTACGTGGTGGGATTGCTAATGCCACTAAAGGTAGGGTTATCGTGTGACTGTTGCTGCAGTGACCATAAGGTGAATCTCTTTATCTAGGATCAAAGTTTTTCCCCCCATTATTTAAAGACCTCCATATAACCATATCAAGGAAATGCCATAAATGCGCAATATATATATATATATATATATATATATATATATATATATATATATACCGCTTTTTTTGTAACTCCGCGCTCAGCTCCGCATCCGAAGATGAACGAGTTCTCAGCGAATCTACGAATGAACTTGAATGCACATTAAATTAACAGCATTTAGGAGATCATCCACTCATTTTCCCCCGGCCTTTATTTGAGACCGGCCTTTATTTGTTTGTGCTGACCACGCCCCCGTACACTATCAGAGGCCCGGCGTTTAATTGACTACAGGCTTTTATTTGAGGAAACACAGTATATATATATATATAAACTTTAATATATAATTCAAGTTTTTATTGTTTTTATCCAGTACAAGACAATATCATACAAAACACAGTTTACAGATATATACAAATGCTACATATAATGCCAAAATATAGACAGTGGTTGTAATTAACTAAATTAAACAGAATACAAAATGAGGGAAACCGGACAGATAAAAATTTTGAAAAATAAATAATTGCATGATCTTGCATCTATAGCCCCGTTTCCACCTAAATTTTCCGGAACAATTTGTACCAGGAACTTTTTTTACAGGAACTTTTCTCCCCCCAGACCTGCAACTGTCTGCGTTTCCATCACGATCTAAAGTTCCGTGAAGATTAGGCAAATTAGTCCGGTGATGTAGGACTACGTGCGACTGATTCTCCAAGTCAGTGACGTACAGTAATCATTTTTAAAGATTTTAAAGATTTAGTGGATTGTTTACATGAGACGTTATCTAAACCGATCTGGTGTTTACATGTGATGACTTTTAATCGTAATCATTTTGTGACATGCAGTTTGTCTGCCGCATCAAAAATGTCAACGCTGTTTTCTCCAGCAGCTGGAATGTGTTAACTGTAGCCATAGCAAATCTTAACGGCCACCAGGACTAATACAGTATTATATAAGCTATTTATTTGTTGTAAAGTGTAATAATCATCTCAGAAAAAAAATAATTCTTCTGTCAGGCGCAGTTAAAGTAAAAACTGCCTGGGGCAATATACGCTGTGTCATTATTCAAACATTATCTTCATAACTTGAAAATTGAACTTTCCTCTCTTGTCAACATGAGCGCGGCGCGCGCTGTCACGTCATGCAAGGACGCACACTTAAAAGTAATTGGTCAGGTCGTTTACATGGTGAGAAATAGACTGTAAAAAAATGAATAACGAGTATGGAAGAGATTCAAGCTGTGCTGCTTTTGCTGCTTATGTATAGGTTTACTAAAGAGGTGATTAACAACGACAGAAAAGTGCACTAATATGCAGATTCAGCAGCATGCAGCATATTCAGAAAGCTTGTAAAGCTAGATTTAAAATGACAATGTATATTATTATCAGCTATTACGGACATTGCACGTGAGATGGCTGAGACGAACGCACGCCATCAGACAGAGAGCAAGACTGATATTTACTGAACGCAGAACGAACCTCGCAAAAGACTTTTAAAAATGCCGGTTGAAATAAAATGCTAAACCAATCAGTATGTTCAGCGCCCAAGTCCCGCCCTCCAAAGTTCCTGAACTTTGAAAAAGTACTACCTCGCGAGCAGGGCCATTTGGAGGGGGAAATATTTACCTGGAACTTCATTTAGATCCTGGTTCCTGCGGTCAAAACACACCGATTACCACCCCAAAGTTCCTGGTTCCTGGGTAAAGTTCCTGTGGTGGAAACGTGGCTTATGATGTGCAAAATAATAAGTCAAGAGTTATTGTGTCACATGGACAGACAACGTCACTTAAGACCAAAAATCTACCCAGAGAGGGATACACACTAGGACACATGCTCTGTTGTAGTTTGTAAAGCAAATGTTCATACAAGGCTGTTTTTGTCATTATGTTGACCCATTCTTTTAACTCGGTTTTGGGAGTTTTTCAGTGTTTCAAAATGACTCTAGCCATCACAGAGACACCCACAATGTTCACTGCGAACTCTACACTTGAACTATTTGGCATCTGCTGCACCCTGTCACCCAATAGACATCATTTTGGTGATAATGGTATTGTTGTTCCAAACCATTTGCGCAATTTAAAACAAAATTGCTGGTGCCTTAAAGGTTCCATAAGTGGACACTCCCAGATACAGTGAATACAAGTACTTCTGTCCTTTTGACATTTCCAACAAACATTATTTGTTAGACCCACCCATTCTAAGAGTTGTCGGATAGAACCTGTATATGATTTTGTACTGTGTACTTGCCATCTAGCTTCTCTTGCGTATTTACTTTTATTTGACACAATTCATTTCCATTTTTGTAGATTTTATTTTTGTAGATTTTTATAGAAACACAATTTCTAATTTGTAGGTATTTCCAAAAATGTTATTTTCCCTTTTAGATTATACTTCTGTATAAGGTTATTATAAGACATAAATATAAGACTTTTTAAAAATGTTTTTGTGCTCACCAAGGCTGTACCTGTTTGATCTAAATACAGTAAAAACAATAATATTGTAAAATATTATTGCTATTTAAAATGACTAATTTTCTATTTAAATATATATTAAAATGTAATTTATTCCTGTGACGGTAAAGCTACATTTTCAGCATATTTTCTCCAGTCTTCAGTGCCACATGATCTTTCAGAAATCATTCTAATGTTCTGATTTAGTGTTCAATAAAAATTCTTATTATCAGTATTGAAACCAGCTGTGTGGTTAAATTATTATTGTTATTTATTTATTTTTACTGTTAGAGATATTTTTCAGGATTATTTGATGAATGGAAAGGTCAAAAGAGCAGCATTAATTTGAAATAGAAATGGTATTGTTTAGTTTTGTAAAATTAGGAATTTCTGTCTTGATATATCTTGAATAAAAGTATTCATTTGTTATGAATGATAATAGTTACTTTTTATTTTGTTATAAATTATGCAAAATGGCAAATTTGTATATACATTCCTCTTAATTGTCCCTGCTTTAATATCTGTTACATATCCATTATAGAGGAAGCAGCAGTCGATGAAAAGAAAGGAAAGCTCTACAAACCGAAGTCAAGGATTATGGAGGCGAAAAGTTTTTTACCATTGGAAACTCCACCACAGTTTTTAGCATTAGATAAACGCAGTGTGAGTTTCTTGTCATTTATTTTCATAAACTTTTTTAAAAAAAAATCGATTTTGTGTTATTGGCCATTTTTTTCTATTATATTACCTAGACATCGAAGAAAGTGGATAAAGAAAAGAAAAAGAGCAACCTTGAACTCTTTAAAGAAGAACTGAAACAGTAGGTGTTCTTTACATTCTTATTTAACCAACAACAGCATCCTTAATATGGTGATCTCAGATGTAATACTGCTGTTTTTGTAGGATACAGGAGGAGCGTGATGAGCGCCACAGGTTAAAGGGCCGTGTCAGTCGGTTTGAGCCCCTTCCCACAACGGAAGGAAGGCGATCCTGTAAGTTATCATGTTTTTCCCCCCACCCTAAATAGTTGGTTTACCCTGTTCACTCATGGTGTCAGACCCAGTCAAGTTTTTGCCCCTCCCACATGTCTTGGCCACTGCCACAATTCAGCAGTGTATACGCTATCAGATTAAGGAAACAAAATTCACACTGCTTTTCTTCTGCTTTTAGCGGATGGTTCTTCACGAAGAAACCGTCCGTCCAGTGGTAATTTTGTTTTATATACTGTGTAATGCAATGGCCATTTTGCTGTTTATGTATCCCATCATGGAGGAAGACATTGCAAAACATCAGTTGTTATTTAGAGCTCTTTTTTTTTTTCAGTCTTGGATGATTCGGCTCCTGGCTCACATGATGTTGGTGATCCCACAACTACAAATCTGTATTTGGGCAACATAAATCCTCAGGTAAATTATCATTTTTGTTCCTGGTAATTGTTGTTACGTAATGTCTCAAACCCGAAAATCCCCATTCTAAAGCTAACTCTTTCATCCTCCAGATGAACGAAGAGATGCTCTGTCAGGAATTTGGTCGCTATGGTCCATTAGCCAGTGTGAAAATTATGTGGCCCAGGACTGATGAGGAGAGGGCCAGAGAAAGGAATTGTGGTTTTGTAGCCTTCATGACGAGAAGAGATGCTGAACGCGCGCTTAAACATTTAAATGGTAAATATAATTTTCTTCAGATCTATTAGTGGCTGACCAATATAATAAGGTAAATTGGCCAATATTGAGCAAATACACATTCATTTTTTAACAAAGGTATTGTAAAAAAAAATAATACTAGCAATATAGAGTCAAGAAGTTGCTTTCTGAAGTATAAATTTATCAAAACCTTTTTTTAAATATTTATGTAAAATCACTGTATTTGCAGAAATAATGCTTGTTATTTACTACCTTTAAATAGGAAGATTTTTTTATTTATATATATATATATCATCTATATCCCTATATCAGCTTTATGTTGGCCATCTGCCACCTTTCCACCATCAGGCCAAACCGTTCTTGTTGCTTAACCATTCTATTCCATGCCAATCCGGCACTGTCGTATATGGTTTCGTTTTCCACTGTGGGACTGATAACTGAGCTCTTTGGAATGTAATACAAATGCATCAGTTGTTGCCTTTGTTACACTAGAGTTTACAGATCATATGAGATGTAAATAGCAACGCTGTTATGAAGAATGATCGGATATTTCTATTATTAACTTGTGTTTACTTCGCTCAAATAACACACTTGGCAGCAGACAAGTGATAAATCCTGAGTGGCGATGTCACTATATGCATTCTACCAGCACAGTTAGCCAAGAGCAGTTTGTAATCGTGACATGCCGAACCAAGCTTAAGTGCAATTATAACTATAACCATTACTTACTGTTCTTAAAGAATTAGTTAACTTCAAAATGAAAACGAACTGATCATTTACTCACCCCCATTTCATCAAAGATGTTCTTGGCTGGCTGTCTTCAGTCCAAAAGAAATTCAGTTTTTTAAGGAAAACATTCCAGGCAGGATTTTTCTCCATGTATTGGACTTCAGTAGCAACCAACAGGTTGAAAGTACAGATCAATGTAGGTTAAGAGGGCTCTGCACTATCCCAGCTGAGGAAAAGGGTCTTATCTAATTAAATGATCGGTCATTTAAAAAAAAAAAAAGACAAAAAGCCCTTTGAAGCCCTTTATATCCTGGAATATTTTCCTCAAACTTAATTTCTTTTCAAATGAAGAAGGAAAGACATGAACATCTTGAATGAGATGGGAGTGAGTAAATTATCAGGCAATTTTCATCTTGAAGTGAACTAATCCTTTAAGAATGTTTGACTTAATGCTAGTGGCTTGATATATTGCCATCGGCCATCAAAAATCAACCGAATCGGTCAACCACTAAAATCTTCATTCTTTACAATCACTTAGTGTTTGTTTCCCTCTTGACACCAATGATTAATTTGGCAAATGCTGTTCATTTCAGGCAAAATGATAATGAATTTTGAAATGAAACTGGGATGGGGCAAAGGTGTACCAATTCCTCCTCACCCAATATACATTCCACCTTCAATGATGGAGCACACCCTCCCACCTCCACCCTCTGGACTGCCCTTCAATGCCCAGCCCAAAGAGAGGCTAAAGAACCCCAATGCTGCAATGCCTCCCCCTCCAAAGTGCAAAGAGGAGTTTGAGAAGGTAACTTGGCATACGTGGGACAACATTTTTTTGGTTAGCATGGTTATAAATGTAGTTAGGCTAAACTGCTTTCTTAGTAATGTTTGTTTATATGCATTTTATTTGTGTGTATGGAAGAGGTGCAGAATTTTTTTTTTCATCTTGCTTTTCTTTGTGAAAAAGTTTTTGCTCATAGAATTGTGCAATTTTACTAAATTAGCAATTTTTGTAAATAATCCTATAAATTACATGTACCATGCTGATTGTACCGGTAAGTGTTTTGGAGTGTAGATTACTCATTGCACAAGACAAATTATAGGTTTTAAATGCAAGTTAAGATAAAACTACCCCTTTGATACTCAGTTTGAAAAAAATGTAAAGAGACTTTTTAAAAATATAAATTTTTTGTATGCAGATTGTGTATGATTTCACTGCCTCTTTCTCTAAGGATTGTGTTCAGTCAAGTTTTAAAACTGACATCGTAGAACACATTTGTTGTTGTAGGAGTATATGTTGCATTTAGTGTTATGACTGTTTCTTTTTAACAATACTCACATATATTCTATGTTTATTATCTGATGTGACTTCATATCCAGACTCTGTCGCAAGCCATAGTCAAAGTGGTTATCCCAACAGAAAGGTACATGTTTTCTTTTTTTCCAAATTCTTATGAAATGTAGAGAACTTATCCCATCTCTGTAGATTGAAAGATTGGCCATATCCATGCTACCAGAGGCTGGTTTGAGTGAGCAATAGTTGAGGCCTTGCATGAAAATCAGGAGCAGCCACTAACAATACAAGTCACACACATGCATTGCATTTTTCTACAAAGGGTTTGCATCATACTGCTCAGATAACGAAGGTCATATTAGTAGAGAGAGTTCTCTGTCCTACACATTTCTGTTCAGAAGTTTGAGGTCAGTTATTTTTTTTATTTTTTTGAAAGAATAAAATAATTAAATTCAGGAAGGACTTAAGTTGTTTAATAGTGTTAAATGCCTTTATAAAGTTACAGAGATTTGTTTTGAAAAATGTGTGTTCTTTTGAATCCTCCAATTGTCAAAGAATCCTAAAGAAAATGCCACTAAAGTATTAAGCAGCATAACTGAGATTAACATTGTTATAAATTATTATTGTGCTGCAAATTGGCATATTAGAATGATTCCTGAAGGATCATGTAACACTGAAAACCAGATTACTGATGCTGTAAATTCGTTTAGAAATAGATCCACATGGAAAAATTATTTGAAATGGTATTATTTCCCAATATTACTGTTTACTGTATTTTTGATCAAGTAAATACAAGCCTTGAGCCCCTTTCACACTGCAATTCCGGCAAATACACGGATAATGCGACCCGGCATTTGTTCCCGGGTCGCTAGATTTGGTCCATTCACACTGCCAGCGAAATACCGTAATATGTGCGCTTTCACACACAACCCGTAACGGTCCCGGGTCGAGTTGACATGTGACATCCGGATGTGACGTATAATGGCGAGCGATCTCAGCTTCAGCGCGGATAGTAAGGAGCTCCGTGGTCTCGACTTGTGTCCAGTTTGCGCACATTTCTGCTTGTTTAATTTTAGTTTCTTTTGTATACAAACACTCTCTGCGTTTAAAACACCGACTAGCTCTTCTGGGACTGCAGGGTTGTGTTATTGAAAAAACAAGCTCTAGGAGTCGCACGATAACTACGTACACGTTGCGGCATTAGTTTCGGCTTTTGTTCACACAGCGCTCGTCCCGGGTCGAATACCGCAATATTACTAGGTCCCCGACCCGGGTCGAATTCGGTAATCAATCCCGGGACGTGGTTGCTTTCACACAGAAGGCGACCCGGCAATGTTCCGAGAATATTGCGGGTCCGACGTGCAGTGTGAAAGGGGCTTTGGTGAGCTTAAGAGACTTCTTTCAAAAATATTGAACAATCTAACCAGCTTGAAACTTTTGAACAGTAGTGTACGTTATGAATTAATGCTGTTTTGTGTTTGTAGAGCCTCCTTTTAGACAGAATTATTGCAGATGTCAGCGTTACAGCATGCTTGATGGGTTGTTCCACTAGATTTTAAAAGAGAGTTCAGGTTTAATCGGACATACTACATCAGATGTGATTCATTAAAGCACTACTAATTTAGCAACTAAAACATTACACAATACACATTCACCTAAGTGTCAGTTACACACACACACACACACACACACAAAACAGCCCTCTGGCTATTGCTCCCTTCAACTGCCCCCAGTAGCATGGTACAAAAGCGACACCCAATCCCCATAGTCTCAGTGACCTTTGACATTGGCCTTGGTGAGCAGCACAAGTTGAACTGTCTGCAGCAGCGAGGGACCAGAAAAGCGTCACAGGATGGATTGGGGAAAGTATACAGAATGATTGCCTGACATTGGTATGATCGGCTCCAATACTTGTGATTTGTGTTTGAGTACATTTGAAAAACATCATCTGTTTATTTTATCGGCCACTTCACGAGCCAGTCAGGAAGCCAATTGTTGTCCCTATCCTTTAACTGACTCTAGAAGTGCTTACATGACTTTGTCCCTCTCCATCCACACCTGTCTATTGTCAATAAGCAAGAAAAATCACTGTCACTCGGCCTCACATTTAGTATCTCAGTAGCACGTCCAGTTGTAAGCTACAAGGGCAGAATGCTATGGCTGAGACTTAGATGTAGATTTTGAGAGGATTTAAATGTTTTGATTGTCACACTGCCAGTCAGTTTAAAATGTTAAAAGTTCAAACTTGTCAATTGACTCATGGATAGTAAGTGCAAGGATGTTGCATTTCATCAAATGTCATAATGTAGCTGTAGCAGTTGTTTAGGTGTGGCTGTTGATGGCGCTGAATCTGTTTCGCTTTAACTGTGTTTTTCTCGTAGGAATTTGCTCTCTCTCATCCATCGAATGATCGAGTTTGTGGTGCGTGAGGGTCCCATGTTTGAAGCCATGATCATGAACAGAGAGATCAATAATCCGCTCTACAGGTGAGTGCATTTTTATGAATGGGCTACTTTTTTTCCCAAGGCATGAAAATAAAATTCACTTTATTTCCAAAATGCATGTAAAATAAAATTTAAAATATTTGTCATAACCAGAACTTCCAATGAAATGCCCCTTTTTTTCCGGTATTCAACAGATTTTTATTTGAAAATCAAAGTCCAGCTCATGTCTATTACCGGTGGAAGTTATACACCATATTACAGGTTAGTCTTATTTTTATTATTATCTTTTTACAAAAAACTTGAAATGAGTCCAGACATAAAATGTAAAAATCTCCACTCATAGGGTGAATCTCCAACAAAATGGAAATCGGAAGACTTCAGGATGTTTAAGAATGGATCTTTCTGGAGACCGCCACCTCTAAACCCATATTTACATGGCACTCCTGAAGATGAGGAACATGATGAGGAAGATGATGAAGAAAGTGGAAAGAAGGGCAGCTTAAAAGACGAGTATGTCAATCTGTTTTAATGGAGATATTGTTTGGTGCTACCAGGCTTTTGGTTGTATGCTTTATTGCTAGTTGTGTGAAGTAAATATTCTTGTCTGCTGCAGCGAAAGGGATAAACTGGAGGAGTTACTCCGAGGTCTCACGCCGAGGAAGAGCGACATAGCTGATGGCATGTTTTTCTGCCTCACGCATGCCGATGCAGCTGAGGAAATAGTGGAATGCATTGCTGAGTCTCTGTCCATACTTAAAACACCTCTGCCAAAGAAGGTTACTTATACTGTAGAATTAATATTAACTATAATTACGATAGATTTTTTTACGTTTCATTCTTTACTTTTTGTTTACATCTGCATTCCTGTCCTCCCTCAGATTGCAAGGTTATATTTGGTGTCAGATGTGCTGTATAACTCCTCAGCAAAAGTTGCTAATGCCTCCTATTACAGAAAATTGTAAGTTGTACAATTGTGCAATCAAAGCATTAGTTCTCTTTGTCTGTTTTTAATGTGTTTGTCTTTTATTCTTTTACAGCTTTGAAACAAAACTTTGTCAGATATTTTCTGACCTAAATGCCACTTATAAGACAATACAGGGCCATTTACAATCAGAAAATTTCAAGGTGCTCCATCTCTCATCCGGCTTTTATCTCTCTTTAACCCACACTGGTTTTATAACAAAGTTAACTATCTGGATTTGACGTTTTTTAATTTTGGTCCTCACAGCAACGAGTAATGTCCTGTTTCCGTGCGTGGGAAGACTGGGCAGTGTATCCTGATCCGTTCCTGATTAAACTTCAAAACATTTTCCTGGGTCTTGTCAGTCTCGATCCTGAAAAGACTGAGCCTGAAGAGCTGGTGCCAGAGGTTAGCTTGGTATAGATTTGAGTGATTCATGGATTTTCAATGGTAAAATTTGAGTCGAGTCTAAACATTAATTGCATTTTCACTTAGCTCCCAGAAAGAACTGAGGACATTGATGGTGCTCCTATCGTCGAAGAGGAGCTGGATGGCGCTCCTTTGGATGATGTTGACGGCATGCCCATTGATGGAGCTCCAATTGATGGCGCTCCACTCGATGACCTGGATGGAATGCCCATCAAAGGATCAGATGATGATCTGGATGGTGTTCCTTGTAAGAATGCTGACTACATTGTTTTTTTTATACACTCAACTCACACTTAGTACACTTAACACATCACTCTATTCAAAGATTGAAACAAATATACTTTATAAGTACATTAGAATTGCTGAATGTCATGGTAGATATTCTAAAAGAAATTTGTTGTGGAAAAAATTCAGTGTTTTTTATTTTCTTTTATTTTTTTCTATAGTTGATCAAAAACCAGGTTTTAAGGTCGCTCCATCAAAATGGGAGGCAGTGGATGGTGCTGCTTTGGAAGCACAAGGTTAATTCAGATGACATTTATCACATTTAAAGATTTGTTTCCTCCTTATGTACACATCATGCAATTTTTCTCCATTTTTAGCTGTAACCACATCAAAATGGGAAATCTTTGATCTGCCAGATGATTCTGAGAAAAGTAAAACAAGGTAAGTTGTTCTTCTAGGCTTGGAAACTCGTGATTATTAAATGTTAAAGGGCATGCAAACGTCTTGGAAATGTATATAAAAATAATTTTTTCTTGTTATAAAATATTCAATTTAATCTCTATAAATTGATGTTGGTACCTAAATGTTGGTTTGTGCATGATGAAATGCATTCGTCATGCAGTTTTGATCTCAATTTCACTTTCTTCTCATAGTTCAACACGTGAAACTGAAAGTAAAGACTCTCTCAGAAGTTCCAGTGCGGCAGAGCAGCAGTCCTACAGTAATCCTGTTAGAGAAGAATATGATTCAAAGTCTGCAAAGTTTTTTGAGATGAGTGAAGAGAAACGTGCCAAACTCAGAGAAATTGAGGTGTGCCTGAATGCTAATAAGTGTTTTAAACATGATGCTTCCCATTCTTAAACAGTTTAAAGATCTCAGTCATGTTTTTCTTTGTCTGTGTTACAGCTTAAAGTTATGAAGTTTCAAGACGAGCTTGAATCTGGAAAACGGCCCAAAAAATCTGGGCAGAGTATTCAAGAGCAAGTAGAGCTTTACCGGGATAAGTTACTACAGCGGGTTAGTATCAGCTTAATTTCTTTTGACATTCATTCAGTCCTTCTATTTAGATTGAAACCACTATTTTTTTTTGGACCGTGTTCAGGAGAAGGAGAAGGAGATGGAGAAAGACAAAGAGAAAGAGAAGGAGAAGGAGAAAGAAAAAGAAAGAAAAGACAAAGATAAATCTGATGTGTCCCACAAAGAGAAAGACAAAGATGACTCCACACCGGGCAGAAAAGAAAAGTAAGATACCTACATGAGACCGTGAAACTCTTTCTGCAAATGAGTGAATGTCTTTCAGAAATGGGGAACTCTGAATGCGTTAAGATTGCATGTTTATTTACAGAAAACGGAGACACAGTCCCTCCCCCAGCCCCACCCGAAGTAGCAGCAGTAGGCGCGGCAGGTCGCCCTCACCAAGATCAGAGCGCTCTGATAGATCCTATACAAAAGACAGCTCTCGATTGTCATATAAAGACTCTCCGAGAGACAGTAACCGCAAGTCTTCTAAAAGGTAAACAAATTATTTCATCACTTTATCGTCGCAATATGAAACTCAATCCTATGGGTTGGTTTGTCTTTGTAAATGTATGTGCATATCTATGGAACTAAGCTAAGGGTAATAATCTGTCTCGTTTTTAAAAAATATTTTAGGTCTCCTTCACCCCCAAGAACACCTAAGAGGTCGCGTAGGTCCAGATCAAGAACGCCCAAAAAATCCTCAAAAAAATCCAGATCTCGGTCACGATCACCTCACCGTTCTCACAAGAAATCCAAAAAAAGCAAACACTGAGACATCTGGCTATTATGAAAATATGCCTGGCTTGTCTTTTGTGCCTCAAATTTGTCCTGTAAATCAGTGTGAGGGACATTCCCTCTTTAACCCATCCTTGTTTTGAAGCTCACTCACATTGGCACAAGAACAGTGTTCAAGGGTCATTTATTGGGTGTTTTATAATGTCATTTAGGAGCTTCATTTGATGTTCCAAATGTCCGAACAGAAAATAACTGCAGTGGTTGGGGCAATCTCCCTTCAACATAAAAACTATTGTCTTATTCCTTTTTTTTTTCTTTTTTCTTTTTTTTCATTGTTTTTAGATCCCTTGAAACTGACTTAAATTAAAGTTGTGTAAGTTTCAGTTGTATAGATGTTTGCTTTTCAATAAAGACAATTTATGTGACTTCTCTCTGAACTGCCTTAGTACTTATTCTTGCATGCATCCCAAATAAACATCTAAGTCTTAAACTTAGTGTATTAAAATTACAAATTTCCGGCTATTGTGAAAACATTTAATTCTAAATATTTTTCATATTTATCATTGTTGCTCAAAAAAACATAAAATGTAGCTACTGTATGTATTTTTATGTATAAAGACCCAATTTATACTGTGCTAAATTATTGTAAACATTGGTAAAATATTTCGTTTTGTGAAAAAGGTTACTATATTGTAAATTCTGTAGTATTTTACATTTTATTTCTATTTATTTTAATGTTTTCTTAATTTTGAATCTATATTTTAATACATTTTTATTTACTTGGTGTACATGAATTGTATTTTTTTTTCAATTGTTATTATTTTAAAAGCGCTCCCTTGCGGCTCATGAAATGCCTTCACTGCGCTTGCGCTTTGTAACTCACGTTAACTAGGAAGTGCATACACGTTCTCGCGACATTTCCGCGAGTAACGTTTCACAAACAAGGAAGAATCTTCCCGTCGATGTTTGGTTATTCACAAAAATGAGTGCTATAAAGTCCTGCGGGATTTTGATGAGCTTTTGCTACATACTTACGAGCACCTCTGCATCTTCCGACGTCTTCGATGGTGTTTTGGGAAACACGGCGTCTTGTCATAAAACATGTCAGATGACTTACAGTTTGCACACTTATCCACGGGTGAGTGCGATACATTCAACCAGTTTCTGTTTGTTTACAAACAAAGAAAATAAATTCATAATTTCAGCCATTCGTTAATGTGTTATCAGCAGCGTGAGCATTGTAGCTTATGTTTGTAAAGTTAAATAGTGTGTGCTGTGTTACAAGGTTCTAAGCGGAACTGGAATATTTCCTTGATTTGGCCTGTTTGTTTTTGTTCTAGGAGGAGGCGCTGTACGCCTGTCAGAGAGGGTGTCGTCTCTTCTCCATCTGTCAGTTTGTGGGTGACAGCAAGGATCTCAACGAAACCAAGTCTGAATGCGAGTCAGGTACTATTAAAGTAATTGTCTGACTCTGAATCCGAAAATCATTCGCTTTGCTCTAGGTGTATTTGTTATGTAACCAGTTGTGTGCCTTTGACTTCCTGCAGCCTGTCGTGAAGCCTACACCCAATCAGATGAGCAGTACGCGTGCAATCTAGGATGTCAGAGCCAACAGCCATTTGCAGAACAAAGGATGGAGCAGGTGTGTGAAGAACATATGCGAATAATTTCTTTGGATGCTCAGTCATTCCATGATTCTGCTATAGTAACTATATTTCTTCTTTTTTTGGGGGTGTATGAAGTTGTTGAAGATGATGCCCAGAATCCATCTCTTATACCCGCTAACTTTGGTGAGGGGTTTCTGGGAAGACATGATGAGCCAAGCCCACAGCTTCATCACCTCATCCTGGACATTTTATCTCCAGGCCGATGATGGCAAAGTAGTAATTTTCCAAGTAATGTGGTGATAATGTTATATGAAACTTTTTTATTATTATTATTATTAGATAATTCATAAGAAGGTATTGAGGTTTGTCCAAACCAGGTTGGTCTGCCATGCCACATCATAAGGAAGAAAATCATACCATTGAAGCATCTTAATTTCTAATCTATATTTTTGTTTTATATTTGTACTGAAATATTAGTCATATATACATGAATTTGCTTTAAATTTCAGTCACCAGCCTTCTATTAAGTTTGTTTACCCTTCATAGTAAAAAGTTTGGGCATCTCTGTTATAAAGTAGTAAAGTGACTGATCAATATTTGCTCTTTCTCTTTTTTCTAGTCTGAGCCGCAAATCCAGTTTATCCCTCAGTTTGAATTCCAGACAGACGAGATCGAAGAGTCACAGAGCACTTGTGAGCATTTTACATACTTACACACTTATGCTTTCCTCGCTCCTTAATGCGTAAAATTAGAAAGTGTCACATTTTTCTGTCTCAAGATTCACAAAAGTTATGTTTTTTTTTTCTTCTAAGGAACAATTACAATAACAGCTACTTATGGCCTGGTTTCACAGATAGGTCTCAGATTAAGGCAGGATTAGGTCTAGTCCCAGACTAAACAAGTGAACTTTTAACTGAAATATCTATCTTAAAATATGTCAGTATAAGATACACACCGGTAATGTTTCATCTATGTTCATAAATGTTACTTAAATGTCTTAATTGAATTAAGGCCTAATCCGGGCTTAAACTAAACCCTGTCTGTGAAACAGGCCATAAGTAGCTTTTATAAGTGTGCCTTAGGGCAAAAAAATACCTTAAATAAAGAAAATCTTGATATGTCAGTACAAGTTCAATCATTGCAAAAATCTTTGAAGATATATAGTATGTGACCCTGGACCACAAAACCAGTCATTTTGCTTTTTGGTTTGTTAGGATAGGACTATATTTAGCCGAGATGCAACTGCTTGAAAATCTTGAATCTAAGGGTGATTTGTGTTTGAGTACATTTGAAAAACATCATCTGTTTATTTTATCGGCCACTTCACGAGCCAGTCAGGAAGCCAATTGTTGTCCCTATCCTTTAACTGACTCTAGAAGTGCTTACATGACTTTGTCCCTCTCCATCCACACTTGTCTATTGTCAATAAGCAAGAAAAATCACTGTCACTCGGCCTCACATTTAGTATCTCAGTAGCACGTCCAGTTGTAAGCTACAAGGGCAGAATGCTATGGCTGAGACTTAGATGTAGATTTTAAGAGGATTTAAATGTTTTGATTGTCACACTACCAGTCAGTTGTTGTTTTTTTAAAGGGTGCAAAAAAAAATCTAAATATTGAGAAAATTGCCTTTAAAGTTGTCCTATTGAAGTCCTTAGCAAGGCATATTGCTACTAATAATAAAATTTTGATATATTTACGGTAGGAAATTTACAAAATATCTTCTTGGAACATGAACAATAATTTTGACTTACACAGTGTAATGTTGGCTATTGCCAAAAATATACCCATGTGACTTATGATTGGTCTTGTTGTCCAGCATCACATGTTAGCGTCACTCAGGACATGCTAGCTGGCAACATAGGATTCCATTCATTATGCTAAGCTAAGCTAGCGGCGACCCTGCCAAACTAAAACAATGCATGCACTGAGACAAAAAAACATTTGCCCGCTTGTCTAAATGTAGGAAAGAAGTTAAATAAGCCCTATTTCTAAAAACGGTGGAGTTTTCCTGTAATCATCATTTTGGGCCTTTGAATAAAATTGAGGTGATTATTTATTTAATTTTTTCCCCCAAGTATGAGAATCCCTTTTTTCCAGTATTATTATATATGAGTGGAATTGGTTTTGTACATTTTGTAAACTGTTCCACTGCAAATCTTTTAGTTTTTCGGACTATTATTTAATATATCAGGCTTTACGAGGTTAATACAAATTCTTAAGATCGCAATACTAATATCGGACCCCTTGTTTTTTAATAGTTGTAGATCAAGGAATGAAAAGCCCCATTTATAAAGACTACCCAAGGAGCTTCATTCAGGAGAGAGACAGAGACATGTTCATTGAAAGAAGCAACTCTGAGGACGATTACAACCTCTTCAACTGCCTCTCAAGGTTGGGCACATCCTGATCTGGATCTTGATCTCTCATTATTTGCAATCTGTTGACTTTGCTGAATATAAACCATCATGATCTTGTGTACTGGTAGGAACCCGTGGTTGCCTAACTGGATCCTGACCACCACTCTGGTTCTGTCTGTCTTTGTTCTGATCTGGATCTGTTGTGCCACAGTGTCCACTGCTGCTGAGCAGTATGTCCCTGCTGAGGTAAACTGCTTCACATTTAGTGAACTTCACATTTCTTAGCCAATCACGTTTAACCAACATTTCCACACATTCTCCTTTTAACAGAAGCTAAGCATAAATGGGGATATGGAGTACATGAAGGACCATAAACTGACCCCTTATCTGCAGTCTTCTCTAGTGATCATCAGATCTCCTGCGGTGGAGGAGCAGGAAGCAGGACCCCTTCCGTCAAAGGTCAATCTGGATCAGTCTAACATTTAATCAGTCCAACATCCAAAGGAATTGGAGTCTCGGATAGATAGTTTTCTCTGTTAAAGTGGTGATTATTGCTTCAAACATTTACTATTGGGTTATTTTGTTTATCATTTTTGTCGAATTTGAAGAGCGTGGACTATGGGGAATATATTTTGTAGATATTCTGGCACTTTAAAGGCATTACCTATCAGAAAGAAAGCTCTGTAGGGTCTCAGTTTTCAGGGTTACTACCCATTGGTAGAGATGATTTTTTTTTGTGTGTGTGATCAATAACAGCTTGTGATTTGAGGTACATGTGTTGAACAATAAAACATTAATATTTAGATGTATGCTTTAGTACAGGATATCTCAGTTGCATTGGGTGAACTTCTTGAACTTGAAGAGTCATGAAAGCATTGTATATTAAAATATTTTGCAACCTCAGATTTGCCATCTTGATATTAATAAACAAACCTATAAAAATTGTTCACAAGTTCATTCTCTACTTTTTTTAAAAGCTAAAAAGAGTTAAAAACTGTCTTTTAAATAAATGCAATGAAGCCCAACAAGACACAACCTCAGGTGAGGAAGTTAGGCTACATAACACTTTTCTTCTGCATTGCTTGAGAATGTTATACATTCTATTTTTAAGCCAATAGTTTATTTGATATCGAGTGTTACTTTATTAAGACAGTCTGATAACAACCTTAGAGAGAACTGAAACACAAAAAGAAGATAAAACATACTTCTCTACCTGAGAGTTTCTTCTCTAGACAGAAACTGGCAGTTGCTTCAATGTATTTAGGGGTGTGGTCCTGGTCAAGACAATCTCCTGAACTCCAAACTGAATGTCAGAATGGAAAAGAAAGGTGATTTAAGCAATTTTAAGAGGGACATGGTTGTTGGTGCCAGACGGGCCGGTCTGAGTATTTCACAATCTGCTCAGTTACTGGGATTTTCACGCACAACCATTTCTAGGGTTTACAAAGAATGGTGTGAAAAGGGAAAAACATCCAGTATGCGGCAGTCCTGTGGGCGAAAATGCCTTGCTGATGCTAGAGGTCAGAGGAGAATGGGCCGACTGATTCAAGCTGATAGAAGAGCAACTTTGACTGAAATAACCACTCGTTAGAACCGAGGTATGCAGCAAAGCATTTGTGAAGCCAGAACACGCACAACCTTGAGGCGGATGGGCTACAACAGCAAAAGAATAGGAACAAGAGGCTAAAATTTGCATGAACTCACCAAAATTGGACAGTTGAAGACTGGAAAAATGTTGCCTGGTCTGATGAGTCTCGATTTCTGTTGAGACATTCAGATGGTAGAGTCAGAACTTGGCGTACACAGAATGAGAACATGGATCCATCATGCCTTGTTACCACTGAGCAGGCAGGTGGTGGTGGTGGTGTAATTTTTTTATTTTTTTTCTAGGGACATTATTATTATTAGGGACAGTGTGTGTTAATGAACAGACATGATTATACATGAATGTAAACACACCGAATTGTAGCAAAAGGCTAGTTTCCATCTGTTGTCCCAGGCGCTGGGGTCACAGAGGGCCACTGCATCATCAAACATTATTGCATATCCTTAAACTACACGATCAACATTATTGCACACACTTCACATTACAGACTCACATTGCACAATATTACACAATCCACTCGTTAGATTACAGTCATAACCCATTATTATAGTACAAATCGTAATTATTGCTCAATCACATATAATGCAGTTAGAATAATACCAAAATTCAAATAATATACAATTTCTACACATGTAAAAATGTCCCCACAAGGACAAGGATTTCGGCTATTGCCATCTTTGTGGGGACATTTTGTCCCCATAACGTAGGGATTACCAGCTCTCTCTCTCTCTCTCTCTCTCTCTCTCTCTCTCTCTCTCTCTCTCTCTCTCTCTCTCTCTCTCTCTCTCTCTCTCTCTCTCTCTCTCTCTCTCACTCACACTCACACTCACACTCACACTCACACACACACACACAAAGCCCATACATGCAGTTATGTTTTCATCTTCTTCTTTCGGCTGTTCCCTTCAGGGGTCGCCACAGCGAATCATCTGCCTCCATCTATTTCTATCCTCTGTATCCTCTTCTCTCAGACGAACTACCTTCATGTCCTCCTTCACTACATCCATAAACCTCCTCTTTAGTCTTCCTCTTGACCTCCTGTCTGGCAGCTCTAACCTCAGCATCATTTTACCGATGTATTCACTCTCCCTCCTCTGAACATGTCCAAACTATCTCAGCCTGGCCTCTCTAGCTTTGTCTCCAAAACATCTCACATTTGCTGTCCCTCTGATGTACTCATTCCTGATCCTATCCATCCTCGTCACTCCCAAAGAGAACCTCAACATCTTCAGCTCTGCTACCTCTAGCTCTTCCTCCTGTCTTTTCCTCAGTGCAACTGTCTCCAAAACATACAACATCGCTGGTTTCACTACTGTCCTGTAAACCTTTCCTTTCATTCTTGCTGGTACACTTTTATCATACAACAGACCTGGCACTTTTCTCCACCCATTCCAACCTGCCTGCACACGCTTCTTCACCTCTTTTCCACACTCCCTATTGCTCTGGACTGTTGACCCTAAGTACTTAAAATCCTGCACCTTCTTTACCTCTTCTCCCTGTAACATGCAGTTATGTTTTAATAAAAAAATTAAATGGAAATGTAGATTGGTTAAACCAAACTTGCACTCATTTTTAGAAGCAGAGTCGATTCTTCATCTGAGCTTCATAAGAATCATAAGTAGAACTTTCTCTCAAAGCTAATTGAAGGCTATTCCACAGATTCTCACCATGAACAGACAACACAGTCTGTCCCATGTCTGTGTGGTATTACCAGGTCACCTCTAGTATTAGCTCGCGTGATCCTTTCTGAACCATCTTTATATTTAATAAAATCATTCAATGGTGGTGGTGCGAGGGAGTGTAGGACCTTGTAGATCAGACAAGCTCTTTTAAGGTTAATCATGTTATTAAGATCCAGTAACCTATGCTTTTTCAAGATATTACAGTGATGTTGTACAGTGTGTACAGTGATAAGAAATTGTTTTTTTATCAATTATTTTAAAACTTTTTTTAATAAAGATTTTCAATGGTTTTAAGTGTTGTGGGACAAGCAAGAGACCAACTAGTCATACAATAGTCCATATGAGTAATGATCATGGAGTAAAAGTAAGTTTTACCAGCACTCATGGTTAGATTATTTTGAATATGTTTAAAATTGCGATTATTGAATTTAATTACTTGTAACTTGTGTTTAACAAGAGGCATGAATCCTTGAGCCAGCTGTGCACAGACGACAATGCAATTGTGAGATTGTCAGCAGCTTGCTGAAAGGTTTTGGCTTGAGTGTAGATGACTGTCATCTGCATACATCTGGGAGAAAACATTTGGACAAGCATTTGGTAATTCATTAATAAAAAGGGAAAATAAAATCGGCCCAAGGATAGACCCCTGAGGCGCACTAACATCGCAGTCTAAGCACAAAGATTTTGCACCATCAACTACTACGTACTGTTTCCTGTGGGAGTGTCATGTAGCCTAATGGTGTGGGGGATGTTTTCTTGGCACACTTTAGGCCCCTCATTGCCAATTGGGCATCATTTAAATGCCCCGGCCTACCTGAGCATTGTTTCTGACCATGTCCATCCCTTTATAAACACCATGTACCCATCCTCTGATGGCTACTTCCAGCAGGATAATGCACCATGTCACAAAGCTCAAATCATTTCAAATTGGCTTCTTGAACATGACAATGAGTTCACTGTACTAAAATGGCCCCCACAGTCACCAGATCTCAACCTAATGGAGCATCTTTGGGATGTGGTGGAACGGGAGCTTCGTGCCCTGAATGTGCATCCCACAAATCTCCATCAACTGTAAGATGCTATCCTATCAATATGGGCCAACATTTCTAAAGAATGCTTTCAGCACCTTGTCGAATCAATGGCACGTAGAATTAAGGACGTTCTGAAGGCGAAAGGGGGTCAAATACAGCATTAGTATGGTGTTCCTAATAATCCTTTAGGTGATTGTATATATATCTCAACTGTTTTCCACGGATTTTTGATCAAACAAGTGTATCCTTAGTGAGCATTAGACGTCTTTCAGATCATTTTTAATGTTTTAATACATTTGACTGGTAGTGAACTACTGTGCTTTTATTAACCAGATACATTTTTGTTCTTACAATGTTATGTAAACTGTAATGTGCAAATATATTTTTATTAGTAAACATCACAATACAGAGTGTTATCTAGCTATGAGGCATATGTAACAGAATGAATATTTCAGATTGTTGTGGCGAGCACTGCAGGTGCTGCACTATAAGAACAGCATATGCATCTCTGGCATCATTCTGTCTTGTCTAATCTTCAGTACCGTGGCAGTGGTGCTAGTTTTACAGCTTTGGCGCCTCCAATTATGATATTTCTTGTGATTGATCTACATCTAACTGTTATTCAAGCGTCCGATATTGAATCTGTATTTTATTTCAGACTTTTACACTTATTTTTGCCAAATCATGATTGTAGGACGCCACAAAATGGGTCAGGATTTTTGTAATGATAAAGTAACCTGCATCCCACTTTTTGAAAATGGAGCAGATGAAGATCAGCATATGTGTAGTAAGAACATGGACATTAATCCTCATGCTATGTCCTGGTTTTTACTAAAGCTGTAATGTAAATATTTTAGATCTTTATAGAGGGTAACCTTGTTTTATGTTGTGCCAACCCACGCTTTTGGATCTTCGTTGACAAAAAAAGTAACCATAATAATGGTTGTGGAGACTGCTCAGATGAAACTGGAATTTGTCATTTGAATGGCCTATATAGAGGAATTAATAAACAGTAATATTTTAGAGCATTTTATCATTCTGTCCTAATGTATTCTTACTCAGTTTTATTTATACTGTGTTTCTGTGTATTTGCCAGCTGCCTGTCCTGTGGAATAGAGTGGTGGTCCTGCACCCTCGTGTACTTTCAGTACCGAGACTGTAGTTTACCCCGCAGTCTGTATCGGGACAGCAAACCGTACTGCTTTGACTGGACTGATGAATACATCAGAGGCCAAAAATACCAGGATTTCCGAAGATGAAGTAATACGAAAATAGATAGGACATTTTGTATCGCTTTCCAGGTCAGATGTACTGTCTGATATCATTCTGGGCATGCTTTCACACTACTGTTTGTCCTATTTTGTGACATATTTGTTCTCTTAAAGCTGTAATAAACTACACAAATTTGGTCCACATTTCCCCCCTTTTTTGCATTCTGAACTAATTAATACTAGTTGGCATAACTCAGAGCTAATGTTTAGTTTTAAGTTGGCAGATTTGTCAGAAAAAGTAATAATGTATGATGGACATGTTTGATATTTTTGACCGACTTGTTTACATTTTTTATGTCTCCGTGTTTAAAGGAGAAATCAAAATGGAATTATTATTTTTTTTACAAATTTCTTTATAAAATATTGCGCTATTTATTATGAATTGGGGCAAACTGTCGTCAGTAGATTAGATGGCATCTTGGAGGCCAACAGCCAGAAACAAGTTAGCATTTCAGCACTTCTGGTTCAATCGTCCTGAAGTCAATGTTTTATTTTATTTTATAGGTTTTTGGTTAGTAAGGTCTGATGAACAAGCTCAAAATAATTTTACATTTTATTATGACATAAAATGCATCAGTAGTTTAAAAAAAAATTTAACTTCTACTTGTCTTGTAAAAGGCAGTTGCTAACAAGTGGCTAACTGGGACTACATTTGTTGGGAACATTAAAAGCCATCAGCCGAACAGATAAACGTAGACATAAAATCTACTCACTAGTTACAGCCTTGTTGCGTTTGTAATCATGCTTTTGTAAACTAATAAGACTTTCAATGAAAATGTTCTTAAGAGTTGCCGGAAGCTTAGTGATGGTGCCGAAGTCATGCGACCGTGTTTTATAGACTTCTGCTGTTTGAGTTTACGCTTCAAATTTTGAACAATGAACAAAACGCATAAGAATCATAAGCTTTTGTCACAAACCTTTTTTTGTAATAATCCAAAAGTCATGGATTATTTCATGTCGACTAAGTGGATTTTTATTTTGTATAAATATGGCAATGTTTGGCAGCCAGTCAGTTTGAGAAAATAAATAATTACAGTACAAAAAATAAAAAGGGAGCTGTTTTTAATTGTAAATAATCCAACCTAAAAGCAATTCAGCGTCACGTTCCTCACAGAGGAATGCACTGCATACATGTCACACGTGTGTGTCCACTCAGTAGCTATTTAACAGATCTAAGTCCTCCGCGGAAAGAGCTGACAAAGACTGGCGTTTTGCGAGAGGAGCTGAACTTTGCTCTTCCTCTGATAGCCTCCTCTTCTTTCCCTTGTGTGTGGCTGCCACTGTTGATGAATGTGTGCCATGTTCTGCTGTTGAGCTCGTGCCACAGAGATCAACCGTATTAAAGTGAATCGGCACAAATTTGTCTTTGTTTGTGGTGGCACTTGTCCCAGACAAGGAGTTCAATGTCTCTCGAACAAACTTTTCTCTTCCGTCTACAGAACAAAGTAAAAATCATTACAACATTTAAATTATTATTAAAGGGATAGTTTATCCAAAAATGAAAATGATGTCGTCATTTACTCACCCTCATGTTGTTCCAAACCTGTATGAGTTTATTTGTTCTGCTTAACACAATAGATATTTGGAAGAATGTTTGTAACTAAGCAGAGAAAGCAACTATGGTAGTCAATGGTTGCTCTCTCTGCTTAGTTACAAACATTCTTCCAAATATCTTCTTTTGTGTTCAGCAGAAGAAAGAAACTCATACAGGTTTGGAACAACATGAGGGTAAGTAAATGATGACAGAAGTTTCATTTTTGGGTGAACTATCGCTTTAATAATATTCAAATTATTTTGTGATATTTTATAATTGATTTTTGTGTGAAAGTGAACATGTAGATAATATGAATAAACTTACAGAAACGGAGAGCATTTGTTCTTGGTTTAAAGTCTTTCTTTGGTATTTCTGAAGCTGTATTTTCCCATTGGTTTATTACCTGATTAAAAGAGAGGCCACAGTAAAAAACCTCTACATGCACAACTTTAAATTCAACATTACCTATCCATCATGGATACAATAAAACCTTATACGTGTTACCTGTTCAGCCCAGCCTTCTGTTTCGCAATCCGAGTGTCCAAACTCCTTCAAAGGGGCCTCAGAGAGGACCATTCTCATCTTCTTTCTGAAGAATCCTTTCAAAGACACATTCACCTAAAAGCGATGGTTAATAATATTCAAGACCTCATTTATAACTTCAGCAGTTCATACAAATAAAGGGATAGTTCACCCAAAAAGGAAAATTTGATGTTTATCTTCTTAAACCCAGTGCATACAAGATGTGTGTTCTTCAGTAGAACACAAATGAAGATTTTTAACCGTTGCCGTGTAATGCATGTCAATGGGGTGTTTTTCTGTGAAAGCCACTATGAGAGTAAAAAACACACAGACATACGAATTCATATTAAACACAGCGGCTTGTGAAGACACATTGATGTCTTAAGACACGAAACGATTGATTTGTGTGAGAAACCAAACAAATACAACACTATGTGCATCTACGCAACTATGCACCTAACTATGAGTGCGATCTTGTCAATTTGCGTCATCAGAGGAATTTTTACATAAATAAATTGCATAAATCTCTTGTCTCAGGGGGATATGAGGGGGGAAAGCACAATCATTTGAATATACTCCAGCTTTGTACTCATACAAAGCCATATGCTAATTGCCAAAGTAACCCTTTAAGACATGAATTTGTATTCAAGAGCCACTTTGTTTAATATGAATTCATATGTCTGTGTTTTTTACTCTCATAGAAAAACACCCCATTAACATGCATTATATGAGCAACGGTTGGAGTTAAAAATCTTCATTTGTGTTCTACTGAAGAAACAAATACACCTACATCTTGGATGCAGATAAACATCAAATTTTAATTTTTGGGTAAACTATCTCTTTAATGAAACTCATTGATGTTATCTTTTTAATTGTGTTACCGTCACATTTGTCCTGGATATGTCTAGTTTCTGTAGGGTTTTAAAGCATGTTAGATATCCGAGACCTTTCTCAGAGATGGGATTCTCTGTTAAAAAAAGAGCAAGACTTTAAATTAGCATAATAATTACATTCAACCTGTTATGTACAAAACACTTGAACATATTTATGTAACACTACTATTCAAAAATATATGGACATTTCATATTATCAGTGTTCAGAACAGTTGTTCTGCCTAATATTTTTGGGGAAGCCATGATACTTTATTTCAGGATTCTTTGATTACTTTTCAAAGGTATTGTGTGACTATACAAAACAAATCCATTAACTAACCAGAGAGGTCCAAAAGCTGCAGGCTTTCTAGGCCTTTCTTCATCACCCTCACTGGTGCAGTCAGTCTCTGCAGGCCTGCATCAGAAAGGCAGTTTGAACCTATGAAAAGTTTCACAAGACTACAGAAAAAGGGGAAATGTGAGGTGGGAGGGGGCAAGAAAGGGATTTTGCTATTCATCACAAGCGAAGCAAATTGTACACCCAGGAATCATTTGAAAGGTTGCTGTTGTTTTTTTGCAATGTACACAATTATGTGTTTTCCATACCTTGCCAGGGCTTCAGAGGTTATGTATTTAAAAACCTCATGGTTGTCACCTAATCTACACCCATAGAGGTCCAGGCACTCCAGACTCTGAAACTGTCTGATCTCTTCCAACCTTTCAGATATCAAAAGGTACCTGAAAAGACAATAACAATGCTGTAAATGCTCTAGTTTCGGATTAGAAGGAGTATAAAGGCCTACCTAGGCATTTTGCTAGGCATCTTAAAACCTTACATCAACCATTCCATTGCTTCAGTTGTTTTCAAACTTCAAATCAAGGTCCCTGGACCCCCAGGGGGCCACAAGGAAGTAAAAAAAGGTGTAAAAAATGTATTATTATAATAATAATTAAAAATACATCAAAATTTGATTACAATAAAAAAATAAATCTATATGAAAAATAATTTGCCAATAAGTTAGCAAATAAATAATGCATCAAACAGTACAGAGCTATGAGTAAAACAAATGTATTTATTAACTTAATAGAAACGAAATGTTAAATATTGACATATTTATAATATAAACTTTTCACAATATAATGTGAGCTTTTAAACAAGAAACTAATTTTAAAATGTTAGGATGGGGAAAAGATCATATTTTGGAGGTCTGTGGCATTTAAAAGTTGATTGACACTTCTCACCTGTTTCTCAAACACAGGGATTTCAGCACCAGTTCTCCATAGGCCTCACAGAAGACCTGCAGTGCTCTGGGGGCAGTGCGAGGCTCAGTGAATTTGTGTCTCTCTTCGGCGGCTGAGAACAGCTTATCAGCCATTTGCTCAGGAAAACCGACCAGCGAGTCCACATGCTCAATATGGTCAGCGATGAACTGTAAAGATATGTCAAATAAAGGCTTCACCGTGTACCGCAGACTCCCCTCCTTGTTGTAGGTAAATATGAAGTGGTCTCTTCTCTTTGTATGGCTCGAGGAGGGTAAAGTGTCGATGCAGAGTTGAAATGAGAAGTCTCTGGTGAAGAGTCTGTGCTGCGGAGCATCATTCTTTTCTGCACTGACATATCGCAGTTCTCCTTTTTCCCTGACATACACAGAGCCGCAGTCCTCACTTAAATACATCCTTACCACCTCTCTACACAAACAAAGCGTTTATTGTCCAATATGTTCGGTTGTCTTTCCGAATTCAAGGGTATCGTGACGGAAATGTCGAGAATTTTGTATAAAACGTAAAGATTTAAAAGCGACGGGCTCTTGAAGTAACATCCCTCTTCTGCTTCGAGTTTCACAAGCATTCCAAAATAAAAGTCTTTACTGAAATCTTTACACAAGTGACTTCCTGAGTCTTTTACCATCCTTTTTTCTGCTGTATCTTATCACTTATATCTTATTATTATATATTATTATATATTGTGCACGTTTTTATTTTCCCCATATTATTTTACCTTATTATTTACTTACTTATTTTTTTTCTCCGTGTTGTTATTATTATTATTATTATTATTATTATTATTATTATTATTATTATTATTATTATTATTATTATTATTATTATTATTATTATGTTATTATTTTGCTATTATTTTAAAATGTTTTTAATTTTATATAACACCAGGTTTAAAAATAATTTTAAGGGCCTTATTATGTGCAACTTTTATTTTGCTACGCGTCACTGTCATTATTTATTTCCGCGAATCCGCGTTTCCATTTCCACAACTTCAAACCAGAGTAAACCTGAAACCTTCAAGAAGTTTATTTAACACGACGACAACATTAGAAGTACTATTTTGCTATAGTTACATGTATGTTAAGTACGATATCTGAGAGACTGCATCGTCTAAACACAATTTGTTCTAACTGCAGATTTGTGTTTTTGATTTATAATATCCGCATACGTCTGATTGTCAACAGGTTGTACATTATCTTACTCCTGCTATACATGTGATCAGGACACTTCAGTTACAGCAGTAAGTCATCTATGGTTCATATGGTCTGTAAATCTTAGTACTTAAAGGGATAACAGTTCTGTCATCTCGTTCTCACCGAACGAAAAACGTTAGAAATATCGACAGCCTCAGTCATTATTTACATTCGCTGTACAGTGGAAGTTAATGGTGACTGAGGCTGTCAATCCCTTACATTCTGCCTAATAAAGCCCCTTGTGTTCACCAGAATAAAGAAAATCTGCTTTAAAACAGAATAGTAAATGATCGTCATTTTGGGTGAAGTAACTCAATTAATAAGCAACATAAACTAAAGCTTGTCTACTTATCGGCCTTCTATTCATGCCTTCATTTACAGAGCACATAAGCAAGTGATGGCAAATACTGATTTTCATCTGCAATTTCAAGGTGAGTCCCTTAACATTTAACAACATATTTAAAAGGAACACCAAAATATCCCCCCAAATAAATTGTATTTATTTATGAATTAAAGAAATCGGTTAATGTAGCATAATAGGATATTGTGGATATTGTTCTTGAAATTTGTCCAAAAATATTTTCTATATTGTGCTAGAATTTGAAGATGATCAAGGATTCATTGAACGTAACCAAGGTGCCACAACAGTGACCATCGATGACCCCATTAAATCACGAAAACAACGAAAAGCTACTGGAATTGCTCTTGAAGAAGAAGAGATTGATCCATTGGACAGCAATGACAAAACTGAGGTCAGTGGAACGCAATCATTGAAACACAATTTCCCAAAATAGGTCATTGACTCAAAATATATGTTCCTTTGTCCAACAGCTTCTGTCAGGTGAAAGAAAAAGTGCACCCTTCTGGTCGTTTGAGTTCTACCAAACATTATTCGATGTGGACAGCCATCAGGTCAGCCAGCTGAATCTTTACTGTATGATTCACCACTCACACTACCGCCATTGTCATCATTTCAAACAGTTAAAAAGCATTCATTGTGTATTTCAGAAATACGTTTTCAGGTCTTTCTAATCCTATTAAAATATAAAAGATGAATTACTGCGGTTTTCCCATTTTAGTTATTTAAATCCAAGCAGTACTCATGCAGATGGAATGATTGTTTTGTGAAGTGACTCAAAAGACGGCAGCAATATGCTGTCAAGACGAGACAGAAATAACTTGTATTTGTTTATTTATAGGTAAAGGACAGAATAGTTGGTTCAATTCTGCCTTGGCCTGGGAAAAACTTTGTTGAGGTCTATTTACGGAGTAACCCGGACCTGTATGGTAAGCAAAATTAAACTAAAATGGAATTAAAGACAAAGAAGTTGTTAAAAGGCTGAATATGTTGTTATTCTAGGACCTTTCTGGATCTGTGCGACTCTTGTTTTTGCCATCGCTATTAGTGGAAATATCTCCAGTTTTCTGGTGCACCATGGTCAGCCGAAGTACAAATATGTGCCAGACTTCAGAAAAGGTAAGAGATATGCTGTTTGAAATAATCTTGTGTTATAACCAGGAAAGTAAGCAGCATTTTCAATAGTTTTAACTGTAACAAAAATATGAATACACTGTTACATTTTTAACAGAAATTAAGAAATTACATACCACATGTGAAATGTTTAAAGCTACACTGTAACTTTTCTAGTTTATTCTTAGCTAAAAACATTTAGTTCTTTCAAAAATATATGTGCTCATTAATGTATATTTACTTCTTTCAAGTAATAAAGTATTCTCATAAGTTTATAATATACCATTGAAAATACATACGGGTGAGGGGTTTGAATGCTGGTCGCCATGTTGCCCCTCCATCTTGAAAGTACATTAGCCAAAGAGGGACATACCCGTAAATTCAAGCTTCACTTTTCGCGTTTTAACACTCGATGGCAGTCATGAACGAGGTCTAACTGGAAGCCATGTTAATCTTGGACTAAATCGGCCACCGTAGGAGTTAAAACGAAATCGGAATTGAGAGGAACAGAAACTAATATTCACTGGATTGTCATTTACCTTTACACCCCTAGATGGTGGAAAATATCACACAGTGTAGCTTTAAAGGGGGGGTGAAACACCCAGTTTCAGTCAATCTCATGTCAATCTTGAGTACCTATAGAGTAGTATTGCATCCTTCATATCTCCGAAAAGTCTTTAGTTTTATCATATTTATAAAAGAAATATAGGCTGTACCGAGTCTTTCCGGAAAAAAGCGAAAAGAATGACAAGCGCGCAAAGCGGTGACGTCCTCAAGCGTGGAGGAACCCATCGCTATGTCAGCTAATACAGATAATGATCCAGAATCAAATCTGAGGGAGAAATAAATTGAACAGGAGAAACGGCAACATCAGGACGTCCGCCTCTGTGGTATGTAAGTTACTGTATTTAATGGCCTCTCCACATTTCTGTGTCTTTACTCGCAGTGTATGAGGACATGATTCGGTTTATGGACTATTGTATGCGACTAGACCTTAGAAGTAGCAAGCAAAACGGTTTTGCACGTCAGAATACTGTAACGTTATACAGAACAACAATGGAGTAACCGTTAGAGCATTTGAATGACGAAGCACGCGATCGTGTCATTTACTGATGTTTACTCATGCGTCCGTAGCCGACAGCACAGACATTTGAAGCAGTTTAAGTTAACTCACCGGCTGCTTCCAAAGCAGGACCTTTATCGCTGGGACTGCTCCGTCAAAAACACACTTCTTTGGTCTGATTTGGTGAAGTTCTGTGACAGCAGTGGCGTGTAAATCCATTTTGAGACGGAACTGAAACGATGTTGTGAAGCTTCCCGTCATTTCTGCGTTCAAATCGGTTCAAATGCAGCGCTGCCTTCCCGGAATGCTGTGCTGAAGCGTTGAAGTCGCTCGACGTCACCCATAGGAATAAAGTGGAGCGCGGCGCGCCACATAAGTGTTCACGGACGACTGGATCTGCATCTAAGAGACTGTTTACAGCGTGCTCTAGTCACGCGCGCGCACCCTACCGGGAGAAGAGCCCGTACGGCCCATACAAGGACCTTCCGCTCTTTTTAACGTCAAGTAGACCCATACTCGAAAAAAACTCTCCGAAACTTGTGAGAAACCGGAAGGAGTATTTTTGACACAGAAATACTGCATCAAACGCCCAACATTAGTTTTTGAAACTTTGTCTATGTTTAGGATGGGAATCCAAGTCTTTAACAGTGTAAAAAGCTCAGTATGCATGAAACAGCATTTCACCCCGCCTTTAATATTAAATGTTTAAATATACACTACTATCTTTCCAAAATTTGCAGTTGATAAGACAGTTGTATTGTTTTTGAAAGAAGTCTCTTTAAATATTTTATAAGCTAATTTGATGCTCAAGAAACATTTCTTATTATCAATGTTGAAAAAAAGATGCTGCTTAATTTTATATCATGACCATTTTTTCAGGATTCATTCAGAAAGTTAAAAAAACTGCATTTATTTGAAATAGAATTTAAATGTCTTTATTCTCATATTCTTTCTACCAAAATGAACCAAACATAAAGACCCTGGTTCTCTTGATTGTTTTCCAGTAACCATGGCAGCCACAGCAATCTACAGCTATGCATGGTTAGTGCCTTTAGCGCTATGGGGTTTTCTCACCTGGCGAAATAGGAAGATCACAAGCCTGGTGTCCTACTCCTTCATGCAGATAGTCTGTGTGTATGGTTACTCGCTCTCCATCTACATCCCCGCTGTGGTGAGTACTAATATGCATTGATATAATATGCATTAATCTGTGCATGATCAACACATCTGATAGTTTGTTTTCAAGCATTCTCTCTAATTATCATACAGATACAGTTCATTTACTAGTTTGTGTGTCTTTGTGAAAACAGATACTTTGGATAATACCAAGTGAAGGGTTGAGGTGGTTCTCCATCGTGGTAGCGTTGTGTCTCTCAGGATCTGTGCTGGTATTGACATTCTGGCCAGCCATCAGGGACGATAAACCAAGGATTACCATAGCAATTATAGCCACCATTGTGATTCTTCACGTCTTACTTGCTGTTGGTTGCAAGGTACGTTTTAATAATCTTTAAACATTATTAATGAATGTGATTCTTACTATATATATATATATTGGATATGTAATTGTGTATCAACTCTTTTTCCTTATTTTTACATTTATTTTTACCTTTGCTGTCACATAATAGTTCTTTTTTTTAATATCCTAATTCTATTATATGTTGTCTAATTTATTTAGACAAAATATAATAGAGTTGTAATATTAGCCATAACATGATAATAATTACTGCCTTATATGTATCACTGCATCCCTAATATGTATGCATATGATTCTGCACTCCTTAGAATGATACAAGCCAAACATATTACATTAAACTTTGATGGATTTAATTAAAATTGCATCTTTTGAGTGTTGCAAAAATGCTAGAGTTTTTATAACAGTAAAGTTTGTAGCACTAGCAGCTCAACACTGCTTTTTTGCAGCGTTAAAGGATCAAACAGGTTGGTGTCAAATGTGTTTTCCCAGTGGAGGGGTGTGTTCTTGGAAACACTGGCAACAGACATTGACTGGCTTGGAAACGTGCCATACATTATGGCTATCATGTGCCTTCAATTACATTCATTTAATTAGCGAATGCCATGTTAGCGGAGTTTAAGGAACAAAAGTGCTGTCAAAGTGTGAAAGATTTGTGTCCTCTCTCTTTTTTTCAGGCATGTTTCTTCAGTACATATGAGATGAATCCATCAGAGGAACACAATGAGCCATTGAAATCGACCAGCACTTTATCATCCACATAGGCAAGCTGAGTTACAGCCTTGGGTAAATACAGGACTACAGTGATGTGGCACTCTCATGCACTGACTGCTGAACTGTTTTAATAATGATGAAATTGCCTAGAAATGCCAGCACTTTTAAATGAGCCAAGTCATTTGATTGTAGCTGCTAATGGGAAAATAAGACGTTGATGTTAACATGAGACAAGACTTCCTGTACATAATCTGTGCTCCTCGAGAGACCGTTATTCTTCTGTAATTGCAGCGTCTCCTCTTGCCTTATTAGAGAGAATCGGGTATCTTGATAATGAGATTGTGGGGTGTCTGGATTTCTTCATCGTATATGCTGTGAAGGTGAAGTCTTCATTTTAAAGGGTTTATGTTTGTAGGTGAGGAGCGAAACCTTGAGATAATCATCTACAACATGTCTGAAGTTTTCTGATTTGAGGTTCAGACACGTTACTGTTACAAAGCAGGGGACCTGTATATACTGTGTTACTGTTGTTTAAATATTTATGTGATAATTGAGCTTGAGATGGTTTTCAAAAGGGTCACTCTTCTGTTTCTACCACTTCGAGACATGTACATGTACTTAAAATGTTTTTACACTTTAAAACACTACAGTGCCAGCTGAAAACACCCATGTATATGCAATATAAATGTGTATAATTACACATACAATGAAGTTGGAAGTCAAAGCTAGAGTTTAATTAAATATTAAAAAAACGTTTAGTTTTCTACAATGGTCATTGATTTTCTTTTTTACAATATATTTGTAAAAAGATCTGTCTGTTTTCTTTAAATGAGATAATTAACAATAAAATCTATTCCATGATGTCATGTTATAAATAAATATTTAGCTGTTTTTTGTCCCATTTAAAATGATAAAACGCATACAGATATAGACCAAAACGGTGAGCGTATGTTAAGTGTGTTTTGTTTTTCCATTTATAATGTTTTAGTGATTGATGGTGATACTGATAGCCAAGTGTTTTTTCAGCAGAATTTCATTCTCTGCATCATCAAGATTCACGAACAAAGGTTTATTGTCACAGATCAAATCTATCTTGTCTTTGATGTCAGGATTTGATACAGTGCAAAGTTTCGTATATCTCCCGAGTACCATCAGCAGTGCACTTTTAACCTTTATTCATCACGATCATTAGATTAATTAGATAACAAAAAAATTAAGTTGGCACTGGCGTTATAAAATGGCTGAGCTACATTTTCCAAATTAACAAACTAAAAAATATGTGTCACTTGAAACTGTGCCAATGTGTGGTGTGTGTGTCCTAATTAATGGTCATTCTAGCCTTAGCTTAGAGTTACACCGAAGCTGCCTCCCAAACCTATAACCTTTGTGGAGGAATGTCAGCTTCACAAGTCACTGTTTCCCTTTACAGGGTGGATTAAAAATAAGGAGGCTTTATATTTGGATCACTGAATTCAAACGTAGGCTATTCGCTGACATTGTGATTTTAATGACCTGCAAATGGAAACCCGATTTAAAGAGATTTTAACCCTTCAACCTGTGTCAAGCAACATGCAGTTTCAATTGTGCATTTAAGACTGCAGATGAAGGATGGCTGGGAAAGTGGAAAAGGTGTCTAAATACGAAACTTTAAAGCTTTTAGAAAAGTGCCGCAAGGAAAGAGACGATGCTTTGCACCGCGAGAATGTGATGAGGGAGAAAATGAGGCAATATGAGTCTCGAATGAGATCGACCGAAGCGCTCAAACAGAAACTCAAGCAATTGACCTTGGACAACAAGGAGCTGCGGAAACAAGTGAAGATCCTGAGGGCTGAAATTGGTTTAGAGTCAAATCCCAAATTTCACGGTAAAACCACCAAGGACATAATCAACGACCTGCATGAGAAGGAGCGCGAGTGCAATTCACTTGTTGAAAAGGCGGGCAAATTGAGTTTGACTATTGATGAACTAACATCTGAACTGGCGAACACCGTCACCTCAAAGACTCTGCTGGAGGACCAAGTCCAGTCCCTGCAACAGAACCTGAAGGACATGACCAACAACCAGCGACGTCTTCTGAAGCTCTGGGAGGATAAGAAAGCTCAGCGAGATCAGCTGTCACTGCCTGCGATACCGCAGAGACCCGGACAAAAGCCGGTGGTGCATAAAGGCGTCCAGACGGAGATGTCCATCAGTTCAACCCAGATATTGCCCACTAATGCGTTTGAGACAAAGACCCGCCGAGAGATGGATAAAAGCAGAACTAATCTGGAGAGACGCAGCATCACATTAACAAACGGCACTCATCGAGAGAAAAACGGGTTAATTCCGAATGAAGCGAAAGGAATACACAACTGACAATACTCCATTAAACATTTTTGTGTCTATTTGTATAGGCTGCTCCATGCCTAATATACAGCATTATAATAGCTACTATAAATCAAATCTATTTTTTAAAATGTTTAAATAAATAAGAAACAACGTGATAGAAACATTTGAAGACTGCTACTGTAATTATCAGTTATTTCATATGTTATGGCTCATTATTACATTTTTAGACTGCTGTTTGATGTAATGCCCAGAAAACACTGTATAACTGTTTAACATTAAATAGATAAAATATAAAATACTACAAAATATTCAGCTTTCCTCTCTTTAATTAGGATAATGCAACTGATAGGTGTAGTTAATGAATATGTGTCATTAATTTATAATGATAAAAAATATGCTCCACCTAGGCTATGCATATTATATTTTAAAATCAAGTTTTACTTAAGTAAAACAAGTTAACTACTAGCTATAAAATATGTGCGAGATTGCGGGCTATGTTTAAAGGGAAAATCTGCTCAAAATGTACATTCTGTCATCATTTACACGCCCTCATGTCGTTCCAAACCTGTGTGACTTTCGTTATTTCTTTGCTGCATACAAAGGAAGATATTCTGAAGAATGTTGATGAGCAAACTGTTTTTGTTTGAAGTCCGTTATAAGAACAATAGAATATGGACGCATTTATCTGAATATCTTCTTTTATGTTCCACAGAAGAAAGTAAGTCATATTCAGGTCTGGAACTACATGAGGGTGAGTAAATAAAGACAGGTTTAATTTTGGGGTGAACTATCTCTTTAAGTGTGATTGTATTCAGGCAGTATGTCAGACGCCCTACCAGCGAGTTATGAGGTCCTTCGAATGTGTGGCGCGGGTACTATCCTCACTTTTGCCATGTTGATATGGATTTTACTCAAGTGATGCAGAACTGAAACAAGCATGACAAAATGTTTTCGCTAAAACAGAATTGTTGGTTCATAAAAAAGGTAAGGACTGGTTAAATATAAACCGAGTTTAAAGAACTGTATGGTAACCAACCAACTAGGAAGTTTGTATTAAGTCGGCAGTGACATCTGGAAATCATGTATTGTTATAGCGACATATTTTGTGTGCTCTATTGTCTGTTTCTGAGAAGTTGATAGAGTATTTAATTATATTAGTTATTTGTAATAAATTGGTGTTTAATTTTAAAGCTGTAATCGTAGACAAATTGTGTTTGAGACAGGCTGACAAGCAACGGTGTATGAAATGCACCAAATTCTCATGTTTTTTCAGGTTGTAATATGGAGGGCGGTGGCGAGTATTGCATGGTCAGTGCTTCTCTTGCCAGTGACAACTGCACTATTTGTGCTTTTGAGTAGATTCAGCCTGTTTCACCCCATCCAATGGATTTCAGGTGAGGAAAACAGCAAGGCTGTCTTACAAAATGCATAATTACAAGTTGCTGATTCTGAGAAGTGCTGACAATATTAAATGTTAAAAAACTTTTTTTTTTTTTTTAAGTTTTATGTTTTGTATACTATTTTGTCCAACAGGATTTAAAGGCCCATATAGTATGGTAAAGTGAGGAAATGGAGCTCGCACTCCTGAAAACGAATTGAAAAAATATGCAGTTCACATTTATTTGTATAGCATTTTACACAATACACATACTACAATGCCAAACAAGTATGCATTTTTAATCAATTGACCGAATTCATGTAGTAGATTGTGTGCAACAGGTTTTCAGCAATGTTTTGGTCATGTCATTTCTTAAGAGGCCTTTTTGGCTTTAATTGGTTAATATCTGAATTGCCTTTTAATCAGCATCTCAAACATTGCTTTCAGAATGCACAAGTCTTCTTACAGCCTCAAGCACCATCTTTTCCCTTGTCGTGCTGTGTGGAGTAATTGTGATGACTGGCTTTTTCAACCTGGAGTTCTACACTTGTGAGCAAACTGACTAAATAGATTTGTCTTTCATTAATGTTCAGAATGATTTTATTGGCTATGTTTTCATTAAATTACTTGAGATGCTGATTATTTATTTCACTCTTCGTGTTTCTTTAAGTGGTTCCTTCCATTCCGTGTTCACGTGTGGCTCTTCTGGGGACAGTGCTCCACCCGCGACAGTGTGTCCATTCTTTGGTCTATTGCACCATGGGCATGCTGGTAATGTGGTGTGCTTCTGTTACCATCAGTGGACGTTATAGCACTCTTGGAACTCCCTGCAGGCAAACTGAGAGGTGGGTTATGACCTGATTCTGTTCGTCTCACATACACTGATCTGTCGACATCCTCAGAGGATCATGTTTCAATAATTGCATTCTAGGCGGTTCTTCTAGTACCCAGACGAAAAGATTGACACGCATACAGTTATTTTAAGCTTTTAATTACCACTGTGAGTAATTTTATCTCAAAATTACCAGGAGGTCATTCTTACCCTAATATAGGCCAAGTGTAACCTAGAAATCTAGACGCACCCTAGCGGAAGCAAATTTAATCTGCCCGCAAGTGTCGTCTAGGAACTCTCAATACCCTTCTGAGCTGTATTCCTCACAATCTGGACAGGCCAATCACGTCGTGTATACAGTCGGCAGGCGGGGCCATAATGACGACGATGGCCGAGTTGCGTTTGCGTGCTTCTAGTAAACACAGAAACTGGCGAACGGCGGCGTCTTTCGAATCAGCTTTGACCGCGACTCTGGAAGACTTGGAGTTAAGCTTTTCTCTGAGAAAAGAACAAAGAACGGCACTGAAGTCATTCTTAAAAAGGGGAGATGTGTTCGGAGTTTAGCCGACCGGATACGGTGAATGTTTAATCTATCAACAAGCTCTGTTTCACCTTCGTTGCTCTGGTTGGTAGCGCTATCCTATCGCGTGCAGAGGGAGTTTGAAAGACAACCGTTTATCCCTCCCCTCGGATTGAGCCCTGTCTATGGTGAGTTTCCAGACCAAACATCTTGATGTGGGTCTGGCTTGTCAGGCTAGGCCAAGTGCACCTCTACGATGCAAATTAAATGCATTCTCTGTCTGTGTTTGGTTTTTAATGACAAGTGTTTTTGTTACAATTTCCACCAATAACTGGAATAACCGTCCTTTATTTTATGTGGGTTTTTCTAGTGATGAACTCGTCACCTGTCTGAATGAGTATCATCTCTTTCTTCTCCTGGCTGGGGCCTTCATGGGATACAGTCATAGTTTTTTGGGAGTGGTTCAAAATATGTACTATGTGTCGTTTCAACCCATACAAGTAAGTATTTGTTTACTCAGATCATTTGCTAAATGTCATGCGTCGACGGATATACATTTTTGAATTGAGAAGAAGGGCGCCAACATATCAGCCTTTGATGTATATTGGTCAACCACTATTTCTAATGTCACATATCTATTAAAGATGTAATAGTGGCAAAAATCTTGTTAAAGGATTGAATAAGAATAACCAGAATCATTAATGCATTCATCAATAAGTTATCAATGCAAAACTCTTTGTCCCTCCCACATTGGTCTTCAAGCAATACAAATATCCACGGTTCAAGGGCAGTCTACCAGCGGTGGTGAAGTGCAGTGTTATTCAATCCTTATATTCAGCCAGGAACTTTGCTGCTCTCTACTTCTTTTTTGGTAAGTTAAATTGATGATCAGAGATATATAATATAAAATTCATCTATTTTCCTTTCAGAATTCTCTTTAAATGTTATTTTACATTTCTTAGGGTATGTTCCTAAGACCTGGATTTCCAGCACACTTAATCTACAAATAGACAGGTCAGATTTTGGACCTCAGCCTACCAGAACTGGAATATTTATTAACTAATATAATCTAAAGTAAATATTAATGAATCTTTTTATCCCTTTTTGCTACTTTTATAGTTCTGTTCAACCATTGGATTCATTAACTGGACTTCTAGACTTCTCCCTTCTCTACCACCTGGCGATCAGTGGCACTTTCCTGTACCTAACCTGGTACCTTACTGTGCTTCTCTTCAGGATTTATGTCACAGAGGTACAGAGTTTGAAGTCTTGTACATATCAAAGCAATTAGCGTTACTCTAGTACCTGTTTTAAAAATTATTCTGATGGCTTGCTGTGTATCTTCAGGCCTACAGTTTTCCAGTGCAGTCTACTTTTACTGAGGATGCAGAGCAGTGTTTGCCCAAAGTTTTGGTTGAGAAGGATACTTCAGTCATGAAGGTCAGTTTTTTTCTGTTTCTTCTTCTTCTTCTTCTTCTTCTTCTCTTCATTTTCAGAAAAACTTGCAGTTTCCAGGGTCAGAGAATATAAAATTGTGATTTTTCAAGGCTCATGGAAATATCTATAGTGAATTGTGCACTTTTTTGTTGCTAGCTATAATTTGTTGATTATTTATTTTTGTGAGTACAACCTCTGTAAAACTATTATTTAAATTTAAATTATTGATTTCAAATTAGTTATTGGTTACAAATGTAACAATTTGAAAAGTCAAAATGGACCCTAAATGTAATTATAGGCACTTTTTTGCTGATGTTATAGATCCTTAACTGATTAACTGACTGACTGTTTCACAGTTTTTGGCTCTGCAAGACCTGGCTTTATTATCACAACATTCTCTCTCACGTAGACTGGAAGTCTTTAGTCTGAGTCAGCCAGGTACAAACTAAAAACTTTCAAAGAACTCTGAAGTCATTCCTTTTCATCCCTGGTAAACTAATGCAACATGTACATGTAGGTGGTCACCCTCATAACTGGAATGCCATCAGTAAGGAATGTCTGTCTTTGCTGAGTGAGCTGACACACAGACTGGTGGCTCATCAGGATGCAGTTGCATCTAATGGCCGAGTCAAATCTCAATCTGCCAGCAGTGACACCAGATCAGCCTCTTCAAGCAGCTCAAGTAAGATCGCTTGGATAATATCCATTAAAGGCAAAACTGAACAGTGAGTCCAGCACTGCTCTTGGTGACATACTAGATGAATTGAGCTGCTCTAGAGAGGGTGATTTAATTTTTTCCTTTTATCTGTAGTGATGTCAGGAACCGAGGACATTCCTGAGACTCCTCGACTCAGTGTCCCGCTAAGGACCCCTGGTTCAGTCTTTAAGTCATCGGTGGGGGGTGTGCACAGCGCTCTGACGGCTCCTTTCACCCCAGATGTAGACAGCCCCTTCTCTTCCCCTGCTATTCGACGTCTGGTTGGCCAACAGGAACCCCATTCTCCCTGGGGTGGTACTGTACAAAGCCCCCACGTCATGAGGAGGGGCCCCAAGCTTTGGAGTGCCTCCACAGGTAAGGCAGACGGACTATAAATATCACAGTGTATTTATCAAATGATTAAAACAAAATTGAACCTTGGTTTGTGTGATGTGTATATTACACTGTATTGCCATAAGTATTGGGACACCCCGCCAAATCATTGAATTCAGGTGTTTCAATCACTTCCATGGCCACAGGTGCACCTAGGCGTGCAGACACTTCTACAAACATTTGTGAAAGAATGGGTCGCTCTCAGGAGCTCAGTGAATTCAAGTGCAGTACTGTGATGGGTTGCCAGCCACCTGTGCAATAAGTTCATTCGTGAAATTCCACGGTCAACTGTTAGTGATATTATAACAAAGAGCTTAATTAAATGGGATTCCATGGCTCAGCAGCTGCATCCAAGCCTTGCATCTCCAAGTGCAATTCAAAGCGTCGGATGCAGTGGTGATAAGCACGCCACCACTAGATTCTAGAGTAGTGGAGATGTGTTCTGGGGAGTGACAAATCATGTTTCTCTATGTGGCAATCTAATGGATGAGTCTGGGTTTGATGGTTGCCAGGAGAATGGTACTTGCCTGACTGCATTTTGCCAAGTTTAAGTTTGTTGGAGGGGAATTATGGGATTGTTTTTCAGGGGTTGGCCTTGGCCCCTTAGTTCTAGGGAAAGGAACTCTTAATGCTTCAACATACCAAGACAGTTTAGACCATTTTATGCTTCCAACTTTGTCGGAACAGTTTGAGGATGCCCCCTTCCTGTTTCAACATGACTGCACCAGTGCACAAAGCAAGGTCCATAACATGGATGAGCAAGTTTGGTGTTTGGAAACTTGACTGGCCTACATAAAGTCCTGACCTCAACCTGATAGAACAACTTTTGGGTTGAATTAGAGCAGAGACTGTGAGCCAGGCCTTCTCGTTCGACATCAGTGCCTGACCTCACAAATGCACTTCTAGAAGAATGGTCAAAAATTCTCATAAACACACTCCTAAACCTTGTGGAAAGCCTTCACAGAAGAGATTAAGAATGGGATGTCATTAAGATTCATGTGTATTTAATGGAGGCATCCCAAAACTTTTTGTTTTAGTGAATAAATTCATTGTATACCTTTTTTGTTAATTAGCTAATATTTAACAATACAAATTGTTTACATAATTATAATTTAATTCATATGGAATTATAACTAAATATTAAAATTATTTTAAATACATTTTACTCAATTGCTTGAAATTACCGATATATTCCTTCATTATTTAACATAATGGAAAAATATATTTATAAAGTATTTTATAAGAAGTAATATAGTAATATAAAAGACATTTGTATTGTGTGTTATGTTATTGGACTTATTGGACTGCGTTTCTCTTGACCAAACGGAAATACTGTGAATGGAATACTGACTGCTGATTGGACGAGACTTCTGTATTTGTAAATATTATAGATGTATTGTCTACAATAATATATATTTTTGAATGATGTGCAAAGCTATGAGCTGAAATTGAGTACCGGTATGTCACTTACTTGTGAGTATATCACAACAAAACTTATTACTGGGTTTGTGAGAAGTAATGTACACACGTGTAGACAATAACTCTTTATCATAATGTAATATAGCCCAGCTTGTTTCTTTCTTCTCATTTCAGAGTCGCAAACCAATGGCAGTCCTCTGGCCTCCCCTGCCAACGTTTGTAGTCCACCTGCAGCCAATCAGAAACCCAGCTTCCTGGCCCAGTGGCTGCAGAACAGGAGAGAGCAGGTAGCATCTTCATCTAATCCTACCTGACCTGTAAATGAAGCCTCGATTATTTTATCAGGTTTTTTGGTATCCAAGCGTGTCTCCATAGGAACCAAAACAGACAAGCTTTTGAGTGTCCAGTTCAGTTGCTGAAAAAAAAGCCAGTTCACATTACAGTGTGATACCATTACATGACCCAGAGACACCTGTTAACTCATGTTCCTGTCATACTCTCAATTGTTCTGCTCAGGTTAAAAGCTTTTTGGCAAAGCGGGTGCTGATAGTGTATTTATTTAACAAGGTAAGGTTAAGCATGGATTACTTGAATGGAGGATCTGCCTGCAGCAGCATGTTGAATATGCCCACAACAGATTTTTAGTTACAAGGATTATTAATGCATGCGTCTAGATTCTGCCCATGTTTAAATTAACACTAACACCATTAGTCTCCCCTGTCCTTCTAGTTGTGTTTTGTCTAAGGTTGTAGTGTTAGATTATAGTGACCCAGTTTATACACAGTTTTAAATAAATAAAAGCATGGCATATTACAGTTTATCCTTTAAAAGTTTTATTTTATACAAAATCAGTTGAATCTATATCTATCAATTGTATTTAGAGCAACTGTAGATAAACTGGGTCTGTATGTTGGGGTGTAGTCATGTCCTGTGTTGTTTCTCTCACTTGTTTCTCTCATTTGAATCTGTGTAGTGCATATACCTTCTCGCATGCATCAAATCAAAATGTATTTTACATAGAAATGTATTTCATACTAAAAATTAATGAATTCATTTATTATGCTTTTTAAAATTATGCTTGGTGAAGTTGTCTGATTCATGCTTTATCCATAGTAAAAGTTTATTGTATTGAACAGCTTCCAGAAGCCTCTAGCCAAGCTTTGTTTGCTGACAGCCAGGCTCATATCTGGGCTCTCCAAGGTCAGAAAGTAGCGATTCATTTTTAAGAGACACCACCTTACATGCTTATTTGTTTGACTGATTTATTTAGATTGAGTGTTTTGTTATTTCTGTCTTCAAGGACTATCACATCTGGTGGCTGCCTCTTTCTCTGAGGATCAGTTTGGAGTGGTGCAGACTACATTACCTAGTATTCTTAGCTGCTTGGTAGTCTTGTTAGAGGTAAAACAAAAGTCATTGTGGCCATTAAAGTGTTAAAAGTGATGAGCCTATGAATTCAAATGGGGACATTCTAATTCATTTAGTTAATCTTTTAATTTGTAGGCTGTTGACAGACACTTTAAACTGCCTCATGCCTCCAGCAAACCTGCAAGGTCTATCTGCAGTATGGGTGATTCCACTTACAAAACTCTAAGGTTTGCACTGAGGGCTGCGCTAAAGACAGCCATCTACAAGATAACTACCACTTTTGGAGAGCACTTGAAGTAAGTCGCATCATTCCTTGCAGTAATATCACTGAGAAACATAAACATGCATGTTTACACTCAATTTTCTTTGTTTACAGTGCTGTGAATATTTCATCAGAACATAGAAAAAGGCTTCAGCAGTTCTTGGAATTCAAGGAATAGTGCACCAAACAACCTCTTCCTCTCAGATGTCTTTAGATGTGTGTGTGTGTGTGTGTTTGTCAGGAGAGAAAAGAGACAATGTGCTGCTTTGAAAAGTTCTGATATTTGGGGGATTAGCACTGTACATCACTCAAGGCCTTTAAGTATTGCTTTACAGACGGATGCTGCACTGTATTTCCCCTTGAAATCCCAGTCACTTTATAATTAACATTTACATCTTTCATATACAATTCAAAAATCTGGGAATTTTGTTTGTGTACATGTACCTGTGTACTAGAATGTCATTAGGGTTCAAGTCTGGTAAATGTCAATATCATGGTGGAGATTTCAAGAAATATTTAAATTTTATTACGCTCGCTTTATTGAAAATGAGGGGGTCAACATTTTTTCCTTTTGAATCATTCATTGTTCCAGTTATATGTTTGTGATTTTAATAGCGCACTGGTTGTATGGTAAATTTTCAAGGCAGCATATGTTACATGGATCATTCCCAGGGTCATCCATTTGTCAATCTGGTATCCGTAAACATGTTTTGGGTATTTGTTTACCAAGAGATCATCGATTGAGTTATTTGGTTAATGTCAGAAATGAACTTTTTGAAACATTCATATAATTAAATAAACTTTTCTAAAATGTCATGTAAATGGCTGCAGATAAGTTTTGCAGATCGTTTCTAAATGGTTCCTCCGATATACAGCAGATGTCGCTGTGTGTATTCTGTGCTGCTCTTAAGTTATATTTAGTATTACATTTTAAGTATTTAATGACGTAGTTAATTAAGTTTTCTCAATGAATATTACATAAGCTAGGCTACCATGCAGGGAAACGTCTGGATTGTTTTCCTCGGTACATCTCCACAAAGTCATTTGTAGTACCAAACACTAATGACAAATGTTTAGTGGTTTCTTAAACGTCAGTTTGGTTAAATATCGATTAAAGATTAATGACTTTATAGTTTCGTAGTTCGTAAAGTTTAGTGCTTAAGTATGAGTCGGCAGCATGTTCCATTAAGTCGTATATTTACTTTTATGGACCACAACGCTGATATCCTTAATGAGCGCCTGTCTTATTAGTTTTGTCATTGTTACTTTACCGGATTACATGCTTTAAGAAAGAGAACGCGGTCTCACTTTCAACCGCTTTTTAGAGGAAGAGATTAAACAATTTCAAGGTTATGGGTTTGGTCTTACTCTTGAGGGGAAGGATGGATGAGTCTTAAACACCAGTGTCTCTTTCTGCAGCAGTGGACTCCGTGACATTCGACTTCGGGTAAGTTTACTTTACAGTTTTAACCAAGTAGACGAAAGTGACACTAATCTGCCCCTGAATTTGATTTTAAGACGTCAGTGTCGTATTTTGGGATCTTGTCTTTCGGGTAAATTTTTCAGTATTATTTTGTTTCTTGCTAATACTAAAGATGAGCATGATATTTTCACCCAATTTTTTTTTATAATGTCCATGCCGAAGCGTGTAGCTACTTGCAGAACAAGTTTTTTTCTTATTATTTTTAGATAAACACTCGTTTCAGTAATGCAGGATTTTTATGAAATGTATGGCTTGATTGTAGGTCCTGGAAACCACTCGCAACAAGGTAATTTTTTCCCCCTTCTGACTAAAGACACACTTGATTTCACTCTTGGTTAGGCTACATTACAGATAAATTATGAAGTTTAGTTTATGGCTATCTGTTAAAATAAATAGTTCACCTCAAAAAATGAAAGCGTTTAACGTGGTTAAATTGATTTTATTTTTGAGAAACGATCACTTTAAGTCCAGTTCCTTAAAAAAATGTTTGTTTTAGACTTTTCTGTTTATTTCATGAGCGCGTTTTCCCACTGACCAAAATGTTCTATTTTTTATTCCTTGAATTCGTCCTACTACTCCTTCATTGGCAGTTTTAGTGGTTCAGTTTGGAAAAATATTTAGAATTAATGTGTTTCATTAAGGGTTTTTAATGATGAATTACTATATCTGATTGTTTAAAACGTCTGTAAATATGGGGAAAACTCAGGTTGTTTAATTTTAAAAAATAATAATAATACTTCTCATAAAAGAAGATTCCGTTTTCCTGCAATATTGACTTTTACAGTGTGGTTGGAGAAGTAACAGTTAAGATTGTGTTTCACAATATAAAAATTGGCCAGAAATTGAAAACAAATTGATCGGTTTACAGTAAAAGCCAATTCTTAGTCTTGCATTGTAACTATGTCAAGCAGAGGATAATTTTACTTGGAGTGGATTTCTTCAGGGTGCAATAAAGATATTAGACATAAATGGAAAGCTAATGTTTTTACATTTACCAGGAACTGGAAAAATCTGAAGCCCTCATGAACACTTCTTACTAATGTCAGTTTTTAAAGTATAATATTAGGCTGTCTTTACCTTTAAAAAAAGTTCTAGGGTCTAGTTGATTCTGATCTTAAATGTAGGTTTATAACACTCACCTAAAGGATTATTAGGAACACAATACTAATTTACATACTTTCGCCTTCAGAACTGCCTTAATTCTACGTGGCATTGATTCAACAAGGTGCTGAAAGCTTTCTTTAGAAATGTTGGCCCATAGGATAGCATCTTACAGTTGATGGAGATTTGTGGGATGCACATTCAGGGCACGAAGCTCCCGTTCCACCACATCCGAAAGATGCTCTATTGGGTTGAGAACTGGTGAATGTGGGGGCCATTTTAGTACAGTGAACTCATTGTCATATTCAAGAAACCAATTTGAAAAGATTGTGACATGGTTTATTATCCTGCTGAAAGTAGTTATCAGAGGATTGGTACATGGTGGTCATAAAGGGATGGACATGGTCAGAAACAATGCTCAGGTAGGCCGGGGCATTTAAACGATGCCCAATTGGCACTAAGGGTCCTAAAGTGTGTAAAGAAAACATCCCCCACACCATTACACCAGCACCAGCCGGCACAGTGGTAACAAGGCATGATGGATCCATGTTCTCATTCTGTTTATGCCAAATTCTGACTCTACCATCCGAATGTCTCAGCAGAAATCGAGACTCATCAGACCAGGCAACATTTTTCCAGTGTTCAACTGTCCAATTTTGGTGTGCTTCTGCAAATTGTAGCCTCTTTTTCCTATTTGTAGTGGAGATGAGTGGTACCTGGTGGGGTCTTCTTCTGTTGTAGCCAGTAATGCCGCTGGCCATCTTGATGTCCTACGCATCATTACTTTATGATGCCCTCGGGTGTTACGCTCACATATATTTTTGACCTAATTTGTTCATAATATGTTCTCTGTGATGATTTTTTGGTGCTCCATTATATGTTGCCAGTATTGTTGCAGTGCTGTAAATCACTGCAATAACCATGCTATTTTTATTGGCCATTTAATATTTCAAAAAGTTCCTTTAAACAAATGCTTCAATGACTGTCAAATCCATTTTCATGTCGATGTAGATGCCTTGAAAGCATTATAGCGCTCATGCTATTTGTATTGCTGCGGTTTAAGTCTGCTCTTAAAGTTAATTGAATGTGATGATGATCGTGTTGACAGGGACCGTAAAATAGGACTTTAAGTTTCCCGTTGACTGTGGCTGAAACTGTTTAAAAAGAACCGACCTCACATATTGGGCCATCTTGCCTAAAAGCCAAGATTCCATAAACTTTTATGGAATGCTCGGTAATACGATATGAGACCAACCAGAACACTGTGGGGGATCATCAGATATTTTCTCTGCAACAAGCCTAAAAAACGGTACACTTCTGAATGCAGTTTTATTTTTTGTGTGGTGTCAGATCTGTTTTTTTATACACTTCTCTTTCTCTACATCCTTGTGTGCACGTTTACGTTTCAAGTATTTGTTTACATTATGAAAACTTAAAGGAGCTGAGGTTTGGAAACCTGTTTGGAAATACAGGATGGGAATTTTTTTATATATGGTTGAAGGGTTTTAACAGAGGCGTACAGGGCTATGGTTGATGCTGGAGCTACAGATTGGATGTTCATCCCAATATCAGCCTTCATACTGTAACTTTTTTGAGAGCGAGAAGGAAAGAAAGTACAGTAAATTGCTACTGTAAAAATGTGTACATTGTACAGTGGGGAAAAAATGTAAATGATTGAATAACACTTTTCTGTAGAATTTTGGATTTTAGAATGTAAAAACTATTAATTAAAAAAAATCCCATATATCTCCGTGTGACGCATCACTTGATTAGGATTTTGTGATCTCATATAGGATTTAGGACTCATTTTGTTATCAGTAATGGGTGCATTAAGGTCTTTTATTAAATTTTTCATTACTTAATATTCATTACATTATTTTAATGTCATGTTTTTCATACAAAGTATTGTACAATACAATGTACAATACAAAGTATTGTACCCTATAATCATTAATAACCACTAATAATACCAGTCGCACAATAAGCATTTAAAGTAAAAAGTCGAATTTTATTGTGGAAGTAAATTGTTGTAACTGTTGCTGTATATTTTATTAAAATATAAGCAATACAGGCACCAATATGCCATCACATAATATCTGAAACTTTGTCAACCGTTTTTACAGTAAAAATCTGGCAACCACAGCTGTCTTTTTTTTGCTTTTTTTCCCCCAACAATAAATTTAAAAGCATATTTTACAGTGCACTTCCCTTTTAAGTACCTCACCATTACATATATATATATATATATATATATATATATATATATATATATATATATATATATATATATATATATATATATATATATATATATATATAAATAATTTATATATAAATATATATATAATTTATTTATTAATTAGTCAATGGAATAATAGGAATGTTGGCTTATCCATGCACATCAATATAATCAATAAAGAATTGTCTGTAATATTTCATCAAAAACACTCACATCTCCTCTCTGATGATGTGTATAGTGGCTCGAGGGCTGGGCAATAAGGTTGTCCAATGGCCATGAGATTCAGTTCCACCCTGCAGAAGAAATATTGGATATTCCACCCCTTCCTTTTTGTGGTAAAAATCAACATTGCACAAACAATTTAAATGGATTGAGCATAACTTGTATTTCACCCAGAGTATAGCTTTACATTAAATCATTTTCATTTGTTTGTTGCTCTTCAGGTCTCAAGTTACTCCTCATTTAAACATTTCATTTTGTAAATCCATAATCATAGACATTTACTCAACCAGAACGAGAATAGTTTTATTGAAATATGAAATACAAGTCACAACCAATTAGCCGCATGCAATTTGAAGAGATCTTGTATCCTTAAACGCCAGGCCATTGGCAGATGCGTGGAGTGTGTAAGCACTGGCTCCACGCACTGTCCACCCACCGTATTCCGTAGAGAAGCTCTGTCCATGTCTGGTGGTTTGGATTCAACCACTGTCATTTCAGTGGAATTTCCCGGCTTTAGAGTTCAGCTGAGTTTTCTCACAGATTTGCACTTGCTTGTAAATGTTTGGACTGGGGAGGTGGCAGTGCGGTCGGCGATGCGTCCTTCTGTCAGTGCTTTAATAACAGTGGGTAATGTGAGACACCAGGATCCTTTTATATTGTTCTCTATATTGTTCATTTATGTTCCCAGTAACACAGGAAAAATAATGTCCTGGCAGCACAATATGGCCACCTTTTCTACATTTCTAACATCAAATTGCCTTTCAAGGGTTTGGAGTCCGTTGGGTTTTTAAATGTTTTTGAAAGAAGTATCCTGTACTCGCCATGGTTACAATTTAAAATAACTTTTCTATCGTAATTTATTCCTGTTTTGGCAAAGCTAAATTTTCAGCATCATTACTCCAGTCTTCAGTCCAATGATCATGAAATTATTCAGAAATCATTCTAATATGCTGATTTGCTGTTCAAGAAATATTTCTTATCAATGTTAAAAACAGGTAATTTTTGTGGAAACCATAATTTTTTTTCCAGGATTCTTTGATGAATAGTAAATTCAAAATAAGAAGGTTTATTTTTAACATTTTAAATGTTTTTAATGGCAATTTGTTGAGTCCTTGCTGAATAAGACTATGAAATAATAATGTATGTATTAGATATGCACTGATAAGTTCAAAGGTGTTTAACAGCCAGTGCAAATCTTGCTGGCAAGCAGTTTTTAGTTGAATTGACATCACAGTTATTTTTAGTATTTTTTTATTTGCTTTTCTCCCTGCCTCATATGAGACATTTCTTGAATTACATAAGAAGCACTATTGCTGTACTATTACTGTATTACCGTGTCTTACCGTGTTTTCTATGGCATCCACTGTATAACGCTCTTAGAGCACATATAATTTTACACAAGCCTATGCTGTCCGGAGGTAGTTTTTTTTTGTTGTTTTTTTTGTCTACTGAAATTTCTTGGAAGGATATTTCATCAGCAGAACAATCCAAAACACATTAAACAGCACAACCCACTGAAGAGATTTAAACAATAAAGGGCGTTTCGATGTCATAACAGATCGCTGTAGTCTCAGTCCAGCGGCAGCGCAGAGTGAAAATTGTCTCTTCCACTTCAAATCAAGTTGAAAAAACATGCATGCAAAAACAAGAGACAATGGAGGCAGTGCTTCTTAAAAAAAATACAAAAATAAAACAATGCAAACATTACAAAATATTTTAAATGTACAGTGCACCCCCCCCCCCCAATTCTACAAACAATACCCCATAATGACAACGTGAATGAAGTTTGTTTGAAATATTTGTACATTAATTACAAATTAAAAATCACATAAGCATTCACAGCCTTTGCCATGACACTTAAAATTGAGCTCAGGTGCATCCTGTTTCCACAGATCATCCGTGAGATGTTTTTACAACTTGATTGGAGTCCACCTGTGGTAAATTCAATTGACTGGACATCATTTGGAAAGGTACACACCTGTCTATATAAGGTGCTTCAGTTAAAAGTGCATGTCAGAGCACAAACCAAGAAGTCCAAGGAATTTTCTGTAGACCTCTGAGAGAGTATTGTATTGAGGCACAGATCTGGGGAAGGGTATAGAACAATTTCTACATTGATGGTCCCAATGAGCACAGTGGCCTCCATCATCCATAAATGGAAGAAGTTTGGAACTAGGTTTCTAGAGCAGACTGCCCGGCCAAACTAAGCGATCGTGGGAGAAGGGCCCCAGTCAGTGAGGTGACCCAAGAACCCAATGGTCACTCTGACAGAGCTCCAGTATTTCTCTGAAGAGAGGAGAATCTCTGCATCACTCCACCAGTCAGGCCTATATGGTATAGTGGCCAGATGGAAGCCACTCCTCAGTAAAAGGCACATGACAGACCGCCTGTAATTTGCCAAAAGGCACCCGTAGGACTCTCAGACCATGAGAAACAAAATACTCTGGTCTGCTGAAACAAAGATTGAACTCTTTGTCCTGAATGGCAAGCATCATGTCTGAGGAAACCAGGCACCACTCATCACCTGGCCAATACCACCCCTAGAGTGAAGCATGGTGGTGGCAGCATCATGCTGTGGGGATGTTTTTAAGCGGAAGTTATTGGGAGACTAGTCAGGATTGAGGAAAATAAGAATGCAGCAATGAACAGATACATTTTGATGAAAACCTGCTCTGGACCTCAGACTGGAGCAAAGGTTCATCTTCCAACAGGACAATGACCCTAAGCACACAGCAAAGATGACAAAGGAATGGCTACAGGACAACTCTGTGAATGTCCTTGAGTGGCCCAGCCAGAGCAGACTTGAACACGATTGAACATCTCTTGAGAGGTCCTGCAAAGAAGAATGGAAGAAACGGCCCAAAAATAGGTGTGCCAAGCTTATAGTGTCACACTTAAAGAGGCTTGGGGCTGTAATTGGTGCCAAAGGGGCTTCACCAAAGTATTGAGCAAAGGCTGTGAATACATATGGACATTAATTAAATTTGCTAAGATTCCAAACAAACTTCTTTCACATTGTCATAGGGGGGTATTGTTTGTAGAACTGAGGTAAAAAATAATAATAATTCAATCCATTTTGGAATAGGGCTGTAACATAACAAAATGTAGAAAAAATAAAGTGCTCGAAATACTTTCCTGATGCACTGTAAGTAAGCAGCTCACCCACTATCACTGCATTGTCACATCAAAATTAAACTTGTAATGGCCTGAAAGCATGACTATGGGGAGGTTGAGCAATCAGCTTGGGGAAATTAAATGTACATCGTTGTGTCTCTGGCCAATGTTTAGCAAGGTTGATGACTGCTGATCTAAAAATAAGATGATTATGAAAAAGAACAGTTGAACTTTAGCTCCCAAATAAAACATTGTTTAGCTTATTACTGCCTTTAGGTATTAACTTGAAATAAATAAAAACACAAACTTGATTAGATTTATACTTGATTTTAATAAACAGAAAAATTAATAAATAGAATTGCATCAGAATTACATATAACCAACTTGACTTTACAAAGAATATTTGACAGCAAATTTAACTATCTCTCGGCAGACAGGCGCCTTTTTTTTACATTCAGTGTTATAGCAATGCTGTTTGATGTGAGTAATGCTTTATAAGAGCATCATGACCGATTCTGAAACGGATATTTTAGATTGAATAAAATAACTGTCTGGGATTTGTCACAGCAGTTTAAACATATAGGCTAGTCACTGAAAATTTCACATAATGAATACTTGCATGTTGACATGTAATAAATGGCTTTCATTGAATAGAGAACAGAAAACTGTAAATGTGAAAATTAGAAGAACATAGAAATGCAGTTATTGTTGGCTCTTATATAGATTAATAGTTCTTTATTACTTTATTGTGCGCTGATTTCACAAATTCTTGAACCTTGCCATTTCTGCATCACATTGTTGGCTCTTATGATAAATTAATTGTGTGATTGTTTCTCATTTTTAGCTCTCTCTCTCTCACACAATAAAAGTATCTGATGTATACATAAATGTAAATTTGGTATTTATTCCTCCCTTCAAGTCCATGTGTCTCCTCATTCATTATTTTATGCCCTGTAATGAGAGCTGGATAGTGCTGCTAGTTTAGCCTAAATCATTTCTTTGAATTCACTTCAAAGATTTCTGGCTTGTTGAAAATGGCAGAGTTGAAAATGACACAATACTTTCTAAACCTTAACATCACAGTTAATTATGTTTTTTTCCCTCTGTTCAGTTAACAGCTGCCTGGCACCTGCTGCGAACTAATAAATTAGAGCAGATTCAAAGCAGATTCGTTGGTCACCTTTTCATACCCGTTCTCTAGACAATAAACATGCCAGCCACAAGTTTATCCCACAGTTTACACATTACACAGCATAATAAAAAATGAAACAAGGCATAGGCTATATGAAAATAACTTGCATTTGTTCAATGCATCTGTCGCATGGCACATTTTATATGATAATAATGTTTGTTCTAGCATAGAAATGCTCTGAAAATAAAGACAGAAGTATTTATTGCTAAATACGTTCTCCTTTCCTAGTATTACACAGCTATCTTTAGCAATCTGTGGTTATATTAAAAAGAAAAAAAAACATTCTTAAATTAAGTCATATTGTTCTCAGTCTTGAATTTGTAACATTATCACTTTGTAATTTCCTTTAAAACTTACCATAGTTTGTTTTTAAGACCATTATTGGCAGGTCATTTCATTCAGCATCATTCTTAAAATATATGATGAGAAAATGGTACGAAGCTGATTACAAAAAAGTTTGGACACTGTACAACTTGTGAATAAAAAAGAAATGCAATAATTTACAAATCCCATAAACTTGTATTTTATTCACAATAGAATATAGATAACATATCAAATGTTAAAAGTGAGACATTTTAAAATAGCATGCCAAATATTGGCTCATTTTGGATTTCATGAGAGATACTAATTCCAAAATGTTGTGACAGGGAGCAATAAGAGGCCGGGCAAATTAAATGTACATATAAGGAACAGCTGGAGGACCAATTTGCAACTTATTAGGTCATTTGGCAAAATGATTGGGTATAAAAAGAGCCTCTCAGTGCGGTGGCGAAAAATAGTGGCGCAATATCAGAAAGGAGTTTCTCAGAGAAAAATTGCAAAGAGTTTAAAGTTGTCATCATCTACAGTGCATAATATCATCCAAAGATTTAGAGAATCTGGAACAATATCTGTGCATAAGGGTAAAGGCCAGAAAACCACACTCAATACCCATGATTTTCTGGCCCTTACACGGCACTGCATAACATACAGGAATGCTACTGTAATGGAAATCACAACATGGGCTCAGGAATACTTCTAGAAAACATTGTCGGTGAACACAATCCACCATGCCATTCGCTGTTGCTGCATGGCTAAAACTCTAGGTCAAAAAAGAAGCCATATCTGAACATGATCCAGAAGCGCAGGCGTTTTCTCTAGGCCAAAGCTTATTTCAAATGGACTGTGGCAAAGTGGAAAACTTTTCTGTGAGACTAATCAAAATTTGAAGTTCTTTTTGAAAACTGGGACGCCATGTCATCTGGACTAAAGAGGACAAGGACAACCCAAGTTGTTATTAGCGCTCAGAAACCTGCATCTTGATGGTATGGGGTTGCATGAGTGCATGGCATGGGCAGTTTAACCATCTGGAAAAGCATCATCAATGCTGAAAGGTACATTCAAGTTTTAGAACAACATTTGCTCCCATGCATACATTGTCTCTTTAAGGGAAGACCTTTTCCAACATGACAATGCCAACATCATGGCTGCGTAGAAGAAGGATCCGGGTACTGAATGGCCAGTCTGCAGTCCAGATCTTTCACCCATAGAAAACATTAGGCGTGTCATAAAGAGAAGATGCGACAAAGAAGACCTAATACAGTTGAGCAACTAGAAACCTGTATTAGTTAAGAATGAGACAACATTCCTATTCCTAAAGTTGAGCAACTTCCCCAGACGTTGCAGACTGTTATAAAATGAAGAGGCGATGCCACACAGTGGTAAACATGGCCTTGTCACAACTTTTTTAGATGTGTTTTTGATGTCATGAAATTTGAAATCAACTTATTTTCTAAATATATAATAAATTATTTTCTAAATATATAATAAAATTATATATTTTCTCAGTTTAAACATTTGATATGTCATCTATGTTGTATTCTGAATAAAATATTGAAATTTGAAAACTTCCGCGTTACATTCTGTTTTTATTCACAATTTATACAGCTAGTGTCCCAACTTTTTTGGAATCGGGTTTGTATATAGCATATGCTGGTTATGTATGTTTTGAAGCATGGCAGCTGGTTTGAGCTGGTTTAAGCTGGTCAAGTGCTGGTTCTAAGAAAGTAGCTTCAGCTCAGGGCCAGCTTAAACCAGCTAAAACCAGCTGCCATGCTTCAAAAAAACAACGTTATTTAAATATTATTGAATGTCTTGTATAAAACTAAATTTATAGCTAGAATTGAGTTAAATCATCCTTCACCTAACACTTATAAATAATTTTAAAGACCTCTGGTAAAGCCTGAACAGAACTGAACGACTTCAAGTGACATGGTGATTCTCCATTTAGTTTTGTAGGGATGAGAGCGTAATGGACAAAAACACATTAGTGAAGCTCTACTTGAGAAAACAGTCTGATAAAAAGGATTATTGAGAGCAAAAGGTGAAAATGATGTGTGCACAGGGAATCTTATTAGGCCAATTACACTGAATCAATCCATTAGTCATGCTGTGATGTAACTTGCGTGTTCTCATGAGTATGTAGAGGTTCTTATTATTTTATTGTGCTAGATTATTTTCTTTATTTTCTGTGGGTAACCGACCACATTTGTGCAATGAACCATGGAATTTTCTACTACTTTTCTAAATATGTGTCATAAATTTGATACGTGTTATTTATTGTTCTTTAATTTGAGTTTTTTTTTTATTATTTGTAATGAATTATGATCTAATTCTGAGTTGTTGTTGTTGTCGTCGTTATCACAGGTTTAGTATGTATGATATATTTTATATTTATGATTCACTGAAAGACTTATTCTGCAAGAGAAAACCACTCTGACACATTGCTACATATGTTTCCATTTAAATGATGGATAAGCATGCTTGTAAGAGTGAGTAATAAACTTGTGATATTGTATCTAAATGTTTATCCTCATTTATAATAGTATTAATATACAATGTGGAAAAAGGATTTTACATAGCCCTTTTAATGTGTTTAGTCAAAGCAGTAGTGTGGCGCCGTGCCCATGAGGACTCATTAGGGCCCAAGCCCTGAAAGGGCGCAGAGCCCTATTGTTCTTCTAAGGATTTTTTTTTTTAGGGCCCAAGCCCTGAAAGGGCGAAGAGCCCTATTGTTCTTCTAAGGATTATTATTATTAGGGCCCAAGCCCTGAAAGGGCGCAGAGCCCTATTGTTCTTCTAAGGACAATTTAGCTTTTTCGACTATTCGGGCACTTTCGGGGCCCTTATCATGCTCGAAAACTCTTGAAACTTTGCACACACATTGGAATCTGGGGCCATCAGGGCCGGGCTGAGGCTGGTACCTGGGCGTGGCAGGGGGGCTCGACAGCGCCCCCTAAAGTGGGGTCTGAAAACATGGTCTATAAATCAAACACACTTGCACGCACATGTATGAAACTCGGTACACATATAGAGCTCATGGGGCCGAACAACTTTCGTGCTCTAAGTTATGTGTCAGCCCAACAGGAAGTGAGCTATTATGGGTTGTTCGGAAAACGCAAGCTCTGGAATTTGCGATACTCCTCCTAGACGATTCACCCAATCAGCACCAAACTCGGTCAGCATGAAGTCAAGACACTGAGGATGCTAAATTGCAAGCAACTTTTTGATATCTCAAACGGTTAGGCTGTGGCGAGGAGGCGAATTTATGGCGAGAAAAGGGAAACAGGAAGTGTGTTATAACATCTGCATTCATTAATTCATTTTGATGAAACTTCAGCTGTGTGTTCGTTGTAAGAGGCTGATCACATGGATATGACTTTTGTGAGTCAAAGTTATAGCGCCACCAACTGGCAGCAGGAAGTGTGTCACTTTCAAAATGCTTTGAAATCACCATCTTATTTTTACCCGATTTACTTCAAACTTCATCAGTATAATGTCAAAACATAGCAGATATAAAGCTGGTAAGCACTTCCTGATATTGTATATACTGTTGCCACGGCAACACATCAAACTATAACATTCTTTTTCGCTCCTTTTGAGATTCTTAAAATGCTTCAAATTACATGAAACTCAACACACACATCAGACATGCTGTCCAGTAGATATGGGCAAAGACTTAAAAACGGGCATGGTGGAGGAGCTCAGTAGCGCCATCTTTTAACAAAAGTAATGCAATCTTTTGTCAAAAGTGGGGGGGTTAGTTTTATCTTCAGTCACCAAACTCTGTATATATATTGTTCTCTTTGAGCCGAACAACTTTCTAATTTACAGTCATTAGCTCCGACGAACAGGAACTCAGATATTTAAGGCTTAAGGTGTGAGGACCTTATTGTAATTGCTAAAACCATCATTTTTCTTTTCCCAAATGAATTACATTTTTGATGGCCTAAACACACATGAAAACTCATGAAACTTTGCACACGCATCAGAAGTGGTGAAAACATACATCTGAAATGGGTTTCAGAATTAGGTGTGGCAAAATGGTTCGATAGCGCCACCTACAAAATTTAAATTAAGCATCATTCGCGCTACGTTTCATGTATGAGTATGAAAATTCAGTAGACGCATTCAGCAGCCCAATACCTACAAAAAAGACCCAAGGCGCCAAATCTGAAAAACCAACAGGAAGTGAGATATTTTGAATTTTCTTTGGTAAATTGGTGCAGTTTTTGCCATTGCCAGACGTTGTATTTTAACAAACTCCTCCTAGAGATTTAATCATATCAACATCATATCTGCACAGTCTAATCTAAAGGCCTTTGTGGCGTTAAATTGGGAAGATCTTGAGTTTTCCCTGAAGGGTGTGTCTGTGGCGGCCTCACAAATGTTGATGTTTCGCCATGACACAGGAATTTGTTGTGCCTCAGGCATACAATGTCCGATCTGCCTCAAACTTCACATGTTTGACAAGAGTCCTGGCCTGAAGACATCTACATTCCAATATTCAGTCAAAGTTATAGCGCCACCAACTGGCAGCAGGATGTGTCACTTTTTGAAAAAAAATTAAATCACTGTCTTACTTTCACCCGATTTACTTCAAACTTCATCAGTATAATGTGAAAACATGACAGATATAGACATACGAATGGATTCCTGATATTTTATAAACTGTTGCTATGGCAAAGTGTCATTTTAATTATTTTTTGGGGCGTTTTTGAGACTTAGCATGCTTGAAATTGTGTGTGTGTGTGTGTTTGTGTTTGTGTGTGTGTGTGTGTGTGTGTGTGTGTGTGTGTGTGTGTGCGCGTGCGCGTGCGCGTGTTTTCTATACATGGGCTTTACAGAAGGTCATTCTGTTTTTGAAAAGACACGTCTTAAAATTAATTATTTACTGATAAAAATCAAATTGATTTAAAAAGTAAATTTCACATGATTTTCTAGTTTATAAGTTGTCTGGGTATCACCAGACCAAGCTCAATTTAAGATTTGATCAATGAGCATTATTTGAATGACTCTGTATGCAATTGGATAGTCAACTAAACAGACTACTAAACTCGCCAATAGTGTGCCAGGTGAATAAGTTAGTCTGTGATTTGTTCCCGCAAAAGTGTAACAGAAGCAGTAGAAATGAATGTACAGGTTTTCAGACTGTGTTGCAGGGCGAAGTCAAATCGCTGGCAGATCAGGCTGGGTTTACCCAGTCAGTCTAAGTAAATTTTATAATAAAGTTTATAATAAACTTCCATAAAATTTAGACGCGCATCTTACTCTTACCTGACACTAATATTAAAATCATTGCTGCAGTTTCTGTGATTTGGCTCCAATTGGTAATTTTGTAATTAACATTTTTTTTATTGGATGCTACAAATATTGAAATGAAAGCATGCTTAATTGCATAAGATTGTAAATAGCTAAGGTAGGTCAAAAACACATGTAGAGAAGTGTTAGGATAATACAATATCACCATTCGGACGGTATTCTGCGCTCATTTAAAATTGATGTGACATCATCTGACATGAAACTGATTCATTAAATTGAATTGATCTCATAGATGTGACTGTTGTGGTTCGTAGTCATAGCAGCACCAACTGCTGCAGTTAATGTGGTGAATCCATTTTCATTTGTAGGGCACTAACAATATAGTTTTATATAATTCGTTTAACAATTGTGTTAATACAATAAAAAGACCATGAATTAAATACTGGCCTTCTGGACTTACAAAATTTTGAGCTGCAAAAGATAACTTTGCAGATATTTGAAAATTACCTATTATATCATATTACATTAGAATTCATCTATATTTAAATTACATCATGGGTGTGGCTTGTGGTCATAGCGGCACCAGATGCTGCGGTAAATGTGGCATATTTGAGCGATTTTAAAATACTCTCCTGTTTAAATGCATATTGCCTGTCTTGCACAATTTGCCTGAAGCCACCGGGGTGGTGGTTCCACCGGCTTGGGCCCGTCATCGCTGCTCGCAGCTTTAATTTATTATTATTTTTTTTACCGACTATTTGGGCATTTTTGGGGCCTTTCCCATGCTCGAAAACTCTTGAAACTTTGCACACGCATCAGAATGCGCGGCCATCAGGGCCGGGCTAAGGCTGGGACCCGGGCGTGGCAAGGAGGCTCGACAGCGCCCCCTAAAGTGGGGTCTGAAAACGGGGTCTATAAATCAAACACACTTGCACGTACATATATGAAACTCGGTACACATATGGAGCTCATCGGGCCGAACAACTTTCGTGCTCTAAGTTATGCGTCAGCCCAACAGGAAGTGAGCTATTATGGGTTGTTCGGAAAACGCATGCTGTGGAATTTGCGATACTCCTCCTAGACGATTGACCCGATCAGCACCAAACTCGGTCAGCCTAAAGTCAAGACACTGAGGATGCTAAATTGCGAGCAACTTTTTGATATCTCAAACGGTTTGGCCGTGGCGAAGAGACAAATTTATGGCGAGAAAAGGGAAACAGGAAGTGTGTTATAACTTTTGCATACATTAATTCATTTTGATGAAACTTCAGCTGTGTGTTCGTTGTAAGAGGACGATCACATGGATATGACTTTTGTGAGTCAAAGTTATAGCGCCACCAACTGGCAGCAGGAAGTGTGTCACTTTCAAAATTGCTTTAAATCCCCATCTTATTTTCACCCGATTTACTTCAAACTTCATCAGTATTATGTCAAAACATGGCAGATATAGACATATAAATGGATTCCTGATTCTAGAAAAACTGTTGTCATGGCAACGTGTCAAAGTCTAATAATCTTTTTTGGTGTTTTTGAGACTCTTCACATGCTTGAAATTGCATGAAACTCAACACACACATCAGACATGCTGTCCAGAAGATGCAAGCAAAGATTCAGAAACGGGCGTGGTAGAGGGGCTCCGTAGCGCCATCTTTTGTCCAAAGTGGGGGGTTAGTTTTATCTACATTCACCAAACTCGGTATATATATTGTACATTTCGAGCCGGACAACTTTCTAATTTACAGTCATTAGCTCTGACCAACAGGAAGTCAGATAATTTGGTTGGAAGATAACAAGAAGTCGAAAGCGAGCACTGAGTTTTTACCTTCTCCTCAAAAGCGATTCATTCAATCTCCTCCAAACTCGGACAACATAAAGTAAATATACAGAAGATGCTAAAATGCGAACGGTTATTGGATATCTCAAACGGTGTTCCCGTAGCAAAAGCCTAAAAAAGATAAAATAAGCACACAAGTGCCTGGTTCATTAATAAGGCTATACTCCCACCTGCTGGTTATTCTATATAGCACACAGTTTTTTTTGTTTTTTTTTCAACACTTATGCTCTCACTTAAATGACCAGTAGAGGGCAATATTGTATAAGTTTTCAAGCAAAAAACCTTGCCTCTGTGTGTGTGTGTGAATGGTTTTCTAGCCTGGTGGGGACTTAAACCTGAATGCACACAGACTCATGGGGACTTCCCAATGGGTACAAAAGCTTATAAATCAGACAGAATGAGTTATTTTGAAAATGTAAAAATGCAGAAAGTTTTGTGTGATGGGCAGGGGCAGTGTAGGAGGACAGAATATGGTTTGTACAGCATAAAAACCATTATGTCTATGGTGAGTCCCCAAATAGATAGTGAACCAGACATGAGTGTGTGTGTGTGTGTGTGTGTGTGTGTGTGTGTGTGTGGGGTGGGGTGGGGGGGTGGGGGGGATGGGCTGAACTGATAAGAGTTGCCTGCAGCATACTTTAGCATTACTAGTGTGTGTGTGTGTGTGTGTGTGTGTGTGTGTGTGTGTGTGTGTGTGTGTGTGTGTGTGTGTGTGTGTGTGTGTGTGTGTGTGTGTGTGTGTGAGAGAGAGAGCCACTCTTCTGTCTGAAAAGATTACCTCTCAATGCTGTGCTTTGGCCTGCATTAAAGGATTAAACATATTATTCTGGGTTTGAATAAAAAAAATCATGTATAAAACCAGTTTATTTGTAGGGCATTGACAATATTGTTTTATATAATTAGTTAAATAATTGTGTTAATACCAATAATTATTAATAAAAATATATAAATATAAAAAAACATTACTAACAAAAGAAAAAACACATTTAATTGTCTTTAAAAAGAAAAGGAAAAAATAAGTAGTGTGTGTAACTTAAAAATGAGAAGAATAATGCCTTTTGTTTAAGGACAAAAATGAGAACCAATGAGCTACCGGCATATAGAATAACCAGAAGGTGAGAGTGTAGCCTTATTTGGTAACCAGGTTGGATATGTCCTAGGAACACTGTTTTGAAGATAAAACTATTGTTGTTATTGCAAAACAGTGAAATAAAAACAATGATCTCTCACTGTTTAGATTTTGTGTCTGTCATTCCCCTTCCCCCTCACTCTCCCTCTCTCAGGATCACTCTATATGTGTGTGTGTGTGTGTGTGTGTGTGTGTGTGTGTGTGTGTGTGTGTGTGTGTGTGTGTGTGTGTGTGTGTGTGTGTGTGTGTGTGTGTGTGTGGAGGGGGTCTCTCTCACTCTGTGTGTCGCCTTGTTTCTTGTTTTTCATAATTTAACCATTTCATATCATAGGCTATCAGCAATATCTATCACTTTATTGTGAAAAATAAGTTTTAAAAAATGTATTATATATATATTGAGCTGCAAAAAATACATTTGCACATAATTGAAAGTGATGTCCTAATACTTTTAATTGTTTTCTATAACATGGGCTTTAAAGAAAGTCATGCGCTGTGTTTGCAAAGATCATGTATGACACCTCTTTAAACTAATTATTTATTGATAAAATTCAAATGGATAAAAAAAAAAAATTCACATGATCTTATAAAAGTGGCTGTTTATAATAAACTTCCATAAATTTTATGCACGCATATTACTCTTACCTGACACTGATATTAAAATCATTGTTGCGGTCTCTGTGATTTGGCTTAATTTATTTTTAAGAGAAGTGTAAGGATAATACAACTTCAGCATTTGGACAGTATTCTGCACTCATTTGAAATTGACATTTGACATCACCTGACATAAAATTAAAGAATAAAATGTAATTGATCTCAGAGATGTGAGTGTTGTGGTTCCTGGTCATAGCAGCACCAGTTGCTGCAGTTAATGAGGTGAATTCAAATGAATTTGACATAGTCCCATTATTTATTTTTTTCCCATATTAAATGCCTATTGCATGCTGTGCACAGTTAAGCTGATGCCACCGGGGTGGCGGTGCCCCCGGCTTGGGCCCGTCATCGCTGCTCGCAGCTTTAATTTATTATTATTTTTTTTACCGACTATTTGGGCATTTTTGAGGCCCTTCCCATGCTCGAAAACTCTTGAAACTTTGCACACGCATCAGAATGCGCGGCCATCAGGGCCGGGCTGAGGCTGGGACCCGGGCGTGGCAGGGGGGCTCAACAGCGCCCCCTAAAGTGGGCTCTGAAAACGGGGTCTATAAATCAAACACACTTGCACGTACATATATGAAACTCGGTACACATATAGAGCTCATCGGGCCGAACAACTTTCGTGCTCTAACTTATGCGTCAGCCCAACAGGAAGTGAGCTATTATGAGTTGTTCGGAAAACGCATGCTCTGAAATTTGCGATACTCCTCCTAGACGATTCACCCGATCAGCACCAAACTCGGTCTGCATGAAGTCAAGACACTGAGGATGCCAAATTGCGAGCAACTTTTTGATATCTCAAACGGTTAGGCCGTGGCGAAGAGACAAATTTATGGCGAGAAAAAGGAAACAGGAAGTGAGTTATAACTTTTGCATACATTAATTCATTTTGATGAAACTTCAGCTGTGTGTTCGTTGTAAGAGGCCGATCACATGGATATGACTTTTGTGAGACAAAGTTATAGCGCCACCAACTGGCAGCAGGAAGTGTGTCACTTTCAAAATTGCTTTAAATCCCCATCTTATTTTCACCCGATTTACTTCAAACTTCATCAGTATTATGTCAAAACATAGCAGATATAGACATATGAATGGATTCCTGATTCTAGAAAAACTGTTGTCATGGCAACGTGTCAAAGTCTAATAATCTTTTTTGGTGTTTTTGAGACTCTTCACATGCTTGAAATTGCATGAAACTCAACACACACATCAGACATGCTGTCCAGAAGATGCAAGCAAAGATTCAGAAACGGGCGTGGTAGAGGGGCTCAGTAGCGCCATCTTTTGTCCAAAGTGTGTGGGTTAGTTTTATGTACATTCACCAAACTCGGTATATATATTGTACATTTCGAGCCGGACAACTTTCTAATTTACAGTCATTAGCTGTGACCAACAGGGAATCAGATAATCTGGTTTCAATCTTAATAAATCATAAAAACAAGCGCTGAGTTTTTACCTTCTCCTCAAAAGCGATTCATTCAATCTCCTCCAAACTCGGACAACATGAAGTAAATATACAGAAGATGCTAAAATGTGAACGGTTATTGGATATCTCAAACGGTTTTCCCTTAGTAAAAGCCTAAAAAAGACAAAATAAGCACACAAGTGCCTGGTTCATAAATAAGGCTATACTCCCACCTGCTGGTTATTCTATATAATCACACTGTTTTTTTTTTGTTGTTGTTTTTTCAACACTTATGCTCTCACTTAAATGACCAGTAGAGGGCAATATTGTATAAGTTTTCAAGCAAAAAACCTTGCCTCTGTGTGTGTGTGTGAATGGTTTTCTAGCCTGCTGGAGACTTAAACCTGAATGCACACAGACTCATGGGGACTTCCCAATGGGTACAAAAGCTTATAAATCAAACAGAATGAGTTCTTTTGAAAAGGTGAAAATGCAGAAAGTTGTGTGATGGGAAGGTTTTGGGGTAGGAGCAGTGTAGGAGGACAGAATATATGGTTTGTACAGCATAAAAACCATTACGTCTATGCTGAGTCCCCAGAAAGATAGCGAACCAGACATGAGTGTGTGTGTGTGTGTGTGTGTGTGTGTGTGTGTGTGTGTGTGGAGGGGGGATGGGCTGCTTTATACCTGCAGCTTACTACAGTGTGTGTGTGTGTGTGTGTGTGTGTGTGTGTGTGTGTGTGTGTGTGTGTGTGTGTGTGTGTGTGTGTGTGTGGGGGTGTGGGCCGGTTTATACTTGCAGCGTTACAGTGTGTGTGTGTGTGTGTATGTGTGAGTCACTTTCTCTCGATGGTAATAATTAAACCGTTACATAACATAGGCTAATACAAATGTAAAAAATAAGTTAAAAAAATAAAAAAATACTTTGAATTAAATACAGGTTTCCTGGACTTACAAAATATTGCCCTGCAAAAGATAACTTTGCACATATTTGAAAATGACCTATTATATCCTATTACATTAGAATTCCTCTATAATTAAATTACATCATAGGTGTGGCTTGAAACTTTTCCCCACCGTTTAGACTTTACTATTATTGTTTTGCTGAAAAATATGTTTAATCTAAATCTCACTTTGCCTCTCTCTCTCTCTCTCTCTCTCTCTCTCTCTCTCTCTCTCTCTCTCTCTCTCTCTCTCTCTCTCTCTCTCTCTCTCTCTCTCTCTCTCTCTCTCTCTCTCTGTGTGTGTGTGTGTTTGTAGGGGGATGGTGCCAGCTTCATTTTGATTGTGAAAAGATTAGCTCATTGCTGTGTGCTTTGGCAAGCATTAAAGGATAAAAAAATATATTATTCTGGGTTACAATAAAATTATAGAACCAGTTAATTTGTAACAATAGAAAAAACACATTTGAGTTTCCTTTTCAAACAATGAAGTTTGTGTAACCTAAAAATAAGCAGATTAATGCCTTTTATTTGTGGACGAAAATGAGAGCAAATGATAGAGAATAACAAGAAGGTGGGAGTATAGCCTTAGTTATGAACCAGCTTGGATATGTCCTTGAGAACACCGTTTTGAAGATAAAACTATTGTTATTGCAAAACAGTGTTTCCAGACAGTGAAAAAAAAAAAAAACTTTCTCCCACTGTTTAGATTATTATTTTTTTGTTTGTTTCAAATCTTGTTTCTTTCGGAATTAGACTCTGCCTCTCTGTCTGTCGTTCCCCTCCCCCCTCCCTCTCCCTCTCTGAGTTTCACTCTGTTTAGGTTGTTTGTGTGTGTGTGTGTGTGTGTGTGTGTGTGTGTGTGTGTGTGTGTGTGTGTGTGTGTGTGTGTGTGTGTGTGTGTGTGTGTGTGTGTGTGTGTGTGTGTGTGTGTGGAGGGGGTCTCACTCTTTGTGTGTATCACCTTGTCTCTTGATTGTCATAATTTAAACCTTCATATCACAAATAACTATCACTTTAGTGTGAAAAATAAGTTTTAAAAAAAATATATATATATACTATATCTTTAATTAAATACTGTCCTTCTGAACTTACAACATTTTGAGCTGCAAAATATACATTTGCACATAATTGAAAGTGACCCATTATATCCTAATACATAAAAAAAAAAAAAAATCTATATTTAAATTTCATAATAGGTGTGGCTTGTGGTCATAGGGGTACCAGCTGCTGTGATACATGTGGCATATTAGAGCAATTTTCAAATATTCTCCTGTTTAAATGCATATTGCCTGTCGTGCACATTCTCAGCGGTATAAAAACATGCTGCATGTTTTAGAGAGGTCGACTTTGACCAGTAAATATGGCATATTCAGATGACTTTGATATCGTTATTTTAAATTTAATTACATTTAAACATTTAAAAGTGGCTGTTTATAATACACTTCCATAAAATGTATGCAGGCATATTCCTCTTACCAGACACTGATATTAAAATAATTTTTGCAGTTTCTGTGATTTGGCTTTATTCTTTATTATTTTTTATTTAAAAAAAATATTGAATGCCAAACATATTGAAATAAAAACAAGCATGCTTTTTGCTGCATAAAATTGGTGAACAATCACAAGCTATGGTAGGTCAAAAACACATAAAGAGAAGTGTAAGGATAATACAACATCAGCATTTGGAAAGTATTCTGCACTCATTTTGAAATTGACATTTGACATCATCTGACATAAAATTAATGAATAAAATGTTATTGATCTCATAGATGTGAGTGTTGTGGTTCCTGATCATAGCAGCACCAGTTGCTGCAGTTAATGAGGTGAATTCAAATGACTTTGACATAGTCCCTTTATTTATTTTTTCCCATATTAAATGCCTATTGCCTGCTGTGCACAGTTAAACTGATGCCACCGGGGTGGCGGTGCCCCCGGCTTGGGCCCGTCATCGCTGCTCGCAGCTTTAATTTTTTTTTGTTATTATTATTATTTATTATTTTTTTACGCGACTATTTGGGCATTTTTGGGGCCCTTCCCATGCTCGAAAACTCTTGAAACTTTGCACACGCATCAGAATGCGCGGCCATCAGGGCCGGGCTGAGGCTGGGACCCGGGCGTGGCAGGGGGGCTCGACAGCGCCCCCTAAAGTGGGGTCTGAAAACGGGGTCTATAAATCAAACACACTTGCACGTACACATATGAAACTCGGTACACATATAGAGCTCATCGGGCCGAACAACTTTCGTGCTCTAAGTTATGCGTCAGCCCAACAGGAAGTGAGCTATTATGGGTTGTTCGGAAAACGCATGCTGTGGAATTTGCGATACTCCTCCTAGACGATTCACCCGATCAGCACCAAACTCGGTCAGCATGAAGTCAAGACACTGAGGATGCTAGATTGCGAGCAACTTTTTGATATCTCAAACGGTTTGGCCGTGGCGAAGAGACGAATTTATGGCGAGAAAAGGCAAACAGGAAGTGTATTATAACTTCTGCATACATTAATTCATTTTGATGAAACTTCAGCTGTGTGTTCGTTGTAAGAGGACGATCACATGGATATGACTTTTGTGAGTCAAAGTTATAGCGCCACCAACTGGCAGCAGGAAGTGTGTCACTTTCAAAAATGCTTTAAATCCCCATCTTATTTTCACCCGATTTACTTCAAACTTCATCAGTATAATGTCAAAACATGGCAGATATAGACATATAAATGGATTCCTGATTCTTGAAATACTGTTGTCATGGCAACGTGTCAAAGTCCAATAATCTTTTTAGGTGTTTTTGAGACACTTAGCATGCTTGAAATTGCATGAAACTCAACACACACATCTGACATGCTGTCCAGAAGATGCAAGCAAAGATTCAGAAACGGGCGTGGTAGAGGGGCTCAGTAGCGCCATCTTTTGTCCAAAGTGGGGGGTTAGTTTTATGTACATTCACCAAACTCGGTATATATATTGTACATTTCGAGCCGGACAACTTTCTAATTTAAAGTCATTAGCTCTGACCAACAGAAAGTCAGATAATTTGGTTGGAAGATAACAAGAAGTCGAAAGCGAGCTCTGAGTTTTTACCTTCTCCTCAAAAGCGATTCATTGAATCTCCTCCAAACTCGGACAACATGAAGTAAATATACAGAAGATGCTAAAATGCGAACGGTTATTGGATATCTCAAACGGTGTTCCCGTAGCAAAAGCCAAAAAAATACAAAATATGGACACAAGTACCTGGTTCATAAATAAGGCTATACTCCCACCTGCTGGTTATTCTATATATCACACTGTTTTTTTTTTTTTTTTTTCAAAACTTATGCTCTCCCTTAAATGACCAGTAGAGGGCAATATTGTATAAGTTTTCAAGCAGAAAAACGTGCCTCTGTTTGTGTGTGTGAATGGTTTTCTAACCTGGTGGGGACTTAAACCTGAATGCACACAGACTCATGGGGACGTCCCAATGGGTACAAAAGCTAATAAATCAGACAGAATGAGTTACTTTGAAAATGTGAAAATGCAGAAAGTTTCCTGTGATGGGCAGAGGCAGTGTAGGACAGAATATATGGTTTGTACAGCATAAAAACCATTATATCTATGCTGAGTCCCCAAAAAGATGGTGAACCAGACATGAGTGTGTGTGTGTGTGTGTGTGTGTGTGTGTGTGTGTGTGTGTGTGTGTGTGTGTGTGTGTGTGTGTGTGTGTGTGTGTCTGTGTGTGTCTGTGTGTGTCTGTGTGTGTGTGTGTGTGTGTTGGGAGGGGGGGGATGGGCTGAGCTTAGCTGATAAGGGTTGCCTGCAGCATACTTCAGCATTACTAGTGTGTGTGTGTGTGTGTGTGTGTGTGTGTGTGTGTGTGTGTGTGTGTGTGTGTGTGTGTGTGTGTGTTATTTTTTCTAGCCTGGTGGGGACTTCAACCTGAATGCACACAGACTCATGGGGACACGTGTCACTGATTTCTACTGTGTGTGTGTGTGTGTGTGTGTGTGTGTGTGTGTGAGCCACTCTTCTGTCTAAAACAATTACCTGTCAATGCTGTGCTTTGGCCTGCATTAAAGGATTAAACATATTATTCTGGGTTTGAATAAAAAAATAAATGTATAAAACCAGTTTATTTGTAGGGCATTGACAATATTGTTTTATATAATTAGTTACCCCCCCCCCCCCTCCTCAGGATCACTCTGTGTGTGTGTGTGTGTGTGTGTGTGTGTGTGTGTGTGTGTGTGTGTGTGTGTGTGTGTGTGTGTGTGTGTGTGTGTGTGTGGAGGGGGTCTCTCTCACTCTGTGTGTCACCTTGTCTCTTGTTTTTTTAATAATTTAACCCTTTCATATCATAGGCTATCACAAATATCTATCACTTTATTGTGAAAAATAAGTAAAAAACTAAAACATATATTATATCTTTAATTAAATACTGGTCTTTTGAACTTACAAAATTTTGAGCTGCAAAAAATACATTTGCACATAATTGAAAGTGATATCCTAATACTTTTAATTGTTTTCTATAACATGGGCTTTAAAGAAGGTCATGTGCTGTGTTTGCAAAGATCACGCATGACACCTCTTTAAACTAATTATTTATTGATAGAATTCAAATGAATAAAAAAATTAAATTTCACATGAATTTATAAAAGTGGCTGTTTATAATAAACTTCCATAAATTTTATGCACGCATATTACTCTTCCCTGACACTGATATTAAAATCATTGTTGTGGTCTCTGTGATTTGGCTTAATTTATTTTTAAGAGAAGTGTAAGGATAATACAACTTCAGCATTTGGACAGTATTCTGCACTCATTTTGAAATTGACATTTGAAATCATCTGACATAAAATTAATGAATAAAATGTAATTGATCTCATAGATGTGAGTGTTGTGGTTCCTGGTCATAGCAGCACCAGTTGCTGCAGTTAATGAGGTGAATTCAAATGACTTTGACATAGTCCCTTTATTTATTTTTTCCCATATTAAATGCCTATTGGCCTGCTGTGCACAGTTAAGCTGATGCCACCGGGGTGGCGGTGCCCCCGGCTTGAGCCCGTCATCGCTGCTCGCAGCTTTAATTTTCACTTAAAATCCCCCTGCCAGTCCAATCATGGCAGCACATCACTGGATCACTTGAGCGGATCGGATGTGTGCGGCGTGTTAAAGTGTGCACAGTAGTTTGACTGTTGGACAGGAGAGACCTTTTGAAGACCATTCCCAACTGTTCCAGGCCTGCTTCTCATTAGCTGAGGGATGTGGTACATTAGAATCTCTGCCTTTGGTACCAGATCTCTGTATCTTCTACTGCCAGAGGTTCCAACTAACTTGTCAGGGCACAAATGTCTCTCTGTTTCTCTGGGCCAGTGTGTCTGAACAACTTGCACACCCAAAGAGAAGCAAAACACACTCCATGACCAAGTTCAATTCAGAGGTCTGAGAGTTTTTTTTTATTGAACCATATTGGCTGCTAATGCATTCTACCATGTCATGAGCAGTGATTCTGACCTCAGTTATCGTGTATGTCACCCCTGCCAAGAGGAACTGCCGTAACAAAGGCATTCTTGTACAGTTAAGACTAGGTTTAAAAGGGAAGTCCACGCTGACTGAGATTCACTATGAAAAATTATTTATTTTCTTTTTAATATGTGAGACCAAGCAGGAACTCCTAAACTGGCTGAAGACTCTGTGATCTCCACCTATTTAATCACTGTCATTGTGAACAGCATAATCCAGCATAAAAGTACTACATTAAAATGATTAAAATCTGTTCATTTTGTAATACTGAGTTGAGCTTATCAGAAGTAATATCATATAGTTTTGCATATTCCAACAGACATTTTAATCATTTACGATTTTCAAATTAGATTTCTTTCTACTCTGTGAGAGAAAATCAGTGACCCACATCTCTTCATTTACAGAAAATATTTACTGTAAGGTGACATGGCAGTGAATTGATGTATTGTCACTTCAGGATTCTAAAATACTAGAAAAAGACCACCATTTGGGGTTGATAAGATTTTTTAAAAATGTTTTTGGAATAAGTCTCTTATGCTCATTGAGGCTACACTGTAAAAAATTTGTGGTGGTTTTTGTTGGTTTAACTTAAAAAAGTAAGTAACCTGGTTGCCTTAAAATTTTGAGTTTATTGAAATTAAAAATTTGAGTTGATACAATGAAGGAAATTAGTTTAATAAATAGAAACTCAAAATATTTTTGTATTTGAACCACATAAAAAATGTGATAAATCATGAAAATAGCACAATTTGGCATGTTTCACTGCGTCATCAGAAATAACACAAAATTACCCAATATGCTTACAAAATCTTTTAATAATCATTTAATAAAGGTTGTCGAATCTCAAAAAATGTTCATTGTATTAACTCAAAATTTTAATTTCAATGAACTCAAATTTTTAAGGCAACCAGGTAACTTTTTTTCTAAATCATTTTTTACATTGTACATTTATTTGATCAAAAATACTGTTAAATATTATTACAGTTTAAAATATTAGTTTTTAAAATGTAATTTATTCCTGTGATGGTAAATCTAAATTTTCAGCATCATTACTCAGTCTTCTGTGTCACAGTTGTGCTGCTTAATTTGTTTTGTGAATACCATTATACTTTTTCAGGGTTGTTTGATTATGACCAGCATTTATTTGAAATAGAAATCTGTTTTAAAGTTATTTTACAGTATTTATCTTTTACTGTCACTTTTGATAAATATAATGCATCTACTGAATGAGAGTAGTCATTTCTTTCTTTTTTAAATTAGTATAATTATTATAATTAATACCCTGTAATTGTTTTACCTTTTGTAGTAAACAGTGATTGGTGAAAGGGCTGAACAGTGCTTTGCATTCTGGAACAGTTTAGAAGATGGAACCACCAAACTCAGCTTTAACATGCACCAGTTCCTCTTAAGGTCTTCCAAAAACTGATAACTAATCTGATATCTCTTATGTGAATTCACTGTCCAAATACGTTCATTTTTCTTTTTTTCTTCAGGCTTGGAAATCAACAGAGGTTCATCACATTAAAAAACATTTGTAGGAGCCCTGAATAATTTCTAAGGTGGACATTTTATGATCCACATTCAAAGAGAAAGTACAGTAACTTAAAGAACATAATGAGACCTGCTGGTCTCAGCCCAGCGGTTTCACAGCTGGAAGGGTGTGACTTTGTTAAACAGTGATGAAAAGTACCTGTCCTCTTTAAACCAAGCGATTCACATGGAAGGTCTGAAGATGTATGGCCTGTCTGAGTCGCCTGTGTCGATAAGAACAGATGATCTCGATTTGGTCTATCCCACAGAAAGAGCCCTTGTGTCGTATTTCAGCGGGGTAAAGAGTGACTCATCCTGCACTCTCTCGGTTGGAGATAACCTATCGCACGTTAGCGACACATTGTCCCCTTCCTTATTCTGCTCTTCCCTGTCCACGCCATCTTTCAGTGCCTTCTCTCCATCCTTCTCTTCCCCTTCCTCCAGCCACTCATCTGGCTCAATGTCAGAGCTATGTTTGACTTCCCCGTCTTTTTCAACTTTCTGCGGTCCACCCGAGGCCCAGGACCTTCTCTACAGTTGCACGCCACAGGAAAAACATCCTCCAGAAGGATGTTTGTATCCTAAGTCTCCTAAGCAAGAACCTGTTGTTGAATTTCATCTTTGCAACAAGAAGCTTTTACACAAGGAAGAACTGCTTCAGTATCTCTGCACTGACTCGGACGCAGCCAAGGAACAAACATTACTGAGTAATGTTCACAGTACTCAGTCAACGGAAGTGTCTGAAGAGCTTCCCACACAGCAGCTGTTCAGGAATGGTTTGGCACTGAGTGGCACGCCTAGAGTTGAGGGAATTAATGGACATCTGAGTGAAGAACAGCCATGTAAATGGATGGATTGCAGGGCTACCTACGAGCAGAAAGAAGAACTGGTGAGACACATAGAGAAAGTTCACATAGATCAGCGAAAAGGGGAGGAATTTACCTGCTTTTGGGCAGGATGTGTCCGTCGGCACAAGCCCTTCAATGCTCGATACAAGCTGCTCATTCACATGAGAGTCCATTCTGGTGAGAAGCCCAACAAATGCATGGTGAGCTCAGTTTTCATTTTTTTGCAGTAGGCTATTCCCCAAAATTCCACAGCAGTTTTAGGAGCAGTCCCAAAATTCCACAAACTTGTGAGATCTTTATCTACATATTAGGAAGACAAGTAAATAATCTCATTCCTTTTTCTTAGTTTTTACACAAAAACACTTTTCCACTGTCAGGCCAAACCGTTTTCATTTCTTAACAGCTCCATTACATGTTTTTCCGGCCCAGCGAGTACAGATATGGTTTCAATTTCCACTGTGGGGCTGATAACAGAGCTCTGTCAAATGCGACAGTGTTGCCACGGCAAGCAACAGTTTACAGACCAAATGAGATGTAAATAGTGACCACGTTATGGAGGATGCTGTGATATTTAATTTCATTATTAACTTCTGTTAACTTCGCTGAAATAGCACACTTGGCCAGCTACAGAGAAACTGGCAGCCAGGCAGCAGACAAGTGATAAATCCTAATACTACCAGCACGGTTAGCCGAGAATGGTTTGTAGTCGTGCCGAACCAAGCTCAAGTGCAAATATAACTGGAACGGCTTCTTAGCGCTCTTAGGACCGTTTGGCCTGATGGTGGAAAAGTATCTAAAATATTGTTTTGACTTCAGTTGAGCTAAAACACATCAACCCTGTTACCAAAGTAATCAATCAAAGATAAAAGATTGAAAATCTGAATTTATACCTACACCCAAACATTTTTGTCCCAAACTAGATCATGTTTATTGCATGTTTATACATACAACTGCATCACAATAGTCAGTGAGTATTTTAAACTATATTTAGATATGTGTGGTAAACTATATTTAGACAGTTGTTGGTAATATAAAAATATATATAAATTATATTTCCTGAGCTGCAAACATAATATTCTGATGTCTTTTTTACCCTCTATGCTTATACAATGTTTTACATCTATTGAATTGTGTCAGACACTAAACTTAGGTGTTGTTTTACTGATACATAGTTTGTATCAATCAGTAAAAATTCAAAAGAATTTCTTTGAAACCATGGCAATTCTTTGAAGTTAGACATGTGATAAAGTAGAAAGACTGACATGTGGACTCAATCTCTCTTTTAGAGACATTTAAATGTCTTTAGGTTAAGACATTTTAGAGTTGATTATAGTTCCTGTACAAATTGACTTTGTTCAAGTTGCTTGAAGACTGATAATATGCAATGATAAATTTAGTCAACTCCTTCCAGGACAACTTTAACGAAGGCTTTTTAACCTAAGAATATGTTTGTATTTATTCATTGCCTGATTGTTCTTTTAAACAAGTGTGACTTGTAAGTACCCTCATGCAATGTGAGGAAACAGCAAAATGTTATATCTCTGTTACCTTATGCTCGGTTACCTGATATTGAATTATAATAAGAAGAATAAGAAGAGAGATTTGCAGAAATATATATATATATAATGCACAAAATATAATACACAGAATACAGTAACTGTCAGCAGTTATATCCATTACATGCTTAAAGATATTATTGTAGGCATGGATAAACTATAATAATTTAATGCTTTAATGAAGCTGTGTTTCATTTCCTTCACAATGAGCCACAAAGGAAATGTGTTTCTTTTTAGTGATATAAGATAGCCATGGGATATTTGATCTATTTGTTGTTTTTATTTTTGTTTTATTTTTCTCTTTAAACTGTGGTTGCCGGAGGACTATCATTGGAACTGTTGTCAGTTTGATCCTGATAGACACATTTAAACTCGATTATTATAAAATGTATTATTTGTGATATTTAATGTACATTTTTAATGTAAACAGCTATTAATATTTAATGAACTGTCATATGGATTTTGTAAAAAAAAAAAAACATCTTTTTAATATTTTTATCAATATCAAACGTATTTTTTTAAAAGAGTATATTATACATTATGCATAAATTGTCTGCTTTAAGACACAGGTGCTTTTTGTCCATTCACATTTGTTCACAAGTGTAATTCACCAAAAGTATATTTAGTTTGGATAAATGTGCCTGCTAAATTAATAAATGTAAAGTCAACTTAATTTAAATGTAATAGTCATACATGCATAGATATAAGGATGCTCAATGAAACCCTGTTCATTTTTCATATAACCTCATCATGACATCACATCAGTGACCGCCAAAATGTGTTTTATAATTTTGCAGAATTGCTCCAACCAAAAGTCTGCATGACTGCGGCTGCCACCTTGAATCAGCTGGGCTTATTACTGACTCCCTCACTGGCCTCTCTCCAACTCAAACATCTTAGCAGAGCCTTGTTCTAACAGGAACCAGCTTTGAATATGTCTGTTTAATAAACTGTGTAGAGTGGCATGTGCAGCTTGTGCGTGGATCTTCAGAACAGGCCTCATGCATGAATTGACAACACAAATCGCACTTATTGCAATTTACAACTAAAGGAACTTTACAGTTTTATGTGGCTTGATATCTATAATTTCCCAACATAATTTTTCAACTTAAAGCAGTTACCCACATCTTTTGAAACCCCCTTGACTTTCTTTATTCTTGCTAGACTGATAACTTGAACATTCAATTCTAATACAATGAAAGTGAATGGTGACCACAGCTCTCAATAAAAATTTTTAATGAATAATGGATTAAATTTCAGTCTTTTCAGAAGAACTTTAACACACAAATATAAGTTGCACAGACTTCTTTCATGATGCTTTAATGTGTTTTTTTTTTTTTGTTGTTGTTTTTTTGTCATTTTGGAGCTTGGCACCCCCCATCCACTTTCATTGAATGAAAGAGAACAGCTTGAACTTTCTTCAGAGGTTCTCCTTTTGTGTTCCATGGAAAAAAGTCATATGTCATATGGGTTTGTTTTCTACAACAGGGTGAGTAAATGATGCCAGGATGTTCATTTTTTGGGAGGACTCTTCCATCCAAACTCTTGCTCCACCCAGAAATGTGCATTTTTGTGAATTTTATATTATATAACTGTCACTGTGGCAAAAACATTTCCTGTTCCAAACCTGGTATCAATGTGAGTTTTTTCTTGGTATCAGACAAAAAATGTCTTGGTCTTTTTTTTTGAGGAGGAGGTGGAATGGTAGTAAGCAACAAATAGTCTCACCAAAACCATCTGCCTTCTGTTTAATATCATCTTCTAATTAATATTAATCCCTGCTTACAGTGCAAAGCATGTTGAGCTCTCCGCCGCTAGAGTATACAGTATAATTTGCATGTCTATTTGTCATACAGTGAACTTGAAAGATTTTAAATTTTTCTTACATTTTTCTTCATATTTACATATGTGTTTGGGTGCTATCTTATAGTTTGAAGGCTGCAATAAGGCATTTTCCCGTCTGGAGAACCTGAAGATCCACCTGCGCAGCCACACCGGAGAGAAGCCCTACATATGTCAGCATCCTGGCTGTCTCAAGGCCTTCAGCAACTCCAGTGATCGAGCCAAACACCAGCGCACACACCTGGACACGGTAAGCATGACCATTCTTATTGCTCTATTAGGTAAAGAAAAAATAACTTTTTAAAAAGTGCACTACAAAAATTTAAACAGTGGGGTTCAAATACTGGGAAGATTTTTTTTGTTTTTTGTTATATACATACATACATACATACATACATACATACAGTATAGGCTATATATACACTATATTGCAAAAGTATTTGGGAGACCCCATTTGTGAAAGATTGGTCACTCTCAGGAGCTCAGTGAACTCAAGTGTGGTACCGTCATAGGTTGTTACCTGTGCAATAAGACCATTTGTCAATGTTCTGACTACTAAATATTCCACAGTCAACTGGTAGTGACCAGTCAACTGGTTCCATGGCCGAGCAGCTGCATCCAAGCCTTACATCACCAAATGCAATGCAAAGCATTAGCAAAGCAAATCACCACTGGACTGTAGAGCAGGAGACGTGCTCTTAGGAGTGACATTTCATGCTTCTCTGTGGATGCCTCTGTGTTTTGGCGGTTGCCAGGAGAATGGTACTCGCCTGACTGCATTGTGCCAAGTGTAAAGTGTGGTGGAGGGGAAATTATGGTTTGGGATGTTTAGGGGTTGGGCCCTTAGTTCCAGTGAGAGGAACTCTTAATGCTTCAGTATACCAAGACATTTTGGACAGTTTCATGCCCCTAACTTTGTGGGAACAGTTAAGGGATGGCCCCTTCTTGTTTCAACACTACAAGTGTGCAAAGAAAGGTCCATAAAGACATGGATGAATGAGTTTGGTGTGGAGGAACTTGATGTGGAGGGGTCTTGACCAACCCCATAGAACACCTTTGGGATGAATAAGAGCGGAGACTGAGAGCACCTAAAGTATTATTAGGAACACCATACTAATACTGTGTTTTGACCCCCTTCTGCCTTCCGAACTGCCTTAATTATACATGGAATTGATTCAACAAGGTGCTGAAAGCATTCTTTAGAAATGTTGGCCCATATTGATAGGATAGCATCTTGCAGTTGATGGAGATTTGTGGGATGCACATTCAGGGCATGAAGCTCCCGTTCCACCACATCCCAAAGATGCTCTATTGGGTTGAGATCTGGGGACTGTGGGGCCATTTTAGTACAGTGACCTCATTGTCATGTTCAAGACACCAATTTAAAATAATTCAAGCTTTCTGATATGGTGCATTATCCAGGAAGTAGCCATCAGAGGATGGGTACATGGTGGTCATAAATGGATGGGCATGGTCAGAAACAATGCTCAGTAGGCTGTGGCATTTAAACGATGCCCAGTTGGCACTAAGGGGCATGGACATTTTTCCAGTCTTCAACTGTCCAATTTTAGTGAGCTTGTGCAAATTGTGTTCTCTTTTTCCTATTTGTAGTGGAGATGAGTGGTACCCGGTGGGGTCTTCTGCTGTTTTAGCCCATCCGCCTCAAGGTTGTGCGTGTTGTGGCTTTACAAATGCTTTGCTGAATACCTTGGTTGTAACGAGTAATTATTTCAGTCAAAGTTGCTCTTCTATCAGCTTGAATCAGTCACTTATTACGTAAACACATAAGATATTCTAAAAGTTCTGTTAATAAACCTCACTGTGTATATATGAAGTTAGGTTTCGCCATGACATTCTTGCCCAGTCTGAAAAGTGCAGGCCTACACCAATAATGAAAACAAACAGGCGAGGAAAGCTTACTTGTCACTTTTTCCAGACATAGTAGTCCCCCAAAATAACAGGGTTTTATTTACACTCAATTCAGAGTAAGGAATTATATTCTGGAACAGTTGAGAGATCTCATTTTACTCTAATGACTTAAGCCACTTCAGTGACTAGCCCTGGCTGCACATCTCTCCCCGCAGCTCTCCCTCATGCCAGTCTCTAAAGCTGTGTTGCAACCAGCTTGCAAGTGATATCTGTTTCCTCACTTACACTTAAGTCAACAGAGCTGATTTATTCTAAATAGCGAGGTTTAATTTGCCAGGTTTTGATGGCAGCTGTAAGACTTCTAATTAAAGAAATGCAAATATTGTAATTTGTCATGTAGATGAGTGGAGCACATCTGTGTAGGTGATTGTTTAGGGCTGTTATCATTGTCAATCTGTAATGTGTTATATTAATGCAGAACATTATCCAATAAAGCATTCATTTTGTCTTCTCACCCTCCATCGCACTCTTTAAATGTGCAGATGAAACACATGATGTAAGAAGTGCATTGCTAGAGACAACATTATTGATTAGTCGGTGCTGGTTTCAGAATTTGTGTAGCACAAGCAAGGTGACGTGTGTGGTTAATATTTAAAGTGGACAGATGCAGAGATGTCATAATATTTACTGAATCGTTTTGTGTGTATCACTCAGCACCTGTGCAACAGCCTCTGGAGGGTTTTTTTTAATATATGTTGTCATGAAGAATCTGAAAACCTTTTTTTCCCGCAGAAAGTCTGTCCTATACTTTGAGATTAGAAGGTTAAGTATTTATACATTTTCATTACAAAGAATATTTTTTAATTTTGCAATTAAAATTAATATAGCTGCGAACAACAAAAAAACAACCTTTTATTTACTAGTTTGGCATATACATAGATTTTTTTCTAAACTCTTATACTTCCCAAGTCTCTTATACTTCCCAAGGCTGCATTTATTTGATGAAATATACAGTAAAAACTGTAATTTTGTAAAATATTACAATTTAAAACAACTTGTTTTCTATCGGAATACATTAAAAATGTGATTTATTCTTGGGATAGCAAAAATGGATTTAAAATGTCATGGGATTTTACCACTCTAGAAATATAATGATTTTTTATGCATTGTTCATAAATAATTAAATTAAGCTTTTGAATTACTTATTTGTCCTTCTCTTCTGCCATGCCTCTTGCTTTATTATTTTATGTAACACTCTTCATAGAAACCGTATGCATGTCAGCTCCCAGGATGCACCAAACGGTACACCGACCCCAGCTCGTTGCGCAAACACGTCAAGGTCCACTCCACTAAATTCCTGCAGGCACAGGACAAGGTAACAGTTTCAAGTATTTGTTTATTTTTTTGTCAGGAAACTCTTGTAACAACCATAACTTAATAACCTAAAAATATGCACACACAAAACATCAAACTAGTTAGATGAACTTAATTACCTGATAAATTATGTCACATTGTTTACTGCATTAACTTCATCTGTAATTGTCATCCCGGAGATCTTTGATGAAAATGCCTATTGTTTTATGGGCTGTTCCTGCTTTCCAAACAAAAGAGAATGAAGGAGATCTTTGTGTATTCCCATGGCTTTGGCATTCTAAACAAGAACACATGTGTTCCCGTAATACAGTTAATAAGCAGTGCAGTGCTATTCCTCAAGAGTCCAGATGTGACATGCAAATAGCAAACATGCTCACCAGTTCCACTGAATGCTCAGATGAATCAACAACAGAATTTTTTTCAGCCTCAAGACTTTGCCACTCTCAGTGTCTCATTTTGCAAAAAAATGAAGGCAAAAAGCAGTTAATGCATTGCATATACGCTGGAACAGGAGAAATTGCCTTTATTTCATTTTTTATTGAATATCTTCCATTTTAAATCAGTTTTGACAGTTTTTGACTTTAGGTGAGCCAAAGTCATGTCACAGGACAGATCCTAGTCTAAAGGCTCCATACTGGCCATGACCTGTTTTTGACATCTAGTGATTGTGTTTCAGATTTGGACATCAGTTCTGTATATTTTATAGATATGTTTCCTTTATCTTGACAGGTCCAGCTACACAGTAAGGTGGAGCAGGAAGTTGTGGATGTGTGCCTTGGCTTGCAGCACCTCCATGGCTCAACTCCTTCAGGACACAGCCCAAACTACAGGTGTCCCACCTCCCTCACTAAGATTCATCAGGAAGGCTTTACTGGTAGGTGTGCTTTTGACTACCAAAGGCCTGAGGAACATTTTTATGCTTGTGCTGTAAAACTGAAGGATGGAAAGTGTGCCTGATAGAAATGACCAGCATGTTGTGTTTTAATGCTGGTCCTGGCATCTTCTTGTCTTGGCATCCTAAATAATTAGCTTCCACAGAAAGACGCCAGTATTTGGTTGGAAATTCATGCTGGTCTTTAGCTGATCTTTTCTGCATGAAAGGCCCCCATAATTTGTGAAAGGCCCCATGTTTTGTTAAATTTTTGAATTGTAATTTTTACATTATAATTCTATGCAGTATTTATTATGATTACCAAAAAGCGTGAGTTTATCAGTGACTAAGTTTTGGACTCTCACCAAAAATTCCCATAATCATTAACACATCTCTTATTTACATTGTGTTTGCACTGTTAGTTATGATGAAAGCATTTGTGAACGTGCAGAAAACAAATTGAAATGACGTTCATGCACTCAACATGTCTGTGATCAGATACAATGCTCATTACTGCAACCTGTAATGCCGCAATCTAAATATAATATCATAAGTCTAAGTATAATGCTATAATAAATACTGTTTAACCTTGAGAGCTGTAATAGTAAAAACATGCTAAAGGTTTTCGAGAGAGTTCCATATGTAAAACTATCTATTTCATATGTAAAGATCAAAGCAATGGGTGTTTACACTCACCTTAAAACAAATCAAAAGAGCTAAAATCAGGGTAGGAAAAATGCCTTTAATTTTTTAATGCTGAAATACTTTAATGCTTGCTGAATATAAGTATTCAGTTCTTTAAAAAAAATAGTACTGACTCCACACTTTTGAAAGCTAGTGTAAAAGAACCGAATAATGCAAGTAAAAGATGACATTGTGTAACTCTGCACACAAGCAGTCTGTATAAATCCAGCCACTATCCATTTTTAACCGGTACACAGGAAAAAAGTTTATATGTGCATGCCATTCAGCATTACAGATGTGTCGAGGGGAGAATGTGCTCAGAGCCCTGTCCACTCCCTTCCTCATTTCCCTATACCCATCATTTACACTGCGTACTATTTCTGACATCAGCTGCTCCGACAAGCTCAAAAGACCAGTGTTTGCGCAGTCACTGGGCTCCCAGCGTGGGCAAACGGCCACCCCACGCATGTCTCTCACACTACAGAATCTTTTCCATTCCAGCTGTTTTCCTTGAGATGCTTGAGATTGATTCAAGAAGATGTCAAGCGCAAGGCTCTTTTAGTCAACACCTGACGTGAAAATCCATGAGGGCAGTCCACACTAATTGCCTTAGACGACTTTTATAAAATATGTGACTGGCAGACAGAAGCCTCGTCTAATTCTGCATAATAAGAAAGAAGAAACTCTGTTTCTCGATTGAAGAATGTCTGTGAAAGATAGTAACATCAACTAGCCAAACTGACTACATTATTAAATTCTGACCAATTAGGAAGAATAAGGTTAGGTTAGGTTAGATAAACTTTATTGTCTGTTCAGTTTCCTGGACAGAAATGCATCTTTGACGCATGACAATGCTTATACATCCACACTGTCACATAGTAAAAATCACATAAAACACATTAATCACTGTAAAAAAACAAAACAAACAAATAGACCAGGTAAATGCCATACCATGACAATATACAAGATAAATTAAACATGAATGTTGTTTACTCTTTTGTTCCTCAAATTTTAAATCGCACAAACTTGTAGTCATTTTTCCAATTAACACAATGAATTTACAACACGTCATGTGATATATTCATGTATTTTACAGTACACATTTGACATTATATGGCTGGATATGATCTCATGTGTCTCTTTTTCCCACAGCAAAATTTTGTTGTTCTATTTTGGAAATTTTGTTTAAGTTTTGAGTTTAGTAGAAATAGAAACAAATGAGACAATATAGAACTATAAAATAGGATGTGGATACCAAGAGCTGTTATGTTCTGATCCTCTGTCTTGTTTATTATCTACGTTTTCATTGCCACCATTTGTGGCTTTATACTTTCTGTATAGTTATCATTTGTTCCGTTGAGTTCTGTCCTCTGTGTATTTAAGCCTTCTGTCTTCCTCAGTTCTTTATTCGATCTTTATATAAAGCCACCCCTGACAGAAAGTAAGACCCCGAGATTGGATTAATATGGCAAACATTGATATGCATATCATCACTTTACACCTCCTCCTGCTGGAGCTGTAGAATCACTCCCTCAAGGACCACACTTTCTCAATCTTGCCTCACTCACTCCCTCAACTACTATTTGTACAAAGGCACGCCTGCCTTTGGATGGCCATTGAGCGAGTTTCGCAGTTTGTGGAATTGGTGCTAGTATAAAACAGTCTGCCTCACGAATGAGGACAGCAGCAGGCCCAGATCTGGAGCTGACTTGGAGCCCGAGCCTGCCACAAAATCTTTTTATGTCCAAGACCCAGAGCTCGACGTGGAGTCTTCACTGAGGGCATTTTAGTGGAGTTTGAGGGTATGTATTAGAGCCCTGCCCACACTCCCACCGCTGAAGTCCAGAAACAGAGCTGGGTTGTTGAGTATTTATTGTATGATGAGCTAGAACAGGAAGTGTTTGCTGTACTGCAGTCGCCGCTGGTCCCATCCAGTTTCAAGTTGTCAAAGTCATCACTAGATAAGACTAATTCGAAATCATCCAAGTCTTCGCTGGTTAAGCCCAGCTCCAAGCCTTCATCATCCAGTACCAAGTCTCCTTTAGGTGGTCCTGGCCAGCCTCCATCTCCCCCCTCCTCACCTCTGCTGTCTCCCTTCAGCCCCTCGGCTCCTCAGTTTTTCAGCTGTGCTGCACAGATCCGCCAGGAACTTCCCAGCCATCAGCGCTACCTTGAGTCATGGATCCCTCAGCTCCGCCTCAAGCATCCAAACCCCGGACTCTAGACCCTGCAGACTCAGGCCCTAGCCTGGCCCTTGTCCGACAGCTTATCACAATTCTCGGCCTGAGTCTGACTGGAGCCCTTTTTCCCTTTTCCTACACTGTTGAAGCCATTAAAATAGTTCAGTTTTGTTTTTAATGTCAAAGTAGATATGTTTTGTTTAGTTCCTTTAGCTAATTTCAAGATGAAAGACTGTAATACATTTACATTTATGCATTTAGCAGACACTTTTATCCAAAGCGACTTCCAACTCAGGAGTACAGAAAGCGATCTGTCATGAAGAGGTGAAGCAATGCAAAAAGTGTCTTAAATACAAAGTTTTGGATATTACTCAGAGTAGCAAAAGCTAGAATAGAGAGGGAAAAGAGAAAAGAGGAAGAAGAGTTGGAATTTTTTTTAGGAGAAAGAGTGGCCTAAGCACTGGTAAGATCGTTTAATCCAATTCGTTTTAATGAAGATGATTGTGTTTTTGAGCATCTGAGACTTATTTTCAGTTTCACTTGCGGCAGTGCTTTACTCATTTGCGCCGATGCGTGTTGCAGTCGTGCTATCATATCTGACTACAACATCATATATAGCCTTTAACATGCTCTCACACGTTTGTTTTTTAACAATTTGCCAGGAGTCAAATTAACATATGTGGTTTAAACCAGTGGTTCTCAAACCTGTCCTGGGGACCCCCAACCAGTGCACATTTTGCATGTCTCCCTCATCTAACACACCTGATTCAAATCATCAGCTCATTAGTAGAGACTGCAAGACTTGTGCTGCGTCCCAATTCGCCTACTTATACTACGTCCTAAAAGTATGTACTCTTTTTGTGAAGAAAAAGTATATACTTTTGAGTGTGTAGCAGAAAAGTATGCAAGCTTCAGGACATACTACTTCGCCATCTTTAACGGACTCTGTCGCTTCGTTACGTGCATCTCGTCACCGTTTAACTGCCCTGTCAATCATCGTCAGATTCGTTACAGTTCAAATCCTCCACATGCAGATTAATCTCCTACCGTACTGGAGAGAAATGTAGCCGCTCATTGATCTGCCATTTGTGGGTCTTTATTGCAGAGACTCTCCTCATGTGTTTGCAGTTTAAATAAAATGATGCATTTAAAAGTTAATGGCCAAACATGTCATTACAAAAGTTCACAATGCTGCTGCAGGTGAAATATAATATAATATAGGGTACCTTTGGAATACTCTTTTCAACATACTATGATTTGGGACATACTAATTCTATTTTCGAATACTATTTAGGATGGATAGTATGCGAATTGGGACGCAGGGTCGAATTGGGTTTGTTTGATGAGGGAACATGCAAAATGTGCAATGGTGAGGGGTCCCTAGGACAGGTTTGAGAACCACTGGTTTAAACAACCAGATGCATTTACACTTGTCCAGTTTCGTCTGAAATGCTTCCCACACCGGCCTTCTGAATTGGTTTATTTGAGTGATTGGATTTAAATCCATCTTGAAAGAATTTCGGAAGGCATTTACTCCTGGCTTTTTCACAATCGGATAGATATTCGATCAGAGAAAATGAATCAAGTGACCAGATGTTAAAAAAGCCATAACTTTTCCAGCTGAGCTGAAGGAACGCTTGCTGCTGGCCTGGGGCCGACTTTCATGTAGTTAAAATTGGCCAGAAGCGGGCCCTAGGGGCATCAGGCTTGGGGTGAAATGCAGGGTCTACTGGACTCCACCTTGGCTCTCCGACTCATCGGCTCCACCATGGACTGCCATCGCTCAAGCTCCACTGGGCAACATCTTCTCTTTGGCTTAACCTTGGTCCATCATCGCTCAGGCTCCGCCTCGGATTTCAGAATCAGCAGCTTTGTCTCAGCCCTCCATCTCTCTTATTCTGCCGGGCTCCTCCTTTTCTCCGGTCTATCCATTGTCCTCACTTCCAACATATCTGCCCCTCTGTCGCACCTCTGCCTGATCCTCCAGGCCTTCGGTGTCACCCTGACACTTTAGCTCTGCCTTGGTCTCCACTTGCACCATCTTTACTTCAGTCAGTCGTTTTCCTGGTTCCATCAAGTATCTCAACCAAGGCTCCACCATGGTCCCTCCATTAGCTCCACCGTGGACCTTTCTATCATGGCTCTGGGTTATCCTCCTGCTCCTTCTGTCTCTGCTCTGGCTTCTCACAGCTTCATGTTTGCCCTGGTCATCATTTTCTTGTTGTCTTCTTCTGCCTGCTGCTCCTCGTTCTCCAGAGCCCTGCCCTCCCTTTCTCATCAGCTTGGACTGTTTTTGCAGTACAAGGATTTCCTTTTTTCTAAAAAAGGCAAAAAGAAAAAAAAAGAGGCCTTGTCCTCACCAAGGCTGCATTTATTTGATCAAAATTACAATAAAAACATTATAATTTTTAAATATTATATTTTCAATTTTCAAATATTATTGAATTTCTTCTTATAGGAAAATGATGGGGCATATAAAACAGACTTAATAGACCACTTGTTATATGTTTCTGCAGTTGTTTCTGAATACAACCCCTCCTTCTGAAAGATCTGTAATGTTACATATATGTGACATTGGGCGTTTATGATACATTTCGTATGTTACAATGGGCATTTATTTCTAATTTAAAAAAACAACAACAACATTTTATCATTTTTTTGTGCTAAAAAATATAATGTAAAAATATAAATGTTTTACTCTGTTTATTTTCTTTTTCACAATATATATCAAAAGTATGCATATTATTCAAAATTATTAATGAAACATATCCAGCCATGGATGGATCTTCCAACACTTAGCCCCTGCTTGCCGATTTTACAAATTATTGTTGTCAGTGAAATGTAGACATGCTAGCAGGTTCTGAAAACGGTTGTGTGACATGTTGTCAGCCATGGGACATCTTGTGTCATTTTTCCAGGTATGCATTAATTCCTGGCATTTGGTGCAGACACATGCTCAGATCAATATGTCCATTTCTTTAACAGTGCTGTTAACATTCTTCTAAATTCCAGATTTTATATAAAACATAGAAAAAGTATATAACACAAAAATAATTGAATCAGCTAAATCAATTGAGCTGCTCATTAACAATTTAATAACAAATACATCTCATCAAAATTCCACCTAGTGTTTAAGGTTAACCGCTTGATGTGACATAAATATCACCACAATATTTTTTAACTTATTTTATATCAATTTGTTTAAGAAATGCCTTCAAATCATGTTAGGTGTAATCTATATGTTATTAAAACATTAGAATTGTTGCATGAGTTGAAACATATCTTTAGTAACAAAAACAAGTGTTTAAAAAAATTGCTGACACTGCAACATATGCTAACCAGACAGACCACCATTTTGGAAACGCTGCCATGGCAATAAAAAATGCACATATTGTCATATGACTGAACCGGGGTGTTATCTTATGTGTCACTTAGGGACTTTCTGAGTTGAAATGGAGGAATAATGCTTTAAAAAGACCCTTCCAGATTATCACCAGTGTTTGTGACACCTGTGTGTCACTGTGGGTTCTTATGGATTTTCAGCTGCCAAAGGTGCCAAAGAAATATGTCTTATTATTATCAGAGTTGTTCAAGTTCATACTGAAATCTTAGTGGACGCAAAGTCTCTCTTGAAGAAGCAACTGTAATGTAACTTTTTTTTGTTCCTGTTGGTTTCACAGCATACACAGAGGAGGAGGATTCATGTAACACAGTCTTGTCAGGATTCTCCGATGTAACTCTGGAGCAGCCCAGCATGGAGCACAGCAGCATCAGCCTTCACAACCATCTGCACAATAACAAGCTCAATCAGCTGAGGTGAGGATCAGCAATCTTTGATGATTCTTTTATGAACAAAGTGATGTCCATGTATTTTGTATTGTGAGGATAGTGATAATTTTGGTGGCAAACTTTCTCCCCACCCCAGGATGGCATCCTAGTAATGGCACTGCCTCAGAACATGGCAGAATATACATTTTTGCATACATACAGCATGGAAACATCCAGTTTGCTTCTCTGATACATATGGGAACAATTTTACTTGAGTCTAATTGGCTATTTGTCACTGACTGGAGGACTCCATCTGCAGTGCATTCATGTGCGTCAACCACAGCAGTTAGCAACATTTGCTTATGATGCGAAACATTAAAACAGCACAGCCTTTGCGATGGGGAGCAAATCGTCCCTGCCCTGAGAACGAAGACATTATGAAGTGTGGAAACACATGTTTCTTCAGTAGAAAAATATTATCATTATGCATTCGCATGGGTCTTTTTACAATACACAGTTAACCTATGACCTGTTCTCTCAATTTTACTGCTGCGCTGTCACGCAAATATGTGCCGATTGTGAAGGGATTTGATCTGATCTGGATGTCTTGCATTAAGCTCTTTATACAATCTTATGCCATATGGACAAATTTAGAGATCATAGGGATTTATTTATTTTTTGGTCACTGCGGCCACTACTATGTCTTGCATAAATGTTGGTTCTTAGAAAAGGCTTTAATAAATCTTCTCATTATTTTTTTTTTATTATTGTTTTTAAAGAAGCATATTGTTATGCTGTCACTCACCACAAACAGGCAGTGCTTGTTTCTGAACGTTTGCTTATCCAGACGTGTCCGGAAAGGGAACACATGCCATGACTTGCTTTATGTAAACAGCAATCACTCTTGAGGAGATGTGACAAAAGCACTGTGCAACAAACTCTGTGGCTGTAAACAGGAAATGGGTTTTATCAAATAACAAAACATATCAGCAGAACCTACTTAACACCTCACGCACACTATTTGTTGCCAGCTATCACTTTGTTGCCATTGACTATTCGACAGAAACATTGAAGGCTTGGGTTTGTGGTCCCAAAACAGAAAGCTCATTTTTCCCCAAATGGGTTTTAAATGATATTAAACAATTTATAACTAAATTATATTTTCTAACTCGTCATCAGAATGTGATCCCATTGCAAAATGTGTTTCGTTTGGCAAAAAAATAAGCATTTAGAAGACTTTGCTTACTGAGTATTGTTGTTATTTCAAAACCCTGTTATGAAATGGGAGATTTTGAGTGACTTGTGGTTCATTTTTGTGTGAGTGTGGGTGTATGTTGATAGACTTTATTTTAAAGCAGGTATCAGATTAAAAGATTTTTGGTAAAGACTGTATCATTTAGAGTTCCTCTGGATATTTGATCTTTTGATCAGTTATTAGCTATATGAAATACTCTAAAGATGTTATGTCCTGCATTTTGACAAGCTTTAGTTCATCTAAAACTATTTGACCATGTTCCACATGATTTTATCAATAATATGCATGCTGTTTATGACCTCATATTAAATGAGACTACAAGGACTTTGTGTACTTTTAACAAATAATTATTCATATTTGCTAACAGGAATAACTGACAGTTTAAACACAGTTTAAAATAATATTGTGAAAAAATATTTCACAATATTATTTTTTTAACTTTATTTCTAATAAAATAAATGCAGTTTTTGTGCTTTTGGAGCTCCTTTAGTAGTCAGAGCAATGTTTGGTAGTAGTAATAATTATTCGTTCACCTGCATGTTTAGGACTGTTGGATCCATAAAATCCTTTCTGAGATGAAAGTTACTGCCCTGTAAAGTTGAGTCATTTCATTCACTTGTTTAATGACCTCCTCAAGCAGGACAGGAAACATTACCTAAATGTCTTTAAGCAAGTCTTTCACTACAGTGTGGCTGAAAATAACGCACTGTCGACTAAGTGGAGGATCAATGTGATGGGTAAATTGTGAATTTTTTTTTTTTTAACGCTGCATGAAAGATTCCTCTCATTCCAGCCTAAGGGTGCGTATGGGCAGCTGGCTGTGATTAATTCATATAGAGAGGCTCGCTGTAAAAATATAGAGAGTGGAGCTGTTTTTTTGAGTTTTGTGCTGACAGCCACTCCATTGGGACTCGGCCCTCTGCTCCACACACATGGCAGTGCTGCAGGGCTATGCTCCCCCCCACCACACACACACACACACACACACACACACACACACACACACTCTCACTGTTTCTCTTCCTCTCTAATACTCTGGAGCCTAGTGACAGGACACAGCACCACAAACCAGTAACATGATGGATGGATAGACATCTCGTATTCAGTGTTCATTTGACCAAAGCCAGTTAAAATCCCTAAACAAGGTTTATAAATTAAAGTTTAAGTTTGATCAAATGTTGTTGGTAATATAGTGGTGAATAAATTAGTTAAATTCAGACCAGTAAAATATATATTCAGAAACATCCAGCCCAAATATTAGTGTATTAAAAAATTCTGCACATAGGACAGGGCGACTGCACTGTATTAAGGAGAGGATGACCAGGGCCATGTATTGCGAGATTTTGGGGTACAACCTCCTTCCCTCAGTTAGAGTATTGAAGATGGGTCGAGGCTGGGTCTTCCAACATGACAATGACCCAAAGCACACAGCCAGGATAACCAAGGAGTGGCTCTGTAAGAAGCATATCAAGGTTCTGGGGTGGCCTAGCCAGTCTCCAGACCTAAACCCAATAGAGAATCTTTGGAGGGAGCTCAAACTCTGTGTTTCTCAGCAACAGGCCAGAAACCCGACTGATCTAGAGAAGATCTGTGTGGAGGAGTGGGCCAAAATTTCCTCCTGCAGTGTGTGCAAACCTGGTGAAAAACTACAGGAAACGTTTGACCTCTGTAATTGCAAACAAAGGCTACTGTACCAAATATTAACATTGATCTTCTCAGGTGTTCTAACATTTGCAGCTGTATCATACAGTTAAAAAAAATCATACATTGTGATTTCTGGATATTTTTTTCAATGGACATGCACCTACGATAACAATTTCAGACCCCTCCATGATTTCCAAGTGGGAGAACTTGCAAAATAGCAGGGTATTCAAATACTTATTTTCCTCAATATATATATATATATATATATATATATATATATATATATATATATATATATATATATATATATATATATATATATATATATATATATATATATATATATATACCATGGTCTGTCTGAACAATCGATCCTGATTGGCTGGAAGGTAGTTTCAAGTCAGTTGAATCACCATTCTATATTAATGTGCTGTTTTCATTGAAGCGCACACACATACTTCACTCAGCTTTGCGTTATATTGACAAAAGAATCTTGTTGATGAATAACAATGAAGATGCTTGGACCAAACACCCTCGGGCCTCTCTGTAAGGGACCACATCATTTAAATGAACTCTGTGCGCCACATAAAATACATCATGATGGTTCTTTGCAGGCTAGCTCTGAGTCCCTCTGAGTTAAAGACTATGCTGGGCTCTCCAGACTAGAGGAATGTATTAGAAATATTCTTTCATCAGTTACTGATCTCTACATGGATGGATTAATGTATTAGACATGCCCATGACTCTTAGTACTGCATGTAAAATATATGTTTTTTGTGTCATGTCAATCTTCTGAGATTTTTTTAAAGCAGCACTTGAATCTTGGCTGATTTTGGCATGCACTAGAATTGAATGAATGAAAACAATACTTTTTGTAATGTATTTATTTATATACTGATATACTCCTGATCTATAAATATAGAAAGCATAATGATAACATTCATGCATGAATCATGTGACTTGAATTCTCTAAGTAAATAATTTGAAGGCCATTAAAGACATTTTGAGAGAAGTTAAGCATGTATGAATTTAAAAGCAACTTCTGTGTCCTTTCAGACTTTCTCCACTGGTTTGCGGAATCAACCTGGTCAGTGGTACCAATGAGCTCCAGTCTGTCTCTGAGAAACACAGCCCCTTCCTACACCCACATCAAAAACTCAACCAGATGTGTAATGAAGTACCAATAAATCAACATGGTAAGAAAGCTATTCTGTATTACCTTCATTAATGTAAAAAAATGGTGAAAGGCATTCTTAACTTTACGGGTTTTATACTCTCGATATTTCCGCAAACTGACAACTTGTTGGCACCAGTGTTGGAATATGAATTAACTTTACAAAACACAGCGGTGTTAGTCAGCAAAGCAAGTCTAGGACAAAAACCTCCTTCTGATTTTACAGCCTGTTTCAGGAAGGCCTTCATTTACGGGAACACAGAGCATTTCATGAAGAGGGTCATTGTTGCAGTTAAAGATTTATAGTTGCATTTGCTTGTTTCCCATTGTCTACGTGGTTAGTTTATAATAACAAGTGGCAATGATTAAAATCTGGCTTTGTTAAATCAGTGTTCAACGACAGCTTGAAAACCACTAAATTAGATCATTTAATCTGATCCATATGCTTGTTAACCAAGACTAGGCTGAAAAGATGATTAGACCCCTTTATAAACTAAATGCGAATTTTTAGGATGCTCCATAAATCCTTTAATTAAAAATTGAGGTGGTTTAATTTTAAAAAGATCTTTTACCTTATTTATTGTTGGAATGAAAAGGTGTTAGCTCATTTCTGTACTTTCTGTGTCTTTGTCTAGTTTTTCAAGCCACGTTTAATCAAGTTGAGCAGAATTCCAGTAATCGAAGAGATGATCTGCATAATTTTGACCAAAATGGATTTCCTTTTATCTGTATAAATTCCTTTGGTAAGTGTCAGTCTGTGTCAGTCAGCTCCTAACCTTCATCTCTGGTTCAGTTCTGCAACCTCCCTCTTTGTTGGCAGGCTACAGCCCAACTCAGGACATACAGTAGGTGTGTGGGAATCGGCCCTCCTCCCTGTCCTGCTCCGGTCGGGATCTATATGAGGACTGCCTCAGTCAGATCTGTGCTCTGTAGACTTGATACACATCTTTGGCCCACTGCACGTGAGAGCAGCTGCGTAAGAACAAGACAAGCATGGGTTTTGAGCATGTGGAGCAACAGTCCATGTGAGCTTCCTTGAGGATTGTGTTAAAGAAAAGAGAAACTCCTTGGCTTGGGCAATGATGACACATGATGATGATGATGATGATGATGATGATGATGATGATGACACATGATGATGATGATGATGATGATGATGATGATGATGATGATGATGATGATGATGATGGATGATGATGAGGATGGTGATGAGAGATGATGATGCAGCCTTATGCTTTGATGCTGAATAGACACTGTAATTTTTTGTTTGAGTGTGCACAGAGAATGTTAGGAGATATGCTGTTTACATTGAGTTGTTGGCATAACAATTCTTTATATAATGTTTTGTTGTATTTTCAAACATTAGTTTTGTGATGCCAGTATTACATCATATGGTGTATCAAATGCCTTCTTTCTGAAATAAATTACAGATAAAAAAAATATATAGCCTATATCTGTCTGCCTGCCTGTCTGTGACTAACTGTCCATCTATCAGTCTGTCTGTCTATCTGTATGTAACTATCTGTCCATCTATCAGTCTGTCTGTCTACCTGTCTGTCTCTTTCTGTGACTATCAGTCCATCCGTCCGTCCGTCCGTCCATCTATCTATCTATCTATCTATCTATCTATCTATCTATCTATCTATCTATCTATCTATCTATCTATCTATCTATCTATCTATCTATCTATCTATCTATCTATCTATCTATCTATCTATCTATCTATCTATCTATCTATCTATCTCTGTCTGTCTGTCTGTCTGTCTGTCTGTCAGTCAGTATATCCGTCTATTTGTCTGAGTTCTGAAATCAGTTTATCCTGATTGTTTCAGTTTGACCATGAAATGCTCGTCTGCAGGCTAACAGAAGGAGGTAGCCTATTACCAAATAGAATGCTTCCATCTTGCGGTTAACTTGAATATAACGCCTAAAAGGTTGTTCTCCTTTTACTCGAACTGTAGTTTAATGTTCAGCTAATAAGAGGATCAGTTTTCTGAAATGAAAACTGGGGAAATTTTCTAGTTAAGTGGTCAAAATATATAGAGCTAATTAAAATGTATTATTAATTAAAACCCGGGGAAAATACATTTGGGGGTAGGGTGAGGGGATACGGGGTGGTATTTATTTAATTTTTTTGGTGGTTAAATGGTTATAGTCATTTTTTTCTATCGGAGTGTATTTTCACCCACGTGCTATATTTAAGATGTGTTCAGGAATTACTGCATTATGACTACGAAACTTTGGCGAACTATAAGCTATAAATACCACGCCATGTTCAGACCCTGTTATAGTCTATGTGAATTTGACTACCTTGCAACCGATAACGTTGTCTCTGCTAATGATAACACTGATTGCTCATGTCTCGTCGTAAATTCTTGATTGCTAAAGTATTGGTGCCAGTGTGATCAGCAGTGTAACTTGCAGCCCCTGTTGGCGAAAATAATCATTGAGTGACTGTTGGTCGGGCTTTTACATGTATTTTCGAGTTATTTTGTAAAACAGAGACATTTTCGTGGACAGCGCGATCTCTCGGAGACTAAACTCAATAAATAAATAAAAAATAACGTAATTGTCCCGGAAAACAGACGTATGATCACCCTTCCCTAGCTCTTATTTATATTATTCTAACGTTGATTATCAGCATTTTAAAAATAATTATGCAATATTTTCTGTAAAGTTGCTATTCAAGGATTATGAAAAGCAAGTTTCGGCGCAGTGGATAAACGTCAACCAGAGAGTTAACGTTAACTAACATACAAATAGCCTGTATATTTTCGATATGAAAATCAAATGTAAAGTAATAAATATTGACAGTATTTTTTTTTTTTTTTTAGCAATGTACTATTCTGTGTTAACTGAAAGAGCGCGAGCGGCGTGTGTTGTTGCTATGGTTACCACCTCAGGCGAACGCAATTGATTGAGAGCTTCTGTTTTTTAATGGTCTTTTATGGTTTGTGTACTTTTACCCAACTCTTGGGATTACTGAAACGTTGTTTGAAAATGCTCTTTAAACGAATAGTTTCATGTTAGAAAAATAAGGCTATTTAAGAGCCTCATACAAACCCACCACAAACTCAGACAGACTGAAATTCGCAGATGAGGGATTTCTGCCCTGCCAGGTAAGTTTCCCTCTCGCTGTGTTCACTCACTCACACACTTCCTCCGCATCACACACACAGGAAGCAGAATTTCCACATTCCAGCCGGTGTTGTGTAGATCAGGACACACCCAGCGCTCTCTCTCTCTCTCACACACACACACACACACACACACACACACACACACACACACACACACTGTACAGTAGAGACGCGATGGGACGGCTGCTCTAGCGCTTTGTGTTGCGGTCATCTGAATGAATGACAGTTATACCAACAACTCACAATAATGACACGTGAAGGTAAGTTAAGCGTCTTTTTTAACACTTGCTCTGTTACGCACACACGTATTTTCCCGTATTTGTTTAGTAAAGTTAGAATTGCTCCGATAATATGCAATGGATATAGAGACAGTGGTTTTGGCCAGTAAAATAAGTTCATATATTAATTAGAAACGTTTTATATTGACAGTTTCAGCTTTGCAGATTTAAGCGGGTTGTGCTTTGTATTGATTTGTTACTGTTTTATCAGTGTTAAACAGACGCACTGTGAAGTTACGCTTGAGTAAAATAAAAGATCCGCTATCTGAGAGGAAAGTGCTGGACAGGGTGTAACAGCGCGCATTGTTCTGCCATGAGATCATGTAGGGATAGGTAGGAATATACTACATTAGGAAGAAAACTTTTTAGTATGCATGTCATTTGCAAAATGTACCTAGTTCCTTAATGTTTAGTTAACAAACCGTGCGCTCAGAATACTTGTAGCCTACCTTTAACCTCACAGAATTGATCTTCCTTGCACAATGTATTGATAACTCAATCAGTCACAATAACTGTCATGATTTTAAAGAAAGGCCGTCAATGTTTCTTTAATATAAGTTGTCTCCTTTTTGCTGGCCTAAATATTCATTTCTATTTCTAAGTGAGCTCATATTATGAGGACAGTTACACCCAAGGAAATTGGGGAAAACAAAGACCGGATTTGTTATATTAAAATTTAGTTAAACCATCAAATAAACAGTTATAGCTGAAAGGATCTAGTTGTTTGTTTGGATGTAGTTTTTGGAAATTGGAAAAAATTGGAAACCACCACAAGACAGACGGTTTAGGCTTACAGGATATAAAATATCATTAGGTCAGTATAAAACAATAGTCAATGGAAAGTCTCGGCCATGAGGAAAACCAAACCTGTGTGCATGAGAGATCAGCACTTATCTGCTGCTTAGATCAAAATTTAAGTGATTGTTTTGTTGGGCTTGCTTGCTGAACTTAAGCCTAGATTGATTCTCTCCAATAAGCGCTTAAATAAATAATTTAGAGGACTTAATGTGGGTTTGGACATCTTAAATCTGCAAAATCGAAATTGTGCCAATCTAGTACCTATTATTACTTCATTATACAAATTAATAGTATTAGTTGATTTTCTGATGTATGACGTTTGTTCAGATGACAGCCTTATCGTTTCAGTGAGACAGAAAATCCTGGGCTGGTGTTGGGTAAACAAATATCTGTTGATGATATCTAAACTAAAAAGAGTGATTCAGCACAGCAGTAGTCAATGCAAGGCTGGATTGGCCGGGTTCCTCACCCCTCGTTCCTGATGTGGATAGCCTGTGTTGTCAGGGGGTTTGCACATTCCACTCCCATTGTTTACATCAGGAAAGTCTGATGCCAGGCCTATACTTGTGGGAGAGCAAAAAACATGTACAGTCCTCTGCACAGCAGGGAAAAAGATACTGGAGTAAAGTTTTCTTAAAGATAAGAGAAGAACTGAAAATAAAACTACTCATAAAAAACTCATATTACTCATTTTGTTTTCACTTATAAAATAAACATTTGCATACTGTTATATGCAGTGATCACTGTCAATAAATCACATGCAAGCAATTTAAGTTTTCATAGCTTAGGAAATTATATTACACACTTTTGTTTAATGAACGTGAACAGGAAAGCTTATTGTCTTGCACCTCAGCCATCAAAGGATGTGTGTGTGATATATTTGTTCGGTTCCCAACCGACCGTGAGCTGCATGGTTGCCAGATAAGATGTTTCTCTGAAGCGTGGACTCCTGATCCCAGACTCACCTCATCACCATGCCAACTCCCACACTAATGACAACAGTGCTGAAGCCCTGCAGTGTTGCTATGCACATGGGATCCTCTCTGCTCAACCTGAGCAAGCAGATCCCTGGGGGTCAAGCTAGAACATAACAGAAAGAGAGAATCGGCAATCGTGATATTTCACTCATCTAGAATCAGAAAGCATTATACTGTCATTTTTTTGATTGACTGCAAAGTTGTTGTGCTGTAGCACTTTCAAAGGTGTTTGTTTTAGTGATCCGGCGGGGTTTCGTTAATATTCGTAGGTACAGTTGTCATTTTATTCAAATTCAAATATATATATATATATATATATATATATATATATATATATATATATATATATATATAATTAAATACAATGAATGCAATAATTCATTGTGATATAATAATATGACAAAATCATCCTGTTAGTTCAGTATTTCATGAGCATTTGTACATCTCTAAAAGTTTTTTTTTAATGCTGTCTTTAGATTAATATGTTTCAGTGTTAGGAGTGTTTAGGAAACCCCTTTGGAAACGATCATTATTTTTGTCATTCCATTTGGTGTCACACATGGTAAAGAAACTGCATACTTCACTTTTTAAATATTATACGTTTTGAAGTTTTGTCTAATCCTTGAAGTTTTTGTTGTTGTAGGGCTTGTCTTTTTATGCGGGTTTGGGATTCTTCAAATGCTGCGTGTGACTGAAGGAAGCACTGGGGAATGTGGGTGTCCAGCGGCCAGCATTTTGTCGGACTTTCCATCTAAGGTACCCAATGACACATGCTGCTTGAACTATTCAGGATCCACATTTAACCAGGTGTCCTGGCCGGCTTTTTTGTCACATACACACCTGCGGGTTTTGGACCTAACTAACTGTAATATCAGTCACATTAGTCACAGTGAAGTCGGTGATGCTGTAAGTGCACTGAGAGAGCTGTATCTCAGCCAGAACAGACTGACATCTCTCCCAACGGACTTCCTCGCTAAAGCTTATAGTTTGGAAGTGCTGGATTTGGGAGAGAATCATCTGAAGGATCTGCCCGAGCGATTTCTGCAGAACTCGGACAAACTGCGAGTGCTGATCCTGGGATGGAACCAGCTGAGCGCTCTGCCTCATTCAGCGCTTCAGCCTTCGCTACAGCGTCTGGAGCTCATTGGAAACGCCTGGGACTGTACATGCTCGCTGTGGGAGGGGCTTCAAGGTGGCCTGCATGACAACTCCAGCAGCCTTCAGGACCTCGTAGGTAATCTGACCTGTGCCTCGCCTCAAAGTCTTGCTGGACAGACGCTTTGGTCTTTGCAGAACAATGAGGTGTGTCATTTGGCCAACCTGACTGCTCTCTTTATCCTGCTCCCCCTGCTCTTCCTCCTTATTTTGGTGCTGTGCTGGTGCTGTGGCAGAAAGAAGAAAAGGAAAAAGACCCCCTCGTTCAGCCCAAATCGCAAAAGGGCCAGCACCTCCCATTGCAATGGACGGTGGCCACATGCCAAACTGCCCACCGTGGAGTCGGCAGTGTCGGTCGATGGCGGAAAAGAGGTCATTCTTAGGAACCAGCTGATGCTTCAGCCCTCATCCACCCTGTTAGGCAGCACTCGGGATATTTATGAGGAGGTGGAGATCAAACTGGGTTCAGTGGACTCGCTGGCTCCTCCGCCGTCCACTTGCTCCACAGAAGCGACCACAGGAAAGCCGGACCTGGATACGGTGAGTGTGAGCGAGGTGATGAAGGACTCGGCCGATCGGGAGAAGGCGTACTTGACCCAGTCCACTGAATACTACAGCCTGGTCCCTGGGATAGAAATCGAAGACTCAGATCATGGAGAGTATGAAAGTGTGGACCTCTCGTGACATAACAGGACATGCTGCATTAGGTTGAAATACTCAGAGATCCTATTAAGTACACTGGAGTTTTGTGTCTATGAAATGATTTGGATCACTGGTCATTACGTTATCCATGATGTTGGTGATAAAGGAAGTCGTTGTGCCAGTGCAAAACCATAACTTTTGAATACAACGTGAATGAATTACTGCACTGATAAAGTGTCAAACGAAGCTGTTTGCAGACTCAATCAGTCTGGTGTCAAGATAAGCTATCATATAGCTGTCGCCTGGATATTTTCATTATATTGAGAGTTTATTATATCTTTGTCTTCTACTGTAATTTAGATGGGAAGTTTTTTATTACTGTAATATTACTGTGTTAAATTCAGTTAGTGTTTAGTGTCAATGTACAATGTATTTGATGTCGCATGTAATTTATGTGTCATATTATGAAGAGAACATTAGTCAGAACCACAGTCAAGCCTCTGATCCTTACACGCTAAAAAAAATGCTGGGTTGAAAATGGACAAACCCAGAAATTGGGTTGTTTGAACCCATGGACCCATTCAAACAACCCAGTTTCTGGGTTTGTCCATTTTCAACCCAACTTGAGTTGTTTTTAACCCAGCATTTTTTAGAATGTATCATTTGCAACTAAATCTGCTATTGTAACTATAATTGAAAACAGTGCTTTGCTAAAAGTATGGAGAAGTATGGAGACTCACTGTTGTTGTTTTTTTTTTGTGTAACTATATATGTTGAAAACATGACCATTTATTTAATATTTATCCTGCATCTGCACCACATTTGGCCACAGCTAATATAATCATTATTTTCAGCCTTGTTAATAATTAATTTACTCTTTAAAATGTGCATAATCAAATCAACAGAAACAGCTAGTCAAATGAAGTGGCTTTCAGATAATATCAGGCTGACTCAGAGAGTAAAATGTAACATAAGCAGATTTCAATGGAAAAACTAAAAGCAAGAGGTCGAGTATGTACACCATACAGAACAAAAAACACTCAACTTTTGCCCAGTGTTGTTATTGTTAACTAAAACTAAAACATTACACATTGCGATAGTATTCGGTAATTGATATGAAGAAAAAAATCTGATGAAAATTTTAATTAAATGAGAGAAAACAAAATAAAATGTGAAAAAAAAGTACAAAGCAAATATAAAAAACAAACTAAAATTGAAATTAAAATATAAAAATGATAGTGATTTCAAACTTCTCAAATTTCAAATAATCCTTAAATGTTATGAATTAAGAATTTTTAAAGAGCATAGTAAAATATTTGGACCCGCTTTATATTAGGTGGCCTTAACTACTATGTACTAACATTGTAATTAATCATTTGATACAATGCACTTATTGTGTACATACACTGTAAAAAATTATTTAGAAAAAAGTTACCTGGTTGCCTTAAAATTTTAATTATAATGAACTCAAAATTTTGAGTTAATACAATGAACATTTTTGGAGATTTGACAACCTTTATTAAAATATTATTAAAAGATTTTGTAAGCATATTGGGTAATTGTGTGTGTTTTATTTCCGATGACGCAGTGAAGCATGCCAAATAGTGCTTTTTCATGATTTATCACATTTTTTATGTGGTTCAGATACCAAAATATTTTGAGTTTCTATTTATTGAACAAATTTCCTTCATTGTATCAACTCACATTTTTAAGTTCGATAAACACGACGTTTTAAGGCAACCAGGTTACTTACTTTTATCAGTTAAACCAACAAAAATCAACAATTTTTTTTACAGTGTACATGTTTTTACATTGTACTTACATTTTTAAAAATACCTGCATGTAATTACATCTGTAATTAATTTTTGTAGTTACATTTGTAAGTACACAGTTGACACTTCCCTTACACCTTACCCTTCCCTTAAATTGACCCACACCACCACACCTGTCCCTAACCCTACCCGTATCCCACCTCAATATCAGCAAAGGTGCTTTGCAATACAATATGGGCATCGTAAGTACATTGTACTTATTTTTTGATGTAAGTACATAGTACTTAAGGCCACCAAATATAAAGTGGGGACAAATATTTGGTATAAATCCTAATGGAACAAAGGAATGCACAATTTTAGTGTGTGTGATTCATAATCATATTTTACATTTATGAATATGAATTGCATAAACTGAAATGGTCCATTCCCTTGCTCACGAGCTGCACAAGTGTTACATGATCCTGCAGAAGTCACTCTGAGTGACATTCATTTTTATACAAAATATTTTACTAAGCTCTATTTTATTATTTTATTTTTACATTTAATTCATAAAATAAATAATATGTATGGACTTTTCAATTTGATGTAAATGTATATATATATATATATGTATATATATATATATATATATATATATATATATATATATATATATATATATATATATATATATATATATATTATAATTACACTGCCAATCTCGACAAAATGGCAGAAAAAATCTCTAACGAGTGAAGGTGCAACAACACATAGATGTTGACAAAACTGAACAAATCACAGTTTTTGTAATCTTGTGTGCATGAGTTACACTGGATATGACATTCTGTATGTTTTTAATGAGAGCTTGTGGCTTTAACAAAGATTCCTGAAAATTGGAAATTATATTTCTTTCTTGGCTTCAAATAAATGCTCTATTGTTGACTTTTTCTGTTAATTTGGCTGTTTAACTGAAATGGTGAACGTTTTTTAATTTGAATTTAATTGAAATGTGTTAATTATATATATATAGTCCTAAGGGAGCAAGTAAGAAATGAATATAGCCCATCAGACTCTCGCATTGGCCTTCACAATATGCCATTTACCTGCTTCTGTATCCCCATAATGACCCAGCCCATTCATTAGTGGCTGAAATCACTCAGCAGTAATAAAAAGCTAGCTCTGATTTCCTCCTGTGTGGGAGTTTGTAATTATAGCATTGGGTTACTCAGTCCCAGTAAAACCTGCAGCGCTCTAATGGCACCTATACCTGCCCTGCTGCCGGAGAGAGTGTTATTTTGTGGGCTCTGTGTGTGAATCTTTATTTTTAAGCACTCAAGATTATAGCTCCCAGAAGAAAAGTGTGTTCTTTTATTTAGAAGCATCATTTTACAGTGCAATTATATTGCAAATGAACATACTATTATACAATTCATCACATTATTGCCATAGTATTGCTTAGCATGGGGGTTTTCAAACTAGGGTCCGCGGACCCCCAGGGGTTCAAAGGAGTCCCCGGAAAATTCCTGAGAATACAAAGACAAAGAAAAAATGGTTAAAGTCTACTTTCTTGCTGTATATTACATTACAGAATTTTGCTTTGTATCTTTCTAGTGAGTTTTTTCTCACCATAGTCCCCTTTATCTCGCACACTGGCTGCTTACATTATACATAATGCTATTTGCTAAGTCAGGGGTTTTCAAACTATGCCAAGAACCCCCAAATATTATCAACGTTTTATGAGACCTAAAAAAATCAATCTATGTATGTATTATACTCCTAATGGATTTTAGGAGTATAATACATACATAGATTGATTTTTTTAGGTTCCTGTTTCATCACAGGAAACATTCTGCATTTTTACTTTCTCAAAAAAAAAAACATAATTTAGTATGTTTTTAAGGCCATTTGAATTATGAGGACATTTGATATTTAATAAACCACATTTATAGAGTAATACCAGTGTAATACCCATGTAGTTATACAAATTTGTGTCCTCATAAACCACATAAACAGGCTCACACACACACGCACACGCACACGCACACACACACAGCTGAATAAGATGCCCTACAACTGAGATTTTTTAATAATGAAAATGCATGTAATGTTTATTTAAGAGAAAACATTTTTCAACAATATTTTTTTTAACAAATTCATTTATTATTTAAAAAAGGAATAATGTTGGCCTACTTCTTCCTGCCTTAGAAAAAACCCAAGTTCAAGCTTTTGGTGTATAAAAGGGTTAGTTCACCCCAAAATTACATTTCTGTCCTTAATTGCTCACCTTCATGTAGCTCCAAACTTGTAAGATATTCGTTCATCTTCGGAACACAAATAAAGATTTTTTAGTGCTTTCTGATCCTCAATAGACTGTAACGTAATTACCACTTTCAAGGTCCAGAAAGGTAAAGACATCGTTAAAATAGTCCATGTGACCAGTGCTTCAACCTCAATGTTATGAAGAGACAATAACTTTTTGTGCGCAAAAAACAACACAAGTGCTTTATTCATCCATTTCTTCTCTTTCATGTTAGCCTATGCTGTTCATGTAGTAAACACAGTTCATCGCTTCCGGGTTCTACGGCAGACCGCCGGCTCACTGTTGGCTGATGTTGTTCATGTGAGCACAACAGATGCGAGAGCTCTCGGACTTCATCAAAATGATCTTTATTTATGTTACGAAGTTGAACGGTCTCACCGGTTTGGAACGACATGAGGGTGATTAATTCATAATATATATATATATTTTTTTACATTTTTGGGTGAAATGGCTGTTCTGCTTGAATGAAGTGAACTGTGAACTGTGCTTTGTTGGAGATAACTGGTGTAGCTCAGTAAGTGTATTTTATTTCTTAGTATATACCACCCCCTAGTGTTCACCCCTCACACCCAGTGCACGAGCTGATAGCCAAAAGATAAGCTCCCTCTCTGGCGATATAGTTTGAAATAATTGTTGTATTATTATTATGCTTAGTTTTTACATTGTGAGATTGCCATCTGCATGAAAAAGACTGCATATGCTCCTTGGATGAAAATCTGTGTAACTATTAATGTTTAGCCTAAATAAATGACTAAAAATATATGGACACGAACAACAGACTTTCTAGGCTTTTAGGTTTAATTCTTAATTTTAAGCCTTTTGAAGCATGTTCAAGAATATCTTGAACTTTATAATCATGAGAAAGGTCTAATAAAGACCACAAAAGCAGAAATAGGATATAACCCAATAACCGCATTCCGTGTTAACAATACTTCTCTCTCCTTATTTAGATTGTTTGGATATAAAGCATTAAGTGGTTTTAAAATTGCTGTTCTTTTGGGTGTGTTTGTCGATGAGCAGTTCACACGAGAATGGCTTTACAGCAGTGACATGAAAGAGGATTTATAACTTATGTAAATATTACTAAGACCTTTCAGGGAATTCAGGTTTTAATTACATATGCTGTAACTAAGAATTACTACATCTTTTATACTTGCTGCTATTTAAAATTAATATTAGAATGCATCAGAGAACTGGATTGGATTCCCAACCATTAATGGAGTTTAAGGCTTTTCTAACTTTTGTCATTGTTCTTCATATATATATATATATATATATATATATATATATATATATATATATATATATATATATATATATATATATATATATATATATATATATATAATGCATATAACACTATTATAAACAAAAAGCTAAATCTTGATCAAAAGATAATTCAGCAAATGCATGATCAAGTAATACATGTAGCTAGTCATAAATTAGACTGTTTTCCATGGTAATCATTCATAATGATGAGACCTGTGTAAAACTGACTTTGACCACAAACATGTTCTTTTAAACTGGGTTCCCAAACCATAAATCTCAAGATGGATTGATAGGTCCACGTTAAAGTCAGATATAAAGGTGAAAGAAAGAGGTGTGTTTTCTCTCTAAAAGAAGACGGGCTTGAAACAAGCTTGAGGTAAGAACTAAAACAATACTGTTCCAGTGACAGAATTGTGATAATTGCTAAAGTCCTTGGGTTTTTCCTAGTATTTCACCATGACGGTGTCCTACACACTCAAGGTGGCCAATGCTAAGTTTGGAGGCTTCACAAAGTTGCTCTTCCGATGGAAAGGAAGCATTTACAAGCTTCTATACAGAGAATTCCTGGTCTTCTGCTTACTGTACAGCTTCATCAGTGTTATATACAGGTATTGTGACATTTCCAAACATTCTAATAATCCATATTTACAATTATCGATCGTTAAGAAGGTGCTGTTATCTAAAGCAAATAACAAATAAGCATTAGTACAATCCATATTGCATCTTACAGGTGTGTCCTCAATATCGAACAACAGCAGATGTTTGAGCGACTTGCACGTCATTGCAACAAGTTTGCTAAACTCATCCCTATGTCATTTGTTCTTGGTGAGCATAAATGTTCTGACCATTGCACTTGCTACCTCTTGTATTCCTTGTAATAAATTAAACCGCTCTGGGGTCCTTGTTAGGGTTCTATGTCACACAGGCATTTCAACGATGGTGGGGTCAATATACAAGCTTTCCCCTGCCAGATAACCTGATGATGGTCGTGTCTGGGAATGTTCATGGCACAGATGAAAGAGGCCGTCTGCTGAGGAGAACTCTGATGAGATACGCAAACCTATCATCGGTCCTCATCCTGCGCTCCATCAGTACACGAGTACGCAAGAGATTCCCAGCTCTGGATGACATTGTTGAGGCAGGTAAGATCTACATTTGCATCTGATAATGTTTTGGAGGAATATGAATAGAAGTACTTTTAAGCAGAAGTGGACAAAGTACACAACTTCATTACTTGAGTAAAAGTACTACTGGTCAAATGTTACTCCGTTTTAAGTGAAAGTTGTAAAAACAGATTTTTACTTAAGTAAATGTACAGAAGTACAGGTATTTGTTTTCAAAAGTAAATTTCCCTTTTTATGCCAACACATTATTTTATTATTGTTGTACAAATGCACACTATGCCATTATTAGTTTAAGCCAGTCAGTGATGCTCCAATCCGACATACTGCATTAGACTAATTTAAATAATTGTATAAAAGTTAAAAAGCCCTCAACAAGGCTGCTGTCACTTTAAGGCTGAATGCACGGATCCTATAAACTGATACACATCTGATATTTTCCCAACTGTTTACGTTCACTAAAGACATAATCATGTTATACAAATGAACATTTTGACATTAGTCTTCTTCCATTTTGCTATATTCTGGGAAATCATTGAACTTCCCATGACCCTACAAGAGTGATTCCTGATAAGCTTGCTGCAAAAACCCAAACACCTTTTAAAGCAGAAGAAAAAAATTGTCCACTGACTTTTAAAGCTGCTATAGAAATTACTTATAACTTTTTTTGCGGGTATTATAATTTTTGACTTTGAGGACCTTGATAAAAATGTAGAGGTAGTAAAATGTAATGATATTTGTCTTTCAAATGTAGTGAACTTAAAGTCATAAGTTTCCATAAAAAATAATAATATTAAAGTAAAGTACAGATACTCAAAAAGTGTACTTAAGTAAATGTACTAAGTTACTTTCCACCTCTGATTTTAAGGTGTTTTCCATATCTTCATTATATCTAATGAAGTAAACATCTACTGAGTTGTTTCCTATGGCACAGGGGTTTTCAGACTGGGGTCGGGGGACCCACAGGTACATTTTTTGGGAGAAAAACTGTGTAAAAATGTATAAAAAGATTTTAAATAATAATTAAAATGGTTAAAATACAGAATTTATTTAAAATTAATTAGACAATATTTTAATAATACATATTAGATTAATATTGAATGGATGATTAAATGAATTTAATATAAAAATGTTGATAAAATAAATAAAAATATATTTAACAGTACAAAACTAGTGAGATTTTTTTTTCCTCAATAGATACTAAATATTTTCTAGATAATACTTTAAATCGGTCTTAAAAAATATGTATACTTGCTTTTTATTTCTTGCTCCATGGCCTCTAAGATTGAAATCCCCTTATTTTCTTTTATTTTGCAGGATTCATGACCGCAGAGGAGCTCAAAAAACTAAACCATCTGTACTCCGACTTTAACAAATACTGGATGCCACTCGCATGGTTTGCAAACCTGGCATCACAAGCGAGAAAAGAAGGGCGTGTGAAAGATGATATTGCCTTGCGACTGCTTATGGATGTAAGTGCGTTTAAACATGTCAAGATAATACATAGGCACAATAAAAGCACACCAATTCCTTCCTTTTGTTAGGAGCTGAATAACTATAGGTCCAAATGCAGCATGCTTTTTCACTATGACTGGATCAGCATTCCCTTGGTCTACACACAGGTGAAGCTCATCTAACTGATCTTTCATTGGTGTAGCTCACAGTATGTACTTCAGGCCATCTCACTTCTGTTTGGATGCAGGTAGTGACCGTGGCCGTGTATTCCTTCTTTACATTTTGCTTAATTGGGCGGCAGTTTGTGAAACCTGAGAAATCTGAGGAGGAAAAGTTTCTGGACCTGTATATCCCGATTTTCACTCTACTGGAGTTCTTCTTTTACGCTGGCTGGTTAAAGGTACTATGGGTAGCCTGCAACAACACATTTTATTCTACAAAATTGATTCTATTTCTCTAAAATCAAGGGTGTATTCATTCTTAAAGGTAGGCGAACTTATTATCAACCCATTTGGAGAAGACGATGATGATTTTGAAACCAACCAACTCATAGATCGAAACATTCAGGTCAGTAAATTGATAAATACTCTACCGCATTTCAAAGGACACATGTTTGAGCATAACAACTTATGGCAATGTTTTTATTTGTATCTAGGTTTCTATGCTAGCTGTAGATGACATGCATCAAAATCTTCCTCCCCTTGAGAAGGACAAATATTGGGTCGATAAAGGTCTTACATATCCATCAGCTTCTATGAAACCTGTCTTCATGGGTTCTACACATGACATGAGGTGAAAACTGAAACACCTACTTGAAATTTATAAATATCAAAGGGGCAGAATTATACGTAAGGAGAGACGATAGTTCTTTTTGCCCACAAAAGCCTAACTTATTACTCCCAACACACAAAAATATCATTATTCAATCATGTGAACTCATTTAATCACTTAACTATGGAATGCATTGGCCATGTATGCAATTCTTGTTTAAATGTGAATGCTACCTGTTATCAAACACAATTAATTAACAAGTTATTGGTGTTCAAATAGTTACAGAAACAGATGCTGAGCAGCTCTTAGCAACCGGAAACTGATATATTTGAAATGTGTATGTTGTCAGTATTTATGCATTTAATCCTTGAAAACACAATTTACTCTCAAAGTTTTCTTACATTATTGACGGTTGTAATTCTGTATTTATTAGGATACTCGAGGATGATAATGAGGAATCGGTACCAACCCCCAAGACACAAATGCTTGCCATCAATGTGTGGCCGACTACACACAAAGTAAAAAGGCAGAAGAGCAAGAGCTTGCAGCAGTTTTGTCTTTGCTGCAGAGCTAAATGCAAGCGCTCTAGTCTAGAACAGCCTTCCAAGAGCATCCCATCACCACCACAGCAACATACGATCATTCAACACATCTGCCAGGAAAAACTCTTGGAGTCACCTGATACTACTGGACAAGCAAACCAAGACCCATAGATAGTTAAAAGGGGGAAAAACTCCTTCCCCTCAGATTTTATTAATCATGCATTTATGTATTTGATTGTGTACTTGCTGCAATATTTGAACCCTCATCATTTCTTGACAAATGTAAACTACTGCTCAAAAGTTTGGGCTAAAATTATGAAATTCAATTCAAGGATGCATTAAATTGGTTTTCATAGAAATGTTGCCTATTAATGAAAGAATCCTGGGAAAAAGTTTTACAAAAGTATCAAGCAGCACAAGTCTTTCCATATTGAGCACCAGTAATGATGCTGGAAATTCAGTGTCAGCACAGGCAAATTACATTTAGAAAATGTATGATCATTCTTACAGTGAGCATGTGACTACAAAAACAGTAATGTGCGTCAACTTTTCCAGTGATGAAAGTATCTAAAGATTAATTTGTAAATAAGGTTTAAAATGGCTTTAACAAATTATAAAATGATTTAATATAAATGCTGTCATTTCAAAGCAAATAGGTTGTGCAGTTCTTGGAGATAAGAATATTTAAGCAAATATTTAAAAAAAATCTTCCCAATATTACAAGTTATTATAAAATTAATTTATATAAGTTTCATGACTCTGATAACTTGTTAGACACAATCACACTTTAAGATTTAATGAAGAATAAGAAATGTACACAAGTATTGCAAATGACTACTTTAATACAGTAAACTAAAAGAGCACTTCAACACTTGTGGTTTTTCTAGGAGTTTACAACCAGTTAATGCAGTACAAGACCAGCTGCTTAACTTTCTCAATACTCCTTTTAATAAAATGTGTAACGTGATGTAAGATCTGAGCCATGTCAACTTGCACCAGAAATATTGCAATACATCATAAGTCTCCTTTTGGCAAAGGCAACTAATCGTGTTGTGTGAAATGAGAACGGCTGCAACATGCTGAGTTGGGGAATTTTTCTTTAATGGTCGTATCAAAGAGAGCTGTACATTTATTTGCCTTTCTTGGCTTTAATCTTCCTCAGGTAAAACTCCAGTTCTTTGCCCTCAAGGACATAGCCATCGGCCCTGCCACACTGTCCTGGTCTGGAGGCAATGCAGGCTGGAGAGAAACAACCCATAGATTAAACACTTGAACTGAAAGGTAGTGTTGCTTCAAACACTTCAGTGGATATCAGAAATGGTATAAACATCAGCACTGTTTTATCAGTAGCAGAACTGGTTAAAGTTTCATCATGATCACATCAGTATAACTTTAGGCGTCTCAACACAACTTACCAAGAAGCTTCCCCTGCAGGAACTGCTCCTCCAACAGTGGACTGATTTTGCTGTTCTTTCTGCGCACATCAAACTTCTTTTGGACCTTTTTCGACCTCTTTTTATTCAGGATCTCTTCTTCCTCGGGGGTCTGGATCGACAAATCAAACAATTAGCAATACGCTGATATGACGTGAATTCCTTTTATATTTAAGAGGGTTTATTTGCTACAAGCCTTCCTCAGAGTCTTAAACTGCATCACTAATTCAGTAGCAGAACTGGACAATGTTATCATCAAAGAAAGACCATCACTTAACTTGAAACCCTCTGAATTAGGAAAATTGATTGGACTTACCAGCTTGGCACCCTTCTTCCTGCCAAGTGGGAGAGCGTAGTGAGACTCGTACCACTGTCTGTAAGGAGTGCTGTCCACAAGGACCACGCAGTTCTTCACCAGGGTCTTGGTTCTCACCAGCTCATTGTTAGAGGCATTGTAGACCACATCAATGATCCTGGTCTTGCGGGTACAGCCTGAAATGTCATTAAAACATTAATACATAAAAATAAACACCCAACAAAAGCTCAAAATACACAAAATATCAGGTTGAATGGGTCTTTCTCAGAGTTAAAAATGTTATCCATCACAAACATTCAGTAGCAGAACTGGACAGATTATCTTCATTGAAAGTGTTACACCTGTATACGCAGCACTAAACATTAATAAACTCACATTCTGAGCCCCATGAGAAGTTGCCCACGTCAAGCCTCAAGGCACGGTATTTCTTGTTTCCACCACGGACTCTTATTGTGTGAATGCGGCGAGGTCCAATCTATAGAGAAAAAGAAATGTGTTAATATAAACTGACAAAGGCCAATGAATGCATACTTTGAGCTAAGCCATGTGTCAGTGTAACTATGACGAATCCTAACATTGGAAGGTCAAAGATTTTGACCAAAACGGCCAAAAATGACCAACCTAAGGAAGTGTTTTCATCACCCACATTGGCAAAGTGATACTTTCTGATAGCAACAAATTTAGGATGGGTTCACCTTGGTGTTTGCGGGAGGACGCCCGAGCTCATATTTCCTTTTCTTGTGGACGGGCTTGCGTTTGCCACCGGTCTTGCGGCGTTTGTGCCAGTTGTCCCTTGAGATACCTTAAGAGTAAATGAGATTGAGATGCATTACAAACAAACCAATAACGGAGCATTCACTTCTATTGCACGCTTGAGTGTTCAGTTCTCCAAGGTGTTTATCCGCATGAAAAATCGGATTCCGCTATTGGATTCATCATGTACACTCAAAGAGGAAAAGAAAAGTGATTTACGCACCCTCGTGTCGTTCCACGCCTGTATGACTTTCTACACAGAACACAACTCAGCCATCCTGCCTAAATTCTCCTTTCGTGCTCTATGGAAGAAAGTCATACAGGCTTGTAACGACATGTAACGTTAGTATTAGACATGTTTATTTTTCGTTTAAGTGTGCTCTCGAAGAACGAAGTCTGGTCTCACATAAACTGCAGTCAAGTCACATTGGCACTATGCTAACAGTTTGAACGTCTCTAGCTCTAACCTCCCGAATAACACACTGGTAAAAGGTGCACCCCGTTTATGACGAGAAATATGAAGCAAACGATAGCTAGTTAACATTTACAAACGACCTCAGCTCACGTTAGATGGCCATGCAGCCTCCAGCGGTTGACACATGCATCTCCTGCCGTTTAGCCTGTCGTGCTAACTGGTTTCTTGTTTAAGATGGATTTCTTAAACACAAAAATGCTTTATCTAAGAATAAACCCACCTTGTACACGTCTCGGAATACAAGTACAGTCCTAACTGCACTGTAAAGGCTGTTTGAGAGCATATACTGAATGAGCGCGGCCATCTTGGGTAACTGCTCTAGCCACTTTTACATCTTTTCTCGTCAAAATATCTGAAATTGCATTGGATCGTCTAATTTACGCCTATATTGCTTGAAATCTACCTTTGTGATATAGCACACAACAAATTTAAACAAGCGCGTTCTCGGATAGAGCAGATGATGACGGATTGTCCCAGCGATGAGAATCTGAAAACACGTACCCATTCTCAGGCGCCGGCTAGAAAGAGGGCTAGCAAATGCTCATGGGCGGGTTTCAAGCAACCACATATCGCGATAATACCTGGAGAACTCGCGAGAGTAGCCCTTCGAGTTCAATGCGAAAACATTTGACTGCCACCACGCGTTGGTAGGTCATAACTCCAAGCACTTCCTGTGTTTCAGTCAAAGAAAAAGTAATTTATACCACACACAACATCAGTGTTGCCAAGTCCGCGGTTTTCCCGCGGAATTGGGCTACTTTTAACCACTTGCCGCGGGTTGATTTTTTATTCCGCGGGTTAAAGGTTTAACATATTGCATCAGTTATATTTAGCTGAAATGGTTGTGTTGAAATAAATATTTTACTTTAGCCAATTCATATTCCACCAATGATAACAAGGATTCTAGGATGATGACATAAGCAATATCGTATCACCATAACTGTGCTGATAAGCGCACACTTTGTGAGGTACCACTGCTGGGCTTGTTCGCTAATGTGTGTGTGTGTGTGCTGCGGCGCGCTGCGCGCACCGGCTGTTTTCGTTTCCATGGTAACCGAATGCTCCAGGGTTGTTGCTGGTAAAGAATCATTTAAAAAATAAATGTCATACACAGAAGAATTTTCTGTAAATTAACATTTAATAATGAGGAATATCTTGCAATGTTTATTTTACATTATTTTTAATTTGAAATGAATTTCACAAGTTTGTGGTTCACTTCCACTGGAGTTGTAATTCTGCATTTTCCCGCCCGCATCCATTACGTTTTTAAGCTCATCAGCTCATCATTACGTTCATCAGCTGTCAATCTTAAGGTGAGATGATTTTATTTATGAAAATAGACTGTTTATAATTACTTATACAGTTACTTACTTATACTTATACAATTATATTTTAGTATAAATGGTGTGTAGTGCATAACACTACCATAAAATGTGTATTGGAGTGTTATATTTAGATTTTTTTGGTATTGGGCTAGTTTTGTGCTAGTTGGATTGGCAATTGGGCTACTTTTGGGCTATTTTTGATTGGCCATTGGGCTGGTTTTGTTGCGAAAACCTGGCAACCCTGCACAACATATTTAGTTTTCGAACTAATTTATGAACTTACGCAGTGAATCAGGTGTGCGACATGGTGTAATGTACTGTACTGTACTTGTAGTATACATTCAATTTTATTTAACACGTACAACCTGGCAACAATAGTATCGTTTTGCATTACAACTTCTTTGTAAATTATATTCTTCTGACAAATAGTTGTATTGCATAATTTATTATGTAGAGGAAAAAACTCATTGTGGTTCTTTTGAGAAAAGTAGCCTACATAAAAGTATGTCAATTAACTGATATCAGGCCTTGAAGAAACAGAATTCATTTTTATAAACATTTATGGCTTTAACTTTAAGCACTGGGGACTTTAAGTACATATTTTAATGGGGGGGGGGGGGGGGGCACAGAACTAATGAACAAAATAGAGTCAAAAATCTGATTTTTAATAAAGTACTATGCAACATTTTAGGTATTTCAAGTGTGTGAAGCTAGGAAATTCAATTCTGTACAATTTTACCAGTCAAATGTGACCTCACTCTTGCGAGCATGTCAGATGTTCTGACTCTAATTGAAGCACAAGCTGTTCTGTTGGATTATGGTGTTCTTGAAGTCCAATGTTTGTTTTTGTTTTTTCAGTAATATATTTTGTAATTTTTTTTTTTTTAAATAAAATTACAAAATACAAAACAGAAAATGAGTCATGAGTGGTCTTTAATTATTTCCTCACAATTTCTAAACAGTTTAATCAATAAGCTGATATAATGAATAAGAACTGCAAACCAGGTATGGTTTATAACATTTATTTATAATATACAGATGTAATTGGCAATAGTGTAGACATGGTCATGTGCACGGTGCTGAAGGCTACAGTTCATTTATGCCAAAACCCTGCTGTGTAAAATTCGTAAACATGGCAAAATCAGGTCACTCCTCCCAAGGACTCATGTCTGTGTCGATGGCCACACAGTTATATGCAGCATAGCGAAGCTTCTCTTCACAAACTTTAGCACTGCAGATTAAACACATTTAAAATGCAGTCAAAAATATTTTTATTATATAAAGATTTTTATTTATTATTAAAAAACAAAACAAAACATCATCCATATATTATTTTACATAAACACACCTTGGGTATTTGGGTAGATAAAGGGTGCTGGAACATGTGGAAGATTGAGGAAGCGCATCTGTGGTTTCAGACCTAGAAAAAAAAAATTGTATTCAATGTTTATTTAGATAACTACCTAAATGAACATGATCTCTTGTTATTTTCTTTACAACTTACCCTTGCTTGTCTGGGAAGATGTAAATTGGAGCAGGAAGACGACTTCTGCCAGTCACAAATCTCAAAAACCTGCTACGATCCTCTGGTAAAAGTGTAAATAAAGCAACAAAATTAGAAATGCAGATACTTCCTTTTGCTATTACTAGAAATCGTTGTTTCACGTACAATAAGAAATCTTACTAACCATTGGTGAAGTTCATCAGGGCTTCCCATAAGTACTGTACTCTGACATCTGTTTGTTCCAAGTCTTCATAGCGTGCTGATAGAAAGTAAATAAAATCTATAATGTAAGTATTGTAATGTAATATAACATGAAAATTCCCATTATATTAACAAATATTCAGATATAATTCTAGAAAAACAAACAATTTTGTTATTATGCCACTTTCTATATAAAACTTGGTTCCTCATTGTTTCTGCCATAAATTAATACATTGTTAGCTAACTGCATCATTTGTACACGTACATTTCTGAAGTAGAATTCTTGGACAGCCACCTCTGATAACACATCACTCTAAATTGTAATGTAGACACATGCATTTTCTGAAAAGCTGCTTTGAAACGTGAAATGCGCTATACAAATAAATGTGAATTGAAAATAAAACCAGTTGAGAGTGACTGCTGTACAGAGCTGAAATATTTTTATCCACTATTTGCTTCAGCGCCTTCAGGAATCCATGCCAAGGCAGAGAATATCAATTATTGAATGTCCATGTCAGCTGCTGTATGACTCACTGAGGCGTTTAAGGGCCTCCACTGTGATCTCTGGGTCTCCACACACTTTCTTCTCCACTTCCTGCCACGTTAGGAGATCAAGCACAGCTTGCGGCACCACTTTCACCAGTCCTGCCTGCATGGCAGCTATCTGTAGTGCAGGAACAAAACTTGGATCAAGTAAGATTTCATGGACTCATCAAGAAATATATGTTTAGTATGTCCTCAAAAAGGATGTTGTTCTTTCTGTTTATTCCAAATAGTCTAATAGACTTTTTCTTTTACCTGTTCTCGGCTCTCTTCTAGTCTCGATTTCTGAACCAGGCGTATGAATTCCATGCGATCTTCATATCGGACCACCACTCCACTTCCTCCTGGAATCAGCTCCACCAGCCTCCCGTCACTCAGAGGAGTGGTGTACACAAGCTCCTGGCCAAACTTAAAGTCAAACGTGTCCTTGTCCATATGCTCCATAGCCTCCAACAACTTCACCTAAGGAATTACACCAAACATGTTCCATCTGTTCCACTGATTCCATGATGGTTAGGAAAGTAAGGTAAAAGACTGAGGGAGAGATATATTGGCTTCTTACCAGTACTGAATCTACTGCAGGAAAATCTTTCGTCCAGCTGACCGTTTCTCCAATCATCTGCTTCCACACCAGCCCTGGCAAAGCCAGAACCTAAAGGATAAATATTATGAAATTCCATTTTCTACTTTTATCTCAAATTGATCTTGCAAGCCAGACAAGGTCCCAATGCACGGACACAACAAAACTGACCAGAAAGTCTTTTCCGCGAAGAGCTGCGCCCATTAGTTGTCCAATCCACTCAAACTTGTGGAATTCTCTGCATGAAGGGTTTGGCACATAGAAGTCTCTGGCCTCTCCAGCTCCCTGATACAAAAACTGTTTAATATTTATATAATGAGAGATTCATAAATACCATGTCAGTTATACATGCAATAACTTGGTTGTAACCTGGTTAGAGGTTCGAGTGAAGAATGGAAGTGGCATAGTGCACTCTGATGAGCTGGGACAAAGCTCTTCAGACATATCTGCCAGGCTGTCTCGAAATCCACCGCCTGCAAGAAAGAAATCTCAGATGAGGATACGGTTTTATTTCAGACGTGAATTATTGTGAGTGTGAGGAAGCTTATCACTACATGACCTTGATCGATGATGCCTTCTGCAATGAATTTACACTCCCACCACTGGTCATATCGTGCTGGCCACCTGCAAGACAGACAAAAATGTATATTTGTGTGTATAAAGTATAATAAAGTGATAGTTTATCATAACTAGTTTGTTGTGACTATTTTAAAACATTAAGTACAATAGAGAGACTACCTGTAGTCCAGAGTTTTTTCATACTTGTCAGACGGCTTCAGACCCTCATACACCTACATAACAATAAACAGTATTCACTAACACTAGCATTCAAAAGACTGTGGACTTTTGATCTCTGTAAGATCAAAATCTCTTTAAAAGTATCACCAAGGCTGAATTTATTTGATAAAAAAAATATTGAAATATAATATTACAATTTAAAATAACTGTATTTTAAAAAAGGAATATCTTCATGTGATAGCAAAACTGAAGACTGGCATAATAATGCTGAAAATTCAGAGTTGCATGACCCTTCAGAAATCATTCTGATATACTGATTTGCTGTTCAAGACATTTCTGATTACTGTTTTGTAATTACAAAATTATAAATTGTTATAAGGTTCAAATGTAATAGTATACAAACAGTTTGTTTTGTGCATAATGCTTTACAGTTTGGAGGTACAGGTTGAGTGATTCGATTTGCATCTATGCGTCTGATTGGCACTGTTACGCTGATAGAATTTGGACTGATGGTCTGATTGGCACTGTTACGCAGATAGGATTAGGACTGGTGACACTGAACTGTATGGGGTGTGTCTCTTTTACCTATCAACATTTGCATTTCTTTGTTTAGATTGCCTCCTACTCTATTGTGTAAATCCCTCCCCCTGAAATGTGGATAAAGTACAATGTGTACTGTTTAGAATTAGACTTGGACGACTGCAGCCACAGACAGCACGTGTGTTTCTCAATAAAGAGCAACGCCTGCCCGAAAGGTATACCCAAGTTCTCCTGGTCTTCACTTCTGAGTTTCCAACACTGTCTATGAACTGCGTTTAATATTTTTTAAACAATTTTTCATGATTACATGACGAATAGAAAGTTAAAATGCACAGCATTTATTTGAAATAGAAATCGTTTGTAACATTTTAAAATGCCATTACTCTACTTTTTTTTTTTGCTAAATTTTTGCATTTTGCATTTTGCAGTTTTGCTAAATGCAGCATTAATTTCTTTCCCAAAAAAAGTTCAAAACTTTTAGACGGTAGTGTATGTTTTACGCAAACACAGAAGAAATATCTTTTAAATGTATTTGGCACTTGTTTTGTGGACTACCTGAGTGAAGACTGCATTTTTACACGTGGGGTCCAGAGTGGGGCTGTCACGGTGCTCCATGGCAAGGCGACGGTTGATGTAAAGGCGGGGCATGAAGTTAGGCTTACTGGTCTCAGAGTCCTTCAGGCACTGGGTGATGAGGGCAGAGCGACGCTTGGACAACAGAAGGAACTGTTTTATGCTCTACAGAGCAGCACAAAAGAGAAAAAAAGGTATGGGGTGTGTGATATAACAATATTAGACTGTGAATGATTCAAATGTCTCCACGATCTGCCTTATGCTACACATTAGTTAGAGTTTTTATGATTATCGTGGCTAATCTCCTGTGATGTTTTTTGTCATCACGAAAGTTTATTATTCGCATGCAATTTAAAGCCTTGCCAGTTTAAACTTCTAATATACAAACAAGACACACTTGTCCTAGGTAAGAGTACAAACTTTGATCTGGTTGAATGTTCCAAGGCTGTAGTCCCATGCAGGCACCATATGTGGCAATAGACTGTCCAGGAGTGTGATGAACCTAAAGACACAAAACACAATGCTGAGAGTTGACAAACCCTCACATACAGGCCTTACCAAGTCTTATATTGCTGCGTGTTACCTCTGAATCACCAGAGCACGGCGATAAAGGACATCTGGAGGTGTGCCCTCCAATCTCGGGTACCGCACTAGGTTGGGAGACTGGAACACGTCTGCGTTGAGGCCCAAGTCCCGCTCACAGGACGATTTGATTTTTAGACCCCTGATCCGTACATCGATTCCCTCATCTACAGCAGAATAAAAATGACAAGAAATAAATCTTATGAATCGAGATGAACAGTCACTAGTCTGGCTTTCTCTTTCAGATGACAGCACATGTCATATCAGATGAATCTTACCTCTGCATTCCTCAATCCTGACCTCTATAACAGGCAAATGTGATGTCATGTCCTCCAGAACACAAACCTCTCCTATTAAGTTGCTATAAGAGAAATTAAGCCATTTATTCAATATTCAAAATCTTTTACATATTTAGAAACTGAAAATAGTGCTATATAGCTTCTACATATAAAATTATATTGGCCCCCCAAAATAGGACTTTTAAACCCCACTTAGAATGTATGAGTTATTGCGCCAATAATAAACTTTCCAAACTACAATTTGCACCAAAGAAAGTAGTTGGACTTTAAATAATGACTTACTCGTCTATTGTAACATCACTGTATTTCTTGAGATTATCTCCCTCCCCACCATATACAGTCACTCTTTTGGGCATGTAGTTGTCATCTGTTGAGTCCACTGTTAATATCAGTTTGCTAAAGGAAGAGAAAAAGAAAAGTTTTTAATCTGACTCAAATACAATTTGTTTCCTGAAATCTGGGGAGCAGAAAAAACAGATAAAATATGATGCTTACAAACACATGATGTTTTAACCCAATAAAGATCAGATTTTTTTGGTATGCGTCCCAAGGTTATTATAGTTTTGCTTTTTGAAATTAGTTTTTATTTTATTATCGTTTTCAATTTTGCTACAAATTTCAGTTTAGTTTTAGTTAGTTTTACAAATGGTTTTGCTAGTTTTAGTTTAGTTTTTATTTTGCAAATACATTTCTATTTAGTTTTTATTTATTTAGTTTCAGTTTTAGTTTTAGTAATTATAGTTTAGCAGAGTTACCATAATGAAGTGTAGAGACCAAATCAAGGTTTTTAATTTCAGCAAAGTTTAATGTTTGCACAGATTAGAGTTTAATCTTGCTAAACATCCTTAAGTGAAATAACTTGATAAACGAGCATTATTGTTTAAACCCAGGACGGTCTTACAAAACATGCATAAAGTTGGGTCTTCACCTTTGAGCAAAAAAGCTTGAGGCAAACTATGACCTATGCAAAAAAATAAATGCAACGTAAAATATAAAAGTAAAAATTATAAATTCCAGACAAACTCATTCATAACAAAGATGAAATATTGTTAAACAATTAAAAGCTTATTTTAATTTCTTCAGTAGTACAATGTAGGCTAGCAGTGTAAGACCACAGCTAAAGTCATCTGAATACAGCCAACACACACTGGTGTGTGTGTGTGTTGTGCTATAATTGTAAAGGGGACCAATGTCTTCACTTATCTAGTAAAATATTATGATAACTGACTAGTAAGGACATTTGACTGGTCCTCACTAGTTAAAAAGGCTTATAAATCGGCCAAAACATGTTTTTATTTAAATCTATTGTTTTGCACGTTCTTGGGATGGGTAGGTTTAGGGATAGGGATTGGGTTAGGGGATATAAAATATCATTAACCTGATATAAAATCAATGGAAGTCCACGCAATGTCCTCACTTATATAGTGAAACAAACGTGTGTGTGTGTGTGTGTGTGTCCTGGTATTCCCTACTTTGTGGGGAAATGTCTCCACACAGATAATAATATTATTAGTAGTAAATGATTATGATAACACCTTTGAGCCTGTCAATATTATGCAAACATGAAATCTCAAACGCACTGTAGGCTAGTACTTGCTACTAGTTGCTGACATTTGTGCCTGCGTCTCTCGTCGTGTAAGAAACGGCATTCTAAAACAGTGAGCTTAAGTTAAAAGAAGTTCAACGTGCATCTCATTACCTCGTGTTATTTCCCATTTCACTGCCACGGACGCATTGATTCTTTGTGAACTCCCGTTTAGGACTAGCGATGTGTTGACTGTCTGCACGCGTCCGTCAGGGCAGCGGTTAATTTCCTCAGATCACTTCATGCGCAGTTGCGCAATATGCAGACACTCCCTCAACCGCCACAGTCAGATTTTCCACCACATTAAAGAAAGCTTATTAATAACGAAAACGAATATTTATTTTTGCTAATTATTATTTTATTTCAGTTAGTTTTTTAGTAAGAGTAGTTAGTTTCGTTTAGTTTTAGTTTTTTATTTATTCAGATTTTTTAATTTTATTTCAGTTTACGAAAATGTTTTTTGACCAATAGTTTTAGTCTTAGTTTCAGTTTTCGTTTACGAAAATAACCTTGATGCGTCCTAGTCTTAATGATCACACACCAAACATTGGCAACAATCTCTGAACAACCTGATCTGACAGACAGTCAGTCTCAAACATTTGGATTTGATAACCAAATCAGATTTAAATGCATTGTGAACAAAGTCTCTGATAATTAGAGTAGCAAATCAGTTGTCCTTACTTGACCACGGTGCCTCTCTTCATGTGCAGACGGATCCAGTGCTGTCCCTGCATGCCATCGCTCTCCCAGAATGTCTCCGTGTCTCCATCTGTCAGGCAGCTTGCACCACCACTGGGGTCCTCCTTCAATCATGAAAACTGACTTACTAGTCTAGAACATCTGACATGTTCACACTCACAGCCCTCTGCCCTTCACTATTACACAAAATTGTACAAAGCCCTCACATACCGAACTAGAAGACACATCAATGCTCGTCACGCATTGCTTCACGCTGCCAAGATTTTCATCTTCCTTCCCAATGTGGTCGTAAAAGTAGTGTACGAGGTCCTCATCACATTCAAACGTCCACGTAGGTGGGACATACCTGGAAGACAACGATTGCATGCAGGCCCTCACAGAATTAGGCAGATCTGGGTCAATAACATGATGCTTTTTTCTGGATCTATTGATTTATTTAAAAAATGTAATTAAAACAGTACATATGATTTTCAGTACATAGAAAATATTAATTAAACTGACACCACATGGTGCTAACTTGTAGAAAAAAATAACATAAAACAAGATATGGCAGAGTTTTCTTTAATTATATAATAGAGATTTTTTTTGTGTGTCAGAGCATCCATTCACCTCAGCTTTCGTACAGCAGTCTCGTCCGGCTCTGCCACCTTGGGTTTGGCACCCATGTGTAAGGAGTTTTCCACATCCACCACCTGTTCCCACCTACAAAGCCATTTAGGAAAATTTTTGGTAATTTATATCCATTGAATTGTCAGGATGCATGCATTTACTATAAACAGTTTTATATGTTAATATGTGGGTTTCATATTGACAGTTAATTTAAGTACTGAACCGTTAATGGAAGCTTATTTTATAATAGTTGACTGAGGTGTTACTCTGAGAGCAAAAAACATTTTATGCTATTAAAAAATAAAATAAACCAACCATAGTACCGTTCAAAAGTTGGTAAGATTTATGTTTTTCAGCATCATTACTCCACTCTTCAGTGTCACATGATCCTTCAGAAATCATTCTAATATGATGATTTTGCTGCTCAAGAAACATTTCATATTATCTATGTTGTAAAGAGTTTAATAATTTACTTTTATAATGATACTTATATCATATACTTTTTTTATATGATACTTTTTTCAGGAATATTTGATGAAAAGAAAGTTTATTAAAACATTTAAAAATTGAACTCGTTTGTTATATTATTATATTATAATATAACAAAAGAGTTCCATCTTTAAATGTTCTAATAAACTTTCTTTTCATCAAATATTCCTGAAAAAAGTATCATAAAAAAAAAGTCTTATATACTCTCACGTTTGCTCAGTGTCTCCATCATTGCTGAATACAAGTGTTTATCTTTAAATACATTTATTGACCCCAAACTTTTAAATGTCAAAATTTTGCTCACAATTTTAAAGCAACTGTATGTAAAAAATGTATTTCAATTAATCAAAAAATGGTCCTGATATGTCACTAGACATTAAGAAATCATGTTAATTTCAAATGCTTATATCACTGACAACAGTAGTCCGGCCAGGATATTGTCATTTAAAAGTTGTTGTTGCAGCCCTCAACTGATGTTGATGTTTTGGCCTGAAGCTCTGCCCTCTACTTATCTACCAATCACGAAGTCAGCAGTTCCTGCTGATCCTGCAGCCTATCTGGCAACCTCGAGTCGAAAGGGAAATAGTAAACAGTGGACATTTAAAAAGCCACAAACCTGCTACAAGGCTTGTGGTCATAGCCAAACAGCTGCTGTTGGCGGCTGATAGTGTCGGGAGATTCCACCGGCACAAGTCTGTCTCCACCTTCTGTGTGTTTACACACCAGGATCCAGCCCTCCTCAATGTCCAGACCAGCACGATAGTCCTCCAGCTGCTCCTGTGATGGGCAGAGCACTCAAACAATCAAAGTGACAAACAAAATAGGCTGACTCTCATTTGAATGTCCACTGAGCTGAAAAGTGGAAGATTCTAGGAGCCACACCAACACATCACATGCAGTGACGTCATGAACCAGGAAGTCCCATGTATTCTGATATCAATAATGATACAGCAGATCCATAATGATACAGCAGATTAATCAGAATAGTCTCACAGCAGTTCCAGACAACACATCATGCACATATATGTTCTACCTTGCTTATTTTGACCCACAGGCCATGGCTGTTGCAGTACTCCTCCCCTGTTGTCCGTATACATGTCCATTTCTTGGGCTCGATGTTACACTTGCATGATTTCTTGTGTGGCGCCTGATGAGGACTCTCCCATACCGACACCACGCTTTTGCCACCCGAGTTGCCAGCTGTTGACGAGGACGCGGAAACGGAGCCCGACGACGAATCCTTACAGATTTTGTAGCAAACCTCTTTCGGCACGTAACACAAGGACTCCGGCAGAGGCTCGCTTTTTCGGAAGCATTCAATACACTTGTTTAAAAAGCGTATTCTCCCCAGGAGGGTGTTGGGATTGACGTCCGGAGACATCTCCTCAAGTTAGAGAGCGCTAGCAGGGGCGCTAGCTGAGGATGTGTCAAAACTGAGCAGTTCGGCCGTCAGCAAGCATTCCACTCACACATGCGTTTCATTTATTTACCTGTTTGTCCGCTTTTATTGAGATCCGATATAATAAACGACCAGTATGACAAAAGACTAGATACAGTTAAGCATTTTTACTACCGCCAAAGCTTTCCTTCTCACGGATACTGGCATCTGTCAAGACAGCTATGAGTCTTCACCGGTCTAAAGGGCGACCCGCCCATCATGTACAGTCTATGGTGTTTACTCATTCCCCCTACCGGATACACTGCCTGCAACACTCCCCTCAATTATTTTTATATTTTATGTAATTGATTTTATTTTATTTATTTAAAATAAGAATTAGGATAAAGATCATACAATTAATGTAAGTCTCATACTTTTAAATTCCTCTATACGTTGTATATAAATAAAGCATATGAATAAATTAATTGATGACTTAAGTTATTCATTTTACATAATATTAATCAAATGATTGAGGACACGATTTTCCTCAATTTTACTAATGGTCTTGGGCATTTTAAAAAACAAATCTTGATAAATGAATCCAATATTTTGTATGGGGGTTATATAATAAAAGTAGGGCAAAAGTCACTGGAGCGACGGTGCTTAATCACGTGATAAAACAGGTCCTTGATTGGTCGCACTTTACTTCTGTGTGGTGAACACATATCTGTGAGGGCATTGAAGGATCTGAGCGCTGCCACTGAGAAATAGCGATGCTTTTTAATAAGGTATATACGCATTTCTCTTGACGTATTTGCGAAAAGTAACTATTTTGCATGCCGGTTTGTTTGTTTTAAGTCTAAAATCTGGTGAATTTGAGAGATAGCTTCGTTAGCCCATCGCTAGGCAGTTTGATTAACTGAATTCCTAGTTACACATTTAGAGATAATATAATTAACGTTACATCTTGGATCGTGAAGGTCTCACAAATCTCATATTTATTGATTAATGTAGTGAAGTTTCTGCTCTTCTACTCGTAGTTTCACGTTGACCTTTGTAACCCTGCCTATAAACAAAGTGCCTGGCAGGGTAACCTTATCTTGCCATACTGTAGCCTTACTCATTCTATATGTAGTGAGATCAGGTGACTGGTTAATTAATACACTATCAGTTAAGATGTGGCCAATCAGTTATTGCCCCATGGGCATATATAAACTTGTGGTCCATGCCTCCTGTAGTGCATCATGGTCAACCCCGCCCCTTTTGTGTTGTCACAGACTATGGAGGGTGATGAGTAATTGTAAATTTGAGTGTGCGATGTCCTGCTTACTTCCAGTGCGGTGTGCCTTCAGGGCTCCCATTGGTATGGCATTGCTGCTTAACGTAACCCTGATTGGAGTGCCAGCTGTTGCTGTTTAATAAGGATATTGAGTGACTTGTAGATGCCGTCAAAGTATTACTTCACTGGATCATTGAGTCTGTTTGTGGACGTTAAGCAGGTTTCTTGATGTTTCCCCTCAACAGTCTTTTTCTTCACCTTTGGCTCTGAGCCACGCTGCTGCTTTTGGCGTCCGGGTACATCTGTGTCAAGCATACTTACCATTAAGTGGGCTGGATGTTTTATGTATTTGTTTAGTGTTAATATTCTTGTTTTTCTTTGTAGATTTGTTTGTATGAGTTATTCTGAGTTTAACTGCAACGGTTTGGTACATTAGTTTTCTTTCTTTAATGTGAGCTGTCGGTATTTATACTTGGTTTATTCTGAGTGTATTGTAACCCGTTGCTTCCTTTCTTTTGGTCATTTGATTTTGTAAATTGATTGTTTTCTTTACAATTGTATAATTTATTAATTTTACTTTTGTATTTTCTTCTTTAGGAGCTGTGGGCTTCCTGGAGCGGGCAGGTTCTTTAGGGCATTACAGGCTTTACATCACTAAAGGGTGTCATTCTTGCTGTGTCCTTTATTGCAGTGTCACTAGTGTTGTGTCTTTACAGTGAACTTGGTGGGTGTGATTCTGATTGGCGTGGTTTCCATTGTATGCCTGTTGCGGTTACACGAGCCTGCTCTCCAGAGGAAGCCTCAGCCCGTTAAGATTTATTGTGACTTAATTTCTTCTGTTTCCTTACTTTCAGTCCATGACACTTGTCCTTTTAGTTTTAAATAATTGTTGGCCAACTTTCTTAGAAATAAATAAATTATATTTTGTACGGAACCCATGCCTCTTGCCTCTCTTGGTGGAACGCACTTGCGTGCTTTATTTCGAAGGTTTTCCCCATTAATACGGGGTGGCGTAGTCGTTACAATCGAGCCGCCATGCTACACGTGGCGTAGTCGGCAGGGTCCACAGGATATTTGGCAGAGGTGTGGGACCGTGTGTGTACATATATATTTTTAATGTTTGTGTCGTGGTTTATTTTTTTCTTTTTAGGAAACAAAAGCAGCAGCGTGTGTTCTGGAGACTGACGTGTTCTTGTTTGACTCCCTTAGGTGACGTCCATTGTGTCAAGTATAAAAAAATAAGGTATATATATTTCTTAATAAGGGGGAGAGAATGACAGGAATTTAGAGCTTGTTGCTCAATTTAGAGTCGACACGAAAGGGGAGAGTTAAACCATTATGTAGGTTGCGGGGATGCTCGTCTATAGCCTTACAGGAAGCTTTCTTTTCCAGGAGGTGGCAAGAGGGGGGGGGGGAATCCTTTTGGAGTTTTCCCTCACCTTAATGAGCCTCCTGGAGAAGGTTGAGTGGCAGTTGTCTGATACGATGGAAAACAATGAAATGTTACATGATTAATTTGTCAAATATATTAATTATAGTATTGGAGATGAGAGCTTAAACAGCTGGTGTGCCGACAGTTCAATTCCATATTTAGACGTGCGGAGCAAAGCTCTTCAATGGGTGCTTGAGGGGGGATGCCAGAGAGTGACCAGTCTTCATGAGTCATGGTAGGCTGAGGTTGCAGACCGTGTCATATTCCCAGGTGGCATGAGGAACCAGTGTATTGAATGAGTGACCAGTCTTCATGAGTCATGGTAGGCCGAGGTTTCAGACCGTGTCATATTCCCAGGTGGCATGAGGAACCAGTGTATTGAATGAGTGACCAGTCTTCATGAGTCATGGTAGGCCGAGGTTTCAGACCGTGTCATATTCCCAGGTGGCATGAGGAACCAGTGTATTGAATGAGTGACCAGTCTTCATGAGTCATGGTAGGCCGAGGTTTCAGACCGTGTCATATTCCCAGGTGGCATGAGGAACCAGTGTATTGAATGAGTGACCAGTCTTCATGAGTCATGGTAGGCTGAGGTTGCAGACCGTGTCATATTCCCAGGTGGCATGAGGAACCAGTGTATTGAATGAGTAACCAGTCTTCATGAGTCATGGTAGGCTGAGGTTGCAGACCGTGTCATATTCCCAGGTGGCATGAGGAACCAGTGTATTGAATGAGTGACCAGTCTTCATGAGTCATGGTAGGCTGAGGTTGCAGACCGTGTCATATTCCCAGGTGGCATGAGGAACCAGTGTATTGAATGAGTGACCAGTCTTCATGAGTCATGGTAGGCTGAGGTTGCAGACCGTGTCATATTCCCAGGTGGCATGAGGAACCAGTGTATTGAAAGAGTGACCAGTCTTCATAGGCTGAGGTTGTAGACCATGTCATATTCCCAGGTGGCATGAGGAGGTCGTATTGTGGGGTTATCGTCGGGACGACGACACAAAAGTGGGGGGTAGAATGTAGTGAGATCAGGTGACTGGTTAATTAATACACTATCAGTTAAGATGTGGCCAATCAGTTATTGCCCCATGGGCATATATAAACTTGTGGTCCATGCCTCCTGTAGGGCATCATGGTCAACCCCGCCCCTTTTGTGTTGTCACAGACTATGGAGGGTGATGAGTAATTGTAAATTTGAGTGTGCGATGTCCTGCTTACTTCCAGTGCGGTGTGCCTTCAGGGCTCCCATTGGTATGGCATTGCTGCTTAACGTAACCCTGATTGGAGTGCCAGCTGTTGCTGTTTAATAAGGATATTGAGTGACTTGTAGATGCCGTCAAAGTATTACTTCACTGGATCATTGAGTCTGTTTGTGGACGTTAAGCAGGTTTCTTGATGTTTCCCCTCAACAGTCTTTTTCTTCACCTTTGGCTCTGAGCCACGCTGCTGCTTTTGGCGTCCGGGTACATCTGTGTCAAGCATACTTACCATTAAGTGGGCTGGATGTTTTATGTATTTGTTTAGTGTTAATATTCTTGTTTTTCTTTGTAGATTTGTTTGTATGAGTTATTCTGAGTTTAACTGCAACGGTTTGGTACATTAGTTTTCTTTCTTTAATGTGAGCTGTCGGTATTTATACTTGGTTTATTCTGAGTGTATTGTAACCCGTTGCTTCCTTTCTTTTGGTCATTTGATTTTGTAAATTGATTGTTTTCTTTACAATTGTATAATTTATTAATTTTACTTTTGTATTTTCTTCTTTAGGAGCTGTGGGCTTCCTGGAGCGGGCAGGTTCTTTAGGGCATTACAGGCTTTACATCACTAAAGGGTGTCATTCTTGCTGTGTCCTTTATTGCAGTGTCACTAGTGTTGTGTCTTTACAGTGAACTTGGTGGGTGTGATTCTGATTGGCGTGGTTTCCATTGTATGCCTGTTGCGGTTACACGAGCCTGCTCTCCAGAGGAAGCCTCAGCCCGTTAAGATTTATTGTGACTTAATTTCTTCTGTTTCCTTACTTTCAGTCCATGACACTTGTCCTTTTAGTTTTAAATAATTGTTGGCCAACTTTCTTAGAAATAAATAAATTATATTTTGTACGGAACCCATGCCTCTTGCCTCTCTTGGTGGAACGCACTTGCGTGCTTTATTTCGAAGGTTTTCCCCATTAATACGGGGTGGCGTAGTCGTTACAATCGAGCCGCCATGCTACATATATTATAATTAATTTAATTGGAATGTATCGCATTAAGATAATTGTGATTAAATGCAATGATATTGTATATTGGTTAATTTGTGCATTATTCGAATCGTTGGCACGTAACTCTCCTTAATGTCGAACAACATTAACGCAGTAATATTTACATTATGGCATCTGACGCACAGACGCCAATGGGACGTCATCCATGGCTTAGGGGTGGGGTTAGGATTAGACAACCAGGTAGTGATTTAAACGAGGGGGTAATAATTTGGCGGGGGGTCGAAATTCGGGACAGTCTTCTTTGGCATGTGCCAGTAGATCAGTAGTGACATTATCGCGACACACTGACATGACACTAAAGCCAGATAAAAATCTTGCGCTGGGCAGTGTTACACACACTTAATTCCGACACCTGTTGGTGTGTGTCCGTGTAGCATCACGCAAAAATAAACGGAGAGACGTTTACAGTAACGGACCATTATTGATTTATGTCGTGTCTTTCCTCGAATTGGCAGTTTGTGACTTATTACAAATCATTCAGTGGCACTCAAAAATGCCAATCAAATACACACCTGATACAAACAAGTTAAAAAAATATTACTGACTTTAATTGATACTTAAAATATCACAAAAGTATGCTATTTATTTAGGATTTTGTCACAATTACGTCAATATCTGCTCGATTAATCTGTCAGTCACTACTGGAGGTGAACTCACGGCGACATGTTCCGCGACTCTGTCCGTCAAGTGTGTCAGTGTGTCACTAACTAGCTGTCAATGTCAGTGACATGCCTGGCACATGCCAATGAAGACCGGATGTGCAAATACGCATAGTGACATCCTGCGCCATTTGGCTTCTGTGCGTCAGATGCCATGTATTTTAATGTTATACTGCTAATTTGACTGTGGTAACGAAATCTTTAAAATTGTATGTTCGGTACAGAAATGTGTAATGCTCAGTATTTAATGATTGTCCAACAGGTTTTAAGGGCAGGTGTTCAGGCTGGACTCAGGTTTCAAAGTTCTGGCCCTCAAGCTAGTGCCAAAGCAGCGACTGCCACCTTGAAAGGAGCTCATGGAGGCTTCAGCTTTGGTATGTATGATCATCCTCTGAGTATAGTGTTGATTATGCTCACTGTGTTTTCAGAAATTCCAAGGCACCATTACACCATTTCAACACACTATTCCTCAAATTGAACAGAATTAACTGACCAGCAGAAAGAATTCCAGGAGGTGGCAAGGAAGTTTGCACGAGAGGAGATTGTCCCAGCTGCCTCATCGTATGACAGGAGCGGTGAAGTAAGTTATTTAAATCTACCTGTCCACAATATAACATATTTTTGATTAGCAATATTTTTAATAATCTGTGATTTTCTTCCTGGCAGTATCCATTTCCTCTCATTAAGAGAGCATGGGAGCTGGGTCTAATGAATGGACATATTCCAGAGGACTGTGGTAGGTAATTTAAGGTTCTAGCCTTATTCTGTGACCTTCATGTCATTCCAAATCCAAACAGTAATTTTCCCAGTAAACATAGGAGATATTTTAATAATCTACAGATTGCTCATTTCCATGCAGTTATACCATAAAATCACCATAAACATAGATATTTGTGGAGCCATACGAAAGCTTTGTGTAAAGAACATCCTGACATTTAAGATGAAATTAGCTGAAATGCTGCACAAAAGTCATATGGAATCCTTTTATGATACTTTTATCGCAGGGGTTTTCAAAGTGAGGTCTGTGAAATTTTAAAATAAGTAAATGATTGAATAAAAAAATAAATATAACATTACAGTACTATGAGTATTTAAAATCTAGTACTGTAACTTAATAAAAACAAAATATTTTAAATATATGTAATATAGTCTTAGAGTCAAGAAACTTTATAGATGCCTTTTAAATCCTAGGATGGGGGTCCCTTGCTTGACACGATGACAATGTTTGCGGGTAAGTGGCATCTAAAAGATTGAAGACCCCAGTTTTTATAGTACTTTTTTAATGTCGTTTTAGAGCTTGGCAGCCTCAGGCCTGTATAAGTACCCAGGATATTCTGTGGGGGGAAATGTTCCATGGAGGAAATTAAGCAATAGGAGTTTGAATCAACATGAAGACAAATATTTATTTAATTCTGACCATGTTGGATATTGCAATATGTTCCAGGTGGAATGGGTTTGGGCATATTTGATGCCTGTCTTATCACAGAGGAGCTAGCCTTTGGCTGCACTGGTGTACAGACAGCCATTGAGGCAAACTCTCTGGGAGTAAGTGGAGTTTTATGATCTTATTTTTTGAGTGTGATTCATTTAATAATTATATTAAATGATAATTTGTGCATAGGACTCATGTTCACATGACTCATTTGTTAGTTTGAACAGAGGGTTCTTGGTCAATAAATAGTTTTTGTTTGTGTTTATTTATTTTTTTGCCTTTTTAAATTAACAGCTATTATAAAATGGCAATACGTGCTGTAGCAAGTTTAAAAACGTTTTTTTTTTCCTTGTAGCAAATGCCAGTCATTATTGCTGGTAATGATGCCCAGAAGAAGAAATATTTGGGCAGAATGACGGAAGAACCACTAATGTGTGTAAGTGTGCCATCATTTTTCTAACCATCAATATTTATGAGTTATGAATCCTTCCCAAAGCAGTAATAAGTACACAGACACACGCTTTTGCATGTGACCATGTTGACAGGCATACTGTGTAACCGAGCCGGGAGCAGGCTCTGACGTGGCTGCGATAAAGACCCGAGCTGTGAAGAAAGGAGATGAGTATGTAGTCAACGGTCAGAAAATGTGGATCACCAATGGAGGAAAAGCAAACTGGTAGGTGAACGGCTTCAGATTCATAACTGTTTTGGGGGAGATTATAAACCTCTTTGTTTGCATTTAAAGGTACTTCCTGCTGGCCCGCACAGATTCCGATCCCAAATGTCCTGCCAGTAAGGCTTTCACAGGCTTTATTGTTGAAGCTGACACCCCAGGACTCCAGCCTGGAAGAAAGGTAAGAGCTGCTGACAACCGCAGTCTGATGCACTCAGACGATACTTAAGCACTATATTAATACCGCTATGAGATTCTGCACTATTTGCTTAGGTCTACAATTCTCCTGTCTGACAGGAAATTAACATGGGCCAGAGATGCTCAGACACCAGGGGCATCACCTTTGAGGATGTAAGAATCCCGAAGGAGAATGTTTTGATTGGAGAAGGAGCTGGCTTTAAGATTGCCATGGGTGCATTTGACAAGACCAGACCACCAGTAAGTGTCCATTTGCAGTTATTACTGCTGCTAACAAATTGCAGTTGTCTAAGTCATAGTTTCATGACTTGTCAACAATATCTTGATGCTTTTCAGGTGGCTGCTGGTGCAGTGGGACTTGCACAGAGAGCACTGGAAGAGGCCACAAAGTATGCTTTGGAAAGAAAGACTTTTGGCAAGTTTATTGCAGAGGTAAGTTTCAAAAGACATGTCTGACAACCTAAACTGATACTATGAAGTTAATACAGTCAATTCTAAAATAAATGTAATTCTACAGTATAAATAATGAATACGCTGCTTCTTTTTTCTGACCTTCAGCACCAGGCAGTGTCATTCCTTCTGGCTGAAATGGCCATGAAAGTGGAGCTTGCCAGGATGGCCTATCAGAGAGCAGCTTGGGAAGTGGATGAGGGCCGCAGGAACACCTACTATGCTTCGATTGCCAAAGCCTTTGCTGGAGACATTGCAAACCAGTGTGCCACTGATGCCGTCCAGATCTTTGGTGGGAATGGTTTCAATAGTGAATATCCTGTGGAGAAGCTGATGAGAGACGCTAAAATTTACCAGGTACTGATTGTAGACCTTTACTGATTTGTTCATTTTTAAAGACACTCAAATCTGATTAATGGCTTATGTGAATCCACAGATTTATGAAGGGACTGCTCAAATCCAAAGGCTCATCATCTCAAGAGAACATCTTGGAAGATTCAAACAGTGAACCTCTAAACCCAGGACTTCCATGCCAAGAGCTAATCATTTGATTTAGCGTCTTCTGTACACAATAATGTATTTGATCAATAGAACTCAGGATTGTATCTAACAGATTGTAAATTGTCAGTTGCCTTATGTCATATCTGCATGCCTTGCCACCTTTGTGTTTGTAGTGCTGAACATCTAAGTTGATCAAATGTTAAGTTGAACAAAATTGTTACCACAGTGCTCTTTCTCATTATTTTTTTTAACTGATTATGTGCTCAAAATAAAAATAATCAGCTTTGACAAAATTGTTAGTCATTTTCTTGCCAGTGGTAGAAACTGTATTTTTGATATTTAATTAATAAAAACTATATTTTACTGTATCCGTGACCCTGACTATGTGACCATGGATTTGCCCGTTAAATGTTGTGATACTCAAGAAGTAATGCTGGATAAACAAGTAAGAATGTAACATATTTTTACAAACTTTTTTTGTTAAATACATTTTGTAATCCCCCCAAAATCTACATTCTGCAAAAAAAAAAAAAAAATCCACAAACGGCATTGCAACCCCCTAAGAAAATGAATGGACCACAAATACCTAAATCTATCTCTCTATCTCTCTCTCTCTCTCTCTCTCTCTCTCTCTCTCGATCGTGACAATAATGTGGGTGTGGGAGACATTATAAACACGACATATCATGTTTTCTCTGCTTTCTTTGTGACAAGTGAAAAAAAAAATACAGTACGTCTAGATTAGATGTGAATACAGAATCGCACAACGCCCACCATTAAATGCGTTTTGTCCTTCACGAGGACCCGTAGGAATGACGAATAACGTGATGATGTAAAATGTATGTGACTGCTGAAGTAAGCCTGTAGTCCACTCTTGCTTCTCCGCCAGGATGGTAATGTAAAACACAGTACTTTGCTTTTATAGTTATTTAATTATGTATCAAATAAGATTTACCCATAAAGAAACGGCATGCGATTGTGAGGAAACCACGCAGATTAAAAGAGGAGAACGATTGCAACATGTCATGTCATCCGCCCAGTCAATTCAGCACAGTTTTAGCTCAAATAAATGTATCAGACTGTAGCCTTTGAGCCTATTTTCAGAAAGTACTGAAACCTACTTTATTTCGCAGGGAACCCAGGTTAAAGACGTGATCATTAAACCTGATGCTCCAAACACTCTCCTCCTAGACAAGCATGCAGACTATATTGCAGCCTATGGCACCAAGAAGGATGATTATGTAAGTTGATGGCTAATAAAAATGCAAAAATGGCCTTTAATAAGTACATTATATTGAAAGCTAATTCCTAATGTGTTTTGCAGGAGTACACGCTGTCAGAGTACTTGAGAATGAGTGGCATCTACTGGGGTCTGACAGTGATGGACCTGATGGGTCAGCTCTCTCGAATGAACCGTGAGGAGATCATAGACTTCATCAAGTCCTGCCAGCATGACTGTGGAGGCATCAGCGCCAGCATCGGACACGACCCTCATCTCCTCTACACCCTCAGTGCTGTACAGGTCAGTAGGAATCGGCATGAAAGGGAATTTTTTTCATTACTGGTTTGCTGCGTTTCGCTCTCATGTGAGTGACAGGTTGTCCCAGTAAACACGTCACCAGAGAAGAGATTTTCCTGCAAGAGGGAGGGGGAGTTATTTTTATTTATGATTATTAGAGCACATACATAAAAAATAAAAAAATAAAAATGAAGTGCACAGATAATTTCTAATAAATGCTGCAATATTCCATACAAGGTGACCATAATGCTGTTTAAAATTACTACACAGAAGTGGAAATTCATTGGGAAAAAACGGTTGTTACCCCCTTTAGATCCTGTCCTTGTATGATAGCATTAATGTCATTGATGTGGACAAAGTGGTGGACTATGTTAGAGGACTGCAGCAGGAGGACGGCTCATTCGCCGGGGACAAATGGGGTATGTTTATTTTTTATTTTTTTGTAAACATTTAAATGATACATGACTACATAAAGGCTTCTTTTTTTCCTTAACAGGTGAAATAGATACACGATTCTCCTTTTGTGCGGTTGCAACGTTGGCACTACTGGTCTGAATTCTTTTGCGTTCAATATTATATATATTTATATACTTTTAGTGTGTTCCCTGCAGTCTGTGAAGGTTTTAATACATAAAACAAATATTCTGTGTAGGGCAAGTTGGATGCGATAAACATGGACAAGGCTGTTGAGTTTGTGCTGTCCTGTATGAACTTTGATGGTGGGTTTGGTTGTAGGCCTGGTTCAGAGTCCCACGCTGGTCAGGTGAGATATTTGAGCTTTTTTAATGCCCTTTTAGTGTATTTCGTAAGTGGTGCTCTGTCTCTCAGTAATGTTTTTTTCATCCTGTCTCCAGATTTACTGCTGCACAGGTTTCTTGTCCGTCACCGGGCAGCTTCATCAAGTAAATGCAGATCTGTTGGGCTGGTGGCTCTGTGAAAGACAGTTGCCATCGGGAGGCCTGAATGGAAGACCAGAGAAGGTAAGATGTCTTGTAGATCATGGGTATTAATGAAAAATAAAAGTATTAAAATCTAAATGGTATTACAGATGACATTAGTTCTCTTATTTTCAATCAGTACTGGATAGAAGGATTTAATTGTATCTCAAGTCTGACTTTTGACTATTAGTGCATCCTGTTCAGGAAGAGAACATCATGGGTGTATTCCAGAAAGAAAGGTTAATTTACCCTCATATATACCTTGAACTGATTGATTAACCCAAACCTTACTTATTTAAGGTATGCTGGTTCCAGACAACTGGTTATGGCAAGTTCAGACAACTCAAGTATACACACTTCCAGTTAACACACAATTATGATTCCCTATGGAAACAGACACTACAAAAAAGCGTGTCATTCTTTTGTTTGATTTGCATAATCTACTTATCGCCACCTATTTGGTGGCTGTGCAATAATATTTTCAATCTTTTGGTTTAGTAAGTCATCTCATATGTTTGTTTGATGCTAATTAATTGAATGCAGATCCATGTGTAACATGATTATAAATAAATACATATATTTGAATTGAACTAACATTTAAACATTACCTTTTTATAGTAGCACTTTAGAATTAATATATAATATGGGTGGCACTTCCAGTTTGGGGAATTTCCATTCAAAAAGACTTATGAATCATTTCAAATCATGAGGTTGCCCTACAAATAAAGCTGATCCAACAGTTTGACTGAATTAGCTGTCAGTTTTCCTTTATGCTTTATTTTCAGACATCATGAGAATAGCTTGCTATTTGAACTTGATGTTATAACGAGAATATCTATGGAAAGAGCTCTTTTCAGCCGCTGCATTCTTTTCCTCGTGATTATTTCCCCTTTGTATTCCGCTGTAACAGTATGAAAAAGGATACAGCACATTTTTGGTGCATCCTCCTAAGGTAATTTACAAAATATCCCATTAATAATTCACTGGAATGAACAAAGAATCTTTTTTTTCCCCTCAAATCCTCAAGTCTCTTTTCCGTTTTGTTTTCACAGGTAAATAACATGTATTATCTGTCAAAATGATGGAAATCACTTTGAACTAGTATTACAATACACATTTAAATGAACATTTTTGACTAAGGCAACGTATGTTACACAATACATATATATATATATATATATTATTAGAGTTATATTGATCCTGTCCATTATTGCTGTAGAAAGAATCGTGTTTTGGGGGTTATTCATGGACTTTTAGAAGTACCTTGTTGAGGCTTTTACACTTTTAAATGTGTTTTTAATATTCAATGGTTGAAGGGTGAGAAGAATAATGCAAGAATTAAATAATGTAATTTCATTGTACCCAGTTTATTACTGCATTCATAGAGCAAGCCTTACACTGATTGTTTACAACATAACAGAAGTTACACCCATAATTTGCGCAAAGCGTCATGGGGTGTAGGAGTAAGGTGGATAGCCTAGTGAAACTATATATACGGGTCCATCTAAGAAAATTTGCATAGTGATAAAGTTCATTATTTTCTATAATGTAATGATAAAAATTAAACTTTCATATATTTTAGATTCATTGCACACCAACTGAAATATTTCATGTCTTTTATTGTTTTAAAACTGATGATTTTGGCATACAGCTCATGAAATCCCCAAATTCCTATCTCAAAAAATTAGCATATCATGAAAAGGTTCTCTAAGTGAGATATTAACCTAATCATCTGAATCAACTAATTCACTCTAAACACCTGCAAAAGATTCCTGAGGCTTTTAAAAACTCCCAGCCTGGTTCAATACTCAAAACCGCAATCATGGGTAAGACTGCCGACCTGACTGCTGTCCAGAAGGCCATCATTGACACCCTCAAGCGAGAGGGTAAGATACAGAAAGAAATTTCTGAACGAATAGGCTGTTCCCAGAGTGCTGTATCAAGACACCTCAGTGGGAAGTCTGTGGGAAGTGTGGCAAAAAACACTGCACAATGAGAAGAGGTGACCGGACCCTGAGGAAGATTGGGTTTTTCATGAGCTGTATGCCAAAATCATCAGTATTAAAACAATAAAAGACCTGAAATATTTCAGTTGGTGTGCAATGAATCTAAAATATATGAAAGTTTAATTTGTATCCTTACATTATGGAAAATAATGAACTTTATCACAATATGCTAATTTTTTGAGAAGGTCCTGTATATGTAATTTCTTCAACTATGTTCAAGTCAAGATACTGTTTTTTATATCTAAAAGAGAAAACTGGATGATTTTTTTTGTGATTTCAGCTGCCTGATGTCTGCTATTCCTGGTGGGTTCTTGCATCTTTGAAGATCATTGGCAGAATTCACTGGATTGACAAAGCAAAACTGCGCAATTTTATTCTTGCTTGCCAGGATGAAGAGACCGGAGGCTTCGCTGACAGGCCTGGAGACATGGTAAGCTAAATTTTACATATGCATAAATATTTTGCATGTTATTTCTATAGGACTTACCATTCTTCAAAAAGATCTTATCAGTCTCTGCAGTTCATTGTTATGAGTTTAATATATATTTTTCTTTTGTCTTTCTGTCCAGGTGGATCCTTTCCACACTCTGTTTGGTGTAGCTGGTCTGTCTTTGCTGGGAGATGAGCAGATCAAACCGGTGAACCCTGTGTTTTGCATGCCCGAGGATGTGCTTCAGAGAATTGGCCTCCAACCAGACTTGCTGAGCTGAGTTCAAATTTTCAGCATGGCCATTTTACTCTTCTACTTCACCTGCACAGCCAGCCAGCCCAGTTTTGAAACTAGCAAACCGTGGAGAGCTGTCAGTTTCAAATAACGATCGGCATACCGCTTAGAGGGACCAAGGACTTTAGAAAGACATTGTGTGCTTTTGTTCAGAGATTTGTTCCGGTCATCATGTAGGCACAATATTACACAACTTTCTTTTGTTAGTTGGCTTTCTTTCTTTAAAGATGCTGGTCAAAGAGGTACAACTGGTATTACTACAGCTTTCACTGAAAAAAAAAAAAAACCTTTATATATATTGACTAATTCAGCAGGTCACTTTTTGGTATCAACCAAGAACATTTAGTCAATGAGGGGAGAGATCACTCACTCATCTCTGATGGCTTTTCCAAAGTGAGTATGCAAGACTAACATTTACATGTTACATCACTCTTTTCATGCATGAGAATAATTTTGTGCCCAAATTCTCTAGTTTACTCACATCAAACGTCAAAGTTTTGTTAAGCATTTTCAAAGCATTCTTGAACTTTTTTAAAAGTCATGTTTGTTTCGCAGCTGCTGTTATCAGCGAGTTTTAGGAGATAATTTTGCTGTTATGGTATGAGTAATGAATTATTCTTTCATTCTGGCACTGATACCAGTGTGTGAACATGCCTGTGGTGTGGGATGGAATAAAAGTGATGTTAATATCAAAAACCCAAGTGATTTTCCTTCATTAGTGTAATTTGGATAAATCATTGTCAGGTGTTAATCTGTTGACGTTCATCACCCCTAGAGCTTCTGACACTGATTGTGATGAGATTTCGGGGGCTTGCTGTTATACGTGATGTTCCTCGGTAGTGCTCGTACATTTCTTCACACACTGTAGGCTAGAAATGTGTGTCATATATAAAAACCATTGAGCTGAACTGATTACTAGTTTTATTTAATCAAGCTTTGAATGTCTTAAGACAATTTGTTTACTAAATTTCTGCTATTAGTATAAAAAAAATCTGTAAAACGTTTAAGTATATGAGCATGTAGTTGGAAAAGTGAAAAGGCAATCAATTCCGAGTGTGTGAATTCATCAGGAGAGCAGCAATCTACAGACCCCTGACTGATCTGCAGAAACAAACACAAGGGTTGTTAAGCTACGCTGAAACCCCACTGGTTCTCATTACAACCCGTTCAGAGTGCCAGAGATGGGCCACATGTCACCGCTGTTTCCTGGCACTCATGTCGTTGTTACACAACACCATCTACTGCCCCTGTTAGTTTTTTAAAGACATTAGGATCAGTTTTAACATAAGAAACTTAACACATAAAACAGCATAAACCAATGTAAATGTAATCTTTTTTTTTGTGGCAAAAATATGAAGTTAAAGGGATTTTTGTAAGTTTTTGTTCTTAGTAACAAAAATTAGGTATTTATTCTAGTCAAATATCTTTTGCATGTATTGGTTGCTTTATATCTTCACTAGCCAGTTCGACTCATTCAAAATGTGTGATTAACATTTTTACTTTGTAAAAAAGTAAGACAGGCACAATATACATTTTATAACCTTGGAATTACAAGGCTCTATCTGATATTTTTGTCAAAATTGAGTAATTCACGTTCTTATGTGAAAACTCATTTACATCATGTAATGTTTGTTTTTCCATCCATCCATCCATCCATCCATCCATCCATCCATCCATCCATCCTTTTAAAACTTAAAACTATTTAAAACTTAAAACCTTTACACTTAAAGCTGTTAAAACTTCTTCAAACTTCCTGGCTAGGCTTTCTCAAGCCAACATCAAAGTTTGTCTACGAGCCGTGTTCAATCCATACTGATCTCTCGAGAGATCCATTTTACCTGCCCCACTTTCTGTGGAATAAAGTGCTGTTCATGTGTATTACAGTAGCTGCTTTCTGTCTAAACCAAAAGAAACTTAAACCAACGGTTCCTGCAATGATGTGTTTAATTACCCACCATATTTTTATGCCTAAAATTAACATTTGCACTGGAAAAAATATTTAGCACTTCTTTTTATGCATAAGAAAATAAGTATTCATCCTAAAATATGAATTAAATTTCAATGTTAACTTAAAAAAAAGAATTAGAAGATCCCATCTGCATTTGATCTGTTCTGACAATCCCTGTTTACAAATTTGAGAGGATTTTGATATATTTTCAATATTTTGATATTGTATATTTAGAATACATTTAGGGTCTCTTTCATTTTCATGTATAAAGAGACTTGTTCCCCATATAATCTTTGCTCAATGGAATACAAACATTTTGAAGCTCAATAGAACCTTATAATTCCAAGGTGTTTTTTTATGCATTTGCTCATAAGACATTAGATCAAAGATTTGGAATAGTATTTTTCATCCAGAGGGGCCTCAGCAAACTTCCAGGGGGGCATATCAAGTTATATCACAGTTTCTCTCAGTTGCACTGGCACATTTTTTAGATGTGCCATTCTCTGCTTCACATTCTCTGCTTGTTCAGCCTTCACATCACCTATCTTCACTCGTGCACATCATAAAAGCAATTTCTCATTTGCTTAGGTACATTCATAAAGTTTTTGTTTTATAAATGTAAAGGATGATTAGAGAAATGTACACTATAAATAAAGATTACATTAAACTGACATTTTATTTTTGAGTTTATTTTTTACCTGAGATACAAATCTGCTTAGATAGGAGAACCTTCAAATATTGTCTTGGAAAAAGACTTTGGTCTGGGTTATGTGACAGGGATACAAAGATGTGCTTAAAATGCATTAGCCAAGATTTCATCTGTTTGGAAATAAGTTTGCACTGGAGGTAATTCATAGCTAATGTTTACTCGCCTGTAAATATTTGGCTTGCTTTATAAGAATACGAGATTTATGATAAATTCATAAAACATGGTGAAATCAGTACACTAGCTACATTATCTTCAAACACAGTCTTTTCTTTGAACCATTTTGTTCATCTAGAAAAAGAAAAAAAAACAGCTCTGCACTCACACTTTTTTAACAAAATAAGAAAAGCAAGCCACATTAAAAGACATCCCATTAGCGTGCCTCCCTCCACACGACACCTTGTTGAAGTAGATAAAACAATCTTTTCCATGTCTGTGCAACTTTTTCAAGCCTGGAAACATTGCAGAATGATATTGATGTCTGTATATTGATGAACTGAAAGTAGGGCAGTATGTCTAGCTGTGCATGAACTGTGACTCAGATAGAAAGGAATCGAATCCCTCGGAGGATGATTAGTTTCATATAATAAAGCTCTACCAATCAATTAAAATTCAAGACGCTATAACAAATTAAACAAGGAATGGATTATTCTACTTTAGCATGATGGTTTTCATCGTTATATGACATTAAGTGGGTCTTTATGTACTTTTGAGTATCCTCTAATATTAAAATAAAACATTAAAATGTTTGTGTATAAGTCCAAACAGAAGAACCAAACTACTGATCATCACAACTGAACTCTGAAAGCTCTGACACAAAGTTAGACACCTTTTCCTGCAAACCCCTCTGCTTGTTGTTCACTACGTCAGCATTTTGAGAATGTTTGTATTCTTTGATAAGCAGATCAAGGCTGTGTTTAATGGCTGCTTTAGATATGTGACTTCTGCTTTTGTCCATACCGTCTTTATTTTGTAAGTATTTTGACAATGTCTTGCTGTCTTGGTCTTGCTGCTGTATACCCATATAATAACAACAATCCTGTTCATGCAAAGGGTTCCTCATTCCTGGAGCAGGACTCTTATGAAGAGTGGCTTTTTGTCGTCTTTGATGCGCTTGTTTTGCTCTGAAATGTCTAGGAGTCGAGGAACTGTTCTTCAGATCTGTCTTTGCGATGTATGAAGGGCTCTTGGTCAAAGTCTTCTGAGGACATCCATCACTTTTATCCCTAGCTTTTTCATTGCATTCCCTTGAGAATAACTCCTGAAACGACGAGGCTTTCAAGTAAACCTTATTGTTTTCTACATCCTTATGTGGTGAAATGTAAGTATTAGTGCTGCATTTTTTATACGTTTGTAGAGTCAGTGTATGCTGTTTGACTTCTAACAGATCCCTCTCACAATCATCAGAGGTTTCATCACCCAAACCATCATGCTTCTGGCTGAACGTGTGTTTGGACTTCACTGAGTCACCGCTTTCAACACTGATGTCAATATTACCATGTGTGTTTTCTTTCTTGGATTCTTTACAAGTTGAAAAGGCAATACTCACCGATCTCACATGAGCAGCGTAGGCTTCATGACAATATCCGCTTATCACGTTTATGTCCATCAAGGTCTTTTGAAGCTCTTGTATTTCTTTGTTGATCAAAAACATCGATCTCCTGTGATCTCTGCACAGAATATCCTGCTCATCCACAAACCTTTTCATTTCATAATAGTTTTTGAAGTGTGCTCTCTGTAGATATTCAACTCTCAATGTGCTCGCTTTTCTTGCTTTCAAAGAGCTCATGTCAAATAGATTCAACATGTAATGAACGGAGCCCTATGAGACGTGTGTTTGTACCTCAGGTTTACCTCAGGGAACTGTTGGAGGCTGTTTGTGCTGCAGAGATAGAGGCATTGGTTAAAAGGAAATGGGCCCAGTCCAATCAAAAATAAAATGTAAACCCTATGATTAAATTATGACAGATATTTAGAAAAATGTTGATTCTACAAATTTTAGATCCAATTGACTTCTATTATATGGACAAAAATGGCAACATAAGTCAATGGGAACTGAAACTGTTCCTTCAGAATATCTTTTTTGTGTTCACTAGAATGCAAACAGGTTTGAAAAGGCATGCTAATGATGATGAGTAAATTACGACAATATTTACATTGACAGGAGTGGACTATATATGTTTAAATATGAATCAAAAGTAAAGATCTGTGAGATATTAGTGTGACGCTATTATGTGGCATAAAATAATTGATGAAAAGGCAAATATGGAAAAAAAACAATAAACAGATGGTACTAATGGTCTCATTCACAAGGGGGCAGCAAACGTCTATTTTTCTTGGGGAAATCAGCAAGTAACGCATGCTGTGTTACTTATATTGAGTCTAACATTTCATTAAAATTATGTAAAATTTTAAGTACAAATGACAGCATAAGGCGTATCATGCTGTGACACAGACCGAAGATGTAAGACATAAATCTTTGGCTCACCGTTTATACTAGCCATTTTAATCATTGGTAATCATTCTCAATGCCTCTAATATGCGCCTCTAACTGGCACTTTGGTTTGCATCTGCATTGCCATCTCCAAGTCTGCAGATCCTGCACTGATGCTTTTCTAGCGCATGTATTTTTTATCATAGTCTACATTGCATAAAATATTCAGATAGGACATTCACTTTTCTGAGCCCAGTCAGGCTACTGATCCCTCACCTAATAGTTGGATGAGCATCCAGGCCAAAGCCTCGAGCCAATATGAGCAGACACCCGCCTGAATGTCAAGTCATATATGACCGTGACTTATTCCAGCCGTCCCGCATTCCGAAAACACAACGTCAAAGCAATCATATCTCTAAATGTCTCTGTAAAAATAAGCTGAATCGCTGCTGCTAAAGTATTAAACATGTTTCACCATTTTTCATGGTTTAAGTAAGAGACTTCTCGAGGCTGCTTTTTCAGGGCATTAAACAAAATAATAAAAATGTGCAGGGTACAGCAGGGCTAAAAGCTTCCGATAATAATACTGGAATTACAAGTTTCTGTTTTATCTACTTTCATAACATTAAGTATTTATTTATTTTAAAATCTAATAGCCAACATTATTGTGGTTTTAGTAGCCTACAATATGACATTTATTACTTTTCATAAGTCTGGGGTTGATAATAGAGTGCATCCGGAAAGTATTCACAGCGCTTAATGATTTAAATGTTCAATTGTCTTTAAGTCTGGGCTTGGGCTGGGCCACTCAAGGAGATTCACCGAGTTGTCCCGTAGCCATTTCTTTTTTATCTTGGCTGTGTGCTTAGGGTCGTTGTGATGAACCTTCACCTCAATCTGAGGTACAGAGTGCTCTGGAGCAGATTTTCATCAAGGATGTCTCGGTAAATTGCTGCATTTATCTTTCCCTCGATCCTAACTAGTCTCTTAGTTCCTGACACTGAAAAACATCCCCACAGCATGATGCTGCCACCACCACCAGTGTAGGGATGGTATTGGCCTAGTTTCCTCCAGACATGATGCTTGCTACTGAGGCCAAAGTGTTCAATCTTTGTTTCATCAGTTCAATTTTGTTTCTCGTGGTCTGAGAGTCCTTTAAAGGGTTAGTTCACCCAAAAATGAAAATTCTGTCAATAATTACTTACCCTAATGTCGTTCGACACCCGTAAGACGTCAGTTTATCTTCCGAACACAAATGAAGATATTTTTGTTGAAATCAAAAATTAAAAAAATCAAAAAGATTTGAACTGTTATGAATCAGCGTATCGATTTCTGATTCGGATCGCTAATGTCACATGATTTCAGTCGTTTGACACACGATGCGAATCATGAATCGATACGTGGATTCATAACCGTTCGAAACTTGTTTTGAAATCGGCCCATCACTATATAAGTTGTTATTAGGGCCCAAGCCCTGAAAGGGCGCAGAGCCCTATTGTTCTTCTAAGGATTATTATTATTATTATTATTATTTTAACCCGACTATTTGGGCATTTTTGGGGCCCTTCCCATGCTCGAAAACTCTTGAAACTTTGCACACGCATCAGAATGCGCGGCCATCAGGGCCGGGCTGAGGCTGGGACCCGGGCGTGGCAGGGGGGCTCGACAGCGCCCCCTAAAGTGGGGTCTGAAAACGGGGTCTATAAATCAAACACACTTGCACGTACATATATGAAACTCGGTACACATATAGAACTCATCGGGCCGAACAACTTTCGTGCTCTAAGTTATGTGTCAGCCCAACAGGAAGTGAGCTATTATGGGTTGTTCGGAAAACGCATGCTGTGGAATTTGCGATACTCCTCCTAGACGATTCACCCGATCAGCACCAAACTCGGTCAGCATGAAGTCAAGACACTGAGGATGCTAAATTGCGAGCAACTTTCTGATTTCTCAAACGGTTTGGCCGTGGCGAAGAGACGAATTTATAGCGAGAAAAAGGAAACAGGAAGTGTGTTATAACTTTTGCATACATTAATTCATTTTGATGAAACTTCAGCTGTGTGTTCGTTGTAAGAGGACGATCACATGGATATGACTTTTGTGAGTCAAAGTTATAGCGCCACCAACTGGCAGCAGGAAGTGTCACTTTTGTCCAAAGTGGGGGGTTAGTTTTATCTGCAGTCACCAAACTCGGAATATATATTGTACTTTTCGAGCCGGACAACTTTCTAATTTACAGTCATTAGCTCTGACCAACAGGAAGTCAGATAATTTGGTTGGAAGATAACACAAAGTGGAAAGCGAGCTCTGAGTTTTTACCTTCTCCTCAAAAGCGATTCATTCAATCTCCTCCAAACTCAGACAACATGAAGTAAATATACAGAAGATGCTAAAATGCGAACGGATATTGGATATCTCAAACGGTTTTCCCTTAGTAAAAGCCTAAAAAAGACCAAATTGGGACACTAGTAATGGTTCATAAATAAGGCTATACTCCCACCTGCTGGTTATTCTTTATATTCACACTGTGTTTTTTTTTTTTTTTTTTTCAATACTTATGCTCTCCCTTAAATGACCAGTAGAGGGCAATATTGTATAAGTTTTCAAGCAAAAAACCTTGCCTCTGTGTGTGTGTGTGAATGGTTTTCTAGCCTGGTGGGGACTTAAACCTGAATGCACACAGACTCATGGGGACTTCCTAATGGGTACAAAAGCTTATAAATCATACAGAATGAGTTACTTTGAAAATGTGAAAATGCAGAAAGTTTTGTGTGATGGGTTGGTTTAGGGGTAGGAGCAGTGTAGGAGGACAGAATATATGGTTTGTACAGCATAAAAACCATTACGTCTATGGTGAGTCCCCAAAAAGATAGTGAACCAGACATGAGTGTGTGTGTATGTGTGTGTGGGGGGGTGGGTTTGTGTGTGTGTGTGTGTGTCTGTGTTGTGGATGGGGGATGGTGGATTGGCTTAACTGATAAGAGTTGCCTGTAGCATACTTCAGCATTACTACTGTGTGTGTGTGTGTGTGTGTGTGTGTGTGTGTGTGTTCTTTTTAGCCTGGTGGGGACTTCAACCTGAATGCACACAGACTCATGGGGACACGTGTCACTGATTTCTACAGTGTGTGTGTGTGTGTGAGCCACTCTTCTGTCTAAAAAGATTACCTCTCAATACTGTGCTTTGGCCTGCATTAAAGGATTAAACATATTATTCTGGGTTTGAATAAAAAAATTAATGTGTAAAACCAGTTTATTTGTAGGGCATTGACAATATTGTTTTATATAATTAGTTAAATAATTGTGTTAATACAAATAATTATTAATAAAAATATATAAATATAAAAAAAACATTACTAACAAAAGAAAAAACACATTTTATTGTCTTTAAAAAAATAAAATAAAAATAAGTAGTGTGTGTAACTTAAACAATGAGAAGATTAATGCCTTTTGTTTAAGGACAAAAATGAGAACCAATGAGCTACCGGTATATAGAATAACCAGAAGGTGGAAGTGTAGCCTTATTTAGTAACCAGGTTGGATATGTCCTAGGGAACACTGTTTTGAAGATAAAACTATTGTTGTTATTGCAAAACAGTGTTTTCAGACAGTGAAATAAAAACAATGATCTCTCACTGTTTAGATTTTGTGTCTGTCATTCCCCTCCCCCCTCACTCTCCCTCTCTCAGGATCACTCTGTGTGTGTGTGTGTGTGTGTGTGTGTGTGTGTGTGTGTGTGTGTGTGTGTGTGTGTGTGTGTGTGTGTGTGTGTGTGTGTGTGTGTGTGTGTGTGTGTGTGTGGAGGGGGTCTCTCTCACTCTGTGTGTCATCTTGTCTCTTGTTTTTTCATAATTTAACCCTTTCATATCATAGGCTATCACAAATATCTATCACTTTATTGTGAAAAATAAGTAAAAAACTAAAACATATATTATATCTTTAATTAAATACTGGTCTTCTGAACTTACAAAATTTTGAGCTGCAAAAAATACATTTGCACATAATTGAAAATTCTTTTAATTGTTTTCTGTAACATGGGCTTTAAAGAAGGTCATGTGCTGTGTTTGCAACGATCACGTATGACACCTCTTTAAACTAATTATTTATTGATAAAATTCAAATGGATTAAACAAATTTAATTTCACATTAATTTATAAAAGTGGCTGTTTATAATAAACTTCCATAAATTATATGCACGCATATTACTCTACCTGACACTGATATTAAAATCATTGTTACGGTCTCTGTGATTTGGCTTAATTTATTTTTAAGAGAAGTGTAAGGATAATACAACTTCAGCATTTGGACAGTATTCTGCACTCATTTGAAATTGACATTTGAAATCATCTGACATAAAATTAATGAATAAAATGTAATTGATCTCAGAGATGTGAGTGTTGTGGTTCCTGGTCATAGCAGCACCAGTTGCTGCAGTTAATGAGGTGAATTCAAATGACTTTGACATAGTCCCTTTATTTATTTTTTCCCATATTAAATGCCTATTGGCCTGCTGCGCACAGTTAAGCTGATGCCGCCGGGGTGGCGGTGCCACCGGCTTGGGCCCGTCATCGCTGCTCGCAGCTTTAATTTAGTTGTTGTTTTTGCACACAAAAACTATTCTCATTGTTTCTTCAAATGATTGTAGAATCACTGCAGTGAGATAGACTTTGTAACGACGTCTTTAGTGCCTTTTATGGGTCTTGAGAGCGGAAATGACATTAGCGCCAATGAATGTCTTTCTGAGCATCGGATTTCAACAAAAAATATCTTCATTTGTGTTCCGAAGATGAACAGAGATCTTACGGGTGTCGAACGAGGTAGGTAATTAATGACAGTATTATTTTTATTTTTAAGCTTATTAAAAATTGTAAAAAAAAAAAAAAAAAAAGGCTTATTTTTATTTTTAAGCTTGGGGCATACTCTGCAGGAACAAATACATTTGTTTGTTTTCTCGAGGTGGCAAGAACAAGAACAAAGTTCGTTATGGCCATTACATTCCATACGTCCGGAGAAAAGCAGGTGCCGAACATCTGCTTTTTTCCGCATTAACTACACTCACTTTAAATGTATGACCAGTCACACAATAGTTCTCGGACACTGCAAGAAAAAAGTTCTGCTTAGGCAATGTGTCGAGAACAAGCTGTGAGAACTCCCAAACCAGGGCTGCGAGAACAAAATGTCATCTTTTTGTTCTTGCAGCTCTGGGAGCGAGAACTTTTTTCTCTGTTCTGGTGGAGTATTAAAATGGGCTATGATGTGCCTTTCACTGAGTGGCCTCCATCTGACCACTCTACCATACAGGCCTGATTGGTGGAGTGCTGCCTTTTTCTAGAAGGTTCTCCTCTATACACAGTGAAATGCTGGAGCTCTGTCAGAGTGATCAGTGGAAACAGGATGCACCTGAGCTAAATTTTGATTATGATGACAAAGGCTGTGAATACATAATATACAAGTGATTTTTTCGCTTTTTTATTTTTAATACAATTTAACAAACTTCATTAATGTGCTAAAATGCCATTAATGGGGTATTTTTTGTAGAATTTTGCGGAAAATATTGATTTGAAACCATTTTGGAATAAGGCTGTAACACTTTTGTTTTTGAAAGAAGTCTCTTATGCTCACGGAGGCAGAATTTATTTGATGTATCTCTTATCATTATTATTATTATATGTTTAATTAGATTTATAATAGTAAAATCTATATTTATTTAGTTTATGAATGACTAAAACACAAGTCACCAAAATAAATGTTATAATAAATACAGTTAAACAAAAAAATACAGTAAAACAGGAATATTGTGAAATAGTAATACTATTTAAAATTTAAAACTGTAAAATGTAATTTTCAGCATGATTACTCGTCTTCAGTCACATGATCCATCAGAAATCATTCTCAAGAAACATTTCTTCTTCTTATTATTATTTTTAAACAGTTTCTTACTATTTTTGTGATTAATTTTTATTAATAAAAAGAAAAGCATTTATTTGAAACAGAATTCTTTTGTAAAATTATAAATGTATGTCACTTTTGATTGATTAAATGCATTCTTGTTTAATAAAAGTATTTGTTTCTTATAATTTGCTACTGATAATTTGCAGATTTAAACACCAACAAATGTGAAAATCATACACAAGGTGTCTAAAGTAGTTTTTTTTATCTCAAAATATATGTCATAATATCAAGTATTCTCATAAGCACATAATGTTGCACAATTTAATTACATAAAGTTACTTGAAAATCAATCTTTACATAGTGTACATAAAGAAACTTTACGGATCAGGACAATTTAGCAGTGTACAGAGAAACAAAAATGTTTTTAGGTAAGTGGCTTTTGTCTTCATTTAGTTTTGGGAGGAGAAAAAATAAAAAAATATTTTAGGATTAATGTCTGCAGAGATCATCTCATTCTAAAATATTTCATATAACATCTATGCTCTAGAAAGCTGAGTCAAAATGTCACTTGTCAACTCCAGACAATGCATCTTTTCTCACATTGGTGCATCTCGTAGACAAAAAATGCTTTATTTTTTGTTTTTCATTTCTGCATGTTTCTTCAGTTCGACAGAACATGTTGGCTGTACAAAACGTCACATGAAAAAGAGGACACAATCAAATCAGATGGAAAGAAATGCTTTCTGTCTCTTTAAATACTGAATACAGTTTGACAAGATCACAATAACAACAGTAAGAGTGAGAGAGTGGGCCCATCTGAATACGTCCGACTGCTGACTCACACTGTATCGCCACTAAAACCAATCCTCATATCACATGAATAATTAATGTTGCTTTTAAATGCTACAAAAATAACATGAAATAGAATACAAAAAATCCATTTCCTTTTTGTCCATGCCCGCAGTGTGTGCGTTGGTGAATTAAAAGTGGCTAGTCCCTGATCCTCACAGATCATTTTTTGAAACACACACTGCGTTTCATTGCTTGTTTGTCCCACAGAGCTGGAAAGAAAAACCAATGCAGTTTTATTAAGCGGCATTTGGGTTTGCACCAAAGCAATTCTTCTCATCTCGGAGATTCCGTGTCCTTGTCCGGCCAGTAGACACATAATTTTGAGGCGAGGGCCAGCAGTGAGCACTGACATTTGGCTGCATCTCCAAACTCCACCAGCTGAGCCGTACACTAGAAGAGTGGCTTGAAGGTCTACGTTTTTTTTCGTTTTTGCTAATAAAAATATATCGTTACTATTGTAAGAAGATCAGTTTCTGATTCACAGTGTTTCACATGCATGTGAATGTCTAAAACTAAGTCCCTAGCTGCTGGCTACCACAAAACACGTTTTTTCTCTCCCTTCAAAAGGAAAATAAAACTAAAACTCTGAAGAGAGTCCTTTGGTGTCATTTGTTATTGGGGGGGGGGGGGGGGGGGGTCCCTTTATTTCTGGGTAAACAGGGGCTGAGTAGGGTGTAAAGATGATGTGGGGGGTATTATAGCTTACCAAATAAGTGTCTGAAATCTTTTGTAAACCGCAATGTCCTGAAATGTGACAAAATGGCACATGAATACAAGCCTCGATTACATGACAGCATATATATAAAAAGTCACATTCCACGACAGACTCCAGGTGTTTAAGTCTCACAATTGCTTTACATCAGCCGCTAAGCAGGGCGAACGTCTCTGTCCTCGGATCAGCTGCGAGGATCTCGTTCGGTAAAAAAAGAGGATGACTGCGCGCTAGCCGGTGGGCCTGGGGAGCTGGATGAGAGGGCTTCCCTGAGGGAGTATGGATGGAGGGAGAGCGGTAGGCAGTCTGGGCAGCGGCGGAGCTTCTTAAACGCGGGCCAGGAGAAAGGCCAGCAGCAGCAGCAGCACAGCTAGGCACGGGCCGTCGGCCCTGCAGCGCTGGCTCTGATCAGTCAGGAAGGGCTCTGGAGACTCGTAGCCCGAACCATCTGAAACACACAAACACAGAGAGACAGCACACGGAGAGGAAGCGCTAGGAAATGCATACCTTTACTCAAAGCAGCAGGGGCCCACAGCACTGACCTAATTAGAGTTTAATTACTGAGGCAGAGGTTCTGGTTCACATTTCACACACGGTTTTCATAGATTACATGAAACTGACATATCTGTGCCAATGAATTTCAAATAAACACTGGATTTCCTATTGGAGCTTGAACGCTGTTGTTTTAAACCACGGGTGTCCAATCCTGCTCCTGGAGGGCCACTGTCTAGCAGAGTTTAGCTCTAAACACACCTGAAGCAGCTAATCACGGTCTTGCTAGACATGCTAGAAACTTCCAGGCAGGTGTGGTGAGGCAAGTCGGAGCTAAACTCTGCAGGACAGTGGCCCTCCAGGACCTCCGGAATACTGTTCAAAAGTTTGGGGTCGGTTAGATTGTTTTCAAAGGTTTCTAAAAGAAGTCTCTTATGCTCACCAAGGCTACATTTATTGATTGAACATACAGTAAAAACAGTAATGTTGTGAAATGATTGCCATTTAAAATAACTGTTTTCTGTTTAAATGTCTTTTATGTATTATGTAAATGTAAATTTATACCTGTGATGACAAATTACTCCAGTCTTCAACGTCACATGATCCTTCAGAAAATTATTTTAATATGTAGATTTTGTGCACAAGAAAATGTTCTTATTATTATCAGTGTTGAAAACAGTTGTTTTGCCAAATATTTTAGTGGAAAATGTGATACAATATTTTTTTCAGGATAATTTTTTTGAGGTTGATTAATAGACTTATGCAAAAAATAAAAATAAATAATCTGATACATTTTTACAGCAGTTTAATAAATTTAGTGGCACGAGGGTAACGGAAGGGTAGTGAATTTGAAAGCTGTACAAGGGTTAAAACAGATTTTTTAAACAATGTAAAAAAAATTTTTTACCGTACTAATTTAACATGTCCTTGCTGAATAAAACTATTTAATTTCTTTTAAAAAACGACTGACTGAACTTTTAAAATAGTTAGGGATAGCATACCCCAAAATTCTGTAATCATTTAGTCACCCTCATGTCATTCCATAACCCATAAGACTTTCGTTCATCTTTAGAACACAAATAAACATCTTTTTAAAGAAAGATCTCTTTCTGTCCTTCCATTGACAGCTACGCAACTACCACTTTCAAGCCCCAGAGAGGTATAGTAAAGACAAGAAATCCATGTAACTCCAGTGGTGCGAGTGATTTATTTGCGCAAAAACACACCATTTACCACTTTTTTTTTTTTTTTTACAAAATATTACTCTGCAACGTGTGTCCACGCAATAATATCTGCTCTCACAACACGCATACTTCATGGTGCTCTCGTGAAACGAAAAACTTTGGGTGAACTAACACTTTAATCAGTAGTGTATATTTTGATGCAAACTGCAAATCCAGAATTTCATAAAAAAATATTTAAGAACAAGGCAGTGTTTTTATCTAGTGTTCAAAAGAACAAATGTGTCATATCTGGGGAAATTGGCAGACACAAAAAATGGAAAAACAGTGATTTATTCAGTCAATTATTCAGTCTTTTTCTATGTATATCTAAGAATTTAGTAAATGTGTTTCCATCATACTTTATTTGATTTCATTTTTACTGTATACTGTAGTCTCACTATAGAATTATACTATGTACTATAGTCGGGTAAAAATCCCTATATCAACAGTACAGCAACTGACCACCAGCGATTATGAGTGTGAACAACCCTGACAAGTTAAAATGTTATTTGATCTGTTATTTTTAAAAGAGTAAAACCAATAAAGGTTAGACTATGAATGCAATATCAATATCTGATACCCTTGAACTTTGCATTTGCTGAAAAATAAATGGGATAGTATGATTTTCTTTCTTCTGCATTACACAAAATAATTTCTTTAGAATAATGTTGGTAACTAGACTTTGGCTTTGGTGACCAATGACTTGCATCGTATGAACAAAAATAAACAACAAACCCACTGAGACATCTCAAAATAACTTATTTTACTCTCTGTTCCACATAAAAAAGAAAGTCATACATCATATGTAAATGACTGAATTTAAAATATTGGGAGAACTGTCCCTTTAATATTGAATTTTCATTGGTGAGTGATGAAGGTAAAAACCTGAGAACAAATAATCCACAATAGTCCTAATCGTTCCCATTAGACCTCAGCTGCTGTTTGGATGGATGTAGACTGCATTTGAATACATTCTCACAGCTTGAAAATAAATATGACATCTCATTAACTAAATGTTCCTGGAAAATGTGTCAACTGCTTATTTGCATTCCTGTTATGCCTAACAGAAGGCTGGCCAGTAGACATGAAGGGATATTATTTTCTACAGCGACAGGGCGAAACAGTTAGAGCATGACTTACTTGTAGGCTTCACGTACACCTTCAACTTTAAACACGGCTTGCCAGCGTGGTTAGGATGAGGAGAGGCTGTTGAAAAGGAAGTAGAAGAGAAATAATGAGCTAAATGTGCTTGTGACAAACAGATTGAGTTATTTGCTCGCTGAATGATTTTGTTTTAAGACCTTCCTGCTGTTGTGAGGTGACACTTGTGACTGTCTCTCAAGCCTGAGAGTGAGGTTAACCCCTTGAGAACCAAATCAAGAACAAAGTCTGAGATTTGCTTCATTTCTGGGAAATTGCTATGACCTTCACCAGCTTGGCGTCGTCACATACAATGGCCTGCGACACACAGTGTTCCCATAGCAAATTACCCCACATAGCACTCAGTGACCTGAGAGCAAAGAGTCACAATTGAGTCAGCCAGCAGTCTACCATCAGATCAGCTCCACCAGAACATCAGCAACACCGTTCATCTCTGCTCCCCAGACACAAGCTTTACTGACAGATTACTTCATTCATCTCTGTACTCCAGACACAACACATCTCCAACTTATTTCCTTATAAGGGTCTTGTGTGAAAGAATGGGGGAGTGAAAACATTTATTTGAACTTGGGCAGCCAATCTAATGTCCACAAAGAGAACCAAGCACACGAAGAAAACAGCATATATTTAATGTCAGGCTTAACCTGCTGTGGTACGAGTCACAGTCTGAATACAGACAAGAAATGCCAAAAGTATATATATATCTGAGCTGTCAATATATATATATATATATATATATATATATATATATATATATATATATATATATATATATATATATATATATATATTTTTTTTTTACGTGTACGCAAGCATATGCGCACAATCAAACACACAGCCTTGCAAAGTATGCTTCTTTTGAGCTGTACGTGTACACAGGTGTTCAACACATGCGCAGTTTTGAGCAATCTTTCGCCACAAAATGAGTTACAACCCATGTAAATACTGCAAACGCATGTGCGCGTTTACTCTTCTGATGATACAATTCATTTGCATGCGTGTAAAAAGTTTTAAATTTTTATATTAGTATTTTTGATAAAATAAATACAGCCTTAGTGAAAGACTTTCCAAAACAGGAAAAAATCTTACTGACCCCAAACACACTCTCTCTCTCTGTATGTATGTATATATATATATATATATATATATATATATATATATATATATATATATATATATATATATATATATATATATATATATATATATATATATATATACACACACACATACATACTATAACTAATTAAATGTGATAGAGAAACTGCATGGCTTTTTATTTAGCATATTATTAGCTTTATCACCATATTAAAGCCGAAACCTCATTAAAAAGTATTAAAATATTATCTGGAAAATCCTATATTTTATGTGTACAAAATATGTATGTATTTTCTTTGTCTAAAAACGATTAGTTTTTTGGATTTCTAGATTAGTTTCTAGATGTCTGTTGGATTTCCATTCAAATTTTCTGTGGATCCCTGAAAAAAATCCAACCCTGGTCTAGAGTTTGTCATCTTCAACCTGAACAACCCTCCCCCCGCTCCGCTACCCCATGGCCCAGCTCAGGTCATTGTGTATTCTTTTGGCATGTCCACTACACCGGATCCCAGGTTCATTGGAGAGCACCCAACCTCAACCGCCGGCAGCTGTGTAGAAGACGCCTGTCAAGATGTCATCACAGCCGATCAATACGGGCGGAGAGATGGAAGTCCGGGGGTTAAGTCTGACCAGGTCTGATGGACGTGTTCTTTTACCAGCAGACAATCGAGATCAGCCCCCACTTCCTCCGTGATAACCTCTCAGATCCATCTCTCATCGCTGACCCCACCGACCCTGCCTCAAAGCATCAATCCCCCAAGGGACCGTGACGCCCATAGAGCTGCCGGCATCCACACAATCCTCTCAGGGAGCGGCTCGGGTGCTGAATGGGGCCGTCTTGGTGGGGGAGCGGGGGTGTCCGAAGGCCTTTTCCAGTCCTCCCCCTTCAGCCTGAAACAAAAGCCGTCACAATGCAAGACCTGGCTGGGAGCTGTGAGCCAGATGCATAAAAAATCAGTTTGGGGGCAGAAACACAGAGTTGAAGGGTATCTTTGAACTTTTTTGCCTGCTTATTGTGGCATCTCTCCCTCTCTCTCCCGCGCACGGAGACAACGCTGCGGCGTGTATGATAAGCAGCGCTACGCCCTGCTGATTTAGGGGGGCTTGGGTGGAGGGGATGTTGACTCAGAACGACGCCCCCTCCGCGGCTGCTTCGCTCTCTTTCAGTCTGAGCTGTCAATCAGGGAATAATCAGCAGTCAAATGAAAAGCATGTAGGATCTGTGGCAATCTCCATGGGAGAAAGAAAGGGCCGCCCGGCCGCTGTGCGTATGGCTGCTGATGAACAGCGCGGCTCTGCGACACAAAGCCGACGAGAGCTCAAAGTCACCGTGCTCTCTGTACTGTACACAGGTGGCTCCCGGCCCAGCCACATCTGCCCACGCCACAGCCTCCCATGTCAGGAATTGTAATTACCATATAAATTATTGATTTGCTTGCCGCTCCCTGTTTTCTCCCGGCATCTTCCTGATACAAGTCTTTCATGTTATCTTATTAAAACAGCGAGGCGGTTTAAGTAAAAAAAAGATTTTTTTTTTGTTTAATGTCTATTTTTAATTTGGTTTAGCCATACCAAAATGTCCTCACTGGAGGACAGTAAAACAAATACTTGAAGGACAAGTTTTCCATTTGAACACACCAGTTTAAAGCTTTGAGGATAATGGGAATGAGCTATTGGATGTTTCTCATTTAGGATCTCATTTGAGATTAAAGCATCTCTATTTCTCCATTTCTATTTCTCTCACAAACCATCTGCGTCTTTTTAAATGTCCTGTAACTCTGGGGCATTTTGCCAGAGGACGCAAGAAAAAATACAAATGACATAAAAGAAACAACAAAACAAATAGTGTGAAATACAAGCTCAAACTGTGTGTAAAACACTCATTTATTTCAGGTCCACCAGCGGATGAGATTTCAGAGTTCGCCAGTGTCTCTGTTGCTTCCCTGCAGCTCATTGTGTTCTTAAAGATTCTAAAGAGTGCGGAATGTGAAAAGAGTCTGAAAAGTCACAGAAAGCCTCTGTGATTGGCTGCTTGACCCTGTCGATGCGATAATGCCTGCCTGTCATGTTCACAGCTGGTCCACAAATCACCATGAATGGGTGGAAACAAAATAATTACAAAGAAAACAACTCGAATCAAAATAAATTCGAATTGACGTATAGTAGCCACTCAGATGAGACCATAATTAAACCTATTTACCAAGCCTTTGTTGACTATTGGTCCGAAAAATGTATATAAATAATAAATAACAGCAAGATGAAGCCAAATATGCTTATGTTTTGTTGTGTTGATTCATTTTTAATTCATAAACTTTATGAGTGATATTTTATGTATTATTATGATATCAATACAAATTATAATAGCATTGTATAAAATGTATAATATGAAGTTGTTTCATATGCCTTTAACCTCAAAACTGTGTAAACATCGAATGTAAATGGAGCTTTATTGTACTAAACAAATAAGTCCCAGAGCAGTGGTTCTCAACCAGGGACCCACAGAAAACGTCAAAAGTGTTTCATGATGACTAAATTATTTAAAATAAGACAAAACATGCACAAACAAGAGCATAAACAACTGAAAATCAAGCTATTTCTTATTTTGATTCACTTCCTCTACTGCCTCTTTGAAGAACCAAGGCTCTCACTGTCTTGGGAAACTTGGATATATGAGGCATTGTTTTAATAATGAATTAAAAGTAAAACTATTAAAATGTTTTTTTGTTTTTTTATAAAATAAAACAAAAATATTAGATAACTAGAAATGTTGCCTGGGAAAATAACTGAAATAAGTAACTAAGTGAAATTAAACAAATTGAAAATAAGTAAATAAAAACTAATAAAAATTAGCAAAGCACTTAAAATGATTACAAATTAAAAGTTAAATTAGTACTAAAATAACTGATATGTGGTGGCCTAATTTTAAAAGATTTATAGACATGGATTTAGTCACGTAAGTGTAGAAATTGGGAGTAGAAAAATCCTTATGCTTAGTCTTATCCAGTGAACCTTCATGGTTTCATTGGTTTAAAAAAAAGTAGGATCCTTGGAGAGCATTTCGTTTTTCTGGAATCCTAAAATGAAATGAAGTGTTAGGCCTTTAAATACTGTTGTGGTCAATGGGGAGTCAAAAAGGTTGAGAACCACTGCAACATTGAGTCGACTTTGACTTCTCATTTTATAAGTTTACCACATGCCACTTCTGAAACGGTTCACCCAATGAGAAAATGCACACACTTACATATGTAATAGTACTCGTGTCCAGGTCGGAACTCAAAACCAAGTGAGAAGGGGGTAAAGAGCTGAAACTTCTCAGAGAAGCGCAGGGGTCCGTCAGGACTCTGGGGCCGGTTACACTCCCACCGTTTGAAGCCTCTCATGCGGTGTTCACAGGTGAGGTAACCATCATGGTTCACCATGAAAAGGATGTAGCGCTCCATGCGACTGTGAGGCTGGGGGCTCTCGTAGTACGGACAGTACACGTCCAGGTAGTCGTTGATGCTCACGGCCACCGTGTATTCGCCCTGCCAGAACCTGCATCGGAGAGTCAGAGAATTAGATTGGGAATGACTGACATAACTCATGTAAGAGTGACAATTGAAATATTCTTTAGTCCAGTTTTTTTTATTTGGCCTCCATTCAAACCATACATCAGCAAAGAACGTTGTTAAACACACAAAGGCTAAATCTGTTGGGCAGAAAATCACAGGGAACACAACAGAATAAGCTGAAATGAATAACCACAATGCATATTTTCTATCTAGGTCACCATTATGCAGAGAGAGAATGGCAAACCAGAACACACGGAAAACCAAACTCTCACTGTAATACTGTGATGAGAAGGGGAATGTTTGAGAAAAAAATTAAAATCTTTGACTTAATAGATCTCTTAAAAACAATTTAGTTTTGCCTTTGTTCATTTCTTTGGATTAGTGCAGTAGCAACATTTATCAATGAAAATTTTGATTATGTTCACAAAAAAACACAAATGTAGTCAGTGAGATGATTCCAGTGAGCTTGTCATATAAATCATCAACTTCATATTAAATTCCACCCTTAATCCAAGCTTTGAACCACTGGAACCATAAAAGAATTTTTCATGCTTCGCATTTGATTTTCTCTCTATATAGTGTGCGTTTCATGAGAATGCAGCTCTCAGAGCATAAGAAAAGGAAAGGGAGAGGGAGAGAGAGAAGAGGCAAAAGATAGCATGAGTGAATCAGTTTGAAAGTCAGTTTGACCTACAGAGGCTGCAAATATGTGTGACAGTACGGTGTTGTCAGAGTCCTGTGAGTATATGACTTTGACTGTAAAACAAATGGCTGTTGACGAAATAAAAAATGAAATAATAAATGTATTGAGGCTGTTATGTTTAAAACAAGCAGCAAATGTGCCAACCGGAATAAGATAAGACACTTGAAAAGATATATTTTCTAAAAACATGTCTCACTGCCTTAAAGCACTTTTGTTTGGCATATTTGTGGGTGAATCTCAGAAAGCCTGTCAAGGATATGTTAGGGTCATTTTTATCGGGGGAAAAATAGAAAAGAAATTAGCATGATAAAAACGATAAAAACAATAGAAATTATTGTACCATCAAGAATTATTACATTATTATTATTATAATGTAACACATTTCATTAATGCAATGATATATATACAGCTGTTGTTGTGCCACGTAATGTAGTTTTTAAGACTTTTTTAGGTGAGAATTTGGTTTAGTCCTTTGACTCGTATAAATAGCGCCTATTTTATAATTTGTTTAGACACTTTCACATATACGGCTCCCGACCGCCACCGGCCATTCAACAACGCTCATGCACCCATGGAGAACAAGCTTCATCTCGGCCAGTCCTTCGGGATTTTCTGCTGAACATGAGAACATGAGATCATTAAATTAGGGTATATCAAATGAGAACTCTTTGGTCTTCTTATATTTTGGTCTTATACTGGTTGATATTTTGGTCTTATTTGGTCTTATTATAAACAATATTAGCCAATATAAAACGAAAAGTTTGTGAAAAAAAAAAAGTTTGTGTTTATTTTCTATTGTACAAACTTATACTTTTATAGTGGCTAATTTTGTTTAAGCATTATTGATCAATAATTAATCTTTTATATGAATAACATGCCATATTTGCTATTGACCAGTGAATGTTTGCTACATTTTTACACCATTATGGCAGCAAAGACTGTCTGTAGTGAGTAGCAAAGACTTTTATATTGAAATGGAAATAAACAAGAAAGGATTTTGTTTTTACTTTAAAATGGAACTTATACGCCGGGACGTCTGAGGGAGTCAACTGTCAATTGTGTCATATCTGCGTTACTCGGTTTCCGGTTTTATTTTACTCTTAGCACAACAAGTGTCACAGCAGCCGCTGAGCGAACGCACAGAGTAACGTCATTACATAATTTTCAACACTCTTAAATGTATCTAATATGATAAACAGAGCTGCGTTACCTCATACTCATGACCGAAAAAGCGTAAATGGCGCCGGCGACTGTGTCCCTTCATAATAAAAGTCCTGCTGCTCGTGAGCCGTACATTTTCTAACAATCGCTCCAGCGGCTTTGCTCAGCCCCGACAACACTCGGTTCTGTTCTGCTTTATACTACAGTAACGTTAATAATCACATTCATGAACATGATTTCTTCCCGAGTCCTATCCCGATTCTTTTCCACAGGCTGTGAGTTTAAGACCACATGTCCCAAGTTTCTGAGCTCAAACTTGGCAACATCAAGCTACGCCTTTGTTTTGAATAGGCGACCTCTAGCGGACGGAAAAGTTACATAGTGTAGCTTTTAAGGGATAGTTCACCCAAAAATGAACCCATAATTTACCCATCCTTAAGCCATCCTAGGTGTATATGACTTTCTTTTTTCAGATAAACAAAATCAGAGTTATATAAAAAATGCCCTGGCTCTTCCAAGCTTTAAAATGTCAGTGAATGGTATATTTGATTTGAAAGGTCAAAAAAGCACATCCATCCATTCTAAAAGTACTCCACACGGCTCCAGGGGGTTAATAAAGGCCTTCTGAAACTAAGCGATGCGTTTTTGTAAGAAAATCTAAATTTCAAACTGCATTGAATAACATAACAGCATACAATTTGTTTTAAAGCGTCCTTGTGCCATACGTGAACTGCTCTATAAACTTTCCTTTAGTTTATAGAACAACATGCATCTAAGTGAAAATAGCAGAAAGCACTCACACCTATGTAAGCCTTCAGTGTTCAGAATGAGGTCCTGTCCTCTCATCTAGACAAGCTGCCCTCTCCAGCACCTGCCTGTCTGTCCTTTAACTAGACAAACTATTGGCACGGTGGTTTCCTCACAGTGGAGCCCACATCAAGTGCTTTCTTAAAGCCTGCTTGTTTTGCCCTCGGTTAATGGCTCTTTCAGATGTTTGCAGTCGCATTCACACACACACAAATACCCATGCACCATAAAACGTGCCGTAAATTACTTCCATGCTGCGGAACATCTCTGGATATGTTACTGTAATTCAGCTCTCACAGTCTAAATCGGGTCCACCTGTTGTAGATTAGCCACACTCCCAAACTGTTACCTCAATTCCATCTCTCTACAGCCACGTTTACATTAAGCGGACAAATGTATTTTAGGGCCTTTCAAACAAGTCCAAGCGACTTGTTTGTCTAATCACTTGTTTATACTATCAAAAGGAATAAATCTCCTGAAAGTTTGGAGCTCCTGACCTTCAACGTAAACGCTGTGGAGATATTTCTTTCTAATCAAGCATGAACAGATTACAGAGGGGACATATATCAGTTTGAGCAGAACATCCCAGCATATGTTGAGGGATCACAACCTTGTGTGTGTGTGCGTGAAACCCATCCTTCACTATCTTTCCGGGAACACATTTCTCCTGTTGAGTCTGACCTTCTCAAACTCTCCCAAAGCACATCAGGAACTTGTTTATGGTTCATGGTGAAATATCGATCTGTGAATTTACAGTGGCTTCCATAACCTCATTAAAAATAACCGCTGATTGGTTCCAATGCCAAACACGAGATTGCACAATAAAGGGATTTTTTTTCTTTCTGACGGTGGTTCGGGTGGGTGGCGGTGCGAGTGTTAACAGACATGATGAGGAGACAGCTGAATCATAAACAGACTGACGCTCGTGCTCAGAAATATCAAAAGATCTCTCTCTCTCATGTAAATACATACACGCACTCACGCACACCTTCCTGCTTTCCCAAATAGGCGGAGCATCATGGAGAATTCTAAACAAACACCCTTTAGTTCCTCACAGCATGCCGCTCCTCATCCACCTGCTGTCGTCTTCCCTTTGTCTCTTACAACTTTGATATTCAGAAGATCTTCACATTCAAGCATCTTTGAATGTAGAGAACTCGATGGATCTAAACTGTCATAACTGAAGAAAATAGGCAACAATACCGGAGCAGAACATTGATATTCTGGGAAACATCATTTGAGAAAATTTGAAACGTTGCACACAAGCTTTGTGAAGGACATAAATGCAAAAAAACACAAAAAAAAAAACACACCCTCTAATGGATAAATAATTAAATCCCAAAGGAACATCTTGATTGTTCTTTTTATTTCAAAACATGAAAATTATTCTCAAATTTCTTCTTCTTTTATCAATATAACGTGTTTTGAGAGATTTCAGTGTAATAGAAGATTTTATAAATTATTTTTGGTTTTTGAGGTACTTCACCACTTTCATCAATCCTGCTGAATTTAAGTTGCTGCCAATACAAAATGACATAAAGACAGACAGACACATAGGGCCCGATCACACACTCGGCACAACACAAGTGTGTTTTGTTTGTTTAAGTCTGAAGTACTTATCATTTTCAGGACCTGTGCCACGCCCACGTTGTTTAAATAGTAAATGCATTTGCATGCGCACCCATGCTGGTCTGAAAACGAAGTGTGTTATTTTGAGGCAAATGAAATAGGCAGCGCCACTGACCAACTTAAACCTGGTCTAAAGTCATGTTATTTAAAGAGCACTTTAGTAATTTGTGGCTATAGGTGGGTCCTTAATGTAAGCACACTCAGAGAATGTTATTAAGACAATCGGGACCAACCTTTTAGACCATGCGGTGGTCTAAGTGCCCTGTTTTAGACTTGCATGCGCTTAAGATTGTTAGGGCCCATAGAGTTATAGGAAAGGGCCAAAGGTCATCATCTATGGTGGTTTGCACATGAATGATTTCCACAAAAGTAGACTCCAGGCATGATATATTTCTATGTAAATTACATTTGACAACTCAAAGCAATTTTGTTTGGTCAAAATAAAACAGAAAGAATGTATTTCTATAAACATTTCATATATGCAGACACACACACACACACACACACACACACACACACACACACACACACACACACACACACACACACACACACACACACACACACACACACACACACACACACACACACACACACACACACACACACACACACACACACACACACACACTCCATTCTGTATGAATTATAAGTTTGTTTTCTCACTGGGGCCTCAATTTATGTCCCCACAGTGACATAAGTCAGTGTGTCAGTGTATCCTCATAAGTCGGTGTGACTGTGCATTCAGGTTGAAGTCCTCATTGGGATAGAAAAACATGAACACACACACACACACACACACACACACAAATACAAATGCATATTTTCTATGGCAGAGTTCAGTACATTTGCAGATTTTGCTATTAATAGTCAAGATGGCAGCATGTGAGCATTTCTTTAAGCCTCACAGGAAGTCTTGCATATTTTTTTCCCCGAGTCTTTGTACCAAAGGATCACTTTAGGCACATGCACGCACACACTGCTGTAAATCCAAAGGTGGTGGATCGGAAACTCTGGCATTACACACACTTGCGTTACACATTGTGAGGCATTGCCGCGGCTCGGTACGATGTGATTCTGGAGGCTTTCCAGCCCCACTTATTGTGTTCTTGCCACAAGCAGGCCTTTTGCCATCATGCCAGCCCTGCTAGACACTGGGGGCTTTTAATGATATGGAAAAGCAAAGGGCTGCCACAATGTTGTGAATGCAAAGCTCCAAGGCAAAGCTCTTCCATGCAAGATAAAAGAGAGGAGAAAAGCCACTTATCGCTGGGGCTATCTGCTGCCCGCATCTGATGCAGGGGCTTGGGAACCGGACCTTGTTATGTCAAGAGGAGCGAGGATGTACCGACGCTGCCAAAAGAGAAAAAGAAAGGGACAGCGAGAGAGAGAGAGAGTGCTGCCATTCTTAACAAGTTTCCCCAAATGACAGCCATGCTGGATGAACGAGCCAAATCTAGCCTTCATGATGTCAACACGGCTGCTGTTTCAAGGGTACTTCATAAGGTTGATACATCATTTTAAATCTGCACAGTCAAAACACTGACTGACTGAACAATTGAATGTCAAATCATACACACTGACTTTCGTACACCACTGAGATGATGAAGAATGAAGAAAAAGAAATGCTTTCTTCAGTATGAAAAAGAAGTCTCAAAAGAAGGAAATTCTTGAAAAGTAAATTAAGTGGTTTGGCATAATATTTTATTATTATTTCTTAGAAAAAATATTTTAACAAAACTGCTTCAATGATTAAAAAAAAAAAAATCATCAATCTTTTGACCTAATATGACAAGGCAAAGGCTAAATTATATTTATGAATAGGTAATGACATTTGTAAAGAAAAAAATACTTTCAAATATAAAATAATTAAAAACAAAGATTTATATATTTAATATTAATATATATATATATATATATATATATATATATATATATATATATATAATATACATATATATATATATATATATATATATATATATATATATATATATATATATATATATATATTTTTTTTTTTTTTTTTTTTTTTTTTTCAATAGTCTTTAAAATGTGTCATGTACTCAAGGTTTAAGGAAAATATGCTATTACTCTTGTCTTTAGTTGATCACACCATTATTTAAAGTCGTTAATTGATGCTTTTCTAGAAAATGGTGTAAATGCTTTTCAAAAGTTTGCGAAACCAACATGAACACATAGTGAGCATTTCAACGAACTTGGCAAGTGTGCATTAAGATTTTTAATTTATTAATTTTTAATTTATTTCATTGTGGACACTTAATATTTCATTGGCCAAATTCTGACATTTTCTAGCACGATTCTCAATGACTTTGCAACACACATCACAGCAGCGAGTGACTGAATTCAGGCACTATGCAATCTAATCTATTACGTGGCAGTGATGGAGGGCGTAAAAAAAGACAAGAAAAAATAAAGCCCTAATATCCAGACTCAATCAGTCCTCCTATAGCAATGTTCGGCCGAGGTGATTAATCAGGGCCATTGACTGCTTTAGCAAGCTGCTGTATGATAAATGGCGTCTGGATCGTAACTCTGCCTCTGGACACAATGGCAGAGATCTGCAGCCAGGCTCCTGGGCTCTGGAGGGAGCGACCCATCCTGATGATGAAGGCCGTCCACAGCCTCCTTGCAGCATACAGCCAGCCTCATTATTCCCCTCCGCTCAGACAGAAACACAGCAGGGATACTGCAGCATCTCCATGGGAAGAAATAATACTTTTGGATACAATTACCGGATCGGGAGTATGGCATCATACCACAGGCAGTGTCGGTCCTAATATCTGACTCATTGTTAAGCAGCTCAGTTTGCACGGCTAGCTACTGCACCGAATAGGGGAGTGACATGCCAGCGGGGAGCCTGTGCAGCCTCGCAGGGGCCGTAATCATTTTAAACGTGAAATTATGAGCTTTCACGTATGGAAGTCACAACGAGGAGATTTGTCCGCTCTTTTGCATGATACTGGAGGCAGGACCCGAAGCTTTGGCTCCTTTGTGACTTATTACAGAGGGCAGGACATGAAAAATGCATTTTTTTTTTCAAATTATTTTCTACTGGAAGGAATTTTAGAGCATCAAGTCAAACAGAAGCAGTCCAAGAGTGTCTTATTGTTAGACTACAAAATGGATTATGACATGAAGAGTGACAATTATAGTACTTTTTGTCTGTAAATTACCAAGAGTTATTTGGGTCATTAATGGTGAACACTTTAAGAGGATACAGTAATAATGGATAAGAATGTCCATCAACGGAAAAATAGAACAAAGCAAATTACTGCCATCCAAAGCTATGTCTATGTTTTATACACTATTATTTAAATGTTTGCTGTCAGTAAGATGTTTTGTTTGTTTGTTTTATTCAGCAAGGATTCATTAAATTGATCAAAAGTGACAGGAAAGACCTCCCCCAGTTTCTCTTGAAGCCAATACGGTGACTCAACGCCACGGTGACTTACGGTGACAGTTTAAGTGACTTAACTGCAATTCATCAACTGGCCGCTAGAGACAGGCTCCGAAAGGGAGTCAAATCTGTATCTCCCACATGTTAAAATGGCCAGCTTTACAGCAGAAAAAAAAACATGTTTACAGCCTGGTACAAATTGTGCTTTTGGTTTATACGGCTAATTTTGCCCTTCATGACAACTGTGTGGGGGTGATTTTTTTTATAACTCATTCGTTTATATTATATAAAGCCTTAAAATTCTGCATAATTAAGGGCGTGGCCACTTTCAGTGACAGATGGATTGCCGCTTGTCTGTTACTCCTCACGTCACCTCAGCTCCGCCCCCCTTCCCGCCTCTTTGCCCATTTTCAGTTATCCGGGAGTGACCTGCGGTGACGCCCTGCCAAGATGGTGATGCCAACTCTCTTCAGAAACCTATAGGTGACGTCACGGAGACACTACATCTATGATTGTTACAAAAGCTTTATACCGGTTTTTAAATTGAAGTTGTTTTTTGAACTTTCTATTTGCGAAAAAAGACTGAAAAGAAATATTGGATGATATTGGACCCACTCAATTTTATCGTCTCTAATTCAGCACATGTCTGTTTACCTATCCCCTAACCTATAAACACGTATTATTAAGCATGTTAGATGCTTTATTTACACTTTTCTAATATTTTTTATTAAAAATAAATGCCTTTCCGATCTGAAATGTGATGCGAAAAGGGAATAGAGCGAGTTTGGCAAAAGGCAGATTCGAACCTCTGATTGATTTGCGTCAAAACTTGATGCCATGTGTCTTACCTAGGGATGTCCCGATCCGATCACATGATCGGAAATCGGGCCCGATCACGTGATTTCAGACTCGATCGGAATCGGACGTTACATCCCGGTCAGGACTCGGATATAATGTATATTCTGGGGTGAGCTGAGCATGATGACGCATCAATAATATGGGTTGTAACTTGAAAATAATGCTTTATGTATGTTTCTGTAGATGGATACACGTGCTGGCTCCTCGGTGATACATTACAACAGCGCTAATATCACCCGTGTATATTCGCCAGAAGACGCGAATGAGAGTGCGCGCGCTGATCTGTCTCTGTGCATCATCGAAAGTGCGCACTCGTCTCACAGCGCGCAAATATTGAGTTCTCTTTCAAGACTTGCGCTTAAACGGACCAACTCACACAAGAAGTATTTCAGCATGTCCATCTTGATGAGTATCCAAGCAGACATATAGTCTGAATATGCCTTAAGAGGACTTTATACAGTCGAGAAAGACGACGCAGAGCCTTCCTTCAGGTCTAAAAGGGGCAGTAGCCTTTACTGCTGTCTGTTTAATGTCAAACAAAAGATAAGGAATCACTCACTGCTCTTGATTAAATAGCTTTTGTAAGGATTATTCTTTAATTTAAACTAGGGCCGGGACTCGATAAAAAAAATTAATCTAATTAATTAGAGGCTTTGTAATTAATTAATCGAAATTAATCACATTTTAATTGCATATAAATATTTGACCTGAGAACAATGAGAAGTAATTTTTCACATGTATTTTTAGTATACCAGTGAATAATGACTGAATACATAAGCTTAATCCACAAAATATCGTTTATTTATTTCAGTCCAGCAGACCAGCGCAATGTTTGCCATTATGTTTAGCAATAGCATATTTGTGATATTTGAGGCTCGATGTGCTGTGGTGATACGCAAATTCCTTGTTGTATAACTTAGCTTGCACACAACCATGCTCTTGGCGACGCTTCCATTCTTTCGTTTTTTAAAACAAAATTTCCCATCCACGGGGCCAAGCAAAGCAGTCTCATCAGCTTCTTCGTTCATGTTCACTCATGCCCTGCGTCTCAATCAGCTCCCTAGTTCACTAGTCAGGGCACTGATCAGGACATAAGTCAATGGGCTGACTCCCTGATCAGTGCCCTGACTACTGAACTAGGGAGCTGATTGAGACGCACCCATGGTTTGTTGTTATCGTGACTCCGGAGCGCTAGTTGGTGTTCCAGTATAATCGGTCCGTCGAAACTCATTCATTGAAAAACGTTCCGCGTGTGGTTAATTTTTTTTTTTTTTTTTTGGCGTAATTAATTAACGCGTTAAAGTCACGTAATTAATTAATCTTAATTAACGCGTTAAAGTCCCGGCCCTAATTTAAACAGTTAAATATGCAGTTATTTTACATTTCATTAGCCTACTTTATTCAATTTCTCTACCTAAAAACTAATGTTAGACCTATAAAAACCTGAAAAGCATTGTTAATTACACTTCAGTCAAATTACACTTCAAATATTTTTTCCCCAAAGTTGATTTATGTCATTGTAGGCAGTTATCATCACAATTATTTCATTTAAAGTGTTTGTTTTTTAAATAAGTTTAGTTTTAGTTAGTTATCTGATGCTATAAAAACGGCTGTGTGATGTCATGATTGACAGCTGAGATCGACGTCTTCTCTGAGTGAAGTTGTCACTGAGGCACTAACAGATTTTTTTAGGATTTTTGGGAGCATATTATTTAATTTAATTTAATTTCCATAACTGTTTATTTCACACCAACATAATTAATTGTTCTGCATCTATGAGAGTATGGGTGTGCTTTTGATATCGCCGTTGTACTTCCTGCTCTGCGCAACTCCGGTCCCAGACTTTTTTATATTTACTGTTGCACTAAAATCCAAAAGTGAAGAATTTATGTTTATTTATTACTTGATTGTTCAAGCTACCTCACAGAAGTACTCTGTTTGTCAGGGCCGTGTACAGGGGGGTGGCCCGGTGGCTAGAGCCACTGCCCCTTTGCCCTCATTGGCTAAGGTGCCCCTCTTGCCCTCTTGCCCTCTTCCCCTCTTCCCTCCCTCACCCTCAGAGGATTCCCATAAAAGCGTTCGGTTCCGCTAAAAATCCACTAATTCCGCGAATCCGTTCCGTGTTTTCCCGCTCGCTCCGCAGCATCGCTCAAAGTCTGCCGGTGTCCGCTCTCTGTGGAGACGGCAGTTAAAGAATGTCGAAGAATATTACAAACTACAATCCACATACAGACAGCGGTTGATCCGCGAATTCGTAGTTTGTTTGTTAGACCATATTAATTGTATACACAAATTAAAAAAAGGTAATAAAGGCTATTATAAATATAAATAAGTTGTATCAGGGTACAAGCACACCCTAAGAAAAATGTGCTCATTTTTCAAAAACGTCCATGCTTTCAAAAAAATCTCTAGCAACGCTTGCAGTATTTTCTGTTTATTTTGATTAATAAAATAATCAACCATTGTTCAGTAAATATTAAAATGTTAATATAAAAATATTTTTAAAATACAGAAACTAATTTTTAAGTAAATAATCTGAAAACACTGAGATCCCATAATAATTTAATAAAGTTTTATCATTGTAACAACTAAATATATTTGTATTATATGATTATTATCATATTTTTATTATAAATAGGATATTACCTCTAAGATAGATACCCAACTTAAGATACTTACCAGCTGAATCTTAACCATGTCATGTCAACAAATGGAAGTCAGTGTCAGCTGTTTATCATCATGTTAAATATGCCTTTTACACCAAATACCATAAACAATACCTTTGTCTCAAAATATATTCAATAATTTTAGTGATTCTCATTTGCTACTTAAACCTCCAACAAAAATGTAAAATAGAAAAGAGATCAAATTAGCCTAGAATCATTTTTTTTTTGGAAGAATAATTAGAACAACATAAATGTAATTAGCTCTAATGCCTAACAAATGTATTTACAGTATGATTGTAAAAGGTTTGTTATTCATTCTCTACATTAAGATGATACTCAATCCCCTTAATGCCCCTTTTTTAGTTTGGGCCACTGCCCCTCAAAATGTCTGTGCACGGCCCTGCTGTTTGTTAGAGTTGTTGAGTGTTAAAATAAGGTGAATAAAATAAAAAATAAGGAACATCCTGGTTCGTTTTTTCGCTCTTCTTTATTCTTTTTTTATGTATTATAGAAGTATCGGATCGGGACTCGGTATCGGCAGATACTCAAAATCAAATGACTCGGACTCGGACTCGAGGGCAAAAAAACCTGATCGGGACATCCCTAGTCTTACCCCTACACTATGGCCACTGTAAATTTCTATACTTTTGTCTGGCCCAATCAATCGTTTAGTAAACAGCGGTATATTTTTATTTAATGTAAATGGGACCTAATGCCACTCCAGTAAAAAAAAAAAAAAATCCCACCCACTTTTTATTTGCTTCCAACGCCCATGCTTTTATTATTAATAAAGTCAATTAGTGTTTTGTAGTCTGATCTGCATTAAAAATACAAACTAAATATGAAACAAAATATGAAATGTGTTTGCAAACCCAGTTCTGAATCGATGTTTACAAACCTGATCCATATGTGGTTTGAAACCCGATTAAAATGTGATTTTGTTTTATTTTTATTTTTTGCAATCTGATTCTAGGTAATTTGGTCTCAATGGTCAGATCGGGTGTCAAGTCGTTTTTTTCTTCCTTATTCAGTATGCATGTAACAGAATACAAAGTACACACTACTGGAGCTAAAACACTCTCATTTTGCTCACTGTTTCATCATATATCGAACTGTGTGACATTCATTATGTAGTGAACAGTGAATAAGCAATAGAGTCAGCAGTTTTAGGCACACGATATGCATAAAACACTTTTATGGCTTATGCTCTCTGATGTGCCTCATGAGTTCAGCATCACAGGAATATGTCATGATCGGCATGAGCAGATGTACAGTTTCTAGTTTTACGTCCTCTTCCTTTTACTCGCTTTAATCTTAGATTTGTTCTGATGCTTACATGTAGCAGACAGATGCAGTGGATATTGACTACACGGTCTGAACAAACGAAGCAGATTTTATCACTTGCTAAACGACAGTGCGGACAGATCAGATCAGATTTGTAAACCAAATCGGATTTGGGTGCAGTGTGAACAAAGGCTTTCTGCTGAAGGGAACTGAGAGGTTTTGAGTCTCGTTTCACTTCACCTGCAGAGGTGAGCCACAGTGGGCACGTGTCTCCCTGATGGAGGAAGCCTAATGATGCTGGACAGCTGTCCGCAGAGGAGACACTCATCCTGTGCGTGAGAGTCCTACAGATGGAGCTGGGCTCAGAGCTGTCGTGGAGTGGATTTTACACTTGTGCCTGAAACTAGACAAGACTCTTGAATTCCCACAGTGGATGAAAACTGAGTGAAAGGGTCTCTTCTCTCCACTGACAGGACTCCAATGAGGCCGTGCCCCCACACGCAGCTCACCCGACAGCCATCATCACCCACTTTACAACATGATTGTGACTGTGCGGATGGAGAGAGAATGACTATCCTGATTGCTTTTACACGCAGAAGGCTCTGTGAAGGTGACTGCTGCTGAATAGTCTGCACTGATCCACACAGATGAGCTGAAGCCCGAACATGGCCAATAAAGCAGATCCTGCAGTGACTCGACCTGACCAAACTGTTGCTGGCAAATTTTAAGATTGAATCCGAAATTACTCCGAAATTTCTAAAGATAAACCCAGATGCAGAGATGCAGGAGGGAAATTGTAAAGGAATACAGTGATTCTAAATTATTCTCTTTTCAAGATTTCTGAGGAATTTAATTAGTAAAAATCATGAAATAATCACAGAAATCAACGTAAGAGTAATAACAAATCTGAAATAAAATATGCAATATTTTTGGTAAAACAGGTTATCAATTCACACATTGTATAGCAATTTATATTGCGTAAAGAAACTGGGTCCACATGGCTCTCTACATCTCCCCCTCCCCCTTATTGACAGAAATGAGAGAGGGAGAGGGAGATGTGAGGGAGGATTTTTCAGCCGGGACTTTTTACTGCGCCGAGTCCAAGTACTCTCAGAAGTGCTATTCCGCCATACATTATAGTTCTCCTTTTAAATCCGCTTAGAAAAGCAGCACAACATTCGTGTAACTGTATTTAAATAGGGAAAACGTGGAGGTGTGTGGTCGCTTCTAACTTGATCTCTGTTTGGTTCCATAGTGAATGAACTGGGCTTAGTGGGCTGAGCTAAATGCTATCAGATCGTCACCGCGCGTCAGAGCGATTTAAGTGCACGCACTGAGACGAGAGAGGTATGTAACAACTCATTTTAGGTGAGGGAATAACATAGTTTAATATGAAAAAATGGTGAAGTATCCCTTAAAGCAAAACATGGTCAGGTCAAAGTGTCTGAATAATTTTGGTTTGTAGTCCACCGTGTATGAAGAATTGTTGGATATAATATGTCCTAGTTTACTTAATTTAGCGTATTTATTGCTCATTAAAGGGGGGGTGAAATGCTGTTTCATGCATACTGATCTTTTTACACTGTTAAAGACTTGGAATCCCATACTAAACATAGACAAAGTTTCAAAAGTTAAGGTGGACGTTTGATGGGAGTATTTCTTTGTCAAAAATACTACTTCCGGTTAGTCATAAGTTTCGGCAAGTTTTTTGAGATCATGCGTCCCCTTTGACGTTAATGGGGGCGGAATTTCCTTGTATGGGCCTTACGGACAATTCTACCGGAAGCGCGTGAGAGAGAGCGAGGGAGAGAGCGAAAGCAACAGCCTACGCCCATCAAAGCGCTGGCTTGTAGGATGCTGGACAGGTGATGTGCACATAACAATGTCACCAAAAAAGTGCGTTTTTGGTTGCCAGACCAAGACAGTCCTGCACAGATTCCCCAAAACCCCGCGTTAAGGCAACAGTGGATGTAATTTGCTTTTCCGGATCAGCAACTGAGTTGCGCGAATGTTTATATCTGTTCGCTGCATTTCGGTGCCGACTGTTTCATAAACAAGGCCCAGCTCGACGCCGGCTTTTCCCAATCGCCTAATGCTGAATGATGGAGCAGTCCCAACGTTAGAAGGGTGAGTGAGACTGCTTTAAATGTCTGTGTTTTTTTTAGTCCGCTTACTGTCTACACAAACCACGCGTAAACACACAAACACACGTGCACAACTGCACTTCCCACATGTACACCTTCAAAGACAAAAATACGACGATATAATTCAAGTATAAATATGTAAATAACACAAGCCGCTAAGCATATTATATAGTTAGTGTATAACTTGTACCACATAGAGACGTCCTGCTCTAGTCGTTTTTGCTGCTGCTCCTGTTCAACTTCAGCCTCTGGGTCTGATTCCGGATCATAGATGTATGGCTGTATCTGATTAAAAGCCATATTTTTATTTTGAATAAAGTTTTTTTCCCGCTGTTAGGGATGAGACAGCTTTACGACGCACTCGACTCAACACACAGCGCGCTGCTGCACACGTCATTATTTAGCTCCGATCACACGACACGCCCCCACCCGCTCGGCTTTTTTCGGAAAGACTCGGAACAGCGCATCTTTCTTATATAATTATTAAAAAAATAAAGACTTTTCGGAGATATGCAGGATGCAATGCTACTCTATAGGTACTCAAGATTGACATGACACTGACTGAAACTGAGTGTTTCACCCCCCCTTTAATCAACTATAGTGTCCAGAACCCACTAGTAAAATATCTGATGTTTGAATACATTTGGTTTGACTATATATATATATATATCCAACATACCAGATCAATCTAGATGAAGTTTGGGTCGCTAAGCCCCGCCCATAAGGTAATATATGTCTGTGTTTGAAATATATATAATATATAGTACATACAGAATTTGAAATATATATAACATATAGTACATAATACATACAGATGTATTATGTAAACAAAAACTTTTATGTTAGATGCGATTAATCGATTTTTTCTTATTAACAATCACTCCTGAACAAAATCTTAAGACCAGGGGATTCATTGCAAGTTTTACACATTTCGCACTTGTGGATCATAACCGGGTTGTAAGCGCTGCTTCAAAATGCCAAAAGAAGAAACAGGAGCAAGAGACAAAAAATAGAGAGTAGGCAATTTATTGAAAACTGCATTTAAACTCAAACAGGCCGTTCATCAGCTGATCAAAAGTTTAAGACCATAGCCATAAAAACATCAAATCTGCACAAAAATATTGCTTTCATGTAATTGTCCTTCAAGCAGTCATACTGTCAAGATCTCCTGATGGCAAAGGCAAAAAGGCTTTCTCTCTTTGAACGTGGCAGGATTGTTGAGCTGCACAAGCAAGGCCTTTCACAACATGCCATCGCTGCTGAGGTTGGACGCAGTAAGACAGTCATTTTACATTTCTTAAAAAATCCTGAGAGTTATGGGACAAAAAAGTCAAGTGGTAGACCCAAAAAGATTTCACCTGCACTGAGCCGCAGGATCCGACGGGTTGTCCGTGAAGACACAGGTCGATCCTCAACCCAAATTAAGGCCCTTACTGATACTGACTGCTGCCCAATAACCATAAGATGTCATCTGCTAGAGAAGGGCTTCAAGAACAAAAAACGTCTTCAAAGGCCACGTCTCCTCCCACGGCACAAACTTGCCCGTTTAGAATTTGCAAGGGAGCACCAAACATGGGACACTGAAAAGTGGAAGAAAGTTTTATTCTCTGACGAGAAAAAATTTAACCTGGACGGTCCTGATGGCTTCCAACGTTACTGGCATGACAAGGAGATCTCACCTGAGATGTTTTCTACACGGCACAGTGGAGGAGGCTCCATCATGATCTGGGGTGCTTTTTCCTTCAATGGGAAAATGGAGCTTCAGGTTGTGCAGGGGCGTCAAACGGCGACTGGCTATGTGGATCTGTTGCAGCGGGCATCCCTCTTGACCGAGGGCCCCCGTCTGTGCGGTAATGACTGGGTCTTTCAACAGGACAACGCTGCAATTCACAAAGCCCGCCTGACGAAGGACTTCTTCCAGGAGAATAACGTTGCTCTTTTGGACCATCCTGCATGTTCCCCTGATCTAAATCCCATTGAGAACATTTGGGGATGGATGGCAAGGGAAGTTTACAAAAATGGATGTCAATTCCAGACCGTGGATGCCCTTGGTGAAGCCATCTCACATGGAGCAACGTTTCCACCAGCCTCCTGGAAACAGTCGCATCAAGCATGCCGAAACAAGTTTTTGAAGTGATCAACAAGAACGGTGGGGCTACTCACTACTGAGTCCTTTTTTGACACTTTTAGTACTGTTGTGCGTTTATTTTGGGCTATGGTCTCAAACTTTTGATCAGCTGATGAACGGCCTGTTTGAGTTTAAATGCAATTTTCAATAAATTGCCTATACTGTCTATTTTTTGTCTTCTGAAGCAGCACTTACAACCCGGTTATGATCCACCAGTGCGAAATGTGTAAAACTTGTAATGAATCCCCTGGTCTTAAGATTTTGTTCAGGAGTGTATTTTAAAGATATGATAAGACCAAAATTCAACACAAACCTGAAATTATGCATGAAAAAAGTCCAGAAATTGACGTGTGCTATGAATTCTGGAGCCGACCAAACGTGCAAGTTCATGTGCCAGCTGAAGCGTGATTGTATAAAGCAGCACTATCTATCAGATGATTTAGTAACTGCCTTGCACCTTATCTTGAAAACATTGAAAATGTATATGGCCAGAAACCCCTTTTATAGGTGAGATAATGAGATACAAAGTTAATATGGCTATATCTGCGATATGGCTATATCTGCTAAACACAGACCTTTATCACTCGCATGAGGCAAATGTACTTCAATAAATATAACAAATTTTGATATGCAACCCCTATGCCACTGATGATAAATAAATTAGGACTATTTGAAGTGAAGGTCGTGGTAGGTTGATTGATTCTGTAATTGCTCTGACAGATGCAAAACATTACCATCTGTTGCCTTTTCAGAGAATTAATCAACAAATACAGCATGTGTTCAGCAGTCCTGCCAGTTAGACACAATTCACCGCTTTCCCCATTTCTCTTTTTTGTCCCATAAACATAGCTGAAAAATCGGTTTCAGACCAGGGCTCTTGGGAGATCCATCTCTTGCGAGACAACTGACCAGACCAGCCCCCCTTCTGCAGCGAATGAGAGTGTGCTGAACACGGGCTGGCTGCACACATAAAAGAGCGACCATACGGCACGGTTCGAACAGCTTCAAAAAAAAAATCCAGATGAATGTGTATACGCTCTAAACAGTACTTTGCTCTGCTTTCACCCTCCATCGACTCTCCTTTGACTGGCTCTAATCAGGAGGGCTCCTGTGGAAAGCTGTCCTCACTACTGAAATGCATGACTGGTCTGAGACAGAACGGTCAATTTAACACAGAGGCACAGGGCTACAAATTTGAGAGGTGGTATAGAAAGTGATCGGAATACTGAGTGCTTTAAGGACCTAAGCAGCTAAATTAAACCTATAGAGTCCTTCAACTGCTGCAGCAACAATAGCAAAAAGCACACACAAAACATAGCTTAAATCACTGTTGACAAATATAAAGGACCTATAATATAATAAAATATAATGATAACTTTGTTTAACATTTTTAAATGCAAATTTTATATATCATTTTTAGTGTGTACATATGCGTGCGCACACACACACACACACGCACACATACACACACAAACATCTGGTTCACTATCTTTGTAGGGACTCTCCATAGACGTAATGATTTTTATACCGTACAAACCGTACATTCTATCCCCCTACACTGCCCCTAAATATACCCATCACAGGAAACTTTCTGCATTTTTACATTTTCAAAATACATCATCCTGTATGATTTATAAGCCTTTTGGAAAGTAGGTAAGGTCAGGTTTTACTATCCTCATGGCGACATTTGGTCCCCACAATGCAATATAAACAAGGACACACACACGTAGTGTTTCCATGTTTTATGGGGACTTTCCATAGGCGTATCGGATTTTATACTGTACAAACCGTATCCCCCCCCCCCCCCAACCACACAGCTTTTTTCTTAAAAGTGTCCTTTTAAGGTCGTTTTCTTAATGTCCTGTTTTTAAGCCGTGTTGGGTCTCTAATTACCTTGTCAGGGTTTATTCTGCTATTATCCCTTACTTAACACATTAGTTTTTCATAACAAATTTATTAAATTAACACATTTAATCGACAGTCCTAATATACAGTATATCTAAACAAACACTCCATGTAGGCTCTGCATTAATATGAGGCCACAAACCGGCATAATTGAAGAAAAAGTACTGTTTAAAATAGATTCAGATGAAGTATAACATGTCACACTGCAGGACTCTGCTGCAACGTGTCATGTCAACAGTCCTGTTAAAGCATGAATAATTTTGCTAGTTATCTCTGTTTATTGTAGATGGGGACTCAGTCTCTAGGGTGTTGGAGCAATAACTACAGCAGTTTGTGGGAGGTTTACTAATCTCTAAATTGCCAGTACAATGCTCTAAAGTGGCAGTTGCTCTTGTTTAAACGAGGACGCTATTTTTCTCCTCCACTGACCAAACCTTGACCCTCGTAGAGCTCTTGAAATAGGTACAAACTCTAGGGAAAAACAGGCTCTTGCAACAGCCTAATTTTAAAGTAAATGAACAAATCGCTGCCTTGAGACTCCAGATGGTATTTCTTTGTTTTATTTTGTACTCCTTATACAAGCAGAATGCAAAAACTACATTATTGAGAATTGCAGCATTACGAAACATAACATAATTTATTTACATACAAGATAATCTAAGCAGAAAGATGTTTCACAGCTAAAGAGTTATATTATGTTACATAACATAAAACATGACATAATCTAAGCAAAATAGGGGTGGAAATCACAGGGTACCTCATGATACGATATACACAATACATGATACATTGCTCATGATATACGATAATATCATGATACAGCAATTCTGCGATAATCAATATATTGCTAGAAAATCCTTGTGTGTCTTTTGTTTGTGATGACGCAGTAAAACATGCCAAATAGTGCTATTTTCATGATTTATCACATTTTTTATGTGGTTCAGATACAATAATATTTTGAGTTTCTATTTATTAAACTAATTTCCTTCATTGTATCAACTCAAATTTTTGATTTCAATAAACTCAAAATTTTAAGGCAACCAGGTTACTTACTTTTTTAAGTTAAACCAACAAAAAAAAAGTTACAGTGTAGTTAACTTATGTTAATGCATCCCTCATTCATGTTTTGAGTGCCACCTTGAGGAGCCATGAAGTAGCGACTCTGGGAGCAGGGAAATCTATTTAGAGCTCCTTATTTTATTAACTGCCCTAATGATATTTTGTCTTACCCCAATGCTAAAAGGTACTTCTGAGCAGAAGGAATACATTTAGGTTTATGTCACGTTATGCTATTATTATTTACTACACAGCTCTGTGGAATACTTGATTCTGATTGGTCAATTGTGCCATGCAGTGGAATGATATTCCCTGATAACAACCAATAAAAACTGATAAAACATGCTCACCCACACTGCTAGAAACATTTTTTTTTTCTTTGTGGAAGTTTTGCATTTGGTAAGTAAAGTAAATAAAGCAAATATTAAAACTCAAATCTCAATATTATGTGTGCAATTATTTAATTATGTCATCCAGGTATCTGGGACTCGCTCTCTTGCATCATGCAAACGCAGCTGGTGCCATTTTGTAACGATTTTAAAATCTCAAATGTTTCATCTCAAATCAATATCTCTTATCCTTGTAATTATTTATGTGGAGAAATACTATGTAATAAGTGGTTTGACTGTACTGTATCCCTGAAATGTTATTGAAGAATAAACCCCTTCAGGTTGATGCAAGACATGATCATCCTGTCTGGGTTTATTTCCGCGATTCTACAACCAGCTGGAAGTACATTATCCCTTACATAACATAAAACAACATAAAATACACAGAAAGGTAACTACGTAACTAAATGAACAGCATGTACTGAAAGGTACTATTTTTCAGAGTTATGTCATGCATTATATGTTATTTTTTATTACATTACATGTTCTATTTGGTAATGAAGATTCAATTGTCAATCTTCTCTACATCTTTTTTCATTTTGAGGTTCCTCAATAAAATGCATCAGTCACTTCTTAGTTTCATTTAGTAGCTTCACCTCAGTCACCTTAACAGTGGCTCTACCAGCTTCCTCTTGACTTACATTAAAGGTTCAATGCTTTGTTTCCTTTTGTTTGAATGAGAGGACTGCTTACTGAAATCCAAAAGTACAGAATGAAGAGCTATGTCTTGGGGCATCAGCTCAAAATAAAAGAGTCCTCTTACAAACATCAATTTTTGATGTTTCCCACGCAAGCGCAGGGGAATAGCTGTCAAAGAGGTGACTCAACAACAAAAGAACCCGCTGACTTTCATATCTAGTTCTATCAAGGTCAACGAAAGACAGTCATTCAAATAAAGCTTGACAAACATAATTTTGTATTAGTTAGCACACATACTTTCGAGCATGAGCTTGTGTGAATTTTAATTTCCCTCCCAACAGTTTAGCCAACGGTCAGAAGAGTGTTGCGGGCTATTGAGCCCCTCGGGCTAAAACTGATGCTAACCACAATGTAGACAAAAAGCCTGGTGCTTTATATATTTCCCTTTTTTCACCCCGAAAATTAGAACGTAGGCACCAGGGTAAGCTCCTGCTAAATTATTCACTTAATCAAACTGTTGCTCCTGGTTTTACTCACTTTTTAATATTTTCTTTTGAAGTTCATTAATTAAGCTCTGCTAGCTCTGCTGTTTTCCTCATCCTATTTTCCTTCCTTTAGCCCCTCGCTCCCTTGTTCTGTGCCATTAGCTAATTAGACTCAAAAAAGGGCCGATCCTTCTCCTCCCGTTTAACAGCCTATAAAGAGAAGCGTAAAAAGAGGGGATGTTTGGCATGCGGTGACAGTAGCGTCGCAACCGATTTGTGATAACCACATATGTGGCAATAGCCCTCAGACACTTCAGTGTACAGTGTGGATTAGCCGAAGCTAACATATGTAATGTTTAGCACTTTACGTGCAACTCGAAATGTAAACTGTCAGTCTTTTGTTGATTTTTAATTAAACGGTTGACTTGGTTTGTGAATGAGCTGTTGTCTCTAAAAACTGCATTTGTAATAGGACTTAAGTAAACAAAGCAGGAACTGTTTAAGCAACAAACATTTGACTCTGTAGGAATGAGCCGTGAGAGTGACATGTCAGAAATTATCTTCTTCAATGAAGCATTCAATCAGTTCGAAGCAATTCATGCCTGACTAACACTCTGTGGGTATGAACTGAGTCCTTTCAGTCCTTCCAAAACCTTCTCATGATCACACAGCGAAGGACAGTCAGGTGACAGACAGGCTCGCAAAGATACAGACACGGTTTTTCACTTACCGTGAGACTCGATCTTAGGTGTGGAAGCTCTTTGATTGGCCCTTAATGAGTTTGCAGTGTCAGGGGAAGGGACGGACCACCAGGGTCTGGCCTATAAATACCCCTGATAAAAGCAGCACTGTCATGTTGCATTGATCACAGCAAGATAACTGTGAGGGGAAACATCTGAATTAAGTGGTGTCCTGCTATCTCCTAACTCACACCTATGAGGAAGAAGTGCTGCTGTGTGCTACTTGAAAACAGGACAGTGACAGATAGGCATAAGAGCTCAGGAAGGAGGACGGGTAATACTGTAATGCTGATATATTCTCGGGACTTCTCTGTGGCCTCTGAAGGATAGCTGAACAGCATTAAATAACTCTGATTTAATTACGACACACTCTGATAATGCCCGCTGAGCTCGTTTCCTTTTCCTTCACTCTTCATTTCTTCTGTCACTCAATGGATAGATGACTGAGAAACACACTGGCTTTGGTTTGGTTTGAAAGAATGTCAAAACTTGATGGTATGTCCCGCTACATTAGAGGTAAGGAATGCAGGATGGGATTTACAAACATTTACCACGGTATCATCATACCACAGTAATCTTCCCAAAATATCATGGCAATGACATGGTATGTCATTACCATGTATACTATAACTTGCCAAAAGTATTGGGACACCCCTCTAAATCATTGAATTCAGGTGTTCCAATCACTTCCATGGCCACAGGTGTATAAAATCAAGCACTTAGTGTCCAGACGCTTCTACAAACATTTGTGAAAGAATGGGTCGCTCTCAGGAGCTCAGTGAATTCAAGCGTGGGACCGTGATAGGTTGTGCAATAAGTCTATTTGTGAAATTTCCTCACTACTAAATATTACACGGTCAACTGTTAGTGGCATTATAACAAAGTGGAAGAAATTTGGAACAACAGCCCACGTTAAACCACAGAGCGGGGTCAGCGCATGCATAGGCGCACAGGGCACATAAGTCACCAACTTTCTGCAGAGACAATAGCTACAGACCTCTATTCTTTGTGTGGTCTTCAGATTAGCTCAAGAACAGTGAGTAGAAAGCTTCACGGAATGGGTTTCCATGGTCGAGCAGCTGCAGCCAAGCCTTACATCACCAAGTGCAATGCAAAGCGTTGGATGCAGTGGTGTAAAGCACGCTACAAATGGACTCTAGAGGAGTGGAGACATGTTCTCTGGAGTGATGAATCACACTTCTATGTCTGGCAATCCGATGGAAGAGTCTGGGTTTGGCAGTTGCCAGGAGAACGTTACTTGCCTGACTTGCCAATTTCATGCTCCTAACTTTGTGGGAACAGTTTGGGGATGGCCCGTTCCTGTTCCAACATGATGACAGCTTTGGAATGAATATAAGTGGAGACTGTGAGCCAGGCCTTCTCGTCCAACATCAGTGCCTGACCTCAAAAATGCACTTCTAGGAGAATGTAAGCACACTCCTAAACCTTGTGGAAAGCCTTCCCAGAAGAGTTGAAACTGTATAGCTGCAAAGAGTGGGCCAACTCCATATGAAACCCTATGGATTAAGAATGGGATGTCATTAAAGTTCATGTGCATGTAAAGGCAGACGTCCCAAAACGTTTGGCAATATAGTGCATATATCAGTTTTTTGGGATATGGTACCAAGGTATGCTTGGTATGTTTTAAGTGAAGTTTTTATTAACAAAATTTCGGGAGGAGCACGCTCAGATAATTAAACCTAATTAAACACAAGTGGAGCACATCAAGCTAATCAACGATAAGCGGTGTGTATATATACAACAGATTTACCTTCTTTCGTTGACCATTTTCATTTTAGCATCCCTCCACCACCCCATCTCCTCTGATTCTAACAAACTCTTAATTCCAAATTCCGAGCCCCTCCCCCGGACAGCATGCCAAATACGCATAATCTTTACTCTATTTAATTTGATGTAAGTGTGAACTAGTGAAAGTAGTTACACTTTAGTTATTACTATAGTAACAACATGTAACGTGTATTAAGGACACTGTAAAATAAAGTGTTAACCAAAGTACCATGGTATTAGCTTGTTACATCACTGTACAAATCTTACCACACTTTTCACAAAAATTACCCAAAACTGTTTCATTTTTTGGACATGATAACATTGTATTAGCATGGTGTTTTGAAAATGTATGCATTTCAGCACAATGATATATTACAAAATAATCACTTTACCATAGTAATGCCACAATACTTCTTTGTTAGTGTATGTTAAATTATATATGGTAAAACAAAACGTATATATTTAAAAAAAAACATGATAATACAACAATACCATGGTACCCCACTTTGAAAAGAACCAAAAAGGACTATGTTTTTGAATAATGCTAATTTTTTGCATAATCTACAAATAATGTTAATGATAATCCTTCCCAAGTCTCTGAGATCAACGCCCCCTCGGCAGGTGGTTTCAAAGGGGGAAGACTCTTCTAAACAGATGGCGAGCAGTTTGTCACAGCGATTGATTTCCCAGGTCCCTGGCACTGTGCTGTGTCTGAGGTTTGGTCTGTGTCCAGCAAATGATCGAGGTCTGGGTCTGGGATAAGTATTGCACTTTGAGCCACTTATTTTCATCCCACTATGGCACTTTCTAGCCACACTATCCTCACTCCAGGATTTTTCAGTGTTTCAAGTGATTTAGCAAACAACAAGAGTGCAAAACAACAACACCAATGTACAGGTAAACCACAGGGGCCTATTGCACAAAACTAGGATAAGGGATTAAGCCGGGATATCTTTGTCATCTGGATGCAAAATTTAGTACATCGCTGTACTGACGTACCCTGAAGGCATAACGAATGATAACAATAACGAAAGATAATTGTATATTATCGGATAAATTGAGCCAGGATCACCAAGATATCCTGGCTTAATCCCTTATCCTAGTTTTGTGCAATAGGCCCCAGGTCATAGCCTAAACTACAGCTGATATATATTTTATTATGAATACTTTTTAAAGGGGGGGTGAAATGCTGTTTCATGCATACTGAGCTTTTTGCACTGTTAAAGACTTGGATTCCCATCCTAAACATAGACAAAGTTTCAAAAACTAATGTTCGACGTTTGATGGAGTATTTCTGTGTCAAAAATACTCCTTCCGGTTTCTCACAAGTTTCGGCGAGTTTTTTTCGAGTATGGGTCTATTTGACGTTAATAAGAGCGGAAGGTCCTTGTATGGGCCGTACGGGCTCTTCTCCCGGTAGGGTGCGCGCGCGCGTGACTAGAGCACGCTGTAAACAGTCTCTCAGCTGCAGATCCAGTCGTCCGTGAACGGCGCCGCGCTCCACTTTATTCCTATGCGTGACATCAAGCGACTTCAACTCTTCAGCACAGCATTCCGAGAAGGCAGCGCTCCATTTGAACCAATTTGAACGCAGAAATGACGGGAAGCTTCAAGGCATCGCTTCAGTCGCGTCTCAAAATGGATTTACACGCCACTGCTGTCACAGGACTTTATCAAATCATACCAAAGAAGTGTGTTTCTGACGGAGCGGTCCCAGCGATAAAGCTTCGACGGTGAGTTAACTTAAACTGCTTCAAATGTCTCTGCTATTGGCTACCGTCGCATGAGTAAACATCAGTAAACGACACGATCGCGTGCTTCGTCATTCAAATGCGCTAACGGTTACTCCATTATTGTTCTGTATAACGTTACACTATTCTGACTCTGACGTGCAAAACCGTTTTGCTTGCTACTTCTAAGGTCTAGTCGCATACAATAGTCCATAAACCGAATCATGTCCTCATACACTGCGAGTAAACACACACAAATGTGGAGAGGCCATTAAATACAGTAACTTACATACCACAGAGACGGACGTCCTGCTGTTGCCGTTTATCCTGTTCAATTTATTTCTCCCTCAGATTTGATTGTGGATCATTATCTGTATTAGCTGAGATAGATGGGTTTCTCCGGTTTCTCCACGCTTGAGGACGTCACCGCTTTGCGCGCTTGTCATTCTTTAGCTCCGCCCACACGATACGCCTCCAGGCGCTCGGTTTTTTCCGGAAAGACTCGGTACAGCCTATATTTCTTTTATAAATATGATAAAACTAAAGACTTTTCGGAGATATGAAGGATGCAATACTACTCTATAGGTACTCAAGATTGACATGAGATTGACTGAAACTGAGTGTTTCACCCCCCCTTTAAAGTGTACGGATGCAGTCTAATGATTTTTTTTTTTAAACTCTTTTCCTCACAAATCTCTGAATATTATGTATTGAACTAAGAATGAAAAATAACACTTCTGGCTGAAAAAGGTCTAAATTCCCTCAAGGTTTTCATAAAAAAATTATGAAAACATCTTTTCATATAGCCAACAACTATCATATCAAAAATAAAACTGAAAACCCTGGTCATCCGCTTATGTTATATTGGACACTGTTCTCCAAGATGCAATGCTAGCTTATCTAATGAGGTCTATAATACTAAAAGAAAGCTATCTGTTAGCACTCCCATTCATCTTAATGGCAGTTTCTCAGCTGATAAAGAGCTCCCTGGACGTATGAGATTTAAAATGTGCTATTTCTGATCCTGGACCATACTAAAAAGAAAAAAAATGCACTAGCAAAAAAAAAAAAAAAAAAAAAAAGAAGAAGAAGAAGAAAGAAAGAAAGAAATATTAAAAATGTATGTGTTGCTTGCAAATACAATATTCTGTCAGAATACATGACTTAGTAGGCTTCAATGGAGAAACATGTTTTTTTTTGTTTGTTTGTTTTTTGCAGCCAGATGTTAGTTGGGATCTACAACCAGTGGCTAACTTGGCTATGCTAACCAAATAAACCCTGACCAAAGCAGGAATTGTCACTAGCCAACAACTACAGACACTAACAACCAACACCAAACCAGCACCATCCAACTTATGCCAAATGAAAACGAACGCTGGTCTTCTCAGCAGGGTAATTAATGAAGCTGTGGCTAATTGTGCAAGTATTCACCCGCACCAGTAATCAGACTATGTTTATGAAATATTTAAATCAAATTAATTAGATGCAATGCTAAACTTCAATCAGCTGTGCAAGATGAGATTCAACCCTAACTTTCCAAATCAGCATGCACAACTTAGTACACGCTTTAGTATTCGAGTCAGGCAAGAGAAACAAAGAGAATATTTACTGGGGTTACGTAATACAGATGGAGGTACTTAAGTGAGTTTGACCTTGAGCGGATAACAGCGTTCCTGTTAGGGTAAATAAATAAAGCAAAAGCAAAAGCAAACTGCGGACTGAGGACAAAAGTACAGTACATTAGTGAGCACTTGGATGGAGCAATTCATACAGTGAGGAAGTGAAAGGCGAAGAGGGAAAGGGAGAGTGAGGGGGTTGGGTGGGTGAATCCGGCCAAGTGGTCTGTGGGAATCTTCCCTCTCCTTCCCATCCCAACAGCCGCCCTCCCCCCACCTATCTCTCACTCTCTTCCATCCTCCACCTTTCTCCCCCTCTTTAAAATTCCCTGAGTGGATAATGTATTCCCGGGTTCTCCCACCGCCTCTCAGTGCCCATGGCTAAGCGGAGATCAGACACTGAGATCTATCGGTCCTCTTGGCAGCACTGGCACGCTGCCTCTCATTGGCTCCCAGCGCTCTGCGTTATGTAAACATACTCTGCGATGGGGAAGGAGGGGAGAGAAGAAAAAAAAAGACCTCCGCTCATTTCCACATCAAAGCAGGCAGAGATGCTAGTCATCATAAGGAAAGTGGCATGTTAATTGTTGTGTAGGTTAAACTTGCTGATAAAAGAGATAGAAGGGTTATTCTCCTCAAAAAAAGGGATGCCTGGCTGCTCTGCGCATTTTAAAGAACATTAGGCTAACTGAAGCTGATGTTGAACCGAGCTTTGATTTTATTCCCCTGCGAGACTTGTCAGTTGATCTTAGCCAACCTTCAGGAAGTTCCTCCAGCTTGACAATATTGCTCATTTCCTCCTCCTCTCACAGCTTTTAACAACTTTACACTCCACCTCTGGCACATAAATGATCTTTGGAAAAAAAAGAAAAAAAGGAAAATTGATTTTGCTTACTATCTCCCCAAAATCGATGCTCAAGCGAGAAGCTCATTCTCGTCTCCGGTTAAAGCCTGTTTCACACCAACACATAAGCAGCGTGTATGCATTTTGGCACCCACATTAACAGGTCACAGTCTTCACACTGTTCACGTAAGCAGTGTGACTCTGCGTTGCTAAAAACCCTGGAGAAAACACGTCGAAAATTCATTACAAAACTATTCATGAACAATGTCCTGCAAAATGCTTTCATGAAAATTTGGTAAAACAAAAAATGGGAGACATTACAATCTGAAATAAATAACACAACATTATAATGTACTCTTATGTTCAAAGTTTTGGTGTCTTTAAGATTTTTTTTATGTTTGATGTTTACCATAGCTGCAATTTTTTGATAGAAAATAAAGTAGAAACAGTAAAATATCACAATTGGAAAAAAAAAAAAAGGTTTTTAATTTGAATATACTTTAAAATGTAATTTATTCCTGTGATGGCAAAGCTGAATTTTCAGCATCATTACTCCAGTCTTCAGTGTCACATGATCCTTCAAAATCATTCTAACGTGCTGATTTGCTCCTCAAGAAAAATATCTTATTATCAATGTTGACATTTTTGACCAATAACTGATATGTTAGTGCCACACAGAGGTGGACAAAGTACACAACTCTATTACTTGAGTAAAAGTAAAAGTACTACTGGTCAAATATTACTCCGTTACAAGTGAAAGTTGTAAAAACAGATTTTTCCTCAAGTAAAAGTACAGAAGTATTTGTTTTCAAAAGAACTTGAGTATAAAAGTAAATTCCTTTTTTATGCCAATGCATTATTTTATTATTTTTGTATAAATGCACACTGTCATCATGGTTTAAGCCAGTCAGTGATGCTCCATCTGACATACTACCATACGACTATCTTAAACTCATTTAAATACTTGTATATAAGTTACAAAGCTCTTAATAAAGCTGCTGTCACTTTAAGGCCGAATGCACGGATCCAATACACTGATACACTTCTGATATTCTCCCAACTTAATCTTCTCTTTCTCCCAGACGTTTATATTTTTAATATTTTATAAGACATGCGCCAAGTGTATGCCAACTAAACTAATCTTGATTTTTTTTTTTTTTTTTACTGAAAAATACTTTCAAAGTATGTCTATGGGTGCACACACTGTGCCTAAGAGCCGTCTTCTTCCATTTTGCATGAACTGATCAGTGTATATTTTAATTTTTTTCTATTTTTGAAAAAGTTGGGAAAATGTATATGACCCTATAAGAGTTATTCCTGATAGACTGTCTGAAACAACAACAAAAAACCTTTTAAAAAAGGAAAAAAATCATCCTCCGACTTTCAGAGCTGCTATAGAAACTACTTTCGACCTAAATAGAAATGTAGTTGAGTAAAAAGTATGATATTTGTCTTTCAAATGTAGTGAAGTAAAAGTCATAAGTTTCCAGAAAAAAATAATACTCAAGTAAAGTACAGATACTTAAAAAGTGTACTTAAGTACAGTACTCAGGTAAATGTAAAGGTACCTCTGGTGCCACAGCACTGTTGTTGTGCAGCAAAGATGCCGCTAGTTAGGTTGCAGCTTTGCTTACGCATTGATTGTATATGCAGAGTGAAACATGCCTCATTTGTGACAGTGCACACTATTCATAACTCATAGTCATCCTATGAAGTTGCATCATGATGAATTATTGCCTGAGACATGTCAAACTAATCATTGGCTGTAACTGAAAGCCTCTCCACCTACGATCCACCTCTCAGCCATCAAAATCACACATGGACATTAACAAGCACTTGGGATACGAGTGAATCTGTAATTGTGATCGATCCTCCTCTCTCGATTTTACTGATCAGCGCAGATCTTCCATAAGGCCCTCTTCATCTCCCACGCTCCTTCGCCGCTGACACATCTATTCACCTGGGGCCAATTAGAGTTATCCAGGGTGTCTGCACTGTCCCTCAAGAGTTCCCACCCTCCCAGACCCGACCAGCCTGTCAACAGCACAGAGGAGCACAACACAACTGCAGGATTTTTCAACCCAAAATTCACCCTGCTGCTGCTCAGAAAGGTGAAGTCATTTGAGATGGCCTGTGGCTGAGTGTGTGTAGTCAGTCGGTCCCCCCATTCACAAAACATTCTTGGATACAACGGATAAACAGGCTTTGCACAGTTGTCATTAAAACAAAAAAGGGACAATACTAAATATCATTATACCATACAATTGCTTGATTAAACATTTCACTCAGACTGTTATGTTGATAATATTTGTAATACAAATTTATTAAATGCACAATAGAAGTATTTTACTGGCGGTTTCTCACTTCTAGACCCCATTGTATATGCAATGTTTTCTGCTTCACTGTGTTGTTTATCTACAACTGTAAATGATCATCATGGTTACACATAATATGTATGAGATTAATCTTGTTTATTACCCTGCCGACACTGAAAAATAACATTAATGCCAACTAATGATCATGGTATTTCACCCAGTACATCATACACACACACACACACACACACACACACACACACACACACACACACACACACACACACACACACACACACACACATCTGTAGTTGTTGGCATACGGCAATGTCAAAGTTTCTCATGAGTGTGTCAGAGCTCAGGGATCAGATGATGAAACTAATTGTTACTGAGAGCCCCTCTGGACCTGATTAGCATTGATGAGACATACTGTAATATATCTCTACCCCTGCAGACATTATGCTTGGGGGAACTGTCCCGTTACTGTTGTGTGAGTGTAGTGTTATTACTGGCAACAGCTGCCAAGAGTTCACATTCATAGAGCTAAGTGCTGGGGGCAAAGAGCTCCACATTAGCACGTAACACCAAATCTGTCATCCTGATCCAAGACACCATTTTGGGCCTCACCCTATAATGGTCTAATGGTTCTTTTGGGCAAAAGGTATGTTGGTCTACTAGAATTTCAAATAAAGGCAAAATGTTAAACTATGCATGACTTGGTAACTTTTTCTTTTAAGAATGTTAATGAAAGCGCTAATCCACAAAAGGCTATGCATTATACTGATTTAAGAGCAGGTAATGTGAAAACAACAAAAGTGGCAGAATCTATAGGATATGCATGGTCACAGTTGACTACATCATCTATTTTATGCAACCTAGGCTCATTGGGGAAATTTGCCTCCTACTTATAAGTACAATTCACTGCAGTTTCTAGCTAAAATTAACTCTAGGGGCGGTAAAATGTCAATAACATTTACTCCTTTATACATAAATTATGATTACAGGTAGTTTTTAAATTAAGATTTAAACGGCCATGAATCAATGAATCGATCAATGATTCGGATCGCCAATGTCACGTGATTTCAGTAGTTTGACACGCAATCCAAACTGGTGAAATCACGAGACAATGGCAATCCGAATCATTGATCGATTCATTGATTCATGGCCGTTTGAATCTTTTTTTGAGGAACACAGAAGAGAAGACAATGCTGAATAAAGTCGTAGTTTTTGTTATTTTCGGACCAAAATGTATTTTCGATGCTTCAAGAGATTCTAATTAACTGATGTCACATATGGACTACTATGATGATGTTTTTATTCCCTTTCTGGACATGGACAGTAAAGTGGGCATAGACTGCATATGCTCTGGGACTAAAATACAAAATATCTTAAATTTACGGGTGTGGAACGACATTAGGGTGAGTCATTAATGAAAGAAATTTCATTTTTGGGTGAACTAACCCTTTAATTTAAACTAAAAATAAGAAAGTACACTTTAAGTCTAGTTTTTATGTACTTCTCGGAAATAAACTTTATGTAGGCTACTTCTCAGAAATATACTAAAAAGTGCACTTAAATATAATTGATGAGAGAAAAGTCTGAGTATGCTTGTACTCATTCTTTTGATCGAGCTATACTTAACATTATAATCAAGAATTCTACGTATATTTGGCTTGTAGTTGTGTTTACTCATTTGATTAGCCTATTTAATTTTTTTCACATATTTTTACATGATGTCTAATAAACTTAAATTGTTTGAAAATTGTACTCTTTCCTTGTCATTGACTGAATTTTCCGGAATAGGAAATAGTTTTCATTGTTATACAGTAAGCTCTATCCAGTATTACGCATCTTCTGAAATAGTACAGAATCCCTGGATCAAAGCATAGGTGAAGAAGAAGCAGAAACAACTGACTGCATCTGAAATCAAATACTTCCCTACTATACAGGAAATAAGCAGCATGTAAAAATAGAAGTATGTCCAAATTCACAATACTCATAAAAGAGTAGGTAAAAAGTACCCAAATGACCTACTTCTTCCGGTGAGATTCTGATGCACGCGTTTTCCGCGCTGCTCGTGCGTGTCACGAGGCAGTGTGCAAGGTCTAACCGGTTAACATGGGAGCCGAAATAAAAACGGACACGCCACCCAGCCGAGACGCTCACGGCACACTTGCAGTGTGTCCCCGACCTTAAATCATAGTCACAGTACAATGAAAAACTTAGCTTTAAACTAAGTACTCAAAGTTTACTACTGTTACACTTAAATGTGGGCCAATTTAGTCCTAAGTAGTATTGAAATACCAGTACTACACTTCAGTTTGGTGCACTTGGGTACGAGTCATGCAAAAGAGCTGAAAGCATTCTAAAATATCATAATTGCTTCAGATGCATTCTTAATCAAGTTTGCTTTTGTTAACAGTATCAGCTAGGTTTAGTGTAAGCGGTACGTTATTTTCAAATGCGATTAACCTATTATTAACCTTTCAGCACCACTGGATATTTTATTTTCAAACTACTGCATTACATAAAACAACCAATATAATAAAACTTTGAAAGATTTACGTTCATTTTGAATAAAATACTTTTAGCACCATGTACTGGATATTTCACTTTGAAAGTGAAGCAAGCAACATATTATTTTGCAGAAATTCAAATGTCACATTTGTACAGTTCTGAAATACAGTTCATCCAATCAGAATATAACAGCCTGGAACTATGCAGTTTATAACAACCAAGCTAATTTTGTATAACATCTGAACTTAAAAATAGCATAATTTTTGGGTTTCAAGTTCTTTTCTAGTCTTCTACTGTTCAAACAAACAGAATAAAACAGGCATACAGGCATATCATTAAAAAATGTATTAACTAACTTTTAAATACAAAGTTACCTTCACACTAATATATTCAAGCACAAAATCTCTATCTGCAAGTCAGAATGCATTGTGGTCTTAAACATTTACCCACACATTGTAATGCGCAATGACTCAGTGACTTTTACTGAGTCATTAGGGACTTGACTGTCTTACATAACTCCTGTAGGGCATCTTTAGTGACTCTTCTCAACTTTGTGTTAACATTTATAGGATTCTTGCAAGTTAAATTCTAGCTTTTTAAATGCCACTTGTAATAAATTGCATGAGAGGAGTTTCACTGAATCCCCCACGTGATCAAGTCAAACAGATGGACAGTTGCACTCTAGAACACAGGAAAACATTTGAGAAATACAGAAACAGTAAGCGAGTGAACAAATCACACGGAAATTTACATCTTGTAATAGTCTACCCTTTTTAATTTTTCCAAGAAACTGCAGTTTGCCAACCTGCTTATAAATGGCAAAATAATATTCATGCTCAATACACAGTACACAACTTCTCATAACCTATAAAAGATTAATGTGTACAGTATTTGTGTTGTATGCTATGCACTAACAGTTTGAAACATAAATACTGTAGATATCAGATTCATATTTGCGCATTAACTCTGTAAAATTGATTCTATGCAAGAACCATATGCATCAAAGTAGTCATTTGATGAAACTGGGATAGCATAATGACGTTAACATAACCAGCTTTCCCCTGAACTTCCTTCATACAGAATTATATCAGCCCTTTTATGTTTTTAGACCTTTATACTCTTAATGATGTCTAACAAGATGCTTTTATATCGAGGGAATTTGCCGGATGGCTCTCACTGTTCTGCCTTTGTAGAATCATTTTATGCTCTTTCTATGCACTCTGCAAGTATAATACTTGATTCGGCTCTCAAAAAGTAATCCACCATGTTAAATGTGTGAGTCTATCTATGACAGCAGATTCTGGATGCTTTTAAGTAATACATGTTGTACTATGTCATTGCATAAGTCATACATTTGTGTTTAGCACAGTGAATGTCTGACAAGTACTTTATTTGCACATCCACACTGCTTCTCAGTCTCTGTTGGCGTACACCTCCACCAGCTGTGTGAGCTTCATCCTTATCTCACCTAGACCTGTTACTTTTAAAGTAATAGCTCAAACTAAAGTGAAATTTGGCTCATCATTTACTCTTATTTCAGATCACCCTTATTTTCAGATTCACAAACGCATGGGCTTTTATTAACTGGTTCTTTTTAGTGATTTTAAAATAATCAGTGTAGTACGATTCACAAACAAATGACTGTTTTGAGAATTTAAAGAATTATTCAAAGACTCACAAGCTTAAGAGTTATTATTTTAATCAGTCTGACGAATCATTAACTAATTGAACATACTGAATCAATTTCAAGTCATTATTCTAGTGATGGAAACAAATTAAAGGTACAATATGTAAGAATTTCGGATTAAAATATCCAAAAACCACTAGAACAATGTTCTACAATGTATATTTTGTTGACTTGTGTTGCTACGTTATCCCAAATGTTTCCAAGTATGTTTAAATAAACAATTTTAATACTTAGTGACATCATCTCGTGTTACCCTTGATTTCCTTGAAACACTAAAGATGCATTAATATATTATGTGTTTTATTAGTCAGGTGAGTAACTGTTTGAATACATTTATCGACAGAAAACGAATCATTGTTATACAGCTCAACACAGTTAGTCTTTTTGTTTAGCCTAAATCTCGTTTTCTTGATTTACAGTGAGTACCATGTTTTACCATGCCTAATATCAATCCAGCTTACTGTGTGCAACAAGTGTCTCATAGTAGCCGCAGAGCAAACGCACAGAGTGGCATTATAACATAACTTTCAACACACTCAAGTGTATCAAACTTGGTAAACAGCGCTGTGTTACCCCACATACGTATGAACGGAAGAAGCGGAAGCGGCCGTCTGAGGCATAAGAAAAGCTCCACAGCGCTCGAGCCGCGTGTCACATTTATCTCTCATTAGCAATCGCTCCAGTGGCCTCGTTCTGCTCCAACAGCTTTCAGCTCCATCCTGCTTCATACTACAGTAACATTAATAAATCTTTAACTCTTTCCCTGCCAAACACAGAATTTTCCGTTATTTGTGAGAAAACGCATCAAGGCCAAACACAGAATTTTCCGGGTGTCCGTGTTTTCACTGTCGGACACTAGGGGGCCCTATTATGCATCTTTTGAATGAGTACTGAATCTCCTGATCAAAACACACCCAAGTAAGACGCAGTAAAACAAGCGATCGCATGTAATCATATGCATATGAAAAAAGCGTGATCATCATCATTAAACAGCATATAAATCAAAACTATCTAATGTTAGTGAATAAAATGTGGACCCGGGACGAGCTACAGGACTGTGCAAGCATTAGGAGTGTTGATGGACTCCATCTACTCCATCTGTGTTTGAATATCACTCGGAATCTGATCTGGAAAACGTCTTCTTTTACAAAAACTTTTTGTTCAAAATGTTGCTTTTTTATGAAACTTACCCATATTCAAGTGTTGATAAAAAAGGAATGCATGAGCTAGAATAAAACATGTTTTGTTGTGTAAAAGAAGAGGATCAGCTCTTTATGTTGATATATTGCATGTTTAGATATTCATTAAACTAAATATTCTATGGGCTATTACATTTTTGTGGACATTGTCAAAAACTCTGGCGGTGGCTGGCAACTTTTTAAATACATTAGCTCATCCATGATTTCTGCTCGAGTCCCGTCTGATTCTTTTCCACCGGCTGAGGTGAAGATAACTCGCCTGATTTTTGCGAAATCAATGCGTCATCAATCTATGCCTTTGTTTTGAATAAGCGCCCTCTAGTGGCAAAAAATTACATAATGTGCCTTTAAAATTAGAATTCAATTAGATAAAGAGCTTGCAAATCAGAAATGAAGTTTCAATCAGATCTGATGTATTCAAAAGTTTGTCAACACCAAGCTCTACCTTCTTCTATATAATGAAAGTGGAAAGGGTCTGTCAGGAAGTAAAACCTGAACCCTAAAATGGACCAAAAGATAATTTAATGAAGGCTTTTTTAGTCATTTTTGAAGTTTCAAATCCTTTCCCTATTCACTTTCATGCATTGAAAATGAGCTTGAACATTAAAAAAATAAATCCGTTTTGGGAGAACAATCCATTTACCAGGCTTCCACAAGCCATCACTCTAAACAATAATTTGAAAAGGCAGAAAAAATCCATCACCTCCACGAACAATGATTTCCCCCATGCACATGCACGAATGACACATTAAACACATTACAACTAAAGCACTGACAGCAGGATGCTACCGGTAACTGATGATTTACAAGCAGAGCTGTGGTGCGGTCTGGAGGGGTCCTAAAGAGCTCTTTGGGCAGCCTTCTGTACGCCTGTTCATTAATCATCTCTCAGATGAGAGAGTCTCACCAGCTGGGGCTTAGAACGCTCAAGGGAACACAAACACGCAGTGAGAGAGAGAGAGAGAGAGAGAGAGAGAGAGAGAGAGAGAGAGAGAGAGAGAGAGAGAGAGAGAGAGAGAGAGAGAGAGAGAGAGAGAGAGAAAACTCCAAACAGGTGTCACTGTACCAACTGCATCTCATAAGTAGGATGCTGTCAACAGCAGAAGCTGAACGGGGGCTCTGATTTCTGCGCTATGAATGCTAGAATAACATATTGAGCATTGACCTCTTTTCCATTACCAGCTCAGTGTATCAGTTCATGTGTTGTTTGTCTTTACACTTGAACGAATAAAATAATGGAATAGCAATAAAGTGACACCACACTCATTTAATGCACTAATGGTAATGGAACAAGGGTAGATGCAGAATGACAAAACAGAATTGAGAGGGAGCTTGGGTTATTGACAGAACTGTTCAAATCTTCCTGGCATTTTGTTTTTTATGTCTGAAAGGCCTCGGGAAAGATTGCTGTTTGCTCCCGTACAGCTTTATGGGGCTACAGCCAACTCCCTAACCTTCACCACAAAATGGATGAGAGTGTAATGGTGAGATAAAATCAGTGAGAGACACAGTAACTCATGTGAGGTATTCAGCATTCTGTCAGACTTCATGTCTAGAAGACCACTGCGCTGATGCCCTCGACAGAAACATGAAATACTTCGTGGGAAGCTTCTGACAGCCCCTCAAACAAATGTAGATGAAATCACACAAGAACTGATGTTTTGCACAGAACGGGTGTTGCATGCAAAACAAATCAATATGTCATTTCGTTTATCAGGTCAAACTTGAATTTTAGGTGACCTTGACACCATTTTTTAAAGTGTAAAAGTCCAGATGATTGCGATACAAAAACATGAATCTTTGGTCGATAAACACACTGTAGCTCAATTGATGGTAACACCATGCAGGAGACTCTGATATGTCTCTGCCAGCAGGCTCACTGCCATGTGGACTGAACATGTCTGCTACATCGTATAAGCCTAGCAAAATGTGTCAAAAAGGTTAAAAAAAAATGGGCAGAGTCTATTTACACTGTTCAAGTAGCTGACCTTGTTGCTAAAGGCGATTTTGATCAACTAGTTTGACAGTGCTCAGACTATTTATCCTTAGTAAAGCGTATTATTTCTGTTTACACTTAGCTTCTAAAAAATCCCGACTATCATACTTTTTCAAAAAGCATATTCAACATATCTAGTCTGCATAATAACTCTTGTTCCCTGAGATTTTTTTCAATTGACGGTTGAATTTTAATGTTGAGTCTATCTTTAGTTTACATTTCATGCAACAAGACGTGCAATTTGATCACATAACACGTAGCGGTTATGTAAGGGATAATGTACAGTGCGCCGGTCATTATCGCAAAACAAACCCTGACAGGGTGACCATGACCCTGACACAAAGCTGAGAGTTCTTGTATCATACTGAAGTGGTTTATTTTGAGATCATGACAAGCTGAATGCACATTATCCCACTTTTTACATGGCTACTTACCAAATAAATAAATAAGTAAACGGACATGACATATTGATTTGAGTTTCAATTACTTCATCATATGAGAAGAGGCAGTGGAGTGATACAAGACACATGAAACTAGCGCAGTTTTAGGAGACTTCATGGTTGCTAGAGATAATGGTCAAATATACAGATCTGCAGTTTTAATAACATTTGACCACAGAATGCCAGAACCGAGCAGAATAAAATATTCCAGAAAGGCATGTAATAAATATTGCTAACATTACCATAATACTTTTAAAGTTGCATGTGAAATACAGTATATCTAGCAATATAATTGTCACGTCTTGCTACCTACGTTTTTTTCTCTAATTTCATTTCATGCTAGAAAATGGTAGCCTGACAAGCCAGACCCACATCAAGATGTTTGGTCTGGAAACTCACCATTGACGGCTCAATCCGAGGGGCGGGATAAACGGCTGTCTTTCACACTCCCTCTGCACGCGATAGGATAGCGCTACACCAACCAGAGCAACGAAGGTAAAGCGGAGTGAATTAAACATTCACCGTATCCGGTCGGCTACACATCTTTCCTTTTTAAGAATGACTTCAGTGCCGTTCTTTGTTCTTTTCTCAGAGAAAAGCTTAACTCAAGTCTTCCAGAGTTGCGGTCAAAGCTGATTCGAAAGACCGCCGCCATTCGCCAGTTTCTGTGTTTACTAGAAGCACGCAAACGCAACTCGGCCGTCGTCATTATAGCCCCTATAATGGTACATGCACTTTTACAAGCTAATTGTATGGAAATGTGTGTTGGCAGTGCCTGTACACAACCATCCTATAATGATAAAAATCCATCAAGCGTTTTTTTTTTCCCCTTATGTTTTCCCCTGTCTCAAATCGAGCTGTTCGACCGTGTGACATCACACCGTGAAGCATCTCTCACCAGACTGCTTTATAACCGAGGGTCAGTAACTTATAAAGCAGGTTTTGCTAAGAAGCTGCTCCTGGATAGAGGATTCAGATCTGTACCAGCTCTTCGTGTTCCGGCAGCCCCTCCAGAAGTGAGTGTACAGTTTGAAACGCTTCACGATGAATGCGGCTAAAGTGGGCAAGTTAAACTACGGCATGCTTTCTATGTATGATGGTCTCAATATAATTCATAATACCACGTTTATATGAACATCGCGTTATGGTCATTGTGTTATTACAAACTTAACGTGGACGTGGTAACACTACACTAAGCTTAGTTATGTAGATGGTTTATAACGGTGTCTGTTACTGTAAAAAAAAAATAGTGTTGTAACATTTATTACAATGCACAGATAACGTTACGCATCACTGACAAACCGACATTAACAGATTTTTTTTTAATTGGCATTAGGTGTAACATTAATCTGTCAATGATCTAAATCAGTAAACACATAGCATTTGTATCTCACTATGCTAACATTACCCTACCAGTACATAAAGATAGATTAAAGTGACATTACATTAACCTACCATTCAGAAACGTCCTGTTTAGCCTAAATTGTCGAATTTTGTTGTCATCTTGTCCCGGGTCTGACTCCGGTTCAAATTGATAAAGTTGCACAGATCGGTCCTCAGAGATTCTCGTTGCCATTCTTTCTACTCTACTGTTGTCAAGGGCAACAGCTCCATGTGCCGGCCCACAGAACAGAGGGGCGGGGTCATTTATCATTTAAAGCCATATTCACTGAAATGGCTTGGTGAAAACAGAGCTGTTTTTGACCAGGTAAAATTAGTGTTTTCTTGCAATACTAATAAGAATTTGTAATTAAAGTATATTACAAAGTTTTCATTTGACTAAAGAATCATATTAACTTGCCATTAAAAATGGCATTATATGACCCCTTTGAAAGCAACAGGTCTAGATTAGATAAGGATGTATTTTATATTGCATTTCTGTCAATAGATCTTCTTGTCTGGCAATCATCAGACCAAGCTCAATTTAAAACTGAACCTTGGTCTGGGGACTCTGCTCTGTATTTTCTACTGCACAAGAGGCGTGATCAACTGGCATTATTCAAATGACTCTGTATGCAATTGGATAGTCCTTCAACCAATCAGACCACAAGAGGCGTGATCAACAACCAAGCAACGACCCATCGCCAAAATCCGAAGTCTCTGATCCTTAGATTAACATATTCACCATACGCTGATTAAAGACCATTGCAATACAATTTTACCTCAGGCGAAATTCAGACAGAATCAGAAGATGACACACAGTCCTGTAGTGTGACCTCTTACAATAACTGTCAAATCAAAAACCATTAGAGCGTTGAACCTGATGATGCAATTAGTGAAACAAAAAAACCACCATTTGCTCCACACACATCGTCTTTGTTTCCTTTTCAAGATGACCAAAATGAACGCTAGAGATTGCTTTTGCTAGCCATCATTACTATCTGTAAATTCAGCTCACGTCACAAAACGTTTCACGGATTGATGATGTAAAACTCTGGACGAGTCTTTTTGTGTTTGTCCGTTTATAACATGTTTGGACTGCCGTACAGTCTGACATTAATGACAACTGAGATCCCACAATTTGACATGGCTTACAGCAGGGATCATGTTCGTACAGTCTGACAAGCAATATTTGTAAAGGACTATTATAAATAGTACAGCCTGCAGTAAGCTTTAGATCTATCTGAAAAAAGCATAAAGAAATGGTTGGGTTACATTTTGTAATATTATGGAAATTGGATTATTTCCAATTTATATCTGATGTTTCCTTGTAAATGGTCACAGTTTGTGTTGTGTGTTTTAAAGCAGCACTGCATCACTCTATCCAGGTTGAGCTCTCTGATCTATGGTTCAATAAGCAAAGAATGTCTACAGAGACCCCGTCTACAGAGAGAAGCTGGTGGGAAATCTACAAAAAGCAGCTCTTTTAATCTAAAGCAAGGACAATTATGACCAAAACTTCTAGTCGTTTCTCCCTGCAGGCATCATGCTTTATTTCTATACCTCCTGGAGACATCAGCAGAACAATGAGATTAAATCGCCTAAATAATTTTTCCCTGGTTCAACACAGCCCTAGTTTAAGACAGAACATTACACAGGCCACCAACCATTTCTGTTTTGACAATTATCATTATTATTAGTATTTTCATTTGCTGAGAACAATGGTTAAATAGTGTGGAGTGCCTGAAGGGACACCACAGTCAACTTAAAGTATGTCAGCAAGACAACAGTACAAATAAACATCAAATTCTTTTATTTTATATGACTAATTTGCCATGCAAAGGTCTCTAAAAGCTCACTGTGAAAATTGAGAGCACACCTCATGAGAGTGAAGTTCAGTGATATGTTATGAGAGATTTACAAGCTCGTCTCTCTCCAGGGAGGTCAAATAAAATGCCAAAACAAACGCTCTAACAATAAATGTAAGTGATTCCAATAAGCAAACTGACATGCATTTTGCATTCATGTTTGTTTCTCATTCTCTAGAGGAACAAGTATAAACAGGAACACAAAATGGTGACTTTATGTCTCATGAATTATTCATTGTCAACTTCTATTGCAATTTTTCCTTTTCAATTTTTAGCATTAGCTTCTGTTTCGTCGTCTCCACAAAAGCGGAGATGGAGATTTCAGAGGATTTCATTTATTTGCACTTAATGAACACCCCTGCATGCTGCCGAATTCAAACGGAAAAGCCTCAAAGGGTGCATCATTTGTTATATCTGTTGTTTTGTTCTCAGGCCGCATTAGCTCACGCTCACTTAACTTCAAAGTTTCAGGTGAACTTTATATTGGAGTTCCGCAGTCTGCCATCGTTTTATCCATCAATCTTGTCTCGAGTCATGCAAACTCCTCTAATAGCCAATAAAATCTTGTTCTGTGTCGATTTGATTTTGTGTTAGTGAATGAGAGGATTGAAATGAGTGAGAACAGAAGAGTCTCCCGCCCGCTTTCCACACAACAGCTCTGAGAATTGGTGGAGGTCCATGCTCAGCAGGGAGCGAGAAGGCGGAAACAAAAAGCGCAGATCGTGTACGTTTTCTCTCAGTGCTGCTCTAACGCACATTACAAGAGGAATGAGTGAGAGAGGGAGGAATTGTCCAGTGTAATCCCAGCTCCCTGTCTCATTCAGCATCTGACAGACAAGGGGAGAAATAACCATCAGAACTGAACCCTAAAGCCTCTTTCCCCCAGCCCTTTGTGACCTCCTGGATTGTGATGTTGCCAGGGGAAACAAGGCCCACTCAGTAAGGAAAGCAGTCTCTGTTGGGACCTGACCTACCATTCGCCAGGAGGGGCCACTCGTTCCAGTTTTGGATCCCTGAATATACTGGCCACACAATGCACCAATGGGCAATCCGCGTGCTCTCTGATCCCCTCCACGTGCCTGCTTAGAGGAGGTGTGTTTACTATTGCTGCCCCCTGCTTTGGAGGAAAAACATCTTTCCTTCCAAAAAATAATACAAATGTTTGCATATCCAGTTTACTCCAGGGTTACTTAACTTTGGAAAACTCCACAAAAGCAGGTCTTTATCCTCAAGAGCCACACTTCTGATTTTTATAGTTTCTCATTTTTATTAAGTCAAAAAAATTATTCAAAGTCCGTAAAAATAGGGCACAATGTACTGTATAAATATGAAGGAATTTTCCATATTGTTTTTTTTTACAGGTGTTTTACCTGTTTTTTCAATTACACATTGCATTAGTTTGTGTTTGAAGGGTTAACTGAAATTTCCGTAAAATTACCGGATAATACTGGCAGAAAATTACCAGTACATTTTCCATTTTTTTTTTTTTTACAGTGTAGCTGTTTGCTAAGTTTATTTAAATAAGCTGAAACAACACAAATCTTTCGTTTTTTACTTAATTGCCATTTTACTCAATTTTATTATTATAAATGAACGAGAATTTGTAAAATGTTAAGTTAACCTAAACCATTTGTATTGGGACTACATGAATCATTTATGTTGCGTTGACTGAACAAGGCAGTGTATTTCTAGTTCCCAGCATGCTTTGCATAGGGATGGATCAGGAGAGTAAATGCTGAAGTTAAGTGCTGTTTAATTTTTTTTTTAGTGAAGGGAAAGACCTGTTAACGGTTGATGTTATATTTGACAGTTATATTTGACATTTAAAAGTAATGTTATGTTGTGTCGATTCTTTGAGTTAACCATTAGCGTGAAGTGTAGACCTTGTGGTTAGACTGTGCTGTAACTGTGCTAATGCCAGTGACGAGAAATGCTTGATGAAACTGAAACACTGGCCAATATAGTGTTGGAGGTTTCAGGCCTATATAGGCGGCCTGGTGGTCAATCTTCACTGATTTTACATTCCATCAGTAAGAGCAGATTGTGAAGGCTGAATTAGGAGAGCAATAGTACTATTGCAATCCACACAACATAATGGAAGGTATACATATCAGAGTTCAAAAGAGGACAAATTGTTGGAGCGAGTCTCCATCTGTGACTATGGAGAGCAAGTCTTTGTGGTGTATCGAGAGCTATGGCATCCACGGTAATGTAGCCATACCACCACGAACCACATCCAACAGGAGTAACTGTCGATGCAAGAGGAAGCTGCCTGAAAGGGATATTAAGGTATAAAACTCGGACTTTATCCAAAAAACATAAAAGCATTAATTAATGCCTACTGTTTGATTATCCAGGGAATTAAATGGAGCACAATATAAATGGTACTTCATCTTGAGACATTTTTTATATACACTTGATGGATACAGTTTGGCATCAGGGCAAAAACAGATGCACATCATGTAGCACTTAACATACTCAAAAGTGGCATACATTATAACATTGATTAAGTGAGTCAAAAATGCATATTTAAACACACCTACAACTGCACATCATTAAATAATATGTGCTCAAAGTTCTAATACTGCTTGGCAATTGTAACAAGGGTTTTCAAACATGAAAACGTATATTTTTTTAAGAATAACAAAACATTTATAATTTTTATATTGTTACTGTACCTAGGAAACATTTACTTGTGTATTATGTATTTATTGCTACCAACTATTACACTAATGTCAGATATATGCTACAGTTGAAAAGGATTGTATGCTACATTTTTTTTTTTTTTTGGAAGAATGTATGCTCTTATGCTCACCAAGGCTGCATTAATTTGATCAGAAATATATTAAAACAGTAATATTATGAAATAATAGTTATATATTTTTTTATTTAATTTATTCCTATGATGGCAAAGCTGAATTTTCAGCATCACGATCCTTCAGAAATCATTCTAATATTGATGAATTGATGCTCAAGAAATATTTCTGAATGTTGTAAACAGTTGTGCTGCTTAATATTTTTGTAGAAAAATATTGAAGAATAGAAAGATGAATAGAAAGCATTTATTTTAAATACATCTTCTGTAAATGTCTTCTTTACTGCCACTGTTGATCAATTTAATGCATCCTGGAAAAAAATATTTAAAATAAATGACTGACCCCAAACTTTTGAAAAGCCTATAAGCTTGATATTGATTTGTATAACACTTGTCAAAATAAATATCAGCCTAGAGCAGAAATGCAGTTCCCTTTGATAGTCCTACAAAAATACATTCTGTAAAACATTTTTCTTTTCTCTAATATTTTGTATGTACCCCCTAGCAGGCCGCGGACCCCATCTTAAAAACCCCTGCTGTATACAACCTACATTTTCTTTGTGTTTACATTGGACACAGGCTGAAAGTGAAAACTAAATCGCTCCCATTCTAATAAACAAAGCTGTCTACATTTGAAGTGCTCGCCCTGCGACAGTTTGCAGAATACAATTTATTACATGGTTCAACACAATCTCTGCCACTTGACACATCTACCATTTTTTATTTTGTCATCCCGCCCTGCTGCTTACTAACACGGTAAGATGGCATGTTTGTGATCGTTGCTGTTGACATGAAGCAGGCTCCAAAGCAAAGGCTCGAGGGCCATGTGTTGAGTAGCGCTGTCTTCTTCCACACAGCATTGCTTTTACTAGAACAACTTCAGACATTTACTTAAACAACCTTGGAACTGTGATGCGATGCTCGAATTGTGGTTAAAATAACTCAAAAATCATCATCAAGGCCATGTCAGAAAAGCGATATTGTGAGGCGTTTGCCAATTATTCACACGCAGCCCTTTAATCAATACATTTACTTTTCTATTAATAATACACAAGTGTCATTGGTCAGCATTTTGCAAGACAGGCCAGAGGAAAGAAGAAATATTTGTCAGTTTTTCCACAAATCAGCTCCTCTATATTCTGGGTATTTAATCTATTTTCTAGCGCAGAGAGATGTCTTTGTTAAGAGAACACGCCTGCTTTATATGTATGAAAACTCTGGGAGATTTAATGAGGCTGAAGAACACTCAATCGTGTTTACTTTATCTGTGGAAAAGATACGAGTCCGTTAAGGCTGGTGTCATTGATACACTAAGCCATGATGGACAGCTGATTCCAATCCAATACAATAAATGGAGGACTGAGAGCGATGAGAAGGCAGGAGGCGGTGTTAAATCGGCCTTTCTCGTCCTCATCACATTTCTCATCCTCCGCTTATTGATATTGATTCGAGAAGCTCATTACAGTGGCTGACTGATGAATGCCATGAATCAGCACAAACACTGTGGTCTGAAATCTTCTCAGATCATTTTGACAAACTCGGCAAACGTGCTCCGTTTGCAAAGGGTGCTGAGAAGATTTAATAAGGTTCACGACAAACAGTCTTTCTGTCAAAAGACATCAAAAACACTATATAAACATAAATCCTGATTGGTTGAAATGACAGATGTTGTGAGTCCTCTCATGTTTAATCAGTTAGAATGAATGCATTGCAAATAGAAAGTGATTGCCTTTTCCTTCACTAAAAAAAGAAAGAAAAAAAAAGATCAGTGGAGGAACTTATCAAGCTCATTCTCTACTGAAATACACACTCCTTAAAGACCCTCTCCAAGCCTTCTTGACCATACTTGACTCCTGTAATCTGCTGACTAGAGTGCTTTCTTTAATTCAGAAGAGTCAATACTTATTTTCAGAAAAAATGGCAATGGATTGATCTTGTTAAGGTGGTGCAAAAAAACTTTAAATCCTTGAAGACAAGATAGTTAGTCCAGAAGCACCTTGAATATCCAGAGGTATCATCAATCACTGTCTATCCACAGAAAATGTAGAAAATGATTTTACCTCTCTTACAGTATAGGGAGAATTAGTTGTGGAACATACAATTATGGAAGAATAATCAAGAAACCAATAAACAATACACGCATTTGAACTGCTTATTTAATTGATGTTAAAAAATGTAGTTTACTAAAAACTAGCATTTTGTCTAAACATTTTAGTCTATTTTTCCATTTTAAAACTTGCTTATGAATTTATTTATTTATTACATTTAAAACAATTTAAAACGTATTCAAATTTTTAAAACATTTGTTTAATTGTCAAGTTAAAAACTGATGTATTATTATATTATTTTATTGTTACATTTAACTAAATAAATTAGTAAAATTAGTAAATTAGTAAAATTTTATATATATTTTACTAATATATATATATATATATATATATATATATATTAGTATACAAGTAGAAAATGTTCAACAAAATGCAATTTGTTTTGATATCAAAGCTGTATTTTCAGCCATCGAGATATAAATACGTTTTCTTTTTTTCTTCTTTTTTTCTACTTCTTTGTATTCATTTAAGGGGTGGTTGATTAGTAGTATTGTATCCTTCATATTGCCGAAAAGTCTTTAGTTTTATTATATTTATAAAAGTATAGCGGCTGGAGTATCGTTTGGGCGGAGCTAAAGAACCACGAGCGCACTGAAGTCTGTGACATCCTCAAGCGTGGAATAGAAAACGTTACCCTAATAAACCATGGCTATCAATCAGATTCAACTAATACATATAGGATCCAGAATCAGATCTGGAGGCTGAAATAAATTGAACAGGAGAAGCAGTAACAGCAGGACGTCCATCTCTGTGGTATGTAACGTTACTGTATTTAGTGGCCTGTCAAAATTTGTGTGGGTTTAATCGTGGTTTATGAGGACATGATTTGGTTTATGGACTAGCCGATTGTATGTAACTAAACCTAAGCAGTAGCAAGCAAAACAGTTTTGCACGTCAGACTAGTGTAACGTTATACATAGAAAAACAATGGAGTAACCGTTTGAAATAAGAAGCATGCTTTGTGTGAATGTCCACTAGGGTCTATATTGGTCAGCTAAACAAATGTATTTAAACACACACCATAGATCGCATGCTCCATTGATAAATTAACTATACACAATCGTGTTGTTTACTGATGTTTACTCACGCGACGATAGCCAACAACATAGACATTTGAAGCAGTTTTACTCCCCGGCTGCTTCCAAAGCAGAACCGTCAACCTTTATCGCTGGGACCGGCCCGTCAAAAACACACTTCTTTGGTAACATTGTTGATTTTGTAAAGTCCTGTGACAGCACAGCAGTGACCGTGGAGATCCATTTTTGCGACACGACTTAAGAGTGATGTGACGCTTCCCGTCATTTCTGCGTTCAAATCGGTTCAAATGCAGCGCTGCCTTCCCGGAATGCTATGCGGGCGCGTTAAAGTCGCTTGACGTCACTCATAGGAATAAAGTGGAATGCGGCGCAACAGAAGTGGATCTGCACGGATGAGTGGATCTTCACCTTCAGAGCGAGTGTTAATGGGCATGTATTTCCTCTCTCGCTCTAGTCACGCACGCGCGCACCCTACCGGGAGAAGAGCTCGTACGGCCCATACAAGGACATTCCGCCCTGTCGACGTCAAGTGGACTCTTACTCGGAAAAAAACTCTTCGAAACTTGTGAGAAACCGGAGGAGTATTTTTGACACAGAAATACTCCATCAAACGTCCAACTTAGTTTTTGAAACTTTGTCTATGTTTAGGATGAGAATCCAAGTCTTTAACAGTGTAAAAAGCTCAGTATGCATGAAACAGCATTTCACCCCCCCTGTAACAAACGAAATTACAATGAAATAATACATTTAATTGGTCTTCTCCACACTCTCAGTCTGCAACATCAAGAGAAACAGGTAGCATAACACAATAAAGTCAGTCAGTGGCAGTCAGTAATCAAGATGAATGTTTGAGCTCTGTAAAACTTCAAGATGACTAACAGAACAACCATGTTCTACAATAACCCTTGTTCATAAGATGTCCCCACGCATATCAAAACCCCCAGCAGCACTGCTTGAGAAAACAGTGCCATGTCATGTAGCAGCTTCCAAATCTGAATTGTGAAATGTGAGCTTGAGCAGTCATAGAAACTATATCCTGTGGCCCAGCGGTCCACCCACACTCCCTGTTATACTTTTGAATGTCAACGCTGACTGAAGAACCTGCGAGTTGTATTGCCTCTCAAGCCCTGTTTACCGGCAGAAATTTTTGCAAGTCACCTCTAAGCCTGCATAATAACCCATATCAGAAAAGGGCCTGAAATTGCAGGGCAGAGCATTGTGTGCATGAGAGAGGCTTGTGTAATTGTATGGAGCGACATTAAACTCGGGTAGTACAAGTGAAGTAGCCCTCTAAGGAGATGAGGTAGTGCAGGATTGGGTCAGGATATAATGCATCGCTATCACTGTGCTGCATCAATGTCCTCTGTGGCAGAGATTAGCGCTGAGGAAATCTATCCAACACAAATAGACCATAACGAGACAGTAATTTTGTGGGTTCAAGGGGAAAAAGCACTTTTCTTCAAGCCTCAAGAACTGCAGGGTCTGTAAAGAGGGGTGTCCAGGGAACTGAGGTTTGGTTAGAAAGTCAAAAGCTGTAAACAGCACACTGGAAAAATGCATTACATAGAGAGAACAATCCCATTGCCTATGCCAAGACTGTTTTTTGGGAAAGTGACTTCTCGATGGCAGTTGTCATTTACAGTAGAGATATTGATTTTTTTATAATGGATGTTTATGTATCCGATAACCGATATATACAACAAATAATTATTTATTGTTATTTCCGTTTTTTACAATTATAGATACAGCACTGAACTGAACTGAACTAACACTCCCTTCTTACACAACACAAACATCTAAATCAGTAAAAAGTCTGAAAGAGAGCAATATTTTTAATACAGTGCAAGTCTTTTTTAGCATTAATGCTGTTACATCTTTTTATTTACAACAACATTATATTACCAACAGGCAAAATAAATTTACAATGTCTGTTTTCAAATGGAAAAATAAATCAATGAGTGTGCATGAAGGTCATCATTAGAGTGTGTAAGTCGGTGCATGCAGCAAACACAGCAAATGTGCAGCAGACACACATGGATAAATGAAGCAAGCGCGTTACTTAATATGCTGTCTGCATGTGGTATTTGATGTCATACACCCATCGGTCTGCGCAGCGCCGCCTTAAAGGACAACAACAGTCTATAGAGAAAGAAAAACGAACCGGATTGGTGCTTGCAACACAGAGCTATTACAGTTAATGACCAGAGCCCTCCCTCAGCTAAAACGGTAGCTATGGGGGCATAAACATAAAGGGTGTATTTGTGCCTCTTAACAGATTGACTCAAAATGCAATTAAAATGTCTGTCCAACATGAGCAGGTCCCTTACATGACAACGAGATGCGTTTAGCCACTTTAAATTCACCTAAATTGTTTTTTAGACGGCTAGCTGTATCTCGCGCTGAAGTCCCGTGGGAACGCAGTTGTAGCCGGAAAAAAGGCAAATACTCCAGTTGGGAAGAGCGTTGTGTGTGTAAAGCATGATTATTTTATTACACATCCTCAAGCCGTGTGTGCCCAAATGGAAGGATAAATAAAGATTACATTACCTCCACAGTAGACCCATCTTCGACCACAGAATTACATTTTTCTTCAACAGGCCCGCTGTGTTGTGTCATCCTTGTCAAAGTGCTCGCTGCAAATTTTCACATTTTGTTGCCACAATTCAGAAAGGCACAAACGTGAACCATTTCTTAACTCTAGTGATGTCCAGTTCACGAACAAATCGTTCTTTTTAACCAGTTCTTTTTAGTGAACCGGGTGAACCAGTTCACCAAATCAGACTAGGGTTGGGAACCGAGAACCGGTTCTTATGCAGAACCGATACTGATTTTTGAAAAATACCGGAACCGCGCGAAATTCCTGAGTGTCGGTTCCGAAAACGGTTCTGGTGCAATGTGTGTGCGAAGCGCTTGGAGCATAGCCGCGAGCCGCGCTCCCTCTCTCTCTCACACACACACACACACACACACACACTCACACTCACACACTGTCCTAGCGCTGCCGCCTCCTTTCCCCTCACGTCACTTTTTTAAAATCCCCCACAGCGCGAGTCCCGCAAACGCGGCGCCGAGGAGCTTGTTTGTAATCCGAGGACAATGGCTCATTAGTTTCGAAATGGTTTGGGTACATGGTGATCGCGTTGAAAATAAAGGCATTTGTCTAGCGTTATGAGTTTATTTGAAACATTGCCGCGGCTCATTTAAGAAAATGACAGCTCTGAAGAGACGCCGCTTTAGTTCGAGGTAAGTTAGTGCTAACAATAATAAAGAAAGACGATCAACACCTTATGTGTTACCACTGAAATGTATATATATATATATATATATATATATATATATATATATATATATATATATATATATATATATATATATATATACAAATGTAAGCCCATCTTATGCGGAATGCACACTTCATACTGTTGTCTGCTCTGGCTCTAAGTTAACTGTTTACTTTTTGCAAACCTTGTGAGCGCGCAAACGCTGTGACCTCGCGCCAAATGTTTTTATTGGTTTATTAAGTACAAACAGGAGGGTTATGAAAAATTGAGCGCGAGGGATATGTACACTTCACACAAAAAGATTTTGGAATGAGATGGCTAACTGTAGTAGTGTTTAGTCCACTGTCTATAATAGCCTAATTTAGAGATCACTTTTTTTTTTTAACCGACAACCGACAACTTTGATCGGTTAACGTTGACGGTCAACCATTGGTCAAACGGTCATCGGTTAACATCCATAAAACAGAGAGAGAAAATGTAATAAGACAATTTCAGAGGTGTAAATTTGAACATGTTTATTTTAATTTCCATAAATTCCATATGGCTCGATTAATCCTGTAATATATGTATAGTACAGGACTTTTTTTTTTTGACATTGCCAACCTGTAAATTCATTTGAGAGCAAGTAATAAACCCAAAAAAGTATTGTTTAAAGTTGCGTATTGTGCCTTTTTCCTTTACCACTATTTGTTTAATTATTTTAATGGAACCGGAATCGGAACCGGAACCGGAAAATTTCTCACGATTCCCAACCCTAAATCAGACTGAATCGTTCTAAACGGATCGTGTCTCAAATCAGCGCTGATCACACAACTTACTTTAGTTGCTCACTTTCTGACATGAGTGACAGTCCCTCCGAATAGAAATACACTAATATCTTGAATTATATGTCGTAACTACAACCGTTCACTGAACTGGGACATGTTTTGCTGAGAGACCTGATGAACTTACGAGCAGCTGATACTGAGCATGCGCGAGTAATTGAACTTGCTGATGTTCTCGGATGAGCAGCACAGAATCGAAAACCTTTTCTTTCGGACACTTTCAATAGTGTCTTTTCTTGTGGACGGAGTGACGTCATTACATCCCTGCACTTCCTGCTGTAGTCCAAACCGGCTGTTCGCTGTAGGCTTTGAAAGGGAACTTCTGTTAAATTAAATATCTCGCTTGGCATTGAACTTTGAGCTTTATAATTTTACAGGTATAATTTATGCTCTAACAGCAACATTACACACTAACTAAAGTTTGAAAGATGGAATCACGAAGAACGGGACCTTTAACTGTAATAGCTCCGTGTTGCAAGGACCAATCCGGTTCGTTTTTTTCTCTCTATACACTGTACTCACAAAGGTATAACGATCAAGATAAACTTAAATTCCCTTAAAAAAATGATCTGCCAGAAACGCTTTACTCTTAGCACAACAAGTGTCACAGCAGCCCCTGAGCAAGCGCACAGAGTAACATAATAACATAATTTTAAACACACTTAAATGTATCTAATATGATAAACAGAGCTGCGTTACCTTATACTCATGACCGGAAAAGCGGAAATGCGCCGGCGACTGTGTCCCGTCATAATAAAAGTCCTGCTGCTCTTGAGCCATGTGTTGCTCAATAAACGCTCCAGCGGCCTTGCTCAGCTCCACAACACTCAGGTCTTCTCTGCTTTATACTACAGTAACGTTAATAATCGCATCCATGAACATGATTTCCTTCCCGAGTCCTATCCCGATTCTTTTCCACAGGCTGTGAGGTGAAGACCACATGTCCAAAGATTCTGAGCTCAAACATCAAGCTACGCCTTTGTTTTGAATAGGCGACCAGCCGCGACCTCTATCGGACGGAAAAGTTACATAGTCTAGCTTTAAGTCACTTTTTATGCATTGATTCTTGCTAAATACAGTATACATTTTATAGGGGTGTAAGAAAATATCGATACACGTGAATATCGCGATATTATGTTTGGCAATACTGTATCGATTCTCAAAAACGCCATATCGATATTTATATATTTATTTATTTACATCCAAGATTCGTGGCTTTGTGTTCGGTTTAAACCACAGACTGTATAACACCCAACCGCTAGATGGCAATGTTATCTCAGAATGTATAACTGACGCGGAGCCGGAGAAGCGCAAGGTGAAAGTGCATCGCTAGTGTTTACATTAGCAAACCCAGCTCTCAAGAGGATAGAATTATTCCGCTCCTGCAGTATACAGAGCTGAAGTGAGGACTCATGTTGGCTTCAGCTAAAAAGAAGCCACTAAGGAAATCGACAAGAATCATTTTTTTTTGCAAAATAGGCGAAGTTATAATCTAATACTCGGGAAACACACTGAAACAGAGCTCGCTTAACATCCTGATGTCACCCGCGCTGCTGAGAAGCATTTCGATAGAATAGACTGCACGCTTTCCTCTCAGTAACAAAATAAACACGCGCCAAAACTGACAGCGGTGGCAGGAGAACGAAAGACAATAGCGATGTGGATATGGATGCACCAGCTCTGCAGTTCAGTGATGTTACTTGAAATAGCACTTTATACAATAGACTGCTTTATAGAAAACAGCTTTAGGCGCACTGCACTCCCTTTTTTGGTCGGCGTTTATTCATTCAAAAATGAGCAGTGCGCTTTAATGTTTCTAGGCAACCCCCGAATCACCTGTACTGTCAGTCAAATCAATGTAACGGTCAACACAACGGAAGGGCTGCCGCTTCATTCATTCGTTTGGACAACAGAACATAAGCGCGATGATGTTGCACGCTTTTCCGCTCAGAGTTGACTTTTTTTCAACTTCATGCGCTCGCAGCGCTCCTTCAAAAACGGGAGGGGCAGCAAGCGGTTTAAACGCGAGGCGCCCAGGGCGCATAAGCAGCGCGCATAACGCTCTCTGCCAACCGAAATCCATTGAAAAAAGGCTTCTCGCTGCAAAAACGCATTCTGTGTGATCGGTGCTGCTGTGTTAAATATAAAACAAACGGTCATTCAGTCATGAAATGGACTGCACTTTCTGTTGTTAAATAGCCACTGCTATACTGTGAACCTTTAAAACATATACACAAATAATCCTGCAGTCACTTTACATTCCTCTTAACTTAGATTGCACATTGCATATGATTAGTGATATAAATTATACTGTATTAATTAAATAAAATACTTTGTCTCGTGTTTTAGGCTTATGGTTGTGTTCTTTATTCTTTTAAATTATAAAAAACAAAAACACACAAAAAAGAAATATCGCAATATATTGCCTCTCTTACAATATCGCAATATATTGCAATATATCGTATCGTAACCCCTGTATCGTGATACGTATCGTATCGCCAGAGTCTTGGCAATACACAGCCCTAACATTTTATTGACCTCAAACATTCATACTGTAATGAAGTTTATCAAATAAAATTATTATAATCAAATGCTAACTGCAAATGTTCAAATCCATACACACCAACATACGCTGAACAGGAAAACTGACAATTTTATAAATGCCTAAACAACAGCAGAGGTGTGATTTTCCTGTGAACCCCTATCTAATGTAATATCTATATATATATTTTTTTTTACCTTGGATTTTGTTGATTTTGAGGATGAGTGCATGTCACAGTCTCTCCATGTTGGTATGTCTAACTTGCAGACTATCTAATGGATTTACATGAGAATAAACGTAAAGTTTGATGAAAATTTTAAAATATAGATGCATAACGTTAACACCCAGCAAACAGTAGACATCATTTCAGCTAACTATAGACCCGATGTTGTCCGGCTATGAGTAACTCACTTCCAAACAAAATAACCTTGAATTTGGTTACATGTAGTTTTTTCCTAAATAAATGGCGAAATGTATGATATTCCATCATGTAAGCAAAGTCAACAGTGATTACAAGGTGTTTTTATTTTATTTATTTATTTGTCATGTTCTATACACTGAGTAGTTTATTCTTGGAGTATGGTTAGACATCGCTTACATTTTCATTGAAAGCCAAAATTCGGCCTTGTTTTAGCGTAGACGTCAGGGCTGCATTTTCGACGGCTGTTAGACGTATTTTAAACGCAAAATTGCTTGCTGGGCACCAAAAGATATAGAAAGCTAGTTCTCCAATCCTTTTAACTATTATATTGTTAGCTGCATTTTATTATTTGCGTTTACCATGCATAGTTTTTCCCTATAATAACAGAATAGAATTTTTCACGGTGACCCACCATTTGGGAAGCACTGCTTTAAACAGCCAGCATGGACATAGAATAGAGAGAATACAGAAACTACAATTACATATTGCTGCAAGCAAAATTCAAGGGAATACATTTTCAAAAAGAGGCCTTTTACAATTCCCATACAGGGAAAGTAAGTATTGAGCAACACTTCTGCAGGTACAGTACTAACTGAGCTCTCTGTCAGAGATATTTCAGGTTGAGGTGGAACAGAGGTGGACTAAACCTTACAAGCAGGTGTGGGATGACATTTATAGACTGGGGCTACACTTGTGTCTGCTTCCTTCCATAGAGGAAGAGCGCCAGTATTCCCTCGCCTGCCAGATGCTTTTATCCAAAGTGACTTGTCGAGCATTCAGGGCATACATTTTGTCAGTACGTATGTTTCCTGGGAGTCAAACCCTTGACCTTGGTGTTTCTAGTTCCTGAGCTACAGGAACACATGCAAAACTACTCAAAATATTACAATTGTATGGGGACAATAAGAGCTAGCATAACATAATGCTGTGTTATGCTAAATTTAATACAAAGGAATTTGATATTTCTGTAAAATAAACTTAGATTAAAACTATTTAACTTTCTCTGTTAAAGGAGTAGTTTACAATGTTTCCTTTCAATTACGCATCATCATGTAATTCAAAGCCTGTATGACTTTCTTTCTTCAGTGAAACTTACAAGATATTTTGATGATTGTTTCAACTGTCTCTTCAATGAAAGTCAATGAAGTCTAAAACAATTGAAACCCATTGAATCAAAAAAAAAAAAAAAAAAAAAAAAAAGCACGGGCAATTTTTCCAAAGTATCTCCTTTTGTGTTCCACAGAAGAAAGAGTCATACAGGGTTGGACAGACATGAGAATTAATAAATGACTTTTATTTTTAGGTGGACTGTTCCTGGAAGGTTAAACTGAAATTCTCCTGACCTTTTTAATGCACAACTTTTCGGGCAACCAAAGCGGACAAGAGTCGAGGGCAGTCTCTAAGTGTGACAACAATAACTCGATGGCTCCTGAAATGTCAACTTGGCATTCTTTAAAAATGGGGTTTCTAAAACGTTCACTGGTTGTAATGCTCTGATGATTTCTTTTGTCAAAGTATTTGAGTGTTTGATCGCTCTTGGCTCCGGAAAAAAACAATCTGCACGCTGATGATATGTGGAACAAAGACAATGTGTAAACAAAAGAAAATGCATACGGAGCGAGAGAAAGGAGGAGTAGAGAGAAAGAGTGAAGCAGGAGGAGAGGAAAAAAGTGACTGCCAACCCCTGTTTTACTTTCTTTGTAGCTTTCTTGCATTTCCCCAAAACCCTCCCCTGCAGACTGGCAGTAACACTTGTACCACATGCAGAAATAAGGCAAGCAAGGGGGAAATGAATTATTTATATGGCCTGCCTTTCAGAATTAAAGTGAGCACCATGAGACTCCCCCAACGTGAGCAGAAAGGGACAAGGGAGCTCAGAGCCAACACACTGTGAGCGACAAACACAGGTACACATACATAAACACACATAAAATTGATGCAAAACACAAGGGGAATACTGTTTTGATAGCAAACATGATTCAGGCCATTGAAAACTAAAAAGAATGACAGGAACTGTTTATTTACAAAAGCTGTTGACTAATTGCTGTTGACCGACCCTCTGAGTGAGACCAGTAAGGCTATTTAATTGGTTTCATCTGCACTTTAATTACTGGTAATGCCATACACTCAACAAAAATAACACAATCTGCATTCTTAACTGTACAACAGGAACCATTGGTGGATGATGCTTTGGCTTAAAGGGATAGTTCACCCAAAAATGAACCTTCTGTCATCATTTACTCACCCTCAAGTTGTTCCAAACATGTATGAATTTCTTCGTTCTGCTGAACACAAAGGATGATATCTGACCAAGCAGATCTTTCCCCCACACTATGGTAGTCAATGGAGATCTGCTTGGTTACAAACATTCTTCCAGCTATCTTCCTTTGTATTCAGCAGAACAAAGAAACTCATACAGCTTTGGAACAACTTGAGGGTGAGTAAATGATGACAGAATGTTCATTTTAGGGTGAACTATCCCTTTAAGGTTAATAGGTCATTTGATACAACTAAATGGATACAAATAAATAATAATCCACTGATAAATATTCTAATATTGATGCACAGTTAAAAATCACTATCTGGCAGAACAGTTTCAAAAGTCAGCAATTTTAGAATTACTAAAGTTCCTACAGCACACTTACGCCTATTCCCTCATATTAGAAAGCAGACTGAGATAAGTAAGATTTCCGAAAATTAATTAGTTCTCTGGGGGTGTAGAGACACATGCTTAGTGGAGGGAAACCTAAAAAATGGCTGCAGAGTTGTTGTCATGTATTGCTAGAGAAATGCTCAAAACAGTCTGGCAAAAGTTGAATAAATTATTACTTGGTCACTGAGTGCATTACAGGCACCAGCTCTTGTGGCCCATTAGAGAACATCGCTACCATTAATCTGCCCAGGCAAAGATGTCCCATGGGTGAAAATGTGTCTGGCACCTTGTGTGGCATTGAGGCCGAGAGAACCTTCTAGTCCAGTTGCTTTACAGCAAAACGTTGCGCTTCTGACCACAGGCTACAATTGGAGATCTTAACAGTTCCTTGCTGAACTAGTTCCTTAATCACTAAGACTTAATAATAATAAATATACAAAAATAACTATTAATAAACATCGATTCAAACTTCAACAGACCCATGAACATAACTTGCATTGTTTGAAACCTCTACACTGTAATGTTTGAAGTGTATCCAATCAATCGTACTATGCAGCTCTTCTGATATGATGCATAAAATATTCCTCAGGGCGTTAAAAATTAGCGATGCCATCCCTCGCTCTCTACGCCATCCACTTCATTGATATTCCTAGCAGTACATTTGGCATTAAAACCAAAAAGAGCATGACATAGTAAAGAGATGCAAAAGGGGCCAAAAACTGTCCTTCTTTAATGCCTGAAAGCTCCGGGTTTTAGTTTCTCCTCCCACACACATGGAAACTTTATAAAGTTTACTTAGCTGTTGTCTTTTTAAATGCATTTACCAACAACAGAAAAACTCTTATTATAAAATAAACACTGTCCCCATTGAATATTGAATGTTAAAAAAACAGATAAAAATCAGTCATTCTAAATACAAGTAACAATCAAGTTTCAGATATATGGGGTGTCTTTGTATTTTTTTGGGTGAAAATTTTACCTTGAGCTTTAGTCAATTTCTGGCCATGTTACATACCCACATTACTGACTTTTGTGTTACATAAAAGATAAATGTTTCCATATAATGAAGGTTATTGGTGACAAGTGAAAAAACCTCAACATAATACACGACTGAACTGATTGTAAAAAGGTGATGTTGATTCAAACACCCACACAATCTTATTCCCGAATAATTCACCTCTCTATTAAATTTTATTTCTGTCACAGTAATTCAAATTGAAATGTTTTCAGATAAACACTGATATCTATGGTAAATCATCTTTTGAAAGTAATTTGTCAAATAATTGATTATAAAAATTACATCAATACACCAGTAGGTAGCGACAAGTGACTAATAAAAATGTGATTAGAATTCATTCATTCATTCATTCATTCATTCATTCATTCATTCATTCATTCATTCATTCATGATATTTGTTCAAAAACACTACCCTAGAAAAAAACACTACCCTACCCCAACTCTCAATACACTTCTGAGCTGTAAAAGCCAAACTCTGGTCTGGCCAATCACACTGTGTATAGAGTCAGGGGGCGGGGCTTATCATAATGATGGCCGAGTTGCGTTTGCGTGCTTCTAGTAAACACAGAAACTGGCGAACGGCGGTCTTTCGAATCAGCTTTGACCGTGACTCTGGAAGACTTGGAGTTAAGCTTTTCTCTGAGAAAAGAGCAAAGAACGGCACTGAAGTCATTCTTAAGAAGGGAAGATGTGTTCAGAGTTTTGCCGACCGGATATGGCGAAAATTTAATCTGTAAACTAGCTCTGCTTCACCTTCGTTGCTCTGGTTGGTTGTAGCGCTATACAATTGCGTGCAGAGGGAGTTTGAAAGACAACCGTTAACCCTACTACGTCACGAAAGTGCGGACTCAGAGGAAGACTGTGAGGGTTTAAGGTGCCATTTGGGACAGGTCCATAGAATCATAAATAATGATTCTCAATTCATCCAAAATTCTGCAGCTTACTACAAAGTATCATAAAAGTGGTCCATGTGTTTTGTATGAGGAACAGACTGAAATGTAAATTGTTATTCACTGAAAATAATCAGTAATGAAAATATCAAAGTAATAAATGGTTTGGCTTCAGAAGACATACACATAAATAAATAGCTAAATAAGTAAATAAATGTGTGAAAAGCGCTATATAAATCGAACTTAATATTGTTAGAAATACTCCTTTTATGATACTTTTATGCTTTTTTGCAATTTTGCTCAAAAAGTACTAATCATTAAGGTGATCTGGGGTTACCCGAGGTCTAAAACACAAATGTTAAATGATATCTTATCTCACACTAGTGTAATATCCTAATCATATGTGAGACCAAGCTTCAGGGAGGGATTTTATCCCACATTCCGAAATCTAGGCCTAAGGACTGCAAACAGGTTTAGTATCTAGCTTTTATCTCAGTTAATATCTTAAACTGCCTTTAAACGCACAGACCGAAGCAGAGCTGTGTGTAATGTATTTAGGATTTATGCTACAACCAATTTTAATCCTCAGTTAGAAGGCACTGACAAATAACCACACATAACCGAGATATAGCAAGCAAAACGGCTTTGGAGAATAATGGTAGAGTTAAACATGCAGTACCTAACTGCTTGTGTGTAATAGCTGCCGCTGGCAAAAAGTCATGGGGGATTTGGAGACTGTTGCCAAGAAAAGAGGTTCAATCAATAACCAATCTGTTGAAGTTTTATTCTGTGACAACATTCTTAATTAAGAGCCACTGTGGGCATGTCTGCGAGGGGGCTGAGAAACACAGACAGCGATGGGCTTGATATAGGACAACCACTTTCCGGTGCTGAGCACAATGGAGAGTTATAGCTTGGTTTAAGGCAACAGAAATGAGAACTTCACGCTACCTAACTCACACCGGATCATCTGTGTCAGGAAACTGTAAATCACAAATGTTCTTGGATGAAAACGGCGTTGTAACCTTGCTTAATTCATGTAAAGTAACACACTGTCTGGACGGAAGTACACTTCCTGTGTGCAGTGCAGAACTGGGCATCTACTGAAATATAGGGACTCTTCATTATATGATGCAGATAGCGCAAAGTGTCGTCAAGATGTCATTAATCAGCGATGTCTGATGAGCTGCAAACACTCAGTCCCCGATTTAGTGATTGGATCCCTTATCAGGAATTCCACTCTTCACCTAAAACGAGGTGAAGGACATTACCACAATTTATTGAGTGCACTTAATTAGCTGGAAATGCAAAGAGACAGAGACTGTTCAGCTTACAGCCGAAATGCTCATTATGTCGTTCTTCCGATCCTGCATGACTTTCTCCATACCATGAATTTTTGAAGAAAATCCTTGCTGCTTTTGCATATAATGAAATAATAAAAAAGCACCATAAGAGTCATAAAGAAGGTGCATCTGATGTCAAACCTACAAGACCCTATGGGGCCTTATACTGACAAGATGATAGGGGAAAGTATTAGATTGGAGGAACAAATTATGTATATTGTAATGCTTTTAGGACTGCAACTAACAATTATTTTGATAACCGATCAGTATGTCGTGTGTATATGTAGGCTACGCTGTACATTATATGCAAAAAAGAATATAAACATTACCTTCTAAACCTAAAATTAACTGATTGCTTATTATTTTAAAGCAGAAATTAAAACAATTAAATTAAAAATGATAAACAAAAGCACAAATTTTTAACTTGTATGAGGTATGAAGAACACACATACACTCATCTCTGAATATATTACTTTTCTAACAGTGCCTTACTGCTCTCATAAATACGATTACTTGTGTCACATATATTTTTAAACCTACACTTATTTTCTAACAAAAATGCAAAATGTGTAGCCTATTTTAGTCAGAATTATTGCACTCCTATTCTACTGTGCTCTGTCTGTTTGGCGTGAACGTGCCCACCGGTGCTCGTTGATTGAACGCTGAAGTTTAACAAGATGCTTGTTGTCAGAATATGTTAAATGGAAATACTCGCGGGACTTTCTAAGATTTACAGATTAGAATATAACCGTAAAAAGTTATGCACTGAGGAAAACACGTGTCAGAGGCATTAAACAGCACACACACACACATCTGTCAAAGCACGACAGGGCAAGATGCATCAAATGCTTATCCTTTGTTTGAAGTGCTTATAAATATAAAGCATTCTCATGTTTTAGACAACATGGATCATGTACCTTTCCACAGCAGCTGACTCTGTGTCCTCCGCTATTTTTCATATGCTGTTTGTCCCTAGAAATGGGTTATTCACTACTGTAAAGCGACGACTAGGATTCTTGCTATAAAATTTATTAAATTCCTCTTATCGATTTCTTTGTGTGCATTTTAATGTTATTTTAAACCATTCAAGCGCAAGAAGACTTGCGCTGTTTTCTTTGCTGCACTTGCATCCAAAGCGCGCACAGAAAGCCGCCTCTTCTCTTTTGCGTCTTCTTGCACTTGAACAGACAAATACACGGAAAACGATCAAATATCCTTGTAAACACAGTCTGGTTTGTCTTAAGTCAACGTATACAGTTGAGAAAGAAAACGTATGTGCAAAACTTTATTGGATCCATGCATTCGTTCTTAAAGTGACAGCAGCCTAATAATCCTGCTGCCGTCTGTGTAATTAACGTTAATCAGACAACAAAAGACAAAGAGAAAATCTACTCACTGATCTTGACTAAATCACTTTTGTAACTATATTTGTAATGCACATTTTATTTATAAATTGTAGTTATTTTACATTTGGAATTACATAGAAGTGTTTTTTTAGGCTCAATTTGTAGTTATAAGTAAAGTCTCACAGACAGCAATAGTAACAATAAAAATACTTATTTTATTGGTTATAATACAAAGTAACATTGTTACCTTCTTTTTCATATAGTATTTAAATGTTCTGTTCTTTTCGTTATAAGACAGTTATTAAACCTGTTATAGTATGACAACACTTTTTTTGCAACTTATTTCAATATCGTGATAATAACGTATACGACGATAAAAGCTTTAGCAATTAATCGCAACATAAAAGTGTGATATCGTCACATGCCTACTCCTGTGTTTCTAGCCATAGCATGCTTATCTTAGCCTGTTGTTTTGTCATCCTCTTTTCACCCTCACGTTTCTTTCATAAACCTTTCATGGTTTGTTACAAACAGTTCATGAACTACATTTTCCAAAATGTTCTACTCATCTCATTTCAATTACACCCAAACCACTGCATGTTGCAGGTAGTTTTACAAAATGCAGTAGATCATGCAAGCTTATATGTGACCTTGGACCACAAACTAGTCAGAACTTAAGTGGCACAGGTATATTTGTGGCAATAGCCAACATTTTCTTTTATGCCAAAAGCATTAAATATTAAGTAAAGATCATGTTCCATGAAGATATTTTGTAAATATCCAACCATAAATATGCAAAAAAAAAATCTCAATATTTAGATTTTTTTGCACCCTCTGATTCCAGATTTTCAATAGTTGTATATCAGCCAAATATTGTCAAATCCTAACAAACCATACATCAACGGAAAGCTTATTTATCAGCTTTCAGATGATGTATGAATCTCAATTTTTTTTTACACCCTTATGACTGGTTTTGTGGTCCAGAGTCACATATGGCATTGATTCAAAAACAAGTGGGCCTTTTTCATAACATGTAAATACTAATATCAAAATATGGCATTAAAATAAAATTTTTAAAAAAATTACATGTAAGCACTATCAATATCAAATAGTGAAATTCAAAATGTCAAACTTTTTTTCCCCATTGTATTTATTTGTGTTATTGTATTTATTGTTATATGTATTTGTTCTTATTAAATTACATGTTTACTTGTTTTTGATAATGCTTGAAATGTATAATATTTAGTTATAAGTTCAAAGTTCCCTGCAAAGTTCCCTGTTGATTTATATTGATGGTAAGAATAACTAAGTGTTTTTTTACCTTATTAGAATCAAAACTAAGAAATCGTTAAGAATCAGAATCGACACAGAATTTAAATCAGAATCGCTAAATGATAGATACCCAACCCTACATATCAGTGATACATCATACCTAAAACTACACCACTTGTCATTGCACGAAAGAGTATAATTTATTTCATTTAATATTTTTCCAATCATGTTTCTACATTAACAATTCAATACTTGAAAAACAATATTTTATAATATTATTATCCCGCTGTTGCAGATTCCTGTGCAAATGCATTCATGCATCCTTTGTACAGCACAAACTGAGGAAATGCACCTTTTTGTTTTGTACATTGCCTTTTTAGCTTTTGTGCTCTGAGGTGTAAAAGCTGCCTAAGAGAAGTGATAATTAACAAAAAATTAAATCACAAAAGAAAGAAATCTCATTCCATCAGCACAAGAATCCTACAATCTGATTTCCACATTTCACATCCAGTTGGTCTATTCAATGACTGCTGAACAAGCATGTGTCAGGTCTGAAACTGCACAGCCTAAAACAATGCAGAGCTTCTGTTCCACAGTGCTGCAAGTGCTCCGACAGCTTGAAAAATTCCTTGAGTTGTATCCCCAAGACAGACACAGCATACTGTGCAAGCACTGAAAGCAAGACATACAGCAAAAGCAACATCCACAACCCTAGCTGTGTATTTAAAGAGAAAGATTTATGAAAGTTTACTGGAAAAAGGACAGTCTTTTCCCCCCCAGAATGCTTGTAGAAAGTGGAAAAACACACATTAATGCAGTGGTTTGCCACAGGTCTTACTGTAGCCCCAGGGTTAAAACTGCACCTTGTGCTATTTTTAAACATTTAAGAGCATCACTTTTATGTAATAGTATGATTTAGACCATGTCTATCTCAAAGTACATGATTTATTCTGTTTTCCTCAGATAAACATGCACAGTTGCTCCACTCGCTGAACTGTTTAAGCCTTGGGAAAAGCACAAAACTACATTAATACACAACAGATACTGAGATTTAATTAGGTGGGTCTAAAAGAACTTGAAAACTTAAGCACTAGAACACTTTTATCATGCAAATATAAATATCAATGCTCATATTAAATTAATTGGATGAAAATGACAGAATAATCAGGGCTAAAACTAAAAACAGAACGGAGCACTCTGATGTGCTGCATCCAAATGATAAAACCAAAGGGGATGAATCTTTAACCAGTGAACCTACATATTTCAAGACATATTCCCATATGACAATGACTCACTGGCGAAGCACCTGGTGAGTGCAGTAAAATCAGATAGAGACGTTCAAACTGAGAGAGAGAAAGAAAAACACTAAACTACAAATACTTAACAACCATTCCCGTTTTCAAAAGACGCCCCGTTTCCTGACAGGATTGTGCTGTGTTTTTAAAACGTAATTCATCTGCTCAGTCTCTGCAGAGAGCAGCTGGGTGAAAACATCTTGAAAATACATTTTTAGCCACAAAGGTTGTGAACTTGAGATAGACATTAATGAAAAAAAAAAAATCAGAACATGAGCATGAGACCTCGTTTCTGTGCGAACAGCTACTTGAGATCTACCTGCTTTGTCTGATGAGAGGAAATTTGACGCACTTCTGACTGAGTATCCGAGTGTAATCTCAGCGTATAAGGACAAATGAGAATGAAGATACAAACGAGTTTCATTTAAAAAAAATATTTCCACCTAAGAACGATGTAAATGTAAATGTAAATGACAGCCCAACTGAAGGGTATCGTATACATCTGAGCCGTCTGAGCCGGAGAGCTTGAGATTCTCCCCAATGTGGATAGCTCAAAGACGGGTATTTCAAAGCCGTTACATCATCAACACAGCTGTGGATCGTCAAAATCATTAGACATGGTTGTGCAACTCCATCTAACAGCAAACAATCAGACGAGAGGTTATGTTTAATTAAATTCAATCACGAATAACAATAAGCCCATATAATGACTTGCAAACTGGACTCATCTACACATTGTATGTTGCACGGGCAATACACTTTAATATATTCATAGTCTTTCTCAGAGCCAGGGCTATCCGTGGTTGCCATAAAGACCTTTTCACATATTCATTGTTTCCATAATGGTAACAATTTAGCGATGAACCTGCATGCAAATAACCCTCAGTTGCTTTGCTGTGCCAGGACTTCAACAGAAAGCACTACTGCAGGCCCCAAAAGGCAGCCGCAGAGTGTCTCAGAAAAAAAGCAGTGTGAGCTGTCAAGGGAATAATGACAGCAGCCATCTATGAATCACTGTGAGCACTGGATTCCTCAGCTCCACTTGTTTTTTTTTTCTTCTTCTTTCCTTTGCGAAGGCAGAGACAACATCCAGCACTGAGATGCTGTCCCCAGCCAACCGCAGCAAAACTTGAGCGAGGGGCTATGAGCCGGGACTTCTGTTAAGAACCTCAAAGCTTTCAAGAAGAGAGGGCCTTTTGAAGGATAAACCACAGGATTAGATTAGTCCATCCTCTTGGGTTACAGAGCTGGGCATCTTCCCTTTTTTTATTTGGACCCCCAAGAGGCCAACCATATTGGCATTGAGGGGATGTCCATCTTCTTTTCAGTGTGGGCTTCAATAGAAAACCCCTGACAGGGAGCTTAAGAGAGGGAAAATATGATTCATGGCAAGCTTTTAATGCTCAAGGTGAATTGCCCTGCAAAAGGCCCACCTCGATTGTGACTACAATACTGCAAGAGGACTAGAAGGGAGGTCAGGATGGTAGAAAAAGTAAAGCTGACCCCTGAGATCTCTTTTTTTGGGGGGATTGTTTCTCGTACAATCTCTTGGTGGGGCGCAAATGCGGCCCTTTTTGATAGTGTAGCTGGAAAATAAGAGAAATACATGTTCTTTGTGAGCACCAACAGGGTTACAGGCTATTCACATCTAAGAAATGCCTTTTTCTTTCAGTTCTGAAATCTATTATAGCATATGAAAAAAAGCTTTTAATGGCATCCATGAATAACCTTTCATATCCATGGAACATTTCCATTCCACAAAAGCTCTTTATACTAAAAAACAATATGCTTTTTACTTTTATAAACTTTTAAAAAAAAATAAAATAAAAGTCCTTCACACCAAGGAGAGAAAGCTAAAAGTGCAAAATTTTGGTTGCAAAATACTTTATTTTTAAGAGCGTAATGTTAGCAAAGCCGATTCAAGCTAAATCATAAACAGGGGAAATGGATTCTAACAGTGCATATTTATCGTCTTAAGAGTAGAAAAAGGTAACGTATCCTGCTAAATAAGGATTAATGAAGATTGAATGCATCAGGGTGGCTTATTCAATGCAAAACATTCAAATCCAGCCCTACATTTCACTGAGGTGGAAGAGCATGCACCCAGCTCGAGAAGAAATCTTCCTCTGAGCCTCTTTAATATTTTAAACCTCGGCAGACTACTGATGTACTGCAAGACAGCCACTCTTAACTTTGTTAATTCAGCCGTGAGAGCACCTTCGCCGTGTTTATTTATCTAGCCAAACTCTACCTGAGGAGCTGCATGTCAAAAGCCATTAGGCTGACATCCCTAGAGCAAACCCTCCAAGCCAGCAAGAGAACCCTGCTCACAGATACCCTTGAAATAAAGAGGAATGAGCAATGTCAAGGAACTTCACATGAAACTTATGATTTCAAAACCTGTCAAACCTGTGAAAGCGTCTGGGGTTGCTGCTCACTTGATTGACAAAAATAGCCTACAACATGACAATATCGGGCACTTTTTGATTCAGCTCGTTCAGACTATAAATACCATGAAATTCACTACATTTGGCATCTCCACATCATATAGATTTAACCAGTTTTGCTATTCTGTTGTTATTCATTTTGAAAATGACAAAATGACAGCATGAACAGTAGTGAACAAATCCTGGCAGATATATGATCCCTACTTGCTTTTTTCTTCAACACTGAGTAATTTTCTAAGAGGATAAGCCATGTTAAACTCATACTTAGTCACAAATATTTTACGGATGATGCAAATTCTACAATACACACAGAAATGTAACTTACTTGGTAAATTTAACTTTGTAATTGATGAAAGGAATACTTTTCAAACAAAAGAAAAGCCCATCTCAGTCATCTGTGCCTTAAAGCAGTAATGATTCATGGCCGGGGGGGGGGGGGGGGGGGGGGAACAGGGGACAGAGCATGGCAAGCCATTTTAACATGGATTTTGTTATTATTTTATAATGTTTCTGTTTTCTGATTTTTACATCATAGAATGTCATAATTAAGAAATAAAATGTATTTTTCTTTTCTGATATTAGCCCTCTGATTGAATGCTTTGTTTTAAGAGGTGTGTCTGCTGCGAGACTTCAGTGAAAACGTCCACTGTTGTGATTGACTGACATCTTTGCATTTGAAATGAGCATTAGATTACCATATGTGGTGGAGGGGGCGTGATTTAGCAAGGTCTCCTCTCCATGCAAGCGCTGCCAACCAGAGAGGCGGACTGTGAGCACTTGTGGACCAGGGAGACGATAAAAATTGCTGAGAAAGTAATATTCTACCAAGTTGTTGAGAGCGCTGTGAGTGCAAGTTTATTTTGTTTGTGTCCGAGAGATAAACACAAGTCCCAGTCATGCCGACCCTGTATTCTTCTTCCTCTGAGCATTGAGTAGCCTACACAGGCAGTCTGTTGATCGCATGAATGCAGTGATCTCGTCATTGCAACACTATTTCTCTTACAAAATGCTTTGACAACAATTAACAGCAAACACGGCATCAATATGAAAACAGTAAGAGCTTCTGTTGGGCATAATAGCTTTATTCATTATAACGGCAGTTTGGACAAGTGTGCAGATACACTCACGAGGTGTGATTGACAGCTTCAGACATTATAAAGAGAGTGTTCTTTGATCGCTCTCGGTAATAATTTAAATAACAGATTTGTTTCATGCTAATAACAGAAACAATGTGAAGTTGTTAGTTTAGTCACTGGCTTGATCGACTGATGCATAAACAGCACTAAATGATTTAGAAAGAAAGTCTGTGTGAACTTGAATGACTAGTTACATATCAGAAATCACAGATCAGAACATTTCCAGAGAAAAATGAATTTACCCACTGATTCTTCTGAGACTCAGATGATGGAACTGAAAAAAAGACTTCTGTTTTCATCTGTACATCCAAAAACTGAGCAACTGCCATGCTTTGCTTGTTCACAAGCCATGAGCTATCGAGGACAGACAAATATAGCGCTTGCATGGGCGGAGGAAAGAGAGGTAACCATTCCAGGTATGACGTCATAACAGGAAAATTCAAGATCGCTCACCTGAGCTCTTATTTTCTCAAAGGCAGAGAAAGACAGCCAGAACTCGTTTTACACCGATCAAAATTTCTAGCCACTTGGGGACAAAATCAGGCTAGGGGAACTCATATTAATGTTGAAAAACCTCATAAAATGAAAATGTCACGCCATGGGACCTTTAAAACTAAGTTGTACTTATTTTAATGACCAGTAATGACTAGAACCAAATCAATTAGTTGTTAAAGCTTATTTATCAGATCTTAGTGGTCATTTGCTACTAGTCACTATCCCAATATTACTAGTAATTAATTGCAAGGTGTGCCATTGGATAGGATCAAATCAACTAGGGTATTCAATGTCAATTAGTGAGTATTCCAATTATTGCTGGCCCTCCAGTTTTTTTTAAAGGTACTAGAACTTGTTTAGTTAGCTACTTATTCTACTGGTTAGGCAACAATTTGTATTTGTGTACTGTAGTAGTTTTCATGATAACATGCATTACATTACTTTTTTGTAATACTTGCTAGTATGATTTAACAGTAAAACTTTCATTTAGGGTCCAATTCTTGCTTATTAGCATGCATATTACTAGGAAATTGGCTGTTTATTAGTACTTTTAAAGCACATATTAATGCCTAATTCTGCATGACCTTATTCTACATCCCTTAATCCTACTCAATACCTAAACATACACACTACAAAAAACTACCTTACTAGCTATTGTAATAAGCAGTACATTGGGAGTTTAAGGCAAAAGTCATAGTTAATAGCGAATGCTTCCCATACTAAAGTGTTAGCCTACCGTTTTAACCTTTTTAGCCAGACAGCCTACTCTGACTAGTTATCACATATGAATAACAATGCAAATTATAGCTGGTGAGAAAATGTGACTATAACAATGTGAGATAGATATTGCCTCAAATATTTAAATGTTTTACTCTAATAGGCTAAAAGAAAAACAGGTAGGCTATCAGTAAGAAATAATCGAAAATGACTAGGTATAAAAACATACCGATTTGAATTCAATGGTAAAATAAAAAGCAAGTGAATAAATACTAACTCTTAACGTAAAGGAAATGCTACACTATAGGACTAAATGTTAACAAAGCTTGCCATAGCAAGCCGTACACTCACCTGGAGTTTGAACTGTTCCAGTAGACCGCATGTCTGTCTGAGATGATCCTGTCGTCCGACCATACGGAGACCCAACACACTACCGTAAAAACCACCAGTGGCAACTCCATTTGAGTTGTTATACCAGTCTTCACCTCCAACCGAAGATTCTCGATCGCTTATTTCACACAAATTTTCAAATACCCGCTTGCTTGAGTGAATGTATGTACGCAGTTTTGAACATCATAACTAGGCTGGTAATCCAGAGCGATTTTCATTCCTTCAGACAGAAAGAGCAGCAGCATCACTTTCTGTAGCTCACTTCATAAACGGCACACAGTTGATGCTTTTTTATGGGAAAATCCATTACAGTAGGTTCTTATACTGCGAGAGGACTCCAATGTGGCCCACGGTCATTTTCTATCGTTCTGTCAGAAATCCGTCCATCATCTGAACGCGGGACAGTAATGTGCGTCTCTCTCGAGCCTCTTACAGTGATGCTCCCCGTTTGCAGCGCTGCAACTTCCAGATACCTCTACCCCATGTGGTCTACACGAGAAGCACACATGAAACACATCCCCGTCTGTAACGCACGCCTTTCTGCTTCGCGTTTCTTCAGTGCTCCATCTTATTCGCACAACTTATGTGTTAGTTGTTTGCGGAATCGTGTTGTTTCTAGCTCGCTCCAGTTGAAAAGCAGAGATCCTACGCACATCTCAAGCCGTTTGCACGAGTCCTCTCTGTCCTGGAGGAACAAAGGCAATTTGCCCCATTCTGGCTTATCTTCGCCTTTGCTCACACTTTGCATCAGCTTTTCGGATCTGATAGGCCTATACGTTAGTTCCGATCAACTAAATCGTGCAAGCTGCCAAATGCATTTGACTCGCGCACTTCTTCATAATTCATCGGTTCACCCTGAATCTGATTCGTGTGCGACAGTTATCATCAGTGTACCTTCAGGAGGGGGCGGGGCCTGGACGAGCTCTCTTCAAACTCACCTCTGCCATTTCGCCTATTTGTCATCTCAAGATTGCAATGCTCATATGCGTCTATAAACAGTTTAGAGGCCCTTTTATCAAATACTTTCCGTCTCATTACAGTAGTAATCAATTATTGCCCCCTAAAAGTTGCAAGATTTACCACTTGTTACTAAAAACTATATGCCTGCAGGCTGCAGGCTAAATAGATTAATATGATCCTTCAATTAAAAACTAGGCTACTTAAGAAATGCCAACTTATGTTGTAGCCTACATCTCTTTTCAGCACCCTTGAAAGTTTGCTGGTAGAAGTAGGCTGTATTCTATTTGAAATGCCTCAAAAGATTCAATGAGCTACATTTCCCTTGCTTATAGCCTACCCTAGTAATTTACTGAAACTTCAAGCAGCAAATAGCAATTGCAAGGCAAATTAATTTAAATATCTGAAAAGCAGAGTCTGGTTACCAGTATAGCCTATGATTATTAGCTAGGCTAACTTTCTAAGCATTGCCTCATCTTTAATGGAACTGCTTCACCTGATCCAATAAAGCAATCCTCTGAAGCATGAAAAATGGTTTGCCTATTGCCCTAAATTCTATGAACATACTAACACTCCTATGATTCTGTGACTTCTGAGTTCCTAGTAAAGGTTTTTTTTTTTTTTTAAATGTAAATGGAATCTAAAGGTTAACTAAAAATTTTGCTCACTCAATGCCCAGTCTGTTTATAGTCCTGATGCCTCAGTGAAGCAGGGTGGACATCTGAATTTTAGATCAGAATTTATTTATTTGGGTATGAAATACATTTGCATATTTTATGTATATCTTCTTGATTGCAGAGATGTGCAGTAGAGACGTACCAAGGATTCTGACTCTGAGAAAAGGAGCCAATACTTTTAGAAAATGGGAAAGAGATGGGGGAGAGATAGGCAGATTGGCAAGAAAAAAGATTTGTAGAGAAGAACATTAAATTCTGTATGGGGGAAAAAAGTGAGAGACACTATTTTATCAGAAAACAACCCCTGAGTGTAATCATGTGAACATTACAAAAAAGGTAAAATAAAATAAATGCCATAACCCTCCAAATCTACAATTTATAAATAATTGAGCTTGACCTATATGACTTCTAAACAAAATGCCATATTTTCATTTATAAAAAAAATAAAAAGAATATTTTCCGCACCAAAATGTAGGAATGACCCACTTTTGACTCTTAAGCTAGTGCGCCACCTGCTGTATGAGGCGCAGAATATAACTAATTCATGAGACATCCAGTGTACAAAAGTTTTAAAATGAGGCTAAGTCCTCACATTTTTACACACTGTATATCAAATGTAAATTAATGTTTGTCACTCTTATTTTCATACATACTGTATAGATAAGATAGCCCACACATACAGACCTAGCTTTTGAGGCGATCCAAATATGAATCTGTATTAATATTCTAACAAAATATATACCAAGACAATTTCTGGCGACAATGGTAGCGAAACAGCTTATGCAGGAAATTTCTTTGTCTTATTTCATTCTAGATGGCCGATTGTATCTTCAGCTCTCTCACATAACTCCCTTTTCAATATTAAAATCCTAAAAAAAAAAAATATGGTTTAATTGAGCCACATAAAGCAGCTCCAAGAAATAAAATAGTTTCATACATTTATTTATCATTCTATACCCTCTAACTGCAAAACAGATGGAAAGAAACAAGTTAGTGAAACCAGTCAGTCATTAAAAGGTCTCCCAAACATAGGAAGGCTGAAAAGAGATAGTTAACTACGACTTCACAGAGCAAACAGATGTAGAAAGTGAAAAGATCAAGATGTTTAATTTCAGAAATTAAAAAAGACAAAAAGATGAAAGCAAGAAAAAGAAAGATTTATTGAAGACAGAAAAGTATGGGCATCTATATCAAAAGAAGGTTATGCTTTCAAGAGGGCAAGTACATGTTCAGACACGTGTTGGAATCTCTTTAATAGTGTGTAATAAAAAAGGAAAGCTCTATAATGAGCTGAATGTCTGCTATTACCATATCAAAATATACATGTTTGACAAATGATGCTGATTTTCAATTACTTGTACAAAACAAAAAATATATATATACACACAGTAGCCCTCACCCACTCTGCTTCTCAACATTACATCCATAGTGAGAAAAACAAGTACAACTATACGCAATAGAAAATAGTATCTATATAACGTAATAGAAATGACTCTGCTGCTACTAAGACTTTCGTTTGGTTCTGTTCTCTGAAAACAGAAGTAATGATTTGATCCATGCTTTAAAAAGCCCACAATGTTTTGTCTAATTTGTATTTTCTTTTCAAGGTCTCCCATTGCTTCTTGTAAACAAAAGGCAATCATATAAAGATAAGGCCTCTAAACTTCTTGCCTCTGCCTACTGAAATCAAAGCTGTTGATAAAACAGATATTGCTGCACAGTAAGATACACTTCAATAAGAAATATCAAAAACTGCCTGGCAGTACAGGGAAGATGCTTTGGTCCATCATGCTACTCTTCAGGAAGAAACTAAACTAAACAAAAATACCCACCCAAACAGATGTTCTGCTAAATTGCAAAGGCTTAAAATAAAAAAATAAAAACTGAAATGGAAAGATTTCCCCCATAGTACAAAGGTAAAAGGGAATGTCTGAGCATCAACTTGCCACAAACATAAAATGAATGTCGGAAAGGCCGTGGCCTTTACATTTTCCCCCCACCCGACACAGAAGTGCCAAAAACAGTCCGAAGTCATGTCACAGGTGTCTCGGTTCACACACACGTCACATAGGAACTTAAGACTCTAATGCTTAAATCTTGAACAAAGTTCAAAACGTAAGCTTCTGAAGGTCCAAATTTACATGTTCATTAAAACACATGTGAACTATTAAACAGAAACAATCTGACTTATTTTGCCTCACGCAGCGTAAATCAAATGTAGAAATCGGTGAGCTCTGGTTTGGTTCCAAGCGGTTTCATGATTGACAAAACCCACAAGAGAAGCAAGGCAATGGGGTAAAATGGGGAAATTATAAACTGTTCCCCCAACTAAACTGAGAATACAACAGTCTAGGCACAGAGAACACAGAGGGCCAATGCCCAAATAGCTGACAGTATAGAAATATGTGCGTGACTAAAATAAAATAAAAAGGAATGAAACTACAGATTATAGAATATCTTACATACGGTATATAAGGAACAGATCAACTATATGCAAAATAAGCTGTGACAGTCAGGTACAAAAACAAAGCCTGTTAATAAAGTAATTGCTGCCTTTTACAGGAAAACATTGTGTTTTCACTAATTAAATTTAAACAGGGGCCACCAGGAAACAGAAGGCAGGTTTTTCTCTTTTTGAGGTTAACAGTTCCTGCAAAGAAGCCAAAAACGTCAGAATATTACTAAGGCCATTAAGAAGATATACTTTAAGCACCATGTAAGGCACAGTTGTTTTTTGGGAAGGCAGATAGGGGAGTATGCTCGAAAAGATTAATTACATGTTCAACAAACAAAACAAGGCTTTGCGTGTGCAACCTGAAAGGGTGCGGCTTTCCGCAGAGGCACAAGTGTAAACCATGCAGCATCTATGATCCAAAACCGATGAACTAAATCATGAAACAAACCGTCTGAGACAACGCACTATTAAAACCCAAATCACATTGGGTTGAAGAGTTTCTCTGGTCTACTGGTTTAAAGTGGAATTACAAATAGACATACATGTGAATATAGATATAATTAAAGGAATGATGAAGTGTGTGTTGTGGAACACATTTGTCCACAGTGATATAAATTGTGGAAGGCTTAAAGTTTGGTCTAAAGTGACAGTCCTTTTAACCTCTTTAAAACAAAACGACCTCCATCAGATGGTGGACTTGGAGAAGGACACTCTGAGGTGATGATTCTCTCCCAGGTCGTGATTGTGAAATTTGATCAGGGACTCGATTGCTTCGTCCACAGAGCCCAATTGGATGAGTGCCATTTTACGGTCTTTCCTGAAAGGATTAACAATATTTTAAGACTTCCAGGAAATGTTGTGACAATCTGTAGAAATCAAATCAGTAAAAAGGTCTTACTGGAAAAACTTGAAGGCCTTAACCACAGCTCCTGAACTTAGAAACAAGCCCCTGAGATCATCCTCAGTGACAGCAGGACTGAGAAGAGAAGAAATTAACATTGATTAAGCAGTACTAAAGAAGCCAAACATATTGGTGTTAGTTTGGTGGACTCACGGGATGTTGGAGAGATGGAGAGTAGAGGAAGGAGGGAAGATGTTGGAGTAGTTCTTGGAGCCTGGCTTTTTGAAGCGGTGAAGAGGAGAGTTGCTGTAATCCTTGGTGAGCCCCTGATCCTCATGGCCTTCACGTGGCAGCTGTACCGTGGTGTGTTTGGATAGTGTGACTCGCAAAGCCTTACCATACAGTTTCTGGCCGTTCAAGTGGCTCATGGCTAAAAAGGGCAAGAGAGGTTGGTGTTGCTTCTTGGGAGAATTGCTAAAAGGTTAAAGACAGTTATAAATACCTAGCTGGGCTTGGGTTCCATCAGACATCTGCACCAGTGCATTTTCCTTCTTGTTAAACAGGATCTTCACTCTCATGACGTCACCATACACACCTAACAAAAAGATAACGGGAACTACATAAGGACATGACAATTGATTGCCATTACCTAAATCCAACACGCAGAATGCGTTTCAATGATATAATTATACACTAAAGACAATTTATAAGTAAGGCATGCATTAGTGGTGCAAACCGACTATATTTCTACAATCATAAATGTGCAATTACTTTGAGTAACTCTTTCCAAAAGCTACATACTGCGTGAAGTAATTTCGCTAAGGACTCTGGGATTTTTGCAACTGTTGATTAAACATACAACAACTTCCTAAAAGTTATTAAATGCAGTATTCAATATGGCTCATTGTGAGGGTATGACATTTAAAATAATCAAAAAGCAGCAACAAAATGGGCTCTCAAATTGAGTTGTAAAAGCAAGTCATCAAGTCTAACCTACACAACTGATATTACTACTATATTTAACAATTAACCCATTGGCAATAGTTTTAGCATTCGCCAAATGAAGGAGCCCAAAAAGTTACAGCTAATTGCCATTTCCTTTAAAACACCACGTCACATATACAAACCAAAGTACACATCTTAGATGAAGTTAAAATATGAAAAACAAAAAGGTAATAAAAAAGGAGATGCCAATGATAACATACCGAAAAGAATAAAGAGGCATTGGGGCGTAACGCTCTTAAGACAGCAGAGGAAGGCAGCGTAGGGAGGAAGGGACAGGAAAAGATCGGAGGCAGGACAGTGGAGGTTGAACATGTCCACAGCGAGGCAGTTCCACAGGAATGGCGAAAAACGGTGGTAGGATCATGAAGGTGGGTGATATTGTTCATGATGGAGGGGGAGGGGGGGGTAGAAGTAAAAGGAGGACATCCGACAATGTAGTGGTTGTGGGTTGGGGATGTTGTTGCGTGTTGGTTGGTTGCACAGTAGAAAAACAAATTGTTTATATAGCCAGTATTGGTGTGTAGGGAATCAATTTGTTTGGGTAGGTAGAGTTTCAAACAATACACACAAAAAAAAAAAAGGAAAAAAAAAAAAAAAAAGTGGTGCAGTCAGTTGGCAAAAGATTCCAGGTCAAAGTATTAAAATAATAAAAGGGGGAAGGGGAATGGGGAGGGAGAGAAACAAGAAAAAGGAAGTAAAAAACAAGGTCAGTATACACAAAGAAAAAAATGTAGTGTTCCAGTCAGGAGAACTTGCTAAATTAAATGCTTTCACTATAGGAACACTAAGGCATAAAAAAAGAAAGGAGAAAAGATTAACAATGAAATACAGGAAAGATAGAGACTATATATATTCATAGCTCTAAAAGAATACTAGAAATGAAATGTTTAAGATGGCTTTAGACAAGAGTCAACAAATATTAAGAAACGGTTGACATGCATGTTTGTACAGTAGTCAAATGAGCCTCCAAACTGCCATAAACGTCTAGTACATGATTTGAAGGGCTACACAAACATATGACGCATTTGGGAAATTCTTTACCAGATGCCATCCAATTTATCCTTTCAACATTTCTCTATTTTTACAGTTATCTTCCGAAATGGAGTCTGACTTGTTGAAACATGAACCACAGGCTAATGAACTAAAGGATTAATCTAAACTATGCAAAAAGGCACTAACCTCAGGGTTAAGGTTGCTGACTAACAAGACACTGTTTCCTCCTGCAGTGAGACTGGAAAAGCTCAGGCGTCCAGCAGCAGCGGCGGCGGCCGCAGCAGCGCCAGGGATACCGAGCGACGCGAGAGCACTGGCAGGCATGCCCTGCAGAGACAGACCTGTGGGAAGCACAAGCTATTACTACAAAGCATGGATGCTGCGCTGGGAAACTGTGCCAGCTCAAACCACAGAGTTATGATGAGGGATATGACTGACCTGCTGCCTGCTGAATGGTAAATGTTGGTGGGAAACCATGAGACCCAGCATATGGTGATGCAGAGATGATACCAGGAGCAGCTGGAAAAAAAAGAAAAAAAAGTTTGTGATTATGTATTTGGTAAATACCATGCATTACCGGCAATAAATAAAAAAATTAAGTTGATTAAGTTTTACACAAGGCGGCTGCAGCCATCGTCTGTGCATCAAGGGAGGGATGACTGTCTCCCGTAGGTAGGTCAGGACGAGTGTAGTCTCTACTCTTATCATTGTTGTACTTAACATTCAGGCTGGTGAGTTTAGAGAAACTGATGCGAAGGGTACAGCAGGCATTGTAGATGTTTTGTCCATCTAAAGACTGTTGAATGTTAAGCCAAATGATTACAGGGTTCAGAAGGGATTTAGCTGCCCATTCATCCATGAATATATTGATCCACTATGCCACTCACCAGCTTTGCATGCTGTGCAGTCATTCCGTCTGAGTACTGGACCAGTGCTTGGAACTGGTTGTTTTTGGTAAATGTTATGATCTTCAAAACTGTGCCAAACTTTGAGAAGATCTGGGAGGGTGGGGTAATAATAAGCAATGCAATAATAATAATAATAATACATTTTTTAAAAGACTATAAACACTTTTCTATTTAGTTTGAAGGATAGTCAATACCTGGTGAAGGACATCTAGAGTAACCGGGTAGAAGAGGTTTTCAACAATAACTCTCAGCACAGGGCTCTGGCCCCCCATGCCTCCACCATCAACAGCGCTCAAAGACATGCTTCCTGTCTGGACTGCATTCACGGCCTGCAGTGCTGCCTGTGCTCTCTATAGGAAAGAAAGGGTGCAGAGTACAAGTATGCATTATATTCTTGAAATAGTTATTTACATTGAGTAGTGACCCTGTTTAAATGCCTAATGTTATGCAATTTGTACTTACAACTTGGTTAGGTGAGTTGTCAGTCTTCAGCTCCTTGTGATTGGAATACTGCATGAAGATTGGATGGTTGCGGATGACAGGGGTGACAGAGGAGTAGTAGCTGACCATGGTCTGTGCTGACTCCTCAGTGTTCATCTCCAGGAAGGCCTGTGAGGAGATAACACAATAAGGCAAGGCACAATGATGCACATTCAAAGCAGGGTAATCATATTTTGAGGGAAATGAAAGGCAGCGGGTCTTTACCTGGTTCTTTCCTTTTAGCATCAAAAGGTTAGTCACTTTGCCAAAGGGAAGCCCCAAAGAAATAACTTCTGCTTCATTTATGTCATTTGGCAGTTTGCGTACATGTATGACTCTTGACGGAATGCCAGGGCTTCTGATGTCCCCTTTGAACTTCTTGCTATCATTACCATTTGCTGAAAAACAGAATGCAGAATTTGATTTTATACTTAATCCAAATAGAAGTACATAAGCTTTCAAAGGTTTGAGGTCAACAAGATTGTTTTTTTGAAGGAAGTCTCTTTTTTTAAAACACAAATGTCTCCTTGATGAGCATAAAAGTTAGAACAGCAAGATTGTTAAATACTTCCATCTAAAAAAAAAAGCCATTTAAAAATGTAGATAATTCAAGTCAATTTTATTTGTGAAGCACTTTTTAATATTACAAACAGCTTTACAAAAAAACCGTCATAATTTCATGCCCCTATAGATGCATTAGAGCAGATTAGACATTCATATATTTTGCAGCATTATAAAAATCCAAGATTTACTCTATAGTATATTTTAACTTACGCGAATGTACTATTAGGCTTGCTGCGATAGTTGGTGTTGCCCGTGTTAAGGCGAAACACCGGTTACATCACTTGCCCACCTCGACACTTTCCCCACAATCGTTTTGATTTTTATAGTAATAAAATAATTTAGTTCAGTTAGGGAACAGACTACGGATGGCGAAAACTAAACATTTTCTTGACCAACCACAGAGCCTCATTAGCCGGTTGAAACTGGTTAAACTATTTGTTTAAAATATGCTGCGCTATTTGAAATAAAAGCCGCGAGCCGCGCCTGCAATTTCGCAACTCTGTCGCATCTTTCTTTGATCTCTGCCGCTCTGCCTCCCGCTCACACACAGACCGTCCTGGCGCCGCCGCCTCCCTTCCACTCATGTTAATTTTTTTTTTTTTAAATCCCCTACAGCGCGAAAGAGGAGTCCCGCAAACATGGCGCGGAGGAGCTTGTTTGTAAACGGAGGACAAATGGCTCGGGTACATGGTGATAGCGTTGAAAATAAAGGCATTTGTCTAGCGTTAGCAGCTCATTTGAAACATTGCCTCGGCTCATTTAGGAAAAAGACAGCTCCGAAGAGACAGCGCTTTAGTTTGAGGTAGTGCTAACAATAATAAAGAAAATTAAAAAAAAAAAAATGATGATCAACACCTCATGTGTTACCACTGAAATGTAGATATAATATATTTCCAAATGTAAGCCCATCTTATGCAGAATGCACACTTCATACTGTCGTCTGCCCTGGCTCTAACCTCGAGTGTTTTAGTATGTTTACTTTTTGCAAACCCAAACACTGTGACCTCACGGCAAATGTTTTTATTGGTTTATTAAGTACAAACAGGCGAGTCATGAAAAATTGAGTGTGAGGAATTTGTTCACTTCACACAAAAAGATTTTAGAATGAGATTGCTAACTGTAGTAGCGTTTAGTCCACTGTCTATAATAGCCTAATTTAGAGATCACTTTTTTTTTAACCGACAATTTTGATCGGTTAACGTTGATACGGTCAACCATCAGTCAAACGGTCATAGGTTAACATCCCTAGAACAGACAATACAATAAAAAAAACGAACATGTCTGCTCAACATAGCCTGAGCAGAACGAGTCTCTCAGCACAAATGCAGGAGTCAGATTTCATTAACCATAAGCGCGAAGATATGACAGACAAGATGATCGCGGAAGATTTTGTTTCAAAGCGAAGTGTAAAAGCACCCATTTAAGTGAGTTTTTCATAGTACGGTGTTGTTGCATTTTTCATTAATAATAATGATAATAAATAATAGGCTAATGAAACCACAACTCAAGCAACCTGCCCCGAATTAGCAGAAATGAATGCCGGAGCGTCTGTGCGCATTTTACTTTAGTCTTAAAATCAGTGATTTGAAAAGCCCCCATCTATGTTGTCACACGTCGACATCCCTACTACGCATGCAGATGAATTTGGATGCATTTCATTAACAGATTTGGTGCTCAAGAAACATTCTTTATTACTAATGTTAAACAGCTGTAGTTTAATATTTGTGCAAATTCTATTATTTTTAAGTCCAAATAAAATATTGATATTCTTTTTATAATCTTTTGTCTCTAAAAAAAATAAAAACCGCACTGACCCCAAACTTTTGAACAGTAGTGTATAAATGGCCATAAATGCCTACCTGCCCCAGAGCTCATTATATAAGGTCCGTTAGCTATGCAGGAGGAAAAGAGTTCGTCAGATCCCCTCTGAAAGGAAAAGGGTTTCATTAAGCAGGACACATTTACAGGGTTTGCAAAATAGGACACAAACCAGAAGACCCTAAACACTGACAAGATGTGAATCAGCTACATCAGCGCATGAATGACAAAGGTCACAGATTGGAATATGACAGTGTTATAGAAAGTCATATGAAAGATCAGCATGCGCCAAACCATAATCTGTTAACACAACCATTAAAATGCAATTGGGACATTTCCAAAAAGAATAATAAAAATTGACTATTCTCTGCATTTGTATATAAAAAAAAATGAAGAGATCACTACAGTATTTACTTCTGGTAAAAGCAGAACAAAGAAAGAGAAATGCAAACAGAGGCAGCTGTGTCCTGCCATAACACTAACACAAAAGTCTCTCACTCAAGGCCAAGCTGGAGCCACTTGGCTGGCCAATGGAGCAATGAGCAAATCATTCAGCATCACTCTCTTAATAAACCACTTCAAATAGCAAGTCTCTGCTGAAGTGGTCACATGTACTGGATAAGCCAAAGCCTTTTCACTCCATTACCACAATGCGTGTTCTGTTCCAACCCAAAAGCAAGTATTGTTAACAAAGCTGAACGCCTGGTCCTCGGGCTGATTTTCCCTCCTATGGTCTACTACAAACAGCCTCAAGGGCACTTTACCACACCCCGGATAAAGTTTACCTTAAATACAGCCCAAGGGCTCAAGCAGCAGCCTACAGCAATAAAACGCAGTCAATAACTTTGCACAGAAAGAGTTTATGTGGCACTGCATTTCCTCAACAACAACAAAAAAGACAACGCCACATTCCTCCAAGCTAAAACCTGCAGGAGTCAGGTTTCAACACGTCGCTTTTATAAAACAGTTATGACAGGAAGCCTTCTCTGGTTGAACAATCCATTGTTTGAGCGAGACATCCACCCAACTCCAGCATTTCCTTCCTCTATTTTTAACTGCGGGGCATTGCAGCTTGAATGCTTGCTTGGGAAAGAAAGGAGCCGAGAACCATGACTCCTACATTGGTCTCTGGGAGCTCAAGACTTGCAGGTGCCAACATGTTTACATCCATTGACAAAGTGCAAAGCCTCCTGGGTGAGAGCACAGTCTGTGTTAAATAAGGGGGTCAGGGAGACAGGAATGCAAGCACAACATTCCAGCCCAGTAATTAGTGCTCAGACTCCGACAGGACTGCAACTTCATTTACTAGATCTCTACTCCTCCTCACATGTGTGAAAGGCATCAGGGGAAACAGCAGGCATTCTATATGTACAAACACATCCAAATGAGTGTGAAGAGAGCAATATTGTAAAGAAATAACTGTATGGTGTGACTATTTTAGAAGCAAAACACTAAATCCTCCAGGTGGCCATTTGTTAACTGCATCAAGATGTGAGCCAAGGCTACTTTTTTCACCTTTGGGTCACTTATCACAATGATTGTTTAACCAGCAGGTGCCCTTTGACCGAAATAATTACAGTTGCACGAGCAGATGCAGACGGGACAAAACTTTCAGACTCAGCAATTTAGAGCGGTTCCCTCAGTCTCAGCAATTTAGAAAGAAAAAAAAGGAAGGAGGAACGTTCATACAACCTATAAGAACACCCAAAACCACCAAAAAGGAAAAAAACTCCACATTTGCAAGTCCGACATGGTCACTGGTGTAAAAAGTTAAAGGAAAAGAAAAAAAAAATACATAAGAATACATACCTTTGTGCCAACCGTTATATCATGGACACTGCTACAAGAAAAAAAGCAGCATTAGAAATTATAAAAAAAAAAAAAAATAGAAATCATATGCCCAATCACATTTGATGAGAATTCAGACACTGATATGTCCATGCAACAATTCAAGTATATTTGCTAAGTAATGGTATCGGAGACTTTTCTTCTGTATTGTGAAATGCATCCAAGTGAAACGGATTATTGAAGAAACAAAAGTAAAGCAGAAGGTTAGTTCTACTAATTTATTGTTGATGGGATGGAGGCAAAACAGAATGTGAGCTTGGTCAATTTTTAAAAAAGGACAGTTTATCAGCAGACTAAACAATTGTAGAAATTTAGAAAAAGATCATCAGAAAGAGGTCTCATTTCATCTGAATATTTAAGTTTATTACTTATTTAATAAAAGAACAAAGAAATGTGTGTGGATTAAAGATATATACCATGCATTTAGAAAATAGATTAGGGTTTCATTTCAACAATTTTCTTCATTTCATAAACGTATTTGCAGCATTGCCAACAAAATCTGTAACTCATTGAAAATGAATGAAGTCTAATCAAGAGGTCAAGTTCTTGCAAATAAGCAGTAACAATGCAGCAACTACCAGTGTGAGCGCAGATAGTGGCCTGTTGCCAGATACAGTTGGATACAGTGACTTGACATCCTCTAACAATTTAGAGATTCTGTACGAAGAGGGCTTTAGAACAATAGGTGTACAGAAAGTGCAACTTCTGAGTTGTACAAAAATGACATGTAAATAAAATAATCAGCATTAGTTATAAGACAGAAAACGGGCCCAGCAGGAACTACCAACTGCATTTGTACAAAAAAAAAAGTTGCAAATCAGGCACACCTACTAGGATGCAACCTGATATAAAAGCAAACAGTAAAACAAAGCTGGCCTGTTAAGCCACTGGTGTCTATCAAAGACATCAATCTGTTCCAAACTTCGAGAACACATCTTGAATGCTTAGTTTGGGTTGATTTAAGTGGTAATGCTGTAAAACCAGTTCATGATTACAAAAACGCAAAGATGCAAAACTTACTCTATTTCAGTGACGTAACTGGATCCCAGAGGATACAGATCAGTCTCTAACCGGCTGCAGAAGACAAAAACACAGTTATTCATTTACGATAATGTTTTAAACCTGTAAGATTTTCTCTCTCACTAAACAAGATTAGGCTAAATGACAGGTCTCGGTCACCATTCTCATTGTAGGGAGTAATTCTGCCCAAAACCTCCATCACTATTCTACCATTATGGAATAAAATAAAGTCTTACAGGTTTGGAACATAGCAAGTACAAATAACTAGCACTTTGGGATTGTTTTTAACTATGAAAAGGGATTTACAAATAAAATGTATTATTATTATTACAAATGACAGTTTACATTAAGGAGGAATATCCCTTGCGGAATGATGATATAATGTGCAAATTTATAATGCATGTAAAGGTTTCAGTACCAAACTTTTTATTTTATTATTATACTTTAACAATAAAACGTTACATATTTTAACATTCTGAGTAAAGAGGCTGTGTTGTTTACACTCCAAGTCTAAATGCAGATCTGATCTTTAGACAACATCGGTCTATATATTAATTTACGCCAAAAAAAGATTATTTTGCACTGTGAAGCTGAGAGTTTAATTACAAAAACAGACAGGTTATCACCTTGCTGAAAATGTGTAGTTTTCCGTGGCAATGCTGTTGATATTCATATAATGCAATCTCTTATAAAATAAAATAAAAAGTCTACTTCAATAGTTCGAGCTCATACAAGAAGCTTCATAATAACGTTACCACGTTTAATCAAAAAATTTTGTGGCTTGGAATTCCAAGGGTAATCGGATATAGTTTGTTAAATGTATCGGATTAAAAAACGCATTTGGTGGCTCAGAAAGGACGCCGGAGGGAAAAAATCAGATCGAAGTTTGTTGTTGTTTGATTCGACTGATGTGAGAGATGTGACACAAAAAAAAATCTGATTTCTGTGCCAGTGTAAACGCAGCTGATATCTTCAACGCGTCACTATCTAAAACAGTAACTGTAATTGGACCATTATACGTGGATCAAACTTCCTTAACGACGTTAAAAAACCATTTAACGTGAATCGAACATACAAACGACGAATGAAGCTACAATAAAGTTGGACTAATATCGGTTTAGCAGGCTAGCAGGTAATTAGCTAGCCACCCAACAACAATGCGGAAACTGAGACACGTTGGTTGCCAAATAGTGGTTGCTGTCGCTTCTGTACGTTACAAAGGTCCATTTGAGCTTTTCGCCTGGCCAGCTAAGTTAAAAAAACATTTTAGTTTAAGTTCGCTTAGGTTTCGTGAAGCTGTCTCAACTAGACCACTTGCAACAGGTTGCTGGTCAGTTTGGTTCAACTTTTGGGCTCTTCCGGCACGGGAGACATTAAGAGCGGCAGAGGCGAGTCAAAAATCACCATTTCCACTTCACTTTACGTCATTTAACACACTTTAAACGTGCATAACGTATTAAGTCACCAAAATGAATCAAACATCCGAAGAAAAAACAACGTTTGTAAGGGTTATCATACGAGGAATGAAGGAGTTTTCAACTTACCCGTCCATGGCACTACACAAAACTACAGGTTGTCGTAGACGAGAGGTAGACCTGCTAGTATTTCTTATATCCTTACAAAATGGCGGAGGGGGGATTGCCGCTTTCTGATTAGTCAATCGACCCTGGAGCACCGGGTGTGGGCGGGACTTCACGTGTTCTTGGCCAGCGGGATTGGACAGAAGAGCTGTCAGTCTGGAAAGGCGGTCGAAAAAGTTTGCGAAAACTTTTCCCTGTTGCCACCATGAGAAATGAAGTTGAAGAGTGAACTGTGCTTGAACCCATTTATCAGCAACGACAAGGACGAATCCATTCAGTGTTCAGCCAAAGAGAAAAACTGTTTTACATGGCGCATTGCTAAGATATTTAATAGGCTAATAACTGTAGAAACTAATGTTGTCTGGAGAAATTAAAGCGTTGGGTGGAGTGGAGTAGTCTTGGAAGTATCAAGGATGTTTATACATGGTTAAACATATCAGCTGTTATTAAATCTAAGACATAAACATGACTAGTAAAAAACTAAAATACACTGAGCAAATTCATTTATTAGCTTGGGCCACATCTAGCACCTTTAAATATTATTCTATGCATGACTTAGTGTGAATTAATTAGCTCACCCAAATATGAAAATATGAACACAAAAGGAAATATTTTGAGAAACCTCTTAGTGTTTTGTCCATATAATGGAAGTTGATGGTCACCAAAACCATTTGGTTACCAACTTTATTAAAACAAATATTTTGTGTTAACATAAAACACAAAAACTCAGATAAAAACTCTTTATGACATTTGTTTAAAAATAAAAATAAAAAAAACACTTTCTTGTTTAGGAAGGGCAAAAGGGTGAGCAAATTATGATTTCTTTCTTGGGTGAAAGTAAGCTACTTTTTGTCATTGAGACAAAAAGTGGCCTAATGTACCTGGACGAATTCACCATATTACAGGTCGTTACTTTCCTGTTACTTAGGTCAGAATCAGAGTCATTCACTTAACAACTTTGTGTAGTGCTACTATACTCAGCACTGTCACTACAATTGATGTGCCTTAGAAAAAGTTTAATGGGTGGGCCTCCCCTTCTTCAGCCCCCCAATAAATAGACTATACCATACCAGACCACAGTAGGGGCCCCTCATCACAGGGCCTGGGACAATGTTACGTCCCCACCCCCAACTAGATTTCAGCCTGCAGATGGCAGCCTTTACATATTAGAACGTTTTTTGGAGACCCATATGGGTCCCTTTGAAATGTAGGATATCTATTGAATACTGCACAATCATGATTTTGATACAGAATTTGAAGTCTTTACACTGGCAGTAAACAATGGCAATAATGTCAGAGCAAATATTTGAACTTTACTGGCCTGGTTTCATAAACAGAGTTTAGATTGAGCCATGATTAGACCTTAGTTCAACAGGACATTTAAGTAGCTTTTATAAACACACTATACATTTTTTTTATAAATAAAAACATTACTGGTGTGCATCTTGTGAAAAAACTCAATGGCATATTTTAAGATATGTCAGTGCATGTGGCTTTCAGTTAAAACAACATTTAAAACTTAGTCTGAGATGAGGCTAAGCCTTGTCAGTGAAACTGGGGGATTGAGTTCTTTTTTTCACAGAAACTCTTTGTCTGGAAAAGATCACTGACAGTATCGTCATCATGTCCCTTGGCAAGTCTAAACGATTTGTTTTCCAAATGATTAACATTTGTAACTATGTCAGACTTCATTGCTTTCAAGAGAGTAAAATATAATTACCAAAGAATTACCAATACATAACTATTAACAAACATTTTTTTTTTTTTTTATTGTCATTGTTCCAGTTTTAAACACTTGGACCATAACAGGCATTGGCCATATCAATAAAGCACCTATAACTCATGACATTATCTGATATCCACAACACATACTGTCTTACAGGAAATGAAATAATTCATTAAACCGAAATATCATTAAGACGGCAAAACTACATTTACAAAGCTGTTGGTCTTGGAATGAGAAACAATTTTAGACCCCAGAGTATTGAGCATGATTTAACAGCAATGAATGATTCATTATTTTGAATAATCTGCCTGAACATTGAGACATGGATGTTAAATACTTGTTTAATTGAGGGCAACTTACAGAAACCCATTTAACCAAATAACCCTCAACTTCAAACAATGCAACCCCCCCCCCCCCCCCCCCCCCAAAAGAAAAGAAAATAATTGTATTAAGATATATTTTACTTACTGTAAGAATGCATTTTAATAGTATGGACTACATATATGAGGCATTGCAATGTTATTACATTTTCAAAAAAAAAAAAAAAAATGATTACAATTATACCTAACCATGTCATCCTTCATGTAGAAAAGAGAATGAGTTTAAAATGGGTTATCTTGTAAATAGTATTTGGTCTATAAAACGTGATTTACTGTTAAAGCGGATAGCTGCTGTGGTTATAATTGGCCTTTGGGGATAATTACAGCAGCCTATTTGAAACAAAATTATTAAATGTATTATATCATAGAATGAAGAGTCATAAATAACTGGATCATATTTACAAACATATTGGCCTACTATGAGGTGTAATGCAGAATGTATGACTGTGGACGAAGACTACACTCCATGTACCAGTGTTCACAGTGGTCTGAGATGATTGGCAAAAAAAGAAATACAATTTTTATAATAATATTAAAAACAAAGCAAAATGCTTAAAATATATATTACAAGCATAACATTGTAATATCAATATAATAATTTCTTCTCAGTAATAAAGTAATATCTTAGGAACACAAATGTATACAGAAGATAAATAGCTAGTTCATATATTGAGACGTACATCTTATTTTTTCTTAAAACAAAATAAGCTTGAGGGCCACAAAGATATGCTTTTAACTCGTTGTCTAAAGTGGAGTCTGTTGTGGTCCTCATTTTTCAGTTCTTCAACAAGTAAAATACTGGACTTCATTACAAAATGAAAATATATGTATATATAGATATATAAATGTCAAGACAGAAATATAGAAAAATATTAATAGAAATAAAAAAAGAAATACATACTAGACAACAAAAGTTAATTCAAAGTATACAGGGTATACTTATACATTGTTGCGTTATGATCAGGGGGTCAGTTTTCTGCCAGAGTCTAAACTTCAGGGTGAGCGGTCGCGCTCACATGACCGTGCAGCACTTGCACGGCTGCTTTTCTTTTGAATTGCCCTCTTCTTTCGATTCCTCCTTCTTGGCCTCGTCCTGAGCTTTGTCAGGACTGGAGGCACTGCCGTTCGGTGGGGCCTGGTCCTCCTTGGCTCCTTCGTTTCCACATTTGTTCTCGCCATCCTCAATGACCACAAATTCAGCTTTGACTGTCTCCTCTATGCCCAGTGCCTTCTTGGTCTCGGCCTCATCCTCTACATTCTTGTAGCCCATGAACACCATGGTGACGGGATGCTCTGCGCTGGCGTTCTCAATGGCTACATCAGGGTTGGTGCACTGCAGCTTTGCCTCAATGCCTGTGATCTGTTTCTTGCTGTTTTGATCTGCATTAGGGCTGGGCTGCTGTATGCCATTCTCAACTGCTGGGGACAGAGAACGAGACTCATTTAGCTTTCACTAATGTTTATGCCAAGTGTGAATAACCAGTTATTCAGTTTAAATTAATACGAGTTTTTATTTTTCAGAAGCTGCCCTTTAGTATTTATTAATAAGCCTATAATATGAATGTTTCCTGAATTCTGTTTGACCCGGTGGCTCTTTTACATGACCACAGTAAAATTACACAGTGACCATAATTACAAACAAACTGATCTGAACTGTTTGAAACAAGGCAATCATATTTCATACTCCATTTTGTGTAACTCAAAATATTAAAATAAAAAGTATTTTGACACTCACCCTTCATTGGACCATCAGGTGCCTAGCAGGGAGGACATATGATAGAAAGTCAGTATTATCATTGACATTAAAACCTTAATTAAACTTAACAGATATGCAGTTACAGTTAAAAAAATGTAAGCAAACTTTATATCTTACATTTTCATTGCCCTGTTTATCTCCTTTATTCAAAGGAACGCCACTTTCAAGCTCATCAATCTCCTGTTCTAGTCTGTTAATAAAACATTTTAGAACTTAACATTAACAATATGCAGCAATGTATGCATGCAGTATAAAAATGCTAAATGTCTGGTCTTAACCTGAGGATGGTCTGTTCCAGAAGTTTGGTCTTGGCTTCATCCTCTTGTAGTTGTTTCTGTGCCTCGTCCTCTCCACTGGATGGCGCTCCATCCAACAGCCATCTCTCTCTCAATGCCTTTGACTGTCAAAACAGATTTCTTTTTAGAAAAGTTAACATCACGTAAACAACATCTAACATCAAAAAAATCTCAAAACATCTGCAAACGTCTTTGGCACATTTGCATTCTCACAAGAAAATGGGTTTAAGCCAATAATTTATATATTTTGCTGTAGTGTGCCAGTAGGAAATATCAGTTTACATTTTCAAACATTCCTTTTGCCATTAATTTTAATAATCCAGTGAGATTTGTGTATGCACATGAAGTCTGACAACAGTCGGTATGATCCACGCAGAGATCTGATCAAAGCTACCTGAAAAACTGTAAATGCAAGTGTACCTAGGACAAAAGCTGTTTTAAACACAAAGTGTGATCACAGCAAATATTGATTTCATTTAGTTAATAAAAGTTTATTGATAAAAAAACTATTTTTGAAAGCATCCTCTCTTTACAGCATTTCTAAACAAGTGCCTAAATCTTCACAGAACTGGAGCTTTGCAGGCAGGTTTCTTCAAACATCTTAAAGATGTTGCTGCAGTTCTTCTGTCCTTTTCTGTTTTTTCATGTAATCCGTGGAGCATAACCTGCTGTTGTCAGACTCCTTGTTCATACAACAATCTCACTGGATTATTACAATTAATGGCAAAAAAAGAATGTTTGGAAATGTAAACTGATATTTCCTACTGATACACATCATACTACTGTTCAAAAGTTTGAGGTCAGTAACATAAAAATAAAAAAAATCGTCAATGACGCATTAAATAATCAAAAGTAACAGTAAAACATTTATACTGCTACAAAAGATTTGTTTCAAATAGATGATGTCCTTAAGGATTTCTAGTGACAGTTTTACTGTATTTATGATCAAATAAAGGCAGCCCTGGTTAGCATAAGTGACTTATTTCAAAACTATCAAACAGTAAAAACTTTTGAACAGTAAAAAAAAAAAATTATATATATATATATATATATATATATATATATATATATATATATATATATATATATATATATATATATATATATATATATATATATATATATATATATATATATATATATATATATAATGGTTCCTGATTGCAGAATATTAACAAAATGAGCTCTTGAAAATGAGATTATCGCAGTCTGATTTATTGTGCGGATCACGTAAACACATCTGGGCCATTAAGGTTAGTGTAGCACGTGACTATTATCTATCCATTAGTTTTTCACTTTAGGGCATTCTCCATGGCAGCTAATGCACACTCTGCACATTTCTGGATAGTGAAACATTTTGACAGGCGCCTGCTAAGACAGGACTTCCTGACAGAGCTTCTAGCCCAAGTTAGTAAGAAACAGACAGCAGGGTTACAATGGCAGGAGCAGTATAAACCATTGCTGTCTGAAAAGAACCTTTTCTGGCACAGGCATGGAAGATATTTCGGGTACAAGCATAGGTGGCACTACAGATGGCACTGGACCACAATTAGCAATGCAAGGCATCCTGGCACACTGGATGCCTATTGTGTGTGTGTTCTTAGAAATCTCGACCCATTCCAGTCACCTGTCATATACAGTCAATGGAAAAAATTCAAGGTGTCATGAACTGGTTTCTAAAAAAAAATTATACTGTTGTCTGAGGTCAACTAATGACGTTTGTGTGGCTTTTACATTCAAAAACATCATAATAAGTAGGCTATTAAGGCTATTTTCTACACTGGTTTTGAGGCTCTCTCCTGAACGATAGGTTTTGATGGGCGTGCCGCACTGGAGACTTGAAAGTAAATGTCCACGGCTAGGATTGGATAAGATTTGCATATTTAATAAGTTTCTGCTCCCCCATCAGTTCACGAGGGAGGGATTGTTTTGAAAGCAGCAAACGGAATGATTCTCTCTATCACGGGGCTCGTAAACGTCTTTATCAAACAAACACAATGATTTATTTCTTATCCACCTGGGCCGTAATTGATTGGAATATTATTTTTATCCCACCTGATCGGTGGATATAAGCACGAACCAGCCACACACACACACACACACACACACACACACACACACACACACACACACACACACACACACACACACACACACTTTTATTTTTTTTATTTGGAATGACAAACACTGATTAAACCAACACAGCATCCAAATATTGACAAAGAGCTTATCATGTTTAACCTGACAATACAGACAATGCAAACAGTCACGTTTCTAAGCAAAATTTATCAATAGTTAATGGATAAAGATGACATTGTCTTCTCCAAACATGCAGACTGCCTATGATCACTGACACAGAGCAATATCTGGCTATTTGCTTAGAGCTCTTTTTACTCAGTCCAGCAATCTGCAAGCCTCTGACACATAATCTATGCACATGTCCTAAACTACCCAAAATAAGTTTGGTCCTGTAGCCACAGTTTGGTCCTGTAGCCACACAATGCCATAGCATTTGCTAACGGTTGGTATTTTAACATTTTCTCAGAAAAACACAAGTCCATGTAAGCATCAAAACAACAGCCCACTTCGAGAATCAGAATGTTTTTAGAAAGTTCATTAACGACTACAATGTCTGGAGTATTTGGGTGTTCCCTAAGGACACTTTGAAGACAGTTAATATTATTATCATTCAGATTTGAGAACCAGCTGGTTTGAACAGTCTTATTTGGATGTATTACACTTTGTCCAAAAACTTTATGCAGTTCTTGAGCCATTGTGTTTACAATGCAAACGTGGCACGCGATGTAAAGTCCTTTGAACGCTGGGCATCCGTTCATTATGTGCGCTGTAGATTCCATTATCTTATTGCGGTGTAGTAAGCAGAATGGTTCGTGATACACACACACACACACACACACACACACACACACACACACACACACACACACACACACACACACACACACGTGCGCCCTTCATATATCACGTCAAGAGAGTGAACAACGTACGTAGATCAAGAAAGGAATGTTATTTCCTTATTTAAGAATCACCGCCTGCCGACGGGCTTACATGTCCGAGTCTAATACCAATGCAATACTATCACATAAAAAAACACGTTTCACTCACATAAGTTTGCTGCGCCATTCCTGTCACATCCAATATAGAAGAAACAGCATTGTACTTTAATCTCAATATGTCTGCAAATCCAGTGTTGACCTGAGATGTTTACAAATGATTCCGCAGTGAAATGAAGCGAAAACACGTATAATGTCTTTCCCACGTCAGCTGGAACTTCATTAAAAACAAGTTCAACCGCACATTCCTAATATAAGGATCCGAAGAAGCTTATATGTAGTGACTGTGTTCTTCCACAACCAGGAATAGCACAATATCTTGTAATCTTCAGCATGTTAATTGCTGCTGGCTTGTGCAATCCGAACGGCTCCATGAGTCGGAGGGCGGGGCTACTGAATTAGACGCGCTTATTATTCTGTAGAGGCGGAGTTTCGCCACACGATTACGTAAGGATGAGGCACATTCTGAAATTGATCGTTTGCGGGGCCTGGTGTCTATAAAAGCTTTTCTTTTACTAACAAAGAAGTTTTCAGCTCTGAAACTTACAGGATATTCTTATATTACCATGACCTTTTATATAACAAAAGCTCAAGGGAAAGTTGATTTCTCAATTCATCACCCCTTTTAAGAGACCACTTAACATTGATTTCTCAATGTAACTGTAGATAAAAAACAAAGACTGCCCTACGTTTCATTAGGAAATGTCACATTAAGAAAGCAAAATGTAAAAAACAAAACAAAAACATCCCTCTCATTGAGCACAAGTCATCAATGGAATAAGACACTTATTTAAGAAAAACTAGTTTAGCATTACAAACTGACACTGCCAACAGTGCTGTTTCTATTCTAGTGCAGCAGAGACAGAAGAGGCTGTTAAACCTGCAGCAGATAAAAACCAACATCTGCTGAACATCAAACAGTGAACTCAAGACCCATGATAAAGCAAACCCCAAGAGAAACATCACAGAGCGCTTGATAACACCTGTTTGTTTTTTCATAAAGAACAAAATAAGGAGGCTGAGATGAAGGTTGAAATGACATTATATGAGAATAAATAAATCAATAAGTATGGATCAAAAAACTTGTATAATTATATGAGGTTGTTCTTTTTTCTTCCTTCTTTCATTCTTACACTGTCTACTGTACAGACAGTAGTGTCTGAGCGCTGCAAGGCTGAACATCTGAAAGATTAATTCAGACAGACCTCTGGAGGAGAAAATAAAAAGAAAGAAAAAAAACTAGAGTGGGATGAAAGAAAGAGGGGGAAGGTGAGGTCAAGACCATGAAAATAACAAAAGCATGAGGAAAAAGGTCAATGGACAAACAAGTGACCTAATCAGCTAGACAAGATGGAAGAGAATGGTAAAAAAAAGAAAAGAAAAAAAAGAAGAAGACAGCAGAAGTGATCAGTAACAGTGACCCACACAAGCAGCACAGGATCCATCACTGTATTGCACTGGGAAACATAACATGGCTCCTTATAGCAAGTCTTTCTGGAACCTGTTTTATCATTACTATCCTCAAAGATATTATAGTTGCAAAAAAAATATTTGTGCAATTATTATAAAGGCAAATTACCTAAAAAAATATTACTGAATGCACACACAAAAAAAAAAAAAAAAAAAATTCACAAGAAAAACTGATTCGCAGAATGTCAAAAAGAGCCATGTGTTGAAAAAAGCACAGTCACATGAACTAAAAAAGACCGAGGCAATTACTGACATTTTTGTGTGCAGTCTGGAAAAACACTCTTTGACATTAGTTGTTTTGCTTTCTTAAAAGACTGAGTCAGTATCAAACGTAATCCTTCTCACAGAATTGGCAGCAAGTTACTCAGTTTCATAAAATATCTTGTGACTTAACTGTCCACATTTAAAACAGTCCAAACTGACCCTCTGCTGCTCTCCTTCACGTCCCTCAGCCCCCACCCTCCACTCTGGCTTTGTGACCGCAAATTCTGGCGTGGTGACAGACATGCTGACATCACCACATGTTCACACCCATCCACACACACACGCAATACAATCCCAGCACAGAGGGGAGGACAAAGGATCTGAGTCTCGCTCAGTAGGAAACTAAGGCCTGTTCCATTGTTCCCTATTGAGCAAAATCCCTTATGCAAAAAAACAATAGCAGGTATAAAACTAACAAACAAAAAATATCACGTTGTGGCAGATAACAAAAGGGAAACAATCGCCTTGCCGGATATTTGGGAGATGAGGATAGGCACGCAGGCTAACTATTTTTGACCATGGGTCCTCTGCAGCAGACATGGGAACTTTAGGATGTGCATAAATTTAGTAGTTTTTATATTTTGGCCTAAATGATGAAAATAACCATGGTAATAATCATAAAAAGAATTACATATGCTATATATACACTCATTAATGAACTGTTTATAAAAACATGCTGATTGTTTAGCTGCTGTCAAATGATAAATATTACACATAATGTATTATTGCACAATATCTATGACCATGATTAAATATGCATGAGTGTCTGTAGTTCATGGATGTGTGCAGGTTCTGATCTGTCAAAATACATTTATCTACTTGTGTTTATTAGTATTATAGTATATTATTATTAGTTTTTTTTAATACTTTCTCCATGTTGTTATTGATAAAGCAATCTTATCATAGTCAATAGGGTCAAAGTTTTAGAAACTTTTCCGGCTCAAATTTTTCATTTTCTTAAAGATTTTTCCATACAAAGACACACATAAATAGCAGTGAAAGCCAAAATATTAAATGTCACAGATGTAAATTTACTGAATAATCCACTATTTTGTAGATGGGGGTCAAATTACCATTTTTAACTGATATTTGGAGCCAAATTAGTGGAGTGTAAAGATTACTTTAGAAAGATGGAAGCATCATTATTTTATTCTTACACAGAGACTGGTAGGTCTATTAGTTGTTTAGTTGTCTATTAGTTGTTTAGTTGTAAAAAATTGTTTTACTTTTTATCATACTTTGTTTCATTATATCCCAGCCGTGACATTTCAAAAATGGCAAAAAACATGTGTTTTTTTGCATCAGGTTTGCATGACTGTAACTCAAGAATCAAGACTGTAACATTTGTTAATTCTACAATAGGTAAACACATTTCATCAGCTAATTATTTTTCGTCAGCGATGTCAGAAGTATTTTATAATAGTATTCTTTCAGAATCATCTTTGTTTGGTCCAATTCATTAAAAAAAATTAAACAAAGTGATGCAAAGGGCTCGATTACGACAAAAATCATAATCCCAATTATTGTTGGTCAATATTAAAATAATTTTTATTTAACAAGCTTATTGGTGGGTGATATTAACCTATTTCATGATATGAGTCATTTTAAATATCAGTGAAATTTCACAATTATCGAATCTTCAGCAAAAACTCATACCAGGTTACCTAATGTAAGAAAAGTTCCTCAAAATAATTAAGTTACTGTGCACATTAAATATAGATTAACCTTATTAAATCTGCTTAAGTTATTCAGTTAAGGTCAGTGAGTGATTTTCCTTTGTCATTTGTTTTTTATCATGAATGACTGCAGCAGGTACTGTCCCTTTAAGAGCTATTGCACGGATCCAATATACTGTTACACACACATTTTCTTTCTCAACTGTGTACATTTATTTAAGACATAACCCACTGTGTTGACGTGAATACTCTCCAAAAAGACATTTTGACATTTTTGTGTGTATGCGTTTAGTGTATGTATGTATTTAAAGCCCATTTGCTTAGTAAATGGTTTATGTGTGGTTCAATAAACAAACAGACACATAAGGTCAGCTAAACAAATGTATTTAAACACACACCAAAGATCGCATGCTCCATTAATAAATTAACTATACACGATCGTGTTGTTTACTGATTTTGCCACTTGCATGAGCAACGTAATATATAATAAATAATAAGTAAATATAAAGTGATTAATTGAATAAAACGTTGCTTAAACGTGTATTGTGTTGTGGCATTTAAGGGTGTATTGGGGGGGGGGGGGGGGGGGGCAAAGGCCCCGCAAAAGCTTAGCCCAGGGCCCCGCAAAGGCTTAACACGGCCCTGCGTACGGCCCATACAAGAACATTCCACCCTGTTGACGTCAAGTGGACTCATTCTCGAAAAAAACTCTCTGAAACTTGTGAGAAATCGAAACTAGTATTTTTGACACAGAAATACTCCATCAAACATCCAACTTAGTTTTTGAAACTTTTTCTATGTTTAGTAGGGGAATGCAAGTCTTTAACAGTGTAAAAAGCTCCGTATGCATGAAACGGCAGGATGTTTCACCCCCGCTTTAACATGAACTAATAATGACCTGCACTTATAAAGCATTTATTTATCTTTGTTAATGTTCATTTCAACATTTACTAAAATCTTTATTAAAACCTTATTAAAATCTTGTTAACATTAGTTAATGCACCGTGAACTAACATGAACAAACCAAGTACAGCTGTTTTTTTTTTTAAGTAACGTTAACAAAGATGAACAAATACAGTAACACATGTACTGCTCATGGTTAGTTCATGTTAGTTAATACATTAACTAATGTTAACTAATGACCATTATTCTAAAGTGTTACTAAAATTTGAATGTCAATCCCTGAATAATGCTGAATACTTTTGTCAGTTATGAATGTATGCTTGTTTACATACCCTCATGAAGAATAGAAAGCTAAATTGTGATGTTGTTGGTTTACATAATCAAAATTACACTAAATGGGTTGGTTACCATATAAATAAAGCTTTTAGATGACACGATATTGTGGTCAAAAGTCTATTATGAATGGGACTTTTAGGGTGCTTTCACACTTGGTTCAATTGCATGGACTGAACCCGAGTTCGATCGCTCACCCCTCCTCCTGCCCCAGCTGGACTGTGTTCATATTATATTATTTGGATCAGAATCGGGGTTCGTTCGTGTCATCAAAGCAGCAGCTGTTTACCCGTTTTGCTTAGTAACGACAGCGAGCGTAGGACGAAATGCATAGCGTTGCTCGCGTCACTTTTATATTTTTGTTTTTAAACCATTGGTTTTGTTACCAGAGCTTCAGTACCTAATACGGTACTTGCGAATGTAGTGCAAATGCTCTAAAGAAAGCAGACGACGAGCAGAAATTAGATCTACAGCTCTCTGTTTGCAGTATGTTAGTGACACTCGTCAGGTAAATCAGTGAAACACACACAAAATGCACATTTTTATCAAATCATTCGTCATTAATAGTGGTTCACTTCCGCGATTTAGTACGATTGCATTCACATCAGCAACGAACTATACAAGACTACACATTAGCCAAACCCCAGACCACCTTTTTAAGCAGACTCGGGTACGTTTCGCGGGTGCGCACCCCAATTCGGAAGACAGTGTTCACATCATCCAAACGAACCGAACTCTGACGTCAATCAAACCCATGTGCGAAACAAAAGTGCTAGTGTGAAAGCATCCTAAAGTCCCCTCCATGTCAAAACCAAACCTACGCCCTTGGACTCATCTAATTAGGGTTTACAATGTGTTTCAGGCTTAATGTGCAGAGACAACTAAAATTTAGGTCTAAACAGAATGGAGTGAAGCTGTGTTTTTGCTTTGGAAACAATGAAAAATGCTCTTCCATTTGGTACCTTTATAGCGGTTGACAAAATGAAGACTGCAGCTTTAACAATGTTTTTTTACCAAGGCAAACAGTTGCTATGACAACTGTCTTGTACATAGATTGAGGATTAATTTAAATGCTTTCATTAAAAATGGTAATAAAAAGTTAATGGCTCTCATGATTCCAGAGAATGTACATGAACTGAAAATGTGTGAGAGGGCCTGACTTGCCATAACAAGGCAGAACCTTACTTAAAGGGAGGATACAGATATTTTCCCTTGACCCCTCCAACAGGAAACTGCTGTTAAAACTCCCCCTCTCCTTTCAGCAACTTGAACCTTAACCTCTGGGTGAAAGCTTCTGACGGCAGTCTGAATGATGGCACAGTGACAGTGGAAAACACACACCTGCTCTGCTCTTGAAAACATATCAGCTGTTATGTATTAATACCTTGAGATGCTGGAGTTGTCTACGGTCATCCTCCAGTTGTCTTCTTTTGTTCTCAATCTCAGCATCCCTCTTTCTCTTCTCCTAAAAACAGACAGAATATGAAACTGCTGAAAGATATATTTTTTCACTTGACAAAATCAAATAACTTCTGTGCAAATCTCAGTTAACAAAACTGATTTAAAGAAACATAAATAATCCATTATTATAGGATTATAGTTACAATTATGTTGAGATATTATTAGTATTATTAATACGTTAATTTGTTTTCCATTTCATTTAAAGCTTTAACCATTTGTTGTACTTTTGTCATTTTTATTAGTTTTAATTTGTTTTAATGTCTATATAGTTTTCTTTTTTTCAGATGTATTTTTTTGTTATTTTAGTACATAAAATAATTTGGCAACTAGCTGAAATAATCTATTTTCACAGTAGCTGCAGATAACACCTGTAATAGTGCCATAGCGACAGTGACTAAAGTAAATATAAAACATACTGACCTCCATAACACCAGAAAGTTCTATCTTTATCACAATGTTATTTAATAAACAGGTCCAGTCAAGGAACGTTTTTTAAACTAATGTATAGTGCAGCTTTTGGGTGATGCAAAACTGAAAGGTGAAGCTCAGAGTCTCAAAGACTGAAGCTCATTGACTGACTCGATCTAAAACCTTCCAATGACAAGCTTTAAAACAGGACAGAATGCTGTTCTCTGCTGAACATATTGTGGCCAGAGTTTTATTAAACTAAAAAGCACAACTCCCAATAAAACTCTTGACCATGCACATTCATTCAGGAAGTCTTCACTTCTCAGAAGACGGATGAAGAGGAACAGCTGAAGGCAACATTAGTCTGGCTGTTCAGAAAACGATGCTAAGCCCATCAATAATTTAACACACAGAAGTGCTTTAGTGCTGATGGCTGGACATGCATTAGCCGTTATAGATGGTCATTAACATACTGTAGGAGCATAATGCCTCATGAGACAAACATCACTTTAGGCCTTCTATGGCCTTCTATGCATCTGATCTGTATCCTGACAAGCTGATCCTGTGCGATTAATATATATAATAGAACTATTACAACCAAGCAGCATAATGAGGAACTTTCTTCACAAAAATTTAATTTTGAAAGTGCTAATCATATGTAATAAGGCTTATTAATTTATTTTGATGGTTTTATGATATATTTTTGGTCTACACTACCGTTTAAATATTTGGGGTCGGCAAAATGTTTTTATTCTAATAAAGAGACCAAAGTTTGCCTACGTTAGCATAAAAAGTATCTTATGCTAAACAATGCTGCATTTATTTGATCAAAATACAATAAAATTGTAATATTGTGAAATCTTATTACAATTTAAAATATTAAAATTCAAAAAAAAAAAAGGATTTCAGGATCCTATTGATAATTTTGAAGCATTTTTAACGCATTTATTTAAAATAAAAATCTTTTGAAACATTATAAATGTCTTTAATGTCACTTTTGAACAATTAATGCATCCTTGCCGAATAAAAGAAAAAAACTTTTTTGATCAAACTTATCAGATAGTAGTGTATATTCAATTCATTATTATTATTCATTATTCCACATCTGTCCCAATACTTACTATAACCTTGGTCATGCACTTTTCCCACAGTTCTGTGATTTTTAAATGCATTTTCAGATAGAACTGCTATTACTTATTTCCATGCCTGGTGTACAGACTAATCAATAATGAAATTCTTTTTTTTTTAATCATCAATCACTTTTAATTAGCTGTCCTAATAACTCCTTCTAATAATAATAGCTGTCCTTAAATAAATACATACAAATTAGTGTAATTAGTGTATTAGTGTAACTTACAGAAATGGCCCGAAGTCTTTCTTCCTGTGACAAAGCTTCCGACATCCTGCAAAGAATGCAGAGAAATTACATTTTTGATAAACCAGACGACACAACAGAAGTTATGGAGTAATTAGGATCACTTTCCATTAACCTGAAACCATAGCCGTTCTTCAAAGCATTCAATATATATATTTTTTTGTTCAATAATATATGGCCAGAACCCTGCCTGATCTTTAGACACACACAATCATAATTTCTTATTGAAGACTTTGTGTTCCTTTACCTGCACAAATGAACTAACATGTTGTACACTTTCACAATGCATTACAGATGGACCCTGTTTTATATCTACACATGCTGCGCTCCTGTAAAATATGAGGGCAGCCTCAGCCTGTCAATAGTGCTTTGCACTTCTCTCCTTCGAGGGAAATCAGATCGATAGGAATCGATGAAAGAAGTGGGCAGCTCTTCTTCTCTTTTCAGAAATCAAACTTCAGATATGCAACGATTTTTATTGCAAATCTTTTTCACAGCAGCGACCAGCGCACCAGTCCAGCAGCGATGAAGGGAGAAGTTATGAATGGCATGCAAATTTCAAAACTGTTAACAGGCCTTTGCATTCCTCTCTAAATTGATTCCAGAACTCTAACATAAAGCTGAGGGAAGACCAATGTTGCTGGAGAGATTATAAAGAAAATGCTTTATAATCTATTGGTTCCACTAGTTCAGTATGACTTTGATATGGGTATATGAATACTGTAAAAGAGAAACCAAAACTCTTCTTTGCATTTAAAATATGGCTGCAAGGTTGAGCAAAAACATCAATACAAGCAGTCAAAACATGACCATCCATTTTGGTGGTTATATGCTTGTTTTCTACATTGATGGGCATCCTATGAGAGGGAGGCAAAGCATACAATGCAAGGATTGAGGAAACTTAGAACAAAATATCAAAGGAAAAGGGACACATGGGTAAAAAAGAGGTCAACCATGGAATGAGAAGATGGGCAGTGGAAGGCCATGCTGAACCTGGCACAATGATGTCTTTTGTCAAAGCCTGTTTTACTGCAGGGTTTTGCGCTGGTCCACAGAGAAAGAGCTTCTCTCCTGAACATGGCTGTAGGGGAGAGTCATCCAGCTGATTAGTGATCTCAATGGCCCACCCGAGCAGAGTCAGTCACATGTTCGCTCACTCACAGGGAGTGTCTGTCGATATGTTATCTCTCTCTAAATACAGACCTAAAGAATCACTCACAATGGAAATGATCATACATGGAACATGAAATCTAAGCAAAAGCTTAAGTGATTTACTTCTGTACATTGAGACCAAAGGATTAACTGTTGAATGATGAAATAACTGTTGAACTCAAGCTCACCCCAGGCCCACTCCTCAGTGTGAAACACTCAATGTTGCATTAACACCTGCATTTTAAACCACTAGTGCAGAGTCACAATTGCAGCACTTGAGATCACGCCGAGGATGATTCATGGAGCAAGCCCACTCATGAAAAGTAGAGCAACATGGACTGTAACAAAAGCAATAAGCAAATGATTCAGCGATAACAGTTGACAAAACATGCATAACCATTTGCTCAAGGTCTAGCAGGGCCCCACGATTTGACCAATGAAATTCCACTAATTTTCCAGGGAATGATTACTGTTAAAATCCTTTTTTTAACCAATATTTGAAATACATTCCATAACTCTTCCAGCCCTGGAAATCCAAATGTTAAAATTCCTTGTTGTATGATGTTTCTAGATTTTTTTTATGACTAACACTAAACATCTAGCAGACACCTTTGAACTTGGCCACTTTAGATAATTCTCATGATAATGTTATTATTGTTTCATAATCCTCTTTCATTACTGGATTTTTTCAACTCATCGGCAACACATTTAACTAGTTCTAAAGCTCTATGCAAATTAAAACAACACTGCATCAGTGCTTTAGGAATGGAAGAAGGAGGAAAAACTTAAAGTTTCAACACCATGCAGCCATTTCCTTTCGCCACATCTCATTGACAGCATTGGAAAAGCACTTGGGAATCCAGGAAAAACACAACGCTGGCCAGCTTTATCCAATCTGTGAAGTCTCCACTCTCCAGTGTGGGTGCACTTATCTAACAGCTTGTTTCCCCTCTCCAGTCCACTGCTGGGCAACACACTGAAGCCATGCTGTGACCTTTTCACTGGTTCACTGACTAGCCAACAAAAGTGTTTAAAATGCCAAAAGTGACAAAGAGCAGCCAATAGATAATCATGGCTAGATTTCTACAGAGTAAATCGAATGCATAACAAACATGCCACAACATCAACCAAAGGCTTCCTTTTTGTGTATATGCAATAAACGTTGCTGTGACAAATGTCAGGTCCTATTTATGCATTGGGTTCCAATTACAAATTACAAAAAAATTACAAAACCTACCCATCACACACACACACACACACACCCCATATTCATTCCTCAAATGCAGGAATGGTGATGTGAATTTCTCCTGGGAGTCATTTCTTGGTATTTTAATGGATGTAGTAGGATACACAACTCAATTTTATAGCCTAAAACATTGAGCAAGTCATACCATCTGAACAAAAAGCATTTCTTTTTTTTAAACTTCATTCCTAAGCGTAATACCACGCTTTTTTACTTCTCTACATTCTATAAACGCATATCGTTCCTCATATTTCAAATTATAAAATCGCCGCCCCCCTAAAATGAAAGATTGATGTCCTTTTTCTTTACACTGAACCTCCTGAATTGGATCAGAAATAACATTTAACAATAATAATTAATTTGCGAATTGGACTGATCGATTGCAACTGTTCTTGAGTCAACTCACTGGCCCTGTTTACACCTGGTATTAAGATGCATTGTGGTAGATTGGATCACATGATGCTAAATACAGATGTAAACAGGGTATAAAACATTTTGAGCTTGTTCACCTTCGACCACTTCCAGAGATAAGTGAAAACGCATTTGACCGCTTTAGTTGCTTTAGTTTTGTAGACATGCACAGTCACAAAAGACCGGCTTCTCTCCGGCTACTGAACTAATGCGTAAACATGCTAGACAGACAAGTTTAAGATTTGATGGCTGGAGACCCAAGTTTGGTTAGAAGACGAATAACGTACTAAGCACAATGTTTCACATAACAGCATGATTTTCCTTCTACTCAAAAATGGGCATTTACAACATGGTATAATAAACGATTTGTGGAGTATTTGAGCTGAACCTTGGCAGATACATTCTGAGGACACCTGAACCTTATATTATATCTTGTAAAAAGGGGCATTTAGGTGCCCTTTAAATGTGTACTTGTCCACATTTGTGCATCACTGTCTGTATGGGGTAGGTGATTTTAGGTTATATGACGTACATTAATGCATATGCATCTTCCTGATGTAGCAGTTTCTGATTAGGCAGTTTCAATTATTATTGAACTAGCATGTTTGTACTATGTTTCTCTCAAAATGTTGACACATTTTGCCCCATGTGATGTCTCTACATTGTATTTTTATAATATATTAATGTCGCCACATATTTACACAAATTTTGTTTTCCCACATTTTTTAAATAGATTATATCATGTATTGAACATCTTTCTTAATGCTAACTACTGAATAGTGCTGAAACTGATATGAGTACTTATACATTTACTGGAGTAATATTTTATTAGGGTATCTGTGCTTTTACTCCGGTATGTGACTTGTACTTCATCCACCAGTGCATATAAAGGGGAAGGCGTTCAATCAGTTGCAGTGCAAAAAACACTTTAAGAAAACAGTCTATATTAGCAGCTTTCTAGTGGCAGTTAAGATACAAAATTTTAAATTTTTTATAAAAAACGTATCCTCTAAGAGCCAAAAAGGCCACCCAAACCATCTCACAGACTGACAGAAACACAGACTGTGTTACATACTAAGTGCTATTTGATTGCAAGGAATGTGGGAGGGAGACTTGAGAAACTTCAACATGAGGATTTTGAGAAGGTCTAGCTTGGCCGGTTAAGGACGGTACCAATAGTTTCATCCACTCCTTTTCTTGAGACATGCCATGAGCCAGAGCCCAACCAACCATGGGAAGAAGAAAAGTAAGGGAGGATACCTCCTAAAGATGTTAGCTCATGCATATATATTTCAAGCATATAGAATGTAGGTCACACTTAATAGCTGGTTCAAAACACTTCAATGATTTCTCTCACTGGACCTTCTGGTTAACAGTGAGAGATGTAAGAGATGACTTACCACTTTCGTAAATGTTTAGACGGACATTAGCTGTTGTAAAAAGTCTCCTCTAAATTGGCCATTTGTGAAAAAGCGCGTCACTAAGTGTGCACTCATGTTTTGTGGCAGTCATTAAGATATTTTCAAAACGGCTGGAGTGAGCAGGAAGGGCTTGAGTAAATGAGGAGAGTCTGTTATGGGCTATTATCTGCTACAGAGTTCTGATAGAGAAAGGATGAGATATAGGTCAGAGGTTAAAACATCAGTGACAGTCCAGAGCTGTTCAGTTTTAACCGTGTCAGATCAGGGCAGCTGTCAGGACTCCATGCTGCTGGATGACCAGATGGCCACACCCATGAAGTGACAGATCCCATGTGACCATAAAGCCACTTGCATAATACTAGATGCCATATTTAAGCAACAATGCAAAATATTTTAATGCACTCATGCCACTGAGTATGCTAAAGGAAAGGTTTACTCAGGTTTTAAATCTAAATCTAAATGAATCAGATACTATTTTACATAGTCTCTAATTTTAAATTATAAATGCTCCTTAAAAAGGAATGTGGGCTGGGGGCCAAGGCAGATAAGGGTTGCTGTTTTGGAAAACAGACATAGACATTTTTGTGTGTCCCTTATTAGAAGCTTATTGATTGAACCATTTACAATTTGAGCAAGTTTTAGTAGCTGTCAGAAGCATTTTTATAACCAGATCAGCAGCTTCAAAAATCATGTTTGAAGTATGACTACATGCAATTTATGCTGGACATTATAAAACATCTAGATGTTGTCCTGGCTTCTGAATTAATGCAATCAGAATGAATGATGATGTTAGTAAAATATACACAAGCTTTCAGGGGAAATTGAAAAAGGAAAAGGGAAAATTTCAGCGTGTCATTTTCACCAAATTGTCCATTTATGGCATTCTGATTATACATTACAAGGTCAAAAAAAGCTTTTTAAAATGAAACATATGCATGGATGAATTATTCACAATAGATTTAAATGGGAATTTCATTTCATGTCAGCTTTAACATTTTTAATATGTGATAAGAGTAAGTTTCAAGAGGTTGCAACGCTGAAGTCCTTTAGCCGTGACAATATAGACATTACAACAATACCTCTCACACTTAATTGCTCAACAAACAAAAATGTGAATGCCTCAGCAAGTGTTATTAACAGACCTTGTTTTAATTTTCACGAGGTCTCACTTACATAGGGTAAAGTTTATGCATATTTGGCGTGCTGCTGTCCAAGGGGAGGGCTCTAAGCTCAGAATTTGGCCCGAACCCCGAGTAATCCCCCCATCCCAGGTTGGGATAGGAATTGAGGAGATGGGGAGGTGGAGGGATGCTGGAAAACTGTCAGGTAAGTTTGCTGTGCCTCTTATCTCATTAATTGGGTTGATTACCGGAATGTGCTCCTCTCGTGTTAATTATCTGAATGTGCTCCTCCTAAAATTTGTTAATAAAACATATATAAATTAAATTATTCTCAAACTATTCATAAGAAATTTCCAAGCACTTCCAAGCAGAATTCTAATTTTCTATTTCCAAAGCTGGACAAAATAAAGAAAGCCTTCTACAGAGGCTCCATATGTTCCATATGTTATTTGCACAATTCATAATGCACATTATAGAGCACCTACCCTAATTTCAGAAGCACTTCATTGATTTTTTTTCCAGGATCCTGCTTTGGTTGCTTCCATGACCTAGTGCCTTAAATGTTCATGGAAGCGAAAACTTGGCAGACAAAGCTTTGGCATTGGATATGTAATAGGGTTGACATCACTCTCCCATTCCTCCTTCATGTGCGTCTTGTTATTCTCAACACAAAGCGAGGTTCTCCAATTCACAGTTATTAAAGACAAACTACAAACTATTTACGAAATGTGTATAATACAAAACGTTTCGTGGTCCTCATCTTGCCCTTGGCGAAAATAAAGCGTTTCAAGCTGGGAATGAACGCACGATGGACGCGGTGGGTGTGGAGAGATTTGACAGGAGGGAAAACGCATCAGAAGCCTGTCAGAAGTGAAGAAGCCTATTTTGATTTCGCGCGCGGGGAAATTATTTTCAGATTTCCGAACTATTAAATGACCAAAATCCAATTAAACACCAACATATTTAACATCATATGCTGCTAAATGCAGGTCTGCACGGCCATATTGGATCATCCCACCCAGTTTCATCAGTATTTTACTAGATGTGGTTCTCCTTTACCCGAGCACGTACTGCTGTAAGGGATGCGCTGCAAAATGTCTCAGCGTGTTATTGAGCCATTACAGAAGGCTTGCTTTATAATTTATGTAAACAAATGATGAAAACCGTAACCATTTTATTAAACAATCTGCACTCTCTTCGAAGAGGTAAATGTCACTTATTTCGCATTGCATCATTACATTTCAATCCTGTTATTTTCGCGGTTATTACGATAGCCATACAAGACATTCAGACGATTTAAAGCGCCATTGCAATGCCAAGCCTACAGTATAACAACATAACAGAGATGTCAGGAAACTAAAGACAGTAAAACCCGCCGGAAAATAACAATTGTTCTGAAATGAATACTTACTCAGTGGTCAGACCCGTTGCCTTTCGATAGCGAATGTGTCTCTCGCGCCTGCTTAGAAAAAAACAAACCCCCGCTCGGAGGCGTAAACGATACTGGCGATCAATATGACTGAGCTACTACTATCTAGTGATGGGCATTAATTCGGTTATTCTCTCGTGTTGCAAAAACGGCTGTTGGTGGAGACGTGGGGTCTGTTTTCCGGGGAGCGGCGCTCAACCCGACGGTGAGTGTGTTCTGGCGTCTCTTTGCAGCAGCAGATCTCAGTCTCACATGGGGCTTCAGGATGGAGCGCGCCGCGCGACTTCTGACTCCCTAGCAGCCAAGCCTTTGTTTCCCGCGCGACAGTTATTCCGCGAGCGTGTTAAGGGCAATGTCTGGCTTCTCCTCCTCTTAGTGAGAGTGAGAAGAGATGCTTGGATACGCCTCCCTCCGGACACCCGAGGGGCTGTATAAACGATGTAAACACAGACCCGAAACATAGTAGTTTTACAACATTAATCTAGCATTAACCTTGATCCCAAACTTTTACCGTTCATGAAAATATCCAAAATGCTGTGTCATTAGCCACCCCTTGAAATAATCAATAATTATTATGGGAAAAAAAAATTAAGGAAAAGTGTGTGAAAAATATAGCCTACAGTCTTAAGATTTGATAAGATATAAGATTGAAGATAAGATTTGAAGAATAAGAATAAAATAAGTGACACACACACACACACACACACACACACACACACACACACACACACACACACACACACACACACACACACACACACACACACACACACACACACACACACACATATATAATATAATTATATATAGTCTCTTATGCTCACCAAGGCTGCATATATTTAATTTAATTTTAATTATTTTATTAGGCCTATGTAAAATGACTGTTATCTTATTTTAATATATTTTAAAATATAATTTATTTCTGTGATCAAAGCTGAATTTTCAGCATCATTACTCCAGTCTTCAGTGTCACATGATCCTTCAGAAATCATTCTAATATGATGATTTGCTGCTCAAGAAACATGATTATTAATGTTGGAAGCAGCTGTCATTTTTTTTTCAAGATTCTTTGATGAATAGAAAGCTCAAATGAACAGCATATATGTTGAATAGAATCCTTTGTAACATTATAAATGTCTTTGCTGTCCCTTTTGATCAATTGAATGCATCCTTGCTGAATAAATGCATTCATTTCTTTTAGTTTTTTCCTAAAAACAACAATAAAAAATTCTTAATGACCCAAAACATTTTATCGGTAGTACAATGTTGCAAAAGCTTTCTATTTCAGGTTGTACTTTTGAAAAGTTTACCTTTTGTGCCAGGTCCCAAACCCGGATTAATAGAGAGGGTTGTGTCAGGAACATAAACCGTAAAAAAATATGGACGACGCAAAATCATCCGTTTCCGCTTGGCAGATTTGAAGCTTTCAGACGGCCTGCACCGGGCTGACATCTTGTGACCAGGTCAGTGCAGTAGAGATTCCGGGACCGGAGTTGTGCAGTAGAGAGCAGGAAGTAGAGCTGCAATATTAAAAACCCGCCCACATTCTCACAGATGCAGAACAATTAATTATGTTGGTGTGAAATAAACTGTTATGAAAATGTAGAAATCAAAGCTAAAGCTCCAATCTGCACCCAAAAATCCTGAAAAAAGTCTGTTAGTGCCTCAGTGACAACTTCAATCAGAAAAGCTGTTGATCTCAGCTGTCAATCATGACATCATTTTTATAACATCAAATAACTAAGTAAAACTAAACTTATTTTAAAAACGAACACTTGAAATTATTTTAAACTTATAACTAATTTTATTTTAAAAACAAACACTTGAAATTATATCATTGTGATGATAACTGCCTTCAATGACATAAACTAATTTTGGGGAAAAATATTTGAAGTGTCATTTTATTGTTTAGTTTGCCTCGCGTCCATTAGAAAACACAGAGAGGCGGCTATACTGGGACCGGCCACCGGGGGGCGATCGTGGCGCGAAAGCTTCAGTTTCTGAGAGGAGTGCTGCAGGCTTGGTCGGGAAGGGCATCCGACGTAAACATTTTTTTGCCAAATTCATTATGCGAATCACGAATATGACTTCCATACCAGATCGGTTGGGTCCCGGGTTAACAACAACCGCCGTTGACCTTCAGGGCACTGGTGGAAATTGGGCTACTGTTAGTCAAAGAGGAGAGGAGAAAAGTGTGTTAGAGGAGGAAGACGTGTCCTTAGGCAGAGGGAGAGGAGGAAGGGCAGGAGTTTAGGACTGAAAGTAGGGACTTTGAATGTTGGTACAATGACAGGTAAAGGCAGAGAACTGGTAGATATGATGCAGAGGAGGAAAGTTGACATTCTGTGTGTCCAGGAGACCGGGTGGAAAGGGAGCAAGGCTAGAAGCATTGGAGCAGGGTTTAAATTGTTTTATAATGGTGTGGACAGAAAGAGAAATGGAGTTGGATTGATGCTGAAGGAGGAGTTTGTGAAGAATGTTCTGGAGGTAAAGAGAGTGTCAGATAGGTTGATGAGTCTGAAGCTGGATATTGAAGGTGTGATGTTGAATATTGTTAGTGCCTATGCTCCACAAGAAGGTTGTAAGCACAATGAGAAAGACAGATTCTGGAGCGAGTTGGAGGAAGTGATGCAGACTGGTCCCAGAGGTGAGAGGGTATCATAGGGGCAGATTTGAATGGACATGTTGGGGAAGGGAATAGTGGGGACGAGGAAGTGATGGGCAGGTTTGGTCTTCAGGAAAGGAACCCAGAAGGACAGAGGTTGGTAGACTTTGCTAAAAATATGAAGATGGCTGTGGTGAACACGTACTTTCACAAGAGGCAGGAACACAGGGTGACATATAAGAGTGGTGGCAGGAGCACACAAGTGGACTATGTAATCTGATGGAAATTAGCGATTGTAAAATAGTGGTAAAAAGTGTAGCTATACAGCATAGGATGGTGGTGTGTAAGATGACTCTGGTGGTGAGGAAGATGAAGAGAGTAAAGGCAGAGCAGAAGACAAAGTGGTGGAGGTTGGAAAAGGAAGAGTGCTGTTTGGTTTTCAGGGAGGAGTTGAGACAAGCTTTAGGTGGTCAGGAAGGGCTTCCAGATGACTACTACAGCCAAAGTAATCAGGGAGACAGGTAGAAAGGTGCTAGGTGTGTCATCTGGAAGGAGGAAAGAAGACAAGGAGACTAAATGAGGAAGTCCAGGAGAGTATCCAGAGAAAGAGGTTAGCTAGGAAGAAGTGGGACAGTGAGAGGACAGAGGAAAGTAGACATAAATATAGGGTGATGCAGCGTGAGGTTAAGATAGAGGTGGCAAAGGCCAAACAGAGAGCGTATGAGGACATGTATGCAATGTTATTAGTAAGGAAGGTGAGAGGGTTGCGTATCGGTTGGCGGAGGGATAGAGATGGAAAGGATGTGCAGCAGATTAGACTGATTAAAGATAGAGATGGAAAGTTTTGACAGGTGACAGGAGTAAAATAATTGGAAGTGTGTGTGTGGGGGGGAGGGGGATCACATTGACACGGATTTTATGGCGTATTATACATACGAACCCCCCACCCCACCACCCTAAACCTACCCAAGCGCGTGTCATTTTTACGCCCCACCACCCTAAACCTACCCAAGAGCGTGTCATATATACGCCATAAAGTGCGTATCATATGCACGCGAAAAACAGCGTATCATATGCACGCCAAAATGAGTTTTGGCGTATACATTCCACGACATTGCACACTCGTACTATTTATATGCATTTATGTGTGATCGGGTTGGCTTTTCTCCAAAACACATTGGCCATAATGATTGGCATCCTTTTATTAAATACTTTTTGCAATCTCCTTTTCCCAAGATAACAGCTCTAAGTATTGTTCTATAATGCCTGATGAGTTTGGAGAGATCAGAGACCATCAGATCATCTTCATGCAGAATCTCTCCAGATCCCTCAGATTCCCAGCTCCATGTTGCTGCTGCTTCTCTTCACTTCACCCAACTCATTTTCTATCGGTTCAGGTCTGGCCATAGAAGCTTCATTTTGTGCTCAGTGACACATTTATGTGTTGATTTGGATGTTTGTTTTGGATTGTTGTCCTTATGGAAGATAGGGGTTGTTTGAAAAAAAATGTGTGTGTTTTTTTGTGTCAACTAATCTCTGTGATTCTCCATCTGTGATCCTCGGAATCTTTGGCACGGAAACTTTCTTCCTCACCGTGCATTTAGACAATGTAGACAATATAGTCCTCTTCCAGGCAGACCTGTTGCGTCTTTAGTTGATTGGGACTTCTTAATCATTGCCCTGATGGTGAAAATGGCTATTTTTTACAGCCACTTTCTATTTTGTGAAGCTCTTGTGAATCTTTTGCTGCACATCAGAACTATATTCTTTGGTTTTAATCATTGTGATGGATGATTAAGGGAATTTGAACTTTGTGTTTCCTCGTATTTGTATTCCTGTGAAACAAGACAAAACAAAGAAATTGTTATGAGTTAATTTACTCAGAAAAATACTAGGGGTGCCAATAATTGTGGCCAACATGTTTTGGAGAAAAACATTTATTTCATAATGTGATTTCCCCCAACCCCAACACACACACTTTCAATTATTTTACTTCAATGAAAAGTTAGATTTTTGCTAATTTTTTGAATGATAACTCAAAAGGATAAACAATGCAGAATATTTGTTTTCACCTTAGATAATGTACAAAAAACTTTATCTCATAGCTTTATGTTAACATAATTTACTAACCTTTTGTTTTGGAGCTTTGATGCAGCCATCATCTTCTGATGGTACAAACAAGAACACTGCTCTGGTCATGTGACAATTTGCACTAACCATGTGACACTGCACATTGAGACCCTTTATTTTACTTCTACTTTGATGATGTTTTTATTCCCTTTCTGGACATGGACAGTAGGCTATAGGGTGCCTACACTTAGATACGCTGTCAGACTAAATATAAAATATCTTAAACTGTGTCACGAAGATGAACGGAGGTCTTACAGGTGTGGAACAACATTAGGGTGAGTCATCAATTTCATTTTTGGGTGAACTAACCCTAAAGTGGTCATAATGAGGAATCAAAAACGACATGAAAAGTTAGATCGTATTAGTCATGAATAGTACCAGAAGAAATATGCAGGTAAAAGTGCAACACAACACTTTTTTTGTCTGATGAAAGTGTTTACTTTTAAACAAGAGGTCAAAGTGAGGCTGGTTGTTCCGCTTAGAGACCCTGCTGTTATACGGAACTGTCATTGGGGCAACAAGCATTTTTCTCAATTGACAATAAAACATTTATAAACCTCTACATTCATAAATATGTAATAACATATTACTTTCAATTTCGGGCTTTCAATTATGATTAATAATCATTTGAAGTCATGTGATAGTTGCCCGATTTTTTATCAAAACTGCGGCGATGGTCGATGCCACATTTTGTCGGTGGCTTTTTTGTGACTGTTAGCGTTTAGAATCGGATATCATACGACAAATCGTCACGTTCCCTGAAAAAACCTTAAGTTGGCCTATGCCATTTGTTGATTCTCGAAAGTCAAGGTATGTCTTCTTACGCTGGTTGAGTCACGTCCCATTTTCGCTGGAATTGTGGTAACATGTTTTCTAAATAAAATATGCTTATTTTGTGACATTTGGTTTGAATCAACAACAAATTTAGTGTATTTTTAAATTGTACTTGTTTGCCTATGCCTGTAAGTTTGTCTGTTTAGCCTAAATTACACACACCATTGCTGAAGAATATTCAAATGTTGTAGGCTACTTTTCAATTTAGTGATTTCTTTTTCAAGTAGCCTAAAACATTGATGTATCTCTCCCTCTTTTTATATCCTTCAAAACAATCTTGAATCTTAGATATGTTAATGTCCTAGGCTAACAATGACTAAATCTCCAGTAGGGGGCGTAAAGGCTCCATTCATGAAACCCTTATTTTCTCAACTGGAAGAGTGCATTCAAATATAGCCCTTTCGAATAAGAGAATATCGGAGTAGCTAACTAAATGTAGTAATTTTTTTGCAATGTCCCAGCAAACATTTGGACGTTTAATGACCGTTGAAAAGACGTCAATCCTACACGTCCCGTCACGGTTGAAAAATAGTTCCAAAATGAAAGTTGAACCGACGTCTTTGACGTCATCTGGCCGTGAACTGCACGTCTCTTCTGCGCGTCCCTGGACGTCTAAATGCGACGTCTTCTGGCTGTTTAAATGTGTTGCTACATAATTTACGTGTATTTATAAGCCTGCATATATAAAATAATTACACACCCATTGAGTAACATCGTGAAAGGCAATCAGTTATGACGTGAGGTTTAACACATCTTGACAAGGTTCAAAAAAGGTCCAAAATAGGTCCAGTCAGACCTGAACCTCCATACAACGTTTTAATCACGTGCATCACAAACAAGAACACATTGTGGACATAAAACAAAAAAAACAGCATGTTCTGATTTACCACATTTTATTGTTTTGAACAGCCACAACTTTTCCTCTTTATTTATTTTGCATCATTGTTTAACATCTGTTAACCAAACTAAAATACCAAATTCAAAATACTGAATTATTGGCCTTTAAGATAACATTTTACAATAAGGTTCAAAGTTAACATTAACTAATAATGAACTGCACTTATAAAGAATTTATTTATTTTTGTTAATGTTAATTTCAGCATTTACTAATGCATTATTAAAATCTTGTTAACATTAGTTAATGCACTGTGAACTAACATGAACAGCTGTATTTTTATTAACTAACGTTAACAAAGATGAACAAATACACAGTAACAAATGCATTGCTCGTTTCATGTTAACTAATGCATTAACTAATGTTAACTGATACAACCTTATTGTAAAGTGTTACTGCCTATATAAAGGGATAGTTCACCCAAAAATGAAAATTCTGTCATGTTTCAAACCTGTTTACCTTTCTATGTTCTGCTGAACACAAAGATATTTGGAAGAACGTTTGTAAGCGAACGAGATCTCAAAACACATTAACTACTAAAATAGGCAAATAATATAATGTTAGTTAATGGGAGGTTATATCTGCTTGGTTACAAACTGGCTTCCAAATATATTTGTGTACAGCAGAACATTGAAAGGGATAACAATGAATTTTCATTTTTGGGTGAACTATCCTTGGCTTAAACACATTAAAGTGTTTTGGCTCATTTTTGTAAGCACCACCCCAGCTCTTCCTGTATAGGGCTTCAGGTGTTCCTCCATCGCTGCGTTCCACCTCTTCACAGCATCTGAGGGAAGAGAATATATATCTTATTTTTAATAAATAAAAGGGAAAATGTGAGGTAAATTACATGCATTTATTCTCAAAATAGCTTAATGGAGTACAGCTAAATTTAAAAACAATGGAACAACATGTATAATAATAATAATAATAATAATAATAATAATAATAATACATTTTATTCATAACGCACTTCATTCCGAAGAATCTCAAAAGGGCTACATGGAAAAATGACATATTACAATTATATAATAATAAAAACAATCAACACATAAAAAAATTACATTTTATTTTATTGTATAAAAGATGTTCTGCTTTAAATTGGTGTTAGATGGGTCCATCAGTTGGGGGATCAGCATCTGCCCGCTCCCTCTTCAATAACACTGTGCTGCCCTAAAAAAAAAAAAAAACGTAACTAGGTGTGTGTCTGTGAGAAGGACCCTTAACTAGGTGTGTGTCTGTGAGAAGGACCCTTAACTAGGTGTGTGTCTGTGAGAAAGACCCTTAACTAGGTTTGTGTCTGTGAGAAAGTGAAAGACAGGTGGGCTGAGATGTCCCCTAAATAGATAAATGGTACCAATAAAAAGTATATTAACCCCTTAAGTGTCACCCCCCTTTTTGAAAATATACATGAAAATTCACTATCCAAACTTAAATGGTTGCAATTCAAGAATGCTTTGCAATATAGACATAAGTTTGGTCTCATTTTAAAGAAGACAGTCAGCAGAGTATTGCTCAAGTGAAATCATTTCAAAAAATTTAAGTTTAAAAAAGTTATGGAAGTTTAAATGTACTGTAAATCAAAAATACTGTACTAGATATTTAATATTTAATATAAAATATATATGTTACAAAATAATGTGGACTCTAAAATTACTATCAAATCAAAGCCATATGTCTAATTAATTTGTGTTCCAAATTTGAAGTTGATATCACAAAAATTGAAGAACAACATGTATAATAATAATAATAATAATAATAATAATAATAATAATACATTTTATTCATAACGCACTTCATTCCGAAGAATCTCAAAAGGGCTACATGGAAAAATGACATATTACAATTATATAATAATAAAAACAATCAACACATAAAAAAATTACATTTTATTTTATTGTATAAAAGATGTTCTGCTTTAAATTGGTGTTAGATGGGTCCATCAGTTGGGGGATCAGCATCTGCCCGCTCCCTCTTCAATAACACTGTGCTGCCCTAAAAAAAAAAAAAAACGTAACTAGGTGTGTGTCTGTGAGAAGGACCCTTAACTAGGTGTGTGTCTGTGAGAAGGACCCTTAACTAGGTGTGTGTCTGTGAGAAAGACCCTTAACTAGGTTTGTGTCTGTGAGAAAGTGAAAGACAGGTGGGCTGAGATGTCCCCTAAATAGATAAATGGTACCAATAAAAAGTATATTAAGGAACAATATATTTTTTTGATTGGTATATGGCCCAAATTACATCATATAAAGGATACATTAATAAGTTACAGTAATAATTTTGACGGTATCATTTAACATACTTTCTATTTATATGTTCGAAATAACTTTTCTACTTGGCCAAACTCAGTACATTTCAGTTGACAATGTAGCATCATTTCTTCCATTTCATTCGTGTCAAAAAAGTAAAACTCAAGCATCTTAATCAAATAATACAAAATGTACTTACCCAACAGTAGATTTTTAATAATATATCGATACAACTCCCCAATTCCTCTCCTCGTGGTTGTTCAACGGTCCCGTCCGGTTTCCGGGAGAGCATATCTCGCGAGATAATATCCTATCGCGGGATTTTGTAATATCGCAGGCTGTATTAATAATAATAGATTTTATTTATAACGCACTATTACTATATATTGTTACTACATCTTGGCAGCACAGTTTTGGCTATCTTCATCCAACTCAGACCTAAATGGTGAATGGAAATGTATCTGTTTTACATAAAAATAATAACGAAATACCTAAAACAGATTGGGAAAAAATTACTAAATGCAGCTTTACAATCACTTAACCACATGGGCACTTTGTGATTATAATTAATTAAATGAGATAAAGTAAATATATTTATTTTGCATGCAAATTGTGTATTTCATAAAGATAATTCCTGTTTTTTTCTCGCTTGACGTCAGTGGACGTCTTATTCACAACCTCTTAAAAACTACTTGGTGCACTTAAATTAATTATTGCAGCATTAACCAATGTGTAAGGTAAGCACAGCGTTTGCATATTTCACAAGGATTTCATAACATAAGGGTCAGGATGGACTATAATTTCACGTGTAAAAGACGTCGCCAGGTGACGTCCTCTCACAACCGAATCACAACAGGGTATATATTGAACTACACGGAGCTAAAAGTCAAAGTAATAATTATACACACAACTCCAGAGAACTGTAGACATGAACAAACGTATCTGAATACATTTTTAAGAAATGTTTCTGTATTACACATTTTTACTGATTCATGCCGTCCTACCGCGACTATTTTTGGCCAGGGACACGACGTTGCCGTCGGACCAATGTTTGCTGGGGTTGAATACATCCTAAACTAGGAGTTCACAGTGGTGAAATTAAAAGCAATAATGAACATTAGCATAAATGTAATCCATCTTGTATGGCAAAGGCTCTCTTGACCAATTTGTTTGACTTGCATCAGGGGAAATCCAATTTGTTACATCCTCTAAAAAACATGAATTACCTACGCAACTATATTTTCTTTTGTCTGCACCGTCTATGGTCTGCACATGTAGACCAAACCAGTTTTGTAAATGCACACCATTTCATTGGCCACTGCTGATGAAATTGTATTTGCAGCATTGGAAGATGTAACCAAACGTGAATGAACACCACCTTAAATGTGTCCATCTGGGAGACTATGACTCATAAAGGCATAGCTGTTGCAACCTTTGACTGGTTCTGCACGAATATTTGTGTTTATGAGCCAGCATAAATGTGAGGAAATAAAGATGTTAGTTATCCCTGTCATAACTTCAATTTTAACCAGTCTGATTCTGGCATTTGAAGGTCAATGCTCAAGCTCCACTATACAAGGCCAATTCATTTAGTCTCCGTTCTAAGATGGGAGGGGTAGAGGCAGAAGAAAAAGGATCTGAAGATTCAACCTTAAGTCTGTTAGCAGCAGCAGGGGTTTGCCAAAGGGCTATCACACGTAAAGATCAAACAAGCGCAGTATCACGCTAACTTCTTTTGGAATAAATTGAGTTAAATCTAATGCTCAAGGTTTCTTTTTAGATGTGAGAGTTTTCTGCTGAAGGAAATGTTCTGGGGCATTGAATTGTGATTTTGGTTGATAATTGATGTATTACTGTTATTGTAATTGTGAGTGAAGCTGCTGTTTTGTATAAAAACAGAAAGTCCTGCACGAAGAGATTAATGTCATTTAAGAAGTTTTGGTATCATGTAGTCAGGAGGCGTTCACTTCTCTCTAACTCAGACTGGACTATAAGAGGATACATGAAAGTTGACATCCTTTGCTGCTGTATTCCTTGTGAAAAATAGGTGGCGTGTCATGCAGAGCACAAACCGTTGGCCTATGTAGGACTTTTTTTCACCAACTTCCTTCTATTTTCGTTTAGAGCATCTGTGCCACACTAATCACCTGGGTTCTGAGTTAGAAGAGAGTGTAGGAATCCTTCAGTGGAGACCCAACAGCAGATTTTAGGACAGTAAAAGGTATTTCTTCCTAAAATAACCCTTACATTTAGTTTTGTTGGTGTAACCTAATGCATTTTGGGTTATTTAATAATTTAAAATAATATTTTGAGGGAAAAAAATATTTTAGATTTTACTGCATGAAGTATAGTTATTTACGTTATTCTTTTTCTTTTTTATTCATGCGGTTAAGAGAGGTGTAAAAGTGTGAATAATATTTAACAATCCAATGCATAGGGGAAATTAAGATAAGCCAGTTTTTACTAAATGAGAAAGTGATTTGCTAAATGAGAGAGTAATTTAGGCCTACTAAATGAGAATGTAAAAAAATACAGTTATAGAAAAATGGAAAATCTATTTGTTACATTTTAAATGTAGTGTTGAAGCCCCTACACAAAAATGCTGAAAAAATAGATAAAGTGCTTTTTTTTTAATGTAAGCAAATACATTTTTTAACCCTTTTCAGCATAAAAATGTGTTTGCTCTTAATCACAGGCAGCTAGTTATGACTCACTTAAAGGTGGGGTAAGTGTTATTTCAAGCCAATCAGCAGGTAAGGGGCGTGTCTAGGGTGAGAAGAGCCCTCGCTCTGTGCACGTCATTATTCAAAACACACGAGTCACACATGATGGTAATTAACCGAGAACTAGCCTAATAAATTCTTTTTTGCTTGTATTCTATAGAATTGTTCATGAGAACGGTTTGTGTTTTTGTGATGGAAGGGGTGACTTTTTCATTGAATATTCAACCTGGATTAGTAACACAGATTCTGCCATAGTCGTTGCCAAGGGTTATGTATGTGTGGGGCGAAGCTATCAAAATAGGGGCGAGATCCTTTTTGGGGGTAGGGCCTTGTTTGTTTCGATGATTTGAAATATCAACAACGGTTACCAGATAGCACTTACCCCACCTTTAATCTAATTTTGAATGAACAAAAAACCATGCACAATTGTTATAGATGAAACCCACTGGCTCATTTTCTCCCCTGCTTGCCGGTTCAATAAAATTAGTCTGTAGAGACCACATTCCTCAGTCTTTACAATCTGATTGATTTAAATGAAATAAGAACTGCAGGTGAGACAATCGAGGCAGCCTTTGAGCAGTGACAGTAATCCAAGTGATGTTTAGGCTATTAACAAACAATTCATGCTGATATCTGCCTGTGAACGCACAACATGAACACATAAGCACACAGACTTCCCAATTATCTGTTAAGAACAGTGTAACTGTGTCAGAGCATCAGCCTGCAGGACATGCTCACAGCAACTTAACCCTTTAGAATCGTCATGCATCTGCAAGCAAATTCAAATCATTTCACTCATGCTCAAATCACCATTCAGATCGCCTACACTGCAAATTATGACTGTGAAGTGTGAAGTGGAAGTAAGCACACACATGTAAATGAGAGTAAGCCAAGTCATGTTGCATTTTCCAAATCACTGTAATTTCATTTTTGTGTTGTATGCTTGGCACTCCTAAATACAATTGTATTTATTTGCTCTGAAGAATAAGTGCAAACAGTGTGAGGTTTCTCATCACCTTTTCATATGAAGTATGCACACACAATGCAATCTCTGGAAATAGGAAATTGATCAGGTTAGAAGATGTACTAGTGAATGTGAGGAAGCATTTGAGAAGCTAGCATTCACCAGTATAGTGAACATTGAATGAGGGCTTTTGTTATTGAAGCAGAATGAGGGACAGTACAACTTGTTTTTGCCTTTCCTTCTGTGTGCATGCAATTTGTGCCAGCTTTTCAATTTGTGGATTAATCTGTTGATTAACAAGTCCAGTTTCTTAACTCTTATGCTTCAGTTTGTCTGATTAGTGGTTAACCCAACCTGCATGATCTTCTTCTAGAGATTCTTCTTGTAGGAATACTGTGTCTTTGAGGTACTTTGTGGCATAATTAAGTAAAATATTCAGCCATGTGAGTGCAACTGTTGTGTTACCCCTAGGTTGTGAAATGGATGTAAACAGTGATTTGTACTCACGACTCGGTCTCAGACTTGGTCTTGAGACCATATTTTAATGGTCTCTGTCTCGTCATGGACTCGTGTGCTTTTGGACTCGGAATTGACTCGAACTCGAACATGTATGGACTCATTTCCTAGTCCGCTCGAGTCCCATTGAAAATATTCATGATTATTACTCTATGTTAATATTTCTAGATAATAATTGATCTTTGACACTTCCAATGATGTGTGGTTTTCTTAAGCGCAACTGCACGTGACTAAAGCAAAGGTAGCAGGACTGGTCAGGAAGGATCATGTGCAGTGAGCTAGCTTTCAACTATGTGTGGAAATGTCTGCTACATCATCGGTTATTCAGTTTGCATATAAGAGCCACAAAGAGTTCATGTGTAGTAAGACTCTAAAAAAACAAAAACATACTGCGATGTGTAAATTCTGCGGTTAAAGGGAACAACGTCCAATATTCATCGACATGTGGAGTGAAAGCACAAAGATTAAGAACTAATAATTTATGTACCTATATGCATAAAATCTCAGCATTTTGACAGCTAATGCTTAGTAGTTTGTTCTTTGTAGAAGTCTGCAAGTCTGACTTTTTACTCCCGCGCTCATGCTCACGCTTCTAGGCCTATTTTACTGTGTCCACCTGTTTTCCAGAAAGTCACATTGCTGCTACATTATTTGTCTCAACTGTTATTTTTAATATATTTATTTTAATTAATATTAAAATGAGCATCTCCACCAAAAATGTCTAAGGTCGCCCGCCCTCTCTTCCTCCGGCACACATCTCTAACACACAGACATACGAACCCATATTAAACCCTTTGGCTCGTGTCTTTTGGCTTGTTTCCGTCGAAGAAGGTCAAAATCCTGGCGCGATTTTATATATATATATATATATATATATATATATATATATATATATATATATATATATATATATATATATATATATACACATTCCTCATTAGTGCCTGCGTGGATTGGTCGAATAAGGAATCTATGTAAATATATCTATGATTGCACAGGCTCTCTCTGGTCTCGGTCTCGACTCAGACTCGACCCTCTCTGAACTCTGACTCAACTCGGAGCCTTCAACTCGTTGATACGACGGCAGCTGTATTGCGCTAGAATGCCCACCACACATCAGCTTATTGGTGGAGAGGAGACAGAGTGATGAAGCCAGTCAGTATATGGGGGTGATTAGGAGGCCATGATGGACAGAGGCCAGTGAGCACATTTGGCCAGGATGCCAGGGTTAAACCCTTAGAGTAAGAACCTCGGTGTGATGTCTCGTCTGAAGGATGGTACTTTTTTCGGTAGTTTCCCCATCTCTATACTGGGTCGTTATGACCCTCACAGACCACCGGATCAGCACTCCCGGCTGGCCTCACTAATACCTAGTTCACACTTCCCGATTTTAGCCCCAATTTTGACTCGCTGATGCCCACAAATGCCTGAACAAATGCCCGAAATCATAGGCAAATCGGTGCTCATGCACGTGAGTGACATTCACGCAGTGTAAACGATCAAAGACACGATCAGAGTCACCGACGCCCGTGAGATATTTGGCATGCTGAATATCTGGACCTGTCGGCGATTCAAACTCCTGCTGTGTGAAAGGAGTTCTGACCAAGGGGGTAATCTAGCGCTCGGAAAGCGTACCACCCCTAGGGGCTGCCATTGCTAACCAAGCCATCACCTGCTGTTAGCATCCCATTGACTCCCATTCATTTTTGAGTCACTTTGACAGTGAATAACTTTACATCTGAGACGTTTAAAGACTCCATTCGTCCATTGTTTATTTCTAAAGAAACACGACAATGTATAAAAGGCTCCATTACCTTGTATCTTACACTATCGCCCCGCAGAAGCTGTTTTTGTAAAATTAGGCTAATGATTGCGTCATAACCAACGCGACCCTGTCGCACAGTTGAGAAATTACCGTATAGACCTGAGGAGACGCTCGCAGGCAATCTTTTACTGTCTATGAGACAGTCGGGGGGACGTGGAGACATGTCCTGGAGACTAGTCTGATAAAGTCAAGGGGGAAGAATGGGGAGAAGCCCATAGTGAGCCAAAAGCAACGGGAGAAAATATTTAAACAACGTGATTCAGCTTTCGCTTTCCACATCTACTAGAAGACCTACAGCTGTCAGACAGGAGGCTCACGTCACATCTACGTCGTCAAGCTCAGTCTGAGCCTGCGCAGTTCGCTCAGCCATCAGGAAGTGAGTGCCCCTAGGTTGACTTCATTATTTAGCCGTTGACGTCAATGGGGTCGCTGTGTCCATTTCTTTTACTGTCTATGGTTCTGACCTGGTTCTGACTGAAAATTACATTGGCGATGACCGACAGCCAATGAAAGAGCAAGATACAGGGCCACGGGGGAGTTATAGTGCAGAATATCAGTATTTTAATAGATATATTTACAGTTCTATTAAACAGAAACAAAGCACAGACTTTTGCTTGTCTAGCCGCAGCACCAATACATTGCAAAATGATTTATTTACCTCAAACTCTCTTTGCAAAACATAATCCTTGCGCCCTCCATAAATAGTAATTTTTATTTTTCTAATTTTCGCTGCAAATTAGTGCACAGACAATTTGGATTGCAAACTTTTTGCAGTTTATAATTTTTAATAACAATTCCAGTCTTGTGTGAGAACAGTCTGATGCACGTGTAATCTCACGCTGTTTACTTTGCTTGTGTGTTTGGTTGGGAATGTTGGGAAACGTTGTTTGCGCACCGGGAAGAGAGAGTTGTTGGCGATCATTCCTCCTGTATAGTCATGCAGTGTGAAACCTCCTGTCACCGATCCATCGTGCAGTGTTAACGCAGCAGTGACTGAATGCTACACCAGATAGTCATGCAGTGTGAATAGAGGAGTGACCCGACGAGTTTGAAAATCGTGCAGTCTGGCATAACACCTTTTCCAGTAGCAACCTAGTTTTCCCAGGAGGTCCAACATTTAGGTGCTGACCAGACTCAACCCTGCTTAGCTTCAGTGGGTCTTAGGCTACAGGGTGATATGGCTGCTTGATCTCTAGTCCAGAACCCCCAAACAAGTGTGTCCTGTAGGACAGTTATGGTGTTTCTTGATAGAACAAGTGCGATCTTGACATGCTTAGGATACTATATGTCTCCTCAATCACTTGATATTGGCAAACACAGCAGCCTTGATGTCATCTTGCTGCCAATCTTCCATCGTAGCATACAGCTCCTTATAGAAAAAGAAATATGTCTTTCCCCATTGCCATCAGAAGCTCAATCAATGTATTTTACTTCTTGTAATGTTGAATCACCACAAGGAGGTCAAATCTGTGCTGTTGGAACAGCCTAGGCTGCAGCTCTTTTTATGACCCACTAAGGGAACATTCACTCTTCTTGTAGAGCTGCAATATTGAGTCACAGTCTGACTTGGCCCAGGGCACTGAATGTTTAATGCACTATTCTGTAATGAGTATATATGATTCGATCACTGTCTTTAGAACAGGCATGTCACTTGACTCACACCATGTTCACATCAACTAGTTTAATAAAGACAATCCTTTCTCCAGATGATATTTGTGTTTTCAAAGGTTCTATCTTATTATTTGTTAAAAAATAGATTAATGTTTATTAGTAGATAGAATATACAGTTTAAACAGTATAAAAATCATTATGTATATATGAGTCCACAAAATTTTAATTCTCAGACCAAATTTTTGAATGAAATATTTGATTTTTTTTTTTTTTTTTTGGATGTACTTGCACACACATGAATTACTATATGCATTACTGTATGCGGAAGGCATAAATTCATGGGATGTTGATGGTCTGAAACAATTTTAAAACTTAATTGTTTATTATAATCCCTTTATCAAAACTGACTGAATATAAATTTATGAAGGTGTATAAGAAAAGCAGTAAACACAATCACTTGTTTTTCATACAGTTGATGTCTGAGAGAATCAAAGATTTTGACACAAAACAATTATCAGCATTCACTAGATTCACTGACTAAAAGCACATATTATTACAATTTTATTTTTCAAAGTTTGTTACAAAAACCTTAACATTGGGCAGCAAAATGAGAGGCCATCCCTGCTGATATGTAACAGTCCATCCAAAGGTCTGGAAAACACATAAATAAACACACATGCAACACGCACAAACAAGCAAGAGTACTTCATATTTTAGTATAAAAAGGAGAGTGACTAGGCCTACTTAAAACTGATTTCATACACAGCAAAGCGATTAGACTTACCTGTTATTCCAACAATAAATCTGTCCCCAGTGAGTCATTAGAGAACTGAAACATGATTTCCTCCCGTAAAATACAATTTAAATCATTCTGTATGAATGAAACCTCAAATAAGATTGTAAATATGGTTGGTTGTTTTGTCTTAGCTAATGTGAATTTAGCTTGAAAGAGGATAACATTTCTGCAATTCAAAATTGTGAACATGGAAAAGAGTAGAAATCCTTAATGCATGTATTAATTACAACTTGATTTTGTATTTAATTTGTCTGAATTTTGTGAATCACAGTTTGTGCATATACACCAAGCAGCCTCCTCAAGTCTGTGTGATCCTCTTGGTGCTCCACTGCACTAATCCACCCCAGATGCTCAATGTGAGATAGCTAAGAAGGCTGTCTTCTCTCGCCATCCACTGAAAACACAAATATTCACATTGGAGTCCTCCCAAAAAAATCTCCTCAGTCTTTAAATTGTCTGTTTGTTTGCAAGTTTTTAAAGAAGTGGTCCGGTTCTGGGTGAGGCTGTCCGGGCTCCCAGTCTTTAGCTGAGATCGAGGAATTACGGTGAAGTGAGGAATCTCGGCTGAGACTGCTGTCCAAGAGCAGGTCTGGATGAGGAGGTGGAGGCAGGATCCCTGGGTCAGGCTCGCTGGTAGAGGAACAGAGGGAGTCTGTTTTCATGGGACGATAATCACGCACACATTCCTGCCTGGGCAGTGTCCGACTAGTCTCATGGACCTCTGTGCTGCCATTGGAGGTGCTTCTCCAGTCCCAGGTGTTCCCATTGCCTGAAGACAGACGGACCACTGGGTGATGAGGAGCATGAGCGTCTACCGTGACAATGCTGCTTCTGTCTTGCTCCGATGGGATGCGGTAGTACGGAGACTCTGAGCCAGTGCTGGAGGTAGCACAGGATGAGGCAGTCTCAGAGGACTTTGGTGTGGTAATGGTTACTGGACCGTGTTGCTTTGACATGGCAATGACCTGCATGACTCTTGGTTGGTTGGGTAGCCGTGGGGGCTCTGGCGTGGCAGCTGGTACCGGACCACCTTTCTCTGTCATGGACAGCCATTTAGCCCTTGTGATGGCGCTTTTAGGTGACACTGGTGGTGGTCTGGTGGCTTCCTCTGGGATATGAACCAGCTGCGGAGCACCCGTCCTCTGAGGCATCATCACCCTGCCACCACCTGCTGCTGTTGTTGCCCCCCTGTTGGCTTGCACAGTAGGATAAAGGGAGGACGGCATTCCCAGTTCCTCTGAAGCATCCTCCTCAACTCCCTCAACTCTATCAGCAGATTCTCCCTCTTCATCCTCCTCGTCCCTAAGGCTGAGACTGCGCATCTCCATTGATTTCTGCTTCCACTCGGATACCAGCTGTTTTGAACGCTGAGAGTCCATTGGCACGTGGAATGTCATGTGACGTTGAGCAGGCTCCTCCATGGCGTTGGTGTTAGCACGGGGTAGTGTGTTACTGAATGTCACCATGGTCTCCTTCCCCATCGGGCTGCGAGGAGCCAAGAGCTCTACATCTGCGCTAGCTCTCTTCAGGCTTCCCATTGAGGCTTTCTCTCGACGCACCTTACGGTTCAGACCAGCAACATGAGGTGGAGCTGATAGTTCATCGTTGCTCTCAGAAGCATGGGCCTTTTGGTACACCGAGTCATGGCCACGCTGTGTCAGTTCTCTTAGAGGATCTTTTTGTGGAGGATGGGGTTGCTTCAATGGCCTAGGGGAGGCCTCTTCATTGGACCTAAAGTTCCCCACCGCATATAGTGCCTGGAATTTGAGATACACTTGTTATTGCAAGATTAATGAGAGTCCACTAATTAATCAGACATTTTTACATCATGAAGACAAATTAATTATATTGCACATATCCCAAAATATGTGGACACCTAAACACTACACCCATATGTACTTATTGAATATTTAATTTCAGAACATTGGGCATTAGTTGTTGCTGCTATCACAGCTTTTATTGTGGGAAGGTTTCCCTAATATTTAGTGTAGGGGTAGCCAACCCAGCTACTAGACTGCTACCTTTCTGATTAATTTAGACAATCAGGGTGCTCCGGATTGCTGGAAAAAAAGGTGTGTTAGAGCTGAATTGAAAATAAAAAAGGGCCAAGACAAAAATGGCTAAATGTTTAGCGGCCTATTAGTGGTCTTAACCATTTTAAATCACAAATCACTGATCAGGAAACTAGCAAGATTTACAAAAACACTGTAGCTTAACACAGAATAGCCTCCCCCAACTTACAGACAGGTTTTTACAGAACAGTCAGGGTTGTTCTACTCAATTTGAATGGCTTCAAAAAGTTCATGAGTAATGTCTCCACATTCATTTGAGTTTAATGCGAGACCAAATATTCATCATATGGTTAAAATCTGGACTCTGACCAAAGCCTAAATTCCTTCATGCTTCACTGTGGTAGAGGATCTATTTATTATTATACACTATATTGCCAAATGTATTGGGACACCCCTCCAAATCATTGAATTCAGGTGTTCCAATCACTTCCATAGCCACAAGTGCATAAAATCAAGCACCGATGAGGTGAGAAGTCCATTTGTGAAATGTCCTCACTACTAAATATTCCACTGTCAACTGTTGGTGGTATTGTAACGAAGTGGAAGCAATTGGGAACAACATCAACTTAACAGCAACAGGCTACGTAAAAATCACAGAGCGGGGTCAGTGCATGCTGAGGCACACGGTGCGCAGAAGTCGCTAAACAAATCGAATCGACCAAATCCATATGAAACCCTATGGATTAAGAATGGGAGGACATTAAATTCATGTGCATGTAAACACAGGCATCCCAAAACTTTTGGCAATATAGTGTATTTCTCACCAGATTTGAGGAAATCTCCATTGTTCTGGAGCATCACCGTGTAATTCGTGTTTCATTGTGATTCATCACTCCACACACATACTCCTACGTATTGTTTTCAGTTTCTTTGTACCCCATTCTATGTTTGTCTGAGAAGATTTTATGGCTGTATTATGATTTTATGCATTTGTTTTTAAAGGGTGTAGCTGAAATGAAACCCATTAGAAAGAAATCCACATACTTTTGGTCATGTAGTGTAAAAACAAAACGCTTACTGTTCATCAGTTATACAGAGTTTAAAGACTTTTAAAGTTTTATGCTTCATTTTTTTGCCTATTAATTTATTCCTTTTATTTCTGTTCTATTTTAATGTAAATGATACTTTCAGAAATCGTTTCAACCCACTTTATGGAGTGGTTATGGAGATTATAACACAAAAGCATATCAGAGGAAAGAGACGAAGCAAAGAGATGACATGGAGAGAGTGAAAAGGAGCTGTGAAATTGCCCCTGATGAATCCTGGAGGATTTCTCTTCCTCTAATAGAATAGAAATCCTAAATATAGAGCTTGCAGTTGACAGATTATAAAAGAGTGAAAGAAGGAAGATAAATAAGCCTTGATATCCTCTGGTAACCTAAAATTGAAACTGTCAAAGCAAAAATTGTTCAAAGAAGCAAACTACAAAACAATTAAAGACTCACTAGATAAACTGCGATACCAGCCCCAATCACAAAGCCCACGTAGACGTCAATCGGGTGGCTTCGATACTGGGTGATTTGGGTCAGACTTGCCAGGGCTGCTGCTATGGCAAAAGCAAACACCAACATGGGCTTCAGAAGCTTGGTGCTGTCTGAGATGGTGGCATTGAAGTACATCTGAGTAGAGAAACATGAGTGTCACAACAACAGGACAACTACTCTAGTAAACCCCCCCAAAATATGAAATGACCCCTAACAACTTTCTCAAATTAAACTTTTTTTTTAACTTAAAGTTTGTTTTTTTCACATTGTGAACCCTAAAGTATATGTTATAATATTATATTTTTAATAATATTTAGAGCTAATTCAATATAAGTAAATAAGGAAAAATAGTGATACTTCAATCATGGATTTTACAAGATACTTAATTTTCCTTAAAAGGTTAAGTCCGCTAAATGAGAAGACATTTGTAATTCCACGGGGAAGCATGCAATTCCTAGTCTACTTCACTTGAGTCAAATGCCTGAGTTTTATTTAAAGGTCCCGTTCTTCGCGATTCTATCTTTCAAACTTTAGTTAGTGTGTAATGTTGCTGTTAGAGCATAAATAAAGGGGGCGTAGGGGGCGTGGTCTTGTTGCTCTCCCACGTGGAGAAGAGCGCGCATTCAGCGCTTGCATCTCCCCGTTATGGTAAGAGGCGGGACCTTTCCGGGCAAAGTGCGCTAAGCTGATGTCCAATCACAACATGGGAAGCGCTGGCCCAATCAGAACTCGTTACGTATTTCTGAAGGAGGGACTTCATAGAACAAGGAAATCATCAGGCCGTTTTTAGGACAGAGGAAATAGCGCTGTACAGATAAGCAGGGGCGTGGGACTGGGGGGATAAAGGGTACTGAGTAACCAGGGCCCGAGGCAGGGAAGTCCGTTTTCTATACATACACATACATGGTACGGGGGCCCAGCAAGATGGTTTGTACCCAGGGCCCAAAATTTGGTGCTATGCCACTGCAGATAAGTAAATTTTGTGAAAAATATAGTTGTTTTACACACGAAACATGAACTCGTTATATTGCACACTGTAAACATAATCAAAGCTTTGAAAACACGCGAAGAATGGGACCTTTAATTTTTTTTTCTTTACAACAACGATTTTTCATGCTTTTAAACTATGGTCAGCCAATTAGATTCTACAGGATAACACTAATTTCCTATTAGAATTAACTAAAATAAAGTGTAGTTACAGCAGCTTGAATGTCTCTCTTTACTGTCAAGAGACTTCATTAACAGTTGGAATCCCACATTGAGTTCAACGAGGCATAGCTAACAAAAGAAGACTAATGAGCATCTCTAGCTCTACAGCTGCAGACAGCAAGCTGACTGTGGCCTATATACTCTACACTCTATCAGAGGTCACTCAGCAGTTGACACGGTTCTACGCTGCTTAATGCTGATGCGGGATCCTTCTAATAACAGCTCACCAAGCAATTGTCATTTCCCCATTTTGGTTAACTATAGACCTGATTTAGTCTGGTTATGACTATCACACTTTTATCCAAAATATCCACTTTTTTAATTGGTTACATGTCGCAAATAACTTGCGAGATGTATGATATTCTAACTTGCGAGATGTATGATATTCCTTAATGAATGCAAAGTCAGCAGTGATTACAAGGTGTTTGGTTTAATTTATTTGACATGTAATATGCATGGCCTGTGTGAAGCCACAAATGACGACTAGTCTATTCTTAGACGTCTATTAAATTTTCACTGACAGCCTAAATTTTGCCTAGTTTTATCCTTGATGCCAGGGCTGCATTTGTAAGGCCATTAGACGTCTTTTAAACGGAAAATTGTTTGCTGGGAGTGCTATCTCAATAATCACAGTGGCACAATTTTCCAAATGACAAGTATTTTGCATCAGATCCTTTTTAAATCAAAGTTCCCTGAGAGAAATAAAGAGAAATGCTTACGGAGATATAGACAGCTGCAAACCCAGACAGAGTGGCGTGCTGGGAGGGGAAAGTTTTCCTGATAACACGAGAGAGAGAAAAAGGAGGGGAAAAATACAGCGATTTCAGTAACATGAATAAAAAAAATAATTTAAAAAAAAAAATAGCACAGCCAAGAGTTTTAGCATGTGAGGAAGAAATGTAAATGAGCTAAGGAAGAGATGCAGGAGGAATGTATCACACTTCAGTGAGCAAAACACAGTGTCATTTCTGTTCCCTATCTTCCTTGTTCTATGTGGCGCCTGACATTCGTAATCCTTTTTGGAAAACATTGCATTGGGGATTGAAACTGAAACCTTGAAATAAACATAAAGAATATCTATGTTTCATCCTGTTTAGTATTCACATTCGATGCGGAACACTAGGGAATTGCGCATGTGGATAGTGCTGTTTATATGCAATGCGTTTTTTTAGCAGGTATATGCAAATATGCAAATCAGGTAATAGCCTAAATGCAATGGTGTTGTTTTTGCATTCACCTTGCTGACAGGATGGCATACTGGTCCCGGCCTGAGCAGATGTCCTGGGTAATGTAGGGGTTTTTATCGCAGGCCACTCCCGGCAGCGTGTAGTTAGGTTTGCACACAGTTAGGAAGAAGGGAGCATGATAGCCAGTGGCCAGCTGGATAACGTCAGTCACCAATGCCGTGGCGCACAGCCCAAACACATGAACACCTGTGAGGGGAAGAGAAACTGTCAGTGTGGAACAGAGCCAGACTTGTTTTTGTTTGTCTGTGTGAGTCTTACATGGCCAACACTCGACCATATGCTTCTTCCAAAATAGACAAACCTGTAAAAATGTCTGACTGCTTTCGGGTGTATGAATAATGAATGTCAGAACAGAAGTCAGAGGAGGTCCCAAGTCCCAAGTATTAAAACTAAGAATAAGAAATTTAGTGGACCGTCAAATTGCTCTCCTCAAGTTCTCCTTTAAAGCTGTTTGTGTGTACAAGTACCATTCTAATGTGTATTATTTAATTTTAACTGTACCCTTAATCTTCTTATTCCAAATGTTGAGTATATTTGACAAATTTGTGTGAGATTTTCTTGGTTTATGGCAGTTGTTGTCAGCTCAACTTCAAGATGTTTCTACAACAATAGAACATATTTATTTGGTCATTTGTGACTTGATTTGCAGGCCAGCTTAGATATAAAATCAGAAATGCAGATGGACAGAGAAATACCTGACTCATAGTCAAAACAGGGCCATAACCACCAATTAATATATAAATAAAAATACCCCATTTTTGAATACATGGTTATGGACAAAATATTTCTAATTTAAATTACTTTATCAAAGTTTGGGAGGAGCACGTTCAGGAAGCCGGTGGATATAGCCGTCCCTCACCCTTTCCAGCTCGGAGCCCTTGGTGGACAGCACACCAAATAAGCATAATTTACTATTATATATAATGATATTATATATTAATTGATTATATATATATATATATATATATATATATATATATATATATATATATATATATATATATATATATATATATATATATATATATATATATGATTTCATGTACGTGTGAACTTGTGAAGCACATGCTGTTCGTTTGAACTATCATTATTCATCAAAGAATCCTGAAAAAAATATTATGCTAAATAATTGCATTCGTTACATATTGAATATGCAGCAAATTAACATTTTTCATAACTAAACATTGTTTAATTGTAGTTTCCCATTACAAGACTGAGGTTTCTTTTAACATACCCACAAAACGCACTGTTCTGCGTAAGAAGGAGTTGAAGTTGCAGCCTCCTGCATTGATACTCCCTTCTGAACCAGACCGAACCTTCAGTTTGGACTGCATACAGTACATCAAGGCTTCACCCAGCATGATCTAAGCCAAAAATGCACAGAAGAATGAGAGCTGCCTGAAGCAACATTAGAAATGCAATCTGTCAAGTGTTTAATTATGCTTTACACAAGATGCTAAAACTCAGTCCTTGATCATGCAATTCACTGGCCATGCTGTTACTGTCCACATTGCATCAATGAATAGAGTAAGCTGTTACTGTCCACATTGCATCAATGAATAGAGTAACAGGATTTTGTACCATTTTCACAGTAGCTACACTGAGATAAATAGGTTAGGCCGTTTATGAATAGAGTATGAACACTCACAGACGCTGCAGGGCCAGCAAAGGCCAGGCTGAGCAGCATGAGCAGAGGGATGAGCTCGTCTCCCGTTTCCACATAGGGCATGCTCAGTGTGCGGTCATGGCAACGGAACCCAACTTTGGCTGGCTGTAATATGTCTGTCAGCTCCAAGAAGTAAAGAGAGATCATGGAGGATGCCACTATTGGCAGCTGAGAGGGATAGAGAAAGAATAGGTGGGTTATGGGAAAGGTGGCACAGGAGAGGATTATGGAGGGAGGAATCAGTCAAAATTTACTGCATGGACAAATTCATGAATCATTCATGCAGTAATACCAACAGTATTAGGCAATAGGCATACAGTGGCCTCGAAAACATTTAAACACTTAAAAATTTATGAATTTCTTGAAATATTAAACCACGTTATTTATCTGCTTTGCATATTTTCTAAAAAATTAAGCCTTGTTTCACAGACAGGGCTTAGATTAAGCCAGGATTAGGCCTTAGTTGAATTAGGACATTTAGATAGCTTTTATAAATGTGCCTTAGAAAAAACAAAACATTACTGGTGTGCATCTTGAGCCAAAACAATGGCGTATTTAAAGATAAGATTAAAGCTTTCAGTTAAAACAGATCAAACATGCAGTTTAGTCTGAGATTAGACCTTAAACCTTGACTGTGAAACCGGTAGATATTTTTCATACAAAAGGATAGTTCACCCATAAATGTAAATTCTGTCATCATTTAGTCAAGTTGTTCCAAACCTGTAAAAAAAAAATCTTGATCAGCCTAACACAAAGGAAGAATGTTTGTGAGGCACCATTGACACTTCAATAGTATTTTTTTTAAATATATACATGAAAGTCAATGATGCCCCAAACTGTGGTTACCCATATTTTTTTCTAAATATCTTCTTTTGTGTTCAGCAGACGAAAGAAACGCATACAGGTTTGGAACAACTTAAAGCAGCACTAGGTAACTTTTCAACCTTCATAATATATTTTTTAAGACTCTTGTGATGATAAATCGACTTACAATAGGTTGAATGACACGTCTGCCATAGCTTGATGGGGTCTGTATCGGTTTTAATCGTACTTTTAAACTTCGGGTTTCGGGTAGTAACCCGAGAACAAAAAGAACTACAAAATTCGACTGCTTTACGGCATATACGTCACTTCCACCAACACCCACACTTCCTTAAATTCGGATGTGCGAGCCCAACTTTGTTCGTCGGATAATATAGTCATGTCCGAAGCAGCAGAGACAAATAAGAAAGAAAAGATTTTGTTGGAGGAAAGCAATAAGAGGAAACGAAAAAATGATAGTATTAAAGCCAGCACGAGGAGCAACATGTGACCAGCGTTTGCTCGTCGGCTTGAGCTGAAGGAGGCGTGCCCGACCGATGCTGTCATGCTTGTTACGGTGATTACCTACCACTCAAACATTGAACTGAAGTATCATATAGATTCTGTAAAACGGTAACCAATAGACTACTAAAATGACACTGGCTTGTAAACGTGAGCATGGTGATTATTTGGCGTTTGAAAAAAAATAAAACCCATGAAATTATATTCATATGACATGCTGAAACATAACTTATGCCACTGACTGTAACGTTACCTGGGATGAAGACATTTCACACGCGCCGCCAGAAGAACACCTGCATGTGAACTCTTGGAGTGTTCTGGCTAACTGTTAGTGCTGCACTGACCCACGGCGCCACTTTTATGAAGTTATTTGGCCAGCACCGCACCACTGTATATATTTTTACAACCCGCCCCGCACCCGCGACCATTAAATAGACATACGGGGTCCGCGGGTTATGAGACGAGCCACGCATCACTAGTTCAGGGCTATCAGGGTTGTCATGTCAACAAATGCACGCGCGATGGCATCCCCTGTTGTAGGATGACAGATCTTACGACAGTAGTTGAGGACATTATTTTTTCCAAACTGTAGGGGGACCCCGAGAGCAAAAGTAGCCAAGTGCTGCTTTAAGGGTGAGTAAATGATGGCAGAATTTTAGTTTTTTGATGAACTGTCCCTTTAAGCTAAAAGCATTTGAACACTTGTGGACTGTCAAAATCTGTGTTTTTCTGTTTTGTTTTTAAAGGCTCTTAGGCCTAGTCCATACATACATCTGTAAAAAATAAAAAAAATAAAAACATGCTTCCACATGAAAACGCAAAAACAAACAGGTGGCAATATTACCCTAACCGTAACCCATCTTGGCCAATCAGAATCCAGGAAAAAATTAATGGCCGGTTCCGGTTCCGGTTCTGACGTAACAAGCCAAAATCCACCCGTGAAAATACTGTGTTCATGTTTACGCTTGTTGCTATGGTTATTCATTGTTCATTAATAACACACACCTGTTCCCTATTACTCTCTGTGTATATGATGTCCTCAGTTCTGTCAGTTCATTGTCTGGTGCTGTTTGTGTTTCATGAACACCGTTATGTTGCGTTTGCATGTTGGATTCTTTTGTTTTGTTTAATAAAGTTCACACTGCATTCTTAGATCTGCATCAGCAGACTGCATCGTGACAGACTGCCAAATAATGATGTTTACAGTAATGCAATGAACATTATGTGGGACAGAAACTGACTTTATACAACACTAAAACTTAACTTGGGGCCAGTCTTTTAAATTAATTGCAAAAGAGTGATGTTAGTTCTGAGAAAAGCTCTGGCTCTTGTTTGCAGATGCCACTTGGTTAGATTTTTGTTTAAATCAACTGTAATGACAAATAAATCAACCAAGACAAATAATAAGTCTAGCAGTAACTAGTTACATTTTCCATTCATGTTTCACAATTGTTTTTCTTAGATGTTTACATCAATACTATATCCTTAAAAAAGGAATAAAGCAGTTTAAGCCCAAATAATCCTGTTAAAATCTCTTGGTTAAAGATGTATTTGACATTGCCTTCATTTAGCATGGTAAGAAGCTGAGTTTTTGTCCAGCTTATGACTCACTATACGTAAAATAATTGGCATCTATGGTTTTAAAAATCAACTTCACATTTATAAGTGATTCCATGTCATTCATTGCACAGCTAAGATGCACATGCTCATAAGTTTAATCAAATCATCATATTGTAACTCAAAGTGACGTGTAAATAGCATTCTATGCATATGACTCTCCTCACAGGATAAGGCAGTGGTGCGTAACGTCATGCGATTTTTTTTTTTCCCGGCAGCTTAAGGGCAGGATGAAGAAGGCTTGTAGAGATTGTTAAAGCTTCACCACAGCAACTAAAATACGTCTCATACCTCCACAAAATAGAAACATGGCAGTAAGGTCATGCTGTCTTTGGGAGGCTTCTTCTTGGGCTTGTCTTTTGGAGACATCATTTTGGGGGTTGGCCGAGTAAAATCTAAAAGTGAAAAGAGTGGAGACAGAATAAGATCAAACACATGACATTTAGATACACATTGCTGAAAGATAAGTACGTCTTTGCCTATGCTTGTGGTATTAAATAGCCGGCAACTTTTATTTGGCTCAACATAAAATGGTCTTGGAATAGTTAAGTGTTTAAATCCGTCTGGTAAATGAATCACTGGGCATGTTTGCAAGTTGTCTTGCTAAGCATGCAAATATGATGCGAATGGGTAGACACATTCAGAGAGTGTAAATTTATTTTCATTTGATTGGCCTCAAGAAAAAAAACATTACATGGAAGAAAAACGGAATAATTTTTGTGGGATATAGGATTTTTTTTTTTCCAGAGAGGATACTAATCAATTAGGAAGCAAACCATGCCGTGATATAAGGCTCATCAAGCATTTCCTCATGCGTGTAATAAAATCCACTGGTTTTTGCGGCAAAAAAAAAAAAGTCTTGGAGAGTACTTTGTGTTTCGCAGTACTGCAAAACATAATTTAACTGTCCTAGATCTTATGAAATTCAAAGGTACTTTTAAGGGGTTCAAACCCAGACACATTACTGCAGCGCAACATTAACGGTTTTGGATGATATTACAGCATTGTGGTGGGATTTGATGAGGTAGACTGCATAGCCAATCGATATCAGGATTTAATACTACTGGCTAGTGTTAGATTAAAACAGCGATATTAGCACTGTAAATGCTCAGTTCTGCATACACCCACACAGCTGATTAGTGACTTAGTTAGGCTTCCCTTATTGAAGTTGCCTTGTGGTATTCACTATTGACATAGCATGCAAAAGCCTGAATAGCCTCATCTCTCTTCAGGCGGACAGCTAATGAAAGTTGGGTGACACATGGTGACCATATCGGCTTCCACGCCTCTTACTGCACAAACAAAGAAGGCTCTTTTCAGGGGAGAGGGGACTATTTATCCTGCACAACTTTGTTTGTCTCTGAGGAGAGAGGGGGATAAGGAGAAGGCCGAGAATGAACAGACTCAAGTCTGTGCTGTCAAGGAGTCTATTGGCTTGCAAATAAAAAGAGCATAGCAATAAAGCAGCAATCAAGTTGGTCTGTGAGCCTCTTCAGCAATATGTCTGAGCTGGTGGGAAGTTGGTACTGAATAAATACGTGCTAAACGTAGAGAAAGTGAATGATCATTTAAATCATTTTTTTTGATTGCTTTACTCAACACAAAGATGTTTGAAAAGAACCTGAGCAAGAGTCTGCGCCCATGCCCAAGATCTAAGATAACCTAAAATGTCTGCAGTGAAAGAAGGGACTTCAGAGCGGCAGTGGCTCAGTGGTTCATGTAGGTTGTCTACAAACCGAAAGGTTGGTGGTTCAATCCCCGGTTCCACCTGACCAAGTGTCGAAGTGTCCATGAGCAAGACACCTAACCCCAGCTGCTCCCGACGAGCTGGATGGCGCCTTACATGGCTGACATCGCCGTCGGTGTATGAATGGGTGAATGTGAGGCAAAAATGTAAAGCGCTTTGGATAAAAGCGCTATATAAATGCAGTCCATTTAGTCCATTTACCAGAGGGTTGCTCAAAGCCTAATGTTAGCAAAATCATACTTTGAACAAACTAATTTGCTAATTAGCACCATAATATTCGTTTTGGTGTGGATTCGACTATTGTCAATTAGAATGATTATTAAAAATGTAGGCATAGTCCCTGGTGAGAATGGGCCAGTATGTGACGAACCTGTGACAGGCTACAAGTAGGTTTTTATGGCTACTTCCTCTGGCGTAGGCAAACTCCTGTAGCCTATAGAAATCTAGACGCACCCTACCGGCAGCAAATATAATTTGCAACCAGGGCATCTAGAACTCTCTGTTGTCTTGCGAGCTGGAAAACCCAAACTCTAGTCAGGCCAATCACATCGGGAGTCGGTGAGTCAACACAATGACGGCAGGGTTGTGACACTTCCGCAAGCACTTGAAAACTAAGGGTGCTTTCACACCTGACTCATTTAGTTCGGCTGAATCGTACTAGAGTTAATTTCCCTCTTTGGTACGGTTCGTTTGGTCGGATGTGAAAGCAGCAATCACACTCGTTTGCGCACCAAAAGCGGACCAGACAAGCGTACCAAGAACTCCTTGAAGAGGTGATCTCAGTACGCTTTCAAACGAACCCTGGAGCGGTTTGTTTGTGGTGACAACGTGATCCGACCTCGAACAGAACCAACTGCAAAAGTACTAATCATTTTTGGACTAAACCAGCTTCCGTAGTCAGCTGTGCTGGCATTATGTGCATGACATTACCTGATAGATCGTTGGCAATATTTTTGGAAAATGAGCATGTCAGAGCTGAGGATAATTAATGCACGCCTCCGCTTGAAGTGACGAGCGATGCAAACGGCGAGCGTGCAATGTATTAGAACATTGTTTTCAAGCCGCATCCGCTCTTCATTATAGACATCTACAATGTAGTAGATTATGGCCAGGAACAAAACCAGCCTGCACAGTCGTTTCTCCATAGTGTTGTGTAGTTTGCTGGCTTTTCATCTTCTGTTGGAATTTTCCCACACGTAAATTCTGACCAATCAAAAAGCAGTTTAGGAAATACGCAAAGGCCAATGAGTCATGTGGATGTTGTCATGTGCCTGCAATTTGGTTCGTTTCAACTGGTTCGGACCAAAGCAATCAGTGTGGTGTGAAAAAGGAACCAAAAAAGCCTGAAAATGCAACAATCTATAATTGTTTGCCCTTGGTTCAGACCAAATGATCCGAACTAGAGATGTGAAAGCACCCTAAGAAACTGGCGAACAGCAGTCTTTAGAAACGGCTCTGGAAGACTTGGAGTAAAGCTTTTCTTTGAGAAAAGAACAAAGAACGACACTGAAGTCATTTTTAAGAAAGGAAGATGTGTTTGGAGTTTTGCCGACCGGATACAGCGAAAACTAGCTCCACTTCACCTCCTTCGTTGCTCTGGTTGGTTGAAGCGCTATCCTATGGTGTGCAGAGGGAGTTTGAAAGACAACCGTTTATCCCGAACCTCAGATTTTACATTTATGTGACTTTTTGGTCACTGAAACATTTATAAAGGATTTTATAATTGGAGAAGTAAAAAAACTTCACTAACAGAAATTTGTTCCAATATCTTATTAAAAACATGTTCAATTTTAATAATTCAGTGCTTGGCAAACACATTACATACTTTATTATATATATATATATATATATATATATATATATATATATATATATATATATATATATATATATATATATATTATATTATATTATATTTTTAAATAAATATATAAAGATTATTTTTACTTTTAACAAAACATTTATTTACATTGAAAATATAGGGACACTGGACACTAAATGTAGGCTTACCTGCAATTAGAATCACCCAAATGCTCATTAAATGTAGGTTACACTTATTAATAAAAATTATCATTTTTTTCAAAAATGTCCATCTTTTTGTTTTGTTTTGACCCCTGTGTGGTTGTGTGTGTGGGTGGGGGGGCGGGGTGAGGTTAGCTTCTGGCCGAACACACCCGCCCCCCACAATTCCCACCCTTGAATGTCTGATCTACTGTACCAGCTGCGCTGTCCACTACATGGTACTGAAACTGATCCGACCGAGCAGTGCTCTGACACATGGCGACCGGAGGTGTAGATGAAGGGAATCATCAGTGCTGAAGGATCATAAGCGATTTCACGGGACAATCTTCTATTTGTCTTTTAGCACATAATAGCTGGCGCATCGTGTGTGAAACCCATTTAACGTAAATTATAGGTAGATTTTCCTTCATTATTATTATTATTATTTAACAATTTATTCAATTTTCGTTGATTTGGCATTTCAAAATGTCCTCGTGGTCAGTTACCATCTCACATAGGCTACACATATCTCCTTTCCTGAAATGGTGTCATTAATTATTCTGGATGTTGTATAGAAACACACAACGTAATGCTTAGGAACTTTTTATATTTAATGTGCATTTAAAAAAACCCACACACATACAAACAAGACCCGAAATCTCCATTCTATATGTCAGCTTTCAGCATGTCTGCCTTTAAGAGCTCCCGGGAACAGGCTCGGTCACCATCCGACAGACACTGATATCTCACCTCTTTCTCGCTGATGTTGGAAATTCATCGACTCCCTCCGACCCCTTCGCCGTCGCTTCGTTCTTCTGTGGTGCTCCAGCTTTCCTTGGTGCGACTTAATCCATTTCACGCTTGTACAATATATCTTTGTGTTCACTTCCCCCCGTCCGCTGAAGGTAAGTGATCGGATAAAAGTATGAATGGGACTGGACACTCCACTTGTATTTCCTCAACGTCGCAAAGTCCCAGAAGTATATGCGAGTAATTTCCTCGGAATTGGGCCACTTTCTCATGGAGATCTCTAATACAGAGCTCTCGGATGAGCGGATAGTAATCGAAACAGGAATGCAGTGACTGTGTAGGGCACCGTGAACACAAAAGGCTGAGAAGGGGGTTTCTTGAGGGAGGGGACAGAAACGAGGGAGGAGGCGGTTCACTTTTTAATACAAACGCACGGAGAGCATCTTAGCCCCCGTTTATTTCCAGTCATCAACCCGTAATGTGCAAGAAATGAGATAAAGACGAGAGTTCTGTTCACGACCGCAAGGGTTAAGTCGCGCGCTCCTCTCTTTGTGCATGTGCATCGACTGCTCCATCATGCTGGACGTTATCTGTACTTTTAGATAGGCTACAGAGATGATCTTCTCGGAGAGAATGTCTTATGTGGACCCACGTTAGACAAGTAATGAAGCTTAGGGTCTTTGTTTATTTTTACGGGGTGGGGCTGCATTTAGACCATGCGCTCCTTTGTGTCTAGGTATGTTTCCGTCACAAGCGGACAGCAGCACATGGCGCCGCACGCCTCCAGTGAGAACATGTCAGCGCGTCATCGCAGGCGCACGCTCGCTCCTCGCTGCTTCTCGCTTGAGTGAATCTCGCATTTTCCTCGAACCACAGGCGAGGCGACCATGAGTGTTTCTGGTAGCCTATTTGGTTATTTTTTGTTCTCTGTGGCATTTTTGTTCATTTGTAACATTATAAACCCATTCTTTGTCTTTATTTGAATGATGGAACATATAGAATTGAAGTAGCCTATGACAGAGCATAGGCTACTCATCTCTCCATCTTATAAAAATAGGTTAACGTAAGAGCTGAATTATATATTCAATGAATATGTAAATAAAATGAATAAACCAAATAGCAAGTGTTCTGATAGAGCTTTCAATCGCTGCTTGGCTGTAGTAAAGCCACACAATTAGATCCGTTGTTGTGTAGTGAATAAAATATGAATCAATGACAAATAAGGATGTTTGAGATGATAAACTGGTTTCAAAAACATAATTTGAAATACATGAATAATAAATAACCTTTGTTAATGTTTCATACATTTCTTGGGGAAATGATTTGGTGACTATAGCTATAATCGTAATAATTATTGTCAAAAACGATTTCCAACATGCTCAAGGGTAACAATATTACAAATATCATTTCATGATGATTCATGAATATCAAGCAATTTGCTTATTTGACCTGAACAAAACATGCCTAAAGGGGCCTTCTCTTTTAAAATTTTCTTGTTCCGTGACACCACACTGACCTACAAAAACACTAAAAATGTAAATACTGTAGCCTAATATTTTAGTTGTTTTAAAGAAATAATTAATATTTCACTATATAAGTTAATTTTAAAGAAATAACAATAACAGTATCTTTTATGGAAAATGTATCTTATGGTCCCTAATGTGACCTTTACCTTATGTCTGGACGGACACACGGACACACGGACACACGGACACACGGACACACACACACACACACACACACACACACACACACACACACACACACACACACACACACACACACACACACACACACACACACACACACGTTTGTTTCACTATATTAGTGAGGACATTACATAGACTTCCATTGATTTTATATCTGATTAATGATACTTTCTATCCCCTAACCCAAGCCCTATCCTATACCCATCACAGAAACGTGCAAAACAACAGATATAAATAAAAACTTGTTTTGGCCGATTTATAAGCCTTTTTAACTAGTGAGGACCAGTCAAATGTCCTCACTAGTGAGTCATTTTCATATTTCACTATATAAGTGAGGACATTTGTGTCCTCACAAGTATTGGCCAACAAGCAACACACACACACGTCTGGTTCGCTATCTTTGTGGACTAGTTTTTATACTGTAAAACTGTGTATGTCCCCTTACACTAAACCTACCCATCACACAAAACTTTATGTATTTTTATATTTTCAAAAAAACTCATCCTGTATGATTTATAAGCTTGTTTCATCATAGGGAATTCATTTGAGGTCCCCACAGTAACACGAGGCTCCATGAGTAAGGTTGAAGTCCCCACCACCGGGAAAGAAAAACATGAACACACACACACACACACACACACACACACACACACACACACACACACACACACACACACACACACACACACACACACACACACACACACACACACACAGTTTCACTATCTTTGTGGGGACTCTCCATATAGGCATAATAATACAATACTGTACAAAATGTATATTCTATCCCCTTGAGCTAACCCTTCCCATCACAGAAAACATTCTTCATCTTTGTATTTTCAAATAAATAAATGTAAAAAAACAAACAAACATATTTTTCATAATTCAGTCAGATTTATAAGCCGTTTTTCTAAAAAAGGATTTCTGATATTGCCATCATTGAGGGGACATTTTGTCCTCATAATGTAGGGTTTACCAGGACACACACACACACACACACACACACACACACACACACACACACACACACACACACACACACACACACACACACACACACATTTATTTTTGAAATTAAAATGTATCTAATCTATTTTTGAATAACTTAAATCCAATGTTATCTGACAAGAAGCAGGACACTAAATATAAATGCAAAGCTTTCCTGCAAAATCTCAGCACACATTTCTCCATACCAGAGAGAACTGAATCAAGGGGCAAAAACATTTCCCACCCTCTCCCACAGTAAAAGAATAGGGGGGTCTCCTCTCAGCATTGCGCTTACCGTTGGTTTCCCAGGAGACTGCATGAGGCCTCTTGGGCAGCCCTCCTATACCTCAGGATTGGGCCCAGCTGCAGGGAGTTAATAAAATCATCAGTCAGCCATTCAGCCTCACTCTTCGTGTCCTCTCTGGCCAATTAGTCGCACACACTATGTGGCTTGACTGCCTTCACAACATGTTTCACGCTCTCAACAATTTCATACACACTCACTGCCGACTCAAAATGGAGAATGAGTTACTACTAGACCTTGCTAGCTTTTCCAAGTCACAGTATTCAAGTGTAAGAGTATTAATAGATATGTGTGTATTAATCACAAATGAATGCTTTTGGGATCAGTTTGTATTAAGACAACTGACTGAATTATTGTGTCCAAATATGCTCCTCTGGTCCTCGCAGGTTCATAGTCATTATGGACTCGCGTTGCATGATTGTATCATGATTGATTTTTGCCAGCTCTCACTTCAGAACACGTCTCATATGGCCAAGTACTTAAAAGAAATAAGAACTGCTGTTTAAATGTGTGGTGAGGGACCAGCTCATTCATCAAGGTATATGTCCACTGACATTCCCATTTCTTTCCATGAGTATACGGCTCCCTGGCCGTGCATTGTAAAAATGATTTTTCCAAGTTGAAACTAAAGCAAAAATTACTGAAGTGTGTTCTCAGTTTCTACTTCAAAATGTCATGTTTAATTCAGGGTGTTATTTGCCGTTTCTTTGTAATTTCTAAGTGGAAATTGTTTCTAGATCGCACGTTTCCGGTTTTGGAGAATGGATGACAACATAGTGACACCACTGCTGATAAGATTATGGAGAGATTTGAGTTGAGGAAGACAGACTAAAAAGGAAGGAAAAGAGACCTATTGCATCTCATGCACAAGTCTCTGGAATGGAAGATATAGTACCATTTTATCAATTACCAGGAGGTAACAGAGAAGTTTTCTTCTGAATCTTCATTCCTGTGATTGGTCTGGGAAATACTAAAAACAAGAAAGGAATGGTTTCATTCACAAGCTCCTGGGTTTTGTCACAGTACTGCAAAACAGCACTGAAGACCCCTTGTGGCACAAGCTTGCCATCACAGCTGCTCGTCTCACGCGGAATCCTTCCTTTTGATGAATGCAGAAGTGATGCAATTACGTTTAAATGGTTTTCTGGAGGCAACAATTCAGTCAATGTGATTGAGAAACCAAAACAAACATTCCATAATGTTTTCGTACTAACAGCAGAGAAGATAAGTTGTAAAACTGAAAACCAAATGCAACATGCTGCATCCATTATCATAATTTGCAACATTATAATAATTTAATATTTTCCCCCAGAGATGCTCTGCTATTGTTATTGAAAGTCAAACAAATGTTTTAAATAGATAAGATGAGCGTGCAACATTATTTTAGAATCAAAAAAATTATAAAGTGAACTACAGAAATAAGCTGGAAATAGGAACATTATGTGATGTTAAATTTCTATGCCACAATGTGAAATTTATTATAGAATGCTACTATAATTTGTTAGACGCACCCTAGCGGCAGCAAATCTAGGCTGCGTCCGAAACCTATAAAAGGCTGCCTTCGGAGGACACATTTGAAGCCACGTCTGAATCTAATGTTTGCTTCACTTCCTGTCTTCTGAGATACCTTCATCTGATCAATTTTTGAAGGCAGCATACATGTGTCCTTCGCTGCCTTTGATATCCCACAATCCTGTGCTTTCCATTCAGTGACATTTGAGCTGGGGAAAAAAGATGGCATCCAGAATTTGCGTTTGCTGGTCAGTTTGTGTGTAAATGTACGTTTTTTACCAACACATTACACTTCTGATGTCATTTCTAGCGAGAAATCACTACTGTAGTAATTCAATATTTGTTTAGTTCTCACCAAAGCTCTCTCATTTAGCTGTAGCTCATTAAACTGTTACACTGCCTTAGAACTCTGTCAGAAATTAGTTTTATGAGGTGCCTTCATGCACAAAATGCTGCCTGCAGAGTTATTGTCTGATGAGGCAGCGAGGCAACGAGTCAGCTGCCTAGGTTTTCGGCAACCCGATCACACATACATGCGTATAAATAGTACGAGTGTGCAATGTCGTGGAATGTATACGCCAAAACTCATTTTGGCGTGCATATGATACGCTGTTTTTCGCGTGTATATGATACGCTCTTTATGCCGTATATATGACACGCGCTTGGGTAGGTTTAGGGTAGTGGGGCGTATATATGACACGTGCTTGGGTAGGTTTAGGGTGGTGGGGTGGGGGGGTTCGCATGTATAATACGCCATAAAATGCGTATCATATGCACGCGAAAAACAGCGTGCCATAGACACGCCAAAATTAGTTTTGGCGTATACATTCCACGACATTGCACACTCGTACTATTTATACGCATTTTTGTGAGAATACCCTGGTTTTCGGACGCAGCTCTAATCTGCCGCGAGTGTCGTCTAGCAACTCTCAATACAGTTCTGAGCTGTAAAAACCAAACTCTGGTCAGGCCAATCACATCGTGTATAGAAATAGTGGGTGGGGCTTAAAAGTGCACTATGTAGTATTTTTGCAGTAAAATATCCAAAAACCACTAGGCAAATTTTGTTCAGTTGAGTACTTACAATATCCCAAATGTTTCCAACTATTTGTAAATTGTGAGAAAATTGCTATTTTAACCAAGGACCCGGGACGTGTCAGCATAGCGTTTGAATCTGCGTTACCCTCAGTTTTATTTGACAGAAGCACTTTTCTCTTAGCAGTGTGAACATGTCACAGCAGTGCCGAGCGAACGCACATAACATCACAACATAATTTTAAACACACTTAAATCTATCTAATATGATAAACAGAGCTGCTTTACCTTATTATCATGACTGGAAACGCGGAAGTGTGGGCGCCCAGTGACTGTGTCCCATCCCGTCATAATAAAAGTCCCGGTGCTCGCGAGCTGTGTGTTTGTTTACCAATCGCTCCAGCGGCCGTGCTCAGCTCCACAACACTCGGTCCTGCTCTGCTTTACACTACAGTAACGTTAAATACCGCATGCATGAACGTGATTTCTGCCTGAGTCCTATTTTCCACCGGCTGTGAGGTGAAGACCACATGTCCCAAGATGCTGTGCTCAAACTTGGTGTCATCAAACTACGCCTTTGTTTAGAATAGGCGCCCTCCAGTGGACGGAAAGTTGCATAGTGCACCTTTAACATAATGACGGCCGAGTTGCGCTTGCGTGCTTCTAGTAAATACAGAAGCTCTCGAACGGAGGTCTGTCGAATCAGCTTTGACCTCGACTCTGGAAGACATGGAGTTAAGCTTTTTGCTGAGAAAAGAACAAAGATCGGCACTGAAGTCATTCTTAAAAAGGGAAGATGGGTTCAGAGTTTTGCCAACCGAATACGGCCAAAGTTTAATCTGTCAACTAGCTCTGCTTCACGTTGCTCTGGTTGATTGAAGCACTATCCAATTGCGTGCAGAGGGAGTTGAAAGACAACCGTTTATCCGCCCCTCGGATTGAGCCCTGTCAATGGTGAGTTTCTAGCCTGACGTGGTCATACTCAATTCTAGTCAGAATATGAATCTGAAAGTGCTCCATTGGGCTGTGATTATGGGGCGTGTTTCAACTGAACCAAGAAAGACATCAATTGGATAGACCTACAACCAATCAGAGCAACGAAGCGACACATTGTCAAATGTCAACTGCACTGTGTTGCCAAGTCCGCGTTTTTTCCGTGGGTTGTTTTCTATGTCCGCGAGTTGAAGAGACTATTATGTGATATATTGACCCATGAGTGCAAATTTTAGCAGCCAACCTTGCCAAAATAACATACATTTTACCCCCCCCCCCCCCAAATATACTGATCAGTTATAAATAATCATGTTGAAAACAGGCTCATAAAAATGTCAGGAAAACTGCATGTCATTATCCATGGATCACTGAATCTGTGGTAAGTTGTAAGGTCCACTATATCGAGCCCAAACTTTATTTAAAATGATAATCGTTTGCTTGCCTCGCGTTTTCCTCTATTAACTGCGGTCACACAGCAGCTCTTCTGCCACTCAGCCCCGGCTGAGGGGGCGTGTTCTGGCGGGAAAGTGACGTCGATGCATTCCCTCTATTGTTTAGGTAGTTGCTGGGTTTTGTTGTTAAAACTTGGCAACCCTGTCTGCACGTGCGCTGAAATCAGGCTGGAAAACACAATCTTTGCCGGTGTTGTAAAAATTTTTAAAAAATTTAATGATACACAGACTACTTACCCAACAGAAATTGTGAAGGTGAATGCATATACAAACAATCTCTCTGTTTAGGATTCAAACAAATATAATCCAAGCCCCTTTGATGACGTGCATGATTACGTTACTGTTGATCATCTGTCCATCATCGTCTAAAGCCCGCCCTGATGATTTCATTGGTCTAAACAGTTTCTGTTCAGGGATAATTACTCCTCTATGGAGCGAGGCCAGACCGAACTGCCAGACCTAAAAATTTGTGGGCGGGGCTAAGTTCGGCTGGCATCCAGGCTAGTGAGTTTCCAGACCAAACATCTTGATGTGGGTCTGGCTTGTCAGGCTAATAATTTGTGTATTTACAATGAACTTTTTAAAAATGTCTTTAATGAATAAAGAATATTTAATGTCCTCTATAATAGGTTCACATCAAAAGCTCTACTCTCTTCTTTTATGGTTATTGAATAGACACCGTGAAATAGTAGTTTTTAAAATAATTTTAAAACTAAATGCAGCTGCTAGTCACATGCAGAAGCTTTCAAAGCATTCTTTTGTGTGACCTTTATGTATCTTTTGTGTGACGTTGGATCACTGAGCTATAGCTGAGAAGATGACAAGCTCTGTCTCCGCTAGGTTGAGTTGAAGTTGGTGTTCTTTCACTCTGCCAGGTAAGCAGAGATCCGTGCATTGTGGGGTTGTCCAGCTAGAACGACACAAAGAGCTGCATGTCATCTGTAGCAGTAGAAGAAAAACCCCTGTCTACTTAGTCTACTTTAAACAGTGTTTGTAAATCCAACAACGCAACATTAAATGTTACAGAAATCTGTTAGATCAATGATATAAAAAACTGCAGACATTTAATAAAGCAATCAAATGCTAAATAAAACCCTCCATTGCTTTCAATATATGAAATAGTGAGTGATTTTTCTGTCTTTGTTGTTTTACAGCAGTAGGTTATGAGGCTGCTGTCACTAAGACCTAATTTGCGGATCCAATATATCGACTTTGGTGTCCTGTCATAGCTGGGGGCGTGGCGTGGGGGCGGAGTCCATTCCTCCACACTGGAAATGCATGGTGTTAAAAGGATAGTTCACCCAAAAATGTAAATTTGATGTTTATCTGCTTACTTCCAGGGCATCCAAGATGTAGGTGTGTTTGTTACTTCAGTAGAACACAAATGAAGATTTTTACCGTTGCAGTGCATGATCACTTCCGGTAAGTGAGGTCTGTACACGTTTACACAAGAGCCGGAAGTGATTGAACACTGAAGGCAGTTGGACACAGTGGTGTATTAGAGGGAAAATTTTATATAAATACTGTTTGGTTTCTCACACGAACGGATCGTTTTGATCTCTTAAGACATTAATGTGTCAATTCAAGCCCCATGGATTTGTATGTACATGTTTTTTTACTCTTATAGTTCTCGTACTCTTATGTGTTACCATTCACATGCATTATACGACTGACAGACTGCAACGGTTAGAGTTATAAATCTTCATTTGTGTTCTACTGAAAAAACAAAGTCCCCTACATCTTGGATGCCCTGTGGGTAAGCAGATAATCATCAAATTTTTATTTAGGGGGGAACTATCCCTTTAACCCAGTATAGCCTATATAGAATCACTTCAGTCGCGTAACAGAGCAAAAACTGAGCCGTATATTATTTTTCTCATCAAAATGTATGTTGCTCCCACAAATATAGATGACATAGCTACTTCATAAGTTCCTGATGAAGACGGTTATGCAGTGTTCCTGAACTGAATGTATATATTACATACATTTAACGTTTTAAAATGATCATAAATCTTGTCTTGTGCTATGAAATGTTTTTCTGAATATGCCATGTGCAATGCAAAGGGCGTTTGTTCATGTATTTGTTTGGGCTAGAATATAAACATGAAATGCCTAATGTCAAACTTACCGCAGTGCCACGCTTAACAAACATTTGTCAAAGCCTAAAATCCAGTTGTTTTATGAGCGGTTTGGCGTCAGTGACACAGGTTAGATAAAGTTTAGATATCCCTCCGTTTTCTGTTGTCTTGCATGCATTTTTATCTGTTTATTTATTTGTTTTTCTTGTTAGTAGACCCATGCACAAAATAATTAGTTCAGCATTTACATTTTACAAAGCAAATTTGGAGTTGAAATGTCAGTGTCACAATAGCCTACTATTCTCAAATAGTAAAAAAAAAAAATTACTGACAATAGCAACGTTGTTTTTTTGTTGTTGCTTTTTTATAGCAACCGTCTTCATCGAAAGACTATGATTTATGAAGTAGGCCTAGCTAGGCTATTAATATTTGGGGGAGCCGCATGCATTCTGAAAAGAAAAAATATATATATAAGTGTCGTAGGCCTAGATGTAATGTGACTGATATCAGCACAAACATGAGCCTAGCCCTTCCCATCAAATAAAGAAGACTTTTGAAATGTTTTTTACATTAAAAACCTCACACACTATGTGAGTGATTGCATCAAAACTGCTTTAATGATAAGTTGATCATTATGATCATTTGAATATACTCCAGGGTTTCTACTAATAAAGCCATATGCTAATCATTGAAGTAACCCTTTAAGGACAGTACATTAAGATTTGAGATAGCAACTACGGTTATTAATAACAGACACAGATTTTTCTCCTGAAAGCAGTCGGTGTCAGGTTGCTTGAGGTCTGAATCATCAACATATGGCCGTTCTTGCTCGGGTCACGTTGTGTAAACTGTAGCTGCAGGGTGGCACTACAGCTCAGGGCTAACGCATGATGCTCGTGAGAATAACAAGCAACGATTCCACAGCCAAAATGCTTCGAAATGTAGTCAAATTTCACAGAGAATAAGAATGATGCTTAATGATTGGCTCTAGTTTTCAAGATATGGTATTTGGTCAGTTGTCTATATACAACCCTTGACTTGATAATGGGGGAGGATAAGTAAATAATAAAGGGAAGGGATCTTTATTGAAACCAACTAAAATGCATCTTTATCTGGATCTATGAATACATCTGACTGGGTTAGGGACAGAATCAGAGAGAGCTTGCCAGTATGTTTATATACACAATACAAAATACTTTTTTTTTTTTTGGTGACAGAAGAAGCTTCTGGTACTACACAGATACAACAGTATAATAAAGATTTAAATAAGACTAAGATATAATAAGAATATATAAAAATATATTTAAATAAACAAAATAGACACATTTTTGTGGACAGTTGTGCTATATACAAATGAAGGGAAGAAACTTTTCTTGTGTTTGGCTGTTCTGGTGCTCTGCGCTCTGTAGCGCCGACCAGACGGCAAATGTTCAAAGAAAAGGTGGCTTGGATCTGAGGGATCTTTTTCTCACTCCAGATGTATAAATTCTTGGAAGGAGGGCGGGGGAGCACCAATAATCCTCTCAGCGGCCCGGGCCGTCCTCTGAAGTCTTCTGATGTCTGATTTTGTAGCTGAGCCGAACTAGACAGTTATTGAAGTGCAGAGAATAATACAGAGACTCAATGATGCCCGAGTGCATCAGCAGAGCCCGTGGCAAGTTGAACTTCTTCAGCTGATGAATGAACTGCTGGGCCTTTGTCACAATAGAATTAGGTTGTCCCACTTTAGGTCCTGAGAGGTGGTAGAAACCCAGAAAAGCCTAGGAGAAAAGCCCAGGAAACTGACTGGTAAGTGGGGGGAGTGCTGGGGAGTTTCACTGTCATATCCACTATTTTTAATATGTTATTACTATATCAGACACCTCCTGCCTATATAAAGACTCATCCCCATTGTGTATGAGGTTGATGATGGTGTTGTCCGCATATTTACAGTTACCTGCGGGGTCCCTCAGGGTACAGTCCTTGGCCCCATTCTCTTCATCATTTACATCATCTCCCTCGGCCATGTCATTAGCCGCTATGGAGTCTCATTTCACTGCTATGCCAATGACACACAACTGTACATGAAATCAGAAACACACACCTCTGCAATTTCACCAACATCATCTCCGTCTTCAACACTCACTGCCTGTCTGGAAAAGATAAGGGTGTGGATGAAGCACAGCTTCCTCCAGTTAAACAGCTCTAAAACTGAGACAATACTTGTTGGCACACCACATCAAACATGTCTTCCTCCATATCTGGTCAGGACATTCCCTTCTCCACAACTGTCGCCAATCTTGGTGTAAGATTTGACCCACAACTCAGCTTCGAAGCCTATGTTAAAAACCTCTGGAAGATTTTTCTACCATCTCAGAAATATCGCAAAACTCCATCCAACACTAACCTTAGCAGATGCTGAAAAACTGGTCCACGCCTTAGTCTTCTCCAGACTGGATTACTGTAACGCACTTCTCATCGGGAACCCTAACAAAAGCTTGCAGAGACTACAGTGTGTTCAGAATAGTGCAACAAGGATCCTGTTAAGAGTTCGAAAATACAATCACATCACATCCATTCTCTATTCACTTCACTGGCTTCCTGTTTCCACCAGGATTGAATATAAGCTATCCCTTCTAACCCACCAGTGCATCTATGGAAATGCACTGCCCCGCCACAATTTCCCCATTCTTACTAGCTGTTGCAAATTTTTTTTAGAAAGCTGGTGATCCATTGACCGATAGAGCAGAGCTGGGCTGATTTAGTCTAGATGAATGCAGGGATGATGGTATTGAAAGCTGAACTGTCCACGAACAGGATCCTCACACAAGTCCCTGGTTTGTTCAGATGTTGCAGGATATAATGCAGTTCCATGTTGACTGCATCCTCCACTGACCTGTTCGCTCGATAAGCAAACTGCATGGGGTCCAGCAAGGGTCCTGTGATGTCCCTCAGGTAAGCCAGTGCCAGTCTCTCAAATGACTTCATAACCACAGAGACATAAGGGCAACAGATCTGTAGTCATTAAGTCCTGCATTTGTGTGTGTGTGTGTGGAATGTTTAAATCAGGAATAGACTTCACACAGCTCCAGTGATTTGTTAAAGATCTTTGAGAAGATGAAGGCCAGCTGGACAGCACAGGTTTTAGACAGGCTTGTGAAACACCCTATGTGCTTTATTTGTATTCTGTATCCTGAAGATCTGACACATTTTTGTCCCCATTCCTGTAGGCATCTTCTTTTCGCTGTGAACCACGGTTGGTCGTTATTGTATGTTAAATGATCCTGGTGGGAATGCATATCGTCACATAATCTGATGTGACAGAATCAGTGAGCTCATTCAGATCGGTGGCAGCAGTCAGTGAACTTCGAAACAGGCTTGCAGTTCCCCTCTGCGTCATTGGTCCATCTCTTTATTTACTTAACGGTTGGAAGTTTCTGCATATAGGTCGGGATAAAGATGAACCAGACAGTAATTACTCAGATTGAAGACTGATCAGACATTACTTGGTTTTTAGGAAAAACAATGTTGGAAATCTGAAGCTGGTATTGTGTCATAGATGATATGAATTGCATCATGTTATTCCTAGCAGTTATGGATGATGCAGTCATAATGAGGCTTACATCACCCTGTTGAACATGTTGCCCTATATCAGCTCTAGAAATCGGCAGGGTGCAAAACTCAAGGGCCACAGCCCTAGTTCCAACCCACCTGGAGTTTTCAACTTAAGACAGAATGACTTGACAAGCTAGATCAGGTGTGTTTTATGAACTCTGCAGGGCTGTGGCCCTCCAGGAACTGAGTTTTGCCCCCCTTCATACAATGCCATGCTCTCTTATTTGTAAGTTTGATTTTGCAAAGGGACACATCTCTGTTGTACAAGAGACAAGCCAAGAAGCACAGAGTAGAAACTGAATCTAAACTGAGGACATGATAGATTTTTGCATTTTCTTTCATAATACATTCGTTTATAACCCTTTTGCCATTTTTTTTGTGTGTGTGTTACAAACAGGACAGGTGACGGGTAGCATAAGCTATACACTCTCAAAAAAAAAGATACAGGCGGTACCCTAAGCCGGTACAATAGAGAAAAGGTAGGCTACATCTTTGTACCTTTCACGTAATTGGTACATATATAACCCTAAATGGAACATATTAGTACCTTTAAAAGGTACATATCAGTACTTAAAGAGTGTGAATTAATACATATTAGTACCTTCTTAGGGTACCGCCCCAGTGACAGTGTACATAAACATAAAATGTAAAATATCTTGGAAAATATAGCCAGTTGTTTTAGATTATATTAATATAATTTAATATTAGTTGTTTTAATTGTCATTTTTGAATTCAGCACATCAAAATACATAATAAACAGCACATTTTTTTGAATCCAAAGAAGAGGACTTCTGAAAAATTGTAGACAAGTGCCATTTTTGTAGCGCTACAATGGTTAGGTCAAAGACAAAATCTGTGACACACTGATCACATCAACAGATGTCCATAGTGTTGACCAATTGTACACTAACATTTATGTAATTGGCTGTTTTATGGGAAAAGCATTTTGAAGGTAGCTCAACATAGTGGATTTATTTTAAAACTATGTTCACTTAGAACTTAGTAGTACTGAGAAATAGTATTTTCTTGTAAAATGTAATTCAATAATCTTTTTTTTATTATTAACAACTGCAAACTATTTTTTTACAGTGTAGCTGAAGGTCTAAATAAATTGAAACAATTAATTGAGTAGCCTACTCAAAAATATTTAAGTTGTTTTATTAAAGTACAGATTCCTCATAATAATTAAACGTGTTAATAATTAACCACTGATTCTGTAATGCTTTCACTAAAGACTGCTATTGATTCAAATAAATAATTTAACCTGAAACAAACTGCAGACTATTAAAGATGGTCAATTAATGCTCAGTCAAGCATGCACTCTCTCTGAAAATAAATTCAATAATTAATAAAACACCCTCAAAATAAGGGCCATTGTTCACCAGCCTCCCAGTGGAAACAGGCTGACTGTCTATCAGTCTGACAGTCTCCTCCTCAGTCCCTCTGACAGTTTCTCCCTCTGACAGTTTGCTCTAAAAACTGACTTTGAAGTTCGCTCTGAAAACGAATGCGAGAACACCATCGCTTCGCAACAGTGGAACAGTTTGACAGCTACAACCGACTGCTAACCTAGTTTAACATTGTTTATTAATCATGCGACAGTCACATATCTGGCAGAAATAATAACTCTCTTCCGAACCAACCAGTTAAAAATAAAATTGTACTCATAAGTAATTATTTGAAAATGTGTTTATTAATAATAGTAAATGCAATAACTCTTTCAGACTTTATAACATTTAGATTATATATATAGGAGGCCTGTGATATTTGAAGGTCAAACATCTCAAACATAATCATACTTTATCACCATTAAAATACACAAGCAAACAATATATTTATTCAAACATTATAAGTGTGGAAAAGTAAACCACAGCAAGACAAGAAGTGGCTTAATCAAAATTGGATTGAAAGTTTGGTCCATGGCAGCTTATTTTGGCAAAGAACCGCCCACTCAGACAGGAAGAGGCCGGGTGATTGACGTTTAAAGTGACCAACCACAGTTTGTTTTAGTTTTTTTGTGCCATTTAGGGCTAGGATTATCTGAAAATGATAATAGTGATAAAAAGACTGAAACATTTTTAGGCTCTGCTAATGACATGCAGAGGGGGACAAACAAGATATTGTGGCCAAGAATTTTAGTTAAAGGTGGGGTAAGTCTTATTTCAAAACTGTTTTAGAAAAAGGACAGAGTGGAATAACAAACTTGTAGCCAATCAGCAGGTAAGGGGCGTGTCTACTATTGATGGTGAGAAGAGCGCTCCCTCTGTGCACGTCATTATTCAAAACACACGAGTCACACATGACGGACATTAGCCGAGAACTAGCCTAATATCTGCTGCTTCACTATGCTCGTGTGTCATGTTCGCTTGTTAGTCCATTTGCGATCGTATTGTGTCTCACTTCAGCGATGATAAAGACCCGTTCATTTCCACACCGTATGGAGCATCTGAATCTCCTCACTGTGTGCTTCAAGCATCAGCGCACACAAAGTCTCCGACAATTAAGATACTCCTAATATATGTCTGTTTACTCTTTTCATGATCTATATAACCCTTATCCGGTCATAACTGTAATATGTCGTTAGCTGGACTGTCCTGCTCGTGTTCTATAACGTTAGAGTTGTTCATGAGAACAGTTTGATCGCTATCTCTAATCTGGTCATAATTGTAATATGTCGTTAGCTGGACTGTGTGCTTGTGTACTATCGAGTTGTTCATGAGAACAGTTTGTGATTTTGTGATCGCTATGACTCTAATCTTGTCATAATTGTAATATGTTCCTTAGTTGCACTGTCTTGCTCGTGTACTATCGAGTTGTTCACGAAAACGGTTTGTGTTTTTGTGATAGAAGGGATGACTTTTTCATTGAATATTCGACCTGGATTAGATACACAGAGATTCTGCCATAGCCGTTGATGCCTCTGGGTTACGTATATGTGGGGCGGCGCTATCAAAATAGGGGCGAGACCCTTTTGGGGGTAGGGGTGTGTTTATTTTGGTGATTTGAAATACCAACAACGGTTACCAGATAGCACTTACGCCACCTTTAAATCGTAGCTATGTTGTATTAATTAATTTGCCAAATTACATGGCCACACTTGAACTAAAATGAGGGAACTAATGAGTATCATGTAACAAAGAAGGCAAGAAAATGAAATAAAACATAATTTGTCAGAACGAATTGTTAAAGGGATAGTTCCCCCAAAAATGAAAATCTGATGTTTAGCTGCTTACCCCAGGGCATCCAAGATAAAAGTGACTTTGTTTCTTCAGTAAAACACACAAATGAAGATTTTTAACTTCAACCGTTGAGGTCTGTCAGTCGTATAACGCATGTGAATGGTAACACGAAAACGATCTGGTGCAGATATACGCTCGAGAGATCACTTCCACCGCTTGCATAAAATGAAATCGACCAGATGCACTATTACAGACTATTTCCATCAATGGCTGCACAAAAAAACACCTACAAAAAGGATAGTTCTGCTCATGTGTATATATAGTTAACTTGCTACTAATTGGCTTAAGTCAAACACTGGTGTTATTAAACTTGAAAACTTTGGCAAATCCAGTGTTTAGTTCTTCCTCATTGTATCAACTCTTAACACGACCAGCCCGGACTTCTGCTGGAAAAAAATCTGTGTGCCTTTATTTCCAGAAGTTGCTAAAATCCTGCCAATCAGATCAGAACTAGATGAACAAAAATGAACTAGTTATTTTTGTGCGCAATATGCATCAGACGGTCATTGAGTGGACTGTGGGTGGTCCATGGGCCTGCTGTCCCAGGCTGAGACTAGGTCCATTGCTGCTTATCCCACTAAGTAATCCCATTGAATTATTTACAAAAAGAAGCTATTTTCATGCTGGATGTCTGTGGGTGCAGATATTCACCCCGGTCAGCAGTGAATGGTGCATTAAATGTCTGTTCTCTGTCCAGTTGTCTGGTTTTAAACAAACAAACACACACACGCGCGCCACACACGCGCGCCACACACACGCGCGCCACACACACACACACACACACACACACACACACACACACACACACACACACACACACACACACAGATAAATGCTTTCTCTCTGGCGCTGGAAGTCAGCCAAACTGCAGGATTACAAGCTGAATCTCCATCACAGAGTGTTTCATCCATCACTCCAGCACTCATTGAGAAAGGAGAAGGCAGAGCACAGCACAGCAAGACTTCTCAGAGGAGAGGATGTCCCTTATCCTGTCATATCCACTGCCTTTGTGAGTGTCCGGACACATAGCATACATCACCTGTTGACGTCTTTGGTCAGGGTGTCGGTGTTGGCGGTGGGATTAGACGCTGAGCTTGTTTGGGACTGACCGAGCCGTTGTCTGACCAGGGTCCGCTGGAGCTCGGCTCGCCTGGCCAGGGCGGCCCGGAGCTGGCCCCGAAAATCCTCAATCCTCCCTTGCAGCTCGTGCAGCTCCTCTTCCCACGGCGTTGAGTGTCCCGAGCAGGAAGGGGGTGAGAGCACCAGGCTGAGACTGAGATTAGGTCCGCCATTGGAACACAGCTGGGTGGGCGGGCTTCCCACCAACCCCCTCCGGCCCCTTTCTGGCCCAGGAGCTTGGAGCTGGAAGCTGTTGAGAGTCTCCAGGTTAAAGTGGACACGCTTGTTTTGCTCTTTGGCCTCTCGACCAGCCTTGACACTCTGATTGTTCCACTTGGTTTTAGTAATGGAAGGGGAAGTCGAGGAGGTGGAGGGCGGAGGAGAAGAAGAGGAGGGTGGCAGGCGGTGGAGATTACAGTTCTCTGACAGGCACAAGGTGGGACTGAGAGGAAAACACAGCGGCAATCAGTTTTACAAGACGCAGGGACACAGCACATCACAAACAGACCCCGCAATCAATGGAAACACAGAGCCTCTTCAATTCGCCATTAATGAAACCGTATCCATTCGCTTTTACTGGAGAGACCAATATTGATTTTTGTTCTATGTTTTTAAGTTTCTGTTTTATGGGTATTTTTTTACATAAACAACACTAATTGCAAACATCAGTTTAAAGCTTAAAGGCAATACTATTTTCTTATACGCAGTAAACAAATGAAAGTGTACATTCAGCAGGTCATTACGGCAAAATAAAGGGCGATTAGCTGATCTTGCATCAACCTATTACGACTGCCTAACTCTATTATTCAACATATTAAATTACTACTTACCTAATAAAAAAAACATCAATTATTTTAGAATGTAAAAAGAAAAAGTCATTTTAATGATATGAGAGACAAAACTAGCACAGCTACATATGCTGGAAGTTGGTTACCCGGGGCAATGAACAATTATACAGTTTAGTGGTGATTATACAAAAATGACCATATTTGACCATAGGATGCTGCAGAAATGGTCCATTACAGATAATAATCATAGCTTACCATCTGTCACTGCTCTCAACCTCTGATTTTCTCTCATCATCACAAACCATATTTATTGCACGGTGGATTTTCTGTGGAAGTTACAAAAAAAGGCCACTGAACAACATTTAATGAAGTAAATGCATAATCACAAGTCTACATCCGTATAGGCTACATACTTGTGCTTTCAGCTTCCTAACACTAGAGGGAGCAGATGCCCTGTTTTTGTGAATTTTCTTTTTTTAATTATTTTTATTAAACAATAACTTATCTGCAAGTAAAGGCACTACTTTAGCATTATTGGCCTCTTTTATACACTTATCTATTTCTGAAGGATATTTAACCATGTTTTTTGAGTTGTAGCAGATGGTGGCACACACTCACCTGACTGGTGTGGAGCCAGTATTTGAATCTCTGCTGCTGGCGGAGGTGAGGCAGGATGAATCTGAAGAAAGTGTGTTCCCCCAGCAGAGTGAGTAAAGCACCTGCCACCCCAACGCACAACAGCACGAACAGCCCCGAGAAATGCTGGATACCCATCTGCAGAGTCTGGGCACACATGCACAACAATAAATAAAGCACAAGCACAGAAGAGAGGATGGCAGTATATTGCAGCTCTGGTGATGACTGCACTGGTGATTTCCCCCCGAGGGTTTATCATTTTTCGATAATTAAATCTGCAAGTATCAAAAAGAATAGCAGAAAGTCCACCTGCAATCAAGTGATTCTGTAAAATTGGTTATATATGTATGCAGCTAACTGGTCCATGCCAAGTAAGAAGTAAACCTTGAGCCTTTGGGTCACAGTCATTTTATGATAGTTTTCTGCTGAAATTTCTTTTTTTGAGGGTGAGCAACCTATACATCACCAATATTTAATTTTATATTACAGTAGATGCTTTACCAGTGCTCCATTTTTTTTTTCCATTAAACATAAATCCTAGCGGTTAGCTCTCTCCAGGTATTATAGACCTCCCTGTGCCTGTCCCATCATAATTTTCCCTTCGGCTGTTGGAAGCCCTAACATACACAAAGGAATCCATCATTCCCCTGCAATGGCTTTGATCTGGAGGGAGAAGGAGTCCTGCTGACTAAAACTAATCACAATTTTATAAAGTATTGCTGTTATAATTGAAATTAAAGCCGTGCCGATCTGGAGTAGCTATATTCCAAATATTTCACTTCCTGTCCCTCATAAGTGTGGAGCATGCGTGCAAAATGAGACGCTCATTGGTCATCTAACGTTGCGCAGAGACTGCAGTCCTATGTTCAGTTCATCACAGTCCTGCCAGCTCTATTGTGAGTGTTCATTCTCAGCACATAACAGGATTGGCTGCAGCCCTTTATCATCATGTCAGTTCCCAAGAGAGTTATAGAAAGGGATAGTGGCTAAATGCACATACATACATATGCATACGTGCCACTGGCCAAATGAAATGCTCACTGCACTTCATGTTGGCTGCTCTGATTTCATTAAAATAATGTGCTAATGGTATACAAGGTTCTATTTGTTAAGATTTAATAATGGTAATGTCAATACTCAAAATAGTTCTTATAATAGAAGTAATGCATTTTAAAAGAATATTGTATAATAGTTTAAATTTATATTAAAGGGATAGTTTACCCAAAAATGAAAATGTGAGGTTTATCTGCTTACACCCAGGGCATCCAAGATGTAGATGTGTTTGTTTCTTCAGTAGAACACTAATTAATTCATTTTTAACTCCAACCGTTGCTCGTATAATGCATGTCAATGGGGTCTAATGTCCTGGGGGTAAGCAGATAAACATCAAATTTTCATTTTGGAGTGAACTATCCCTTTAAATGCAATTAGCTAAACTTTTTGACCCACTTGAGTAGGACTTGAGTACATCCTTGTATGTCATTTCATTATTACTTCTATTGTCTAGTTAAAGTCTACAGCTTAGCATACTGACTGACAAGCATATATGGTAAACTAAAATATGTCAATACAATATTAAATATTTAAATACATTTGTAATTACAAACTGCAATTTAGTACATTAAAATATATTAGCCTTATTGGATAGCACACTGCAAATAAAATTATATCAAGCACTTTACACGTATAGTATGTTAGTTAATACATCAAAATAAGTGTACTTCTTTAAAGCATGAGACAATTTTAATACAACACAATGATTTACAACAGGGGTGAGGAATGTTGATCCTGGAGGGCCGCTCTCTTGCAGAGTTTAGCTCCAACCCTAATCAAACACACCTGAAGCTAATCAAGGTCTTCAGGATTACTAAAGTTACAGGCAAGGCAGGTCAGTGGTTTTTTCAGGGTTGGCGCTAATCTCTGCAAGAGAGCGGCCCTTATTATTATTACTATTATTATTAGAAAGTGCACTTCTTTAAGGTGTGAGTACACTGTCATGACTATGTTTCTTTAATTAATATAGTATCTGACTTCAAGGCCAATTTTTTTCAAAGATATACCTTTAACATTTCAAGTACATTTCAAGTGCACATTCAATACAATTAAGTGCACTTATTTTTCACAAGGGGATACCTTATCCATTAACTCTTTCCCCACCACTAACGGAAAGTTCCATCCTATATTGCCGCGTTCCAGGCAACCTGTGTTTTTCCAACCTTCTACCTGTGAAAGTGCGCTGGGTCGGCTGTTAAACCTGTGACTTATGCACCATTTTTCTCCTCCTTTTCCCTCCAATAAGCAAGGAGTCGGCACCTTTGGCGATAGAACTGATTTTAAATGAGCATAAGCCTCGTGCGGTCCGTCATGCTTTGATTACATCTACCGTAATTCCTGGCGCTCAGGCCGTTTGGCGTGACTTTGCCTGGAATGCAACAAAGTCGAGAGTCGTGGTTTGAAGTCGTAAATTACGGGCTGAAAAACCTGCCTGGAACGCAGCATAAGACAACGCTTCCCTGATGTAAAATATGATGTTTCTCTTTTCTTTCTTTTTTATTAAACTTTGCTTTTTTATGAACCTTACCTATATTCAAGTGTTGATTAAAAAAAATCAACACTTGAATTTGACAAGTTCATAAAGAGATCATAAATCTAATCCAAACACATGAGAATGAACCTATCAAGCATGCATACTTCCAAAGGAACCCATAAGGTTTCTTCTAGCATGTCAAGCAGTTTGGTTGAGCTTCTGTTTATGTTCGCCTAATCAATGCTTAAATTATAATTATTAAATCCGTTTATCAAATACATTGATTGTGTCTCTTCAGAAAATTTGGACTAATCCAATAAATATGGATTAGTTTTACAATATCTGTGTGGTAGTTGGTAATCGTCAAAGTGGTAGTTGCATAGCTGTCAATGGAGGGACATAAATCACTCAGATTTTATTTAAAAGATCTCCATTTGTGTTCCGAAGATAAACAGAAATCCTATGGGTTTGGAACAACATGTAGGTGAGTAATTAATGACAGAATTACACTTTTTGGGTGAACTATCCCTTTAAAGCAGAGGCTCTGTTCTCTCTTTTGATATATTGCGTGTTCAGATATTCATACAACACAATATTCTGGGGGCCATGAAAATTTTGTAAAAATTATTAAAAATGCTGTCTGTGGTTGGCAACATTAAAGGGGGGGTGAAACACTCAGTTTCAGTCAATCTCATGTCAATCTTGAGTACCTATAGAGTAGTATTGTATCCTTCATATCTCCGAAAAGTCTTTAGTTTTATTATATTTATAAAAGAAATATGGGCTGTACCGAGTCTTTCCGGAAAAAAACGAGCGCCTGGAGGCGTATCGTGTGGGCGGAGCTAAAGAATGACGATCGCGAACAAAGCGGTGACGTCCTCAAGCGTGGAGAAGCCCATCGCTATCTCAGCTAATATAGATAATGATCCAGAATCAAATCTGAGGCAGAAATAAATTGAACAGGAAAAACAGCAACAGCAGGACGTCCGTCTCTGTGGTATGTACTGTATTTAGTGGCCTTTGTGTGTCTTTACTCGCATTTTATGAGGACATGATTCGGTTTATGGACTATTATATGTGACTAGACCTTAGAGGTAGCAAGCAAAACGGTTTTGCACGTCAGACTAGTGTAACGTTATACAACAGAGAACAGCAATGGAGTAACCGTTAGCTCATTTGAATGACGAAGCACGCGATCGTGTCGTTTACTGATGTTTACTCATGCGAAGGTAGCCAATAGCAGAGACATTTGAAGCCGTTTTACTCACCGGCTGCTTCCAAAGCAGGACCGAACCTTTATCGCTGGGACCGCTCCGTCAAAAACACACTTCTTTGGTATGATTTGGTGAAGTCCTGTGACAGCAGTGGCGTGTAAATCCACTTTGAGACGCGACTGAAACGATGTTGTGAAGCTTCCCGTCATTTCTGTGTTCAAATCGGTTCAAATGCAGCGCTGCCTTCCCGGAATGCTGTGCTGAAGCGTTGAAGTCGCTCGACGTCACCCATAGGAATAAAGTGGAGCGCGGCGCGCGACATAAGTCTTCACGGAGAACTGGATCTGTACCTGAGAGACTGTTTACGGCGTGCATTTCCTCTCTCTCGCTCTAGTCGCGCGCGCGCGCACTCTACCGGAAGAAGAGCCCGTACGGCCCATACAAGGACCTTCTGTTCTATTAACGTCAAGTCGACCCATACTCGAAAAAAACTCTCCGAAACTTGTGAGAAACCGGAAGGAGTATTTTTAACACAGAAATACTCTATCAAACGTCCAACATTAGTTTTTGAAACTTTTTCTATGTTTAGGATAGGAATCCAAGTCTTTAACAGTGTAAAAAGCTCAGTTTTTTTACTTTAACAGTTACACTGTTAAAGACCCCCCCCCCCCCCCCCCAATAAAAAATATTCTGGCAGGGAAAATTTAACAAATTTAACATTATTATAAGGCATTATCTACAGTCCTGCAAATATTAAAAAGTAATAATACACCCACATAAAACTTTGACGGTAGACAAAAATATTTCTTTGTCTTTGGCTTTATACACTGTTGGCGCAAATACAGAAGGAGTGCTCCAAATATGAACAACAAAGTATTATTAAGGTACAAATACTGGCATTTGTTTATTTATAATTTAATTATTCTTTTATTTTGAGAGCATGCCAGATGCAGTACTTAATGTTGGATTGTTGCTTTAAATTCCCCATCGCTTTCATCCCCGCATCTTTGTATCTGGCTAGGAACCAAGATGCTGTTTGAAGAATTCTGACTAATTGAATTAAGACTGAATTACGTTGAGGAGATAAAATGCTGTTTTGTGCATTTAAAGCTCCTTCTATAAACAGCTCTAGAATAAACATTCAAATGGGACAACTGACTGCGAGGACCTCACAGTGATCTTGTCTGCTTGTTTGCAGAATTTATTGCGCAGCAAAGTAGTGGTTTTACTGGTGACAGGACAGCTTGGCTCCGGAGCAAGAGCGGGGGAGAGCGTTAGATGAGTTCCAGCTGGCACAGGGGTCGAAAACAAATGTCGTTGCTTGTGCTCATGAAGGCCCCCATTCATAACCACAGCTAGGTAATGAAGCCAGACTGTACAAGACAATGTCTTACAGGAGTGCTACAACTCCTGTGAGGTTATTGACTGAGGCTGTATTGATGGAGTGCACTGGCGGCTGCTACTCAGAGCCTCAGGTGTGTGGGGCGTTACGGCTGACATGGAGCCCTCGGGAATGAAAATGGATTGTGGTGGCCCGGCGTCGCTTTGACAGAACGGCTATTAAACTACAGGAGACAGTAATTCCGAACAAAAGGATTTTTCAGAGGGAAAAGAGCCCGTCGGACTCATGGAAGAACTTGGTCAAGGGCAGAAGCCGCTCACTCGCCTGTGAACAAAAGCAGACATGCATGCATACTGTACCGCAGACTTTCTTTTATGATGGCTCACCTCTGTCACAGCAAAAACCCTCTTCCCACAGGGAACCACTTTATACCACTTGTCGTGCAGCATGTCCATGTAACCGTCAGACTTGTAGCGGCTGACGTATTCAGACACGTTTCGTGTGAGAGGGGAGTTCTGGGGCAGCCCGATCCCGTAACCTGAACGCACAAAGAATATCAAAACAACAATTTACACATACATCTCAGACAGTCAGCCAGTCCAATGAACGCTGTGGGGTTTTGTTAAAGAGACCACAATCTCATTCTAGTGTGAACTGGCACCTCTATTACTGATATGCCAGAGAGGCTTGAAAAGGAACAATTATGTTATTTTAGCAAACACATCAAAAATATGCGTACTTCTTTAAAGCATGACAAAAGGTTACTAAAACAATTATTTAAAATGATGGAAACTTGACTACTTCATTTGACTATTATAAAGTGTAGTTAAGTGTCTTAAGAAATATAGTCACTCACTTTAGGTACACTTACTGTAGGTGACCTTTTATTATATTATCTGCAAGTAGTTTTTTTTTTTTTTTTTACAGGTATATATATATACTTTTAAGATTTGAAGTGGGCTACAATTGCATATTCCATACAATTAAAGGTACAGTATTTAACTTTTTTCTGTTAAAAATTAACTAAATTTAAATACACCATCAACCCTTCTTCCAAAACAGGGTTTTATCTTTACCCTAATTCACCATGGTAAATCTGTTATAAGTGTTTATATTTTAGACAGAACGGGAAGCTTTTCAGCCAAAATGTAATACGTGTCACTCATGTGTCTCGTCATATCCCTAAATAGAGAAACGTTGCCCTGTCTAACATTGACGCATGTGGGAATGGCATAGGTTAGTCGTCACAACGAGCGAGAAAGGTTGACATGAAATAGCTAAATCTAGAACCTCCGGGGAAATTAACCAATTAAACAAAATGCTGAACAGAGGAGTCTTTTTTAAAAAAAGAGAATGCGACTAAGCGTGTAATAAAACAAGAATCAAGATTGGCTTGGCTTTCTAGAAGATGGCGAGAACTGAGGGCTTTGAAATGTAAAAGTGATGTGGAGATGGCGTTTTTATTACTCTAAGGTGTGTAAGCTATTTTATTGAACTGATCATTTGCCATACAGCTCTCCAACAAAGTTCACTGTAAAACATTATCTATTGTGTCTTTCATTATGGTTGTTGTAGCGATGTGATGGAATTGATTTATTTTCGAGGAAATACTGTGTCTTTTAACGAGTAAAGCTACAGTAATGTCTTCAGCTACTCGGCTTCAGATCCTTTCCATCTAAACTGGTTATAACTTTTACACCTAGCAGTATTGAATGTTTTATCAGCAGTAGTATAAGCATATTCATCCGCACAGTCAGGCACAACCGAAACAATGTTCTTCTGCAAAATACATGCAGTTTTGTTGTTTTTCAACCGTTAGAGGGCCAAAAGTTTGTTAATATGTAATGCATTAAATAATAACAAAGCAAAACTTATTGTAATACATTAACTTAAACCATGTTAATATTAAAAAGTATTAATTCTCCCACATTAAGCTTTGAAGACAATTTTCTTTCTAGAAAATTTTAGACAAATAAATAATTTCACATACAGCACACAGAACGTTGTAGGGTTTTGTTATAGAGACCATCTGCATTTGTGAATTGATACCTCTATTATTGATATGTCAGCCAGCCTTGAGAAGGAACAATCGTGAATCTTTGGCACCCCCGTGCCAATGTACCGTAGACAGAATGTCTGTCATTGCCGCGTCTCTGCAGCCAGGCAGCCGGAGAGATACGAGCGCAACTCTGACATCCACAAATTTCATCAAAGCCCTCGCCTCACCGCCAAACCCACACATCACTCCTGGCAAGCAATCCCTCCCCTCCTTTCAGCACATGGCACAACATCCCTTGAATTCTGATAAACTTCTGTCCTCTCCAACTGAGTTTCACTGCTGTATTTTTACTCAGGCCTATACAACCAATAAATGTGTACTGTTGAACTCTTTGAAGAGGGGGCACCGGCGGGCTGCTGGAATATTCTTAATGGAGTGGATCCAGGCAGTCATAAAGTGTGCTGTGCAAACTAATACAATAAGGGATTTTCCAGCAGTGTTAAAAGGACACGGTCCACTCTGAAGAGACTGAAGGGTGTTCATTCAATTTGAGCAAAGCCTGTGAACCGCTGCCTGTAGGGGATCTCAAAAGTACCATAATTCAGTACCAAATCATGACAAAAATTTGAAAAGGAATGTAATAAAAACTATGATTTTTTTTAATGTAATATATATTAAAAAAAAATATATATATATAATGATATACAGACAGACAGCGATTAAATGTTAGATTTTACAGATGTTAAAAATGTAAATATACATTTTTTATTTAAACCTTGCAATTACAATTATAAATTGTATATAATTATAACTGTCTGTCTGGCTATCTAGCAATCTACACTATTTCTATTGACAGACAGACAGATTGATAGATAGATAGATAGATTTCACAATTCTGCAACAAAACGAATTTGCTATTGAACACGCTTCTTTAAATTGACAACCTTAGATGCCTGACTCCACTTTTTCGCCTGCATGGTTTGATTATGCACCCCGCTGTTTACAGGGTTTACAGACCCTGACGGAGCTGTCCATTTTGGGCCAGTAGACGTGATAGTGATGGTTTAGTCTTGATCATCCATCTAATAAAAGGCGTGAGGAAAGCTTTTGGCAGATAGCAGGGAAAATTCCCATGCATGCAGCAGGAGATAACATCCGGACGAGAGGTGCGGACACGCCTGGGTGACTGCCATGAAACCCATCTACACCCTGTAATAGCTTTCACTTATGAAATGACATGTGTCAAACTTGACTTCCTTCGATTTGGAGGCTAATTACAACAGCTTTGAGGTGAATTCATGGACAGGTCTTAATGTGGGGTGGAATTGTAATGTATCTGTACAAAGTGCACCTTGTGCCTTTTAAAGCAGAACTTTTTGTAAGCTAACATAATTCAATGGGACATGGCCAGAGGTGCTAGCCTTTTCAGAGACAGTAATATACTCAGTGGCACAAGAGACCTTACCTTCAATAGCAAACGGTTTTCCTACAGTCAGGAGTTTGCAGTCTGCATCTATGGACACCTCGTAGTCCAGCAAAGCCTTATCCATGATGAAGGCATCTAGCTGAGGGGGATCTGTCCTTCAACACACAGAGGAGGATAGTCAGAGCCAAACAAAACAGACACAGCCAGCCAAATGTATGCTAATGACTTTAAATGACTTTGAAAGTTGATTATAACAAGCCTGATCCAAAACCTGTGGCTATATACTGCTTAAATCTTCAGGATTTAGTCAGATTTACTTAATAGAAAGTGCTATTTTGTGTACTGTGTGTATAACATGTTTTTTTCAAATAATTTTGACTAGTACATTGCAAAAGACTTTCTCCACAAAGAGTTTTATACTTATCAATATGGGTGACAAAATCAATATAAGCTGCTTTCACTAATAGCATTGCCTAATAATAGTATTTAAAAAATTACAAAAACCCAGCATGGGTTACATCACTAAAATGAATAATTCCCTAATCTGTCTCATAATACTGCATGTATTGTTTACAGCTATAGTCAGACATTTCGCAATCTGATGCATATGGGAATTCAAGTTTGGTGAACTCTGACCTGAATATGTCGATATTTCCTTTTTTGAATGCAGTATTTGTTATGTATTATTTATTAAAAACAAAAGCCCTAGAGCATGATATCATTTACAGTTTGCTGTTGTTCATGTCTGAAGAAATGCTGAATTATCAATGAATAGTGTGAGGCAATGTTGTACATAAGCTGACCTCCATTTTACCTCAAGTGTGACAGAAAATAAAGTGCAGGAAAATTTTGCAGCATCAAACTAAGACTCTCTAAAGACACACACACAAAAAAAATCTATCCGGATGCTTATCTTAAAAAAAGTCCATACCCCAAGGATGGCTCCCAACTATGGCAGCGATCTCAACTCTAAAAATGCTGACCATGTAAGGTGTCTCCTGTGAATCGAACAGAAGGAATACTGACACAGAAGAAAACTGCTGTCAATCCTAAAAGACAGGAAGTACAAAGAAAAATACTGCACTATGTGTGAGCCAGAATCTGAGGATGAAGCGCTGTGTTTGTGTGTGTTTGTGCACGCCTGTAAGCTTACGCTCATCTCTGAAGAGAACCTTTGGCCTCATTCAGCGAGTTTAGATTTGACTTGAGAGTGCTTGCCTCTCGTCTCTGCTTAGAGTCTGTTCTTTCAGGGATGAATGGAAACTGAGACAACAGACAGAAAGCCTGGAGAGCCGACACTTGTTGCTGTCGACTCCGTTGGTTCAGACAGAGCGAGCTGGATGGTGCGCATAATTCCACATGAAAAAGAAATGATTTTAACTCTGCGTCATACAAAGCATATCCACAGCAGCGTCAACAGCTTTTGAGGTTGGAAGAACAGACATGTTGGCCTCTTATTGTGACCCTGTTTATTGTTGTAGTAGTAGCCTGCAGTCCTACAGCTTGTTGCCTGTGTGCCTCCATCAGCACTGTGCAATTACTGAGCTCTTCTCCCTTCAGGCTTTTCTCAAGGTGCCCATCTCCTTCGAAAGCTTTATTTGTTTTCTGAATGTTGCACTCCTGCTCAATAGCACTTGATTTTATTGCGTTAAAAGAACATTAATGTGTCTATGCAAGTTTTTATGAAGATAGCTTTCTAAATACTGGAAGATTTTTAAATTCAAGGCTGCATAGCCTTTCAGCCTATTTCATTATCATGCTCTTTTTTGTCCTCCTAGTTACCTTTTTTATTGAACTTTCCACAACTGGTTATATTATGGTATGTGTTGTCTCAAAGGGTTAGTTCAATTCTCTCATTAAATACTTACGCTAATGTCGTTCAACACCCCTAAGACCTCCGTTCATCTTCGAAACACAAATGAAGAGTTGAAATCCGATGGCTCAGAAAGGCCTTCATTGACACCAATGTCATTTCCTCTCAAGGCTCATAAAAGGCACTAAAGACGTCGTTACAAAGCCCATCTCACTACAGTGGCTCTACAATCATTTTATGAAGCGATGAGAATAGTTTTTGTGCGTAAAAAAAACCTAAATAATGACTTATATAGTGATATATGGGCCGATTTCAAAACAAAGTTTTGAACCATTATAAATCACAAAATGATTCATGATTCGGATTGTGTGTCAAACTGCTGAAATCACATGACATTGGTGATTCGAATCATGAATCTTCTTGTCGCTTCATAAAATGATTGTAGAGCCACAGTAGTGAGATGGGCTTTGTAACGACATCTTTAGTGCCTTTATGGGTCCTGAGAGAGGAAATGACATTGGTGTCAATGAAGGCCTGCCTGAGCCATCGGATTTCAACAAAAATATCTTCATTTGTGTTCCGAAGATGAACAGAGGTCTTACGGGTGTCGAACGACATTAGGGTAAGTAATTATTGACAGAATTTTTAGGTGAACTAACCCTTTAACACTTACTTGAGTGTAGAGACTCCATCCGGAGTGGTGGGCTTGTTGAAGCGTCTCATGTACTCGTACATCTCAGGGAAGCTCTTTTTCACATAATCCTCAGCACTGCTTTCTCGAACTGTGCCGAAGCGAAACCCCAGAGACGGGTGGTGGAGCTTGAAAAAAGCAATGAAAAGTGAATTTATTGTGTGAAAATGGTTTGAAAAAAGAATCCCAATATTTACATAAAAGTACTAAAATGTACCATGGTGCTACTATTGTTTTTTCGATGTGCATGTACAATTGTGCAACTATGTTTATTGAGGATATTCAATCCATCAATTAATCAACTTAATTTATATAGCGCTTTAACAATGATGATCAAAGCAGCTTCACAGTGTTAAACAGGACAATATTGTAACAAAATTTTATTTGGCTGTACAGTCGTTCTGGAGTCGTTCTGTTAAATGTGTACCTTAAATTTAATGTAAGTCGCTTTGGATAAAAGCTTCTGCAAAATGCATAAATGTAAATGTAATTGGAGAAAACAGTGATGTTATCAGCTTATATTAATGTATCATGTAGCAACAAATGTTGGCAGATCAGTATTATAGTTTATAGAATTAAATAAGACCTAATAAATTATTTTCATTTGTATATTTAGTTGAATAACTTGGATCATAATTTTATGAAATGTAATTCAAGATGAAATGCAGTGTTTTACCTTGACATCGTGAATCCCTGACACCTCCTCAAAGGTCTTCTCCCCCACCATGACAGCTGCTAGGTTGGCTGTGTAACTGGACAGAACCAGCAGGCAAAATATGGCCCAAAGGTTCATGAGGAAGCGGCCCGTCCAGCACTTTGGAGTTTTACTGGCAACAGTCCGGCCGAACAGAATGGCATAGCAGAGGTTCAGGGCAGACGAGTAAGAGAAGACCCTGAGGCGGTTGCGTCCATGCGGGGTCATGCCAAATGGACTGTTCCACTCGTATAGGGTGATGAAAAGAGCTGTGATATGCAGGGCCACAAAGATGCCCACCCACATGGACCAGTGAAGGGGCCACATGAAAGCACCGATGGGTGCAGCTGTGTCCTTACTGCGCACCAGGATCCCTAGACTGGTGGAGAAGAAGGGGCTGGTGAAGTCTATTACTCTGCTTCGAGCTGAGTTGATGCTAAAGCTGGTGACAGCCATATCAGCCACACCACTGAGTAGGTCACCCACCAAACCAGTCCATTTACCCCCTTTCCACGCCCCATACTTCCCATCACCTACAATATAGAGGTCAAACTCGAAGTGCATGTCTTCTGCTAACTTCTCCAGCAGGTCAATGCAGTATCCATAGCAGCATTTCCGTATGTCAGTTGGCAGTGAGCTGCTGTTGGTCTGCTCCAGCTCTCTGAACAGCTGGTTGAGGACTTCAGAACTGTTGGTTTGAGGGTCAAGGCACAGCTGACCCGCTGGACATTGGCCCTCATCGTCCACCTCTCGTGTGAACACAAACGGGTGCTCGACCAAGGTCACGACTCGCAATCTGCTCCCCGCCACTGGGAGTCCTGCCTGCCAGCGGCCGCCAAGTCTAATTCCTGGGCCGCCCTCCCGGTGGTGCTGGGTCATGCCTGGCCACAGGCTCTGCTCCTCTAATTCCAGACGGCCTGACTGCCAGCTCGCCATGGTCACCCAACTTGGCTGGCCCAGAGGGTCCCGCTGTAGGCTCCATATGTGAAAACGCTGGGAGGTAAGCACCCTGGAGAGCGAGCGCTGTACTCTCACTGGGCCTGTCAGCCCCATGAACGAAGTGTTCGACAAGAACCTGAGCACAGCAGGGACATGAGCATTGTGAGGGAAATATATATATGCATCCAGCAAAAGCAAAGACAGTGAATCTTTAGCAAAAGGAATCCTACACAAGAGCTGAAAATTAGTGAAATGAATAACTATACTGTATATAAGTGTGATACCACATGAGAAATGTTGCTATTTTAGGCTTGTTTATATCTTGCCATTGGTTAATATTAATTGGTTTAAGTAGTTCCAGCTTCCATTTTAAATATGACAAGAGAGATATTTTTTACCTTTGATATTTAACCATATAAAGCCTATTGTAGCCTATCATATTTAATAAGCAACAAAATCTCTAAATTATGAACATGATTAAAACTTTGCTGAAAAAAAACATGTTTTACACAAACTACTACATGCTTTCTGTTATCTGATTGCTTACTTTTTGTACATACATTTTAAAAAGTAAAATTTGAGTATCCTTCTATTTAGTATAATACTATTTTTAACCCTCCTTTCAGGTAGTGGTTCTTTACTTATTTTTATAAAGTGAACATAAGAATAATTTTTTAGGTAATATTCAAGATGAATACTTACTGGACTGAAGCAAAGTTTACTTAATTTCGTAACTTTTTTATTTATTTAGAAAAATCATGTTATAATGTATAAAGATGTGTTATTTTTTGTACATCTCTCTGTCATCATTTGATAATCTTACTAAGACATTATTGGAAGATATAAAGTAGCATTATATTTGTGTGAATCTTATGCAAGTAGCCAGCTATATTGTAATAAAAATCTCATTAATCTATATCCCAATCAGAATTATCTTATTTTTGCCTTATAAATATCAGCAAATGCACCAAATTGCATATTTTTGCTCAGTTTTGGCCTCTGAATAAAAGTGTGCTCCATGTTCTCCTATATGACCAATAAAACATGAAGCTCAACAAAAAGCACATTTGCAAACTTTTTATTTTTGTTTAAAATGTTCAATAAACTGTTCCTTTAAAAAAAAAAAAAGTATGTCCAGATTTACAGGGTTATTATTTTATTGGTAAAATACTCTCAGTGCTCCAAACTCATTGCCTTTGACAAAATTCTCCGTTTTGAGAACACAAGACCACCTAAGAGTCTAAATGTCAGCCTTGTGTGAAAATGCCATTTGCTCAGTCGATCGCATGCTTGAATACAGCAGTGTGAGCTGCACAGGAACTCAGGTCACGCACACCGCTCAGGGAATCTCACTGTCGCGGCATGCTTTGCTGAATGACCACACAGAACAGCCTCATTCAAAAAACCCGCTTACAAAAGTAGACATAAGGTGCAGTCCATTCATCACTATATATAAGACGACAGAATGCATAGAATCCGTAAGCATCAATGAAGAGTGATCTAGCTTAATTTTTTTTTAAAAATAATAAAAACTAAAATTATATATATACACACAAACACACACACACACACACACACACACACACACACACACACACACACACACACATATATATTTTGAAGGTAGTCGGTCTGAGAGAAGAGTATACAGAGGATAGGACTAGATGGAGGCATGATTTGCTGTGGCGACAGCCAAAAGAAGAAGAAGAGATAATATATATATATATATATATATATATATTTTTAACAGTGAAAATGTAAAAACATTTTGGAATAATATTGAGATAAATATATATTTTTATTTATTTGTCTATTTTATGTTAAGGCTAAGATGACTTTATTCTCTACATGGAACACATAAGGAGTTCCATTCAATAAAAATACCCCGTGATCAGAAATACCTGGTGGGTGGGGTGTGTGTGTGTGTGTCTGTCCATGTTTTTCTAGCCAGGTGGGGACTTCAACTGGAGACAGACTCATGGGGACTCGTGTCACTGTGGGGAACTAAATTGAGGTCCCCATGGGTACAAAAGCCTATAAATCATACATAATGAATTATTTTGAAAATGTAAAAATGCAGAAAGTTTCCTGTGATGGGTATATTTAGGGGCAGTGTAGGGGGATAGAATGTACGGTTTGTACGGTATAAAAATCATTACGTCTATGGACAGTCCCTACAAAGATAGTGTGTGTGTGTGGTCCTGATAAACCCAAAGATGGCAATATGCAAAATCCTTTAGACATTATTCGGTCCCCATGAGAAACCACTCATAAATCATACTAAGTGATGTTATTTTAAAATGTAAAAATGTAGAAAGTTTTCTGTGATGGGTAAGTATAAGGTTAGGGGCTAGAAAATGTCCTCAGCTCGGTATTAAAACCATTACGCCTATGGAAAATCATCATAATGATAGGTGTACCAACGTGTGCGTGTATTAAATAAGGATTTGAACCCAGGTCCCCTTGCATACTAAACGAAAATTGCACCTCTAGATGATCATGTCTAACTGTCATAGAAAGAAGGGCCACAGCTGTCACACTGTACACTGAAAAAAATACGTCTGATACGTCTGTCAGGATTTAAATCATTATTCCTTATTTCAAGATCACCTGATTAGCACAATGATTACTCTTTAAAAATAACATTCCAAAATATTTAATCTTTAATTCTCAATCGATACGTTTCACAGCATGCAGAAGAAAAGAATACGAACAGAAGGAAATATAGATCTCTTGAAGCACACTCAAGTTCAAGGCTTCAAAGGCATAAGGACAGAAGGGCCGGATTATGACCTAAGAAACCTGAATCGCACTAAATCTTTTCAACCAATATATGACCTTTTGCAGACAATGGATTTAACCGCTGAGCTGCACCCATATTAATATGTTAGCTAACATCCATCGGAGAGTACTAAACACACAAATATATAAAAAGAGCATGGTTTATAGGTGAATAGCCCTCCATGAAGCTCTGGATATTATACTCTGGTGATGTTTTGCATAGATCACATAATTGTGATTTCTTACACAGCCGAGCCACACTGCTTTATGGGAGAATATATTCCATGAATTAGTTCAATGATCGATTTTCATCAATAAATCAGCTAGGGATGTAGAGTAGTCAAAGGGTTGTTGGGCAATGTCTGGGTCACAGGGGGAAGATGAAAAATCCCGAGTGAAAGAGGCTTGTGATGTGTGGCTAAATGAGGCCATAAATGATATGCACTCTGCGTGACCATAACTGCACACTTCCATTAAAACAGAGCAGAACAGAGAAAATAAAAGGGGAAAAAATTGATTGCCTGCATCATTAAGTTCTCCTGATAGCCCTGAGTTTGACCCGTGGAGAACACTTGATCTGGTGTGAAAGCAGAAGTTAAAAGACAGGGGATAATGTGTTAGCCGCCGCAAAAACTGATTTCCTAACTGAGATTTCTATCTGTGTGACTATTATTAAACTTTCAGAAAGCATTAGCACCTCAGAGAACCAATAATTCCTGTGTGTTGTGTTGTTTTCAGATTCGGTGCTTCTGTGCTATACACTCATTTCTCAGAGCAAATACATTTCATTACACGGTGGTGGGGGGATTCTCGCAGTGTGAGGTGAATATTAAAGATTACATCACTGCTTTCAATCCAGAGGAAAATCTCAGGGGTCCTCTGTCTCACATTTTTTCATATTTTATGAAGTTTTTTAACTGAGCAAGACTCATATAACACTGGCACTTTAATCTATAACAGTGGCGCTTTAATCTTACATCTAAAGGTGCTTCTGCTCTTTCCTTACCACAGGAAGAAAAAAAAAAATCTCATTTGTGGAAGTGAGGAGATAGGTAAGGCTTCTTCCAGCCTTCAGCGATAAGAGTTCTCCAGTATAGGGACTAGATCACAATCCAAACAAAACTCTACTGTTTGTTTTCCAGTTGTAGTTATATAACCAGCCTAATTTACGCACCTAAAATTAAGTGTTTCAACGAAGCACAATTAATACACTTAACATAATACTATGATTTTGTGACTATCATTTAACTGATTAAACTGATCTTATCAGTGAACTTTCATTGCCTATTGATTTTTAACATTTAAAAAGATCTATCTATCTATCTATCTATCTATCTATCTATCTATCTATCTATCTATCTATCTATCTATCTATCTATCTATCTATCTATCTATCTATCTATCTATCTATCTATCTATCTATCTATCTATCTATCTATCTATCTATCTATCTATCTATCTATCTATATATATATATATATAATAAAAAAAACACTGCAATTCCTCCCGGATTATTGTATTGAGTGAGAAACTGTAAATATTTTGGTCCCTGTAGATCTACAGTCTCTGTGTTCTGTGTTCTAATAGACAAGCCTCCCACAGCCTCCTCCACTAACACAATGATAACAATGCATCAAGCTGAGCGGCGGTGGACAGGAGGCTCTGTGAGCTCTTGACATTGAACTGGACACATTGAAGATGAAGAAAGAGCCTGGCAATCTGAATGCAGAAAGGTTTGTGTCCCGTTTACGGAGGTCAGTGAAGTAAGGAGGGCACAGAATTGTCACAAATGGCTTCAACATGGCTGAGAATGTATCATTCGGTAACTGCTAACTTGATGGTTTATGTAAATGCACACTGGGATATGGTTTTGATTAAAGGAGGTATAAATGTATTGAAAATGCCTCCGAGTCAGTTAATTGCATTTTAAAGTCTCCGGTAGCTCCATCAGGAAAATAACTTAAAGATATGAGACCATACTGCAGTCGAGAAAGAAAAACCCTGTAACTTAATAGTGGCTGGAATACCAATATACAGCCTTTTCCTTGGAGAGTATTTACTACCTAATAATCCCCCTAATGTAAAACATGCTTAATATGTCTATGTACTCTAATCACTAAAGGTGAATTTAAATCTTGAAATGACTGCACTGCGTGATCAGATAACAAATGAAGTCCTGATTACGTGTCCTAATTTAAAAAATCTGATTTCCAGGATAGACACTTGTCTTTGGGAAGTTACTTAAAAACTCAGGCTATATAATCTGCATCAGTTAACTTCAACTACATTTTTGATAGAAAAGTTAGCTAGACTACAGTATACTAGCAAAAATAAAATACAGAAAATATCCTTTTAATAATGTACAGTTAAAAACGTAATTAGGAATAATATCCATAAGATAAAACATAATTTAAAAGCTTTATTCTGGGTATCACATGACAATTATGTTGTTTTTTTTAAAGAGCTGTTTTAAATGTAAACCATTAGCAGCGACATTTGGCAGCAAATACATATTTTACATTATAGTTGATACACTGCATCCTTAAATTGATGCTTCATGACACTGAGCTTTAATTTCCAGTTTGCATACTATAGTGTGTCCTATGATATTTGACTTTGAGACATTAATTAAATATATAAGGCTGTGGATAGTTGTTTCCTTCGCTAAACATGTCTAATTCTAACACAATTTCCAGATCCTCTATAGGTAATTGAGCTTGAAGGCTAGGGGTCTAAAAGCCACACGTATCACATGCAGGGTCCACATTAATCATAAATGTGAAACATGATAAATAGGGTGTACTACTTGTGCCAAAGAAAAAAGTGCTTTCATTTTTAGTTTGTATAGGCTGCACACATTTTGTAACCTATGACATTTGACTCTGTAGGACATAAATTTCAATAAATAAGACTAGGGCGATTTGTTTCCTTTGCTAAAGTCCTCTAACACAATCCCTGGTTTTATAGGCTTGAAAGCCATAAGCTGCACGTCAGAATCAAATTGCACACTAACCATAAATGTGAAACATGGTAAATAAGGTGTACTTGTGCAAAATACTTGCTTAAATTTTCAGTTTGCATAGGCTACACACAGACATATCCTTAAAATAAGACCATTAATAGCTATTTCCTTCGCTAATGTCCTATGCTGACACAATCTCCAGCTCCATTGTGAATAACTAGGTCGTGTCCCATAGAAATTGCACACTAATCATAAATATGAAACATGGTAAATGTGATATACCTGTGGAAAATGTAGCGTATTAGTTTGTGAAAAACAACAGAAATGTAGCATTGCTAAACGCTATACCGCAGTTATGCCACATTATAACTAATAAGCAACATTTTTCACAGGTACCCCCAATCACACATTCATATTTACTTGTTGGAAAAGTAGCTTATTACCGGAAATGCTACTCTAGTTGATGAACAGTTTTGCTACTTAATATTCAACAATATTATTGATCTTGACTGTATTGACGCTGTATGAGAACTGAACTGAGGAGGACGATGATGTCATTTTTTGCAGAGCTTATTTGCCCTTTTTTCTGCTTCATAATGAAATTAACTAATTTAATAACTGATGATCTATACAACAGAACTGAATTTACACTGACTTGAGCTGAACATCAGCCTGAAATGCATAATATTCCTGTTATTACTGCTTTGAAAATCTGTATTGTATAAAACACTATATAAATCAAGGTGACTTGACAAGACTTTACCGTTATACTTTTTTAAAAATGAAAATATAGTCAAATACAGTTTTGCCTACCTGACGGTCATGTTTGGAGAGCAATGACTTGAAATGGCAAACAATCATGTTAGATTTTAGTGTCTAATGTAGAGAATTGTGTTTAGTGTTTTGCAAAACACTGTCGGATGAAGAATGTGCTATTAGTTCCGCAGATCTGGGCTGAGGTTTTGCTCCGGTCTCGAGTTTACCTAACCATGTGTTATTATTGATTTTAGTGTGCAAGCAATCATTAAAAAAACTGTAATAGTACTTGCTACTTAGCAAAAAAAAGTTACACGCTTACCTGGCAAGGTACTGTCCAGAGGAGGGTAGCTCATGTTTATTGGGCTTGTCAAAGCAGTTGACCATGTTTTGGATAAGTGCCAGGTCCGGTCTCACCATGGTCGCCGCAAACACAGCCCTGCCAATGAGCTGCAGGGTATCCCTAATGTAGAAGTTGAGGGGCTTACGATTCACCTCCCCATAAGCCAGAAGACCTAGTGGGGAGCCAATGGAGTGAAGAGAATCAAGATTAAGCGGATATCCCATGATCCAGTGCATGGGGGGCAATGCAGCGCTCAACTGGTGGGCGCTGCGCAGCACTGTGGCCGTACATTCGGGGTCGGAGCCGAAAAGCACCACGGAAGACGCCGGAGCAGATGGAGTCCTGCTGAGGAGCTGTGAGAGGAGCTCCATCACCTTGTCTTCGCTTGCATTTTCCTCGAGTCTGGACAGGTTGAGGGTCTCCCACAGGTGCCAGTGGGCTCCATCCAAACCTAGGTGACCCCACTGCTCAAGCTCTTCCAGCATTCCTGTGTTCCCACCTCCCGGACAAAGAACAGCCGCTCCACCCTGCCAGCCTCCCTTTAGCAACACTGCTAACAGCAGCTCCGACAATGCTGAAGGCGGTGTGCGTGTCATCATCTGCAAATGGAAGCGGTTCTGAAACCAGAGAACATACACAGTTACTGTAGGTCTAAGGCTGAATCGAAAATAACAACCGTGACGTGCGATTATCAAGCCACAAAGGCTGTGATAGAATTGATTAAGCGATGTGTGTATTTACATATTATTTTTATAATACAAACATTATTGTTTAATTTGTACAGTCTTTACACATAAATGTTTTATGTAATAAAAATAACCTTGTCTAATTCTAATGCTGTGCAATGTGATGTTGTTTGTATTCGATTCTTGCATTTATTTCATAAAAAAAAAAGATGGTTAGACTCTAAATAAGGCCTTTAAATAATAAATGTGCATCAGAATGACATTACATTTTCTTTGTTTCATCATACCGGACTAATGACTATAAACTGTGGTTGATGTGTTGTGATGAAGTATCTGTGATGAACTGTACACCAATAAATCACAACACTTGATTCAAGTCATTGATTCAGACTCGAGCTAAAGTTTGTGCGTTTCTATACTATTTGAAGCTTCCACTTTTCAAACGCGAACTGTGATGAACTCTTTCCCACATTGCCACATCATCACTTACAAAATATGTGGTTTTAACATTATAACATCTATAAAAGCATATTATGACACAATATGTTATTTTTTCACAATATGACAATTTTTTTAAAATAGTTTTTAACATAGCATTTTACACTCTTTTTTAGGAGAGCATTTTAATATTCATTTTTTATTTTAAAGTGAAATCAACAGTAATATTTATTTTTATTATCAATAATCATAATTAAAACACAATCATAATAAAAATGAAAACATTATTAACATTAAAGCTACACTATCTAACTTTTTCGTCTGCTAGAGGTCGCCTGTTCAAAAAAAAGTTTGAGCACAGAATCTTGGGACATGTGGTCTTCACCTCACAGCCAGTGGAAAAGAATCTGGATAGGACTCATGTTCATGGATGCGATTATTAAAGGGTTAGTTCACCCAAAAATGAAATTTCTTTAATTAATGACCAGGACTGAGTGTTGGGGGAGCTGAGCAAGGCATGGAGCGATTGTTACGCAAACACACGGCTCGCAAACAGCTGGACTTTTATTATAAAGGGACGGGACACAGTCTCTGGCGCCATTTCCACTTTTCCGGTCGCGAGTATGGGGTAACGCAGCTCTGTTTAAAATTATGTTGTGAGGCGACTCCCTCAGACGCCTCGGCTCCTTGGTGTAAATAGCAATTCTCTCACAATTTACAAATAGTTGGAAACATTTGGGATATTGTAAGAACTCAACTAAACAAAATATGTAATACTGGCCTGATGTTTTTTGGCTATTTTACTGCAAAAATACTACATAGTGCACTTTTAAATAAACATTTGAATGAGTCAAAACAACATTAGGAAATAAAAACGCAAATCGATTTCTACCCCCAAATCGTGTACCCCTAGTTAGATCTTCACACTGACTCATCCAAACAAACCCCGCCATAAAATGCAGATATCTTCAGGCTGCAAATGTGTATTGTATTCCCTAATGACTATACGTTTGAATAAGCAAGATGGAAGTCTGGAGAGAGTGTAGTGTAGATCTCCTGTGACTTCCATCTCCTAAAGCTGCCTTATAGGCAAATAGAGGAATATATTACTTACTCTGAACTTATGATGACCTCATATACTCAGGAACCCTGAAAACAACACTCGTTTAGACGCAATCTTGGATGCAAACATCTGAATCACTCGAATGAAAAATAGACACAAAAACAGTGAGGAAGAGCCGTCAGCTCTCATCTGAAATGGCTCCTGGCCATCTCTTCACAGACTCTCTGCTGTTTTTGATGTGGACTGACAGGGAGGCGTGCGTGAATGTGCCGTGAGAGTGAAAGATGGGATGCTTGGGTGTTCTGAGAGGAAGAGGGGCCGTTTGAACTTGGTGGGGGGCTGTGAGCGAGCAGCACGGGGCCGCGGCGCTGTAGAGGAGTCCCCACGCAAAGTTAAAACCTGTGTGACTGGAATAACATTACCGCCAGCGGCTCTGACACGCATCCCTGTGACTTTCACCGCTACTTAGGGCGCACATAAATTAGCACGCACACTGACGACTCCATGCAGTGATGCCAAACCAGATTAATTTGTAAATGAAATATAAAAACACACCATTCATTTGGTGTCAAAGTTCTGCTCTGCTGAAACAAAAGAACAGGGCTTCAAAAACAGAAACGGACCAAGGGGGTCCCAGGGTTGTGCTGTGTACATATGGGAGCTTAGATAAGAAGAGGGAATGGGGGCAGGCTTATCTTTTATTTACCAGTATACCCAGGTGATGCCAGGTGAATAGCAAACAAACAAACAAACACCTTCTATGTGAAGGCAAACCTTCAGCCTTGAAGCCTCTCACTGCTCAATCGATCTGAGAACAGCTGCCCCTCCAAACAATACTTGTGCTCGGTAGGACATTAGCCTTCTCACGTCTAAATGGATCCACAACCTGACAGCATCCGAACAGCATGAGCAGTTTGATTTGTTCTTTCTGTCTAGGAAGTTTAGCGGGAAACGTCTATTTCCATTTCCACTTTTCCCACACCTTGCGAGCAATTTTCACAATCTGTCTTAACACCAGGGAGAAATAAATGGGTGCTATTTTTTAACTGGCAGCTCATAAATGGCCCAAATGCTGCAGAGTAACATTTCATTAATATTTAATACAGCAACATACAGGTTTTGTGGACTAATTCAAACAGTAGTTTGGCCATCAAATTATCACGCAGGTATAGAGACGGACGTGCTGAATCTATCTTTCACTCTCACATGGCAATGGCACCTGATCCATAAACAAACCATTATTGGCCAGAAATTGCAAATTACTGCGTATCTTCCTGAAACAGACACCAGAATTCTAGTAAAACACAATGATTTCTGCTCTGATAGCTTGTGAGCTTGGGAGGAACCTATTTTTGAAAGTTCAGGTTCTACATTTATTTTTTCATATTATAAAAAAGAGAGATGATTCAGCAAAACCACAGCATAAGGATGATTTCCAAAACTATCTTCGTAAATGACTAGTCAGTGGGTTGTTTGAATTGTTAGTTGACTATTCAGTATTAAATTAATAGTTTACGCAAAAATTACAGACCGCTCACAATTTACTTTTCCCCATGTTGATCTCAACCTCTATGACTTTCTTTCTTCTGCTAAGCACTGAAAAATATATTTTTAAGTATGTTGTTAACCAAGTAGTTTTGTTAAAAAAAATAATAATTGAGACGTTGCTGCGAAATATCTTTCACAGTAAATCATGAAAGATTTTTTTTAAGGAAGATCTCTTTAAGGAAGCCCATTATTATCCGATTTTGGGTCATTTCCACCACATGGGTTCACAGTGCAATCGTCACAGTGTAATTATTGTGAGCTGTGACATGGAAAGGCAGAAGATAAGAAAAAACCCCTAGGAAAACGTCCATTTCACACTTTTAGTGCCCTGGTAAAATATCGTCATGCAGAATAAAAGGCTCATTTTGAATGGCTATTAATAGTGAAAGAAGTTTTAAAGAACCAGATGGTCTATGACATCTAGCAGCGGGGGCTAACAGGTCCATGCTAACCAGCCGCATCTCGACCTCTTGGGTCTGGCTTTCAGAAACAGCCTAAGGGAGTGCAACAGAATGAAACAGAAATCAGGTGTCAAGATGTGTTTCTAAAACAAAACTATTTTTAACTTGACATGCTTGCCACATCAAAAACACAAGATTCATGGTGCAAAATGTGACGCAACAGCCTAAGATTCCTGTCTGCGGTTGTACATGAATAACATTTTAAAAATAGCGGAGACTTCACAATCCCCCATGTTGCCTCCAGGGATGATATTTTATTTTAATAAAATGATACCCCCATTTATTGGTCAAACCTATATCAGGGAAAGATAACTCAAATACTAATTAAAACAGTGGTCACATGTCCCACAGGGATCCATTTGTTCCCTCTTCCAGCACAAGTCACATGGCTCACTATTTTCTCCAATGAAAATGTCATTTTTCACTTATCCAGATATTCACCCACAAAAAACACCTTCACTTGTAAGGAAAGAAGTTATTTCAAAAACTTTACATTATGTCATCAATTTGCATAATTACATACCAGGCATACAAATATATTTTATTTATGAAGAAGAAATTTGTATTTGCACTTTTGCATGATTTTGTAAAGCGCTTATAAGAATAGTCATTCATAGGCTATACCTGCGCATGTATTATTCACAGGTTTTGTTTTTCACTTTGGTACTATTTTCTCAAGTAAGGGTACATTTTCAAAACTCTTAGTACAACAATCCAAACTGATCACTTGTATCACAGATAGTAATTCTTTCAAAACCTGATCTCATGGTTTAATTCAGTTGTACATATTTATTTTTTGTCCACGTAATCATTTTATATAAATGTTGCATTAATAAGGCGACTCACCATTTCTAAGCATGTGTCAAATATTGTTTCTCTCTCTCTCTCTCTCTCTCTCTCTCTCTCTCTCTCTCTGGCAGTTACTGTGAATGAAACAGAAATTTTATGTATTGTACTAACACAATTAAAAATATGCTGAAATGAATGAAAAAAGTGCACTTTTGATGGTGTTGTGGTTATAGATGGTTATACACTTTCAAAATGTATAAAGCACAGGTAGAACTTCCAGTTGATGAGAATGAGGATGAGGTGTCATAATTAGGAGGAGGATGAGGTCATATTGTCAATCTGGCAGGGAGAATGAGAGCGGGGATAGAGATGAAGACTGAAATGATAACTTGATACACTAAAACTGCGTTTCCACCGCTGGAACTTTCCCCAGGAACTAGGAACTTTGGGGTGGTACTCTGTGATTCAACCACAGGAACTAGGGTCTAAATGAAGTTCCGGGTTAATATTTCCCCCTCCAAACGGCCCTTCTCGCGAGGTAGTACTTTTTCAAAGTTCAGGAACTTTCGAGGGTGGCGCTGAACATGCTGATTGGTTTAGCTCACGCAGCATTTTATTTCAACTGGCATTTTTAAAAGTTGTTTGCGAGGTTCGTTCTGTGTTCAGATAAGTCTTGTTCTTTCGGTCTGATGGCGCGCATTCGTCTCAGCCATTTCACGGTCAATGTCCGTAATAGCTCATAATAACATACATTGTCATTTTAAAATCTAGCTTTACTAGCTTTCAGAAAATACGCTTTAGTATCAGTGCTCTTTTCCGCCGTTTTATTAATTTATCTCTTTAGTAAACCAATACATAACCAGCAAAAGCAGCACAGCTTGAATCTCCTCCATATTTGTTATTGTTGCAGGCAGTGTAATGCAAAAATGATTACTGTCCGTCGCTGACTGGGAGGAGCAGTCGCGCGCATTACATCACCGGACTAATTTGCCTAATCTTCACGGCACTTTAGACAGCAGGGGAAATGCAGACAGTATCAGGTCTGGGGGGGGGGGGGGGGAGATTTCCTATAAAAAAAGTACCTGGTACCTTTTGTCACGTGCAGGTTGTCTGCCGCATCAAAAATGTCAACGCTGTTTTCTCCAGGAGCTGGAATGTGTTAACTGTAGCCATAGCAACTCTTAACGGCCACCAGGACTAATACAGTATTATATAATAAGCTATTTATTTGTTGTAATAATTTGGTGTAATAATCATCTCAGAAAAAAGTAAAAACTGCCTGGGGCAATATACGCTGTGTCATTATTCCAACATTATCTTCACAACTTAGGAAATAAAAATTTCAGAAAAATTAGCTTTCCTCTCGTCAACATGAGCGCGCGCTGTCACGTCATGTAAGGACGCACACTTAAAAGTAATCGGTCAGGTCGTTTACATGGTGAAAAATAGACTGTAAAAAAATGAATAACGAGTATGGAAGAGATTCAAGCTGTGCTGCTTTTGCTGGTTATGTATAGGTTTACTAAAGAGGTGATTAACAACGACAGAAAAGTGCACTAATATGCAGATTCAGCAGCATGCAGCATATTCAGAAAGCTTGTAAAGCTAGATTTAAAATGAAAATGTTTATTATTATCAGCTATTACGGACATTAAACGTGAGATGGCTGAGACGAACGCACGCCATCAGACAGAGAGCAAGACTGATATTTACTGAACGTAGACCGAACCTCGCAAAAGACTTTTAAAAATGCCGGTTGAAATAAAATGCTAAACCAATCAGCATGTTCAGTGCCCAAGTTCCGCCCTCGAAAGTTCCTGAACTTTGAAAAAGTACTACCTCGCGAGCAGGGCCGTTTGGAGGGGGAAATATTTACCCGGAACTTCATTTAGACCCTGGTTCCTGCGGTCTAAACACACCGAGTACCACCCCAAAGTTCCTGGTTCCTGGGTAAAGTTCCAGTGGTGGAAACGCGGCTATAGTGTCAGACTTTAAGCAGGAAAAACGTCACAAATATTTTTCTCATTGGATGAATGCCAGATATTCAAGAAATAATTAGGTTAAATATCTATAACCTTTAATTTCACAAAAGTATCAGAGTCAACACAAAAAGGTACGAAAATAAAACATTGGTCACATCAGGTGATCTGAAGCCTCATTGTAATTGAGAATCTTGACATTTAAAAGTGGAATTGTTACAAGAAGCAGTGTTTTGATACCGTGCTTTAAAGGGAATACATTTAAAGACCAACGTTCTGAGGCATGATGTTTTCAATGCTAACATCATGCTAAAATCCTCTCCAAGAAGTTGCCGTTTGTGCATCACCGCAAAAAGCTAAAACAAAAATCAGAAAAGAAAATAGACCTTGTCGACCTCACTAATTCATAAATTGGTTTGCGGGAGATTAGTCAACCATCCTGACTCATCCCTATCTTGTAATCAACTTTAGTTTCACAGAGCTGTGCCAAAGTGCTTTAAAGTCGTAAAGAAAACTGCTTATCTAGATGTAAAATTCTGCCTCACAATGTTTTGAGCAGGGAAATATGATGGCAGAAAGAAATTTAAGGGAAAGGTACATCAATACTGATTCTCCTCTATTAAGAGTGACAGTAACTTAATTAAGAAAGACCACTGTGGGAAGATTTACTATCATATTTTCAAAACACAAAGTTGTGCAAAAAAAAAAAAACTTAATTACAGAATGAAGACAAGGCTCTCTTTAGGGTTCTGGCTGACATCTGAAGTGGATCATGTGGGGATAAAGAAATGAATTATGCAATGTATACATAAAAATTGTTTGGGGTATTATGACCTGAGGATTCATGCTCATGTATCTAGACTATTTATTCAAATCAGTCTAAAAAAGGATTTAGCATAATTAAAAAAGGGTGAGCAGCTTGTATGCGATGAAGAGAGTAGCTATCGTCCTTCATAAAGTGTTTATGTGGCTTAAAAGTGATGCTTAAATACTTGCTCAGTTTGCTCATACTGGGGCCCCCTCTGTGTTTAGTTAGTCACATCATTAGGCATAAGTGTGTCGACAAATGTGTAATGTCCCAAGTCTCAAAATGTACCAAAGGATCACTTCAGCATCAGATAAACTGAGATGGCAGCTCTTCATAATCTCTGCATCATCATCAAAGTGCTTCATGTCTTGTTTTACATTTTTGATCTGCTTTGATAATTAAAACATGAAGCTAAAACACATTTTTAACCCATCATGGTATGATGAACTATAATATCATGGATGATGACCTATGACCCTGACCTTGTTATATGTCTTTGGCGGCATCCGGATATGCATACTTCCCTACTATATAATTGCTGGGGGGAAAAACAGTATGTGAAGAGTACCGTCTTCATAAAACAGTAAGGCAAAAAGCACTTGGTGACCTACTATTTTCAGCGAGATTCTGAAGTGTGCATCCAGTGGATTATCCCATGAAGCCATGGGAGAGGATTTGTAGATGGCACTGAAGTGATGCAACTGACATTGGTAGGTCACATGAAAATGTTAATGACAATGTAATTTTTTCAGATTACATTTATATAACGGGCATGATCCCAGCCTGTGCTTTCCTGTCTTGCGAGGACTTCTGTTATTCTTGTCATGTGCCAGCCTTTTGTGGTGTTAAAGGTTAACAGTTTATGACCCAAGACCAGTTGTGAAAAATGAAGACCTAGAGTCAGGAGTGCAATGAATTAAAAGAAAAATTTACTTAAGATTAGTTTGCAGTATAATCAGCAGAAGCCAGCTTCAAGTCTTACAAAGAGTTCGTAGGCCGCGCTCCCTCTCTCACCGTCTTGTTGCCCCGCCCTATCGTACATACAATTGTCCCAACAGTTATACCGTTTTCAAGGTCTATCCACATAATTACTGTAATGTGGATGGTTCTGATTGGTTCAGAGAAAATGCAGTCATGGTAAATTTCCACACGTCAGTTAATCTGATGCACGTCTCTATAGACGTGTCACTTGACGCTTTTACCCCAGAATTAGGCCTGTAGTGACCTTCCAGATCTCGAGCAGGCCAGGAGACCAAATCCACCCTCCGTCTCTAAGAATGTCCATTCTCACACTGATCTGTAACACAGAATACTGCGCATATACAAAGATACACAGTCTCTCCAAGATTGGAGCTGATTAAGCTCCAGTTGCAACTAGAATGTTCCCCAAAACATAATGATAACGTGCATTCTCTCAGTGAGAGATACAGACAATAGTACAGACAATATTCATCTTGATGCTTTAGCGTTTCAGTATAAAGAAATAATGAATTAAATGAAAGACAAATCTATATTTCATATCTGGAAGCCGGGCTAAGTGGGCAAACACTATTCCTGCACTCCTGGCATGTTAGGGGTGTGTGATACCTCCAAAATCCAAATACACGACACCTTGTTGCTATCAAGTGTTTAGTGGCACATCACATCTTTAGGCCAGACCTTCAGTCACTCCTCAGAGAGCAAATACACACTTTAGAAAACAAATCAGGGGTTCTCTTAGGCAAAATCATAACTAGATAGAATCAATATAATAATATAGGAAGATAAATATTGACTAAGGCTTTGATTATGAATTTAATTAGGATATATAATATTACAATATATATACACACACACACACGCACACGCACACGCACACACACACACACACACGCACACGCACACGCACACACACGCACACGCACACGCACACGCACACGCACACTTTATTCATGTTGATTCGTTTTCCCAGACGTTTCCCATTTACCACACCCCCTTGTTGTTATCTTGTTAACCTGGTTTCCCTTTCTGTATATATAAACCCATTACTGTCTATTGTTGAGTGTCGGTCTTTGTACCCCTTTATATGTGTTCTTGTGTTTTGGATACCCTTGTTATTGGAAATGTTGTGTGTTGTTTGTTATTAAATAATTCATGCTGCACTTGGATTCTCAGCTTCATCTCTGCTCACACGTTAACGACCGACCAACATGAATTCAGCAGCACAGAATATGCGTCTCCGTCAGGGAGACAGGCCTATTGAGGAGTACATCAAAGACTATATTGAGCTGGCACATTTAACTACAATGGACTTAGTATGTCTTATAATCTTTTTTCATGGGAGACTGTTTGAGCAGTCATGCCATTGCACCACCCTAATTGGACTCTGGAATCTTATATCAATCTGGCACTGCAACTGAGTGGTTCTGCATTCACTGTGGGAGTCGCAGAGGATGGATTTCGTCTACTGCCTCCGTCCAGAGCCCAGTGGCGTCTCCCGCCTCCGTCCAGAGCCCAGTGGCGTCTCCCGCCTCCGTCCAGAGCCCAGTGGCGTCTACCGCCTCCGTCCAGAGCCCAGTGGCGTCTACCGCCTCCGTCCAGAGCCCACTGGCGTCTCCCGCCTCCGTCCAGAGCCCACTGGCGTCTCCCGCCTCCGTCCAGAGCCCACTGGCGTCTCCCGCCTCCGTCCAGAGCCCACTGGCGTCTCCCGCCTCCGTCCAGAGCCCACTGGCGTCTCCCGCCTCCGCCCAGAGTCCACTGGCGTCTCCCGCCTCCGTCCAGAGCCCACTGGTGTCTCCCGCCTCCGTCCAGAGCCCACTGGTGTCTCCCGCCTCCGTCCAGAGCCCAGTGGCGTCTCCCGCCTCCGTCCAGAGCCCAGTAACGTCTGCCGTCTTCGTCCAGAGCCCAGTGAAGTCTCCCGCCTCCGTCCAGAGCCCAGTGACATCTGCCGTCTTCGTCCAGAGCTCAGTGAAGTCTCCCACCTCCGTCCAGAGCCCAGTGACGTCTCCTTTCCCCGTCCAGTGAGTCAGTCCGGTCACTGACCAGAGTTCAGAGAGGGCTCCTGTCCCTCCCATCCTCATTCCAGTGTCTCTAGTGCCTCCCAAGAGGATTTTGGGGGGAGTCTACCCATCCTTGCAGGCTGGTCCTGAAGGGTCAGAGCCGCCATGGCTCCCTGAACAGCCTGAGCCGCCGTTGCTCCATGAATCGCTCTATGGCACAGGTCCGCCCATGCTCCCAGGCTCATCTATGCCATGCCATGGTCCTTGTCCTGTCCCACTGCATGGGCCTGGTCCACCATCCCTCCTGGACTGTTTCCTGTGGAGCGTCTAGAATCCGCTCCTTAAGCTTCTGCTATTTCTTGTCATGTGCCGTGTGATTTAGTCCTTTGTAGTTTTTCATGTTGATTTGTTTTCCCAGGTGTTTCCCATTTACCACACACCCCTTATTATCTGAGACATATTTAATAAAATAAAATAAAGCATTGACTAATTCATATTTTATATAATTATAATAAATGATAAAATATATATAAAAAAGTTTTTTTATATACTTTTTTATTGTAACGAAAGAATAATATTTTTTGCTTCGTAATTTAATAATTTATGCATCATATAAGGTTAATCAATTACTTGAGGATTAGGCAAAATTAAGGCCAATCAATTGAATGTTAGAAGTATTACGTGTCAAAAGCTGTGACTAAAACGGGACTTTAATTTTCTTATCTTAACTGTACATATGTGGCACAGGAATCAAAACTTTATATGGTCTTATGATGAAAGGGAAACATAAGCCAAGAAACCCAAAGCTCAGCTCTTTTAGCAGCTGCCAGTGTGAGCATTTTGCCGCAAACTGATTGTCTTTCTCTCCAAGGGAGGAAGGTGTGTTTTTTTAATGCTGCTTGTTACTTCTTTTTTTGGTGTATATCACTACATCACTGTCTGTGTGCACCGCTGCACCCAGTTTGCATCTAAAATATAATGGCATTTCTGTGTTATTAAATGTTAGCTGCCTAGACTCTGACCTGTTATTAGTCTTGATAACATTTCCAAATCTTGTTTGCTCCACAGTGACCCTAATATGACACTGCAAAAATGTCCCATTCCGTGAGTGAAAGGAAAGCCCATAAATTTATAACTCCATAGGATAGAAAACAACACTGTAATGAGGCTTTGAAATCAAAATATTTTTTTTTTACACTTTATAATAGGAGCGATCACTCACATTAGGCCTGGTGAACAGTGCAAGGCGCACTCCCACTGGGCGATAAAGTAATATTTGAAAATGAAAGCCATTTGGGGAAATGTGAGTTTATGAATGAGGTGATTTACCAAATGATCCTGTCCAAATTCACCAGAACAGAATCTTAAACATCCAGTAGTGCACAGCAAAGCAATAAGTCCTCGTCGAAGGTGCAAAAGCTGTCAGACAGCAACACATGGGAGTTTAACCTTGTCTTGGACATTAGTTTGACATATTATTGTTTGAGAAATTAGATTACTATCATAAAGCTTCATCTATTACTTTTCATTGCATGGAAACTGGCTACAAAGGCTGGCAAAATGTGCGTATAGTTTCTGCTTGGGAATTAGAAATGGCATTTTAGATATTCCAACAGTGAACTTTTAAATGTCTTAGGGATAAACTTTAGCAGCGGCTTTTCAAAGTTACAGTTAATTGTGGAGCGAGTACTACAGGAGCTGTGATTTAGTTCTGTGCTTAAGGCCATAATGTTGACAAAGCAGGATTGCTCTCTCAGTAACTCTCAAAAGAATGGGTCATCCTCACATGGTGGTCACAGACACAGGCAATGCAGCTGCATTTTAGGAATAATGTTATGCTGCATAACAGCACCAAAGAGCCTATCAATAATAATAATAATAATAATAATAATAATAGCGACTTCATCTGCCATTGTTTAGACAAACGTAACAGATATAAAGTAAAAGATATAAAAAGTAAATAAACCTTTCTTGAGTTTTTAAAATGTATATTTGATAAAAATCTAAATCTAAACTAAATCTGGTCTCACTTTATTATAAATCTTTTCATAAGAATTAACTGAAAAGTAAGTCGTAAAGGAGTTCAACATCACATTGCATCAAAAGATGCTTCAGCACTAAAGGACTCTGGGAAGAGGGGCATAAAGGAGGATCTTCAACTATTAACAAAACGTATGGGTTGGTCTGGATTTGGACTATTCTACACTGATTTTTGGACAAAGCGACCCCAACCAAAAGGCTTGACATTTGTTAAATCAGAAAATGACATGGGACTGCACAAACTACGCCCTATTTGGACGTTAATTGTTTCTCATGTGGACATCTGTAAAAATACACTTGAATGCCACCTCAGTGATAAAAATCGTGCATTCGGATGGTGATTTATTCCCGGTAAAGGAGATGTTTTGTGATCATGCGCTCCTGAGAACGCTGCTCACGTGGTCAGTCAAATGATTGTTTGTCTGCTGTAAAAATGTCATATGTTTAGAATAAAATATGATTTAATTTAATAATAGGAAATTATTATAATATTAAGTAATAATTAAAATCTCCTGTTAAAAAAATATGCAATTTAAAAAATCTGGAAATGAGCGTAATACAATGCTGCAAATTTAACCTATTTTTACTGCTGTAATAATTTCAAAAGTTTACATGTTTTTTTCTTTCTTTCTCTTTTGAGCGGTGATGAAAGCTTATTCGTGTAAATACTTTGCTGCATTTCAGTAATAAAAGTGTAGGCTAGATCTTTAAAATGCATCCAAATTACACGGAAACGCAAAGATACGGTGCTCTGCTGTGGTCAAAAATGATATAAACAGTTAATTTTGAAACAACCTTTTCTTGAAAACTCTTTTCTTGAGACGTGGATTCGGACGTGGATTAAATCACCAAATGTCACTGGTGTTTGTCAAAAAACGGTAGGTAATTCGGCCGGGGATTTTTATGCGGGTGGTGGGAGAAAAACACTGACATTCTGGATTTGGACGGCAATAAAATCAAAGACTAGCCCCTGTAAAATGATTAAAATACCTTACGACCCCACAAGAAACAATTACCATTCGAATAGGGCTTTAGATGTATCTAAGCATTTTACAATTTTTGTTATACACATTTTACAATTATAGGACATTATGATGGTGGAAAATGATAAATATATTTCACTTCTTTTTAGTTCCCATCTTAATTATGTAATGACACTTAAAAGTACAATTTTATATGACAGAGAGCACTGACAAAAATGTATTTATTATATTAAAATCATAATTAGATACCTTTGGGCAAATTATCTAAATAATTATCTAAAGTCAAAATAAAAGTATAATGAAAATCTAATTATATGTCCCGACTGCTCATCCAAAGAGTGCCAACTTAATTGACTTTTGTTAAGTCAGCGTGATAAGAAAAGGTTACCGTTAACTTTTCTGTTTAATTCTAACAAGAGTCTGAATGCTATTAGTGCTCTGATGGCCAGAGGAGACCTCATCCCCAGATAGAAGCGGACACAGATTAGATGCCTTCCCAGCTGCCTCTGACACCGCTACCAAAACAAGAGAGCTATAAAGCAATAAAACAGTTTTTTTTTAAAAGAGTTCCACATTTACAGTATATCTCCACATAAAGTATGCATGGGAGGAATTTGTTTAAACCAACATTCTGCTCTAAATCCTGAATTCTTGCCCTCTCTGGAACAGTGTTCAAAAATCCTTTTAACTGTGATGTAAATAAATGTACAAAGCCGTGTTAAACTTTCTGATCGCTAAGAAGTTCATTAGCATTACTTCCGCGAGGCATACGCTGCGATTTGCTCAATTAGCAAGAGCTGCCATCCACAGTGAGCCTGAACTGCACTGAAATCCTCTCTCTGTACAGCCTAGCATATGCAGCCCGCTCGGCCCAGCCTCATCTAGACGTTTCGTATGCAAAGCTGCTCTCAGAATGTTGACTGATAGCATTTGAAACGTGCAAAGGACATCACAAGTATAGAATAATCTTTTCAGGCTTTATGAAAAAATATCTTCACTTAAACACACTATCTGATTCAAAACCAGGCTGGCAGTGGGCCTGCTCCGCCGTGGTCTTCAGAACAGATCCTAATATATGATGCATGATGTGTAATGTGTCCCAGGATTAATGACATTAATCCATTTATGATTAATTATCCATTAATATTTGATAAAACTGTAATTAACTCAAGGGTAAATTCATGCTTTAAGTAACCCTTTTAAGCCCAACCTATGAAATACATGTAAGTAGATGGAGTCACAGTGAAACTGACATAAAAGATATAAACGGACTTTATGCTAATGAGTGAAAAGCCAATTATAATGATGGCCTGTGATAAAATGAGAAGATTTAACAAAATATTGTTTCTTCTATGATTGCCTTTCAATATTAAGCCATAGCTTTACAGCAGCTGTGTCCAATTCCTCAGTTTTGGAAAGAGCACCAGCACCTCTTTGTTGTCATCACTGAATTTCCATAATCCAAAGACTATCGGTCTGTGCTTTGCAGATAATGATGATTTCATGCTTGGATCAGTCGTCCTTTTTCAAGTTTTGGTTGACATTTACATGGTCTCTACTCAGAAAGAATAACATTTTTCAATCGATGTCTGAACACGGCAGGACTGAATCCTCCTGGGAGATCGGGATGCCAAAAGATAGATACTGTTGGTGGGCAGAAATTTATCAGCGTTGAGGCGAGATGAAGGCCTCTAGTTGATGGCTTTGGGAAGTGTATAAAACTCTGGAACAGGATGTCTGAATGTGAAGATGATCTAAAATTTAGCAAAAAGATACTGGTTTTCTAGGGTATAGGTGATTTGATGGATATATTGCTCTGAGGCTGAAGGCAACGATTTCCAGAGAAGGTTTATCATTTGGAACTAAATGCTAGAGCTAGAGTTATCTTTGTAAGTCTTCTGCACTGAAGTACTGCATGTCTCTCTTAAAGCTCAGCGGGCTTTTCAAACTTTTTCATGTGAGGGACCCACAAATATTATTATCTAGTCTGTTGTGATTGGGATTTTGTACATTGGGATAGATGCTGAAAAGTACAACATGGACATACTGACAATATCTAAAACATTAACATTGTTATGCATTTCTGGCTATAGAAACATTTATGAATTTTTCATAACATTTCTTCAAAATATACAGTATAAAACAATGGACAAGTGTAAAACAGGCAAGTGTATTCACAATAATTTATTTATTGCGAAAATGTCATAGAACGGGTCGGCATGTATACTTGGCCACGGGCTAAAAAATAAATAAATTGCCCTGTCATAGGGGGCAAAAGGAATAATTGAATAAATACACTGATGAGAAATACAACTAGAATAGCTTGAGATACGGTTAGAGTGTCTTTTGTAACTGTTAGTGAGCTGTTACTCTGTTAAAAAGAATTATATATTAATAAAGTGATGTAACCTGGCAATCATTTACCAACTTGCAACACGGACCCCTTTGCTAATGCACATATGTGGGAGATGCGCAATATATAAAAATTAAAAATAAAAGAGGACTTGCCCTTTGATGGCATGTTCTTAAACTGTTTTATTTCCTCTTTCCATATTGTGAATAATAAATGTGTATTTAAATTTGCTTGTTACACAACAAGTCTAACTTATAATAATAATTATTTGATGTAGCATACTTTTACACTAAGAATTATTCCTTGGCATCCTCGCATACTAAACTTCCTTTTTTAAATTGTTTGCGTGCTGGAGGTACAAGATGTTCACGCTGCGTGCAGTGATGTTAACATTTACGCTATCACTATAAAAGAGTCTAAAGAGGAAAGTTGATACCAAAAATAGGGCAATATAAAGAAGAATGGAAAAAAAAATTCACATGTTGGGGCTGAGGCCCCACGTTATAAGCAAACGTTTAAATTGTTCACTGTTCATTTTCTCATACTACACATTTCAAGACGGCTATTTTAGAGGTGTGTCTGGCGACCCTTTCTACAGACTCTTTTGATTGTCTTTCAGAACTTTTTTAATTAAAAGCTCTCAATTCACCCCCCCCCCCCCTTAACAACGAGAATAAAAAAATGCACGTTTTTGCAAAAGCCACCTGGCATGAGGGGACTTTACCTGCACAGCTCTCAATAGCTTGCCTCCGTTACACTATCATGACAGATACATTTCAGAACCAGCCGCTATCAAATATAACTGGCTGAGGGCATGGGCCAGATATTATCGCTGGGCCACCAGTTGCCAACCAGTGTCACAGAAGCAGTATAAAATTGTCCAAATGATAAGTTGCATTTACAGTCTTCTCGGTACAGGGTTTTGTTTGATTTGGACCTGGTAATATATTTTCATTTATTTGCCACTCAACATTATATCTATTTGTTGAAAGTATTGTTTTGTCCAATTAAGGGATGTAGAGGGTTTGACGGCAATTTATTTATTTATTACCTAATTTTTAACTTTTTTTGTGCTAAAGGGAGGTAGGGAAGTTAAATGTATTTTTGTTTTCTTTATTTTTGTTGGAGGTAAAGAAAACGTCTCGGTAACTACTGTACCCTCCATTCCCTGATGAAGGGAATGCAACGCGGGGTCAATGGGAGCCCAAAATACCTCTGATACTTTGAGAAAAGGCCAACAAAAATTTAAGAGTGGAATTTGCATGTGCCACTCCCCCGAACTGTGTGTCCAGAAAATGAGAAAACTGCTTTTTCTTTGCAAATTTGGGTAAAAAACAAACAAAATGAAACCTATACCGAGGAAGGAGCGGTGCATTCACCACCTCCTGGGAAAAAGGATCTCCTCTTATCACTGGGTTGCCCGTCTCAGGGGCACTTTGAAACCACCTTCAGCTACTTGCCGCTCACCTGATGAATGGGCAGTGGCCGCTTCCAGCGTTGTGACCTTCTTCACTTGTAGAGCTAAATTGATCACAAATGCAGTTCTTGCATCAATTCTGGCTCAAGACCCATGTGCAAATCTTTAAGTGCCTTGGCTTGATGGACCTGCAGGATGGCCATGACACGCAAGGTGAAAGCAGCCTGTCCAGCGGCAGTACCTCTGGCTGCCCCACCATTGAGGGTAGTAAAAGGTGCCCTTTAACGACTTTGCCAGCTCTTAATGCACATCCGAGAAGAAGGGCGCTGGAGCAGAGTGTGGATGTGAGTCACTCTCTGAGCCAGGATGCCAATCATTCAACCACGATCGATCCAGTGGGCCATCCTCTGGAGTCGTCCCCTTCTGCTGTTCCTCAAAACAGACAAACAGCTGCTCAGAGCTTCTGAAGCTCTGTGTGTATTCCAAGTAAACATGCAGGGGTAGTGGGAACTTTGAGCACGAAGCCGGGCAGGGGTCTCAGGATCACGCAAGAGTATGCCGGACCAAGACACGTTTCGCTGACAGAGAAATCTTGCAATCTTTTTCCCAGCAAGACCACAGAGAGCTTCCATGAGGGAATAAGGTGTGGCCTACGAGGATTCAACCTCCTGGCACATCTGAGGAACCTGATGATCAGGTCACGATTTCCTAGAGACTTCCAGAAAAACGGCACTGGTGCTGTGATACCCAACCCAAGTCAGAAGGCATTATCCTCATCTGATGTCCCAAAAAATTTAAACTCACAAATCATGTGACGAACTTCAAAGTCATCCGGAATCTCCATCGGGCACAACATGCAAGACAAGGAATTGGAGGTCCATGAGCTGAGATTGTTGCCCTCAGATCACCCTGAGTGCTAGCTGCTCACCCTTGTGCATTGCAGAAGGACAAGAATGAGGAACAGCTGAGGTGACTCCTTATACTAAAGAGCCGCAATAGCAATGTTGCCATGGTCATGTTCTTGCAGTGAGAACGTACCATCCACGAAGACTGACTCATCGTGGGTGCGACTCTAAAGTGCAAGACAAAGATTGTAGCCGTCCAAGAATGAGAGATAGCGACCACACTCAGAAACAAACAGGTGGAAAGGCATCTTTAAAATGATGCTCTATGCCTGTGTTTGTGCTTTTGGAGGAAGCTTGGCTAGAGCCAACAAGCGTTGGATATCACTTCCATATATTTGGATTACATTGCACAGATAAAATGGAATATTTTTATGATCATTTTATGATGAGTTTGTGGAGTATGTTATGGTTATTTTTTGTCACAGCATTGATAAAATGCCTTTTGTGTCCTACGGCAAACAACATTAAAGTGTTATTAATTTTAAAGTGAGTTCTTATTTAACTATGTAATTCTTTGAAAACAGTTTGCACCAGAAGTATCACTGAAAATAATGAAATGTCATGATTTAAATGAAGTAAATGAGTCAACTGTATTAAATAAATGAGACCGAAAACATGTCATTAATCATAAAGGCAACAGAATCAGCTGATTAATTCCATGCATTTGGTATTAGTTTGTAAAAATGTGTACATCTGTAAAGTTGCTGTTATGTAGATAATTTGTTTTAGATGATGCTAATAAATCAATATGGTACATTTTACTTAAAGGGATAGTCCACCCATAATTTACTCACCTATCCTAGCTGTATATGACATTCTTCATTCAGACGAATACAGTTGGATTTATATTGAAAAAATGTCATAGCTAATCCAAGCATTATATTACAATGAATGGAAGCCCAGAATCTGAAGCCCAAAAAAAGTGCATAATGCATCATAAACGTACTCCGCACGGCTCCGGGGGGTTAATAAGGGCCTTCTGAAGCGAATCGATGGGTTTTTATGAGAAAACTATCTCTGTTTAAAACTTAGTAAAAGTAAAATATCTAGATTCCGCCGAACCGCCTTCCGTATTCAACTTAGGCAAAAAGTTTAACGCCTCTCGCAGTTCAAAATGCTTCCACTACATTCTACATCGCATCAGTTATGCTCTTTCTGCAACTTGAATACAGAAAGCGGTCTGACAGAAGCTAGATATTTTAGTTTAGGATGAGTTAAATATGGATATTTTTCTAACCAAAACCCATCGATTCACTTCAGAAGGCCTTTATTAACCCCCTGGAGCTGTGTGGAGTATGTTTATGATGGATGGATGTACTTTTTGGACAAATTTTGGGCAGCTATTTACTATTAGAATGCTTGGAACTCCGATTATATTCGTCTGAAAGAAGAATGTCAGATACACCTAGGATGGCTTGAGGGTGAGTAAATCATAGGGTCATTTCCATTTTTGGGTGAACTATCCCTTTAATAAATAACTGTAAGTGTGCTAGAACCACGTCATGTAAATAAATACATGAATACTCATGCGATTAGATTATCTCCTAATATAAGACTAGTATAAAAGTATAATCTAGTGTGTGCGATTATGTATGTATGTATGTATGTATGTATATGTATATATATATATATATATATATATATATATATATATATATATATATATATATATATATATATATATATATATATATATATATATATATATATATATTACACATAGATACTAGTCTGCACGATAAGTGATAATAACGATTATTTTGCAAAAAAAATTATATTCGTAATTATCATCATTAATTAATCACTGATTGTTTGCCAGATTGCAAAGATTAAGTAAAATACCAGGCAGAAATGTATCCTTTTAAGAGAAAAGTTCTGTTTGGGAGATTTAAGCTCCTTTTCATTATAAATAGTGGGCCAATATTGCGATGGTATTTTTTAATTAATTGAGAAGCCAAAAATCGTGCATCACTAGTATTTATAATATTATCTATAACCCTTGTGCAGACTCCAGTTGAAAAAGGCCTGAGTCAGGGTATAAAAAGAAAAATCCAACTGTGATAACAGCAGATCATCTCACATAAATAAAATCAATATCTATCCAATATCTTGTCTAATTTGCTACATGGTGCTAAGAGTAGAACTTAATGCAGAAAAAGTAAACCAACAAATAACAAAAGGACAAACCCAAGTGAGAAGAAAAATAAGAAATATTATATGTATGATTATACATATTACACATTTTCTGTTTAAAGGAAAAATACTATATACAAGCTATTCAAAAGTAGTTTGACGGATTTCCAGTGGAATAAAATATGTCTAGCTAATAAAGAGTTTAAGGCTGTGATATATGCTTGTCATTAAACTAAATCATGTCTAACGGTAAAAGGGCATTTCTTGAGCAATAGTTTTACCTGTCAATGCTTTGCATTATCCTCATACAGGACATCTCCTCATTAAATCATGAGGAATGAGTGGTTCATTATAAAGGAGAGCCAATGTTTCAGTGTTTCACAATGCCTGTAGATTCAACGGTGAAGCTGTAAATAAACATGGGCAGTTGACGTCTGCTCCCTTCAGTCCTTTGTGTCATCGATATGGGGAACAAATAATGTTATAGGAGATGTCAAGGCAATGCAGGTCATGTTTTCAGATTCCCTTGAAATGGCAAATGGTAAATGAAGAAAAAAAGATCAAAGTTAACAAGAATTCTGATAGCCAAGCAATGTGCATTTAGGGGGCTGAACAACCTTGCAAGAAGTTGCAGGGAGGCACAAAAGGTAATTCAGCACAAGGTCTGCAATCATCAGCAACACACAGCCAACAGTAAGTGAGTCTGACAGAGCTGAATAAACACTTCCACACGGCTGTCTCCATGTATCCCCAGTTAACACTGAAAGTATCTTTAGAGACAAGCTCCATATTGCACTGCAACTGCAAAAACATTCAAAGCTAGAGGTCGGCCCAGCTCCAGGCAGATTACAAGACTGGGGAACAAGTTATCCGAATGAGGGTGAAAATTAATGAATCTGTAGGTTAAAAAATGTCAAAGCAATTCTGTGGCTGATATTTTTTCCTTTTACTGATTCTCAAAGGCATTAAAAACAATACAAGTTTAAAGGGGGTCTAATGCCATTTCATGCATTCTGACTTATTTACATGGTTAAGGAGTTGGATTCTCATGCTAAACATGGCCAACAATTCTAAAAATGAGTTGGACGTATGATGAATATTTCTGTGCCAAATACACTCCTTCAGGATCAGAATGAGTTTCGGAAAGCTTTTTTCAATTATGGCCCTGTATGACTTCATAAAGGGTGGAATTCCTTGTATGGGCACTTCTCCAGAAAGAGCCGTCTGCAGTGCTGTCATTTTGCTTTTTAGACCACAAAATTAGTGTCACTTATTCCTGTCATGAGTCAAAACTGCAAATGGTGAGTGAAACTGCCAGGAATAATGCCATGATGTATTTTGTGTGTGTGTGCGTGTCTTTTTAGCTCCGCCCACTGCACGCCTGCACAGAGTATCTGTGTTTTACAAATATGATAAAACTAGAAACTCTTCTGAGATATGAAGGATGCAATACTACTCTAGGTACTCAAGATTAACATGAGACTGGCAGAAACTGTGTGTGTTATGTACCCTTTAAACAAGTGTTATGAATCATTCAGAATGATCCAGAATTCAATTTGCATTAAATGCTAAAAACTAAATTTAAATTTCTTGCAAGAAAAACAAACTAGCAAACTTAGTATTGTTTATTGCACTTAATATGAGGGTCACCTGATGCTTGTTTACATAAAGACCACAATTTACATCATATGCATGTGCATCAATGTGTGTTTTTACTTCTTGGATGATCAAAAGCCGCAAAATTCAATGATGCCCAAGGCAACACAACAAACCTTATAAAAGGATGATTGGAAATTGTTCTTATTTTAATTAAAGATCTTATTTTTTTAGTACTGCCCTGCAGAAGCTATAAATACTTACATATTTTCTAGAAGACAAAATTAAAAAAATGTACCCCCCCAATCATCCTGTGCAAATGTTTACACCCCTGATTTTAATGCATTGTGTTTCCTTCTGGAACATTAGTAACCGTTTTCACCATGAGTTTGTTTAAATAGAGACTAGAGTGCAATTATGAGGGAGCAGTCATCTGCTCATGAATGGCTGTCTTGAGGAGCGATTAGATATGAGGTGTGCAAAAGCCTTGGAAAACTGCTCAGAAAAAAAGATGTGGATGCTGACATGAATGCTTTTTTACACGCTGAAATCTTGTAATTCCGGCAATTCCGGCGTGGCGTGTGAACGCACCTGAAGTGCTGAGAGTGTCAGTGAGGGAGAACTGAAAGGATGCGTGCCGCTAGGCATTCTAGAAAAATACAGCTGCACAATGTCTCTAGTAGCCTAATTCGCATATGTAACTGTGGAGGAGTGCGTTTTATAAACCGATGCTAGTTAAATAAGGCCAAATCTCTCACACAGAAAGTGAAATCCCTCACTTGCAGCTTAAGTAAAGCAAGGCATTTTTGTGCAGATGGGCGGGAGACTTTGCTCTGATCAGAAGTGCATGCACAGTTATTAATAAGCATGATAGCAGAGCTGCGTTTGCGTGCCTCATGCATGATGGGAATGGTTGTCACATCTTCTGGCTTGTTATCCACCCCAAGACTTTTTTCTATCCCTTCAAAAAAGGGAAAGATAATTGAAACATACTCACGAGAGAGTTGGGTGAAAGAGATAAGACAAAACTAATGGAAATAAAAAAGGAGAGGAGATGGAAAATGACTTACAGAGAGACTTTGACACAGAAGAGAACTTTGCATCAAAAGTACCCATACTGCTAAACTGTAATACCCGCTTATGCAAATCTCTCCCCCATTCAGAATAGATGCCGTTTGCAGGTTCCCATGCCAAAACGAACAGACGCTGCTGTTTCTCTCTGTTTTCTCAACCGGCTCTGTCATCAAAGCAATCATCAGAGAGGCTATGAGATTGCAGATTGAGATATAGACCCCAACCAGAGCAGAGCTACAGAATAGATCCTTCAAAGGAAAACTGATTTAAATGTCTGTTAGATCTACCGATAAAAGATCAACGGATTGTTCATTGTTCAGCTATGAGCAGAGAAGTATGCTATGATTATGACAATGAAAACCGCAGCAATATTCATTCCTTGACAAAACGAGAATTAGCCACTCTGGAGAGGCATCTTTGGCATACAATGGAGCCTGGTCAGTGCTGTGCCCACCCGTAATGCTGCCAACAGCCAAAATAAAGACAATGAATCATTTCTGCCATGAGATCTGAAAGCTAGTGAGATTTGTTCAGTGAGACCCCGTATTCAGAAGCGGAGTGAAAACTCAATCATGTTATATTGAGAGATCAGGCACCACTTCAAAGCTCACCTCGGGCAGAAAGAGGGTTGAATTTTCAAAGACACATTTTAGAGTGGAAAAAAGGTATGAGGTCAGGTAGGAGTCATAAGAACCTCAGGGTGTAATCGTGCCACTTATTGGAAACAGACCTTCAGATTCAATTAAACTCTCATATTCTTGCAGGCACATCAAAATGGAGAAAGAAATAGTCCAAAAAACCTCCCTCAGCTTACTTGCTCAATTAGTTTTGATGGGTCAGAGTATTCTCGGCTTACAGTATATGGGCATTAACCCAAATCCAGGCAGTATTAAACCACACTGTGTATTAAATTGCACGAATGTGCTTGGGTGCTGTAACATTAAGTGCCTGGCAACACTGAGCCATGTTGGCCCCGTGAGCGCAGCTTGCAGAATTCTTCCTCACCTGCCTGATGCACCACGCTCTTCCCGCATCTTTACTGTCACAGACCTCAGCGGCCCATCTGTGCTTATCTCAACCCTGCACATGTTGGAGATTACAAACCATCTCCTCCAGGTATTTCACACTTTATTTACACCCTCGGCCTCCATAATGGAGCGATCCAGGCTGCAGACAATCACAGCAGCAATGCACAGATGATCAGCATTGTTCCGGCTGGGAATAGGTGGTGACTTGCGTGCATGTGTGCATGGCATTGTATCAACAGAAGAAGTGTAGACCACCTCTATGACTAATAAGTGCTTGCTTTTCCAGATGCTTTTAGAAATATGTATTTTGTGCAGTGCACAAAAATGGGTATTGTAGGTTTGCTTCAGCTAAGCATTTTACACACTACACTGCACATACAAATAGCATACAAAGGGTGTGTGCTATTTTTTTTAAATTCAGTTTTAACAGTATGATGGCACTCCATTTTACAATGTGTTCTGATAATGTATTTACTGTTGCATCTATTTTTTTGATTCCACTGGAAAGTTTTTCCATTGTTTTTCTATGTAAACGTGCTAGACGAGCGTGTTTAACCAGTGCACTTCTGTCTCTTGCAGCATCTTGCACATGAAATTCTAAAAATCTGGTGCTCAAGTTAAAAAAAAGTAACTTTTTAAAAAATATGTCTCTAGATGTACCCCCACCCCCTCCCCATTACACAGCCCTTCATCTAATTTTTTTTTTAAAAAGCCCCATTCAGACGGGATTCATTTTACAAGAGATGGTGTAATGTAATTTTACCACAGGACATCTGTAATATTAATGCCCAATTCACAAGGAATAAGAAATCTCAGTAAAACTACCAGAAGTTAGGGGTAACTTAATTTATGCCCTGTCGTAAAGTGCGTATTGCATTGTTTCCTGATGCACAAACACACAACATTATCAAGATACGTACATTTTCTGAAGAAAGTGTGTGTGGTGCTTGCCTAAATTGCCACTGAATGCTTCATGCGCCTTCATACTTGAAAAAACACTGAAAACTGCTTTTTAGCAGGAAATGACAGAATATTTATGTACATATTTACGGCTGGTCTATTCGCACTGTATTAGCATTACCTGAGGTAATTTTTCAGGACCTTTTTTCAGAGGCACATTTGGACGGGACTAAAATCACTTTTCTCTCTAGGGTTATACAGTAACATTGTACTGACTCTTAATGGGGAAGTAATTGAATTATTCGCTTTACTGATTAATTCAGAAATTAAACAAGTGACTGGCCGTTTCTCATTATGCATTCTTGTCTGTTCGTTATCAGTCGTGGCCCAAGTACTGTTCCAATTCAAAGTTCACATCTAGAAAAGTATAGTTCAAATCCCCAGATGTGTTTGTAGAGGATACATCGAGAGGTGACTTGTGCAGACTTGAGACAGGCAGGTATCCCAGAAAGCACTAACCAGCAAGTGTCAACAACAGAGGAGAAAACCTGCATCATTTTACTACTAGAAATACTACTATTGTGTCACATAATGTTGTTTTAAAAGTTTTTCAAGTGAGAAAGTAGTTGTTTAAAGCTCAAAGCTGTGGTTTATTGATAAAGATAGCCTATTGCTCTGACGTTTTCAGAGTTGTGAGATCCAGTCGATCAATGGGCGCTCATGCTAGTCCTTCTGATATTTGCCGCTGTCTCTGATGTCTCGGTAGTGGTTAAGCATGAGATATATAATTTCACTTTTCTATATCTAACTGCCGATCTTTGGTATCATCAGGAATCTATAATTTGATTCTGGGCAGATCGTTTTGGCTGAGGGCAAAGTGAAATTTCATAACTTTATATATTTAGGCTATTTCACTTAACCATAGCCTATTGAACGCTGAATTTTTACATATGAATGAATTGTTTGCTTTTTCTTATTGTATAGCTTCTTATACCTTTTACTTGTACTTTTATGAATACTATTATTGATCATTAAAACTCACATTTAAAAAAGAGACAGGGTTGTGTTTTGTCATATTTCATTTTATGACGAAGATAAGTTAAGATAATATGCAGATATTGCCTGAACCACATATTAATGCATAATATTTTTTAAATGGAAACGAAGAGAGTCAGGTTGTGTTTTATATTTTGTTTTAAATATACATGTAGATGCAGTGAAGACGAATAATCAATGTACCCTTTGCCTGTAACACATATATGTGTCGATATCTGTTTAAGTTTTTTTTCTTAATGAAAAAGAAAAGTGTGTGATTTATTACACATTTTGTTTTATTGTCGCCTAAAATACACAGATAACTGGAGTACCAGAGCGAGCTGAGTTACGTTGTCGAGAACACTGCTGTTCCATTTGTAGAATTTCCGGACTTGCGTCCTCTGGAGTTTGCTCTCCTGAGTCGAACTTGCCAAGTCTGAACCACCAAGGACAAGTGTCTGAACTTTGCGTATTTGGTATTGATAATTACCTACTGTCTTTACGAATAAGCTATGTGTTCTCAACACACCGATTCATTCAGTAGTGGCACTACTGTCTGTTGTCTGGAGACACACAACGACATAATCTGCATACCTACTGCATTTACACTATTTTCACTAGCAGAGCACAAATACACAAAGTAACTGACAATAGTGTCTAAAACACATAAGTTACTTAAAATTAGCTTTTTTTATTGAAAGGAATATTATGTAATCTGATGACAGTTATCACGATCCTCTAACTTAGTGGTTCTCAACCCAGGTTTGATAGAAAGAGATTCAAAATGTGCACTGTTGAACCACTGCTGCGGTTTCAATTTTTTCAAAGGTTTCTATTTTCAGTGACTACTGCAAGACTGCAAGGGCAAAAGGTCATGCTATAAAATAATGAGGAGGGCATCTACAAGATAACTGTAGCTTTTTCACAAATTAATGTCTTCATTTAGGTGTACATGAATAAGGTCATTCCGAGTCCACTTTGAATGTTACGACCTGGAGTTTAACTCAAAATCAACATTTGGACAGTCTCGACGGCTCTCTTAAATTAAGGATTCATTAAGCCTAATAACCTTCCAATGGTTGTCCACTGGTAAGCTAACAAAGAGGCATAATTGAGAAAGGCCTTTGGATTAGAATGTGATTTCATTCAAAGCGACAAAATGAGTTTTGCATGTACTAATCTTCCTTTTGTGCTTGGGAATATTTGCTACAGAAGGGAGACGAGTTAATGAGCACTCAAGCGTAGATGAGCAGAATTTTCCTGAATGAAACAGGCCTGGCATATTTGGTCAGCAAACAAAATAATTTAAGTCACTAAGAATATGGTAATCTACCCTGCGTTTGATTGGCTGTGGAGCGAATATTATCACGGAAATGAAAGAAACTATTTCATTTGAATCGCTCAAATTGCAAATTCAGGCTAGTGCTCGGTAAAAGACACCTGTGGATGGCTATTTCATCTGCAGAGAGCAGAAAGGGGTAGTTATTCAGCAAGGATAAAGAATATTACTTTAGAAAAGCGTTCAGGCAGCATAATATTCTGGGGTTGCGTCCTAAAATATATGAACATCCTTGCCCCCATACAGGCCAGGGATATTTATAGGATTAGCTCTATCTTTTAATTTGTTAAAGTAATTTTGAAAGTTAACGACTCCACAGTGATGGCATGAGCCAAGCCTTGCACAAGCAGGAAAAAGATGGGCACTAATGATTTCACACTTCCCCCGGGCTGTGTCAAAATTGAGCAATCAAAAACATTTTGCTAATAATTTTCATTAATCACAGAAATGGCCTTGTTTATTATTTCGCTCTGGCTAAGAATAACCCAATATATGAAGCAGCTTTTACTAGCAGCCAGGCTGTAAATGTACAGGACACAAAAGCCTTTTGACTGACACTTTATAAGATGTAGGATAAATCATGCTGTTATGAATGAGCATCTTAAAAGATGAGTCTCTGTGCTGACCCGCTGTTCATGCCTCTTTATGCAAAATCAGGGGTGCCTTTGTTCCTTTGTGTCCATATGCTGGCAGAGTTTGACAGGAGGAAAATCTTTTGAGGTTTCCCTGCCAGGAGAAACCGCTGCAACTGGCTGCACTGCTGGAGACAGAAACAACTGGTGCGACTGGCATCCTCTCTGTTTGCTGCTTAGAATACTAACGAGAGTCGGCACGCCTCAACCCTGAGCCCTAAACAGTGTTAGGATTGTTCCACGGGAATACATCAGGATCTGTGTCCGGCCCTTGGAAACAAACACCTGAAATACATGCCACAGCTCTAACTCTTAAATATTTTATGTAAACTCTTGGTCTCTTTTAACATGTAAAATCTGTCCCACCATCTCCTGAGGTGACAATAGAAGTTGTAAGACTGTGTGCAACAATATAGAAGGCTTAAAAAAAAAACATACATTACATAACTGGTATCAGTTAGTATCTATCAGCAGGTTTTGCATTCTACTCTGGGAGACTTCTATATTTCTATATTTGTTTCCAATTATATTTGCTGTTTATAATTTTAAATTTTTTAGTCAAAAAAGATTGTGTTAAAAGGGAAATGGGGAGGAATGTGATTCATTTTAACGAATAGCCAACATTTGATTATTAAAATAAATTAATGAAAAACATTGTTTTCAATTGGTACAACCTACCCCAGTGACTACAGCACTTTTTGTACTTGGCATTAGTTCAGACAGTTAGGGATGAATTGTGGACTTATAACTTCTTTATATGTTTCAGACTCATTTGGTAGCGTAGCATATCAAAGTTTGACAGAGCAAAAAAAGGGAAAAAACCCACTTAGTTACAGACGCGGAAACAAAACATTTCGCGGTTCTCACGAGCTTTTGGATTATGTTGGTTGTGCCTCAATAACAACGAGTGACAGTTGTAAAAGGGAGAATAAATGAACCAAAGAGTCAACTCCTGAAATTAAGAAAATGCACATCGAGACCGAAAACAAGACCGACTTACACTAGGCGCCAAAACATCGGAACAGTTTTGCCACATCTTCCTCGAAATCGAAAGAGCGCTTTGGATAAAAGTAAAGAAATGAGTTTGCTGCTCACCTGTGTCTTAAGAGGTTCACCCTGCTCAATGATGCTGATGAAAGGTATTTCCAAAAACGAGGACATGAACTCCACTTGTATGAGCTCCTCGTGGCTCTGAGGAAACGCAAGCACAGCCGAGACTCCCTGAACAACGATATCCTGACACACGCACCTGAACATGGACTCCGGGTCGCCATTGAGAGGTTCTCGGGACAATACTTCCAAGCTCAAATTGTACGGCAAGAAGTTGTTCCCACTTTGCCGGAGGTGGACCAGGGCGCGGTTGAGGGCGCCCTGTATCCTGGACTGCTGGCGGGTCGGCAGGAGCGCACCCAAGCGCACTGTGTGCCCAATGCGTGCCAGTATGTGACAGGGCTGGGGATGCAGATAACAAGGGTAAATAAACATCTGAAGAGCGACCTGGAGCCCGACATGAAGGTATGCCAAGAATCTGGAGAGCACTAAATTCATCCTGCTCCTTTCGCAACTGGATTGAGGTTTCGTCACAAGATGGCATCGCTCTATTCTTGTCCAATATTGTTCTTGTCCTTAATGGTTTTACGCGCAAGCGGATGCAGCCTCGGTTAAAATGCAAGTAGTGCAACCATTCCGTCTACTCCAAGTGTTGAAGGCGAGGAAGTGCTGTGCGCGCCGTTGAGGGAGGATGTGCTGTGCCACTGAAGATCTTCAGCATCACCGAGCTCAGAGGGAGATCAATTGTGGCCACGCCAGGTCTGGTAGAATATCAAATTATGATGAATTAAGCTTTCTCAAAAGGTCACTTATGACATATTAAAATGTCTTCAAATCTTCACTTAATTAAAAAGTGAATTTTAATACACTTGCTTATTTACAAAGTTATGCACATAATGAAGAGTTAAAAAAAGAACGAAATATCAAAATGGCATTTAAAGTGCACTTTTCTCGAATTTTAGATTTTATTGTACGTGGAGAGGGTCGCCCCCTTTTGGCCGCCGCCATGTTGACATCACATGACCAGTTGTGTCAAGCAATTGAGTAAGTTAACGTTATTAAAATGACAGGAATAATAGCCTACATTTACCTTATATTGCGCTTTCAGTCAGTGTTTTTTACACTGAATAAAGCACGAACACACAATGGTCACATTGGTCTACAGCAAAATGCATACCAGCATAAACTATAAACACTTAAAAATTGTTGAGATTAAATCCAATGTCTATTATATTGATATGAGAACTATTATATTGATATGAGAACATATTATATTAGTAAAGAACCATTATGCACACAGACTGGTAGATATTTAAAGTCCAAAACTGGTTCTATTGGGATTATTAAGAGCCCTCTAATGCAAAAACTGTCGGAATGCACCTTTAAAGTGGCCCTACATTATGTTTTTTTTTTTATTACCTTTCATGTAGTGTAACATAGCTCTAAATGAATGAAACCATCCTACAAAGTTTTAAATCTGAAAGTGCACCGTATATAAACTTATTGTCTCTCAAAAGTAAGAGTTGACTCCGAGTCAATTAAAATAATCGTTTTTTAAAGAATCCCAAGCCAGTGACGTCTAGATGAAACATTAGCATATTGCACGCATTTTCAGCCTAGCTTGGCAATGTGATACAGCTCTCACATGTGCTCCTATATAAATTTGGCAATGAATTTGTCTGTGACGCATTACACTGAACTAACAAATGGTGGCAGACAGCAAGATTAATCAGATTACAGCACGTCACTTCTCAGACATTCTTACTCCGCTTCTGCATGTTCCCTCGGCCTGAAGTGCCATAAACTACATTGACACTTCCATTGAGAAAGGTCCTGCTCTAGTCGTGTTTGCAAGATACTTTCAGGTTCATGAGCAACTCACCATTGTGACATGAACGGAAAGCGACATGGACCAGTAAGAAGTGTATTGTAAGAGTATTGTATTAAATGATACCGCATAAGAACCAAATATATAAACAATCAGCAGTCAGTATTAGTGTAAGTCAGCAGTGAAAGCATGCATGGAATCGTAATGTAAACTTGGGATCTAAATGGATGCAACCAAATCAACATAACAAATGAAAACAACAGAATATCAGCCGCTCAGTCTAGTCTAGCGCCGTCACGTCATAGCTTCCTTCGCAATCATAGCGGTGCAGTTTTTACAAGCCAGGGACCAAGCTTCAGGTGGGAAATCACACACACCTCCACTAACCAGCACACCTGCAAACAAAACCACATAGAAAACATACAGAAGGAATTTCACTTGATTCACTTGAAATTCCTCCGCCCTCGCGTCTTTTCCTCGCATCTTTCCCTCGCATCCTGAAGGGGTAGAGCTAAGCTGCGAGGAAAGGAAACGAGGACGGACAAATAAGAATTGGGAAGCACCCCAGGGCTATTCAAATTTTGCCCTGGAGGGCCAATGCGCTGCAGGGTTTAGCTCCAACCCTAACCAAACACACCTGAACATGCTAATCTATCTCTGCGTCCCAATTCGCATGCTACCCATTTATGGAGCTAGAAATATGACTAAATGATCTGAATTTGAATTGTATAAATCTGAATTATTGACAAGTGTAATCTAACAAAATTGAATATGTTGCATTTTACATCGTTCTGAATTTGAATTTTTTAAAATGTTAAATATAGAACCTTTGAAATTGAACACATCTGAAATGTTTTTATGTCGAAATTGTTTAGACATGTATTTTCAAACAGCAGATATTTTGTTCTGAATTAATCGACTGGAAATATTCAGTTTTTGAAAATACAGATTCAAGATTTCAGATGAAGAAGAAATTCAGATCATCAAATTCAATATTCTAAAATTCAGATCATCAAATTCAATATTCTAAAATTCAGATCATCAAATTCAATGTTCTAAAATTCAGATCATCAAATTCAATGTTCTAAAATTCAGATCGCAGAAATTCAGATCTTACAGAAAGTAGGCCAGAGGTCATCAGGGAAGAGTAAAGGATGTCAGAAAAATCCAACGGAGCACCATCTGATCATTTCATTTCCTATTTGTAATGGAATAAAGAGAAAAGATCAAACAACCCCTTTATACTTTTTTGTTTATTTTAGATTAATGCACAGAAAAAGAGATTTTGGCTAGATTTCTCATTTTTCGTGTGATCGTGTTGGGTTTACCGCACAATTAAATAAGGTTGGGTACTGATTAATATTTTATATATCAGATAAACATTTTTTTCTGTGAAACGGGTTAAGTTGCACAGAAAAGTTGCCTGATCTAGGACCTGCCCAGTACAGTTTAAGAAGCGGTAGTCTTCTACTGCTATAAGACTACTATTTTGTTGAACAGACCTGGGCTGAATCTGAAATCGCCCCCTATACCCTCAAATACATACCTGCAAACAAGTTTCAAAATCCGGCCTATCAGGTAGAGTACAGAGTAAATTTTATGTACTGTACAGTGTATTGGGGGGATTTTTGGGGGTATACATATATTGATTTTGAAATAATATTCTCATCAGTGTTCTATCAGCTTTTACATAGGCCTGCTTAAATCTGCATATTTGTGATATTTACCCCAGGGCGTTGTGTCATTTTATAAAGGCCATTTTTTAAATCTTATTAAATGTATGCATTTCATGTTCAATTCTTACATTTGATTAATAAATGCAGTTATATTAGTAAGACACTAGGGCTTTTACCAATCAGATTAATTAATTTAAACTGCAAAAATAAAACAGCAATAAATAATGTTATGAGATTGATGTTCTAAATGTTTGAATATACAAATAAAAAAATGCAATGATACTTTTAAACATGAAACTAAACCGCCAATAGGTGGCAGCAAGTGATCGTCTTAATGAGTGAGTCATTGAGTCGTTCATTCAAATGATTCATTCAAAACGCTGATTCATTCAGTTCAAAACACCGCGCTGAGTGTTGTTCCTTTGGAACTATATTCGTCGGTGAAATCATAGTTGAAATAGAACAAAAAAAGTTTTTTGAGTCTAACATGTACGTACCTAATAATGAATTATGCTACACAATTCACGATTGCAATGTATTTGAAATCGTTTAGATTGCTGCTCACTTGTTTTGATTTCTCCACGAATGTCTCACAAAGAGACAGGCAGCGCCAGCCTCAACGTGACTTTGTTACCAGAGATACACTCCATTATCAGTCGCTGTTTACATTGAATATAATAATAAATAAATTATTATCTGGTTATTTTAATGTTTTATTTGTCCTGTCGGGAAAGTAAAACCCTCTTTGATTTGTCCCAGACAAAGATAATGTGGAGCCCTTACAGTCAGCCCTGTGTGTTCATTCATGATTTCTGTCGTGCTGTAAAGCGGAGGTGATTGGTTCATGTCATGAGCGCTGCCTTTTGCTTGAACTGAGGGCTACAGTGATCTGTGAATGTCACGCCATAGACTGTTAAAAATAGGTCACGCATCATTAGAGCATTTCCCATTATTATTGTTAACAACTTCACCCCCCACCCCCAAAAGACAACTCATCGGATCTACATTCATTCACTTGTTCGAGTTAACTGTATTAGTGGACTAAAGTAGGGTATAGTGAGGGTTTAGGGGGGCAATTTTGGATTCAACCCTGGAGAACGACAGATGACGTAAAATGCTTAGATTTTCTTCACTAATCAGCGATTTGTAAATCACGCACGAAAAATGAGAAATCTAGCCGAAATCTCTTTTTCTGTGCATTAATCTAAAATAAACAAAAAAGTATAAAGGGGTTGTTTGATCTTTTCTCTTTATTCCATTACAAATAGGAAATGAAATGATCAGATGGTGCTCCGTTGGATTTTTCTGACATCCTTTACTCTTCCCTGATGACCTCTGGCCTACTTTCTGTAAGATCTGAATTTCTGCGATCTGAATTTTAGAACATTGAATTTGATGATCTGAATTTTAGAACATTGAATTTGATGATCTGAATTTTAGAACATTGAATTTGATGATCTGAATTTTAGAACATTGAATTTGATGATCTGAATTTTAGAACATTGAATTTGATGATCTGAATTTTAGAATATTGAATTTGATGATCTGAATTTTAGAATATTGAATTTGATGATCTGAATTTTAGAATATTGAATTTGATGATCTGAATTTTAGAACATTGAATTTGATGATCTGAATTTCTTCTTCATCTGAAATCTTGAATCTGTATTTTCAAAAACTGAATATTTCCAGTCGATTAATTCAGAACAAAATATCTGCTGTTTGAAAATACATGTCTAAACAATTTCGACATAAAAACATTTCAGATGTGTTCAATTTCAAAGGATCTATATTCAACAATTAAAAAAATTCAAATTCAGAACTGTGTAAAATGCAACATAATATTCAATTTTGTTAGATTACACTTGTCAATAATTCAGATTTATACAATTCAAATTCAGATCATTTTGTCATATTTCTAGCTCCATACCCATTAGAGATGAAGCGATTACCAGTTTCACGATAAACCACGATAAAATGTACTGACGGTTAGTAATATCGTTTAAAATTTAATTATTATCAAAACCGTCTGTGATTATCACAGTTTTAAAAAATTTTTTAAAAGTGCATAAAGCTGCTTGATTTATTTGTTGTTTGTTGATTTTCAAATAGAAAACTTGTTGAAATGTTTTCTGTGTGTGTGTGTGTGTGTGTGTGTGTGTGTGTGTGTGTGTGTGCATGTGTTCTTTTTGAAAACTTTATCTTATTTGAACAAAACCGTGATAATATTGATAACCGTGATAATTTGGGACACTATAATCGTGATGTTAAGAAGATAACTTACCTAGGGATACTTATACGGCCCTCTCTAAAAGAAATTGTACATATAAATTGATAAAGTCTTAAAGATTAAAATAGATATTGACAGATGGAGGACACTTCCTGCATCACTGCTATCAAGAGTAAATTTCCATACTGTTTCATCCCTACTATCCATACCAAATAGTAATCAAAAATATAATTAGTATGTCCTAAATCGTAATGTGTTAAAAAGAGTATTCCAAAGATACCCGAATGGTTTACCATTTTCGGTCAGAATTCGAAGTGCGGTTCGATGCTCACTCTCGGCTGATATTGCCCACAACCCATTACGAGTTGGACGAGGATTCGATACACAAATAAAAAGCATTACATTTACATTTATGCATTTGGCAGACGCTTTTATTCAAAGCGACTTACATTGCATTCAAGGTACACATTTTACATTTTTGCCAATTCTTGCTTTTCCTGGGAATCGAACCCATGACCTTGGCGTTGCTAGCGCCATGCTCTACTCATTGAGCTACAGGAAAGCATTAAAAAACAAAAAACATGACAGATGTGCGAGTCTGACCATTAAGTAGAGAGGTTTAGATTAAAGGGTTTGAATGACCAACTATCAGTAACCTGACAAAAAGTTATTATTCAGTGTTGTCCACATTATATTTCACCTGCAGCAGCATTGAGAACTTATGTAATGACACGTTTGGCCATTAACTTTTAAATGCATCATGATATTTAAACTGCAAAGAAACGAGGAGAGTCTCTGCATTAAAGAACCATGAATGGCAGATCAACGTGCAACTACATTTCTCTCCGATACGGTAGGAAATTAAACTGAATGAGGAGGATTTGAACTGTGTGATGACTTACAGAGCAGTTTAAACGGTGACAGGATACACGTAACTAAACGAGTTAAAGTCCGTTAAAGATGACGAAGTAGTGTGTCCCAAAGCTTACATACTCTTCTGCTACACACTCAGAACTATGTACTTTTTCTTCACAAAAAGAGTACATACTTTAGGATGTAGTATAAGTAGGCGAATTGAGATGCAGCGTCTGTCTTCGAGATCATTAGAAAATCACAGGTGGGTGTGTTTGATCAGGTTTGGAGCTAAACTCTGCACACTGTTAAAAAAGGCACATTTTGAACTTGGATGTTTAAGTTATTTCAACTTAAATTATGTTAAACTGACTTTAAAAAATGAGTTACATCTTGTATAACTAATAAAAACAAGTTTAACATTGCTTAACTTATTTTGATGAGTTAAAACAATGTAAAAACATATGTTGTCATAACTTATTGAACATATTTTTTTACAGTGCAGCGCATCGATAAGATTTGAATAGCCCTGCCTGCAGTATACCAATCACAACTGACTGGGTCATCTGACCAATCACCGCAGATTAGCATCATGCAAAGGAGGGCTTTGGAAAAAGGGATCGTTGAGCGAATCATTTGGGAGTCGTTGAACATATAAGGTAAAAATAAAGGCATAAGACAATTAAAGTGTTTTTTGACCTTGCATGCATGTAAACCTGTTGTTGGGGACTTCTAAAACAAAAATAGGAACCTTTCAAATGCCATTTAGGGGCACTTTAAATTGAGATTACAGGTGCAAAATCCGCTACACTCCGGAGGCTGCCAAGCCAAATGATTTTCAAATGATTTCAGTTAAGACTTAAAAAGAGATGAAGAGGTGACTGAGGACGTAATTTACTGAGGAAGTGAATTCACATGGTTTGACATAGTTCAAGGACAATACCCCATTCATTAAATAGTTAATTAAATAATAATTGCATGGCAACACAGATGCTCTTGTTCGGTATAATTAATTTACAGTGGCCTTTGTTTGCTATAGAACAGTAATCCAAATATATTAACTTGTCACTCTGAGTGCAAAACTGAAATGCAATGTAATAGAATTTTTCTTTTTTTACTATACAATCCTTTGATTTAGTCAGACAATTAGTTTATTCAAATATTTCTACATTTTACATCCCATGGCCTGTTTCATTTCAGTTTATTACTGTAGGTACCGTAGGCATTTTTCCACAACTGGGTGGTTGCAATAAGCTCATTAAAGTATACTTTTCTGCTTTAGTAATTAAACTGAAAATGTATAGCTGCCATAAACTGCTCATTACACAATGCTTCCTTAACAGAAATGAAGTCTAAAGAAAATGATGCACATATGCAGTCAACTGAGGAAGGAGTGCGCATGTGTCCTTTTCATCTCTGTGTATAAAAGCAAGAAATATGAACAATGGAAGTTTATATGGTGGAACATTTTCAATAACATTGTCATTTTATCACTAAGGATCCGATCCTACATAATTTCAGTGCATTTTTCTTTCATGCATCTAGTTCATTTCCTGTCTGACAAGAAACATATTAGTACCGCAATGCATGAAACTGTTTTTAAGCAATTACTTGTGCATTTTGGAAAGCTTTGCACCCTCAAATCCATTTGCTTGTAATAATAGCTTGGCTGTTAAAGACTAATTGAGGATTAGAGACCACTGACTAAGTAAAAAGCAGATGAACCATGTCAAAATTCGGTATGACCTTTGTGTAGCAGAACTTCTGACAGTTTATATATGCTACAGACATCACATAAATATGGTGATTTACTCTATATGGACCATATTACAGTACATGTAATCTCTTGCAGAAACAAACAATATATGTCATCTCTATTCTATACCACACCTCAATCTTTTTGCCTGAACAATGTCACCAAAAACCATTTGCTTTTCCACTTAATGGGAGTGTGCCATGATGTCCGTCTGATGTCTGACATGTAACCAGTGATGCTTGCTTGATTGTTTTTTTTTTCAGCTCCAGCGCATACAGACCAACATTTCAGGATATTTCAGAGATGCAGGTGATTTTGAGGGTAAATCAAAATTTCACAAGACTATCCTGTCCTGACACATGGATGGCTCGACTTGATTTTCAGCGAAGGTATGCAATTGTCTTTTACTCACCTTCAAGCAGACTCACGCGGTGCGAATAAATATTCATAAATGTCCTTTTGATTTTCTTCCAGATGACTCGTACACTCTTAGAAGAAAATGTTTTATGTACAGTATAGAAACTTTAAGGGTTCTATCATGTGCTTCATGTATATAACTTTTTAGGGGTTCCCATTTCATAATTTAAGACTTTAAAAATGTAAAATGCTGTCCAGAACCCCATTGCACCTTTTTTGAGGGTATATCTCTGGAGCCTTCATATAGTCAATTGTATTCAACTTGGTTTAATATATAAATTAAAGGATTACACTTTAATCATAAAACCAATTAAAACATGTGTTTATCTCAGAGGGATTACACCCACCTTGTGAGCACCCATATAGATAATCCTCCTCAGTCTCTTCCTATTGTGACATATGCATACATTAGGCATTTCTGTATTTACACTGTTTGAGATGCAACAGTTGAGGCAATGAGTTCTGAAATTTAATTTTGAGAGGTACCTCAGAAAAAGCCTCAGAGCAGAAGCTCCGCAATTACAGCATGGATAAATGTAGCATCAGTGCTGTTTCTGTCGAACCGCATGTCGCAGCACTCCATAATCTGCCATAATGCTTTACAGAACAACTCGTACAGGAGTGCAGTGCTTTTAAATATCACTCTGCAGCATCTACATTCTCAGCACATCCTACTTGACTAATTTCAGCACAATCTTTTGTGTCCACTAGACAGTTCAGCAGCATGCTAGATGCAGTGAACCATCAGGATGTGCTGTGCGAGAGGCAAGGTGCTAAAATGGATAATTCTATTAAAATCTGAAGTGCTATATACTCATAAAGTACAAGGAAATTTGCTAGGGGCAAAGCAGTTGACTTTCATTTCTGTGCTAAAACGAAGATATTCATTCCTGTTTTTGGAAAGCTAGGCACATCTTTCAATTCAAACAAATGACTGTGAAATGGGAACACCGTAAACCTTATCCCTCCACTGACTTGTGTTGGAGATGAAGAGTAATTTAGACTTCAAATTAGGGTCGGGATGCATAAATAGCAAGCACAAGCCGGTTCAAAGCAGGAGGGTATCTATATGAAACCTCATTTAATTTGGTCAAACACTCCATGACCCCTCTCTGTTTTATCAGACTCAGCAAACATGGTTCTGATAAAAACTAATGAGTTTCATGCAGTCAATTAACTTAACAACATATTAGGTGTACATTTGCTCTAAGAAGTTGAAAGAGTTTGTAAAAACTCAGTCCATTTAGTAGTGCACTTTTTGAAAATTTTAAATATAATATGACAAGAAAGCACAGCAGAGCTAACTTTGGTTTCACAGGGGAAATGTCTCGTTCCTGGCTTTACTTTTTTTCTGAAACACAAGTTGTGTCATTGCATTAAAGTTTAATGGGGGCTAAGGTTCTGTATTGCAAGGCATATTTTCCCAACATGCACTATGTAAATCCACACATCTTTCCCTGCCGCTGGGTAGGTTAGTATTGCTGAGCTGGATTTATTTTTACCATGGTTCAGACATACTTATCATATCCACTGAGACTCACTGCTTGCATGTGCATGTCATAGTTTATAGCCACCATCATTTGAAATAACCTGCTCGCTTCTCCTCTTTTTTCTCCTGCAAGAGTGCAAGGAGCTGGAAGAAAGGTTATATTGATTTAGTTACAGGTAGTGTAACATACGGACAATTGTAGGGTGAAAAACCTGGTTTACCCCATCAGTGATAATTGAATTATCACAGGGATACTATTTAGTCAAGTGTACTAATGTGGCATGTGTCATCAATTGCTGATTGTGTTCTCAGTCCTATGGGTTTGTCAGGTCATTGCTGTTTGTGTTCTAAGTTTACAATTATACCGTTTTTGTTATTATTATGAGGAAGTAACCCAGCCAAATGGAGTCGTTAATTCTGTCCGGAGTTGTTCTTTCTAAAGCAGAAGCCTTAATTGTAAAGAACCTCCATAAATGACTGATTTGAAAAACATTTTTTTTTAAAAATACTTGGTAGCAATATATTCTACATTATATACACACATACATCTTCTGAAACTATACAACAGCATTGTTTGAGGAATGGACGGAATTTTAATTTAGCTCTCTTTAACTAACATTTGAAGTAGCAATGTCTGAATTATGAATGAATCATTTGTTGAGTTGATTATTTTTAATGATTCCTAATACTCCTTAAAGGGTTAGTTCACCCAAAAATGAAAATTATTTCATTGATTACTAACCCTCATGTTGTTGGACACCCGTAAGACATTTATCTTCGGAACACAAATGAAGATATTTTTGTTGAAAGCTGATGGCTGAGAAAGGCTTCACAAAGGCCTCCATTGGCATTCAGTACATGCCCATTTACAAGACCCATAAAGGCACTAAACACGTCGATACAAAGTCCATCTCACTACAGTGGCTGTACAATAATTTTACAATGCAATGAAATTTTACGCACACAAATCAAAATAATGACTTTATCCAATAACTTATTGACGTGAACTCGACGCATGAGCAAGAATATGTTGCAGATCCGCTGTTTGAATACATGACCCGGAAACAAAGAAGAGCGCCGGTATCGCGTGAGTTCACGTCCGAGACCTACATGGAAGACAATAACTTGTCGGATAATGTCATTATTTTGTTGTTGTTTTTTGCGCACAAAAACTATTTTTGTCGCATCTTAAAATTATTGTACAGCCATTGTAGAGAGATGGACTTTGTATCGACGTGTTTAGTGCCTTTATGGGTCTTGTGAGTGGGAATGTACTGAATGCCAATGGAGGCCTTTCTGAAGCCATTCTCAGCCATCAGCTTTCAACAAAAATATCTTCATTTGTGTTCAGAAGATAAACGAAGGTCTTACGGGTGTCCAACAACATGAGGGGGAGTAATTAATGAAATCATTTTCCTTTTTGGGTGAACTAACCCTTTAAATTCTCAACTAACTGACTCAAAGATCCTGTCAGAGTTGTTAAAAACAGCTCACCAGACATGAACGAATATTCAGTATGCTCAACACAGTTATTGTTTTACTTCAGAAGAGCTCTGCATTTAACATTCAAGTCACATAGACTAATTTATGATGCTTTTGCTCATTGTTCATTACAGTTTTATGGTGGTTTTGCTCATTTTTTGAAATTTCATGAAAAAGAACAGCCAATACATTATTCAAAATGTATTGACTATTGTAAGTCATGTGGGTTTTGGGCACACATGAGGGTGAATAAATGATGACCGAATTTTCATTTTCGTGGTGAACTATCCCTTTAAAGTAATGCTCCTCATTGACGCATATCTAAGAGCCTGCCCTTTAGATTCAGAGGAAATTGAGGTCGGTGGTATGTGCGCTTGAAAACATAAGCTCCATGGCACATGAATCTTGGAATTTTGCTGCACCGTCTCAGTCTTATCATCCTCGTTCCCTCTAATAGGGCATTCCTCAGTGATCTCAACAAATTGAGAAGCAGAGTATATGTAGCTTTTGAGATGATTAGCCTGCCAAGCATTTCATTAACCCGACCTAAGTGATTAAAAGGGGCAGATCCATTGATCCCCTTTGTGGTTCATGTATTATTACTCGCAAACCATCTTCATGCAAGAACTCTGATTCATGTAACTCCCTCCCTTTCATGTAAGGATTTGCAGTCACTGACCTTTGCAGATTTGGAGGTGTTAAGAACGGCCGGAGCGTTCAAGCAGAACACTGGCACGAGACGAGAGACGCGGTCTAGTCATGCCTGCTGCTCTGCTTCCCCGACCTTTCATACCCCATCTCACGTCCTTGGCTCTTGTGAGATCACAGAGAGGTGAGGTGCTTCCTTCTAATAAATCGCACAGAGAAGAAAAAAAAGGAACCTGCTCTGTGCTACATTATGCAGCCTTATGCAAGTATAAACCAAAAGCAGGACAATAATATGCTTTGACAGAGCTTGACATAAGCCTTTTTCATAGAGTACTGAGAAGCTAATGAGTGGTATAAGAGGGCTGAAAAGAGCACATAATAATAGATGCTGTCTGCCTGAATGCTTTTCAGGTGTGCATCTAGCTTTCACAGAGAGGCTGGAGTCTAGCTGGCAATGTAGAGAAAGCCGGAGATCTATAGATTTTATGACAAGCATCAGTCTCCCATTCTTGAATAACAGTGGAACCCAAAAGCTTCGATTCTTCTGAAGTATTTTCAAATGTTTACCTTATGTATGCTCTTTCACTGATGGAAAGAACATGCTGAATCCCAGAGGAACATGCCGATTGATTCATTCCATACATGGCTTCCTCATACATTCATAAAGTAAGCTGTGAAAAAAAAACACATCATTTAACTTTTACTTGATTAAACGTATAATATAACTAACTATGCTCTATCATACACGTATAATACATTTAAATTCTAGTTATCATTATTCCATTTGAAATGATGTGCCTGCATGTGTTTACAATTCTTTTCATTAGTTGTATTATTATTGTTATTATGAGTTTAGATGTTCATATACAGATAGATACCAACAAAATATCAACAAATAAGATTACAAATGGATACATGAACATAACATGTAAACTATTCTACTATGTAACCTAAAGGGACTACTCCACAAATGTGAATCAAGCATATGCTTTTAGGTCAGCAAATTTAATAAAGTTGGACTGCTACAGCTGATTACATTTCTTATTAATGAAGATCAAGCGGCAGATACGTCACAAGGCTGGTATATCTGCCTCAGTAAAGCTCCATCTTGATTTTTTTCTCTCCCACTAATGCTTTCTGAAATCAAATTAGGAACAACCTGATTAATCTCACCCATTATTTCTGTTTCATAATTTCATGGACTTGAAAAAACCTGGAGTTCTCCCAAGAACACATGCTGTTTCGTTAATGAAAGTACAAAAATATAAAAATAGTTTTGGTAAAGTATTTCAGGAGCCTGAAGAATTAAATGAGCAAAATGTGGTCACAGGGCCAAATTGAATGAATGAATACTTTTTCAACCTGAACCTCTGCCAAAATGTTACAAATGAACAGATTCACCAATTTACCAAAGTAATTTCAATAATGGATTCTGTTCCAAAAATGAATCAATCATGTATTTTGCAACATCCACTTTTTGTGATGGCACTGGACTGGAAGTAGGGCTCATAAAGATTGTGTTTGATCTCATTGAGTCATTTTTTAACACATAAACATCTTTAGAGCCTATCGCCTCTATTTCTCTATGCCCAGAGACCAAAGCAAGAACTCTGCAGAAAGCACTTGGCTGATTTTCTATCATTGCTCTGCTCCCCATTGCCCAAGTTCAAAGAGTGCATTAAACAAGTCCTTCAAATTTTCACAAGTCAAATGTTTCCGTGTATTTTACTGCCCCAAGATGTTCCATTTGTCCAATAGATCCTTAAATATCCTCAGTCTCTGCACTACTAAATCATCTGAACTGCCTACTCATCCAAAAGGAAATTCAAATGACTTGAATCAGGCTGGTGGATCACTTCCTCATCCAAGTTTGACATCGTAGTCAAGTTTAAGTGATAGCATGGAATCAGACAAATCATGAACCTGGCAAAAAATCATCTAACCTCTGTGACCTTGCAGTGTAAAGTCATCCTGACCTTTCAGAAGCAAGACCAACAGAACTGAAGTGTTTTAGAAAGATGGACTCTGCTTTAACACCTAAATAATTGGTAGAAATCTTGTTAAACAATTGTAGTAATTGGTAGCTTGAAAAAGCAAAAACAGCCTGTTTATCGTACAGTTATTACATGAAAAAAGCAACAAGAAAAAAAATCTTCTTTCATCACCTTTAGTGTTACACTGAAGAAAATTGTGCATATTTATACTGCCAAAAACACACTAGTGTTCAAAATTTGAGTTTGGTAAGATTTGCTTTAATGTTTTTGAAAGTATATATGCTCAGCAAGGCTGCATTTATTTGATAAAAAATACAGTAACCGTAACATAGTAATAGTACCAGTAACATTTTAGTCTTCAGTGTCACATGATCCTTCAGAAATCATTCTAATTTACAGAGTTGCTGCTCAAGAATTATATCTGAATATTATCAATGTTGAAACAGGTGTGCTGCTTTTTCACAATCCTTTAATGAATAGAAAGTTCAAAAGAACAGCTTTTATGTGACAAATATTTTGCAGCATTATAACTGACACATTTGATCAGTTTAATGCATCCTTGCTGAATAAAAAATTCTTTAAAACAAAATAATAATTCTGGTTAAAAAAAAATGCGGTAAAGGGAATGATGGCAGAATGTTAACCCTTACAGTAAATGTGTGAATGTTTTGGCAATCATTATTACATAATCGTTTTTTTAATGACCTATATCTATATTTAGGGGTGGGGGGTCTAATTGTATTTTATGCATTCTGACTTATTTACACTGTTAAAGAGTTGGAATACACTCCATTAGGATTCGAAAACATTTCGGACAGCACTTATTCAATCATCAAAAATTCAATTGTTGTGTTTTTGTATGTTGTTTTTTAGTATGGCCCTATGGGCATTTCTCCCGGATGAGCATGTGCACACATCTACCAGAGCCCGAGCAATAGCATTTTGCAAAGAAATTCGTCTGCAGCGCTGTCATTTTTTTTTTCAGACCACAAAATCAACAATCTCACTAAAGTAGTGTGTTTGTTTGTCATGTTAAAGATAACCTTGTTCAGCTTCTCAAATAACCCAGCGTTAAGGGAACAGTGGAGGCAGTTTGTTTTTCTGGAGCAGCAACAGAGTTGTACACTTATATATCTAGATTTCTCATTTGTGTCTGTGCAGATCGGTCGAATGAGGCATCTACGTAAATATCTCTATGATCTGTCGGTATTTTGACCTTCTTCAACAAAAGTAATGGCGTTGGGAATACTAGATGAGATTTGTCTGATATGAAGTAAAAAATAAACACTGTTCGTTCTCTTGCAGAAACCAATCGGTTCGTGTCTTAAGAGACCAATGTGTCGCCACAAGCCACAGGCTTGCGTGTGTGTGTGTGTGTCATGCACGGTTCATGCTTATATCCACCGATCGTGCAGGCCAAGTAATAAAAAAGTAACATTCCAATCAATCGTGGTTGGATGAGAGATAAAACATTGTGTTTGTTTGTTAAAGACATTTTGCGAACCTGTGGGTGAATCATCATTCTGGTTGTCATTTTCCCACACGTTTTCAAAACAATTCCTCAAGTACTCAGGGGAGCCGAAGCTCATTAAATATGCAAAATTTATCCAATCATAGCAGTGGGGGTTTACTTCCAAGTCTTCAGTAAAAACAGAGCATTTCATGAGAGAGGCTGAAAACCAGGGTAGAAAATAGCCTACTTCATTATGATGTTTTTAAATATAAAAACCATGCAAACTTCATAAGTTAACCTCATTTAACTTATGCATATTTTATTAACTTTGAGCTTTTTCAAAATTGGAATTTTCAGGCTTCTTCAAAATCAATAATTTGATCGCTGACAGCTTCCAGATCCGCCATCAAGTGACAGTGACAGTAAATGGACTGCATTTATATAGCGCTTTTAACAGACCCTATGGCCATCCAAAGCCCTTTACATTTTTGCCTCACATTCACCCATTCATACACCGACGGCGATGTCAGCCATGTAAGGCACCATCCAGCTCGTCGGGAGCAGCTGGGGTTAGGTGTCTTGCTCAAGGACACCTCGACACTTTGTCAGGTGGAACCGGGGATTGAACCACCAACCTTTCGGTTTGTAGACAACCTACATGGACCACTGAGCCACTGCCGCACAGTAATATAGAGCCATTTCAAATTTGTTCTTTTGTTTTCTATCTGCAGTAACTATGAGTGAAACATTACTTCATCATTGTGTATCAGACATTGCCTTGTGGAAGGAAGTTGAATTGCACTTATTCAGTCATCAAAGATTCGATTATTGTAGTGCAGAAAAAAATATACTGTTAAACACTTCGGGTCATTTGCAACCATATACATTTTTTCACAAAAATGAATGGGAAAACATGCACTCTATTAAATGTATATTATTTATATAATAATATATAATTGTTATATTATTTATAATGAATTGCTATTCAAAGAAGGTTGATGTCTAACTTTCAACATGGAGTATGCTTGCCAAACAAGTGCACAGGTTACAAGCGTTCAATGGACTTCTGAAGATAAGCACCTTAAAGTATATGAATACATTTCTATGTTCCCTTTGATGTCACTGCGTCTTTGGTGTAAATATTGTTTGCATACCTCAGCAGGGTTGTTTCAGTAAGATTTTTTAACATGCAGCGGCCTTTCCCCTGCAAGCAGAGTGTTTGTTATGCCTGATATTGCCCACACTACACCACAGTCTCCCAATCCTTTGGTGATTAAGCTGATGATATGGGCTGCTTAATGACTTCCTGGGTTTGTGTGAGACCTGAGAGGTGTAGATTTAAGCTCCTGACAGTGGTGAGGGATGGATGAAGAGATCGAGAGGAGCAATTCCTCAGCAGAGTGCTGCATCAGGGGATTGCACTGCCAAGGACAGTCAAATGCTCACTAACTACACCAAAGCGTTGATGTATAATGTCAAACTTACAATGTAAATCCAAAGGTTTGGTAATCTTTGGTAATGTGTTTGGTTCATTGGGAAGTCGTGGCCTAATGGTTAGAAAGTCAGACTGATTAAAGGTTGTGGGTTCGATTCTCAATACTGGCAGGAATTGACTGGAATCGAGAAAAGCACATACCCCAAAATCGCTCCCTGTGCGTGTGTGTGCGCGTTAGTATGAGTTTTGGCCGTCACATTTCACCTTTTAAAAGCGCTGAAAAATGATGTATTAATTATATATATATAATTTATTTTTGGGGGGTTATTTGAACACATTTGGTGTAATTTTATGTTGAATGCAAGTTTTTTTAACACTTTATGTTGAATGTGTGTGAACAAAAAAGAACGTCAAGGTGAATTTACACAGTTATCATTCTCTTCTGCTTACAGGAGAGGCTGTGCAGGGATTTCTGATGGGACTTTTACAGTTTCTCCCACAGATAGTTTGAGGTAATTTATCCCTCTTTTTGGTGAATGCTCTTATGTCATGTATTGTAAAATCTTTAGACAGTCAATGTGTGTTTGTGTGTGTGTGTGTGTATATATATATATATATATATATATATATATATATATATATATATATATATAATTATAATTATTATTGTTATTATTATTATCATTATTAATTTAATCTTTTTTGTTAAACTGATTAAAGCACATCTGACACAAACGTGTGTGATTTATGACACATTAGTGTGTTAAATATTTTATCACACTGTCTGTGTTAAGCAGAATAACACACTGGATTGTCCTCACAGATGTGTTAAAGGGATAGTTTACCCAAAAATGAAAATTGTATGTTTATCTGCTTACCCTCAGGGCAAACAAGATGTATGTGTTAGAATTAGACGCCATTGACAGGAAAGGATTATACGAGCAAGAGTTGGAGTTAAAAATCTTCATTTGTGTTCTACTGAAGAAACAAACACATCTACATCTTGGATACCCTGGGGTAAGCAGATAAACATCACATTTATTTAGTTTAAATACACCGATCCAAATAAATCCATTTATTAGTTCTTAATTAATTGTATAAACTATAATACTGATCTACCAACATTGTCGCTATGATAAATTAAAATAAGCTGATAACATCACAGTTTTTTTCCAGAACGACAGTACGAATCAAATTGCATTGCAATATTGTCCTGTTTGACACTGTGAAGCTGCTTTGAAACAATCGTCATTGTAAAAGCGCTATATAAATAAAGTTGACTTGACTTCGACTTTATTCAGCATTGTCTTCTCTTCCCTGTTTGTTTTCAATCCTCAAATAAAGATTCAAACGGTCATGAATAAGCAGATTGATTCATGATTCGGATCGCCAATGTCACGTGATTTCAGCAGTTTGACACACGATCTAAATCATGAATCAATACGCTGATTCATAACTGTTTTATTCTTTATTTGAGGATTGAAAACAAACGCAGAAGAGAAGACAATGCTGAATAAAGTCGTAGTTTTCGTTATTTTTGGACCAAAATGTATTTTCGATGCTTCAAGAGATTCTAACTAACCAACTGATGTCACATATGGACTACTCTGATGATGTTTTTATTCCCTTTCTGGACATGGACAGTATAGTGTGCATACACTTCCATACGCTCTCTGACTAAATATAAAATATCTTAAACTGTGTTCTGAAGATGAACGGAGGTCTTACGGCTGTGGAACATCATTAGGGTGAGTTATTAATGACATCAGTTTCATTTTTGGGTGAACTAACCCTTTAATGTATATATGTAGAATTTTCAGTGGGCTCAAACCAAAAACAAATATTCTTAAGTATTTTATATTCTCAGAAAGTGTGTGTGTATTTACCCAAGTTTATATATTGTGTTTTTTTAACCTTGTATGGTTATCTCAATACATTCTTCATGAACTATATTGGACAGCTCATGGCACAGTTTATGCAGAAGAAGACAAAATGTACCATTACAATGTGCATTCTGATTTTTTTAATTTCAAGAAGAAAAGCATATTGTGTCCTTTTGTGTTCTTATTACAATATACACTTGCATTACAAGTGAAACAATATTGTTATCAGTAGAGAGAAACATACACATGTTGGTAGGGTTTTTAGGCAACACAAGTTAATTAATAATACAGAGCAGCAGCGGAAGGAGGCAGGCAGTGTAATTTGAGTTTAATCTCTAATGTGAGGAAATGACATTCAGAGTTATTCTTACCTCAGTGTTTCCATCCGCCTTAAACAGGAAGCTCAGGACTTACTGATATTAAGTCTTTCTTTTCTAAATGACTTAGAGCCTTGCCTTATTATTATCAAATATTGATGGGCTGTATTAAAACAAGAATATTGCTAAAATAATAAAATCTCTTAACAACCCTTCGGTTACAGGAAGCAGGAAGAGGAACTCCTTAAGAGCAACATAGACGTCAGAGCAGCATGAAAGATTTTCCAGACGGTTCGATATGCTTGAGGAAAGATGTAACTTTTTTTTTTCTTTGATCCGAGAATAACTTTAGTGTTGACAAGCGGGTAATGGTTTTAGGTTTGACTATGACAAAATGAACTCGCGTCTTGCTTTCATATTGTGCCATAGGCTTTGGTTTTTCCCTCAGCTTCATACGAGTTACCATAGCAAGGATTACTGTCTCAGTGGTTGACAGTAAAATATTTCAACCCGACTTACTGTATTGTCGACTACGGATACAAACCTGATACTAGGGTGCTATCGCAAAGAACCTGATGCAATTGTTTTGTGCCTGTCAACGTGAACAGAGAACCAAGCCTTCACTGTAAATGCCTGGTAGGATCTTCTCAGATTACAATGCCACAGCGTAAGACGTGAGAACAATGAATTGCAAATAAAACATTTCCCTACAAATCAAAAATGATGAACATTTTTTTTATCCACTCCTTGCTGGCAGAGATGTATAATCAGACATGTGAATGTTAAGCAGAAGAGGATATAGACCCTGGAATAACTGTTTAGTTATCCATGGCAGATCCATAGCGGTTTGTTGTCTCGTGTGCTGAGCGAAACAAATCGCTGCATAATAGGCAGTGGAGGATGTCAGCGGTAAATCTGAGGCTTTGAGAGAATGATGAACACACATATGAGTGCTCACAGACTCCATGGAGGAATCTGCAAAGTGCATCCTGGAGGTCTGCCTCTAAACACCCACTGTGCCATCCATTAGCAATGAATCGTAGTTAGTGTTCATTAGGGCTCAGACACCTCTCTACGGGTTGGTGGGAGACACTAGTCTTGCACATTGATCATGATGTGTTTGGGAGCTGCTACCTCTAGGCCTGCCCTCTGCGAGTTGTAAATGTGACTCTGGGAAAAAAATCAATCGACCAAATGATTTCTTTACTTATCCTCGGCTGGGTGCCAAGTAAAGGGAAACAAAAAGGTGACATGTAAATGTTAAAAGGTCAAATCTAAACAAAATGTTACTCCTTTCATTACAACCCACAAAAAGAGATTATTCAGGGCAAATCCCACCCTGCAGCCAGTTTCATTAAAGTTAAAGGGTTAGTTCACCCAAAAATGAAACTGATGTCATTAATGACTCCCCCTAATGTTGTTCCACACCTGTAAGACCTCCGTTCATCTTCGGAACACAGTTTAAGATATTTTATATATAGTCCGACAGCGTATCTAAGTGTATGCACACTATACTCTCCATGTCCAGAAAGGGAATAAAACATCATCAGAGTATATATATATAGTATAGTATAGTATAGTATAGTATAGTATAGTATAGTATATAGTATATGTGACATCCAACCCGATCACACATAAATGCGTATAAATAGTACAAGTGTGCAATGTCGTGGAATGTATACATGATACGCTGTTTTTCGCGTGCATATGATACGCACTTTATGGCGTATATATGACACGCTCTCTTGGGTAGGTTTAGGGTGGTGGGGTGGGGGGTTCGTATGTTTAATATGCCATAAAGTGCGTATCATATGCACGCGAAAACCAGCGTATCATATGCACGCCAAAATGAGTTTTGGCGTATACATTCCACGACATTGCACACTCGTACTATTTATACGCATTTTTCGTGAGATCCGGCTGTTAGCTAGAATCTCTTGAAGCATCGAAAATACATTTTGGTCCAAAAATAACAAAAACTTTGACTTTATTCCACATTGTCTTCTCTTCCGCGTTTGTTTTCAAACCTCAAATAAAGATTCAAACGGTCATGAATCAGATTATCGTGTCAAACTGCTGAAATCACGTGACATTGGCGATCCGAATCATGAATCAAATGTGCTTTTCACTAATCAAATTGTGTATGATTGCAGACATTTTTTTATTAAGCAACGTTTTGTGTAAAAAGAATTCATAAAAGTGGTTTGTTTAAAAATCGTATAAATTGTAAGATGCGTCAAGGCACATAGTATTGATACAAATACTAAGTTGATACTAAAATACAGTTTTTAATAATGTCTAAGTTAATACTTGTTCAAAACAATTACTTTAGCAAAGTTTGTACTATTTTCGGTTTATTTTGATAAATAAAATATTTGTTAAATAAATTTAAATATATTAATTTTAAAAATACAGAAAATAATTTTAAAAAGTAAAGACTGAAAGCATTAATTGAGATCCCATAATAATTGAATATAGCTTTATAGAAGTAATTAATAAATAATATTTTATTATTTTAATAAATATCATATTTATTTATTTTTAAATAAGATAGTTTTATTATAAATATGGTGATTATCTCTAAGGTGAACACCCAACTTGATATTTGGAAGAATGTTTGTAACCAATCAGATCTTGCCCACACTGACTTCCATATAAGGAAAAATAATAATAATATGGTAGTTAATAAGGGGCGAGACCTAATTTGTTCTTCCAAATATCTTCCTTTATGTTCAGCAGAACAAAGAAATGTATACAGGATTGAAACAACTTGAGGTGAGTAAATTATGACTGTAATTGTGAACTATCCTTTTAATTTCTTCAGTTTGAATAAATGATGAACAATGTGTTTAAGTTATGAGGAAAAAGAAAGACATTATGCTTGCATGCAGCCTGGCGAAGTAAATGTTTCCCAAAATTAAAACTCTCCTGAAACAAAGATCATTGGATCTGCGATGACTCGAAAACAGCTGCAACTGGATCAGTCTGGATTAGTTCAATTCCTGAATAAATTGTTCAGTGGTATTTGTGAACCGATTAAACAGGTGCGCCACAATAAATCTGCTCAAAAAATGAATCCCCCACCAAACGCGTGTGCCAAAAGAGTCAGAAAACATTTGTGTTAAAGAGTCAGATAACCTTCAGGAATAAAGCGGTCAGACACAATAAGCAAATGCTGGTGAACCATCACTCACAAGAGAGAATACATTTAAATATAATGAGAGGCAGTGCATGAAATTATACATTTATTTATAGAAGGACTCCTAGTGTCTAAATGCCATTTCGTTTGAATAGAGGCCAAACTAATGTGCTCTACACTATAATATACCGTAAGATGAATTACCAGGAGCATACAGTAGATCAGCGTTATGAGCGATGCTGATTGTTTAATAAATCTCCTCAATGACTGGTTATGCAGCTTTTGATATTGACACTTTACGGTTGACATTTTCTAGTGCACTAAAAATCACGCTTAGATACTCATGATGAAGAGAGTTAACTCTATCATTGAACAGTGCATCAAAGGTAAAAACCACATCAGTGTCAAGTCAATAACAGTAGTTTTGATGGCCCCTAATATCAATCACAGCAGTGCCAGACTGAAGTGAACATTAGTCTCTATCTGCTAGAGGAATATTCACAAGCAGTTTATGATGTCTCTCAGCTGCTCACAACCTTGCTGCCCATATACAAGGCATGATATGAGGGATGTAATGCAGTGATAGAGATAAAAGCCTCAATGATTTGATCACATGCTTCCTCCTCGAGCGATATAAAGATGTTCGTGTCCACCCAAGGTGCTTATACAGCACAGCTCACTTATGCAATACGTTTTCATCATCTTGCACTGTCAGACCAATGTCAGGACCCATTTCATTAGCTTAATTTTCATATTCCAATGCTGCCATGTTCCTGAAGCAAATGATGAATTGCCTGGGATCTTTGTGAGGTGATTTCTACAGCCCCTCGAGGATCGACTGAATGACATATATGGAGGAACAAGGGTGTTTCTGACAGCTTATTACATACGCAAGCAGGGGTCTAATAAGGTAAACAAAAGAAGACCTGCATATTCAATGAACAGCCACGAATGCAGGAAATACCAGATGTTATCCACTTAATTCATTCCTGATTAGACAAAGAGTGGGAGGACTCATGAACGGAATGTAAAACTGCTATTGTTATTCAGGTTATGGAACATCTCCACAACAATGAGGCAGGAATGAAGTGTAAACTAAAGATTAGATTAGAATACGCTCAGAATATTTGGACGAGGACAACGTAAACAAGCAGAGGTCAATGCTTGATTATCAGACTCTTAAAAGACACTTTTATTTATTTAGATAAATATGTACAGGGGCTGTTCATATAATTAGAATATCATCAAAAAGTTGATTTCACTAATTCCATTGAAAAAGTGAAACTTGTATATTATAATCATTCATTATACGCTGACTGATATATTTAAAATGTTTATTTCTTTTAATTTGGATGATTATAATTGAAAACTATAAGGAAAATCCCAAAATCAGTATCTCAGAAAATTAGAATATTACTTAAGACCAATACAAAGAAAGGATTTTTAAGACATCTTGGCCAACTGAAAAGTATGAACATGAAAAGTTAGAGCATGTACAGCACTCAATACTTAGTTGGGGCTCCTTTTGCCTGAATTACTGCAGCAGTGCAGCGTGGCATGCAGTCGCTCTGGTGTTATGAGAGCTCAGGTTGCTCTGATAGTGGCCTTCAGCTCTTCTGCATTGTTGGGTCTGGCATATCACATCTTCCTCTTCACAATACCGGTTACGGTCAGGCAAGTTTGCTGGCCAATTAAGAACACTGATATCATGGTCCTTAAACCAGTTACTGGTTGAAATCTGCATCTCCATAAAGTTGGTCAGCAGCAGGAAGCATGAAGTCCTCTAAAACTTCCAGGTATACGGCTATGTTGACCTTGGACCTCAGAAAACACAGTGGACCAACACCAGCAGAGGACATGGCACCCCAAACCATCACTGACTGTGGAAACTTGACACTGGACCTCAAGCAACATGGATTGTGTGCCTCTCCTCTCTTCCTCCTGACTTACTCCTCCTGACTCTGGGACTCTGATTTCCAAAGGAAATGCAAAATGTACTTATATCAGAGAACATAACTTTGGACCACTCAGCAGCAGTCCAGTCCTTTTTGTCTTTAGCCAAAGCAAGACGCTTCTGACACTGTCTGTTGTTCAAGAGTGGCTTGACACAGGGAATGCGACAGCTGAAACCCATGTCTTGCATACGTCTGCGTATTGGTTCTTGAAGCACTGACTCCAGCTGCAGTCCACTCTTTGTGAATCTCCCCCACAATTTTGAATAGGTTTCGTTTTACAATCCTCTCCAGGGTGCGGTTATGTCTATTGCTTGTACACGGTACACTTTTTTTCTACCACATATTTTCCTTCCCTTCACCTCTCTATTAATCTGCTTGGACACAGAGCTCTGTGAACAGCCAGCCACTTTTGACATGACCTTTTATGTCTTGCCCTCCTTGTGTCAATGATCGTCTTTTGGACAACTGTCACGTCAGCAGTCTCCCCATGATTGTGTAGCCTACAGAACTAGACTGAGAGACCATTTAAAGGCCTTTGCAGGTGTTTTGAGATAATTCGCTGATTCGAGTGTGGCACCAGATGTCTTCAATATTGAGCCTTTTCACAATATTCAAATTTTCTGAGACACTGAATTTTGGGATTTTCCTTAGTTGTCAGTTATAATTATCAAAATTAAAAGAAATAAACATTTGAAATATATCAGTATGTGTGTAATGAATGAATATAATATACAAGTTTAACTTTCTGAATGGAAAATAAGAGAAAGAGGGAGTCTTTTTGTCCATTTATCATATTGTTTGTCATATTTGTTTGCTTGGTTAATAGGATTTGGTTCATTTGCAGATATTGCTTTTAAATAACTAAAATAATTTGACCTTCACAGTTGCGTGTTTATGGAAATAATTGCTGGTATTAATAATCCAGGTATTATAGGCCTCCTTGGTGTTTGAAGTCAGATGAGTCCCCCTAGTGGATGAAAGAGAGACAATAATCTTTCACTTTATGCAGACTGCTGTTGTGATGGTATGATCTTTGATTGGATTGTTAAGTGGACTTTTTTAATATCTGCACATCATGTCACTTTGTTTTTGTTTTTTTTGTTTGTTTGTTTTTTACAAAGAATAAGCCCCAAGAGATTGTATTGCACATCATCAAATGTCACATAAAAGATTCAAAAATTTGTCCAGCAACCCTAGTGTAGAATTATATTTAGAGATACAGATCAAGAACCAGAGACATTTCAAATATGTGCATCATGCATCTTTTTTAACAGTCTATTTAAATCAGGGTAGTTGGTTCTACAAAGGGAGAGCTACTCTCTTTGCTGCAAGCAAGGCACTAAGGTCATACATAAAAGCCTCATGACTTCATTCTTTTGGATTTATTTGCAGATTTCAACTGTCAACATCCAAGCAGGCATTGATATCCGAGTCAGTTCTTTTATTTGTCCTCCACCTGAAAAACAGGTCCTACCAAGTCATCTGGATAACTCGCCCTCCACAGCCTGCATCCTTAGTCACAGGGATACTGTGCTTCAATGTTTAGTCTTTGGTCCCCTATTTTTATCCATCTACACCAGAATACAGAACACTTTCTGATATCTCTATATCCCCCCCTCTGTTTTTTCATCTAGAATCTCAGAAAGCATCTCTGCATAGCTCTCTGATATATCAGCCTGGATGATTAACTCAAGACTCAGCTCTGATTCCTTTATAGCCAGAATGTCCTTTATATTTCTGTCAGAGGTCACACAGTCAATGCGGCTATTTCAAAGCTCACCTTTACTGACCACATTATGCTCCATAATATAAGGAAATGACACCAAAACTATGAATTTCATAGCTATATTAACTCTAAAAAAAAGCTAGGTTGGGCCAACTGTAGGTTTAAATTAACCTAGCCTTTTTTTTCTTTCTTTCTCTATTTTTTTTTTTTTTTTTACTATATTATCAATCAATATCTTAAGTTGCTAACATTAAAATGGCTATGTTATAGAGAGTTTTTTTTTTTTTAAATATGCTATTTTTATCTTTCAAAATGTAAAAAGATCAATATACATTACACATATAAATGTGTGTGAAAGCCTTTTTATGTCAGTAGCTCCCTTTAACTCTTTAAATCCCACTGTTCCATATTTGGTCATTGTTTGATAGAAGTGAATTGGGACAGAAATATAATGAATTGTGGGTGACACCCAGTGGCTATTTTTGGCTCCAAAACAATTGCAATTTTTTTATTTGAAACAAGTTGGTTAGATATATGGCTTTGATTTTATATTCATTTTGAGTAGCCTAACATTAGGGGTGTAACAGGCCAGGTTTTGGTAACGTTGACGGTTTTGAAGTTACAGTTCGATTAGGGGAGAGAAAACCAAATAGGCGTCTAACAGGAGGTAGCCAGTTCTTACCGAACCGCTTTGGTACACTACAGGACATCCGGCAAGGTGCACGTGTGTACCGAACAGTACCGAATGCAATATTTAACAGTTAACACTTAAGGCATTGTTTTACGCGCGGAACTTCAATCTGAGTTACCCCACGAACATATTAAGTATTCTGTCGATTTTATCAAGAAATTAAAAAGATAAATGCCGTTTAGATGCTCTTTATCACTGTATGCGCGATTCCAGCGGCAGCGTGGCGCGCGAGTGAACGCGATCATATGATGAAACCTGAAATCTATTATATGTCGTGATATCGTTCAAACAGTGTTTAAACTGTGGGAAAACGTCGATAAAACAGTTTGTACACAATGTTGCATTTACCTCAGAATCATTCAAAGTCCCCTGGACTGGTTAGGAAGGAAGCAAGCCAACACATCTCGTCTTATCAGACACACCCAATTTAACGTTAGCCTATTCATTATATTCTACTTAAGAATGGTAGCGATGTCTTGATTGTTCAATGTATGTCTAAATTAATCAGTCGTGAAAATGACAGCCATGGTAGTAGGCTATATGATTATTTCAACAACGAATTGGAGTAAACATAATTTTATAAATAGTTAGTTTAGGCTAATTTGTGCTCTATAGTAGCCCGCTGCTAGTTTAGCCTTGATTACCAGAAAATACACAACACAGATTTTGTGGCAAATATTTTCATAGAAATTTAATTAAAAAGAAAAAAATAATAATATTAGATAAGAATTAGGCTATTATATAAGAAGATTTTAGTTAGCCTATAATTGAATTAATTAATGACAGACACAATTTGTTCGGTATACGAACCTATAACCACCAGTTTTGTGTATGGTTACACCCCTACTAAATATAAAATCATTTTATTTTTAACAGTCAAAACAGCGGATTGTAAAAGAATACATTTTTTATTCTTGTTAAAAATTTATTTTAATTATAGGCAATTTTTTTATATTAAATTGTGCACAATTGTGTACATTTTAATAACTTTGGCAAGAGGTTTTGGAGTTTTAATAAATGAATAACGAATAAGAATTTAACCGCCAGAGGGCAGCAGATAACAAACATCCAGCGATGGCTTGACGCATTCAGAGTAGCCTACCTACTGCACTTTTATTAAAGCCACTTGAGCAAATATTACTCTGCGCTTTAGTAGTGAATTGATGAGTAATTTGTACAAACAAACAAAAAATAGCAATAATTGTCAATTTTATACATTATATAGCTATTTACCTAACATAACAAACAATGTACGTGAAAGGAGAAAAGAGGAGAGTGAAAAACAAGAGATAAGGAGTAACCTTGGGAAGTGTCTCTACTCGCTACTCATGTGATTGGCTGCTGTTCTTTTTGTGTCTTTAGTTCCACTATAAAAGCTCTGCTAACGGTACTCTATTCTATTAGAATGGAATACTGCGCTCCATAAGGATCTACTCATCATGATTTTCACACAATGGATTAACATGTCTGGATTTTACCACCTATAAATTCCGAGAAAGTATCCTGACTGGCTTTAGTTTATCTGATTATCATCTATTTCAAGAGGACTTTTTCTCCTGTTGGACACATTTTTGCCCACACTTTATGCACCATGGCAAATACTTGCTTACAGTTCACGGGCTTTGTGATGGGTTTTCTTGGTTGGATTGGGCTTATCATCGCCACTGCCACTAATGAATGGGTAGTCACTTGTAAATATCACATGAACACCTGTAAGAAGATGGATGAACTGGAGGCCAAAGGTTTGTGGGCAGACTGTGTGATCTCAACTGCGCTGTATCACTGCATCACACTCACGCAGATTCTCGAGTTACCAGGTACGTGTGGAATAATAGGCTGCATTTATCACAGTAAAATGATAATAATATTTTTACAGTCTTTTAGGATTTTTGTTAAAAGATGAAAACCGTATTACATTCAGTTTCCTTAATTTAATACATAAGCAGGATACTATTTACGTTATGAAATAAAATATATTGTAACTGATATTAGATATATAGGTGTATATTAGATGTATAGGCTATATATATATATATATATATATATATATATATATATATATATATATATATATATATATATATATATAGGCAATTTGATCATTTTAATACATTACATAAATAATATAACTATTATATAAAATAAACTTTCATATGGTATGTAGCCTAGATAATATAACAACATTAGGCTGTTTTTTACAAATAGGACCTATGTAATAGCCTATAAAAAAACTAATTTAGAAATATATTTTACTCATATATAGTCAATTGATTTTTATTGTATTTTTTTTATTATTATTATTGTTACTATATTACCATGAAATCGAAAATAAAAAATATTCTCTTTTCTCTCTTTCTTTTTTTCCAAGCGTACATCCAGACGTCTCGAGCGCTAATGGTCACGGCATCGATTCTCGGATTGCCTGCGGTAGCGCTCGTGCTCATGTCCATGTCTTGCATTAACCTCGGAAGTGAACCAGAAAGCGCCAAGAACAAACGATCAGTCTTCGGTGGAATCCTTATACTGCTGATTGGTAGTTCTGTATTTGTATTTCTTAAATTAAGATCAGAAAAAGTACACTACCATGTGTACTCATGAATATTTAAATTAGGCCTAGATGTGCGCCAAACAGGACCATATATTGCGCCATATATTGCAAATAGGCCTACAGTTCCCAAAGAGAAAACGCCTTATTTCTAATAATTGGACTTAGAGTTAGTGGTGATTAATATGTGTCCTCTGGGAGGAAGACTGAGCAGTCTATTTTTAATTAGCCTTACATATGTTAATCTAATAGCCAGATTTCCTTTTTATTAGTTAAATCTGTAATCAACCATAAGAGTCAGGTGCTTAACCCTTTGAGTGTATCTTTCTAGCTCTCCCAGTTACATTACGGTCTTAAAGCAAATTATAACCCGAATACTAAAAGAATAATTTGTGTGTCTTTCTCCCTCAGCCTTTTGTGGCATCGTCTCCACTGTGTGGTTTCCCATCGGGGCCCATCGCGAGAGAGGATTGATGTCCTTTGGCTTCTCCCTGTATTCGGGCTGGGTGGGAACTGCACTTTGTTTGCTGGGAGGCTGTATGATCACCTGCTGTTCAGCGGACAGCCCTGCTACATACACTGACAACAACCGATTCTACTACTCCAAACAGGGCCCCGCCCCTTCTGGCCCCGCCTCCACTAACCACGCCAAAAGTGCCCATGTGTGAGCTATGGGATTACTGCTCAGATCAGAATTCTAGTCTCTTTCCTCTCTTTCTCCACTGTGTCTTGTTTTAAACCATGTCTCTATCTCCAGTGGTGACTCTTTGGATAGTTATGGTACAGCTGAACTCTAACCCTTTGACACAGCAGCAGGGTTAGTCGACCAGAAGTAACTGCGCTGAAGGATTTACTGTTCAAAGGGTCTTCCGTACAATGTGCCATTTTAAAGGCCTATTTTTGTAGTGGGAAATGGGTTTTTGCATTGTTATATGAATACTAACAGTATTACAAATTGTGTTTTTATTCTAAATCTTTCAATTTATTTCAGTCTGTTTTCATTTTGATTCATTTCAGAACATTTCAGAATAGCCGTCCAAACCAAACTGTGCCAAAATTGGACCAAAGCAGTAACCATTTAGCGATATTATTTATTGTAATACTGGAATGCAGTTTTTATTATGTTTTTTTGTAATAAACAATGTTGTCCATTTGAAAATGCCTGTGAAAGTGTTTTTTTTTTAAATTATAGGTAATGTCATTTTTATAAATAAAGCCCTCTATGCTGGTAAAATTAACTGAATTGCCGTCTAGCACACGGCGTCTGGTGTCAGATGCCCAGGCAGGTTCAGTGCATCATCCTTAAACCTCTCATTCATTCTCACTAAAAGCACTCGAGACGCGCATACAATTCAGGCACCCGAGACATGTGCGCGTATCGATTTCTCTTTCTCAGACGAGAAGCTCGTCCCATTACGACCAATAGGGAACAACGACCGGCAGACAGCAGTGATTAAAGGTTAACGGTCGCAATCAGACGTAAAGGAAGATTTATCTGGTATCTGGTTGCAACAAGTCTTCGTTTTTGTTCTCAGGTTAGGGTCCTTGCACTGAATGCTTCCTATTACACACATATTTACAGTGAAAGATGGCTTAATACTGGGGATATAAGCAACGTTTAAATGTTTTTGTACATTATGTGAAAAAATAAACAGCACATTAAATCACTAAAGTTTTATTTATTCTACGAAGAGTGCTTTTTAGTTATCAAATATTGGCCTTAACCGTTCTAGCTTTTGGTTAGAGGTAGTTTGGGGTGGAGGAAATTCAATGAGAATTTGCATTGGTCTCTTCAGTACTACTGACCTAAAAGCAGGGGGAAAAGCAGAAATTGACCTGAAGTAACAGGAAACAGGAAGTTGAAATGTCATGATGTTAATCCAGCCTTCGTTCCTATGTTAACAACTTGGACTAAAGGGTAGGAAAAAAAGGTTTAGCATTACATTTTTAAAGGGTCATGAAACACATTTTTGAGACATTAAAGGGTTAGTTCACCCAAAAATTCTGTCAATGATTACTTACCCTAATGTCGTTCGACACCCGTAAGACCTCCGTTCATCTTCGGAACACAGTTTAAGATATTTTATATTTAGTCCAAGAGCTTTCTGTCTCTCCATTTAAAACGTATGAACGGTATACTGTCCCTTTCCAGAAAGGTAATAAAAACATCATCAGAGTAGTCCATATGTGACATCAGTTAGTAAATTAGAATCTTTTGAAGCATAGAAAATACATTTTGGCCCAAAAATAACAAAAACTACGACTTTATTCAGCATTGTCATTGATTCAGGATTCGGATCGCCAATGAAACGTGATTTCAGCAGTTTGACACGTGATCTGAATCATGAATCAATCCGCTGATTCATAACCGTTCGAATTCCAGTCATTATTGACAGAATTTTGATTTTTGGGTGGACTAACCCTTTAAAATTATGTTGCACATGATAGAAATTATTTGAAAGTAGATCATTGAGTAATTTTTAGGCTATTTTGGTAATCCGGTGTCATGAACAAATGAGTCCCCTGTGTAATTCAGTGCATAGTTAGAAAACCTACACAACTGGTTTATATTTTGTTTTAAATGTGAATATGAATACAATTACCTTTAAAATCATGTTGCTTATGATTTCACAAAACTATAGACTTATATTTCTCATTCTTAGCATACTAACTTAGCATAGCCTACCACTAGCCTGTTAGCCTGCTAACTATATAAATCTTTTTATAAATCTTTGATCATTTGTTAAAGGACAACTCCGGTGAGAAATGAACCTAGGGGTAATTAACAGATGGTTACCGAGTAGATCGTTCTCTGGGATGCGTTTTCATGGAAATCGAATGTAAAGAGTTTTATCTTTAAAAACAGATTAGCTTATAACACTTGTCTATGGGGCACAGGGTAGTTAAATTAAATTGCTAGTTAATAGCACTAAAGAGGCTCAAAATAGCCTCACACTAACACGGTAGCATAATGAGGGTCCCTACATACAAACCGAAGCATTGAGAACTTTGTAAGAGTACAAACATTAATTTAATAAGAAGATACTTTATAAACACAGTGCATTAGGCGTTCACGGACAAACGCCATCTTGGAAAACAGTCTCAACTCATCAAACCACGAACGTTGTGGTGAATGTGATGAAGTGATGAACTGTGACTTGGAATCTCATATGGTCCGTTGTTTCCAGAAGAAAACACTGAACACAACAGAGAAAATAAATAAATAAAAATAAAAATGTCCATGTTATTACATTTCACAAACTTAATTCCTATCGACCAGCTCACTTTGAACAGCGCTCGGGGATCGAGTCGTCGAGACTGTTTTCCAAGATGGCGCCTGTCCGTGAACGCGTAATGCACTCTGTTTATAAAGTATCTTCTTATTAAACTGTTTGTACTCTTACAAAGTTCTCAATGCTTCGGTTTGCATGTAGGGACCCTCATTATGCTACCGTGTTAGTGTGAGGCTATTTTGAGCCTTGTTAGTGGTATTAACTAGCGATTTAATTTAGCACCCTGTGTCTACCCTGTGCCCCATAGACTAGCGTTATAAGATAATCTGTTTTTAAAGATAAAACTCTTTACATTCGATTTTCATGAAAACGCATCCCAGAGAACGATCTACTCGGTAACCATCTGTTAATTACCCCCAGGTTCATTTCTCACCGGAGTTGTCCTTTAAGAACATTCAAATAATACAATCCTATAATATATTTAATTTAAAACATATTTAATAAGAAAACCTGTTGTACAATACACCTGACTAGAGTAGTGCTAACATCAGAGAACCGACTGTACAAGATACAAAATGTGCTAATCCGTATGTAAGAGGGGACCCGATTGTTCATGACACTGTATTGTAATTTGTAATCAGTAGGATATGAAGTTTTGTCAACTACAGTGCTCATATACATGTCAACAGTCTCTTTCCATAGCCAATTTTTCACTCACACACACACACACACACACACACACACACACACACACACACACACACACACACAAGTAAACGATGAGAACTGATTAATGCTGAAATGGGGCATTTCTTGACCCTCTAATGTTCTTTGTATAATTCGGGAAAGTATCTCCATTTGAACAAACATGACAACGTCATTTACTAGTCCAAATACCTCTAAGTAATCATATTCTAATGTGGAAATACAGAAACCCTTATGCGCTAGTTTTAGCTTGTCTGATTTTCCTTGGAAAACCTATACTACTGAGCATAGAAATGGCAAATGCATATATATTAATATAATATTATAGTATATGTATATTTGTTACCTGATACTCAGGTACAAATTGTTACTGATTAAAATCTCACAGTACAAGACTGACCTTGAACTGACCAGAAAATTCAGCAGTTTCCAGAATGTTCTGAAAACACCACATGGCCTCTTAGAGGAAATGTCTGATTATTTGTACGGTGAGTTAATATCACCTGTTGCATAAGGATTATCTCTAACACAAGTAGTAGCCTATGAGTATTAAAGCAACTACTAGATATTGCATAAGCATAAAAGTGCATAATATTTACATACAGGAAAATATAAACATTTACCATCTTCCTCTCATCCGGGATTAGCACCAGGATATTTTGCATCAGGACAAGAGGAGGCTTCCCCCCCAAACAGATGACATACAATATAAGGACATCACATTTAAATTTGATTCAGGCTGATGACAGATGACACAAATGGCGTCCTATGAGTGCCTCATAGGAATAACACTTATGAAGACCCTCCCACAAAGGAGTGTGCTTCTGGTTGTGTCGATGTCTGCACCATACAGACAGAAGGGACTGAACTGTATGAATTGAACATAACAACATGCTTTGAGATCTCCAAACCATATTGTACCACATCGACCACCATTGCAGCAATGATAATGGAACAGTATGTCTCGATCTGTTCATCTCATTCCTCTGCATAGCCAGCGGCGCCCCTCCCAGTATGACCATGTTTGTTTTGTGCTCAGGTACGACCCTCGGATCGCTGTTATTCTAGGCTCACCACTCCACCCCACAGGAAACAGAGCAGGCCTGCTTACACAAGCCACCCATGTGAGGATTTTTATTACTTCTGATTTCGGGTTGTGTGAGAGACAGCCTTAAAGCGAAAGGAAAACCAAGAGTCACGCTTATCTGATCTGCAATAAAGGACTTTCATTGTTGCATGGAAGCAATATTAACATCTCATTACACAGTGCAACGGGAGAGCAAAACCACAAGTAGAAGAAACAATAAATAGATTCTTTAAAAAAATCATTGAAACCAGAATACATCCACTTCATACCAAAATATACAGAAGAAACAAAGATCAGATTTGCAAGGGAAGCCAATCTCGACATTTCCTGAACAAATACCGAACAAACTATGATAGCAGGAAAGATAGTTCACAAAGTACAAACACTGTACCTTTTCTCAAAGACAAATAACAAATAGTAGCTGACTTTAAACAGTGGAAACATTTTAGATTTTTTTTTCTCAGATTTTTAATAAAATATTATTACTTAAAGGGGTAGTTCACCCACAAATGAAAATTCTGTCATCATTTACTCATCCTCATCTCACTCCAAACATGTATGACTTCTGCTAAACACAAAACAACACATTTTGAAGATTTTGTTTTGTCAATGGGGTCCATCATTGGACCACATTGTCTTCTAGTCTATAGATGAAAACACTGAGGCATTTTTCATGAGAGTGAATAAATGATGACAAAATATATATTTTTTTAGTGAGCTATTCCTTTAAAACCTTGCCCTTCTTAAGCCTATTCTTATGTTCTAATATTAAATGAAATCAAAACTATTAAATCAAAATCAAACGTCTCCAGTTATGTGTTTTAGTCTAGAAAGAGGCCATTAAAAATATATGCTTTCGGCACTTTTCTTCAGAAGTTCTGCTGAACCGAGCCCACAAAACACCACCGGCGGTGCCTACGCTACCCCAACAGAGAACCTGAAGGTATGAAATGCCTGTAAAAAAATACTTCTTTTCGATATCTCACGTCTCCACACTGTTATATGGTGTTCTACTCTACAGAAGTAAAATTGTGTCTTTTGTCTGATACAGTAAACGAAGGATGCAGACTTTGGCTTGCTTTGTAAACAGAGGCCACTCAGAACGTGGAGGGTTCGAGGGGTGTACGGTGGGCAGGCTGCTACCCTCGTCTTCCAGAATGCTACATTTGAGAGTTACATCAAGTCTTTCAACGGTCACCACACATGCAAATACTCACGAACATAGTTTTACTCTGGGCCCCCCCGTACGTCTGAACATGCTACACATTCAGCAAAATGCCACGGCGACAAAGAATCACATCATAGACCAGATGCAGGGAACAAAACCAACCCAGGCCCCAAAATGAAGCTCTATACACTTAGAGAGCTAATGGGACTCTACGAATACAGCCTGCGAATCATTTACGGCAACTCAATTTTTAGTTTTTTTGGAACGTTTTAAAATATTTGTCAAAAACACGGGAGGGGAGACACATTTAAAGCAATATGGCATGATGTGCTCGGTGTGTTTCGAACACTTGTGGTTTTTTGAGGCCTGGCTTGGTTGTTTTTTTTGTTTTCAGCTGGCAGAGCTGTAGCACAGATAGAGTTGGACTGGACAGATTGGTTAAACGCCATGTGAATTATGGAAGGAGAGAACAGCAGAAGAGCACATCCAGGTAAAAGAAATCACAAGACGCTCTCCACCACATGCAAATTTCCCTCCCTCACCCTCTGTTTTCCTAAATCACCTCGCCTTTTTTTTTGTGCAACGCATACACTGACCAGCCGAGAGACACAAATCGTACTGTGGTCACACCGTCGGTATTTACACAGAGCGGCCTGCTTGCAAGGATGAAGCGGAGTCACTGGCACATAGGATGAATGGATGGTCGGTTGTGACACGTGACGGCTGACAGGCACCTTCAGCGGGAGAACAAACCCATGGATATGTCGACATCAACAGAAATGACAAACGAACAAGCATGGACATCTTGATGGCCATATTTAAAGCACACACTGACAGATGAAGGCACTATTGCAAGCAAAGTCCAATTACTATTTGTGACAACCTACGGTCCAAAACCTTACTTGGGCTAGATGTTTAAACGGAAGAGAATGAGGCCTTTGATTCTGTGGGGTGTAACTATTTTTCATATCATTCCCCCATCGTATTTTATGGCTATTATCTATCTTTGCTTCTCAAACGAACTCCTTGATTAAGAAAAACAGCTGCTTATTGAAATAACTGAAGTGTGCAAATCACTTGAAGTGTTTTAAGAGCTTCACATGGGAATTTTTCAGCTGGTTTTATATAGATCTCACAGAAAGACAGTGTCAAGGCTAATAGAGTGGACGTGACCTGTGAACGGACATCGTCCAGACAGCTGAAAGATGCTTATATTGGGAAAAGCTGTTGGACTGTGATAACTAACAGGGTGGTAATAAACTACACGCCGGTTAATACATTTCATGCTTGTTACTGTAATTTGGTCGGAGGGAATGTTGCTTTCAAGTGAAACATTAAACATATTTAAGTGCTGAAGAGTTCAGTGAAATTATTATAATTAGAATTAATTTAAAACTTGTTAAATTAATTTAAAAACAAACTAAAATATTTGGGCATTTTAGGTGCTATGTGATCCCCCAAAAAAAGATCAAAAGCCTTCTAAAAGTTAAATCCCATCCTAATCGTTCTCATTATCCTATCGGTAGTGAAAAAGGGCTGAAAATGAAGGAATAGGAGTACAATTAAAACTCATTGCTGAGACTAACAACCTAGCCCAAGGGTTCTGCAGTTGTTGGCAGACAAGTACATTCAGATTACATTCTCATTCCAAAGGATCGTCCAAATCGTCGTCGACCACCAGCGCCTCAAAGCCCGGACTGGGCTTGCCAGCTTTGCTTTTGGCTCTGCTGTGTGAGGTGGAAGAGGAGGTCCTGTGGTTGTCCACCCTGTCCAGGCCGTCAGGCTGAGGCTCGCTCTGCTCCTGGCGTTGCTGTTTCTGGTGCCCACCTCTGCCCTCATGAGGACCCCAGCTTTGGTATGGCCCTCCGTCTCCAGAAGGGTACAGATCATCATCCACTGCAAAGTTGTCATCCACGCCCACGTCGTAACGCTGGTATGTGCTAGCGTGGGCTTCCTCCTCGCGCGCCGTGATCTCTAGGGTGCTGTTCCACATGCCATAGCCGAAGTAGATCAAAACACCTGCAGAGACGAACACAAAGATACAGTGCACACACACAAACAGTGCACACGTGTTTTCCCTCATTCATCAAACATTTAGCTCAATTCATTGTTGACAAAAGAAACATCAAAAGACACAGCAAATGATTGGCAACGGAGACATTAGTCTCATAAGAGAGAGGAACATCTGGGTCATTCCTGTCATGCAATAGTTTTGAAATTTGTATGATTGTGTTGTCATTTAAGGAAGAATTTCTTTAAAATCGGCATGAAACGGAAGATTTGCGTTTGTTCTTCCCCCCCTTGATTATGTCTCGTATATGTCATTCATAAATGTATTTAAAATGTATTTAATAATTAAATAATGAATACATTTTTATAATTGTTATAATTAAATTATTTATTGTTTTAATTATTATTTTAATTATTTATTACTTTAATTTCAGAATATATATATATATATATATATATATACACACACAGTGAGGAAAATAAATATTTGAACACCCTGCACCCTACATTTGTAATCCAACTACTAACATGGCCAAGACCAAAGAGCTGTCCAAAGACACTAGAGACAAAATTGTACACCTCCACAAGGCTGGAAAGGGGAAATTGCCAAACAGTTTGGTCCAAAAAGGTCCACTGTTGGAGCAAACATTAGAAAATGGAAGATTCTAAACATGACTGTAAATCTCCCTCGGACTGGGGCTCCATGAAAGATCTCACCTCGTGGGGTCTCAATGATCCTAAGAAAGGTGAGAAATCAGCCCAGAACTACACGGGAGGAGCTGGTCAATGACCTGAAAAGAGCTAGGACCACCGTTTCCAAGGTTACTGTTGGTAATACACTAAGACGTCATGGTTTGAAATCAGGCATGGCACGGAAAGTTCCCTTGCTTAAACCAGCACATGTCCAGGCCCGTCTTAAGTTTGCCAATGACCATTGGGATGATCCAAAGGAGTCATGGGAGAAAGTCATGTGGTCAGATGAGACCAAAATAGAACTTTTTGGTCATAATTCCACTAAACGTGTTTGGTAGAAGAAGAATGATGAGTACCATCCCAAGAACCATCCCATGTCGTGGCCTAGCCAGTCACCAGATGTAAACCCAATAAAGAATCTTTGGAGGGAGCTCAATCTCTGTGTTTCTCAGCAACAGGCCAGAAACCTGATTGATCTAGAGAAGATCTGTGTGGAGGAGTGGGCCAAAAATTCCTCCTGCAGTGTGTGCAAACCTGGTGAAAAACTACAGGAAACGTTTGACCTCTGTAATTGCAAACAAAGGCTACTGTACCAAATATTAACATTGATTTTCTTAGGTGTTCAAATACTTATTTGCAGCTGTATCATACATATAAATAGTAAACAAAATCATACATTGTGATTTCTGGATGTCTTTTAATAGATTATGTCTCTCACATTGGACATGCACCTACGATGAAAATTGACCCCTCCATGATTTCTAAGGGGGAGAACTTGCAAAATAGCAGGGTTATTCAAAAACTTATTTTCCTCACTGTATATACTTTCCCCAAACCTTAGAATGGTATATGAAATGACCCATGTCAGGAATGACCAATGTAAATAAGATGCTGCCTGAATCAACATGCCCATTTAAAATAATATTGAAACTCACCCACAAAGCACCATACTCCAAATCGGATCCATGTGATGGTGGAGAGCTTGAGCATGAGGTAAATGTTTACAAGCATGGCAGAGGCCGGGACGAAGGGAACGCAGGGAGCCATATAGGGCAGGCGCTTGGGGTTCTCTGGCTGCTGGATGATGATGAAGATCAAGAGTGTGAGGACCAGCAGCAACAGCACCAGCAGCAGCACGGCCCACCACTGGCCATCAGCGATCTGACCTGACCCGAAGATGATGAGGGAGCAGAAGCAGAAGATGAGGATGAAGAGCAGAATGACGCAGCGCGTGACGACTCGGCCGGTAGCCACAGTGGGCCGATCCATCTTGCCCGGCAGGCCGAGCCGAATGCGCATGGTGTAATAGCGAGGCCCCAGCAGCTTCTTCAGCTTCAGCAGGTACACGCTGTCCGTCTCATCTGACTCAATGCCTGAGGACATGTCCACGGTGCCGTAGTTGGGGTGACTGGCAGTGTAGGTGGATTTGTCAGGCTTACCAATCAGCATCTCGTTGTCTCCCAGAGATGGCAGGTTCTTGGCTCCGCAGGTGTTTGTGGGAGCTCCTCCATAATCATCACCCTCACTGACCGGCGAGCAGGCTTCCTTCTCGCACTCGGCCAGCACCCCCTCCTTACGTTTCGCATTCTGCTCAGAGAGAAAGTTGACGAATCCATGGATGTCTCCTTCGGGCTGGTAACGCAGCAGTAGCACACACACCGACACTAGCGTGTAGGCTAGCAGAGTGCCAATGGACATCATCTCGATCAGGTCCCTCAGACTGACAAGCAAAGCCAAGAGAGCAGAGAGGAACCCCGACACCACACAGGCCACTGCAGGAGTCTCTGTGTACGTGCTCACATGGGCCAGGAACCTGCAACATACAGATTGTGCACATGACACCTTCAATCCTCCAATCACGAGAGGGCTGTGAGATGTTACTACCAAGTGTAAATGGCAGTGTATTTTGTCTGACAACTTCTGAACACATGTGACGGGTGTTTACCATGTGTAAACAGGGTGAGTCATCCAAACATAATTTTTTATCAAAGCCTTACCACATACCCATTATACTGGCTTTGGTATTAAATGTCAGGGCCCTAAGTGGCATTTATTTTGAGACTGCATAATAGCAGTAGCTTATTTCTCCAGCAGAGAATGATATTTAAATGACATTTTAATCATTTGCCATGTATAATGGAGACTGATGCATTAGTAAGCATCATTATTTGATCCTGTGATTACTTTTTTGTGATTTCGTTTCATAGTACCTGAAGAGCAAACCATCTCCTGCCATGGCGTAGATGACTCTCGGCAATGGGAAAAGAGAGCCCAACAAACTGACTGTCAGTCCTGCGATGGAGCCGATTGCCACTATGTATTTGGCAGTTTGGAAGCCATGAAGAGAAAACATTTCCATCAGAGGAGCATCTGTGTCAATTTCAGTGTAAGGGACCATCAGGGTGAGGATCACACTCACCTGTGAGAGAGGAAGAAACACAGTGTGATTCATTGACCTTAAAATAAACGGGTAAAAATTGCTGTGCCTTTAAAGACCACCTGTGGTAAAAAAGAAAGTTTTGTAATGTTGTTTATGTGTCTATATGGTGTTTTTGCGGTGCTTTAAGATAAACCATGTGCAAATGCATAAGTTAACACAATTGCTGAGCATTTTTCTCCTTTAAAATGAAGTGAACCAAAGTCTCAAAAACACAGTTTGAAATCAACAGTGTTTCTTACGTCACAAACTAACTTGTAACCAATCACGTCAACGTGCGGGCAGGCTTTAGCATATCATCATTACTATGCTGTGAAGCAGGTGAGTCTCAAGAAAAGCCAGGTTATCCCGTCGGTATATATTTTCAGTTGATATGAAAAATCAGTACATTTAGCAATATAGCGTGTGAATTATATGATGTATATTACAATGTCACGATTAACTATATGCCTTTCTCCACTGACGCTCTAAGTTGTTCAAAGCGTTTCTAAGGATTCTGAATTTTGACTACTTTCACACTGTCGATTTTTTGGATTGACAACCGCATTTATGTAGAGGTGTACAGTGTCGCGAAAAGTCTCATTAACACTGCAACTTACAGTAGCGTCGCGAATGCTATCTGTATGAACGTGCAACAAGAGTCAAGCCTGTATTCGCTTACTAGTAACCATAGCGACAGTGACCAAAGTAATATAAAAGATGGTGAAGTCCATAAAACTGAAAAGTCTTATTACTTGTGACACAGCATTAAGTCCAAATGAGCTGCGAGTTTATCTTCATTGTAAACATACACTAGTATAGCCGGACCCTCAAAAGGTGGGGTAAGTGTTATTTCAAAACCGTTTTACAAAAGGGACTTAAGCCGAGTCCAATAACAAACTTGTAGCCAATCAGCAGGTAAAGGGCGTGTGTACTATTGATTGTGAGGAGCGATTAGTGCACGTCCTTATTCAAAACTAACGATACACATGACGCCGGACATTAGCCGAGAACTAATATATGCCGGCTATTTTTTGAATATTGTAAAGTGCGATACAATTGTGCAGTGTTTACTACAGTAAAGTTGGTCAAGTGGATTTCCAAGCTGGTGTGAGTGAGTGGAGGCAGAGCTCATTTGCATATGTATAAAGCAAGGTTGAAGAGTTACATTCAAGCTAGTTTCAAGCATGAATAAATGTCATTCTGGTGATCAAAGATGAGGTTTAAGGCATAAAATTATCGACTATGGGGGAATTTAAGAAATGTCCCCATAATAAATGTGTCACTCTGCTTGTTAGTATCAAACTGAAATGATCAGGAACATTGTTGAAAAAGAACAATTATCTTCTAATTTTTGGAACCTTTGGAAGGATACGCAAAGGAATGACAGCCAGAAACAGTACAAGGTTTGACATACTTTTCTGGATTTTATTCTTATCATTGTTTTTCTGTTGTTTAGGACTAATAGAATTTATCCCGAATTTCTGAACACCAATAGGCATCATTAATGTGTTCATGTTTTCAAATATCTGGTGTTATAAAGTTGCAAATGTACAGTACAAGCTGTTTTTAAAATGTTCCTTTCAATAAATGGTCTATTTTTGCTGGATAGGAAGTATTGAGTTTTGAATGTGTCTGTTTTCATAGTACAATGTACTCTTTGATATCATAAGATCAAGGATGCTTTGATTAATTATGATACATTATGACCCATTTAATGCATTTCAGAAAATTCAATATCTTTATCTGTAACACCAACACACACATATGCACACAAACACAGACACACACACACAGACAGAGAACTAAAGTGCCTAGGCTAAAATTAGTCTTGGCGACAACAAAATGAGATCTGGAGGGGTGAACGCTGCTAATTAACAAGCTTGCTCCTCATCAGACAGCCATGTAGGTGTGAAAAGGAAGAGCCATTTTTGTAAAGGCAACTTTGTGCCAGCTAAAACCAAAATATACGTAATAAAAAATGATGACAGATAAAGAGTAAAAGAAAAAATTGAAATAAAATATATAGAATATACTGTTCTGAGATACAGGAAAGACTTGGTGAGTTGTGTTACTATGACAACCTCCTACAGACAGACAGCATAGCATGGCGATAAAGCTGGAGAGCTTTTAATAAAATCAGATATGCTGCATGAAGAGAATATTAATAATCAATGACTGTCTTTGAACACAAAGTAAAGTTAGCCTACAGTAAAAGATCTTTGGACATGCATCATTTATATTCTTAAATGGAGAAGTTTACATATAACTAGACTGTGAATGGCATCGAACTTAGTAAAACCTTTATCACCTGTCACACTTTACAGACGTAATTTAACAAACTTGAGTGTTAACTGGACAATCAAAACAGCCAAAGGACAGCAACATGTACAATTTTTACAAATTTTACATGAAAGAATTTTCAATTTGGTCAATGGTCTTAGTCTTTGTGTATGGAGAAAAGAGCCCAAAATGAGTGTACAAATGGTTAAAGCTATTTACTCACAGAGACATAGGCAGTGAGGCAGGTGACCAGAGAGGCAGTGATGGCATAGGGGATGGATGTGTTGGGACTCTTGGCTTCTTCTCCCGTGGTGGCTATGATGTCAAAACCAATAAAGGCATAGAAGCAAGTGGCTGCACCCTGCATGACCTGTTGGACAGAGAGGTTTATTATAGCTACAAGACAATGCAATTTTCTCATCGTTGTTTTTGCTGAGAGTCCCTAATGGATTGAATTTCAATAATTGATTGGAAATGTGATTTACCCCTGACCAGCCGTAAGGCAGGAATCGTCCCTCGTCCCAGTTGCTTACACTGACGAAGAACAGGCCAGCAATCATTATGAACACCCACACCACCAGATTGATGACATTCAGCACATTGTTGAACCCGACAGAATTCTTCACGCCTAGAGCAACTATCACTGTGACCAGGATGGCTATGACCAGGGCCAAGAAGTCCGGATACGACTGCTCCCCTTTACCTGAGGTGATAAAGGAGGAATTCACATCACATGGATTTTAAAGGGGGGTTTGCATGAGCTTTCACTTTTTAACTTTAGTTAGTGTGTAATGTTGCTGCTTGACCATATGTGCAAAGTTACAACACTGAAAGTTCAATGCAAACGGAGATATTGTCTTTTAAAGTTATGGCAGTTTATTACAACGAGCAATAACGGACTACAGCGAGCTTCTTCCTGGGTTGGTGACATCATAAACCCTTGCTAGTCACCGCAGATGTGACTTCTGCCCGTAATGGTAAGGGCCGTGGTGTTTCCGGATAACCTGAGCTTGGCACTTCAGCCAATAAAAATACAGGAAACTACATTTGGTCATCTAACCAATCTAAGACCATTGCGTTTATCAGAGGGATGGGCTTCATAGAAGCAGGAAGCAAACGAGTCGTTCAAAGGGGAGTGGAGACAGCGGAGTGGAATAAAGGTCAAATATAAGAAAAATACGCCGTTTTAAAAAAGAAGAAGTATTAAGACATGTTATACTGCGCCCCATAAACACAACTGAGCCTAGAAAAAAATAACGGAACAATCCCTTTAAAATATAACAAAGAAAGAATGTGTTGAACCAATTTTGATACTTGAAGGTTCAACGAGCTTAAAAAAGCATTGAAGTTTTATGGCTATTATTAGTTTGAATTCATTCAAATCTTTATGATCAGAGTGTTTTTTCTTTTGCAATAATAAAATAACGTTCCCAGAATGTTGCAGGGTTGTCATTTTTTAAATAACCTAAAAATAACTTACACTAATCACTTTCACTACTGGTTATTCGGGCTTTCCTGTAGCTCAAACAGTAGAGCGTGGCGCTAGCAACGTCAAGGTCATGGGTTCGAGTCCTAGGGAAAGCAATAACTGACAAAAATGTAAAATGTACCTTAAAATGCAATGTAAGTCGCTTTGGATAAAAGCATCTGCCAAATGCATAAATGTAAATGCTATTTTTCCCAATTAAAACATGCAGATGTTTTTGTGCAATGACCTGTACTCTGAAATTACTTTAATAGATATTTAAACTAAAATATGAATCCAGATCAATATAAAAATAATAATTTGTGGAGTTTGTTTCTATATGTTTTTTGTTTCTACTGCGTGCCTCTGAAATACATCACAATACTGAAATACTTCTCTAGCATGCAATTTCTCCTGTCTTCCACAGACTCATTACTCGTTACACATTTCTCACGTACTTTAAAAATGATTGGGGATTTTGTTTTACTGGCTGCCTAAAATATTCATTTATCGAGTAAAGCTTGGAACATACTCTGCAAGAACAAAGAAATATGTTTGTTTTCTCGAGGTGGCAAGAACAAGAACAAAGTTCGTTCTGGCCAGTACATGAATACTTCACGAGAAAAGCTGGTGCCGAACATCAACGTTTCTCCGCATTAACCCCGCCCACTTCAAATGTCTGACCAATCACACAATAGTTCTCAGACACCCGCAAGAAAAAAGTTCTGCTCAGACGATGTGTCGAGAACAAGCTGCGAGAACACCCAAACCAGGGCTGCGAGAACAAAATTACGTCATTTTGTTCTCGCAGCCCTGGGAGCGAGAACTTTTTTAACTATATATGACTCTGACCCAACCCATGACTTAAGATGTAGGAGTAGCATAAGATTGGAGTAGATGTCTCTCACAGATCAAACAAATAGGGCTAGGCAACAAACTCAAGCTCCAATGAGATTTCTCTTTTAAAATGTAGTGACCGGTGTTTTGTTTTGATCTATCCTCTTGTACTTCTGCGTTTGTCAGTACAGTACTGTATATGTTGGTTCAGAGTTCATTCATCCGCCGGAACTAGATTTGTGTACCTATTACCAGAAGACAGTGATTATGGTTTATAAAGTTAGAAATATGGATTTCTTACAAAAATGCATCCCTTCACTTCAGAAGGCCTTCTTTAACCCACTGGAGCCACATGGATTACTTGTATGATATATGGATGCACTTTTTGGGCTCCATAATCTCAGGTACTATTCACATAAAGCTTGGAAGAGCCTGGATATTTATGTATGGCCGCAAGAAAAAAGTCATATACACCTAGGATGGCTTGAGTAAATTATGGGATCATTTATTTTTAGAGAAAACATTTTTTTGTTAAACTAACCCTTTAATCTCATTGAATCTTGATGTCTGATGTACTCGGTAATTGTTATTAATTAAACAATGAATAAAAACTAAATATGGTTTTATTGCTGATACATACTTAATATACTGATTTTAGGCATCCATACATCCATCATGTCATGGGTGTGCTGTAGACATTAAATAACATCTGCGGATGGACGTTCTTTAACTGCTGCTTTGTGATGTTCTACTGTAACATCTACTATGGGATAAAAGCTGATTTGCCATAGTTGTTAACATGCAACAGATTAGATAAGTAAGTGTTACGTTTATGGTTATGTGGCATTTTAATAGTATCTGTATATAATTTAATGCCAAAAGCAACCCTTCTCTTACTTTTTTTAAATTACTTTTCTTTTCTTTTTTTGTATTTTGTTAAATTATTAAATAATCCATTACACCACCCTGTTTATTTTTGCTTTGTGATTTTTGCGTTCTTTGGTACCGGAGTAAAGACGACATCCGAGTAAAGAGGTTAGGGGAACGTTAGAATAACATTAGGGGAACGTTAAAAGTAATGTTAGAATAACTTTCTACAAACCAAAAACTAACATATTTCTGTTCAGAAAACTTTCCAGGCTAACCAAAAACAAACCTTTAAAAAAATACATTCTGGAAACCAAATACTGTTAGCTGGCACGTCACTCAGACGACATAGCGAGCTTAAATAGCTGTTTTTCACAACATGACAACAGCCAGTTCTCTGTTGACCCCTTAATGCAGTCATGAATAAATCATGTATTTCTAAAAATATTCGGCAAACTAACTAGGCCTAAAGCAGAAATAACTATGAACCATAATGTGTGCAGAGAGACACAGATGGAGGGATATTTAAAAGAAAAATAAGAGATTTTACTGCTGTTGGCCAAGTAAGATTATGTATTTTGGCACGAAATGCCATATTTTGTCTGGGTCAGACACAATAGCCTATATGTAATATCTGTCTGCAAACCAAACATGCTGTGGAGGAAGCAAATATTATCCTTTTTAGATTACCCAATACACTTATTTCATTCCTCTATCTGTAGTCTGAGGGTCTACAGTAGATGTATGGTGTGTCTTTTTGAGAATTTCTAAATGAAATGCAATTAATTATTTTAAAATGTATTGTACAATGGAGAAAGCGCTTTCTGATTATGCTATGTTAGCCACTTGGCTAACTATAAGACTAACTGTGTTGCTGTTCCGTTAGTCTTATCGTTACAACAATTAGTTTTCTGCGGGTATATCCAAACAGTTATTTGTCTGTCTAAAAAAATACATTCCATATTAAAGTGTCTTTGGTGTTTCCATGGTTTCAACAGAAATCACGGTTAACTCGGATATGACGTCATTGACAGGCGACGCATGGACACGGTCTGTAACACTGGTTAAAATATTGGATTTCTCTGGATTTAAAGCTGCACTGTGTAATTTATCCATCCGCCAATTCAAAACAAAGGCGTAGTTTTATGACGTAGTTGAAGGCGTACTTTAAATCTTTTGAGCACAGAATCTTGGGACATGTTGACTCATGACTCATGTTCATGGATGCGATTATTAATGTTACTGTAGTATGTAGCAGAGCAGGACTGAGTGTTGTGGAGCTGAGCAAAGCTGCTGGAGCGATTAATGAGCAACACACACCTCGCGGGCAGCGGGACTTTTATTATGAAGGGATGGGACACAGTCGCGGGTGCCATTTCTGCTTTTCCAGTCATGAGTATAAGGTAACGCAGCTCTGTTTATCATATTAGATACAATTAAGTGTGTTTACAGTATTGTTATGACGTTACTATGTGCGTTCGCTCAGCGGCTGCTGTGACACTTGTAGTGCTAAGAGTAAAGCATTTTTTCTGCCAAATAAAACTGGAAACTGAGGGTAATGCTGATATGAAGCAAATGACAGGCGACTCCCTCAGATGTCCCGGCTCCTTGATTAAAATAGTAATTTTCTCACAATTTACAAATAGTTCGAAACATTTGGGATATTGCAAGAACAAAATATGTAATACTGGCCTAATGGTTTTTTTTGGATATTTTACTGCAAAAATTCTACATAGTGCACCTTTAAACATTGTTGGAACATAGGTCAACAAAATATATAACATTGTTCTAGTGGTTATTGGATATTTTATTCTATAAATCTTACATATTGTGCCTTTAAAATGCATAATCAAGTAATTGCATAATAAGCATCCCATATACAAAGAAAAAGTATTTTTCACATGATTATTTTATAAAACAAAAGAAATTGCTTAAAATCATATCTGTTTAAAAAATAAATGTAATTTTAATAGCATATGCCAACCTACAAAAGTGCTTATTTTTCCTCTTCAGAAATGTAATTGGAGCAGATTTTTCACAGCGCAACACAAAAGCGGTGAGTTTTTTAACAAGCTTTTTTACTATTTCCACCAGACTATTGACTGCTAAAGTTAGAAGTGCCTTTTCTTTTGTGCAGCACTATTAACTCCAGTCTATTGATAAATTATGCCTACTGTAACTTCTGTCGTAATTACTGTGGATGTGTGTCAAGACTATTAGTGTGTCAGTTCTGAATTCTTACTTTGAAAACTGCAGCACTCAGTGACATGAACTCAATCGATTTAATAATAACAGGCTGTCACATTTTTTCTTGTGAAATAAAGATTTGCTGGTTTGTTTCAGAATTGAGATGAACGCGGGTCCCAGACATTGACGATTATACTCTAAACATAAAAATAACAGTGTCTAAAGTTGATGTCACTTACCCAGGCCATTGAGTGTTCCTATGTGGTTGATCATGAAGCCACTGATGCTGTGATTGGCCAGCGAGTCAAACATGCTGCTGAGTGCACTGGCTCCTGCTGCTGTACCAATCAGATACTCCAAAATCAGATTCCAGCCAATGAAAAAAGCCACAAATTCGCCCACCGTCACATAGCTGTAAGTATAGGCTGATCCTGTGGTTTTAGGCACACGCACACCAAACTCAGCATAGCACACCCCTGTGGAGAGATAACAATGATTACTGTAACACCTGTACTCCTGAAGGTTATCAATAAAAGCATGAACGTCTAACTGGTTGCTGAGATGGAATCATTGATTTTTTTCGGGGGGTGGGGGGCTGGAGTGTCAGATCAATTCTCAAATGTCAAACCCATACAATCCCAGAGGGACCGATAACAGGAGGAAAATCCCTCTTTACAGGCTGGATCCCTGTAAACCCCACTATAGTGAAAAAAGATAAGGATTATCTGTTTTTACATCAAAACCAATATGTACTTTCTAACATCAGGGCTATAGAGCAGTCCATAACCCGTGAAGCTGACATAATGTGATGTATCTTACGATGAAACCTGAATGGCTCTTGAATTTACTCACAGAGAAATCATTGGAAGGTGAAAAATGACAGATTCATCCCAGGATGGGGCCAGATTGAATTAAAGTTCACTAAAACAACGCAGTGACAATGACTTTTGGTTAGCCAGTGAACGTCTTCAGAAAAGAAAATGTATTTCAGATGATGAGTAAGTTATTGCATTTTTATTAACGATTATGAAGACAAAGAGGTGTTTTTTTCTTGCAACCAGGAACAGGCATTAGGTAAATAGGGTTCATTTCGATTTCTTACTGACTTGATAGTTTTAACCCTTTCTTGAGACAGGGTAAAGATGTTAAGTATGATTATAATAGGATATGTGTTCATTTCCCCCCCAAAATACATACAGTGTCAGAATACACTACCCTTCACAAGTTTAGTCACAACATTTTATCAGCAAAGATGCATTAAATTGATCAAAAGTGAATACTTTTTTAATGTTACAAAAGATTTAGATTTTTTGCTTTCTATTCTGGAATAGAAACTGGGAAGAAATTTGCAGTTTACACAAAAATGTTAAGCAGCACAACTGTTTTTAACATTGATAATAATCATAAATATTTCTTGAGCAGAAAATCATCATATATGGATTTCTGAAGGATCATGTGACACTGAAGACTGGAGTAATGATGCTGACAATTCAGCTTTACCTTCACAGGAATAAATTACATTTTAAAATATATTAAAATAGAAAAGAGTTATTTTAAATTGTAATCATATTTCACAATAATACTGATTTTACTGTATTTCTGATCAAATAAATGCAGCGTTGGTGAACTTAAAGCTACACTGTGTGATATTTCCCCCCATCTAGTGGTGTAAAGGTATATGACCATCCAGCGAATATTAGTTTCTGTTCCTCTCAATTCTGATTTCGTTTAACTCCTACGGTGGCCGATTTAGTCCAAGATTAACATGGCAATCCCCCTCTTCACATTCGACACGGTGCCATCGAGTGTTAAAACTCGAAAGGCGAAGCATGAATTTACGGGTATGTCCCTCTTTGGCTAATGTACTTTCAAGATGGAGGGGCAACATGGCGACCAGCATTCAAACCCCTCACCCGTATGTATTTTCAATGGCATATTATAAACTTACGAGAATACTTTATTACTTGAAAGAAGTAAATATACATTAATGAGCACATATATTTTTGAAAGAACTAAGTGTTTTTAGCTAAGAATAAACAAAAAAAGTTACACAGTGTAGCTTTAGGTGACTTCTTTCTTTCTTTTTAAAAAAATCTTACAGACCCCAAACCTTTAAACAGGAGTGTATATCATCTGTGACACATGTATGGAAGTCAAGATCTTTTACTTAAAATAAAGCTGAGATTTTTCTGAACATTTTGAGTTAAAGACAAAGAGGATAAGATTTTTTTTATGGCCTGTTTTGCTCATATTTACCACGGGTGTCAATATTAGAGGAGGACAGGACAGCTCATATTTAATAGCTATGTGGAATGATAATGACATGCTATCTAAACGCTGTTTCTGTTTCCATGAGTAGAAGGGTCAGCTGCATACAGGACAAAAATATTCCCTTCGTTTTCCCCTCCCTTTCATTTTTGGGTTGGTTATGTTGGTATCAACAGGGAAAACAAAATGGATTTCCCCTGGACTCTATTTTAGTTGCTGCATGCTGTGCACAGCTTCAACCTGTGAAGCTAATGAGCAAGTTGACCATGCGTCATCACTACACGTCAGGAGGCATAAAGATATACACGTGTTCACTCAGCTTAAGCCTGACTCAGGATCAGTGAATAAAGAATGATATTATCCTCAGTACAATAAAACTACCTAGGCCACGTTTCACTGGGGGAAGGTTTAAAGGAAGATAACAACCTCTTTTTTTCAGTGTTTTTCTCTTTTGCTTCGGATTGACTGGAACAGGAAGTCGGGGCGGCACTCACCTGACAGGATGGAGGCCACGGCAGCGATGATGAAAGACACAATGACCCCGGGACCTGCCATTTCCTTAGCCACCAGTCCAGAAACCACGTACATGCCCGTGCCTACACAGCTTCCCACTCCCAGAGACACAAGGTCCACCGTGGAGAGAACGCGGGCGAGTTTGGTGCCGTGGGCCCCCGTGCCACCCGTGCTCTCCAGCATGGACTCCACCGGCTTTGTACGCAGAACACGGGACTGGAAGGCAAACCAAGTGGCCCCCCATTGAACCCGCCGTGGGTCCAGTTTGGCAAAGAGCCCACTCATCCTGGAGCCACGATATGGATCAGAGGGCTTCAAGATTTGGGGCTGATACTCTGAGGAGGAGAGAGGGTCTGAGGAAGCTTCGGGAGATGGTCTTGCAGTATAGGGGTTCACACAGAAACCAGTTGAGATGTTCACCGTCCTTCAGGTCATTATCAGATGTTTCCACATGATCAGTGAGGGTGAAGGTGAAGCAATGCTGTGAATAAAATGAGATGACAACAGTGTGATCAATCATCATTTTTCCTTATACTTTTTCAAATAAATGCTGTTTTTTTTGTTTCTTTCTTTTTATCAAAGAGTTCTAGAAAGAAATAGCATGGTTTGCACAAAAAATAAGCAGCACAACATTTATAATAAGAAGAAATGTTAATTGAGCATTAAATCATCATATTAGAATGATTACTTAAGGATCATGTGACACTGAAGATTGGAGTAATGATGCTGAAAATTCAGCTTTACCGTCACAGTAAACCGTAACATTTTAAATATATTAAAACAGAAAACTTTTTTCAACTGTATGAATCACAATTCTCAAATTTTGATCAAATAAATGCAGCCTTGGTGATACTTCTTTCATAAACATTAAAAGATCTTACCCATCCGAAACTTATGAATGGTAAAGTAAACAAATATTAAATAAAGATAAGATATTAATATTTAAAAATGACGCATAGATGTAGTATAATATCTGTACTTGCATTAATAAATAATAACATATACTGAAATGTATATATTAAATATGAATAAATCCAATATATCTTTGTATGATGTATCATGCCTATTCATATAAAATGCCTAAACGGCCATTGGGTGACATCCTGCGAGTTCTCCCAAAGAGATGCATTTGCTGTTGTTCAAGTGTGTTTCATTTGCATTTTGAAGCAAACCTAAGGCTGTTGACTGATAAAGCCTTTGTCATGGTAAAAGCCTCTTCAAGCTAGCCTAAAGGAAATGTGCTGCCATATTCACAAGAGTTTATACCGCCTGATTAAACACTGACGCAAGAGCCCCTTCTTCCCATCAGCTATTTACTGATCTATGTGGAAGAAAGGCCTATTAGCCTAGTTTAACAGATGAATGAATGCTTTTCCGATGTAAAACATGCAGCCCAATATTTCGCCGCCATTGTGGATCACAAAAAAAGAAGATAGAACTCAGTCATGGGCACATCTGTCACTTTTCTCAGATAAATCATCAAGCAAATCATGTATATGCTAACAATATGACTCATTTAATTCAAAGACAGCGCTTAGATTTGAAACAGAACAGAACATTAGCATATTATTAGCAGATTTTCACATCGACAAACTGTTTATGGCATCATTCAAAAACAAGAGACCTTCTTTATAAATGCATGTTCACGGGTGTCTGGAAACTGTAGTGATGTTTCATGAGTCATTCATTTCCAGTCCATCCTTATAAAACAGGTCAAAAAGATTAAATAAATATGAACAATAAGCTTTTGTGGGTGGTACTAAATGTAATGGCTTTCTGTAAGAGTTTGTTGATTTGATATCTTGAGGGCCTCTTGATAGGAAGAAGCTGGAGATAACATCAACACCCATGTTGAACAGCAATAAAATCTCCTGATGAGCCCTGGTTGGCAGCCAAATAGGAACAGACAAAAAAACAAAACCCGACCTGTTCATTCCTGCTCTCATCGGCTTCATTTCCTATCTGGCATTCCTTCTCCTCTGATCTTTTCTCTCTCAAACATCTTTCATATTACCAACACATTTTTTACACCTCGTTTTACAGTCCTTTCCTCTTCCCTTTCACCACTAGCCCAGTTCCTTTTCTCGTTTAACTCATCAATCCTGTCACTTTGAAGGATTTTGATGGTTTCTCTCAGCTGTAATTATACTCTCTCTCCTTCATCCATGTCTAACTGTCTGCAGGATGACAGTGACAGATCGGAGGGAAGTCTGTCCATCACAGTGACTCAAGCACATGGCTCCTGACCAGGACAATGATTTGTCACACAACAGGCAACAAAGACTGGGTCTGTCTGTTCTGCCGATCTCAGCTTATCAATTACTTAAATGATGGAGTATGGTTTCAAGCCAAACAATAAACCAAGGTGAAGTCCTGCAAAATGTAAAAGTAATGGTTATGTAAAGTTCATATGCCAGTCCACAGTGTGCTGTTCAAAGCTAAGCAGTAACATTACACTGATGCTGTCCCTTTAGGGTGCTAGAAGAGAAGGCCTATATATTCAAAACTTGCCAATGACCTTATGACACACTCATGTATAAACTGTAGCCTGAGGTACAACACAGAGCATTAGTATTATTCAAATAGACAAGATAAAGCCATAAAGAACCAAGCCTAGACACAGCCCTGCCTGTATATAATACTTTCCACATGTATTTTATGCATTAATGGAAACATAAAAAATGCATGCAACCAGAAAAGCATAGCATAAGGTAAAATAATTTTGCACAAATATATACGCTGCCATTCAAAAGGTTTTAGAAGTATCTTATGCTCACCAAGGATGGATTTATTTTATATATATAGTGTGTTATCAGTAGTGTGTATAACAGTGTGTTATTCAAATTTAAAATACCTTTTTGTGTGTGTGTGTGTGTGTGTGTGTGTGTGTGTGTGTGTGTGTGTGTGTGTGTGTGTGTGTGTGTGTGTCGGGAGGCTTCAAGAAATTAATCAATTTATTCAGAAAGGATGCATTGATCAAAAGTGGCAGTAAAGACATTTATAATTTTATAAAAGATTCTATTTAAAATAAATGCTGTTCATTTGAAAGTTATATTCATCAAAAAATCCAGAAAAAAACTATCACATAAATGTTTTTAACATTGATCATAATCATAAATGTTTCTCGAGCAGCCAATCATCATATTAGAATGATTTCTGAAGGATCATGTGACACTGAAGACTGAAGTAATGATGAATAAAATCAGCGTCAACATCATAGAAGTAAATTGAATTTTAATATATATTTAAATTGAAAAACTGTTATTTTACATTTTTTGTATTTTTAATAAAAAAATAAATGCAGCCTTGATGAGCATAAGAGACTTCTTCTAAAAACATTATAAATCTTATAGATATGATATATGTTTACATGTGGCATATTTCCATCTAAAATGAGTAATAATTAATTGTTGCTTTGGAAAAATCATTGTTTTTATTATTTGGGGAAAGTTAGTGAGTGAGAACATGCATGTTCCACGCGTGTAGTGCATACTCTAAACCTATGATGGTTGGCATAACGAATGATATAGATGCTTCTTTAACCCAATTGGTGTTCGCTATTCTTGATTAAACTATTAGAGACAGAAGAAATATTTTCAGCATCAGGGTGGTTTTCATAATAAAAATGCATGTGTGCTTTTGAACAGTAATGTGTGCATGTGTGTGTGTGTGTGTGTGTGTGTACGTATGTGTGTTCAAAAAAGTTTGGTGATATTATTACAATTTAAAATATTTGTTTGCTATTTTGATATATTTTAAATGAAATTCATTCATGTGATGGCAAAGCTGAATTTTCATCATCATACTCCAGTCTTCAGTGTCACATGATCCTTCAGAAATCAGTCTAATATGATGATTTGATTCTCGTTGAAAAAGTGTTGTGCTGCTTAATATTTTAGTAAGAATCCATGACCATTGAAATAAAAATATTTTATAATTTAACAAATGTCTTTGTAGTCACGTTTTTGATCAATTTTAATGCATCCTTGCGGAATAAAAGTATTCAGTTCTTTTTTTTTTTTAAAGGATCTTTTGAACTGTAGTGTATATGACAAGAAAAAATCATATTCAAGCATATTCATATTCAGTGTGATATTCATGCCTCACAGTAGAGATTACAAAGCAAACAGTGGAGCCCCAGGTGGATGTCAAGTTCACCTAATGTCATGGCTGTCATTTAGGAATCAGGATAATTGGGTAATTGTGCAGTGCGGCTGGTACGGGAGGAAGTGATGGAAAGAGTTCGGCCATCTGCAGTCAATGTAAGAAGAATTGATTTCCATTGTGAGGTTATTGTGTGGGAAAAGAGAGTGGGCGTATTCTACAGCTTTTGTCGAGGAGGTCTGATTGATTGAACCGTCTCAACGGCGCTATCTAATAAACCTGCCTACTTGTTATTATTCATATCTGAGGAATACAAAAACATCATCGAAATGCTCCCCCTTACTGCTCTAACTGTACAACCTTATATAATAATAATAATAAAATATCTACTTTTTTGTCCAGTTTCCAACTGATGTTGATTCATCTGATGCAGTTGCATTTCATTTAAAAACACATACGCCATCACTAAACCCTAAATAAAACTTTAGGACCTGGTCTGTCCACATCCTGATAAAAAATTCAGGACATTTTTATTTAGCTCCAACACACCGTCACATGGTCTAGTCATAAGAAATATGACATACTCTCTGTCATATGGTGAAACATATTTTATACAGCTGTTTTCAATGCTACTGTCTGAATTCTGGTCTTTTTTATTGTTTAGCTGTTAGCTTTCATGCCATAGCCATTTAAATGTAGCCAAATATATAAGATAATAGCAGTATAACCTTCAAACTATAAATCTTACAATTTCAGGCTTCCTTTTCTCTGGCTTTATTTTAAATCACTGATAAATTCGGTTAGTTTTAAAGCCATTCCAGATGAGAAACTGAAACCCCAACTAGTCACCTGCCTTTCACTCTTCACTCTGTGCTAAAAACAGGGTGAATTTACAAGCAGGGGTTAAAGACTTCTCACCTTCTTCATTTCCTTGTGTGACACTACAGTTGCCCGTATTCAGAATCAGAAAAGGAAATCTTCCATCCCATTGTTCTGCTGCTTTATAATTTAAGTTTAACCTTAGAGTACAAGATTCAGCAAAAACACAGCCGAGCTCTGGCTGCAGCAGATGGTGTGTAGATATGATGGGCAGAGCTGCATTACTCAAATTACAAAAAGGGATTCAGACTAGATGTATTTTTTAATTGCACAGCTCTGCCAATATACGCCCTGGCAGAAGGAAAGAGAGATTGTTCAACAGGCTGCTCTCAAAACAGTGTTTTCAAGATTAGGATACCAGGCCCTACTGGCCGGATTACAGACATTTGTCTTAAATGTAACTGAATTATGCATATTCAGGTGGAGCCATGCATATGTTTTCAATTCATATTGTAATTTTGAAAAGATTTACTGCAGCACTGTTTAGAATCTAAAATGAGGATCAGCATGCAATTATTGATAACAAATAATGATCAACTGCCAACAGATTTTATTTAATCTTTTTGAAACTACTGTTATGCTTACCAAGTGTCCATTATAGTTTTTTGCAAAATATTTTTTTATTTTAACGTATTCCTCTGAAGGCATACTCCAGTCTTCAGTCACATGATCCTTCAGAAATCTTTTTAATATGCTGATTTGCTGCTCAAGAAACATTTCTTATTATAACCAATGCTGAAAACAGTTAATATTGTTGTGTAAACCATCTCGTCACGCATGTTCAATGCATCCTTGCTGAATAAAAATATAAATTATTTTTTTTTTTAAATCTTACTGACCTGCACAAAAAAAATCTGAATACTCAGAAGAAACTAACTCAATTATAGTGATGCTCGATTTATTTCCACCTGATCAGACTTGCTCTAAACTTTCTTTGTGACATGAAGAAACATAGATATCATCACCTTAAAATCACCTCACACTACACCCCAAAAACAAAAGCCCAAACAGAAGACATCAAACTTTGATAACACTTGTCTTCACCCACACACAGTCAGAGCTTTCCTCAGGGCAGTATAGTGCAGCTCCTCCCTTCTTCTTTCTTTCCCTCCTCTCCTCTCCTCCCCCTCCTCCTCCTCCTCCTCCTCCTCCTCTGGGCACTGCACTGTTACATAAACTGGCTGCTGAGAGGAGTGAATCTGCCTGGCATGAACACTAACACCATTTCAGGCCCATCAGATTTATTGCCATCTCTCCCTCACATTTCTAAGTATCAGGGCACTCCAACTAAATTAAACCAAATATTTAAGTACGGCACTCTAAAACTACTGTTTCAGCCACGTGATGTTTCTTGATGTTGTTTGACGTATATCAGAAGGCGTAACTTAATTATTTAATGAATTAACAAACTCTTCAACAAGACACTGGGTGATGTGTACAATGACAAAACCTTAAACATTACCACTTTACTTTCATACAATACAAAATGGTTCCTAAATAGTTGCCAGGCAGTTTACTATACAAATACTGCACTTTAAAGAAACGCATTTGGGTTTTTATAATGAAATGAGTATTTATTTATGTGTGGTGTCCTGTCCCCGCAGCTGTCCAGACTGCATTATGTCTGATGCTCAAACGCAGTGCTGCAGGTGGTTCTAATTGACCGAAAGCCCATAATAGTATTACAGCATGTGCGTAAACAGGACGAGTGACATCACAATAGTGGAAGGAGCTTAATGGGAGCCAGCACAAGTGTGGCTCATTGAGAAAAAAGCAAGTCATGCCCATGAACTCATGAGTCAGAGATCAAAAAGCAAATTACATGTGGCTTTTATGGAGCCAAATCAAATGTATTTACAGGCGGAATGATACATAACTCTTGATTAACACCGCCTTTTTTGAAGAATCTTTAATGTACACTAATGTGGACAATTGTCAAAGTTAAATCATAATTTTAACAGTAAAAAGTACAAATACTAGTGTTAAAATGTTTTAAACTGTAAGTTACCTTACCGTGTATAGTGAAAATGTTGCCATAAAACACAGTACAGATTATCGTTTTGAAGTAAAACATATGAATTATTTTATCATAATATACTTGTACTTTTACAATAGGTAAGGAACATTTCCCAGAAGTCCCTACTATGACTACTAACCACAACTATCCACAATAATGTGTTTAATGTTCCATTTAATTTTGTTTATTACTACTTACACTTATCTTTTGTCCTGTGACATGACTTTGAGAGTAAAATTAATATGAATTAGTAAAATACAGAACATATGATTGGATACAGTGTAATAAAATATATGCCTCAGCAGTATTGCCAGTATCTTGTTACTTAGTAACATATTACTCTAATCTGACTACTGTTTTCCAGTAATGAGAAATCTAATGCGTTACTATTTCCAAACCAGTATCCAAGTCACTGTGAGTTACTATTTTAGATTTACTATTCCTTAGTAAAAAAAACACAAAATATAATCTTCTTGCGTCTCGGGGAGAGCAGTTTTTCAGGAAATATTTTTTAATTTTAAATTTAAAATGTCAGGAGACTTCCAATAAAGTGAGTGTTGGCAAAAACATGTCATTTCTATGTTGAGTCGGCGGGGTGTTGTCTGTAACTGCTGAATGTAACTAATAAAGTAACTGGTAATCTTAATTAGTTACTTTTAAAATCAAGTAATCTGTAAAGTAACTAAGTTACTTTTTTTAAAGGAGTAAACGGATTACTTTTTTAAAAGTAATTGTGGCAACACTGTGCCTCAGTAAATCCGAATAAATAAGCTCAATAAAAAGCAAAAACAGAATCAATAACACAAACACATACACAAAGATTGATTATTAAATAAAACAGCAGAGACATACAAAAGCAATGGCAATAATTTTCGCTTCTATTCAACCGTTTAAAAATCGCCAATTGCCAATGGTCAGACAGACCATTGGTCCTAAGGAGGTGGCAAACATTGATTCTCTATACAACTATTGCAACATGTATTTCGGTCAAGCAGGTTAGAATTATCCTTACCAACTATTTGTAAGTAGTAGTCTGATATTATACTAAAATAAACTTAATAATGTATCAACCAGGACGTGTGTGTTTCAGCACCATGGTCAGCGCCGCTGTATTTTACACGCCCGATTATAAACAAAGCAGCATCCATGAGTAACTGCCATCATGTCATTGGAGATTAACCTCGTTTCACTGCTAGAGCTCCGCTATAGACACATCCACAGGCGGAGTAGTCAAAAGAGGCCATTGCTTATTTAAAAACCCAGTTATTAATAATGTAGACAATGCCTTTCTATTGCATAAAAAGCATGTTATTGAAATGTAGACATTCACTTGATAGCGATCTCACACCGCCCCTCCCGTTAAAAAACAGCCAGCCGATACTAAAACAACATGTTTCTTTTCTTCACGGTTTTTTTAAACATAAACGTGGGTGTTTTAAACTAATCATTGACGAGTTAACATCGTTTTTAAATATATATATATTAAAAAGTTAATTGCGATAACATCGCAGTTATCCCAAGAGACTGGCTTAAAAATAACCAATTGAATCGTCCCTGGTCGCTTTTAAACCAGAAAGAAATATTGAAAGAAAAAAGGAGGCAATATTAAAGAATGGTTTCTGCTTGTTTTTACACTGATTTTTGAACGTGTGAACTGTAATTTGCTCATATATTATTCTGATTTGGGCTGAATGGGGTCTAGTGCACATCCTGACCTAGTGTCCTGGTTTGGTCAACACTTACCTTCCAGGCTGCTGCCGCTGTCCAGCTGTGCCGATGCTGATGTGAGGTGCTGCGGCTCACAGCAGCGCGATACGGTGGCGTAGTCCAAAGGCAGGTGGATCCCAAGCAGGATGCATTTCCGTTTGCGTATCATATAATGCTCATTATACATTAACAATGATTTATCATAACTCAAAGCAGCCCTGAAGGCGAAAAAATCATCATTGTAAGGATTAAGGTCGTCGTAGGGAGGGATACTTCACTGATGCTGCAAAAAGGGACGTACGCTCGTGTAGTAACGCAGGGGTTAAATTATTCAGACGCTGCCTCCACGTGATACGCGAAAAAATTCATTATTTATTATCGTCGTCTACGTCAATGACGTTATGATATCATTGCGTGAGAACATCAAGCCCTTTTTTGCGACAGTCAAAACTAATGATCCGTCATCTTTCCTCCATGAAAAGCATGAGGCTAAGGAAACAGGAAGTACGCTCACTGCCTGCATCCACTGAAAAGATGCAAAACGACGAAGATGAAAAGCTGGTGAACATGCGTGTTAGTTTGTGTGTATCAGTCATGTTGTAACATTTTTTTAAGGTAGACCTATGTATTTAAAATTGTATATAGAGGCCTATTGTCTGCTACAATTAAAGTTGCTCTGAAATCTAGCTTAGGCTTCTACTTATTATTCCTAAACCAAAAGTGTTGTTTGTTACAACCTGTCCTCTACATGAAGCGTTGTAAAAATAAATAAATAGATAAAGTGAATTTTAGAAGGTTAAAACTATGTATGTAATTTTTTTACATTTATACCTAATAATCTTACAATTGTACCCCCCCCCCCCAAAAAAAAAGCAAATCGGAATTCATCCTGCTTTAAAGAGCTCCAGCATCTGAACGAGCCTTTATAGCTTAATATGATGAAATATGAGAGCCTTCTTTGTTAGTTTCATTCTCTATTAATAACAATGAGTTCAGTTTGCATGCATGAGTCATACAGTCTTACACCTCGAGTAATATTCAGTGGCCGGGGAATATTGCCTACTGCTCAGTAACCGACATGAGCTCCCCTTGCAAGTTTTTCTAACACGGCCTCAGCTGAATGTGATGGGTGCAGCTGCAGCCAAGCCTTACATCACCAAGTGCAGCAAAGCGTTGGATGCAGTGGTGTGAAGCATGCTGCGACTGGACTCTAGAGCAGCGGAGACATGTTCTCTGGAGTGATGAATCACGTTTCTATGTCTGGCAATCCGATGGAAGAGTCTGGGTTTGGCGGTTTCCAGGAGAAGGATACTTGCCTGACTGTAGTGTGCCAATTGTACATTTTGGTGAAGGGGGGATTATAGTGTGGGGTTGTTTTTCAGCGGTTGGACTTGGTCCCTTAGTTCCAGTGAAGGGAACTCTTAATGCATTAGCTTACCAATACATCTTAGACAATTTCATGCTCCCAACTTTGTGGGAACAGTTTGGGGATGGCCCCTTCCTGTTCTAACATGACTGCGCACCAGTGCACAACGCGTCAGTCCATAAAGACATGGATGAGCAAGTTTGGTGTGGAGAAACTTGACTCTCTTGTCCTCAACACGATAGAACACCTTTGGGTTGAATTATGGCGGAGAATGCGTGCCAGGCCTTCTCGTCCAACATCAGTGCCTGACCTCACAAATGTGCTTCAATAAGAATGTTAAAATATTTCCCACAAACACACTCCTAAACCTTATGGAACACCTTCCCAGAAGAGTTGAAGCTGTTTAAGCTATAAAGGGTGGGCCAACTTCATATGATACCCTAAGGATTAAAAATATAATGTTATTAAAGTTAATGCGCATGTAAAGGCCGACGTCCCAAAACTTTTGGCAATATAGTGTATACGTCAGATTGATTCAGTGTGTACAGAGATAGTTGTCCAACAAGATTATGAAAATCATAATCAGATGTCTTGACAGAAAATATATTTCCCCCCCCCCTTCCATCTCTCTTTTTGTCCGTCACAGCCTCTTCTCACATGAGTGTTAATTTCACAAAATCAATAACATCGTTTTCTGTGCTGCCAAACCATATAAATTCATAAAGTCATGACAGTTTCCAAGCTCTGTCAGATGCTTCAGAGTTTCATTAGGAGGAAATCTGAACTGAGCATTATGGTCTGGCTGCTAATTGGCAGCGTTCAGATGTCACCCGTGGTCCTGCTTCTCTTTGAGGTGCAGACGCGCATCAGGAGCGAGACCCTCTAGCCTGCTCATTATCATTAGCGGGCAGCTCTGATTGCTCAGATGGTGCCAGGCACACCTGCACCTGAGGATTTTAATGCCAAGCCTCCTGTGATGAAGAACAAGATGAACCCTGACTATGCATGCAAGCGGGGGATAGGCCAAGCAGGAGAAATGGCCAACCTTTCAAAAGGGCGATGAAGCCATAAAGAGAGTGCAGATCCTTTAGCCAAAAGTAGGGTGGTCATTTTAGAGAGAAAGCACAATGGCAACTTTGCTTGCATGTATAAAGAAGTTTTGATTTTTTTATTGACTTATTTGGAATATTTGATCTTTTACAAGTATAAAATTCTGTCAACCACAAAAATTATACATTTCAATGTTAAAAATGGGTATTAATTTTAAGAGTTTCTTACATCATTTAACAGTGTTCATTACAGTTATGGTGGACATTCCTGCAGTCAGCATGCAAATTGCACGCTCCCTCAAGACTTGTGACATCTGTGGTACTGTGCTGTGTGATAAAACTGCACATTTTATAGTGGCTTTTTATTATGGCCAGCCTGAGGCACACCTGTGCAATAATCATGCTGTCTTGATATGCATCTTGATCTTGATATGCCCCGCCTGGGAGGTGGATGGATTATCTCTGCAAAGGAAAGATGCTCACTTACACAAAATTTCAATACTTAAACTTATTTGTGAACAATATTTATTATTTGAGAGAAATGTAGGCATTTTGTGTACATAGAAAGACTGACAGTTATAAAGAGCTCTTTTGCATTGCCAAAGAATTTCTTATGCTACTTCTACATCCCACGCCATAATATCGCATCAGGGGTTAGGCTACTCTTTTGGCGAAAGTCGACTTGGGTAGGCCATTGCCAGAAGCTAGTTATTTTGGTCTATAAAGTTTTAAATATGGATATTTCTCTTACAAAAATTGTTGCTTTGCTTCAGAAGGGTTTTATTAATCCCCTCGAGTTGTATGAATTATTTTTATGATGGATTGATGGATGGATGGATGGATGGATGGATGGATGGATGGATGGATGGATGGATGGATGGATGGATGGATGGATGGATGGATGGATGGATGGATGGATGGATGCACTTTTTTGAACTTCAATATCAGGAATGCCATTCACACCTATTATATAGCTTGGAAGAGCATGATATTTTTTTACATAACTCCAGTTGGTTTCATCTGAAAGAAGATACACCTAGAATGGCTTGAGGGTGAGTAAATCATGGGATAATTTTCATTTTTGGGTGAACTATCCTTTTAATGATATATAAGCAAATCACAATATTATACTTTTGGAGTGAACAACAGTTGCAAACACTTTTAAGCACTGTTGCTTTAACAGTTTTCCTTCTACATGGATCCGTCTTTTTGAAGCCTTTGTCACTGAGGATCTCTCTAAAGAGAAGAGCTTTCCTCTGTTTCTCTCTTGGTGTCAAGAGGGAGTTTAACAAGTCTGCTGTGATTGGACCTTTTTTCTCCCCCCTCCCCCCCATTCATCCAACGAGAGGGGGCGAAACTCCTATCAGTAAAACAGGGCACCATCTGGCACTAAAGTCATCCATACTGAAGTGGGATGGGGGCTCATAAGGAGGGCTAATTAATGGAAACGCTGTAATTGGCAGGATAGTCAGAAAGGCAAAGATACCTCCCATCCTTTGATCGAAACAAATTAGCCACTCATGCACTTACAGTGCATTACTATAAGATTCAAATGTAATTTAGACAGTAGATTTGACTCTGCAATAGATGATTAAAACAGCACAGAATCATTATAAAAAATGGGAAACATTTTGCTGTATTTTTTTTATTTTTTATTTTTTAATGCATTTACTAGCATCTGATGATTCAGGTCTGTTTTCTTTAAAACCTAAAGTGCAGATTGTAAGAAAAATGCTTTGAGCTGAATGAACAGAAAATTGGTTCAAAGAGGCAGCTTTTATGAGGGAAGTGGCTTTTGAAAGTGGAACTGTTTTGATGAAGGCGTTTAATTGTGCATGGCTGATTACTGTTGACACAGTGAAAGGCACTAGGTCTACTTATGTGGCAGAATCATTATCAAAATGTAAACCCGCACAAAGAGGACTGTATGCTACGAAATGAATGTAAACAATTGAAATTACACAGAGGAAATTGTTCTCTCAACCAAATCATCAGAAATGTAAATAAACACCCAATCACATCCACACTGGCATAACACATTTTTATGTTTTAAAAAAAAAACATAAGCCACATATATATATATATATATATATATATATATATATATATATATATATATATATATATATATATATATATATATATATATATATATATATATATATATATATATATATATATATATGACTCTGTGCAGGCCAGTTAAGTTCCTCCACACCAAACTTGCTCATCCATGTCTTTATGGACCTTGCTTTGTGCACTGGTGCACAGTCATGTTGGAACAGGAAGGGGCAATCCCCAACCTGTTCCCACAAAGTTGGGAGCATGAAATTGTCTAAAATGTCTTGGTATGCTGAGATCCTTTCACTGGAACTAAGGGGCCAAGCCCAACCCCTGAAAAACAACCCCACACCATATTCTTCCATCCACCAAACTTTACACTTTGCACAATGCAGTCAAATGCCAAACCCAGACTCATCCCTCGGATTGCCAGATAGAGAAGCTCCAGAGAACATGTCTCCGCTGCTCTAGAATCCAGTGGTGGCGTGCTTTACACCACTGCATCCGACGCTTTGCATTGCACTTGGTAATGTAAGGCTTGGCTGCAGCTGCTCGACCATGGAAACCCATTCTGTGAAGCTACACACTGTTCTTGAGCTAATCTGAAGGCATATGAAGTTTGGAGGTCTGTAGCTATTGACTGTGCAGAAAGTTGGAGACTTCCTGTGCACTGTGCGCCTCAGCTTGCGCTGACCCTGCTCTGTGATTTTACGTAACTTTCCACTTCGTGGCTGAGTTGCTGTTGTTTCCAATTGCATCCATATTGTTATAATGCAACTAACAGTTGACTGACTGTAGAATATTTAGTAGTGAGGAAATTTTTACGAATGGACTTATTGCACAGGTGACGACCTATCACGGTACCACGCTTGAATTCACTGAGCTCCTAGGAGCGACCCATTCTTTTACAAATGCTTGTAGAAGCGTCTGCATGCCTAGGTGCTTGATTTTATACACCTGTGATCATGGAAGTGATTGGAACACCTAAATTCAATGATTTGGAGGGGTGTCCAAATATGTGTTAGATAAATTAAGCCAGTGGGATTCAGGTAAATTGGAAGACCTTTAACCTTCAGTAATTATACTCAAATCCATTAAATTGACATTCACTGGTACAATGACCTTTAGGTGTTAAGGTAAATGTTCTGAACGACATGTTCATTTTCATTTTGTGTTAGTCTTGCATGCTTTGGTGTCATTATGAAAGATGTTGCAGGCCTTTTGTTTGGCTGACTCAGTTGAAATAGAAAGATATAGAGAATATTTCCCATGATGCCTGCCAAAACAGGATCAGACTTCAAAGCCAGTAGACAGAGAAGTACATGAATCAAAGTTGATCCTTTATATCTTTATTGCTCACCCATTCTCCCTTATTTTGACTTTATTATTCTTTGTTTTAATTGCTTTCAATTCTATGGTAAATCCTGATGATCTCAATGCGGTTTCCATAGTAACGCTAGCTGCAGTGCATGAATGGCATTGTAGTTGCTGTGGGAACAGAAGTCGACTCACCTCAAAAAGAGATAGTGATTATATACATGAAACTTCAGCCCTTCTATTAGAACTTAATGAGGACACACACACACACACACACACACACACACACACAGAGAGAAAGAGAGACACACTAAAAGATTCGTACTGTGTATATACTGTAGTTATATCAGGAAAAATGATCCCTGTTGTGAAATCACTGGCCAGTGGATTGTGCATACAGCAGACAATATGCGGTAACATTAAAACACACATTTTGTGTAGAAGCAAAATTCACTGTAATCGAGACTGTAGGTGTAAAAAGTATCTTGTGTAGTAAAATCCTGTTTACACCTACACAGCTGTCCAAGCAGATTTACTTTTGGGCTCTGGCCAGTTCTGATTCCCTCCTACAGGCCCATTCTTCTGCCGTCCACACGTCACACCATCCCGTTACTTCCAAATCAACTGGACTGAACGCTCCATTATGCCAGCGTCTAAATCCCCAATACAACCAATCCAAACAACCAAGACAGTTTCTCCTACTCTTAAATAATGCAATACCTATTAAAAATTCATTTAGCCAGACCTCATTTGTCAGACTTTTGCATTTAATATTCACAATATTATGGTTGTGAAGATTTATTGTGTAATTAAAGATGGCAGGCTTTGAGGGATTGGCGACATGGAAAACCTCTTAGTATATAACTCATGCCATACACAGTATTACTCAATCATCCATGCGGGAGGACAATGTGAATTATAATATTCTGCGCTCTAGTCTACAATTCACTGCTACTCTTTTATATATGAAATATTACTTTGTTTCCCATGAAGACAGTTGAGATTCTTCAACTTAGTGGAATTATTTGGATATACTGTTATAGGCTATCTGTAATGTCCACCAAAAAAAAACTTTACATAAATTCTTTCTTTCTTTCTTTCTTTCTTTCTTTCTTTCTTTCTTTCTTTCTTTCTTTCTTTCTTTCTTTCTTTCTTTCTTTCTTTCTATAATAGTTCTTGCACAGAAATTGTACAGACTAGCCTACAATGCTCACATGAAGGCACTTGCTGCTGAATAAATCACTAATCTAATTTATTCCCCATCTAGTGTATAGTAGTATATTTGCCATAGATTGTGATTATATACATATATATATATATATATAACAGTACCTTATGTAAGGTCTTTATACTCCACTGACAACATTGTTGTATTATATTGCATTTTTGTCAATACATCCTCATAAATACTACAACACTGAAAAATAAGAAAGTAGGCTATACTTTCAGTGTCTACTTTGTTTGAACTTCTCAGAAATATGGCTGACCTATACTAACAGAAAGGTCAAGGAAAGTCAATTTGGACTATATAAACTTAATCTTTTGATCAAGATACAATCAAGTGTTCTAAGTAAACTTGGCTTTTAGTTGTGTTTGCTCTTTTGATTGCATAGCCTATTAAATACTTTTTTTCACAGTCTTAACACGTCTTATAAACTTACATTGTTTGAAAATATTGATTTATAAAGACAACATGCTCCTTATTCTGAGTATCTGAATTTGCTAGTCCACCGAAGGAATTTACTTCAAAACTACTTTACTTTTTTTCACAGCCACTGATTTAATTTTCTGGCTGTCTGTGTTTTCACTGTTATATGGTATGCTATACGCTATTATGCATCTTCTGAAAGAGCACAGAATCTCTGAATCAAAAGACAGTGGAAGAAGTAATAACAACTGACAGAAGACGCAAATGTAAGATAACGTGTACATTAAACAGCATATAAATCAAAGCTGCCAAACGTTACAGAATGAAATGCTGAACCCATGAAGAGGAAACTATGACGCTTTAAAAGTGTTGATGGACTCTATTGCCCTGTCCAAAAACCCACTCTTGTGTTGTGGTCTTGGACACTTGAGAGCGCGTGTACCTGACAGGAAGAAAGTGCGTAAGACTGCAAAAATGCACTGCCCTTAATGGACCTCTTTGGAGCGGCATTCAAGGCGAAGCGTGTCCCATCATGCAATTTGTTCAGGAACTTGCTTGCCCTGAAATTGCGAGGAAAATGTTCCACTGTAATTTAAATGAACTAGATATATTTCATAATGATTAGATATAATTGAATAATTTGCACATTTTATTGGTGCAAAGATAAGTAGGCACTGTATTTTGTATAACATTTGCAGCTGCTTTTTATCACTAAATCAGAAGTACCACAAATTAAAAAATTGTGTCTCATGTTTGTTACATAGCGACTACTGAACAAGTTTATTTTAAAATGCAAAGTATTGAAAAGAAGCTCTGAAAAAACTTTTTTGCAACATTGTAAGTCTGTCCCGTCGGGTCATCAAAAGGTCTATACAGACTACTTGCAGTCGTCGACTTGAACACTTGTGCCAAATACAGGAAATACATCATGTAAGTAGACAAGTGCAAAGACCACAGGTGTGTATATTTGGACAGGGCCATTGTTTAGATCATTTTTCTAAATCCGTAGGACATAGTCTTATCACAAAAATGAGATTTTTCTCCGCGTTGCTTTTTTTAACGAAACTCACTCAAGTGTTAATACAAATTAAGCATGAAGCTGAAGAGGTAAAATGCAGTTATAGTACAAAAAGTATAAAAAAGAAATACCTAAACAGGAACATAGTATGCTTAAAATGCAAAAAATAATATTTAAACAGTAAACTATAAGTATAATGTTAGGTTCACTTAAATAAAACTTACAAGTAGCAGTATATAACTACTAAACAAGTAGTGTACAGAGAGTACACTTCAAAGTGTGCTTTCATAAACTGAAAGATGTTCTACGATTATTAAAATAGTAAACTGCTACTATACTTATAAGTTCATTTGATGTGGTACAAATGACAAACGTAGTTGTAAACTAGCTGTGCACTTAAAGTTCACTACTGTATACACTTATACTTTTCCAAACTTTAAAGTAGGCCAATTTAGTGCCAAGAAGCATTGAAATAATACATTTACAAGTTTACTATAGTACATTGATATTAGTATACTTACTACATAAAGTAGGCTATACTTAAAAGTATACTTGAGCATTACTTCATAAAATCAACTTGACGAATAACCACATGCAAACTTTAGTTCAGATCAGAAAATTTAAATAAAACATCTTACCCAAATAAAAATAATACCAAAGTATGATGCTAAAGTCCTTTAGAAAGATAATAATAACAACCTATTCAAATAAATTCTGAAAAGAACTGTGTATGTTGATCATTTCTGTTTTTGGAGTGCTATCATACTGTAAAAGCGAGAACAGAGTAACAACAAAAACATCAGCACCTGCCGTCTATAAACACTGCACTGGTCAAACAGGAAATTAAACTAGCTAAGTAAACTCAGGTAATGTTAACACCAGCTCTCACAGCAACACACCAATTTAACAGTGAATTTTCCCCTTTATGTCGGTGAACACTAAACAATTCTCCCAAAGTTATTATACACTTAGATTTACAGATTCTGCCTTTTTTAATGGGTGTTTTATTTAAATCATTTTGCAAAGCACAGGTCAGATAGAGCGTTCTGTGCTTTGAGAATAATCTCAGTGCTGTCCTTGAATGAGCTCCAAACATGCTGTCAATTATATCTAGTATCAAAGGTCACTGGCACACAGGGTAAAAAAAAAAGAGAGAGAAAAACAGACGGAGAATATGACATAAAAACAACACTGTCTGAGCTGCAAATCATTATTTTGCCAAAGCATTTTTGCCATGTTGGTGCCATGAATAATGAGGAAACGTGTGTGTCTGTGGAAGAGTATGGCCTGCTGTCTGATATCCATAACCACTGCCTCTATTAGATTATATAAATAGTCAGTTCACAAGAGACAAAGAGATTTAAAAGAAAAGGTAGAGGATAGAGAGGGGAAAGAGAGATTTCCATTTAATAGGGCATTGCTAACAAGATCATTTTCCATTAATAATCCCTTATTGTGAAGTTTTCATGGATCGTTTTCTTCAGCATAACAGAGGAAACAATTAAACTGAAGGAGACAATGGATGTTTAACGACTCTTATGAGCAGAAATAAACATAACACTAAAGAGGAAGATAAATCCTGCCTGCTAAAGTTCAACATTTCATTTATAATGTGGATTACCGCCTGTGCGAAACACAATCTTATATTAGAGCTGTTCATAATTGGTCATGTATGGAAACACTTTCACTTTCAGCCCAAACGTAATCTGTCTTGCATCAAACATGATTAATTGAATATTTAGGCTGACCTCTGCACCGTCAATTTTGCTCAAGGCTCGTCATCTGCTCATCACAAACATGTTCCATGACTATCCCTATTGTGCCCTTTATTGCTTTCACAATGAAACCCACGGCCACAGAGGCTCTTTAAATGGCTGGGTCTCTTCAGACTGTCCAAGCCCATCCTCTTGTGAGCCGTGACCACCTGCAATCTGAATCTGCTTTATTCAATTACTGCACCATATGTTTGTTAGCACAGCTGGCTTTCTATGGCTAGGGATGTGCACGTCTCCTTCAAGCTGGGTCAAACCTCCTGAACTTCCAGCTGTATCTGAACTCCACAGTGCCCATCAGCTACTGTCCTCATGTTACTACTGCCTCATCCTCAGGCCTGAAACAACCTGATAAGTGACCTTTCATATCAAAACAACATGCGTTTTTTCTCCACACAGATGCAACACAGATTCAAGGGATCCCTTTCTTTTTCGCTGCTTTTCCAGCAAGCAATAGCCGCCATTTCATCGTCTCCGTGAACTACTCGATATAGTCCAGCTATGAGTAATCCACTTCTAGCCATAATAACCTTGAATTTGGTCACATGTCGTTTTTGCCAACCTAACTTGCAAGATGTATGACATGCCATCATGTAAGCAAAGTCAGTGAAGTTGACTTTCTTTTATTTCTTTGAACTGAAAAGAAAGGGCTGTGTTTGGATGGCTATTGGACATCTTCTAAACGCAAATCCTATCAGCAAATTTCTCAGACAGTGATGTAGCATTTATAGCATGGTTGATGGGTTAAACACTTCCAAGCAACTGCCATTGAATGAATGAAAATGCTAGCTGTTTCAGGTACCTCCTCACACAGATCTTATGTGTTTTATACGTTAGGTGTTCATGGTGGAGCATGATGCCAGACGGCTAGACTCACAATCTAAGATTGATGTCTCAGCGCTGGCTGGAGGGAGAATTGATATTTCCTTGCCTTGTTCAGGAGATTAAATGAAAATAAACACCATTGGGAAGTTAATAATGTGGACCAGTGCTGATAATCACAGGAAAAGGAACTGAGTATCACTTCTTCAGAAATGTGAGAAAAAAGAATATAGTGCAAACTGAACCATGAGAATGGAAGATCATAGAGGTTGTGGAAATAATAAAAAGAAAAATACAAGCTGGCATACCATTAGGGGAAAAACAGTTGCTTTGGCTGTCTACATTTTTCCTCTTAAAAAACTCCTTACTGGGAAAAACTAGATATCTCTAGTGAACTTTTGTCCATCTAAAAAAAAAAAAAAAAAACATATTACATCACTTGTCGAGAAATACAGACATGTTTCTCTCCTACCATTCATAGCGAAAACACGAGTTGTTTTTAACCAGGTTTCATCCTTTCTCTCAGTTTAATCTGCTGGATGTCAACCAATCAGGTTTCAAAAGGACCACTCAACAGAGACTGCATTACAGTCAGTCACTGAAGCCCTGCAAAATGCGAAAGCTGATTCCAAATCATCAGTCATCATCTATCTTCTGTCCACCCTCTCATCACTGGGCATCACAGGGATTCTGCTCCACTGGTTTGAGTCCTATCTCACAGGTAGGTCTTTTTGAAGGTTGCCTAGAGAGGGGGGGGGGGGGGGTATCCAAAGCACATCAACTGACCATGGGAGTTCCTCTGGGCTCAGTGCTGGGCCCTCTCCTCTTCTCAGTTTACACTACTCACTCGGACCCATCATACAGGCGCATGGCTTCTCATACCATTGCTATGCTGACGAAACACAGTTCTATCTTTTATTTAAACCATATGATCCCACAGTAGCTGCACAAATCTCAAGATATCTGGCAGACTCGGCATGGATGAAAAAACAGCACCTGCAGCTCATGCGGGTTTGCGCTGTACTACATCAGAAAGATCAGACTGTTCCTTACAGAACATGCAACACAGCTTCTCGCCCAGGCCCAGGTCGTAACGGCTTGAATACTGCAATGCGCTTTTGGCTGGACTTCCATCGTGCGCAATCAAAACACTTCAAATGATTCAGAACGCAGCGGCACATCTAGTCTTCAACGAGCTCAAAATGGCTCATATCACCCCTCTCTTCATCTCTCTCCATTGACCACTTGCTGCTCGCATGCAAGTTCAAGACTTTGATGCTTGCTTATGGATCCACCACAAGCTCAGCACGAGTCTACACCCCCACCAGAAGCCTTCGCTCAGCTAAGGTACCATCACAGAGTGGCATGAAATCCCTCTCCAGAACATTTCCATTCACCGTTCCCTGCTAGTGGAACCATCTTCCCACCTACAACCGGATGGCCGAATCACTGACAAAATTCAAAAGACAGCTGAAAACTCATCTCTTCCGTCAGCACTTAATCTATTTATTTTTCCTCTATTCCCTCCCTATTCTAGCTAGGGCTACTCTGAGTAATGTCCAAAACGTAGTATTTCAGGCCTCTTCGTGACGGATCGCTTACAGTACTCCTCAGTTTTAAATCGCTTTGGATAAAAGCGTCTGCTAAATGCATACATGTAAAGGTAAATCTATAGTTAAACCCCACTGGGTTGCAGACAGCGAGGAGAAACAATGGCAAATACAAAAAATAAATCGCAGCTATCCATATATAACCGTGCACAGTCATGATAGCAAAATTAAAAGTCTTTTACAAGGGAGGAGAAATAATTTTCTTATCTTTTGTTGTTGACGTCAAAGGCATCTAATGACATCCTTGAAAACCACAATCAGAACTACAAAATAAATTACCCAGAACACATGAAATAATTACTAGTAAAAACGTATTGTCCAATATTAAATCTTGAGGCGCTGGTTTAAAATGTCAAAAGCAGCCAATAAAGCAAAGCTACAATAGCTTAAAAGAACTAAACTAAAATCAATGTAAAAGCTGAGGAACCAAGACTCTAACAGATATCAGAAGAAAAAATGTGTCTAACTTTTGTGGGAAAAAAACACAAGATTAGAGCCATCCATACGACACTCATTCCTCACAGCAAACAATAGGCACACTGAGGACAGTTAATTGAGCAATGATGGACCATTTGTGTACAAAGAATCCTCCAAACACAGCGAACATATCTTCAGACATGCGTGAGCTGCGTTACATAACGGCTGACTTCTTGCGCTGTCAGAGACTTTGTTGGAGACATGTGGACCTCTTTAGCCCTTATCATGAATTGCTCATTGTTTGAATCAATCATACAGCCCTTGTCATGGTCCTGATAAAGGGAATAGATCCAGAGCAAGGCCAGCACAAAGGGCTGTAATGTCAGCATGAGAGGACGGGAGGATGGGAACAAGGCCGTGGAGGCTGGAGAGAGGGATGAAAACATAGCAGGCTGCCAGAGAGTGTGTTACAGTGTGATGAAGAGACCTGGCTCCAAAAACATCTGCTTGTTATTGAGGCCTTGAAATTGAGTCTATGCCATTGTTTTATTCCTTCAGAAAAAATGAAGGCACAAAGCCTTGATCGCAATGTACTGCACAAAGAGGGTACATTAAATTCCATCAAATAAACACACTGTTGCAGATGAAGGAATGCCACAAGTTCAAAAATGACTGGTATTACTATTCTTGGGAAATGTCCTCGGGAATTCCAGGTACAAACACAGAGAGATACAGAGAGTTCCCTCACATAAATCATTTTACATATAAGACATTGTGCAACACATGAAGGTGAATTCAGGTTTTCTATTTATGTGGAGACAATCGGTGCCCACAATGTAGATAAAACTTTTATATGTCTTGCCAAAAGTTTTCACTGTCCCCAATGCACTTTTCCATAAATTAAGATTTGCTATTTTATAATTACATTTGACATTACTTTGCCCATTTCTGTGCTGAAACCTGGCATCATCAAACTACGCCTTTGTTTTGAATAGGCGCCCTCTAGCGCACGGAAAAGTTACATACTGTAGCTTTAAATACAGCAAAAATTGGACATTGAATCTTGGGACACGTGGTCTTCATCTCACAGCCTCACAGAGTGTTGAGGAGCTGAGCAAGGCCGCTGGAGTGATTGTTACGCAACACATGGTTCGCGAGCAGCGGGACTTTTATTATGAAGGGACACAGTCACCGGCACAATTTCTGCTTTTCCAGTCATGAGTATGAGATAATGGAGCTCTGTTGATCATATTAGATACATTTAAGTGTGTTTAAAATTATGTCATGAAGTTACTCTGTGTGTTCGCTCAGCGGTTGCTGTAACACTTGTTGCACTGCAGTGAGAGTAAAGCGTTTCTTTCTGGCAAATAAAACTGAGGGTAACGCAGATATGAAGCAATTGACAGGCGACTCCCTCAGACGCCTCGGCTCCTTGGTTATTTTCTCACAATTTACAAATAGTTGGAATATTGTAAGTACTCAGCTAAAAAAAAAATATATAACACTGGCCCAGTGCTTTTGGATATTTTACTGCAAAAATACTACATAGTGCACCTTAAAATTTGTATATTATATACATTTGATTTTATATTTTAAAAATATTTTTTTTATTATATACACATTAAATTAAATAAATATGCAACTCTAGTAATTTTCAACAAAACTTAATTTGTTATTTTAATAATTTTACCTATAGTTTAGGTTGACAAGCAGAATTTACACCCAAATTCCACAGAAAACAAAATGTTTAACAGAAAACAGAAGGCTGACCACAGACAAAGAGAACAGCCCCTGCGATTTGAGCAAAGAAAACATTCGATTGCGCTCTTCAGAGATCCACAGATAACTCAAACAGAAATCTGACATCTGCATTGTCTAGAAATCGTTTAGAACACATTAGCGTCACATTTGACAAAGCAAAAATGTCCATTCTTCTATCATGCATTATCAGAGATCACATTACAAACATCTCGTCCCTGCGTGCTGGAGGATCGACTGAAAACAAAAGAGGCCACAGGTGTAAACAACCACACGTAATGGTTTATTGCTACATTTAGAAGAATATTATTCATATAATCATGGAGCATCATGTACCAATTTCTGAGCATGTGAACAGGTGTTGACAGTTTTGGACTCATAGTCTCAAAGAATGTGCCATAAGTAAGATAAATGAGCCCTCTACCTCCATTTACCCAAATGCTCTTTTGTTCTTTAAGCTCTCTGATGTCCAAGGCACTTCATCTTTTTTCTCCAGCCGCACATCATTTGCTACAGATGGTGTGTGTGTGTGTGTGTGTGTGTGTGTGTGTGTGTGTGTGTGTGTGTGTGTGTGTGTGTGTGTGTGTGTGTGTGTGTGTGTGTGTGTGTGTGTGTGTGTGTGTGTGTGTGTGTGTGTGTGTGTGTGTGTGTGTGTGTGTGAGAGAGAGAGGAGAGAGAGGAGAGAGAGAGAGAGAGAGAGAGAGAGAGAGAGAGAGAGAGAGAGAGAGAGCACTGCAGTTTCAAAATGGCGTAAATGTGCTGTCAATTGAACATGCAAAAACAGATTTCATCAAGAAAATTTTGAAAAGTTTAATGACAGTGAAGCTGTTACAAACAGTGATGTACAGTATATAAAATACCCAGTAAACTATTTAATAGTACAATATCATTTTAAAAACATAAATGTCATAAATACATATAAATATAACAGGTTTGTAGTATGAATTTTGATTGTTTTTGACAATTTTTATGCTCACCAAAGCTGCATTTATTTGACCAAAATACAGTGTAAAAAAGCTAAACAAAACAAACACATATATTATCACCATAAATTATTTATCTGATGGGAATTACACTTGTTTGGAAATCATTCTAATATGATGATTTGCTGTGCAAGAAACATTTCTGTTATGTTTCTTATTATTCTTATAATGTTGAGAGCAGTTGTGCTGCTTAATATTATTTTTGTGGAAACCTTGATATTTCTTTTAGGATTCTTTAGTTATATAATGTAATATAATGTTTATTATTTAACAGTATTTATTTGAAATCCTTTTTTTTACATTAAATGTCATTACTGTCAATTTTTAATCAATTTAGTCCATCATTGCTAAACAAAAATATTAATTTATAAAAATAAATAAAAATAAATTAGCTTTAAAAAAATAAAGCCTTTTGAATCAAGAAACTCAACTCAATTTTATATATCATAGAAAAGATAGTTTAGGAATTAATATTACTGTTTGGCTTGGCTGTAAATATTGCAAATAAAATGACAAAACGATGAGATGTGCTTGGCCCGTATTGTTTTCATTTTGAAAAGAAATTAAACCCAACAACTTATAAATGTGGCTAATTTATCTGTGACACCACTTTTGAATAATTGAGAGTTGTTTGTTTACAATCTCAGAGATTGACATGTTCATATTACACGTAATTCTGTGTGATTAAATCTTGTAAACAAATCTTCAGTGAAAACCCTCCACACCCTTCCACTGAGGGGAAAAAAGAATTCATGTACTGCACTTGATCTATGACAATAAATGTGCACTGACATGAAGTTACCTAGACAGATCTGAATGTCCATGCAGGAAAATTAGTGGGAGAAATGTGGCTGCACACCAGGAAAAACACTCCCCTACTGCTGAACATGAGAATAACAGACTGCAAATGCAAAACAATTGAGTGTCTGTGTACATCGCATTATCAACCAAGGGTGAACCAGACGGACGGACGGACGGACGGACGGACGGACGGACGGACGGACGGACGGACGGACGGACGGACGGACGGACGGACGGACGGACGGACGGACGGACAGACAGACAGACAGACAGACAGACAGACAGACAGACAGACAGACAGACAGACAGACAGACAGACAGACAGACAGACAGACAGACAGACAGACAGACAGACAGACAGATAGATAGATAGATAGATAGATAGATAGATAGATAGATAGATAGATAGATAGATAGATAGATAGATAGATAGATAGATAGATAGATAGATAGATAGATAGATAGATAGATAGATAGAAAATGAGTAGTCTGAACTATTCTATGCCACTGCATTTAAAAATATGAGAGGACTTGAAATTGTTCATGCACCTGCGCACACATTTAGTCTTTTTCCTCTCCCGAGACTCATTTAATGTTTTGTAACAATCACCCACACAAAATGAGGGAGTACAATAAGAGATTATTTTCGGATGAATTGATTCAGGATGTTGAATAGTGTCTTAAACAGCTCCAGTTATGCTAAAGTCTATAAACACAATTGAAACCTACAATTTATGTCCATTTAGGCCCTTTGCTAATGCCAGCCTGCCAGTCCTGGCACAGCCTGAGAACAGTTTGTGGTCTGTAGAAATTGCTTAAGGCTAACCATGTGCATTCAGCACTCTTCAGCCATGGTCACAACCTTTCAGGATAGACAGGGCACTTCCTGCCCAGAAGGCGGCAAAGATAGGAATACAACTTGACAGATTTAACGTTTTCTAATATATATATATATATATTATAGAAGAGATGAGAAACCAACAATCTAAATTAAGTCAGCAGCTAAAATTATGATCAGCTGTTAAGTTACAAATGTAACAAATTGAGCGAAATCACATAGAATTGGAGTCAGATCAAAATTAGTAGTCAGATTTACAATTTGATATGAATAAATTAAGTGCTTTTAACAAAATGCTGCAAAGTCTACACGCAGAAGTCCTTCGACCAGCCCGTTAGATTCAGTCCTTGGGCTAACGAATGGACCTTAGGGTGAACTAACCCTTTAAATTGATTTCACAAGAATTTTTTCCCCCAGGCACACTGTGAGTTCAGTTGAGTTGAGTTTTCCCCCATCGGGAGTGAGTGCTCTCAGTTAAAAAATGAAAACAGGTTGTGACATAGCCATGCACTTCCACAGGCCCCCCAAATGGGTCATATTCATGTCATCCGGCAGATCAGACACAGAAGAAAAGAAACACTCCACCCTACTGAAAATTGCAAAATATCCATCACATCTCCCATCTTACTCTGGGCCCCTCTTTATTCAAAGAACAATACCGGCTTCTGAACTTGTCCTGGTGTTGTTTCTTGTCATCTTAAAGATACCTACACAAGCCCTGCCCTCACTAATGTAGAGAACAAAATATTTGTGCATTATTGCTAGCCTGCTTTTAGAGATTAATCATTAACAATAGTTAATTGAAGATAATGTTAGCTTATGAGATGATTCATTTATTAAGACTATAATGGGTAAAAGAAAAGTATGTACTTTCTGTGGGGAATAAGAGTGACCAGGACAATAGCTATATGGTGTTGGTATGTATTACAGGTCCATATAAGGAATTGTTTTTCTATAAGGTGGAAGCAACTTATGGCCCCTCTGTGTTTCTTAACCATGAAGCAGTTGTGTGTGCAGTCTTCTGTGCAGTGTGAAAAACAGGAACTAAAACGGGGTGTAAAGGGCAAACGAAGCAGGTGTCATCCGATGACCAAGAGAAGACTGCCAACATCTTCCTTTTTTGTGTATAAATATTGGGTTCAAGGGAGAGTCGAGCGATTGCGGACTGCCTGAACATAAGCCTCGCATAGGATTGTGTAATTAGGGATAGCTGTGACCCAGAGCTCTGTATGCTTCTGACTTAGTCTGACTTAATTCATAAATTAAACAGGTAAACTGTATTCTGCTCCTCTCATTCAACGAACACGTGTACTTGAGGAAATTGATAAGTCCAACACTAAGTAGGCTATAATATTCCAACAACTTGATCAATAATAGTCATCATACACTTGAAGCAGAAATGGTGCCAGAAAAAAAAAACTTACAGTGTTTCATTTTGCATACAATGAGGATTTGGTACCGAAATCGGAACTTTTACGAGCACCGACCGAATTACGCCGGTATACCGAGTACCGATTCACATTAAATCAATCAGTACCAAATTGCGGTACTTGAGCACGGATCTGGTAACATAAAGTGTCTGTGAATATTAAACAGCAAAAACACTTTTTAAATAAGACTGCTGCATGTCTCTGTGTGAATGAATGGCGCTTACGCGTTTAATTTACCTCACACACACACACACACACACACACACACACACACACACAGAATCGTGCGTGACGGTCGCATGTTTCCATCTCATAGGAGGACATGAATGCATGACCATCATCCCCAGAGCCGCTCTGAGAGTCACTTCATAAGCATTTTACCGTTTCATTTGAAAAAAAAAAAAAAAACACACATACATAAACACAGAAACTCAAAGATATCTCTGCTACCCGTCAAAAAAGTTCTAATTTGACAAATATATTACAGGAGAATTAAGATGTCGCAGTGTAATACTAACACTAATATAATAAAATAACAAATTATCAAAACTACATTTTTAAAGTAATAAATAAATAAAAATTAATCCATGTTTTAATTTTAAAAGTAGCCTATAAAGCTCAGTTGTGCAGCACTTTGCTTGACAAAAAAGTTTAATTAAGCTAAAAGATAAATTAATGTTTTATGGCTTCATTTCATTAACAAAAAATACACAACACAGAATTTGTGGGTAATCTTTTCATAGAAATTGAATTAAAAATAAAAATAAAAATACGGTTGTTTTTATGAATTCAATTAAGTAGGTACACTGGTAAATATTATAGTAAACAAACATCACACACAATGAGAGACAGAGACCAAGGCAGCTCTGGCATAATGTAATAACAATACTATATATACAGTATATACAATAACACTTCTATAAATGACTTAGTTTCTTTACAGTCCTTGATGTATCCCTAAAGGACAGGAAAAAGGTCCTGTTGAGTACCGGTACCGAATTTCAGGTACCAGTACCGGTTAAAATGTGAACAGTACCTAACCCTACATACGATGAGTTTTGGGGGAAGCTCAAATATAAATATATATCTTATTTCATAGGAATATTGTTAAATTATTTTGTCGCCTCAACAGCTGTAAACATATGCACCTGAAGCACTAATGAAAAAAGTATCTCTTTCTCATAAATAAATAACTCACATTCTGCTTAGAAAATTAATAGTAATTTGTGTTTAGCAAAATAATAATGGATATGGCCAAACTCCAAAATATCCTTCTTTATTTTTAAGATTCATCAGCACCCACAACTGGAACATATAGTCTCAGATAAATGCACACACAATGAAACAAAGGACAAAAACCCAGGAGGTCAATGTTTTCTTTCAGCGCATACGAAGCCTTGATTTACACTAATAACATACACTTAGGTGATCTGACTGACAGGTTCTCCAAACAACAGTGTGTTACATAATGTGTAAAACCATGTGTGTGTTTTCTTAGAAAGGAAAATGTCAATTACACACAGTGCCATTTCTCCAGCCCAGGCGCACAGAACACAAATCCCGGAGTAGATAGAAACCTCTAGGTTGGAATATAAGAACGCTGTTCATTTCAAGTGCAAAACAAGCACAGGTTTCACAGCTGGTGCACATTAGAGAGGGACGTGGTGAATCAAAGGGAGGAAAAATGAGAGGGTGGGCACCGGACCATCATGCAGATGGATAAGCGCCTATGCCAACAGAATGTTCCCAAACTAACATTCCTTCTAAAAATACACATTGTGGTGATGAAGCGCCTGAGCGCTTTATGAGGAGTCAGACACAAAGCCGGGCTACCGCTGGACGCAAAGTCCCGAAAAGGTTTGCTACTTTGATCATTCCGTTACAAAGATCATAACACCACTGGAGCAAAACAGCAGTTGAAAGGGTTTGTGTTTCGCGAGAGCAAACTAGATCTATCTCCATCTTCAGGCCTCCAGGAGGAGCGGCTTTGATCTGCCTGCTCTGTGTGTTTCAGTAGAGATGACCAGCAGAGAGGGAAAACAGTGGAATCAGGGAAGGGGGCCAGAATAAGCAAGTCCGCTGGGGAGATCGGTCAAGATCTTACATATTTATTGCACTTCAGCATTATAGGGCGTCCCAGCCCCTCCTTGCTTGTCTCACAAGTAATGTAGAAAAGCATGTTTTAGAGTAGTAAGGAGGGGTAGTTCCTGCCAGGCGGCAATACATATCAACAAATGATGAACATCCCATCAGACACACAAACTATCTTAGAAATGTAAGTCATGTTTTAGAGCTCCTATTTTTCAAAGAGCATACAACAACCAAGAGAAAAGATTTTGCAGTGCATACTGCTTGGTGATTCGTTGACCTGGAGTGGTCAACTCTGGCCCTCGAGATCTGCTTTCCTGCAGAGTTCAGCTCCAACCCTAATCAAACACACCTGAACAAGCTAATCAAGGTCTTCAGGATTTCTAGAAAAATACAGGCATGTAAGTTTGATATGGGTTGGAGGTAATCTCTACAGAAAAGTAAATCTCGAGGCCCAGTAATGCCCACCCCTGATTTAGACTGCAGATGGTCCAGTGAAGCCTATTTATGAGGCACAGGGGATACAACAGTCTGGGACAGAGTCAAGAGTAAGCAGAAAGAAAGAACCAAAAACATAAGTAACAATAAAACTGTGTTCCCTCTCATTGCAATTTGACATATTTTCATAGTGCGTGTCTGTTTTTTGTTTTTGTGTTTTAATAGATACTGATTCATTTTACAATTTAGCACCCTTTGTTTGCTGTGTGTATTTAAGCACTTAGTTCCCTTGGTTCTTTGTTCAGTCATGTTATGCTGGATGTGGTTGTGTTTTAGTTCTCCTGTGTTTGGAGAATACGTTGTGCTTGTATTCTCTATCGTCGTGTGCTTCGTGACAGACACAAAACTGTTACAACCACTAAAAATAAATACAAATAACTGCCAAAAAATGGCAACAGATTAATAGTAACACATAATACAAAATAAAATGTTACAGGCGCTGAGCCCGTCTCTTCACCTCGGATTGTTGACCAGTTTGGCTCCAGCCGGGATCATCGTCCTTACGTCTCAACCAGGCTCCCCCTTCGCTTTGGTCAGACGTTGCTCTCTACCCCTTCGGCTCCATCATGCTCCGCCTTCCCTCCAACTCCGCTTTGGTTCTCAGCATAGACTGTAAAAAAATATGGACGTAGTGTCAGTGACGTCACCCATAGGATTCTGAAGTGCAGTTTTGAAGTGTAAAGTAGAGACGAGCTGCCATTTTGGCAACACGTCATCGCGCATCATGCCCGGATTACAGAAAATGGGCAAAAAGGCGGGACGTGGGCGGAGCTGAGGTAACGCGATGACTAACTGACAGATGGCTTTCCACCTGTCCATCAAAGTGGCCACGCCCTTAATTATGCCGAACTTTAAAGCTTTATATAATATAAACAAATTAGTTATAAAAAAAATCCCCGTTTGTCATTAAGGGCGAAATTAGCCATATAGACCAAAACCACAGTTTGTACCAGGCTGTAAAAAAATAAATTCTGCTGTAAAGTTGTGTCTTTTAACACAGGGCTCAATGAGATTCTGCTCCCTTCTGGAGCCTGTCCCTAGTGGCCAGTCGAGGAATTACAGTTTAAGTCACTTCCATATTGGCTTCCATAACTGCAGAGGTCCTCAGTCCCACCTGCGTAGCCTCAGTCCTCTGGCGTGCTCGTCGCTGCAGCTCCCCCTTGGTCTCCAGATCCATCAGGGTTGCAGTCTCATTGGCTCTTCTGCTCCGCCTGGGTCTAACTTCCATCTGCTCCGTCTGTCGCCCCCAAATGTTCCAAAATATCCTCAAATAGGAGCTGAATGTGATAAAGCATTGATTACAACAACTAAAAACATACATTTTGTGATTTTGTTTGGCTAATATTACCATAGGTTTATAATAACTAATAAAATATTCTAAAAAATGTATATTTTTAAGTCACGTTTAACAAAATCAAAATATTTTCAAGCACTCTCTACGGCAAATCTCCTTAACATACAAATGCATTTCTCAAGTATGTAACTCAAGACTGTAACTTCTGTCAAGCCAGACCCACATCAAGATGTTTGGTCTGGAAACTCACCATAGACAGGGCTCAATCCGAGGGGCGGGATAAACGGGTGTCTTTCAAACTTCCTCTGCACGCGATAGGATAGCGCTACACCAACCAGAGCAACGACGGTGAAGGGGAGCTCGCTGACTGATTAAACATTCACCGTACCCGGTCGGCAAAATTCCAAACACATCGTCCCTTTTTAAGAATGACTTCAGTGCCGTTCTTTGTTCTTTTCTCAGAGAAAAGCTTAACTCCAAGTCTTCCAGAGTCACGGTCAAAGCTGATTCGAAAGACCGCTGTTCGCCAGTTTCTGTGTTTACTAGAAGCACGCAAACGCAACTCGGCCGTCGTCATTATGCAAATACAGCTCAGAAGGGTATTGAGAGTTGCTAGACGACACTCGCGGGCAGATTAAATGTACTGCCGCTAGGGTGCGTCTAGATTTCTAGGCTAGCTCAAAAGCCTCATTCAAACACATCTGTTCAAAGCAGTACCCCAGGGTCAGGAAGGATTTCACCCCAATTCCGGACATTTCTAATTCAATTATGTGATTTCTGCCCTCGATCTCACTCACTCACTCATCTTTCTTTCTGCTGTGCTGTGTCCACTGCATGAGTCAGACATGAAACCTTCATGAAAGATCAAAACTGAAGAAAGTATGCAACAAAAGATAAAATGAAAGTCTTATTATCATAAAGCCTTGAGCAGTCTTGGTTTCATATTCCCACACTCCCATGCTTGAAGATGTTTTACAAATACTGATGCAAACAGTCCGATTGTTTTCACACTTGACTGATGTTTATTATTCAGTGTCGACGATGATGAGGTTCCCAACAACGGCAGGAACAGTGAGAGAGATGTTTAGTCAGTTCATTCCGCAGCTGTCCGGAATATTCCAGCTGGCCTCTTTTTCCATGACTAAACATTACCTACACCATTAAAATGAAGCACACTGCACTGTAACACTGACTGGGAACTGCTTTTTATTTTGCTTTCATGCTTTAGGAACAATGTCCTGGCTCAAACCTAAAAGAAATGTAGTTGCTCAACACCCTCTCAATTCTCAACCTTTAGCACTTTTTGTGTGCACAGGCTGCTGCAGTGAGAAGGATATCCTTTATCATTTCAAAACATTTTTTGATGTGTCTGGAAACTTCCAATCACTGGAGCATGTGCTTGCTGTACTAGGTAGAAAAAAGGGTTCCTCTTAGAAATTAAGCATTTTTGGGCACTGGAAATATACTTGTTAATATGAGACAACAATGTACAGAAATGAGTAAACTTCATTGCAAACATATTACCCGTGGCATGAAAACACTTCCACAGCCAAACTGAAGACAACATTATTTCCCTCTCTTTTCCAAAAACACCTTTCTTAGGAGAAACTTCCATGTGCTCATGTGGAAAAAGTTTTTTTTATTATTCCTTTCAATTGCTCTGATATGCCAAGAAGATTATTTTGATCTAGACATATGCCCATTTGGTTAAATGGTCTCATCTTGGCCCTAATACAATTCTTCTGCCATGTTTTTACCCTCATACGGAGCCCCGCACATGACATGCAAGAAAAAAAAGGTAAATAATGGTAATTTACTATTTTGTTCCCTTGATTTATAAATCATGCGCACGTTATAGGCCTACTAATTCATTCCCTCGATTTATAAATTGTGCGCACGATTTAGTAAATTGAGGGAACGAATTAGTAGGCCTAAAATGTGCACACTATTTATAAATCGAGAGAACAAATTAGTTAAACGTGCGCACGATTTAGCAAATCGAGGGAACAAATTAGTATAATGTGCGCACGATTTATAAATCAAGAGAACGAAATAGTAAATCGTGCGCATGATTTAGCCTTCTAGTTTTTTACTGCATGTCATGTGCGGGGCTCCGTACCCTCATGTTGTTCCAAATCAGTATGTCTTTCTTTCTTCTGTGGAAAAAAGTAGTAGGCTACAATTGAATACCGTTGTAGTCATTCATTTCAACGCAAACAGTGGATGTGGGCTCAGCGATTTGCTTTAAAAAAGACAAAGCCATCATAAAAACACCAGGTCCATATGATTTTCAGAGATATTTCAGATACATGGCTTCTTTTAAATTACACAGAAGAACTGGATATCAGCTCCAAAAAAACGTTGTAAAGCGTTTTTTTTTTTAAACGGAAACGGTGCATTGAACACCGTGTTCTGATGACGCCAGAGCTGCAATATGGCTGAAGAGAATGCAATTTTTTTGTATTTTTTTTTTTTAATATTTTTTGGAGACTGGTGAAATTGGTATAAATAGGTGTTTACTACTGCAAAACAGGCCCAATGTTACAGCCACTGCACTTGCCATCCAGAATAAAAGAGAACATTCCAGTCGACTGAAGGGATTTGTGGAAACTGTGGTCCCTAATTATTGTGATCCAACATTTTCCTCGTAATTTACAATGAAAATACAAACATTTCAGGTAAAGGATAATCCACTTCTTACCTTAGAGACGGTGTTATGATCCATATGACCGTATTATTTTTATTTTGAGTATTAGGTTTATTATTATTGCTAATCACTGTTGTAGTGCTATGATATTGAAATATTTACCATTATTTAATCAGATGAGTATAGAAAAGTTTATGAAAGTGTCACTCCACAATACAATAGGACAATATAACTATGTATAGTATTTTTATGGACCCATTGTGCGAGCTTTCTCTTTAATAGCCTGTGGTTTATATACATGTTGCTGCTGATTGGGCTGACATTTTTGACACACCCACAAAACAAGAGAAAACGTATCAAACCCGTTGCACGCTAGTTTGAGCTTGAACGCAAAATGATTGGATTAAAAAAATGAATTATTATGAAATAATTAATTTCTAATATTCACAAATGACCATCTTAACTCAAATAACCACGAACGTGTAAAATCTGAAACATGTTTGGCTTTAAAGGTGCACTATGCAACTTTCCGTCCACTGGAGGGCGCCTATTCAAAACAAATGCGAAGTTTGAAGCATCTTGGGAGATGTGGTCTTCTCATTACAGCCGGTGGAAAATAGGACTCGGGCAGAAATCACGTTCATGCATGCGGTTCTTAACGCTACCGTAGTCTAAAACAGAGCAGGACCGAGTGTTGTGGACCTGAGCAAAGCTGCTGGAGCGATTGTTAAACAAATACCCGCCTCGCGAATACTGGGACTTTTATTATGACGGGACGGGACACAGTCGCCGGGCGCCTGCACAGATCCACTCTTCCAGTTATGATTATGACGTAATGCAGCTCTGTTTATCATATTAGATACATTTAAGTGTGTTTAAAACGATGTTATGACATTACTCCGTGCCTTCACTTGTTCACACTGCTAAGAGTAAAGCGCTCCTGCCAAATAAAAGCCGAAACCAAGGGTAGCGCAGATATGACGCAATTGACAGGCGACTCCCTCAAATGCAATGCTGAAACGTCCCTGTCCTTAGTTAAAATAGCATTTTTCTCACAATTTACAAATAGTTGGAAACATCTGGGATATTGTAGGTACTCAACTGAACAAAATATATAACACCGGCCTAGTGGTTTTTGGATATTTTACTGCAAAAATACTACATAGTGCACCTTTAAGTAAGCTAGGCATTATATTCGGAATTGTAAAAAATAAAAACGTGTGACACTTTTAACAAGGGGAAATCTCTAAGCGCCGCACTGTTATATGAAAATGATGGAACATTCTGTTACTGTAATCATAAATGACGTGTCTGATGATCCGTTAACATGACGCTTCCCGGACGATTACCTTTCCCTGATAAAGTGATGACGTTCTGTCAAGGCCAAGCAACAACATCAACCACTCCCACGAGAGCGGCGGCCTTCAACCTGGGTGTACTGTATTCCGGAGCTGTTATTTTCTTAACTCTACATGACTCGCCTCTTCAAACAAGCACAGAGCATAACATGTGAGGTTGATTTTGCCTCCATGAGGAACTTTCATTCAGTTCGAAAGGCAGTCCTAACTAGTTTAAGTAGAAAAATAGTCTTACATACCACATTAAGCAGTCTTACGTAAGATGTCCTTAGAAAGCTACAGGCTATTCCTCACCTGGACTTCACAGCACTGCCAAATGTAAGAATTACTGATATAGTTTAAACGTGGACCCTCTTCAAAGAGATTTTACTTGCGAAACCGTTGAAATATTCAATGTTTAATCACTCTCAAGGGTTTTATATTTATTTATTCTTCTCTGCTCAGATGGAGAATTACTCCAAGCTATTCAAGGAGATGTTTAACCCCGTCAGCGCTTTCTCCACACACTCCATCATTCTGTAAATATGAAAACCATAGAATTATGAAAGAAAAATACGTCTCATGGAAAAAAACTCCTTCGAGCCAATATAAAGTCTCAGAGACAGTCTTCACATGAGCGTTTGATGGATGTGGCCTTGTTGAACTACAAGCTTTTATCTCTTTCTACGTGCAGATCTGTCCTCCCCACGTCAAAGCGGCTTTCCAAACGTAGGAGTTGTGCTGCTGTAGTGTTTTCAATTGGACTCGGTCTTGTTGTTGACCTTTTTTGCAAACAGCAGCCCAAACCACTTCATGTGAGTAAACCACAGCTTAGACTAACACTCTATAGGGGTCATTCCAAGCAGCAGCCTGTGAGAGCAACAGTGGAAATGTGTTTTATAAATCCAGGATTAGTAAAAGATGAGACCTCTCACACCAAAATCAATCTGTGATATTTGGAGCAAATGCTTCTCAGCAGCTGATGGTTTTCAGCTTGTCTATCAGACACAAAATATCAGACACCACACAAGGCTCTTTGTAAAACCTGAAATTGAGGGAATCATGGCTTATTATTGCTCTCCAGTAGCCTGACGTGGTCAATTCTAGTCAGAATATGAGTCTGAAACTGCTCCATTGGGCAGATTTCAATCGAAGCAGGAAAGACATCAATTTGATAGACCTACAACCAATCAGAGCAACAGAGCGACGCATAACATTAGTTGTCAAATGTCAACAGAACTCAACTGCACTGTGTTGCCAAGTCTGCGGTTTTCCCGAGGGTTGTTTTCCATGTCCGCGGGTTAAAGTGAAGCGACCTGAATTATGTGATATATAGACCCAGGAATGCGAATTTTAGCAGGCAACCGTTTGGCACTCTTTTTTTGAAGGCCTTTTTTTCATATCCTATATTTTAGTAATCATCATAGGTATCATTTGAAAGCTTACGAACTCAAAATTCATCCTGTGAAAAACGTTTTAAAATTGGACGTTGTGTAACCATGGAAGCAGCCCTCAAATTTCTTCTAGCAGGCTCCTCCCCTAGTGGGCATTGTCATGTTTCATATTACAAAATTTACGTTATGATCAAAATCTTTTCTAATCTTGACAAAACACATATCGTCACAAAGGTCAGAGTCTCAAGGTTCCATATTTTGTGATGGAAGTGATATTTGGACAGACATTTACAGGAAAATGCATCAAAACAATCAATGGAATGTGGATTACACCCGGTGGCTATTTTAAGTACTACGCCTACACAAAATCTCATGGGAATGTTTGATATCAACTTCAAATTTGGAGCACAACTTGGTTAGAAACATGGCTTTGATTTTATAGTAATTTTAGAGTAAAACATTTTTTGTAAAATATATATTCTATATAAAATAAAAATATTAGTACAGTATTTTTCATTTACAGTTAATTTAAACTTCTAAAACTTTTTTATACTTTCATATTTTTATTTTATCTTTAAAACAAGACTAAACTGAGGTTTATATTCCAATAAATTCTTGAATTACAGCCATTTAAGTTTGGATAGAGCATTTTCATGTCTATTTTCAAAAAGGGGGGTGATAGTTAAGGGGTTAAGGATACACAGAATAGGCCTACTTTCCAACATGATCATCATTTCTGAGAGAAATACGAACAAGTTCTCCGTTTAGGATTAGAACAAATATAATCCAAGCGCCTTTGATGACGTGGATGATTACGTTACAATTGATCATCTGTCCATCATTGGCTAAAGCCCACTCTGAGAATTTCATTGGTCCGAACAGTTTCTGTTTGAGCATAATCTCTCCTCTATGGTTCAAGTCCAGACCGAACTGCCAGAGCTCAAATACTGTGGGCGGGGCTGAGTTCGGCTCTCCAGGATAATATAAATTATAATTAAAAAATATTGTGTAGAAACCATCGTACATTTGATATTACAAACATTTCTCAAATGTGTGTGAATTTTTTTCAATTGGTCAAATTGAATTTCTGGGAATTTCTGGAAATTGAACTCACAGATATTCAATTTGGCCAATTGAAAATGTAGATCTTATCAGTTACTAGAAAATTTTCAATTGAAGACATTTTTTATTTTTATTTTTTTACAGTGTATGTGTAAAAAAACATGCATACACCCTCCCAGTGAAATTCAAGACATTTATCTCTGTCTTGTAAACGCCACATAAACAATGTCATTAGCATATAGACGTGCACCAGTCAACATCAGCACCCTTTACTTGAGAATGGTGAGCAGCCAGAATTGTTTAGATTTCCACATTTTAAAAGTATGAACATTGAAGTGGATTTTAACGTACGCACACTCTAAGATTTTTACACGACAACGATGTAAAAACAAATGACAACGTTGTCAAAACGATCTCTGTTCACAAGGACCTACTAAAATGATGCATTATGCATGCCTGGCCAGTAGTTGGCAATGTCATTTTGCGAAGAAACACCCGACAAGCACATAATATGAAAGACTATAGATTCACTCTTAGGTAGTATGCATGCGTGAACATGTATAATATGCATGCACATGACATCACCGTTTTCACAAATTCACTCCAAAACGCGGATCAACACGTTTGTTGTGTAGATGAACAGTCAAAATGCATAAAAAGCTTTCCGTTTTTAGTTGAAAACGGTGTCCTCTAAACATATACTAAGTTCAAATCTGTGCGTAGAGGAGCGCGGGGCACAACGTAAAGCCCAGTTTATACTTCTGCGTCGAGTGTACACCATAGCTACGTCGTACGCTGTGTTGCATGCAAGTACTCCGACGTGCACCTCTCCAAAAATGTAACAATGCGGGCCGCGAGCGCTGTGATTGGTCTGCCAGAACCCTTCCCTCAGGAATACACATGCTCCCTCTGCATATACTGCACATCAACGCGGAAAAGGAACTATAAATGAAAATCAACACGTTGTAGAAGCTACGGTGCAGGTTCGGCGCAGACATATAAATCAGCCTTAATGCAGAGTTAATTGTAACACGCATGGTTTAACACTTTCCACACATGCCAGGATGACGGAACGTAGTGTATTTACTCGTTGCCATATCAACATTATTTAGAGAAAAAATAAATACTCTGAACCCCAATTGGATTAGCCTACTTGAAAAAGTCAAAAAGCGTTATGTTGTGCCCTGGTCTCCTTTACGCACGTTTTATAAATGAGGCCCCAAGACCACTTGTTTATGGCATATTTAGTTAGATAAACAGACAAAATACTAATTATTTTAGTGCCGTTAGTTTAAAATAAGATGCTTTAGAATAAGGAGTTTTTGGGCTAGAACGATGATGCCCAAACCAGGACTCAAAGCCTCCTTTAAGCTATTAAAGAAATTCTGTCATCTGTTTTCAATACAGACAAGAAGCTTCCATCATCACCCCCTTCTGTCTATACCTCTCTCTTCCCCCGGAAGCCATGCTTATTGATTCGCTGGAGAACACGGAGCCATGTGTGCTTGAAGGCCATCTTATGAAAGCACCAGTGCTTCGAAAATACTGCTTACAATCGCAGAGAATACAAAGTAAAAACACATTTACAGATGGATAAATAGTTGTGGTGATTCAGGCAATCATTATTTTCTCATTATGAAAAATAGCCAGTATACTACTTTGTCTTAAATTCATTTTTTCTTTTTAATTAATAATAAATAAAATAAATAAATAAAAAATTCAACCAGTCATTTCAAATACTACAAGTAAATTTAGGCCTGAAAAGCAATATGTATGGTATGAAAAATAGATTTTGGTTCTGAGATGTGTTAAAGATTACATTTAAGTGTTATTAAACTATTAGTGTTTTTAAAGATTAACATTGAAATGAGCATAATATGATGGCAAAGGTAATCCAACTGTAAAAAAGGACTAATTGAGCGTTTGCAATTAAGTTATATAACATTGGATTGTTGCTAGGCAACGTGGGGGAGAGGACGCTGGCGTTGTCTGTTCGCCGCTTCTCCACCCACAAATCATGTTACTGTACTATTAGATTTAGATTTTATTTTATTTTCTTATGTTTGTGACTAGTCTAACAGTCAGAGCTACAATTGGGGCTGTTGCTGATTGCTGGCAGCCACTGAGAGGACGTTGTTCGTCGTTTCGCCGTTTTCCACCGCTTCTCTAATGTTTATGTTTGAATTGCTGTGGTTGGGTCTGGTTTGGAGGACATTTGATGTTTCTCGCCGCGGGTGCTCACTGGTGGTCTCCCTTGGGCTTAAGCTGCATGGTGACTGAAGTTTGCACCGGGCTAGCGTCATCCGGGCTATCGTCATCGGCGTCCGGCATGATGTTGGGATGTTCCGCTTCTCGGCTGCGCCGCTGTTCCGTCCTGCATTGCGGCCGTGGAGCGGCTTGGACTTCTGCGCGGACCCCGGTGTGTCCACAGAAGTGCCCGGAAAAATGTTCTGCCTCCTGCATGGTGCTGCGGCGATCCCCATCGTTTGAATCGTCATGAAGACCCATCATCTGGTCTTCAGCTGTCGTGCCTCGGCGATGTCATCAGGACACTGCCGCTGGGAGAAATTTAAAACATGGAGTGGACCACAGTGTGCTGCGGAGCTAACAGAGACTTCCACCATCAGCTGTTTTCTGTTCACCATCAGCTCTGTTTCTGTTCACCATCAGCTCTTTCTGTTCTGTTTTCTGTGTTGGTTGATTGTTTGTAGTATTCTATATTTTTACTTGTTATTCATTTTTTTGTTTGTTATTTTTCCCCCCCTTTGTTGCACTTTGAGATTCTTCGGAATGAAAAGTGCATTATAAATAAAATCTATTATTATTATTATTATTATTATTATAATATTGGCCGATACTTTTTAAGTATCTTTATAAAAAATACTAATGATCAGCCAATCATTAGAATGGCCCAAATAAGCCAATCAGGCACTGATTATCTCTTCATCACAACACCTGTTAGTAGGGGGGATATATATTAAGCAGCAAGTGAACATTTTGTCCTTAAAGTTGATGTGTTGGAAGCAGGAAAAATGGGCAAGCGTAAGGATTTGAGCGAGTTAGACAAGGGCCAAGTTGTGATAGCTAGACAACTGGGTCAGAGCATCTCCAAAACGGCAGCTCTTGTGGGGTGTTCCCAGTCTGCAGTGGTCAGTATCTCTCAAAAGTGCTCCAAGGAAGGAACAGTGATGAACTGGTGACAGGGTCATGGGAAGCCTGTAGCCTGTACTGTAGCTTAAATTACTCAAGAAGTTAGGCTAATGCTGGTTCTGATAGCAAGGTGTCAGAATACACAATGCAGGGCAATTTGTTGCGTATGGGGCCGCAGACTGGTCAGGCATCCCATGTTGAACCTGTGGTCTGGTTTGATGAATCACATTGGCCTCTATCAGCAGGATAATGTGCCCTGCCACTAAGCAAAAATGGTTCAGGAATGGTTTGAGGAGCACAACAATGAGTTTGAGGTGTTGACTTGGTCTCCAAATTACCCTGATCTCAATCCAATCAGGCATCTGTGGGATGTGCTGAACAAATAAGTCCGATCTTTGGAGGCCCCACCTTGCAACTTAGGGTTAGGGTTAGGGTGTCATGCAAGTGCCAGACTAATGGCCCTTTGCTGTAAATGTGGAGTTATGAAAAAAGTCCAAAAATTAAGCATACAAAGTTTTTACTGTATTAGAAAAGAATAATTGTGATAACAGTAGGAGAAAACCCACAGGGCTTTGAGAATGTTAATCAAAAGCAGAGAGTAGGTCAGTTACATACGCTCATATCATTTGGAAAACTCAGAGCGAGAACAGACCGTGCCTCCTCAGGAAATGCCTGGAAGCTTCTTCAAACAGGAGCTGCACTAGAGTTCACGAGGATCACATTGTAATACTGTTGAATGTACAGCTGAAGATCCAGTCTGAGCCGCTCTCAACCCATGAAATCATTCTCTACAGAACATCCTGATAAATAAAGCCTCTCGCCATCTGAAATGTTTATACACCTGCGCAGACAGCAGAGAGAAGAAAAAGGACTTTACATTGGCTTAAGAATGTCTTGAAGGTACAACTCAAATGTAATGCTGATTTGATTAAGCCCTCCACATAAGTGTTGTATTTAAAATAAAAATTCTCAGTGTGTTAAGGATTACACATGCTTTGGTCGGGTGGGCAGCATATATCAAACTGTAGGCTAAAACTGTATTTTAACATACTGCAAGAAACAAAGAAGCACTCATTTGTATACGTGTATACAGAAAACCATTTGAAAAAAATATCAGATATCAGAGTTTCTCTCTGCTTCAACTGTTTTCCTAACAAAATTGAGTACACCATTTCTCTATCTGAATACCTCGGGTGGAGCACAGATGTTTTGCCATTCCCATTTTCCTTACCAAATATAGATTCAGCAATCATACAGTGAGAAGAGAACATTTGGGTTAAACCTGATAACACATTTGAATAATGAAAGACCAGTTTCTTTTTATTTTACGTCACTTTACGTCATAAAAGATCTTTTCCAGATTTAAATGAAAAATATATATTACATATGTTTCACATTTATGACCTCAGACTTTTGCCCCCCACATATATAAAAATACAACCTTGTTTTTAGCTATCATGCTTATCATCTGGTGCTTCACCTTTCATGCTTCCTGGTAGCACACTTCAAAGGGAGCCTAATGAGGGGGTGAGGGAAGTGTCAAATCTGTTATGAGCCCAGAGGACACACACTGACAAACATACACACACACACACACACACACACACACACACACACACACACACACACACACACACACACACACACACACACACACACACACACAGACACACACACACACACACACAGTCCAGATAAAAGAACAACAACCCAAGCAAACCAAGTGGCCTCTGCCTTTAAATAGCACTATCAGATCTATCATCCTCCCTTTTCCCACATATTTTCTCTTTCAAGAACTTGATACTCCTCTGTTGCTAATACACCCACTGCTCTTGACCTTAAAGGGGTACTTCAGCGCTGGGTGAATCTGTATTTAAACTGGATCAACAATGTAGTCGAAATGTGAAATTATTTTTGAATTTGGTGCCTTCTAGACTGAGAAAAGACAGAAAATGTATTTTTGTCTCATGGGGATGAAAGACTATAATTCCCAGAATGCTCCGCTGCCCTGTGAGGCCATTCCCAAAGCCACCTACTGGATTACTGTGACTGAGTTGGAGAAGACACTACAATTAAAAACTGAACGTGTCTGTTTAATATAATGAGTGAGTCACCGCGCGAGTATCACAGCACTGAGCACTAACTGCAGGAGTGAGATAAATGAGCTGATGAGCTCTCGTGATGAGAGCTGAGGTAATCGCGACTACACTCGCGGCATACATTCACAACGCGAGTTCAGTCTGGCCAGTTTCAGTTCATGCCTTTGCAAGCTTAACTTTCATATAAATTAATTTGAGAAGTTAAAAGACTTACATTGCTCACCATAGCTCCGTTTAAATGAGTGACTGTAGCTGCGAGCTGAGCTCTGAGTGTAATCTCCATCCCCCATGCGCGGATTCAAAACATGCGGAAATGGCCCCTCTGCTAGCTGTAGTCTTTAGCCTTTGGCCAAACATTCCTCATATGATGGAAATATCGTCAATTTGCATCATAGGAGGAATTTTTCCAGAAATAAAATGCATAAATCTCTTGTCTCAGGGGGATATGAGGGGGAAAGCTCAATCATTTGAATATACTCCAGGGCTTCTACTGATACAAAGCCCTATGCTAATATATAAAAATAAATATATAAAGGTGAATATCAAAGTGGGTCAGAATGGAAATCAGCAGATAAACATGTCTAAATAGTTTTAATATTCTAATGAGATCACTATTTTATTTCACTCAGCTAGATGAAAGCCAGTGTGTCCTAACACTCCTCACAGTGAAATATGAAAATAAGTGCCAAGTCTTACATTACACTGTATAGTAGTTTTGTGGCAAAACGCCCAGGAATTTGCTTACTCAAGCACCAGAGTATCTGCAGCATCCTTTCCATAGAAACCATAAGCAGTTATGAGGAGACAGACAAGTGAAAGGAACATGACTTTGTGCATACTGCATACCACAGGAATGTACCGGATATAAGTTTAATCCTCCAGTTAAGTAATGTTTTATTAAAAAGAGCATTTTCATTTAGCAGCGTACTGTGATTCCCTAGGTTCCGCTCAAATCAAAAGCAAAGACTTCAAAAGAAACAGTGGTTTAAAGACAAGAGCACTTTGCTACATTTTAGGCCACAGGTAATGCAAAGACTGACAAAATATGATCCATTACCACCCATATTACACGAAAATACTATTAAAACTTAATTTTGCAATACAGTGAATGAGAGCCGCTTGTCGTCTCCCAGCGGCTTAAATTAGTGTCAGTTTAGTGTTAGTGATAAATTTACAGCAAAACAAATGATAAAATCTCTATATGCTTTCTTGTCCAAAAACATTATTTTTGTATTACATTTTATAATAAAGTCATACAAGCGCAGTACCGACTGGTTTAACATCAGTTTTGTTTTTGTTTGTTTTTGCAAAGTTAAATGTGTGCAAAGAATTCTGGGTGTTTTAAGGCCCTGAAGGATACATCCGATGCGTCCTTCAAAACGGGCCAAATAAAGAATGCAAAACGAAGGATCCACTCAATTGAAATGAGCTTCAGCATCTTTTGATGACATGGTGGACAAGATATGCAGCCTTCATAGGATGGAGCCTTTCGTTTGAGAAATACCCCGGAAAAAAGGTCTGCTGCGGAGTAGTGCGATCTCGGCAAAAGTGCTCATCTAGAGCATATATCAACTGCAAAGGTGGCGCTCGCAAGCACCCTTCTGACACCTAAAATTAAAAATGGGACACTCTAGGGACTACAGTATGTGGAGTTAACGGACACACACACACACACACACACACACGGCAGCCATTCACAAGACCAAAAGCGCATATTAAAGGTGTAATGAACTTGCTTTTAAAAAAATGTATACTGTTGTCTGAGGTCAACTAATGACATTCGTGTGGTTTTTAGTTCCGTTTGGTGACTCTACATTGGCACACACACATCACACCGGAGTTCTACACTGCATTAATAGCATTTGATATCACACACGCACGACTCGTGCTGTTCTGAAAATCAGCAGCTTGCTGTGGTGACATTGGTTTTCATACATCTTCTGTCTATGCAAAGTTCAGCTCCAACCACCCTGAACAAACACGATCCTAGGAGCACTTAATTAAGTATGTTAGATCAGGGATCTAAACTCTGCAAATAGGAAGACCTCCAGGAACATGATTTTGCACCCCTGACTTATATAAACAGTCAATTATAGTATTAACTTACTTTTCTGTCAAAAGTTAGCCATTAAGTTCATATCCGAGGACCACTGATCCAAAAGACACAATGATAGCGAAGGGCTTACCGCGTTACCAAGCGCCAAAAGCCGGGCTGGAGCAGCACCACAGGAATGGAACAAATTGTTCTGTAATCATCGGCTCCAGCTCCACTCCGTTTTTTCCGTTCCCTCTGTAGAAAGCTATGGTTGTACGTGGCTTTTTTACCCTGTGGCTTTTACAAAAAATATCAGCACTGCCATTCTGCTATTTCAATAGCATTTAATAGCATTCTGTATAGTATAATTGTATTATATATAGGTAAAAGTATGCTGTTCTGAATTAAGTATCAAGAAGAAATAAATAGTTGAATAAGTGAAATGGCCACATTTAAAAGTCTGAATATGTATCTGGGAAACCAGCTGCTTGCAAGATGCAACCAAATCCCTTCATCAGGTAGGCTAGTAATCACAGCATCTATAGTGTGGATTGTTGGGCTCAAACCAAATTTGTAGTAGTACTGCATTGCTGTGAGGTTATCACTGGCCTGGGATCATGGTGAGGTGATGAGGGCCTGGTATGAATTAGCTCTAACTTCACAGGAGCACAATGACTCATAATTCAGTGACCCTTGGAGAGGCAAATACCGTAACAGGAGGAACTAGGCTTTTTTTTTATTGCTGGAAGGCTTTAGTTTTTAGTCTTACTCAGATGTCCTTGTTTCCTGCAAAACAAAAGACCTCCTCCGCTCTTCAGGATGACTGGACTTTAAATCACGGGTCATAAGTAAACAGACCTGAGATGGCAGGTGACTTTAAGAGCGGGGTCAAGGTCAGCGTTATTCTCTATAACAGAACACACATCAGGGAATCTGCTCTATTCATTTAATAACACTTACCCCTGGTTTCAAAGACAAGGCTTAAGACTAGTTTTAGAATAAAATGCATGTGTAACTTGCACTGTTATACCTTGAAATATATCAGTGCCATTGTTTTGGCTGCACACAAGATGCACATTTTAAGTCTAAGGATTTGTTTTTTTATCAGGGACATTTATAAAAGCTACATTAATGTCCTAGTTAAACTAAGACCTATATGGTTTAATCTAAGCCCCATCTCAAACGGAGATTGATAAAATGCAGCTTAGCCTTGTTTATTGGTGTTTTCAGATCATCCGCGAGCAGCTCGGTCGTGCGGTTGCCAGATTTCAGTAATTAAATCCCCCAAACAGAGCTTTTCTGTGAAAAGAAACTCGTATACACTCCGGTTTTACCTAAACATGTCCAATCTGGAAACCATTTGCACGCGAGCTCTCTCTTGTGCACGGACGATCTGAAAACACCAATAAACAAGTAGGCCTTAGCTGCATTTCAGCAATCTCCATATACTGTTGTTTTACCTTATATGGTGGAAAAGGTGACGTCTGCTAGAAGGATCGCGTGAACGATCTGTAAGCAAAGTATCTACGGTTTGTAATACAAAATAATATTAACCTTTGTCATTAGACACAATATTTTGTTTTGTATGGTAACGTTACTTGGTGTTTCCTATTGTTACGGTACTAGCATCTTGCTTCTAGACAATGTGGTCTCTCTAAGAAACTTTCAATTTAATCAGAAATTGTTTAAACAGTCAATAAGTGGATAAATTACTTACTGCTTGCAGGAATAGTTGCCACTTTCTTAAGTTTAAGACGCAGAGTGAAGCTTGCTTGAAATGGGCCGAACAAACGAACGATTTGTTGTGGTATCCGATTAACGTTATAATAAACCTTACCATGCGTCATGAGAGCCGTTTTTGCTATCTTCAAGTGTCTTGTTTACCATCAGTAGATTCGGCTTGTTTGGACAGATGCAAATGTTGGGGGCGTGCATATAAATGATCCCCAACGCTTGTCACGGCTGGGTTTATGTTGAGAAACACTTTTTTTCTGTTGAGTTTTTGATTTACATAAGAAATAGGAGGCAATGGGGTTTGAGACTCACAGTATGTGATGTCCATGTACTGGACTCTTATTATTTCACTATGGCAAGGTTAATTCAATTTTTCATTCTAGGGCACCTTTAAAAAAGCCCATGTGACTCCAGTGGTTCAATCTTATTTACTTATTTAATTTCTTGTGCAAAAAAACAAACTAAATTAGACCCGTTTAAAACATCTAAGAAATGCCTCCTTACGCTGGTTCAAGTTTAACGCCTCCCCTCCCACTCCTTTTTATTTTTTAGACAATTCTCATTTCCAAAATCTATTTTGCAACATGCAGTTTTAAAAGTTAAAAATGGAGAAAATGTGTTCAAAATATCCAGTGCCGTTTCTAGGCATAGGCAAACTAGGCGGTCGCCTAGGGCGCCAACAGCTGGGGGGCGCCAGTGAGCCCCCGCCCCAACAAGATTTTTTAGTTATTTCATATATATTTTATCATTAATATTTCATACTTTTTGCTATTTCAAGGCATTATGCTTAGTTGCGATTATTGTCGCCATGGAGATAGTGGCGCTGCTGCATGAAATGAGATCATGTAGAGGGCGGCAGGGAACGTCATCCGTGGCGTTGTAACGCTTGTGTCCGAGTGAAAAATGCGGATAGCTCACTTAATGTAACTGGAGTGGATGCAAACACGGAGGCGATTAACATCAAACAGATCGCACTTTATTCCCCGCTGAACTCTCATCACAAACTCTCATCACGCACATACACAAAATGCAGACTTCGTTTGCAGGGAGCGCGCGCAGCTCTTAAAGGGGCCACACTATATTTCTACTCGTTACAGCGTGCTTTAGTTTCATCATCATGAAAAGGCCAAAGCCATCAGGGGCTCAGTATCGTAAAAAGAAAAAAGAGGAAATATAAAAAAGAAAGTGAAATATACAGGTATGTTGGCCTATTAATTGGTTACTTGTTCTCTACTAAACTGGTCGCTTTATCATAACGTTGAGCAAAACATTACACTGAATATTAGTACTGGACGGACCACACGCCATGCTCATTTCAGGTGCAGAACATTATAGCAGTTCATTTGAATAATTTTTTTTTTTACATCAGAGATAGCTGTTTAGTGTAAATTGATCAAGTAGGCTAATACTGTAATAACCATGGGCCTCACTAGGCCCTTTTTTTATGAACTTATGCATCAAGTCTTTGTGTCACTGTGTTCTTCAATCCGTAGCGGCGCCGAGTGACATGGTTATCAAGCTATTGTTATCTAATTTTTTGGCCTTCAGAACATCTTAAAATACACATATGTAGATCATAGAAATCTAAATTTTCTCGGGGGAGCATGCCCCCAAACCCCCAACATCTGTGATCTCAGTGATAATAAACCTAGCTACATTATTCGATTAATGCATGTACAATATGCCCATGAAATAAGGAAGTTCATATTTACTTATTAAGTTGTAGTTTAAAAAAAAAAAAAGGGGGGGGGGGGGGGGGGTGCAACATATGAATCTCGCCTAGGGTGCCAGAAAGGCTAGAAACGGCCCTGAAAATATCTGTCATTTCAGTCTATCTAGAGCACCAGACAGTTTCATCATATAGTTCAGATGCCTTAGATCATAAGATCCCGCTATAATGGACACAAAACACCACATCTCAAGCCATTATAACGCATATTTATTTTCAAAGAAAGAAACCACATGTATACCCCAATATTAAATTTGATCATCTTCACTTGTGAGAACAGCTGTCAGCTCTGCATGTTTCCAACAATGAAACAAGGACTAAAAAATAAATGACAGATTCTTCTCCATCTGGAAGCAATGTGCAGCGGTATGAGGACCAACAAGAATCACCCCTGGATTTGTGCACCATTAAAACGAATGGATGTGGTGGATCATTCCCCCCCCCCCCCCCTCCTCCTCTTCCATACATATGTACATGTAAGACCATATGTACAGAAATTCATCTACATCTGCATTGAATCTACGTCTTATGTTGGCCCCTAGAATGTACGTTCTCATTTCAGAGTTGAGAAATGTAAACAGAGGACAATTCACAATCTGTCTCTGAAATGTATAGCAGAACACAATTTCTATATAGGAACCATTTGGCAATGCCTCGGGGCTCCTGTTAGCAGACTCGTATGTAAACAGGGGGAAAGCTAAAAGAAAAGAAAAAAGCAAGATAACTTTCACATCTCAGTTTCTTAATCAAAAGCAGGTTGGGTAAATCTGGAGTGATAGTTTCACTGTGCTTTACTGACATCTAGTGGATATTTTATAAATATGAGGAAAAAAGCAGGAGTCCATTCAGGGAAATGCAAAAATATGTCAAGACTTTTTGTGCTAAATATGTTAAAATGTGCAACAACAAAAACATTAATCACATAAAGCAATGTATCAAAGACAGGACCCCCAAGTTTAAAGTTGCCGACTGAAGCCTCTGCCAAAGCATCTTCAAGGCTTGAAACATGAAGGACAGCAGTTAAAAAATAAAATAATAATCAGAAGCACATTATTGGAAGCTTAAAAGCATGCCAACTTTAGAGTGACATGCAAAATGCCATTTTTGTTCCAGCCTTCAAAGCTGGCACATTTCAACAAAACACCACAGAACTGAATGTGTAGTTGGCAGTATTTGGGCACAATGTTTAAGACATGGTGTCAGTGGCTACAGAACAACTAAGCAATTGTCATTTCTGTGGAATTTTGCTTTTTTTTGTTGTTGAAGAATTTTGGTTAACTGAGATTCTTTATGAGTCAGCTGTTCATTGTAGCCACCCACACTGGAAAAACAAACACCGCTAATCCATACGAAATGTAATATATGCAGCCATGTAAAGCTTGGCTGGAATTGCTTATTGGGTGCGGTTTATTTTAAGAAATAAATACTTATATTCAACAAGGATGCATTAAGTTGTGAAATCAAAATGACATTGGAGGACTTGTTTTTTTAAAGACTTCTATTCAAAATAAATGCTGTTTGTTTGAGCATTCTATTCATCTTAATATCCAGGGAAAACATATGATTTCCACTAAGGTTTAAGCAGCACTTCTGTTTCCCTATTGACAATATGTTTTTTAAAGTAAAAATCATCATATTAGAACAATTTTTGAAGCCTCATGTGACACTGAAGACTGGCGTAATGACGCTAAAAAATCATCTTTGCCATCACAAGAATTGCACTTTTATTTTAAAATGCATTAATACTTTTTTATCAGGGCAACCATAAGACACGTCTTGGAGCACATTTAACACTAACCCCAAAGAGAAATGTTAAAACTAAATGCAAATGTATTACCAGGCCTGTTGAAAACTGGAAAAAAAAGAAACACAAAAGCTCATCCGTTTTTCAGTTGAGTTTATTATAATTGCTCCCCTCATATCCCAATTTGTGGTTTCTTACAATTATCATTCAACTATCCATATGAAAAACACTGAACACTATTATTTCTACTGCTTGTCTGATTAAGCATCTCCTTACAGTTTGCACTGGAAATGACCCATGTTTCTTTCTGTCTGTAACTCAGTCAAGCTGCTGAATTTAAGAAAAGAACCAATCTATAAAAAAAAAGCATGTAATTCACTCGCAAGCATGAACACTAATGATTTGCAGATAGAGACAGAGGTATTTTACAGGGATATTTAGGACTAATACTACAAACAGCAAAATAACTGAACACTGGAAACCTGAGAGACTCGCTGAGTTTTATATGCCAACGTGAAATCTTTTCAATACTGTACAGTCATACAATACTTCCCACTTATGTGAGCTCTCAGGCCACTTTTTATACGAGAGCTAGATTAACAATAACAAAAACTAGTTGAAACAGAGAACACCCAACAAAGCTGAAAATACCTCTTAAGAAAAATCATTCTGCCCAACCAAGAGTTGTCATTTGCTGGTCCATCCTATAGTAAACAAATTAAAAAAAAAAAAAAAAAAAAAAAAAAGGGAAAAAAAAATTCTGAATCAAATCTACCACAAAGAGGAATCCAAATGCAGATACAATAGCAACATTCCTCATTTCTACATCAAAAAAAGGAATTTCAGAGTAAATAAAAATGCTTTCTACTACAAAATACTATATTTTTAATGAGCCAAAAGCAAACTGTGCCCTTAAAGTAGAGAAAAACTAAAACTAATAAAGCCTTTATACCAGTAAACAAGCCAGTTGCATGTAAGATGCTATAGAGCGTGAAATGAAAGTGTGTTGGTATTGAAGCCCTTTAAGTGCACACGCTGTGCCTGTCTGAAAGTACAAAAAAATAAGCTAATTTATGCAGCATAAAAATTTGTTGTATAGCAAAGCTACTGTAAACAGAGTTTGTTACAGAGGGCGTTCTCTACCGTTGCATCACAGCCGGTTAGCCAGTGCAAAGCTCAAAGGCCCTTCTTATAATCATCTTCCCTTACTACTAAAGAGATGTAACAAAGGTACTGGGTTATTGCTTTGCTACCAAAATGAGTGTTAATTATGGAGGGACAAAGGCTGTAAACTTAAACTAAAGAAAACCTGGAAAGTTCAGGTGGAGAAAAACTAAATTTAGAATTACTTCTAAAAAAAAGAAAAAAAGAAAGAAAGAAAAATCAAACAAAAAACAGATTTTGCGATTCAGATCAACTACATTATATTTGGTCATTTGGTCTGGATTAAATGTCAGTAAAATTTGTTTTCCGTTTTCTGCCTTAGGGTCGCTAGTTGCCGGTCACCCCAACAAGTGCCAAGCTGTCAGAGTGACATTCAGACAAATCCTAGCCTACCTGAGACACACAGGCTTTGGCACATATGTGGATGTACCAAATGCCGGCAAACTAGTCAGTGAGATTCATAGAGGTAATCATCTATGGCTGCTGCCTGATTTGCAACAGTTTAAGGCCCGTCGGCATGAATAAAAAGGTTTCTGCAATAAGTAGAGCTTTAAAAAACTATTCCCATTTTTAATAATGAATGATAAAAGTGCATCTGTATAATGAAAAAGGAATGAATGAGGGGAAAATAATAATGAACAAGCGTGCAGGAAACCCTTTGTGATATGAAATATCCTGATTAGACAACACCTCATGAGACAGGTCAAAAGGTCCAGCATCTTTACTGTTTAACAGAAATGATTCTCGGTGGTTTGTGAAGGCTGTGACTTTGGTGACTTTTAGAACTAAATGTAATATTTGTGGTATAGAGGCCCTCACTCAACCAGCCCGTCAGCTTCTGTTCATTATGAGCTCATGGGTTTGATGGCAATGGGACACTCCTCCCCCATGGCAGCCAACACGGAGACCTGGGAAAGAGGGAAAGACGTCAAAAAATCAACTCTTTTTCAAAATGACATGGTAAAACACTAGGACTAATTTTAAAGCCATCATAAAATGAAACTTTAGCCTATCCATTTTCTAAATGCTATAAACCTTATGAGGGAATCACCCATTTATGTCTTTAGAACTTCTAATGAAACATTTAGTCTTTGTAGACCCCGCCACTCCACAGTCCACCACAATCTCACATTCATTTCAGTTTCCCTAAATATCCCTAAATTTAGGGAAACTGATTTTTCCCTAAATTTCTATTTTGAAAATCGGAAACACTTGGTTATTAATCACAATGCTGATTTATCACAACTTTAAAGGTGCAGTGTGTGAATTTAGCAGCATTTAGAGCTGAGGCTGTGAAAAGCAAACACCCAAAGCTCAAAATGTTGTCTGAGAAAGCAGAAACTGACTAGCGCTCTAGAGAAGTTTGTCCATTTAGGGCTACTGTAGAAACATGACTGTACAAAATGGTGACGTCACTGAAAGTGGACCCGCAGAGTATGTAGATAGCAATGGCTCATTCTATGGTAATAAAAACATAATGGTTCATTATGTAAGGTCTTTATGTAGTTATGTGTATTATATTGCATTTCTGTCAATAAATCCATATAAATACTACACACTGCACCTTTGTAAATGTAAATACTTTGCTAATACCTGTATAACTAAAATATATTTAGGAAAAAAACAAAACTGGTCACACTTTAGTTTTAACTAGTAACTATGACTTTTACCTCAAACTCCCAAGTATGGTTTGTTAATAGTTTAGGTAGTTGCTAAGTTTAGGTATTGGGTAGGATAAACAGCGAATATCCTAGTAATATGCAACTAGTTAGTAGTGAGAATTGCACTCTAAATCAAAGTGTTACCAAAAAAAACACTACAACTCGAGTGCTATGAATTGTGCTCTTTGCAAACTACATTAAACTACTGTATATCTTTTGTTCATTTTTCAGGTTATTCTTGCATTAAATCATTATTAATAATAAAAAGGTGCTATTTTGATCTCCACATGACATTGCAGTGATCAGATGGTACAAGAAAAGGCAGTTTATAAGAAGTAATTAAAAGTTCTACAAGGATGTTAACGCTTTTTACAAGTTGGAATCTCATAATTATGGTAACTCTAACATGGGACATTATGTGAACCCATGATCAGCCTCTATATCCTCTAATGGGTCCTTGGCCTGAGCAAGACTGAAGATTGATCCAAATTAAATTAATAAAGCCCCATCTAAAAAGTCTTTAAACATTTTTTAACTAGCTCACGGTGTACAAATTTATGTGAATTTAAAAGCATGTAACAGCTACAGACCAGAAATTCATCTCCAGATTCAAATTTGCTCTCTATTTCTTTGCCCAGATCCCCCTCAGGCAGCTTGAGGTCCTCACGCAAATCTCCATTATCCTTCAGCAGAGAAAGGTAGCCATCGGTAATGCCAACCAGCTGTGCCAAAGGAAAGACAGAAAAGGAACATTAATTCAAAAAGCCTCAGAATAGATGAAATATAGACAATTTCTGTGAAGTGCACATTTTTGAAGACAAAACTTTAGTACTAATCACAAACATTATTCAATCATAACCATGTGAACATGACTACTGAACACTGAGAAATGAGGCCCAAGGTTGATCTTACTTGATAGTCCAGTCTCTTGATATTAGGAACATCCATGTTGTGAGTGGAGGGACAGATATCTTCATTTTTCTTTCCAGTAAATATGTCAATTCCAACCATGTGCACCTGAAAAATGAAATTAAGCCAATGCAATTAGCACTTTTAATGATTACAACGTTACCAATTCAAAAATATGTATTGTATTACAAAATTCAGCCCTTAAAAATAAGCCCTTAGCAGTGGGTTAATTAATTTGATACCTTGGCGTGGCCATGCTTGCCAGTCTTGGAAGTAGACATCTCCACAATCTTGCATGGACGTCCTTTTAGCACCACAAAGCCGTTCTTACGTAGAGCACTGCACTGCATGGGGAAGGTTAGAGAAGCCCCAGCATCTCCACTGGTGAAATCAGTATCAAGATCAGCCATGATGGGTTAATCGAAAAGGATTCTGTCAGCAGAAAAGAAAAAAGGAATTATTAAAACATTCGTGTAATATGGTATTTACACAGCAAAGAGTACAGACGAAATCAGATAGTAATACTGTGGGGTACTTTTGATATACCACGTTATTTTCATGGTACTACGATTCAAAATGCAAGGTAGCGCCAAAGAACATCTACAAAAACATTACCGTCTGGTACTTTTAAAGAGATAGTTCACTCAAAAATAAAAAATAAAATAATAATTGGTCATAACGTTCCTTTCGTCTGTGGAACGTAAAAGAAAATGTGAGAACGAGCAGCAGATGTCAATGATAAGCGAAACGTGTGTTCAACAGAGCAAAGACAGACATGCAGGTTTGAATCGACACGAGGCGAGGGCGAGGAAATGACGGAATCGTCATTTTAGGGTGCACTATCCCTTTAAGTGTGGTGAAACATTCGCACATTTGCTGAAATAATTATATATTATCCATTTGTATGTTTATATGTAAATATTACAGACTTAACAGAGAGCACGTTGAAGCTAAAACAGCATGTGAGCTGTGGGGGTGCTCTAATAGACCGTAACTTAAAACTTGAATACGAACTCATTGCCAATGTTGTAAACGTGAACAAATCGACCACTTATAAACCATCAACTACAACCTACCACGGCCTGGACACCAACAAAAAGCGCGTAAAGTTAATCCTCGCTAAATTCGCAGACTCTAATGCCGTTGGAACGTTTGGGCTGGATGAATGACTCACTTTACAGCTGCACGCAAAGTTAACCGGAACTACTAAGTTGACCGAATCACTCAAAGAACGTGTATTAGCTCACAAACATGTAAACCTTGTTTTTGCTCAGGAACAAACCCTTATCGCGGTACATCATTCATAAACGAGTAAACGGAGATGTTCGCATCGGAATCAAGAACTTTTGTCAGGCCGTTATGCTGCTCTATCTAGCTTTGACACACATGCAAAATAAAACAACTCCGCACCCAGAGGCTCTGATCACACAATCGACCGCTTCAGGACACCGTCTTGAATCGCCAAATCCTCTTCCAGAGTCTTATCCACCTACTGTACTGTATTCAGAGGATTCGTCTATAAATGTTGCGATGCTGTAGCAGAGAGCATTGAAAACGCCAGTCATTCCCTTCCAACAAAAGACGAAGAGATCTGCGCATGCGCGTACCTTTACGGCAACGAGATTCTCATGCACGAGGAGAAACTGCTACAGCTGCGTAGTGCTCAAATTTAGGAACAAAAACAATTTTGAAACGAATAAATCACTTCACGAAATATTAAAACTTTAAAAGTAAACATACAAAAATATCAAACTTGTTTTGGCCAACAAATGTTGTACTTGATCAAATAAGTTTAATAGGCTACATTTATCATTGAAAACACGTGGCAACTTGGACCTGTCATTTCTGAAACGTAGCCTACTCTTGTTCTGAGAGCACAGTTGAGCATTTTTCCTAAACCCAACCTTCATTACATAGTTTGAATGTATGCCAGTATTGTGTTTGCTCTGCCCACCGGCAATTATAAAATATGATTATATTGAAGTTCTATCAACTAGCAAAAAGTTGAGTTCGATAGAGAATGAATTGAAGACTAGTTTGGGACTCCACCACTCCACACATTCCACCTTATTCAACATTGATAATATTAGCCTATCAGCATCATTTTTGAAGGATTGTGTCACACTAAAGACTGAGTAATGGCTGCCACAATATTACTGTTTTTACTGTATTTTTGATTAGATAAATGCAGCCTTGCTGAATAAATAAGATACTTGCCAACCCCAAACTTTAACAATAGAGTAAACATAACATTGACTGTTTCTTTTCAATAACTTCCCAGGTACTTTGATAGCCTACTCATCAAACTGCCATAACTTTAAATGGAAGAATGACTTGAAACAGATTAAAAGACATAGCCAAAAAGGGTTCAACATCATTGTTTTTTTCAAAGACCTTCCTATGTATCATTTGATATAATACAATTCAAGGATTATGCTTTTATTCTGCAAAAGTAAAATAATTATGTCCTAAGAGTCTTGGGATTTTTAGATATCTAGCAAAGCAAATAATTAAATATTTACGGTTGTTTTAACTTTGAATGGTTTACTTTAAAATATGGCTAAACTTACAATGACAAAAATCACACAAATGTAATACAACCATTGTAAATGTAGAACAAAATGTACTTAAATTTTGTCCTTGAATATATTTATACACTGAACAGGCGATGTTTCTTTTTAAACATTTATCATATAACTCCCATGTATGTAATGTGCCAAAGTTTATATATCCTTCTTTCAGTTGATTTATGTTACACAAACCTCAGGTGACACAGACAATTATCTCCCTATTAACTGAGAGCACAAATTACTTTACATTTGCCATCATAAATATCACTAATGAAATACACTGCAAAAATATATAATTTTACAACAATAACAATTTCTTTAAAATATTTTAAACAGATATATCATTTTGAGAATATACAAATTATATACAATCATAAACATCAGCCGCACCAGTGCATGTGCACCATCTTTCACGATTTTGCTGTTGTGTTTAGCTAATCTCTTTACTAGCTTCTAGACTAGTTATTTCCTGTCACATGATGGATGAGCTCTGCAGGCTCAGTGATCAGTTCTGTCATAATAGGTGAGTTCTGTGATGCAGTAACAACGTTCATTCCACAGGTCCTCCTTTAGGCCTCTGTAGAGCTCTTGAGCTGCACCATCTCACCCTCTTCTTGAGGTTTGGAAGGAGACGCTCCACGTTTACGGTGAAAAACTGCTGCAATCTCCTCAAAAGTCTTTCCTTTTGTTTCAGGTACACGCAAGTAGATGAAAATGGTGAAACCAAACAAGAGTACTGCAAAAATGACGAAGACATAGCTCCCACAGAGACCCTAGAGAGTAGGGACCAAAGCAAAGTTAGATTTATTCTTATTTTAAAGACCTTATGTAGTGACGGCATATGGGTACTACTGCACAAGGGTAGAGATGCAGGAAACCCTTACCTCTAAATAAGGGAAAAACATGCCAACAATAAAATTGCATGTCCAGTTGCAACAACCAGCTAATGCGATGGCTGCTGGACGTGGGCCCTGACTGAAGAGCTCCGCCACAATGAACCATGGGATTGGTCCAGGCCCGATTTCAAAGAAAGACACAAACATGAATATGGATATCATGCTGAGGTAGCTCATCCATGTGTAAACATCCTGAATAGCAGAATAAAAAGAAATCATTTTAAAACAAACAAAGACAGCAACTCAGTCCAACTCTGTCTAATGACAATTTCATATACTCTAGCTAATGAATTTGAGTTGTTGTTGTTTTTTTTGTTTAAAAAAACAAAACATTTTAGCTTTCTTCATATTAAAAAAACAAAACAATCATACCTGAAATGCCAGGCCCACTGTCATGGCTACTGCACAGCAGCACATTCCTGCCATCCCAACCAGAGTGAGTGTTCGTCTGCCAGTTCGGTCCACCAAGAACACCTGTAGAGCACGCGTGCAAACACACACATGAACCAAACTGTTCAAAAATCATCTATGATTGCCTGTACACAAAGATATGGTTTTTCAATTATTTTTTATTTATGTATTTGCCATATACTGACATCTAGTGGTTTTGAACCATTGAACCAACACATGCTATGGGTTGTAATGATATTTGTATATTTCTCCATATGTATTATTGTAATTAATTGTTATTATTATTCTATATATAAAATATTATTATTATTATATTGTTTATTTTTATTTATTTTTTGTAGTTTAATGGTCATGTTTCCACATTACCACCACATTTTAGGGGTTCCAGAACACCAAAGTATTTGGCTGGCCATGTGATCGCAACAACATCCCTAATGAGGTGACGCCTTCCGTGTATTTCATGGCGCTCGTTTCACAAATGTATATCTCACAAATCCAATTTGGACCTTTTTCTCACAATTGCCAGTTTATATTTCACAATTTTGACTTTTCTCAAATTCTGAATTGATATCTTAGAATTCAGAAATCACTGACACAATTGATCTTTTTTTTTTTTTTTTTTGAGTCAGTTATAAGTGTAAAGCAGTGTAAAGTCAGAAATATTTTTTTAAAAATTGAGAAACTGAGCAAAAAAAGTCAAAATTGTGAGATAAAAAGTTGCATTTCCTTTTTTTCCTTTTGTAGCAGAACATTTTCCAGACTTACTACTCATTTCTTTAGAGCTAAAACCTTTTTTAATAATAAAAAAAAGTACTATTGTGATTAGTACTATTTCTTCATTCAGAAAATGACTTTGTTGAAAATGATTGTGCTTTCATGCACACGATTCATCAAAACTGGTTCTGAATGGATTATTTGATTTAGAGTAGCTATTGACTCATTACTCAAAACTGTTTTCAGCAGGCTGCCCTTGAACCAGCAGAGATAAACACTGCAAAGTCCCCGATAAAATATGGCTGCTCTCCAGCTCTATGAGCCAACAGGCATCTGCACAACCAGCAATTATTAAAAAACTAATAATTATATAAGCCATTCACAAGACTCAAGGTGATGTGTCTCACTGCTGGGTCATATTTTGTAGCATAGTATGTAAAAACATGAGCATGACTGATAATGTCAGCAAAAAATGAATATACTGTATCTAACCTAAATTTAGACAAATTTTGATCATAGTGCTAATGGGTGTTGTTCTGCCTTTCAGTTGTAACGATTGTAAGCTGTTATCTAAAGAAACTGCTCTCAACTGAGCTGGATTTATCTACAATATCAGTCTCAAGTTACTGTCAAAAAGCATTAAAGGAAAGTAAGACCCAAGAGGCAACAGCACTCTGCTGTTTCTAAGAGACGAGAGCCTGTTCCTCAGCAGCCGGTGTTTGCCTTTAAATTAGTGTCTGTTTACCGACACAAGGGTGAAAATGATGTTTATAACTCCCACTCCGATAGTGGCATACACAGGCTGACCGACCCCTGCAGTCTGGAAGATCGAAGTAGAGTAATAAAAGATCTAGAAGAAAAAAAACAAAGACAATATCAAACATTACAGATGTCTTATAGTAATGGGGTCCATAAAACTTCAATCCAAATGTTTTTTTGTTTTCCAATAAAATGGGAGTAGGTAGACTGAGCGTACAGCGTTGATCCCAGAGAACTGCTGGGAGAAGTGCATCATCAGGGCCACAAAGAGCTGCTGGCGGTACACAGAGGAGCGGAGCAGTCGCAGGATGGACATTTTGGCCTCTTTCATGGCCTCCTCCTTCTCTGCCTGCATCTCTGCTAAGTCCTTAGAGGTGTCGTAATCTCCCTTCAGCCTTGTCAGACCTACCAGAAGGAAAAAGGGCAGCATTATTTTGTCTAATCTTTGAGGAAGTTTAGAATGAAGGACTGTTGACACAAAGAACAAAAAAAAATCAATCACTAAACTCTATAAGAGAATAGCAGAGTCCACATCACAACTATAACAACAATGACACAGAGGAACAATATTTTGGAATCCTTTTTTCAGAATTTTTTGAAGAACATTTGTTGGTGTAGACACTAATGCTGTTTTTATAGTGTTCATTCTGTGAAAGGGCCTTTAGAGAAATTCAGATTATTAGGACATTGTTTTAGTGGCAGGTTAACAAAAAATAATTTAGAATACGTTATGTGAATAAAGTTGTAATTTTGCAAATATAGTTGTACATTTTGTGGAATTTGGTATGAAAGTATTATGAAGGGTGTGTGTGTGTGCGTGTGTTCTGGGTTTATGAAGACACAAATGTGTGTAATGACTTGGGTATTACAACATAAACAAGGTTCATGAGGACACTTCCTGTGTCCCCGTAAACTAAATTGATTTAAAACATACTAAACAATGTTTTTCTTAAACTGTGAAAATGCAGAATGTTTCCTGTGATGGGTATAGGGGCAGTGTAGGATAGAATGTACCGTTTGTACAGTATAAAAACCATTACACCTATGGAGAGTTGGAGAGTTCCCGTAAACCACACGTGTGGGAGATTGATTATAGGGGGAAAAAAGCTTATTCGATGCAGAAATGGATGTGGAAGGTTTAGATATAGTCTAGCATGTGTTAACATGTAAATACTTTTGGCAAACCAGCAGTTTTCATTAGTCTCCAGCAGCAAAGGTAGGAAATTGAATTTATTAAGGAGAAATAACCAAACAGACATTCAGGAAATTGCCTGTTTTATGCAATCTGTAATAGCAGCCAGTGGTCAACTCCACTTCACTGTGATGTTACTTTCCTTATTATTATATTATATATTATTATTTTCCTTATTATAATATTGAGACTTCAGTCTCACAAAAATTTATCCTTGTAATTTTGACTTTATTCTCAGAATTCCTTTGGGCCATTTGTGTTTTTTTGGCCCAAAAAAAAATGACATACACTCTCAAAAAAAAAGGTACAGTTCTATCACTGGGGCGGTACCCATCTTTGTACCTTACTCACCCCTAAATGGTACATATTAGTACCTTAAAAGGTACATACCGCCCCAGTGACAGAAATTTACCTTTTTTCTGACAGTGTAGATCCTTGTAATTTTGACTTTATTCTCATAAAATTTCAACTTTAATATCATAATGTTTACTATCCGCTAGTGTAAACTTTATGACTGATGCTTAAGCCTATGAGATTATTCCTAAAATGTTTGTTATTTTTAACATTGCACAAAAATGATCTCTCTACAAATACAAATCGCATGTTTAGTGTTCACGAGTGAGGAGTGAGAAAGCTTTGGCACATACTCTTGCGTGCTTCTTCCACTTTGCCCAGTTTGATGTAGAGGTATCGAGGACTCTCTGGACACAGAAGCAGCAGCAGACTCTGCAGGACGGCAGGAGCTCCAGAAAGACCCAGCAACACGTGCCACATGTCATCATTTCCCAGCAGGAAGTCCATACCGATGATCTGTAGATGACAAGGACACCTGCACATGTCTCATAGAGCTCAAAAAGATCAAATAACTTTAATACAAGCTTCGGTTTTTGAGCAGATCACGTGACGTCCAAAATGATTAAAATACTCATTTGTATTACGTTTTGCATTGAAAAGCTATTGTACAGCATCACTGTTTTTTAAATCACAATTGTTTTAGGTGATTGTTAAACGGTTTTTCCACGGAAGGTCGTGTATGTCCATGCTCTTTTATTTAATAAAATAAAATATCCAGTTCTCGCAATGAACCGTTGAATCTTTATGTATTTGTGGATTAAATATATTATAAAAGTGTCGCTTACTTGACTAATAAGGATGCCAATTACAATAGCCAGCTGGTGGAGCGCTCCCATAGCCCCTCTGTACTTCACTGGAGAAATCTCTCCAATGTACAGGGGCACCAGGCCAGATGACAGACCTGTAACACATTTCACACATAACCACCAGTGTGCAGTCAAAACATATCCCAGATACATATACAAAACATAGGCAGTGCAATGTAATAAAACATATTAATGTAAGTAAATTATGAACTAATGCCTGTGCACCAGTCTGATAATCTTAGCATGTGAAAAGTCTAGTGAAAATGTATATTGATATCTTATATATATAAATGACGATGCATCTGGATATGCCTAACTCCATACTGTGCCGTAGGCCAAAAACAGTATGAGCAGAGTAGTATGTCCAAATTCATAGTATTCATAAAACAGTACAGGTGAAAAACACCCGGATGGCCTACTATTTCTGGCAAGATTCTGAGGTGCACATTTGATGGACATTTTACTATTCCATGAGGACACGGAATAGGATTAGTGAATGCCATCATCACATGATAACGACAACATGGTGAATGTAGTCATTTCATTTATATCACACACATTCATACCACTGTAAATGGATTCTTTAAAGGTGCACTATGCAACTTTTCCATCCACTAGAGGGCAAAACATTCAAAACGAAGGCATAGTTTGATGACGCCAAGTTTGAGCTCAGCATCTTGGCAAGAAAGTATAGTTAAGTTTGATTAGAAAATAGGCAGAAATCATCAGCTCATGGATGCGATTATTAACGCTACTGTAGTATGAAGCAGAGCAGGACCAAGTGTTGTGGAGCTGAGCAAGGCCGCTGGAGCGATTGTTAATAAGATGAAAAAAACACGGCTCACGAGCAGCCGGACTTTATCATGACGGGACACAGTCACCGGTGCCATTTTCACTTTTCCGCTCATAAGTATGAGGTAACGCAGCTCTGTTTATCATATGAGATACATTTAGTTGTGTTTACAATATTGTTATGACGTTACTCTATGCGTTCGCTCAGCGGCTGCTTTGACACTTGTTGCACTGCAGTGAGAGTAAAGCGTTTCTGCCAAATAAAGCTATAAACTGAGGGTAACGCAGATATGACACAATTGACAGGCAACTCCCTCAGACGCCTCGGCTCCTTGGTTAAAATAGCAATTTTTTCAACAAGTTCAACAAGTACTCAACTGAACAAAATATATAACACTGGCCTAGTGACTTTTGGATATTTTACTGCAAAAATACTACATAGTGCACCTTAAATGACCGCAATATGAGATTTCAGAAGATGCAATGATTGAATCATGCATTATTAACACCGATTCTTTGAATGAAGCAAGTACTGCCTGTATGAGCGAGTCATTGTAGCATTCACTTGATTCATTCAAAAACACTGTTTCATTAACCGCTCCTGCGGTTTAATCAGAGACGCAAAGATATTTTATATTTACATTTCGGCTTCATTTGGAAATACTTTCGTTGACCGTCGGATCATTTTACTGATCTGATTTGAGTCAAGTTAAAATGTTATTTATTTTTCAATAGCCAAATTTCCTTATACTTATTTGTTGATCATATTGTAAACCCTACAGGCCTAATGCAGACAAAATATGAATTATAAGAAACAGACAATCGACAAAATAATATCTTATGTAAAACGTAGCTCAATATAAAATTCTTGTTTATTAAACTGCTCTAAAGCAATATCCTACTCGTTGATATTCTAAACAGCTTGCTGTACAGCTTTTGATATTGCTTTTGCATTATTATTATTATTATTATTATTATTAGATTAAGGTTGTTGTTTTTTATTCTCTTATTTATCTTACATGTTCTTCTTATTTGTTTTTAATACATATTGTATATAATTCACATTTTTCAAACTGCAGTATTGATTGTTATTTTTATCCCATATGCATCAGTTATGATATACTTTCAGATTTTTTTAAAATCTCAAACTTGCTTCTCTCTCAAGACTATCTGTAAGGGCAAAGTCCTGTCTTACCACAGTACAGTCCCATGATAGCACGTCCCGCTATCACCATGAGGTAAGGTGTGCCCATTTTAGCCAGCACCATGAGCAGCCCAGCTGTTATGGCAAGGACATTTATTGCCAGCATGCCTTTGATCCTGGAAATCAATATTACACAAGAGGACCACAAATGAGTCACATTCTACTGTATCTGAGCATATTAATCTCAATTCTTCAAGATAAAGAAAGATGAAACTATTTATTGCATTTAATGTCCTTGAGTGGCTTCCTTTTTTATCTTAATCACAAAATAATCCACAAGAACACAGATACTCCACCTTCCACGGAAGTCGCTAACAAAGCTCACTAGAAAGGAGGACACCATGCCTCCAATAGCGAAGATGGACACGGACAAGGAAATGTACAAGACCACGGAAGGATCAGAAGCTTCTTCGAGATCTGTGGCATTCCCTTCTTCTCTACGGGCCAGTTCTTCATTATAGACACCGAGAGATCTTGCATAGTGCCTCTCGATGACCTACAACACAAATGACACACTGCCATAACAAATCCAATCCTACCAGTGATACAGAACAACAGTCCTTTCTCTTGAAGATATAATCTTAAGTAGATAAATCCATATCATTCTGGCTCAGAAGGCAGTTGGGAGTGTGAAGGTTGTAGTGTTGGTGTGATGACTGACCTTCTGTGGGGCATTGATGACGCCCAGGCTGTATCCCATCTGCAGAGAGCCGAGTGCGGCCGTGAACACCGCCAGAGCGAGTGTGAATGTTAACTGCTGCGAGTCCGTTAACACACACACACACAGAGTTAATTTACTTCATTAAAGTGAAATTAGGGTAATACTAAAGTTAGTCATTCACAATAAGGTTTTATCTGTTAACATTAGTTAATATTAAAATATTGATATTAGTTAATAACTAATGTGAACAATATTTCTAGCATTTAATTTGAACTAATGTTAATTTCAGCATTTACTTATACAGATCAAAAGTTGTACCTATTAAGTTTAGTTAATGATCACTGAACTAACACGAACAATGGTTAATAAATGCTGTAAAAACATGTTGCTCATCATTTGTTTAATATTGGATGATGCATTAACTAATGTTAACAAAGGCGTCCTTATTGTTACATAAATTAGCAATACAATCAAAATGATCTGCAAAAACAACAATACTTAATTACTCCTAATTATATAATCTGTAATTAAGGTCTTGAAATAAACGAACGAGAAATGTTTGTGAAGTAAAATATAAAGCATCCGCTCTTAACAATTCAATTTTAAACATTTTACTTTAAGCACAAATGAACAAAGTTGGATTAACACATTTTACTCAAAACTGAGATGCAGCTAAAACATTTTTATATAAAATATCAGTCAAAATTTACAGTCAAGTACATTAGTAATACCTGCAGTAAACAGAACTAAAGCTCTTGGTAGTCTGAAAATCTCTGGTAAAGTGTGTATTGCTCATATTACATTGCTACAATACATGTAGTTTATTCACACTATCAAGCGCTTATGTAAATACACACTTATGAAAATAAACAGTCATATAAACAGAATGACCATCTCTTTATACATCAACAAAAAAATGTACATATGTATCTAGATTCTGAACCGGAATCCATTTTTCAAAGAATCCTAGATCAAACTATATGATTGTTTGTTTTGTCAAAGCGCATTAATGCGACAAATCACGGCATCAAAAACATCTGCATTTATGATTTGGCATGTCAAGACTATCATCTCAGCAGTCTCATTTATAGAGTGAATATTAGACAATAAAAAAATCATTTAAAATGAAACATGCATTTAGTATGATCGACCATACAGACTCAAATCAAACGGTAATTTCCTTATCCAGGTGAATTTATGAAAACGGATGATATAAATTTACCTTCTCCATTTTGCATGAAGTGTCAGCAAAAGCTGCTCTTGGTCGTTATTAGCGGCTCCAAGGTTCTTGGCTGATTTCCCAATACTCAGTAAATAATCAATCCTGTCAGGATCATGCTGCACACGGGTGCTGTGCTCGAGACCTTCTGCCCTGATCCGCTAATGATGTCCATGTCTCACCCCTGTTTATATGGCGCTTTAGGAAAATCATTTTCTCCACTGAACACCAGACTACCATTTCCCTCTTAACTGTGGTGAATATGCCAACTTGATGATTTTAAGGGACTTTAATAACCGTATGTGGTGCAAATATTGAAAAATGACAGGTGTCCGCATTGTAAGATAGGTGCTTTTTTTTTGCATAGCATGACAAAACGGCTAAAAAAGACATGTGCTTGAGCAAGAGGAGTTAATGTATTACACCTATCAGAGCAAAGTTCTCAGCGCTGCGTGACACCGGTGTTCATGAACTCTGCAAAAACAGCCAAATACAACAGAGGCAGGGACACAAACACAAGGCAAAAAAAGGTACTTATTTGTTTTATTTTTTTCTTATCATAAAAAAAAACAACAAAAAGAGGAGGACGTAGTGCTTCTATCACCGTAAAAGAACTGAAAATCTTGTTTACAGCTTCTGAAAGAACGACGATCATTAAAAATGTGTTAAGACAGAAACATTAAGTAACCATTCTTGAGTGTCAAATAAAGTAGTTCATTAAAAGAGCTCAGTGTGTTTTTTTCCTAGCACTGGCTGAACACAGTGTTTCACACAGCATACATACATCAGCAGGACATTATTGCTAAAACCACTCATTCCCTCGCCATTAAAATATCTTCTTTTGCTATGTAAGAGATGTGAAAGAAATATAAATATCTATATAGTGTGCAAACATCAAGTGACTTTGAGAACATCTAAAGCGTTGAACTGAGGACAACGGCAAACATACAAAACCCCAAAAAATGGATAAACTGAAAACAGATCTAACAATACAAAAACAATACGTTACGGTTAATATCGGTTGACCTAATGTAGTAGTTCTGTACCAGGAAGTTGAGATCAGCTCAAATATCTGTGATATTTGAGTCCAAGAGACCAGATAAAGATACTTTTCCCTTTTTGGAATGTTTTGAGCCCCAGGTTATTGGACCGATTAAGCACTGTTGCGGAATAAAAGTGCAGGAAGCTACAGCTTAATACATAAACGGCAAGTCTTTGAAATGTTGAGAAGACAGCCCAAAACGATGGCTGACACGTAAGTTATGGCGTAAGAATGCAAAAAAAGAAAATCAATGTGCCTTTAATGGTTGATTTCACATGGGTTAATTTGTGCTAGGCACTATAAGGAAATCTTAACAAGTCAGCATCAATTCCCATTAGTCAATGAGATGCACGTGTCGTGCTTTTATCCTTTTTCTTATTTATTTTTTGTTGTTGTTGATCTCAGACATCACGTTGCTCTGACATTCCTGTCGCACAACATCTGATCCAGTGTCTACACAAACATGCAAGCGGTGAGGGGGAGCGTTTTCTTCCACGTGGGACTATATTTCGTGCTCCTGTTTCATCATGTTTCAAACATTCCAAAAAAGGACCAGCGAAGTTAAAAAAAGAATTCCAAACATGGTTCGCAACTTAAAAGATCGGGTTCATGATCGGTTCAACTCCCGTCTTTCCAACTTCAAAGCTATAAGACAAACTAAACAATATTTTGATACAGTACTTTTGATAAATGTACAGTATATGAATCTTGTTGACAATATACAAATGAGCACCAGTGTTATTAGTTTCTTTTGAGCATGTCGTTCTCTTTTGAGAAATTGAGCAAAAAACGGGCATCACAGATATTTGTGAAACTGGCAGAACTGTTTGCCAGTATCGTAAAGTGTAACATCAAGAGACTAAAGCTTGGTCTTAGCCTGAGTGCTTGCTAATGTTATCCCCACATTTGTTATCTTTTAAACACTGTCCAATTCTTTACAATCATGCAACTGACTAAAATTCATTGGAAACTGAAAAAAGTCCATCAAAACCAGTGGGAAAACCAGGGACAGGAACGTAAAAGGGGAGGATCCTAAAAGGACAGGCTTTACCGGAGGCCACAAATAAGGTCTAAAACCGAGTTCAAGTTAATCAGCCCCCTCTTCTGGGAACTGCGTGCCACTGCAGGTGACGTCAGATTACTGCACCTTCATGAGCCGTGTGCAGAGAGACAATACTCTCCCTACGGGACTGTCTCCAGGCTCGCTCCTCAGAGTCTTTAAAATATTTTTTTTAAATGTTTTTCAGACCAAAGTGTCAATGTACCGTGCCCTCACAGATGCAATGCTGACAGGAAAAAGGCTCCAGTGTTGGGTCTGCCGAAGCTTCACCAGTTCATCAGAGAGTTTCTGTTCAACGTCATGAAGAACACTTGACTGCTACCGCCTGATCGGACAGAGGCGAAGAACACCTGCGCAACAAAAGAGAACTGTTAGCTGGTCCAAAATGTTCAAAGCTCTTTTAGATTAAAAAAAATAACATTTACATTGAGACACCAGTCTTCCGTGTGGGGATGTTGAAGAGCCTTACCTTGTCGTTCCTCTCACAGAGGAACTTAAGTCTCTGAGCTCTCTTGTGCATGAAAACACCATCCAGGTGGCCCGTTTCAACGGAGCGGATCTCAATGGCTTTCTCTCCCCAGCCCATGATCTGGTTGGAGTGGATATAAGCTGCAAAACAGAACATTTGAATGAGTTCTGATGAATAAACAATATTACCATAGTTAGACAATATATAATTGTTATGTGAATGTAAAAAAGTGAATAACTATTATTTTACTTATTTTAATGATGAAAATATTTAGTTTCAACAGCTGTTAAAACAATTATTATTCTCCTTTTTTGTTTGTTTTTGTGTAAGATATTTTGTTTCAATTTTTGAGGGACTATTCCTCAAAGGGATAGTTACGATGGCCCTACATTTAAAAAGCAAACATAAGTTTGCACAAAACAATGGAAATGCTCCCGACCACTAGAGGGCACTTGGAGCATAGTAAAGTTTTTCATTGCCACTGTTCTATAGATTCGACAATTTCACAAAGATATCAATACCAATTTTAACAGTGTGTGATTATTGTAGATCGACATTCATTTAAAATCACCCAAGTTTACATGCATTTTAGCTAGATATTTATTCTTCAGAATGCTTCGACCCGCTACGGCTAAGGGAACGTCTTCCAATTCCATCATGTGGTTGAAACATAGACTGTAAAAAAATATGGACGTAGTGTCCGTGACGTCACCCATAGGATTCCGATAAGCGTTCTTCTGAAGCGTAAAGTAGGGCGATCTGGCCGTTGCCATCTTGCTAGCGCGTCATCGCATGTCACGCCCGGATAACAGAAAATGGGCAAAGAGGCGGGATATGGGCGGAGCTTATGTGATGCAATGACTATAGACGCCGAATAAATGTCTATCCACCTGCCACTCAATGTAGCAATGTCCTTAATTATGCTGAACTTTAAGACTTTAAATAATGTAAACGAATGAGTTATATATAAAAACTGGCCACTAGAGGCAGGCTCCAGAAAGGAGCAGAATCTCATTGAGCCCCGTTAAAATTCTCAACTTTACAGCAGAAAAAAAAATGTTTACAGCCTGGTACAAATTGTGGTTTTGGCCTATAAGGCTAATTTTGATCTTCATGACAACTGTGAGGAGGGTGAATTTTTTTATAACTCATTCGTTTACGTTACATAAAGCCTTAAAGTCCTGCATAATTAAGGGCGTGGTTACAAGTGGATAGCCATTTATCTGCCATCTATAGTCATTGCGGCACCCGCCTTTTTGCCCATTTTCTGTTATCCAGGAGTGGCACGCGATGACTCGCTCACAAGATGCAACGCCCAGCTCGCCCCAACTTTAAGCTTCAGAACGGCTTATCGGAATCCTATGGGTGACGTCACGGACACTTCGTTCATATTTTTTTTACATTCTAGGGTTGAAACGTATAATCTGTTTTAATCAAGCCTGCAGCACTCCACACGTCATGATTGACAGCTGAGACCAACGGCTTTTCTAATTGAAGTTGTCACTGAGGCACTAACAGATTTTTTCCTGAATTTCTGGGAGCAGATTGGAGCTTTAGCATTATTTCTACATTTCCTTAACTGTTTATTTCACACCAACATAATTAATTGTTCTGCATCTGTGAGAGTGTGGGCGGGCTTTTTGATATTGCAGCTGTACTTCCTGCACTCTACAGCGCAGACTCCGGTCCCAAGATGTCAGCGCCGTGCGGGGCGTCTAAAAACTTCAACTCTGGTCAGCGGAAAAAGATGAAGTCGCGTCGCCCGTATTTTTTTTAAGGTCTATGTGTTTTTTTTACCGCGCTTTGAATGCCCCCTAGTGGCCGGGAGCATTTCCATTGTGTTGCCTCTTTTCCGTTTTGTTGTGACCATGGTTGTGACTTGATTTTGTTGTGTTGTGAGCTTATGTTTGCTTTTTAAATTACATTGTGTTGTGCACTACTGGGCCATCATAGACAGTTCACTAATAAATAAAAAATTTGAAACAGTAGTCATTTATGCAGAATGTTCCGTTCTTTTCCAACAGAGACTTTTACTGAAATAATGACTTAAACCCTCATATGGCTTCAGAGAAAAAAACTGTATTGATAACGTATACTTTTAGAAACATTAACATCATGATTTTCTGCAAAGCTGTTTTGAAACTGTGTATTGTGAAAAGCATCATACAAGATTAGAACAACATGAGTGAGTAAGAGCGGAGTAAATGACAACTACACTCCTTACAAACAGATAAAAAAGGGATCTGTGTATGCCATGACATCTTTTCATACATTCAGTCTATTTTTCCACCACCCGCGGATGATTAACAAGCATACCACAGAAATCGGCCTAAAAATGAATAATTCTGTCTGTGAGCACTACTAATAATCATAACAGCCTGCCAAACATTATCACACTATCACATTATTATATTTGACAAAGTGTGCCAAAAGCCCTAAATCCTCCAAATAACGTGTTACACGAACCAGCGCGCACACACACACGTTCATACTTCTCAAAACATGAGAGAAGTTGAAGCCAAGTTCACGTGTTTTTGAACTCTGGGTGAACTACTTTTATCTCCTCCCACAAGGCAGAGGATTGTGTGGTGGCCCTTTGTTGTTTTCATGCACTTCTGTTGGCTGCGCATCCCTCAAGCTCTGCCCATGTGCTGGCAGAAAAAGCTAACACAATCAGACACTGCGGTAGAGGCCAATCGGACATCAGAGCCACTCTGAATGTGGAATCAGGGTTATGTTAGTCAGCAAGGCGAAATATGCTTGGTTTTAGGAAGTATTTTTTGAAGAAAAATATTGAATAAATATATAGGAGTCAGTCTCCGGTCACTGTGGCTTGCTTTCTTGTACAGAAGGGGTGGGTTTCTATTAACAAAGAGACTCACCAACAGAGGTGGGCATCTCTCCCCACTGCAAGACAACGTCCTTGGTGATTCTGCCGTAAGTGTTGACATAAACGCCCTCATCTTCATAACACAGTAGCATCTCCATGCCATCAGTCTTAGGAAGCACCACGATGGCATGAGGGGTCACACTGCTCTGAATCTGTGTGAGAGAGAGAGAGAGAGAGAGAGAGAGAGAGAGAGAGAGAGAGAGAGAGAGAGAGAGAGAGAGAGAGAGAGAGAGAGAGAGAGAGAGAGAGAGAGAGAGAGAGAGAGAGAGAGAGAGAGATTTTTAGATCATGCTGCAGTGCTTAAAGAGACCATTAGAGGGCCATATAACCTATTTCCATTTATCTATTGCTTAAACTTTAACATTAGAAAGGTGTGCTTGCAAAATGTTTGGGAACCACTTGCTTAAAGTATTCAGCCACGCTTTGTGTGTTGCGTAGTGCTCTTTCATTTTTCAGAATGTCTGCATTTGTTTCTATGGCAATGGCGTTGCATTGGTAGGTAAACCCAAAAAACAACCACCACAACTGAAAAATGGAGGGGTTTGCAATAGAGATGCTGCCATTATGATGCTGCCATAGACTTGTAAGTGTGGCATTATTCCATGCGGTCCATCTTCCCCAGTTTAAAAACGTTTTGCCTCACACATTTACTAAATCTGATGGGATTTCAAAAGGATATGTACAAAAATAATATTTGGACTGATAGTCTGGACAAGACTTAAAGGGTTAGTTCACCCAAAAATTAAAATTCTCTCATTAATTACTTACCCTGAAGTGGTGTAAAAGATACGAACAAAGATTCAAACGGTTATTAATCAGCGTTTCGATTCATGATTCGGATTGTGTGTCGAATTGCTGAAATCACGCAGCATTGCCGATCCGAATCATGAATCGATACGCTGATTAATAACCGTTCAAATCTTTGTTTTGAATCAGCCCATCAGTATAGAAGTCGTTATTTAGTTTTTTTGCAAACAAAAACTATTCTCGTCATTTCATAAAATGATTGTAGAGCCACTGTAGCGAGATGGGATTTGTAACGACGTCTTTATGTGCTATTTATGGGTCTTGAGAGAGGAAATGACATTGGTGTCAATGAAGGCCTTTCTGAGCCATCGGATTTCACCAAAAATATCTTCGTGTTCCGAAGATGACCATCTTTCGAACGACATTTAGGTAAGTAATTAATGACAGAAATTTCATTTTTGGTTGAACTAACCCTTTAATTGCGAGCCATCGGGGCAGATTTGAGACTCCCCCCACTTTTCACATTTATCTCGCATAAACATCGCTCCAGCTTTTTGTCTGCATCAGGTCAGTAACTAGTTAGCATGTCTGTTCTTCTTTATAGGAAAATGAGGAGTAGCGTATCAAATGAATGAAAGTATAATTCTATAAACCTTACATTTTTCACACTTTCAAGTGGTGTAAAGGAAACTTAACGTGTGGAGGCACGTTCGACCAATTAAGAGAGTGTTTCCCTTGACGGGAAAACGAAATTGCGTTTTTACAGTATCCAAACCACAGCCTAGTACAACTGAGAATAAACGGCAGCGTTCAAGTTTAATTTGTGATTAGAAATGATTTGTGTTGTAAATATAAAGATTCAATTTCTATGAAGTTAATTACAAAAACATAACTTACATGTGATGGTATGTAGATGTCATAGGGGTTTCCAGAATCCACATCTATGACGTGAAAGCCCACACTAGAGCCATAGATGACCTTTAACCTCTGACCCTCTTCTACAGTCAGGTCCACCAGCTGAGGCCTGTGCTGCAGTTCTGTGAACGACTGGCAGAAAGAAAGAGACAGAGATGGATGCGGAGTCTGGGGGAACTGGTTAAACGGAATCATTTGTAAATGAAAGAAAATGCCATAAAGGTTTACATGCATTAACTGCCTATCATATGTTGGTTAAATAGCAAGAAACGCAAGCATGAAAGAAATACACAGAGAGGAAAAGAGAGAGAAATACTGTTACACCATCATACCTTGAAAGCCATGAATTTATGATAAGGCTTGGGGGCCCATGCGTAAATCTCCACCGAGTTCTTCAGCGCGATTACCAGGAATTTGATTCTCTCGTATTTCACTGAAAACAAAGTACATCATGCTTCCAGTTACCTGCAGCTCACAGTGGCAGTCTGTCATATTCATTCAAGAAAGCAGACTGTCTCCCGCTGCCACTCTCCATGCTGTTAAAGGTGAGAAGAATACTGATCTTCTCGATTAGCATAAGAGATCTCAATTAGCCTACTCCAGAGTCTTAGACTTAGCCTCTGCTCTAACAAGGAAACTTTCATCTTTTGACCCCCATATGGACGTTTGCCACATTCTGCACACTCATTGTTGCTAATAAACATATAAAATAAGACAAAACATTTAAAACCTCTCACTGAGTGTCACTAAATGCTAATAAGTATAATAATATATAGAGTTTTATTTGGATATTAGTTGCTACTGTACACTAGGGTTGCATCTAAATGTATATTGATATTTGACTGGCATTGATATTAAATACTTTTGATATAGTGACAACCTTAGCTGAGATGGTTCACTTACCAACTTTATAGTGGATGCAGCCTTCCAGTTCCACTTACCAACTTTATAGTGGATGCAGCCTTCCAGTTCCCCAACAGTGATCCAGCCCTGTTTCTTCTCCACCTCTGGGTCATTGTGCAGTATCCTGTTTCTCAGCCATGACAAGTAGTAGACACGTAGTTTGTTTTTCTTCCCTAAAATCATCAATGACAAGGTTGATAAGCGAATAAAGCATGATGTGTATCCCCAAAGACATAAAGAGCTGCCATCAGGCTTTGGATTGACCTCCTTTTTTTTTAACATAGATGCACTGATTGCAATTTTCTTGGCCTATTCAGATTTCTGAATCGTGACCTGCCGATACAGATTTATGATGATTCTAATTTTCTTTCTAAGAACTATAACTGACAGTAAAAATCTACTTTTCAAAGCAAATTAGTATTTTAGTAAATTAGTATACAAAATAAAATAAAAAAATATTTTCTATCTCTATCTTTCCTGTAGCTCAACCAGTAGAGCGTGGCGCTTGCAACGCCAAGGTCTTGGGTTCGATTCCCAGGGAAAGCAAGAATATAAAAATGTGTATATTGAATGCAATGTAAGTCGCTTTGGATAAAAGCATCTGCCAAATACATAAATGTAAAAGTAAAAAACATCAGTAAATAAAATAAGAACAAATTAACAAATTGCAAACAATAGGACAAATAAACACAATGTAAGCCCGACCAAATCATCCCAATGGAGGCTAACGATTGGTGGGTAAAGGTCGCTGCGCGTTTGGTCTTTTCAGCTGGCCAAAGGATTTATTTCCAATTCCTCTTTATCTGACTCCATTTAATCATCATTTTGAATGTAGGTTAGAATGCCAATTAGTTATTTTGTCATTTATATTTAAAAGTTTAATCACACATTGAATTATTCTGTTTAACCCTTTGCTGAAATAGAACTGTTACTGACAAAAGACCAAATGGCTGAAAGCCACACCCACCATACTAAGGCAAGATATCTCTAAACTCTTAAAGCATTTATTATGTTCTGGTTTACTTCCGTAGAGTTCTGCTATTTTTACCCGTCGCACCGAGACATTTCCATTGATATCAAACACGTATACACTGTATAGTAGATTTTTGGTGTATTTCAGGTGATCTCATTATGAGGGGAACCCAGCGTTTGGGGGAAGTTTCATGTGAAAGGGAAGGCATGAAAGTGAGTGTCATTCGTAGACGATTCCCTCAGTGTGATGTCGTCTCGGACGGAGACGCTAGGTGTATGAATGAGTTCAGATGCTAATTTCCTTTGTTTTCTAAGGGAGTATGTTCCTTACAGTATTACAACAATATAATAAAGATAGTTATATATATATATATATATAAAAAGTTTAAGAGTAGATTATTATTAAGGTATGAAATACAACAGATATTAAAGTAATCAAATGTAAAATAATATTGGATAGTCTTCACTGTAAAAAAACCAAAAAAAAACAGATTAATGCTTACAATTAAAACAATAAAAAAGGCTAATATTTGTTTATAAAAAATAGACAAAATATTAGGCTTCTGTTATGAGTTTATGCACAAATCCAATATCACGTTAGTTACATAACTTGCATTTGCGTTATCTATCTTTCTCAACTCACAAGCTGTTTGAGACTGAGAAGCGGATTGTGCAGTCCACTTATAGATCAGGGGTGCGCACGCTTTTGGTATGAGCGTGAAACCTGCGGGAATGACTAAAATGATGCCCAATACTAGCACTATTTAACCATAACGAATGAGAAGCGAGTGAGAGGAATCTGGTGCGGTTACTTCGCCTTCAGAGAGAAGAGAGCAAACACTATGACATTATTGCCAGTGCCCCGGACACAAAACAGACCTGCTCGGAATTAGAAAGACGCAAGGCTGACCAGCCAGTCACCGGTCCAGGCCAATCATGTGGAAAATCAGCAGATTCCGGTCGCTGGTCGGTCAGTCGGTGTGTCTCTATTTTTTTGGGGTTAAAAAGCTCCATCAACTTTTTCTGAGACTAACCTGATATGGTGACGAGGACATTTAGACCTTCCAGCACTTCCATCTGTTGAAAGCGTCGGCGAGTGATGAGGTTATACACCTTGCCCTGCCCGCTGCGGTCCAGCAGCATTAAACCATTCTCAGTGCCGACCAAGAGGTTCACACCTGAGTATCCACAAAGATGAATTTAATTCTGACTCAAGAATTTTCATCCGAAGAAAGGCAATCGAAACCAAAAATGTATATATGAGAGAGAAGGTGATGTACCCCATAGAGCAGCACACAGGATCTCTGAGTTAAAGCGCTTCTTGTACTTGCGGATCTCTGGTGTGTCGCTGTGGGGTCTGATGTTGGTGGGGTTGACGTTGACCACGGAGATCTTCCGAGCTTCGTTCAGCTTGGCCTGCTCCTGACGCAGCAACTCATTAGCAAACATCACTGCAGAGGCGAGAAGAAAGGAATTCACATTATATGAAAAGAGAAAGAGAAAAGCATTTTATTCATAAACAATGTTTGGGCAAAAACCAAACCAGCAGGAGGAAACAAAAATGATGCCTTAATGCTCTTATCTCATTCAATGCCCAGCATAAACCTATTTTAAAGCCCATTTTATTCAAAATATCGTGCTATCCAAATTACTTTCCATAAATGTTCTTCCTTTCATTGTTGCAGGCGGCGATAACAAGATGAGTTTGTTTGTGATTAGTATAATTTACCGGCCGCTGAGCTCTCATCATTGTCATCTGTCGGGGAGGTTTGATACACACGTGGATCCACAAAAGGAGTGAAAGAAGCTTTCGAACCACTGCCAAGACCGAACTGATATAAAAACACAAACAAATGTACCATATCAGCTCCAGTAACATGATTTAATAGCAGAGATTCAGAGAAAAAAAATGTTGGAGCTAAAAATACAACAGAAGTGCAATTCCTCTGTTTAGATAATAGAAGTGTTTTATGACTCAGCAGCAAAATTTACATTTTCACAAGTGACTATGAATCAATACATATTTTTGTCACAGAGTTATGAAAATCTTAAGAGTCATTATGACTGCAAAGTGTTTTCCTCACATTTTTAGGCCCTTTGTTAATGTTAGTCAAGACAAATTATTGTGAGAGAAGGGCAGGGCAGGACTGGGAAATAACGCAAGCCAGTTTCAATAGCATGGCCTGGCTAAATACATCATATCCTTACCCCTCTTAAATGTTATCTACCTCATCCATAGAGTCCAGGTCCTGGGAGTTAAGGCCTGTTGGAGTTCCTGATGGGGAGTGGCTTTGCTGCACCAGGTCTGGTAGGTTCCCGTGGCCTGAGAAACCATTGCTCTCGCCGTGGCCCAAGCGCTGCCTCTCATTGGTCTATACAGAAGAATCAAAAATAATTTAAAAGCGATACATTTGAGAAGCGAGAGAATTTGAGAGTAGTCTTTTTGAGAGAATAGAGAGAATTGAGAGAATAGTCTTTTTGGAGCTAAATAACATCTAATGTGAATGGTATCTTACCTCTCTCATTTTCAGGGTACCATCTTTAGAGTCATCATTGTAGGAGTCACCGAAGGATTCAACATGACTGCTCGTGAAAGACTCGTTATTTCCCTGAACAGAGGGCCTGAGGGTGATAAATACATAAAAACTTGAATTTTGCAGATTCACATTAAAAAAGCATTCATTTCGGTGCTCGTTTATTGATAGATGTAATAAAGATAATAAGAAGTGATAGGATAAAGAGTGGTGAAGGGGAACAAGAAAGACACAAACCGCCCACATAAGCACCCTGACTCAGCACGTGCACTGATTGCTGGGCTCGGTGAGAGAAAAAATACATTTTGAGGAAAAAGAGAGAACTGTGCGTGCGCTTACATGATCCTGGGAATGTCGCTGACTGGCACCGTGCCGTCATGCCCCACAGTCCCATCCTCATCCTCACTGCTCTCAGTGTCCTCACTGGAGGAGGAATAGTCAGTCAGTTTAAGGGGTGGCCGGTTGATCTCATCTATTCGCAACTCCCTCAGTTCTTTAGCCAAGGCAGTCAGATCCTGAAAGACAGACAGAAAGATTCATATAACTACCATAGTGACACTAGTTACTTCAGTAGAGTGACAGTATCTTAGTTGTGGATACAGTGTAGCTGTACCTTGACAATATCAAGCTACTTTTGTTAATGTAACATTACGTTTTTTTTTTTTTAACTCTGCACATAGCTAAATTAAAGTGTTAGAAAGAGCAACAAATTCTGATGGTTCAAGAAAGTTTTTTTCTCTTCATGAATACATGTTTTAATACCATTTTATTATAATGAATCAGTTTTGAAAGAAAGTGTGCAAGAAAATTAACTGGTTCAACTAGTTTCATTAGTTGAACTGATTCTTTTATGTCACCACACAGTAATCCTAAAGATTTTAAAATTGAACATGTGTAATATTTGAGTATATAGCACAGTTTCAACAAAGTAGGTCCCCAACACTGGTGATAAAGCTCATTAAAATGAAATGTTTGATTCTCACTCAATTCAACTGCAAATAAAGGACAGTAATAGTTTCACTATGAATGATAAAACCAAATTTTGTTTAAATTTGAAGATGATACAAAACTCACACATTTAGATATATTGACACTCGCCCCTAAAATAAAATAAAATAAAACATATAGCAATAATTATAAAATAAACTCCTGCAGATTTTGGAGCTTTCATTAAAAGGTCATATGTGTGCAGTTTGCATTCGACCTGTAATCCCAGCTCAAGAACCAACATAAAAATGCCCCCTTGTGAACTTTAGTTGCTATAGAAACAGCAAGGCTCCTAACAAACAGCAGGGGTTATTTGCGTTGTGGTGAAGAATTTGAGCCAAGTGGGGAGAATGACATACACCCACACATAGGGTCCATTGACAAAGCCACTGGCAATCCCGCTTGGTGAGAAAGCTGAGAGGGTGAAAGAGTACAAGCTTTTCTCAAGTCAGCGTTGCTATTGAGATTAGCAGGCAAGAATTCCCACAGTCCTCTGCCAAGCAACCTTTAGACTGAGAGGGACTGAGAAAAGGATGGATGGGAATGCTACCAACCCTTACTCTGGCTTTCCAGCCCTGATTGAGGTCAAGGTGGGAGTGAGTGAGTGAGTGAGTGAGTGAGTGAGTGAGTGAGTGAGTGAGTGAGTGAGTGAGTGAGAGAGAGAGAGAGAGAGAGAGAGAGTGAGTGAGAGTGAGAGAGAGAGAGAGAGAGAGAGAGAGAGAGAGAGAGAGAGAGAGAGTTCAAACATTCATCACGCCTTAGAGACATTTCTTCAATATACTAAACATTTGTTTCCTCAAGTCAAAAGCATCAACTGTAAATATATATTAAAGGGATAGTTCACACAAAACTGAAAAGTAATTTACTTACCCTCAAGTTGTTGCTAACTTGTATGAATTTATTTCTTCTGCTGAACACAAAAGATATTTTGAAGAATGAAACAGTTGATGGGCCCCATTGACTTCTTCAGTAAGAATAAAATACAGTGGTAACCAGCATTCTTCAAAATATCTTTTGTGTTCAGCAGAAGAAATAAACTCATACAGGTTTGGAACAACTTGAGGGTAAGTAAAGTAGTGACAGAATTTTCATTTTTGTGTGTATGAGGGTTGTTGCAGCTGTTAAGTATGAAGAACAGTGTCGTAATAGTTATGGGGAAGCAAAATCTAATTGTAAATTTTAGCTTTTGGCCTGGTGTGTCCAGAGCTTCAGCCAAGAATTTTAATTTCAGATATCTCTAATCTAAAAGCTTTGAGCATTCACAAGTGGAAAACCGGCAAAGAGGACAGGCAGACCAATGTAACCACTGGGACATTTGGCCTCCAGCTGTAAAACAGCATCTGCATCTGAAGGTTGTTTAGTCTACAACTGTGTTTAGAGGCCACATCTACCATTAAAGAGAACTAAAAGCACCTTTAAGCAAATGCTAGATAAAAAAAAGAGAAGACGAAGCTGTGCATATTGACAAAGGAAATGAAGTTAGGCTAGTTAGTATTTGAGGGTGGTTGGGATGTAATTTACCGTAGGTCGACTGGGTTTGTTCACCTCTCTGCCCTCCTCCTGACTGGGCTTGGAGGTCTCCTGTAATGCCACTGGAGAACCTTGGGATTTACCAGAGCCTGGAAAATGCATATAACAGGATGTAACCACATGTTCAAGACTGAAGGTCATTGTAAAAGTTTAAGAAAACCCACACTAACTGACCCTTCTGATTATTGGGGAGGATACACTACAAGAGAACTTGTTCTAAAACAGTGTGATAACAATGAGATATTACCATTACTTTAAACGGAAATATACAAAAGGCTCAACAGCTGGCCTGTGATATTCTTTACGTATGAATACACATACTGGTCTGGACCGGACCAGAATATCAAAACAATTCAAGTGCACAAAACAGGCAAACAAAGTAACAAGCATGTCATACTACTATACATCCACTTCCCTCTCTGGAGGACGAGAGCAGCACTGCACATCTGACATGGTGAACAGAGTGGAACAGAAACAAGAGGATCCTGGCAAAACAACCAGTATGAAGTCTGAAAGACTGCCCTCTCCTTCAGGCCCATGGAGGTTGGCCACCCACCCGCCCACTTTGATTTCAATGAGCATGTCCGAGCCGTAGTGCAGACAGTAGCGTGCTGGCTGAACAAATGTCAAGTCATCTTAATTTATAGTGCTTTACACAATACCATTTCAAAACGGGCTTCACAGTAAGAAACAGGAAAACAACACCCAATTATGCAAACTTCAAATATGAGACAAATTCAAATTTTGAATAGTTTGAAAAGAAAGACAATAGTGTCATTATTCAGCCCAGTCAACCCAGCAATGATTCAGTTCAGTTCAATAACGGTTCATCAATTATAAAATGAGTTCGATTCTGCTATAAGCAGTTCCATTGAAGACAATAAGTGACATTATTCAGTCCCTTCACTGTTGATTCAGTTCAGCTCAATAACAGTACCGATTCATCAAATATGAACCTTTAAACCGTACCTAAACAAGCCAAAGGCAACAGAAGCAAGGAACCCAAAATCCATCAGGTGAGAGAAATAGAGGGGGGGAAAAATCTTGGGAGAACCCAGACTCATTCAGGGGGCCAGTTCACTTCTGGCTATAACAAATAATTTCATAATAAAAGGTTTGATCATGGACACCCAGGTTTGAATCTGGCCAGGATTATGTCCTAAACCTCTCTATCTCCCAATTACCATGTCTGCCTTAACTGTCTTGTAAATAAAAGCATTACTTTTGGATGGTGTGCTGTGGTTAAGGCTCAAGGCTGCTATCCAGAAGGCTTATATTTGGATCATTGAGAATGGTGAACGAATCACCTGGACTTACTCCAGAGGGATACCATTAAACTTATGCATCAAAGTTGTGTGATACTATTTGCTCTATACCACAACTCAAGACGAATCTTAAAGGATTAGTTTACTTCAAAATAAAAGTTTCCTGATAATGTACTCACCCCCAATGCCATCCAAAATGTTCACGTGTTTCTTCAGTGGAAAAAAAAAATCAATTTTTTGAGGAAAACATTTTTCTCAAAGGATTTTTCTCCATACAGTGGACTTCAATGGCAACCAAAATGTTGAGAGTCCAAATCAATGCAGTTTCAAAGTGCTTCAGAGTCTCTGAACAATCCAAGGCGAGGAATAGGGTCTTATCTAGCAAAACCATCAGTCATTTTCAAAAAAATTAATGTATATACTTTTTAACCTGAATTGCTCATCTTGCGCTGCTCTGCGAAGTTCCGCCCCCATGTTTACAAAGCACTTGTGCGAAGACTAATGCAAACATCCTTTAGCAAAAAAAAGTTAAACAATGATTTAGGACTATTTTGAAGTTGCAGATGGAGGATTTTTTTTTGGTAAAGGGCGTTTGTATTAGTCTTCGCACATTCACTTGGGGCGGTACTTCCGCATACGTCTAGTGTGACCTTTCCAACTTGTGGCATGTCCTTCAACATTTTGGTTGCCATAGAAGTTCATTATGTTAAGAAAAATCCTGGAATGTTTTCCTCAAAAACTTAACTTCTTTCCGACTGAAGAAAGAAAGACATGAACATCTTGGATGAGATGGGGGTGAGTAAATTGTCAGGAGATTTTAATTTTAAAGTGAACTAATCCTTTAAGCTAAAAAAGAAAAAGAGGACCAACTCAATCATGTAGAAATACAGAGCACCCTCACCTCTTGGCTGGCTTCTCTCACTGGATCCAGGGTGTGAGCCGCCCTGAGAGCTGGGTGTACTGGAGCTGGATGAGCTATTACTGCTGGTTCTCTGCAGAGCCACATCCAGAGACAACTCTGTCCTCCTCAAGTCTGGATTACTGGAGAGATTAAGATACTTTTTAGTGCATTAATACACCAACACAGAGCAACAGCTCCAGCATGGGATCTGACCGAGTTCTGACCTGGTGCGGATGAGCTGAGAGGCCACCCGCCCCCCTCCACTGGACTCTCCATTCCCTGGAGAGTTCTTCCTCATCAGAGCAGGGGAGATAGAAGTGGTCCGCTGGGGCACCTGGGTAGTACCGCACAACTTTAATCAAACACACAAATGACCAAACGTCAGAGACGAGGGATCATAGCATGATTACAATCAGTTTTATATGAAAGGCTCATGTCAATGTATTTAAACAAACATTGCCATTAAAAACTCTGGGGTCGGCAAGATTTTTTTTTTTTTAATTCATACTTTATGAACATTTATAAAAGTTACATTTAAAAAAAAATATTTTTCAAATAAAGACTATTATTTTGAACTTTACATTCAAAGAATCGAAAAAAACAAAATGTATTATGATTTCCCAGAAATATATTAAGCAGCACAACAGTTTTCAACATTGATAATAAGAAATTTTCTTTAGCAGCAAATCATCATATTAGAATGATTTCTGAAGGATTCAGTGTGACACTGAAGACTGGAGTAATGATGCTGAAAATAGACCTTGCCATCACAGGAATAAAAATGTATAAATAAATAAATAAATAAATAATATACTGCCATTATAATTTTTAATTAAATAAATGTAGCGAGAGACTTCTTTATTAACATTTTTTTTTAAAACTGACCCCAAAATAAATAGTCATATCATAACTCTTCAGGTGTCAAATAAAAATAAAATAAAAAAAGTGCCTCAGTGAAGTTGATTATTGTAATAATCCTGACCTTGGGAGGAATGTCGTCTTCCCTCAGCCAGGGAGAACTGCGATCAGGTTTTTCCTCACGACTGGCCATGCGAGGGGCCGGAGGGGGCATCTCAGAAGTTGGGTCGGAGTTCTGCCGTGGCATCTCTGGCCGATGGGACACCAGGCTCTCCTGGAAGGCTGAAACGCCCTTGGCAGATTGATCATGCAAGGACTGAGAGACTGACAGAGAAGAGCTATGGGACCTCACTGGAACCAAATGAGCCATCTAACAGGAGCAAGAAACCATTAAGTGCTTAGTTCAGGATTCTGGCAATTTTTCATCAATTCATTTTCATAACCTTTACAGTCATTTGTGATAACTGGATAAGAATGTTTTAGACATTTTTATATTTACAACATTTAGATATTGCTGTGTGGATTTCCATGGATATTTGAAAAATTGTATTTCTTAATACTTGTCGCCAATAAGACCCTAGAATGGACAGACTGATTTTTCACACTGATTTCTGAGCCAGCTTTATAATAAATAAATTAATAAGGGATGCACAATTTAAAAATTCTGGCCGATATACCCATAATTATTTTCATATTACAATCACCATATGTCCAATATTACCATTCACAATTAAATATCCAATATCAACAAAAATCCATAAATGATATATTACTGATATACTGTGCATCCGTATTGAAAACGAGCGCTTTAAATAAAAAATAAAGCTAAAGATTGTTTTACCTGAGGCTCCACAGGGCGATGAACAGGAGGGGTCCGTGCCGGCTGCATACCCCCACTGCTGAAGGACTCGGAGCGTGGAGGAAGAGAAGGGTCTGAGATACGGTTTGCCACCTTATGCTGCAGGGCAGGAGAGCTCTGGCGGTTCAGTTTAGAGCGCTCCTCAACCTTCATGAATAATACAAGCCATATAAGAACAAGCCACATTGTTTATCCCAGCCACCACTAACAAACAAGAAAAAGCTAGCAAGACCCTGCAAAATGCCTCAGAAAAGACATACTTGCACCGGCAAACATTACTTAAGTTAATCAGTAGAAACTATCACACCATCTGAAATAGAAAAGCAATCTATTCAGCTAGAAGCTGAATTAGCTGTTGCATGTTGATCGGATCATACATACAACAATCAGTTAGAGCAGACCAGCACCTTCTATAAGCAGAGAGGCTGAGGATCTTGGAGAGGTGAAAGGAAATACTCTATTCAACTAAGTTTAATGGATAAAGAATCTGCTTTGGCAATAGAAAAAGCCAATACACTGTATGAGACACTGCTTGGCAACTACATGAAAAGATTTCAGTTCTTATCTAAGAAAGTTACCATGGTAATCATTTACATTTAATTTGACACGTATCTGTATTCATGTCATGTGGAATATGTCTAAGTCTAAATATGTGAAGTCCTTCAGTGTCTCACAACTTGATGGCTTCTTGTTTGCACCAACAGATCCTTTCAAAGATCTAGACAGACATTGGTTAACCATCTTAATGTCTCAGAAATGCGGATTCCTACTGGGGAAGAAGGTTGTCAAACTCTAAAAGAAAAGGGTGGTTAGTGTGGAGATGGATGGCAGCTTGCTCAGAGATTTGATTACACTAAGTCTAGAGTCATAATTCAGGTTAATTAAAAGGCATTCAAAAGGCAACTAAATGACCCATCATATGTTGTTTAATAGCACTGGCTACATTGGTTAAGATAGTTTTGCTTGTTAATCTAACAGTATGTCCTAATCGGGCGCTATACGACAATATTTGTATGTTTTCAATGAACATGAAACTACTGCGAATGACCCAATCCCAGCCGTAAGAGGATATTTGATTTTCAATATACCGTAAAGTGCTGCAGGAATGAACTGTGCTCCTCAGAGCATTGAGCTAAATTTGTCAGAGCACTTAAAAACGGCCAGAGAAAAGATGCTCATGAAGTCTAAAAATGGGTGATTAAGCAGTATTCAGATGAAATGTACTGTACAATAAAACCTGGAAGCCTGTCTGAATTTTTGCACTTATGGATGCATTGTCCTGATGTCAATGTTTTTTTATTTTTGAAAACCTGAAATAAGGTGTGTACTTAACACAAGTTTAAGATATTTTCATGTTGTACTCCATTACATAGAATGCATGATATGCATTCTTAAAAAGCAGTGCTAATCAGTTATTGTGGAGGACATTAATTGTCGTCTCACAGAACAGGTAAATTCCTCTACTCACTGGCCACTTTTACATCATCAGTGTTTATTCATGTGCTCAAGCAACTAGCACAAAAAGAGTTGGAAGCGTAGTAGTGGTGATGCTGAAGTCATGCAACCGTGGTGTAGAATGTCTAATTAAATTCATAAAAGTTTATTTGTGAAGAATAAAAAAAAAGTTGGCAATATCTTATTTTCTGCAATAATCCAAAGGTCAATGGGACTATTGTCGAGGTAACCACAGTGACGCTAATTTCTGGGTTGGCATATAAAATGACATCATCCATGCAGCAGTCTTTTATGTGAACTGGGAATATGGACCAAGGAGATTTTGCAGTAGGCGGGGCGTCCCCAGCAGAATGCCACCGAAATAAAAATACTAAGCGATCATCAGAAAGTCCTGTTGCTCTGCGTTTGACGCTGCTGGCTAGGATATGGTATATAGGGGGAAAAATTGTTTTGAAAATGAAAAATGTTTTTCAGACTAAATATTAAACCATTAATTTTCAGCCTCTCTCAAAGGTTGTTTGATTTATATGATTAGCAGAGTTCACCACATGCCACCTTGCAAGAGGAAAAGAGGAGCTCCATCACCAAAGGGCAATGAACCCAGAAGCACCCAGCGATGGACTGCACTGACTGCTAAGGCTTACATAAACACCGAGGACAAGCAGGGGTGATGGGCCATCTGACGGGGCACAGAATCAGGACCGGGGTCCAACAAATGACAGAAGGGCATTCATGATGTCACTGATGAGTAAGAGCCAGTAAGATGGGAACGGGAGGGGTTTAAGAGATGAGGAGTACTGGTTGAATGAGTGGTTATGTCTGCTTAATGGGCAGTTGTATAGCTTATGTATGTCGATTTTGGAAATAAAAATTACGCCAGTAGGTTCCATTTTAGTTTGAGGAATAAGAGAGCAAATCAATAATACAGTTCCAGAAAAGCTATTTACATTTATTTACAATGATCGCAGACTCCCTCAATTGATAAAGGGTCTGATTGTCATCATGTTGGAGGAGGTGAACGGGGAGTCTACAGGGGATAAACTGGGGCTGAGCGAGGGCGAGCGATGTTTAGGGCTACCTGGGGATGGCGACCTAGAGGGGACCGGGCTTCCTCTGGGTGAGTTTCGAGGGGAGCGCTTAATCCAGCGCAACACAGCATCGAGTGGCTCAGCTAAGTTTAACTTTTTAGGGGTCTTGCGGTGCCCTTTAAAAAAGTCCTCGCGTTCAAAAGACGTGGAGCGCCAGATAGGCCGGGTAAATGCCTGCCTGAACTGATCCACTGAAGCCAGGTCCACAGCAGAGGAGGAGCGATTTATGCGAAACATTTTATCTGACTTGAAATCTGCGAGAGGCACAGCCCACTCCCATTGGGGTACCATCAGGAGGTTCTTGGCTGTCTCAGAGTTTGAACGCCTATCTCTAACCATTCTCTCTCTAAGAGAGTGCTCTGGGGCTGACTGGGACAAAAAGCTGTCCTCAGTGGTGATCAGATAGTCCTCGTTAACAGCGATTTGTGGGACCAGGTCATCGTCTACATCTATTCTAATCCCAGGTGATAACTTCAATTTTGGGGCCGGGTCTTCTGAACTAACCACTTTAGTGATCGCTGGGTTGGGCTTGTGTTCGCGGACCTCCTGCCTGGGCTTCTGGCAGGCCCTAAGCTGGTGCGCCTGCTGGCTAATGTTCTCTCGAATCTCTTGCTGGACTGAGATATGGAAGCTGGGCGGTTGCTGCTTTTGCTTCCGCTGCTGTAAATGCTGTGCGATCTGTTTGCTAACAGGGGGAATCGGTTTAGTCTGGGCCGAGGGGGTCCGGTTGGGACTGCGCTGCTGACAGGAAGGGGATGAGGAAGGCTTGTGGTTGATGTGTTGGATCTTTTTTGGGGGCCAGCCAGGGACCTGAAACAGTGAGTCAAGAGTTAAACACAATTAAGTTAGTTAAAAAAAAAAAAAAAACACGAAAACAGCTAGGCCATGCACATACTACAAGACTGACGCTCATATCGTTTTGACGCTGAAGACTTAAAGTCTGCGACTTGTAATGTTCGGCAAAGTTGTTCAAATGTGAGTGCTTGTGAGTTGCACTGTGAGTAGTTACAGATGTAATGTTCAATTTCAAACTGGCTGGGCATGTTTTTCTTTTGAGAACCAACTCGTGTCAAAAGTGCATTCAGTAATTCTTTAGCTAAATTTAACGTTGCTATTCTTCATATACTTTAATTACTAGTTGTTTAAGACGCTACACTGCCTCTATCAATGCAGATCAGCATGACTGTCTCTGAGTTATGTAAATTACACTAATACTAGTAAGGTTTTTTTATAGAACTAATTCACTTACCTGTCCAAACAAACAAAAAACACTACTCAGGATTTTCTTCATTATCAAATACTTCTACATTGTGGACCTTTATTGACGTCAGCATACAATTTAGTTGTCAATCTTGGTCTGTCTTCAAACCATTTTCACTTCGGCAGCCGATGTTCAGTCAAACACCATGGATCACGTTATTTCAACATGGCAAAATACAATGAGGGGGTGACTCGCACCATGCGAAATTAAACACTTTTTATTAACAACTATAAATCACTGTAACAGTCTTCATCACGCTTCACAAAACCAGAATTTATTTACTATTTAAAAACTTTTAAATTAGCACCAAACTACTGAATTTGCCTTAATATTTACATTTATGCATTTAGCAGATGCATTTATCCAAAGTCACTTACAAAATAGGAACAACGCATTCATCACAGAGCCAATAATCATAGTAGTACATAATGGCAGATTTATTAGACAACTAGTTTAGGAAACTAAAGAAATGAGTTTTTATTTTTGTGTGTGAGTGTGTGCGCACATTGACTCTAATATGCATGTATGCTCGTGTGAAAACACATTTTGAAATCTGTGGTTACTAGTTTGTGCAACAACCTTCTGTCTTGTAGTGTGTGCTTGGCCTAGGAAAGCAAAGACAAAATCAGAACAATATGATGAATGTAAATCAAAAGAAAAGAGTCCAGATTATGTCACAAAGACATTAAATACTGTTCCCTTTGGTTATATATCATTTCCAAAAAAGGCTGAAGACTGCGGTGGCCCCTCTGCTGATATTCAAGGATAAATCAAGAGCGTTAATCTGTCCAGTTTCATTTTGCTGAATCAGCATCAGTGGTCTTAGACTTTCAGAAAAGGTTTCCAGGCTGCTGACCCTGAAAAGTGTGCTGGAAAACAATTCTGCAGTGTCCTTACCAGACACAAAGTGTTTCCAGTGACAAGCTGTGACAGTGTGTGGCATGAAGTCAATAAGAAGATATTTGATGTTTAATGTACAGTTATTAATCAGATTTCTTTGAAGGTGGGGGTTATGCATACAAGAATTTGTTCCTTAAAAAAACAAAAAACAAAGAAAGAAAGAAAATCGCATCATCCCTGGAGGTTAGGCAGCGCGGCAATGCTGGAAAAAAAGACATTTTTTAGTCTAATTTCACGTTTTCCCACCTCTTTGGCCCAGGCAGGTTTGTCACTGGGGTTAACGGCATCTTTGTAGTGGTAGAGCTGCTTCTTCTCTCCAGGTCTGGGGTCTTGCTGCTGCTGCTGCTGCTGCTGTTGTTGGAGAGAGACAAGGTGAGCCCTTTCTTGCTGAAGCATTCTTTGCAATCTCTCCGCCTGTCTCTGTTCCTCTACCTGTTTACGTTTGTACTCCTGAAGACACACAGAGAGAGAGGAGATGGTAGTTTAACGTCACACAAGAGCCTTGCAATAAATTATTCACACTGTACCACAACCACAATGACCATACACTGGCAAACAAACGCACATAAACATGCACATGCTCAAGACGAAATGGGAGCACACAAAATCTTGGTGAACCACGATTCAATGCCAGGCATACGTTCTGCCTTGATGACAGAGATCTGGTATGGTGTGAGATCAGCTACAGATGAGGAAAAGAAAAACCCCCACAAAAGTGCCACTCTCCTCTAAAAAGTTCCATCTGAAGGTAAAGAACAGAGCTACCTGGAGCATAAAGTCCTCTATGCAGCTTTGCAGTCTTTTATCACTCTCTTCTCTCCTCTGTCTCCCTAGAGGCTTCAATGAAAAGCTAGTTTTATTGCCTCTCTCGGGCCTCCTCTACACTTCAAAACTCTCATGAGAGCAGAGAAAGAAGTAAAGACTTGCTCTGGTCTGCACCTTTCCCAGTTTATATTTAAATGCATCAAAGCATGCTGGGATTTCACAGGATCAATTTTTTTAATTTGCTAAGGATTAAAAAAAAGCTCTGCTGTGATTTGACCATCAACTTGATCAATTATTTGCACACAATACACAAATAACAGCTTGCTTTATTGTGCGTAGTAATAAACCGTAATAGCAATAAAAAGCATTCCTGCATTAACATATCATAGTGCGAGTCAGATGTTTGTCAGCGCTGGTGTGCCCACCTGCTCTGCAGTGCTGCGTAATATCATGTACAGAATAACAGAATTTAACTGATTCGGCAAATACTATAATTTTGGCACTGACGAACCAAACACTAAATTCAGTCAGATTCTTCTCCAGCATGCGGAACCACTGGCGTTAAAGCTTATATGTAAATGTGCGATATTATGGATTTTTAGTTATTTTGTTTATATTGGTATTATTGTATTAGTTTTATGTTTTTTTTGGGCCGCGTGTTTCCTGAATAAAAGTTTTGATTGATTTATTGATACTGTATGAATAGTGGCACAGCAGTGATACAGGTGGCTTCTCAAAAAAGAAAAAATGTTGAGCGACCTGATTTAGTCCAAAGGAAGGGATTAGATTGTTCTTGTTCTTCTAAGTAGTTTTTTCCCCACATAATTATTACAGCCACAAAAAAAATAAAAAATGATACCAACAATTTCAATACATCAATGCAAAAAAACTATTGTGATTCTGCAAGCACAAAAGGAATAAAGGTCAACAGAGAGATATCATTTGGGTCAGTGCAGCAGCGGGTCAGGGGAGAGGAGGTTTAGGGCTACAGCAAGGCGAGTCTTCTCTCTGTTACCAGTAGGAGTGCTTGCTCTTGCAAGAGCTGTTGCTGCAGGATCTCGAGCTGCCTCTGTTCCTCCTCCAACTGACGACGGATAAACTCCTACAGACCCGCCACGACGCAACAGAGAAAAAGAGAGGAAAACACAGAAGAGCCACTTTATCACAGAAGATGATGAAGTGTGAGATGAATAGAACAACAGAATGACAGATAGCTAGCCATTAAGACATATTAATCCAAACGACAGACTTTGCCCTGTGTCCAAATATGCCTACTTTCAAACAATATTAGTATGTCCGAATTCATAGTATTCATATACCCATTGGCAAATGTATCCAGATGACCAATTACTGCCAGCAATCTTTGGAAATGCGCATTCGATGGACCACGAGTAAGTCGCATGATGGATGTAGTGAGGCCGAATTTCATTCTCACTACACACATTTATTATAACTAGAATGGCTGAGAAGTAAGTTTTACATTAAATGTAACACCTACTACTATACAGTGTGAGATTTTGATCACAGCACTAAATCGATTGATAAAATTACAGCTAGCTCCATAGACAGAACAATAGCTAGCTAGAGAAACCATAGACAGAAAAAAAAATGATAGCTAGCCATTTTAAATGATTGCTATAGATAGATAAAACCTTAGCTAAAATGATTGCTTGATAGATTGATAGCTAGTAAGCTAGAATGATAGCTAGACCATAAATAGGAAAACAACAACTAGCTAGAACTATAGTACGATTGCTAGAATGATCCAGAAAAGAGGAGGTGTGGAAATAAAATATGAAGTGAAATACCAGGTACACAAAATGAAGGGAGGTGTGAACGTGGAGAGAGAAAGAAAGAGCACACTGGGTGTTTGTACATCAGCGCCTGAGAGGACAAAAATAGGTGGGAGAGAATATTGATAGTGAGAGCAGTCAGAGGGGAGTGTAATCGCCGTGTCCTCAAGAGCAACAGTGAGATGATGATGATGGAAAAACCTTTTCAGTGCTAGCGGTGTGTGTGTGAGCGAGCGTGAGGGTCAGAGCTCTGGCAAACAGCAGGCATTAACATTCTTAGAAACATACAGATAGCTCGGCAATGTAATTAACCTCACCCACACAAATGAAAAAGACTAAGATATTCTCATCCATTTATCAAGTCAGTGACTCAGCCATCCCTTCATACATCTGGAGGTTTGTGTGGGGGAATGGTTCAAGGTCATGTAGCCACACACACACAATCCTAGTGAAGGGTGTTAGATGGTCAATCAACTTGGAGCAGATAAAGAGAAAAGCTGTGCTCTCATTTCCCGTGTCTTATCTGGCTCTCCACAGAACCTTTTCGTTACGGAGCAATTCGCAGGGTTACTTTAGCAACAATTAACTTTCATTAATTGAGTGTGTAGTTGGGTTTCCAGCTGTATAATCAGGGCAGTGCAGTGAGAAACAGCTTGTGTACCTGCTCCCTTTCGGCCTGTCTTCTCTCCTCCTCTCGACGGAGCTGATCCTCATAGCGATGCCTCTCTCTCTCTTGCTGCTTCCTGAGCTCACGCTCACGCCGCTGTTGCTGTAAGACACACACAATCAATCGATCAATTAATCAATTGATCAATCAATTGAACAATCGATTGGTCAATCAAATCATCTTAAACCTGTTGAGTCTTTATATAGAAACAGTGTAGAAGCCAAAAAAGCATTTTCCTAGAACTAGTAATGGGAAAAAAACAAAAACGTTTGTATTTTGATAACGGGTCACGCACATTTCAATATTTATGTATTTGCTCTGAAATGGCTTAAACGAAATGGCTCTTCCATTCATTCATTCATTCATTCATTCATTCATTCATTCATTCATTCATTCAAACAAAAACAAAAATGTAAAGGCAAAGCTAAATAAAATAAACAATGCAATGATTTTAATTGAACTAACACAAGAATGTAAAATTATGGTAAGTTCATTTTAATTTATAGGCACAGTTACACTACATTTACTTTCATATGTGAATATGAACTTAAATATATAAAAGTTCTAAAATATTGTAATGTCAATTTCCCAATGAAGAATTCTGTGAACAAATTGAGCAATAATGCAGTGCATACTAGTTTAAGCAAATCATAGAAATGGAAAGTTTGAGCTGATTCATAGGAATAAATCAAACTTACCAATTCAAATGCAATTTTCTTATAATCACAATTTAGAGTATTAAGAAATATTTATAGCATTATTTATAGTATTTAGTACTATAAAAATGCTAAAAATAATTCTTAATACTCTAAATTGTGATTATAAGAAAATTGCATTTGAATTGGTAAGTTTGATTTATTCCTATGAATCAGCTAATAAGAATAATTATTTATAGCATTATTTATAGTATTTAGTATTTATACTTAAATAAAAAGAGCATAAAATCACTGTATGTATATATATATATATATATATATATATATATATATATATATATATATATATATATATATATATATATATATATATATATACACACATATACATACTGATATATACATATATACACACATAGATAGGCTAGAAGTTGTTGTCCTCACAGAAAACTAGCTTATTAAAACATGGCATTTCCTATTTTTTTCTTAACTTTCTTTCCATTCAAGGTACGCTGTAGGAGAGGAATGCTGGTCTGTGTTTGTGTGTGACTATCAGCTAATCTGGATGTTCTCCATTTAAATAGGTCTCTTATATCTTACATCACTGAGCACACACACACACACTCTAGCATACCTCTTCAAGTCTGCGCCTCTGTTCTTTTTGTTCCTCGATGCGTTTCTGTCTCTCTGCCAGTAGTTGGTGCTTGTGTCCCTCGTTCTGCTGTTGCTCCAGATGCTGTCTGCGCACGGCCTCTGATCGTTCCTTATTGGCTAGCTGCAGACGTAGGAAATCCCGCCTTAGAGTGGACTCTCCTGGTATGTTGATGATGGAGCTGTATGGGGATCGATCATTGGATATTTAGTTTAGTTTTGTCCCATAGACCCACATCCAGATCCCTCATAATTGTACGCCTACTTGAAAACCCAACCCCAAAGACCTCATGCAGATTGTACCTGGGTTCTCCCACGTCACGCTCCTCCTCCTCCTCTTCACTCCCACTGTACTCGTACTCGGTCTCATCTGCAGGTGTAAAAATGTCCAGTAGTCACATTTCAGACATGCAAAACTCTCCCTGATGGAATCCCTGTCATGTACCTTGCCATTATCTGTCCTTAAAGCCTCTGTCTGCTTTTAAAGTGTCAATATTCATATATTTGTAACTTTTCCAAGAAGTGCACTCATAACGTTTAAGGTTTCTAGCAACAGTCAAAAGCAGAACTTAGTTTTAATGGCCATTTACAACATAAGGTGTACTAGCACACCTTTAAAAAGACAAAGAGCATTTAACAGAATATCTGACAAGTGGCACTAATAGCAATAAGCATTACATTTACCAAACAGATCTAAAATGGATGGTTTCATATTGTGTTTCTAATACAATGAAATGTACCGGTAAGCATTTTAACTGTCCAAAAGGGTCTAAATATGTTTTGGGAACTCTGTACAGACTCCCATTCAGTTTGGGGTCTAAGACTTTTTTAATGTATTTGAAAGAGGTCACAATGACTAATTTGACCAAAAACACTAATACTGTGAAAAATTATTACAATTTAAAATAACTGCTTTATATTTTTACTATATACAATTTTTTATTGACTCCTGTGATGGTTAGGTAAAGCTATATTTCCAGCATCATTACTCTAGTCTTCAGTGTCACATGATCTTTCATAAATCATTCTAACATGATGCTTTGCTGCTCAATAAAAATGAATTATCAGTTATCATGTCTTATCATCATTATCAATTAACATGTCTTATTATCAATGTTGAAAAAAGTGGTGCTGTTTATAATTTGTGTAGAAGCTTCTTTGATGAATAGAAAGTTTAAAATAACAGGATTTATTTTAAATAAAATACATATGTTGTAGCATTGCAAATGTCTATGTGTTTTGATCAATTGAATGTATCCTTGCTAAATAAAAATTTCTTAATCATGCCCTGGTTTAGATCTAAATCTTCTCAAACTGTTCTCAACATCATTTACAGCAGCACACAAACATCCTTTATTTTCAACCTGTATTTTGAGACAATGTCAAAATGGCCATTTGGAGAAGGGCAATATTGCTGAACTCATATAATATAACTTAGAGCAGCAATTTAAGGGGCTATAAGGGAGAAAAGGCAAGCTAAATGGAAAATGAGGAATGGAGGTCATGAGTTATGTGATAAATGCTAAATGTCAGACTCAGCAGAGATAAAGTGTCTGTTGAGGGAATTTCCTCAGCTCTGCGCTGCACATGCCAGTTCCATCTTCATGGTACAAGAAAGGTCATCTGTTTTAGTGTGTTCAACAAAGTGTGCACCGAAAACATGAGTAGCACACAAAGCCAGACGTATCTAATATGTCTGATAAGGCTCACCTCTCTCGCCTCTCTTCTTTTTGGTTCGGTCGATGTGGTCCTTGAGCTGGATGCGGATTTGCCTCTCATTGGGCAAGTCTTTAATGAAGGAATGTTTGATAAGGCTCTCTGTGCTGGGCCTCTGGAGGTGGTTCTTCACTAGACAGCTCTCGATGAAGGACTGGAACTTTTTAGACCTGTAGATATGAGGAAGAGCTTGAGGAATGCTGCAGGCTTATCTTCTCTTTTTTTGTCTCCTTGTTTTGTCTATTAAGCATGTGATAACAATGACCGATGTGGGTGTGCAATTCTAGGCAGTTGGCTTACACGTTTAGGAAATCACATAATATCAAGCTACTGCTAAAAAACTAAAACCTGTCTGTCTAGGGTGACAAGCAACCTTTCTCAAGGCGTTTGAGCTTGAATAGGCTGACATACCAAATGAAGATCACATGTGACAGATGAAGTGAACAGTGAAGACTTTTTTGATTAATAGTAGATTGGACAGTGTTTGTGAGATCTTGTTTGGTCTGTCCTTGTGACCTTTGTGAACAAAGAGAAGGGGCACTCACCACTTTTTGGACTTGAGCCTGGGAGCCGGGTTTCTAGGGATCAGAAACAAGGCTCTCATTGGGTGCATGTCACAAAGGGCTGTGGAAAAATAGATGAGAACATTAACACTGACTAACACTGTCCAGCACATCTTAGCCATAACTGACAGGGCAAATATCCATGAGAGTTTGTTAATGTGCTGAAATGTACTCTTTAAAGCTAAAACAGAATAGTAGAATGCAGATATTCCTGTTTATTACTCTCTCTGAAATACTGAATTCTGATTGGAATGTTCAGAACCATGACAAGCAGCAATTTATTAATTGCTTATATTATTAGTACAAATTTATTACAAGTCCCTTGTTTAAAGGGGGGTAAAACACTCGTTTCAGTCAATTTCATGTCAATCTGGAGTACCTATAGAGTAGTATTGCATCCTTCATATCTCTGAAAAGTCTTTAGTTGTAATATATGTAGAAAAGAAAGATACGCTGTATGGAGTATTTTCGGGGGGGAAAAAGAGCAGCTGGAGGTGTATCCTGCGGGTGGAGCTAAAGAGCCACAAAATTGTGCGCAGCTAGTGCGTTGAGAGCGTCTGAAAGCTGTGATATCCTTAAACGTGGAAAAGAAAACGTTACCCTAATACACCATCAATCAGATTAAACCATACATATGATCCAGAATCAGATCCGGAGGCTGAAATTGAAGAGGAGCAGCAGCAACAGCAGGACCGCTCTGTGTGTTATGTACTGTAACTGTATGCTTAGTGGCTTGTCAACATTTGTGTGTTTACTCATGGTTTATTGAGGACATGATTTGGTTTAGGAATATTGTATGCGACTAAGGCCCTGTCCACACGAACACGGGTATTTTCAAAACCGCAGCTTTTTCTACGCGGTTTGGATGTTCGTCCACACGCAAACGCTGTATCCGGTTACTAAAACCGGACTTTTTTGAAAACTCCGGCCAGGGTGAAGATTTTTAGAAACTCCGGTTACAGCGTTGTCGTGTAGATGGTGAAACCAGAGATTTCAGCTTTTTGAATTGAAGTGCGCGCCGTTCTCTCCTTTGTTTGACGTCAGATTTTCCACATCTCCTTTTGATTTACGTGAGTCGATTCTATGCGGTGGACACCACTAACAGCGCTTATCACATGTATATCCTACAGATACATGTTCAGTTATTTCATTGTATTGCAGAACAAAGGCGCCAGATTGCAATAATACAAAATAGTAAAGCAAGTGTGTGAAGCTATTACAGTCCACTTCGGTCCTGCACCTGTGTATACAGTTACCTGTCACTGAGTCCAAAGCAAAGGAACTTGTAGGAAGTGTTTCACTTGAGCCCATGGCATCCCTTAGTCAGTGCAATGTGCATCGGTGCAGTGAATGGGACCCTTGTGGAAATCAGGCAGCCAATCATAGCGTAGTTTTGCGTTCTCATGTGGACAGATTTTTTTTTAAAACCGCGCTTGTGTGGACGCGATTGTTTTTTAAAATGGAGGAGGAAAAACTCCGGTAATAAAAATACCCGTGTACGTGTGGACTAGGCCTAAACCTAGCAGTAGCAAGCGGAACGGTTTTGCACGTCAGACAGGGTTCAATCCGAGGGGCGGGATAAACGGTTGTCTTTCAAACTCCCTCTGCACGCGATAGGATAGCGCTACACCAACCAGAGCAACGAAGGTGAAACAGAGCTTGTTGATGATTAAACATTCGCCGTATTCGGTCGGCAAAACTCCGAACACATCTCCCCTTTTTAAAAATGACTTCAATGCCGTTCTTTGTTCTTTTCTCAGAGAAAAGCTTAACTCCAAGTCTTCCAGAGTCGCGGTCAAAGCTGATTCGAAAGACCGCCGTTTGCCAGTTTTACTCACCGCCTGCTTCCAATGCACGACAGTGAACCTTTATCGGGACTGAAATTGTTTATTTGGTGAAGTCCTGTGACTGCAGTGCAGCTGGCCTTGGATCCGAGAAAAGCGTATTAATGGGCATGCGTGCATTTGCTCTCTCGCTCTGGTTGGTCGGTCGCGCGCCCTTCCGGGAGAAGAGCCCCCACGGCCCATACAAGGAAAACAGCATTTCCTCCCTCACATATAATAAAGAACTGCTCTAGACAGAATTCTTGACCCGGTTCACAGGTGTGGCTATATCAACTATTAACAATAGCTAAATCATCCAAGCTCACTTAAATAATAAAGTACATCGCTTAAATAATAAAAGTGAAAAGTAGTCCGTTTACTTCAGAAGTATAGTGACTCGCCTATCTCAGATTCCCTTTTTTATAGTTTCTCTATTGACGAATGTAACCACAAGAGAACAAACAACAAACCTGTGTGACAACTTTTGTATCTCTTCTATGGAAGTCTGGCTCCCTGTCAGCTTCTCTGGAACTGTTGTTAGTATAGTACACAGTACAAACAGTCTAACGCCTTGCATGACAATCCGTTGAATGATTTGTCTGCATTGCTTGCATTTAAAAAAAAAAAAGTAAAATTTCTGTCTTTAAAATGTAATGCTTGAAGGTGCAGTGTGTAGTATTATGAAAACTATGTTTTATGTTTATGCTGTATTATACATACATACACACATGTAACATCATATATGTGTGTGTATGTATGTATGTATGTATGTATGTATGTATGTATGTATGTATGTATGTATGTATGTATGTATGTATGTATGTATGTATGTATGTATGTATGTATGTATGTATGTATGTATGTATGTATGTATATATATATATATATATATATATATATATATATATATATATATATATATATATGTATATGTATATACATACATGCATACATAAACATAAAGCATATACGAGAAATAGATGTTGTATAGACAAATGTGTGTGTTAGATATATATAGTTTTCAGAACGCCTCAATTTAAAACTGCTGATGAACATTATCAAGCATTAAAGGGGTGGTTGCATGCAATTTCACTTCATTAACTTTAGTTAGTGCGTAATGTTGCTGCTTGAGCATAAACAGTATCTGCAAAGTTACAGCGCTGAAAGTTCAATGCAAACAGAAATATTGACTTTTAAAGTTATGGCAGTTTATTGCCTACAAAAACGGCCGGTTTGGACTACAACGAGCTTCTTCCTGGGTTGGTGACATCATAAACCCTTGCTAGTCACCCAAGATGTGACTTCTGCCCGTAATGGTAAGGGCCGTGGCGTTTCCAGATAACCTGTGGCACTTCAGCCAATAAAAATACATGCAACTACATTTGGCCATCTAACAAATCTATTGCGTTTATCGGAGGGATGGGCTTCATAGAAGCAGAAAGTAAACGAGCCGTTCAAAGAAAAGTGGAGACAGCGGTGTGGAACAAAGGTCAAATATAAGAAAAATACACCGTTTTAAAAAAAAAGTATTAAGACGTTATAACTCGCCCATAAACACAACCAAGCCTAGAAAAAAAACACGGAACCACCCCTTTAACAAGAGATTAAAAACTCAACTTTTGCAATATGCTTGTGAAATCTAGCAGCTACATTTAAAGGGGTGGTAAAACACGATTTCACTTTTTTAACTTTAGTTGGTGTGTAATGTTGCTCTTTGAGCATAAACAACATCTGCAAAGTTATAACGTTCAAAGTTTAAAGCAAAGGGAGATTTTTAAAGAAATCTATCTCTAAGGACTACAGCAAACGGCCGGTAGGGAACTATAGTATTTTCATCCAGGCTAGCTGACATCAGCAGCTCCAATATTAACATTAACCCCTCCTCCGAGAATATTAAATGAGGGGAATGAAGCCATTTTTTATTGCTGTGGGCTGGAGTGCCATCGGTCATCCAATGCCGACGAAACGCTGTTATTTTCATCCGGATTGCAGGTACACTTTGTTCAGCCTCCCTAGGGACGGGGGAGTTATGGATCAATGGTTAAAATTTAAATCTCGCTCTCTGTGCTGCATATTTTACGGAGAAAAGCTCACAATCGTCACAAGTTCAATGCAGGATTCAGACAACGGCTTGTCCAGAAAGATGGAGCAGTTCCAACTTTAAAAACAGAAGCTGTTTACGGGCCATAACCTGTAAGTATGATTTATTTTTCCATCGATGTGTTTTCCTGTAATAATTTGTATTGTTAATTGTACGTTGTAGCAAGGAAGTATACAAATGAAAATGTTTGGCTCCGCAAACCAGTTTGTTGACACGTATGATCACATTCTAGGTTGCTCCCTGGAGCATACAATCACATATATCGGGTTAGAACGTTCAGTGATCAACTGCCAAATTCACAAATGAAAATCTGCTTTAGCCCGTTGACTGGCGCAGAGCACTGAGTGAGACTGACTGAGCAGTGTCTTTTAATGTTTATTTTAGGTTTTATACACTTCAAATTACATTACACAATCACAAAAATGTCATATATATCAGGAGAAGTGAATGATCTTAGGTTGTAAATCCAGTATGCCCCATCTCCGTCCGTGTTTAAACATATACCGGCGGCCGAACGCCCCAGAGCTCGTGATAACTTTACCGATCAGCTAACACAATCCTTTTCTACCCTGTTCCCTCACGTAATGTCACCTAAGGTGAATTCAGGGTGATTGGGAAACTTTTCCCAAGTCATCTTAATGCCAAAAAGTGTCCCAATCACCTACATTCGCCCTATATCAGGAGAAGTGGATGATCTTGTGTTGTAAATCCAGCAGGCTCTGACTCCCTGTCAGTGTTGAAAAAATGTAATGGCAGCATCCCGCCCACAGCCCGTGATAATTTACTGATCAACTAACACAACCATTTTCGACCCTGTTCCCTCACGTAATGTCACATTACATATTTTAGGTGAATTGGATGATCTTGTGTTGTTAATCCAGCAGCCTCCGACTCCCTGACGGTGTTGAAAAGATGTAATGGTGGCGCCCCGCCCACAGCCCGTGATAACTTACCAATCATCAAACACGTGCACTAGGTGTTTAGCGAATAAGGACACAGCTTGGGCAGCTAACCAATCTGAGCCCATTGTGTATTTTTGAGGGACTGGCTTCACATAATCCAGAAACCATAAGACCATTTTTACAAGAAGGGACAATGTAGTGTCAAGTGTAGAATAAAGGTAAAATATATGAAAAATAATGCTTTTTTTTTATTTTTTTAAGCAAAGCATGAACACGTTACAGTGCATCCCAAAAAAAACAATCAAGCCTTCGAAAGAATGTGTTTTACCATCCCTTTAAAAAAAATACAAATCAACAAAATCTTAAGCAGATATCAACTCTTGAATAGGATTGTGTGTAGTTAGTAGACACAGATGCCAGGTATCCCACTACATGGGCAAGTGCAAGCGACTTCCCAGCACAGAATGGTCACGGGTTGAGGGCACACTGTCTCTCAGCCTGGCAGCAGGGTTGGCAAGCTGATTGCAAACTAGAGGACAGTCGAGCTTAGTGAGTTTGACCAGCAATGTCACTTTTGGACACAGATCTGTTGCTATATACAGAGGGCCAATATGCCAGTGCCAACAAAAATGCATGCACAAACCCATAAACACACACACTTCCATTTGTTGTCAGCAGTCACAATGGTGAGTCATCTCTTCAATGGACTACATAAAAAAGGGCAGATCTGTCCTCAAATGCACTGCCCAGCAGCTTTCTGTCCCCTGGCCAAAGCAGTACCACCCTGCCAGGGCACCTTCCTACAGGATTATTCCCCTCTCCAGCCAGGACAAGATCACTACAGTCTGCCTGCCTGCCCTTTGCCTATCCATCGCTGCTCAGCCATCTGTGAGACAGCTTTCCACTGAGAGCAGCTCACACGGCTGGTCCAGGCTCTGACCGCTGAAGACAGAGGGAAGAACGAGTCTTATATATCTAACAGATGCAAGGAAGACGTCGGTGACATTCACATATGCTTCAGCTAATGCCATAATGCCACACGAATCCACACATGGCCCATTTTTATATGCACTGGCTTGCATCCATCAAATTTTAAATAAAAATAAATAAAAACAAGATGTGTTATTTTTATTTGTTAAGTATTTAATTCAGTGTTGGCATTGCTTCAGGGTTATTTAATAAAACTTTTTTTGATACATTTCTACAAAAACTTAAGGGCGAGGATTCTGCTTCTATGTCCTTTCCAAAATTAAGTAGCCATGTCTTAATGTAACTTTGCAAGGCGTTCACCTATGCTAAGATAATATAAACCTCAATATACACAAAGCAGTGAATCATTTTACTTACGTGGGGCTCCTTCGGCCATTTCAATGGCTGTGATTCCCAATGACCACAGGTCACTCTGAAACAGAGAGAGGAGACATAAAATGAAATATAAGACAGCACACAAAAGCTCAAACTTCATTAAAAAAAGTGCAGAGATCTTGGATAACATACAATTAACCTGGTAAAAAAAAAGTAACTGGCTTTAAATGCATCTGTGTGCCATGTTTTAAATTTGGTCTCAGAGGTCTTGATCTTCTAGACTATAATCTATCAACTGATTTTCATGCAAAAGCTCTTTTTTTATTGTTCAAATTCATATTTTGGGGGGACTTTTAGATTACAAGAGAAAAACACATTGAAAACACAAGACAGTACAAAAGAACAATAAACAAAATTACATCAAACTAGATGACTTGCATTGTCGACATGCTCATCTACAGGATCTCGTGATTAGGGCTGACATTACCACCCCAACCCCACTAAACACCCAGCTGCCTTTTCTATAAATTCCTGTCATTTATTTACATTTAAAATGTAATAAATATCCCAAACCGTGCACACAATCTCAACTGAAGCAATAAACCATGAGAGAGTAAGCGTTACTGTATTACCACCATTAAAGGTGTTGTTCGACAAATCGTCCTTAAAGCAGCACTAGGTAACTTTTGCCCTCTGGGTCCCCCTACAGTTGGGAAAAAATCCTACATCAGGGGATGCGCGCGTGCATTTGTTGACATGACAACCATGATAGCCCTGAACTAGTGATAAGCGGGTCATCTCATAACCCGCGGACCCCACTTAACTCCACATTCCACACTTGCCTTTGAGTGAATACAGAACAAATCGGATCACTAACAACTAGGTGTGTGAGGAGACACATCTCACAAGACAAGACACCAGATCGGGTTCACGAGAACGAGACGCGATTTTTACATATTTTTAAGAAATCCACAATGATGAAATACATGACTTGAAATTAAAAATTGTTTGCAGGTGCATTTCAAATGTTTTAACAAATCATCTTATAATGCATGTCATTTGATTTTTACTTTCTTAATATGAATGATCATATACAGTAAAAGACAACAGTAGGCTACTGTATTCTTTCCTGTATGATTGTCTCTTCAGACCTTAGAACTGCACATACGCTTCTTTTGACCTCCTAACTGAACTCCTTCCTACTAATTGATCATAGATATAAGGTGCAAACAATACCCATAATCAAAGTTCTCAGTATTCAAAGTGCAAATAGAGATTTTTTCTTAAAGCACAGATAGAGATAAGAGATGGTTACAACTAGCTGTAATATTTGGAAACATTTTAATGCCTCAGGGAGCCCCTTTCAAACAGCAGCAACTTGCGTTTGAATGCGCGTTCCCCTGTACTTTCACTTTCGCGATCGCGCATATACTCTGTAAGTAGGGAGCGGTGGTGCTGAGCATGCAGTTTATAAGACTGGCGCTTCTGTTGCGCAACAAATCCTCCACCATGGTCATGTCCACTAACATGTAACACACACACACACTCATAACACACACTGAATTCGAACCCGCAACACAGCTCTTCTTCTCGTCGCGTGATCACTGCTGCATAAGCCTCGAACAACTCATTCTAGATGAGCTGATGGAATTGAAGCGAGTTCAAGCGACTATTATAATTATTCACCTGAATGAAATTGTTTTTATTTTTATAAAAAGAAAAACTAGAGTAAAGCCGTGATATAAAGTTCACCCTCACACTTCTTCATGACCAGGTCATGAGAATATGACGAAATCGCGTTAGAATTTAGTCTTGCGAGATCTCGTGGCACAAGATTTCGTCACACCCCTACTAACAACTATTAAAAGGATAGTTCACCCAAAAAACGAAAATGTCATGTTTATCTGCTTACCCCCAGGGCATCAGATGTAGGTGTGTTTGTTTCTTCAGTAGAGCACAAATTAAGATTTTTAACAGATTTTAAGATTTTTCGCTCGTATAATGCATGTCAATGGGGTGTATTTCTATGAGAGCCAAAATCACATAGACATAGGAATCCATATTAAACCCTGCGGCTTGTGATGATACAGTGATGTCTTAAATACTGTTCGGTTTCTTGCAGAAAACTATCGTTTTGTATTTTATGTTTACAGCAGACGAATCTCATCTAATATTCCCAACGCCATTACTTCCACCGGAGGTGGTCAAAACCACCCCTTTCGGTGCGATCATATTAATATTATATATATATCTATGATCGTACCATTGTTTTAACCTTCTCTGGCAGAAGAAATGACATTGGGAATACTGGATGAGACTCGTCTGCTATGAGGTAAAAAAATAACAAATACTGTTCAGTTGCTCACACAAACTGATCGTTTCGTGTCTTAATACATCAATGTGTCGCCACGAGCTGCAGGGTTTAATGTGGATTCATATGTCTGTGTTTTTTACTCTCATAGAAATACACCCCATTGACATACATCATAAAAACAACAAAAACTTTGACTTTATTCAGCATTGTCTTCTCTTCCGCATTTGAAAACTGCTGAAATCACGTGACATTGGCGATCCGAATCATGAATCAATAAGCTGATTCATGACCGTTTGAATCTTTATTTGAGGTTTGAAAACAACCGCGGAAGAGAAGACAATGCTGAATAAAGTCGTAGTTTTCGTTATTTTTGGACCAAAATGTATTTTCAATGCTTCAAGAGATTCTAACTAACCAACTGATGTGACATATGGACTACTCTGATGATGTTTTATTCCCTTACTGGATATGGACAGTATAGTGTGCCTACACTTAGATAAGCTGTCTGACTAAATATAAAATATCTTAAACTGTGTTCTGAAGATGAACGGAGGTCTTACGGGTGAGGAACGACATTAGAGTGAGTCATTAATGACATCAATTTCATTTTTGGGTGAACTAACCTTTTAAGTAGTAACAATTTGGACCTTTTCTATCTTTAGCACTTTTCTAACCCTGTTACTAATATTTGTCTACAATGACATGCATATGAAAATGAAAGACATTTAATCTAAAATAAAATAGAATAAAAAGCTCATCTAATTATTAAAATGTAAATTTTTCTGAAGTCCTTTCACAGAGGATTTCAAACAGAAGAAAACCTAACCCAACATAGCACACATTTTTATCAGTGGTGCTGAGCATCAAGACTCTGACATGTCGGCAATTTGATACGACAATATAAATGCAATAGAGCAGTGAGTAAAACCACTGCACACAGATGGCATTTCACAGTGCAATAAAAAAAATTTTTTTACTTTACATTTGTCTGAGCTTTGAGCTAAACCAGGGATGAATTTTTAAACATGCATTGAAAAGGACTAAAGCCTAATGCTAGAAGGAAACAGGCCAATATTTCTCTGGACAGGGAAGGGGAGGAACATTTTCTTATCCTGTTACTGTGACATTATCAACCCTGCCAGCCGTGGCATGGATCAGTGTATTAGCCCTAGTGATTCGTGGATAATGGTGACTAAATTGTTTCCAAGGCGAGTTTATTTGATTTTGATTGCATATGCTCACATGTGTATTGAGTAAATTGAGGACCCGTGATCAATAATCTCCTACCGGCTAAATCACTGCGGACTGTTTTGCTGTTATAGAGGAGCATCTCCATCAGCAGCAGTAGCATGGCCATGTCCAAAACGGATTTGTGTGTGTGAATGTGTTCTCATTATGCGAGACTGGACTATCACTTCAAAACCAAGTAGTATGTCACATGATACAGATTATCCACGTCTGAGAGAGGAAAGCTCACCTTATAGTCATATGTGGCATCAGGATTCTCATCACAAGCAATGACCTCTGGTGCCATCCAATAAGGGGTACCGATGAAAGTGTTCCTGCGGCTCACGGTGCGGTCCAGCTGTGCACTCACACCGAAGTCCACTGGGGTTCAAATAAAACAGACACAGGGAAACCAGTCTGATCAGTGTTCTAACCAGGTGTTAAAAACCAGGATATTTTGTCAGTCACTGCAGGCTTCTATTTTGTGCAGTCACATTATCTGTTGTTTGGCCAGTATTCACATGTGAAATCCAGTGATTTCAAAGGGAATCCACAAAATCAGGAATAAACAAAAGTTTAGCAGGTTGTCAACAAAAAAAAGTGTTGACCAACAGAAATCGGTCTTCATGCATCTCAACACTAGCCTGACGTGGTCATACTCAATTCTAGTAAGAATATGAGTCTGAAACTGCTCCATTGTGCTGTAATTATGGGGCGTGTTTAAACCGAACCAGCGACACAACGTTAGTTGTCAGATGTCAACAGAACTCAAATCCACTGTGTTGCTAAATGTGCGGTTTTCCCATGGGTTGTTTTCCATGTCCGTGGGTTGACGTGACCTCAATTATGTGATATATAGAGCCAGGAATGCGAATTTTAGCAGGCAACCGTGCCAAAATAACTAATTTTACCCCCCCAAACGGCATTTTGTCCCGCCACAGAACTGTGTGCTACAGCTGCTGCAGCTCTGAGTAGTGTCAAACAGGCTGTCAAGATAGAGAACTTCCTGTAAAGTACTGAATTACCTAAGAAGCTAGTTTACCAAGATATGCTAAATTGAACCAACAGATGCAGGGGCATGTGAATGCCAGCGCTTTCAGGTAATTGGCCTCTCTTCACATTGCAAATGAAGATAATAAGCGAGAAAAAGTTTAAGATGGTAATGAGAAAAAACAAATGTACTCAGGGCAGAGAGAGACAGAAAAACAAAATGCCTCACAAGCCAAACTTTTAGAATTCAGCCTTGAGCATGTTTGGGAAATCTGCTAGAGTAGCGCTGTCAACTGAAGAATGATCAATTCTTTACCCCACACTGGCTAAATTGATTTACCTCTGATCCACCCTACTTTGTCTCAGTCAATGATAATTTCCTCAATGAGTTTAAAGGGGGCGCCGCTAAAGGACAACAGCGCATTAGCATTGCCGGGCCATGCTTCTCTCGCATTCCTTTGCTTTGAAACCTCCTCTGAGCAGTCACATGCAGGACTGTAAATGCTATGCAAAGTTATCTGAGCCTCAGGGTTGCACTCTTACCTAGTTTGACCTCTGCGTTCTCCGTTAGCAGCACGTTCTGTCCTTTGATGTCTCTGTGGATGACTTTGTGATGGTGGAGATGAGTGAGCCCCTGGCAGAGAGACAAACGTGAAATAGGAGAGATGGCGGAATAGTAGAATGGCAGAATTATTCATTCATAAATTAGGTTGTGAATGAGTACCATTAATTCATAACTAGAAATAGGTTTTTACATTTAAAACCTAACGAGCATTTGGTGTGTGAGAAATGTTTTTTTTCTCTTGACCGTTCATGTTCTTTTGCCTTTCTTTAAAATAAATATCACTTGGTTTGATATTGTGTCTAATGCAATAACATTCATACATTAAGAATGCCTTACAATAAAATTTGACAGAACATTTTTACTATTGTTTAAAAATCCTCAAGTAGCTTCAGAACAGCATCATGGTTTTTTTCTTCTTATATGTAACATAAAAAGATTCATGCTTTATGTCTTATACCATATACAATGCCTTTCAAAAGACCCCAAGCTTTTGAATGGTTGTGTATTTGATTAGAGAGCTGAAACACAGCACACATGAACACAGCAGATGAAATGGTTACTTTTTTGGTGAGTAACCATTATTTTATTTAATATTTTTCAGGATATATGTTTGGATTATTCCTCTACTTTGTTTGGCAAGATAACTCTCCATTAACCCTTTTTGGGGCTGTTTTTTGAGGCAATCTTTGGTCATTAGCTGGTTTATGTGGGCCAGGTGGAATATCATACAGCTGACCTGGTAAACTACATTAGCCAAGTTGGTTTGTACTGGTAAACCACCTAAATCAGCAAACATGTTCCAGTTGCTGGTTTGATTGCCTTAAGCTGATTTTTCCAGCAGGGAAGACTGAATAAAGCACAGTGACTTGAGGCCTTACCCTGAGGATCTCTCTGCTAATGTAGGCGGTCCAGTCTTCCCTCAGCGAGTTGCCCTTGGTGTTCTTGATCAGATCGGTCACTGAGCCCGCACCACAGAACTCCATCACCAGCTGTAGAAGAGACAACAAGTCACTTCCTGCAAATCAAAACCTTTTTGTGTTTAATTTTTCACTCAGTCCCTTAAAGAGCATTAAATTGAAATGAGAGATTTTTGGCTTTTAGTCCATTTCTGATAGCTTTGAGGTGAGGTATACTCAGCAAAAAATAAATATCTTCTCACTTTAAACTGCTTTTTTCCCCAGCATATTCCTTATTGTGTATACATATTTGTATGAACACAAACAGATTGAACAACTGAGACATTAAATGAACAGATTTCATAGACATCTGACGAACAGAAGCGGAATGTATCTCTGAACAGAGCAGAGGGTCCGCATCAAAAGAACGATCTACTCAGTAGCCATGTGTTAATTACCCCTAGGTTCATTTTTCACTGGAGTTCTCCTTTAATGGATGAGACCATTTTTGCTGTAAGAAGTTACTCCACTCGAGTTCTCAAGTTCTCGATCACATCAGAGAGGACATTTAGTTACACGTGGTTTGGTACTGCCAGGTCCATCAGATGTCCTTCCCTGTACCCCTGTCTTAGATGTCTTACATTATGGACATTGCAGCGTATCGCTCCGTTAACATCTGCAGTCATCATGCCTCCTGTGGAGGACTGTGGCCTGTTAACACAAGTCATCGTTCTCCTGGCGTTTTTCAGAGTGAGTAGAAAGGTCTCTAACGTACTAAATGACTTGAACCATTTTTTGAGAAGCCTTTTAAGGACTGTTCCACAGGTGCACACGCAAAAATGGTTTATGTTTCATTCAACAAGCATGAAAAACATTGTTTAAACACTTTCCAGTAAAGATCTATAAAGCGTATTAGGATTTTATCCTGAAAAGAGTTTATTTGCTAGTGTACTTCTACGTTTACTTTTAGCACAAACAAACAATTAATATGTACAGTGTCTTTCTCTTCTAGTAAACTGAGAAAAAATATTGGTCCCACATCCAGAACTACTAATTCTGACCAATCAAACGCTCTTTAGAATGACAACATCACTCGCCCTAATATTACTCTTCAACTTGAATATGTTCCGTTTTAATATGAAATATATATTTTAAAAAAAAGAAAAAAAGAAAAAGTGTTTAAATGACTTAAAGGGGTCCTGAAACAATTTCAATGTCTCTTAGCCTGATATCTCTGTGCAGTTGCTCCATTTAATCTTATATTGCCCGTCTGCCATTTGCTTATCAAAAATATATTAGAACAACCCCCCTAAACTGCAAACCATCACAAACAAAACCCAAACAAACCGCACAATAGGGATCGCCTGCTTTAATCAGCCCGTTACTTTTTCATTACACCCCATCGAACAATGGTGGATTTTGAGATATATAATATATATTTATTTAGAGAGGTAAGTCCCTCAGATCATTAAAATAACATGATAAATATTTCAGCATTCAACACAAACACCCAAGTAGGGACATTCAAATGGAGGGCATAAATCTTTGAGCACTGCTCAACCGCAGGCTGAGAGAGCGTGAGTTAGCTGTCCATTAATATGCATGTGGATGCTGGGATAAATGTAGCAGACAGGAGGAAAGGCCTGTCACCATCGTCATGCGCTGAATATCTGATCCCCTACTCTCCTAAGGGCCCGTGTCTCTCAGACCCAGGATGTGCAGAGTTTTACCGGCTGCATCACTCAGGTTTTATTGGACCTAATTTAGCTGCAAGAACTAAACTTGCTGGAGAGCACAGGAGATCACCCGGGACTTTCACTTTAATATCTGATGTGAATCACACTTAAATCTAGAAGTGCATGGCTTATCTGACTGCACAAACAACAACAACAAACAAAAAACAGCGGGTAGTAGATACACACATAAGTGACGTGTGCTAAAATTTAAATGATTTTATTTATATTTGGAAGTAAGAATCGACTTATAAAAGCAAGATTAGTAACGCTTCTGCTTGGAAATTGTACGAAAGATGAAAATGACTGTTGAAATGGGGACATAATTAAAAATTGAGTTTACAGTATAGCTTGAGGCTCCTTAGAAAGTCTGGTGATTCTGTTTTAAAACAGAATGATGATGAGAACAAACAGAACACCAAAATAATACTTCAAACTTTAACCCAAGTGACTTGTCACATCCAATTTGTGTTTCTGAAACATTCTTGGAAATGAAATTGAAGTAAAAGTTCATCTCTTCTTTTCAGCCGTTATAATTATTTGTACCAAGGGGCCGGGTAATTCCTCAGATGCAAAAGTTGATATTGCTGTAATACAAATAAGCCCATATTACAGGAGGCGCACGTTAGTTAATCACTGGCCATTAATCTTTGCCTGTTTGTTTTCCCAGGTGGAGGCAGTGAATTCTTACAGAGAAAAACAGGATTTGTTCTCGTGAAAAGGGCAACTGACAAACAACAACAATCCACTGTTCACAAAGTAGAGGAATCTGTGATTTTTTTTGGTTGCTTTTTTCAAAAAACATTGTGAACCACACATATTTAAACACATAACTAAATGGAATTTAGAAGCCATAACAAAAGCTATATTTAGTTTCATGCAAGTAAAAATGAAGAATACAACACATTAAATAGGTTGGACCATTGCGGACCTGGGTGTTAATTGTTTAAACATAAAAAAATGATCTTCCCGGGACCAAAAAAACTATTCAATCTATCATGAAACTAGCTACGCTACAAGCAAATTATTTTAAAAAAGTATTTAAAATACAGTTAAGCAATTGGTACAACTATTAACTAATCAAGCAATGGTACAAGTCTACAAAATCACTAGTTACTGCAACAGCAGCAATATTTCAAAAGTAATTTCCTCTATAATACTAGTATGCTGGCTTTCTGTTTGTTACTCATCCACAGCTGGTGTATTACATTCATTTGGTGTTATGGAAATTGCTGCAAAATGAAGCTAGACAGCTTAGCTGGATCCTCAGACCCTCCGATTTAGCCTTATTCTGCTGTAATTTGAAGTGACTTGTGCTTCTAGCTCCTCCAAATCGCACTTCAGCGGAGAGTGTCCTGTCTAGTCACGAGCCCTTGAGCACAGCCCTCAGGTTCAAATCCTCCATGTTAGAGATGTGTGCTCAATCACACAATGGCCACTCAAGCTGGCTGCCTCTGGAAACAGCCTCCAGTTAAATAAGGAAACACTTTACATTATTCAGTTCTCTGAAACTAAACATTTGCTTCCAAGGCCATGCAATATGCATTTAAGATTGTAAAGTTCAACCAAGGATAAATCCATTGCGTATGAACAGTTGAATAGATAAGCTCAGTAATCTTGAGTTCTAAACAAATCATAATCCACTTACGACATACAAAACCACATCAACACAAATAAAGGAAACATCATGTGCTGCTTGACCTCTTTAACACTTTATGAATCATAAGAAACTTGCTATTTTTCTGTCTGGGAAGCCAGAAATGAGGTAGAATGAGATCATTGAGCACTGCTGATGAGGCTGTGTTTTCGTGATGGTACTTCTCTATTTTAAGACACAGACTCATTTTCACAGACTATCACACTGAGTTGTGGCCTGTGATTCAGCAACAATGCCTGTCCTACTAGACAGAGAAGTGTACATACAGTAGGACTGTGTGATGTGTAGGCATTTTCACAGCGACATGGTTCTAGATACAATAAAAACATAACTATCTTAACCAACATAGGCGGTGCTTGTGCATTAAGATATGAAGAGAAATGAAACACCTGTTGTTAAAAATGGTTTTTCATTTGTTCATACCATAGACCGTAAAAGGTTCACTCACACACACACACACACACACACACACACAGTCCGTCCAGCACTAACCAGCAAAATTCAGCCTAAAGCCATGTGGAAATTACATGCTTGTGTAAGCTGGTCTTTTACAAAAGGGCAGGCTTTCATTGCCTTTATGTCCTCTTCCTCACTCTGAATAGAATGTGCAATGTGCTGCAAACTAATCTTTGTGCACTTGGACAAAACTGAAGGAGTAATTTATAGGCATCAAACTTGATTCATAGTTCACAGCACTAACTGCTGTTACCAAGTCAGTGCGAGCAATCGTAAAATAGAAAGTGATTTTGCAAGAGCAGCGCTGAAGCTCAGAGTGACAGAGTGTATGGACTCCCTTGGAAACATGCATGCCAACTATCTGATGAGCAGGACCAAAACTGAATGCGGGTTTCAGACACTTGGTCATGCCAAGAGCTTCTTTCAAAATCGGATTTTGATTGGCAGGTCAGAGGGAATACTGAAGAGGGCTGTGGCCCTCAAGTCTTACGGCAGTGGGAATGTCACCCTTCATCTGAAAGGTCTGCCCATTCAAGAGCTGCCACTCGACGCTGAGATGCGTCACAAATGCTCTTCATTTCCTGCGATGTCTATCTTTATCGGTGGAGCGTTTCACCTGCGCACCCCTGTGTGTCCCTGCAGCCGCAGATAAACAACACAAATTACCCTGCCACTATCAGACCCACCTTGTCTTTCAGCTGAGGAACAGGAGGGAAGTGGTCGGAGAGGGAAAATAAGTTGGTAGGGAGGAAAAATATGGACAGGAAAAGTAGAGTGGGAGATAAGTCTAGACAGCAGACAGAGAACGTATTAAATAAATACGTTAAGAGTCTATGATTGGGTAATTATTATGTTGATGTAGTGTGTAGCTTTTCATTTCTTAAAGGGATAGTTCACTTTAAAATGAAAATTCTGTCATCCTTTACTCACCCTCAAGTTGTTTCAAACCTGTATGAATTTCTTTCTTCAGCTGAACACAAGGGAAGATATTTTGAAGAAAGTCAGTATCCAAACAGTTAACTGGAGCCATTGACTGCCATAGTAGGGGGGAAAAAATACTATGGCAGTCAATGGCTCCAGTTAACTGTTTGGATACTGACTTTCTTCAAAATATCTTCCCTTGTGTTCAGCTGAAGAAAGAAATTCATACAGGTTTGAAACAACTTGAGGGTGAGTAAAGGATGACAGAATTTTCATTTTAAAGTGAACTATCCCTTTAAAACAGCCATGTAGAAAGTCACTTCATGGACATATTCCAGGATGACAATGTCAAGATGCATCAGGCTCAAACTGTGAAAGAATGGTTGGAATGGAGCATGTAGAATCATTTTCACACATGAATTGTCCTTTATTGAAAGTCTTTGGGATGTGCTGGAGTAGACTTTACAGACTTGACCAAAAATTGATGCACCTTTTGATGGAAATAAAAACACAACCTTTAATTGAATTATTTAACTGTAGTTCTTGACCAATTTCAATTGAAGGCCCTTCAGCCTAGAGAAAAATCCAATCCAATCCAAATATTATATTATATTATATTATATTATATTATATTATATTATATTATATTATATTATATTATATTATATTATATTATATTATATATATGTATATATATTTTTTAAGTTAAAAAGTTGTAATAAATAAAACTAAATATAAGAATAAATAAATTAATTAAAACATTTATTATATATATATATATATATATATATATATTTTTTTTTTTTTTTTTTTTTTTTAAGTTAAAAAGTTGTAATAAATAAAACTAAATGTAAGAATAAATTATTTAATTAAAACATTTAAAATATTATATATATGTATATGTATATGTATATGTATATATGTATATGCATATGTATGTATGTATGTATGTATATGTATATGTACATATATATACATATACACACATATATATATATATATATATATATATATATATATATATATATATATATATATATATATATATATATATATATATATATATATATATATATATATATATATATATATATATATATATATATATTTTTTTTAGTAAGTCATCAACTTGCATTGGTCAACCATTACTATCAAGTGGCCTCAACTATAATGCAAATTAAGAGACATTCAGTTATTAAAAAACCTTTACAAAGTCCTTAATTATTCGCAGCACAGAGCACCATTAACTCTCCGTGACAACAGGTCTGTAGGCGAGACAACGGTGCTTTGATTCCCGTTCATCAATGTTCATTCGAGGCCCATTTATCACACACTTCCCCATGGGCCCATAAAAGACCACATATACACAGGGCAGTGTGTGTGAAGCACAGATGGACACACTCTCTCCATTTCCACTGGCACAGTGGGGCACGGTACTCACCCACAGCTGGTCGTCCACGCCGGGAGGGTTCTTTTTAATGAAGGCACCATAGTAGGTGGCGATGTTCCTGTGGTGAGAGTATTTCTTCAGCATGTTGATCTCAGCTTTGATCTCCTCCTCCTCGTCCTGTCAAGACACATGCAGCAGGGAATCATGGGAAAGCTCACATTCTCCACTCGCTAAAGTAAAGCTTGAGGCCTGTGGGATCACGCTAGTGACCTATAATAAGGTCTGATGGCCCACTTACAGATGCAGGTGCTTTTACGTGAAGCAGAGAGGAAGGAAGGAGGGGAGAGAGAGCACAGGATTAGCTCTTGGCCCCAAGAATTACATCTTGACTGGAGTGTCCCTCTGGGAGCCACTCGGGACCCCAACTCAATGATCTCCTTCTAAGAACATGCTGGAGGCTACTGATGAACAGCAATTTGAGCTAATGACAACTCTCTTCATCTACCCTCACATTCACTACAGGTCAAACAGTAATTTGCAGGAACAACCCATCCTGATGATGACAGGTTTCCCACTCGTCCAATGAATTTCCAGGACTTTTCTAGGCATTTGTGAGGATTTAAAAAATAATTTTATAGGAGATTTTATTTGGCCCAACAAAAATTTGATTTCAAACCAAAGAATTATTAGGGATGCATGATATCTATACCATATTTATTTCCTGATATTGGAGAATTAGTTTACTGTTATTGTCGATAATAGATAATATTTAATTGTTCATGTTTATTTCCTCTATTTTTGCATTTAATGTACATGTACCATCATGTAATGCTCTCATCCAGGGATAGTTCACAAATGTGTCATCAGTTACTCACCCTCAAGATGTTCCAAACCTGTATGACTGACTTTCTTCTGCTGAACACAAAATATGATTGATTATGATTAACAGTTGATGGACCTCATTGACTTCCATTTTAGAAGGAAAAAAAAAACACTGTGGAAGTAAATGGGGACAACCAAACTGTTATAAAAAATATCTTCCTTTGTGTTCTGAAGAAGAAATTCATACTGGTTTGGAACAACTTGAGGGTTAGTAAATATATATATATATATATTATAAATATATGCAGACAAAAAATAGAATTATCATATAACAAGAAAAATATTAATATTTTAAAGAACTAGTAATGACTGGCTTTTAAAAGCCTAAAAATCTATGTTTATATTCTTTGCTAATTCCAGTGAATCCGGTGAATTATAAAACGCGTCTCAAAACGTATTGTCCTGCCGACCCAGGGAGCATTTTTGAGCATCACAGGCCTTTCACAAACTCTCTTATAATACTCAAAATGATGTCTACGAAGGCAGCAGAATAGGTTTTGTACCAACCACAGTACATCGTAATGTACATAGTGAAGACTGTTCATCCTACCAAACAAGGATCCACATAACCTGCTAATCAAGTGTTATTCACCCTGAAATAAAAGGTGGCAATCCCCAGGCCATTACAAATATAATCAACGTTGGCCAGTTAAATCAGAACAGCTTGTGAATTGTATTTGCTACGGTATATCAAACTCTACAACAGCTTATTAAATGCTAATTTGACTTTAGATTAAAAATAAAAAAGAGAAATGGGAAAAATCTGCCATTAAAAAGAGCAGACGTGACTGAAATACTGCGACTGATTAAAAATATTATTCCCAATTCATATGCTTGCACTCAATGAAATGCAGTACTGCCATTTCAAGAAACTCCACCAGCCTCATCTTTTCTAATCTATTATAAAGGAAATCTGCTAAAAGGTTATTAGGAAGATGTCTACTTTATCATCCAGAGAACTAATGAGGAGAAAACTAAACAGAGAAGATATGAATATAATAATTAAAAAAGACAAACTAAGCCTAAAATAAACCTGCAGATCTGAGCTGAGGACTCAAGAGGTTGAGACATCTCATCTGTGAAAGACCTCAACAGCTTCAGAGTATAAGAAGAAGTCAAGACGGAAAGTAGAGTGAACATAAACTCACCCCTGTGACATCCATGCACTTGATAGCAGCCAGTTGACCCGTTTTGACATGTCGGCCCTGAAGAGAAACAAAGAGGTTGCGCTTAGCAAAAGCATCAAAACTTGGAATATTATTATGACGACTTCATGCCTGTGAAACAAACAAACAATCAACACTTAAATAATGAATGAATAGATTTATAAAATCAAATATTTATAGCATCAAATAAACTCTTGACATAAGAAACGAGCAATGATTTCAATCCAAGAACACAAATGATGTCCTTAGAGAAGAGAGTTATGCTGGAATACAGGCAAAAGTCAAAAAAAGTTGTTTTTGTGAACAACATCTTTAATGATTATGTAAGATAGTTCTAAGAAAAGCTGACCTCAATTCCAAAATTGTGTTAATCCAAACAAACACACCCGGAGAAAACGTTTCACAAAGAAACTATTGTTCTATAATTGGCAATTAATTACTGCTGCTTTGTTGACATTAACAATGTAGGTTACACCAAAACATCAGTTGAAAACTCTCAACTGTCAAAGTAATATAACTCTCTTAAGCAAGTTAGTTTTAAATCACTTGATCTGAAAATAATTCAGTTTTTAAAAAAATAGCTGGACAGTCATGCACACCTCATACCATCATTATGCAATTTCTGTCTATTAAAAGGCACTGATAAATGCTTTTGTTTTGACCTTAAGGACTTTAAGGTATGTTTAGTCTGTAAGAATGAAAGCACTGACTAGATATTTTTATATGATTACATGATAACATTAACACCAAGTACAATAGTTCAAAAGGACCAGGAAGGACCTTTTTAAAACTTTCCTTAGGATTTGCGTCAGAAGTGGCGTACGGGTGAAACATATGACGTGAAATATTAGGATTTATAAAACTACAGTTTTACCTTACTAAATCACAATCAACTCTAAATGTAACGCAGCTTTTGCGGCCTTATGTCATGCCCATGGTTTCCCATAAATTTACATTTATGCATTTAGCAGACGCTTTTATCCAAAGCGACTTACAACTCAGGAGAACAGGAAGCGATCCGTCAAGAAGAGGCAAAGAAACGCATAAAATACCCTAAATACCAAGATTTGTTAACTGCTCAGAGTAGCAAAAACCAGAAAAAGGGAAGAAGAAAATAGAAATAGAGGATAAATAGTCTGTGAAATGCCCACAAGTTAATATTTATCGATTGCGAAATCATGGAAAACATGGGAAAAAAAAAAAAAAACGTAACTTCACTCAATGTGAAGTTGAAGTTATCGTTGTCGAGGTGGAAGAGAGGAGAAAAATGTTTGTTGTTTTGGAGGGCAAAGTGTGGGCATTACTAATGCCAAAAAATCATGCCGTAAATGCTAAGCCTCACAACCTCAGACCGCGGCCCAAAAAAAAAGAAAGAAATGGTCGGACATCAAAGTTGAGGCAAAAAAGCATCTAGCGCTCCATCGCCAGTGTGTCTGCCACGGGCGGGGGAAAGGGGACACTGGAGCTGACCGCTCTTGATGACAATTTCTAATTTTCTTTCTGAACATACGCCATACGTTATTTTATCAAAAATAAAACAAACTAAAGGCATTTGCATGAATACCATGATTCAGTAGCTGATGAAGAATTTTTTACTATGAAAACTTTCCCCAGTGGACAATTAATGCCAATGCTAATATTATTGCAGAACATAGTTCACTTTTCTTTTTGCAAATATGTGTTCATTTGCATTTCTGTTGTAATTTGTTTGTTTTACACTGCAGATCGATCAAACGGGTGTTTGTATGCTGTTAATTGTACAACTTTGTGAAGTCTTTGTTATTTATGAGAGGCAGTATTGCCATTTCTTTTACACAATGGTCTACAGTTTCACACCCTTTCATGCGTTTCTTCCATCTGCCGATGGTGTCCACATCTCTCATTTCACCAGTTTGCGTGCATACGCCTGGGTCAGAGCTTTGACAATTGCCAAAATGTTTGCAACACCAGTGTGTGTCGTTCACATGGTCGTCCTTAATGTCTATATTAGTTACGGGCCTGCTTCCTGCTAAAAACAAAATGTCTGGCCTCATGTTGCCTTATGTCCTTACCCCACCTTCCTTCAGACACCAGACAAATGGATAAAGGGAGAGAGACAGTAAAGCACTAGGGGAAGTAAACAGAGGTACCAAACATGAAGATATATTGACAGTTAAATGTCAGTAGGAAAGGAAATCAGAATAGCCTCTGTAGAAATACTTAGCCTGAAATGCAGGATTCGATGCAACAAGACGAATGTCCTTGACTATTTGTTATAACTCCAAAAGAGAGATTGTCAGGCAAATGACAAGACCACCTTAGGGGACCCATTAATGGACAAAAATTCAACTCATGCACATCTCCCTTACCATAGCATAATAACTGTTGCTTTACACACACACACACACACACACACACACACACACACACACACACACACACACACACACACACACACACACACACACACACACACACACACACACACACACACACACACACACACACACACTTTTCAAGGCTTCAGTGAATAGATTCAGCTGTCATTCAAAAGAAAAATCCAATCCTCTTTTCTTCCAAATTGAACATGGGGAGTTATTTTACCATCAGCGGGTGTTCAGCCATTGATTTCAATCTAAAACCTCAAGAACACGCCATCTACAACTAAACAAAGATACTACAGACTCTTGACCTTGACAGAACTGGTTTCATCCCACTAATACGTAATATTCTCACCTCATAGACTCTGCACTGCATTGCATTATATGCAAGCTTCATGAAGTGAGTGCTTTCATAAAATCGCAATTCCATTCAGCCATTGGTCTTTGTGACCTAGATCTGCAGTAACAGCCCTCATGAATGAGGATTACTGGATTTAAAAACGTATATCTTATAAACGCTGTATACTCGAGTACATTTGTTGCGCTCTGACTCCTAATGGCGTCGCTCAACACTAGGTTACAAATAAGAATAATAATAGAATCGCTCGCTCTCTGCCAGAGTAAACAGAGCGGGAATAAAAGGGGAGATGATGATGAATAGCACTCGTTCCGTGACGCTCCATAACACATTGGTCTGCTTCCTCCGATCCCACTCATGAAATGAAAAGCCACAAACTTCAAAAGCCAAGAGAAAAAACATGGAATATAGGAACGTGGTGATTATTTAGATCTCTGAAACACGGTATCAACGGACCATGGCATTACGGCCACTGAATCATGGCGCCACCAAAGTCATTTTAAAAAGGCTCTGATGTCCTGACATCAGCACAAAAATAAAATGTTTCATCATCTGCATCAGTGTGAATATTACTGGAGAAAGGCAGAGCTTTAACATTACCTTCATACACTTACCGAGTACACAAATAGCTTCCTTAACAACGTTTGTGGGTGTTTTTCCAGGCTCTAGTTGATGCATGACTTATATTTTCCCCTCTGTCCTCCTGTACTTGTTTTGAATGCTCCTTGTTAGCTAGGTATCATTATTAGCATAAATGATGTTGGGTCTAAATTGTATAAATGAGTGTGATAGCCGTGGAAAATACTGGTTGAAATGTATTACAACAAATGTCATGTTTTGGACATTATTTTGCAGTGAAAGTGTTTATGAACTCTTTTTATTTTTGCTAATATCTTTGTAAAGATAACATATTAAGATTATAAAATAAATACTTATCTATATTTATATAAAAATATGAACTATATAAATATACATTTGTAAATTAAAAAGACATGCAATAAAAGAAGATTTAAATAAATAGGAAAAATCTATTTAACCACAAAAAAAGCACTGGGCTAGTGAAAATTATATATTATAAAACTATTCATTCAAAATAATAAAATGTAAAACTTTGAAATTGTAAATTAAAAAAAAAAAGCTAAAAATGCTGAAAAATACATACATCGAGATAATACAGACAAAGTCACTAATTAAACATTCAATCTCCCAGTATTCACTAATTAGCAACAGAGACCAGATACTGAATATGCCGTTATGAGGCTGCCATAACATGTCAGATTTCCAGTTCGTTTCTGCAGTTTTGCTGACAGCCAATTGTAATTTGCCTACAGCGCACGCGAAGGCATCTGGAGATGAATGTTGTTGTTCGACGGAGTCTCACCGTCTTATTCGGCAGCAATACATGTTTGAGTTAGCGAGAGGACTACAGACAAAGGGCTCCAGGGGTGAGATGACAGGGATCGCCCGTAGTGTCAGGGAAACAACTGGGTTTAATGAGATAGCCCAACTGTTTGAGATGCAGGAGAGAAGCGTGCGTCTCTCTTAACTCCATTCCCACTGAAACCAATTCGCTAGTGGCTTCTCCGCATGGCTGCAGAGGCGTAGTGCAAGGTGAGCGTTCCTGATAAGACTAAATTGACTCTTTGAGCGCTCTTTCGACTGGCCTTGAATTGCCGCCACCGCCAAATAGCATCAGTGCAAACTTTTGACCTCTCAGGCAAGCACAGACTAAAATACATTTTACAGATACAAAGAACAGAATCACAATTGGAAAATAGAGCTGCGTGCCCATATTTCGCTAAAACTGAGCATTTAAACACCAAGCTTATTCAGTGTTTGCAGCAGCGCTGAGCTGGGGGGAAAGCACGCGCACCAGCCTGCTCCAATCTGTCACATCACAACAGCTGATAAGCAAAACACTCCACAAGGTACTAGAATGCCACGTAAGGGACAAAGAAAGCCAGCCAAAACATTCTGAGCAACACACCGGCGAGAGGAATGTTACACCACATTCAAAGACTTTTGGTTTACCATACACTGAGGAGACAAAGCTGAGTGGGATATTCTTATTCATTCTCTATATGGGAGTTGAGCGGCAAGGGATTTGAGGGATCGATGGTGGAGAAGAGCAAGCAGTAAGCGAGTCAAAAAGTTGAGAAGTGATCAACGTCATGCAAATGAGAGGTGAAAACACCAGAGTTTCTGTGGTTTCTGTGCACACTGTCACATATTACTACTAGATTTAAATTCAGACTTAAAATTCCGTTTGGACACTTTGAAAGTGGAGACTAGCTGGGTAAACAAAAATGTCATAAATTGGCATTTTATATAGGGCATTATTTAGGGAAGAAAAAAAACTGTTCATATATAGGCAAATGCTTAAGAGTCTCTGATTGGATCATTATTACAGTGATGTTATGTTATGTTATTATGTTTTGTGCTGGAGGAGACTTTACACAGTGCTTGACTTATTAATACAAGATCTTGACCAAAAATTGATACACCTCTTGACCTAACACCTCTTAATTCTACGTGGCATTGATTCAACAAGGTGCTGAAAGCATTCTTTAGAAATGTTGGCCCATATTGATAGGATAGCATCTTGCAGTTGATGGAGATTTGTGGGATGCACATCCAGGGTACGAAGCTCCCGTTCCACCACATCCCAAAGATGCTCCATTAGGTTGAGATCTGGTGACTGTGGGGCCATTTTAGTAGAGTCAACTCATTGTTATGTTCAAGAAACCAATTTGAAATGACTCAAGCTTTGTGACATGGTGCATTATCCTGCTGAAAGTAGCCATCAGAGGATGAGTACATAGTGGTCATAAAGGGATGGACATGGTCAGAAACAATGCTCAGGTAGGCTGGGGCATTTAAACGGTGCCCAATTGGCCCAATTGAAAATCCCAGTAACTGAGCAGATTGTGAAATACTCAGACCGGCCCGTCTGGCACCAACAACCATACCACGCTAAAAATAGCTTAAATCCCCTTTCTTTCCCATTCTGACATTTAGTTTGGAGTTCAGGAGATTGTCTTGACCAGGACCACACCCCTAAATGCATTGAAGCAACTGTCATGTGATTGGTTGATTAGATAATTGCATTAAAGCTGCACTGTGTGATATTTTTCCCCATGTAGCGGTGAAAAGGTATATGACCATCCAGGGAATAATAGTTTCTGTTCCTCTCAATTCTGATTTCGTTTAACTCCTACGGTGGCCGATTTAGTCCAAGATTAACATGGCAATCCCCCTCTTCACATTCGACAAGGTGCCATCGAGTGTTAAAACACGAAAGGCGAAACTTGAATTTATGGGTATGTCCCTCTTTGGCTAATGTACTTTCAAGATGGAGGGACAACATGGCGACAGGCATTTGAACCCTCACCTGTATGTATTTTCAATGGCATATAAACTTACGAGGATACTTTATACCTTGAAAGAAGTAAATATACATTAATGAGCACATATATTTTTAAAAGAATTAAATGTGTTTTTAGCTAAAAAAAAAAAAAAAACTAAAAAGTTACACAGTGTTAGCCTGACAAGCCAGACCCACATCAAGATGTTTGGTTTGGAAACTCACTATTGACAGGGCTCAATCCGAGGGGCGGGATAAACGGTTGTCTTTCAAACTTCCTCTGCACGCGATAGGATAGCGCTACACCAACCAGAGCAACGAAGGGGAAGCAGAGCTTGTTGACAGATTAAACATTCACCGTATCCGGTCAGCAAAACTCCGAACACATCTTCCCTTTTTAGGAAGGACTTGTGCCGTTCTTTGCTCTTTTCTCAGAGAAAAGCTTAACTCCAAGTCTTCCAGAGTCGCGGTCAAAGCTGATTCGAAAGACCGCCGTTCGCCAGTTTCTGTGTTTACTAGAAGCACGCAAACGCAACTCGGCCGTCGTCATTATGGCCCCGCCCACCGACTCTATACACGATGTGATTGGCCCGACAAGAGTTTGGCGTTTACAGCTCAGAAGGGTATTGAGAGTTGCTAGATGACACTCGCGGGCAGATTAGATTTGCTGCCGCTAGGGTGCGTCTAGATTTCTAGGCCAGCACAGTGTAGCTTTAATGAGAAATTGAACAGGTGAAAAATCCTGAAAATCCTTTAGGAGATTGAGATTATTTATATATATATATATATATATATATATATATATATATAATATATATATATATATATATATATATATATATATATATATATATATATATATATATATATATATATATATATATATATATATATATATATATATATATATATATATATATATATATATATATATATATCTAGAAATCAGAGGCAAAAACACAGATTAGCACAGAAAATCAAAACAAACACTTCAATAAACACTAAGGCAGTAAACACTTTAGCAGCAGCTGCTGAACATAATTTAATATGGTGAGTCAGTATTTAAAAAAAAAAAAAGACTTTAGCATAAAAAACACTAATTTCTAGTTTAAGTATTGCTCTAGAATCATTAAAGTTAAACAAGCTGAAAAGTCCATTGACGTTCATTGGACAAGTTTTAATGAACACTGGGAATACAATCATTTTTTTTTCTGTCACACTCAAACAGCCCCTCCTGGGATTCGAGCATCAGCCACGAGTGCCAAGAAATAAAGCCATGGCAAATAATTGAACACAATGTTTTTTCTCTCAGTGTGCAATCAGCTTATAATCAGTGGGTCTGTCTCTCTTCTGCATACCAATTCAATTACAAAGCCCATTGAGGGCCATTAAAATGCAAGCAGCTCCCCATACAGTAGCCTAGCAACAATTACAGTAAGCAGTGCAGTCCACCGGAGGATAAGAACTGCTGATTGCTCCTCTTTCGCTCATCTAGGCTGATAAACAGAGCTCATGGAACGCTGCCCTGCTGGCCAGCTGGCACAGTTTGCTCTGAGCTAAATTAAGTTCAGACAGTTTGCGGTGTGTAGACACTTTGATAGACTTGCAGATGGTTAGTTTAAATGTTGTAATCCAAGTCAGCGCTGAAAAAAACTGAGAAGAATGATAATGTTTATCATTCAGCCAAATGGTTACTTCACAAGCTTTTCCTATACAAGATTAAATAAAGTTTACCCAGCAGATCTACATTTGGAGAAGTGGCCATTTTGCTTTAGCATATTTCTGTTAAATCTACTGGACAACTAAAGGAGTGTGTTTGAGCTGATGCGTTCATATCCATATCTCTCCACTTAGATCAGCGCAGGACAAATGTATTTATCAAATTAAGTTCTGCTCTAATCCGTGTTTGACTCCTGAGCTGCAAACAATCTAAAGCACTCAGAAGACAAAGAGAGGACGGCAAATAAAGTGTAGGCTTTTGTATGAACGAGCTCATACTGGACAGCTTATTAATCCCCCTCAACTCCCAAATGAAAAAATGTTTTTGAAATTTTAAATTCAGCCTGGAAAATTCATTCAAAGCTCAAGTTCATGTCTCATGGGAATATTGTATTAGGCAAGCAATGACAAGAAGGAAATGTTGCAAGGAAAATAAAAACGCTCAAAATTCCCAAACACACTGATCAATGAAGTGGGGTAATTCACAATTAATAACACACAGTATAAAGAAACATTTCAGAGCTTTTAAAGTATTATGAGATTCATCCATCCCGTGACCTACATGAAGCAGAAATGTGGGTAATGTGTGTCGCTGCACGTGTGTGAATACACTGTTGGCTGCTAATATGGGCTACTTCGTTTCCCAGGAGAGCACAAAAAGCAGAGCCACAGCGAGGGAGCGACAGAGGAGAGATGGTGAAATGAAATGAAACGCCAGAGAAAAGAGCAGCAGGGTAGATGGAAATGATTGGCCTGCAGGCCACACTACCATCTCGGTGAGGAGTGACAGTGTTACAAGGTCACAATCAGCCCGTCTATGTACATCTTCAAACACAAATCAGTACAGCAATGCAGCTAGACCCTGCGCTGCCAGCACACATCAGCGCATGGACAAATGAAGCTCAGGGATGCGACTGGCCAGGACGATATGTAGGATTACAAGATGTTGTTTAGAACCAGTGGCTGTGTCCGAATTTTCATTTTTCATAGCATCCGAGTACGCAGGGAGCGAAAGTGGAGATGACGACACAGGAGGAGTCATGAAACAATGCGTAGGTTATTTCATCCTAACCCTGCTATTACGGTCTAAGAATTGTGAAGTGTTTCTATAGAGAGAGCTGGTCAGTGGGCTGATGATGTCATAATGGGGCTCTGACCCCCCTGAATTTAGGTGGGATCATAGACTGTAAAAAAATATGGACGTAGTGTCCGTGACGTCACCCATAGGATTCCGATAAGCCGTTCTGAAGCTTAAAGTAAAGACGAGCTGGGCGTTGCCATCTTGTGAGCGAGTCATCGCGTGTCACTCCCGGATAGCAGAAAATGGGCACAAAGGCGGGATGTGCGCGGAGCTGAGGTGACGCAATGACTATAGACGGCAGATAAATGGCTATCTACTCGTAACCACGCCCTTAATTATGCAGAACTTTATGCAGAGCTTTATATAATGTAAACGAATGAGTTTACATTATATAAAAAATTCACCCCGCTCACAGTTGTCATGAAGATCAAAATTAGCCTTATAGGCAAAAAACAACATTTTGTACCAGGCTGTAAACATGTTTTTTTCTGCTGTAAAGTTGAGAATTTTAACAGGGGGCTCAATGAGATTCTTCTCCCTTCTGCAGCCTGCCTCTAGCGGCCAGTTAAGGAATTGCAGTTTACATTACTTCCGAATTGGCTTCAAGAGAGATTGCAGGAGGTTGCCGCTTGGGTGGGATGCAATCAAGGCGATACCGAGAAGACAGTCACTGACAAACAAACAGGTCTGGACTGAATCAAATCACAATCCAAAATCGCAAAAATATTTTATCATGATATTGTATCAACTTTTGTTTGTTTATCTATATTTATATATTAATTTAATGAATTGACTTACTCTGTCTCTGTGTGTGTGTATGTGTGTGTGTGTGTGTGTGTGTGTGTGTGTGTGTGTGTGTGTGTGTGTGTGTGTGTGTGTGTGTGTGTGAAATATGAGGACACAAATGTGTATAATTACATGGGTATGACATCGGTATTAAAAGGAGAGAGTGAAATATGAGGACATTGGCCATTGTCCCACTTTTCAAAATGTTTTTTAGAAAGTAAAAATGCAGAATGATTCCTGTGATGAGTAGGTTTAGGGGCAGTCTAAGGGGATAGAAAATACGGGTTCTACAGTATAAAAATAACATTGTGCCTATGGAGTGTCCCCACATTTCACAAAAACGGACGTGTGTGTGTGTGTGTGTGTGTGTGTGTGTGTGTGTGTGTGTGTGTGTGTGTGTGTGTGTGTGTGCGTGTGTATGTGGCATGTGTGTACATATTTTTTTCCTCTTTACACACACACACTCTTTGAAATGAATCGACTTTACAGACCTAACTTTTAAATTGATGTTAACTATACATTAGGTAAACAGACTTTGAAGTTAGTTTCAATTAATAGTAATAATTAATTTTACAGTGCTTACTTTTACTATAATCGGCTTATTTATACTAAATTTATTCATTCATTAATTTCGTAATATTTAATTAGGCAAGAAATTAAGAAAAAAAGGTAAATTTAAAAAAAAAGTAAATTGGCCAAGAGATTTAAACGCATCTTCACTCTCTAGGCGACATACTGAGTCTCACATGTTCAAAGTACTAAAATAAAAATAAAAACACAAATGGCACAAATCTTTAAAAAAAATAACCATCTCATTTTTCAAAGGAAGGTCAAACTAAACTGTAAACACTGTTACCATGAAAATGATTCCCTCACACCCTGTAGATAATGGGCTTGCAAATAATCCCATTTAAAATAATGGCTTTATTCCGCTATGATTCTGACAGTTCAGCTTGAAACAGAAGGGAAATTTAAAAAAGAGAAGTCAAAAACAAAAAAGGATCGATGGAATAATTCAGTGGGCGCCGAGTGTGTTCTGGCGTTAATGGAGAGAGTCAGTCAAGCATGCAAAGTAATTACAGTGAGGCCGGCAGAGCAGGAGCATCCGCCTGGTGACACTGCACATCAGAGCTGCCGCACAGGAAGCCACTGACAAACGGCCTGTCAGTCAAGAACAGCCAATCAGATCGCACGGAGGAAATACTGATGGCATTTGGCGTCATTCAAAAGGCTAGCCCTTGACACGCAAACTCTTCAAGGGGTAAGGATAGTGACTGCACTTCCTGAGGATTATTCACATATTCAGATTTATTTTCACATATTATTTGCAAATATTAAAAGCTTATTACTAAATGAAGCAACAATCAGACATTATTAAATGCATTAATAAATGAGTTATACATTTATAAATACATATTTATAACAATATAACACTTAACTACATTTAACTAATATTAAACTACAATAATAACAGATAAATTAAAATATAAGTAAAAAATATACACTACTGTTCAAACATTTGTGGGTCTGGAGTTTTTGTTGTTTTGAAGTCTCTATATGCTCACCAAGGCTGCATTTATTTGAGAAAAAATAATATTAAAAACAGCAATTTTGTGAAATAGAACAAATTTAAAAAAAAATCAATTTGAATACATTTTAAATGCAACTTATTCCTGTAATGAAAAAGTCAGAAACAGTCAGAAGAGCAAAAGGGCCTTTTAAAGGAGTGATGAATTAAGAAATCAACTTCCTCTTGAGCTTTTGATATATAAAAGTTCATGGTAAATCAGAATATCCTGTAAGTTTCACAGCTGAAAACTTCCTTGTTATTTAAAGAAAAACTTTTATAGACACCAGGCCCAGAAAACGATTGTGTGCCGCTGCCAGTTCATGACACCTTTAATAAAAACCATTTAGTCCTGGTCTGCTTATGCATTGGCATTTTAACAACGGCTATGACTTTATGTCTTTTTTAGGGTCGCATATTGTGACATCATGCCCCGTTTATTTGCTTGTTTACATGTCTTTGGTCTGTATTGCATTCCTATTTCATTCAAACAGCAGCAGAGTTCATTTGAAAGATCTCTGAGACCCATCTTTTCAGCAGTCTCTGTGCGCTTGTTTGGTGCCCACCAGGGTTTGAGATGGCAGCGTTCACACTTATTCAAATGAATCGCACTAACAGAACAAATCGCTCCAGGGTTCGTTTTAATCGAACCAAACGAGCCAAGTGTGAACACACCTAAAGAAGAGCTCTCTCCTACACCCAAAACAAGATCAAAGGAAACCCATCTGAAGGGCTTCAAAACTGCTCTGAGATCAGACTGCAGTGGAATTCCAGCTCAGGTGGCGCCAGGTATGTGGATTGATTCCAAACCAACATACACACACAGACAGACAGACAAAGCTGCCAAAAGATACAAAACATGCAGGCTTTTTTTTCTCTGGCCACAATTGAGAATCCTTAAAAACACACACAAAAACAAATGACAATAGCCAAACCAAACGAGAGACAAGGCTGTGTATAAACAAATCAATTATGTAAAACTGCTGGACACAAATGAAATATAAATCACTTTCCCTAGCTTTCCGTTCTCTGCAGAGCAGCTTTAATTAAAAAAGAGAAAAGGCAATTAAAACTGCAGTGCAAACAGCTTATGGCTGCTCAGTGGGGTCACTGTCTGTCCCCTTTTCTCTCGATGTTGACTCATCATCTGTTTGGATCTTCTCCATCGCTTTCAGCTAATGTTTTCCATTCTCCACACCTTTCTCCCTCTCCTGAGACCGGATCAATAGGAATGGGATTTATACATCATGCCTATGTGATGGATGCCTCTGCGTTAAAAGGATGGCCACGTGACATCACCCACACAGCTCTCTGCCCTCCGCTCCACGATACAGAAAAGGTTCTCAAAATGTTGTTATACCTTTGTCAGAATAGAAGCAATAAATCATTTGACATGAATGAAAACTAATACATCCTTGTGCAAAATAGCAGGGTGTTCAAGTACTTATTTTCCTCACTGTATTTATAGATAAATTGATCAAAAGTGAAAAGACATTTGTATAATCTTACAATAGATCTATTTAAAATAAATGCAGTTCTTTCAAACTTTACTCAAATAATCTTGAGAATTTACCACAATTTCCACAAGAATATTAATGATGTATTATGAACATTCAGCTTTTCTATTACAGGAATAAGTTTCATTAAAAAAGATATTCAAATTGAAAATAGTTTTTTTTTCTATCTATTTCACAATATTACTGTTTTTATTGTATTTTGATCAAATAAATGCAGCCTTGGTGCGCATGAGAGTTTTGAAAAAACAAAAAACTACAGACCCACAAATGTAAAAAATAATAATTATTATTTATTATTATAATTTCTCTTCTAATTGTCGTAGACTTCTTTTAACGTTTCATTTTACTGGTAAATACCAAGGGTTGCAGTAAATCAATGCTCATGTCCTTTTTTAGGCATATACATACACACATGCATACAATGAGTTGCCTGCGCAATCGGGTATTAATTCGTTCTCGGCAGGAATAAACAAGGCAAATGCCAGCCACTTGTTGCAGCTGGTTGCCATGGCAATAGTCATGTTTATATTGATGTATTGCTCTGCCCATTGTCTGCCAAAGTACTACAAGGACTGACTGGCTGTGAGGGTATGAAACATTATTCTTATCATGCATTTTGACTTAAGGATTTGCAAAATGCTGGTCAAATCCTTCCGACAGCCTTTTTGAAGGTGGAGGCTTGTTTTGCATGCACTATTTGTCAAGTGATGTACTCACCGACTTCTCTTGACATTTACAAAAGGATCAGCTTCTTGGGGGACTTTAGATACCATTCTTTTTTTGATCCGCCACTGCAGAAAAATGAACGCTGAGCAAGGAGCATTTTTCACTTAGCATGCTGCTGGTCATCCATGGGGACAGATGTGCACTCAAAAGACATTTGCAGCAACCGGATCTGACTTGAAATAACTACTAGAAAGAGTAACCAAACCCATTTTCTATATGAGAGACCCACAGGACCTTGAAATGGTTGAGCGCGAGGAGGAGATGCCATCCTATAAGCAATTTCAGATGCTTTTTCAGAATGCCTCTTGTCCTCTTAAGCAGTGTTTGAGGATATATCAACCGACCTGTTCATGCTCCGCCCCTCTGTTGTCATCTGGAGGGCCCAGAAAGGCCCATACATGGCTGTTGAAGTCTCATTCAAACCTAACCAGCAAATGCTCTTCAGAAGATGTTTTTGGTGTAAGCTCACCCAAACAAGCGCACACACAGTAGATTGAGGGAACAATTGACATTAGCAAATGTTACTTTTGCAAAATAAGCTCTTGTATATAGTGAATACACACATGGCTAAAGGGTGAGTGGCGGTAATCTCCTCAGCTATGATCTCACTCACAATACAGTTTTTGTTAAACGGCTAGGGCTATATAATTAAAATCATTTAAAGGACAACTCCGGTGAGAAATGAACCTAGGGGTAATTAACACATGGTTACCGTGTAGATCGTTCTCTGGGATGCGTTTTCATGAAAACCGAATGTAAAGAGTTAAATCTCTAAAAACAGATTATCTTATAACGCTAGTGTAGGGGGCATAGTATAAGTAAAATTAAATCGCTAGTTAAAATATCTAAAAATGCTCAAAATAGCCTCACACTAACACGGCAGCATAATGAGTGTCCCTATATGCAAACTGAAGGATTGAGAACTTTGTAAGAGTACAAACAGTTTAATAAGAAGATACTTTATAAAGACAGTGCATTACGCGTATACAAACAGCAGCCATCTTGGAAAACAGTCTCGACGAGTCGAGCCACGAACCACGGGATCTCATTTAATTTCAGGAGCACACCAATGTTACATTATGCAAGATACAACCAATACTTATGTTTATGACTGATTGTAATATAGTCACGGATGACCAATATGGTGCCGATACCAATTTATTCCATTAAACTATTCATTCTATGATGTCTCCTTCAATCCTCCTACATTAAACAGCATTGAGGATAAAGGATTTTCTGAGGATAAACTGTTTTCCTATTGCACAGCTCAACATGACAAACTTGAAACACACACTAACATATTGTGGCTAGCTTCTATTTACAGCATAATTCAATCCTCTTTTCTGGTCAGAGGGCAGCATGGAGCCTGGCTAATCCAGGAGGAACTCAAGGTCTGCTGGGAACTGAACACCTTCAGTACTCTATACCAGCAGACAACAAAATGCTGACATTACACACATTTTCAGTGCTGATGTTGGAGAAAAGTGTGTGAAATGGATTAAGATATGTTCAAATGAGTTACTATGAGTACTTCACATTTATCCTTAGCCGAACCATTTAATAAAAGCTCCGAAAAATATAGAAAGGAGATATCTAAAGGCGTCATGAACTGGCTTTTTTAAAAAATGTATACTGTTGTCTCAGGTCAACTAATGACATTTGTGTGTTTTTTACATTCAAAAACATTATAACTAATAACTAATAGGCTATTTTCTACACAGGTTTTGAGGCTCTCTCCAAAACGCTGGTTTTTGATGGCCGTGCAGCACTGGAGACTTGAAAGTAAACGCCCATGGCTAGGATTGGAGAAGATTTGCATATTTAATGAGCTTAAGTTCACCTGTCAGTTCAGTGACATGAGAGAGAGAGGAGAGAATGATCATCTCGATCACGGGGCTCGTAAACGTCTTTATCAAACAAACACAATGTTTTATTTCTCATCGACACGCGATTGATTGGACTACTATTTTTATATTACACATAGCCCGCAAGATCGGACGATATAAGCGCGAACCGCACGCACACATACACGTTTGGCATGCACGCTGCCCTTCAGATGTCAACAATAGAGGGAGAGAAAGAGAGAGAGAATAGCAGAACAAGAACGGAATATAATAAGATTCATCGGCCTGCCGGGCTTTGCGAGCCCTGGCCCATACGAACCCAGCGTGCTGAGGCATGTTCTGTTAGACACGCACACAATAAGCAAAACGATCTATAACAATGCAGTACTATCACATTTCAAAACACTTTTTACTCCCATACGTGTGTTGCACCATTCCTGTCGGATCCAAATCCAGCATCGACCGGAGATTTGTTTACAAACGATCCCGCAGTGAACTAAAGTGAACATGTCTTCCCCATGTGAGCTGGAACTTCATTAAAAATAAAGTTCAACCACACATTCCTAATATTAGGATCAGGAGGAAGCTTAAGCAGTGACTGTTTTCTTCTACATCCAGGAATAGCGCAATATCTTTATCTTCCTCCTCGGCATGAAATTGTTGTTGACTAGCTAGCACGAGCCCTCCATGAGTCGGTGGGCAGGGCTAATGAACTACATGTGCTCATTATTCTGTATAGGCGGTGTTTCGTCGCACACTGACATCAGTATAAAGCACAGGATCGTTTGCTGAGCCTTGTGTCTATAAAAGATTTTCTTTGACTAACAAGGAACTTTTCAACACTTACCACGACCTTTTATATAGCAAAAGCTCAAGGGAAAGTTGATTCCTCAATTCCTCACCCCTTTAAAATAATGTGGAAATCACAGAGGAGATTCCATACGGGTGTACACGTCAACAACACTCGGCTTTAAAAACACATGGGACGCTTGAACAGGAAATTCCTGATGATACAGATTTGGCACAGTCACGGAATTCTCCATTATCCCAATTTCCAAACCTTACAGAAACTAGACATGACCATGCTATTAAAAAAACGGCACGGCAGGGTGACCCTTTCTTGGCGTGTAATGCAGAGGGAAAGCTTTCTCTCTGTGACTGCATAGTTATGCGCTCTTGTGTCTGGACTTCATGGCAGAAGCCTCTGAGGAAGACAGGCTGCAGCTGAGGTTCCTGTGCAATACCCTGCCAGGAGGCCTGTCAAACAACCAACATGATGTCTGCAGGTAAGACGAGAGGGAGGTGGGGAGAGGTGGCCTGCTCGGACTGATGAGGGAGAGAGCGAGAGGCAGGCTGAGAAAAGCAATGACATGCTCTGGCAGTCCTGGGAGGTCAACGGAATGATGGAATACATTTACATAGCAGAGGCACCCTGCCCTAGGAGAAGAGTGAAGGACAGAAAAGGGACAGAGAAAAGCAGAAAAGTGGGGTTTCCTTTCCTAGTAGTGAAACAACAGCAGCACAGAAAAATAAATTACATTTCTGAGCTTGAAATCTAAATTTAATATTATGATAATGAAAAAACAAAGTGAAAGAAAACAATATTCAAAAAACATTTTATTTAATTGTCTTCGCTGGCTGCACACGAACTCGAACACACACAGCGCCATTATAACGTACTTTGATTCGCAAAAAACTAAAATTGCACTGAACTGATTCTTTTAATGGAACAGTTGGCTCAGGGTTATTCATTTCCCATCAACCTCTTCTTCTTCCAAAATCTTCACACCAAGGATGAACATGTTTCAAACTCTGCTTCAAAGAGCCTGAGCTTTTAAAGCATAAGACGACAAAACTGCACAGTATACTCTTATAATGAAAGTAATATGATCATGCTAATATAGTTATAGTTATCGTTTTTTGTTTATCGTTTCCAGTCTGTGAAGCTCAAGAAGTTGACAATAAGCACCATAAGTCATTCAAATGGAAAATGTTTTAATCAAATGAAAACCTTATATAAAAAAACAACATGTATGTTTTTAATGTTTCATTATATTTTTTGTTGTCTTCACAATCTGTACAAATGTACATATGTATATGATGTACATATATGATAGAATCTGATAAACCTTTGCACAGGCTCTCAAATCAAATATGCTGCCAGGAGTTATCAGTTCAAATCACTCTAGCACATTTTTTAGGATCCGCGCCCTGCAAAAACGATTCAACTGAAATCTCTGTGGAACAGATTGCGGTGTTATGACTACCAGACAGATGAAGATTAACAGAGACTGAAGCGAAAGGAAAGCAAAAGGTAAGTGTCATCCGTCGATCAGGGGTCAAATCTGCAGGCATGGTGGTTATCTGAAGGCTTGGAGGGGCCAGACCTAAATAGATTTTTAAAGACATGGAGGAGGGTTATTGACATCAAGCTCTGCTAATTGAACCTTGGTTGGTGATAATGGAGCTGGAACCGTATGACCGTTAAAATGGCCTCAGGAGAGGCAATACATAACTGGGTTAATGGGCATCAAATCTGATGTGGTCTTCAGTGGAAGGTGGGTTAGAGCTCCACACACACCTGCTATCCAATAATCTACACACACGCATCTATACTATGCAACACTGATAGTGTGCAACCAGGTTCTATGCTACAGTTCACAGATTACAGGGTTCCCTTTGACGCAAGAAAAACACACTTTACAGATGCATTTGATTTTAGAATTCTAAAACTCGTTTTACAGAGATTGCACTCTCTGTAAATTTGATGTGTGCTTACGCACAGGGCATCCAAGATGTAGGTGTGTTTGTTTCTTTAGAAGAACACAAATTAAGATTTTTAACTCCAACCGTTGCTCATATAATGTATGTCAATGGGGTGTATTTCTATGAGAGTAAAAAACAGACATACGAATCCATATTAAACCCTGCGGCTCGTGGCGACACACTGATGTCTTAAGGCACGAAATGAGCGGTTAATGCATTACTTCCATGCGCAGACAGACAGACAGACAGACAGACAGACACCACATTAGTGCCTGCGTGGATCGGTCAAATGAGGCATTTATGTAAATATATCACGCAAAGATTTTGACCTTATTCGACGGAAGTAATGAAACCGATCGTTTTGTGTCTTAAAACATCAGTGTATCGCCAAGAGCCGCAGGGTTTAATATGGATTCATATGTCTGTGTTTTTTACTCTCATAGTGACTCTCATAGAAAACACCCCATTGGCATGCATTATACGAGAAACGGTTGGAGTTAAAAATCTTCAGTTGTGTTCTACTGAAGAAACAAACACGCCTACATCTTAGATGCCTTGGGGGTAAAGCAGATAAACATCCAACTTTCATTTTTGGGAGAACGCATTTTAGAACTGAGTATACAAATAAATAAAATGAACAAACAAACAGACAAACAAATTAATAAATGAATACACAAGCAAATTAATTAACAATTGAATGGCCACCATCCATTTAAAAACAACAACAACAAAACAGCAGTTAACACATCAACATTCACAACACAAATGGTTTCCTCCCACCATTCCCACACTCTCAGATCCTTACGCCTGGCCATGAACGCTGCGATTCAAAGGCAGTGCGAGCAGAAAGCTATACACAACGGTGGCTGTCATCTCTCACAAGTTGTCCATTAAAAAGCTCGGCTTTACTGTACATCTCAGTCATGAGACGTCATTAATCACATGTAACAAAGCCCTCCATACAGCACAGAAGCGGGCCTGTGTTTAACTCATTACCCACTTCAGGCAAGCCGTGACTTACAGTCGCCAGCCTGACCCGACCTTGGCCAGAGAAGAAGCATCTACTGTCTTGCGTGCAGAACCAGGATCAGATTTGTGGTTTTTATTATGGTTGAGAGTAGAATCTAGAGAGAAAAATCTAATCTAATCAAGATCAGTACAAAATGACCCTTTATTCTCTGGCTAAAGGCATGATATTCACAACAGCATTCTGGTTCTTTGACCTAAAAGGATGAAGGGTTGTTAATTTATAACCTTAATGCGTGTAATGAAGGCGAGAGTCAGTCCTGATGCATTTTTAATGTAAATCCATTTGACCTGGATTAGCGTTATGATGAAGAGCGCATGGTCTGACGCTTTAAATAGCAATTTATTAAAAACACTCTGTAGTGTTGGTGAGAGAAAGGGATGCCAGGAAGACAGAGAGAAGAAGGTTTTACCTCTGCTTTGTTATTCAAGAGAGCAGCGTGAGGTTTCCTGCTATCCAGTATAGCACACCGCCCATCTGGCCATAGGGGGAGTTTACTTTGAAGTCTTAAATCCTTCTATGCAGAATGAAAACAGAAGCTCTGATGGCCGATAACGTGGTGTGTTTTTCCTCGGTCACGACTCGCCTCACGTCATAATGCTTAGCTTGTTTTCAGCAGAACAGTACATGCAAACAAACATGCACTCAAACAAACACTTATGCTTAACAACATTAAGCTGGGAAAGCATATCGATGGCTGCGATGCAGTGTTTCTACTCCACTATTTTTATTTAGTTTGATTTTTGTCTTTTCTGGATTGGGCTTGCCTTCTTAAGAAAAACATCAAGCCCCTGTCTTTGAGTCAACGGCTGACAATGTTGGGAGATCAGTATTATAGTTTATACAATTAATTAAGACCTAATACATTTATTTTATTTGGATATTTAGTTGAATAATGAAATTTTAGTGTCTCTAACTGAGCAAGCCAAGCCAAAGTGACAGTGTATGATTATTATTCTGGCAACTTTACAGGTCAGAAATCATATATAGCTCTACAATCATAGCTATCACGCAAGAGACGGATTTATTGAGGATGATGCGTCGCGGTTTCTTTGAAGAAAGGAATATACAGCAGTTTTAAAAGTGTGATTTCCAGACCTGGAAAAGTGGAATATTTATATTGAGTGGGAATATTTATAATAAATATACATTTTTCTAGTTATGCAAAGCTCTAAAATATTTTATCCGGTAGAACTTGAGTAAAAAACTTTTTTTTTAAATACTTATCCATTAAATCACACCCACAAAAAAAAATTTGTCCATGGAATATTGTTGTGGACAATGGGGAGCATTAAAATCAAAGAACTTGAGAACCACTTGATTAAACTATACAGGATTAAATCAGAGGTGGACAGTAACTAAGTACATTTACCTGAGTACTGTACTTAAGTACACTTTTTGAGTATCTGTACTTTACCGGAGTATTATTTTTTCTGGAAACTTATGACTTTTACTTCACTACATTTGAAGGACAAATATCGTACTTTTTACTCCACTACATTTCTATCTAGGTTGAAAGTCGTTTCTGTAGCAGCTCTGAAAGTCGGAGGATAATTTTTTCCTTCTTTAAAAGGTTTTTTGTTGTTGTTGCAGACTGTCTATCAGGAATCACTCTTATAGTCATATACATTTCCCCAACTTTTTTTGAACACTGATCAGTTCATAGCAAAATGGAAGAAGACGGTTCTTAGGCACAAGTGTGTGCACCCATAGCCATACTTTGAAAGTATGTTTCAGTTTTAAAAAAATCAAGATTAGTTTAGTTGGCATACACTTGGTGCAGGTCTTATAAAATATTAAAAATATAAACGTCTGGGAGAATGGTAAAGTTGGGAAAATATCAGATGTGTATCAGTGTATTGGATCCGAGCATTCGGCCTTAAAGTGACAGCAGCTTTGTAAAGAGCTTTGTAACTTATATACAGTCATATGTAGTGGTAGTATGGTTAGTCGTATGGTAGTATGTCAGATGGAGCATCACTGACTGGCTTAAACCATGATGACAGTATGCATTTATACAAAAATAATAAAATAAGGCATTGGCATAAAAAAGGAAATTTACTTTGATACTTAAGTACTTTTGAAAACAAATACTTCTGTACTTTTACTTGAGTAAAAATCTGTTTTTACAACTTTCACTTGTAACGGAGTAATATTTGACCAGTAGTACTTTTACTTTTACTCAAGTAATAGAGTTGTGTACTTTGTCCACCTCTGGATTAAATACACAAAAAAAGGATGAATATGACTAAGGGTGCGTTCACACTTGTCATGTTTGGTTCGATTAAAACGAACCCTGGTGCGATTGCTCGTTTAGTGCGGTTCATTTGAACATATGTGAACGCTGCCATCCGAACCCTGGTGCGCACCAAACAAGACCGCTAAAAAGATGGGTCTCGGTCCGCTTCCAAACGAACTCAGGTGCGGTTCGATTGATATATGAACGCAACACGGACCAAAGACATGTAAACGGACCAAAAACCGGACGTATAATGTCACAAGATGCGACGCATAGTCAGCTGATTTGACGACGCGGAAAGATCGGTGTATCCAAAATGAGTAACGTTAACGTTAGAGGGCAAATGTGGAGCAACGAGGAAGTGCCTCATCAATATTTGGTCAGACGAGCATATTTCAAAAATGCTAGAAAAAACACACAAAAAGCATACCTGGTTATTGTCATCAAAGTTCCTGTGTTGCCCCTTATTAGCAGGGACAGACGACAGAACTGCACAACGGAGGAAATACTGATGCTGTTTTTAATGTTTTGAACATTTTATGAGCTCTTCATGAGTTCTTAGCGGGTAAAAATAAAACCATATGTACACGCATAAAATGACTGCGTTTAATCCAGCACACAGCGTTGTTTTGAATGTTTTGAACATTTCATGAGCTCTTCATGAGTTCTCTGGTAAAAAATAATGCCATATGTACACGCATAAAATGCCTGCGCGTGTAATCCGCACACAGCATTGTTTTGAATGTTCGGTAAGCAGCTCCTACGTCATATAAACCGACCAATCAGGTTGTGACCGTCTCCCTATGCCTTTGGTTCGGTAACTTTAGGTTCGCTGTTAAAAATGCCCGTGTGAACGCTAAGCGGACCAGGACTATTATGTTTTGTTTTTGTTTTTTGGTCCGGACCAAACGAACCAAACTAACCGAACTACAAGTGTGAACGCACCCTAAATTAAACAAGGTCATGTTAAAACACTATGCTACTGTTAGAAGGTTTGGCTGCATACTGTTCCACATATTAAAATAAATAATAGGCAGTGTACAATATGAACAATTAAATTAGAAAAAGAAACCACTGCACAAATCAGAGCCAATCAGAACATCATCGATTTTTAATATTCAATATTGTGAAGCATGCAGGACTTGGTTCACGATTGCTCAGCTACAAAAAAATAGAAATCAGGCAAAAATGTCAACTAAACATCCCTTCACTCATGGCTGCGGCTTACACAAAGGGAAAAAATGCCAAATAAAAGCACTTGCAACTCTTGAAGCGTTACATACATCACTATAACGGTTTTAAATATTGTTATAATGACATTGAGCACTTCTGTATTAAGGGAGAACGGTATTGACGTGGGTGACTTTTCCGCTGACATGTAAATTTGATGGGTTTCTGTTTAATGATCAGTCAGCAGCAGCAGCATATGATTTGCAGTTTCTGCAAATGAGCGTCTGGTTCACGAGCATTTGACAATAATGAAATCATCACTACTGGAAAAAACAAGTCCCAGAGACACGTCTGTGTCTTTCGAGTTGAGAGCCTGTGGCTGGGAGAGGGACAGTCCAGACGGCCATCTTCACTCTTCACTGAAGCACAGACTCGTCACAATCCAGCAACTCTGAACAAGAACAGAGATCTTCAGTTTAGATATAGCACTGCACTGAAGTGACAGTGGGAGTAAAGCATACCGTTTAGTAAATCACATGAAGTATCAAGGTTCTTCCTTTGCATTGTCAGCCAAAAGCAAAAATCAAAGTCAGCAAATGTCCTTCTGGCATATTTTATGAGTACTTTTCAAAAAAAACTTTAAATGGGAATAGCAAAGTCAGCATAAAAAGCAATCCACTGCATCCATCTAAAGACAACAAAACAGAGCCGAGACACTCACTGAGAAACTTAGACTTTCACCAGACTGTTCCTCAAGGTCAGCTGCTTCTGGTCTAGTCTAGCCTGTGGTTGTGCTTTCTAAATTCACAATTGCACTGCATAAGAACACCACGACCAGAGAGTGTGTAACTACGCATTACATATATGCAAAGGACAGAGAAACAAAACACACAACTACAAATTTATGAACATCCTTAAAACACTATGTTAAATTGTGCAAGTGCAAACTGTGGTGTTTCTTAACCAATTGTTAATTTATTTAAGAATAATCCTCACTAAATGTGGTTGCATTTATGCATGACACAAGAACAACTATTTGCCAACATGACATCTATGCTTAAATACAGAAGCTTGTTTTAAGAATGTTTACTGATTAAGAAGCTACTTAGCAAAGCTTCCCTTTAAAGCAGTGCTTCTTTATCTTCTGGAAAGGTTGAGACAAACAGCAGGATGAATTACTGGTAGACACATCTTCATGAACTGCTCTTAACGCGGTGTACGCAGGGGAAGCGCTGTGCTGGACTGGTGCAATACCAACTTGAGCAACCACAAACTTCATGTGACATTAAAACAAAATAAAACCCACGTGACGAACACTCTGCAGTCACCAAAAAGGGAAACTGTTTCCTCTCCTCTGACTGGAAAGGCACAAAAGTCTGTCTTTGTCCTTATCTGTTCTCTAGCTTTTCCTTCATCACACACACACACACACACACACACACACACACACACACACACACACACACCTAAATATTTTATTAGCCTCCTCAGCTTTGATAAAAAGTAAAAGTGCCATGTCATGAACAGCATGAATTCTATCTCACTACACTGAGCAGTGTTCAGGAGTAACCAAATAAAAGTAGCAATTTAGCAATAGGCTTTATCTAACCAGTAGCGATGTAACATGTCGGAGTCTTTTTGAACATTTTATAATGTCACATGTTGGCCCTTTTACATTTGAGGCTTTAGAGCGAGAAAGCTGGACAGGAAGATCCAATTCACTCTTGTGAATGATTCATGTAATTTAACAGATTAAAAATATATTAAAAATTAGTATGTTGAGCTGTTACAACAGCATGTTTTGTATTCTAAATGTTATATAGAGTCTGCTATATGAAATAGAATTTAAAATATATTTAGTTTTGTTTAGTTGCATTAAGTGTCAATATATTGGTTCAAGTTTAAAATTCATTGTTAATTCATAATTTAAAATTCTGTGCAAAAAAAAAAAAACAGATTTGATGGATTTTGTGGTGACTGTGGAGTAGCACGCACACACACACACAGCTGTGTATGACGGAGCGTTTGGGGTTAGGTGCCATGCTCAAGGTCATGAGTCATTTCCCACAGGCATTGAGAATCAAACCTGCAAACTTTGGGTTACAAAAGACATCAACATGACAGCCCCAGTTTAAACAAACATTTAAAACTGTTCTCTGATCAACTACATTGAGGGTATGTAGCTTATTTAAGGGCAAACAATTTTCTAGATAAGGTTTTACAGAACCATTTACAACCCTAGAAATTGTCCCTAGATTGAAACGGTCTGTTTTTGACTTATTTGGAAGGATTATGAGAAGTAATGTGGAGTTCTGCTCTGATTGGCTGTTTCACTGCGCAGCCTATTTCAGCAGTTCATAGTGACAGCAAACACATCTCTACTGTCTGGCATGCTAATGGAGAGATCAGGCATCCAACCTTATATGTTTGAGCCGGTTTCTGAGGAACATGCTGATTTTGAGGAACAACCAGTTGTTTTGAGGTTGGAAATGGATGCTCCTGAGTGGGAAGTTTAGACTTTATTTTCAGTGAGAACCTGCAAACGTAACCTTTACATCGGAACAATAGTGGAACTTTAGCCTAAACGTTAACTAGCATATAACCTTAACTCATAACGTCAGCAGTCACATAATGTCAGCAGTGCCCCTGCGAACATGATTTCTAATTTAACAACTTAGCCAACAACTTTGAATTAAACTGTTGCGTATCCGGTTACAGATGATAATCAACCATGCCCATTTGACTGTTTTGTTCTGTGGGAAGGGTATGAAAAATCCTTACATCCCCTGCACAGCCTGGAACATAACATTTATTTCCAAGATCTGCCATTTTCGCCATCCTCGCTTGAACTTCCGAGTATTCGGCTGTGCAGTTCCGCCTGGCACATAACATGGGCTGGCATATGCAAATGTTGAGGGCATACATATTAATGGTCCCGACTGTTGCGTCACAGTTGTGTTATGTTGAGATATGCCTATTTATCTGTGGTGTTTTTCACACACAATATTTACATATGAAGGAGGAAGCAATGGCGCTTGAGACTCAGTATATGATTTCCATGTACTGAACTCTTGTTATTCAGCGATGCCAAGGTTAAATCAATTTTCAATCTAGGGCCCCTTTAAGGCCCCATCCAAAAAAACACTGGTATTTTTAAAAAAACGCAGCTTTTCCCATGCACTCATGCCGGTCATCCAAGAGCAGTATCCAGTCAGTAAAACCAAACTTTTTTTTGTTGAAGATTTTTTAAAACTACGGTTGCAGTGTTGTCATGTGGACAGTGAAAATGAAGATTTTGGCTTGTTGCGTCAAAACCAGAAACGTTTCAACCTTTTTTCCAGGCTTCTGATGGGCCAACATTGCTTTACGTTTAAGGGTTATACACCTTTTGGCATGCTCTTGATGGCACTTCCAAGTATTTGTGCGTCTTCATGTGCTTTTTTCTTTTAAATGGAGGAGGAAAACTATCAGGGCCTAAATCATAAATGACATAACTGCAAACTTCCATATGGAAGAACCCTTCAATAGCCAGTTTCAAAACAGTATTTGACATCAAAAGAGCTTGTAAATGTTTTTACAAGACAGACAGATATCAAATTTAGAGCTTTAAAGGACATCCAGACGGCTTGCTGGGCCAAGCACAGATCAGACCAAAGGAAAGATAAATGCGTACAATCTCCTTGATCCACACTTCCAAATCAGCAAATGAAAGCGGTCGATCATGAAGGATATGGATAAAATGATTACACATTAATTTTTAATCTGCTCCTAATCTTCGAGGCGATATGCGACCTAGCTTTTTAAATAATAATAATAAAAGCATGCTGGGGGAGCAGGTGGTACACACGGCCACATTCTTTATTCCATAAGGTCTGTGTCTTATTGCTGGACAACAATGCATTAGTTCACCATTACTGTCAATTAAAATACCAATCATGAGTTATAGGCAATATAAGCTTTTTCATTCATGACTAGGAAATGTTTTTTCCATAGGCAGAGAAGGGAACTCACATGCCAACCAGAAGAACTGCCTCAGGCCCGAGCGCTTCGAGCATTGCGGGCAAACGGCAGGATGCATGCCATCTGTTATTCAGGGGCCTTTTGGTGAGGGGTCGAGAAGCTCGGGCCGTTTAAAACTACTGCTCCCTCTTCCAGTCATGCATTTCCATGAATGGGCAAATAGCAGAGCACAACAGAGAAAGCGAGCTGCTTTAATTACTGCAGCAGTGGGGCAATCGGCAGCTTAATCACCCCTCATCACTGGCCTGCCTCAAACACCACGGACGCCTCATTTGCCTTCGCCCCCCCAGGGAGCTGCCTCCAACATATTCTAGTTAGACACAAGCGAACCCAAAGCAGCGAAACCAACATTGTTCCTCCACCTCCTCTTCAGTTCCTTCATGTCTTCATTGTTCTCCACCAGCTCTCCATGTTATCGTGGCATGAATTATTTACAGGGTAAGGATTGTAATTAACAAGGCTTCCCCACATGAGCTCATCATTCCCTCTAGCTGAATTTTAGCAACAGGCAACATACACAAGCAAATATGTGTTAGAGCAGAACCTCAGCCCTGAAAAGCCCCATGAAAAATTCAACGGGCACTGAGGAAGAGCTTTAAATTATTCAGATTTAACAATCTTTTCTATCTTTGGAACTTTTAGCGATTCGACATCACTGTATATAAAAAGTAGTAGCATGTTTAACCACATGAGAACAAAGTCAGAGGAAGAAAAGGGAATATGTATTAGAACGACAGATGTTCTGCTTCTGAAAAATGTGGAATAAAGGGAATTAACTTACAAAGAGGAGGACAGAATGAGAACGAGATTAAATGGGGTTTTTTGAAGTGGCTGATTGATGGTTGTAGGCCAGAGCTAATAAATTTAACTGCAAATTTTATCCCCCATGATGATATAAATACAATAAGACTGTGGTCTAATGGTGAAACATCCTTCTAGACAAAGAAAGATGGGGAAAACCACCTAGAATTTCTTTCAGACATTTAGGAACATTAGTTCTCTCATAGGTTAAACCTTTTAAAACAGAGACTTTCGAAAAGTTCTACAATCACCACTAATCAAAAGCTGATCTACTTCATTATAACCAGTTGCACTTTTCAAAAAAAAAAAAAAATGCAATTCCTAGAAGTACTAAACTAACAGGCAATAGAGAACAAAATAACAAAAGGTTGCATCATGAGAAACCTGAATTGGGTATAGTTGATGCATAATGGTTTTTAAACAACGGGATTTTTAAAAATCAGTTGATATGGACTCATAAAAGCTGCATGCCTAATTATAAATCGTTAACACAATGTTGTTCAAATAGTTTTAGATTTAGTAGATCATGTCCATGCCAGAGGACATCTAAACCTCACTAAAGTATTTTATGTCAGCTACTCAAAGCCAAACGTTTGACCGGTGATGTTCAAGGAAATCAAATGATGGGAGGTGCTCTTTATGCTATTTCTCATACCTCTACACATTTCTAAAACTGCTATAATTATGCCATGCTTAATCACAGAAGTATGTGCAACCGTTAAAAAAACAGCACTGCAGAACACACTATCTGTATGGGCATGGTTCTGCTAAAACCATATGACAAACGCCGTTCTTTGGGTGACTGCAAAGTCTCCAGTAGACAATCCTTGTTTTGTTTCAAGAGCTGGTTTCTGCCAGGGACAAGTACAGGCATGACAAACCACACCACAGATTTGATGCATCATGTTAAACATTTAAAATATAAGGAATAAAATTAAGCAAATTATTAATATTTATATAATATTTATTTAAATAATTATTTTAATACATATACATTATTATATTATGGTTTAATCTGATCTGGGAACAATGTTAATTTTCCATGGAATGAGTCTCTAAAATGTAAAAAAGAATCTAAATATTTACGCATTTTTAGCAGCATATGGCATTATGACTAGCACATAGCAATTGTTATATTACTGATGTAAAATCTGGAATGTCATAACCAGCAAAGTGTGGAAAATTTTAAAACTCACAATCAGACACACTTTGAGGCAACTTATTTCAAAATGCAGCATGTGAATGTTTGCTTAATCTATGATTCATCAAGAGTCATACCAAAGCAGTGCTTTTGTCTTTTTTAGGAACATTAGTGTTGAGTCAAAATATTACTGCTCCTACGACTTATAAATCATAGGACCACTTGTGCATTATAGTGTAAGATTAGATAATGCTGATCTGATTAAAACATGCACCGTTGTGAAACAAGCTTTGGCAGACTAATATTCATTGGCTGACACACTGTACACAGACTTTAACGGAGCATGGTGAGATCAAGTGATCTGTGGGTGACTGCTAATAGTACTTGAATACTGACCGATAATGTCTGTCAGCAGCTTTTAACTAGGAAATTTAAAACAAAGTTGGGCCTACACTACAGTGAAAAACAGAACTGTAGAGTTAATTGCCAATTACAGGCATTCTGGTCAAACTCTGAACGCATCCAATCAGCATTACTTAAAATTGTAATTTTGTCTGACAATTAATACCCCCCCCCCCCCCAAAAAAAACACTGAATGGAAAATTAAATCACTTACAGTTAATGACAATACACCATAAGAAGCCATGCAAAATCACTTTGAAATCGGATTCATACAATAAAATGTAGGATTATAAGAAATATTTACAAAGAATAAAATGTATACAAAGACATGCTTCAAACATTTCTATATTTGCTTACAATTTCCTTCTTGGGATGGCAAAATGAGAGTAAAATTGAACATATTTAATGATCTTGGTTCTCAAACAGGATTATATTCAATAATTGCGACAGCGTTACTAATGTATTAAATCTAATACATTCAGTAAAAACTGCGTCTATAACCTAAAATGTTTTCTAGTACATCTGATTGTTTATATATTCAATTTCTGAATGTCTACTAGAAACACTTGATACCGCTGACAGGTATATTAAAGGCAAAATATCTGCACTATTGTTTTAACTCTCCTTTAGTTTACTGTCTTGAATGATTACATAAATGTATTTTTTCATACATTTTGAAAAATTATTTGCATGCTACATGTCATTAAATTAAATTATTAGATAAAGATGGTTTTGCTGTGGTATCTAAATTGCTGTTTAAAATGTACTGAATCACAACATCAAGACAACAAAAATATGCTGGTTTCTGCCTTTAGATAAACAGATCTAATTATTCGAACAAAGGGTACACCATAATTTAGCATGCCGTCTGCGTCGTGGAATCAGGACCAAAGTCTCTCAGTCACGTTTACAGCAGGTTTAAACCCTCGACTCGAAACCAACCGAGACATACAAGCTCAGTAAGAATCTGAGCTGAGTCACCATCAGTAACATAACACACCAACAGAGCAAAAGTGTTCAGTTCTGGTAACGTCGCTCCACCCAGTATCATGACTGCATGAGCGGTGCCATTGAGCTCTGAAGTGATTTTCATCCTATGAGTCAACGTGACATAATGTGGTTTGTTTCAACTTCAATGAGCATTATTCTGACCTGTTTCAATGCCTCTTATGTGCATGGGGAAATGGGAATTGTAAAAATGCATTATAATAGTGTAATAAAGAAAAATAAATTTATGCTGGAATTTTATCTAAATTATTCACAAACAGATGTAAAGGAGATTGTCACACAGTAGCATGACATGCTTATGCTTGCCTTGGTTTAACACAAATACCATTTTGACATTTCCCTGGTTATCTATGAAAGACATGAAAAACAACAAGATCCAAATCTCAAATCAAAGTTTAATAAAATAAAGAGATGAATTGGAATTCATAGATAGCATTTCTGTGAATTTCCCTTGAACAAGACTTAGAGATACAAGAAAAAAAACAACACAAACATATTTAACACGCAGCATTAATCAGATTTGTGCATATTGTGACCAAAAGAAAAACAGAAATAAAGAAGAGTAGAGAAGAAAAAAGGAAACTGAAGTTCTTGAAAGGGATGAGTTGAGAGCTTTTCTACACAGGTCTTTAGAGCAGGTGCCTCTGCTCAGACAAGGCGTCTCTCTCTACTGCACAAGAAGATATTTAGATAGAGATATTTTTATCCAGCACCAGTGCCATAAATAGGTCAATGTCATCCAAAATAAATTGAGAGCAGGATTCTGCTCTCAGGTGAGCCCCTGCAGTTACAAATGCACTTTCAGAAGTGCCCACATCTCTTTTTGTCCAAAGTGCTTCTTCTCCTGCAAAACTGGTACTGTCCCAGATCTGAAAATCTTGATACAAACAAACTCCCTCAAGATCAACTAAACCTAAATTATCATTCAAGGGTCGTGTGCCGAGTGGACCCTGAGGCCCCACACTTTGGACAGAGCAGCAGGCCTGTGTATACGCCACTGTAGAGAGCTATGCAAAAGGGTGAGGGTGCTTGTAGGAACCCATTAAAGACATCAAATGAGACGTACAACCCTAGTTATCTTATTATTATCTTTAGGCCATAAATGGGACAAATTATTAATGCAAAGTAAGCCTGGCTGCACTGGAATGAGGAGACTTTAAATTGATTTTAACAAATTAACAATAAATCATCATCAGGTTCCTAAAAAAAATGCATTCATGCATTTTTTTGGTCTCATTTTAACAGCATGCTACATTTTCAGTTCTTTGAGACCACTAACTACTGCTGTCCTGGTGAGCTTGAGCCAAGAGAAAAAAGGAGGCATGGTATCAGCTATGAACAGACACATAAATAAAAAAAACCCCACTAACTATTAAACTATTAGCCTATGCAAAGAAACATACAATTCAGCTATATCAGTTCCTGTCTGACTAACCACATGAGTGACCAGAGAGACAGAAAGACAGATGGATTCATTATAAACTGGATGTGACAGAATGGAATTAGTGACCCAGACCAAAATTCAGCCTCAGTGTAGGAAAGGTGTTGACAGTCAGACCTCAGGGATACAGACCTGTCCTTCTAAGAACTGAAGGGGCTGTTCTCTATTATGAATGAGGAAAGGTGCTCACTGGCGGTTTGAAGTCTCTCACCACCAGGCAGATCTTACATAAACTGGCTGTGGACAGCCGAAATGGCCATCCTTCTTTCTTAAACAGCATACAAACAATAGAACAATCTCAAGACAATAGGACGATGCATATTAGCACCTGAGCACCCAGCCTTTTAAATCAATGCTTACTTGCTCTAGTGACAACTTTGCCTGTCCTGAGGCTAAACTGAAAAATTCTGTTACTTTTAGAAATGGTTTTAAAATTAAGTGTCTGAACCAAGGGGGTAGCCAACCCTGCTCCTGGATGACTACCTTTCTGCAGTTCCAAACTTGCTGTAATAAACATGCTTGTTAATTCTGAAAGACGTTGTAAAGTATTCCTGAAGACCTTGATTAGCGGGTTCAGGCGGATTTGATTAGGGTTGAAGCTAAACTCTTCAGGGCGGCAGCACTGCAGGAACAGGGTTGGTAACCCCTAATCTAAATATCGGTTTAACATTAAGATTTCTTTATGACAAGGGGTAACCAACATCGTTCCAGGAGAACTACCATCCAGCAGATTTCAGTTCCAACCCTGCTCCAAAACTGGATATTTTCAAATAATCCTGATAACCTTGTTTAGCTGGTTCAGCTGGATTTGACACTTTTACTTTTGGATCAGTTTTACTTTTTCAATCCAAATTAGACCGATCTACCTTTTAATATAACTGACTTTAAAAAGTTAGGATTGACCTTAAAGAAAAAATATAGATCACTAACATTTAAGACTAATCTAAGCAGTTTATGCAACCGTCCTAAACCTAATCAAGGTCTATAGGATTACTAAAAACATCCAAGCAGGAGTGCTGGAGCCAAACTCCAGATGTTGGAAGGATGTTGGCCCTCCAGGAGCAGGGTTAGACAACCCTGTTCAAAGCAACTGTAAACTAATGCAAACCGAATCATTGGCATAAATGCTGCACCGGCTCAGCTGGGTACCCTGAGTAGATGGGCCAATGGCATTTTGCATTTACCTCCATAAACATAAGGACTGAATGACCTTCACTTGCACTAGACCTTGTCTGTCACATTTTAATAGCTAGTGTAAAATAATTTCCTGTACCGCATGGATCCAGAGCAAGGGATATTAATGATAGTGCAGAAAGGTGTAGCTGAAGTGGATGAGGTATGTTTATAGTACACCAACCCAGGTTCATCCTGCTGTGCATGTCTGAGACGTGAAGGGCAAACTGGAACGACAGAGGAGAGACTCACTAAGCGACCAGAAAGAAGGAAGGAAGACATTCCCCTCCCCATCTGAGCACAGATCGTCTGTAACGTCTTGTCTGTCTGCAGCTTCAAGGCAAAGATAGATGCATGTACATCAGACAGTCTCTTATCACATTCCACCCACTGAAGAACTTCTTTTAGGCTCTATCTGCTAACTCCGGCACAGAGCCAGCTCTCATCTCTCTTCCTCCACTGCTTCCCCTTCCATCTCATGACCACCGCTCTCATCGTTCTTGTCTCCTCCTCCCCAGCATGTGTCTTGGTTCCACAACATGGACCAGCTTTGTGACCCCATGCGGTCTTGGTGGCCTGTGCAAGAACCTGATCTGACTGAACTGTTTAATACTCTTTAGGAGATCCCCAGCTAATTTCTGGGCTACAGGAAGACTTCACATAAAAATGAACCTTTCATTTTTTTGTGCAAAAAATTTATAAAAATATGTTAAGCAGATGCAACTCTCTTCCATTCCATTAAAGGAGTACTTCAGCGGTGGGAAGATGAATCTGTATTTAAACTTGGTAATCAATGTAGTAGAAATGTGAAATTATTTTTGAATTTTGTGCTTTATAGACCGAGAAAAGACAGAAAATGTATTTTTGTCTCATGGGGATAAAAGACTATAATTCCCAGAATGCTTTCCTGCCCTGTGAGGCCATTCCCAAAGCCACCAACTTGATTACTGTGACTGAGTTGGAGAAGAAACTACGATTAAAAACTGAACGCGTCTGTTCAATATAATGAGTGAGTCACCGAGCGAGTACCACAGCACTGAGCACTAACTGCAGGAGAGCTGAGGTAATCGCGACTACACTCATCGCATACATTCACAACGCAAGTTCAGTCTGGCCAGTCTCAGTTCATGCCTTTGCAAGCTCAACTTTCATAGAAATTCATTTGAGAAGTTAAAAGACTTACATTGCTCACCATAGCTCCGTTTAAATGAGTGCCTGTAGCTGCGAGCTGAACCCCAAGCGTAAGGGAACCAGAGGTGGAGAACCCCCGAGATGGAGAAAAACCCAGAGGTGGGGGAACCCTGAGATCCCATCCTCCACCCAATTTTTTAAAGGAAGTGTATGTAAGATTGTGGCCAAAACTGGTACTGCAATCCCTATCCCCTCTCCCCCTCCCCCCTGACTCGAGGTTGCCAGATAGGCTGCAGGATGATTCATTGAAATACATTTCTTACATACAGTACGTTTTAAGATGAAAAATGGGGGGGGGGGGGGAAATTAAATACAATAAAAGTTTCTTACCTTGTACACCTGACCATACGTGCCATTGCCCACTAGTTCCACCAGCTCAAATATTCCTGCAGGGTCCTAAAGAGAGAAGAGTTTATGGTCAGCAAATGTACAATAATAGTCTGATAGTTTAAGGTATTTGTGACTTTTTTTTCGTAACTAATTGTCTTGTAATGTGTTGTACCTCCAGTGAAAAAGTATTAACAAAAAAGGAAGGCACTTGATATTATCCATCAGGAACTGCAGGGTATGGACTACATATTAAAAATTGTTGCAGAGGCATATAATGTATTTTTATAATGCGCACTGATGAGTCATTCACAATAACAGGAGGACCACATATCAAGTAAATAAACTGTGATTCCATGTTGACTTTAATAAACAGCAGCACACGGTTTCCAGCAGCAAGTTAATTGCTTCTCAGCTCACACAAACACAAAAACCCCTGGTGTCCTCCATCTTACAACTGTTGCGGTGTACCATCTCTCATGACCAGCACCCAACCAAGTGTGAGATTCACATCCAACACTCCATCTAACACCTAAATAAAGAAATGCCAAACAAGAGAGTCAATGCAGACAGAAAGGACAGGCCATTCCATTGTGCCATTCTTCACCCAAACACCACCTGGTTGAGTTTGTGACCCTAAACATCAAAAGCCTGCTCACTATCACCAATCGCTGTCTGACAGAAAACGGTTACGATAAAACGGTGAAAAGGGAGTGATATCTTTAGAGATGACATTGCTCAAAGGACAAAACCAGTATTGTGCGTATGAATCTTTTCTGTGGTTATGGCTCCTGTGAGAATTCCTGACAGACGGTGAGATTCCAAACTCGGACAACAATCAACAATCACATTAGCATACATGAGTGCCGTTTCACACAAATGTAACTCTCATTCTTGACCACACATACCCTGCTCTTAAAGGGATACTTTACCGCTTTTTAATATTAAACTATGTTATTCCCTTAACTAAAACGAGTTGATACATACCTCTCTCGACTCAGTGCGTGCACTTAAATCGCTCTGACACACGGTGACGATCTGATAGCATTTAGCTTAGCCCACCAAGCCCAGTTCATTCACTATGGAACCAAACAGAGATCAAGTTAGAAGCGACCAAACACTCGGTGCAGTAAAAAGTCCCAGTTGAAACATCCTCCCTCACATGTGTGAGGATGTCACCGCGCACCTGAGCGATTAAGTCCACGCACTGAGAAAAGAGATGACCTCATCCTGCTAACTGTCATCCTGCTAACTGTTGACGTCACAGATTATTATTCTGCCATCTTTCAAATAATTTATAATAAATATTGTTCATAATATGAACACCTTTCATATTATATATCATAATATTTCATATTATATTCATATCTATTCTGGATCATATATGTATGGCTGAATATGATTGATATCCATCTTTTATTTAGGACAATATTTTATTCCATGTTTTGTAAGTATGTAACAGCTTTCAGGTGCTCTCAACACAATAGCTCCGCCCACACGATACACCTCCAGTTAATTTGGTTTATTTGGAAAGACTCTGTACAGCGTATCTTTCTTTTATTAATATAACAAAACTAAAGACTTTTGGAGATATGAAGGATGCAATACTACTCTATAGGTACTCAAGATTGACATGAGATTGAAAAATGATACCTCCCCTTTAAGTTGTTATGCACAGCTATTTAACATTATTTCTGAATGTAATAATAAACTGTGATATATATATATATATATATATATATATATATATATATATATATATATATATATATATATATATATATATATATATATATATTTTTTTTTTTTTTTTTTTTTTTTTTTTTTTAGTTTTTTTTATTATAAATTACCATACACAATATAATACAATTTACTCTAAAATCTGCATCAAGCTTTGTATGTTTGAGAATGTTGCAGGCTATTCCAAATTAACGCATTTTGTCAAGTACATTTCTACACATAAAGCTGATACATGGTTTGGCTCTCTGGGGATGAGTAATATCATGTCCTTATGCTGACTGGTAAAATGCTGCAGTGTAGTTCACACAAGCGTAGACAGTCCACACAACAAAACTTGTGAAACGAAATGTTTAATTGATTGGAAATGTGGCCTGTCTGTTAGCCAAGGCTGTGAGGCCACTGCGAAACCAGTGCCACATCCAGTGAGACGTGAGAAAATGAGGGGTCAGATATTGTGCAACTGCCCAACAATGCTTTTATCAGCAGGTTACCGGTCTGCATTTTCTGTTCTGGCAAAGCATCAAAAGATGTGCTTTCTAAGATAATTCAGTCAACCCGTTGACCCCGTTCCTCTCTGGCGTGCTGCCAGAATCATTTGAATTATTCTTGTTCTCTGTTGATTTGTTTTTGGGGGGTTTTAATCATCAAACCAGTCACTAGAAACAATAGCTCATCTATTTATGATTATGGTTATTACCCAAAATAAGTAGATGGATTTTTTTAAAACTGCACCATTTATACAGCGTAGTATTAGCCGTTCAATCTTCTCCCTCGGGGTAAAAACTGGATCTGTCAATTCTGAGAATCTGCTGGCTGTTTCCATTACACAAGAAGTTGTAGGAGGAGGAGAAAAAGAAAAGAAAAGAGATCTGGTTTATAGCCAATCCCAAAATCCATTTCACGCCAAGGTGGTCTCAACACAGAGAGCTTAGTTGAAATGGCCTCAACAACATTCGTAATCAACGCTGAAAGATGTCTGTCTGTCCAGTGGGTTCATGGGGCCATTTGTAGCAGAAGGTCTTACGCAGATCATAACCCCAAACTGAACCATATCAAAGGCATGGGGGAAGTCAGCTGTGTGACCACATGACACTGACCGCTGAGAATGAGAAGAACAAGCAGGGGTAAGCACTAACCCACTTAAAGCTCTGAGACCTTGTAAATGAGTTTCCCTTCTAGATGACAACTTGCCTTGACAGACCTAAGAATAATGGTAAAGTAAAACACAGCAATCCAGAGTAAACTAACTAAAATAAATTGTTTAAATGCCAATGATTCTATTTAAAGGTTTAATTGTCATTTAATGTCCAGTACGAAAAACAGATTTTTTTATTTTTCCAAAATGTACAATATTATTGTTATGTATTTAATGTAGGCTATATAATGGATTAGGGATGGACGATAAAACGCTAACAAGATGCATTGCGATAGACATGTAATCGATATTTTTCCGATTTGATAAGTCTGACCGTAGTCAGACCAATGTCGTCTGCAAATTATGCAAGACCATCGTCCACACCTGGACTGGTAATACCACAAACTAGTTTCTACTTTCGTCTGGCTCCGTAGCGCAAGCCTCCGCTGACTGCATATGTGCCTCGTCCTTTGGGGAGGCGTTTATACTCTATGCGCTCGCTCGCCGTTGTGCTGTTCTTTAAACAGATATGGAGAGGTAATGTTCTCTGCATCAGTGCCTTATGACAAAGCATCTAAACAGTACAAATAAATAACGGAGACACTGCACCTTAATGTTAAAGGTCCCGTTCTTCGCGATTCCATCTTTCAAACTTTAGTTAGTGTGTAATGTTGCTGTTAGAGCATAAATAATACCTGTAAAATTATAAAGCTCAAAGTTCAATGCCAAGCGAGATATTTTATTTAACAGAAGTTCCCTTTCAAAGCCTACAGCGAACGGCCGGTTTGGACTACAGCAGGAAGTGCAGGGATGTAATGACGTCACTAGAACCGTTTGTTGACTAACCCTCCGCCCACAAGAACACGCAAAATAGGGGGCGTGGTCTTGTTGCTCTCCCACGTGGAGAAGAGCGCGCATTCAGCGCTTGCATCTCCCCGTTATGGTAAGAGGCGGGACCTTTCCAGGCAAAGTGCGCTAAGCTGATGTCCAATCACAACACAGGAAGCGCTGGCCCAATCAGAACTCGTTACGCGTTTCTGAAGGAGGGACTTCATAGAACAAGGAAATCATCAGGCCGTTTTTAGGACAGAGGAAATAGCGCCGTACAGATAAGTCAATTGTGTGAAAAATACTGTGTTTTTTTACATGTGAAACATGAACTCATGTTATATTGCACACTGTAAACATAATCAAAGCTTCGAAAACACTCGAAAAATGGGACCTTTAAGAGATTATTGTTAAGTGTTCATTGAGATTTTAGACTTAGGTTTACATTTAAATTATTTGAATGTTTTCCATTGCTGTGTTGACATTTCTGCCTTTTAGCTGGGGGGTTGGGGGGATATTCAGAGGAAGGTTAAAGGGTTAGTTCACCCAAAAATGAAAATTCTGTCAAAAATGACTTACCCTAATGTCGTTCGACACCCGTAAGACCTCCGTTCATCTTCAGAACACAAATGAAGATATTTTTGTTAAAATCCGATGGCTCAGAAAGGCCTTCATTGACATCAATGTCATTTCCTCTCTCAAGACCCATAAAAGGCACTAAAGACGTCGTTACAAAGCCCATCTCACTACTGTGGCTCTACAATCATTTTATGAAGCGCCGAGAATAGTCAAAAAAACGAAATAACGACTTATATAGTGATGGGATTCGGATTGGGGGTCAAACTGCTGAAATCATGTGACATTGGTGATCCAAATCATGAATCGATACACTGATTTATAACGGTTCATATCTTTGTTTTGAAATCGGTCTATCACTATACAATTCGTCTTTTTTTTTTTTGCACAAAAAAAATGAACTCTCGTCGCTTCATAAAATGATTGTAGTGAGATGGGCTTTGTAACGACGTCTTTAGTGCCTTTTATGGGTCTTGAGAGAGGAAATGACATTGGTGTCAATGAAGGCCTGCCTGAGCCATCGGATTTCAACAAAAATATCTTCATTTGCGAAGATGAACATCTTTCGGGTGTTGAACTACATTAGGGTAAGAATTAATGGCAGAATTACATTTTTGGGGTGAACTAACCCTTTAAGTTTAAAATAAAAATGTTATATTTATATATATATATATATATATATATATATATATATATATATATATATATATATATATATATATATATATATATATATATATATATATATATATAAATATATATATATATATACGTAATATATTTTTCTCCTGGTCCTTACTTTAGGTCATAAAATAAATAAATAATTATCGATATCGACCGTTATGAAACACATATCGTGATACAGTTTTCAGCCATCAGCCCTTTAATGGATACAGGCGAAAGCTAAAGGACACATCTCTGATTAATTTATTGTGGTTTATCATTTTATTCTACAGCTGGTGTCTTGACCATTTTCCTTACTCAGCCCTTCTCTTTACAGAGGTCTCGTGGCTCTTTCCTCCTCTCCTTCACCTCAGTCATCTCATGCTGGGCCTGCGCTTTGTCTGACAAGACTGGCAGGACGGCCCTTTTCTCCAGCAGCATCAGCAGACATGTCAGTCACAATGTCTATGGAAATGTGTTTTGCTCTTTATTTCTCCTTCTTGCTTCTGAGAGAGGAAGGATGCACATTCGCCCTGAATACCTTCCTGTCTTGGTTCATCTGAAAACGAGGGTCAGTGTGCAAACTGTCAGTGAGTGTGTGATGGGCAGAGAGGAGTTAACAACCTTGCACATCACTCAGGTTTCTGTTGTTCAAGCAAACATGAGCAGAATACCGTGTTATGGTTCCCACCGTTAGACTGACCCGTCTGACAGAAAACTAACATGGCAGCACTGTGCTGAGTAGAAGGGAAAGACAGCCTGAAAGGGGCTTTTTATAGAAGCAGAGGCACAACAGAAACTAACATGCACAGTTGACGCAACTCAAGGAAAATCAGTAGCAACCCCTATAGTTAAATATTAGTTCATGCAAATGTCCAAACTTTTCCCCCTGGTAACTGCCGCTTCTGTAACTTTTACAACGTGAACAGCTGCCACAACCCTGTTAAATTGATAGTTCAGACAAAAATTAAAGGCTCAGAGTTATGTTTTTCCAAACTCTGCTTATCATTAAAGTTCTATTCAATTAATCATACTTTGGCCATGTTCAAAGAATCACTCAATTCAGAAATTTATAAAAAATAAATGGAACATTTTTTATTCCACAAAAGAAAGCAAGTCATACAGGTTTGGAACAACATAAGGGTGAGTAAATGATGGCAGAGTACTCATTGTGTGAACCATCACTTTAAAGCATCTGTGTTTAAAGGAAAGGAGTGACGCGGATTTTAAACATTCAGAGCAAATGTTTCAGTTGTCCACAATCTCTTTTCCTCTTCATTTTCTGGATGATCTGTCTGCTTGACTCTGGCTCTGGATTACAATAGACGTTGTTTGCTCCAAACATTTCATAATGCCCAACTTCCTCTGGCACACACACAGACACACACACACAAATCTATCGGTATCCAATACATCCATATTTGACATGCCGCAGAAAAGAGTTGAGGCCCAGGCATTTTATTCATGCGACAAATGCAAATCCTAGAGTTCTTTTAATATAGCTAAACCACAGCAGATATTGGTTCCATGGCTAGCGGCATGTTCTTTACATGATGTGATGAGTGACCATTCTGTTTTGGTAATGTAATTTTTTGAATAAATTGGATTTAATACTTTACTAATGAGCTACTTCTTGTCATCATTTAATTCCTTTTTACATTGAATTTTATGGATGCAAACCACTTAAATGTTACACCCAAAAATGCTGTAATTTACTCACCCTTATGTTGTTTCAACCTCAAAATACTTTAGTTAATCTTCAAAACACAAATTAAAATGTTTTAATTGTACATGTGATGTGGTCCTTGCATTGATCAATGTTTACAAGTGAATAAAACCTTGAATTAAATAAACTTATTTAAAAATTAAAAATAAATTGAAATGTAAGACAACGTTGGTATTCATTCATTAACCTTTACTACATCTTTATGAACTTTTTGAAGCATTTTGGTAGCCTGACGTGGTTATACTCACGAGTCTGAAAATGCTCCATTGGGCTGTGATTATGGGGCGTGTTTCAACCGAACCAGGAAAGACATCAATTGGATAGACCTACAACCAATCAGAGCAACGAAGCGACGCATAACGGTAGTTGTCAAATGTCAACAGAGCTCAACTGCACTGTGTTGCCAAATCCGCGTTTTTTCCGTGGGTTGTTTTCTATGTCCGCAGGTTGAAGCGACTATTATGTGATATATAGACCCATGAGTGTGAATTTTAGCAGGCAACCTTGCCAAAACAACACACATTTCACCCCCTTTTTTTTCCTGAGAACTCTAAAATTCGAAAGAAATTTGCTGAAAGCAATTTCATGCAAGCATGTATGCACACAAATATATAAATGATTCCTGTGTAGAGTGCCTGATGAATGTACAACCTGTCCTCGGGTCTTTCAACTCTGTCTTTTCTTTCTCCCAAACATCTGACGCACCATAAAATAATGCTGTCTGTGGAGGGGCATGAGGACCAAGCCATGTTTCTGCCTTCACAGGCCATTGAGTCATGTAGAAGGCAAATGAAGAAGATGGTTCCGACATCAATACACGGCACCCGGGAGAGCGAAGCCTGCTGAACCGCTGATCAATACCAGTGATAACATAAACCTTTGGCTCTGAAATCCCATCTCGATCGCCAAAGCTCGCTCCCAATCAAGAGAGGCAGGCATCTATTTGTGCAAACATCCTATGCTGCCAATCCCAATGAACACGAGCAGAAGTCATCTGAAGTGCTGCCTCAAGCCAGCGTGCCAGACCAACACTAACTTTACTGAATAGAGAGCAGTGCTGAAAGTTTACTTTCTAATGCTACAAAGAATAAGGTAACACTTTACAATAAGGGGTCATTAGTTAAAATGGGTTAACGAACTACTTCTGCAGCATTTTTTAATTAGGGCTAGGCGATGTGGCTGAAAAGGATAACGTTATAAGTGATAATTATTTGGAATTTATGACCCATTAAAAAGTAAGGACCAGGAGAATATCACATAAAAAAAAAAAAATATTAAACTTAACCTTCCTCTGCTTACAATCCCCTTAGTTACAAAGCAGAATTGTCAACACAACCATGGAAAAGACGCTTTATTTAAAATGTAAACATGTTTATACTCGCCGATGCATGAGCGTGTCTAAACCAGTTGCTTACATTTACAAAATGAGCCAACAAAATCACAGAGATAAGCCTTTATTTTAAAGAAAAAATAAAGATCCATGTTTAATAAAAAATAAAAATAAACTAATTGAAAATGTTTGAGATCATCAGGGTGGGAAATTAACTTTTTTTGCCCACTAGCCAAAGTGGTTGGTGGATGTCCAATTTTACCAGCCACTTTTTACAGAATTCAAATTTAAAAGAAAGTGCATTAGCATAGTATGGGGTGAATTTGGGTTGATTGGGACATTTTTCCCCAGTCATTTCAATGGCAAAAACGGTCAGAATCATGAAATGAGTTACTCGACAAAGGTGCATTATTGTTACTACCAACATCATTCTTTGGCAAAAGCTGTCCAATCGGTTACAATGAATGTTTGAAGTAGTAACCAGTAAAAATATGTTTTACAATTCACCAGCCACTGTGGCTGGTATACACAGCAAAGTCACCCGCCACATTGAAAAAGTACCCGCCATTGGCTGGTGCTAATTTCCCACCCTGGAGATCATTAATTTAGTTGTGTTCTCCCATCTATTTGTTTTGTTCTAATGTTATTGGATGGGAAGTGTACCACTGCCCTCGAACCCAGCGGGACTCGAACCCAGGTCTTCCGGCATGAGAGTTGGACGCTCTAACAAGGAGGCTAAAGGCTGCAACCTCTACCTTCAGTCGCTAGAGTGTTTCTTGAGATCAGAGGAGTGAGGTTTACTCGCACAGCAGCTACTGGCCTCCGTTATAGAAAGCAGATGTTCTGTTCATTCCTCGAAAACAGGATAAACTAATTGATTCTTGGTATTTAAGGTCCTAAAAATGACAATCAATATTTTTCTCAAAACTTCCTTGTTAGTCCAAACATTTTATTTTGCACTGAAAACAACTTCATTCGGATTGTGTCACGTTATGATGCAAGTGCAACGTAAGACTGCCTCTGCAGAATAAGATCATCACCTACTTCATCAGCGCATATTTGGCCCCGCCAACTGGCATGTTAGTGAGAGGAGATGTTTTTGGGGGTTTATGGTTTACAATATCATATTTTGATGTTGTTAATACTTCTGTATTAATGTTCTGACTTGAATGCATGACATCATAATAACAAATGCCCTACGCTAAGATACAAATTTACCAGACGCACCTAAATGCAGCATCTGTCCTGATGAGAAAACAGCTAATAACTGCATACTTACCTGCAAATCAACCACTGATACAAAATATTAAAACTTTTGTGTAACAGTTAATGGCACAAAAAGTTATTAATGCTGAATTTTGGATGTATTATTGTAATTGAAGATCATATTTAGGTCATGACCATCAGTTGTTTGTGAAACAAAAGCTGTTTAAGCATGAAATGCTTGACTATAACATCCACATTTGTGTATTACCATAAGAATGGGATGCGTTTAGTTTAGTTTTTTTTTTTAACCTAAAACCTAGTTAAAATAATGCAAATGAATGTCCATGCCGCTACCCCTCTACCATAGCAGTTTTAAATTATATAAAAACAAACTTGAAATATCGGTAATTATCATTAGGGTAGTTATCAGTCTATAACAAGTTTTGGTAATGCAATAAAATATGTCTAAATTATCTTCCTTATTGAGTAGTGCTGGCTACTTGAAAAGTTATATTTCATACTGATGTCAGACTGAGCTATAAACTATTTAAGTTCTATATCTGTATGTCTAGTATATTATAGTCGCTCCTCACTTCAATAAACAAATCAATCAGTACTTAAGTACATGAAAACTGTATAGTTTTATAAATTTTATTTAGTACCTTTGTACTTTTATTCCACTACAATTAAAAAGGACTATATAGTAATTTATTTTACTGGAGTAATATTTTATTAGGGCATCTGTACTTTTACACAATTACTTGATTTGTTTTTCAAACGCTGCTTTCAAGGGCCTTTAAAAATGTTAAAATCGGACTGAAAACTTGAGAATGACCCTAACCCTGCATGTTAGCATTTGTGTTAAACCTAAAACCATGTGAGTAAATTTATGACAGACCATGACCACTGAACAGTCAAGTGATGTGCATTTCTTCAATACGTCTGATATCAACACGCAGTAGCATGCATCTTGAGATGCAGATCCAATTCAGTAAATGGGCGCTAGACTAAAATGAGATAAATGAGTATTCTGACTGAAACAGCACATTTGCATAAATCAAAATACAATGTTTTTTGTTTACAACAACAAAATGATGTAGTAAGTGACGTGCACAGAACACAATCAGTCACAGTAGACTACTGAGACTCATGTGACAACCAGATGTAAACAAAGAGTCTCTTGCGATCATCTGAGATTAACCTTAATTCCAAGCGTAAACAGGCCAGATGTGCCAGTCTATTAAATATACCTTAAAAAGGTTATACATCTATCTAATTTAAACTAAATGAAAGTCTACATTTGCTCTGTGTACAGACAGGAAATGGGTCAGTGGACGTCTGCTGGAGGGTAGAGTGGCGGAGAGATTGAGGATGGGAGGGGAGATTCAGAACAGCTAACGCTGCAGGGCACGGGCTAACTGCAGACACAAAACCCAAAAACCCACGAGCAAGGGGAGAGACAGCCCTCCACACCCCTCAGTTTAAGTGTCTCGATGTGGCTCTGCAAGAACTGGCAGTTCAGCCCATCATCAGCAACTACACATTTTCTTTTCTTGGTGAGCCACATATATAAAAATAATGTTATACAAGACATCCTCGGGCTGAATGGCATAGAATGGAATGCAGCTGGAATGCCCGGGTGAGACTAAGTAAGTAAGTAAGTGACTAACTAACAAAGGCACTCAGAACAACACACCCAGGGTGGACACCAGACCCCACGCTGTCAAACGCAGAGTCATCTGTCACTGATGCTCTTTGAGGAACGCAGGTATGATGTCGACATCTCTCCTACACTACTGCACATGGAGAGCACAGCGAACGGAAGTCAGTTAAGGGGGAAGCAGACGGTGCACCACCTGGCCCTCACAGTGCCCGGCGCTATTCCTTCAACCCACCGAGCTGCTGAATGAAATCACATAGACACTCAAACTAAGAGGAAGTGTGAATGAAAGAAGGATCTTAAGGCCTAACTCCAAGCCCAAAAAAGACCCCAACAAGAGTCGCATCTCGTATTTAAGCTGTTTTATCATTAATGGGTCTGTAACATTTAAGAGTGTTCACTATTAAAGAAAAGGAAAGATATTTATATAGGTTATATTAAAAAAAGAAATTTTATTAAACATGGTTCTCTAAAAAGCACTTTGTTTATTATGTGTTTAATGTAATTTTGGATTGCAAATGAACACCTGTAAGTGTACACATCGTAATCATGTACACAATGATTTTTTTAAACACTAGCCTTCAAAAATATATATATATTTTATTATATTTTAAAATGTAATTTATTCCTGTTATGGCAAAGCTGAATTTTCAGTGTCACATGATCCTGATGATTTGCTGCTCAAGAAACATTTCTGATTTTAACAAAGTAATAATAATAATTGTGCTACTTAATATTTATGTGGATATTTTTTTCCCAGGATTCTTTGATGAATTGAAAGTTCAAATGAAAATATTTTTTTTGAAACAGAAATCTTTGGTAACAATTTTTTGTCACTTTCAATTTATTCATGCTGTATAAAACTATTAATTTCATCAACAACAACAAAAATAATCACTTACTGTCCCCAAACTTTTAAACAGTGGTGAATTTCAAGGAAACACTATTTTTCGATATCAAATGAGTTATCAATTCATAAATATAAAAATTTAATTCATTTGAGGATTTGCACCAAATTACATTGTACAACCTGAACAAAGCTTGCCAAAAAGCTCAAATGATCTGATATTGCAACAGTTATTGACCTTGAGACAGTCATACCTTGACACATAAGGGTCCATTTTGTTTTCTGCATGTTGGTCATAAGCACAACACATGACACATACATATACACACATGCATACATACATATTTATTATACACACACTTATCAAATATTTAAAAAATTTACAAAAAAAGAAAGAAATTTAAATCTATCAAACTTTAGTTCATTCTGATATCACGTTTTACACTTTATAATATGGTTGAATTGAATTATAAAAGTATTTTTGAATAAAATAACAGCAGATTAGCATCACAAAAATTACCCATATCATTTTTAAAAAAACATAACCTTGAATCTTAATACGCCTGACTGCACAGAACCTCTAACCCGCAGGCCCATCAAACCCATGACAAAATAAACCTTGTCTGCATTACGAAAAACACTACCTCATTAATCTGGATGAACAAAGGTTATTCTGATGACCTGCATCAAAACCAAGCCTATAACACGGACACAGTGCAGTACACGACCCCTTCAACAAACTTAAGTCCTCGCTTCTTGTGTTTGGAGCTAAAAATGGCCAGACAACAAACAAAAAGGGCATGGATCTCATTTCAAGGTTTGTGGTCAGAGCACAGAAGCTCATTTTCAGATGTCGTCCCTCAGGACTAGGTGAGGCTGAGCAGGTGATGCCAAACATCGCTCCCATGTATGTGGGACACAGACCTCCGCTTCTGTGCCAGAGAGGGAGTTTATGAATGGCTCATCTGAGCATGTGCTGTGCTGAAATGTTTCACCACTACTGCATGTCAGCGCTCTGCTTCTGGGTGACCTATTTCCCTTCTCGCTCAAACACAGCATGCGAAAGCACACTCAACGACATGAAAAACACACTCAGACTATTTAAATGAACGGCCAGATAAAAGCAAAGGATTGTTTCCATGTGCAAGTCTGACATTTTTAGAAACAAACATCTACTGTAGTGAGGACTCTGGACAGACAGCAAAAATAAGGTTGCATCAGCAACTGTATGTCTGTTTCGTCTACAGTACAAAACCAAGACCAAGCATCAGGCGTGTTTTTAACAACAATCTGTATTTTCTCCACTGATAGAAAGTGACAGTCAGGAAGTGACGCAAGCGGCCTATAAACCTCAATTCTTATGGTGTGAAAAGCGAGGAGCTATCCATCACCTCGTCTCAGTGAAGGGCAGAGTGCAGGGCTAGTATAAAACAGAGATTAACACTTAAACAAATCCCATACGAAATGTGAGCGACATCTGGGGCGCCATGCGATTTGTAGTGTCGAAGCATGTACGTGCAAACAGATCCGTGTGTGAGAAGCCAGTGAAGGTGAAGATAATGCACCAGACACAATGGATGGCCAAATCAAAAGCACTCAAAGGGCTATCTGCAGTAATCTTTCCATCCCACGCGCTACTTAGCCTTGCGAGCGGAGAAAGGAGAGCACTTCACGGGCATCCCTTTAGCCCATTAGCTCCTACAGCACACAGGGTAATTGGTTTATGACTGCTGTGAAACTGTGCCTCACCATATGGGCATCCTTAAACTGCCCATCCACTTATATCTAGCCCAATTTACTCATCAGACACACTCATCACGAAACATATTTTTACACTTACGCATCGCCATTTTCAACTAAATGTGTAAAATATGCATTTTGGCCGTTCATATACATGATTGCGACATTTTGGGGGCCTACAAACAAACTCAAGAGCAATTTTTTTAAACGGTAGCGTTATCGTCTACAGAAACCTGAATTTGTGACAGTGAGGTCAAGCGCATATTGTGTTCAGTCTATAGAGGGTATGCACATGACATCAACGTTGTCCATAGTGACTGCGGATACGCCAACTGACGCCTGTTTCACACACACTCTGTTTGCAGTGCGGATTTTTTTCCGTACCCATGTTAACAGATTACAGCTTTTACACTTTATGCGGATGCTGTGTTGTTTGCATTAAAATCAACATGTTCTGACGTGAAACTCTAGTAATTTCACCACAGATGCGTATCATTTTAAATATACTCGTTTCAAAGTCAACACATGGCTTTTTTTCTCTGGTAAAGCAAGGTAACGACACATTACCTGTAGCCTGACAAGCCAGACCCACATCAAGATGTTTGGTCTGGAAACTCACCATTGACAGGGCTCAATCCGGATAAACGGTTGTCTTTCATACTCCCTCTGCACGCGACTGGATAGCCTTACAACCAACCAGGTTGTACCAACCGCCATTCACCAGCTTCTGTGTTTACTAGAAGCACGCAAGCGCAACTCTGCCGTCATTATGTTTATCCCCGCCCACCAGCACTACACGCAATGTGATTGGCCCATCTAGAGTTTGGCGTTTACAGCTCAGAAGTGTATTGAGAGTTGCTAGATGACCCTCGCGGGCAGGTTAGATTTGCTGCCGCTAGGGTGCGTCTAGATTTCTAGTCTACCTTACCTGGCATTTAGGTAAAAAATGTGCCATAATGAATAGCACTCGTCCTTTCTTGGAGGTGTAAAACAAAGTTCATGACCTGCAGAATTTCTGCATTGTGATTTTATGCTATAACCTATGTTTAAATGTTTTTCCACTTGTGTGAGCTAAATCTAAAGTACTGGGCTATATAAATATGAATGAATGAATTGAATACAATGTTGTTTAAATGTAGCAACCGGACTTCTATGAAAGAGTAAACAAAGAGAATTGCAATTCTGACGAACCATGTTCAGTAACAACTTTTGGATTTTAAATAAAAAATAATGAATAAATGCTGTGTTTGTGATATGAAACAGCAGATCAGTTGCGCACTATAAACACAGCACAACAGGGCATGCGGCTCCTGTACTGCATACGCAACACAACACCACATACACACTGCAGACGGAGTATGTGTGAAACGGGCGTGAGTGGCAAAAAGGCTGAGCTGTAGCATTGGTTTTCAGTGTGAATGCCACGAAAAACACACAAAACGTCTAAAACAGGAAGAGCTTTGAGATTGACTGTGCAGAAGTTACAGAAAAGAGAAGCAAATGGAGCGCTACAATTTACAGAAACTGGACTCGGCAGCAAAACGTGGATTTTTTGAGTTATCATTTTGTGTCAATATGTTGAATTCGGGGGTAAAATCATACCTTATATATTGTATAGACGACTCATCAGATCAATATTTAGCATATATTCTGCATGATTGGATGTTTTTAAATGAGCACTGACAAAATCAATACAAGTTTTATGGCTGGACAAGATGAATATAACAATGATATAAGCGATCACCCGGATTTAGACCGACCTATATTGTATTTATATAAAGCGTTCACGAGGCAATTTAGCGTTGTATTTCCCCAGCGTTGAAATCAGGCTCATATAAATATCAGGAAACAAGCGATTCCTGAATGTATGTCAATATCCATGGAACTGGATGTTGGGTAAGTTGTAAGGAACAACCTATGGAGTCCAAACTTTAGTTTAAACCAAGCGGCAACCTCCCCCAGTTTCTCTTGAAGACAATATGGAAGTGACTTAAACTGCAATTCACACTGGCCGCTAAAGACACGGTCCAAAAGGAGCAGAATCTCATTAGGTGCGTTTACATGGAGCAATAGCCTGGATGGATGCCAGCCGAACTTAGCCCCGCCTATACATTTTTTAGGCCGGGCAGTTCGGTCTGGCCTTGCTCCATAGAGGAGTAATTATCTCCGAACAGAAACTGTTCGGACCAATGAAATCATCAGGGCGGGCTTTAGACGATGACGGACAGATGATCAACAGTAACGTAATCATGCACGTCATCAAAGAGGCTTGGATTATATTTGTTTGAATCCTAAACGGAGAGCTTGTTTGTATGCATTCACCTTCACAATTTCTCTCAAAATTAATGATGATCATGTTGGGTAAGTACTCTGTGTATCATTCAAATTATTATTTTTTTTGTACAACACCGGCAAATATCGTTTATTTCAGCGCGTGCCGACAGGGTTGCCAAGTTTTTACAACAAAACCTGCCAACTACTAGCCCTAAACAATAGCTTCTCTGGGGGTTCTCCGGGGAAAAAATGGCGTTTGGGGGGGGAAATGTGTGTTATTTTGGCAAGGTTGCCTGCTACTATTCGCACTCATGGGTCCATATATCACATAATAGTCGCTTCAACCCGCGGACATAGAAAACAACCCGTGAAAAAAACGTGGACTTGGCAACACAGTGCAGTTGAGCTCTGTTGACGTTGCTTCGTTGCTCTGATTGGTTGTAGGTCTATCCAATTGATGCCTTTCCTGGTTCGGTTGAAACCGCCCCATAATCACAGCCCAATGGAGCATTTTCAGACTCATATTCACACTAGAATTGAGTATGACCACGTCAGGCTAATGGAGCACTGTAATCGGTTTAAAAGTCCATTCCAAATGAAAATGCTCCATATTAACACCTCAATCGGAATAAAAATGCGCAAACCAAATGAAAGGTGGGATAAACCTTTTCATGAACCGATCAAACGAAAAATGTAACCATGTAAACGACCTGACCCGATTACTTTTCAGTGCGAGTCCTTATGTGACGTGATACACACACGTGCCTTCACCACTGACCGCGCAGCACGCTCACATGCAGGCTAGAATGTTGAGAGGAAAGACAATTTTTCTGAGGGGTAAACTTTTTATTTTGTTAGAAGTTATGAAGATAATGTTGGCATAATGACAGACATAGCCCGGCTTTATCCTCTCATCTTGACAGCGTTTGTCCCAGGCACTTTTTACTTCAACTGCGCCTGCAGAATTTATTTTTTCTGAGATGATTACGCTTTACAATAAATAAATAGCTTTTATAAAACCGTATAAGTCCTGGTGGCCGTTGAGAGTTGCTATGGCATCCGTGAACACATTCCAGCTGCTTTAGAGGACAGCGTCGACATTTCTGACGCGGCAGACAAACGCTCTGTGATGCGATTAAAAGTCGGCATATGTAAACATAAGATTGGTTTAGATAACGTCTCATGTAAACAGTCCACTAAATCTTTTAATCGGAATGACAAAAAAGTGTGCATGTAAACGTGGCTATTGAGCCTCATTTTAAAATGCCCAAATTTACAGCAGATAAAAACATGTACAGCCTGGTACAAATTGTGGTTTTGATTTATACAAATAATTTTGCCCTTCATGACAACTGTGAGGGGGTGTTTTTTTTTTTTATAAGTCATTTGTTTACATTTTATAATGCCTAAAAGTCCTGCATAATTAAGAGCGTGGCCACTGAGTGACGGGTGGATTACCGCTTGTCTGCTGTCTGTTAGCCATCACGTCACCTCAGCTCAGCCCACATCCCACCCTTTTGCCCCTTTTCTGTTATCTGGGAGTGACGCACTACCAAGATGGCTCTTTAAAAACCTATGGGTGAGGTCATGGAAAATACATCCATATTTGTTTTTTACAGTCTATGGTTTAAACTGATAGTCATTTATTTTACTCACGTTTTCACAGTTTGCTCAATAGATCCATTCATGCAGCAGCTCTCCTGCCACTCAGTCAGGCTGAAAGTAATGTTAACACATACCCTCTATAAGCATGTAATATTCGTGTTTCTTTAGATGTCAACTACAGGCCTGGCATGCACGACAGCCTTTTTAGTCATTTATGCGGATCCTTGTGAACGGGGATCGTTTTGACAATGGCTATATGCGAAATTTTTAGTACATTGTTGTCGTGTAAATATCCCCTTTATTGTATGCATTTAGCAGACATGTATATCCAATAAGAATGACAGTGCATTAATCTCTGTGTGGCAATGATGGTGGCATGTTTTACCAGTTGAGCTACAGCACGACACACATACGCTCACACTAATTAGACAGACTGACACAGTTTTTATAATCCGAGGAGCGACGCATAAAACGGAGCCTTGTTAGGAAGTAACCCAGTTTATCCACTCAGAAGTCACAGGAAAACATGCTGTGAGTAATTTGGTGGCATTAGAAGGATTTGAGCATTTATCAAGCCATGCATATGGCACACAGTTTCCCAGCTGGACACACATAGATCCTGCAACAGCACACAGAAAGTTGTGTCCATTGAACAAACAGTGGAAGGGAAAAAACATGGGTAAATTACTCACTGCTTTATTTCTTTTCTTGGTATAAATCTGACTAAATTGTAATATTATTAAATACAATAAAAATGCAATTTAAACATGCAATTGCTCTGCTGTGATGAATGTGTTTTCAATTTCTGAAGCAGAATTAAAATCGCTTGAGTCCAAAAAAAAAAAAAGAATTGAATCAATTCTGTTTAAAAATATTCATATATGAAAATACTTCAAAAGGCATTATGCCATATAATCAACATACAGGAAGCCATTTTGTCGTCATGTGACAAGAATATGTTGGCCTTTTTATGAGAAGGCATGCTTTATTCAGGTCAAATGATTTATTTATTTTTAAATCTAAAAAAAAAATCCCCCTCATATATAAAATAAAAAATACAATAAAAACTTGATATTCATGACATGATTTATGATACGTTTAACAAAAAATAAATTCAAAACTTTTTGGAAAATGATGACTAAGCTTTATATTGTACTGTATAGCTACATTCATATAACATTTTCTTGTACTGATGACTGCAATACATGTTCGCTTCGAAAATGTAATAAATCAAAGCCACAAGCATTGCATTTTGAAGAACTTGACGTTTTAAACTAGACTTCTAGAAACAAATTTCCCTTTTCCTTATTTTGGATATTCTTATCATTGATTCATAAAAGTCCTGATGAAACAAATCAGAGAATCAGGCATGCGCGTGGAGCTAGGCAGGCTACTTTAGTAGACTAGTTCAACATACAATACACACACAAAGCAAAAGAAATGCCTGAATAACATTACAGGCTTCACTGCGATATCGTGATCATCTGGAATGACATTTGCTGCAATAATCTGTAATAAGTTTCGCAAAAGCAGTTTATCTAATAAAAGCAGCCGTCGATCACAGATTCTTATCGATTGAACAAGAAAGAAAATCGCTTTTGATCTGAATTAAAACGCCCTGTTGCTGCCCGTCAACCCGTTAATTTAATTTCATTCCATTTCTAACGTTACTATTGTAGTGATTGTTGCACCTGCCATTACGGCGCAACTGCAACACCAAAACACATCAATGAGCATCTTCAATAAAGGACACATAACTTACCCTTAACGCGGAGAGGTCTATTTCATCCAGACTCCGAGCCGGAGAATCGCTCGCCATATTAAAGACGAAAGAAAACCGGAATTACACGGAGAAACAAAGAAATGTTGTTGAATAGATCTCAGACAGCCGTCCGCTGATCTCCTACGGCAGCGCGTGCAAATCTCGTCTGGCTGTTCGCTCGTGCTTTTGTACAATCCGTCTTTTGACTGTGGATTCCACCGATGCTTTCGCTAGACCTCAGTTAGATTTTACCCCAGCAAGCAGAAACATCGTGTGCTCTGCGGACAGCATGCTTTTTTTCAGGAGCTACACATCTCTCAGTCTCTACTGTCGCCGAAATCTCAATGCCGCTTGTCTTGAGAGTAGCATCAATCAGTTATGTGGGAGTGGTCAGGAGAAGGGGCGGGATCAGCGTCACTAGTACCGCCCATTTATTGGTTCCATTGTAAAGTTCATGCAATAGTATGCTTCTGGGAACCTTCTTCACTTCTATGGAGCCCAATTCTTTTCTCACAGTTAACTTTATGTGTCCCTTATTCTTATTTCCTTCATGTTAAAGCGGATGCACGCACGTTGCCACGGTTACGCGCCTGGCCCGAAGTTAACTTCCGGTCTGTGTTTGTTTATCGGTGTGGATATGGCACTACTCAGTATACATTTTTGATGTACTATTCTTGGATACCATGATATAAATATTAAAAATCAAGCAGAGAGCATGACACATACGCAAAAACAGTGTGTGACTCACCAAAACGCCTTGAATGTTTCATAAATATCCAGTCTGCATGTGAGATCAGCATCTAATATAATTAGGGCCCAAGCCCTGAAAGGGCGCAGAGCCCTATTGTTCTTCTAAGGATTATTTGTTATTATTATTATTATTATTATTATTTTTTTACGCGACTATTTGGGCATTTTTGGGGCCCTTCCCATGCTCGAAAACTCTTGAAACTTTGCACACGCATCAGAATGCGCGGCCATCAGGGCCGGGCTGAGGCTGGGACCCGGGCGTGGCAGGGGGGCTCGACAGCGCCCCCTAAAGTGGGGTCTGAAAACGGGGTCTATAAATCAAACACACTTCCACGTATATATATGAAACTCGGTACACATATAGAGCTCATCGGGCCGAACAACTTTCGTGCTCTAAGTTATGTGTCAGCCCAACAGGAAGTGAGCTAATATGGGTTGTTCGGAAAACGCATGCTCTGAAATTTGCTATACTCCTCCTAGACGATTCACCCGATCAGCACCAAACTCGGTCAGCCTGAAGTCAAGACACTGAGGATGCCAAATTGCGAGCAACTTTCTGATTTCTCAAACGGTTTGGCCGTGGCGAAGAGACGAATTTATGGCGAGAAAAAGGAAACAGGAAGTGTGTTATAACTTTTGCATACATTAATTCATTTTGATGAAACTTCAGCTGTGTGTTCGTTGTAAGAGGCCGATCACATGGATATGACTTTTGTGAGACAAAGTTATAGCGCCACCAACTGGCAGCAGGAAGTGTGTCACTTTCAAAATTGCTTTAAATCCCCATCTTATTTTCACCCGATTTACTTCAAACTTCATCAGTATAATGTCAAAACATAGCAGATATAGACATATGAATGGATTCCTGATTCTAGAAAAACTGTTGTCATGGCAACATGTCAAAATCTAATAATCTTTTTTGGTGTTTTTGAGACTCTTCAAATGCTTGAAATTGCATGAAACTCAACACACACATCAGACATGCTGTCCAGAAGATGCAAGCAAAGATTCAGAAACGGGCGTGGTAGAGGGGCTCAGTAGCGCCATCTTTTGTCCAAAGCGGGGGGTTAGTTTTATCTACATTCACCAAACTCGGTATATATATTGTACATTTTGAGCCGGACAACTTTCTAATTTACAGTCATTAGCTCTGACCAATAGGAAGTCAGATAATTTGGTTGGAAGATAACAAGAAGTCGAAAGCGAGCTCTGAGTTTTTACCTTCTCCTCAAAAGCGATTCATTCAATCTCCTCCAAACTCGGACAACATGAAGTAAATATACAGAAGATGCTAAAATGCGAACGGTTATTGGATATCTCAAACGGTGTTCCCTTAGCAAAAGCCTAAAAAACACAAAATAGGGACACACGTGCCTGGTTCATAAATAAGGCTATACTCCCACCTGCTGGTTATTCTATATATCACACTGTTGTTTTTTTTTTGTTTTTTTTCAACACTTATGCTCTCCCTTAAATGACCAGTAGAGGGCAATATTGTATAAGCTTTCAAGCAAAAAGCCTTGCCTCTGTGTGTGTGTGTGAATGGTTTTCTAGGCTGGTGGGGACTTAAACCTGAATGCACACAGACTCATGGGGACTTCCCAATGGGTACAAAAGCTAATAAATCAGACAGAATGAGTTACTTTGAAAATGTGAAAAAGCAGAAAGTTGTGTGATGGGTAGGTTTTGGGGTAGGAGCAGTGCAGGAGGACAGAATATATGGTTGTTACAGCATAAAAACCATTACATCTATGCTGAGTCCCCAAAAAGATAGTGAACCAGACGTGTGTGTGTGTGTGTGTGTGTGTGGAGAGAGAGGGAGGGGGGCTGATTTCTACCTTCAGCTTACTACTGAGTTACTTTGAAAATGTGAAAAAGCAGAAAGTTGTGTGATGGGTAGGTTTTGGGGTAGGAGCAGTGCAGGAGGACAGAATATATGGTTGTTACAGCATAAAAACCATTACATCTATGCTGAGTCCCCAAAAAGATAGTGAACCAGACGTGTGTGTGTGTGTGTGTGTGTGTGTGTGTGGAGAGAGAGGGAGGGGGGCTGATTTCTACCTTCAGCTTACTACTGTGTGTGTGTGTGTGTGTGTGTGTGTGTGTGTGTGTGTGTGTGTGTGTGTGTGTGTGTGTGTGTGTGTGTGTGTGTGTGTGTGGAGAGAGAGGGAGGGGGGCTGATTTCTACCTGCAGCTTACAACTGTGTGTCTGTATTGTATAAGTTTTGAAGCAAAATAAACTTGCCTGTGTGTGTGTGTGTGTGTGTGTGTGTGTGTGTGTGTGTGTGTGTGTGTGTGTGTGTGTGTGTGTGTGTGTGTGTGTGTGTGTGTGTGTGTGGTTTTCTAGCCTGTTGGGGACTTCAACCTGAATGCACACAGACTCATTGGGACTCGTGTCACTGTAGGGACCTAAACTGAGGTCCCAATGGGTACAGAAGCTTATAAATCATAGAGAATGAGTTCGTTTGAAAATGTAAAAATGCAGAAAGTTTTGTGTGATGGGTAGGTTTTGGGGCAGGGGCAGTGTAGGGGGACAGAATATATGGTTTGTACAGCATAAAAACCATTACGTCTATGAGTCCCCAGAAAGATAGTGAACCAGACATGAGTGTACGTATGCAAGTGTGTGTGTATGTGTGTGTGTGTGTGGAGGGGGGGATGGGCTGAGCTGATAAGGGCTGCCTGCAGCATTACTACTGTGTGTGTGTGTGTTTGTGTGTGTGTGTGTGTGTGTGTGTGTGTGTGTGTGTGTGTGTGTGTGTGTGTGTGTGTGTGTGTGTGTGTGTGTGAGAGAGTGTGTGTGTGGAGAGAGAGGGAGGGGGGCTGATTTCTACCTGCAGCTTACTACAGTGTGTCTGTATTGTATAAGTTTTGAAGCAAAATAAACTTGCCTGTGTGTGTGTGTGTGTGTGTGTGGGGGGGGGGGGGGGGTGTTGTGGATGGGGGATGGGGGATGGGCTGAGCTGATTTGAGTTTGCTCATAATTGAAAGTGACCTATTATATCCTAATACTTTTAATTGTTTGCTATAACATGGGCTTTAAAGAAGGTCATGTGCTGTGTTTGCAAAGATCAGTATGACACCTCTTTAAACTAATTATTTCACTGTAAAAATTATTTAGAAAAAAAGTTATCTGGTTGCCTTAAAATGTTGAGTTCATTGAAATTGAAATTTTGAGTTAATACAATGAAATTTTTTTGAGATTCGACAACCTTTATTAAAAGATTATTAAAAGATTTTTTAAGCATATTAGGTAATTGTGTGTTTTATTTCTGATGATGGAGTGAAACATGCCAAATAGTGCTATTTTCATGATTTATCACATTTTTTTATGTGGTTCAGATACAAAAATATTTTGAGTTTTTATTTATTAAACAAATTTCCTTCATTGTATCAACTCACATTTTTAATTTCAATAAACTTAAAATTTTAAGGCAACCAGGTTACTTAGTTTTTTAAGTTAAACCAACAAAAAACAACCAACATTTTTTACAGTGTTGTTGATAAAATTCAAATGGATAAAAAAAAAAAATTCACATGATTTTATAAAAGTGGCTGTTAATAATAAACTTCCATAAATTATATGCACGCATATTTCTCTTCCCTGACACTGATATTAAAATCATTGTTGCGGTCTCTGTGATTTGGCTTAATTTATTTTTTAAGAGAAGTGTAAGGATAATACAACTTCAGCATTTGGACAGTATTCTGCACTCATTTTGAAATTGACATTTGACATCATCTGACATAAAATTAATGAATAGAATGTAATTGATCTCAGAGATGTGAGTGTTGTGGTTCCTGGTCATAGCAGCACCAGTTGCTGCAGTTAATGAGGTGAATTCAAATTACTTTGACATAGTCCCTTTATTTATTTTCCATATTAAATGCCTATTGCCTGCTGTGCATAGTTAAGCTGATGCCACCGGGGTGGCGGTGCCCCCGGCTTGGGCCCGTCATCGCTGCTCGCAGCTTTAATTTAGACTGTATGTCTAATTTACTTGTTATTTATTCAGATTGTTATCAGAAATAATCTACTGTAGAGGTAACTTATTCCAGTTGCGTTTACACTTAGCATTAATATGCGATCATGTCAGTCAGGACACAGCGCGTTTACATTTGTTCACATCAAGTGGTCGCCAGCTGGATAACTGATTAGATTAATTTACCGTAAATTATTCAATTATGTAATAGATCACTGATCATATTTATTACAGAGTGTAAAACAACTTTCACTTTATCCTCTATTAAAGCTACAGTATGTAACTTTTCCGTCCGCTAGAGGGCGCCTATTCAAAACAAAGGCGTAGCTTGGATGCCGCCAGTTTGAGCTCAGAATCTTGGGACTTGTGGTCTTCACCTCACAGCTGGTGGAAAAGAATTGGGAATAGACTCAGATAAAAATCAGGTTTAATGGATGTGATTATTAATGTTACTGTAGTATGAAGCAGAGCAAGACCAAGCGGCAACCTCCCCCAGTTTCTGTTGAAGCTAATACGGAAGTAACTTAAACTGAAATTCATTGTCTGGCTCCATAAGGGAGCAGAATCTAATTGAGCCCCATGTTCAAATTCTGTACATTTTACAGCAGAAAAAAACATGTTCACATCCTGGTACAAATTGTTTTGGTCTATACGGCTAATTTTGCCCTTCATGACAACTGTGAGGGGGATAACTCATTCGTTTACTTTATATAAAGCCTTACATTTCTGCATAATTAAGGGCGTGGCCACTTTGATTGACAGGTGGATAGCCATTTATCCACTATTAGTCATCACGTCACCTCAGCTCCGCCCATGTCCCGCCTCTTTGCCCATTTTCTGTTATCCGGGCATGACACGCGATGAAGCGCTGGCAAGATGACAACGGCCAATAATCTATAAATTATTTAAATATTAAAATCTGCTCCAGTTACCACAGCTGTAGTTACAAACGTTCCTGCAGCCTATATGGCAACCGAGTCAGGGGGAGGGGGAGAAGGGATAGTGATTGCAGTACCAATTGTGGCCACAATCTTACATACACTTCCTTTAAATGTGACTGAAAGACAATGATCATGTTGTATATGCTTTAAAGGGACTTATTTGGCAGCTGTCGCTAGGGAACTGTATTTACACTAAATTACTCTGGTACCATTTCTGCCTGGATTTGGCCTACCCTAATTGAAAAGCTTCCCATACACACCCATTTTTTATGGTCTATGATACAGACATACAGTGGTCCAAAATGTTGGCGTCATTTTACAGGAAACCCTTTGAAGTTACATAAAACACTGCTAAAAGTGATAAACATGTAATTACAAGTTGTCTGAGCTGTAATAACACTTCTTTTTTTCCACTATTTTCTTGAATTTAGTGGAAACAGCCTAAACTGTCTGAAGGAACCTAAAGCACACAGGGCCTGAGTTAGACACTTTCAGAACTGAATTATTGTTATTATTTTCAAATCAATCAATAAGCATCTAAATGGGGGGGGGGGGGGGTATTACAGCTTTGGCAACATATACTTACATGTGTATCACTTTTAGCAGTGTTTAATGTAACTTCAAAGGGTTTCCTGTAAAATGACACCAACATTTTGAACTTAGACCACTGTATGTAAGGGAAGCTTTTCAATTTGGATAGGTCAAATCCATGCCTACCAAATCCAAATCCAAAAAAATGGTCCTAGATCTTAATAGGTTAAAGCACCTTTAAAAAGAATAAACCGGATTATATAATACATGCTGTAGGTCTATACAAATGAATCAAGCTGAATACGTTCTCAGGAATAGCGTCATAGCCCTAGCTTCCCTTAAGCAGTTAATAACTGCCTTATGGTTCTTCTTTGGAACTCTGAAAAGAATTTAAAAGCCTTGTTACCTGGCAGATCTGCATGGCTGTGAGCAGTAAATCGAACTGACATTGCTTTAAGGCACATTCTGTTTACCCCAACAACAGTTTCCAAGCCATGTAAGAAATGAATGAGATATAACCAGCAGTCTGAACGATGATAACATCAAAAATACGTCACACCTCTGCATTTGATGTATAACTGTGGTTTAACTCGTTGTTTTCCAGCATAAACATGTAAATAAAAAAAGATTTCATTATCTTTTGAAGAAGTGTAACAAGAAATGCTAAATGAAAACCTCCCTGTTTATGTGTCTGATCTTATAAGTTTTATATAAATTATACACTATATCAAATATTTCACTGAATAAAAATACAAAACTTGGGTTTGCAAGTAATAGTAAAGCACTCTTAATAATATAGGTCACTTTCTCTTATTTTAATCTATTGTTGTTTCTATTTGAAGGAACACTCATCCAATTACCCTCATTTTCATCTGAAATACTGCAGTCTGCCACGACCACTGCAATTCAGCCGAACGTTTGTGTTTCCTTGGAAACTTGACCTAGCCCGTAATTGCTTAATCCACTTCTTAGGAACTCAAATCCCTTTTCATATTCTTCCTCCCTCAACAGTGCTAGGACATGATTTCTTTCCATTTTCATAGAAGTAAAGCATGCATATCAAGAGAAAAATCACATTCATTCTTGGCTGAAATTAGAGGACAGAGTCTGTCATTCAGATAAATCGTGTGTAAAAACCTGTTTCCAGCCTGTTTCACTGATGCTGTAAAATAAAGTGTGTTGTTGCTACAGTATGACTGGCTTGGTAAACAACACTGATAATGATGAATATGTATTACTTCAAAAGATCACATAAATAGAGCACTCTGCTTCTCATCTAATAAGTCTGTATTCTATGGATTCCTTTTTTTGTTGCCTATTCAAAACAGCTGCTCTACAACGACTGGACACAAGTGTAACAACGTTATTTAGCATGCAAGGCTCTTCAAGAGGGTGTTTCAAGGTCAAAGGTCACAGTTTGCTATAAATGTCAGCAAAGCGCTAGCCAGATGAGAGTCCCTCGCTGGGTTTTGATGAAAGCTGATCATTTCTTGATGCCAAAATCTGTTTAAACAGTATGACTTTTCAAATTATTTATATATTTGTGTCCCCGTTTTTGTATTTATGTCTTTTTAATGCCTTCAGTTTAGAGTTAAACAGGCCGGATTCAGTGCACCAAGGGGACATTTTTCATTTATCCATTTGTAGATGCTTTAATCCAAATTGACTCACAAAGAGGAGTACTACAATAAAAGCAGTTCATTTATTTGCAAGTCCACCAGCTTGTGCCAAATAGCCATGGAATAAACTACCCGGGCCGTCGCCTCCTAGTGGCAGCATGCTGCAAGGTGACATAAAAGGGCATATTTTAGACACTTCAAATTCACTTAGCTGTTAACCTAATGTGAGATGGAAAGTGCCTTCCTGTGCAATGTGTTTGATTAAAAACCTTTATCTGAAGTTGCATTTGAAGGAAGAACAATATTCCTGAATATTCCAGAAGGTTACATACCGTGTGAAATCTGTGCAGGGAGTGTGTAACAGGTTATGCAATAATTTGTTGCGCAATCGGTGCCCCAAAGGTGCTTCTTCCGTAGAAATTCACTTTCCATATATACCTGAATAAGGAGACAGTTTTTTTTGTGCTATTTTGCTATAATGTCAGTTATAGAATAAAAGGAAATCAGGGTTTTGTTAAATAGCAATCAAGTGTGAATAGAAAGAGCATTTGGTCAATCCACGAACAACAAGGACGCCTTTCAGCTCCACGTGATGGAGTGAAAGAGCTTTTTATGGCCAAATGTGCATAATCCTTTAGCCAGCAAAACATACAATGTGTGCACTGATGATACAGAAGAGTGATTTGTGCTGGTCCGAGAAGAAAGAGATTCCATATAACAGAGAGTCTGAAGAATCCTAGTCAATGGGGCATGAGATATCCGCATGTCTCTTCAACACATCAGCTCAACTCAAAGCCTGACTCAGTGCAGTTTCCATGTACACTTACTGAGTACTGACTGCAAATTTTGGGGATTTTTCCATTGTACAGTCATGCATTTGTGGACAACAAAGTATGACCGACTACTAACAGTAGTTGTCAAATATGCCTAAATGTTAAAGCAAATTCTGCAGGTCAAAATATAATTATGCACACACACACACACGCACGCACGCACATGTCGCACGCACACACACACACACACACACACACACACACACACACACACACACACACACACACACACACACACACACACACACACACACACACACACACACACACACACACACACACACACACACACAGTATATACATATATACAGTGCATCCAGAAATTATTAACAGCGTTTCACTTTTTCCACATTTTGTTATGTTACAGCCTTATTCCTTATTCCTAAAAAAATCTACAGACAATACCCCAAAAGGTAAACATGAAAGAAATTTGTTTGAAATCTTTACAAATTTATAAAAAATAAACAACAAAATCACATTTACATATAGGTATTCACAGCCTTTGCTCATTAACTAACACTTTTGCCTCAATAAACTCCTAATTACGGTTTATTAATACTTATTAGGCCTAGTAAATTTTGGTATTGGATAGGATTAAGGGATGGTCATGCAGAACAAAGAATTACTAAAGTACTAAAAAGCCAATATCCTAGTAATGTGCATGCTAATAAGCAACTAGTTATAATAGTGAGAATTGGACCCTAAACTAAAGTGTATATATTAAAATTATTTAAAAAAAAAATGTTAAATCAACTTTGCCAAGTAAGCCTTCCCATGCTTATTTAATTTTAATTTATCTGCTTAATCCAGAGCAGTTTGTCTGTTTTCTTAGCGAGATCTGGCAGCTAATATTCAAGGACACACCTTAGTAGTTTCTCACAGATTTTTATTTTGTAACTAAGCATGAGCAACAGCTTTTATTTTTTGTCAATGTACAGATTTTGTCCCTTAACACCTTCAAAACAAGGCACTATTCACAAGCTCGATCACTTTCCTCGACTTGCAGGATGATGAAATAATAAAATAGCGACATATTCGCCACCATTCCCTTCTTTTTGTTTCACATATTGCGTGTTGCTCGTGTCGATGCAGTTCAACCATTAGAGTTACACAAATTTCAAGCTGCAATGGCACACTGCAGTCGGCTTCTGTATTCAGCAGCGTCAGTATGCAGCACTTAGCTCTTGGCAGTGGGCCCTCAGGGACACATCTATAGGTGATATCTACCGTAGGCAGCATGTACAGCCCAGAATCTGCTACGGTCTTGATGTGCCCTTTCAGACTGTTCACTAATGACAGTGACAAATGCAGCTGCTTTAGACTCGACTCTTAGGATCGATTCCTGTCCATGAAGAGTCTGTTCGGATTAGATAGGTAAAGAGTTGCTATATAAAAAAACTTACATTAGCAGTTCTGTTGGCAGAGTGTATCTCTGCTTGGGGATAAGAGCTATACTCAAAGCAATGTCAAATTTATTTACAGTACACCGCTCACAGTGTATGTTTCTGGATTGTAGTCCACCAGGTGGCGCTGTGAGTAGCCTAATTAACTCAATGGTGGTCAAAACGGAAAATGCCACCAAAGTATGGCAATTGATCTTGAGATGTCCACCACAAAACAGTCAGATGCTAAGATTATTATTACTGAATATATAGCCTACCTTAAATTCTGTGTGTTGCTTTTGTAAGGCTGTATTTGCCGCTTTTATTGCACTTTTTGTCATTTTAGAAGTTTGGTAACCTATATTATTTTTAATGAAAAGAGCAGTAGATACATCTAAACAATTGTGTGTTCTACATCGGAAAGCAAATCATAACGTTTGGAACAACGTGAGGGTGAGTAAATGATGACTAAAGTTTGCTGAAAGTAATGATCAGAAAATAAGTGTTTGGGACCATTTCATGATCATAATACAACATAATATCCCTTTTTCTAAGCCATATAATCTAATACAAAATGTCATCCAAAAATGTATTATGTAATATTCTTGTTTAGGCTACTTCTTAACAGTCACATCTTTAAAAACCACTGTAATTATAGGTTATACGTTTATTGTTTGTAACTTGTTGACACATTCCACTGTCTCATGTGAAGCACAAACAGCATCAGGCAGTTATTCAGGAATGATGTGTGATATCTTCATATAAAAATCCTTTCTGATCACCTGCTAAGCTTAGCATTATCTGCATTACTTCTTTGGGAAAATTGTTTTGTAATAATAGGTTGTGAAAGGGAACATTCTCTCCGCTGTCAGGTGTGTCATTCTGGCCTCTGGCTGTATGGAAGTAAAACTGTGCCACTGGATTTTGAATTCAAATTTTTAGCACTGAATTTTGTTACATCGAATTTTTAACACTGAATTTTATTTTGCATCTAAATCAGACTTTGAATTTTAAAAGCCATCGAATTTCTAGCTGTTTTTTTTTTGCCTATGACATTTTTTCAATGTTTTAAAAAAATTCAGTGTAAAAAGAAATTCAACGTCTCAAAAAATTCAGTGTAAAAAAATTCAATGTCTCAAAAGATTCAGTGTAAAAAAATTCAACGTCTCAAAATATTCAGTGTAAAATAATTCAACGTCTCAAAAAATTCAGTGTAAAAATATTCAGAGTCAACATCCGGGTAACCAAGGAGAAGCAATCGATCCCTGTATCAAATCATCCAACATCCAGCCAATCATTTACGCTCCATTGGTCATGAGTAAACTCACTGAAGCGCCATCGTGTGTGTTCTGAGCCATGCTGCTGAGCTCTGGAGCTCACCTGAAGTGAACTTCCCCCCCAGTGCCGTTTCTAGGCATAGTCAAACTAGGCGGTCGCCTAGGGCGCCAACAGCTGGGGGGCGTCAATGAGTCCCCGCCCCAACAAGATTTTTTAGTTATTTCATATATATTTTATTATTAATATTTCGTACTTTTGCTATTTCAAGGCATTATGATTAGTTGCGATTATTGGAGTGAAGTCGCAATGGTGATAGTGGAGCTGCTGTAATGAAATGAGATCATGTAGAGGGCGGCAGGGAACGTCGTCATCCGTGGCGTTGTAACGCTTGTGTCCGAGTGAAAAATGCGGATAGCTCACTTAATGTAACTGGAGTGGATGCAAACACGGAGGCGATTAACATCAAACAGATCGCACTTTATTCCCCGCTGAACTCTCATCACAAACTCCCTTTCCGTCCACAGCATTACTTAATAAAACAAAATAACTGTTAGCAACAGAAAACTGTTAGCAACAGAAAACAGAAAATAATCCCCACACATGGGAGCTCAAGACTCAGTGCGCACATACACAAAATGCAGACTTCGTTTGCAGGGAGCGCGCGCAACTCTTAAAGGGGCCACACTATATTTCTACTCGTTACAGCGTGCTTTAGTTTCATCATCATGAAAAGGTCAAAGCCATCAGGGGCTCAGTATCGTAAAAAGAAAGCGAAATATACTGGTATAGCCTACTTATTGGTTACTTGTTCTCTACTAAGCTGGTCCCTCTATCATAACGTTGAGCAAAACATTACACTGAATATTAGTACTGGACGGACCACACGCCATGCTCATTTCAGGTGCAGAACATTATAGCAGTTCATTTGAATATTTTTTTTTTTACATCAGAGATAGCTGTTTAGTGTAAATTGATCAAGTAGGCTAATACTGTCATAACCATGGGCGTCACTAGGCCCTTTTTTATGAACTTATGCATCAGCCCCCCCTAAAAAAATATGTGATTAACCTTTAAAACATGAAACTGGCGCAAGGCTTCGGCTACGGCTTCGTCCCGTCTTTTAGTCTTTGTGTCACTCACTGTGTTCTTCAATCCGCAGCGGTGCCAAGTGACATGGTTTTCAAGCTATTGTTATCTAATTTTTTGGCCTTCAGAACATCTTAAAATACACATATGTAGATCATAGAAATCAAAATTTTCTCGGGGGAGCATGCCCCCGAACCCCCCAACATCTGTGATCTCAGAGATAATAAACCTAGCTACATTATTCGATTAATGCATGTACAATATGCCCATGAAATAAGGAAGTCATATTTACTTAATAAGTTGTAGTTTTAAAAAAAAACAGGGGGGGGGGGGGGGGGGGGGGTGCAACATATGAATCTCGCCTAGGGTGCCAGAAAGGCTAGAAACGGCCCTGTTCCCCGCCTTCCTGTTTCAGCGTCACATGACCAATTGAGCGTAAATGATTGGCTGGATGTTGGATGATTTGATACAGGGATCGATTGCTTCTCCTTGGTTACCCGGATGTTGACTCTGAATATTTTTACACTGAATTTTTTGAGACGTTGAATTATTTTACACTGAATATTTTGAGACGTTGAATTTTTTTACACTGAATCTTTTGAGACATTGAATTTTTTTACACTGAATTTTTTGAGACGTTGAATTTCTTTTTACACTGAATTTTTTTAAAACATTGAAAAAATGTCATAGGCAAAAAAAAAACAGTACTAGAAATTCGATGGCTTTTAAAATTCAAAGTCTGATTTAGATGCAAAATAAAATTCAGTGTTAAAAATTCGATGTAAAAAAATTCAGTGCTAAAAATTAGAATTCAAAATCCAGTGGCACAGTTTTACTTCCATAGCTGTAACTGTGAACTGTGATACAGTTTTAAAATGTTACAGTAAACTACAACTGAGGGGAGACACTGCAAACTGTGTGAAGCTACATTGAGTCTCTGGAGACCAACAAGTACACAAGTGGGTGGTTGGATTTAATTGATAGGATTGAAAGATTTTGTCATTTGTCTCAGGACAAGATAATATGAGCTTTCAATTTCAGAAAATATGATAAAAACTGTAGATGATATGTATATACCCCACCACTGTGTATATATGTATATACACTAAACAAAACTTTAAACGCAACCCCCCCCCCACCCATTTTCCATGAGCTGAACTCATGAAGACCTTTTGTCTGTTTTCTATGTATTTTTCTGTTTTCATCTGTGCAATAATCATGCTATATAATCAGCATCTTGATATGCCACACCTGTGAGGTGGATGTATTGTCCCTGAAAAGGAGAAGTGCTCACTAACTTATTTAGACAGATTTGTGAACAATATTTGAGAGAAATATAGGCCTTTTGTGTACATAGAAAAACTCTTAGATCTTTGAGTTCAAATCATTCAAAATGAGGGCAAAAAAAAAAGGTTGTGTTTATCATTTTGTTCAGTGTATCTATACATCCACTCACCAGCCACGTTTTAAGGCACACCTTGCTAGTACTAGGTTGGATGGACCCACTTTTGCCTTCAGAACTTATTTAATTTTGAATCATCGATTCAACAGGGTGCTGAAGACATTCATCAGTGATTTAGATCCATATTGACATGATAGTATAGCGCGATTGCTGCAGATTTATTGGCTGCACATCCATGCAAATCTTCTGTTTCACCACATCCCAAAGGTGCTCTGTTGGTTTGAGATCTCGGACCAGTTGCATAAACATAGCCATTATGTTAAAAAGTGTCTTAAGATCTAGTGTGATGACCCACTAGCACTTAATCAAGGGACAAAAAGAAAGCAAAAATAAATAAAATAAAAATAAATTCTGATTACTAACTTGTAATACTAGTCTTAGCAGTGTATGCCACAGGCCCACAAGATTGTGGAGGCAATTTGAATATAGTGACCTACTTATGTTCAAGAAACCAGTTTGTGATCATTTGCACTTTGTGATACCCGTCATCCTGCTGGCCATCAGATGATGTGTACACTGTGGTCAAAAAGGTCAGCAGCAATACTAGGTTGTGTTGTAGCATTGAAATGTTCAATTGGTACTAAGATGCTCAAAGTGTGCCAAGAAAATATCCTCAGTTATGTTATGTCTAAAATGCAAGGTGCTCCATATTACATTATAACTTCTCGTTTGTTCAAGTGTTTATAAAAGCAACATCATACTGTCAGCCATGCTGTTTGTCTGAATATCAACACTTGTGTGATTTTGCTTAATTAGAAAGCTTCTAGACTATACAAATCTTTAAACTATCACCACAGACTTCAATAGTAAAACTGTATTTGTTTATATTATAAGAATAATGAGCAGTGCAAAAATGTATAATTAACATATGGACTTCGCATACTTGTGAACATCAATGCAAATTTGCCAGAGAATGCTTTTCTCATTTCAGAAGAGGACAATCTGTTTAATGAGCCATTTCACAATACCAGAAAACTACAGTACACAGTAATTGAGACAATGATCCTGTTTTCAAATGACACATATGGTTAGTGAGGCATGACAGCTCATGAGGAAATAGCTCTTGAAGAAACTAAATGCTTAAGGTCTGGATGTGTTGAACAGCTGGAGGCTTTTAGACCAATGATAAGAAGGCATTAAGGTCACCAAGATAATTTATCAACTCTTTTCACTCTTGATTTCAATATCTCAGAACATGATTCCACTCAGAGGATGTCATTAATGTTGGCCGCTCTCAATCAGGTGTCTCCTCCAATGAGGCGCGTTTGGTGACGAGCCAGTGGCCAGATTTGCATTTAAATTGCTTCATAATGACCGCGTATCAAGACTTCCAGGTTTGGGCGCAGATCAGAGCCAGTTCCCCTGCGAAATGACAACGTTAAAACTAATGTTCACAAGGATACAACTCATATATTTAAACCTCTGCCCCAGCCGCTCGTGCCTAAAGGGCATGTTTTGATTGGATTTTGGTGTTAAAATGAAAAGACAGACAACATTAGAATATGATTTAAGATCAGCTATTGCAGTAAAACACCCCAAGGAAACCACTCACAAAACTTTTTTCTTCAAAGTTTTTGGATTTATTTGAAACTTTAGTCCAAATTTCTGTACAAATGAATTATCGAAAAGGAGCCAGGGCTAAATACACCTTGCTGTCAAATTCATAATTAATATAACTAGAAAAGGTGACACAGGAGATGTTATTCAACCGGGTTTGGCTTTGCTACAATTCAGAAAAGATGCAACAAGTTTGATATAGTGATGCATATAGTGATATTGTGAAACATGTTCAAGAAAAAAAGCAAAAATACATTCTTATCTCTTAAATTTTAACATAATTGCATTGCCAACATTAAATATAAAATCAATATGGACCCCATTTACTTTCTCAGTGCATATTCCAGATCTATTTATGAACGACTCAGCTGTGCATTTTATACTTCACAGGAGAAAAAAAAGTTTGTATTTAGGAATTATTTCAGTGAAACCACCATTATGGTTTATAACGCACATTGTTCGCCACATTAGATGCAAATATTCACACACACCACTCCAAAAGGTAAGGGTCAGTAAGATTAATTTTTTTTATTTAATTTTTTTAAATAAATTCTTGTATTCAGCAGGGTAGCATTCAATTGATCAAAAGTGACAGTTAAGACATTTATACGGTTACATAAGATTTATTTCAAATAAACATTTGAATCCTGAAAAAAAGGATCATAATTTCCACAAAAATATTAACCAACACAACTGTTTTCAACAAGAAAGAAATGTTTCTTGAGTACAAAATCAGCATATCAGAATGATTTCTGAAGGATCATGTGACACTGAAAACTAGAGTAATGATGCTGAAAATTCAGCTTTGCATCACAGGAATAAATTACATTTTAAAATGTATTAAAATAGAAACCCTATTTTTGATTAAATAAATTAAGCCTATGCGAGCATAAGAGATTAAAAGAATCGTACCGACCCCAAACTTTGAATGGCAGTGTATTCCCATACAGTACTCTTTATTTGAGGGAAGAAAATAAAAATTAAAATTTTTTAAAATTCACAAAAACTAAAATTGGTTAAAATAATTGCAGAAAACGGCTGACATGATTATATTCAAACACCAAGGGACAACGTGAAAATGGCAACAAGCCCTGAAAATCGGCCTGTGCCACATTTGTGAAGGGGACGATGTAGAATTGGACGCCCGACGTTGATGTTTGGAGTTGAGAAGCAACAATTTCCTTCAGTTACTCAGCACTTTAATTCACAGACAGATTGTCTGCTCTCCCCAGAGTGCTGACACGTAGACACAGGCAGTGAGGCTGGACAGTAAAAGCCTCTGCAGACTCGGCCTAAGAGCAGGTTCACCAGACAGAAAACACTCATCACTATACTCAGCCTGTCATGGATGCGTTTCCACTGGGGACGCCGTGCTGAAGAATGGGCCGCGGTGATAAAATTATATCTGACAGGGCTTCCACTCTCCATTTTGCCCTTCATTTTGAGTGGTGCCTCTACAAATGAGCCAGCTCTAGCAATAAAAATCAAATGTACGTTAGAATCATATTATTTATTTAAAAGCCCTTCTGTTTGGCATCTCAAAAAGGCGACATAATAGTAAAGTAAAATAATATGTTCTGATAATCACTGCTTATAAAATATCATTATGTACATTTATAACATTAATGAAAGGTAAAAAACCATATGGAGCTCTCCATTTCTTCCATGACAAAGGACAGACAGTTTGTCTTAATATCCTTTGCTCCTTCATGTCGTTTCACGAACAAAGTTTTGTCTGCCACAGCGGTGTTTTGCATCCCCTTCGTGCTGGGAGCAGATCATCTTCTCAGTGGTTCTGATTTGGTGCCATCAGGTCCAGATCTCTGTGGGCACCATGGCTTCTTTGGTGCCTACTGAGGGCATGAGGTTCTCCTCACAGAGGAAGTCCAGTGGGAACTGGACCAGGAAGCCTCTAATCTTCTTCAGTAGCTCTTGAGCTTTAACTGGGTCCTCTTTATCGAGACCTGGTTTGGACTGGAAACTCAAGAGCTCCTGTTTGTTCCTCACCAGACTGGAGGGCAGACAGCGGAAAACCTGCAACGCCACCACAACAAAAGTCATTTTTATGGTCATGGCTTCTTTTTTTTTCTTGGCAAATGTGCACCAGAGTTGTTATTGTTAAATAAAACAATTCAAAACATTTGTTACCTGAAATAAAGCTACAATTTTGTTTTGTTTTAAGTTATGGAGTGGAAACCTAGCACCTTTAAAGCAACACTAGGTCACTTTTGGCACTCTAGCAGTTAATTAAAAACTGCATGCGTCTTGCAGAAGAACATTGTAGCTGGAGCTACTTTGTTTATGTCTATGAAGAGTCATGCAGGGACTGTGCTACTCCGTTGTGTGTACTGACTAAACATGAAACTTACAGAGTGTGGTTTTAGCGCTAGGAGGCTGCTTGGGTATCAGCAGCAGTAGAATTTGTCAGATTAAAAGTTGTTCTACCACTGAAATACAGGTCCTTCTCAAAAAAATTGCATATTGTGATAAAGTTCATTATTTTCCATAATGTAATGATAAGAATTAAACGTTCATATATTTTAGATTCGTTGCAGACCAACTGAAATATTTCAGGTATTTAATTGTTTTAATACTGATGATTTTGGCATACAGCTCATGAAAACCCAAAATTCTTGTCTCAAAAAATTAGCATATCATGAAAAGGTTCTCTAAACAAGCTATTAACCTAATCATCTGAATCAACTAATTAACTCTAAACACCTGCAAAAGATTCCTGAGGCTTTTAAAAACTCACAGCCTGGTTCATTTCTCAAAACCGCAATCATGGGTAAGACTGCCGACCCGACCCTGTCCAGAAGGCCATCATTGACACCCTCAAGCGAGAGGGTGAGACACAGAAAGAAATTTTTGAACGAATAGGCTGTTCCCAGAGTGCTGTATTAAGGTCCCTCAGTGGGAAGTCTGTGGGAAGGAAAAAGTGTGGCAAAAAACGCTGCACAACGAGAAGTGGTGGCCGGACCCTGAAGAAGATTGTGGAGAAGGACAGATTCTAGACCTTGGGGGACCTGCGGAAGCAGTGGACAGAGTCTGGAGTAGAAACATCCAAAGCCACCGTGCACAGGCGTGTGCAGGAAATGGGCTACAGGTGCCGCATTCCCCAGGTCAAGCCACTTTTGAACCAGAAACAGCGGCAGAAACGCCTGACCTGGGCTACAGAGAAGCAGCACTGGACTGTTGCTCAAATTTTGCATGTCATTCAGAAATCAAGGTGCCAGAGTCTGGAGGAAGACTGGGGAGAAGGAAATGCCAAAATGCCTGAAGTCCAGTGTCAAGTCCCCACAGTCAGTGATGGTCTGGGGTGCCATGTCAGCTGCTGCTGTTGGTCCACTGTGTTTTTATCAAGGGCAGGGTCAATGTAGCTAGCTATCAGGAGATTTTGGAGCACTTCATGCTTCCATCTGCTGAAAATCTTTATGGAGAGGAAGATTTTGTTTTTCAGCACGACCTGGCACCTGCTCACAGTGCCAAAACCACTGGTAAATGGTTTACTGACCATGGTATTACTGTGCTCAATTGGCCTGCAAACTCTCCTGACCTGAACCCCATAGAGAATCTGTGGGATATTGTGAAGAGAAAGTTGAGAGACGCAAGACCCAACACTCTGGATCAGCATAAGGCCGCTATCGAAGCATCCTGGGCCTCCATAACACCTCAGCAGTGCCACAGGCTGATCGCCTCCATGCCACGCCGCATTGAAGCAGTCATTTCTGCAAAAGGATTCCCGACCAAGTATTGAGTGCATAACTGAACATAATTATTTGAAGTTTTGACTTTTTTGTATTAAAAGCACTTTTCTTTTATTGGTCGGAAGAAATATGCAATTTTTTTGAGAATTTAATTTTGGGTTTTCATGAGCTGTATGCCAAAATCATCAGTATTAAAAAAATAAAAGACCTGAAATATTTCAGTTGGTGTGCAATGAATCTAAAATATATGAAAGTTAAATTTTTTTCATTACATTATGGAAAATAATGAACTTTATCACAATATGCTAATTATTTGAGAAGGACCTGTAATTTTAGAGACATTATTTTAAAGGTCGAAAAACTACAGTGTTGCTTTAAAGGTGAGGTAAGTGTTATTACAAAACGGACTTGGGCCGTGTCCAAAAACAAACAGCAGGTAAGGGGCGTGTCTAATAATGATGGTGAAAAGAGAGTGAGCGCTTGCTCAATCCACGTCATTATTAAAAAAACACGAGTCACACATAACGAACATCAGCTGAGAACTAATATTTGCTGGCTTTTGATTGAATATGCTTGTGTCATGTTCGCTTGTTTGTCCATTTGCAATCGTATTGTCGTTCACTTCAGCGATGAAAAAGACCCGTTCATTTCCACACCGTATGGAGCATCTAAATCTCCTAACTGTCTGTTTCAAGATCAGCTCACAAAATGTGTGTGACAAGTAAGATACTATACACCTAAAATATGTTTCCTCTTTTCATGATCTATATAACTCTAATCTGGTCATAATTGTAATATGTCTTCAGTTGGGCTGTCGTGCTTGTGTACTATCGAGTTGTTCATGAGAACAGTTTGTGTTTTTGTGATCGCTATAACTCTAATCTGGTCATAATTGTAATATGTCGTCAGTTGGACTGTCGTGCTTGTGTACTATCGAGTTGTTCATGAGAACGGTTTGTGTTTTTGTGATGGAAGGGGTGACTTTTTCATTGAATATTCAACCTGGATTAGTAACACACAGATCCTGCCATAGTCGATGCCTGGGTTATGTATGTGTGGGGCGAAGCTATCATATAGGGGCGAGACCCTTTTGGGGGAAGGGCCTTGTTTGTTTTGGTGATTTGAAATATTAACAACGGTTACCAGAAAGCATTTACCCCACCTTTAGGGAGCCAACTAAAGCTTCCTAATTGTATTTGTATTGTAGTTGTGTGGCTGTCTGATGTATGTGTGTGAGGCATTTACTTAAATTGCCAGCCTACAATGGTGGTTTGGAATAAGAATCTCTCAATCCATTAGGCCTCATTATTACTGGCCTGTCATGATGCTGCCAAACAGCCAACTGAGCCTGAGAGCTTCAGTGGTGATTGAGAGCAATACCTATCTGACAAATGACCAAGCAACACCTCTAAATCATAATTCAAATGTTCCATGTAATAGGAAGATGGAAAGTAGCCATCATTAATTCCATTACATGCCCAGGATTGAGTGGAGAAGACACAAGAAATCACACGGACCTTCTCATAGATGGTGGCGTTTCGACCCGAGGTGCTCATCCAGACGTCTTTGTAGAATCCGTTACTGATGGGGTCACTGACATCAATGGTTGGATCAGTAAAGGCACCGAGAATGGTTCTGGTTTATGGAAAGACAAAGACTTTTAGCTGTGATTCAGTTGTGTTGCTAACACTGGGATGGATGGACTTTCCATCAGCTCTTACTTGAAGCACTCCAGTCTGAGCTGCAGAGCAAACTTGCCAGCCTGGTACTCTTGACCGTCCATCACCGAAGCTGTTGTTTCAGAGTCCTCAAAGATCACAGCTACCTCGCTGTCCCTCTTCCCCAACATGCTGCGGTCGTTGATGTTGGCAGAGCCTGGGGAAAAAATGTATTAAAAAGAGAAGAAAAAGAACAAACATAACTAGACTATGTTTATGAGGATGACCCTACAAATAAAGCAGTTTAATATTTGACAAAGATTCTTGGTCAAACTTTCAAGTATATCCATTAATATGCCTAGTATCATATAAAGCAAAACAATTCTGAGCTGTATCATACATTGCAATAACCATGAAAAAGACAATGTGCTTGACTGTCGCCGGGTTTGCTGAAAGGCATCGCACACTGATCATGACTCGCTTAGTTTAAAATATCAAGACAAATAATAATCACAGACAAGAAAACAAGATTTTTTTTTTAATACTCTGCGATTCAATTTGATTTATTGTTTTATAAGTGATTGGATCTTGAGGCATTTAATTTAATAGCACACAAATCGTCCACCTACAGAATGAGAGATAACTCAATTTCAGGATGCGGCTAAATGTTCCCATCTGCCTCCTTCTGATCTATGGCTTTCCTCATTGGATTTCTTCTATCTTCTGCAGAAATCTAAAGCTTTATCTGAAATGACAACTCACTTATTTTTTATGAGTTTCTTCCGCTCCTCATACAAAGTATTATTTGAACTTTTTTTACAGATGTGATATGTCTTTCAGTCAAGAAAACAGAGGCATGATGATAGGGCTTAGCTTAGGTCTGCCGAGCAAATATCAATACTGCACATCTGGCAGTGCAGTCATGTGTAAAATACACAGACCACAATGTTTTCCTCATTAAAACTCACTTCTTTTGGACACAAAAGTCTGTTGACCTCATTCCAAATACACTATTTTATGTGAATGAGTGGACAGAAGCAAAAAACAGCTATTTAGCTGCCAGATGAACGATTATATGGCCTCTTGGGCCTTACCATATACTTCAAAATCAAATGATGTACCACAGTGTACCACAAGGGGGAGTATAAGGCTCTCGCCGCTCAGCAAGTTGCTCAACATTTGAGCATTAAAAACACTCCTATTATTTGTTTCCGGATAACTGTAATGGATAACTGTAATAATGTAAACCTACCAATAATGACAGTGTTGTCATCAGCGATGAGTAACTTGCTATGAACATAGATGAGTTCAGACACCAGTCTGCCCTCTAGCTCTGCATGAGTTCTCAGACCACAAATCGAGATGTAGTTCATCCATTGGTCATCCACTGTTGGGGTGTAAAGAGAGAATCGGGTGAAATTCCGACTGCCTAGAAAAAGCAACACTGACCACAAAACACTGGGGGAAAACACTGCCCAGAATGAGCCATTTAGATTTTTGGTCCCACTTTATATTAAGTGGCTTTAACTGTACGCATAAAAAAGTACATTGGCTGCATTGTGTTCCTTGTATTGCAAAAAGGTGGGATATACGGGTAAGGTTAGACAGGTTTGGTGGTATCTGGTATGGGCTGGTTTAAGGGAGGGTAAAAGGGAAGGGTCAACAGTGTAATTATAGATGTAATTTCAGAAATTAATTATAGCTGTAATTGTATGCAGGTATTTCTTAAAATATAAGTTCAATGTAAAACATGTATTCACAATAAGTGCATTGTGTCAAATGATTACTTGAAATGTTATAGTAGAGTTAAAGCCCCTTAATATAAAGCTGGACCAACTTGGTCATGATTTAATGAATTATTAGCTTTTAAATCAACTCAAAAACCACAGTTTGAGAAAACCTGTCCCATGTAGTAGGAGAAGACCTCCAACTCAACTATGAATGCATTTGTTCATTTTTTTCACCACAAAAAAATTGCCCTCCAATAAATAAAAAAGCATCATATATATATACATTCATTTGGACAACTTTAAAAGGTGATTTTCTCAATATTTAGATATTGTACCCTCAGATTCTAGATTTTCAAATAGTTGTATCTCTGCCAAAAACCCTACATAAATTGGAAAGCTTATCTATTCAGTTTTCAGATGATGTATAAATCTCGATTTCAAAAAATAATAATAATAATTTTTTACCCATAACTGGTTTTGTGGTCCAGGGTCACAAAAAAAAGGGAAAAAAAAGAAAGAAAGATCTCCGTATTCCATACCTGTATTCTGTTTTTATTCTTTGAAATATCTTGCTTTATTACACGGCTCTGTGAAAAACTTGATTCTGATTGGTCAATCGCTCATTCCAGCGGTATGTTATTCCCAAATAACAACCGCTGATCCGGGTAATATGAGTTATCTTGACCGGTACTACTTCTATGCTTAACGCTGGCGCCATCTTGTGGCTTAAACAGCCATGGGTTACAATGGAAGACTTCAAAGAAGGTTTCCTTTATAAAGATTTAAATATAGATATTTTTCTTACACAAACGCAACGATTCGAATTAGAAGGCTCTATTAACCCATCGGAGCCACGTGGAGCACGTTATTTGACGGACAGCTGCATTTTTTATGGACTTCAAAAACAGCTGCTGGGATTAACGTTAGCTTGGACTTTTTAAATATGAGTCCGATTGTATTTGTCTGAAAGAAGAATGGCATATACACCTACGATAACTTGAGGGTGAGTAATCACAGGCTCTGTTTCATTTTTGGGTGAACTAACCCTTTCAGCATTCATTTTCAACATTTAGCATATGGCAAATCTTCAGCAATAGATAAAGGCTTAAAACAATTTGGAACTGTAGCCGTTTAATAAGCGGGGTAATGTACACCCAGCCGGTTGTTATCGCAGAATAAACCCCTTCATAGTGATGCAAGACCCCTAGCATCCCTCTGTCGGGGTTTATTCTGCGATAACAACCGACTGGGTGTACATTATCCCTTACATAAAGGCCCTACACAAAACAGGCTTTGCAGGTCAGAGGAATACTGGGACTTCTGTGCATAAATGTCACCTCAACTCAATGATTGGCACACGCAGACAATCAATTACAATAAGTTATGTCATCCTCTTACTAGTAATTATTTAGCACATTTTGAAATACATGTTCACTAGTCTTACATGTTGCAATGCTGTGGTAAACCACAGAGGAGAACTCCCTGCCACCACAGAGTCAGGTTCACATTAAACCATGTCACAATCGCATCATATCGCTCCTTCTCTAACAGCCGACACACAGAAAGAAGAGGGATGTAAACAATCAGACTTACTTTCTTTCTTCAGTTGAGTGATTATGGAGTACTCTCCTCTGTTCATGGTTCTAAAAAAATAAATAAAAAGATATTCAAGCCATGATTAGGTGGGAACAAATGATTTTTCAAATGTTAACATAACATTATAGCAGCTCATTGTGTTCTTTAAATGGCTTGACATTATTATCTTTAGTTACCATGGTATCTTCCAAAAAGGAAGCTTATGAACCAGTAAACCTGCCTTCCCACATGAAATGTGGCAGAGAGCTGCAGCAAATGTATACATATGTATAAATATTGTGATATATTATTACAATTTAAAATATTTGGTTTTCAATTTATTATACTTTAAATTATCATTTATTTCTGTGATGCAAAGCTGAATTTTCAGTGAAATCATTCTAATATTCTGATTTATTCTGAGTGTTGGAAACAGTTCTGCTGCCTAATATATCTGATGAATAAAAGGTTCAAAAGAACTGCATGCATTCAAAATAATAACATTTTCAAATAATATAAATCTCCTTTACAATCATTTTTTATCAGTATAACACATCCTTGCTGAATAAAATTATTGATTTATTTCAAAAAAAGAAAGAAAAAAAAGTCTGACCTCAAATTACTGAGCAGTAGTCTATATTGTTGCTACAAAAGATTTCTATTTTTAAAACATTTGCTTTTTAATTATTATTTTTTTTATTCATCAACGTATTATAAAAAAGTATCTCAGGTTATGAAAAAATATTAACCTGTAAATATACCTGTTTCCAACTTTGAAAATGAATCATCATATCAGAATGATTTCTGAAGGATCATGTGACACTGAAGACTGGAGGAATGATACTGAAAATTCAGCTTTCCATCATAGAAATAAATTATAATTTAAAGTATAATAACTTGAAAACCAATTATTTTAAATTGTAATAATATATCCCAATATTAAAAATGTTTCTGTATTTTTGATCAAATAAATGCAGGCTTGATGAGCAGAAAAAACTTCTGTCAAAAACATTACAAATAGTAATGTGTCCAAACTTTTGGCCTGTACTGTATATTTTAAAAACTTGTAAATAAATCTTGCATCAGTTTTCCATATTTAATGCGACACTAAAGCACTGCTTATTTCCATTTATTTTCCAGACGAATGAAACAAGCATTTAACACTTGGCTGCTGTGCCTCTTATGTGTGTAATGGAATGAATTGGTAAGCTGGCATTGGAAACAAAGGTGCACTGTCTAACTCGGGTCATTATCCTCACATAAGCCACATTTACAATTTTCTTTGACAAATTCCTCCTTTCATCCAAATGATATGCAGAGAGCATGATTGGAAGGTTATCGTTGAGATGAGGATGAATATGCCTGACTGCAGGATGAAAGCAGGCTTGTCTCGTAGACCAGGGTTGTTCGCTCTTCCTCTCTGATAGAGTTGAAAGAAGCCGTGAAGCTGTTTAGTGTGTTGTCAGACTCATTAAAGCTTAATCAGGGGAGGAGAGGAGAGAATGTGTCTGAGTTCACTAAAGAGGAAGCGTTAACTGCATCCCTGGGAAACCAACTACTGCTGTGAACTTATGAATGACACTGCAGAAACTGAAACTGACGGGCAAGTCATGCTCAGTGTACATGACACATTTGGTTTAAGACAATGTCAAGCAAATTTACTGCAGTAACTCTTAATAAATGTCCCTGGTCTGTGATTCAGTACATGTTATTCAGTTGTAGGGCAGCGCAATATATCGAAATATCTCTAATGTCCATATCACGATATGCATATCGCAACAGCCCGCAATATCCGAATGATTTTAATAGGCTACTTCAACATTGTGAAAAGTGTATGTTTTAGGTCGACGCATATAGCAGAGAATAGACTGGGCACACAACTGTTACTTATGTGACTTGCCTGATTCTAAAAATTATTAAACGTAATAACTTGCGACAAACAACTTGCGGCCTCGTGCTGTTTGACACACACACAATGAAAATTGCGCACAAGCCGCCTCTCTGAAAGCGCATGATCCCTTCAGTTTCCTTTCGTTTCTTGTTACACGCTCGAACTGTCAAATACACACAGAATTTAGAGTATACTTGATGAGTATTCATGTAAACTCAGTCGGTTAAGCTTTAAGTGAACGATATCAGTTGGGGAAAGAAACCGAATGCGTGTCAATAGGGTCCGTGCATTAGGTCTTAAAGGGTTAGAATACCCAAAAATGAAGAAAAAAAAGGGCATCGAAAATACATTTTGGTCCAAAAATAACAAAAACTACAACTTTAGCATTGTCTTCTCTTCCATGTTTGTTTTCTGGCTCACATCAGTGCAGTGGCAGATCAATCTGCGAACAAAGATTCAAACTCTTATGAATCAGTGTATTGATTCATGAGTCGGATCATGTGTCTAACTGCTGAGATCACTTGACATAGGCGATCCAAATTCTAAATCTATTCTCTGATTTATAACCATTCAAATCTTTGTTGGCAGATTGAAAACAAACACGGAATAGAAGACAATGCTGAATAAAGTCGTAGTTTTCAATGATTCGGATCGCCAATGTCATGTGATTTCAGCAGTTTGGCACGAGATCCGAATCATGAATCAATACACTGATTCATTAACGTTGAATCTTTATTTGAGGATTGAACACAAACAAGGAAGAGAAGACAATGCTGAATAAAGTCATAGTTTTTGTTATTTTAGGACCAAAATGTGTTTTTGATGCTTCAAGAGATTCTAACTAACCAACTGATGTGACATATGGACTACTCTGATGATGTTTTTATTCCCTTTCTGGACATAGGGAGTATAGTGTGCATACACTTAGATACGCTGTTGGACTAAATATAAAATATCTTAAACTGTGTTCTGAAGATGAACGGAGGTCTTACGGGTGTGGAACGACATTAGGGTGAGTCATTAATGACATCAATTTCATTTTTGGGTGAACTAACCCTTTAAGTTTTAGGCTGATATAACGATATATTACCAAGTCAAGCGAAATGTTTTTGGTATTAAATATTTGCATTACATTTTAGTTTGTTTACATTGATGTTAAAATTATATTTTCAGATTTGTGACATTCATTTTTGCTAAAACACTGCTGGTCACTTTTTTAATATAATTTAAATAGATTTTACATACTAATACCAATATCGTAATGCATCTAATATTGCATTATTTAATATTTAATATTTAGTATTGCATATCGCATTTTTCTTCAATATTGCACAGCCTTATTCAGTTGTTATTTCTTTCATCAAAATGTAATTTAATAGTATTCTCAGCCTCTGAAACAACTTCTTTTCAATGATGTAAGCAAGGCTGCATAGGCAGGGAATGATAATATTGTAAAATAATATTGTAGAATTATAGTATACGATGTTTCACATCTACATGACCTAATCAAATTCTGATGAAAGCAGTCCCAAGTCCCATCCTAAATTGCTTTTCTTTCTTTAATTATGAAATGCAACAGTACAAAAACTGGTTGCAAATACATGTTTGTTTGTTTCATGTTGTCTTAAAATATAAATTAAACAAATGAACAACGCAACGTAACATAACATATAGAGTATGTGTGTGAACTGTGCTACCCTTTTTGCTCAAAGACATACACAGCAACAAATTTCATTCCTACCTGTAGTTGAAATGCATGACAGCCTGGAGTGCATTTCCTCCACCTGTGGTAATGTCTCCCTCAAATCCAGGCAGCAGGGGAGTCACCACATACACACGGAACGTTTTATTCTCCCTGTGACAAATTACAAGAAGCATCAATCCTGATACACCCGTGCAAACATATGCTTATTCTTATATACCCTCACTCACTTCCACTGACATTAATGGTAAAGCATCCTTTCCAACCCATTTCTCTTTAGAAGCATGTCCTTGTGTTCAGTGTGCTGCCTCCATAATTATAAAGTCATTACAAATGGCTCTTCTCCCAGAGAGCTCTTTAAGCACATGCCAACATTGTTGCAGCACACCCAACAGCGCAGTATTTCAGTATTGAGGGCGATGACTTGAATGACTAAATGAAGAGTGGCGTGTCCACAGCCCGTGTCTGGCTCACATCAGTGCAGTGGCAGGTGCTGGCTTCTCATTAGCCGTCAATGCGCATTAAAGACAGGCCTGTCTCTGCAGCTGAGCCTGAGTGCGTGACAGCAGCGGCGAGAGACTCGTGCCTCCTCTAAATCAGATACTTCACAGGGAACTACAGTTGCCAGGACTCCATAAGCATGGGAGAAGGTGGCACTTTACTTTATCTCACATGCTTTCATTGAAGAAGTGAAGCAATACTAATATGTCTGGGTAATATTGATATATATACAGGAAAGATGGGTGTTGATATACAACCCAAAACTATAATCTGGTTGGATAATTGTTAAGCATGTGAGGAGACCTAAAATTCATATACAATACAATTACAATTATAGTTTATCTATTAAAGCTACACTGTGTAACTTTTTGTTTATTCTTAGCTAAAAAACAATTAGTTCTTTCAAAAATATATGTGCTCAATAATGTATATTTACTTCTTTCAAGTAATAAAGTATTCTCATAAGAGTATAATTTGCTATTGAAAATACATAAGGGTGAGGTTTCGAATGCTGGTCGCCATGTTGCCCCCTCCATCTTGAAAGTACATTAGCCAAAGAGGGACATACCCGTAAATTCATGCTTCGCCTTTCGCGTTTTAACACTCGATGGCACCGCGTCGAATGTGAAGAGGGGGATTGCCATGTTAATCTTGGACTAAATCGGCCACCGTAGGAGTTGAACGAAATCAGAATTGAGAGGAACAGAAACTATGTATTTTTGACTTTTTTTATCTTAGTGTGCCTGTTAAGATCTGGCTAAGGACAACAGATGGAAATTAGCACTAGTAGCTAACTCTGGCTTGTTTACAGCAAGTAACCTGTTGTTGATCAATGAGCATTGTCCCTATCAAATAAAGACAAATAAAAATAATAAAAATATTCCCTGAATGGTCATATAACTTTACACCGCTAGATGGGGGAAAATCACACAGTGTAGCTTTAAAAAAAGTTTACATAAAATTGTGTTCTTTACCATTTTTTTATATAAAATTACAATTTCATTACCTTAAAAAAAAACTATAATTGCATCTGGATTTCACATCATTATAAATTTTGTTGTATAAAAAAAATGTAAGTAAATGATATACAATTTTCTCAAATTAATAAATCCACAGTTTAGTCATGAAACTATCCAAGTGCCGATTGATTCTCCTAAAGCTATTGTAGTAGCCAACCAACGTACTTTCTAATCCACATAACCACTTTTTACCGTTCCCTAGCCAGCAAACATTCTACAGCAAGAGGCGAAAACTTGTTTTACCCTCCTCCTCTGCATTCTGACTTCTTTACAATGTTGTTAGTTGGATTCTCATGCTAAGCGTGCCAAAAAACAAACAAAAAAAAACTAGTTGGACATGACCTACTTATGTGCCAAATACACTCCTTCAGGATTCAAACAAGTTTCGTAAAGTTTTTTTTCCAAAGTATGGCCCTGTATGACATCATAAAGGGTGGAATTCCTTGTATGGCCACTTCTCCTGGATAACCTTGTTCAGCTTCCCAAATAACCCATTGTTAAGGAAACAATGTTTTTTTGTTTTTCCAGAGCAACAGTGAAGTTCTCCAAGTGTGTTTGTTTGTTCCAGGTCATGAGTTGAAACCACAGGAAGTGAGTAAAACCGTGTTTTGTTGGCAATCTAATAAGTGCATTTAATGTAAACAACACAAACGTATAGTGAATTGAAAGTTATCCAGAGACGTATTGTGTGTGTCATAGGTGTGTGTTTGTGTACTTGTGACTCTTTAGCTCCCACCCACTGCACGCCTCCACGAGTTCGGCTGTGTTCGGGAAGTAATCTGTACAGCCTTTTATCTGTTTTTATAAATATGATAAAACTAAAGATTCTTCTGAGATATCAAGGAATCAAAGCTACTCTATGGGTACTCAAGATTAACATGAGACAGCCAGAATGTGTGTGTTATGTACCCTTTAAGTATGTTTTTTGAACCTAAGCTGAACAAATCCTTGTATTTGCTCAGCAGCAGCATATCATATCTAGTATGTATGGCAAAATAAACCAATCAAGTACATTCCATGCACTATGCCAATACGATGTCATGACGGAAGTATATGTACAAAAACCTATTTAGTTACAATGAATGTGTATGATTATTACTTGTTTGGTTAGAACTGAGAACATTTAGTTTGAAAGGGCATGATGCTTCTGTACTTGCACATCTCTACTAAGCTCCACTGGTAAAGTGAATGGTGATGATGAATTACAATCAGTGTTAATGCATTAAGATTCTCATACTTACTTGTGAGCTCTGATAATTCTCTCAATAATGGCATCACCAATCTTGTTGTAAACATGTTTGTTATCGGCACAGCTGATGAAGAACTGGTTCTGAAACAAAATAATGAAACAGGAACGATCAATTCAGTTAATCAGGCATGTCACAGAATAATGGCACATTTCTGTAATCATGTAACGTTATTTATATATGAATGAATTTTAGACAGTGGAGCTTCCCCTTGAAAAAAATCCTACAAAACAGACTCCACTAATTGTTTATCATTTTGTCACTGCTTTGCTTTGATTGCATAAACTGCATTTTTTTTAAATTAAATTATATATTTTTTCCTTAACTGAATTTGCCATAAAGACAACTTTTAGTGTTTTTCTGTACAATAAATAAATCTAATTTACCTATATAACAATAGTATTCAGGATTGTGTTCTTCTCTAATTAAATCATGTCCTCAGAGCTAAAGAAAATAATTTTCTATTATTATTCCCTTGAAATATAATTTACAACTGTATACATTTTATTTATCTGTTTATACTTGGCGAATATCCAAGACATGGTTCTTCTAGAATTTCCACTAAATCATTCCTGGCACCTCCCTTGATATGCTCTGATAACCGCTGCATGCCATTCATCAATAATATGAAGCAACTCAAATGTCAGCTGTGTTTTATAACATAACTACAATGGTTGTCAACACATGTGAAGCATATCAGTGAATGCTCACAGGCAGCGTGAAAGTGGGAGATCATGTACCTCAATGTAGATGAAGTGCTTGCTCTTGGCAATGACCTGAATATAGGCATTATGAATGGACTCCTCGTGGTGCTTGATTCCCGCCGACCAGTCTGCTGCTGACCGCAGAACCTGAGAGACCATTTACATTTATGGGCAATTTTATGGCCATTTATGGCAAAGTTACTTAGTGTTCATTCTTTTTTTGTTTTTTTTCAGCAAGTATATGCATGTTCCTTGGAAACCAAACCCATGATGTTCCCTGCGTCATGCTCTAATAGTTACATGTACAGATTATGTTTACTTTACAAATTATGCTTACTCACCTGAACTTTGGTCTGGACAGAGTCTGGCACTTGGTACTTCAGATCATTGCCTGTGCTGTGTGATTTGGGCAGTAGAAACGGGTAGGAGAGTGATCTGTACTTTGGCTTCATTATCTAAAGGAGCAAAAAGTCTTTATTGTGACATGCGAATGCTTCATCAAATGTCAGAGTTTAAAGTTATATCGAAGAAGTTCACAAAGGGTATTGAGAAACCTGTCAACAAAGTTTAAATTGTGTGGGTCATGGCCCAAGCACTGGGGTGTTAAACCTCTCACCTTGGTGAAATTCCAGCGTTGTATAAAGTGCCTGGCCACATCCCTGGCTGCTTTCCCATGCACCACTGAGGAGATGTCATGCCAGGGCATTCTGGGAGTTGTGTACCTGTCAATAAAATCTATAGTCGAGCACAGTGTTAAAAAGCAGGATCGTAAACATCTGAAATGCATTAAAAAGACTGCGTTTAATAACACAATTAACCTTGGATAACCTGGATTAATGATCATTGAAATGAAGAAAACAAAAGCTGCCCGGCAGTAAACGTGTGGCTCACCATCAAAAGGCTTGTCCAGCTGGACCCAGTCTTTGTAGACAAAGTTGCAGTAGTCTTTCCCATGCCAGAAGCGCGTGTTTCCCATCAGCTCTCCCACTCCCGTCTGAAGACTGTGCACTGAGCCACTCTCTGCACACACAAGACATACAAAACTGATCAAAACACTTTTCTCTTTCACACTTTTGTAATAAATCTTTAAAATCTACAAATTTTACTCTGCTAAAATAAAAATAAAAATGTAAGAGAGAAACTAAAGGCATACTGTACACAAATAAACTAAATAAGGCTATGAAATAAGTATGGAAAATAAAATAAATATACAAAAGAGTATAATAGTGTCCGTATAGACCGTGATTTAATTGTAATAATCTTATTCATTTAGGATAAAAATAAGATTTTGATGCTTATTTTTCAGGTTACTGTTACAGATCTGTTTAGAAATAATTAAATGACTGATATCAGACCAAACAAACACACATTTGGGCCAGTATTTTCTCTCAAACATGCAATACATTGACAGCCAATATATTTGTAGTAATATTATGTATATTTATCCACAGTAAAAGGATCACAACATAATCTAAAACTGAATAATTAGAGGGAAACAAAGGATTGGTTATCTTAACAGCAAATGAATGTGACTTTGGTGTAAGAATCAGGGACAAATTAAATCTACCCTAAGGTCAAAGTAATTTAATTTACATTTACATTTACATTTAATCATTTAGCAGACGCTTTTATCCAAAGCGACTTACAAAAAAGGGGAGAGTAATAGAAGCAACGGAACAGACAAGGCCAAAAACCTGTAAGAGCTGTAAGAAATCTCAATTAATTAGCACAATACACAACAATTTTTTTTTTTTTTTTAAAGATAGACATCTACAACAAAAACTCACGTCCGCAAAGTGCCGAACACTGGATTTTGATAGCTATGATAACAACCCATTAGGACTAAGGCTGTTGCCCCAGCTGTTGTCGTTAATGCAGATTCAGTGGCCCAATGGGTTGGTTTTGTATTCTAGCTAAACGCGCAGCAATAGCCATCTACAACAAAAACTCACGTACGCAATATACAGAACACTGGATTCTGATAGTTATGATAACTATGTAACATACCCGCCTGAAGGCACAAGGAAATTTCATTAAAGCATATCTCTTATGTCTAGTCTTAAGCCAGTCTCAAATACACTTAATCCTCTCTCAGACAGGCTGAAATCTGATCTATACGTGTGTCTTACTATGGCATACTATGGCAGGGAGAACAAACAGAGAGAGCTAAACGAAGCTAAAACTATGGGGCACTCGTACATGCTGGGGCAGGGTGTCTAGAACTACACCTATGGTACTATCAGTCAGAGAGGATAAGCATCACAGCACAACCAACAGAGTGGGAAAATATAGACACACAAGGTGCACACTGACTGACACTGACAAGTAACAGAATTTATTACCTTTTTGCCTGATTTACTGATCCTGAAAGTCTAGAGATATAACAGAATTTGAATTGGAAATATATATAAATGCTAATATATATTATTATATGATGTAATTTTTCATTGGTTCCAGAGTAATTAACTTGTTACATGGCATTTACAGCTCAAGTGATTTGTTAAAAAGGATTGGGATGTGGAAATGAACACTCATGAGCAAAACGATCCAGTCAAATTCCATACATTTTAATTACTGTTGCATTATAAATGCGGCATTAGTGTAAACAACAACAGAATTTTCATGTTTCAGTGAACGATCCCTTTAAGAATATTTTTTTTGTTGTTGTTACGGTCACAAAGTATTTAATCATTATCAGACTCGGAGAACTTCACACAAATGAACCACAGGTCAGATTATGGCTGCAGTTTCCGCAAGTTAGTCCCAGTAGAATCTCTTACTGTTCGTGCTGTCGATGCTACTGACGCTTTCAGCATGGTGAAGGCCACGTTGGAGGTGACGGTACAGGCTGAAACGTGTCTTGCGAGTGCGACCGAGGCCTTTTAGCTTGGGCAGGTCCACTGAGTCACCAACCATCGTCCGGCTGCTGTTTCCACTGGAGGACACTTTTTTCCTGGGTGTGGATGAATCCAGTCCCTGAGTCCCAAACCAGACATAATTCCACTTCATTATAACAAGCAGAAACCTCTAAATCACAGTCTTTAATTTCAACCTTCAAAGCCAAAAAATTAAGTTAGGCATGTCATCCAAGGGTGCGGCACAAGTAATGCAGCCAAATCAAGCACGTTTTTGTGTACATTATGATGCTATCTCTAACCTGCTCTATGGCCTGAGCAACAGAACGTGTTACACTTCCCACATCTGTCAGTCGGTGCTCAAAGTCATCCCAGCGGCCATACGCCAGATCAATTCCCCCAACAAAAGCGACTGATTGGTCGATGACAACAATCTTCTCATGATGTGCCCATAAGTACACAGATGAGGACATGTGATCAGGGTGTCTCATAACCTTTAAGAAAGAGAGGAAGAGTTATAATCAACAAGATGTCATGAGATATGCAAAAGCAGACAAAAGACACACACAGCTTACCTTTATGTTTGGGTGAAGGTGCATTAATGTTCTTTTGCTGTATTCACTATTGATGCCGAGTGCCAGCTCCACTTCCTTATACAGCATAACAAAGATCCTCACTCCTTGTTGCTAAAAGTAAATACGTAAATAAATAAATAAAAAGTAAATATGAAAAAAAAGTAAAATGAGCAGTAATAACGATCTGAGTGACTTTTGATGAGGGCCAGAATGTGCAAGGGACTGGGTCTCTGAAATGACAAGGCTTGTGGGTTGTTTCTGGTCAGCACTGGTGAGAATTTACTTTTGTGTATGGGGCTGCGTTAGCCTGACGTGGTCATACTCAATTCTAGTCAGAATACGAGTCTGAAACTGCTCCATTGGGCTGTGATTATGGGGCGTGTTTCAACCGAACCAGGAAAAAAACGTTTGTTGTAAAAACTTGGCAACCCTGTTTGCACGCGCGCTGGAATAAACGATCTTTGCCGGTGTTGTAAAAAAAAAAGATTTTAATGATGCACAGAGTACTTACCCAACATGACAATTTTTGAGAGAAATAGTGAAGGTGAATGCATATACAAACAAGCTCTCCGTTTAAGAGTTGAACAAATATAATCCAAGCCCCTTTGATGACGTGCATGATTATTACTTTACTGTTGATCATCTGTCCATCATTGTCTAAAGCCCGCCCTGATGATTTCATTGGTCCGAACAGTTTCTGTTCGGAGATAATTACTCCTCTATGGATCGATGCCGGTCGAACCGCCCAACCTAAAAATGTTGTGGGCGGGGCTAATTTCGGCTGACATCCAGGCTAGGACTGCGTAACCGCAGACCAATCATAGTGCCTATGATAACCCCTGTTAACTATTAAAAGTGCATAAAATCGGTGTGCAAGCGCTGAAACTGAACCTTGGAGCAGTGGAAGAAGGTCGCCTGATTAGACGAGTACAGTTTTTCTCTTGTAGTGACTGGACCTATCAAACACGCAATTTTTACAATTAAATCTCCTTAAGGACCCAGACAGGCTCATTGATGTATAGTTTCCCACTGTGAATTAGAACCCTGGTGCCCACTCATACACTACAAAAGACACTTGGGCTAATTGTTCTCAAATGAGAGAACCGAACAACCAACAGACACCCAATCCCCTATATAAATGGAATTCTATGTATCCACTAATTCATTGAAAATCTGTTAAATGAATGAACATGCATTTCCCCAGTACATTTTATGTATCATTACTGTTTGTATATTGTCTTTTTACATTGTATAGTGTAATGCATGCTTGATGATGCTCTGTGGAACTTAAAAGCCAACGCGTTAGTAGTGCTTGCTGCTGGCATTCCATTCCCGAACGCTGTTCGCCGTGAGACCTCATCCCCAGCCCCAAACCCATCAAGCCGTGTGGGCTTTCTTCGACCATAACAGAGTCTCTGCAAATTGACCGTCACTTCTGCTCTCAACACAGAAGGAATCGATTGCAACTGCAACACCATCGGACAAAACTATCAAGTCTTTCTCCTGCGACTGTATATGTGGACACTCTTCAACAGCTCAGGCAAATGCAAGTAACGTGATATACAAAATCGCTGTGTAGTTAGTTAAAGCTGTAAACGCCATGGTCAAAAAAGGAGCTCAGGATGCAGGATGCACTGTAGGATGACAACAAAGGGAGTGTGATGCTTTAAGGAATACAGAAAACCATGGGTCTGGACATTGATGTGGATGTAAATTTGACCCGTGCCACCAACCTAAACATTGTTTCAGACCAGGTACACCCCTTCATGACAATGATGTTCCTTGTGTGAAGTGGATAATGCATCCTGCCACACAGCACAATTGTTCAGGAATAGTTTGAGGAGCATGATGAAGGGTTCAAGGTGTCGCCCTGACCTCTAAATTCCCCAGATCTAAATCCAACTAAGCATCTGTGGGATGTGCTTGACCAACAATTTTGATCCACAGCGGCTCCACCTGCATGACTTGATGGATCTGCTGCTAACACCTTGGTGCCAGATACCACAGGACACCTCCGGGGGTCCTGCAGAGTCCATGTCTCATTGGGCCGGCACTATTTTGGCAGCTCGTGGTGGACCAACAGGATATTAGGCATATCATACTGTTTTGGCTCATCGTATAAGTTAAGTATATAAGTTATTAAATAAATATAACCTTATTTTGAAAATGGACACACATCTTTGTATCCAACTTGTGAGCATGGCACCAAGTACAAATGTACCCGAGTAATGTCAAGAGGACTTACAGCCTTTCGTTTCAAAATGCAGTCGAGCCTCCAGCGATTTCCTTCCACCACAGGCCTCTTCAGAAAGATCTCAGGGCTCAGCCTGCACATTACAAACGCAATCATACAGCAGATACAACATACTACAGCAAAATCACACCACCTTTAAAGTCTACATGAAATCAAAATGGACACAGCTTACTTTCTTAATATACAAATTCCTGGTCTTTATTGTTTACATCATTATTATTGAAATAAAATAAAATATTGAAATTCTATAATTTCATTAAAAAAGTAAAATAATATGTCTTTTAAAATAGAATTGCTCTTTTGCTTAAGATACAACTAAGTGTCAAGTGTCAAGGAAGAGAATAGTCATACACCATATTTAACCAGGAATAGTTACAGTAACTATAAACTTAAATGCCAATAATAGAATATTTCATATTCTACAAGTACAACTACATTAAAAACACATTTAAATTGCCAATAATTTCTCTCACTCACACACACACACACAATTGAGTATATTCCAGGAATGATATTTCTGAAATAAGGAAGGCTGAAACTCGACACGAGTAAAATGAGAGATACTGGTCTTGCTGTATAACATACACCTCCTACTCGGAGCCCCTGAACCTCTGCCACAGATTCTGGATGTAGGCACGTAATGTCTACAGCAACACTACCACAGAGCATTACCAAACAGAGAAATAAACACAAAATACCAGTGTCACCTGATTAATGAGTACATTTTTCATGCATGAAAGATCATATTGAATCCAGCCTTGCTTTCAGTCAAAGTTTGACAGTTAACTGTGGCTTTTTTCTTCCATAACCATTTGACACTAAATAAAACTTAACCACTAGACTACTCCAATTTAAACGTATACAAATGGTTGTATACTGATACATTTTCTGGTCATTATTTATCTTTTTAAATAAGCTTAGACTGCCACTGGTGCCCCATAAACAAATACATGCATGTAATTTGCTTCTTCCAATCACAGCTGATATGCGCACACACATAACTACACAAAGTATTTTAGGTTAATTTCTCCGTAAACACTGTGACTGTGAAGTTATCAAAACATTGTTCTGTTTGTTGAAGTGATCTGTCCAGCCTACGATAGCAACATTGGCTCAACAAATAGTGTGAGATGGGCCGAGACTATCTGTCTGCCTGAACATGTTTTCTTCTTGGAAAGTAAACAGTGAGTACATACCACCAGTCTGTAATGAAGATCTCTTCTTTGGCCTCCTCCAGTGCATTGGCAACATCCTCCATGTAGGTTTTGCCATTCACATACCTGGACAATTGAATTTCTTTTTCTTAGTTGTCAGAGATCACAGAGTAATGTTTAATCACTCTTATGTCATTAAAAGCTGTAAGATTGTTTGACTGTATTACAACATTGGACCCCATTGTCTCATTGCATGGACAAAAAAAACTCACCTGAACCCGAAAGTCATAAAGGTATGAAACGACGTAAGGGTGAGTAAATGTTTATTTTTGGGCAAACTCTTAAATATACCATTTAGAGGGTATGTTCTCCTCCTCCCTGGCAAAAGATCCGAAGCGGTGGGTCCTTAAAAAGGCCTTGCCATGTTTCCGGACAAAGTGTTCAATGGACTGACCCCACCACATTGCATGTCTGTAGCTATTAAATTTCAGAATGAGTTTCCTACACAAGACACAAAAACAAACACAATTTGTCTACAAACTGAGATAAACATAAGTGACATTAAATTTGAGATTAAGTGAACAAACCTGGACAAGTTCTCAATGCTTACTCCATGCTTGGTCTCTGTCTGTTTGGAGTCTATTTTGATGCTGAACTCATTGTCCACCAGCAGGACAAATGAAATGGCACCAGTGTCCGGCTTCATGTACAGCAGGAAAGAGTCCTTTACAACAAGCCACCTAAACAAAGAGCACAAAAGAAATAATCATTAGTCTCCATCACAACCAAGAGGTCAAAACTAACCTAAAGTATGCTTGTGTAAAACATTATTATACAGGGAGCGGTGGAAGTCAACTATACGGTGTCAGTTTAATCAGAGAACGAAAGTAGCACGGTATCAGTGGAGCAGAGATAAACAGCATACTAGACTCAAAGAGACTTTACGGTGTGTGTGTGTGCGCGCATGTGCATGCTCGCTTTATCTGAATTGTGTATTTCGCAGATAACACTGCTTTAAAGAGCGTCTCACAAATGTTGAAGCTCAAAGTAAAGAGCACTGCCTCACTGCATGAACGCATTACCTCATATACAATAATTACCTCTTGGACCAGCGGTAGCAGACTTCATTGCGGCCACAGCAGTTCATGCCTGGGATACGGTGACCTCCTGACCTTTTATAAACAATGCCTTCTCTGAAAGATATAGGTTTGTATGAGCAAGTTAAAAGGGTAATCATCATGAAATCCATTAAAAACATTGTGTCATTTCAGATAATAAATGAGATTATAGATTTAATGTTGCAAAAGATTAAACATTTTAGGAGCATCACATGTTTTCATTGTAACATTTTCATGACAAGTACATCCCCTCCCAAATTCTCATGACATCATGGGAACATTTGTGATTTGTCAAGCATCCAGAAACAACATCCTGTTTTTTTTTTCCAAAACATGGTACTTTGTGCTTAACACTACTGTCACAATGAAAAAAAGTAATTAATGTCAATCAATATTAAACTAATCCAGAGAAATCCTAAATAAAGCTTAATTTAGTTTATGCAGTATTTTTCACCCTAAAATTATAAAACAAATAATCAGAGTGAGACAATAATAAAACAGGAAAGTAAAAAGAGTGTCCTCACAAGCCTTTAGGGCCCAAGTCCTGAATGAAGGACAACTGGCTAACATCAATAAACTCCATCTGGAAAAGAGAAACAATTCTGCTTAAAACCAGTGAGACAGAGACGCAGCTTCATTTAAAAGAAGTTACACTAAATCCTCAACTATATTGACCCTTGGAGGGTATTAAAGAGAGTGAAGGAATTTGAGAGAATTACAGATGTCCTTGATTAAAGCTGTTGGAAAGCACTGAGCGGAGAGAAAGAGCTGCACATTAACACGCTCAGGACACACAGTCTCCATCTGTAATATCGATCCTCATGCTGCTGCTTCATTTAAGATAACTCAACGTGAGCTCCATCAGGGACTGAACTCTATAATCAAGTGTGAGCTTACGGTGGCGTGATATTTTCGGTACATTGCCATCCTCAGCAGCTTGTTAAGGTAGTCTTCCAGTTGTTTCTGCAAAAGGAAAACACGTTAGTTGCTTTTAAAAGTTTGATTTTGTTGCACCAGTTTTGGATAATAGTAAATCTCCAAAAATAAAAACGGTATTCAAAGTCTCCAAAATATTTTTGGTGATGGCATTTAAATATGAAATATGAAATCTAACTTTCAATTATTATACCAATGTAATTATACCTTGTATATCTAATCTATACTAACATAGATAATATATAAGCATCATATTTCTTAAATGTTATTAATAAAAGTAGTTATTTATTAAGATTATACAGCATATATAAATTGTTGCGATTTGTATTGCTGTCTATATGCTGCAATTTACAAGTGCTACAAAGCTGAATGTCCTTCTTATTATTTATGAAAGTGATGTTTGCCTAGTAAGTCTAGTGTACTGGCTGAAAGAAAGAGCTGTAAACTAATAAGATGGTTAATTAATTTTTCTTTAGTTTATCTAAAGAATTTCTTTAAATATCTACAAAGTAAATGAAGAGGAAATAATTCAGAAACTCAGGCCATTGATAGTCAGCAGAATTTAGCTTTACTCAACAGTTGGACACTTACAAACTTCATCAGTAGATTATGAGAATATTCTCATGTGACTCACATTTGTAATATGACAACCAGAGTATTGTTATACATGCTCAGATACCAGTACAGTATATCATGTTAATGATGTTGTGTGGGATTGACCTGACCACAGACACACCTTGTGATGATGCAGATTACATCATGCTCAATATTGTCTGTGTAAACACTTCCTGTCAAGGGCTGGTGATGCAGTAAGCATGTTGGAGTGACTCACCCTCCGACTAGACACTTGCTCCTCTCTTGCTAACTCATCTCTGCCTCCCCGAGGCAGTGCAGGCATATGCCTCACCTCGCTCCTCTTTATGCTCTTCCTTCTCTCAGTATGGCTAAAAGACAAAGATATCATAGTCTGAGAGAAAAACAAGGAGTAACTATAGCACAGAGTGAATGGCAAGAATGAGTAACCATACAATTTTGAGAAAAGTGAAACAAAATGGAAAAGAAAGAAAAATCAATCAGAAAATCAACAGGAAAAGAAGGTGTAGAGGGACTGAGAATAATACTTCTATAAGAATAAGAAGAGTAACTGATCTGCTTCCTTTACACCTGGTATTAAAAGCCGTCTAGGACCATTGAATCACAAGAGGTCATGCGAGACGCATTACCGCTTACACCAAGTAGTAGCATGGATCTCTAAAGCATCTCCTGTAACCATTTGTGATCAGTCAACTATATTTCAGGAAGGTATTTTCACAAGGCTGATAGAATAAGGTAGAAGAAAGTAGCTTGCGGATTTATAATCGTGTGATTCTGAGTGGAGCACTCATGATTTACCTTAAAATCTGAGGTAATTTATTCATGATAAACTGAAATGGGAATCTTTACAAATTGAAATATTTTCATGTTTATGTTATTAAATGCCAATCAGTTACACAAGCTGAAATAAACTTGGATTAAAGACACAAAGAGACTATATTTGTGGGATGATGTTACCATTATCTTTAACTATAAACATTATTATTTTTGCCGATATGTTATGAAGGTACCTACCGATTCAAAAAATAACGTGTAGAGTGTTTCAGATGGCCACATGACACATACGATTTTTTTGAATGTTTATTAAAGAAGTCCTTCATGCTCACCAAGGATGCTTTTATTTGTTTAATTTTTTTAAATGGATATTAAGTAGTAATATTGTCAAAGGTTATTACAAATTGTAATAAAGGTCTTCAATTTTAATTTTGAAGACTTCACACACTCGTTTACATTCACTCCTTCAAGTGAACTATATTAGTGGACTAACTTAGGGAATAATGAATGAGGGTTTAGGGGACGATTTCGGATTAAGCCACTGTTGTTTATGGAGGGGTCTTTGAATCTTTGACTCAACTGATTAGTTTAAAGAGCTGAATTACTCAGTAATGAAACACGGTTGAGTTTGGTTGCTGTGCTACGAGACGCGCCGTGGTTCTTGAAACTACTTTCGCTGCTGAAACAGAACAAAAACATTCAATATTAGGTCTAAAATGTAAGTGACTTAATGTTAATTACTTGTATACTGAAATGTCACAAGAAATCAGTGTCATATTTTCAGTCGTGATGGTATTCAGCACTCTTGGTCGTGTGATGTTGCTGAAATGTATATGTTATAAATATAAAAACTCCACATTTTTATTTTACTGAAGTAGGTTACTGAGTTTCTTTGTGAGCTGCACTCATTTGTTTCCATTTCTTCTTGAGAGGCTGCATGATCCTCAACAGCACAACCTTGTTACTGTCAATAGCCTACATTATATATTATGTTATTATTCACTATAAATCGCCACTTATACAAAATGAATGCGTTTTTTTTTGTTTTTTTTGTTTTTTTGTGATTGACGTTTTAATAAGGATACTTGTCCAATCAGGCGAGTAAAATTCTCTTTCACTTGCCCCTTCAAAAAAATCCACTAGTCTCGGACAAGCGGACAAATGTTAACGTCGAGCCCAGCAGTGAGTATGTAGCATTTACACTACAAATGTGATGTGGTAATTTGCATTCCCAAATGTGGTTTGCGTGAACTTCTTACAAAATGTTTTGCATTTAGTGCCATGATCGGACTGCATAACAGGTGTAAACGGTCTGACCTTCGGGTGGGCAGTGGGATCCTCATGAGGGTCTTGTATCGTAGAAGCTCTCTATGAAGCTCCATGAAGTGCTTTTCTTTTCTCTTGACTATCCAGGTGAAGTTCCCATGTTTGAGCTCTATCTTAAACACGGAGGGCATTGCCTATGGACACAGCAGTGATGTGAGACCTGTGACATCTTTCAACATTTTAACTAGTGTGTGCTTCACAGACCTTAGACACGCCTCTGTGTTTGGAGATTTTGAAGCGGTCTGGGGCCCTGGTGAAGCGTTCCACATCTAGGATCTTGGCAGTGATGGGGGCAGAGATCAGATACACCTGCGCTTCTGTCTCTTTAAAGCCAACTGTCCTGTACACGGCAGAGAAAGGGATACAGGAAGCTCCTGTTGGAAAACAACAGTGCGGACTGAGGCATACCAGCGGGTTATATGAGCTCCAGTGTGTGTGTGCTGAATACTTCTTTTGACGTGCCTCATCATGTAACACAGTTGTCCTCACATCACTCCCTTTTACACACATCCCCCACAACCCAGATTCCTGATTTGACAGAACTACTGTAACCGTTTTCCACTTCCTAAATAAAAAATTACTGGCAAAACAAATGCTATTTCTCCAAGCTCACTTGTACTACTAAATTAAATGAATAGATGTATTCTACACACTGATATAAATACAATACAATACAATACAAAATACAAAGCGGCCAATGGGAAAATAATTACAATCAATATTAGCCAACCCTATACCAGGACAGAAAAACTGACAACCTACTTCAATGGATCAACAATCAAATACAATTATCCAAAATACATGCATTGCACACTATACTTCCAATTACAGACAATAATGAATACCAAAGGGTAATACATTAAATGGATTATTTGTGTCTGAAATAATAGTAATAATCATTTACCTGAAGTGTTGAACTCGCTGTCCACCTCTTCAGGTTCATCCTCAGCATCTGAGAACCCCAGTTCCCTGGTGTCCAGGTTCTCCACAGTGTCACTCATGTCTGCTTTTATGGAGTTCCTTCTTATAAGCTTACTGATACATTCAGCACTCTTCCGCCTGTAGGGCCAGCATTGGCTATTTCAACACAAAAACACACACGACATGTCCAGTCAACCCTAAAAATATGGTTCTCAACTAATGTAGAAAGAAAAAAAACAATACTAATATCCTCAAAAAATAATAACTAACCAAATAATCATGCATAATTAAGAATTGCAAACTATATTTTGCAACTTCGTAAACAGAAGGAGAAAATCTTTTGCTGTCAATGTCAAGGTTGTGCTTCCAATTAAGTTTTTGGATCAAACTCATGTGTGAATTTGTAGAAGCTGGTAAAAATTAGTTAGAACCGACGACAGGGTCAGGAGCGGCCAAGGCTCATTGATGTACTTGGCAAGCAAAGGCTGGCCTGTGTGTTCCGATCAAACAGATGAATTAATGTAGCTCAAATTGCTCAAGACATTCCAATGGTTCTGATAGAAAGGTGTCAAAATACACAGTGCATCACAGTTTACTGAATATGGGGCAGCAGAGCTGGAAACCACTCAGGGTGCCCATGCTGACCCCTGTCCATCTCTAAATGTGCCAACAGTGGGCACGTGAGCATCAGAACTGGACTACGGAGCAATGAAAGAAAGTGGCCTGGTCTGATGAGTCACATTTTCTTTTACATCACATGAACGGCCGGGTGTGTGTGCGTCGCTGACCTGGGGAACACATTGCACCAGAATGCACAATGGGACGAAGGCAAGTCAGCAGAGGTGATTTGGGCAGTGTTCTGCTGGGAAATCTTGGGTCCTGCCATTCATGCGGATGTTAGTTTGCCACGTATCACCAACCCTACCTAAGCATTATTGCAGACCATATACACCCTTTCATTAAACCAAAAATATTCCCCGGTGGCTGTGGCCTCTTTCAGCAGGATAATGTGCCCTGCCACAAAGCAAAACATTGAGTTTGAGGTATTTATTTAGCTTCCAAATTCCCCAGATCTAAATCCAATCGAGCATCTGTGGGATTTGCTGAACAAACAAGTCCGATCCATGGAGGCCCCACTGCACAACTTACAGGACTTAAAGGATCTGCTGCAAAAATCTTGCTGCCAGATACCACAGCACACCTTTAGGGGTCTAGTGGAATCCATGCCTTGTTTTGGCAGCAAAAGGGAGACCAACACAATATTAGAAACTCTCAACACCCTTCTGAGCTGTAAATGCCAAACTCTTGTCGGGCCAATCACATCGTGTATAGAGTCGGTGGGCGGGGCCATAATGACGACGGCCAAGTTGCGTTTGCGTGCTTCTAGTAAACACAGAAACTGGCGAACGGCGGCCTTTCAAATCAGCTTTGACCGCGACTCTGGAAGACTTGGAGTTAAGCTTTTCTCTGAGAAAAGAACAAAGAACGGCACTGAAGTCATTCGTAAAAAGGGAAGATGTGTTCGGAGTTTTGCCGACCGGATAAGGCGAATGTTTAATCTGTCAGCGAGCTCTGCTTCACCTTCGTTTCTCTGGTTGATGGTAGCGCTATCCTATCGCGTGCAGAGGGAGTTTGAAAGACAACCGTTTATCCCGCCCCTCGGATTGAGCCCTGTCAATGGTGAGTTTCCAGACCAAACATCTTGATGTGAGTCTGGCTTGTCAGGCTACCAGATCAGCATATTGACACTGAAAGTAATAGCTGCACACTGGAGTAATGGCTGCTTACAATTCAGCTTTAAAAGCTCAGGAATAAATAACATTTAAAAAAAATACAGAACGGTTATTTAAAATTTTAAAAATATCTCAATATTTACTGTTTTATTGTATTTTGATCATAAATACAGCCGTTGGGCATAAAATAGAATGGGTGATGCATTTTTGCAAATGGTCCAGTCTTGGCATAGAATCACTGATCCATGCTAACCAGCAAAACATTGACCCCCTAGTTTGCTCATTTCTATTTAAAACATTTCCAATTTCAACCAGGCCAAAGGCCAGAGGTTAAATGTCTTCTCTTGTAAAGCATGCGTTCCCTTCAGTGAATATTACTCTAATAATACACACAAGAACAGATCCGTGTCATTCTCTCACAAAAACAGCTATTAAAAAGGAGGCCAACATCCTGTTTTCTGCAAAAAATGCTGGGTTGTTTTTACACAATGTTGGGTCAAATATGGACTAACCATAAATATTTGCTCAAGACAACCCAATTGCTGGGTTAAAACAACCCAATTGCTGGGTTAGTTGATATTTGACCCAACATTGGGTTGTTTTTTACCCAGAATTTTTTAGAGTGTGGGAGCAAGAAAATTCCCAAAACAGTTTAGGAATCACAGTGATAACTGCTTTCAGAAATACAAAATCCAAGAATCTGTTAACTGCTCATGTCTTTAACATGAGTTAGTGGTATGACCGAGAGGTTGAAGAATATGAATTCAGATCTCTGAAGTTGATAGGATTTGTGACCGATCTACAGTCAGCAAAAAGCGGTGAGATGAGGTGTGATGATTCCACAACAGATTGATCATAAGCCACTGACGCCATTAAACTACTGCAAATCAGAGTTCATAATTGATGTGCGGCAGAATGGAGGAGTGCAGATAATTGCAGATCTGGGTTTTATGCCTAAAATAGAGAGTTCCCTGAAGAAAACAATATAGAGCAACATGGTACAAAGTACAAAAGCAAAAAGAAAGAGTCAAAAATATCAAAGAAAATGCTGAAACTGAGCAGCTGAGTCACTGCTTGTTACTAACACAACTCACAGCGACAAGTTCATTAAAACAAAAATGTAACCACTAACATTATTTTTCAAGCCTTTCACACAACATAAAGTCAACATTTGTGTTCTTAAAACAAAAATATCGTTATTAGAGAAAATAAGAGGAAACACACAGAGCTGCTCTCTCGATTTCTCTCACAAAGACTTTTGCTTTCCTTTAGATGGTAATTTTGCTGCCAAGTGCATGTTCTCTCTGTAACTACCCCACAAAACCATCTATTAAACATAATGGAACATTTTCTCCTCTCACTGGTTGGTTGCAGTGGGCTACAGAGTACAGATACTGGTCTATTCAGTTTGATCGAATAATGGCCATTTAAAACATGTAAAAGAGAAATCATGTGTGTTAGAGAAGCTGAAATGTCTAAACTTCCCATCTTACATAATATAAGTCTAACAGTGTGAGGTGTGGCTCTTTGGAAAATCTGAACTCAATATGACGTCACTTTCCAGTCCAGCTACCTTTGGAAGCCTCTGCTTAACTCTGACAAACAAACTCAGTCCCTCAATCCATAGTCATAGTAGACAGAAAGTCCTGAAAACCATTCACAAACAGAGACAAGATTGGCATGTTTCAAATCATCTCACAATATTTATTTCACAACTCCTAGTCTACAATGGCACCGTTTTGAACTTTCAGTCAACGTGAAATTAGAATTCCATTCACTTTGTCAGTGTACGTTCCTGGTCTTTCTGTAAATGAGTGATCGCTATGGTTTCAAACAAAAAAAAAGTTTGTCTGCGATATCAAATCAAAATACACTCCTGAACAAAATCTTAAGACCAGGGGATGCATTGCAAGTTTTACACATTTCGCACTTGTGGATCATAACCGGGTTGTAAGTGCTTCTTCAAAATGCCAAAAGAAGAAACAGGAGCAAGAGACGAAAAATAGAGAGTAGGCAATTTATTGAAAACTGCATTTAAACTCAAACAGCCCATTCATCAGCTGATAAAAAAAAAGTTTAAGACCATAGCCATAAAAAGGTCAAATCTGCACAACAATATTGCTTTTATGTCATTGTCCTTCAAGCCGACATATTGTCAAGATCTCCTGATGGCAAAGGCAAAAAGGCTTTCTCTCTTTGAACGTGGCAGGATTGTTGAGCTGCACAAGCAAGGCCTTTCGCAACGCGCCATCGCTGCTGAGGTTGGACGCAGTAAGACAGTCATTTTACATTTCTTTAAAAATCCTGAGAGTTATGGGACAAAAAAGTCAAGTGGTAGACCCAAAAAGATTTCACCTGCACTGAGCCGCAGGATCCGCCGGGTTGTCCGTGAAGACACAGGTCGATCCTCAACCCAAATTAAGGCCCTTACTGATGCTGACTGCAGCCCAATAACCATAAGACGTCATCTGCTAGAGAAGGGCTTCAAGAACAAAAAACGTCTTCAAAGGCCACGTCTCCTACCACCACACAAACTTGCCCGTTTAGAATTTGCAAGGTAGCACCAAACATGGGACACTGAAAAGTGGAAGAAAGTTTTATTCTCTGACGAGAAAAAATGTAACCTGAACAGTCCTGATGGCTTCCAACGTTACTGGCATGACAAGGAGATCTCACCTGAGATGTTTTCTACACGGCACAGTGGAGTAGGCTCCATCATGATCTGGGGTGCTTTTTCCTTCAATGGGAAAATGGAGCTTCAGGTTGTGCAGGGGCGTCAAACGGCGACTGGCTATGTGGATCTGTTGCAGCGGACATCCCTCTTGACCGAGGGCCCCCGTCTGTGCGGTAATGACTGGGTCTTTCAACAGTACAACGCTGCAATTCACAAAGCCCGCCTGACGAAGGACTTCTTCGAGGAGAATAACGTTGCTCTTTTGGACCATCCTGCATGTTCCCCTGATCTAAAACCCATTAAGAACATTTGGGGATGAATGGCAAGGGAAGTTTACAAAAATGGATGTCAGTTCCAGACCGCGGATTGCCCTTCATGAAGCCATCTTCACCACATGGAGCAACGTTCCCACCAGCCTCCTGTAAACAGTCGCATCAAGCATGCCGAAACAAGTTTTTGAAGTGATCAACAAGAATGGTGGGGCGACTCACTACTGCGTTTATTTTTGGGCTATGGTCTTAAACTCTTGATCAGCTGATGAATGGCCTGTTTCAGTTTAAATGCAGTTTTCAATAAATTGCCTACTATCTATTTTTTGTCTTGTTCCTGTTTCTTCTTTTGGCATTTTGAAGCAGCACTTACAACCTGGTTATGATCCACAAATGTGAAATGTGTAAAACTTGCAATGAATCCCCTGGTCTTAAGATTTTGTTCAGGATTGTATAATAACTTCCTTTTTCAGCTGACACAATCAATTTTGGCTCCTCAGATTATCAGATTACATTCCAATTTACCACGATCAAATTAATCACAGCCCAATATTTCACACAGTGAACAGTATAAAAAAAGATTAAAATTTTCTGTCTATGGTGACAGTGTTTACTGTACATATACAGGACAGTCTAGCTAGGTAATATGTAAACAATAGTGGTGCTGGTAGAGAGGTTCCTAATGGAAGGAAGGACTCATTCGTTCTCTCTGTGTAGGTGAACATTTATGACTTTGGTATCTCATGCGTGTCTCCCACTGTGCACTGACCTTTAGAGGCAGCTTTAAAGAGATGTGCAGGTCAGTGAGGAGCAATGAATCATATGCGTCAGCCATCACTCCGTTGGTGCAATATTACATTTTTATGATTCTTTAGATATCTTCTAGCACAAACCTTAATAAACCTTGCATATTTACTGTTTCAAGATATACAGAATCAAAATTCATTCAGACAACTTCAACGCTCACATTACAGTTTATTCGCTTTAGTTAAGAAAATGGTCATAAAATATGCCAAGAACAAGTTAAACTGTGTCAGAACAAATTCATCTTGACAATCTCAGATAATTTTGTTTTAATGGTATGTAATGGATTACAATCAACCAATCAGCTGTCAGTACACAATTAGATAATACCAATTTAGATCAACCAATAACCAAGCAATGCTTCATTTTGTTCAGTTTGTGGTATAAAAGGTTGCATTAGCAATTAAAGAAAAAACACTCGAGCAAAATATGGTCAGGTGAAAGTGTCTGAATAATTTTGGTCCCAAATTTTTGGGTATATATATTTATCAGTTAACCTGCTATCCTTACTTACATCAATGAACTAAAGTGTCCTGCACCCACTAATAAAAACTCATATTTGGTGTCTGAATAATTTTTGGTTTTACTGTAAATACACGCACACTTGTGATTTACACATGTTCCATGTATTGTATGGTAGAAACAAAGGCTAGGATAATTCCTCATATGTTTGAAGTGAACCTATTTAGGAAGCAAACTAAACCCAAACATATTAAAAAGCAGCCAAACATATAATGACACTGAGCTTTTATTTAAAACTATGGGAAATACCATTTCAACCCAGGGAATAGTTTGCTTTCAATAAACAAATCTTAAAGGGGGGGTGAAACACTCAGTTTCAGTCAGTGTCATGTCAATCTTGAGTACCTATAGAGTAGCATTGCATCCTGCATATCTCCGAAAAGTCTTTATTTTTTTAATAATTATATAAGAAAGATGCGCTGTTCCGAGTCTTTCCGAAAAAAGCCGAGCGGGTGGGGGCGTGTCGTGTGAGCGGAGCTAAATAATGACGTGTACAGCAGCGCTGTAGTGTTGAGTCGAGTCCGTCATCCCTAACAGCGGGAAAAAAACTTTATTCAAAATAAAAATATGGCTTTTAATCAGATACAGCCATACATCTATGATCCGGAATCAGACCCAGAGGCTGCAGTTGAACAGGAGCAGCAGCAAAAACGACTAGAGCAGGACGTCTGTATGTGGTAAGTTACAAGTTATACACTAACTATATAATATGCTTAGCGGCTTGTGTTATTTACATATTTATACTTGAATTATATCGTCGTATTTTTGTCTTTGAAGGTGTACATGTGGGAAGTGCAGTTGTGCACGTGTGTGTGTGTGTTTACGCGTGGTTTGTGTAGAGACATTTGAAGCAGTCTCACTCACCCTTCTAACGTTGGGACTGCTCCATCCTTCAGCATTAGGCGATTGGGAAAATGCGGCGTCGAGCTGGGCCTTGTGAAACAGTCGGCACCGAAATGCAGCGAACAGATATAAACATTCGCGCAACTCAGTTGCTGATCCGGAAAAGCAAATTACATCCACTGTTGCCTTAACGCGGGGTTTTGGAGAATCTGTGCAAGACTGTCTTGGTCTGGCAACCAAAAACGCACTTTTTTGGTGACATTATGTGTAATTGTCACCTGTCCAGCAATCTACAAACCAGCGCTTTGATGGGCGTAGGCTGTTGCTTTCGCTCTCTCCCTCGCTCTCTCTCACGCGCTTCCGGTAGAATTGTCCGTAAGGCCCATACAAGGAAATTCCGCCCCCACTAACGTCAATGGGGACGCATGATCTCAAAAAACTTGCCGAAACTTATGACTAACCGGAAGTAGTATTTTTGACAAAGAAATACTCCCATCAAACGTCCACCTTAACTTTTGAAACTTTGTCTATGTTTAGTATGGGATTCCAAGTCTTTAACAGTGTAAAAAGATCAGTATGCATGAAACAGCATTTCACCCCCCCTTTAATGTAAATTATCTAAAGCAGGACATAGGCCATGCAGTGAACTGTAGAAAATAACTGCGCTCTACTCAAGGGAGTAATCTAGCACTCGGAAAGCGTTCCACCCATAGGGGCGGCCATTGCTAACCAAGCCATCACCTGCTGTTAGCATCCCATTGACTCCCATTCACTTTGACAGTGAATAACTTTACATCTGAGACATTTAAAGACTCCATTTGTCCATTGTTTATTTCTAAAGAAACACGACAATGCATAAAAGGCTCCATTACCTTGTATCTTACACTATCGCCCCGTAGAAGCTGTTTTTTTAAAAATAGGCTAACGATTGCGTCATAACCAACGCGACTCTGTCGCACAGTTGAGAAATTACCGTATAGACAGGAGGAGACGCTCAGAAACAATCTTTTACTGTCTATGAGGCAGTCGGGGGGACGTGGAAACAAAGTTCGATAAAGTCAAGGGAGAAGAATGGGGAAAAGCCCATAGTGAGCCAAAGGCAACGGGAGAAAATATTTAAACAACGTGATTCAGATTTCACTTTCCACAATTACTAGAAGACCTACAACTGTCAGACAGGTTGCTTACGTCACATCTACGTCGTCAAGCTCAGTCTGAGCCTGCGCAGTACGCTCACCCATCAGGAAATGAGTGCCTCTAATTGACCTGACTTTTTGTCTATGGGATCGCTCTGTCCATTTCTTTTACTGTCTATGGCTCTACTACCAGTTAGACAAGCCAAGCTCATGTAAACCAAAACATTTTCATTTTCAGTATTGTCTTGATTGCCAAGAAAAATAATAAACATTTCTTAAAACAAGAAGAATGTTCTTGATATAGTATAGTACACCCAGCAATTATATATAGTATATTTTGCATACTAAACTACAGAAATACACAGATAATGAGGAGAGAAGGAGTCAGTGAGGACGTTCTGTGGATGGGATATCAGCTTTTGCTTCCTGCCAACAAGTTCCTGCCCATTGTAATTCGTCATGGAGACAAGGCTCATAGCATTTGAGAGGAGAGCAACAACAACAAAAAACATAATGCAACAACATAGGTTAGCTTTACTATAAACTGTGCTACAGACACTGGAGTCACTCAGGTGTGTTGGGGCACACATGAGGCTAAAGAATTGAGGGAATTATTGGCAGTGTCATTTTAAGACATGAAGCCACAAACAAAAGTATTCTATTCATATTTCATATTAGGAGGGGCATTTTGTCATGGAATGGCAGTCTTGTAAGTGCTGTCCTTGCCAACCTGAGGTGCCATTCAGCATGAATTCTGGTTCATGTTTCTACAGAACTAATGCACTTTGTACCTGAAGGCAATTTATGACAGGAAGGTGTTCACTAAACAAATCAGCACTACAGTTGTTGTGCCATTTTGTTTTACACATGTTAGAGATAGCATAAATTTCCCAGCAGCTCAGGGTCAGAAGTATCTTGCATTCTGATTAATGAATGACATGATTGAAGAATAAGAGATAAGTAAACAATAATGAGGGCTATTAAAAATCACTAACATATGTACTGCATTATTAATAAATTGAGTTGAAATACTATATATTAAGTTGTAGTGTATTGCATTCCTGCCCTTTAGCATATAGTTGAAAAGAATGAGAGGGACTTTGGAGCCTGAGCAAAGCCAAGTTTACTTTCCTCTCTCTAATGCACTGGTCACACATTCCACCATGGATACAAAAGCGTCTCACACTGCGGTGAGGGTGAGACAGGAGCCAAGGCATATCGGTACCAGAAAGACGTTCACATGTCACAATTACACACACACACACACACACACACACACACACACACACACACATACACGGCTAGAAATTTCCAAGTCTTCATTCCCTCTAACTTCGCAAGCTGAGACACAAGTTTGGAACAGAGAATAAAACAACAGCAAACTGCATAAAGTTTCACTGACCTGCCCTGCATGAGATTCCCACATGATAAATCAGCTGTGCTGTCTGACTCCTACAACAATGAAAGACTAACTCATAATTTCGCATGAAGCGTTAAAAGAGTCTCTCCTTTTCTGTGACTGCAAAAAGTCAGGGAGGGCGGTGGAGAGACCAGTCATAGGCCAATGTGTTTCAACGGGGCGGGGCCTTTCCTGGATTCTGAAGTGTCAGTCACGATCGCTCAGCCAGTCAAGTTCAGAAAGTCACAATATGCTCCTCCCCTCCTCAGCTGTTTTCTGCATTATTAAACTAACTGATATCATCCCGTGGCGTAGAAATGTTTGTAATGTTGCTGTGATACTGTCATTAACCTCCTAAAACCCAGGGGGAAAAAGTTAAGAATTTTGTTTTTTTGTTTTCCATTTCATTACATTGTTTACAGCATAACAAACAAATAAATAATACAATTATTTATAAACTTAATAATAACTAATAATTAATAAAAACTTTAGAATTAGCCATATTATACTATGTTTTCGTATGTGGACACCAGAACTCAGTTGTTTAAAATTAAAATGACATGAAAAAAAATAGATTTTTTTTTCCAGTTCACCAATCAATTTTTAGTTTTCAGAATTTTGTTTAACCAAATTCTCAACTGTTATGAAATATATATGGAATTAATTGTTATACCATTTTCCTTTATGCAATATGTGTGTAAAATAGCCATACATGGGTTGAAAGATGTCATAAAAAAAAACATTTTCATAATAATATCTAATATTTTATTGGAATATTGATGTGTAATTTCTTTCCCTATTCACTTGTATTTCCTAAAATGCCTGATAAACATGATTCAAGTCCTGGGGCCTATTACACAAAACTAGGATAAGAGATTAAGCTGGGATATCTTGGTGATCTTGTCATCTGTATGCAAAATTTAGTACACCGCTGTAGTAAATGTACCATGAAGGCACACTCACACCAAGAACGATAACGATAACGAAAGATAACTGTATATTAGTGGATAAATTGAACCAAAATCACCAAGATATCCCGGCTTAATCACTTATCCCAGTTTTGTGCAATAGGCCCCTGGTGTCCTCTATTGAGGACATGTATGAAGTCAATGCCCTGTTTTGTAACAGAAAGTCATATTTTATGACTAGATTAGAAACCTCATAACAACTGAGATGTTGATTTATAACAAACAGATTTAAGAATTTAAGAAATAACATTTGAATGACTATTACAAAGATATTATCATTTTCCATAAGAGTACTAAATGTGACCATTCATTAATTTTTAAAGACAAGAAGTTGTCCAGCTGAAACCTCAGAACAAATGGTATCACTGAAAAGCCCTGAATGTGGCTTTAATTTGTAGTATTTAAATTACAGCAATCTTAATTTACAGTAACAGTTGTGTAAAGTCCTGTTTAGAGGTCTTGTGCATGAGTTCTGATGTCACTACAGCTACAGTATGTTAAAATGACAAACCTAGTCCCTGATACTTGGAGGTCGAAATGTCAAACCAACTTATCTCCAGGCTGCTCAGCAGTCAGGGCCATAGTTTTCCCTTGGAGCAGTTTTTTCTGCTCCTCAAACAAACTGCAAGCATTTTCCTGAAGCCCTTCCTCTCCAACAATCCATCTATTTTCCATGGTGAGGAGAGTTCCACTCCACTGTGTCTAAATGGATTAATCACTGAAGAACAAGAGCAAGACGCCTCACTAAAGGACATGCCAGCGTATCTGACGCTCTGTGGCCAACAACAAAGACAGAGGAGAAGATAGACTTCTGAGCACCATAAATCATTTATATTTTCAATTTTCCGCCTTGTCTGATGCAGGACCTCTGGTCTATGGAGTCTGTAATAATTAACACGGCAGGGTGTGCCAGAGCGGCCATACCTTTGCTCAAATGGCAGGCATTACCATTTATCACAGCCGCAAGCAAACATCTCTGTCTCTCTCACACACACACACAAAACAATATCAGCTAAACTGCAGACCTTCAAGTGCACAGGAGAGCGGGGGGAGGAATATAAAGAGAAACAGTGCAATGTAAGGTAAACAGAGATTAAAAGAAAAGTTACATAGTTTAATGGCTTTGCATAACAGCTAGTTTCATTACTCTCACATGAGCCCATCTGCTACAAACAACACAATCCCAGAAAGCACACTAATTCTGAACGTCTAACACAAAACAATGATAACAAACTCAGGGCCATCATAAGAAGTAGACCATTGTGGGCCATAGTGCCCCACTATAAAAAATACATATATATATATTTATAGACTGTAAACTATAGTATTATGTGACTTGCTATTATCACTGAATCATACTTTTGCTGGATCTTGAAGTGTTAGAACAGTATTACATACAGCGCTATTGCCCTCTAGTGGACGGTATTAAAAAAAACTATTTCTGTCTCTTTAAAACTTCATTCCACGCTAACCACTTACAGTACAGTGAGCATAGGCCATTGAGCAGAAATCAAAAAATATGTTTGCATTCACAGTTATGTGAGTTCCTCAAATCCTTTTTAAATAGCAATAGGTCAACAAATAAACAAAACAGATTTTGGGATCTGGTAATCCTTCCTACGTCCCTATCTATATCTACAGGTGTGCGATGGTAATTGTGTACTAAATTAATAAATATCAATAGGTCAAACAAAACCTGCTATGGTCTAAGCTCTATACTTCCTCTCAAGCTGAAGGAGGATTAGTTGTTATCATGTGCTACAAAGATTTTATGTTGAATGTGATAACTAGATCACAGTGTGCAATATTACTGCAAATGGCACAGCTGTTGATTGGGAAGAAACTATTATGATGAAGACTTTGACCATACCACACAAAACCTTAAAGAAACAACAACACTTTAAATCACATGGTGATACACTAAGTTACACATTACACAAATATGCAAATTGCGTATATCAATGAATACTTTGCTTCTTTGATTTAACAGAAGATAGGACAAAATGCAGTACACATGGAAAAAGAAAGCAAGAAAAAGAATATCTATTTCCTGTTGCATGTTCAGGTTAGTTCTAGACACTGATGATGATAATTTATAGAAGGGCTCGATATCAGCAGCTCAGCCCTTTCCAGTCATAAAACAGGTTAATGATCTATATCTTAATTCATGTCTCATAATATTCAGTTAACATCAAAATCTAATTGGCATGAGAAGCATTTTTGCTTTAAATTTGTCAAAGTGTACACTTCTTCCCTTGCCAGCTGTAATGCTTGTACATTGCATATAAAACATTGGATGGGGGGTAGACCTATTGTATTGTATCTTTCTAACAGAGATAATTTCCTATTCTATTTATTTTACCTGAAACAAAATGCTGTGTATAGGACCACCCCTACCATCCAACAGGCTCAATTAATATTTTAAATGATGATGTGTTTAAAATTATAAAGCCTAACAAATCAGAATGAAGACAACACAATTGTAATACTTATTATCTCTTTAACACATCACCTATTTGTCGGTGGGATATAATTAGGCAGAATGTGAACACTTTGTCATCAAAGTTGGTGTGTTAGAAGCAGGAAAAATGGGCAAGCGTAAAGATTTAAACTAGTTTGAACACACTGTGATCGCTAGACGACTGGGTCAGAGCATCTCCAAAACTGCAGCTCTTGTGGAGTGTTCCCGGTCTGCAGTGGTCAGTATCTATCAAAAGTGGCCCAAGGAAGGAACAGTGGTGAACCAACGACAGGGTCATGGCTCATCGATGCACGCTCCAAGGGCAAAAAGCCTGACACATGGAGGCCCCACCTTGCAACTTACAGAACTGAAAGGATCTGCTGCTAACATCTTGGTGCCAGACGCCACAGCACACCTTCAGGGGTCTAGTGGAGTCCATGCCTTGTCGCGTCAGGGCTGTTTTGGCAGCAAAAGGGGAACACAATATTAGCATATGTTATGCCTGATCGGTGTGCACACATTGGGCCAAAAAATTGGGCCAATTGTGAGAGTTCTCCCAAATGATATGAGAGATAAATAAAGATATAATATATAGATATAAAGATATGAGAGAGGCCTGTAATTTTCATCATTGTACACTTCAACTAAAGGAAAAAAAAATCAGAAAAAAAAAATTGTCTAATTTTTAAAGAATTTATTTGCAAATTATGCTGGAAAATAAGTATTTGGTCTACTACAAAAAAAGGCAAGATTTCTGGCTCTCACAGACCTGTAACTTTTTCTTTAAGAGGCTCTGCTGTCCTCCACTTGTTACCTGTATTAATGGCACCTGTTTGAACTCGTTATCAGTATAAAATACATCTTTCCACAACCTCAAACAGTCAGACTCCAAACTCCCCTATGGCCAAGACCAAAGAGCTGTTAAAGGACACCAGAAACTAAATTGTAGACCTGCATCAGGCTGGGAAGACTGAATCTGCAATAGGTAAGCAGCTTGGTGTGAAGAAATCATCTGTGTTTTTATTAGAAATTATTGGAAGACATACAAGACCACTGATAATCTCCCTCGATCTGGGGCTCCACGCAAGATCTCACCCCGTGGGGTCAAATTGATCACAAGAACGGTGAGCAAAAATCCCAGAACCACACGGGGAGACCTAGGGAATGACCTGCAGAGAGCTGGGACCAAAGTAAAGGCTACCATCAGTAACACACTACGCCGCCAGGGACTCAAAACGCAGTGGCAGGCGTGTCCCCCTGCTTAAAGGGTTAGTTCACCCAAAAATGAAATTTATGTAATTAATGACTGACTCTAATGTTGTTCCACAGCCATAAGACCTCCGTTCATCTTCGGAACACAGTTTAAGATATTTTATATTTAGTCAGAGAGCTTTCCGTTCCTCCAATGAAAGTGTGTGCACACTATACTGTGATATACTTCTGTGTCCAGGAAGGTACTACAAATCATCAAAGTAGACCGTATGTGAGATCAGTTAGTTAATTAGAATCTCTTGAAGCATTGAAAATACATTTTGGTCCAAAAATCACAAAAACTACGACTTTATTCAGCATGGTCGTCTTCTCCTCATGTTTTTTTTTCCAATCCTCAAATAAAGATTCAAACGGTTATGAATCAGCGGATTGATTCACGAATCAGATCACATGTCAAACTGCCAAACTGCTGAAATCACATGACATTGGTAGCCTGACGTGGTCATACTCAATTCTAGTCAGAATATGAGTCTGAAACTGCTCCATTGGGCTGTGATTATGGGGCGTGTTTCAACCGAACCAGGAAAGACATCAACTGGATAGACCTACAACCAATCAGAGCAACGAAGCGATGCATTGTCAAATGTCAACAGACAGAGCTCAACTGCACTGTGTTGCCAAGTCCACGTTTTTTTCCGCGAGTTGAAGCAACTATTATGTGATATATAGACCCATGAGTGCGAATATTAGCAGGCAACCTTGCCAAAATAACACACATTTTACCCCCCAAACGCCATTTTTCCCCGGAGAGTAGTTGGCGGGTTTTGTTGTAAAAACTTGGCAACCCTGTCTGCACGCGCGCTGGTATCAGGCTGGAATACGCGATCTTTGTTGGTGTTGTAAAGAAAAAAAAAAAGATTTTAATGATACACAGAGTACTTACCCAACATGATCATTATTTCTGAGAGAAATTGTGAAGGTGAATGCATAATAATAATAATTCATTACATTTATATAGCTCTTTTTCTAGGCACCCAATGCGCTATAAATAGAAGGGGGAATCTCCTCAACCACCGGATGATGCGACGACAGCCATATTGCGCCAAAACGCTCACCACACACCAGCTGATTGGTGGAGAGGAGACCGAGGCATATTTAAACAAGCTCTCCGTTTAAGATTTGAACAAATATGATCCAAGCCCCTTTGATGACGTGCATGATTACGTTACTGTTGATCATCTGTCCGCCATCGTCTAAAGCCCGCCCTGATGATTTCATTGGTCCAAACAGTTTCTGTTCGGAGATAATTACTCCTCTATGGAGCGAGGCCAGACCGAACTGCCAGACCTAAAAAAATTGTGGTCGGGGCTAAGTTCAGCTGGCATCCAGGCTATGACATTGCGATCTGAATCGTGAATCAATATGCTGATTCATAAATGTTCTAATCTTTATTTGAGGATTGAAAACAAAGCAGGGAGTGAAGACTATGCTGAATAAAATGTGATTATTGGACCAAAATGTATTTTTGATGCTTCAAGAGATTCTAATTAACTAACTGATGTCACATATGGACTACTCTGATGATGTTTTTATTACCTTTCTGGACATGGACAGTACATACACTTTCATTTAAGGAACAGAAAGGTCTCGGACTAAATTTAAAATATTTTAAACTGTGTTCCTAAGATGAACAGAGGTCTTACGGGTATGGAACGACATTAGAGTCATTAATGACCTAAATTTAATTTTTGGGTGAACTAACCCTTTAAGCCAGCACATGTCTGGGCCCATCTGAAGTTTGCTAAAGAGCATTTGGATGATCCAGAAGATGATTGGGAGAATGTCATATGGTCAGATGAAACCAAAATATAACCTTTTGATAAAAAAAATCAACTTTTCATGTTTGGAGGAAAAAGAACACTGAGTTGCACCATACCTACTGGCATTGAAGATGAAACATGGCTGGGTCTTTCAGCATGACAATGATCCCAAACACACTGCCCGGGCAACAAAGAAGGGACTTCGTAAGAAGCATTTCAAGGTCCTGGAGTCTCCAGATCTCAACCCCAAAGAAAATCTTTGGAGGGAGTTGAAAATACGTGTTGCCCAGTGACAGCCCCAAAACATCACTGCTCTAGAGGAGCTCTGCATGGAGGAATGGGCCAAATTACCAGCAACACTGTGTGTAAACCTTGTGTCGACTTACAGAAAGCGTTTCTGTCATTGCCAACAAAGACTATATAACAAAGTATTGAGGTGAACTTTTTTTATTGACCAAATACTTATTTTCCACCTTAATTTGCAAATAAATTATTTAAAAATCAGACAATGTTATTTTCTGGAAAATGTTTTTCTCATATTCTGCCTCATCCTAGTTGAAGTTTACGTATGATGAAAATTGAGAAAATGAGAAAATGAGAAAAGCCTCTCTCATCTTTTTAAGTGGGAGAACATGCACAATTGGTGGCTGACTAAATACTTTTTTTGCCCCACTGTCTGTGTGTGTGTGTGTGTGTGTGTGTGTGTGTGTGTGTGTGTGTGTGTGTGTGTGTGTGTGTGTGTGTGTGTGTGTGTGTGTGTGTGTGTGTGTGTGTGTGTGTGTGTGTGTGTGTGTGTGTGTGTGTGTGTGTGTGTGTGTGTGTGTGTGTGTGTATGTATACTCCATACAGCTTACATGTATTCATTTGAAATGTGTTCTTTTAATGTTTGGAAAAATTACTATCAAACAGTAATGACGTTATCTATAACTATAACATTAATTGGTTAGACTCGCTATATGTATAGGTTTAGCCTTAGCAACATACCGGCATGTTACACAGATTCAATGACCGCAGATAGACAAATTAGCTGAGAGAAAATATATCTCTGACGCAACAACGCCACGGCCAAGTAAATAGTTTAAGAAATCAACAAATTGTCTTTTCATGATAATCCTTTTTTTTCGGGATGGGCCTTATAGTTTTAGTCAGATGGAGTATTTGAGCCAATTATAGGTTCCAGGTGAAATCAACTTTACAAGAATGCTTTAAACTGCATTCTATAACCACACGATGGCACTGCCCAACAAGTATCCATCTTCATAACGCTCGGGGCTTTTAAATAACGTGGATGTATATTTTCTGTCCACTTCCGAAAATCTCTACCCATATGCCGTATCTACTTAATCAAAGATAAACCAATGAAATCAGTAATGGAAGAGTCCTTCAGCATTCGCAGGTGACACGCAGCGCGCATTACGCGCGTCTCTCATCCCCCGTGAGGTGATTTCATCTCTCCCACCCGACACTTATCTTTCTTCCTACACCAAAGATTCCTTAAATAGCTTTAAGACTAACGATTTCCTGTCCAATGTGGACAGATAACTTAGCAGAAAAAGCTGGATTGCCATCCTTAAATCCTCCAAGTTTTCCTATCAGTTGAACACGTCATGAGGACATGTATTGGACAACAAATACTATGGGAAGCCAAACAATCCAAAAGTGGGATGAGTCAGCGGGCTGTTACAGAGCTCGCGCCGCGCGGACATGTCATCTGCGCGGTTCAATAGACCGAGCCGCGCGGCCGACTCGTCAGCGCAGCGCGGACGTGTTTACTAGCGCTACCCAATGGACAGCGCGGCGCGAATTAATCCGTTTTTTCCACGGTCTATGGAACTAATGCTCACCAGCGCTGTAATGAACAATTTAAACCGATACAAGTTCATTTGAAGCAGAAACTTCAATGACTTTGTTATCAATATTATGATATTATGATATAGCCTTATCTATCTATCTATCTATCTATCTATCTATCTATCTATCTATCTATCTATCTATCTATCTATCTATCTATCTATCTATCTATAATTATGGAATTCAGATATAAAAAGCTTAAGTATTACAGTCATGGGCGTCGGAAGCAAATAAAAAAAAATGTAATTTAGTCTACAAATAATAGCTGAATGCAAAACTTCATACAATAGGCTAATAAGATTAATTACCTGAACATATAAACTCTGATATAATTACCAGGAGGTTGGCGCTTCTCAAGAGGAATATGATATTGAAAATCATTAACGTTTGCTTTACAGATATTTCCATATAGCGTGCAGTTCAGTATCGACACAACACTGACTTGACTTTTCAAGATAATAAACAAAAGAAAAGGCATTTTATCCCCGATTTCATTTATCTACTGTAGGGAAAACAATTAAACTTCAGCAGAGAACCATTTGTAAGGAATGAGGGGTTTCTTTATTGTAGCCTATATTTGAGTGCATTTATGGTTCGCGCCGCGCTGCCCATTGGGTAGCGCTAGTAAACACGTCCGCGCTGCGCTGACGAGTCGGCCGCGCGGCTCGGTCTATTGAACCGCGCAGATGACATGTCCGCGCGGCGCGAGCTCTGTAACAGCCCGCTGTCTCGTCCCACTTTTGGATTGTTTGGCTTCCCATAAATACAACAGGGTGCGAAATACTGAATGAGCTTCAGGAAAACAGACTTTTTAAAGGAACTTCCGTCAGCAGTTCTCTGTCAGGGCGCATGTTCGTGCGCCACTAATAGTACGCCTCTGAAAGTAAGTTAAACTATTAAAAGGGCGTTTAAACAAAACAACAACTATATCTGTTAAATGTATATTTAAAAAAATAATGGCATTTTTGTCGTTTTCACGGAGCGCTCGAGCAGCTTACTGTTGCTATGGTTACTTCCACAGGCTGACGCGACTTCTGTTCGCAGGCTTTTATTCAGCGCACTAAATGCGACTTTTGTTGTTTTGGGAACGTTGCTAGAAAACGCTGCTGAAACATATAAATAAAAGAGTATGTTTTGAAGATTTATTCTACTTGTTTTGACTTCTTTTAGGGGGCTTGAAGCCGTGGGAAGTCAGACCCTCAAAAACTCCCATAATTCCCAGCCCGCAGTAAAGGTTGTATAAGTTAAATAACAAATGTTGGGCAGCCCTGAGCGCAGCACGATGGGGAGTCGGTGGGGAGACTGTCCTCCCCGAGCTCTCTCTCAGAGGAGAATCTAGACGCTCCATGATCTCTCAGCATGCCTGCCTGGACGAACCGGTCCAACTGTTCCTTCAACTGCAGTTGGGATGATAACGCGACATACTGGGGCGTCGAGCACCCGGTCAACATTTTCCCCATTCCAGTGCTGACCGGGGTCACCGTCACCTGCGTCCTCTTCTTCTTTGTGGGTGTAACAGGGAACCTGATGACCATTTTGGTGGTGTCAAAATACAAGGACATGCGAACCACCACTAACCTGTACCTGTCGAGCATGGCCTTTTCGGATTTACTCATTTTTCTCTGCATGCCTCTGGACTTGTACAGAATCTGGAAGTACCGACCTTGGAATTTCGGCAACATACTTTGTAAACTCTTTCAGTTCGTGAGCGAGTGTTGCACATACGCGACCATTCTGAACATCACTGCTCTCAGTGTGGAGAGATACTTTGCTATTTGTTTTCCTCTTAGGGCAAAAATAGTCGTGACCAAGGGTCGCGTGCGAGGGGTCATTTTGGTCCTCTGGATAGTATCCTTCTTTAGTGCAGGACCTGTATTTGTGCTCGTCGGGGTCGAGCATGAAAATGGGACAAACTCGTGGGATACTAACGAATGCAAAGCGACGGAATATGCTATTAGGTCAGGGCTCCTAACCATCATGGTTTGGGTCTCCAGCATCTTTTTCTTCTTGCCTGTGTTCTGCTTGACTGTTTTGTATAGTCTCATCGGGCGAAAGCTCTGGAAGAGAAAAAGGGAGACGATTGGAGAAAACGCTTCGAGTCGTGATAAAAACAATAGACAGACAGTGAAAATGCTGGGTAAGTGCCCGGTTTCATCACAGTATCAGGTAACCGCGATTAAGTTGTTTATCATTTGCGCACTTTACGCACAAGCGCACCCATTACGCACGGGATGCGCTTGGCACAAAACAGCAGCACGGTCCTCCATAAACTAAAATGCTTTTGTTAGAGGACCTAAAAATGTACTTTATGCGGTAACACCTAAATTAAATGTTTTTATTCAAGTAAATGGGACATTGTACACTTTTCCAGGAAGAAAAGCTAAACATTTCTGTCGGATCTCTTTGAATGGTAATACATTTCAGTGTGCTGTGCCATGTTAAGATTATATATTATAAAGGTAACACAGTGACAGTTTTCCGTTGATTTAGTCATGAAACCTAAATGTCATTATAGTACAAATTAAAGATAACTGGGTTGATCAATTAAAATGGTTGGTTACACTTTATTTTAAGGTGTCCAAGCTACTGTTTAATTTTACATTTAGGTACTGAGTAATAATAAATTACATATACTTTTCAATAGCGTCAAGGTTTGGATTAGGGTGTGGTTAAGCATGTAATTATGCACAATTTATAGTAATTAGTAACACTTTACTTTTATTTAAGAACGAACTCAAGAAAATATAAGATAAAGTGATACAAAGAGGAGACACTTGTTATTGCAAAGTTTGCGTTGTGAAAGAGTGATTATGTTTCTTATTTAATGAAACTGTTCATCATTTTAAAAAAGGGGGAGTTGTAATGGGGTTGAGAGAAACATTATGTCCACTAAAATACTTCTTCATAATAAAATTAAACAGACACTCTAAAAAATGCCGGGTTAAAAACAACCCAAGTTGGGTTGAAAATGCACCGACCCAACAATTGTTTTAACCCAATGGTTGAGTTGTTCTTACCCAGCAATTGGGTTGTCTTAAGCAACATTTAACCCAACTACTGGGTTAAAACAACTCAACCACTGGGTTAAAACAACTCAACCACTGGGTTAAAACAACTCAACCATTGGATTAAAACAACTCAACCATTGGGTTAAAACAACTCAATTGTTGGCATTTTCAACCCAACTTGGGTTGTTTTTAACCCAGCATTTTTTAGAGTGCATTGACTAATTTTGTGTTCTAAGAAAACTTTAAAATACCTGTTAAAGTGTGAGGCTATTGTTATTGTTACCATATGTTCAAGTTTGAGATATATTTGTCTCCTGAATAATATTTGCTTTCTGCAACAAAGTGAGGAACAAGGTGCTATTTCAATATTCATTTACTCTGATTTCTCTCTCTCTCTCTCTCTCTCTCTCTCTCTCTCTCTCTCTCTCTCTCTCTCTCTCTCTCTCTCTCTCTCTCTCTCTCTCTCTCTCTAACAGCTGTGGTGGTGTTTGCCTTCGTGCTCTGCTGGCTTCCCTTTCATGTTGGACGCTACCTGATCTCCAAATCCACAGAGATGGGCTCTCCTATCATGTCTGTCATCAGCCACTACTGTAATCTCATCTCATTTGTACTCTTTTACCTCAGTGCAGCAATCAACCCTATTCTGTACAACATCATGTCCAAGAAGTACAGGATGGCAGCTTGCAAACTTTTCGGACTGCGTAATAACCCACGAAGAAGCACATCAGTGGCTAAAGGAGAGAGCCCACCGTGCTGGACGGAATCCACTGCCAGCGTGTGACTGCACGTGACAGACTCTCTTTACCGTTAACAGCCATTTCAGACCTCATCTAATGCTGCCATCATTTTATAAGACGACGTCTCTTAATTAGACACAAGATTTATATGAAGGTCTCGTCGATTTTCAGACAGATCAGGGAGTATTTTAGAAAGATGTCATTAACAGCCATTTGCCTATTCAAGCTCAACATTAAATACCTTGATGTTTTATAAAAATATGCTTGTAAATAAAGAGAGAAAAAGATAACTTCAGTTGCCTTAAATCTAAATGAAATCTGGAAGACAAATTTAGCACTGTAGATCAGCAGAATCCTCATGCGCCTGATGACAGGGACTGCAGGGGTGATGCCGTTCGTTCGTTCGTTCGCCTCGTGCCTGAATGCACGTCATGCTCTTTTAGCCAGTGTTGTCACTTTCTTCATGTGTGCGTTTCACATGCACCCCCGCCCGAAGCACACAATCCAAAAGCTTTTGAGAAAAGTTCATTTAAAATAAAGAAACATAAAACAGTCAAGATTGCATAGGTGCATTTAAGTGCCCGAACATCATAAAAGCTTGCTTTTTTTGTTCTCAGTGTTTCATGTGCTGAATGTACAAACTGCTGGTACAGAATTACCCAGTTGTTGAGAAGAGTTTCATTGAAAACTTCTGCAATAACCGTTTGTGACAGTATATCCGTGCGTTAGCAAGTCCTCTTGCATCCAATTCTAAATGTTGTGGAAACTGCATGTGTCTTGTGTTCTAAAATGATGTACAGTAGGCCTACGTAGAAAATTCCTTATTTGAACTTTGTAAAATATGTAAATATACTCATGTTTAATTGGATGTCTGTTGTGATGGACGTTTTATTTTGTAAGAACAATGACAATATGATGAATTATAATATACATGAATATACTGTGTGTGTGTGTGTGTGTGTGTGTATCTATCTATCCATCCATCCATCTATATATATTATATATATATATATATATACACACACACACACACACACACACACACACACACACACACACGTGGCATTGATTCAGCAGGTGCTAAAGCATTCTTTAGAAATGTTGGCCCATATATTTATATCCCATTTCACTAAAATGGATGGATAGATAGATAGAGAGAGAGAGAGAGAGAGAGAGAGAGAGATAGATAGATAGATAGATAGATAGATAGATAGATAGATAGATAGACAGACAGACAGACAGACAGACAGACAGACAGACAGACAGACAGACAGACACACAGACAGACAGACAGACAGACAGACAGACAACCCCTTTGGGTAAACAGAGCACAACCAACAATGTATTGCAGATATCATTAATGTCAATATTTAAATTTACAATATCATTTGTGTATTTAGTCTGAGTTAAGGGGAATCAAAATACCAGAAGGGTAATTAGCTCCGGAGAAACATGATAGCAGCTGATAGTACTGAAGGAGCTTATTATATATATATATATATATATATATATATATATATATATATATATATATATATATATATATATATATATATTCATGCTGTGATAAACTGTACGGTGTATTTCTATAGCTAGACGTGATCATCTGACAGTCAGCTGATGCGAGCTTCACTAACATGACCTGCCAGAACTAACACTACACTGGAGTTGTGAAATTTCCTCACTTCTAAATATTCCAATCAACTGTTAGTAGTATTATAACAAAGTGGAAGCAATTGGGAACAACAGCAACTCAGCCACAAAGTGGTAATTTACGTAAAATCACAGAGCGGGGTCAGCGCATGCTGAGGTGCACAGGGCACAGAAGTTGGCAACTTTCTGTAGAGTCAATAGCTACAGACCTCCAAACCCTTGGTTTCCATGGCCGAGCAGCTGCAGCCAAGCCTTACATTATGTGCGACTGGACTCTAGAGCAGCGCAGACGTGTTCTCTGGAGTGATGAATCACGGTCCATAAAGACATGGATGAGCAAGTTTGATGTGGAGGAACTTGACTGGCCTGCACAGAGTCCTGACCTCAACCCAATATAGCAGAGACTACAAAATTCTTGTAGAACGCCTTCCTAGAAGAATTGAAGCTGTTATAGCTGCAAAGAGTGGGTCAACTTCACATGAAACCCTACAGATTAAGAATGGGATGTCATTAAAGTTCACGTGCATGTAAAGGCAGGCTTCCCAAAACTTTTGGCAATATAGTGATAGATAGACCGACTGACAGACAGACCAAAAGATAGGTAGATGATAATACTTGGATACAACGTAACTTGGAATAGTAGTTGAATTTGGGACTCTGTGTTAATTTACATAACCCCCAAAATAGACGCAGCAGTTTATTATAGTCTTTAAATAAATAATAAGGGATTTAATGATATCCATGTGTAAAGTCTGACTGTTGGAGTTTTATAGATGTCAAATCAAGGTTAGAGTGGCCAGACTGGAGAGAAAGAGGATTACAGAGGAGAATGCTTTCATAAATCAGTCAGAGCTCCTCATGAAGCAGAAGGTGACGCTGCAAAATGAGATTGTCCACCATTCACACATGCCACTTCTGCCTACCATCACCATAAAAAACACAGCCCTGATAAAGAGGAGGAGTGTAAACACTCTTCACAGTGTCAATTACAGGTCAATGAATTAACAGAACATCATACCTGGGCAAACCGTTTTTAATGTTTGACTTCACCTAAAAGATTTCTGTCGATTTTAATTAGTGATTGGAATCAATTTCCACAAACATAACTCTAAATGTCTTCACCAGTGTTGGGGGTAACACATTATAAGTAACACAGGTTACTTTGTTTTACCGTTTATTGACTGACAGCTGTCCTGTCTCCATGTTGAGAGAAATCCTGAGTAAGATGCAGAAGTGTGAGTGCAGTGTGAACATGACGGTCTCTCACTTGCACAAAAACAGATTCAATATTCAGTAAAGATGTTTCAACATATTACTCAGAAATGCAATGATTAAAGGCCCAATATGTAATTTTAGCCACTAGAGGTCACTTATTCAAAACAAAGGCGTAGCTTGATGAAGCCTTGATTTCGCAGAATCAGGGGAGTTATCTTCACCTCAGCCGGTGGAAAAGAATCAGACGGGACTCGAGCAGAAATCATGGATGAGCTATTGTGCAGTATTAAAGATTTATTAATGTTACTGTCGTATGAAGCAGGATGGAGCTGAAAGCCGTTGGAGCAGAACGAGGCCACTGGAGCGATTGCTAATGAGAGATAAATGCGGCACACGGCTCGAGCGCTGTGGAGCTTTTCTTATGCCTCAGACAGTCGCTTCCGCTTCTTCCGTTCATACGTATGTGGGGTAACGCAGCGCTGTTTACCAAGTTAGATACACCTGAGTGTGTTGAAGGTTATGTTATAATCATAGACTGTAAAAAAAATATGGACGTAGTGTCCGTGACGTCACCCATAGGATTCTGATAAGCCGTTCTGAAGCTTAAAGTATGGGCGAGCTGGGCGTTGCCATCTTGTGAGCAAGTCATCGCGTGTCACTCCTGGATAACAGAAAATGGGCAAAAAGGCGGGATGTGCGCGGAGCTGAGGTGACGCAATGACTATAGACGGCAGATAAATGGCTATCCACTCGTAACCATGCCCTTAATTATGCAGGACTTTAAGGCTTTATATAACGTAAACGTATGAGTTATAAAAAAATTCACCCCCCTCACAGTTGTCATGAAGATCAAAATTAGCTTTATAAGCCAAAACCACAATTTGTACCAGGCTGTAAACATGTTTTTTTCTGCTTTAAAGTTGAGAATTTTAACATGGGGCTCAATGAGATTCTGCTCCTTTCTGGAGCCTTTTTTTTGGCCAGTTGAGGAATTGCAGTTTACATTACTTCCGTATTGGCTTCAAGAGAGATCGTGGGAGGTTGCCGCTTGGTTATAATGCTACTCTGTGCATTCGCTCTGCGGCTACTATGAGACACTTGTTGCACACAGTAAGCTGGATTGATATTAGGCATGGTAAAACATGGTACTCACTGTAAATCAAGAAAACGAGATTTAGGCTAAACAATAAGACTAACTGTGTTGAGCTGTATAACAGTGATTCGTTTTCTGTCCAAACGGTTATTTACCTGTCTAATAAAAGATACATGACATCTTTCGTGTTTCCATGGTTTCTAAAAAATAAAATCAAGGGTAACGTGGGTATGTCAATGATAGGCGACGCCGAGATATTTTAATCCAAAAATCGTACATATTTTGCCTTAAATTGATAAATTACACAAGTATAATTGATGTACTTAATCTCACTTTATTAATGTATTTGCTGCTGACCATTAATGATCCAATTCAACCATGCAGCAAACAAAAATGAGTTTAGTTAAACATAAGAACAGCTGAATTTGCATTTGCTTCATTCATATACATTTGTCAACAACAACAACAAAAAAGTCATTAGAAGATATTTTTGTTGAAAGCTGATGACTGAGAAAGGCTTCAGAAAGGCCTCCATTGACATTCAGTTCATTTCCACTGACCCACTCACAAAGGCACTAAAGACTTCATTACAAAGCCCAATTCACTACAGTGGTTGTACAATAATTTTACGACGCGATGAGAATAGTTTTTGTGCGCAAAAAAAAAATCTAAATAATAACTTTATCTGCCAAGATATTGTCTTCTGTGTAGGTCTCTGATGTGATCTCACCTGGAACTCACGCGATACCGGCGCTCCTCCTCTTCCGGGTCATGTTTTCAAACAGCGGATCTGCCTCATATTCTCGCGCATGCGTCGAGTTCACGTCAATAACTTGGTGGATAAAGTCGTTATTTAGATTTTTGTGCGCACAATAACTATTTTTGTCACATTTTAAAATTATTGTAGAGCCACTGTAGTGAGATGGACTTTGTATCGATGTTTTTAGTGCCTTTATGGGTCTTGTGAGTGGGAATGTACTGAATGCCAATGGAGGCCTTTGTGAAGCCTTTCTCAGCCATCAGCTTTCAACAAAAATATCTTCATTTGTGTTCAGAAGATGAATGAAGGTCTTACGGGTGTCCAACGACATGAGGGTGAGTAATTAATTAAAAAAATATATTTTTTGGGTGAACTAACCCTTTAATATTACTTTAGTATTAAACAAACTAATAAATAAACTTTTCCCCAAAAAACACAGCACCAGAATAACAGTTGAGGACATCTTTCCTTAATGGAAATTTTGATGGTGTTTAGGTTGCTCAGTATTTAATAATTGTTCTTTATAAAGCTATTCATCATATCATTCTACAACATGAATCTTAACACAGACTTAACCCTCCTTTATGAGCGAGTAACTGCTTCAACAGGTTCAGGCGAGGCACTTTTGGTGGAGGATGAAATTGGACTAGCAGCTTCAACGAGCAACATAATTCTACATCAGACACGGCAGCATAATTGTAGAACAGCCTTTCAATAAATGAGAATAAGGACATATTCTGAGGCAATTCTTCAATCAAAAGCTCTGTGAATTATTAACACCTCCAGAACAAAATACAATCTGTCAGAAAAAATTAAAACATTTATTGGGTATAAATATATTACATACACGCTACAGATACAGATAAGTCTTACATACATAGGGTAGTATTTGCAAAAATCTATACATTAACAATGATATGGCAGTTTCTTTTATATATATGCATATGAAATTGTCTAACATTTACAATACGAGAAAAATTTATGACTTTAAAAATTGTAGATCATGACAAGCCTGGAATGTTTTGTATATTTTTCCTTTTCTGACTGTTTTTTTTTTTTTTTTTTTTTTTTTTTAACTGAGGTAAAAATACACTTTTTTTTGGAAAATACTTGAATACACTTACGGTTCTATACATTTCTCTGGGATGACTGAGAGCTGATCGATCTCCAAACCATCATTTTCAAATTCATTTTCATATTTAAAACAGAGCACAAACAAAACAAAGATAAAACGGAATAAAATACAATATAAAAATACAAAACTATACTTGGGCCACAAAACTGTTCTGTGTTCTTTTGAAATTTTACAAGGACCAATAAGAAAACAAACAAAAAAACATAAAAATTGAGCTCACCGGTTGGGATCAAACACTACTAACATAATGGGCAAAAAAAAGAAGAAAAAAAAAAAAACCATTCACTAACAATAAAAGGACCCCATGTACTTTCAGACTTTCCACTAAATATGTTCAAGCCTGTGCGGGCCAGTTTTACAGACATTTCTTACTGCATGATACTCTCGATATGAAAGCAATAGCAACGTTGACTAGGAAATACAGTTTTATCAAGATAAATCTAATAAAGATTAATGTTTCACTTTAAAAAGTGCTTAATTTCTGTTAGTTGTCATACTATATATCTCTATATATAATTCCTTAGCAAAAATACTGGAATAAACTCACTATTGCGCTATGTCTGAAAAAAATAAAAGGAAATGAGAAATGTCACTTGCCTGAAACAGTCTGATTGTTTTTTTTCCTTTTGGCGTGAAACGGCATGTAAGATTTCACCTCAGAAGGATTATCAAAATAAATGGCACAATTTTACTACTAAAAAAAAAGTGTAGTCACAGATGAAGTTTAACTTAAACTTATGTTTCTCCTTTTCAAGAAACCATGTTCTAGTGTCACAAAGGATTTGTCAAGTAACCCTTTAAATAACAACAAAAAGCAACATAAAAGTGGACAAGCTTCCGCTTTGGCAAACAGTAAGATAACATAAGCGTCATAACACTCTTTAGTAATGCCAAATGTAGCTATGTACTGTATGTCCCGTTACACACTCACAAATAATAATAATTAAAAAAAAAAAAAAAAAACGGTTAAACATTTGCTACGGTTCTCCATGAAAAGACAACTAACTGGAGTTCGGCACTTTGTAATAGGAGATGAACAGACATTTGGTTATATATAAATGTTTTAGCATGGTACATGCTACATGTTCCCAATTAATGAAAGACATAAACGTAACCAGAAATATGAATGAAAGGAATGCTGGCCTTTATCGTTAATCTACAATACATAAAAAATAACTGAAATAAAAAATAAAAATAAAAAATAAAAACATGCTACAAGAGAGGGGAAAAAAATAGTACATAACTACATCTCTTAATTTCTTGAAAAATAAATAAATGAAGATTGCACTTTAATTGCCATTTAAAGTACTGTATGCAATAGATAGTATAAATAACCCTAAAGAATGATACCTTACTTTCCCATTAACTTTGGCAAAGGTATTCTGAGCTAGTAAACGATTTGCTTACGAACAACTGGAGCAAGGCACAGCTTAGGTGAGAAAACAGATCAAATAAATGCATTTAAAACGGCAGAGGCAGATACAACGGAATGACGCTACCGACGACAGCGATATCAGAATCGTTCGGCAATGTTTAGTGTTTCGCAGCACCCTCTCAGAAACAGTATTTACTTCTTCTTCACCTCTGAAAAGTCCATGTCCCTGAGGTACAATACAGGCTGTCAGTTTATTTCTCCGTTTTCGAAACCTCCTAACCGGTTCTGCAAGTGTAATGTGGGAGAAACTCTTTGGATTGATGGGAACTGCTGGTTTGTACCTTTTACTTGGCTAAAGATGCACTGCGAGCGCATCAGGCTGTTTTGGCATGAACATCAGGTGCAGCGGGTGGAGGAATTCACTGCTGCTTTTGACAATAACCTTGGTAAAGCACCTTAGAAATGCCCAACTGGCTTTCACGGATTCAAAGAAGACGAAACATTCAACGCGTTGACACAGGCCACGGAGAAAACACAACGGGAGAAGTCCCGGGCACGCCATTCACAGAGTGAGCAAACGGGCTATTTTGGTTCCACAGCTACGCACTGGCCGTCGCGACTCCAGTCCGAGAGGGCGACGTTAGCCTAGCCAAGTCATCCGGGGGGCCGGAAGGCGAGAAGTAGCCCTGCGTCACTGCACCTCAGGACTAGATGGCCAGTTGTCTTGGGCGGAAAGAGGGTGCGTGGTTGTTACCGAACGCGTGGCACGTCAAACTTCCCATACCCTCGTCCACCGCCACCACCACTGACCACAGATAAAGCACCATAGATTGTGAATCGACACGCTCCAAAAGACAGATCTACCTTAAACTCGTCGGTACTTATATTACAATAGCTCTATAGAATCTTATAGATTTATATTTGTATCTATATATATTAGATAACTGATTCCATTCATAGGAAAAATAAACACACAATAGCAGCATCACTTAAACCACACTTGGATTGCAACTTGCTTTGGCAGCTTAATGCAGGGGGCTTTAAAACAGTCTTACTACGGTAACAGTATGTCGTGTTTCTGAGAAGGATCGTGATCGTACAAAGACGCACGGACAAAATGCGAATGTCACGCGATTGTGTATAGTGAAACGGCACTGGGTGAACCGTGACCGTGGGTATTACACCATGATAAAGCTATGATACTCGTATATGGCTGTGAAACAAAAGCACACTTGGATAAAACAAAGTAAGGCCATGAATGTGGAGAAAATACCAATACATTTTCCTCCCAACATATACGTACACTTAAAGGGATACAAAAAACGAAGCATGCAAAAACAGGCCGTCGCGCAACTCTTCGTAAGGCTTGATGATGTGGTTTTGCTTCCCCAAGAATTCAGAGCAAAATCCACACGCTGTAAAAGAGCGAGTGACACAGTGATGCACAGGCAGGCCGGAAGGCATCAGAGAGAGAGAGGGGGGGGGGGGGGGGGGAAGAATAAAAGACAGAGAAAGGAGAGCCTGTATAACATACTCAGCCTACAGTACGTCGCATCGGATGTATACTTTAAGTGTTTGTGTGTTACTCCAAACGTAAATGTTTTTCTTTCTTGACTGGCTGCTGGTTCTGCGTTGCTTTTTAACATCTTCATTTCATGAAGAAGTATTCCACCACAAAAGCGATGAGGAAAGACAGGGCCGCGAAAGCCCCGACTAAGACCGCCGCGAAGCGCTCGTCCGTGGCGAACATGCCGCTGGGCTTCAGGGTGTCGGCGGAGCTGAGCTCTCCGGGGAGGGCGAGCTCCGTGCGCCGCAGTGTGAAGAGCGAGGATGGGCTGAGGGGTCCGCACAGCTCCTGCGTGCTGTCCTGACACCGCCGACACACACACACACGGAAGCGATAGTCTGTGTTGTTTTGCAGGCCCGAGATCTGGAAGGTTGTGTCCTCTCCCTTATATAACTAAAAGAAAGAAAGAAAAGAAAGCTTGTGAAAAATACAGTTTTATAAGCTCAAACTGCAGAAAACTCACTAACACCAACAACTGGTCACCATCAGGAGTCGCTCATGTTTACAGGTTCAACACAAGTTAATGGCATAATGTTGATTACCACAGAATTTTTCTTTGGTAAACCAATTTGTGGTTTAAAAGCAGAAAATGTAAGCTTGTGTTATACTAATAATATTTAGTAATATAATACAATAAAATATATAATAATATAATGTAATGATATATAATTAACAATGCTAGTTATTAATACTATTAAAAATACTACTAATTATAAAATAAAATATATGCATTTTTTAAAATAATAAAATATTATTTGCATGGACCCATTTTATATTAAATGCCCTTTAAAGGGATAGTTCACCAAAAAATGAAAATTCTGTCATCATTTACTTACCCTCATGTTGTTCCAAACCTGTATGCGTTTGTTTGTTCTGCTGAACACAAAAGAAGATATTTGGAAGAATGTTTGTAACCAAGCAGAGAAAGCAACCATTGACTTCTATACACTGTAAAAAATGATATGTTCAATAAGTTATGACAACATATGTTTTTACATTGTTTTAACGCATCAAAATAAGTTAAGAAACGTTAAACTTGTTTTTATTAGTTATACAAGATGTAACTCATTTTTTAAAGTCAGTTTAACATAATTTAAGTTGAAATAACTTATACATCTAAGTCAATTGTAGTGCAACAAAATTTGCCTTTTTTTTACAGTGTAGTAGGGGAAAAATACTTTGATAGTCAATGGTTGCTTTCTCTGCTTGGTTACAAACATGCTTCTAAATATCTTCTTTTGTGTTCAGCAGAACAAATAAACTCTGACAGGTTTGGAACAACATGAGGGTTAGTAAATGATGACAGAATTTTCTTTTTTGGGTGAACTATCCCTTTAACTACGTTTTTACTAAAATTTAAATTAATAATTTGATACAATGCACTTATTGTGTACATACATGTTTTACATTGTACTCCATTTTTAAAATACCTGGCATGTAATTACTGTAATCTGTAATTAATTTACACATAATCCCACCCTTAAATTTACCCGTACCCCCACAGCCACCCCTGACCTTACCCGTATCCCACCTCAATATCAGCAGAAGTGTTAGGCAATACAATATGAACACAGTTAGTACAGTGTATTTATTTTTTTTAATGTACGTACACAGTAGTTAAGCCACCAAATATAAAGTGGGGCCATTTACATTATAAAATATAAAATAAATATGAATCTCGTTAAAGCATGTACTTTTTATAATGATAATTCTTTATAATAGCAATAATAATTCACTATTATTATCAATGTTTAATAATTCATGTAGTTGAATGTTTGTATATAACTAGTGATTCTATCGATCAGGATAAAGTATAATAATAATTCACAAAATGTAATATTAGGAAAAGGAGCATTCAACATTTATTAAAGTAAGAGCAGAGGGAAGCCTTTCTATGTCAATATGATAGATAGTGGTCAATAGGGTACGTTCCTCATGTGAGCGGGCCTTCATATCCTGTACTTTTGACAACGCCACAAAAATATATAAGGTATGACAGAGAGTCTAGATAAGAAAACTATACAGAAAAGATGATTTTTCACCGGGAAAATATATCTTCCAATTAGACTACATGCATGATATGCGGTTACTAACATGAAATATTCAACACAAATTCAAGGAAGTCTGATTAAAATGCAGAATAGGTCATGTGTGGGAAGAAAAGCCCATTCTAAATGACACAACACAGAGCGCTTGCTATGTATGAGGCTTTTCACATGTGGCTGCTTTTAGTTTGCCAAACAACAGTTGTTCAATTTCACTTGAAAGCCACCCACAATTTGTAACCTTCCTTACGCACTGCTGAGATGGACACATTTTCATTTGTGGACATAAATGAAACAGAGAAAAATCACTAAAAAGTCAAAACGTTCCGCTCTAACAGGACAGGAGCTAAATATTAAGACCTTCATTGTTTATTCCAGACGTATGGATAAAGTGGCACGGCACAAAGGTGTACAAAAACTGAGAACTAAACATTTGATGTTCAAGAGGAAAGGAGAACTTCAGCTTACCGTGCACATCAGGCTTTAGAAAACCCTAATGTATCAACCATATACACAAGCTATGCAAATACATTTAGAAACCGTCCCTTTCAGCAGTATAATGCGTCGAAAAAGATAAACTTAATAGAAGTTGTTTCTGCCAACCCTTTTTGACAGCTACTATTTCATTTTTCCATTTGCAGCGAGGAATGAAACAGATGCCATTTGAGTTCAGAAGAGCGTGTAAAACGGAGACAGCGATGCACCCGTTAATGAAAGTTGACAAAAACAAGCCAATTGCTCCTGAGCAGACAAAATAAAAATAAGTATACATTTTATAAACAAACTAAAAAAAAGTACAATGCGATGAAATAAAACACCCACCAATTTATTCAGGTCCACAAGTGCTGACATTTCATATAACAGCACAGGAAGATTTCACTATTTGTATCACTTCTATGTTTTCAATACAATACTACATATAGAGTCGATATTGAATATTTTATTGCTCATGCTCTTTTCCTCAGTTTTTACATTTAGATTAACTTTGAGCAACAAATAATGGAAAGAGTAATCTTTAAAAGTAATCTTAAAGCATCACAAAAGTAATAAATAACCTCTATCAAATCTCAAAACGAATATCCATTTTCCATACACTATATTATACTGTGGTAATGCCTAAACTAACACGTGTAGTGTTTTGTGATTTTTTAAATTTGATGTATATTGAGTAAAAAAGTGCAGCATTTTATTGGTTATTGGACCTTAATAATAATATAATTACAGGCCAAAATTGGAACTAACTTTTACATTAAGGGTCCTATTTAAAGCGCATGGTGCACTTAGGGCATGTCCGAATGCGCTTTTGTTAGTTTAACGATGGGAAAAAACGGTAGGCGTGCCAGGTGCATGGTCCAAAAGGGTCATGGGTGTGTTTTGGGCGTAACGTGCAATAAAGAGTCTAATCTCCCGTTCCCATTAAAAGCCAGTTGCGCTGGCACCATGGCGGATTTCGCTACTTACATGGCAGAATTTACGAGCAGAAATACAAAGTGTGTTTTCTTTTCTTTTTAGCATTTAAAGATGTTTGTGTGCTGCTGCGCATCTGTGTGTGCAATTAGCAGAGTGTACGCACCCTTTAAATAACACAAAAATACTGCGCTATTAACTTTAGACCCGGTTTTTGTTGGTCCATGGCACAGTCGTTTCAGTTCCTCAAAATAGCGACGTGCCAACAATGCACCTGAACACACCTTGTTTTCAGATCAGCAGCTCGCTGGGCGAACAGATGGGCCTTTTCTATTTAAACAGCGGCACTGGACGTGAAAATGATAACTGCGTCGCATTGAAACTAGAGCAAAAACACTTGGATCGCGCCTGGCATCGCATTGCGCCAGGTGTATGATAGGGCCCTAAATGGCCAGATGTCTATGCTTACGTCATTTTAATTCACTAATGAAGAGTAAACATGCATTGGCTGTACAGTTAGCTGGGTGAAAATGATCTGAGATGTAGACGGGATTTGTGCTGGATCCCTGCTCTGTCTCTAACTTTTACGTGTTTTATATAGTGGAAAAAACTGGTGAAATTGAGATATACACTAGTTGCTAGCCACCTTAGCGCAGAGTTCACAGACACATCAGAAACAGTGCAAACAGAACACAGCATCTGCTACCTTTAAATGCTCACTTCTCTCTACAAGCAAACAACCCGCTCCTGACTCACATCCATTTAAACAGCTGACAGGACAAGGCACACATTAGCAGAGTAATAGGAACCATGCCAGCTACATTAGACATTAGAACAGCAGGGCACTTGCCCCTAGCAGAGAAATATATGAGTGAAGGAAGGGATCTGATTGGCCCGCTCTGGTTATGACAGAAGCGGTCATGTAGAACTCCATGGAGAGTCCTCGTGGCCTTCAGAACCGCTCTGCTCAGTGGATTTAGACTCACCGGATGATCTACTAATGTGGCCATTAAAATGTAAAATGACAGCACATTTGTAACAGAACTGACAAAAAATGTGTGCAATAATGTCACTTGCAGTGCAGTGAATGATAATAATCCTCCCTCTGTGGAAAACCAAGGACTCAAACACGACAAACATCACAAAAGGACAAACAGTAACACTATTTAGGCAATTTAGGCATTTTATTAACTATAAGTAACTTTGCAACTACACGTCACCTACCAGTCATTAGAATATTAGTAGTCTTAAAGGCATAGCTCAGAATTTTAATTTAACCCTTGATTTACTCACCCTCAAACCATCTTAGGTGTATATGACTTCAGATGGATGTCAATTTCAGACAATCAGAGTTATATTTAAAAAAAAAAAATCCTGGTTAATCCAAGCTATATAATGGCAGTGAATATGAGCCCAAAATATGAATCTGCTAAACATTATTTTGATGGTTCCCCAAAAGACTGAATACAAGTAACTTTGCAAATACAAGTGAACTTATTCTACTAAGACTAAGTCTAAAGTTAACATGTAATTGCAAATTAAAGGAAGTGTATGTAAGATTGTGGCCAAAACTGGTACTGCAATCCCTATCCCCTCTCCCCCTCCCCCCGACTCAAGGTTGCCAGATAGGCTGCATGATCCAGCAGTCACGTTTGTAACTACAGCTGTGGTAACTAGAGCAGAGCTGGCAACCCAAATGCCGAAACACTACTGACTTCGTGATTGGTCGATAGGTGGAGAGCGGAGCTTCAGGCCAAAACACAACATGACAACATCAATGTCAGTTGAGGGCTGCAACAACAACTTTTAAATGACAATTATCCTGGCCGGACTACTGTTGTCAGTGATATAAGTATTTGAAATTAATATGATTTCTCAACGTCTAGGGACATATCAGGGCGCTTTTATGATTCATTGAAATACATTTCTTACATACAGTACCTTTAATTATTACATTTCCCTATTGATGGAATTTTCCGTCATTTATGGGACAACGATGCTTCCCTGCAATTTATGGAATTTTCCACCTTTCTGTGTTTTACTGTTATACCGTGCACTATTATGCATCTTCTGAAAGAGTATAGAATCTCTGGGTCAAAACACAGGAAAAAAAGATGCTGCTATTTTAACCAGTGTAAAATCCGTCCCTTGTCATTACTTCCCATCAATTACGTCATATCCACATTTTTCTCGATTTTACGTTGCATATACAACGTAAAATGTCTCAGGCTTTAGTCTGCGCCCTGCTTCATACCACTGTAACGCTAATAAAACTTTAATAGGAGGTGAAGACGACAACATTTAAACTGAGTGTACCATAAATTGAGTTATATTATAATTGGTGTGAATACCTTTTATGCTCAATAGTTTAATCAGGCTAACCCTATGAGCAGAACTATATGCTGTTTTTCTGTATTACTGGAATTTCTCCAAATCACAACCAACGCATTTTCAAGTCAAAAATACCAACCACAATAGAATGAAAGGCAAATAATGAAAGGTTCCTTTCTTCACTTGTATCAAGTATGATAGATGAGCTGGTTGTTAGTCTCTATCAAGCCATCAGCAGTGGCATCAGCGTTAGCCGCAGAATACTAATAGTCTGAGGCGGAGGACACAGACCTAACATCCGAGTCCTATCTCAGACTTAGACTGTGGCGATGACATCTCTCCATCTCTTTCCCTTTCCTTCAATAACAATGCAGTGCAAAGAGTAGCATTTTCCTTTAGTCTGTGTTGGTGTTAGTCGTAGTGTTTGTCAAATGTATGAAGATATTAGTATAAGAAGTTAATAATGTAAATTAAATATATAAAATAATCATAAATTACGCAAAATGCTGCGGTACAAATTAAATGGATGTCTCAAACTAAAAGCAATTAAAAAAGCAATTTTAGGGGATGAGTCATCTAAAAAGGGCTATCAAACTGAATGTGCATTAACACATTTCTCTATTTTAATACAAAAATTCTCTCATCACATTTTCATAAAAATATATAATCTACTTTGTATGCAAATTAGATAAGTAAAGAAAATGTGAATGTGTTTCTGTAGAAATGAACTCCGTGATAGAAGTCATGAGATGTATCACAGTTTCCTATAGATTAGGGCTATCGATTAGCCTGAGATGTGAAGAATGGAATCTCACCTGTTTGTAATCAGATTCTCGGCCCACCAGCACCTGTAGGATGTAGATGATGGGGTCTCCTCTCATTGGTGGAATGCTCTCCCAGCTGACTTCACAAGCATTCCCTTCCATCTGTACCACTTTGGGAGCTAAAAGATAATACACAAGTTTAGCTATAGTATTTAAATAGCCAATAGGTATCCATTTAGTACATAAACACGTGTGGCATGAAACAATATGTGGATGTTTTTGTACAAGGATACTTTACCCTTGAGAGCTGGAGGAACAGATTTGGTGGTATGGAAGGTGTGTATTTCAGAGAAAAGCCCCTCTCCTGCCTCACTCACAGCTTGAATCCTGAGACAGTAGCTGCTCGACTCACAAAGTCTCTGTACCTTATACGTGTGGCTTGGCCCTCTGTAAATTGTGACAAACCTAAAACACACACACATTTGATTTATGTTAATGCTATGTAATTTACTAATTTACTTAGTAATCGGACATTTGGTGGGTAGAATTTCATGTTTTTTTAAAGAAGTCTCTTATGCTCACTAAGGCTGCATTTAAGGCGGGCGTACACAGTGCGAATTCGGACACTCGGAAGGTCGTGAGATATTGCAGACGCTACGAGCCATTTAATTTGATCATCGCATCAAATCAGCTGGTAGGCCTACACGGCACGACTGTTTGCACCTCGAGCCGGCCGCGATCACACGAGTTTTCATGTAACACAGACACCGGAGCTTTCAATGTTGCTGCTATAGCTTTAGATACAAAAAATTAAGAAAAAAGATGTGAAAATGATTTGTTGAAAAGCAGAGAACAGCCATTCCTTTTAACCGAAACAACCAGAGGGAGAGAGAAGAGTGCACGTGAGAGAGAGAAAGTGTGTGTGTGTGGGTGTGTGTGTGTGTGTGTGTGTGTGTGTGTGTGTGTGTGTGTGTGTGTGTGTGTGAACGCAGTATGTGGCAGCCACTGAGCTAATAATAGTCATATAGATTGAGCGTATGTGACGTGCTTGTGCATGATTTGGCAATAGGGGACAGCCATATGCTGGTAAAAATCGGGCCGACTCCCCGAACTTTTTAAACATGTTTAAAAATTATCGTAAGGTCGGGAGGTGCTCTTAACGTGCTCGGCTCGTCTCGTATTTCCTCTCACACGGTGCGAGCCTCATAAATGGCATACGAGCCATTTATGAGCATCCACGATGTCCACGCGATTTCTCCCGAGAAAAAAAAAATCGTCTGCGAGTTCGTACGACAGCAAAAATTGCACCATGTACGCCCGCCTTTATTTGATAAAAAACTGTATTATTGTGAAATACTATTACAATTTAAAATGTGTTTTCTATTTTAATATATTTTAAAATACAATTTATTCCTGTGATGTCAAAGCTACATTTTCAGCAACATTACTCCAGTCTTCAGTCACACGATCCTTATTAAATCATTCTATTATGATTATTTTTGTAATTACCTTTTTTATTTCACAAATTGTAGCAATTATTATAAATTAGGTATCATTTGAAAGCTTACAATCTCTAGCGTACTCTAAATTCTTTTAGCAGGCTCCTCCCCTATTTCGGTTAATGCATTTTCACGTATATTCTCTTCAACATAATTTGTTGAACATGATTGCTCGTTTTAACGACCATCTTCAATTTGTCTAAAAAAACACAAAAAAAACATAAACCATATAACAAAATGTTAAAGAATGCCCTTTTATGCTCATTTGTGTATTTCTAAGACAAAAAAGGACATTGTGACATTGTAAACCAGACCCAGACATATAAAATATTATTTAATTGAACCTTTTTTGGTCTCAATTACATTAAATTAGGTGGAAATTTCTAGTATTGGCAGTGAGCTCAACCACCAGGTCACACAAGGTCAAAACAGGCAACAGCTGCTATTTAATGATTTTGCCAATTCCCAATGTCAAGAAAATCCTGCCAGCTTGATATCATACAAATCAGACAAAGGTAACAGTCCACTGATCTGCAGTTCATACTTAATATTCTCATCAAAGCTTGTCAAACTCTCCTCTACATGGTCTTTTCACCCAAAGCTGGTCTATTTTGGATTTATGCAAAGGGTATAGGTTCTTTCTAAGTGTTCTGATACAATATCTGCTATTGATCGTTTGATGGACAGGATAGTACATTTGTGGTTAGGTAATCTGACCAGAAATAAAATGTATAATATGAGAAGGATTACAAGTCATTTCAAAGCTGAGCTGAATCAAGACTCCCATTTGTGCAGTCGGCATCTAATTTTGATTAATCAGCTAAATCAATCATTGTTAATGTAGCAAATTCTAAACTACTAAAAAACATTTACCAAACTCTAATGCACACCAATGATGGCAATTGGATCTTAGGCCTTTAGTAAATATGGTTATCAGTATAATTTGATCAGGAATAACACACAAAGTCAAGGGGACATTATGCTACCAACTGATAGTCCTCTGTTTATGACTATGACGTTTCATTTTGTGACTTTCAGGCCCTGCACAGAATAAGATGAGCCTCAATAGCCGTGTTTCCACTGTTGGGCCAAAAGCTAGCGTGTGCCGGTGCCAACCGCATGTTCAATTGATCTGGTCTCCTCTGGGACAAAAGCCAGGGGGGTTTGTCCAACATCACAAAAGTTAGCATTTCTTTTAAAATTACAGCTCAGATATAAAAATATCTGAAGACTTGGGGCCAGATTTACCAACAGCATGAAGAGCCCAAATTTTCTTATTTTGTTTAAATATCAATTTTCCTAATTTAGTGCTGCCTTTCAGAAGCAACAGAAGATACTTGCATGTTTTTAGAAAAAAAATCAAGTACAATTTACCTTGACCTTCAAATTCAAAATAGTCCCCCCCCCGGCATCATGTTTCCTTCTGGAGTATCAGTGAATGTTTGAATCTTTTATAAGAGTTGTGTTTGAGTCTCTCAATTATCCTCAGTGTGAAAAGATGGATCACAAAATCATACAGCCACTGCTTGAAAAAGTTCAAATAGGCAAAAGGAAACGATTTTTCAAACGTTGGGCTATTTAACTGCTCAGGACAAACAAGGGACTCATGAACAACCGTCACGAAAAAACATGGATCATCCAGGTAAAAACACAAAATATTAAGAATCAATGGTTCATGAACTTTTAATCGGGTCATTTTAATAAATGCAGCTATTTTTGTCTTGTGGACTATATGTAAACATGTACATTAGTAAAATATCTTATTCAGGACATTAGTAAATAAAAAAAAATAACATGCATTTTGTATGATCGCTCTTATTTTGATAAAATTATTCACAGATTCTGCAGGGGTTCACATACTTTTTCTATAAAAAATGTATATTCTAACTGTGTAGAAAAACTGTTACTGGCTAAAGGAAATCATTGCAATAATTAGTCAATTAACCAGTCTAACACTAAAAGGATTTTTGACAGTGCTGGTTGGGGAATTCATTATAATTTCTATTAAATGCCCATCTGTCAGCCCTGTTGCCCAATCAAAAATACTGCCAACATGCCACTCTGCCAAGGAAAACAACCAACAGTTACAATTAAATTAGGTGAGCCAAAGTAAAACTTGGGTAGGTTAATGTAGTGACCTCACCAATCTATGGCTATGTCTAAAACAGTAATGCCTAAAGACCTAGAATAATTTTCAGACCTCAAAGCACTCATTTAAAAAAAAAAATGTTAAAAGATTATTAGCACCATTTAATGACAGTTCACCTTGACTAAATTACTTAATCGCTCACAGCGTGCTCTCAAAATGAATTCAATGATTTCCTTTTATCTGTGCCTTTATTGCCATTTATGAGGTGTGATTGAGATGAACAGACCTTCTATTCTTGTCCTCCATTTGCAAGTTGTAGACCATCTCTTCTCCAAGCAGGCTCTTGGCATTGCTGCCGTCTCCCCACTTGAGTTTGAGGCTCTGGGGACCCGCGGCGGTGCACTCCAGTCGGGGAGGGGCAGGTGGCAGTGGCCTGGTGCGGGCCAGCAGGGGAGGGCAGAAGGGACCGGCACCAATCTCATTCACTGCCTGAATCTGCAGACTGATAGCACAGAGAGTCTTATTTAAACCATGCACATCAGGTGATTTTTAGGGCTGGTCAATTTTACCTGTATAATCGGTGCAACGATAGAAATGTGTAAACCGTTAGATATAAGTTATATCATTTATATTTGTGTTGAACTGATATCAGTGATAAAACAATTAAATGTTTTATCAAACGGACAACCAGGCATTATCACATGGTTATTTCTGCTGTAATTCCTCCCAAAATAACTATAACAGACCTAATGTGTGAGTCACTACACTACACTGATTCATGTGCATGTGTTAAAACCACAACAATCCCCTCCGATTACAGCTGACATTCATGCAGAAGGTGGGCAGATGACACTCATATGATCAGCTTCATCTGAATATGCATGTATGGATGGATGAAATGTAGGGGGGTTCACATACAGTATGTTTATCAGCAGGCCAACAGATGTGCTCTAGTTTTGCTGTTAAACATGTGTAACACTATGACATTTCCATGGCACAACAAAATCTGATGTAGATACACTTGAGTGTTAGAAATTATATAAATAAAATATTTGAGACAACAGCTTGTTTTACCCAGTCATTTTTCACTTGAGTCAACCTTGATATGAAATGAGATGCAGTTGATCTCTTCACACACTGCCACTATAAAAAGTAATAAGTCACGTCATGCTAAGTTTCACTCACTAGAGGATGCAAATAACTTCCTTAACTTTCCCCTTGCTAAACTCAATCAAATTTATATTTGTCAGCTGAAAGTGCTTTGGGTAGGAGCCCATCATTCAAGGATAATGCCTTGTTGTGTTATTAAATCAAACGGAACCAAAATCAATTTCTGGGTTAAAAAAAAATTGTGGGTTGGGGAGTCTGGACTGAAATTAACAGCAGCTCTCCCACTACACCAGACTATTTGGTTGACATTTAACTGAAAACAAAACATACTTTAACCTTTCACAAGATTTCATTAGTCTGCACGCCCCTAATGACAAAAGACATAATCGATCTAAGAGCGATCAATCGGGTCGGGTCGGGTCTGGCTAAAAAAACTGGTACAGTGGGGTTCAAAAGTCTTAACCGGAGATTCAAAATCTCATCTTCATTTTAACCTGGAAATAAATCAGCCTGGAGATCCACTGCCCTGCAAAGTTGATATCAGTTAGTGATTTTTAAGGGATCCTGAAGACTTTGATAAGCTGCTTCAGGTGAGTTTGATTGGTGTTAGAGCTAAACTCTGCAGGACAGCGAGTCCTCAGGAGCGGGGTTGAAGACCTCTGAATCAATGAGAATGAATAAGACATATTGAGATTCTGCTCTATCTGAGGTTATTGATAACTTAAGCAAATCTGTTTTAAGCACAATATTACTACCTTAACCCATTGATGTGAATATAAGGTGTTAAATATACTGAACTGTCTCTTCTTTGTATGAGCAAGCAAAATAACAGAGGTTACTGCCATTAGGTCACTCAGAACCACTCTGGCAGGAGATTGCTGAGATAGCCTTGTATCAGATAATGAAATCTGTGAGAGTGGACTCCTGCCATCAGTTTTTTTTAATGCATATGAAAATAAATAAAAAGTGGACTGGATCTTTGTCACAATGGCAGGAAAATACAACACAGCCAGTGGGGTGTAATGAGTGGCTGATAATGCTAACCGAGAGGAAGTTCAAAAGCAGACAAATACAATATTATTGAGAATAAGCTTCATTACATTTACATTTACATTTATGCATTTGGCAGACGCTTTTATCCAAAGCGACTTACATTGCATTCAAGGTACACATTTTTTACATTATTGTCAGTTCTTGCTTTCCCTGGGAATCGAACCCATGACCTTGGCGTTGCTAGCGCCATGCTCTACTGGTTGAGCTACAGGAAAGCTTCATGACAATAAATGTAATACACCTGGGGAAAAAATGGTCATACAGTAGAAATCCTACACTAACCTACGCTAGTTTGGGGTTGGTAAGATTTTTTAAAATGTTTTTGATTTTGATAAGTCTCTTATGCTCACCAAGGCTGCATTTATTTGATAAAAAAAAATTAACAACAGTAATATTGTAAAATATGATTATATTTTAAAGGGGTGGTTCCGTGTTTTTTTTTTCTAGGCTTGTTTGTGTTTATGGGGCGCAGTATAACATGTCTTATTACTTCTTTCTTTTTTTAATGCCGTATTTTTCTTATATTTGACCTTTATTCCACACCGCTGTCTCCACTGTCTTTTGAACAGCTCGTTTGCTTCCTGCTTCCAGGAAGCCCATCCTTCTGATAAACGCAATGGTCTTAGATTGGTTAGATGGCCAAAACTAGTTTCCTGTATTATTATTGGCTGAAGTGCCAAGCACAGGTTGTCCGAAAATGCCTCGCCCCTTACCATTACGGGCAGAAGTCACATCTGCGGTGACTAGCAAGGGTTTATGATGTCACCAACCCAGGAAGAAGCTTGTTGTAGTCCAAACCGGCCGTTTTTGTAGGCAATAAACTGCCATAACTTTAAAAGACAATATCTCCGTTTGCATTGAACTTCACTGTAACTTTTCAGATGCTGTTTATGCTCAAGCAGCAACATTACACACTAACTAAAGTTAAAAAAGTGAAATCGCATGCAACTACCCCTTTAAAATACCTGTTTTCCATATTAATATATTAAAAAATTTAATTCATATTACTGTAATGGCAAAAGTGCATTTTCAGCATCGTCTTCAGTGTCACGCGATCCTTCAGAAATCATTCTGATCTGGTGCTCAAGAAACATTTCTTATTATCATCAAAGTTGAAAACAGTATTTTTGTGGAAACAAAACCGTGACGAATTTCTACAAAATTCTTGAAATGAATAGAAAGTTCAAAATAACAACATTTATTTAAAATAGAAACCTTTTGAATCAGAAGTTATGGCCACTCTTGATAAATTTAATGTGTCCCTACTGATTAAAAGTATTAATTTCTTTGGAAAAAAAAAATAAAAATCTTACTGACCCCAAACTTTTGAACATTAGTATAAACTGAGTGCGAGAAGGCAGGAAGAAAATCATTAAGTGGGGAGACTGAGACTGAGACTGACCCAACGGAAAGTGGGACGAAACTGAAAAAAAGAAAAATCAGCCCCATGCAGATCTCTAATTTAAAGACTATAATCAAAGCTCTCAGACAAAAACATGGGTTGCATAAGCTGGCTGATGAAGACACTTATGTGCATGGTGGTGGCCTCATGCAGGGATAGATGTCCTGTTATGGACACCACTTCGTAGATACACACACCAAATCTGCCCTCTGGCCTTCTCCTTTCATTAGCTACCGATTAGCATCATTAACAGTCTGCTGTTTACCCACAGTCCTCCTAGGCAGGGGGAGGAAACACGCAGCGGGGTGACGTGTTTGTGGCGTCATGCTTCGCTGAAATGGACAACTTTGCTGAATTCAAATGAGACCAGAGATGGAGCGTAACTACTCCCTGCAGGTCACAGATGTGGCTCAGAGGCAATCGGAAAGCTAAATGGTTATTAGTTAAGACTGATGTCCCATGTCGCAGAAGTCCTTATGAAGATCAACAGATAAATGTAATCTAGTGGACAGACAGGTGGTGTCAGAATGGTTTGTGGTTGTGTGTTTAAGTGTGTATGTACATACCTGTGTTCACAGGTGGTGTCAGAATGGTTTGTGGTTGTGTGTTTAAGTGCGCATGTACATACCTGTGTTCACAGGTGGTGTCAGAATGGTTTGTGGTTGGGTGTTTAAGTGTGTATGTACATACCTGTGTTCACTGTCAGGCTGTAAATTCTGCAGCACATGGCAGGTGCCGGAGCCCAAGCTGATGAGCTGCTCTCCCAGTTTAAGAGTGTAGGACGTGATCTCCACTCCATTGTTGCAGGGCTCATCCCATTTCAAAGCCAGGCATGTTGAAGGCGAGTAGACGCCGCTATCTGTGGGGTCGTGCTCAAGTACACACAACACTGAGACTGCGTCGGGAATGGTGGCGGGGGTCTGACAGCTCGTGTGCTCGCTGTACAGTCCTGCGCCTGCTTGATTCGCCGCCTTTAAAAAATAAAATAACAAAAAGGGTCAATTTACCATGCAGTATAATGTACTTTATTAATATATTTGATTTTTGGCTGTGTTTTTAAATTGATAGTTACAATTTTGTTGTCAAAGTAAGTTACAAATTATGACAAATTGCCAAACATAAATACACTTAGGCCTGGTATTTAATTTCCTTTCCCTAAAAAGGAACTAAATGTGTTAAGGCATTAACTATGAATAATTATTGTATTAATCATTATTAATAAATGATTAACTCAATTATTTATTTACTCAAATGAAATGCACTCATTATTGCATAAGAAATCACATTAGGGTTGTCAGTGGACACCACTTCGTTAATGCACACACCAAATCGGCCCTCTGGCCTTCTCCTTTCATTAGCTACCGATTATCATCATTAATACTCTACTGTTTACCCACTGTCCTCCTAGAAAGGGGAAGGAAACACGCAGCGGGGTGATGGGCTTCTCTAAAATGGACAATTAAATATTAATCCACTGACAGCCCTAATGTGATTTCTTATGCAATAATGTCACCTGAAAAATTTAGAGAATTTCATTTGAGTTCATCAGCATACATCCTTAAATATTTACAAATATATATAAACTAAATTTTCTCTCATTTTTGAAACACTTTACACTTGGTTTCATTAGTTAACATACATAATATATAACATATATAATATATTATGGAAATCAAAAGTTGTCTTTATTAAATACTTAATGCATTGTGAACTAACATGAACAAACAATGAACAGTTGGATTTTTATGAACCAAGATTAATGATGAAATACCGTAACAAATGGACTGCTCATTGTTAATGTTAGTTAATAAAATAACTAATGTTAACAAATGAGACCTCATTGTAAAGTGTTACCCTCATTTGATCTCACTTCGTCTCTGTAAAGCATATATTGAGCTGCACGACAATATTTCATAATAACTGAAAGTTGTAATAGTGATCTTAATGCCATTCATCTTGGCAATATAATTTAATCTCGACATGACGGACACTAGCCCATTTATTTAAAGCATAATGACGAGAACCTTCTTACAGCCTCAGTGCACAAGATGATACATTTAATAAAGCGCCAACTTTCATTGTTCTTTTCAACTTTTCCTGTCATACTTTTACTACTCCAGTCATAATTAAATGGGCTAAAATAGCCAAGAGCAAATGCTAAATATGTTATGTATGGCACAAATATTTCCAAAGGTAATCCAAGTTTTTACATTTTGGTTTGAGCCATGAAACTGCAGCAGAGCGAAACACCACAGCCATGTATAAGTAATATAATAAAACTATATTGTGGGCTAATCAGTTATTTTGACTTTCTTACTCCCAAGTGCATTGTGCCTTACACTGTAGCAATAAAAGTACTAAAAGATATAGCCATATCATTAATTACGAATCAAGTGGAAAACACAGGACATTTCTGGGCACAATTTAGAGACACTGTCTGTATAAAATATATTTAAAATAATTTTTGAACAATATGGTGCAAATGGAAAGAACCCTTCAGTGACAGTGATACCTGTAGTCTGCAGTAGTAATGAGTAGCAGGTGTCAGGTCTGAGATCTCACACTGCGTGTCAGGGCCGCAGTAGATCAGCTCCATGGGCTCTTCCTCTCGGCCCCACTCCAGACGGTACTCAGAGATGTCGGCCCCTGAGCTCTCGGGACTCTGAAAGAGAGACAGAGGAAGTGCATAAAACAAATATTGGTTGATTGTTTGTACTTCAGCTCATCTGACCATCAATACTTACAATATTTATTTGCTGAATGTGTTAATTAATGATATATGTCCTATTGATGGGCCTGCTTTAAATATGATAAATTACCTCCCAGCTGACCAGCACACAGGTATTGGACATTAAGGTAAGGGATGGTGCTGCACATTGGCTGGGAGGACCAGCTGCGGTTGTTATGTCTGTTGGTTCAGAGAACTGCCCAAACTGTGAACAGAAGAAGAGAGAGAGAGAGAGAGAGAGAGAGAGAGAGAGAGAGAGAGAGAGAGAGAGAGAGAGAGAGAGACAGAGAGAGAGAGAGAGAGTGTAAAAGTAGTAGTGCAAATTAATATTCAACACATGACATGAAATGTCTCATAGGTGTATTTCTATCAGGATTCAATGTGAAAAACAAATAAAACACTTAAGACCGAGACAATCTTGCATTACATCCTTTGTGAAATCAAAGCTTGTTTCCAGTACTGCAATCTGATACGAGACGCATCGATTCCTCACTTTTGGGAGTTTGCCTCACGCAAACAATGAGAAAATGATTAAATTCAGCCCTCTGGCTCTAGAGCTTACTCTGAATGCTGTATTAACACTGCAAAAGAAACAAAAGAATAAAGATAAAGCAGAAAAAAGGCCGCCAGAGCTGATCTCTGCCCCTCTAAAAGAAGAAATCCTTGAAGTTGCATAGATATCTATGGAAGTCCACTTCTGCCACATAAAAAAGAAATAAAATCAATGCTTTGGTAATTATGAGATTAAAAAGTAGTAATTATGACATACCAAGTCATAATTCTTAAATTAAACATTTAGAAATTGTGAAAATATAGCCTAAATTCAGAATTGTGAGATCAAGCATACAGCCGAGGCAATGCAGCGTCAGACGGGCTAGTTTCAGCCTGATGCGTTTATCTGTTCACATCCAGCGCAATGTTGTTTAAACAGAAAAAACACTCATGCCCGTCTGTTCGCCCATGGTCTGAAAACCAAGTGTGTTTTGTTGCATTGTTGGTGCGTTGCTATTTTGAGGCAACTGAAAACGACTGCGCCATTGACCAACAAAAACAGCACATCAGCACACAAACATGTTAAAATATCAAAAACAACAGGATTCCCCTCTAGAGAGCCGGTCAGTCTTTTTCAAAATTTTGCCATGTAAATAGCATATCTGCCATGGTGCAAATGCAACTGGCTTACAAAGGGATGGAGAGATGAGACTCTAAATGGTTTATTGCGTGTTACGCCCAAAACACACCCATGACTCATTAAGAGAATAGGGATAACCCGTTTATACTAGTGGTGGGCGATACTGCAAAATTTGGTATTGAGCCGATACCAAATACATATCAGTATTGACGATACCAACACCAATACAATACTTTTTACTTAAAAGTCATTAATGACTCACCCTAATGTTGTTCCACAGCCGTAAGACCTCCGTTCATCTTCGGAACACAGTTTAAGAGATTTTATATTTTGCGCCTGTTTGTTGTTAAACTAGCAAAAGTGGATTCGGACACGCCCTAAGTGCACCTGCGCCATTTGCTTCAGACTATGCACTCAGATCATTAAAACGGCTCAAAAAATGTACAATAAAGTTAAAATTATGACATGGCAATTGAAATTGAGACAAACAATTTGGCCATTATTGACTGATATTGACGTCATTTATGACTTCAATCTCCATTTTGATTTTTTAATCTCACAAAAACTTCAAGTTTTTATCTCATCATTATAATAAGTCTGCAGACGGTGTGATCAACTGAAAACTGAACCCGAGGTGCATTAGGGTAGGGATGGGTCAGGATGGTTGTCTACCGACGGACTAGTTAATTAGGTGCGATCAATGAATTGATGTAGGTTTTTTTCACAATTTTTAACATGATTATTATTATTGCCAGTGCTTCAGAAAACAAATAAAGAATTACAATTTGATCAGGGAATTTTCCAGCATCACTCACCCCAGCCTCGTTGGCTGCACGCAGGCGAAAGCTGTAGGTGGCGCCGGGGAGCAGACTGCCCACAGTGCACTCCAGATCAGAGCCGTGATAGACCTCAGTGGGCTCCGACTCTCCCTCCCTCATTTCCAAACTGTATTCATTCACTTCACATGTCCCCTCAGATGAGGGACAGTCTGAGATGAGGGACAGAGACAAACCACTTCAGTACAAAATAAATTACAGTTTTAATTCATATTTTATAATGAAAATAAGGGGATCAAGTTAACAGGAAAATGTGTTATATTGAGGAAATGTAGTAAAAATGGTGGAATTAATGATCGTACGCAGTTACTGGATATGACGAAAGGGTTTCATTTTGTGGCATAGCGTGAATGCCACAGAGGGACTTGGTAAAATGTGATTTCACATCATCATAAATACATTTGGAACTGCAGACATCTTTGAGACATTGTAAATTTCCAATTTAATGTTTCTTGAGATCGTAACTGATAAAGTGTTGTGTTAGTGACTCTGTGGGTTTAATTCCAATGGAAATTGTCCAAATTTTTTAGCTTTGTATTAAAACATAATATGCATTAATGTGAATATGAAATGGAGGCTAAGGAATGAAATACTCTCAGAAGTGTGATGTATTCAGAGAATCGTACCCCATTGTAAGTGCACTTCTTTGTGCTTGGCTTTACCCACAATTCTGGGAGGCTGGCAACGTCCTGGAGCTACAGATAGTGTACGCACAGGCAGACTCTCAGAGCACTGCGGGGACACAGCATAACATTTATATATATATGTTTTAAAAAATATATGTGATTTATAGTACCGTTCAAAAGTTTGCGGTAGGTACGTTTTTTTTAAGAAAAAGGAATTAAAAAAATATTCAGAAAGGACATTTAAAAATAATTAAATTGAGCAATAATAACAGTAAAGTCTTTTTCTATTTTAAATAAATGCTTCACATCAAAGAATCCTTGAAAAAATATATTACAGTTTCTACAAAATATAACTGTTTTCAACATTGATAATAATAATATGCTGAGAAGCAAATCATCATATTAGATTGATTTCTGAAGGATCATGTGACACTGAAGTCCGGCGTAATGATGCTGAAAATTCTGATTTAGCATTACAGGAATAAATTATATCTAAAAATATACTGAAATAGAAAACTGTTACTTTAGATTGTAATAATTACAATATTACTTCATGTATTCTGGATTAAGTAACTACAGCCTCTGTAAGCATAAGACTTTCAAGAACATTAACCTTATCAACCCCAAACTTTTGAACGGTAGTTTATATAATGCATTTTGGCGGAATTCCTACATAATTTGGTCATACAATTTAATCCGAATTAATTAATCTTTATTTTCAAAAGTCAAAACATCAAACAACCAATGATATGTTTTGATACTGCTAACATACAAAAAGAGCAATTCACACCAGACTATTATTGAAACGGAAATTTCCCCTGAACTGTGTGCACCACAGATACATTAGAAAAGGTTAATGGAAGTTAATGTTGTCAAAGGAGGATTATTAATTTAAAATCCATACTTTTCCCACCCTGCACTATGAATGTTTAAATGGTGTGTTCAATAAACAGTGAAACATGAATAGTCTGTGTGTTTTGTCTATTATTGGGAATTAAAATCCACATACTTTTTTCCTGCAAATGTATAGCTTTAGGCTCTTATTCTTTCTAAATGCATTTCTTTCTGACGAGTCCATTAGGACCGCTGTTGTAATACATGCGAGTTACCTGGCTGTGGCCGCCCGTGCTGATGCTGCAGGTGCGCAGTCTGTACATTGTGCCGGGTTTCAAGTCCTCACACTCACACTCTGTGGCAGGTCCGCTGTATGCAATGTCCCACTGATTGGCTACCGAATACAAGACGTCAAAGAGTTAAAATTTGCAGAGAAATCACTTTCAAAAAGTTAGTCAATCAGTCAGCCATCAAAAACCCTCTGTTTCCAAAGTTTAATTAATCCATTGCAAGATAAAACACATAGGCATCAATGAATGTTCAAGCATATTTTTGGCTATATGAAATTCCTTTTAGAAAAATAAAAGCTTTGACAGGACTAATGGAGTATCTGTGTAAAAACAGAAATACAGATGGGACAGTGTAAGGACACACAAAGATTAATTATGAAATTATCTTATGTTTTTCTAAAATATTTAATGTGAAAAAGAAAAAAAAAGTAAAAAAGAACAAAGACAAAAAAAGACTAGATAGGTTTCTAAATACTTTTGAACTTAACCGGAGATGTAATTCACCAAGGACTAAAACACTTAAACATACAGGCAGATGGGGAATGACAGAGAAGCACTACGTGACAAACATTAATACATACCATCAGAATTTCCTTCTGAAATCTCTAAGAGGTATTTCAAGATTTCTGAGCCTCCGTTGTCTTGTGGAGGATCTGTAGTGTGACAATACAGACAGGGTATTACAAATATACACATACATATGGAGATGCATTAACCATATCATTCAAGCAGTCCCCTTAAAGCTACACTGTGTAACTTTTTTAGTTTATTCTTAGCTAAAAACACTTAGTTCTTTCAAAAATATATGTGCTCATTAATGTATATTTACTTCTTTAAAGTAATAAAGTATTCTCGTAAGTTTATAATATGCCATTGAAAATACATACGGGTGAGGGGTTTGAATGCTGGTCGCCATGTTGTCCCTCCATCTTGAAAGTACATTAGCCAAAGAGGGACATACCCATAAATTCATGCTTCGCCTTTTTAGTTTTAACACTCGATGGCAATCATGGACGAGGTCGAACTGGAAGCCATGTTAATCTTGGACTAAATCGGCCACCGTAGGAGTTAAAACAAAATTGAGAGGAACAGAAACTAATATTCACTGGATGGTCATATACCTTTTCACCGCTAGATGTGGGAAAATATCACACAGTGTAGCTTTAGAAAAGTACCCGAACAACAAAAACACGTAGTGACTGTGACTGACTACTAGCTGTTATTTAAGGCTAGATAATTGATAAAAGCAGTTTAAACATATTTTTCATTTATTTGTTCCTTAGGACCATCTTTAATGTTTTTTGCACCAAAAGCTATTTGGTAATTTACAAGTTTTTTTGAGCAAGAATTAAGAATTTTTACAGCAAGAACTACAGTAAGAAATAAAACCTACAACATGGTCTTATTGTACATTGAACTTATATTTTAAAATATATTAAGAAAAATGATTTCTCATGATATGACCCTTCATGTATTCATACTTGATTTTTATTAGGCTGTTGTATCCCTTTACAATGAGTCTAAACAAAATTTAAGGCATTTGCCCTTGAAGTTTATTGCAGCTGTCGGAAATCTACTATTTGGTTCATTACCAAACAAATAAAGTGTGATTTATCACGCTGAGAGCACAATACAACCACAGACCTTGTCCTACTCTCCTTTGCAAATAAAGAAGTAAACTGGAAAGTGGCAGAACAAATGAAAACATCAAAATGAGGTGTAGTGTGACTCGCACATCAGATAGAGATGGCACAATACCTGTACTAAAGGACATTACATTGTTTATATTTTTTTTAACTTTATTTCAAAATATTAAATATTTGCATAGATTTCTTCTCAATTTCCAAGATTAAAGCTCAAGCTCATTTGTGTTTGAAAGATGGAGCTCAAATGCAAAACCGATTGCAACATAAATGAGATTTCCAATTTCCCTCACAGCCAGAAACCAATTCAGCAAATGCAATAACTCCAACGGAACAATTTTGCTGCACAAACAACCATACCCCATTTGACACTGAAGCTGTAGGGTCTGATAGGGCCCTTGATGCAGGGTCTGGAGGGGGGTCCAGGTTTGTCTGGACTGGTGTTACACACCAGCACCTCACTGGGACTGCTTCTGCCCTCCAAGTTAGAGGCTATGAGCTGCAAGACACAAAAAAACAAGATAGAAGAGGCTTAATTCTGTACAATAATGACTTTTTGCCTCTTTTGAACATCATAGGTCTGATCACTTAGAAAAGCGACTCTTGTTGAATTTCAGAATTTGAGATATCATTAACTCATGGGTTCATTTAGATCTCTAACTATGAGCAATGGACCCTTTTCACATTTCTGGGGTTCTCAGAAGAGGAAGTCATCATAGTAAACTTCTATAGCAGTGAATGGGAGATGACAGCAAATATCATTTTTGTATTCCCATTAAAAGAATATGGAAAAAAGTCAACCGCTGTCTCGCAGCAGCAAGATGTCTTATATCGACAAGGAAATATTGCACAATATATAGTGGTCTAAATGTGTATTCAATTTTGTTAAAGATAAGTAAGTATAATAAGTAAAAACTTTACTAGATTTGTGATGCTGATATCTGAAAATGCATAGAAAAAAATCTCAATAGCGACATTTGAAATATGGCTACTTTATAAACAATCCCAAATTGTCAAATCAAAAATACTTTAAAACCAGTCCAAAAATGGCAAATCCTAATATATTTTTTAATAAAAATTAAATAATAAAAGTAGTCACACAATTATTGTATTTTCATGACCATCGTAATTTTCAAGTCCTTGGGTACTTGAATCCATCCCTAATTTTTACATTGAAAAAAAAACAAAAAAAAAACAAAACCCTTAAAGGTGTATGAAGGTGTTCCATCACAAATGATTGATCACAAATACAGAAGTAATGCCATAACACATTTACACACTCACGTTATTAGCACCTGCAGCTTTAATGGAACAAAAACCTTAGGAGGTGTGCAGAGGAATTATTATTAATTATGAAAGCACTTAAGCCAGACCCACTCACTGCATTACAGCAGCACTTGACGTGGGCTGCGGCTCATTCATAATTGTATAGGAGAGTTCTCTAGATGAACGTGCCAGAAGAAAATATTTGTGATAAAAAAAAAACTGTGGTATGAATCAGTGGAGCAGAGAAAGGTTAAAGCCGTTTGTTGCAATTGTAATTAACGTATGACTCTAGTCTTAATTTGTCAAATGTCTCTGTAACACAAACATGCTTCATGCACATATAGTTACTCACCAACACAGTGGAACAAAAACAAACAAAACACTATGCGCCTGTGAAGAGCATGTGTCACACACGGCACACTACTAGCTAATAATAAGTCCTAAGTACAAAAGCACTTGACCAAAACATGAGGTCACTACCACTGGGCAATTTGTATTTGACCAGTAATTTAGAGAAAGCATCATTCTCATCAAAACAGACAAATGCACCTCTTTGGTATTTTTGAGCATGTCAATATTCCATTGTGAGCTTTCAAAATCTCTTCAAAGCCATAATTTAGGGTTGAATAGGAGCGTATTTAATTTTGTTGTACTTTTTTATATAACGACAAATAAAAATTCTGTATATATGTAATTTTTTGTTGCTAGAGGTCGCTTATTCAAAACAAATGTGTAGCTTGATAAAACCATGATTCCGCTAAGCTTTCATTATGCCGCAGACAACCACTTTCAGTTATTCTACTTATGTTATGAGGGGGGGGGGGGGGGGGGGGTTAATGCGGTTTTATCATATCAGATATGTTGAAAGTTATGTTATAATGCTACTCTGTGCATTCGCTCTGGCCTACTACGGGCGGCTACTATGAGACACTTGTTGCACACTGCAGTAAGCTAGATCAATATTAGTCACGGTAAAACACGTTATTCCCGCTAAATCAATGAAAACGCGATTTAAAGATTAAGAATAACTGTGTTGAGCTGTATAACAATGATTCTTTTTCTGTCGATTATGATTTGTTTTCTGTAATTAGTTACTAAGTAATTAGTTACAGTAATTTAATTACTTTTCCTTTGAAAAAGTAAAGTAATGGATTACTCTTATTTTTCTGTAATTTAATTAGTTACTCCTGATGTAATTTAATTAAATTCTGTGTATAGATTGTAGAACAATTAAATATATAACAATAGTGGAATTAGCATACAAATGTAAAGTCTAATTTTAAAACACATGTTTGTATGCATCCTCACATTTGTAATACTTTGGTCAGTTAATAAGAATAGACTTTTTGGAGTCGTTTCATGTCATGCCATGAATCACTTAAATAGTTGAGGTTGATATAGGATTTAAAAAGTAATTAGTTTTTGAGATAATTATTTGTACAGTAATCTAATTACAGTACTGAAGATGTAATTAGCAACTAATAATTCATTACTTTTTTTAAAAACACTGGTCACCTGTCTAATAAAAGACATAATACATTAAAGCATCTTTGGTGTTTCCATGGTTTCTACAAAAAAGAAAAGAAAAGGAAATCGAGGGTAACGCTGGTATGATGTCATTGATTATGGACGCACAGACACAATCCGTGTCCTGGTTTAAATCGCTTATTTCTCTGGATTTAAACATTTATGGAAACATGTGGGTAACCACACAAGTCAACACAAAATATATAACATTGTTCTAGTAGTTTTTGGATATTTTAATCCAAAAATATTACATATTGTGCCTTTAGGTCTCTTAAACATTTATTTGTGGTTTCCTTTTGTCAAACACTCTTTCATTTGACACATCATACCAAATCAATAAACTTTAGTTTACAAACTTTCATGCCACAGAAAATTTGACTGTCAACTTCAAAAATGAAAATGCTACACTATTTGATTTTGAATTTATGTGCACACATTTTGGACCATTGTGATCTTACTATAGGCCTGTTTGCTTAGTTTTGTTATACTGGTGTATGAGTCTGATGCTTATATGAGCAGTGAAGCAGCCCAGGATTTCCAGGATTTCCAGGATGCTCAGCACATGGTATGTTTCACAGTTCCACAATGATGCTGTGCTTTGTCCCTCAGCACAAAAGGGAGTCAACAATATTATATCAAATCATTTAAACAAACAAGCAAAACAAAAAAAACTGGGATTTTTTTAAAATGATAAGCATCTTACATATTATAACTAGGGTTGTATAAACGTATGAACTCTGTAAAACACACACTGTTGTTATTTGTGATATTGTGTTAAGCTATACGTAAGCTATAAGAAAAATTGCACTCACCCTGAATTTATACTGCGTGCTTCTCTTCAGGCCCTCTACAGTACATGTCAAGTTTTCTCCAGTGTACTTTGGGTGAAACTCTGTTCCCTGTAGAAATGAGCACAAAAACAGTAAACTTACATCATTTTATGCCACAACAAGTAGTGATGGGGATCCTAAAGTATCTACTATTTTGATTCCAAATAATGATTTGATAACAATAATAAGGCCCGTTTCAAAGAAACAGTTGGAGGTCCCCTTCTTGGTGGAACAATGCAAATGCTTAAGAAACAATGGTGTCGAACGTTATAAAAACTTCAGTTTTTTTGGAAATTGCCAACACAACTAAATACCATGGGGTTCATGCAGTGCCGTTTCTGGGCATAGGCAAACTAGGCGGTCGCCTAGGGCGCCAACAGCTGGGGGGCGCCAGTGAGCCCCCGCCCCAACAAGATTTTTTTGTTATTTCATATATATTTTATTATTAATATTTCGTACTTTTGCCATTTCAAGGCATTATGATTAGTTGCGATTATTGGTGTGAAGTCGCCATGGTGATAGTGGCGCTGCTGTAATGAAATGAGATCATGTAGAGGGCGGCAGGGAACATCGTCATTCGTGGCGTTGTAACGCTTGTGTCAGAGTGAATTTTTTTTAACTGGAGTGGATGCAAACACGGAGGCAATTAACATCAAACAGATCGCACTTTATCTCTCTCATCACAAACTCCCTTTCCGTCCACAGCATTACTTAATAAAACAAAATAACTGACTGTTAGCAACAGAAAAGAGAAAATAATCCCCACACATGGGAACTCAGTGCGCACATACACAAAATGCAGACTTCGTTTGCAGGGAGCGCGCGCAACTCTTAAAGGGGCCACACTATATTTCTACTCGTTACAGCGTGCTTTAGTTTCATCATCATGAAAATGTCAAAGCCATCAGGGGCTCAGTATTGTAAAAAGAAAAAAGAGGAAATATATAAAAAGAAAGCGAAATATACAGGTATGTTAGCCTACTTGGTTACTTGTTCTCTACTAAGCTGGTCGCTCTATCATAACGTTGAGCAAAACAATACACTGAATATTAGCACTGGAAGGACCACACGCCATGCTCATTTCAGGTGCAGAACATTATAGCAGTTCATTTGAATAATTTATTTTTTTACATCAGAGATAGCTGTTTAGTGCTGTTAAGTTATGAACTTATGCATCAGCCCCCCCTAAAAAAATATGTGATTAACCTTTAAAACATATGAAACTGGCGCAAGGCTTCGGCTACGGCTTCGTCCCGTCTTTTAGTCTTTGTGTCACTGTGTTCTTCAATACGCAGCGGCGCCGAGTGACATGGTTTTCAAGCTATTGTTATCTAATTTTTTGGCTTTCAGAACATCTTAAAATACACACATGTAGATCATAGAAATCAAAATTTTCTCGGGGGAGCATGCCCCTGAACCCCCCAACATCTGTGATCTCAGTGATAATAAACCTAGCTACATTATTCGATTAATGCATGTACAATATGCCCATGAAATAAGGAAGTCATATTTACTTAATAAGTTGTAGGCCTAGTTTAAAAAAAAGGGGGGGGGGGGGGGGTTGCAACATATGAATCTCGCCTTGGGTGCCAGAAAGGCTAGAAACGGCCCTGGGTTCATGTATGCTGGACTTGAGTATGTAGTAGTCATGCTATAAATGAAAACACTACTGCTATCTAAATGACATACAATGTTCTCCTCCTGGATCTCCAGCGTGTATGTGACAGGCTCCTCTGCGGTACAGCCATCTGGCCGGCTCCACTCCAGCGTGATCCATGTGATGCCGGCACGCACCAGCCGAGGAGCGTGGGGCAAGTGGGGCAGACTTCCAGTTGTATAGAAGACCATATCAGGACTAAAGCCACTGACAAACAAGAGAGGAGACAGAAAATTATATATACCGGTACATGAAGCTGCAATACATCCAGGAATGGAGTGTTTTTAGTTCTTTGTGTATCTGTCAGGAAGGACGTATAAATGTGACATATAAACTTTGCAAAACTTCGGCCAGAGGAAAACTGTCACCCCAAACTGAGCCTGGTTACTCCCAAGGTTTATTTTTCTCCATTATGCCCTGATGGAGTTTTGGTTCCTTGCCACTCTCACCTTTGACTTGGCTTGCTCAGTTAGGGACACTAAAAGTTTTCAACTAAATCTCTAAATAAAATGAATTACTAAATTAACTGAATCAACTACAGTGGGTATGGAAAGTATTCAGACCCCCTTCAATTTTGCACTCTTTGTTATATTGCAGCCAATGGCTAAAATCATTTAAGTTCATGTTTTTTTCTCATTAATGTACACACAACACCCCACATTGACAGAAAAACAGAATTGATGACATTTTGGCAGATTTATTAAAAAAAAAAAAACTGAAATATCACATGGTCCTAAGTATTCAGACCCTTTGCTTTGACACTCATATATTTAACTCAGGTGTTGTCCATTTCTTCTGATCATCCTTGAGGTGGTTCTACACCTTCATTTAAGTCCAGCTGTGTTTGATTTTACTGATTGGACTTGATTAGGAAAACCACACACCTGTCTATATAAGACCTTACAGCTCAAAGTGCATGAGCATTCGCTCATTCTTGTGCACTCTGTGTTGTTGTGTGTGTGCGCTGTCCTGTCTGTGTGTGTTGTGTAGCATGCGGCTGGTGTTTTACTTAAGGTAAAGAATAACCCAATGATCACTGTGGCTGAGCTCCAGAGATGCAGTAGGGAGATAGTTGTAGAAAATAAACCATCACTGCTGCCCTCCACCAGTTGGGGGTTTATGACAGAATGGCCCGATGGAAGCATCTCCTCATGCAAGACACATGAAAGCCTGCCTGGAGTTTGCTAAAAAAACACACCTGAAGGACTCCAAGATGGTGAGAAATAAGATTCTCTGGTAAGATGAGACTAACATTTAACTTTTTGGCCTCAATTCTAAGAAGTATGTGTGGAGAAAACCAGGCACTACTCATCACCTGTCAAATTCAGTCCCAACAGTGAAGTATGGTGGTGGCAGCATCATGCTGTGGGGGTGTTTTTCAGCTGCAGGGACAGTATGACTGGTTGAAATTGAGGGAAAGATGAATGCTGCCAAGTACAGGAATATCTTGGACGAAAACCTTCTCCAGAGTGCTCAAGACCTCAGACTGGGCAGAAGGTTCACCACCCAACAAGACAATGACCCTAAGCACACAGCTAAAATAATGAAAGAGTGGCTTCACAACAACTCGGTGACTGTTCTGGGTTAGGAATACTGAATACTTTCCATACCCACTGTATATCACTGATCTGCCCACATTGTCGCTATATGATAAATTGAAATGAACTGATGACATCATTTTCTCCAGAGCGACTGTAAAACCGAATCAAATGTTTAACACTGTGAAGCTGCTTTGAAACAATTGTCATTGTAAAAGCGCTATATAAATAAAGTTGACTTCAACATCAAAAAATCCTCAACATCTTATTGCAAGAACTGTGTACATTTGCATCCCTTACAGGGTGGACACTTTGATTGGGTTTATTTTTAAACACAGTTCCAATATGAATAACTTCCAGGCTGACTTATTGAATTTGAATAGTTTTCCTCTCCTCTCGATAGCAGCTTTAAATCTACTTTCTTCCAATTAACTGGTTGTGACAAGTTTACTAGAGCCCTCAGTATTTACTGTGTAAGAGTGTCTATAACTGCCACTGGGAAACAGGAGATGCTAAATGAGCTTCTTTCAGTTAAGGAAGCAATAAAAAATGTCCCTTTAGACTGGGTGAAAGGTGGTTTACTTGAGGGGGAGTCTCATATTTTAGCAGAGTTGCTTCACTCTCTGAATGTGTCTGAGGTATTAATGTCAGGAGATGGAGGAGATGAGGGATGGTGCCATATTCAGAGTAATGACCATCTTCCCACAATTCTTTTTTAAATAATTTTATATGAATAAAATAAACAATAATATTAAATTATATCAACATAAATTATTTTAAAATATGTTCTGTGTTAAAAATAAAATATACATAGAGGTAAAACAGAGATATGAAGAAAAAGAGAGAGAGAGAGAGAGAGAGAGAGAGAGAGAGAGAGAGAGAGAGAGAGAGAGAGAGAGAGAGAGAGGGGTGGGGAAAGAGAGAGAACGCTCCATTGGCTGTCTGTTCTTCTGCATCAAGGTGACTTTATGGCTCTCCTCCTCCATTAAGACTTGAGGGATGGTGATACGATCAGATTACAGAAGGATAATGGGATTGTTTTGTCAGACACATAGAGTTTAATATGCATCCTGTACAACAACTCATATTACCTTCTAATTCAAAGCTCAAATCATAGGCTGTATCCCAACTTGCGTACAATCCATACTAAATACTATCCAAGACTAAAGGTTAATGTGTTTTAGTGTGTAGTGTGGGAGTATGTAAATTGGGATGCAGCAAAAGTGTATCCGTGTACGTGTTTAAGGGTGCTTTCACACTTGTCCAAACCAGAGTTCGATTGCTCCCCCTTCCCCCCTGCACCCGCTGGACTGTTCACGAATACACAAACACACAGTTTCAAATCAAATCATACGTCATCAATAGCAATTCACCTCCGCATTTTAGTACAATTGCTTTCATATCAGCAGCGAGCTGTACTGGAGTTCACATGAACCCTTTTTATGTGCACTCGGGTACGGTTCATGGGTTCGCAAACAGCGTTCACATCATCCAAACTAACCAAACTCTGACGTCAATCGAACCCGGGTGAGCTAGTGTGAAAGCAACCTAAGTGCATGCATATGATTCTGCAGTCATACCTCATTCCTATGTCGTTGCGTGCTGCCACCCGAAATGTGTAGGCCATAGCTGGACACAGGTGAGTGAGTTTGTAGTGCCTTTGGCTTCCGAAGTAACATTCTCTGAAATTGTTGTTCTTTTTGCCCTAATAGATAAAGTAGAATAACAGATATATTTCAGTTTCTACACTACACAAAAACATTGAAGCCCTTCAGCTCAAAACCACTGTACTCATGGCTGGAGTGAGAAATAGATTGTGATCTTTGAAGAATGCAGAGGCATCAGTCAGATATGAATCTTTAAATAGAGTGAATGTGAACAGTGCTGATGTCAAAGAGGCATCATTAGTGCTGAAAATGTTGAAATGCAGTTCAACAAGGTCATTTAACTAAAAATGTGAAAAGAATCTGAATGGGAATAAAAAAAACACTTTGTGAAGTCTTACATGGGAACAAAAATATTGTAATACCTCATCCCATTCTAAAAGGTAACTTGTGATTTTCGATCCATTATCAACTGGTGCCTGAGAGAGGAGAGAAAAAAAAAGAAAAAAAATTAGAAGTACACAAAAAAAGGAGGAAATAAAACCTTAATTCCTGATTAAATTTACGTAACAAGTACTACTGTCTATGTAGAAGACCATGAAAATCTTCTTACTAAGTAGTTTACCCTATCATTTACTCACACTCATTTACTGTTTTTGCAAAACTCTTATAATTATCTTTCTTATCCTGAACACATAAGATGATGGCGGAACGTTGATGGTTCTTTTTGCCGTGCAATGAGCATGATTTGTGATTGGTCAAGCTCTAAAACAACACACAAAAAACCCCCACCATAATCATGACCATATGACTTGTGTTATGTACTCTACATGCTATAGTGATGTAAAAATTGGTCTTTATACATATACAATTTTTTTTTTAAAGTTTGGGGTCAGTAAATTGACCAAAAGTGACAACAGAGACATCTTTAATGCTACAAAAGACTGCTTCAAATAAATGCTGTTCTTTACTGTTTTCAACTCTTTAGAGCATTGATAATAATAATAATACTAATAAGTGAAGAAGAAGAAGAAGACGAAGACGAAGAAGAAGAAGAAGAAGAAGAAAAAGAAAAAGAAGTAGAAGAATAATAAAAATAGATGGCAGTTTTTTAAATTGTAATACTATTTTAAAATCTATCTTAACAATTGACAGTAGTCTTGTTTCAGCATTAGAGACTTTTAAAACCAGAAAAAAAACAGTGTAGCTTCAGAAAACTTTAATTAGTGCACGAGTCATATGGACTATTTTATGGCTCTTTTGAAATATATGTGGCCCCTGGTTACCATTCACTCTCACTGTATAGAAAGGGGCATCTTTTTTCTTCATCTTAAGTTCCAGAGAAGAAAGAAAGTCGTGCAGGTTCGGAACAACATGAGGGTCAGTAAATGATGGCAGTATTTTCATTTCTAGATAAACAATCTCTTTAATACTTCAGGAGGATGGAACATCTCATTTAAAACTACCAGGCTCATTAGGCTTGAAATGGATCTCATCTCTAATAAAAACTTTACGAACTTTAAATGAAAATGTACATTCAGTGAAGAAGTAACAGAATTAGCCCTATATGTCTGATGTCTGGGAAACTATATGGCTATGGCTTTTAACTGCCATACTAGTATGGGAGAAACAGCAGCCTCACCTTCCACTGCAGGGTGAGCGTGCTCTTTGTGCGGTGAGATAGTTTAGGGGGCAGTGGGCAGTCTGGAGTACTGCTGTGGGTGGTGAAGGCCCCCACCTCAGAGCACGAACCCTTCACAGAATTGCACACAGCATTCACTCTAAGAAAGACAAACACACATACATTTGGAAGACATAGTTCATTCAAAGTGATCTACACCACATTTATAGCAGAAACAGAGAGTGGGAAAATAACCTTTTTGTGTTTTCCATAGAAGAAACGTAAAGTGCATTCGAGGTGTACATTTTAATCAGTAATCAAGCTCATGACCTTCTAGCACCAGTTAAGCTACAGGAACAAAAGCACGGCTGCATCTTGTTCAATGTATTTTCTGATTAAGTGCACATTTCTTTTACCTTTCCAGGAAATAGCTTTAAAAAAAAAAAGATGAGCTAAAAAGTTTTAAAGCGCTCTACTTCACCTCATTGCTTACTCCTGTGCTGAAAAAGGTGGGACAAAATTAATCTGGCCACACATGACATTTCCCAACAGGTCGCTCAGATTTATAAAGAGCGGAAAAAAAGAATCACTCTTCGAGGCAAATGAAAGATTCAGGGTCACACCTGACTGCAGTGCAGAGACAGAGAGTCTCCCACTATCTCTTAATCAGAACATATATTCAGATACAAGTCCCACTGTCGCCAGGGGTCAAGGCTTGACCAAAAACTCAACCGCAATTTCAATGCGTTTTAATAAGGGGCCAGACAAACCGATCCCCAGCACTGGATTCCCCTTTAACAAGAGCTCCAGGTGTGGGCTTGAAAGTTTCTTTGAGGACCAGTACATGTATCATATTTAAGCTTGACCTTTCCAACGCTGTGATACACAGCACTTTCGGCTCAATTAATTGCAGGTAACAGGCAGACCATTAGAGGGACATTTAGGTAGAGCTGTGGTCATTAAACTAAAGTCGAAGTTAAAAATGAGGAGCAATATCCTATTGACATTAACTTTGATTATGTAAAAAAAAGAAAACCGCAGATATATGGACCATTGTAATGACAACACTGATGATCTGATATAGCGTGCATTTCTTGCACAATGAATAACAGTAATAGTTTGAATTACTCTAAGCACATGTTCTTGTGCATGGCAGATTGCAAGAATTAAAGTTGACAGCTGCACTTACCTTACGTGGTAGTCTGTTGCTGGTCTGAGATCTTTTAAATTGCATTCCAACTCCTCTCCACTGGAAAGACACACACACAATTGTTTACTAACCTTAATGGGATGCCAGTAATAGAGTTGTGTAGTTCAAAGCGCAAAATTGACTTTCATATGGGATTCTGCTCAGTTATTATTGAGCACAAATGCTCGAGGGAAAAACTGTGAGTGGGTTTGCCTTGACACATTTTAGGGTGTCCTGCAACTTTTTTTTTTTTTATTGCTAGTGCGATAATATTTTGTTAGAGGTCACATTGGTGCAACTCCAAAATTGCCCCATTCTTTTAGATTATGCTTTGTCATTTTCTTTTTGCATATATGGGAAATAAACAAAAGCATACACTCAAAAGAGTGCCGGAACAGCGTTACCTGACAGTGACATTAAATTGAATGGTGCTGCGCAAACCAAATTTAAACGCAGGACGAATATTGAATCCCATTTAAATAAGAAACAATTCTATTACATAAACCTCTACTGGAACAACAGTTGAAACCATATTAAACATCCATGACATTATAAACAGCACTGGTGAGGAAAACAGGAAAAATCGATTCATGCACAAACATAAATTAGAAGGCTTGTGTACACAGTAAATGTATATATATAGTATATATACATACATACATACATATATATATATATATATATATATATATATACATATATATTATATATATATATATATATATACATATACATATATTAAATACCAAGCTGTATTTAATACAGTAAAATATTTTATTAAAGTGTTATTACAAATTCATAATAACGGTTTTCTATTTTAATATATTTTAAAATATAATTTTTTCTTGTGATGACAAAGCTAAATTTTAAGCATCATTACAGCAGTATTCAGTGTCACATGATCCTTCAGAAATCATTCTAAAATGATGCATTGATGCTCAAGAAACATTTATGATTATTATCATCAATGTTGAAGACCGTTGTGCTGTTTAATATGTTTGTGTAAACTATTACACAATTTTTCAGTATTCTTTGATGAACAGAAAGTTCAGAAGACTAGCATTTATTTGAAACGATTTATTCAAACAATGTTTTATTAATGTATTATTTGTTTAGTAACAATGTTACCAACTTTTGAACGACAATATAATATATTATTCTCTATGATTTTATAATTAATATAATATAATATTTCCCAAGCACCACTGCTCTCATATGTTAGTCTGGAGTCATGCTTCAAAGGGGTGATAACAGGGTGTGAGGGGTCTGATTATCTTTCCTGTCTGCTCTCTGGAAATTGAATCATACACGTCCTGGTGGGAGAACAGGCTGCATCTAATGATTCTTTCTGTGCGATGGATGATGTATTTATGTCTAACTTGCTCCCTTGTGGTGAACACTGTTAATTTATGAGAACATAAAGACTTCTCAAGGATTCTGAGCAGACGGCACAGCTCCTCAGTGATTATAATCTGCAGTCCATCTTACCTATAGATGACACGGTACTGGCCGTTACGACCCTTGTCTGAGAGAGTGACCTCGTAGCTGCAGGTAAAGGGGTGTCCGTTACTGTGCCTGTCTCTGTTCTGGAGGCCTGCTGGTGGAGCCCAAGTCAGTCGAGCTGTCCGAGCCTGGATATTAAGAACCTGTGCAGCAAACACAGAACAAAGAGCGTCTACTGTAAAACAGGAAACTATATTATTAAGCATATCAAGTGTCTTTGAATCTGTGGGTAGGTGATGCACACAAGTAGAAGCATAAAAAATAATAAAAAATTGCTCTCTCTCTCTCTCTCTCTCTCTCTCTCTCTCTCTCTCTCTCTATATATATATATATATATATATATATATATAAATTGAATATATTTAAAAATGTAATTTATTCCTGTAATGGTAAAGCTTAATTTTTCCAGTCTTCAGTGAAACATGATCCTTCAGAAATCATTCTAATATGATGATTTGCTCCTGAAAAAAATATTTATGATTATTATCAATGTTAAAAACAGTTAAAAAATATTTGGGATTCTTTGATGTAAAGAAATTTCAAAATAACAGTATTTTTCTGAAATAGAAATTGAATGCATCCTTGCGGAAAAAAACGTATTCAATTATTTCGGAAAAAAAATCTTACTGACCCCAAACTTTGAAGATGTATGCACATATGTATGCATTATTTGAAAAATGTGACTCAAAGTTCATGGTAAAGACATCAAAGTAAGTCATGCTCTGTCTTGGCAAAAATGTATACACTTAAGTGAAATTAGTATATGGGTTTAAGTATGTTTGGGTGCAGTGCCACCAACTGGTCAAAGTGGCAAATTATGATTAATAATTTACAATAATTTGTAAAAAATGGAATAAATACCGAAGTGCTGTATTTCTTTGGAACACGACTTTGGACCAGAAGTTGGAGAGCATGAACACCACCACATTTGGCCCAGTGCATATTCACTCTCTGAGACACTCATGAAAAAACTGAACAAGAAAGGCACCTTCATTACAGGCTGCTGCAAAGATGAGGGTGAGGGCAAACTGAAGTCACTTACTTCCGAACCTGCACATCCCTCCAGAATGCCTCATCATTGAGCCACAGATGCTTTCCACCCTTATGCCTGCATTTATCAGGATATATACCCTCTATACCCCTGCATGCTACATTTTCTCCCATTCATGGAGCTGCAGGTATATTTCACAAAACTGTGGGGTCAGTACGATTTTTCAATGTTTTTGAAAGAAGTCTCTTATGTTTACAAAGGCTGCATTCCTTTGATCAAACAGTTAACGCAGAATTATTGTGAATATTATTCAAATTAAAAAGTAATGGTTTTATATTTTAAAATGTTAATTATTTGTGTGGAGACCAATCTTTATTGTCAGTCACATGATCCTTCAGAGATCATTCTAATATGCTGATTTGCTGCTTAATAAACATTTCTTATTAATATCAATGTTAAAAATTGTTGTGCAACTTTTTGGGGATAGCGTGATGCATTTTCTTCAGGATTCTTTAAACAATCTATATAATAGGAGAGACACCGTATTGCTGCACGTATTACTAATAATTTCAATTTTGCTATAATGTAACATACAGACAGACTACAAAGTAGTTTTCAGAAACAGATAGGTAGACAGATGCACCTTTGTTAAATATAATAATATAAAAATATATGATCTGTCTATGATTTGTTTTATCTGCAATGTTAAACTGATTTTAACTGATTTTACTGCCTTGATTGCACCAATATTATGATAATGAGGGATTAATTTTACGCTGAGGGAGTAAATGAGACAGCTGTTCAAATAACACTAATACATTCAAACTAAAACAGAACAGATGATTGATGACTATGGGTTAATTTCACTTATGGATTATCACTTAAAGTGACGGGTGTCCTTAGATACTCCTGAATTAAACAACAGCAAGAGCAGCCGGCTGAGTGAACAGATGGGAAAAGAACAGAGCAAACACACTGGTCAGAAAACATTGTTTTGATGGAAATGTTTACCTAGTCCTCAATCGCTTGACAGTGGAACATGAAAACAAAACACAACGCTGCCCCTGTGTGGCTACAACCGGAACAGTTTGAAATTGTAAACAAATATATCTTGGTGACTTTTACTGAACGTTTCATGACATAAATGTCATTAAATCATGTCATTATATGTTTTTATGCCCACTTGTATTCACAGCCTGTAATTTCTGTTGGCCATTAAAGGACATTATGTTTATCCGATAGCATTAAAACGTTTAGTGCTCTTCTTCACTGAATACTGAGATTTTTAACTCATTCCAGACCCACCTGTGGTTTTTCCATTCCCGAGAGAACATCCTGAACTCTCTTTGCTTCTGAATCATGATCTGCAGCCGGGAAAAGGGGAGAAGAGGGGAAAAACAGAAAAACAAAAGGGTGTTATTCCGTTATGAAACAGCAGGGGGCAGCTTTACGTCAGAAACTGCGCAGGAGATAAAAGCGCGTGTTAAAGGAATAGTTCACCCCAAAATAAAGAATATTCTGTTATAATTTACTCACACATGTAGTTCCAAACCCAAATTATTTTTAAAATTAATATTATTGGGTGAACAATTCCTAAAACCACAACTAATCTTTTTTTTTTTTTTTTTTTTAAATCTTTTCAGGTAATGAAGTTCTCTGAAACAAAGAAATAAACACATCTGAGGAGAAAACAGAATTGCGTTTGAAAATTGAACATGAATTTGAAGAGAAACAAAAGTGTTTTTCGGCTTCTGTTGATACTTTCTTCAAACAAGGCATTGAAAAATATATATTTCATAACCACAGACCCCACTGAAAGAGTGCTGGCACAGCGGATATATGAACTGTCCGGAGCTTGCATTTCTGTCTCACTACTGAACCATGTCTATAATTCGTATGCAACTCGCATGCCAATTTGAAATCTGCACATGGAAAAAAATGCTCAAATTACCTCATGTTCCCAAGGCCGGATTAGCTCAATAATCTACCAGATCATCAGCGACAGACAGTCTGCCAGAATACCTTAAAATCTTTATTGCCCTATGTGGCTACACACACACACACACACACACACACACACACACACACACACACACACACACACACACACACACACACACACACACACACACACACACACACACACACACACACACACACACACACACGTTTGTTTTTGTGACATATGGGGACATTCCATAGGCATAATGGTTTTTATACTGTACAAGCCGTATTTTCTATCCCCTTACACTGCCCCAACCCCCTTAACCTACCCATCACAGGAAACATTCTGCATTTTTACTTAAAAAAAAAAAAACTCATCCTGTATGATTCAGAAGCATTTTGAAAAGTGGGGACATGGCCAATGTCCTCATATGTCACCCTCTCCTTGTAATACCTATGTCATACCCATGTCATTATACACATTTGTGTCCTCATATGTCACAAAAAACATGCCCCCCCCCCCCCCCCCCCCCACACACACACACACACACACCCACACACACAAACCCTGATTTATAATTTCCACAGCAGACCCAAACACACATGATGATCACACTTGAGCCACTTGCTCGATTTCACTCTCAGGATGTTAGCGTTGTAAATCCGAGCATACGGAGTTTGTGTGTGGCCTCCACTTGGCATATCGGTATAATGCATGTGTGTCAAATAATTTTAATAAATTATACAAGGAAAATTATATACTGTATATATACACACACGGATGCCAGAATATTATAACCAGTCACAGGAGAAGCCATTATTGTTGATCATCTCCTTACAAGGCCACATATTAAGGTACCTGGTCAAAAGCTGTTTTAAACACAGTGGGTGGTTACCACAAATATTGATTTGATTTAGATAATAGAAGTTAACTGATAAATAAAATCTATTTATGACTATTTTTGAAAGAATGTTCACGTTACATCTCTTCACAGTACTGCAGCTTTGCAGGCAGGTTTCTTGCTGCGACATTGCCACAGTTTTTTCTGTTTCTTCATGTAATCCCAGATAGACTCCATGATGGTGAGATCAGATCCCTGTGTGGAGCATACCAGCTGTTGTGCATACAATAATCTCACTGGATTATTACAATTACTGAAATGTTTGGAAATGTAAACAATACAGCAAAAGATAAAAATAACTGGCTTAAAACCATTGTATAGCGGGGTGAAAATACTAACATGTCAAAGACTTTATTTTGCACAGTACTGCATATGATTGTTGTAAAACTTCTTACTATAAATACTTACTATGCATGTACCTTTTTTGCATATTAATTATGATTAGACAAACTATAACCATTACTCCATAATATGCTGTCATAGCACAGATAAGATAAAATTCTCTATATAGTGTCATTAGCCTGAAGCTGAAAAAAAAAAAAAACATTCATAGACACAGTATTTGTCATCCACCCAAATACACTACATGTGTATGATTGATGTGTGTATTTATTACTAGAGTAGATAACACACTGAGAGTTCGCAGCGCCTCTGGGCCTTCATGAGTCATGGCAACAGTGATGTCATACACAATAACCTTAACATGACCCCAGGAGGTAAGCACAGGGAACGCAGGCTTCCCAGGGAGATGGAAACCTTACTAATGCTGTGCGTGTGTGTGTGAGTGTGTGGGTGGGTGACAAATTGAATTATCAGAAAAAAAGTGATGAGTAATTGTGCAAACGTGGAAGAATATGAGGTCGCCTTGCTCTTGGCATTAATAGAGCGCTCATTTAAAAGATAGAAAGAAAGGAAGAAAGATAGGGTTATCATTGTAGAGACAGTCAATATAGCAAGATTGGTGTTTTGTAAGATTTAGGACGTTTAGACCCACTTCAGGTGTTTTCGGTGATTGGATAGCTATCCGATCGTGAAAAGGCAAGGTGTAAAAATGCCCTTCAAACCGCTTTCGAGAGGGATTTAAAATGATAGTTCCCCCCAAAAATGAAAATTTGATGTTTATCTGCTTACCACCAGGGCATCCAAGATGTATGTGCTTGTTTCGTCAGTAGAACACAAATGAAGATTTGTAACTCCAACCGTTGCTCGTATGATGCATGTAAATGGGGTGTAATTCTATGAGAGCCACTAAGAGAGTAAAAAACACAGACATATGAATCCATATTAAACCCTACACTCGTGGCGATACACTGATGTCTTAAGACATGAAACGATCGGTTTGTGTGAGAAACTGAACAGTATTTATATCTTTTTATTTTATTTTTACTTCAAATACAACATTATGAATAAAAGCTGTGACCGCATCATCACTTCCGGCAAGTAAGGTCAAGATATGGTGTATCTCAATGGAATACAAGTGATATAAATTATATAAATACTGTTGGTTTTCTCACGTAAACCGATTGTTTCGTGTCTTAAGACATCAATGTGTCGCCACGAGCCGCAGGGTTTAATATGATTCGTGTTTTTTACTCTCATAAGCCCTATTTGTAAGGTATTTTCATCATTTACAGGGCCTAGTCTGTGATTTTATTGCCTTCCGAATCCAGAATGTCAGTGTTTTTCTCCTACCACCCACGTAAAAATCCCCGGCCGAATTACCTACTGTTTTTTGACAAACAGCAAGGTCATGTGGTGGTTTAATTGCCATCTGAATCCACATTTCTGAGTTTTCAAGAAAAGATTGCTTCAAAATGAAGTGTTTATATCCTTTTTGACCACAGCGGAGCACCGTATCGTTGCGTTTCCCTGTAATTTGGATGCATTTTACAGATAGCCTTACTTTTATTACGGAAATGCTGCAAAGTATTTACAAGAATAAGCTTTCATCACCGCTCAAAAGAGAGGAAAAAAATGTAAACATTTGAAATGAGAATTTTTTTGAAATGTTATACAAGTTAAATTTGCAGCATCATTTCCCCTCATTTCAACCTTTTTTAAACAGGAGATTTAAATAATAAATAATTTCCTATTATTAAATTAAATATAATTGTATTATTGTTCCAAGCATATGACTTTTACAGCAGACAACAATCATTCGACTGACCACGTGAGCAGTGTTCCCAGGTGTGGATCACAAAACTCGCTCCTCCACCGTGAATAAATCACCATCCGAATGCACGAGTTTTATCACTGAGGTGGCATGCAAATGTATTTTTACGGACGTCCACATGAGAAACAATTACCGTTCGAATAGGGCTACAGTGGCTCTCATAGAAAAACACCCCATTGATTATGTGCATTATGTGTGCAACGGTTGGAGTTAAAAATCTTAATTTGTGTTCTACTGAAGAAACAAACACACATACATCTTGGATGCCCTGGGGGTAAAGCAGATAAACATCAAATGTTCACTTTTAGGGTGAACTATCCCTTTAAATCCGATGGCTCAAACTACTGAGGTGATCTGAGAAGCATTACGGATGAAAGTGGAGCGGAAATGCATCTGGTTGTTAAAACCAGAAATATAAATGTATAAAGGTCTGAGGGTATCAACGTTCGTCGTCACAGACGCTCAACACACAATAATCTTCATTAAAAGTAGTGAGACTAAAATGATCTTACCAGTCTCTTCTATTGCAGTTTTTGATCTTAAAATTAGCTGATGATAAATAAAACGCAGCTCACATCTGTTGCTTTCGTTGACGTGGATGTTAATATAGTGCGGGAATTGAAGATCGAATTTATATTTGTTTCGCGGAGACACATTTATTTGGTCAAGTATAAATGGAACTGGTTTAACAGATAACTCTCTGATCAGTAAAAACATGTGAATGTGCAACCAGGCCCTTAGTCCATATGTCAACTTTGAGATCACCAATATGATAAAATGTCACTCCCCCTAATATAACCAGCAAGTAGCAGCTCATGGTGCATAGCTGTAACATAACTAATACCCATTTATTTAAAAATGAGTTACATTTCAAAAATAGATGAGGATGTCGATATGTCCTACTGAACCTTCCTATTTCAAAAGGGAATACATCAAGACAGGAAAGAAACTGGGGTCATGGGGTCTACAAGTCATCTCTGCTGACTCAAACTAGCCGTCAAGTCCACTTCCAGTGTGTCCATCCCCTCCTCTCGTTCTGCCCCTGCCCTCTGAGGGAACCTCTTTTTGTTTTGCTGCTTCCAAGCACAACACTTGAGTTTCCAAAGCTCCACGTCTGTTTCTCACGCATGTCGTCTCCATAGGGAGCGGACGGTTGAGGATAACTGCTCACTTTGTCTCGCCCTCCTGCCACGTTCTGAAAAACGGCTTCTTCACAACATATAAATGAAAATAAATAGAGGAAATGAAGATGATGGAAGAGGAAAGAAAGAAACACCTCTTATTTTAAAAGTAGTCTTGTTCTAATTCTATTCTGCTATTCATTTTCCACTTTCTCTCTCGTGTCTCTCTGGATATCTGAGGTGGAGAGGAGTTTCTGCCTTCAATTATAAGCCAAGGTCAAAGATGGGAGAACAGAAAATAAAAGTGACAGAATGGAGGAAAGACAATGTGATAGAGGGAGAAAAAGAAACATCTGACAAAAGCCCTAACTATAAGTTTTAAACTTTGGTGTGTAGCGTCTGCTTGCTGAGAAGAGTTGCCAAAAACAATCGTGATATAATTACGTTTTTTTTTTTTTAAACTGTCGGACCAGCTAACAAGCCAAATCTGGAACTTTTGCAACCATAATACCCAATCAACCAAATACAAACATTATTAAAACATTACCAACTGTTTAGCATTGCCAGGAGACCACATACACAGTTAATAAGCCGAAGGTCAAAGGTTATAAAGGCTATTCGAGTCATGAGAGAGCTTAAACTTGACCTCTTTAAACCAACATAGATCTCTCTCTCTCTGGACTTTAGGAAGCATTTAAAAAATTAGACAGAGGTCTAGAGCTGCAGTGTGAGTGGAGTGTTTGGGTGTTTAGCTCTATGTGAATGAGCGTGCATGTGTATATAAAGAGGTGCTAGGTAAACATCCAAAACTGAATTTGCAGACTATTGGAAAAAAAGTCTCCAAGAACACCCACAGTGCAACAGACGCCAAACGGCCAGGCCAGTAACTACACCCACATGTCTGTGCGTGCTTTTGTGAATGTGTGCGAGTGCTGGAGCTGCGTAGAGCCGCTGCAGGCACCTAAAAACAGCTCACAACCTCTAGCTAGCATCATGAATTAGGGCTACAGATAGACAGCTACTATCAGGAGGGCTGATCAGTCAGACATAAACAAGTTTCACAGTCCCAAATTCTGTTAGTGGGGTCGATTTGTTTGTTTGCTTTTATATTAAAGCCTCCTGGAATTTTTCATGCACTTCACCCAGAAAATAAAGGGTTCTTTTGTGGACTGCGCAGAGGCACACACACTCAGCTAATTTCTGCCCCCTGGTGGAGTGAGACGAAACGGCACATTCTTGATTAGTGACGGTCGTTACACACACACACATCCTACAGGATCAGAGAGCTGCTGTGAGTCCATGCAAAAATGTGAAAAATGACAGAGCAATGCAAGCAGAAAATCATTAGGAAAGCCAAACTGAGGTTAGTGCTATACTAACAGAACACAAAATTAATAGACAGCTAAAAAAAATAATTCAAAGTTGGCATTTAAGCACTTTGTAATAAACATTACATTATATTAAAACATATACTGCTTTTAATGACCAACAGGAAAGATTATTATTCCAGGTAATTAAATAAAAATTAAAGAAATCTTCATCATACACTTTTCTGCAGAAAAATGTCACTAATAACGGATTGTGAGGGAGGAGTGAGTGTGGGAGGAAGAGAGAAAAAGTTGCAGGCTCCCAATCGTTCTCATCTCCGCATAGCACACATTCCATCTGCTCAACAGCTGGCTGTCTAATCCCGCTCTCACACAAACCTGTGCCTCCCTGAGAACCCCTGGCGCAACACATTCGCTCTCACAAACAACTGACACAGCCACTCGTGCTCAAGACAGACATGAACTGTGTAATATACAGGCCCATAGTCTGTCTGTCTGTCGATCTAATCTGTAGCCATCTATCACAAATAAGTATACAGTCAAAACCATAAAATATTGATTACATATTTTAAACATCAGCAGTACACCGCCTCTTCCACTATATCATTCAGCACCAGACTAAACTGCTCAGACAATCTTGGAGAAGGTAAAATGAGGACAATAAGCCAGGTTAAGACGTTAGCATTGCTCATAACTGTTCTTTGATTTTCTACAAAACGCATAGGTAGGATAAACGTGTATATGCGTGAGCGTGTAAACATCTGATAAACTATGGTTTGCTTTCATTTTAGTATCAAAGACCGACAGCCCCATCAGCAGAATAGATGCTTGTTTTTCAACAACTGCCAAGCTGGCATCAGTCTGTTGCCTTTAGTGTGCTAGCTCCATTTCTCTAGCTATCTCCAGGGGACTCTCAGTGGCATTCGCTCACAGCAGAGATGCATGGCCTCACTACTGCCAAGGGACACAAGGATACGCCAGCGCTTCCTGGAAGGGAACTGGAAAGAATGGAGAAAGTTGGCAGAGGCTAGAAAGTAGGGATAGAGGGGAGAGAAGGGAGGAGGAGAGAACGAGACTGCTGAGAGCCGACTGAACCGGGGCGACCTGCTCTGGATGCCCAGTGCCACAGTCTCCACAGGTGCCAGTCTATGTTTATCTTACTTGAATGAGAAGTATATGGAGCTGGAGGATGGGAAAAGAATACTAAATCTAATAATGTACATTATTCCTACTTGTACTCTTTATTTAGTCAGTAATTAGCATTTTTTATATTACATCTTAAAGGATTAGTTTACCCAAATATAAATTTTTTTTTCAATAATTACTTACCCTAATGTTGTTCGACACCCGTAAGACGTCCGTTCATCTTCGGAACACAGTTTTAGATATTTTATATTAAGACAGAGAGCTTTCTGTTCCTCCATTGAATGTATGTAAGGTATACTGTCCAAGTCCAGAAAGGGGATTAAAAAATCATCAAAGTAGTCCATATGTGACATCAGAAAGCTCTCGGTCTAAATATAAAATATCTTAAACTGTGTTCCGAAGATGAACGGAGGTCTTACTCATCAAAAAAGATAACCCACTGACTTTGGACCATGTGAGTTTTGGGTTAGTTGACAAAACCTGCCTTTTGAGCCACTGCTGTTGCCTCTGAATATCATATGTGTTGATTTTGGACAGAGACATTTTTTGGTCCCCATGAGGAAAACATCTTATAAATCATACAGAAGGATTTTTTTTTAGAAAGTAAAAATGCAGAATGTTTCATGTGATGGGTAGGATTAGGGGCAGGGGCAGTGTAAAGGGGATAGAAAATATGATTTGTAAAGTATAAAATCCATTACGCCTATGGAAAGTCCCCATAAAACATGGAAACACTATGTGTGTGTGTGTGTATGTGTGTGTGTGTGTGTGTGAGAGTAAAATTATGGAGTAATAACAAGTGTATTTGATTTGACTGATACAGTTCAAATCCAGCTATTTCAGAGTTGTCTTTACAGGCACATTCAGCTAGAGACTAATAACCAGAGACAAACACTTCCATTGAAACAGACGTGGGTTGTGCATTGTGTTACTGTAAGAGTTGCAAGAGGGGCTTCCCGGAAAAACACACACATGTTGATTTTGGCACAGTTCTCAGTGCCTTCTATGGCAACTTCTTTAAAAGCAACCTACCCAGACTCGTAAGAATCTCTTGATAGGTGAGCGTTCTGGCGCGCCGACTGTATATGACAGAACAAGCACTGGGAGATAATAGAAAGGTCACGTTTAATTAGCTGAAGAACTGGCTTATGGTTACCAGGTTTTAGCTGCTCTCAACCTTCTCATCTGATGCACTTTCCCTAAGTTGCATCACCCATCATTGCTCCATCACATGTTGTTATCGATGCGACCTCGGGGCATAACCTTTCTCAGTGACTCATATGTTGTGAGGAGTGAATGTGGGAAACTGTTACCATTGTGGCAAAGACACAAAGCCAAGATTAACGAACATCTGTTGCTTCTGGTCGATAATGACGGAGTGATAGCACGTGGCTGGAGGAAACGCACAGAGCCAAAGGGGAGCAGAAGTGAACATCTGTTTCTGCTTGAGTCCATGCAAACACTCAAGGAGAGCTGGAGATAGAAAGGAGTTAAGGTTGAAGTACTACAAGCCTGAGACTATGAGAAGGTTAATCTAGTGGCCAGTCTTCCTCTGAACACAGGCTTAGCCCCAGCCTAATCTAGTTATTGAGGGTGGAGCGGTAAAAAGCACAAATATCCTTGCAGCTTAGGAACTAAGAAGCTGATGGTTTCCTGCCTTATGTAATCAAGCTTCATGAGCGGAGGTGAGCGTGTTTGTGCCGATGGGGTGATCATAGCAAAGACTGTCCAGACGAGGTGCTGAGAAAGAACAAGTCGAGCTGTTTTCACAGCTCCAGTCGTGTATGGTATGCCAACAACAAAGTATTTTCGACAGCTGGAATGTCTGCCATTTTGTTGTCCGTCTCTCCATCTCTGAATCCCTTTATTTCTCTTTTTTTTGTTCTTATTTAGTCTTGAGAGTTTGATTATACTATTGCGGATTCCTCTTAAAAAGAAAAAAATCTTAACCTGATCTCCGGCGTGATCTGGGGAGCCAAGTAGTCTGCATATGTGGTCATGATGATTTATGCCTAGGAGCAAGGCTGCAGTGAGGCCCAGATGGCTGTAGCCCTCAGTAAGTGACGTGAGCTAGAAGCCTCAAGTTTGTTTTCTATACTTCATCAACCATTCAGTCGACTCCGCAGAGGAAGGTAGCAAGCTGCAGTATATCTTGAGACTTGACCCCAGTGCCTTGATCTCCAAAACACTCATCTGCTTGGCCAACGCTGAGTGCATTTACATGCAGGATCTTTCACTGGATTATGTTGGATAACCCAACAATCTTATGTAAGGCCATTTGCATGCTTTAAAGGGATAGTTCACCCAAAAATAAGAAGTCTGAGCCACACGCCATTACACATCTGTATGACTATTTCTTCTATGGAACATAAAAGATGATATTTTGAATGTTGAACTGTTCAAAGTCAATAGACCTTATTCACAGAAACGCCATCCTTGATTTTAAAAGGAATGAAAGAGAGGTGGTGAGGGATAGACATAATCTATTCCCTTATCCCATCTCTTCAGTGGGTTTGACTGTTATTTAATGCTTTTGGATTGTTCTGCTGACGAAACACAGCAAATATACGTTTCCAAGAAGTTTCAGTAGACAAAAAATTCTGACAATATGAGCTGTTGAAAATTATAAGTGATCTAGGAGCTTTGTACATCTTTTTACAAAGCTCCTTTATATACCAATGAAAACACCATAAGTCTGACCCTCACAGCCTCGCTTTCATACCAGTCAGGGCGCTGCTCTGAATAAGGTCTATAAGGTCCTAAACTAAATAGAACTTTTTTGGAAAAACACTTGTGCTCCACAAACAAATGAAAGAAATACAGGTTTGGAATGACATGCGGGTGTGTTCCAACTTGTTCGCTTCTTTTCATAGGTTTTTTTGTTGTTGTCCTGAACAAAAAAACAAACAAAAAAACATTCAGTCTTGGTTCTCTTATCGATTCATGATTCGGATCGCCAATGTCACATGATTTCAGCAGTTTCATGACATTCATGACACTGATTCATGACCGTTTAAATCTTTATTTGAGGTTCGAAAACAAACGTGGAAGAGAAGACAATGCTGAATAAAGTCGTAGTTTTTGTTATTTTTGGACCAAAATGTATTTTCGATGCTTCAAGAGATTCTAACTAACCAACTGATGTCACATATGGACTACTCTGATGATGTTTTTATTCCCTTTCTGGACATGGACAGTATAGTGTGCATACACTTCCATACGCTCTCTGACTAAATATAAAATATCTTAATCTGTGTTCCAAAGATGAACGGAGGTCTTATAGGTGTGGAACGACATTAGGGTGAGTCATTAATGACATCAATTTCATTTTTGGGTGAACTAACCCTTTAATGCGCTCGCTGCATGTGCGTATATATGATGGTATATGATGGATCTGGCATGAAGATATTATAAAATGTGTAAAGGAGTCAAAACAGCAGCAGGAAACACTCCCTCACATACAAAAAAAAAAAAATCAGCTGTGAAGAGCTTCTGATGTCTGTACTGAACGGTGATGGGCAATGACTATGACAGGAAGGGTCGCATCTTGCGACATCATGCCCCGGTTTTGGTTTGTTTACGTCTTTGGTCTGTGTTGCATTCATATTTAATTCAAACCGCACCAGAGTTCATTTGGAAGCTGACTGAGACACCTTTTTATTGTCTTAGTCTGCTTCTTTAGTGCTCACCAGGGTTCTGATGGTAGCGTTCACACTTATTTATGAACTAAATAAGTGTGAAGTGTGTAAATTTCTAACGAAACCATTGGTTCGTTTTAATTGAACCAAACATTCCAAGTGTGAGCACACCCTAAATGATGATTTTTGGGTGAACTATAATTAGTATTTAATTGTATCATAAACAGTTCCTTATCACAAATGTATGTGGGATTGTCCCAATTTTCTTTACCAACTAATTCAACGTTCGCTTACATTTTGACGCCACGACTGGATAAACACTGGTGGATTTTAAAATCTTGGTTATTTTGTCTCACATATTTAAAAACTGGGTGAAAAAAACACATCACAAAAACAATCATCTAACAATCATGTATGAAGTGAACCAACAGTCAAAGTTGAGTAATAGCTTCACAGGCTTATCTGCTGGGAATTCTGCCAGTCAGCGGTCGCCTTTGATGCTCTAAGTGTGAGTAACAGATACACCATATGGATGTATGAGCACTTCCCTAGCTTGTTAGACTGCGAAGGCCTATCGTGAGCTGATCAAAGGACAGGCTGCTTGTGTTTGCAGCAGACAAATCACGTTTCCATGATGTCAGTGCGCAATGAGTCAAGTCTTACAACACCTGCATATAATGCTACATGTTCTGCCTTTAACATAATACACACAGAGACAAATAATTGAATTTGGAAGGTTTTTTTTTCTTCTTTTTCTGAGGGACAAAACTGCCCTTTTGGCAGACCAAATAAATGAAGGGGTCATCCCCTTGCCCCACTTGTCAGCACTTGCAAATGTCCATGCACTGACGAAACACCTGGGATCAGTGGCACATACATAATTTAAAGCTAAAACTTCAAGGACACTAAACGCAGAAGACAAAAAAACAACGACCTTCTGGAGTGCAGGCATGGGTTTAAATAATTTAAAAACCTTCATGAATGTTTGCTCTGAAAAATGTTTATGCTAAGAAAATGCTCTTGAGAGTATGCCAACATACTCCTCTCCAATCGCCACTGCAGGGGGCCTGATAAGGCACATGTGGAATTGGTGAGGATCGGTGGCCATGCTCAAAGGACCCCTTCATTGGGAGAATGAGACTCCACAGGTATGTGGGCTGCCTTTCAGCAGAGGCCCAACCTGAGATACAAGGGCCACATTGTGGGTGCTGGAAAAATGATAGCACCTTGGCGATTCCCAGCTATGCAGTTTCCGCGACATGACGACCCCCTTTACCTCTATTGATACACTTATCTCTTTCTTTTTTTTAAGAGAAGAGAGAAAAACTTTGTAGCCAAGACCGAGGGAAACATGCATTACAGATGTCTAATGGAAGCCGTGAAACATCAGAGGCTAAATATCCTAGCCATGTACAAGATGATTTAATGTAACCACAATAACATCTATAATGTCTTGTGTAAACGTTGTAGAGAATTTTTGGCACACGTAACCATCTCCCTCTGCTCCGACTATTACAATTCTATGTAACTTATTCACTTTACATTATGAAAGAGAACACTTTATGCTGATGTACTTTTAATTAAATAAATAATATTTTAAAAAAGGATTTGTAATTTTTGTAAGTTATAATAAAAATGAAAAATATTATTTTTAATATTTATTTTATACACAAAAAATTGGGGTCAGCTAGTTTTTTCTGCTACTCACCAAGGCTGCATTTAGTTGATCAAAAATATAGTAAAAACAGTAATACTGTGAAATATTATTATAATTCAAAATAATTGTTTTTCAAAATATTTTAAAATATAATGGTGAAGTCTTCAGTGTCACATGATCCTTTAGAAATCCTTCTTATGCGCTGAGTTGCTGCTCAGGTAACATTTCTTGTTATTATTAATTTTGAAAAAAGCTGTGCTGCTTAATATTTTTGTGGAAATCTTGTTGCATTTTTTCCAGATTCTTTGATGAATGGAAAGTTCAGGAGAACAGCATTTGAAGTCAGCGTTTGACGTTTGAAACACACAAAGACACATCTTACTGATCCCAAACTTGTTGATGACCTGTTGACTGAACTACTGTCCAGGTTCTTACCTTGTAAGTCTGGCTCGCTGGATCTGGGGCTACTCCGAGCTCCACGGGTTGTTTTTTTAGCTCCAGGACTGCTTCCTCCTCCTCCACCACCGCCAAGATTTCCGTGGACCTTGCCGTAGCCATTGTACATGTTGTTGCAGCCCACATTGCTCTTATAGATGGAGGGAGGGCTGTTGAGGCGATTCTGACGCTCCAGTCTGTCCTTCATCTTCTTTGGTGGCGGTTTGTATGGCTCATCCCGCCCAAGGTAGTTCATCCCATACACAGGAATGATCTCTGCAAAACAAACATTCAACCATGAAACTGCCATATAAATTGGGAATAGGAAAAATGTGATGCGTTCCATTTGTCCTCGGAAGCTGGAAATTCCTAGTCCCTAGTAAGAACTTTTAACTGCAACGCCCCTAAAGTTGGAGTTGCGGCTGGGAAACTCAACAACTCTGACTTCAGAATACAATATTGCTTTGCAGCGTATCAACAGTATAACATATAGTTTATTAGCACTTCTGTTTGTCTGTGTCCCAATAAACTCAGCTATGCGACCTCTATTTGTGGACATTTGTGGGCATTACCTGTGCAAAATGACACTTTTTTTTTTTTTCATGTGTCTGATTTCTAAAAAATCAAGCACAACAAAGGTTTGCCTGGACACATCCATCGTAAGTTTCTGACCTTTGTACCTGTGGTCAACTCAGGTGTGACGTCAATCCCAGCTCTGACCTGTCTCTTCCGAGGGAAATGGAATGCAGCAATACACTTAAAAAAAACATTTCAAATAAAAAAGGTACCTTAGGGGACATCAGGATGGAAAAAGAGATGGGATGAAAAATTATATTTTAATTGTGTTTTCTAGTAAAAGTATTGTGTTTCTTAAAAAATAAATATAAAAAAAACCTGAAATATCCTTTCATCCCATCTCATTTTTTAACCACCACATGTCTCTTTAGGCCAGGGGTTCTGAACTCTGGCCCTCAAGATCCATTCTCCTGCAGAGTTCAGCTCTGACTCTAATCAAACACACCTGAACAAGCTAATCAATGTCTTCAGGATTACTAGAAAACTATAGGCAGATGAGTATGATCAGAGTTGGAGCTAAACTTTAGAGAAAGATGAGAAACCCCCTGCTTTTAGGGGCTTCGTTCCAAGGTAACACGTAGTACAACTTTTTTCTTTGTTTTTTTGGAGTATGGACAAAAGTTTATCAGTTTTGGCTGTGAAACTGAAATATCATGATCACTTGCCATCGTGACAATACCAGAATAAGAGGAGAGTAAGCTGTGCATACTCCTACCTTCATTGTACATAGGCGGGATATGATGATGGTAGTACTGGTGGTGGGGAATGTCCCCTGGGCTGACGGGTGGGTAGAAGGCCGTGTGTGAGTTGGGAATGAAGGGTGGTGGGGCCATGTATGGAGGTAAGTGATGAGTTGGAGAGATGGCTGGAGAATAGCTGGGAGGATAGCATTCTGGAGACTGAGGGGTGACTACCACTCTCCGGACCCCTGTGTTGTCCTCCAGCACCTTTAGTGAGAAACAAACAAGATTTTTTTAATCTTAGATTTAAAATTCCTTGACCATTCCTGTTTTTGAATTTTTAAAAATTACAAATAAAAATATGAACAAAAAGTCAATATTTATGCAAGGACCTGTGGCCTGTTGCAGAAAGCTGGTTTCAGTTGTTACCCAGTTTGAGATTAGTTTGAGCAAACTCTGGTTTTTCGGGCTCAAGAAGGTGGATTGTTTTGTTCATCACCATGGTAACTGACACTACATGGCTAACCTGCTCTGGAGCAGGTTTTATTCTGGGTTAGAGATCGCAGACCCAATCTGGACCAATCCGCTGCATGTAAAGATGCAACGAAGCCACACCCCCTGTATCTCTTGTTCCAAATTAAAGCAGTTTATAATGAAAAAACTTTAGAAATAAAACTGTGCATATTTGGGTGCTAATTATTTATTATATTTACATTACCTATAATTATTAGGCATATTCCTTTGATTCACATTATGCATTGATATTGTCAGATATTCTTTCAGTTGCCTTGTAAAAACGATCTCACAATCTTCAGAAGAGAAGTGAATCTAACAGACACTGATTGGCTGTTTGCCGCACGTCACACTTGGATTACTAACTCTGGATTAATGAGTTGACAGAGAAAGTTTATACCGAGCTTTGAGAAACGGTTGAACTTGATCTAAACCATGAGTTATCAGGATTTGTCAACTCTAAACCTACTCTGAAACTCAGAGTTTGTTTAGCTAGCTTCATGCAACAGGCCTCTAAAAAATCAATGAAATATCATGAAAAATAATAACAAGCATTATTTAATAAAACCAAGTGTCATGAAAATACTGCATTATATTGTAAAATCCTCTTCAATACTTGAGCACTAATCCATCTGTATGACCTGCTGACCCTGAGAGTGTGTTTACGTGTGTGTACGACAGCCTGTTTGACAGGCCTATCAATAAGCAGACAGCAGTGTGTGAGAGAGGGTGTCAAGAGTGATCAGCAAAGCTTAAATCAAGTTCAGGCTTGCTGTGCATTGAGATGTTGAGCACACGGGGAGAGACGCTGTTTCATTATGCATGTCTCTATGAAAGACATCAGACTGAGGATGAGAGTGGGTCAGTGTTGTTTTAGAAACATTGACATACTATTTTAGTTTTTAAATTAATATTTTGGATTCGTTAAAATCTTCATTTTAATTTTTATCTTCTAATTACATTTTTAAGTTTCTATTTCAGTCCAATAAGTTAAATTAAATGAAAATGAGACGTTGCTTTGGAAACGAGCAGAAAGAAAATAAGTTGATTATAATTACATCTTCTGGGTCTCCAAATGGTCTATGACCTATATTTTAAAGGCGATGGTGTCAATTTTCTAGCTACAAAAATGTCCCCTTGTATTTCACAAATGTCCTCATTCCCATTATAAGTCCTTACAAAACAACTGTTCAGCCCCACTGCAGTGCTAGAAACTAAATTATGGAGAACACAATGACACACAATACCAGATGCTGCAAGGTCAAGGGCGACAATATGACTGCTAAATATCAGAGGTTGTTATGATTTCATGTTACTCAACAGAGGTGACCTCAACTGGGACTCAGGTTGGAGAGCTGTACTGAAACAATAAGGATGAATTAGTCTGAAAAAGAAAAGCTGCGATTAAAAGTCTGTCTTGTTTCTGGTCTCCTCTCATTAGATGCCCACAGCTCTGACTGCGTTTCCCGCTCCTAGTTGGCACTGGTCTAAATTAAACACAGATACAATGACCTTTGGACAATTAGCAGATTCCTTCAACTGCCACAGGAGGGGTGAAGAGTCATGCCCATTAAAACTAAAAGGGCATGATTTTTTTTAAGTCAAGTAAAAAATAATAAAAACCAACCAGCAATTCTTGTTTTATGAGATATTTGTTATAAATGATTTATCCGTGCACATCATTCTTAAAAATTAATGTGCCCTGGTAATAGTCCCTCTTTCTGATAATGTGTTTACTGTTATTTTTCCCCTTTTGGCCTCGTCTTATCTCACCTAGCCGACTAAGTGAGCCAGGATTGAAACTGGCACCCCCTCAAATAGAAAATAGCTGCGTGACGCTTTTCTGTTTTCCTACTCAGAGTACAGAGTACATAAATTTAGGCAACCCACATTACGTAAACAAAGAAGCCTAATCTGTTTGTGTTTCCTGTAAACAGTATCACCAGATAACAACCCGTAATAATTGGTTACAAGGTCAGGTGGGAAACATCTCCCCAACTTTGTTTGGCTCTCCATGACATTTTAACTTTTATTTACAAATGCCTTGCGAAAGTATTCGCCCCCCTTGAACTTTGCGACTTTTTGCCACATTTCAGGCTTCAAACATAATCATATGAAACTGTAATTTTTTTGTGAAGAATCAACAAAAAGTGGAACACCATCATGAAGTGGAACGAAATGTATTGGATATTTCAAACTTTTTTAACAAATCAAAAACTGAAAAATTGGGTGTGCAAAATTATACTTTCAGTGCAGCAAACTCTCTCCAGAAGTTCAGTGATGATCTCTGAATGATCCAATGTTGACCTAAATGACTAATGATGATAAATAGAATCCACCTGTGTGTAATCAAGTCTCCGTATAAATGCACCTGCACTGTGATAGTCTCAGAGGTCTGTTTAAAGCGCAGAGAGCATCATGAAGAACAAGGAACACACCAGGCAGATCTGAGATACTGTTGTGGAGAAGTTTAAAGCCAGATTTGGATACAAAACGATTTCCCAAGCTTTAAACATCCCAAGGAGCACTGTGCAAGCGGTAATATTGAAATGGAAGGAGTATCATACCACTGCAAATCTACCGAGACCTGGCCGTCCCTCTAAACTTTTAGCTCATACAAAGAGAAGACTGATCAGAGATGCAGCCAAGAGGCCCATGATCACTCTGGATGAACTGCAGAGATCTACAGCTGAGGTGGGAGACTCTGTCCATAGGACAACAATCTGTCGTATACTGCACAAATCTGGCTTTTATGGAAGAGTGGCAAGAAGAAAGCCATTTCTTAAAGATATCCATAAAAAGTGTTGTTTAAAGTTTGCCACAAGCCACCTGGGAGACACACCAAACATGTGGAAGAAGGTGCTCTTGTCAGATGAAACCATAATTTAACTTTTTGGCAACAATGCAAAACGTTGTTGTTGGTGGCAGCATCATGGTTTGGGCCTGCTTTTCTTCAGCAGGGACAGGGAAGTTGGTTAAAATTGATGGGAAGATGGATGGAGCCAAATACAGGACCATTCTGGAAGAAAACCAGATGGAGTCTGCAAAAGACCTGAGACTGGGACAGAGATTTGTTTTCCAACAAGACAATGATCCAAAACATAAAGCAAAATCTACAATGGAATGGTTCAAAAATAAACATATCCAGGTGTTAGAATGGCCAAGTCAAAGTCCAGACCTGAATCCAATCGAGAATCTGTGGAAAGAACTGAAAACTGCTGTTCACAAACGCTCTCCATCCAACCTCACTGAGCTCGAGCTGTTCTGCAAGGAGGAGTTTTCTGCAAAAATTCATGATCCACTTCATGATTGTGTCCCATTTGTTGTTGATTCTTCACAAAAAATTACAGTTCCATATCATTATGTTTGAAGCCTGAAATGTGGCAAAAGGTCGCAAAAATACTTTCGCAAGGCACTGTACTATGTTTGGCCCTTCATGACATTTTAACATTTACTCTCTGCTTGGCCCTCCATGACATTCTAGCTGGCATTTGCATCTTTGACATGAGTGGTTAAGAATGCCACAAGCAATTACCGTTGTGCCCTTGAGGAATAATCTCCTTGTAATAAGTGCATGGCACCATCAATGGAAACACTATATTAAAGTCACAAAAACATCTGTTCAAATCAAATATTCTTAATAGTCCTTTCTAACATCAGCACAAAGTCAGAAAATGCCTGTTGTCAGCTTGTGGGTAGATGTTGAGGTGAGGTCTGTTTAACTCTAAATGAAGATGTAATGTAACCACTAGGCTCCAGGCCCAGAGCTGTTGTCATGCTGATTATATCTCTCCAACAGCTACTGGTCAGGGGTCCGCTTTCATGTCTGGCTGATCATGAGCGAGATAAGAATTACGGTTTGGAGAGCTCATTCAAGATCAGCACTTGCTACATATTGATTACTCCTCTCATCTGCCAGATAGGAATCACCATGCAGTTTGGAATGACGACAGATTCTTGTATAATGCCTAATAGATCATAATAGAGATGGAAGAGCCCTGGACAGATCACAGGTCTCACTTACAGAGGTAGGAGGATGGAAGGTATTATTGAATGCTTTTTCTTATTTTTTCTCCAAAAGATGGAAGCAGTCACACAAGCATACTTCCAAGTGCATTCTCAAGTAACAACTCTACTAATTTATAATGTGTAGTGTCATTTAAATGTGTAAGTGTAAAACGAATATTCTAGCTCATGTCTACTGACATGTGACATGTTATTCCTGGCTTCCATTGCGAGTCTATTATGGTTTTCTTGCTTCCTTCTTTTTATATACTAAGGGAAGAGTAAAAATAAATGTGGTGGGAAAAAAACAAATATATTGTTATACATTTTCCCTGTCCCAGGCCAAGCTGAGTTTATAAAATGAATCAATGATGTTATTTAATCATTTTGCACTCACCTGGGAGATGTAGCCAGGAGGCACATGGATTGGTGGGATCGATCCATTGGGTGACATCATCGGGACCTCTGCAGGCCCTGTGTATAAAGAAGAAACAAATGGTTAAAAATTCTAATTTAGCTTCTCTTTTTATGCTAAACATTCCTACTTTACAAACACTGGCAAAACAAAGAATCATATTATAAGTGTTAATAAGAAAAATGTACTGTCTTCTTGATATGTTGACATGGTTACCACAATTAATTTATGAATAACTGTTGTCTTGGTCTGTTATGTTGCTTTTGATTAAAACAAAGCAGAAATGTTTATAAGTTTGGCATCTGATCAACAGGCCCAAACTTCTGAAGAAAGTTCTGTAGAACTTCTGTATTTCCATAGCCAAGAAATCTAGACGCACCGTAAAAGCAGCCAAATCTAATTTGCAGCCAGGGTAGTCTAGCAACTCTCCGCTGGATTGCGAGCTGGAAAAACCAAACTCTGATCAGGCCAATCACATGTATAGAGTCGATGGGCGGGCTCAACCAGAAGCTGGAGAACAGCGGTCTTTCGAATCGGCTTTGGCCACGACTCTGGAAGACTTGTTAAGCTTTTCTTTAAGAAAAGAACAGCACTAAAGTCAATCATAAGAAAGGAAGATGTGTTCAAAATGAGTTGAGGAAGATGAGTTTTGCTGACCAGACATGATGAAAGTTATATCTATCAACTAGCTCCACTTCACCTCCTTCGTTGCTCTGATTGGTTGAAGCGCTATCCTATTGCGTGCAGAGGGAGTTTGAAAGACAACCGTTTATCCCGCCTCTCGGGATAGGCTAAAGCCCTGCCAACGGTGAGTTCCCAGACCCAACAACTTGATGTGGGTCTGGCTTGTCAGGCTAGCATTTCCACAGAACTGGAATGCATGTTATTCATTCAGTTATGTGAGTTCTATATTGTTCATTTAAATATTTTGGCTGACCTGATCTATGCCTTTAGAGTGCAGCATTCTAAATTCCATTGAACATATTCCTCCACGTTTAAATCTCAAAATTTGCAGATTCTGCCAGGGCCTGCTGATATGCACCCAACTATGCATAGCTGAAAATTATTATAAATAGATATCACTTCATCCACATTGGCAAACAGCCTGCCTACTAGACACCAACCAGCATGGAATAGAACATACAAATAAACAAAGCAAACAGGCCAATAAAGGCCACCCTACTTGGCACGGCACTGAGGGCTGTGGGTAATGGAACTAGAGCAGTCCAGACAGAGCGTTATGGAGGACTGGAAAGGACTCAAGCAGCATGGAAACTCCCGTCGCTCTGAGTGCCTCTCATCAGGCCTGATTTACTACACACTCCTTCTCCAGATCCCTTGCTCACTTTGATTGTATGACTGATGGGATCACCAAGTCACGCAGCGGTCTGAATGGTTGCAACAAACTCCAGCCCCACTGTGAGACTTTGAATAAACATTAATTTTATTTGTATAGAAACACTCACTAGATTGTTCCGTTTACACCACGAAACTGTTACGATTGATAGAGAAGAAATGGATGGGGAAATGTATAATTTTAACAGCTAGCTTAATGGAATTATAAAGATAAAGATGTTTTCAAATATACTGTACAGACATTTTGAAAACCAAGTCAGCTGTTTAAACTTAAATAAAAGCATCGACTTCCGGTTATGGCGAGGTGCTAAGAGGTCGCAACTTTTTAGCTCTGCCGACAGCATGTGATTAATCCTACAATACCAACCAGAATCGTACTTAAAGGAAAGCAATTAGTAAACAAGAGAACGGGGAGTTAAAATGTCACGCAAAGGTGGCAAAAAAGACAAGAAAAAAGCACGAAATGAAGACGAAAACTCAGATGGGGAAGAAATTAGCGACGCCATGGCGACTGTGGAAGAAGGCCCTGACGAAGGAGATGGCGAAATAACTTCGGGCGAAAATAACAACCAGGACATCATGAAAGCAATAATGTCCTTGAAAAGCGGTCTTTATAAGAAAATTGACGGTGTGCAAACAGCAATTACGGAGGTAAGAAAGGAGATACAGGAATGCACAGGGCGCATAGCGCACGCGGAACAACGTATTTCTGATGCTGAAGACAACGTTAATGGGCTAATATCCAAAGTGAGCACATTGGAAAGCACCGTTAAAGCTCTTTCAAATAAAGTGGACGATTTGGAATGCAGAAGCCGACGGAACAACGTGAGACTGGTGGGTCTACCAGAGAAAGCAGAGGGTCTGGACACGGCTTCATTCCTGGAGAAGTGGATACCAGAGGTTCTAGGAATGGAATCGCGGGAGTCATTGGTAATTGAGCGGGCTCACAGAATCGGCACTCTGACTAACAACGACTCGCGCACCACTCGCCCGAGGACAGTAATTATGAAGTTCTTAAACTTCAAAGACAAGGAACGCGTATTAAAGGCAGCCAGAATCAAAGGGAATGTTCTTTACAACAACGAACAAGTCCGTTTTCATCCAGACCTCTCCGCTGGTATACACAAGATGCAGCGCGACTACGATGACGTGCGTAGGAAGTTGCGAGATAAGGGAATTCATAAGCACAGAATCATCTTTCCTGCACGGCTCCTGTTGACACATGAAGAGAGATCTTACACTTTCCAAACTCCGGCTGAAGTAGACAAATTCGTCCAGTCTCTCTGAATGATCATGGCGAGTTGGAAGACGCTAAGAGGCTATCTTCACCAGGAAAATACTTGACGGCATTGATCTTAATGGTAACACTTAAACACGGACGAATGAGAATTGGCCATTATTATAGCTATTTGACACTTTAAATGACACTCACAATGGACGTTCAATCCATTTTGCACTTTACATGCCCAAATAGTTGTACTATTTGATTTATTCGTTATCTGTGATTATCCTTCGGCACGCATTTGTTAAGTGCTTATTCCTTCAAATACAAATAATCCTTTAATGGTTATGTTTACAAATATTGCAAAGTTCTTTACAATATTTAAAGATTACTGGTTGGTTAGTATTCGGTAATAGTAGAGGGAGGGAGCTAGAGAGAAGGGAATAGCTAAAAACGAGAGACAGGCGGTTCTTCGGATCGCGTGGACCCGTCTCGGACATAAGCGGTTGGTATAAGGTGTGCGGGTTTTTTGTGTGTGTTGTTTTTTCTTTTTTTTTTTTTTTTTTTTTTTTTTTTTTTTTTTTTTTTCTGGGGTGGGTTGGGGGTCTTCAATGTATTTTACATTATTATATAACTCATGTCTAGTACTCTGAAGGTGAAATTTACCTCTTGGAACTGTAGGGGCTTAAATACAACTACAAAGATTAAACTAGTGATGAACAGGATAAAATTCTTGCAATCAAAAATTATTTTTTTGCAAGAAACGCATCAAATGAGTGAGAATATTTCTAAAATAAGGAGAAGATGGCAGGGTCAGGTGTTGTCTGCTCCCTATACCACCCATGCTAGAGGAGTAATGATATTAATTCATAAATCTGTTCCGCTACAAATCCAAAATGTAATTAAGGACCCTGCTGGTAGATATATCATAATTCAGGGTATGCTATTATTTGAAAATATAAATTTGATAAATGTGTATGGCCCAAATGAAGATGACCCCAAATTCTATAATAATTTGTTTTTGACTGTCTCAAATCTTCCTGGGCAATACATAATAGCTGGCGACTTCAATTGTACGCTGGATCCAGTAAGAGATAGATCATCAGGCTTAGATAAAACTCACATTAGATCGAGGAAGACAATAAACCATTTTATTAAAGAATTAAATCTATTGGATATATGGAGACAGAGTAAACCCAATGCAGTAGAATACTCATGTTATTCTAGCACTTATAAAACTCACTCGCGTATAGACTATTTTTTGGTTTCAGCACAACTTGTTTCAAAAATTAATGAATGTCAGTATAGTAGTATAGTAATATCTGACCATGCAGCTGTATCACTTCTTTATACTGATAATAAACTTGTGAGTAATCCCCCAAAATGGCGCCTTCAACCCGGATGGCTTACAGACCCCACATTTATAGATTTTTTGGACAAACAAATTGACATGTATTTGGAATGTAATACTTCTCAAACTTCTGCTAGCATACGATGGGAGGCATTTAAGGCCTTTATAAGGGGTCAAATAATTAGCTTTACCAGCTCAAAAAAAAAGAGCGCACAATTGGAAATAAAAAAATTAGATGAGAAAATAAAAAAACTTGAAACAGATCTCTACAATAACAAACCTAACTCTGTAGATGCACATACACAATTACTCCTGCTTAGATCAAAGTATAATGAATTGTCAGCTAACAAAGTAGCAATTAATTTGATGAGACTTAAACAATCATACTACGACCAGGGGGAAAAACCTGGGAAACTATTAGCATGGCGCATTAAACAACAACAAACAGAAAGGTCTATTAACTGCATTGAAGTTTCAAATGGTAGAACTATAGTAGACCCTACAGAAATTAATGAGGCCTTTAGGGTATTCTATGAGAAACTGTACAGTTCTGAGGGTACTTTTAGTCTCGATAAGCAGACTCAATTCCTAAACAGCCTTAATATTCCTAGAATTTCAGAAAATGAAAGCAGAGATTTAGATAGAGAATTAACAAAAGAAGAAATTGCGGATGCAATTAGTTGTATGCAGGCTGGAAAAGCAGCCGGCCCAGATGGTATACCTATAGATATTTATAAAAAATTTCAGTCTAAATTGATTTCACCCCTTTTGGAGATGTTCCAGGAGTCTTTCAGTAGTGGTCTTCTCCCCACATCCATGAGGAATGCCCTAATAACTTTACTTCCAAAACCGGGAAAACCAAACACAAAATGTGAAAACATGCGTCCAATCAGCCTTTTAAACTCAGATACAAAAATACTAAGCAAAGTTCTTGCTAGAAGATTGGAGGGCTTGCTTCCCCGGGTGGTGGGAGAGGACCAAAATGGATTTATTAAAGGTAGGCAGGGCTTCCATAATGTCAGAAGAGTACTCAATATTTTACATAGTCAAAGAGGGGCGAAAGACACGGCCTTACTCTCTCTTGATGCAGAGAAGGCCTTTGACCGCGTTGAATGGTGCTACCTATTTGAGGTTTTTACCCGCTTTGGCTTTGGGGATACATTTTGTAAATGGGTTAGATTGCTTTGTACTGGGCTCACTGCTGAAGTTTTGACCAATAATACGGCCTCTAAACCATTTAACATTTCTAGGAGTTGTCCGCAAGGAAGTCCTCTATCACCTCTATTATTTATCCTTGCAATAGAACCTTTTGCTATAGCGGTGAGGATGCATAGTAACATTTATGGAATCCGAGAAGATCACTTGGAACATAAAATAGCATTATTTGCTGATGATGTAATTTTGTTCCTGAAAAACCTGAGCAGCTCTGTCCCTGCACTTCTAGAGCTAATTGAAACGTTTGGGAAAATATCTGGATATAAAGTTAACCATTCAAAATCATCTATAATGTTACTTAACGAATCAGAAAGGGAAAATAGCCAGAGTTATGCTTCTACCTTCAAATCAACAGATAATTTCACATATCTGGGTATAAAAATTGTCCCTGAGGTGAATAAGATTGCTCAGATAAATTATGACCCCACACTGGAAGCTACTACCTCACTAGTAGAACGTTGGACATCTTTACCCATCTCAATGATTGGCAGGATAAATATTCTAAAAATGAATATACTCCCTAAATTTCTCTACTTGTTCCAGAATATCCCCTTACCCCCCCCATCATACTTGTTTATTAGAATTAAGAAATTGTTTACCAACTTTATTTGGCAAAATAAACGTCCCAGGCTACGTCTATCTTTACTATATCTACCATTTGACAGGGGAGGCCTTAAATGTCCAAACATCCAATGGTATTATTGGGCAGCTCAGCTGCGAACAATTATGTTTTACTTTTCATCTGAAAGCCCTCCTGCATGGATGGATTTAGAATCCTGTTCTATTACACCAAGATTACCATTGCAATTGTACCTGTATTCAGCAGACCACAAATACCTGAGAAAAAATACAGATAACCCTATTGTATTGAACATGATCAATATTTGGTTTAATTCATGTAAATTTTTAAATTTAAATCCCTCCTGGTCACGTTTTAGTCCTATTTGGGGTAATGTTCGTTTTAAACCAGGGAAGTGTGATGCTGGATTTCGGATGTGGGCTGAAAAGGGGCTAAGGAAAGTGCAAGATATGTACAGTAAAGATGAAGTTTTTATGTCCTTTGCAGCAATATCAACCAAATATGATATACCAAATACCCATTTTTTCAAATATCTTCAGCTTAGAAGCTTTATATCCTCCTCTCAAAACCATTCATTAGATATCCCTGTCATTTCCCCATTAGAGGCAGTAGTTACAGGACATTGTTATGATAAAGGTTTAATTTCATCTTTGTATGATTTGCTTGTGTCTGGGTCCGATGAATCCTCAGAATCCAAGCTAAGATTATGGAAAGAAGATATAGATGACGAAATATCTCGTGAAGATTGGAGCGAGGCATGTAAGAAGGCTCAGATGCAGACAGTCAACAGTAGCTTGAAACTCATACAGTTCAAATGGCTGATGCGTACATATATAACTCCTGTGAAGTTGCACAAATTTAATGATAACATCCCTGATACCTGCATAAAGTGTAATGAGGAAAGAGGTACACTGTATCACTGTATATGGGAATGTGTGAAAGTGAAACCCTTTTGGCAGGGTATTACTGAAATGATAGAGGAAATTCTATCAAAAAAACTGCCATTGGATCCTAAACTGTTTATACTTGGTATATATCCCATCAGCCCCACCTTAAGGAGCAAAGAGGCCCGATTCATAGATATGTGTATTTTACAAGCTAAACGTATAATTGCTCTTAATTGGAAAAATATCAATGAGCCAAGAATTGGAATGTGGATTAAAGAAATGTCATCAAATATGGCATTAGAAAAAATAACGCACATTGTCAAAAACAAACAAGATGCTTTTGAAGATGTATGGAGACCTTTTACTAACTTCTTAAGGCACAATGTTATTGTTGGTAACCTGTTACAAGAAGAAGCTTTGAGGGAGTAGGGTAGCATCAAGATTTTCTGCATTGAGGTGTGAAATGATGATCTCTACCTGACTTAAGTAACCCCCGGGGTTTTATTTTATTTTAGTTATTTATTTTATTTGTATTAATTTATATATACAATTTTTAGTTATTTATGTTTTTCTGTGTGGGGATGGGGTGATGGGAGGGACAAAAGGGAGAAAATGTTTGCTGCGTTTTATGTGATTGTTATTCATTGTGTAATCTGATGTATATGCAAACTGAAAATTTAATAAATATATGGTAAAAAAAAAAATAAAAGCATCCACTAGTTAGTCTAAAGTAAACCAGGCCAAATCCCTCTTTAGCCATTTTTAGATTCACTGGAACAGATATGTTCAAATCCAAATTGTGTTGTTGACTTTTCCAATGCGGTCTCTCTCTGCTCACAGTAGCGGAGGTCTAGCAAAACCTGGTAAAGTCATCTTTACACCCCCCCATAAATCACAGGATGGACTGTAATGAATTCTACAGTTCATTCTTCATTAGCTGCCAAAGCCTGTTCACAACAACATTGCTAGTCACTACTATGTCATATCCTGAAGGAACATTCCAGAATTGCTTAACTGAAACATTTTTCATAAAAAGAGAATAGGAATGAAAAGAGGAATGAATGAAAGATGTTACACATGCAAAGTGTAAAAATTGTCCCTACTCATTCAGTAAAGCTGCGAGAAATCAGTGGATCAATTCTTTTGGATGTTCTAGTCCAAGTCTGATTGAAATATGTCTATATATAAACTGTTGCACTAGATATTACCTACTCTTAGGTTCATTTTAACACAGCTAACTATGTAAGAGAAATCTTCCACCAATCAGTTAATCAAAACAAACAAAATCGCACTAAAATAATTCTTTAGCACCCGTCCATGTACATGAAGCACTGCAATTTCTGCAAATGATGTAGTCAGTTTCTCTAAGCTCTAGTGAGCAACTACTTAAACATTTGTAAATATGTAAATAAATACAAAATGTGCCACTAAAAGCTTGACTGTTAATAGCAAACGGTTTTCAAAACCATAGCCTGACAGCAGTTAGTCACTTACCACTAGTTGCTTGCAGTCAACTACTTTTTCAAGTAGTGCAAAGTAGAGAATGACTAGTTTAAAATCATGAATAGTTTGTTTGAAAAGCTACAGTTTCAAAAGTGTGAGATAATTTAAAGAATACTTGGTGAGGCAAAACTGGGGAACGCAATTAACACAAAAACGCACAAGGCAACAGCATATCAGGCGGGGTAAAGGGTTTTCAGAAGCAGTTTTTCCAGTAACAGCTAGACTCCAGCTGACTTCAAAAGATTTAACTGGTGAGAACAGAGGAGTTCTTACTGGAAGCGTGTGTGTACGTGTACAAGTGCTGCACAACAGGGACCCTATGTGAGTGGCCCTAGATATTGACCTTGCTAGCAGAACAAATCCTTGTAGAACAAATTAGTCTATGATGATAAACACAATCAGCTTGTCAGTCAGAGCAAAGTCGAATGAGTGGGTGTTTGCCAGTCGGGGTATATGCAGTATATGAAAAAGTGCACGTGGGTGGGTTTGCAGTCGATGCAAGTTGTGTGTTTAGCCATCTTTACTTAACTAGTCCAAGATATCAAGGTCTGTTCTGTGTACACCCACCCACATATGTATTTACACAAACACAGCTGACACAAATGTACTGGGATCATCATAATAAAGAGAAATAGTCAATCAGCAGACAGACACAGAGAACCGTGGCTTCTTCGGATTATTCCTGCTGACGTAAAGGAAACGGATTTTGCGCTCAATCCAACTGTGTGTGGGGATCTTGAACATCTTGAGCCAATAAATAAATAATGTCTGTGAAAGTTGTAATAAATTATACAATTTTCTCTATTTGTAAGCCATGGCGAAGGAAAATTAGGCAACTAGCGGTGGAAAAAATATCAAATAGTGCTGAGGAGGGTTTATTACTCCAGGCTTGCTATAAAGCTTACCAGAAGTGGTAATGCCAAAACCGTCAAAAGATGAGATACAGTCGCCATTTGACATGAGAACTGCATGAGCTGCGGTATCACCCCAGAAAGTGTATCACCATAAATGTATCACCACACAGACACGTATAAAAAAAGAACCAAGGAATTCTTTGGAGTACTTTGAAGCATCACGGTACATGAAAAAGCTAATCAGGTACTATGCTATTACCAATTTCACATGAAGGAAGATTTTATGCATTATTTATTTAATACTCCTGCCATGACGTGGTACTCTAGTACTGCCAGAATACTTTTTCTTTGTACTGGTGTGGCAGACTGGAAACAGGAAGCATGTATGATACGAGCGACCTATACTCGTGAGTGTCCAGCACATGACTATGCAGAGGAAGAGAAAGGCTCCATCCTTTAATGTGAAATACATTATTCATCCCTTCTTTTTTCTACAATGGAGCACGGGGAACACATGTGGGCCTAGGGGAGTCAGTACGCTGTACTTTAATGAAGCGTTCAGTTTGAGTCCGAGAGCTGCCTGGAGCCAAGGTCAGGCCTGGTGGAGTGTGCGCCGAGCACACAGAGGACGCCTTTTCAGCCTCCCTGCTCTCCCTGATGGCGCGCTGTACACACACAGAGAGCACTCGTGTGAAGTCTGAACTGAGCCCACACTGGCAGCTTTCTTTCAGCCACTTCACACCAACGCAATGAAACTTATCTCCTCTCCATCATGAGTGTCCAGAAGCATGCTAAAGATCTGAAACATACTCTCCATTTATATTCTCATAGTCATAGCTAAATCATTTGGTGCATTTGAAGCACGCTCCATGTCAGGAGTACACTCAAGTGCTGGTCAAGTACTGCTTTCTTGAGCAGATAGATGAACGATGGACACCACAAGGGATCTTCAAAAGGACATAAGGACCCAGGGAACTATTCTGGGCATTACAACACGGCCGAGCAACATGGTTTCTTATTTTAAAATGTTCAATCAGTGAATTGATTTGTTCTTCTTTTTTTTTGCTCAATAAACAGCTCTAATCAGGCACTTGAAATGTGATTAGAAATTCAAGGACGTCAGGTTGGTTAATCTGAAAAGGAATGTCTTTAAAAGGTAAGCCAATAAATCACACCGTATAAATGAATCAGACCTGCTAGAGATGGGAAGAGCAGAGTATCCTCATTCTAGAACAGATAACTATAACCCAACATGCACTCTGACAAATCTACATGAACATGAGCAGCACTGATAACAGGTTTCTAGGTTTCAAACAGGGTAACAGTGTCTTCTTGTAACACTTCCAGAAAACTGGAGAGGGCAGTGGCACTAAGCGTTGTTGTCTTTCCAATCTCAGTGGCCAGCTCTCCTCTCTCTCCGCACAAGAGGCTCCATTCAGGGGCTCGCCACTGAGGCTCCCAGCACAGAGACAGCAATATGCTCCCAGTTGGCAAACAGACGTGTGTTTGGACAGTCTCTGTAGTTCTCTCCACTTAGCAAACACCAGCATTCCTGCAGCTTTGCAGCCAATGGACACGCACACACAACCATATAGTGCAACAAGAACCCAATGAGGCTTAGTCTAAGTCTCTCAGCCTGACCTCCATGGCAGCACCTGGTCCTTTTCTCCTGTCCTAAGAAGGCATCATCATCAGGCCTTCACGGGACATCCGATGATCCGTTGGAGGTTCTGCTAAAAGCTGCATGCTCAAACAAGCATTTAACAATGCACAGCATGGCTGGGTCATGCTCGTACAATGTACAACACTCCAATAACACCTCAGTGATTTTGACTCTTAGAAGGCAAGATAAAGAGGAATAAGTACCAACTCTCAATTTAATAATTTAGCAAAAGAAAATAACATTTACATTAATGTACACACCCTCATGTTTTGTTGTCTGTGGAATGGTAGACATTTTTGAAGTATCGTTATCTCTTGCCATACAACAACAGTTTGTGGGGGCTGTCAAGCTTTAAAAAAAAAAAGTTCACAGAAGGTTTGTTTGAGGAACACATCGCAGGCTAGAGGTGAAGATTATTGTTGTACTAACCACTTTTATGCTGGTTTTATGGTTATGGTTCATGTTTTGTGGAGTTTGAGTTTTGTAACAATTCTTCATAATGAAGTGTTTTTGTCTTCCACTAAAAAAAGATAAATAAAAAATTAAGTAACCACATTCAAAAGTTTGGGGTCACTAATACTTTTACCCAGGCAAAGAGATATTTAAATTGGTCAGAAGTGACAGTAAAGACTTTTACATTTTTACAAATTATTCCTTGCCATCGCATTAACTTTAAACGCATCCATTTCAGACACACCACTTTCCAGAGATTTTTCCAATGAAATCAAGCTTTTGATTATAAATATTAAAATGTATGCTTGTTTTATAACAACATGGAACACATCACTAAGTATTGCAATATTTCAATTAATGCAGTCAAAACAGACTATAATTAGAGAAGAGAGAGAGAAGGAGAGAGCACGCTGGAGAGTGGAAACACTGTCATCTTTCTTCCTTATAATCTGGAGTGAGAATATTTTCCATCCTAGACCTTTACCCAGCAAATAAAATCCTTGAACATTCATTATTTATTGAGCAAATGCATCAATTTTCCAACAATAAAGAGATTTGGTGGATATTTGTTTACTTTCACAGCAACCCCGAGGACATCAATGTAATTTTTATGACATTTCAGTGAGCCCCTGTTGGAGGCAGAATCTATAAAACCATATTTGATTTGGCATAGAAAACACTGAAATTCCTGCCACAGATATCCAGCCTAGTCAAGAGGCTGTAGAAATCCATGCAGGAGCATGCAAGTACGTCACTCAGCAGGCCTAAATTAGCTCGAAATGTATCCCCCAGCCAACAATATTTCAATCAATCATTTGAGTATTATATTTGGTTAGTCAGTCAGTTAATCGGTCATCAGTATATTCAGTCTTTCAGTGAGTCATAAGTGCTATATTTATAGTCAGTCAGACCAAGAAGTCTATTATGCAGAAGATTCAAAGGGCTTTATGATGATGAGATGGCGAAAACATTAAGAACCTTGCCCAACAAACTCTGATATTTTAATCTTGGCATTTGAGCTCCTAAAAAAGAAAAGCCAAATGACCTAATCATCTTGTGGAAGATCAATTTGAAGTGTGCCAATAACCACAAACAAGGTTAGTACAGTCTGACAGTGTTTGTTATGATTGAATAAAAATGTAATGTGCTTGACCAATTGGCCGACATTCACTGACAAGTTTTTATACAGCGGAGACCAATTAATGCAGTTTGTGTTCCAGTCTGAGTGTTGGGTGTAAGTGACAGACAATCTCATGTAATAATCACATCTGATCAGTAAACACATGTACAGTAGGTCCCTGAGACGTCAATAAAAAAGTTTTTAAAAAAACATACATCATTAAAATCTGACATATTCACAATGGAAAACACTTTATGACATATTTGAGATGGATCTGCATCATACGTGTGCTAACAGAGCGAGGTACAGTTTATCATGCTGCTTTGGTCGGGTTTTGCCGAGGCACGTTCAGTCTGACAGACAGGTGAATGTCAGAGTTTAACGCTGGGTTCGCATGTCTGGATTATCACAATTACAAGATGTCAACTTGAAGATTGTACTCTGACCTGCTCACGCCCTGTCAAGGTACCTAACAACCTTTAACTGCTAACGCTCACGCTATTTTGTTTTGAGCTAGTGAATACGACGCATAGTTTCCAGCTTGGGAAAAAAGGGTGGATGAAGCTTGCTAAATGTTCTTATTAAAGCCTATAGGGATGCAACCAATAAATATATCCACACAATATTCAGATTAGAGATCAACCAATGTGTTTTCAACAGGTTTCTTAAATTGTTATATTTGGTTTGCTAATCCTAAAAAAAGTATGCACAAGACTGAATGCATTAGCATGATGTTGCTTTAATCAAGTTGATGACATGCATTTGCTGTTGCACAATGCAGATGGAGAGCGTCAGACAAGCTCTGTGTCGTGTTTACTGCTGCGGTTGACTGTAGAGAGAGCTGAAGATATGCTTCAGCACAGCTGCAGTCTGCAGGGAACATCCTCTCATACACACGCACACACGCACGCACACACACACACTTTTACTTAGACCATCATTAGAAACTCCATTCGCATACCACATGGTGCTTTACAAGCTGCTCATCTGTCACATTAGATGAGTACAAATGTAGTTAGACCCTTTAAGGAGAGAAATGGGCCAATAAAAGAGTGTGATTTAGAAATCCAGTAAAGAGCGGCGCTCATCATCTCTTCCTGGCAGGAACTCGGACTCGATTCATCACCAGCTCCATTAGAATCTCATCAAGTGTATTATTAGACCAACTGATGAGTATCTGGCCCTAACTAAACTAAACTAAGCATGACTTGGGATTAGGCGGTGTCACTCAAACATTTTCCTAAGAGATTTCTGGAACCAATCAGAGCTCTGTATCATGATATCCCAGTGTCTCGTGCAGATTCAGCTGGATTTGAAGCCTTATCTACCAGGCTACTTTGTGAAAACCTAAGGTTGTTTTTTGAGGTCCAGAGACTATATAAAAAACAAAAAACAAAAAAAAAGATTTAGCAAAGCAGTTGAAACAGAGTTGAAAGCTGCTCGACCATAATGTACACATATATCCATTTAATGAATGGCAGACGTGCACACCGCCAAAAGCAGGGCAGGGTCAAGACACAGAGCACATGGTATCCGTCACATCTAACTGTGCACGCCTAAGCTTGCTCAAGACAATACCCTACTTATAAACACTTAAAACATCAAACAAGCCCAAATATAGACCAGTGATATCAATCCACCAAAGACAAAAAGGTTTGACCTTTGACCTTGAGGTCATTGGTTGATATCACTTAACAACCCCAAGGCTTTTTTGCTACCTGTTAAAACAAGGACATCCGTTCTGTCACAATCCACGTGTGAACATTTCATCAGGCATGTCTGAAAAACAAAGAATTAGGGGTGGGAGAGACTGGTCAAATAGTTGGTTGTTGGATGATGAGGAATTTTCAACAGTTTATCTTCTTTTCTAGTGGTACTTTAAATGGGTATATTTATAAATGCAACTTCAGATGTGGTTTTAGCGTGCTGATTGTCTAAAAAGGCTCATTTACAACTATTTACAATGCCAATCTCCTAAACTCCCACTGAATATATATATTCATTAAATCTTTTTAAACACAATTTTTTTTATTTCCCTATATTGTGTAGGCCTACAAACACCACAGATACAATAACAGAACATCAATAGAGCAAAACAGATGGATGACAGAATCCCAGCGCACAATCTAACCCAAGTCAACATAAGCATGCCTACACATCAGTACATTTATTCTGTCATACTGAGATGACGTATCCACTACCCCCTAGATATATATTCTTTCATTCGTCAAGTTTTCTTTTTCTCACAGTCGTTCTCACTCAAACACACACATGCCCTGCAGGAGCAGACGCCGAGCAGCTGCTTGCTCCTGCTATAGAAACAGGCAAACCCTATGTTTCCTGAAAACACTCTGTCAAACATGGCTCCCAGTCATGAAGAGTGTGTGCAGCATGGGCCGTGTGCTGGGTGTGCTCCTACACGTCTGTCCTTTTAAACTCTTGCAGCTCCAGCTGAATGCAGCACGTCTCCACCCAACTCGGTAGCCAAGTATCTAATAGCCTAATGAGGACACTTATTATTCTGTCTGCTAAAGCTTTTACTTGTATTATTCTTGCTCATAAATACTGTAAGGCAAGTATCCCTATTATTGCTTAAACTGTGGGTTAGGCTTTTCAACGTCATTTGTGCTAAAGAAACAAATGATCCGTCAAACAATGCGGCTTGTGCTATTAGTGCTACTTTTAGTAAATCAAACTTGATATTTGCCTGCTGACAACAAAACAAGAAATAGCATAGACTGAACACTCTTGTATTCATTGCATTCAAAAGTTTTGAAAGAAGCCTCTTTCGCTAAGCATCTAAGGCTGCACTTATTTGATAAAAAAGTAAAAACAGTGAAATATTATTACAATTTGAAATGATCGTTTTCTATTTTAATACACTTTAAAATGTGTCAAAATGTCTATAATGTCAAAGCTACAGTTTCAGCCTCATCACTCCAGCCTCCAGTGTCACATGATCCTTCAGAAATCATTCTAATAGGATGATTTGCTGCACAAGAATTATTTCTTATGATTACCAAATGTTGGAAACAGTCAATTGCTTAATATTTTGGTGAAAATTTTGACTTTTTTAAGGATTCTTTTGATGAACTGAATCTTTTAAAAGAACAGCATTTATTTGACCTCCCTATTTGACCTGATTTAAACATCCTATAAATGTCTTTACAGTCACTATTGAGCAATTTAATAATATTTTGCTTAATAATTTTATTAATTTCTATCAAATTAATCTTACCCTAAACATTTGAATGGTAGTGTACAGTATATATGAGAGAGAGAGAGAGAGAGAGAGAGAGAGAGAGAGAGAGAGAGAGAGAGAGAGAGAGAGAGAGAGAGAGAGAGAGAGAGAGAGAGAGAGAGAGAGAGAGAGAGAGAGATTAACTATATATTTATACTTTTTGCTCTAAAAACACCATCATATTTGTTATTTATCTTAAATTAATCTCTTGCCATTTCAAACAGACATCACTGAAGTGCATTCCTATATTCCTAATGCAAATGTATCAGTTGCAGGCCATTTTTACCAACTCAAAAACACACTGTGGAAAATTACAATAAAATAAACCAACTCAAAACACACATCTGGAAGGAGTGAACAAGAGTCAGGGAATCTAATCAAAGCCTTTTTGTCGATTACTACCTGCTAGTGTCCTCTACAATGACCTCATCAACACAGAACCCTGCCCCTATTAAAAAAAAGGATGCCCCATATACCTACCTCCACCCTATGAAAGGGCAAACTGAAGTATGCACACCCATGCTCACTCACAGGCAGGTCAAACAGCTGTAGAGGTATAAGGCCTCGTAAAGCTGAAACCTTGGGAGCATGTAAACCTTTGAGAGCACAGTGCCCTGAGGAGGACTTGCTCTCTTCAGCGAGGGCCAGCCTCGGCTCTTCCCTGCCAGCTCAGTTTTCTATTACCCTTCCCCTGGGATCGCTCCCCTCTATAGTAGGCCTTTGTGGGAAAGGAAAGCCCCTGAACCAAGACTGATCCCCCCCTGAGAACACACACCCCTCCTGACTTACTCAGGCTTTCTCTATATTTACACAGATAGCTCACGCTTTATTCCACCCAAAAAAAATACTCAATGGAAAAAAAACAACATAGCAAAGCAGTAAGCACATGCACGTGGGCAAAACAGTGATGTGCACCAAATGTGTTTTATGAATTGATGTGAAGTTAAATTATGAAACGATGGTCTCTTCAAACAGCTCTTTCCTGGACATTTTTTTCTGATCAGTCTTAGACTACATAAAGAAGCATGGCACGGGACGTACAATATTACACGGCAAAACTTCTCCAAAAAGTCTCCAACGTTTTGACTACCAATTATATGCATCTGGCCAAAACTTGCAGCAGCAACAACCTTGTTCTGAATATTTTAAGAATAATAATAATAATAATAATGTGTTGCATGAATAATTGTTTCAAATAAATGCTGTTCTTAAGAACTTTATATTCATCAATAAATCCTGACCAAATGTATAAATGTTTCCACCCAAAAAATAAGTAAAGAAATATTAAGCAGCACAACCATTTTAAAAATTTAAAGCAAATGTTTCTTGAGCAGTAAATAGGGCATTAGAATGATTTCTGAAGAATCATGCGACACTGAAGACTGGAGGAAGTAATTACATGTTAAAGGGGTGGCTCCGTATTTTTTTCTAGGCTTGGTTGTGTTTATGGGACACAGTATAACATGTCTTAATATTTCTTTTTTTCTTATATTTTACCTTTATTCCACTCCTCTGAACAGCTCGTTTGCTTCCTGAAGCCCATCCCTCTGAAAAACGCAATTGTCTTAGATTGGTTAGATGGCCAAATGTAGTTTCCTGTATTTTTATTGGCTGAAGTGCCAAGCACAGGTTATCCGGAAACACCACGCCCCTTACCATTACGGGCAGAAGTCACATCTGCAGTGACTAGCAAGGGTTTATGATGTCACCAACCCGAGAAGAAGCTCGTTGTAGTCCAAACCGGACGTTTTTGTAGGCAATAAAGTGCCATAAATTTAAAAGACAATATCTCCGTTTGCATTGAACTTTCAGCGCTGTAACTTTGCAGATACTGTTTATGCTCAAGCAGCAACATTACACACTAACTAAAGTTAAAAAAGTTAAATCGCATGCAACCACCCCTTTAAAATAATGAATGGAACTGTAATTCACAATATGGGAATAATTGTGAAATTATTATTGTAATATTTCACAAAGACATTTAATCATCATATAAGAAGCTCCTTTCAAAAACATTCAAAAATATTACAGACCCTCAAACTTTTGAACAGTGCTCGCTAAATACTGACATTGGGATCGGTCGTTAAAAAAAAAAAACATGTCTATCGAAAACTAGTCAGGAGATTGTCACTTATGAACTTCCCCATTAACCGGACGCATTGCTTGTTTCTGAAAGATTTCCTGAAGGTTAATGGTGTATACATGCAGGTGCCTTGACAATACAGCTCTGTAGACCTACTAATCATAAATCGCACGTGTGTAGAGTCATGGATCCATGCTGTTTAGATGTTGTATATGTGTGTGAAGAGTTCTGAGCCCAGAGACCCAGGATCTCTCGGGGATGCCTGCGTCAAGCTGGAGTCTGTGTATATTCCTGTCCGTGTGCGGATGAGCAGGGAGGACCGAAAGAGAGAGGACAGCACATGGGTGGTCCTTCACCCTTCCAACACAACGTAAACCAACAGGACCTCTGGGGCCATGCTTGTCCTCTATCCATCAAGCCTGGTACACGCACCACACCAAAAAGCGAAAGATCTCCCAGAGAGCGTTAGGGGTGATATATGGACCTCAGCAGGGCCACAGAGACACACACTTCATGTCCTGTAAACACTGCAGAAGCAGCAGGCAGCCCAGCTGAGGCAGACACCCAAATCAAGAGCAATTTACAGATTTATATCGGCCGCCGGGAAAAACAGGCACTCAGAGGAGAGAAGCATTAATCTCTAGGAGCCTTAATATCTCTCACCCTCTATCTGTCTCTTAAACGACGCTCGGTGGCAACTCCCTGCTGAAAAGTCCAGGGTATACCAGCATGAATTTCCATGCTGCTCCAGACTTGTTAATGCTGGACAAACATGCGCTAAAGAACATTGTTCAGCAGCTGAAATAAATAAAACGAGATACAAACTTAAAATTATTTAGGCTTCTAGAGTGTTCTGTAATTAAAATATATTGAATACATATAGAGATGGGGTACTATCATTAAATTATATAAATGCAATTGTTATTATTGTGGTTTTAAAACCTAATGATATAATATCTACCTTAATTTGAACTGGCAAAGTATCAGCACATTTTGTAATTGATCCTAGATGTAATGACCACTATTCGGACAACCGGGTACTGTTGTCGGCCAATGGGAATCTAAAAATGACTATCATCAGCTGATCAATCTGAAAAGATCCATCACTACACTGTACATTTTTTTTTTTTTTGGTTTAACTTAAAGTAACCTGGTTGCCTTAAAATTAAAACTTTAAAGCTATACTGTGTGATATTTTCCCCCATCTAGCAGTGTAAAGGTATATGACCATCCAGCGAATATTAGTTTCAGTTCCTCTCAATTCCGATTTCGTTTTAACTCCTACGGTGGCCGATTTAGTCCAAGATTAACATGGCTTCCAGTTCGACCTCGTTCATGATTGCCATCGAGTGTTAAAATGAGAAAGGCGAAGCTTGAATTTACGGGTATGTCCCTCTTTGGCTAATGTACTTTCAAGATGGAGGGGAAACATTGAGACTGGCATTCGAACCCCTCACCCGTATGTATTTTCAATGGCATATTATAAACTTCCAAGAATACTTTATTACTTGAAAGAAGTAAATATACATTAGTGAGCACATATATTTTTGAAAGAAAAATAATAGATAAATAAAAACTCAATATTATTGTATCTGAACCACATAAAAAGTGATAAATCATGAAAATAGCACAATTTGGCATGTTTCACTGTGTCATCACAAATATAACACACACAATTACCCAATATGATTACAAAATCTTTTAATAATATTTGAATAAAGGTTGTTGATTCTCAAAAATGTTCATTGTATTAACTCAACATTTTTTATTTCAATGAACTCAAAATTGTAAGGCAACCAGGTAACTTTAAAAAAATAGTTTTTACAGTGTACTGTTGACCCGCTGATGATCTTTTTAGCAGTGCCGAAAGACGTTTCCCTTCACAACATACTGCCATTCGCACCTTCTTCTTCCGGAAGACATCCACGTGGCCATCTCTCAGGGAGGCACCACATACGGATCGGATATCTGATCCTTCTCTAGAGTTACAGTTCCATCTCCTCTCCGTGCCTGCAGTCCCAATCGGTCATCTTTCTCACTATAACTGCGTCTCAGAGCCTCTCCCCACAACAGAGATTATGACATGCTGAGCTGTGTCATGTTCTCTGGCGAAACTAAAGCGAGAACTCTGGAAACCCACCTCTTTTTGTTGTCATTCTTTTAGGGTGGGGATAAAGACACGTCTGAAAGAACAGACAAGCCTAGTTATAATAAGAAAACAACAGCCTGAGAACTGCATGTGGATTTAACACTTGCTTCATGCCCCTCTCGCTCCCTCTCCTTTACCTCAAGAAAAGCCGCACATGTGGTGACCACATTGAGAGGAAACGGCAAAGCTCCGGAGCGGTGGAGCTATATCACATCACTGGTGCTTTGTTTTGGGTGCTGACCTACATACAGGGGCGAACCGGAGAGTGGAAAACACCCTAGTCGGCATTAAGAGAGAGGAGAACGGATGACGTTGGGGCTAAACTGGTGCTTGACCTATCAGACAACCCTTTTCAACCAAAATTATCTGTTATTGTGTCAGAAGCAAAGCTTTTCCACTGTCCTGAGAGTCGAATGATGTTACAAGACCACAAATAAACACCACATTGTGGTCTTTGTTTATGATTCTTATGAGCCTGAGCATATTTTATTCAAGTAATTTGATTTAGTAAATGCCACTAGAGGCTGCTTTTGAATAGAGTTAGTAGTATTAGTAGTAATAATACTACAGTAGTACTAAATTTTTAGAATATTCAAGAAAATGTTTTTTGGAACTATTTGTAGTAGTAGTAGTATTCAAATAATAAATATTTCAATGATTATACATTTGAGTAATTCAATATTTTAATGTATTTTTTTTTTTAAATAAGTTTTTTTTTTAATAGTGGATGGTTAAAACAGGGACAGAGAGAAGGATTGGTCATCAAAAGTGTGGTGAACGAGATGCTGGTGTGTACTGTACTCAGGTCTGTTATTGTTGTTAGCCTGTTGTTGCTGCAATTGCTTGCTAGTCACGCAGAGAACACCGCTATTTTACATCAGAACACTGAAAAGGAGAGCGAGAGAGCAGGAACTAACCGAGACAGGACACACCGCTGAAATAGCAGCGAGGCAGACAGAGTAAAGCCTGAGCCAGATTTACTGCTGCACACATCAACACACAGACATACTAGCACAAAATGCACATCATCAACTGCCAACCCCATTTGGGTTTCTTGAATGTTTCTGGCAAAGCAGACATGAGCGATCTATAAATGTTTCCTCAAAGAAAGAGAGGAGAAAACAACAAGAATCAGCAGACAACTGGAGCAGGACTGAGCACACATCAGCAGTCTCAGTCAGATCAGTCCCATCATCACTAACTAGCCCAGAGGAACTGCTTCTAACACCCTCTTAAAGTCACCCTCTATAAAACCCTCATCATTTACATGGACATTCATTTTGAAATGTTCCAATACTCTACATTATAACGTTGTGATGCCTAAAGTTACTTGAATGATTAATTTTGAGTTTGTCTTTATTTAATTGGACAAAATAATAAATAACAAGAAATGTAATATCAATGAATGCTTAGTTTTCAGTACTATCTATATATAAAATATCTTTAAAGAAATAAGAGAGACACAAATGACACACAAGGCCTGTAGTTTGTTGGCTTTTGAGACTTCATTTGTTTTAATGTTGGATTTTCTTCTTGACATTTTAAAGCGTACCAAAAATGTGTTTATGCAAGTCACATATGAGTAAAATTGTCCTCTTATAGTTTATTCTGCGTCATCTATTTAGCCAATCCTTACTGTGTACGAATGTAGCCTTGATTCCCGCTCTGACTGATAACTGCTGCTTTTTATATTTATAACACATTTCCTGTTGTGAAATATGATACCGCTTTATTTGTTGGTCCATTAGGTCAGATTGCTTTCTCACCTGAACCTGAACTGAAACACTGCAAAATTAATTTTCAATTGGACCAAGACCAGCTGTTCCCACTTTATTAGTTGGCCTTAACTATTATGTACGTACATCAAAAAAATAAGTACAATGTACTTATTTTGTTCATATTGTATTGCTTACACTTTTGCTGATATTGAGGTGGGATACGGGTAAGGTCACGGACGGCTGTGGTGGAACGGGTAAGTTTAAGGGTATAGGGTTAGGTGTAAGGGAAGGTCCACAGAGTAATTCTAAATGTAACTACAGAAATTAATTACAGATGTAATTAGATGCAGGTATTTTTTTTAAATGTAAAACATTTATGTACACAACATGTGCATTGTATCAAATGTTAGTAGTTACAGCCACCTAATATAAAGTGCGTCCAAACTCCTTGTTCAGGCAATCTTGAAGCAATTGTTTTGATGTGGATCTAAAGAAGATTTTGATATGAAATTTGAGTTCATATTGAAATCTAAGGCTTTTAATGGCAGACTTTGAGATCTTGGCATGCGTTTGAGACATCCTTGAGATTTCTTCTGATAATATGAAGGAGATACTAGCCTGGATGCCAGCTGAACTCAGCCCCGCCCACAACATTTGAGCTCAGGCAGTTCGGTCTGGACTTGATCCATAGAGGAGAGTAATTATGCCCGAACAGAAACTGTTCGGACCAATGAAATCATCAGGGCAGACTTTAGATGATGTTGGACAGATGATAAACAGTAAAGTAATCATGCACATCATCAAAGGCGCTTGGATTGAATATGTTTAAATCCTAAATGGAGAGCTTGTTTGTATGCATTCACCTTCACTATTTCTCTCTGAAATGATGATCATGTTGGTAAGTAACTGTGTATCCTTAAATTCTTTTTTTACAACATGGTTGCCAAGTTTTTACAACAAAAGCCTCCAATAGCCCAAAACAATAGCTTCTCGGGGGTTCTCCAGGGAAAAAAAACGGCGTTTAGGGGTAAAATGTGTGTTATTTTGGCATGGTTGCCAGCTAAAATTCACATTCCTGGGGTCTATATATCACATAATTAAGGTTGCTTTAATGGAAACATGGAAACCAATGAAATCATCATGGAAAACAAACCGTGAAAAAAAAGCAGACTTGGCAACATGGTACAGTTGAGTTCTGTTGACATTTGACAACTAACGTTATGCGTCGCATCGTTGCTCTGATTGGTTGTAGGTCTATCCAATTGATGTCTTTCCTGGTTTGGTTGAAACATTCCCCATAATCACAGCCCAATGGAGCAGTTTCAGACTTAAATTCTGACTAGAATTGAGTATGACCACGTCAGGCTAAGGAGATACATGAATGCAGTATTTTTCCTCAAGGGAAAAAAAAGGAGCAAAGATCTTCAGCAAATGGAAGGACTATTGAGAAACTGATTTGTGCTTTTTGTCTACAGATAAACAAACCAGCTTTGAGTTTTCTGAATTTCTCTGAGTTCTCTCTCCTTCTGATAAAGCCATCATATAAGACCTCCGTCATAAACCAAACAGGCTCTAGTGTAGTTTATGACTATTCAGTATTCCAAAGATGTGTTCTTTTGTGGCTCTGTGGTTCTGGAGGCCTGTGTGGGCCAAAGACTGAATCTGTCCAGACGCTCCAGACGCTCCCTCTCACCTTTCCTTTCCTCAGATCAAACTCCCAGTCATCCTGTTCTGGTCCTGCGCTCAGACCTCTGGGACGTTTGGTCACCACCACTCTAGCTCTGTTATACCTGGCCCTGCTGCTCATATTTGCATTAGCCTGCATCCAAAAAATCCAAAAACCGATACATCCATTACCTTATTATTAAAACATATAATAAAAAATAAAAAAAATCAATTAAAATAAAATTATGTTCCAAAAGAAATTTCAGGAAAAATGACCAGAGCAAATGGTGGTACTTTAACAAAACATACTGTAACTGTCCATTCAAACCCCCTGAGCTATGAACGAGTAACATTTGAGGAATTACAATTTTACTCTAGGGAGGTATTTTTTATGTAAATGTGGCATCCTCCTTTAACCCTGTAATTGACATTCCAGAGCAAATCATCAGTGTTTGTCCATAATGACAGCATCTCTTCTCCTGCAGAACACATGGAGCAGAAGGGCTGTGCGAGACGCTTTTAAGAGACTAAATAAGTGTGTCAGGAGTCGTCTTTGCTAAACGCTGTCTTTCTTATTGTACCACAGTTGCTTGGCAACAGATCCTGCTCTTATCTTGTTCCGTCTGAGTCTGATAAGCTACTGTGAGTGTGGGGTGGATGGATGTGTTTTATAATAGAGAGCCATTTCACAGCACTGAGAAAATCATGCGAGAAGAGTATCCAGAAAAACTGAAAAGTCTGGAAAGGTCCTCTAGTAGAGTAGAGGAGGTGGTTATGTGAAACGATGGGATTGAGGTAAAAACAAAAAACAAAATGTTATAATAATTTATCAGGTCTTATGAATCAGGCCAGAGGAGAACTGGCACCCCGACTGAGTCTGGTTTCTCCCAAGGTTTATTTTTCTCCATCATGCCCTGATGGAGTTTTGGTTCCTTACCACTGTCGCCTTTGGCTTGGCTTGCTCAGTTGGGGACACTAAAATTAAAGTTATTTAACTAAATATACAAATTAAATGTATTAAATAGGTCATATTTAATTCTATAAACTATCCAAATCAAACTACCCAAATCAAATTGTGTTGCAATATTGTCCTGTTTAACACTGAGAAGCTGCTTTGAAACAATCATCATTGTAAAAGCGCTAAATAAATAAAGTTGATTGATTGATTGATTGAATTACTTTTGTAGTGTGTGCAGATGCAGACCCATAAGAAAAAAGGAAAAAATGTCTCCAATTTCTCATTTATTTTTATTTGATCTCTATTGACCAGCAGCCATATCACCCTGCAGCCCAAGACTGGTTTCCCACTGAAGCTAAGCAGGGCTGAGCCTGGTCAGTACCTGGATGGGAGACCAACTGGGAAAACCAGGTAGCTGCTGGAAGAGGTGTTAGTGAGGCCAGCAGGGGGCGCTCACCCTGTGGTCTGTGTGGGTCCTAACGCCCCAGTATAGTGAAGGGGACACTATAGTGTCAAAGACCACCATCCACCGTCCCTCTCTGTGGTCGTTAAAAATCCCAGGATGTCCTTCGATAAAGAGTAGGGGTGTAACCCCGGCATCCTGGCAAAATTTGCCCATTGGCCCCTGTCCATCATGGCCTCCTAATAATCCCCATATCCTGATTGGCTTCATCATTCGGTCTTCTCTCCACCATAAGCTGGTGTGTGGTTCTGGCGCAATATGGCTGCCGCTGCATCATCCAGGTGGGTGCTGCACATTGGTGGTGCTTGAGGAGATTCCACCTTCTATGTAAAGCGCTTTGAGTGCCTTGAAAAGCGCTATATAAATGTAACAAATTATTATTATTTAACGCAGCAATTACAGTAAACAAAGAACGAGTAGAGACTTCCATAAGAATGCAATACAATTAGATCTCATTATTGAAATTGTATATATTTAAATAAAAAACAAGCTCTCAGACATTTTCAGAGAACAAGATAAATGGAGAACTAATGAAGACTTTCATAAGAAAAGTGGACAAGAAAAAAAAAGAAATCTTAATTTTTTTAAGTTGTTTCTTTGAGACATCAATGAGAATAAATGGAGCTAAATGGAGACTTCTCTTCTTACACTTAATAAAAGATGCACGAAACATCTTTTTGATTTTCATCTCTAGATTTTCACAGTGCAATCAAGCTGATATTTCTCATCAGACTTATCAAAGCTATGCAATGCACATTTATCAAATAGCTCTTTACTCTACAACAATTTGTTTCCATTTTTACTTTAATTTTGAAAAGACCTCTACAACAAACTTGACATGTCAATGGAACTCAAGTGTGAACTTCATGAAGCCTTCTGTGAAATAATAATTTCCTCTGGGAATAATGAAAGGAGAGGGGGAAACAATGCTGAGTCAAGACTTTTCCTCTGAACACAATATTTAAATTCTCACTTGATGGGGGTGGGGTGCAGATAAACAAATTGACTGTGTGAATGTGTATTTATCAGGAGGAAATGGTCTTATCTGCCACAGTAAACAATACATAAACTTCCGAGAGGGAAGTTATGGACTTCTTAGAAGACACTCTCCAAGAACACAGTCACGATGATTAGGAAGTATTTTAAAGGTACCTCCATAGTCTGAGGACCAAAAGGAATAGCCATCACCTCAATTTCCATACAGGTATGTTTGAACTTTACGGAGGGAGGGAACAAAAGCATGGAGGAGCAGGGAGAGTTAGCAGCAGACCCTCCCTTGTTAGGGCCTATTTTTACTAACCTGACCTATTTCTGAGTCTGGAGGAGCTCCAGAGAGCCATGGCTAACGTCATGTCTCCTGGGCCGGCAGGCCTGCCTTTGTTTCCCGCTCAGCCTGTTGAAGGGTGGAGAGTGGAAAGAGCCATACAAACAACAATCACCACTAAAAGTAAATCAGCAAGTGTCTAGGATATGAAGGAACCCAGCTCTTTCAAAGCTCTGGAGACTGAATGGAGGTCTCAGTTTAATTTAAGTTTTAACTTTGCCTAAGATGCTTCTACCGATAGAGAGAAAAAAGTGGCAGAGTGGGCTTTAGTTGGCAGACTAGCTATTATGTTCTAAAAAAAACATTTATTGTGGTTATTAAGAGACATTTAGGTCTCATTTAACATTTTCACCCACCACACCTGAGATCCAGTTTCCATTAGCTGAACTTTCAAATGATGTTCGTTCAATAGCTTTAGTCAAGCTGCATGTCATATCAATCTGTGATCTACACATTGTCTTTTGTTGTGTTTGAGCTCATTTGAGACCACTTGTTCTACATAAAAGATATGTGACTAATATTTTAAAATTACAAACAAATGTATCATGCATAAGCATTGTGTACTGTTTACAAGTGTGTCAGTGCTGCTTTTCCACACAAATACTTGGTATAGTTTGCTCTCTAACTGAAACAAATATGCGTGTTGTATTCTGCTAGTTGAGACCTTTTCAATAATATAGGATAAGTATATGTTTTGTACAATGATTTCATAGATCACAATTTCATGTAAAGCAGATACTTTTTACACATTTTGAAAATAGACCACTTCTAATATGTAAGCAAATTTAAAATCACTTGTTAAGTGATGGTCATATTATCTATATTCACTGTAAAAGTCAAGCTTCTAAGCTTTAACACAACTTATTTTGTGTTGGTTAAGCAAGTGGTTATGTAACATGATAACTTGGCGCCCCCTGCTTCGGACTTAAAAGGTTAAGGTCTACAATCGATTATGGGAATTGAAATACAATGACATCCCTACTTTTAAACCAAAACAAACAAAAAAATCTTACTGAACCCAGAGAGAATATGACATTTCTCTTATGTGTGTGAACAGATTTAGACATAAACACACACCTTTGGAAGGAAGGACAGACAGGGAGAGTTTAGGCCTTGCATGATTTGTTTTAATTATGGCAAGGCATTTTGTTGCGGTCTATTAACCCTGAACCTGGTGACTCATTATTCCCAGCAGCCACACACACACACACACACACACACACACACGCGCACACACACTCTCATAGAGAGGTGTCACAGCTGGGAGTGTGTAAACAGGTCCATGGAAATGAAAAATAATGCAGAGAGTAGACGACTTCCTGTTTCAAAGTGAAAGTGAGGCCAGTCTACAATCTGGGGTTTATTGCTGAGACTGAACCACACACACACTTTTAACTGATGCTTACACCAACACCTGGATTAACTCACCCAGCGCTCAAGAACAGCACAGCAACAAGACTTTGGAGTGCTGGAGACCAGTTTATACCCTGTTTACACATGGTATTAATCCAATCAGAAATGGCCATCATTAAATACAGGTGTAAACGGGTTTCAACACGCAGCAACACACTGACATAGCAACAATATACATCAAACAAGATGCATTTCAGACATTAATACCAGATATAAACAACTCTTACTCTTAATTCCAGGTGTAAAAAGGTGTGATACTCGTCTTTCTCCCTGTGCTCAGTAGACCCTTTAAGAAACAAACTCAAGGTCTCCATCATCAAGTAGAAAAGAGAGGGAAAGAGCCATTTCTCTTCATCTATAATTCTTTTCATCTATGTACTCTGCTCCCTTTCATCATTTAGTTTACATACCTAATCATTCTTTTTCTTTCTTTGTATAAAATTATTTGTTGTTATTGGCTTTAGTCTCACCAACAAAGTTTTTCAGAAAGAGAAAAAAAAAGAGAGAGTTGGCTTAGAGCTAGAAGTAATTGTGTGAGGGTACACGTGTACACAGCAGGGATGCAGAGCTTTATTTATTTATTCATTCATTTTAAAATCCACCCTGTGCCTAGTTAGGCTGATATAAAAAGTTATTTTTCCAATTAGAACAATATATTTTCCTGAGAAAAAAAAAGTTTTGTGATTGCATTGTTTGGATCATAAGAAACAACTGGAATAACGACATATATATACACACATATATAAATATATATATATACATACATACATACATACACATATATATACAGTCGTGGTCAAAATTGTTGGTACCCCTGGTAATATGGCCGTAAGAAAATAATCTGCATTGTTTATCCTTTTGAACTTTTATTTAAAAGATCAAATGCATGGCGAGAAGGAACATTTGAGTGTACAAAGACTCTCCAAGGATCACAGATGGAGAATCACAGAGATTAGTTGAGTCTTGGGGTCAGAAAGCATCAAAAAAAAAAAAAAAAAAAAAAAAAAAAAAAAAAAAAAAATCAAACCACCCCTTCATCACCACATGTTGTTTGGGAGGGATTCAAGAAAAATCCTCCTCGCTCATCCAGAAACAAGCTCCAGCATATTCAGTGTTCTGGAAAGTCAAAAGGGACCTGGTTCTGTGGTCAGATGAAACTATAAAATAGCTTTTTGGCAGCAAATCTACCAGATGGCTTTGGTGCAAACAGGGATAAAAAGTACCCCATGCCCACGGCTAAAAATACCTCTGGATCTTTAATGTTGTGGGCCTATTTTTTTGCTGGAGGTCCTGGACATCTTGTTCAGATACATTGTAGCATGGATTCTAGCAAATACCAAAAGATAAAAAAATCAAAACCTGATGGATTCTGCTAGAAATCATATAATGGGCCGTGGTTGGATCTCCCATCAGGACAATGATCCAAAACAAACATCAAAATCAACACACAAATGTGTCACTGAGCATGAAATGAAGCTTCTGCCATGACCGTCCCAGTTTCCTGACCTGAACCCTATAGAAGATGAGTAGCTGAACTGAAGAGAAGAAGCACCAGCATGGATCTGGGAATCTGAAGGATCTGGAGAGTCAGTATGGAGGAACGGTCTCTGATCTCTGGTCAGGTGTTCTCCAAACTCATCAGGCATTATAGAAGAAGGAGGTTGCAAAAAGTATTTAATAAAAGGGTACCAACAATTGTGGCTAACGTGTTTTTGAGAAAAGCATTAATTTCATAATGGGATCTACCTCTCATTTTCAATTATTTTACTTTAATGAAAGGTTGGATTTTTGTGAATTTATTAATAAAAGATCAAAAGGATAAACAATGCAGATTTATTTTTTACAGCCATATTTGATCATATTTACCAGGGGTACCAACATGTATATATAAATGTATATATAAATCCTATGTTATGCTTTGTCCTCTATAGAGGACATAAGGACTTGTTTATTAAGAACATTTAAATATATGAAAAGACGTAAGCTGTTTTGTGTTTTAGGTTAAGCTTTTTTTAAAAATCCAAACTAAAGATGATTCTCAACTATGTTATGAAAGCAGAATGACTTGATATACATTTTACAATGTGTGTGTAAACATGGCCATAAATGCCATTCCCATTCTATGCAGTACTTCTATACACTGTATCTAATTTGCATATGAATGTGTTCTGGGGGCATGTAATGAAAAAGACATGTAATAATTGGGAATATTTCCATAAGGATATTTGAGGTCATGTTTCGTAACAAAGTCATATGATTTTGAACCCCATAACATTTTCCTGAGATGTTGATTTCTGGCAAACCAATTGAAAATGAGTCAGACGATTACAAAATATTATCAGATGTCCATAAGAGTGCTAAATTTGATAATTCAGTAATTTTTAAAGACCAAGGACCAAACCTTTAAACATCTGGTATCTCTGCAAAGCCCTGAATGTGCTTTCACAGTCACAGACATGCATGTTGTCAGCGGAAGTCTCTAAATTATAATGTCCGCTACAGATACAAAATGCCTATTCCGGCGTCCCAGAAAGATATAGACTTTATTTTTCCCTAATGCTAATATTTCTTAATATTTCTAAAAAATATTACAGTTTAATGTTCCCCCTGTGATTTTAAAGGCTTTGTCAAACATGACAACATGCCATTTTATTCTATTTATTGTACTTTATTTCCTTTATGCATAACACCTGGACTTTGTAAGCACCTGAAATCTTTTGTTATACCGTCATCCTTTACAGTCATGCCAATAATGCTTTGCTGATTCAGACACTCTAAGAGAAATGAAAAAGAAGCTGTGGAAAGAGAGAACTGTGTAAAAGGGATCAAACGCAGGTGTAACTGGGTGAGGGCAGTCATGCATCTGTCAAAGGGAAAATTACATTTATACTATTTTCAACTTCACTAGATCATCTGAACGAAACAAAACAGCACAACAATGTAAAGCAAGGCAAAATAAAACAATCGACTACATGGTTGTATAGAAAATGAATGAATTAGTCACGAGTTTTTGTGTGAATATTGATGCTTTTATGCAAAACAATAAGCATATAAAAGTTCAATTTCAAAAATAAATGAGAGAAAGGAAAGAAGAGAGAGCATGAACGAGAATCTGAACTCTTTGACTCCTGGGATCAAGGAAGAGGGACAGACGGCACTTGTAAACACAGTCTCTGACGATGAGCGACTCGCACCTCATTGCGATACACAAGACCCCGCTTTAACCTTTATCTGCGAGCTGCTGACTTCCTGTAAACTGTTGGCAGCAGCTTCAAACCTCCGTTCACTGTGGCAAATATTTAACATACCAGAAAACAAGATCAGGACAGGGTGAGCAGATAACAGTTAATAAAGTGAGCCCATGATAGCACAAAGTTTTAAACACAACTCTTCATGAGTCAAAGAAAACAAAGCAAAGAACTTCACACCAAATCTCTCAAGCAGACGACAAATTCTTGAACTCGTGCACCACATTTCGAACAGACCTAAACGTGGCAGACAGAAACCCATCCACTTTAATTTAGGTCAACCTGAGGAAGGTTTCCAGCATAGAAGGTCTCTGTTTTATGAACACATTCCCTGGGAGAGAGGCAGGGCGGCTGCCACATCGTGCCCACCAGTAGAGACAGGGAGAGAGAGAGCAATTTCATCTTTCCTCAATGTGTGCATGTATATATATATTTTTTTTATTTATTTTTTTTTTCAGCCAATAAACTTGTCTTTAACTGCTTGCGTCTACAATCAACATTGTATGCGAGTCTAGATAAATGGTTTTCCCTTTTTCCCTCCCTCTTTCCTTCCTTCCCTCTTTCCTCCCTGCAGCCTTTCATCCCTGCTACAATCAAAGGGAGGAGGAAGGAAAGAGGTCTATTCAGGCATTGGGAAATCCATCTCTGTAGTAAGATGCTACAAACCTGAGAAAATCTAACAAGAAAATCATCTGCCTTGTTAAAAATGTACACATTTTCAAAATTGACTATGCCAGATTTACTATTACAAATTAATACCCAAAAGCAACTTTATAAACCTTAGTATTTAAGCTTTTATTTGAACAACTCAAATGCAATGATTAGAAAAACATTTTATGGTCCTATGCATACCACAGTGTATAGACAATATGTACAGTACATTATACAGTACATATATATATATATATATATATATATATATATATATATATATATATATTATATATATATATATATATATAATATATATATATATATATATATATATATATATATATATATATATATATATATATATATATATATATATATACACACACACACACACACACACACACACCAATTTACTTAGTGATTGCTATCAGTGCTATCAGGATGTGAAGAGACCTTCAACCAGCATAAAAAAAATATACATATTCTGGAACAAATCCCTAACCATGCCTTTAAACTATTAATCCCGATGCTTACGTCCAAAATAACAGTTTGTGTTTACATAATGCATGTGTCTGTACTGTGTACTACATTCAAATATTTATCATGCATGTGTGTATTTGTAATAATTATATATACTATACACACATACAATATATTACGTAAACACACATTTTATTTTGGATGTGATTAATCATGATTAATCGATTGCACAGCACCACTTCAATAAAAGCCAAAACCAAAATGAACTCTTTCCCCTCCAAGCTTCCTGAATTCATCTTTATCACCACTTGAATGTAAGAGTTGATTGTGTGTTCAACTTTTAATTCATTAATGTTAGGCAGTTTGGATTGATATGCTGTTAAATATTTAATATTTGATTATTTATATGTGAATAAGCAATACCTTTATCGCTTGTTTCTGCTGCTTCTTTGCCTATGTTTCCATCTGGAGATTCTGTACTCTTTCAGAAAATGTGTAATAGCGCCCCCTACTGTATAACAGTAAAAACATGAATTGCTGGACAGTTTTTGTCAATGGCAGAGAAACAAAAGTGAATTCCAAATATGAAAAAATATAATAATATATAAATAATACAAAAATACAAGGACAAAAAAATGGTTGAGTCCTGTACAGGAACATGTCATGGTGACTAACCGCCTGCACTAGTTCCTCATCTGATCAGATCACTGCAGCTACACTTTAAAAGCCAAACTGTGTTTTTACAAGTCAGGTTCAGAGGAGAACACACGTCAAAGTTGAAGAGGGAGCACTTGTTTAAAACGTCTTTCAAAGCCTCCTTTGGGGATCATTTTAGCAAGTGTAATGTTTTTATAAGCTCATAAGTCAGAGGAGGAGGAGGATGAGGACTGGGGTGATGAGAGGGAGGAGGGTACGGCATGCATATGGGTGTGTGATGGCGTGTTTGCCGGCTTTGATGTGCTTCAAAGAGAAGCGACTCACGAGAACATGACTTCACCCTCATCTGCACATCTGTAAACATTACCTGCTCCACAGGTGTGAATGTGTGTGGCTCAGATGGTATACAGATGACTAGAGGAGGCTGCCAGCTCTACTGGCCAGCATTGTACTACTCCACTGGCACTCTGCAAGACATTCTGCTCCCAATAAACAACACACACACACACACACACACTACCATTCTCAGTAACGGAAATGGCTCCAGACCTGCCAGAATGCTAAAACACAGTAACCTATTCTAATGCTTGGAAACCTCTCTCGCACAGTCAAACAGATGTAATGGCAGGATTATCAGCTAATTTAGAGCCTAAAAGTTGTGAAGTTCCTACACGACTGCAATAGGTGTTGACTGGGATTGATAGACAAACTAACAAAGTATTTGTATATTTAAGGAGAAAATGTACATTCTAGGCATTTTAGTGATGCTATTGGTTAAAAATGTGTCTGACAATAAACAAATAAACAGAAAAAAAAATGATGAGCTTATGTATGGAAATTTAAGTTCTATGCAAGTCGTATTAATTGATATTATTAGTAATAGATGACAACTTACAATTACAAATAATATTATTATAATAAAATAAAATCATAATTGTTATGATTTTTTTCATTCCATGAAATAAAAACAGATCATGGTTTACCAACCAAACGCACAACATTTAATAATTTGTTCAATAAAATGTTTTACAATAAACAAATAAAGAGCGCAAAACTGATTAGCTTATGTATAGAAATGTACACATATGAAGGCATTCTTGGATTATACATTAGTCTTCCTCTATTAAAGATCTTCCATCTGTTAAAGAACAAGCGTAAAACTAAAAAGTGATGCGTGGGACAGTTATATGAAAATGGCATGTTCTTATGTCACATGTAAAGACATCTAAATACATTAAAAGTGAAACATTCAAAACAAAAATCAATTGTTTAAAATGTTTCAAATGATGCCATACTGTATAAATGCACACACTGTAAACGATTTAAAAAATAAGTTACCAGGTTGCCTTAAAATGTTAAGTTAATAAAAATAAAAATTTTGAGTTGATACAATGAACACTTTTGAGAATAGACAGCCTTTATTCAATTATTATTAAAACATTTTGTAAGCATATTGGGTAATTGTGTCAAAAACATGCCAAATTGTGCTATTTTCATGATTTATCACATTTTTTAAGTGGTTCAGATACAATCATATTTTGAGTTTCTATTTATTAAACCAATTTCCTTTATTGTATCAACTCAATTTTTAAATTTCAATAAACTCAAAATTTGAAGGCAACCAGGTTACTTGCTTTTTTAAGTTAAACCAACACATTTTTTTACAGCGCAGTATTTAAAGAAAAAGATCTAATATCAACACAAATATGGTCAAACCCGTGATAGAATCACTGTAAAATTTGCATGGAGCTAAAGTGTGCATTGTGATCATATACAACTGATATACTGCAGATGAAGCCCAGGTTGGATGGAGTGCCCCCTTCGAGCTGTAATCACGATTAATGGTTGCCACTTATGTTTTCAAAATGCTGCTAAAGATCAATAAATGCAATCTGAATTACTTTCAAAATATTTTCTATTCTCCCCCAAATAATCAATAAAAGATATACTAAGGGAATCACTAAGAAACCGGAATCATTGAGCCAAAAGGGTAACGATTACAATCCAACAATCCAACGGTCAGGAGAAGCACTGCAAACTAGCCTTATAAAAGTTCTATGTCGGGATAGTGAGAGCTGGATTTTGGGAAGGGAAGGCCAGCTAGCGCTGTGTGTTTCAACAGCTGTGTTTACTGCAGCCGTCTCACTCTCTACACATTCATCGCCCCAGTTACACACACCTGCAGCCAGCGATGACGTTTAAATATAACACACACATAAGCTGCATCCTCTCGGCGTCTTCTGTAAGTGTAGTCAGTGCGTGGATGCGGAGGACGCGGCCTGAGATCATGTGACAGGAATGCAGGGGTTGAGACTACACCATGTCCTGCTCTGCCCTTCAGATAAGCTCTCTGAAAATAGTCCGCTCTCACACTTCTCCTCATTAGTTCCCCTGGATACTGTTCCTCCCCCAATATCCTGTAAACAAAACAGAACTACGGTGTCCAGGAAGGTTTTTGTCAATTTTGGCCTTGAGAACTGGCTTTTAAAAACGTAACCAATAGTGAAAACGAGCTCAAGGGCTCTTGCAGCCAGAGAAGTCTTGGTGTCTGATGCAGAAACTGAGCCAAAATGGATTTCTGCTTTCAATGCATTTTTTTTTAATTCTCGGAGCTATGGCTTAAAGCAGTGGTTTCCAAACATTTTGTAGAACGCACCCCATTCTAATGTTTGATTCCTGTCAAGCTCCACCTTCACCTTATTTCGGTTAAACATCACATTTTTAATAGCAATAACTAAACAAAAAAAATCAACATTTCAGTTGTTATATATAAAAAAATTATGAGAAATAGCTTTAAAACTAAGTCAGTGGACAGTAAATTATTTGTCAATTCCTATTATGCAGCAGCTGAAAATATGCTAACGTGACAATCTGCTTGCATTCATTGCGCCATTGCACCAATGGAACGGCAGAAAAGCTCCCAGATTATTACGCAGGAATGAGAGTATAGTTCCTGGCCATATCGATTCCAGGAACTCCAACATTCTAACTCCCAAATTATTATTTTGTCACTTATTGAGCAGTAGACTAGATGGAGCCTTTTACCTCCAGTCTTTGTGCTAAGCTAGGCTAGCAGTGGGTGCATCAGACAGAGTTATGGCACGCACGGAGATGAGAATGGTATGTCTGGACTTATCTAACTTTGGGGGATACGGTGAATAAGCTAAAGTCCAAAAAAGTTGCTGTGTTTCTTTAACGAGTAACACATTTGCTTAATCCATGGTGATAACGCAGGTGTTTGAATACGACCTAGGTTGTTTTTTACTTATTATTACTCCGCTCTTCAGTGTCACATTTTTTGGAGGAATCTGTGATATACTTGTGATTGATTCTTTGATGAATAGAAAGTTGAAAAGACCAGCATTTACTAACAGTCACATTTCGCAAAATTCATGAATGAGTTAAAGGGTTAGTTCACCCAAAAATGAAATTTCTTTCATTAATGACTCACCCCATGGGCGTAGATTACGCGGGGGACGCGGGGGACATGTCCCCCTCACTTTTAATAAAATGTATTTTCGTCCCCCGCACCCCCGTTTCGTCCCCCGCACTGGGTCTCACCGATCCTAGTCGACCCGCTCCGAGCGGGATTCGATCCGGCGTTACCCTGCGCGGCGACGGCCAAGTTAACAGGGACACTAAAAACAGCCTTCTCTAACCTCGGTTTATAGCGCGCTTCTTGAGGTCACGGGCAAGTGTATTTACATAGAAACCAATGTGAATACATCAAGATTTAAATTCAGAGACAAAAAATAATCTATGCATGACCTGTAATTTTTTTCGATTCCTAATATGAGGAGGGCGCTCACATAGAAAGTCCAATAGTGGATTCGTAATACCCAGGCACGCTGCTGAAGGAAAACAATCATTATGAGAGATTAAACGTGACGACGACAATCAGACGATTGCGACAATATATGCTTTATGTGTGTTTTTCAAGTCATCTCGATGTAGGCTATTTATTGACAATAAAGTAGGCTATCATGTGATTAATGTTTAGTATCTTCTGCTCACCAAAGCTGCATTTATGTAATGAAAAATAGTTAAACAAGTAATATTTTGAAACATTATTACAAATTAAAACAGCTTTTTTCCTATGTGAATATATAGTCATTTATTCCTGTGATCAAAGCTGTATTTATCATCATTACTTCTAAAAGTAGTCTTCAGTGACTACTACACGTCACTACGTCTTCAGTGTCACATGATCCTTCACTAATTATTCTCATATGAGGATTTCATAATCAAGAAACATTTATGATTATTATCTGTGTTGAAAACAGTTGTGCAGCTTAAAAATGTTGTGGAAACCATGATAGCCTACATGTTATTTTTCAGGATTCTATAAAATTTTTGAATATAATTTTTTGAATAGAAAGTTCAATGGACAGCATTTATTTGCATTTATTAAATCAATTATTATCTAATTTGTAATATTAAAAATATCACTTGTGATCAATTTAATGCATGTCTGATCAATAAAAGTATTAATTTAGCTCTTTTTTTAATTTTACCACAAATGTTTAGATGGTTTCCACAAAAATTAAGCATCACCATGAGCAGCATAACTGATAATAATCATAAATGTGTGTTGATCATCAGATCCTCATATGAGAATGATTAGTGAAGGATCATGTGACACTGAAGACTGGAGTAATGATGATAAATTCAGCTTTGATCACAGGAATAAATTACACTTTACTATATCTTCACATAGAGAACAGCATGGTTTACATTAGAATACTTTTTTTTTTTTACATTGCATAAAATCTGCAAAGTCTTAATGCAGAAGTGTTTGTAGTATATAAACCAATCATAAAATTGGCATAAAAAATAGGAGAATAACATTATAGATATTAATTAATGGTTATTGTTCAGCAGTGTATTTGATATCTTGCCCAATTAAAAGCAAGAGATGCGATAAATTATATTGGTCCAAAAAAAAAAATGTCATTACGACATTTCTGTCCCCCTCACTTCTGAAAAGATGGCTACGCCCCTGACTCACCCTAATGTCTTTCCACACCCGTAAGACCTCCGTTCATCTTCAGAACACAGTTTAAGATATTTATATTTAGTCCGTGGCCTTTCTGTCCTTTGAATGTAAGTGTATGCCCACTTCCTGTCCACGTCCAGAAGGTAATGAAAACATCATCAAAGTAGTCCATATGTAACATCAGTTGGTTAGTTAGACTCTTTTGAAGTGTCGACAATACATTTTGGTCCAAAAAATACGACTTTATTCAGCGTTGTCTTTTCTTCCGCGTTTGTTTTCAAACCTCAAATAATGTTTTAAATGGTCGTGAATCAGCAGATTGATTCGTGATTCATATCGCCAATGTCACGTGATTTAAGCAGTTTGCCAGTTTGACACGCGATCCGAATCATGATTCATGACCGTTTGATTCTTTATTTGAGGAACACGGAAGAGAAGACAATGCTGAATAGTCATGTTTTTTGTTATTTTTGGACCAAAATGTATTGTCAACGCTTCAAAAGAGTCTAACTAACCAACTGATGTTACATATGGACTACTTTGATGATGTTTTCATTACCTTCTGGACGTGGACAGGAAGTGGGCATACACTTACATTCAAATGACAGAAAGCCCTCGGACTAAATCTAAAATATCTTAAACTGTGTTCTGATGATGAACGGAGATCTTACGGGTGTGGAACAACATTAGGGTGAGTCATTGATGAAAGAAATTTCATTTTTGGGTGAACTAACCCTTTAATGCATCCATTCTAAGTAAATAAAGTCAGAGGAGTCCAAAACAAAACTGTTTACCACTTCCAATCAATACTGGCCAGATCCAATAAAGATTTTTTGGCGGGAACTCTATTTTTTTGGAACCAAACTCTAGAACAAACAGAATTGAAATTTTCGGGTCACTATTATTTTAATTCATCCTCTTTAAAGAACTGACAAAAACAGACAGGTGCCCAGATCAAGATGTACAATAGATGTGCTAAACCTGCACAGCTCTCCTTACACCCCTTCACAGAAATACAGTTACAATACTCACTCCGTCTGAAAGGCATTGCCTATTGTAACAGTAACACTGTTCTGGATAAATATTTTCATCTTAGCTAAGTGATTGCTGTACTTATGAAAACTCCCATCAGCCCAAGTGCGGACGAGTCCGGCCCCTCGCATCAGAATGCAATATTTCTGTGAGAGTAAATGAGCACCATGTGCTCTGTGGCTATCGCTTCCTTCATCTTTCCTCCTTCATCCTCTTCTCACCATGTGTAAAAGCGGTTTAGCCCCAGGGATGCACGTCTGGCAGAGGGCTGTTGTGGAAACTCACACAAGGTCCTTATCCTTCAAATCTCAGAGAGTCATGCATCCAGCTCGGTTTCCCCCACAGCACCTTCACCTCACCTCAGTCTTTAACATCAGCCAAGCCCCGCCAGCTCTACAAACCCAGACATTTGTGAGCGAACATCAAAGAATCAGGCCAGGAGCTCCATCCAGCCATTCCCGAGCACCTAAAAAAAGGATTTAAGCTTCTACGAGAAAACTGAAGAAAATGGTGGAGTATGAGTGTATGCGTGTGTAAAATAAGGAGAAAGACAGGAGTAATCTTGACGCAGATATGAAAGATGCCTAATTTGCAGGCTTGTGATGGGGGATACTAAATTAATCTCAAATGAGCAGATGAGCAGAACAGAGTAGCTGTCTATGTGGAAGACTAATCTAATGGAACAAACAAAAATAAACAGAAATATTTTGACACATACCAACAATAATGGGATGTTGGTCAGATCACCATGCTAGCAAACTGCAGCTGACACCGCTGAAGACTCAAGACCAAACGTGTGTGCAGAGTATCTATCCTGAGTCTGGCCTTGTTAGGCTCAAAGTCTAGCTGAACTTTCTCTGAAAGGACAAGGGAAAGAATGCCTGAATGCCTTCCAGGCTTAAGAGTGAGGATAAGCCCATGCTTCCCATAGCTGAAATTCACAGTCCCTCACGGTGCTATCAGACTCAGGCCTCACATTCTTCTCCCTAATCTGCTATCTCCAGTCAGAAGAACCAGATAAAAGAAACAAACGCTTTTGCAAAGCAGAGCTTGTTGGACCATTCGATCGGCGTAGAGAAGAACAGTGACTGTATTAGACTACTAAACTAAAAAGTATCAAAATCAGTTCAATTTTATTAAAAACTGACTATTTCAATATTTGTGTGTTTGCTAACAAGTCCCCCTAAAAATGTACTAAAAGTTGTTTTGGCTTTTAGCATGACTATGTTAGTTTTACCGTTATCTATCTAAGCTAGTGGGTGCCAAACACAATGACAAAATTTGCATTAAAAAAGTTTCAATTTAGTCAGTCGCAATGCATTCTGGTAATATGAGGTTCCATTTCAGTTAGCATGCTCTGAAAGAAAGTACAGCTGGCAGCAGTTACTTAAAAAATAAAATAAAATTTTCTTTTATATTCCAGTATAGCGCTACTTATTTTTGCCATACTAAGACCAGTCAGTCCTTTAACACAAGACAGACACACACACACACATAGTTATGAGGATGTTACTGACTCTAACAACCAAGTTAATGGGTTCCATTAACATGAGAGGAACCGTTAGGTTGGAGCCTGTGGCTCCTAGGGAATGATTAGAGGAGATCTTTTAGGGGGAGGCTGCATATGAACATGGTGTGTGCTATGCCCTGGGCATCCTCTTCTGTTTTATTTGCTTTTGGCCTCATTAAATGCAATAGCATTTTGACACTAGCAGTGTTGAAATTAGACGCATAAAGACATCTCTCATCAATAGACAACAAAGATGTACATACAAAGTACTCAGCCACAAATCATCACAGACACACTGGGACAGTGTGAAGAGTGTTATCTTCACTTGTACTATTATGACCTGCCTACATGCTAAGGAGGATACAAGGAGATAACAATGTCCTACTCTCGAACTGCAGATTATCATTAGCTGAAGACCTACAAGAGGAAGTCCTACAAGACCTAGAGAAAAAGCTCCTGCTGCGCTTTCGTCCTCTTTTACCATATCCACGAGGTGGGAGGTGGGAGCCTATAAAGCTGCTTAAAGGGATAGTTCCCCTAAAACTTCACTGGAAATATCGCCTTAAAACGTGGCTTTAACAATAAAAGTATTGCATGTTTAAAGTATTGTGAATGCCCAAAAGAGAGCAAGGGTAAAAGGTGAGATATCACATTCAGTGATTCAGAATACCTTCTCAGCCCAGATGTGTCATGTCTGCACCACTAACATCACTAAAAGAAATTTTTCATTGAATTTATCAATGAATATAACCATGATGACATCACAATAATTGCACATTTTTTGGTCAATACAATAATAATAATTTTTATAATAAGGCTGCTAAATGACCAATATTAAAATATTATATATTATTAAACAAAAACATACATACGGTATACACACACACACACACACACACACACACACACACACACACACACACACACACACACACACACACACACACACACACACACACACACACACACACACACACACACACACACACACACGCACAGTATTAAAAATAAGATTGATTGATTTAGATGCTACAAGTGAATTTAGGCATTACAGTACGAAAAAAGTATGAAATTCATTATTTCATTACAGTATGAAAAAAACATTAATTTTGAGATTTAGTTTAGATTACATTTAACGGTGTTATTAAATGAGTGTTTTTAAAGATTATATTTGCTGTCAGTCCACTCACTTAAAGGTGCACTATGCAACTTTCCGTCCACTGGAGGGCGCCTATTCAAAACAAATGCGTAGTTTGATGACGCAAAGTTTGAGCGCAGCATCTTGGGACATGTGGTCTTCATCTCACAGCCGGTGGAAAATAGGACTCGGGCAGAAATCATGTTCATGCATGCAGTTATTAACATTACCGTAGTGTGATGCATAGCAGGACTGAGTGTTGTGGAGCTGAGCACGGCTGCTGGAGCGATTGTTTTACAAACACACGGCTCGGGAACACCGTGAGTTTTAATATGACGGGACGGGACACAGTCGCCGGGCACCTGCACTGATCCGCTCTTCCGGATATGATTATGAAGTAATGCAGCTCTGTTTATCATATTAGATACAATTAATTGTGTGTTGAAAATGATGTTATGACGTTACTCCGTGCGTTCACTTGTTCACACTGCTAAGAGTAAAGCGCTCCTGCCAAATAAAACCCGAAACCGAGGGTAGCGCAGATATGACGTCCCAGTCCTTAGTTAAAATAGAAATTTTCTCACAATGTACTCAACTGGCCTAGTGGTTTTTGGATATTTTACTGCAAAAATACTACATAGTGGAAACAAAACGAAAAAAACAACACGAGAACGAGCAGATTATGTGAAAACTTAATTTTTGGGTGAACTATCCCTTTAAACGGCCTTTCTCCACGCAGAAGACTCCACATCAGCAGAATGTTTCAGAGAGCCATGTCTATCGCTGGCTCCGGTACAGACCACAGACTCCTCAGCTGGAGCAGAGCGGGTCGGGACAGACATGGCACAGCACCACACCAACCATACTCAACTCGTATACGCCACCGAGGAGGAACGAACGAGATCCAAATGAAAGTAGCCCGACTTATTAGTATTAAAGGTCTGTGGGACTTTTTTTTGTGAGTGTAAAGTACAGACTGCCAGCCACTGAAGCAGAAAGTAAAGGAGATAGAGGGAGGTAGACAGAGAGGGAGAGGGATTTCAGCAGCCCTGATATAGCAGAGCCACGTCAGCAGGAAACAAAACTGCTGCCAGGTCGCACTCAAGCTGTCTGGAGCAGACTGCCTACGGAGAGAGAGAGAACGAGAGAGAGAGAGAGAGAGAGAGAGAGAGAGAGAGAGAGAGAGAGAGAGAGAGAGATGAGTGAGCAAACGAATATTACTGTAGAAGGAGGACTAGACTCCCAGTGAGACAGTGAGAATGCAGAAAGGCGTGAGGAGAGATTAAAAACAGAAGACGGGACGCAAGCGTCTGGCTGAGGGGAAGCCGAGGGGAGGAGAAAGCTGAGGAAAAGGTGGAGCAAGTTGCTGACAGACTCGAGAAACCCTTTTAGTTTAGAGGAACATTAGCAATCGTTCTTGGAAGAGCCACATCTGGCCTCTTAAACCTTTTAGACAGATCTTAAGATTCTGAGAAGGAGAAAATGAGTAAGAAAAGGTGCATCGTCTCAGACATTTGACATTCAGAATCATGTTAAAAACTGACTAATCCTTACTAAGACTTCACTGGAAACCTGGAAGGCACTACACTAAGGATGTCAGAGAGCACTACCTAAACATGATTCAAATGAGAATGATGCATCAAAACGAAGAGGAAAAAAACAAAAAACATGGGATTGCGCAAATTATGCACGGTCACGCAACCATGTTGACAAAAATGTTACTGTTACTGCAACTCCCTCTGACATTGTCATCCATTGACGAACGAGACCTAAAAAGTACATCATGCTACTAATAATGAAACAATTTTAATTACAAACATACGAGAAATAAAAAGCACCCAGGTAACTAAATAATCAGACACACACACACACACACACACACACACACACACACACACACACACACACACACACACACACACACACACACACACACACACACACACACACACACACACACATCTGGTTCACTATCTTTGTGGGGACTCTCCATAGACAAACAGTTTGTATATCGTACAAACTGTATTTTCTATCCCCCTACACTGCCCCTGCCCCTATACCTACCCCTCACAGGAAACATTCTGCATTTTTACTTTCTCAAAAAAAAAAACTCTTCCTGTATGATTTATAAGCCTTTTGAAAAGTGGGGACCGCTGGCTGGTTCCCACAATGTAGGTAATCTCAGGTTTTACTATCCTTATCCTTACTATCCACAATGTAATATAAACAAGGGCACACACACACACACACACACACACACACACACACACACACACACACACACACACACACACACACACACAAGAAACATCTTGCATCTACACAAAATAATGCACAAATGAACTATTAAGTTACTCGCTACTCAGAATGTGCAGGTTACGTTGTCAATACACTGTCATTTAAACAGACAATAAATAACTACAGCATAAAGAATTTACAGCATTGTAGTACAAAAGTATATTTGTAATATTTTAGGAAATTGTTACATTTAGATACATTGATAAATGTTCAAATTATTACATAACATGTCATAAAATGGCTAAATTAATTTTACACTCCTGTCAACCTGCATTTGTCATTTAATCAAAATAGAGTAAAAACAGTTTAATACTATTACATAACATTGTGAAAATATTATGTAATTTATTCCTGTGATGGCAAAGCTACATTTTCAGTAGCCATTATTTCCTTCTAATATGATGAATTGCTGCTCAAGAAGAAGAAGAGTAATTTATTTGAAAATATATTGACTAAAAAATTACAAATATGACATTAAATATTGATGACATTTAAAGGATATTTCACAAAAGAACAAAACTAAACCTAGCTTTTGCCACACTCTTACAAACTCCTTTTGTTGCTGAAAGGACCTAAAAGTTCAGGTCACAAGCACAGGAAGGCACTTCCAGACGTGCATTCTGATCTTCATCACACCCACTACCCTGATACCATACCAAGACACAACTAAAAACGCACTGGACCTCACATTCTTTCCTGATGAAATCTAGTTTCCATGTAGGGTTTGGTCCTGAACTCCTGTACTCCAATATTTGGTTATGATATTGGAATGATCCGCAGGGAACATATTTAGGTTACATTGTGCTGAAAGTGCAAAGATCTAAAGAGGCCATAGACCTGATGTGTTCACACTCTTTCCCTTCTTCTCCCTCGCTCAGCTCTGAGAGGGTGTGTCTGAGGAATGGGCAGCAGAGCTTTAATCTTCTGCCAAGCCTGTGAGGCACATCTGGAATAAGCCGGGCAAATCGTCTCGGGCCGTGCCTCTCTGGCCACAGTCACCGGGCCCTGTCCAAATGAACCCTCTCACCCCACCCTGTTCTCCTCGCTTGAGCTTGGGCCAGTAGACAGGAGGAATTCTGTCAATTCCCCTGCCCTTGATCTCTCTCAGGGAATCTGCTTTTCTCCATGAGCCATCATTGGGTCAAACAGGCCTTTTTGGTCGGAAATTGAAGTTATCAAATACATGTGCCAAACGTTTCTCCTTGTTTATTCCGGATCTTTATCAGACCTAAGAAAATGAGATCTGAGATCATGTCTCTAGATGGCATATCCATCTCCCTTTCTAGGATTGAACACTTTACATAACTGCTCAATTAAAGGGTTAGTTCACCCAAAAATGAAAATTCTGTCATTAGTTACTTACCCTAATATCGTTAGACCTCCGTTCATCTTCAGAACACAGTTGTTTTTTCCGCACAATACTTCTCGCCGCTTCATAAAATGATTTGAGAGCCCTGTAGTGAGATGCGCTTTGTAACGACGTCTTTAGTGCCTTTTATGGGTCTTGAGAGAGGAAATGACATTGGTGTCAATGAAGGCCTGTCTGAGCCATCGGATTTCAACAAAAATATCTTCATTTGTGTTCCGAAGATGAACATCTTACGGGTGTCGAATGACATTAGGGTAAGTAATTAATGACAGAATTTTCATTTTTGGGGGAACTAACCCATTAATGTATTAGTTGGCGTGAAATAACAATAAACAACTTTTTTAGAGCATTTATTTTTCTAAGTCAACACTAAAGTTAAAAATATTACTATTACTACTATTGGTACTATTGTTCATTGTCAAATCATGTTCAAGACCCCCTGTGGTGGAAATGATGTGTCTCTGTGGTGTTTTTAATATGCTTAATTCATAAGTCAACACCATTGGGGATTATTCATTACTATGCTGTGAAGGGGAGCCTCAAAAGAAGCCAGGTATTTAGGTATATTTTTTCTGTTGATATGAAAAATGATGTATATTTATCAATATAGCGGGTGAATTATGATGACGTATATTACGATGTTATGATGAATAACATGCTTTTCTCTACTGATGTTTTATGACGTTCAAAGCGTTTCTAAGATTCAGATTTTTAGAAGGCAGACTGAGATGGTGAACGGAAACATGGTTTGGGTAACATTAGCAACATATTATTAGCTGTTTGATAACATAGAAAATCAAAAGGCTAATCATATGAATTATCGTTGTGTGTCTGACATTAATAAAGAGCAATGCCATTGTGCAGCGTTTAGTACAGTAACTTAAAAGTAACTTAAAAAAAGTTAAGCGAGGGAATCTCTGCGCTTATGCGAGTGAGTGGCGACGGGACTAATTTGCATATTCATGGTTCCGTATATACTAAATGAAACAAGGATGCAGAGTTACATTCAAGCTTATTTAAGGGCAGAAATAAAAATGATTATTTACAGGAAAAAAACGTCATTTTGGTGATTAGATGAGTTTTAAGGTATACAATTATTGACTTTATTATTTAAATTGAACTTAATGTTCAATTGTATATGTAGACATTAACAAAAAAAATTCATGCTTGCACTTAAACATACAGAACTCAAATTTTTGAATTGTGTGTGTAATCCAGGTCTCTGGGATCTGCTGGAGCTCTGGTGGTCACCATCCAGCAAAGCAAACTCAAATATGCACATTCGCCTTTGCCTTCTGGAAAACAAATCATTCATATATTTCACAGCTCCAACTGAAATGAGTCATTTCTCCCCTCAAGTGCTTTTAATGTTTTTAAATGTACTTACATAAAACATTCAAAAGCTCAGGGCTGATAACTAAAAGGTAGCTGGGTCGATATTCACAAGGAGCGATCATCATTGTGCCTTTGAGCAAAGCACTTAACCCATGTTTCTCCGGAGGGGGGATTCACCCTTTAGTAACCTATAAGTGTACTATAACATACTTATAAAAATGACTACTAAATGACTTGCTTCCATTTGCTTTAGAAGGATTGTTCAGGGTTCAACTTGTCCCTCAGTTCTTTTCTAAGATGTGGTTACAGTTAAAGTTAAAATGGAAATAAACTAAACAATGTAATATATATTGTTAAGACATTTTTTGAGCTGTGAAGTGTTATGGAAACAAATGTCTAATAATTATAATAATATAGCTACAAATCCTGTTAATAGAGCTTGCACTGAACTTGGATTATTCTTTTTAATTCTTTCCTCGCAAGTTTTTTTCATTACTCTCAGAATATAAAATTACATTATAAATTATGGGAATTTCGATCAATGAGCGGGAAAGAGTTAATAATCATAACTGGCTCTTTTTCTGGGTTCCTTCAGAGTGTTACACTTCATCAACACATGCGATCACACATCACCTGAGTGTCTTCTCCAGCTGACCTATTATACCGCTAGACCTGTCTCTCAGGCGACCAGCCTCCCAAACATAAATAGAAGCCCAGCTGCTTTGTGGACATAGATAAATAAACCCTAAAGGAGAAACGGTAACACACTTTCACCTCTGTAAAACCTCTGTAGGAGACAGGAAAGCTGTCTTCAGGGCTACAGTATGGATTCTGTATTGTATCTGCCCATTACCCTTCGATTTGTATTAGAGGAGTGCAATAATAAGCACACTGACTTGTTAGTAAGATCATTAATCAATGACGAAATGACTGCAGTTGGTGAAGTAAGTGGGAAAAGCGATTGCTCTTATGGGTTGCGCTTCTTTAGATGTAAAGGGGTGTGTATTTTACATATTTCTACTACTTGAGCACTCAACAGACACTGTAAATCAACCAAGCACATTGCTGTTACCCAGGTACTCGAGTCCATTCCTACTCAGTGGAGCCTGTGGCACGAAATGTCTGCCTCTCTGTCTCGGTGCTTTGTGGAAGTACGGTAAGCTGAGAAAGTCACTCACTTCACGCCACAATAGGCATTCATGGGGCTTTTCTAAAGATAGCTAATGACCTTCAGTCACTGTAGATACAGTCCGATGGCAAGGACAAGAACACTTTTGTCCTCTTTCGGTCAGAGAAAGCAACATGTCTTTCTTGCTCATTTTTCTTTTTCTGGACAACATCGACTCCCTTGGGCTCCTGACAAATTCATTCAGCATGTTTAATTTCGATATGCTTTCTGAGGCATAAATGAAATCTTTTTGGTGCGCGCTGTGCAGAAAATCAGATTCAGCGCTTGCTGACAACGCTTTTGCCGTGCATCATTGCTAAATTACGGTGTGCAGATGAGAATAATGTGCTCTCAGCAAAAGCTGTAATTACACCAGAGAAGCATTTCTCCATGGCTCCTCAAAGCAGAAACAATAAAACACATTTAATTACACAAACATACTCACAGTACAGACACAGACACTGGGACTTTTTATGTAATTTCATTAAGTTGGACTGAAGAGGACTTGCAAGCTTATTCAACTGTAAAATCTTAATTCAACTGCCAAGAAAGCACTGCAAAATCAATGCGTACTAGTGCTTTTATGTTCATAATTGATGAGATGCGTTATGCCCCCAACTTATTATCATTTTACGCATGTACAGTTGTCCCATGTACAATAATAAGGTACTCTAGAGTACAACAAGATACTGTTAACACTTAAGTTTAGAGGCGCTAGTGAGCAGGTTACGGAAAAAGTTGCTTCGGTGACAAGCAAGCAACATATACAACTTTCTACACATATGACACAAATTTGCTTTTCTGATTATCTCACTTAGGCCACACATAGGGTATTAGATAATGTTTACCTGGTTACACCCAAATTTTACCACCCAATCAGGTATAATTCGATAAAATCCAGCAATGTCCTAAATTTATTGAGTGTGAAAGTGACATGATGTGAAGGCCAAGTATGGTAACCCATCCTCTTCATTTAACCCAGCCAAACACATTAGGAGCAGTGAGTAGTAACCACACACACACACACAGTAAACCACGGACACACACAACCATAGCAGCGGGCAGTCATTTTGCTGCAGCACCTGGGTAGCGTTTGAGGTTTGGTGCCTTGCTCAAGGATACCCAAGTCATTTCCTGGTGGTATTGAGAATCTAACAACCCCCCTCCCTCTGACCCCCAAGGCTATTGTGTAATTCACACCCTGGTTATGGGAAGAAGAGGAAAAACATATCAGCAGATACTGAGGAAATGAGGAAAACAAATGAAAATGCTTCATGGTTGTCTAAAAGCATAAAAATGGCTTGATGATCATTGACTGGCCCTTGAATAAATGACAAACAGGAAGTGCTCACGGATGGATGGATACCCTCTTCAAATGGAAATCCAGTCACTCACTCAAGTGTCCCCAGTTAACCACCAAACTCTCTCTTTATCTGCCCATGGCCCGGTAGGCCTTCATAAACACCATCTCACTGTTAGGTTAGTCAAAACACAACTGAGCTCCTCCTCAGTGGGGAAATGCTGGAGATAACATAACTGCCCTGACCTCGGAACAAACCAAAAAAAAAAAAGGGGGGGGGGGTGTAAACAGAAACACAAAACAGACAACAACCAACCCAGGACAGACTGAACTCAAACAGCAGGGCTGCCCTCCATTTGCAAAAGTGTGGGAAAGCAGCACGAATCGGCCTTACTGCTGAGAAAGGACTGCGAATTGTTAAGCAGTCCCCTGCAAAAAGAAAAAGGTCACCTTGTTTAAACAAGACAAAGATTACAGTTCAACCTCTTCCACTCTAATTAGCAGCGATAGGACCGGGTTGGAACTCCAGTAAACATAGGACTCCGAGTGCTGTAATGACCTGCCGCTCAGCCAAAAAACTTCAAGTCACTAGCGGTTGCAAGACCAACAACGGCACCTGGCAGGCAAAGGGTTAAGATTAAGAAAGTTGGGTTAAAAAGTTGAGGCTAAAAATAATAGCACAACATTCATCTAAGTGAGTCAAAAATAGGAGGTGAGTGGGATCTCCATGTGGGAAGAGAGGAAAACGTGCTGTTTTTGCAGCGCAAGATGATGATGAGGGAGGACAGAAATCGACCAATAAGAACAGAGAATCCTTAATTATAAAATTCTTACACAACAGCCTCCTCTTTCCACTTTTCCACTATCCTACTTACATTTTTTCAGAGGCCTATAGAGTCCGATTATGTGACTAAGACACAAACTCTCATATTTAAAAGGATAGTTCACTGAAAAATGTCTGTCATTCTATATAACAAAAAAATATATTTTGAGTTTGTTGTCTTTATTAACAGTCAATGGGATCTGATGTTGTTGTTTTGGACCACATTGACTTTCACCCTTCAAATTTGGACAAATTTAATTCAAATGTTTCTTGAATTTGTTTTTTTGTGTGCCGCTGAAGAAAGTCATAGAGGTTTAGAACGACATGAGAGTAAGTAAATGATGACAGAATGATCGTGATTTTTAGGTGAACTATTCCTCTAAATTAAACCTTTTGACTCCAAATGCGATTTTGGCTCGAGCTTTTTCAAAAACGATTTCTCTTTGCGTTCTGTGTTGCCAGCGGTCCACAGGCTAAACAGTGGTTACTTTATATAAAATCCTAAATCTAGGCTTCTGCTCTGAGGTTTGCATAATGACAAAGAAGCCTCTCTGTAAAAAGCAGCTACTTCAGAGCCTCTGCTTCAGTCGACACTTCTAATTAAACCCAGTGACCTTTTCTGTAAACATGTGCGTTTGAAATGCCCCTCTCCTCCGTGCACCACACCTTGTCCTCGTTGTTACGCTGTTTTTTTTCTCCTTGCTTTTCTCAACGCCGCAATGCTATAAGCCGTGCCTTTTCACTAAGCGTCGGATGTGCTAGTGTGCTTCTTTCCAACACAATGGCACGACCTGAAAGGCTTGACCTAAGTACTTCCTTCTTGTTTTTAGCCTTTTACAGAAAGAGGTTAAAGCCAAGTACAGTCATTAATTACAGCATTGATGCTTTTCTTATAGGAGGAACTGGTTTGACAAATATGCAGCAACAGGGACACTTAATCTGGCGGAGATTACAATGGATGAAAGTTAATGCATTGATGCCACAAGAAAGAGAGCTATTGGGGAATCACAGGTGAAGACTTAAAGTTGTTGAACACACAAAGGCCCATTGTGAAAGCGAGCAGGGCCAGTGCTATGGCCTGCGACCTGTTGTTTTATTCTTGTGTCAACACGTGTTGCTGCCAAGCCCTGCAGAGCCCTGTTTCTGCCCCTTATCACAACAGTGTGCCCTTCACAGCCAAACAATGGCCCATCCACCCTGATTTCCACTCATCTATGCCTCGGCAATCTGAGGATCACTTCTAAGCAAGGAAATCGATGTTATGTTACCTTAAGTGACGGTTTTCTTATGGGACTGATTTTGCCTGCAGCGAGAAGCAGGTTGTTGAAAGTCAGAGTGGATGTGTTTACAGGTATACTGTAACTCAAAACCCGAAGTGGATTCCTGCACATTTCTCGGTGACAATAAAAAATGCTTGATTTTGTGGCGGAATCCATTTTAGTAGTGGAAAACAAAAACGTAAACTGACTTGCCGATGTCTAAACACAATAATTATTGATCATCTTGATTTTACAGAACAGTTGTATAAAAGCAATAATCATACTCACAAAAGTCTTTCAGCATCACTGAATCTTAGGGTGCGTTCACACTTGTCATGTTTGGTTCGATTAAAACGAACCCTGGTGCGATTGCTCGTTTAGTGCGGTTCATTTAAACATATGTGAATGCTGCCATCCGAACCCTGGTGCGCACCAAACAAGCGGACCGAGACCGCTAAAAAGATGGGTCTCGGTCCGCTTCCAAACGAACTCTGGTGCGGTTCGATTGATATATGAACGCAACACGGACCAAAGACATGTAAACGGACCAAAAACCGGACGTAATGTCACAAGATGCGACGCATAGTCAGCTGATTTGAAGACACGGAAGATCGTGTTTCCTAAATGAGTAACGTTAACGTTAGAGGCCAAACGTGGAGCAACGAGGAAGTGCCTCATCTGGTCCGACGAGCATGTTTCGAAAATGCTAGAAAAAACGCACAAAAAGCATACCTGGTTATTGTCATCAAAGGACCTGTGTTTCCCACTATTAGCAGGGACAGACGACAGAACGGCCGTCTCTTTTCTGCACAACGGAGGAAATCCTGCTGCTGTTTTGAATGTTTTGAACATTTTATGAGCTCTTCATGAGTTCTCAGCGGGTAAAAATAATGACACACGCATAAAATGACTAAAAATATATATATATATATATATATATAGAGAGAGAGAGAGAGAGAGAGAGAGAGAGAGAGAGAGAGAGAGAGAGAGAGAGAGAGAGAGAGAGAGAGAGAGAGAGAGAGAGAGAGAGAGAATATAGTATTCAAATAGAAAATGTTCAACAAAATGCAATTTGTTTTGATATCAAAGCTGTATTTTCAGCCATCATTAGTCCTCAGCGTCACATGATCCTTTGAGGAATTATTTGAATATCCTGATTTTGGCATTCAATATTTTTTTATTTATTATTATCAATGTTGAAAACAGTGGTGCTGCTTAATTTATAGTAACTGTTGAATTTTTCACTTTTTTTCCATCTTACTGAATAAAAGTGAGATGTGCCAGACTGTGACGTGAGAGTGTGGTGAAACACCGCCTCAACATAAGATGAACAATCTGATTCTGTTCTGATTCTGTAGCCCTGTCCACAAACTCATGCCGCTGATATGACATAGGCCTACATAGAGCTAAACAGGATCCAACTTCTAAGCAATAAACATGCCACACAAGCTTCATTCGGATTCCAATTTTATAAATGCATGGATGAACTTTATTTTTAATAAAGATCCAGCTCATGTGGGGAAGACACTACATGTTTGTATATAGATTTATATATATATATATATATATATATATATATATATATATATATATATATATATATATATATATATATATATATATATATATATATATATATATATATATATATATATATATATATATTGATTATGTGTACATGTCTAACAGAACATACCTTAGCACGCTGTCAAAGGCTTAAGAATACTTTATTTTTGGTGGTGTTGGTTTATTGCAATTCGGGATCAGACATGGACATGTATGGGCCAGGGCTCGCAAAGACCAACGTCTTTGGGCTATGTGTTTTCATGATGTTTGTACAGTATAAAAACCATTACTCCTATGGAATGTCCACACATTTCACAAAAACAAACGTGCGTGTTGCACGGTTCGCGCTTATATCCACCGATCAGGCTGGCCAAGTAATAAAAAACAACATTCCAATCAATCATGGGTGGATTAGAGATAAAACATTGTGTTTGTTTGATATAGACGTTTTGCCAGAACTGTGGGACAAAATGATTCCGGTGAGACTCATTTCCCCTCACAATTCAAAACAATCCCTCACGTGTACTCGCGGGGGAGCCAAAGCTCATTAAACATGCAAATCTTATCCAATCCTAGCTGTGGGCGTTTACTTCCAAGTCTTCAGTGCGGCACGCCCATAAAATCTGAGCATTGAAAGAGAAAGCCCCAAAACCAGTGTTGAAAATAGCCTATAACTTATTAATTATGATGTTTTTGAATGTAAACGTCATAAGCTGACCTGACAAAAATTTGTTCATAACCCCAAAATGTCGGTGTCGATAAAGCTATATTTCAGGCTTACTGATGGGGCTCATTCATGCCTTTTTAACAGAACATTTTACTGCACATTTCCTTCTGGTACATTCTGTTACAAACTTCTTAAACTAATGTTCTCTACTGAGACTGGTCCTTATCTGCACAGCTGTTCAGAGAACTCAACCGCAGTGTGCGCAAACAATCCATCTTGTCCATCGTTAATTAGCTACAAAGACACTGAATGTTAAAGAAGAGGGGTAATGAGACAAAGAGGGTTTGTAATCTGCCATTGTACACTCTGCTTTTTATATCCTCAGAAGCATGCCAGTCGTGGCCCTGCGCCCGGCCTCTCATCGGCTTACACCAGCTCCAAATCCAATAACACACCAGTCATGGTTTCGATTAGCTAGCAAAACACCACGCAAACAGAAACAGAGGGAACAACACCACCATCCCACATTTTGCACCATCCTCGAACACATAGCATATATGCAAACTCAAATCAATTCCACAAACTAGCTCCTGATACAGAAGGTAGGAAGAGCCTGTTGCATGAGACAGGAAGCACAACATACCTTGAATGCATTGCAGGGATCCATCCTCTGCTCTGATGGTGAATGTTTCTCCAGGGTTGACTTGCACAAGGATCACCTGTGAAAACAAGTGGAAATCAGACATGCTTTTAACTCGAAACTTCAGACACAAGGCCAAAGTTTTGCCGGCAAACACAATCCGAGAGAGAGAGAGAGAGAGAGAGAGAAAAAGTTGCAAATCCTCAAACTGCATAATCCATAAAATGATCCATGAAACATTTAGTGAACTGCAGTCAATGCAACTGCCAAGACAGCAAATATGACGCAACCAGATGTTGTGAAACCCCCTCGAAGCGGTCCGGTCGTCATGCCATCTTTTCCTCCAGGCTGCTTACCATCATGTTTTCAGCACACAGGTTGTTGAGAGTGCAAACGTGCCTGTAGACGTGAAAAAGTTGGCCCGCCATGTCGCACGAGCCCCGGGTTTCCTCGCAGCCCTTATGGTGGAGTGTCAGGCAGACCTCCCATCTCCCTGCTCTAGCCCTGGAGATCTGGGCACCTACTTCCTGCCTCCACACACACACACACATACACACACTGTCTGCTGCTGCTGCTGCTGCTGCTGTTGCTATGGGAACGACGGCATGCACTGAAGAGTCAAGCCGGCTTTCCAGAGGAAAACCTTGTGTTCAAACCCCCTCCCTTTCCCAGCACACACCTAATGCAGATAAAGGACTCTCCTGACACGCAAAGTCACCAGAATGCAAATGAACACTGGCACGATCTTACACAAACATTTCACCTTTGCATATCAGGTTGGCATCAGATCAGGTGGGCTGTCGAATATAACAATGAATCGATCAAGGGTGCCGGACACATACTGACAACTTCATCATGCCTGGGAAGGTTGTGCCATCTTTTTCAGTGATGCAGAGAAACATGATTGTGGCTGAATCCAAAGCACTTCCCTTCACCTTCACTATCTGCTGCAGATGCCCTTTTCTTTATCTCTCAAGGGTCTGATTCTCTTTCCGCTCTGGCCGGAGAAAACACGGCCGGGGCGCTGTATCTGCAGCACCTGGAGAAGAGATCAGAACAGACTGATCCGCTCTGATAGTGCAGATCTACAGAGAGATGTGTGAGGGAAATGTGAAGCATGCCCGAGGGGCTCAGTGTGCTCCTTGAATGTCTAATTTAAAGGGACTGCAAAGTTCCTCATTGACCAAAATACTGACCTGGCTCAAAATGGATGTTTCTGGCCTTGTTCCACATTAGGAATTAGAGAGAATTTTTTTTAATTTTATTTGAGGGGGGGATTCCATCAACTTTTCACTTACTCTCAAACTACTTATGAACTTGTGAACTTTTCCATCAGCACAGTAAAAAAAAAACAGAAATCTGCTCTTGAACTTGAAATGACCTTTTATTGTTGCAATGTTCCTCTTTAAAAGGTGAAGGATGTATTGCATGTGCCAGTGACACCAAACGGAACTGAAAATATGACAGATAATCATGTCCCAAACTCATGCCATTTGTTGAGTCAGCATGCTTTAATAAATAATTTGCAGAACACAAAATTAAATAAATGGGTTAAATACGGTCATTGTAAAGCCAAATGTGAGATTGTAAAGGAAAAATGAATAGACCTTTTACGTACTTCCGCATTTTTCGAACGGAAATATGTCACTGAAGTGCATTAGAACTTCCTGTTGTCAAAGCGACAGATACGAAAAATGTCAGAATCAAAGAGCCGGATTCTGTTGTGTTCCAGGCTGTTCGTGTTCCACCCAAAAACAGCCTTACCTTTCATTTCATTCGTTTCCTGTGGATCCAAACCTGAAACCTAAATGGATACATGCGGTCCGAAGAGAGGAATATGTGTATCCAGGGCCGGTTTTTGCTATAGGCGAGCTAGGCGGTTGCCTAGGGCGACAATTGTGTTAGGGGCGCGAGCGCGCTCTAGTGCCGCCCATTACTTCCCATTAAGCTTCGAATCGGAACAAGCGAAATACAACATAATGTTTATTATACATGATCATCATAGGGCGCCCCCTCAGCCACACGTTTAATTACGTATCAACCTGATTATTAGATTGAATTGATGGTGATTATTGATTATTAGCTCGGGCGTTGGGTCAGGCAAGTGATCATCTTGCGCGTTCATCAAAAATGAGGCGTCTAAACCCCGCGGATGCACAGGGACGGAAAAAGAGAAGAAAAGAAAGGAAGAAAATCGAAAGAAAGCCCAGTATAGATGTTAGTCTTCTTATCTCAGCCAATAAGTTGTCAAACAAAATAAAATTACTTAGTATTATCAATCTTATCAACTAATATTTATTTTATAAATATTATTAATATTGTCACTAAGCTATCACTTGCTAGTTTTCTATGTATTACTATACGTATTGCAAACATAACTTCACTGACAATAATCTACAATAACCTACATGGATGTCATTTAAATATCAAAAGTCCAGTTCGTTATAAATATGGATAACGTAACGTTATGCATGTTATTTATGAAAAGTACAAACGCTCTCTACGTGGGCGTCGGAAGCAAATAAAAAGTAGGGCCTCTCGTTTTTTTTTTTTTACTGGAGTAACGATAGATGCTATATTATTTACATTAAACACAAATATGCTGTGTTTTAGGCTACTTAAAGATTGATTGGGCCAGACAAAATTACAGAAATCACGAAATTCTCTACAGTGGCTGTAAAGTAATAATAATAATAATAATAATTTGTTACATTTATATAGCACTTTTCTAGACACTCAAAGCGCTTTACATAGAAGGGGGAATCTCCTCAACCACCACCAATGTGCAGCACCCACCTGGATGATGCGACGGCAGCCATATTGCGCCAGAACGCTCACCACACACCAGTTTATGGTGGAGAGGAGACTGAATGATGAGTAGGGGTCATCAAGTTGACGCAAATCGATTAGAGGTTCAAATCCACCTTTTGCCACACTCGCTCTATTCCCTTTTCCCATCACATATCAGATCGGAAAGGCATTTGTTTTCAATAAAAAGTGAGAAATTATTAGAAAAGTGGAAATAAAGCGTCTAACGTGTTTAATAGAGTACTTTTTTGGGGGGGGGGGGGGGCAAAACTCCATCTCGCCTAGGACAACCAAAGAGCTAGAGTCAGCCCTGTGTGTGTCTTTTCTCTAATTAATTATAATTTAATCAATTGATAAGCCACATGTTTAACAGGAACAAATAAAACATGCATGCATATTGTTGTTGTCTTTTAAATGCCGTGTTATTCATGATTTATTTTTATAAATGTTCATAAAATCCCCCCCAAAAAAACACCTTTTGTAAAATCTGTTGGAAATTGTTTGCAAAGGTTTCTTCTCACCACCATGATCCTTAGCATGATACATTTCTAAAGTTGCTTTGAAACAATATTTGAAATATATTTTAACAGTTCATGAAAATATCTGGAATATATGAATATAAAAAGAACTTTACAAATAAATTTAATTTAAAACATTTTACTTCTGTTTTTTGGATCCAGTGCAATGACAATATAGAATTCAGTTATTTAATACGGCAAATGATGTTTCTTTTACACTGTTGGAATGGGATGATCTTATTTAGAGGTCCATCGGTACGAAACAACTTGAAAAATCCATGGGGCCTATTGCACAAAACTAGGATAAGAGATTAAGCCAGATTATCTTTGTCTTCGGTATGCAAAATTTAGTACACTGCTGTTGTGTAGACATACCCTGAAGGCACACTCACACCAAGAACTATAACGATAACTGTATATTAGCAGATAAATTGAGCCAGGATCTCCAATATATCCCGGCTTAATCCCTTATCCCTGGTCTATGAATGTGTAGCTTATATATACATTTATATGTATTTATCAAGCAGAGGCATTTATAAAAAGTGACTGAATAAATTGCATTCAAAGCATACATTAACAATTCATGCACCGACCGGAGTAGCGCTCACCTGTTGCGATCCATCCCCATTAACATTAATCATGTGCGGCATCATGGCCACCTCCCCGTTCAATAGTGGTGGCGGCAGGTCCAGCGGAATCTGGTCTGTCATCATCATTGTGACGTACATTCATGGAGAACTTTCCTGGACTGCCTTTCTGTGAGAAGACACAGAGAAACAATCTGTCATGAAACATGAAAAATAAAGAATATGAGCTGCAAAATAATGTCATTCGAGCTCAAACTTGCAAACACACCCTTTTGGCTGCCCTGGTTTCGTGCTGTGAGAAAGATGGCTGTATTCATGTATTTGAGATGATTGCACAATCTTTGGTTGGCTTGTGACATTTGAGTGACTGGGCTAAAGCATAAATGGAGGGAAGATGCAGAGATGCACCACAGTGACTCAGAGGCAACTGAAGCCAACTGTGGAGCACAGCAGTGTCATTGTGAGCTGGACGGGCCCTAGGGAAGATCTCCTAAATGAGAAGAGTGTGTAACCGACATGAAAGTAGACTCCCACCCCTAGAGTTTGAGTTTTGAAACGTGTATAGTGTTCTTGAGTGATTTCACTACTAACGATAACCTTGGTATTGATAAAATTGCATTTTCGCAAGTCTGTAATGATTCAACGGCTTAGTACACAGCGTGACTAGTCCAATGAAGGAGAGACGAAAGAGTGGAGGAATAAAAAGGTGACCGAGTTAATGAAGAATGAAGCAAAGGAACAGACGGACAATTTTGTATTTATTTTGGATGCAAGGCCACCCATTTGCAACATAGAAACGTGGTAAACAGTACCACCACTGTAAGAGGCACAACATGTGGCAGAGCCCGCAGGACCAGAATGCAACCCCCTCAATGTCTGTCCCTCCCTTCCTCGTCAAGAAGTCACAGCACATGCTCAGAGAGACAGAGAAAGAGAACATTTCTGGCTTCATCAGACCCTTGCACATGATTTACCACAAGGCAAGAAAAAAAAACATACTATGGCTCATACGGACTGAAGGTAGAGAAAGGAAATTTTAAAGGGATAGTTCACACAAAAATGGTTTAATACATCATACATATTTGTTGTATCAGGTCAGTCATACTTTGATACAGCAAATATGCAGTAAAATTATCAAAAGTGACAGTAAAGACTTTTAGCAGGTTACAAAATATTTCCACTTCTGATAAATGCTGTCCTCTTGAAATGTCTATTTATCAAAGTATCCAAAGCATTATAAAGTAATTTATCAATTTTGATAGCAGCAAATCAGCTTATTAGAATAATTTCTGAAAAGTGGGAAAAAAGCTGTTCAAAATTCATAAATACATTTTAAAATGTATCATTAAAATAGAAAATAAATTTCACAATATTACTGTTTTTAACTGTATTTTTTGATTAAACTGCCTTGGAAAGTTTTTTTTAACGTTTTAAAAAAAAATCTCACAACTCCATACTTTTGATAAAAAATGGCAAAAGCAGAGACATACATCTACAGTTATTTGGCAGCCGTTGGTTCACTTCAAATGAGAGGTGCAAACCCAGCCAAATACATTATGATTGTTTATGGCAGAAAAAAATCTGATAATTTCAATGTGTAATAATGTGGTCCATACACATGCTTATTGCATCTCCATTCTGTTTTACTTTCCATCCATCCTTCATTACCTTTTGCCCACTCCTTATGCTCTGTGTTTACGCAGTGCATCAGGTGAGATTGGCATGGCAAAACAAGAGTAAACAGATTAAACAGATGGTGACCTCCTTTATGCCCAGTCACGATTGCAGCCTTTCCTGATGATGCTGTCCCACAGACACATGTCTCTAATTGCAGTGAGGAGAACAGAATGTGGCTCTGGACTGGAAATGCAGGAAGATCAACCTGGAATGATCCATCTTGCATCTGGCATTTTAGCAGAGCGGGGACTACCAATAATGTCCAGAGAACCAGATGGACCAACACAACAAAACTGCCTTCACTATCTGATACTCAGTCCTACAGCATTGTGCACCACCATTCAACAATGCAATGTGACAAATCACTCTAAAGCCACATGAAAATGAAGTCCTGAAAACTCAACATCAGTGCAGACAGGAAAAAATAACTAAAACAAATCTAAGCAAGGATGCATTAATGACATTAAATGATGACAGTAAAGATGTTACAAAATATTTATATTTTAAAAAAATATTTAGAACTTTCCAATCAAGAATACTTAAAACAAATAATCATGTTTCCACAAAAATATTAAGCAGCACAACCGTTTTCAACATTGATGGTGAAAAAATGTAAGCACCTCTTGATGGAAATAAATGTTATGATTTTATTTCCATCAAGCAGTGCATCTATTTTTGGTGAATATCTTGTATTGACAATGCAGGAGTCAAGCACTGTGTAAAGTCTACTCCAGCACATCCCAAAGACTTTCAATAAATTTAAGTTGTGAGAGGTGCCAATTATGTGTTAAAATGATTCTTCATGCTCCCTCCCAGCCGTTCTCAGGAATCTTGACATTGTCATCCTGGAATATGCCATGATATTTTGTTTAGTTGCGGTCGTTTAAGAAATGAAAATCTACACACTCCATCAATAGGGTTAGAGGAACTGTTGCCAACAAAACATGCTTGAAACATAATAAATCACTGCAATAATGATCCAATCATAGACTCTTAAGCATTTGCCTACTATCAGACCTTTTTTGGAGGTGGTGGGGGGAATGAAGTTTCTTGAGCACCAAATCAGCAACATTTTTATTCAACAGTACAAAACTTAAGAATATTATATGATATATGATAAGCAGATCAGCTTGAGAGTAACGCCAACAGGGCACAGCTATGCAAGGTTCAGCATAAAACACAGAAACTGACAATAAAGAAATAAAAATAAAGATGCTATCGTTGGGGTGGATGGGGTGGATGCTATCACTGTGGATGAAAGTTGGCTTCTGAATGTGTCAGAACTATAAACAGACAGAATTCACTGTGAGATACAGCATCATGGAGGAGAGAGAGAGAGAGCGAGAGAGAGAGAGAGAGGCCAACAGACAGCCACACACAGCGAAAAAACCCTACAGTTAACCAGAAATAATTAATGACCTTTTAAGAGCCGCCAAGCCACAGTCCCAGAGAGCAGAGGGGAAGACTCTGAGAGAGAGAGAGAGAGAGAGGGGGGGGGGGGGGGGGGAGGGAGAGGGAGAGAGAGAGCTGGAGAGCCAGAGAGCTCAGACTTTGCTCACACTGCCCTGATGGAGTCGTAGAGGACGAGCTGCACTTCTCACACAGTGCAGCAAATATAACAACATCAGAGAAACGTACTTCACCCAAATCACTCAAATGTTCCCCGAATTCCAGCAAGCAAGTGACATCGCCAAACTGTGTTATATCTTAGGAGAAAAAGAGAAATGTATCCACTTGGCAGCACAGCATGTGTCCTCCTGCCATATCATGAGGGACAAAGGCTGAACCCTCTTTAGTCTCTTCACTGCTCTCTGTAACCATTTACCCTGTATTTTACAACCGATTGAGTTATGTCATAATATATTTACAATATAGCAATGTATATGTTTTTTTTTTTTCTTCTTTAATTATATTTTGTATTTAGATATCTATACCTGTATAACTTGTTACATGTTTATTGCTTTGGCAACATTGTGCTATCCGACAGTCATACCAATAAAGCTGAATTGAATTGAATTTAATTGAATTGAGAGAGAAAGAGAGAGAGAGAGAGAGAGAGAGAGAGAGAGAGAGAGAGAGAGAGAGAGAGAGAGAGAGAGAGAGAGCGCAAGAGAGACACAGAGAGAAAATAATGGCAAAAAAGAGAAAGCAAAAAAAAGACAAAACCGGATGGAAGTGAGTTTAAATGACTAAACAAATGCCATCTGAGTTAATTCAGTCAGCTGTCGGCCGTGAAGAGTGGTCCTGATGCAGTCGCGCTCTCAGGCGACAGGTTAAAGTGCTGGGCGGTTAGGCTGAGATTAGTTCAGTTGAGCGGACCATGCTGAGCTGCTTTGATGCCTGGATCCCTCCTGCTTTAGCAGCTAATGGGGCCTATGCTAAGCCTCGGCCTCTCACCCACCAAAAGCTATAATTAGGATTTCCATTGAAACTGAAGCCTGCATTTATTTTAGGATTTGTACAACTTACAGTGGAAACTTACAATGGGATGGATATGAGTTGTGATAGCTTAATGGCAGTGTTTACAGAAATTCCAGAAACTTTGTAGCCTTTTTATCTCTGTTTGAAATATCTCGTTTTGTTCTCCGGCTGGTATGATTGCAGTTATGGCTATGTGATTTTCCTTGTGAAGGCTGTTCCGACAGTAAAATCCTTGAGGTTTCCTCCTCTTCGAAAGAATGTCTGATTAATAAGGTGTCGATTCCAAAAGACGATAAAAAGTTAAATTGAAAAATTCCTTCAAGGATAGGCCGCAACAATCGGGCGCTTGTTCGCTGTGGCTGAGGGGAAACTGGGGGATAAGAGACAGCCTTGTGTGAAGAAGCCAGTCTTGCTGCTGGAAGCGAAAACCGAGGACTGCCTTTTCGGATCTAGCAGAGGACGTAAAAGACGATAATTCACTGAGGTGTCACCTCATCTGCCAGTCGGGATCAAAGACGCCAAGCTCAGCTTAAACCCAGAGCCCTGAGTCTGTGAAACCTGTCCTTTCCGCTAGCTGACCTCCACCTCCTTCACAACCCTAGAAGTCAACAGTTGTTCATGCAAAAAATAATAATATACATATTGTAATATAATATAAAATAATACAATTAAACACACAAAGTCTGTATGCACACAGACACAGGAGTCTCATGATTGGATGTATGAATGAGACAGGCCTTCTGGGTACTCTCTGTTCATTACCTCATTTTCACAGTAATTTCCCTCCACAATTTGAGAAACAAAAAGCAGCTCTGTTTGCAGCACTCACTTTCTTGAGAAGTCTGCCACACAGGCTCCTCCACCTTCTCTTTCACTGAAGGTTTTTAAAATAAATGAATCAAGCCAGCTTGACTACGGTAATACCAAACCCTATTAAACTTGAGAAACAAAGACTGATTAAATCCATAAGCATGTTCGTTTGTTTAATCAGCTTCCTCTGCAGCTTTCACAACACACAGCTCTCTAATTGGCATTTAGATTAGAGGTACTGTGGATGAAAACAGGCCGAGTACGCCTTGGGAGATCATAGCAAGAGATGCAAGCATACCGTTCACACTCATAATGCCTGGTAACTTGAAGGGATCAACAACAGACAGTTTAAGGAGAATCAGATGAAAATAGATTAACTCAAATCTAAAATAAAAGTCCCCCTTTGAGTTAAAAGAGCCAGTCATCTATCTGAAATTATCTATCTCAGGCTTTTTATGTAGCCTTGAAGACATTAGATGGATGTGCCAAAAAAATGCATTGGTTTATACTGACGGAGGATTTATATCAGCATCTTATCAGTTATTGCAGATGTTGAAGTGAATTGCTGGGTACATGTAATGATGCAGAGCTGTGCAAAAAAACTTTAGTTTTTGGTGTTTTAATCTTTTTTTAATATTGTAATCATTTATCTGCCACCGCTTATCAGCTTCAGCTAGAATTTCAAAAGATCAATGGGGGTGCGTTCACACTAGTAGTTCGGTTCATTTGGATAGTTTGGTCCGGACCAAAAACAAAGCATATAGTCCTGGTCCGCTTAGCGTTCACACTTACATTTTTAACAGCGAATCTGAAGTTACCTAACCAAAGGCATAGGGATATGGTCACAACCTAAATGGTCGACATTTATGACGTATATTTCGTGACAGAGCTTGCTTACCGAACATTCAAAACAATGCTGTGTGCTGGATTAAATGCGATCATTTTATGCGTGTACATATGGTTTTATTTTTACCAGCTGAGAACTCACAAAGAGCTCATAAAATGTTCAAAACATTCAAAACAGCACAAGGATTTCCTCCGTTGTTTCCTCCACTGCTGAAAAGAGATGGCAGTTCCGTCGTCTGCACCGACTAATGGCCAACACAGTTCCTTTGATGAGAAGAACCAGGTATGCTTTTTGTTCGTTTTTTCTAGCATTTTCGAAACATGCTCGTCGGACCAAATATTAATGAGGAGGCACTTTACCTCCTCGTTGCTCCACGTTTTCCCTCTACTCATTTTGGACACACAGATATTTCCGCGTCGTCAAATCAGCTGACTTGTAGCTTTGCATCTTGTGACATTATGTCTTTGGTCCGTGTTGTGTTCATATTTCAATCGAACCGCACCAAAGTTCGTTTAGAACCGGACCGAGACCCATCTTTTTAGCGGTCTCGGTCTGCTTGTTTGTTGCGCACCCCGGTTCGGATGGCAGCGTTCCAAGCAATCACTCTAGGGTTCGTTTTAATCTAACCAAACATGACAAGTGTGAACATGACAAGTGTGAACCAAATCATTTTTAAAGCTAAAGGCGCTAAATGTATAATATGACTGATGTGACAATCTCGATATTAACTAGTTTTAAAATGAAACATACAGGGATGAATCGTTCACTATAATTTATATTCAGAATGTATTATACTCAATATGTAATAGAACAGTTTATCAAAGTGTGTTTTTGTGTGTGGAGGAGAGGAATCTTCTAGTCCAGGACAACTTGTAATGCTGGTGGCCCCTGTCCACCAGCGGCATATAAAAGTTAGTATCCGTTTCCTTGTTTGAAATGAACCATTGCTCATTTCTTCCTCCTCAAATCCATCAAGAATCCTCAGTAAGGTGTGTGTAAGAGCTTAGCGCTGTTGCTAAGGGCTTCACTGGACTGTTGTGTTGTGTTTTGTTGCGTCTACCAATGGCTTCCCTTCCCTGCTAGAGTCTCCCTGTGGTGCAAAGAACAGTTCTCCAGATCTTGCGCTGAATTGCACAGGTCTAGGGGAAGTACAAAAAGGAAAAGGCGTTTTTTGAATGAAAACGCAGGGGATTTTTGAATGACGGGTCATGCTTTGCCTAACCGGAGATGAATATCATCGTCTCCCATTGAGAACAAAACACACTGAGCAACTTCCTGTTCTGCGGACCGTATAGTTAACATTTTGCAGAACAAAAAGGGAAGTACAGTATACATATGTGTACACACACACACACATACAGCAAATGCACATGGTGGGTGATTTGCCACAGCGCCTCAGTCTAGATCTTGCACTTCAAAAAAATAAATAAAAAAATTGGTCATGCACACTCTGACTTTCCTGTTTCCTGTCAGCCTGGCGGAGAGGGCCAGCTGTGGGTCATGATTGCACAACCACGCTAACACAACTCATCTGGAGCCTAATAAAGTTAGATGCTTTCCCAAACAGCTCGCACTCTTAATTCATGTACCATGCATTTTGCCAAGACGACGCATCCAAATGTTATCCCGGGACAACAACAACTCACTAACACCCTCACATCATCACATGACATGAGATGTGGGCTAGCCACATCCACATCATTCCTCTCCCACAGGACGACGCAAGCACAGACATCAAGACAAACGCAGAAGACTCCTGATGGCCTCGATGGAACGCAGTGTTCTCAAGCAATGCTGTGGTTTAGAGATTCAGGAATACGTCACAGGTGACAAAGAATTCCCCAGCATGGTCAAGGTTTTCAACACAGCTGTCTGTCTGAGGCTTTAGGAAGGCTGTCAAGAGATTTGTGGGCCACAAGACTGAGCAAATATGGCAGCTCCCACTTTTATTTATGCATAAATATCACACAGACTAATTAAATCCTGGGCAGTCTGGGCAGCGAGGCGTGCAGTACAGCCAGTCTCTGTCTGCCTGTCTCTCTCACTCTTGTCCAGTACCTCCTGTCACATGTCAGCCAGCCAGCTTCCATAGTCTACATGGGCGCAAAAAAGGAACAAAAGAGAAAACTAACGCTGCGGGAACAGGTCAGACGGAAAGCGAGCAACAAACTGTTCCCGCCTTGTCCAGCACAATGACATGGACCCTTTAATACCTCAGTGACTGCCTCTAATTCCTCTACTATTCTCTAGTATGTAGTGGTGAATTTAATGAGGAAGAGCATTCAGAAGGTACGCAGGTGTGTAGTACCGATACATTCCTGGAAATACTAATCTGACCTGCCATCTTTTGACCCCATGTGCTCCACATATCCTTTTGGAAAGATTATGGCTTTGAATCCAATTGGTAGTTTGAGCGTCCTTTTTTGGAAAAAGAGAACAAAAGCAGACTCTATGTTGTGGACCACATGACTTCATCACCAGGAATCGGCTGACAGTTACAGCTATTGACAGAGGCAACAGGACACTTTGAAGTGCAAAGATAGCATCCATCTATCCATCCATCCATCCAACCATCCATCCATCGGTGGGAGTCCCTCAACCTTGCAATGGTCTTGTACAAATACACAGAGAAGAAGCACAGGGGCTCCTCAGGGATAGGATCTCTTTTCCTCCTTTTGCCCAACACTTGGTTGAAGTACAGGGACTCATCTGCACAACAAGTTCATATGATTGTGGCGACTGTTGGATAAAGATAGGCAGAAGGCGGAGTAAAGGAAATTTGTTAACACCCCGTATAAGAGTTTGGAGAGAATCGCTAGCAAATTCGCATGGCGATGATAAAGGTGGTGGTGAAAGAACAAGATTCCGTCTAGACTGTCGACTAATGACGACTGTCGTAAAATTTCTGACAAACATGAAAACCCTTTGAGTAAAGTGGAATACACTTGCCCTCAAAAGCCATGTTTCAACTGTAGATCTTTCATTAAGTAATAAATTACAAAACGCTCTGAAAACTTCATTTTTACAAGGGACAAGTCTTGACTTGTCATTTAAGTTTATTTTTTAGTCACATGACAATATACAAATAACAAAAGGACAAACCCAAGTGAGAAGAAAAATAAGAAATATTATATGTATGATTATACATATTTACACATTTTCTGTTAAAAGGAAAAATACTATTAAATAAAAAGGTCTGACTAGATGAAGTAACTGATACTGTCAGCCAATAACCCAACATTGTGCATCCAAAAGAGGAGAAGACGAAAATGAGACCAGATAGAAACAAAGGGGAAAAAATGAAAATGAGCCACAGGGAGACATGAGCTCTACCTGTAGGTATGCACCCAGCTGGCTACAGATAGGAGCGTTTGCCAGGGCTGTCTGATATCTGCTTATTAGCTCGGTTTAATCACAGACTGCACAAAGCCACGTCGGACCCACAGCCTCAGAGAACGCCAATTACACTTTCAGACACACACAAGCAATTAATAAGATCCTCAGTAGCTGTCTGGCTCCTGCAGGCAGAAGTAACCACAGGGACAGGAGACAGGCAGAACTGAGAGGAACGCTGATGCTGCAGAGCGACAGAATGGATGGAAGTCAGTCACAAAGCTCTATGGTAATACTCGTTTTATTTTTTAGATGGGAATTCAATACTACATAATCATTTGTGCGTTTTTCTATCATTATCTAATATATTTGACATTTGGCTAGTTTTATAAATTCATAAAATATCAGCCACCAATTCTATATCATAGTTCAATATATATTCATTTTTAATTTTATCATTACTGACCCGATAAGAAAATGTGGACAATATATTAGGCAATAGACAATGTATTGTTTCCTTCAGCTGAGAGTTCAGATGCACGCTGTTCGCCGTGATGGTTTTGAATTGCTTGAAATATGATTAAAATCACTTAGAACGAAAAATATAGTTAAGTGCAACATGTGCAGTGCAAATCTGTCATATAGGCTGCATAAAATAACATAAAAACACTACTGTAAAAGAATGCTGTGAACTTGCTGTCACATGAAGAGCGTCTCCACAACAGATTTACATCTAAGTTCACTTGTGAATTCGCAGCCTTTTGTTTTGTGCAATTAGAAAGAGAAATAATATGTTTCTTTTGTGTAAAAAGATCTGCTTTATCTCATTTAGGATGCATTTGGCTCAAGAATTAACGCGGTAGTAAAGCGCATCGATGATCTTTAGCTTCAGCACGCACAGCTCAAACAGTAATGCATGACATTAATAACTATGATTGGGACTGTCATATTACATAACATTATAATGAAAACACTACTGTAATAAAATGTTGTGAATTCTTTGGGTTTAGATGTTTCAGCACGTTACTGGAAGAGCACATCCACAACAGGAGTTGCACATTCCGACTGCATTTGCAGATATAAGCTGCAACATTATGTTTATGCTGTATAAATATATTAATCTTGTTTGGTTGCTGGTGTTCATTTATTTCTTCAGCTTTATTTGCATGCAACTCAAACAGCAATGCTGTTATTTGAAACAGTAATATGAATTTCATGTTTCAAACATTGATGCATTATTAATGACTAGAACTTTTATTTTTCTTGTATCATGTTCATCAACAATATGGTAAAATAAATTATAAAATAATTTCATTATTGTCCATGTGGAGGCTAATCCATTAAATGTATCCATGGAACATGCATTTTGATTCTTAATATGCAAGTTATGATGTCCAATTACTTGTTATTTAGGCATTATTTTATTTATACAGCCAATGTTTTTTTTGTTTTTTGTTTTCATAAAGAATGTTGGCTCTAGGAGTATAAAAGTAAAAGTGTAATTTTAAAACTTACACTGGTTCTATATGCTACTATATGTGTTAGATTGAAGTGCTTGGGGAAATGATGAGACTTTAGTTTATGCAATCAGGGCAGGCTCTCAAAAATCATATACAATTTTGAATTTAGAATCCGCCAATATATCTGCTTTGAAATATAAAGAATTATTGTATCGGTCAAAATGTTAATTTTGGTGCATCCCTAGAATGAATTACAATAAAACTGTATATGATTAAGGTTGTTATTCTGGTACTATGGTGTATATCATACTCTCGCTGTTCTAGTACTGCTATAGCTCATTTGCCATTTCATATGTCTTTGAATCCTATGGATTTATATGTTCATACCTGTTCCACGTTTGATCGATGTTTACTTTCATTTAAACGAAATGCTTAAAACGGCTTGTAAAAAGGTTTTAACTGCAAACAAGAGTTCTTTTATAAACAAAAATAGATAAAAAGCAACCATGAAACTCTTCATAAATAAAAGCAGGAAAGAGTGTAGTGTTCCCTCTAATGGTCTGCATGGGCTGAAATCTGCATAATGGGAGAGAAAGGCCTATAATTTGACCTGGAATGAATAAGACGTACTCATAGGTTCAGCATCCAGCTGTGCTGTGTTTGGCTGTTCTGGATCTGGAGAATTATGCATTTGGCCTGTTGTGGTTAAAAGTATCATTTCCAATGGCTCCATCCATTTTCAAAAACCCATTTTTTTAAAAACAACTGAGGACACACTGAAAGAGCGAGTGAAATTGAGTTGATATTGGACTGAGGGTGATATTGAAAGATGAACTGAGGTCTAATCTGATGAAACATATTGAGTTTGCCCATTTTGGAGCCCAAAGTCACAGTTTGTCATGGTTGGACGATGACAACAACTCACTCAATCATAATACCAACACAGGCAGCGAGATGTTTGCCAACAAATCAAAAATGCCACTATATCTAGGGACCCCGACATATATGAATAAATACACAGCTCACCATGCCGACTGAAATAATAAACTGCCAAGATCAATAAGACAAATGTGTAACCTTGCAGCTAGTTGTTGCTGTTTAACCATAATTAATAAATCCAAAATGCATGGCTATTCTTTGCAGGTGGGATGCTTCCATAGGAGTTTGTGTATTTTTATGAACATTTACGCTGAAAGGAATTTCGCGGGCAGACTCTCCACAGCCCAAACACCTCAGGCAATCGGGTTCACAGCGGATGTTTTCAGAAAACGGAATAGTGACGCCATGGAAACAGCCGTCTCTCATAGCAACAGCATCTCTTAAAGCTCTTTAAGCATCGACTTACTTTTTTCCAGGTCACACTGCTCAGTTTGAGGAAAAGACTGAATGACACATCAAGATGACTATAACAAGCGTTTTGTTTTGTAAACTAAATCTTAAGGATAAGCACGTTACCAAAATCACAGGCCATGAAAAGGGGCACTGGTACTTTTTAAGGCTCGCGAAAAAGAAGAGGGCAAAAGACAGGAAGTTCAGCTGCTGACCACAAGCATGTTCGGGGGTACACACGTACACAGTGTCAGTATTCACATCACACACTGGAATCCAGAGTCTGCAATTCACCCTAAAGCACAGAGCTATCTCATTAACAAACTACCTGCCCCATACTTGACCCACAGACAAAGAGAGAGGTGACAGTTAGCATGAAATGCTGTAGACATTGACCCCTGGGGGCCCCTTCAATTTTTTTACATTTCATTCAGCAGGTTCATTTATCCAAACTGACAAACAAATGAGGAATGCAAGAACACTTTCACTAAGATTGTGATATCTGCATATCATTGGTCCACTTAATGGTTTTGTGCAGTCACTATTGTGAAATGGTTCCTTCCCCTACAGAAGTTCACAACATCCATACAGTGTTCTCAGGTGTCACCACACAATGAAAGCTGGACCCTGGGGAATATTCTGTAGAGAATCAGAATAGGTGTTGAATGACTACACTGCTGGTTAATGTGGGCCCACAAAAAAGGAGTATGGGCTTATTTGAACAACAATAACAGAATAATACTCCTCTTTCTTTAATTTTGACCACTTTTAAGCAAGAGTCAGTCAAAAGTGAAAGAAAATCATAAACTGGATAAACTGGAATTAGGGCACGTTGTAGGGCACACTCAAACTCAATAGGGCACCACAGCTCAATGACGTGGATGAATAGGACTATATTAAAAAATAAAGGCTAAAAGCCATTCAAAATTAGGGCTGGGTATTGACATAAATGTCTCAATTTAATTTTTTCAATTCACAAGCTTGGAATTTCATTCGATTTTTTTGGATATATTATTAAAAAATATATATTTTGTTAATATATTATATAATATGGCTCAGTGGCAGTGGCTCAGTGCTTCATGTAGGTTGTCTACAAACCGGTTGGTGGTCCAATCCCCGGTTCCACCTGACCAAGTGTCGAAGTGTCCATGAGCAAGACACCTAACCCCAGCTGCTCCCGACGAGTTGGATGGTGCCTTACATGGCTGACATCGCCGTCGGTGAATGAATGGGTGAACGTGAGGCAAAATGTGAAGCGCTTTGGATGGCGCTATAAAAAGCGCTATATAAATGCAGTCCATTTACTATATATCAGGTACGACGCATGGCACATTTTCTCAAGGAAAACAAATCTCTTGACTAATGCTGTAAACTATGGGAGTCAGTTGGTACTACATTAGCCTACTATAATATTGAAGGTAAAAACGAACTGATTTGTATACAAAGACTTAAATTACACTGTTTTTTTTTTTTTTAATAATAAAGTATGAGATATAAACATTTCAATTGTGGCTGTCATAAAAAGTTGCCAGATTTATTCAAACATGCATTAACATTATAATGAATATTTAACATTGTGCATATATTTGAGCAAAAGGCTCTTGTCTAGAGTTACTTTTAGAGTTAATGAGTTTGACACTGGATATGTTTTTTCTGTGCTGCAAAATATTTTTGCGGAAACCATGATTGAATAGGAAGTTCAAAAGAACAGCATTAATATGAAAAATAAATACATTTAGTAACAAATTACATTACTGTCACAATTTATTTCATCCTTGCTGAATAAAAGTTTTTTATTATTATTTTTCATCAAGTCTCCCTGGAAGAAGAAATGGAATCTCAAGGGAATCTCCTGGTTAGATACAGTTTCTCTCAAAATAACTTTAAAAAAAGAAGAAACTTGATCCCGAACTTTTATGGTGTATATTAATGCTAGTCTTACTATCAACTTACAAATAAAAAACTGAGATTTAGCTTCTGGAAAGGAAACTATAACTGTAGCATTCCTATAGCTCGAATTGTAGAATGGCACTAGCAACATCACAAAATGCATAAACTGATAGCATGTGCACATTACATAGTCTTTAAGTCACTTTGGATTTAAGCATCTATAAAAAAAAACCCTGTAAACTACTCATCCTAAAACAGCTCAAAGCCAGAAGCACCTGAAAGAACCTTCCCCCAGCTCAACCTTACCCAGACCACGTCTCTTCTGGCAGTCAGGAGGGTACTCGAATTTGGTGGGAAACTGGCTCTCGCACGTCTCCCATTAAGCTCCCTGCACCCAACAATAGGTATTGAAAAGAGGGGAGCAGAAAGCCTGGCCCAAGAGCAGAGCACCTTTGTGCAGGCAGATCTGGGTGAGGTGGGGCAAGGGCGGGTGTAGGGGGTTGGGAGGAATGCAGGAGACTTCTGTTAGCTTTTACACAGAGGCTCAGTTGAGAAGCGATGGAGATGTGTAATAAGGTCTCTCCGGAGCAGGGCTGATCTAAATGAGTGCGCCCATTCAGACTGAGCCAGGGAGTTCAACAGGTTCAGACGCTGAGGGCGGACACGTGCATACCTGCATAATGCAAGAGAGGTACGCGTTCAGAGCGCCTACCTGCCCACTTTAACGGCACCGCATGGATGAAGTCTACGTACCACACACAGAAGAACAGTTTACTTCATATGAAAAAAAAAAAAGAGAGAGTGCGGCCCACACCGAGCGGAGTGAAGTGGAGTCGACCCGCTCCCTGTAATTGAAGTAATGACATGCTGTTTATGCAGAGGAGCATTGGCAGCACAGGAATTTCTCTGTGTTAAAACTTCTCTCCACTTCAGAAAAAAAGATCTCCCCCCCACTGCTAAGTCATGTCTCGACTGGTCTCCCTGCTGGAAAAGCTGCAGCCCCAGGGCATGGTTTTGCAAGAAATGGGATGCGTGGGGGAGGAGACGTGAGGCGGGGAGGATGTAGAGGATTTTTACATCCACACTTGAAAGAGGGGGGGGGGTCCAAGGACACTCACTGTCCACATTCATCCTCCCAGTTTTTATAGCCAGACCAGGGTGGGACAAAAAGAAGCTTTTCACCTGATGACGAAAGAACAGAAAGCTTTCTGGAATTATGAGTAGAACCCTCAGCTACCTGCCACTGGGCCAGTGACACTGAAATGTTTTTATTAATTTATTTAAAATATATCAAAAATGCAATTTATACACATAACCTGTATACACTTCTACGATGAACATTTTCATCATGATATTCTAATTAGATTGGATAATTACATTTTTATGTATTGTTTGTTCATTGTTTTATGCCATTGACCAGACTAAAGTCGGGTTTCCATCAAAATTACCCAGAACAATTTGTCCCAGGAACTTTTTCCCCCCAGACCTGTTGATGTTAGTGTTTCCATTGCGGCCTAAAGTACTGTGAGGTTTGGGCTAATTACTTCACAATGCAAAAAATAATTAATGTCTCCAACTGAAAATTGTCTAGTGACTGATCACATCTAAATTTTTCATTTGATTGAAAAATTTAGATGTGATCAGTCACAGACACAGAATTTATTTTTATTTTTAAAGTGCAGTGATGTAGGACTGCGTACGACTTTCCAGATGGATTTCATCCTATAAGCAAATAAGCTTAATAAAGCCTGAACCTCGTCGTCAGTCTATCAGCCGTATTTTTTAAACTCCATTGTTGATTCGAACAGTAAACAACTTTTACTTTTAAAAATTGTGGTTGAAATAAAATGCTTAGTGGAGTCAACCAATCAAAATGCGGTGTAAACTCAACCAATCAAAATGTTTAGCGTCCAAAATCCCACCCCGGGAAAGTTCCTGAACTCTGAAAAACTACTACTTTACCCGGAACTTCATTTAAAACACTGATTTTTAAACCTGCCTTGGACGCATCCCAGCGCTGCACATTTTGTATGTCTCCCTTATCAGACAGACCCAACTTAGAAGCCAGAGCTTTCCCTTTTTTTTTTTATCTGATCTTTTTATCCCCCTCATTTCAAGAAATATCTGCATACACATAAGATCACTGAAACCGACTCTAAACAATGTAGTATACATGCCAGTTCAGTGTGTGGTGCTGTAATTCTGGCACAGAAATACACTAAAAAGGGAGAAGACAAGTAGGTGGTGAGGCAAAATCTCACGATAAAATAACAATAAATACATTTGCTAATTAAAAGATGTGTTTTATTAAAGGGGGGGTGAAACACTCAGTTTCAGTCAATCTCATGTCAATCTTGAGTACCTATAGAGTAGTATTGCATCCTTCATATCTCCGAAAAGTCTTTAGTTTTATTATATTTATAAAAGAAATATGGGCTGTATCGAGTCTTTCCGGAAAAAACCAAGCGGCTGGAAGCGTATCGTGTGGGCGGAGGAGCACAAAGCGGTGACGTCCTCAAGCGTGGAGAAGCCCATGGCTATCGATCTCAGCTAATAGATATATGATCCAGAATCAGATCCGAAGGCCGAAATAAATTGAACTGGAGAAACAGCAACAGCAGGACGTCCGTCTCTGTGGTATGTACTGTATTTAGTAGTCTGTCAACATTTGTGTGTGTTTACTCGCAGTTTATGAGGACATGATTCGGTTTATGGACTATTGTATGCGACTAGACCTTAGCAGTAGCAAGCAAAACGGTTTTGCACATCAGATTAGTGTAACGTTATACATAGATGATCTCATTGGTTATACGTTATACAACAATGGAGTCCGTTAGCGCATTTGAATGACAAAGCACGTTTACTGATGTTTACTCACGCGACAACAGCCAACAGCATAGACATTTGAAGCAGTTTTACTCACCGGCTGCTTCCAAAGCAGGACCGAACCTTTATCGCTGGGACCACTCCGTCAAAAACACACTTCTTTGGTATGATTTGGTAAAGTCCTGACAGCAGTGAACGGTGGAGATCCACTTTGCGACGTGACTAAAGTGATGTTGTGAAGCTTCCCGTCATTTCTGCGTTCAAATCGGTTCAAATGCAGCGCTGCCTTCCCGGAATGCTGTGCTGAAGCGTTGAAGTCGCTCGACGTCAACCATAGGAATAAAGTGGAACGCGGCGCAACCATAGGGCGCGTCAGACGTGTTCACGGATGACTGGATCTGCACCTGAGAGTGTTTATGGGCGTGCATTTCCTCTCTCGCTCTAGTCACGCGTGCGCCCTACCGGGAGAAGAGCCCGTACGGCCCATACAAGGACCTTCCGCTCTGTTCACGTCAAGTCGAGCCATACTCGAAAAAAACTCTGAAACTTGTGAGAAACCGGAAGGAGTATTTTTAACACAGAAATACTCCATCAAACGTCCAACATTAGTTTTTGAAACTTTATCTATGTTTAGGATGGGAATCCAAGTCTTTAACAGTGTAAAAAGCTCAGTATGCATGAAACAGCATTTCACCCCCCCTTTAAGGCCTACACCTACCCTTACAATAATGCAAATACAGTAATTAAATTATGCAATATTGATGTGCGCATGCCCAGTGCCCATAGTTGCATGCTTTAGTCTTTCAAAATGCAGGACGCAGTGTGATGACATTACTGTTTTACAAAATATACGGATTGGCCGTATGCACGAAAACGCAAGAATGTCGTTTTCCGATTTATCTACTCTAGGACACGGTTTTAGAAAATATCGGATTCATGCTTCCAAAACGCCGGATCTGTGTGGATGAAACACTGATACAGTACAAAATGCATACGTATACAGCTAAGCGCGTCTCCGTGCGGACAGGGCCTTAGTTGCAGTCTCTACTAACGAGCTGATGAGTTGAAACACGTGGCTTAAGTTAAGAGCACCTCACAGACATCCCTACTTCCATGCAATTTCACACAGGCTTAAAGGGTTAGTTCACCCAAAAATGCAATTTATGTCATTAATGACTCACCCTAATGTTGTTTCACACCCATAAGATCTCTGTTCATCTTCAGAACACAGTTAAAGGTATTTTCTATTTAGTCCGACAGCGAATCGAAGTGTAGGCACACTATACTGTCCATGTCCAGAAAGGGAATAAAAACATCATCAAAGTAGTCCATATGTCACATCAGTTAGTTGTTGTCTTCTCTTCCGTGTTTGTGTTCAATCCTCAAATAAAGATTCAAACGGTTCTGAATCGATCAATGATTCGGATCGCCAATGACACATGACGCGCGTTTGGCACGCGATCCGACTCATGAATCAATACACTGATTCACAACCTTTTTAATCTTTATTTGAGGATTGAAAACAAACACGGAAGAGAAGACAATGCTGAATAAAGTCGTAGTTTTGTCATTTTTGGACCAAAATGTATTTTCAATGCTTCAAGAGATTCTAACTAACCAACTGATGTGACATATGGACTACTTCGATGATGTTTTTATTCCCTTTCTGGACATGGACAGTATAGTGTGTCTACACTTCCATACGCTCTCTGACTAAATATAAAATATCTTAAACTGTGTTCTGAAGATAAACGGAGGTTTTACGGGTGTGGAACGACATTAGGGTCATTAATGATATCAATTCAATTTTGGGGTGAGCTAACCCTTTAAGCATTATCTGACTTGTTCTCTCTCTACGACTTGGCAAACATTATAATGTCCTCTCACTAAGGCTAATCAAACAACCACTGAAGTTGTGTTCTGTCAATAATTACAAGAGAGCTGTCAATAATTACCGAGAGCTCATCTCACTATGTTTTGACAGTGCTAGCGCATGTATGCCACTTCAGATAAACAAGACTGAGGGACACTTGACTCGTAAACCTGAAGAGAAGAGGCCTGTCTGAGAGACTCCGCTTGTTGCACTGGGGAGTTGTCAGAAACAAGGGCTTCCCTGTACATGGAGCCAGCCTGGGACACAAGAGTTTTTATAAGGCTGATTGAACACAAGAGCACCTCAAAAGCCCTTAAGAAAAAAGAGTACAGCAGCAGCAGCATGCATGTGAAATGGCACATGAGGCAGCCCTGGACTGACATTTCAATGACAATTTGAATGGAAGACCTTCTCATTCCACAGCAACATGTTACAGTCCCTCACCTGGCTTCCAGCAAATACCAGTCATTTGCTGAAAAATATCAAGTTCTTGACGTGTCCAGACCTGGCCTTGAAAAATGGCAGCCTCAGCATTTCTTTCATTTTTGTTCTTTGAAAATCTACACGTTTATTGTGCCACCATGAAAGCACAACTCAGAGTCGTCATTGTCTCTCTCTTTGACTACGTTACAAAACAAAATCCCTGACCCTGTCAGTCTTTAAGCCCTAATCAAAAACGTTCACATTCCGATTTAACCACACTGAAGCAGTAGAAACATTCCTCCAGCCTCATAAAGGCAACCAAGCCAATGTTCCCAAAAGTTTTCAAAGGCATATTTTTGGAGAGAACGTGCTCTCCTCCACACTGCTGGAACATCAGCTGGCACCGGCTTCCGCTTAAGCAAGTGAAGCAAGTGGTCCATGAAAACAACACCAAAGCATCTGTGGCTATCTACATTTCTAGAGGTCCACCGACTTAAATCCATTAAAGAGGCCAAAATGATGACAGCTGTGGTTTGCTTATGAGAAGAAGAAGAAAAATGTTGTCAGAGGACCCAGTCTCAAGTACGACAAGCCAATATCCCCAAGTAATACACAACAGTCAGTTTTTCCAACAGTGCTTCCAGGACCAGTGCGAGAAAGAAAGAGCGAGAGAGAGCGAGAGAGTGTAGAGAACTATAGTAGAGATAGAAATCATCCTATTAGTTTTGTAAATGCAAGTGCTAAATCTCTCTAAAAAATTCCTCGTACGTGTGCATGGGTTGTAGAATAAAATAAAAATTGACCTCATAATGTTTAAGCAAAATTTGACAACTCGATCTTCTGTCTGGTGATGTAAACCCATAATTTAGTCTGTCGATTGTGTAAATTAGTCGATTTGTGCAGATATTGAACCAAATAAAATGGCGCTCTGCATGCTCTGTAAAACTGAAATGTCAGTGTACGGAAAAAAAACATCCCGGGGCTCTCCCATCTCAAAACGACATAAAGTATTTGGCGTAAGTATTTGGACTATTATAATGACTTTTTTTACACAGCACTACAACACATTTGTCATTCCTGTATTTTGCGCTTAATATGGCTGCATTCATACAGGATTCAATTTTATACAAACTGGAGTGGGTGTGAGTCGGGCAGCTCAAATGTACCCTCTAAAACTGATTACAAAGCATTTACCGCTGTTGTTGCTTATTTAAAATATCTTAAATGAACTGATGAACTCACGCACACCTTGATTGGACGTGTTTAATGTAAATGTAAATCATTTAAATGATGTAATGATGTAAATGACTGAACTTCTGTCGAACCCAGAATATTCTGTTAAGTACGGCGAGTAAGAGAGGAGTTTTTCATGTGTTGGGTGAGGTTGGCACAGTACAGTGAATGAGAGCATTCGGCAGCTGCTTTGAAAGCCATTACAGGATCGAGGCAGCGCCAGGGCATTATTTACACCCTTGTCAGTGAAGCACACAACACTTCCATGAATAATCACCCAGTCACAGCGTCCATTGGGGCAACGGGCAGCGTTGTGGGAAAGCGATCATCAAGTTGGCTTGACCTGTATCATTTCCCATGTGATAGAGGAGTCAGTACGTCTGGAACCGGCCATATCGTTGCAAAGGTCTCGTCGGAGCTCAGCTCGCTCCCATGGCAGTGGTCGGTAAAGTGAGCTTGCAACAAGTCTGGGCACTGTTTCAGACTCAAATTAGAGAAACCAGGAAAACTACACATGATCCTTTTGGGCATTCGATGTTCAGCAATTACACACACACACACACACACACACACACACACACACACACACACACACACACACACACATTTAATGCCGTTTTTGTTAGGAGGGCCAGTAAATCCAGCTGTTTTGGAACATCAGCAATGAAGCTTCCACTCCACATTTCTTCCGGAAAACAAGCAGAGCAGATGCTGTGCACAGAATCCCAAAGCACGTACCGCAGCACTGGTCTCACACCCCATCTGACAGAACATCCTGCCCCGCCACCTTATTCTCGTTACGCCAGACTTAAATGACAGACGCTGTTACAGGCTGGATCAGAACCAGCTTAAGGGTCTGCTTTTACAGTAACAAAGCCAGAATGGCTTTTCTTTTTTGGCATTCGTTTCCATCCCCCATTACACATCTGAAGTCTGCAGATGTTAAAAGAATGTGTGAACTGCCATTACTTCTCATACACACACACCTTCAAAAACATTAGGCTTTAGCTCTAGTTTGGCCATCTATTTTGTCAGCTGTAAAGGAAAACGTTCTCAAACAGAGCATTTACCTTCACTTATTCAAGTGCTGCATGCTGTTCTAGCAGTGGGTGAGAACCCATTTTGCAGAGTGATACAGCAACCTTACATCATTGTGATAGATTAGCAGTCACTGCTTGCACATCATCACTGCTGACAGTAGCATAAAAACACTATGACAGGTTGCTCCAGGGCTCACTGACACGCGCTGGTTAATCATACAATGCTTAAACAACTTTGAACTCTATGTGGCACAGCACATTAACATTGTCAGGGCCAGGTGTCCCTGCCCTTGCTCACTGCTGTATGTGCCTCATATAACCAATGAATAATGCTTCACTTCTGCAGGATTTTACTGTGACGCTTTCTTAATTTAGATTTCTGACAATGATTATTGTATTTGTTCCAACCATTTTGAAAAATAACAATTTTGTGTAGAAAACAAAATTAAAATGATTACAATATTACAAAGAATATTATTACAATATTATTCAGTTTTCCACCAAAATAAAAGCCTATATTCAACAGCTTACAATATTAAGCTTAATAATAATAATAATAATAATAATAATAATAATAATAATAATAATAATAATAATAATAATAATAATAATATGTTTATTAAGGTTAAGCAGCAATATATTTGTGTTATTTTGTAAAATTAGTATATTTTCATTGTACAGTAATATATTAAAACAACAACTTGGGTCTATTGGGTATTATTGGTACTTATTAATACTGTACAGATAGTGGCTATTTATTACTATATAAAACACATATTAATGCATTATTATTCTGCATGACCATATTCTACATCCCTTAATCCAACCCAACACCTAAACTAACAACTACCTTACTAACTATTAATAAGCAGTAATTAGGAGTTTGAGGCAAATGTCATAATAGGCAGTTAATAGTGAGAATTGGACCCTGAATTTTGTAAGCAAAAAAATTTGAAAAATATTTTTCTATTGTACTGCAAAATGAAAATGTACTAAGCTATTTAATATTTATTTTGGTAGAAAACTGAATACTGCAATACATTTTCCACTGTGTGTGTGTATGTCTGTATGTATGTATGCATGGGTGCATATTATATTATATAACTACAATAGCAATTTGACAAATGCATTTGACAAGTAAAAAAACAAAAAACAATTGAGCCTGCTTTCTGTCACATTATGCATTATTTTTTGTTACCAGCTGCCAACTGTCCAATCAGATGTTTCCTCTGCAGGTGCATATCAAGATTGGCTAATCAAATTAACATAGTTAATGTTGGAATCTGTGAGATGTGTGGGAATCTAGGTGGAAAGTTAAGGGGAAGAAAGGAGGCTGTTACACCAGCCACATGGGTTATCATAATAAATCAACACATATTGAAGCACACAGTGGGCTTTCTGGGCAGTACAGACAGCAGCAACACTGCTCTCTCTGTTTCAGATGTTGAGGAGAGAGCACTCGCTTCACAACACGTCATTCAGGAGTTTCCCTCACCCCCAACATCTCCCTTTTGCCTCCAAACAGTCCGTTGTTCAGGGAATTTCTTCATAGGAGAGAACTTTGCCTAGTGCTGGCACACAGCCATACAGATGACTTCAAATTTGCAGCTTGTGAAGTAATGATTTGAGCGGCACGCAACGCCTCTTTAAAATGTACCATTTTTCATATGCAGGAATTCACTGTGTTTATACATTCTTCTGAGGTCATAAAAACCCCAGGCTTTTGCATAGATCTGAGACTTGTGTTCAGACCAGCCTGATTATGTTTTATGCCAATTCTATTTCTCCCCATACTACTTATTCTTTTTCCAGGTAATCATACAAATTATCCTACTAGATGCTTGACGGGATTAGTTTTAGGGGTCTTGAGGGTCTCACAAAAGTGCAAGTCCATATCACAGCTCCTTGATAAATTGCTGAGGAGGAGTCTGATATTAAGGTTTGTACATGTGATGGGAATGAAAGCCGGCCCAGCTGGCCACACCATGAAGCACAGCCAAACAAACCCACATCATGGATTATAGTTTCTGCGCCAGGCAACTCGCCTTTATGGGAAAGGAAAAACCTCCTCTGGAAAACTCTGGCCAATAGCCATTATATGAAAATGAGGCAATGGCCGCCCTGAACAATGCCATTCTTTCAGAGGGAAATCAGACAGGCCTTGGGAACAGCAGCCTAACTATTCTTTGAGGCAACTTTGGCAGTAAGACAGGCATGGACCAATTGTACACGTTCTTTCTCATTCTTTCTGCCAACCATACAGCATCATTATCACCAATGGTTACCTCAGACTATTTCAGACTAAACTAAACAGGCTCCTGAAAACCACAGGGGTGAAAAGTAGCTCCAGTCACTAATGAGGGAACAGACATAGGAGAAATTTCTCCTTTAGGTACATTTACTGCTTAAAGGGATCCCATGGTGTTGAGACTTGTATGGCTTAATATAACATAAATGATGTCTCTTACTGAATTATGTGGTAGAAAACCCATGAAAGATCTACGTTATTTTAAAAATCGATTTTATATTTGGACCATGGGCGGCGCCATTTTGTTTGCGTTCTAGGTTGATGACGTAGAGTGGCGTTACCCGTTGCTATTTTTACCACAACGCAACTCGAAAATTGTTTCAGAGTTAAACAAAACAAATGAATTGCTTTGTAATTGTACTTAAAACACACTCAAACATACATGTGCACACAAACTCACCTACACAAGTCACAAACATGTATGTTTGAGTGTGTTTTAAGTATAATTACAAAGGAATTCATTGGTTTTGTTTAACTCTGAAACAATTTTCGAGTTGCGTTGTGGTAAAAATAGCTACGGGTAATGCCAGCTGATTGAGGAGTTCAACCACTCTACGTCATCAACCTAGAACGCAAACAAAATGGCGCCGCCCATGGTCCAAATATAAAATCGATTTTTAAAATAACGTAGATCTTTCATGGGTTTTCTACTACATAATTCAGTAAGAGACATCATTTATGTTACATTAAGCCATACAAGTCTCAACACCAGGGGATCCCTTTAAGTATCTACAGTTGCCAACAGATCCTATAACTAATCAAGCTGAAAACTACTTCACCTTGAGTTAAGTAGACTAGCACTGAATTAAAGAAAAACTCGCTAACAGATTAGCTTATAACGCTTGTCTATGGGGCACAGGGTAAGTGAAATTAAATCGCTAGTTAATGCCAATAACAAGGCTCAAAATAGCCTCACACTAACATGGCAGCATAATGAGGGTCCCTACACACAAACTGAAGGATTGAGAACTTTTTAAGCGTACAAACAGTTTAATAAGAAGATACTTTATAAACACAGTGCATTACGCGTTTACGGTCAGGCGCCATCTTGACAAACAGTCTCGACGAGTCGAGCCTCGAACGCTGTGCTAAGTGAGCTGGTCGATAGGAATTAAGTTTGTGAAATCTAATTACATGGACATTTTTATTTTGATTTATTTATTTGCTCTGTTGCGTTCAATGCTTTCTTCCGGAAACAACGGACCATATAAGATTCCAAGTCACAGTTCATCAGCGTTCGAGGCTCGACTCGTCGAGACTGTTTTCCAAGATGGTGTCTGTCCATGAACCCGTAATGCACTGTGTTTATAAAGTATTTTCTTATTAAACTGTTTGAACGCTTACAAAGTTCTCAATGCTTCGATTTGCATGTAGGGACCCTCATTATGCTAGCGTGTTAGTGTGAGGCTATTTTGAGCCTTGTTAGTGGTATTAACTAGCCATTTAATTTCACTTACCCGTTGCCCCATAGACAAGCACCATAAGCTAATCTGTTTTTAGAGATAAAACTCTTTACATTCGATTGTCATGAAAACGCATCCCACAGAACCATCTACTTTTAATTACCCCAGGTTAATTTCTCACCAGAGTTGTCCTTAAAGGCCTGTTCACAACAAAAACAGTAACTTTTAAAGATAACTATTTTTGTCCATATGTGCCAATAGACAATTATGCTACAGTTGCTACAGTTATTTTATCTACTCTTTTAAATGATTGTGTTCTTAATTAAGAACATGTGGATTTTGATTGGCTGTCAATGTTTATATCATTCATCAGCTAAAGAAAAAAAAATCTACTCTATTTCACTATCATTATAGTTGTGGTTTGGACTTCCCTATTCTCGTAGAATTAGAATGATTTTAAAACTTGGCAAATTTTGTTATAGTTATTGTCCTGGGTGTGAACAGGACTTTAAATGTGTGCAACACCCAAATTAAGTAATTTTATGCATAATCAAGAACAATTAAAAGTGCTGTGTCCACTTTACCATATTTATTCAATTAACTTTCTAACATTTCGGTCACATTTGGCAAGCGACCTGAAGAAGATATCTGAAGAAGTTTTCGTGTCTAAAGTACTGTTATTCAACAAAGTTGCCAAGTTTAATCCATTTTCAAAAGCAATTAAAGAAAATAAATACCAAGCTAAAGCAATAAGATGAGGAATTAATAGAAAAGTCCCATATGATCCAAAGGTCACTGGTCAGATTTTTTATAAGCGAAGGTTTCCGAGTCAGGAAGGACAGGAACTCTATAGAGATATTTTAACAGAAAATGGTTCAAAAGATGAAACATCAGTCTATTTTTCAGCAGCAATGAGAGCAAAGCGGATTGACACAGCCAAAGAGAGCAGGAGAGAGAGAAAACTCATCCAACCATCTGGATGTGGACTAGGCAGAAGTCCAGGAGGCAGTAAAATTCATTCCAAGTCCCTGACCGACGTGCGACTGCCACGTAGCTGTTAATGCAAGAGGACCAAGAGGAGAAAAGAGGCTGTCTTATCCCTGCAGAAACACTTTCCCACAGAGCAACATAAGCACATCTGCCTGTCTGCTACACAGCACACTGATATTGAACTGCAATATCACAGTTTTGATGTAATATGACAATGTGATAATGATCACTTGGAGAGGTTCATATTAATAGAATGTGGTTATGGGCATCAGATGAGTCGAGTTTAAGTCTCACGTCTTTGAAGAGGGTCCAAGCCTCAAATCCTTTCGTAATACTTTTTATACACTTCTATACACATTTTATAAACATTGTAAAAGATTTTGTAATTACAAGTCAAATCAAGTCAATTGTTTACAGTGTTGTTGTTGTTATTGTAGTTATTTTTAGCTAAAACTATATTATAAACTATATTGTTAAGTGAAATATAGCTAACATAAAATATAACTATTAAATGAAAAACTTAACATTAGAAATATTGTCTGAGCAAATACCTGAAATAAAATAAAGCTTTGAAATTATATTATAATTTAATACAATGCTTAATTTTTAATAAAACTGAAATCTAAAAATGTAAGTATAATTTAAAAATATATGAATAAGTACTATAACAATTATTATTTAAAACTTAAAGGGATAGTTCACCCAAGCATGAAAATTCTGTCATCTTTTACTCACCCATATGTTGTGCCAAACCTGCATGACAGAGACAGACTGTTAAATGATGATATTCTGAAAAATGTTCTGTCAATACAATGAAAGTCATTGAGGTCCATTGTTATTTTGTTTGGACCCCATTGACTTTCATTGTATGGACAAAAGCTAAAAAGAGTCAAAATATCTTCTTTTGAGTTCTAAAGACATTCAGGTTTGGAGCCACATGAGAGTGAGACAGAAATTTCATTTTTGGCTGAATTATCCCTTTAAGTGTAACGTTTCAGTTTCCATTTCTGAGTAAATATATGCTGCTCTAAAGGAATAACCACATTTTGATTGTAAAGAATGAGGTTCAATGTGTGACATTAAAGAATGAAGTTTGAAAGACTTCTACATTGACTCTTGTAGTGGGTTGGTCTAGACTCGTTGGTGACTCAAGTCTGTACAAAAACAGGAAAAAACAGTAATGTCTAAAATACCTTCAATATGCACCTCGCTACTAAGAGAGTAAACAGCCAGGTCACCACACAGCTCGCAGATCTCAGCTCTCCTGAGATCTCCTTTTTTTTGGCTAACTGAACTTGTGTTTAGACCAAGCTGAGAGGAAGCAGCCTAACTCCCACAAACACATGAAAATGACTCACTCCATACACATGGTTGGGATTCAAGATTTTTCCTTCTCTTTTCCTTTTTTTTCTTTGGAACTTAGAAAAAAAAAAAGAGTTCATTGAGGAGGATCAGTGCATGTATCCACAGCAGTCAGAACATGTATGCCAATGCCATTATAATACAACTACAGTGGGTTTTCACTTTGAGCTACAGTCTTCATCTGTCTGTCCAAGTATATGACCAAATTTGTAATTTAATTTTTTTAATAATATATGTTGTGCGTCACCTCTGTTTTTCATAGAAAGGAAATCTATATCCATTGACAGCGCTAGCAAAAGTACTAAGGGTGAAGTTCTCCTACAACAGTTGGGATTGCACTCTCAAGAGCCATTTTTAAGCAGCTCCTTCCTCAAGGAAACACATTCCTCCATCTCTTCCCGGTAAACAAAAATAAAACTCTGAGAACCAACTGAGAATCAAACATATTAGAACACGGTCTAAATGTTTACCATGACAGTAAAGCAACTCATAAACCTCAAGTTTCCCCACACGACCCTCCAGACAAGGTTGTATTTCGATGCGGAAGTGGTCAGTTTTGTCCAGATTTAGATGTAAATTTTATAGTCTTGGAATGCTGAATGAGTCAACACTGTGGTATGGCTGAATCTTATTCCCAAGCCAACATTCAGGGCTCCCCTAACCCCCAGCCAAATGGGGTGTGATGAATTCAGTCGGAGGAAGACACAGGGAATGAAGCGGGGGGTGTTGAATTTGGGGGACAGATTCTGCTCATTTGTCCCACATGGCTGAGCACGCTCAAAGAGGGCAGCTCAGTTTAAACAAACATAACCACTTCCTCCTCACTGCACAAAAAGCCTTTAAACAGAAACCCGTCCATCGCTCCTCAACGGGTCATTTGGGGGAAAGAACAGCCTGCCGCCAAAACACAGTCTGCCCTGTGTGGCTCAGCGTCTGCAGACACCCTGGAAAAGCTCAAACATGGTCCGCTTCTCAACTCCACCTCACACACACAAAACACTGTTACAGTAGATTCAGCATCTGTACAGGTAATATATACAGTCATTTGCTTACAGACAAGAGCCTAGACAACTGTCAGTCACTAAGAGAACGGTACTGGCATCAATTATGCTCCCTAGTTTCTTCAAAGAACATTTAAAAATTAGATACATGACGTACCATATATAATTAGCAGATGATATTAGAGTGTTTTTTTATGTATCAGTAGATGATAAATAATAGTATATTAAAAAAGTTAAATTCATATAAAAAATTAATATAAATATATATATATATATATATATATATATATATATATATATATATATATATAAGGGCTGTCAAACGATTAAAATTTTAGATCGTGATTAATCGCATGATTGTCGTGAGTCAACTCGCGATTAATCGCAATTTAATCACAGATTTTTATTTGTTGTAAATGTATCTTAAATTAAGTTTTAATTAGTTTTTAACACTCTAATCAACATGGGTATATGGACAAATATGCATGCTTTATGCAAATGTACGTTTATTATTAGTGAAACCATATTATACTTATTCAATAATAATCAATAAAACAGCATGAAGACTAGATATGTATCAAAGGTCATAGACGTTTATCAAAGAACATGTTCATGTCTCTTAAGTCTATCTTAAAAATTCAGAATAAGCAGGGATTTGTCTAATTTTAAGAATATAAATAAAGGTAGTATTACTGGCAGTTTAGTTCAGAACAGGGCACAGTTCGTATGAAAAACTGGTAATGTGAAAGCTGTCATGCGGACCAGTGAGTGCACCAGTAACACACACCATACCCGGAGGAGGTCCATATTCCACGAGTAGCAATATAGTGTGGCCCTATTGGGTACTTTGCGTGTGCGCGCCGAACTATGCCTCGATTCACGTGAACAGTGTGAGAAACGGAGCGTTCTTGTTCAGAAGAGTAACCTGTGCATTCGTTTTAGCCGATTGTAATGCATTAAGTTCAATATAACACATGTACTGTGAGTGGTGATGTGTCAATGATTTACCTCAGACATGAGCGAGAGTGAGCTTCAGTGTATTCACGCATCGCGCTCGGACTGCAGAGAATGTGCTCAATGTAAACAGACTTTTCTTCCGACCTGGTGTCTATGGTTAAACAGAAAATATGGTAGCTTATAGGCAATAACTGCAGTTTTGGTTTAGAATATTAATGATAACCATTTTCTTTCTTAATGTTTGCTGCCTCATCCTTTACATCTATGACTTATCCCGATTTCTCCAACTACGGGCTATGCCACAGATCAAACAGAAAATGCGCGCTGCATTAACGCGCGTTAATAAATTTAGTGCCGTTAAAATGAATTTGCGTTAACTTTGACAGCCCTAATATATTTTATTATATTATATATATATATATATATATATATATATATATATATATATATATATATATATATATATATATATATATAAAATAGTAGATGTAAAACACCACATTTTATTTTACAATATTGTAATAATGTAAAAGAAGAAATTAACTAATACATTCATTACACTGTCATGTTATTACCAACGTGCAATATATCAATGATCTATATAATATTGAAGTGTAATATGTTCAGGTAAAATATTTTAAAACATTTTACAAAGTACATCTGTAAAAATAAAAAATAAATATATTTTTTTTAAGTGCAAGATTTTTTTATATTCAGCAAAAACAGGTTTATGTAAATACAGCATTTAAAACTATTCATTTTAGGGTTTTATTTTATTTATTTAGACATTGTTATTTATCGGATATATCAGCCATAACATAAAATTATCAGATGATAATGGGTGAATATACCAGAGATGCAAGTATATAATTAACAATAAATACATTAAAAAAAACAAATTGATGTAATGTGCGGGAAAACGCGAGAAAAGGGAATGAAAAAATACATTTCTGCTAAATTATGCAGTCCCTAAGAGGAATGTTAAGGAGCAGCCTTTTCACCCCATGTTGACTCTGGAATGCTGTAGAAAGGGAAAATTCAACATTGACACATTCCTCCAGTGCCACCTGGGATGCCACTGGTCTCACAGCAATGGCTGCCATTCCCATGACCTCCCCGATTGCTTTATTTTGGCATTTTGGTAAATTCACACATCTAAAACATGGCTATTGAACAAAGAGAGATGAGCGGTACTAATCCAAAAGAATAATAGGAATTAGCTGGAAAAATTCACCAGGCCGAAATAAATCTGGGCAGTAAGAATGGATAGCCCCCATTCACCCCCCTCACTTTCAGAGGTCAAAGGGTGAAATTCCTCATCTTCCATCAGGCCTCCAGATTTCACACACTATAAAGGGGAGTGCTTGAGGAGGGGGATGGGCTAACAAGACCCGGTGAGATGGAGGGATTGTGGGAGGTGTTGGTCTAAGGTCCTGCTGGTAGGGGGGTGGGCATAGGAAAACAGGAAGTCTGGGACAACAAATATATGCACAGTGACACTGCTGACATGAGCTTGAGCAGGGCAGGCATTAGAAGGGATCGAACAGAGCGTACCTACACCGTAAGAGGACATTGTGTAAATTACAACAGACTGAAGGGGTAATAAATGCACCAATATAAATGCAGCATCTGATGCCAGGCTCTTGTTGCACATGCACGGCAGCTAAAACAGTCTCCAGTCAAATAAAAGCATCATTAATGAGCTGCTGACGCATCTGAAGTTTCCATCGCCCAACTAACAACGGCCGTCTCTGCACTCTGAATGCTAATGCAAGCACGAAATTACACCATTGGCCACCTGACCAAACACTTAGTGTTTTTCCGCTCTGCTTTTAGCTAAATGTGCAGGCCAGGCCATTTGAATAATGCATTGGCATGACAGAGTGGATGCATGTCAGGAACCAGTGACAAGGATTGAGTAGCAAAAAGTGACTGGAAAAAAACAGCCATGCAGGAAGACACATCATGGCCATATTCCAGGATGACAATGTCACGAATCCTGAGGCTCAAACTGTGAAAGAATGGTTGGGAGGGAGCATGAAGAATCATTTTCACTCGTTAATTGGCACCTGAGTCCAGACCTTTAATTCAATGAAAAACTTTGGGATGTGCTGGAGTAGACTTCACACAGTGCTTGACTCTTGCATTGTCAATACAAGATCTTCACCAAAAATGTATACACCCCTTCATGGATATAACATCACAGCATTTATTTCCATCAAGAGGGGCATCACATTTTGGTTAAGATCTTGCAACTTTAGCAAAACAAAAATTTTGCAGGCAATATAGGTCCATGGTCTACTGTCAAGAGATGTTCTTCTTCTTGTTTGTTATCGTTTTACAATTAGAATGTGTGTTTTACCCAAAGTTGAACATTCTTTAACTCTCAGCAAACAGAAAAAAATAGATCCTTGTAACGATGCATTTTAAAAAATTGAGCACTTCCATTGAAAACAATTGGAAAAATACGCTAGTCTCTGTAAAAAATGCTTTATTGGACACACCCTAAGGGTCCAAAACAGACTTGGATAAAGTCATACAGGTTAGGTAAAACATGAGGGTGAGTAAATGACGACAATTTTCTCTTTTGGGTGAACCGTTTAAAAGTGCAATATGTGCAAGGACAAGTAAATAAAAACACACATTTAAAATATTGATCCATCTGAATGAGCATAGCGCAGCGGTGTTGATGAATTTAATGCAACCATGAAACAGAACTTGCAATAACATTTTCTTCCCAATTGTGATGTATATCCGAGTGACTCGAACAAGAAAAAAAAAAAAAACGTATGGCAGGACTTGATTATGTCCATCGGGAATTGACTGAATCGTTACAGTTTGCTATTGGTCGATCTCATGTGAGTGACAGGTTGTCCCGCCCTTGAAAACACCAGAGAAGAGATGTCACCGCATGAGTGAGGGGAAGATATATTGATTGAAGTTTATGAGGGCACAAGAATTAAAATAAAATGATTAATAATTATGAGCACAGATAAATTATTTTAGAATAAATACTGCAATATAAAATAAGAATTGTCCATTTTGATTTCATGGTGACTTTACCAAGAGCATTTTACTGGACAAACGAGAGTATCAACATGTTAGGCTAAAGATATTAAAAAATGTACATGAACTAGTCCACTCCTTTCAACTCTAGTTGGTTGTTGCATGACATCCAAAACAAAGCAGCGTATGAAGGTATGCTATGGCATCCAGCAAAAGCATCCTGTAGCTTGTCGCTTGCAATGTTGGTAAAGTGACGTGTGTGCAGTTAGGTGGGGAGGCGACTGTCTCGAGAGACGGTGGGAAAGAGAGTTGAAAGGCCTCTTTTATCTTCATCTAAATCAACTGTCAACAATAGTGTAAATCACCAAGAAGACGGAAAAGCCTAACATGCAAACATAGCAGCACTGTGCCAAACAAACATTCTCCAGGAGAAGATGCTAGAGTGCAAACGAGACTTGCAAGAGCCAACAGCGTGGAAAAAAAAAAAAACCTGCAGTGATTACTGTTATGAAGAACACTACTTTTAGCTTCTCTGAATGCTGCTATATGTGGCCATGGCTTACTGATTCAAGATGAACAGCATGATCCTGATTCATGGACCGGCTGACAGCCACATCATCACCACATGCATATTTCCCATGCACTAATGGTTAAAGCACAGATAGGAACTTGTTGTGTCTTGCTTAACAGTTCGGAGAGACGCTGACTTTCTCTTCCTAATGAGGTCAAGGAAGAATGATAAGATGATGTGACCATTTCGACTTATCATGTACTCTTTTTTTTCTCCATAATGCAGATAAATGCTACTGAATTCATGTCACACACAAAAATAATAATAATAATGAGCCATCGCTAGAAGAACCATCTAAACCTACACAAGAGGGAAGAGCTCAATTGAACTTTACAACATCTGCTGAGCAATAAGTGTGACTAAGAGATGTGAAGTTGTTTCAAAGGGCACCGTTCAGAGAAAATCAGGAAATATCCTCGAGAAGGTGGACTCTCCGCTGCAATTAGTAACAATCACAACAGATTTTATCATGCGGGACTGCATAACATCAGCACACATCAAAGCACAGAGCTGCTCCCAGAATGATGGAGAACTGTTGGGGGAGGGTTTGCGCAGTATTTGAGTAGCCCCTGGGGAAACAGACCTCCAGCTCACCAGGTACAACCCCATGACCTCAAAGGAAGAGCACATTCCTGCAGCAACGCCTGATCACGCAACACCTGAAGCCAATCCATCAGACATCAACCAAAAACAATAAAGCTACTTTGTTTTGAAAGCATCTCAATTATATGCTGTGCGCTGGGTACATGAAAAACTACAGTTCTACTGTTATTTTCTCTGCACGTTTAAACAATGATTCTAAATCTGTTTGACTCCCACACTGTATTCAGATAGAAAATAGAAATTAACCTATCCACCTTTAATGACAATGGTCACTTTTAGAGTATAATGTACAGTTAGACTGTCACTATAGCAAAATAAACTCATTTCTGCAATAATGGTCAGATGGCTGTAGTGACTGATACAGAACACTAGCACAACTATGATGGGAATATAGGTTTGGGGCTGTGTTGCCATGGGTAAAGAAAATTATTTAGAAATATGAATGCTCTGACTGACCAATCAGAATCGATTGTTCCAGAGCATTGCATAGTGCAAGCATACAATCCAGCCACTCATATACTTTGAGACGTAAAGTCCACACAGACCTCTATGCTGCACAAAAAAAGAAGAAAAGAAAAAAAGAGACTGTGACAAAATTGATGAACATAGAATATTTTGTCCATATTTAATTATTTTATATAACTTAATTTTATATGTATGTATATATATATATATATATATATATATATATATATATATATATATATACACACACACACACAAGCACACACAACTTGTTATGATCCAGTGCAACAATTTACATTTACATCAAAAAGTTATGAAATCCCTCACTCAGCTGGAGAATGCAAACCTGACGTCATTATCTGCAGATCACATTTCTCCTCTCACAGATACTGTGGTTCTTTCTCTCCAATAAGCCCTCTAGATCCAGGCAGGAGTATATCTCATGGTAGCTCCAAATTGTCTTGAAGCAGCCCATCAACATCATCCAAGAGATTAAAAGCGACCATTAAAAATACTTTTTCCAGAGCTGATAATTAGTGCGCTTTAATTCCCAGCACGAAAGAGCAACCAGCAGCCTACTTGTGACGTTTGGAAAAACGATGCGCGGCGTTGCATTAAACCAAACCAATAAAACAAAAGAAAAAACAGAAACAAGTAACGAGAAGTCGAGATACGTTCTGCACAATACATGACAGGACAATGACAACAGCAGCTAATGTTTTCCACCATAAACAGACACAGCTGTTGAAGAATAGACTGTCTGGAATACTAGGGCATGATGGAGTTGACCACCTTCACTTCACTTCATCATCCATCATTCATATTCCTTAAATCGTTGCCAATATTATTCGACATCATTCCAGCAACTGACTGTTTTGCAAGGAAATGCACGGGGAAAGCCAGCGAAATTCAGCATCCCTACTAAATCTCACCTAAACATTTGGTAGGCTATCACTCCAAGACTCACCGATTTAATAAAACACTTTTTAATAAAGCTAAAGTATAACTTTTTGTAACGTTTGAGTAACAGTAGCTACGTGCTAAATAAAAACAAAACAAAAAACTAAGTTGGAATTCAACGACGACGTCAAACTATGAATTTTCTCGTAAATTGCGAAAGTCATTACAAAGTTAAACGAAGAGTTTTGAGCATCTTCGGGTAAATAACGGTTTCTAAAAAGAATCCATGGAACTGTATTTTCTTTCGGGATAATGAAGTTTTCCGTCTCATCTCTTCGTTGGCCAACTAACCCAGACTCCCGGCGTCACCGCTATCCAGACACAAAAATGCACGCAACTTTCCGTTATGGACATATTTTCATCGCTTAATTGGGGAAAAGCACACAAACGCGAAGTGTATAGCCAAAGAGTGAATTAGTAAGCGATAAGAAAACCTTACCTCGCTGCAATAAAATGATCTTGAAAGAAACTCCAGAGCTCCACTTTCACCACAGACACAACTTTGGCAATCCTTGCTCCAGTCTGCGCTCAGTCAGGGCAGGGGGAGATTCCGCGGCCATGTCAATTATGTCCCACAGCACATGTGAGCTTGATCCTGCCCCCTTTACCGTAAGCAACCATATAAACGAACTTCAGAGCCGAAGGGAACGATTCAAAGGCGATTTAACCTACATAGCACCCCAGACCCATGCACACAGACTCAGCTTTAGCACACACGACAAAAGCACGAATGCTCCTGTTCCTGTTTGGTTCAAAAGTCCCATTCGGATTATAGCCTATGTTTTTTTATGGATTTGACAAGATTTCATATTGATTTTCAGGTAGCCTAATGGCTGCAAATTGGTTAATTTTCTGATTTACACTTACACTACAATTCTTACTTTAATGCCATTGTAAGATATTTAAATGTAATAGTTAGATAGAAAAATTTAGCTCACTAATAGTCTAGTTTAGTCTAGTTTTAGTCTAATGACTACTAAACTAGTTTAGTTTATGCAAAAATTTACAATAAGGTTCCATTTGTAAACTAAATATTATCTATATTGGTTCAAATTTAACAATTAAAAAGTATTTTTTTATCTTAGTTAAAGTTAATTTCAGCATTAGCTGATACATTATTAAAATCAAAAGTTGTAGTTAATATTATTTAATGGACCTGAGCTAAAATAGACAGTTGTATTTTTATGAACTACGGTTAACAAATATTAGCCTAAAATACTGTAACAAATGCATTGCTCTCTGTTAGTTAATGTTAGTAAAAGGGACAGTTCACTCAAAAATTAAAATTCTGTCATCATTTACTCACCCTCATATTCCAAACCTGTATGAACTTTGGTCTTCTCCTGAACACATAAGAATATGTTTTGAAGAATATTGACTTCCATAGCATTATTTTCCATACAGTGGAAGTCAATGGGGTCCATCAATTGTTTAGTCCCCTATTTTCTTCAAAATATCTTCTTTTGCAGCAAAACAAAGAAATTAATAGATTTTGAACAACTTGAGGACGAGTAAATGTTTCATTTTTGAGTGTACTATCCCTTTAATGCATTAAAGTTAACTAATGAGAACTTATTTTAAAAAGAGTCAGCATATTTTGTTCATTGATCAACGTGTTTTTCAATAGTTTACCATTAGACCCCCTGAGATGTGAATACATGGTTAAATCGTTGCAGTTCTCCTGAATGTCATCTTAGTGTGGGTCACTGTCTGCTGCACCATCTTCCTGTGTTTGCATCGTTTTGCAGGCTGATCTGCGATCTTGCTGGTCTGTCATCACAAGACAGATTTAGAAAATTAGATGGATCATTAAACTGTCATTCATGTATGCAAACTATTTTAAGTCCACTGCATGTCCGTGACTCATGGCATAATTATGTAGGTAGGTAGCTGAAAATACTTTTTAAATCTCAAAATCAGAGGATCACAGCTGAACAAACTCAGTGCCCCTTGTCCTACATTCAGTGGCAGGTAAGTCAAACAGTGTAAGTGTGTTTGCTTCCCCCAGCAGGTCAGTTAAAGGTACTGACACAACTATTGCATTAAGGCAACTCCAGAATGTAGTGCTGCTATTTATTAATTGCTCACATTCAAATGTATTATGATTAGACATTTAGATCTTCCATGATATAAGATTAAAATATATATATATATATATATATTATTATTATTATTATTTTATTGAGGCCTAGAAAGAGACTTTCAAAAAAATAAAAAATAAAATCGTCCCGAACTTGAACGATATTGAAAATTATGCTATCTAGGTTTGCCTTATTTTAACATTATAACAAATTTGGTTCAGTAAATTCTTCAGGACATTTCTTTTATGGGAATAAAGCGAACCTCACTAAAGAATCCTTTGCATCAATCTCTTTCAAACGTCTTTTAGTGGAAAATGACTGGAGAAAGTGATTTCATATAGGCTACTGTAGGCATTTATTTAACAAGCAAAACTAGAGCCATTTTATAGGCTAATATTTTTCCTGAATTGTCTTATAAATCGGCACTATATGTGTATGTATGTATATGAAAATGTGTATGAATGTAATCTGGATGTATGTTGCCTATGGTTGCATTATGTTGTCATAATCATGTGACCAATTACCTGCATCCCTTCATTGGCACTCATAAATCCTCTCCCGTGGCCTCATGGGATAGTAAAGTGTCCATCGCATCCACACTTCAGAATCTTGCCAGAATTGTTTTATTTTATTTATTTATTTAAACAATCTCACCAGAATAAAAAGGTCAAGTAGTGCAGGTATGACGTCACTTTGTAGGCCAACCGGCAGCGCACTGCATTTTATCTGAGGAAAACCCATTTTTCCATAGGCTTTTGGATTATGCAAAAAAACAAATGTTTATGATACGTACACATTTTGTCCCATCAAGATAATTATTACAGATGAACACAACTATAATAATAATAATAATTCATTACATTTATGTAGCGCTTTTCTAGACACCCAAAGCGCTTTACATACAGAAGGGGGGAATCTCCTCAACCACCACCAATGTGCAGCATCCACCTGGATGATGCGACGGCAGCCATATTGCGCCAGAACGCCCACCACACACCAGCTGATTGGTGGAGAGGAGACAGAGTGATTAGGCCAATCAGGATATGGGGATTATTAGGAGGCCATGATGGACAGGGGCCAATGGGCAAATTTGGCCAGGATGCCGGGGTTACACCCCTACTCTTTATCGAAGGACATCCTGGGATTTTTAATGACCACAGAGAGTCGGGACCTCGGTTTAACGTCTCATCCGAAGGACGGCACTCATTGACAGTATAGTGTCCCCATCACTATACTGGGGCATTAGGACCCACACAGACCACAGGGTGAGCGCCCCCTGCTGGCCTCACTAACACCTCTACCAGCAGCTACCTAGTTTTCCCAGTTGGTCTCCCATCCAGGTACTGACCAGGCTCAGCCCTGCTTAGCTTCAGTGGGAAACCAGTCTTGGGCTACAGGGTGATATGGCTGCTGGCTATGAATTCTGAAGCCTTAACGTATTAGTGAAAAGCATAGGCTAAGTTTAAAAGAACTACACTACGCTCCCGCGATTTCAACATCACCATTACTAATTGCTTCCGACAGCTCTGTCAGTTTTTAATTTGAACTCAAAACATTTTCCCAGAACGTTTGAGCTTTAAGAGCACAATTATGAGCATAATGAGGATGCAAAAGTGGACTGAAGTTACCCGTTCGGCGTGATGACGTCTGTAGTCCTATGTATAGCCACTTGTTAGCAACCGCCTTTTTCACGACATGTACCAGCTTAAAAAATCATGAGTGGGGTAATATTAATATATTTATGTCACAAAATGAAACGTGAAAAGTGTCTTGAGCTTGTGTTCACCACAGACATTATTTCAGCCATTTAACCAAAACCCCTTTCAAAAAACCTGAGGTAACCAGAAGTGCTAAAATGCTAAATCGCCTACAAAGTATCTGAACCCCGCTATACTTTTTGCCTACTCTTGTATGAGTACTGTAAATCCGGACATACTTCTTTTGTCACATACTGTTTCATAATAGGGAAGTATGCGATTATAAGGATTATAATGATAAAAATCCATCCAGTGTTTTTCTTTTTTAAAATCTCCTTATATGTTTTCCCCCGTCTTAAATCAAGCCGTCCGTCCATATGACGTCACACGCTCGGACGCCCCTCCCACGATTTTTGATTGACAGCAGTGTTTCAACACGGATCCGCCCTGAGCGAGTTGTCATTATACTCCGCTATTGATCCGTATTGATACGCTGGAGCAGAATGGCGTCTAAGCGATTGGGGTGTTCTGTTCTTTGGTGTAATAATGAACACAGCAGTCATTCTGATGTTCCTAAATCCGAACCGCTGAAGACAGTGGCTGAGGGAATATTCGAAGGGAATATTCCCCCTGATCAACGTCAATGCTTTCATGTTTGCACAAATCACTTCTCACCAGACTGCTTTATAAACGAGTGTCAGTATAAAGCAGGTTTCGCTATAAGCTGCTCCTGAAAAAAGGATCGGTACCAACTAATTGTGTTCCTGTTGCACCTCCAGAAGAAGTGAGTGTAACGTTTGAATTGTTTACACGTTTCACAATGAATGTGGCTAAAGTTTACAGGGTAAGTTACATTACGGCATGCTTTGTATGTATGACTTTCTCAATATAATTCATAATCCCACGTTTATAATGAACAATGCGTTACGGTTATTGTGTCATAAACTCTGTAAGCTGGTGATAAAGTTAACGTGGTAACACTACACTAAGCTTATATTTGTAGATGGTTTATAACGGTGTCTGTTACAGTAATAATAATAAAAAAAACGTTATCTATGCAGGTATTACACTGCATAGATAACTTTATGCATCACTGACAAACCTACATTTACAGATAAAAAGGTTTTTTTGGCATTAACTAGCTGTAACATCATAGCATTCATATCTTCTCACTACGCTAATGTTACCCTGCCAGTACATACAAAGACAGATCAAAGTGATTATTATGTTAACCAACCATCCAGAAACGTCCTGCTCGAATCTTAATTGTCGAATTTCGTTGGGGCCGTCATCTTGTTCCGGTCCAACTCCGGTTCAGCTTGATACAGTTGCACAGATGTGTCCTTAGAGACTCCTGTTGACATTTTTTCTCCAATATACCCTCTACTGTTGTCAAGGCAACACTTTTCTTGTGTTGTGTGAAAACGCCCCACAGAACAGAGGGACGGGGTGAGCAAAGCTCATTAGCATTAAAGGCACATGCACTGAAATGGCTTGGTGAAAACATAGCTGTTTTTGACCATAGACAGTAAAAGAAATGGACACAGCGACCCCATTGACGTCAACGGCGAAATAATGAAGTCAACCTAGGGGCACTCACTTCCTGATGGCTGAGCGAACTGCGCAGGCTCAGACTGAGCTTGAGGACGTAGATGTGACGTGAGCCTCCTGTCAGACAGCTGTAGGTCTTCTAGTAATTGTGGAAAGGGAAAGCTGAATCACGTTGTGTAAATATTTTCTCCCGTTGCTTTTGGCTCACTATGGGCTTCTCCCCATTCTTCCCCCTTGACTTTATCAGACTTTATGTTTCCACGTCCCCCCGACTGCCTCATAGACAGTAAAAGATTGTTTCTGAGCGTCTCCTCCTGTCTATACGGTAATTTCTCAACTGTGCGACAGAGTCGCGTTGGTTATGACGCAATCGTTAGCCTATTTTTTACAAAAACAGCTTCTGCGGGGCGATAGTGTAAGATACAAGGTAACGGAGCCTTTTATGCATTGTCGTGTTTCTTTAGAAATAAACAATGGACAAATGGAGTCTTTAAACGCCTCAGATGTAAAGTTATTCACTGTCAAAGTGACTCAAAAATGAATGGGAGTCAATGGGATGCTAACAGCAGGTGATGGCTTGGTTAGCAATGGCCGCCCCTATGGGTGGAACGCTTTCCGAGCGCTAGATTACCCCCTTGTTTTTGACCAGGTAAAATGAGTTCTTACAGTACTAATACTTAATTAAAGTATATTACAAAGTTTTCATTTAGAGACTAAAGAATCATTAACTTGACCCTTTTAAGGATTTGGATTTTATTTCTTGAGGGGATATTCATGCCCTTTAAAGTTGTTTTAAGACGCTGAGCGAAGCTTGCTTGAAATGGGCCGAGCAAATTAACGATTTTGAATTGAATTGGTGCCGTATCTGATTATAATAAACATCAACCAAGACTGTTGACATTTTTTGTCTGTAGGAAGGGTATGAAAAGTCCTCACGTCCCCTGCACAGCCTGGAACATGACATTTGTGTCAATGAGAGCTGCTGTTTTCGCCATCCTCGAGTGTCTTGTTTACCTGCAGATCCCGATGATTCGTCATCAGTTCCTCCGTGTGTCCGAACATGTTCATTGCCTTACAATAAACATGTTCGGACACATGCAAATGTCAGGGGCGTACATACTAATGATCCCAACGATTGCGTCTCACTTGGCGTTATGTTGAGAACTTATTTTTCTGTGGTGTTTTTCATGCATGAGATTTACATAAGAAGAAGGAGGCAATGGTGTTTGAGACTCACAGTATGTGATGTCCATGTACTGAACTCTTATTATTTCACTATGGCGAGGTTAATTCAATGTTTCATTCTACGGCACCTTTAAGCACGAAACAGAATATGCAATAGTATTTTCCTCCCTTTTGTGATGTATAGCCGATGCAGCTTCTCAAGAAACAAAGTTGGGCAGGACTTGTGATTTGCTATTGCTGTGATGTCATGTGAACACATCAGTACTTCAGTAAACGGATCATCAGAGAAGAGACGTAGCTGCACGAGGGAGAGGAAGATATTTTGATTATTATATAGAAGATTATGAAGGCACATTCATTAAAACAAAATGTGAACAGATAAAATATTTATAATAAACTGCAATATTTAATACCAAAATAATTTTTAAATTTTGATTTCATTTTTTTTTTTAACCTCGTAAATGTATTGAATGGTAATCATATTTATTAAGGAAGCATAGCATGATGTTAAGCACACTTAAATAAATGCAGCAGAAATGTTTTATATAAGTTGAATAAAATAGTGTGGTGCAAATGTGGATCATATCAGTCCAGGTGTTCTGTGACGGTGTGAAATAATGTTGGAGTCATGGAGACTGAATGGTCAGGGGATTTCCTGTCGATAACGAGATTTTGAGTGAATAAGGGCAGTGATCATCTTCTAACGGATATGTGCTGCTCATAATCACAGACAGCTTCTGGCTGATACAGGATAGGGTGTTCCCTCCTATTGAAGTTCCCTAGTGTCAGAGGTGTCGGTCTGGAACAGGAAGAGCTATGTGAACACTGATTCTGACATGAAAGTGTTTTCAAGGGTGTGGAGCTCTCTCTCTCTCTCTCTCTCTCTCTCTCTCTCTCTCTCTCTCTCTCTCTGCCTTCTTCGACTTAGGTCTGATAAAGTCTGTATAGATGAAAAGTTAACCATAAGAGGGCACATGCCTAGTTTCTACTACAGCAAATATTTTGTCATTCAAATATTTGAAGAAGCAGCACAAACACAATCAGTGCTCATGTTTGCACATCCCTATTTTGACTTTTCTGTGGGTCATTTTTCTGTAATTATTCCTTTCAAATAAGTTGGTAGGCCTACTTGCATACTGTAATTTAAGGAATAAGCAAACTTTTACTACAAGTAAGTGTCTCTGTTCTGTTTCCACTGTGAGGGTTCCTTTAGAACAGAGTTCTTCATCAACAGTAGATCCGTGAAGCCAAAGGACAAGCTGAGCTTTTGTCTACAAATCATAGGTGTTTGAACGAATGCCATCGTGCAAATTCATATGAAATCGCCACCTAGTGAAATACTCACGTTTTCTCATGAGATCGGGTTGGTCAGTATGGAAACCTTTAGCATTTTCTATTGAATCAATCTGAAAACATTCCCATCAACATCTAGAACATGTGTTTCTACTCTGCATTTACACCAGGGTAATGCAATCTCCTCATGTCTGCCAGAAAAGAGGCGGATGGAAAGTGATGATAATTCATGACACGCACATACAGAACGAGACAGACAGTGTTTGGCTGTATTGACAAGTGTTTGGCTGTATTGATCAGATAGCATATTTTCCACTGTAGTTTGCCATTAACAGAACAAACATGAACTTTTTCCTATATGGACACCTGGAAGAGCGTTTTGCAGATTAAATGAAAACTGAAGACATTCTTCAGTGAGACTCTTCTCTCTGGGGACCAAAATAGCGGAAAAAATGAATTGCACACACAGTGAAAAACAGAGGACAGATTCAAGATGGCCTGGATTTACAGGAGTTCACTGCTCGAGTTCCTGCCCAGAAATCATTCAGATTTTTTTTTCCCGCAAAGACTACTACATCAGATTAAAAGAATTTGCCGGAAGGTTTATGTTCAATAAGACACATTAGATACACATTAGTCGTTTTATGCCCACAAATGAAGGATTTTGAAATTATTTCATTTTTTATTATTATTTATTATTATTAAATGTTTTTTCAAGGGGAGCATTGCAATCTTGCAAGAGAATTTGTCTCTTTCCATTTGAGGGAATTGCATGTCTTAAAATGGATTTCAAAAGCACAGCTGACTGGCCAATTTCATGAAAATGTATGCCACATATTCAATGTTTCTTGCATATAGATTTTGGGTCCATGGGCAACACGTACCAAAACACAAAGACGTCTCTATGTGCATATAAAGTGCATGATATGATATACGAGTAGAATAACAGGTAGAAAAAGGGGTCTCTTCATTGTCATGGTCTGTGATGTTCATTCTTAAAGTAGCAATATCCTGATGAAGAGCTATCAAAATCCACTCTGACCCATATTTAATCCATACATTTTTGTATATTATATTTTGTAAATAATTATTTAATATAAACTATACATATAACAATTATTTAAAATGTAATCTCATAACTAATGATATTTCAATGAGGATCCAATGAAACCACAATGAAATGTGAATATATACAGTAGTGGAAAATATTTTATATATATTTTAAATACGAGGAAAGAACAAAGCACTACATTTGTTTTAGTTTAAATTTGTCAAAACGATTTGTCAAATAAGGTAAACCACAGCTACAGGTTTTATTTTAAATGCAAAAAAAAAAAAAAAGTCACAGGTAAAAGCATACAGTGACTACATTTTGTTGTAAAGTAAATGTTTTTTGTTTGTTTTTATATTATATTTGTTTTTTGAATTTTGTTCAAAATGTCTTGTATGACAGCCTGGCCAAAAATTATGTCCACACAAATTAGGTTATCACAAATATAACAACTGACAAGCATAACTATACAATATGCTTACAATTAAAAAAAAAAAAAAAAAGTTTTTTTTTTTTTTAAATAAATATTGTTCACTTTTGGCAATACTGCAAACAAATGCTTTTCTTACTTAGTATTTTTGTCTTGTTTCTAGTCCAAACATCTAAAAATTCTTAAAACAAGAAGTATTTACTAGACAAGCAAAAGTAATTGTCTTGTTTTGGGAAAAAATAACTCTAAATTAAGAGAGTTTTTGCTTAAAATAAGCAAAATAATCTGCCAGTGGGGGTAAGCTTATTTTAAGCAAAATCCTCTTAATTTTGAGTTATTTTTCCCCAAAACAAGACATAACTTTAACTTGTCTAGTAAATGTTTCTTAATGTAAGACATTTTAGAAATTTTGACTAGAAACAAGAAAAAATACTAAATAGGAAAAGCATTTTTTGCAGTGCATATACAACATATTCAGTATGATTTTTTTTTTTCAAAGGTAACGAGTGTCAAAGAGGCTTTCTAGTGTGGAATCTCCCTGAAACACCCTGGGTAACAGTCGATGGGACGCACCTTTTACAACATCAGGGTTTATCATAAGAGAATAGGATTGTTGGCAAGTAAAGCCAACACTGGCACATGCACCTCCCTACTGCCGTCGTGAATGAAAAGCCTGTAGGCATTGCATGAATTAACATTTTTATTTATTTTCATAATTTTCCAAAAGAAAAATATAGGGAAAATTCATGCGAACACCAGAGCCATCTCATCAGAGCACTTAAGAGATCACGCTACTTAAGTCTCATCTTTTACCGTCTACAAGCAAGGCATATCAGATTCAAAAGAAAAAAGAACACGTGGAAAGATATAAAACTCAAAAAAAAGATAAAAAGTTGCACACTAACAAGTTTTGTTGTTTACAGCTTCTGTAGCTGCCAATAGCTGTCCAGAAGATCAGTTTTGCATAGCGCTCCATGTGCTAGTGATAGAAATGAACCAGGATTGTAGCATTAGTCAAGTTTAGTTTCCACTTTGTGTTTGAATGTCTAATAGTCCTGATAAAAGTGTAACCCACTACAGCAGTTATATTGCTCGGTTTAGATTTTTTTTGTGTTTTTTGTGTTTTTTTTTTTAAGAAGTGCTACTTGCATGTCATTAATCTCAGAAACACGTCCAGTTGATTGTCACCTGTCAGCAATTTCATATTGAATTCCTTCATAAAGCCCCTGTCCACTCAGTTTAATGCACATTATATAACACTGGCAGTTAGAGATATATCATAATTTAAATGTCCCCTACCACTCAGTGGCAGAGTCAATCACATGGGAAAAATAAAATACAAAGACATTTACAGTGGCTATATAAAATAAATGTCCTATAGGTCAAAAAAGAGCTAGTCTACAGTACAAGGAAAAGCTACTGGTAAACCATGAAAATGGCTGGCCAAACAAAAACCAACAAACAAATAAAAACCACTTCACATATATAAATATATTACACTAATTACATAAACCAGAGTGAGATCGAGTGGAGGGAGGTTTGGCCATCAAGCACACAAAGACATTTGAAAAACACTGATCTGGCTGGCCAGGACTAAGAGACAACTCAGTAAAGATGAGGTGTGTCATTTTGGATCATAAAATACTTTCTCCATTCCCAGTTTAATGTGCAGAGAACTATAAGCAAGCATAGCTTGATTTCCCTGTAAACATTGCGGCTCTGTGGCACTTTCAAATTAATGGAGTGCGTTCGGGGCGGGACTACTTGTTTGATCGACCAATGGCAGACCGATACATCATGGTTATTTTTGCAATTCCAATTCGTTATACATTATATGATTGAATTTAAACGTGGAGCATTTTGTTACGTTTGTAAAAGAAAGGACATAAGCACTAAATTATTTTTGGTGACTTGACTAAGTGGTCAACCAAGGGGTTAGGGCTCAGAGGGACTGTGATTTAATGTCCACGCCAAATAAATAGTACGTTGCAGCTCTCTTTACATGATTACAGGTGAAATTAAATACATACACAAAATGCTATAGGACAAATGTCTCTGTACACTGAGGATGAAAAGCATGATGAATTTATATATATATGTATATATATTTTTCACGTTTACATTTCTTGAAAAAGATGTGACCATTTCAACCCCAGATAAAAACATCATATAGCTGAGAAAGGACATTTCCAAAAAGCACTTTCAAGTCTAAGATTGTCCTGGTCAGTTCATCTGGAAATATGTAAAAGGAGGTTTTATGTCTGTAATTAAGTTCAAACACTTAAAAAGTCACAACTTTCAGTCTTTTCTTTAAGCAACAACATGCAATACCATCAGTGACCACTGGGAGCAACGTGTTTGCACCGTTGCCACGTCCCTTAAACATAATGTGCAACACAGCATAGCACAAGATATGTGCTGATCTCATGATTTAAATGTCTGGTATAGTCTGAGAGGACTAGTTTCCGTGAGTTACGTGCCACACAAGTATAAAGTCTCTCTAGTTCCCTCCCCACCTTTTAAAAATATATGGCAGCATTACATATCGTTTCACTCACATTAAAGCACATTCTAAACTCATTCTAAAGTTACTAAAATGTCCTTTTTTCACATCAAAGTCTTTGTGAAGGGTGGATGGAACCAGCCGGCAGTTTAGTTTGGGAGTGGATGTAATTATCAGTAAGAGAGTGAAAAACATTGAGTTTACATTTACATGTTAAGACATATTGCACATAAAGCCTTTTTGTGGGTGTCTGAAGCCTTTTGGTTTTAGATGGAGTTCTATTGCACACATGCACACACACACACAAATGTCCTTAATGAAATGTAGAAAAAACGTTTTTTTCCCTTTTTGACACGTCAGGAAAAATATGGCGTGGTGGTTATCCGTTCAACTTCATGGTGTGTAGACAAAAACGGTGACCTACGCCGACAAATCAGATATGACCAGCTTATCCATTTTACTTCCGATGTCTGAGGAGACTGTGAGCTCATCGGACTCATAATCGTCGTCGAAAGATCTGCGAAAGCAAGTGTGTAACAGTTATGCTTCATACTCCTCTGCTATATGAAGTTCAACCACATATAGTTGGTATCTCATCTCTATGCAATGTAATGAACTCTGTAGCGAATTCATTCCATTACAGAGCGTTCTGACTCACCCCTCTCGTAGCTGTTCATTGGCCGTCTCCTCTGCCACAAGAATCTCATACTCTTCGGCAGCATACTTGTCCCAGTCTGAGGGCTCAGGACCGTCACTATCCAAATCCTGATACACACAAACACAGAGTTACAGAATAATCAGAGTACTAACATAGCTAACACTGAACATAAATGCAACCCATCAAACTCTTACCTTCTGCACTGCAAAGGGATCTCTCTGCTCATGGTCCAGGTACTTCTCCAGATTGAAGAAGGTGTCGTAGAATATATGTGCCATCCTGCAGCGTTTCAAATCTCGAAGAGTAATTTTATCTGCCAAGAGACACCATCAATTGTTTACATCATATATAATGTACATTTATTTATAGGAAAGGCAAATTCCTGTGCATTCAAGATATACAATTTATCAGCATCTTACATTGGCATTTTTTTTTATATTATTACTAGTAAATAGCTTTTTATTTTCATATATGGGCCTTTAACTGGTATGAAACTCTAGAATGGCAAGAAATGCAATGAGAATGAGAAAAAGGAATAGAATCCGAACATCTACTTTGGAGGTAGCCTCATAGGTTATCACAGATTGAATATCATATGGGTGAGATGAGGCTATGAGGATTGAAGGATTAGAGTGGGTTTTTTACCTGGGCATTCTGGTTTAACTAAGTCCAGCATCTGGCACAGAAGATCCTGGAAGGGCAGTGGTTCAATGCCCATACCCTCCATGCGTTCACACTGCTCCTCATAGAGAAACTCCAGTTCAAACATGGACAGAACACCATCTCCATCCATGTCCATACAGCGGAACCAGTACTCTATACTGAACACAGAGAGAGTTATCATTATTTCAGTGAAGATATAAGATTGTGATTATAGTGGCCCCAAAGAGTATTTGGCCACTTTAAAGCTGATGACATGGGGCAACTTTTTGAACAATGTTGCTGAGCAATGTTGCTGAAAGATGTTGCTTTTGGCTTTTTCCCATTCATTTATCAATCAACACTTTAAAAAAAATACAATTTCTCAATATTTTAGAATTATTTTTATTCTATATACAGTATACACTCACCTAAAGGATTATTAGGAACACCATACTAATACTGTGTTTGACCCCCTTTCGCCTTCAGAACTGCCTTAATTCTACGTGGCATTGATTCAACAAGGGGCTGAAAGCATTCTTTAGAAATGTTGGCCCATATTGATAGGATAGCATCTTGCAGTTGATGGAGGTTTGTGGGATGCACATCCAGGGGACGAAGCTCCCGTTCCACCACATCCCAAAGATGCTCCATTAGGTTGAGATCTGGTGTCTGTGGGGGCCATTTTAGTACGGTGAACTCATTGTCATATTCAAGAAACCAATTTGAAATGATTCAAGCTTTGTGACATGGTGCATTATCCTGCTGGGAGTAGCCATCAGAGGATGGGTACATGGTTGGTCATAAAGGGATGGACATGTCACAAACAATGCTCAGGCAGGCAGTGGCATTTAAACAATGCCCAATTGGCACTAAGGGGCCTAAAGTGTGCCAAGAAAACATCCCCCACACCATTACGCCGCCGCCACCACCAGCCTGCACAGTGGTAACAAGGCATGATGGATCCATGCTCTCATTCTGTTTACACCAAATTCTGACTCTACCACCTGAATGTCTCAACAGAAATCGAGACTCATCAGACCAGGCAACATTTTTCCAGTCTTCAACTGTCCAATTTTGGTGAGCTTGTGCAAATTGTAGGCTCTTTTTCCTATTTGTAGTGGAGATGAGTGATACCATGTGCAGTCTTCTGCTGTTTTAGCCCATCCACCTCAAGGTTGTGCATGTTGTGGCTTCACAAATGCTTTGCTGCATACCTCGGTTGTAATGAGTGGTTATTTCAGTCAAAGTTGCTCTTCTATCAGCTTGAATCAGTCGGGCTAATCTCCTCTGACCTCTAGCATCAACAAGGAATTTTCACCCACAGTACTGCCACATACTGTATGTTTTTCCCTTTTCACATCATTCTTTGTAAACCCTAGAGATGGTTGTGTGTGAAAATCCCAGTAGCTGAGCAGATTGTGAAATACTCAGACCGGCCCGTCTGGCACCAACAACCATGCCACGCTCAAAATTGCTTAAATCACCTTTCTTTCCCATTCTGACATTCAGTTTGCTGTTCAGGAGATTGTCTTGACCAGGACCACACCCCTAAATGCATTGAAGCAACTGCCATGTGATTGGTTAATTAGATCATTGCATTAATGAGAAATTAAACAAGTGTTCCTCACTATCCTTTAGGTGAGTATAATATATATATATATATATATATATATATATATATATATATATATATATATATATATATATATATATATATATATAGGGTTTGAAAATAGATTAGTGCAGCACCTTTAAAAGATGCGAGTTCCCTATTGAACTGTCAGTATTTTGTGTGTGTGTGTGTGTGTGTGAACACGGATTCAGGAGCCCTCTAGTTCAGAGAAGTAACCTGCGTATTCATTTTAGCCGATTGTAATGTATTGAGTTCAATAAAACACATGTACGTGGTGATGGTGTTAATGATTTACCTCAGATTTGAGTGAGAGTGAGCTTCAGTGCAGCGCGCTCGGACTGAAGAGAATGTGCTCAGTGAAAAAAATTCACTTTTCTTTTGACCTGGTGTCTAATAAATGTTAAGCAGAAAATATGGTAGCTTATGTAGGCCATAACTGCACTTGTTTCAGAGTAATGTTATTGTTAACCCTTTTCTTTCCCTATTAATGTTTTCTGCTGCATCCTTTACATTATGGCTGACCTCAATTTCTCCAACTATGGGCCATGGATCAAAAATAAAATGTGTGCTGCGTTAATAAAATTAGTGCTGTTAAAATTAATTTCAGTTTTCTTTTTAATTTTAGTTTAAATTTGTAATGTTCATTTGTCATTATTAGTTATTGTTTTATTTTATTTTGTTTTATTTTATTTAGTTATTGTTTTATTTTTCATATTTATTTATACCTTTAAATTTATTTTCAGTTTTAGTAATTGAAGAACTTTAACTTAAATCTATTTATTTCAGTTAGTTGTCAAGGCAACATTTTAAACTATTATAAGTTTAAAGGTCCAGTCACATTAGTGATATTTCAGTGAAATTTTACAAGCAAAAGACTTCCATTTTTGTGATGTACAAAGGCAGCACAGCTCAGACAGAAATCCCTTTCAAACCAAGCAGCTTTTTCTTGGTCACCATGGCGAATTCCTGTGCCCAACTGCGTAGGGGACTGGATTTCATCTCCAAAGTTTCACTAAGCAACGGTAAATGTGACCGCATATTAAGTTTCAGATCAAGAATTTGCAACTGCGGTGTCTCTATCATATTTGTGATATCTCATCTGTGTCGTTACCTTGTGGGGTTCTTTTTGTCCTCTTCTGAAATGAGGAACCAAACAAACTCGGCGTAGCTCATTCTTCCTTCTCTCTGCACTGAGTTTCCCCTAGAAGAAAGAACAAATTTGCATCATAAGCCACATGTGTGCCACCCAAGTATATCTCATACGACCTTATTTCTCCTCAGCGGGTCCTACCTTGTGACAGCTCCTGAGAACAGCCTCTCAATGATTCTACTTGATGAAGCTTTGTAAAGAAGAACAGAGCAGAGACATCAAAAGACGTTCCTCAGTGCCACACAGTTGATAAGTCAGTTTGGCACCTGACTGAGGCTTACAAGTACATGCAAGGGATAATTTACCCAGAAATTAGTAAATGATAGCATAACTTTCATTTTTGCTAAATTATTATTTTAAATAGTAATTTTCATCTCATCTTAAGCAAAAACAGGTTCACTGTATACTTACCATGGTCATTGTACCTGGCCAGGTCCTTAGGGTCAATGAAGAGGTCATGGTCAGTGTCCAGCTCCCAGAATTTACAGTAAATGACATAGAAGTGCTCATAAGAGAAATAATCTGTAATTTGATTGATGTCGTCTTCTTCTTCCAGCAGGGCTAGTGTCTAGTGAGACAGCGAGAATGGCTTCTGATGATAAAGTCCCTTCAAGTTTTGAAAATTGAATTCAACACATTGAAGGCCTAGAGTTATGGTGCCATTTAATAGAGTTTACCTGGAGGAAGTTGCTTCTTCTGAGCTCTGTCATGTTGATCTTGCCTGTCCAGGAGCGATTAACTGTGTAAAATATTCTCTGGATCACCTGAAGAGTAGAGAAAGGACATCATGGAGATAAGGATGTCAAAGTTCTAAAGAAAACTTTGAAAGTCCTAGATAAAAGTGCTTGCTTCATCTCCAAAACACTGACATGGAATTTAATTTTATTTGGAAACAAAAAATTTACTACTTTGGACATAATCCAAAAGAAAGTCTTTGAAAAAATGACTTTAAGATGTTCTCTGCATGTTATACATCGTAATAATCACGGAACCCAAATACATAAAGCATAGATGTTTAATGAAGCAATAATCTCCCTAATAATGTCCTTTAGTCAAAGTCTAACTCTACTGCTAAATGAGAACTGATACTCTGTATTTTAGTGACACATTTAATAAGAAGTGATTTTTTTTTAATCAGGGGTATTGCTGCTATTGACGATGTGTTTAAAAAAAAAAATAAACACGGATATTTCAAACCCACAAAAATGATATCATAAATAATTCAGGTTGACACGCCAACATGGCCATAAACGTTGCTCACATGACTTTTTCACTATATTCCATGTTAACTGAAGCTGTACTTTGTGTGAGGAACAGAACTACATTTAAAACAATATTTAATGAAATTGTCCATCTATTACAGCTCTGAAATCTCAAGTCAGACAGGTTTAGAACGGCATGAGGCTAAATATATGAAGAGAAATTTGCATTTTTTATTAAATTATTTCATCTGCCTGTAGGTATAGTTGTCTAGGGACTGGTTGGAGACATACTGGGTTATATCTAGCCCTGTGGTGACAAAGTACCCATGCTTCAGATTCCAAGAGAAACAGTGACATCAGTGTGGATTAACATGCATTTCCTGATAGATCAGTCCTCATAGGAAAAATTGGTACTGGGGTGTGTCAGCCAGTGCACCAGTGCAAGGAAGTGTCTAAATATGGGGTTGTGCAAGACCAGGGTCAGTGGCCTGTTGGTGGCATCCGTGTTTCCGTGATGTCAGGCCACTTTGACGCCATTGCCCTTCCCACCCCCTCCGTCCCCCATTCACAGCACGTGTTGCAGCTGTCCCACAGACAGACAGACAGACAGACAGGCGCACTCCATATCTCATGGTTTCGACGCTCCACCAGTTTAGCTTAGATAGCTGGATCTGATTTACTTTAAACACTTAAATAAGCTAACAAGGCCTTTGAACACAAAACTGAAATGTCGGAGCAATGCTACAAACAGAGATTACAGCAGGCCAAACTGATGATTAGCCCAAGACAAAGCAAAGTCATGTTCTCTGACCCACAAAAGTTGTTGAATGTATAAAAAAATAAACAAAAGATTTTTGCAGTGTGTTCCAATGATTCCCGTAATTTTATCCCCATGAGAAATCTCCTGCCTGTGTCATTGAGCTCTTAATAAAGATGCTTACTGTTGTGATGTACCGGGAATGGAATTCAGGAGCATCTTTCAAAAATGTCAGGCCTGGATGAGTGTCCACAATGTCCTAATAATAATTAAAAACAACAACAAACAAAAAAACAGAATGAGATGACCGTCCTAACCTAACAGTTTAATTCTATAAAGCCCCTTTTGATTGCCTATGTATTGATTTTATTTATAAATTATTTATAAACCTAAATACAAATATAGCCTGTAAAATCCATGGGATCCAACACAGGACAGTCAGTTTAGAAATATAATTAATATAATATAATATAATATAATATAATATAATATAATATAATATAATATAATATAATATAATATAATATAATATAATATAATATAATATAATATAATATAACATAACATAACATAACATAACATAACATAACATAACATAACATAACATAACATAACATAACATAACATAACATAATATAATATAATATAATAGATTTTTGTGCAGTGTGAAGTTCACCTTTACTTAAGACTTAATTTATTCATTATCATAATTTCATATCTACTTTTAGTAATTACTTACGCAGAAAAACAGGAGGTACCAAAAGGCTTATTTTTCACAGCTATATGCACTGTAAAAAACACAATGTATTACAAGAGTAATGTTCCAACCTGTAATAGAGGGATGAAATCTTCTTGTTCCAGGTAATTGCAGCCTGGTTTGGCCAGCAAGTAAACAAACTTGGATGCATCATCATAGCAGCTGTGCAATAACCTGTAATAAGCAAAAGTCTCAATCCAATGCCACATAAGACATATAAAGCACTTTTTTAGTGAAAAGCGATGTGTGTTGAAACTTACTTTCTCCATGTTGCAATGAATGAGTGAACAGAAACAAAACCTGTTCGCTCTCCGCCAGCACAAATGAACATTGGTGCTTTCCAATAGAGGGGACATCCGCATGCCTGTGAAATGATATGAATGAATTTTCTGTTTTCGTTGTATTTTTTTTTTTTGTCATGGAAATAAATAAAAGCTGATAGCGCAATTTATTATACCTCAATATTACTTAAATTATGTAAAAATGAAAAGTGTAAATGTCAGGATGGATTATTCTGTTCATATTTTTTCATTACATAATATTGTTCATATATTATTCAAAATGTGAGAAAACAGGATGTTGTTATAAGACGGCATCCACTATAATGCTGTGCCAATATAATTTTGCAAGCAGATATGAGGGCGAAGAGTTCTAAAAACAAGTGTCAGCTAGCATGTTCAAAGCTGTCAATCTAAGGCTATTGAATTGAATATTAGACTATAAATCTCATTTTAAGCGAAACAAAATTCATATCCACCTTCGCTATCTTCCCCATTTCATAAATGTCAGCTTTCTCCTCCTCAAAATCTGTGAAGGCTGCCTCGATTTTGGCAATGGGTTCGTCATAGTTGGCTGCACAGTTCGGAAGGCCTTTGGGGAAGTAGAAGCGTGGAATGTTTATGGAGGAGGGTGGGGGTGTGGCCACCACTTTGGCAGGTGGAGGACTGGGTGGCCGTGGGGTTGGCGAGGAGGGTGCAGGTGTAAGAGCTGGAGGAGGTGTTCCAGGTTTCTTCTCAGGCTGGATCTATTGATACGCAGAGAGAGAGAGAGAGAGAGAGAGAGAGAGAGAGAGAAAGAATAAGGATCTCCATGGGCATATTTGCTTTAGAAGGCCTCGAAGAAATAATTGAATATACATGACATTCTACAACGGATCTAAGACGCTAAGCTAAAAACAAAGGGGTGCATGAAGCAAACAGTGGATATGAAATGATGTTGACAGTGGTTGTTAAATTGTTTTTAACTTCAAAATGAGGGTTGTTCATATTATATATGAAAAACTCTCAAACTCATATATATATGTTCACCTTTGCATGACAAGACACATTAGCATTACAAAAAAAATTCAGGAATGACAACTAATATTGAGAATAAACAAAAGCAGCACATATTTTGTATATTTAGAGCACATCTTCTAATAAGCATTTTTACTTCAGCATCACATCCAAGCTCTACAGATGATTTGAAGTATTTATAGTGATATACGTAACAAGTAAATAATGCCTTTAAAGTCTTCTATGACATTAAAGATGCCTACTTAATTGCTACTGTTCTTTTGAAAAACTTTGTGTGAAATTCTCTCCCGGCACTTGCTGTGCGAGGATGTTGGCTCTCGTTCTGCATATTCACACTGATCAATCAACTTGTCGATGTGATGACAAGAACTCCCCAGCAAAAATAAGACAGATATTTACCTTTCTTCCTTCCTACCCTCACCAAAACAAGTCAAAGACTTAATTTCAGGGGGGTTGTGGATTGATTTGAGTTTAACTTTCCTTGGACTGGATAAACGATTGGGACATGTCACATGTTACTTCAAAACACTCCATGCATACAGTCTAATTCACAGCCCCGACACTAACAGCTGATGTCAATTCACTTCATTCTTTTCAGACAGGACATTGTGGCACCAAGGTTAAACTTCTAATAACAAGCTGTGGAAATGTCCAACACATTCTATACATAGTCTTGACATACTGTTCTTATTCTGTTCTCAGGGGAAAACCCTAGAGTCTAAGCATGCACCTATGTCTTACTGTCAATCAAACAGAAACCAAGCTGTTGAAATGCGACTGAATTTTGGAGAACTCTACTGCAAGCTTGAGTGGGCCGAATGGACGTATTGAAGAGAACAGCTGTGGCTCGAGCCTGGCCCGTACCGTCCGCTCCCTCCCCCCTCCTCGAAGCTCCTGTACGCAACACTTGGACACTGTATTCCTGTCCTGCCTCACCCCCTTACACTAACCTATTAATAAACGCGTTGGTATCTGCCTGTGAATAGTTTGTCTTGTCTGGCATGTGAGAGTTAGCCATGGCATTCTTTGCTAAACTACAGAGGTTGGCTACTGACCTGGGCTTGCTGGAAAGACTTGAGCCTTTTCTTGAACCGTGATGGAAGGACAAAGTCACAGCCTCGGGCCAAAAAGGCCAGTTCCCCCCGCAAGTCGGGATCCTCCCTTAACGAAGCCTCCTTGATCATCATATTGGCAATGTCAAAGGATTCAAAAAGTGAGAAATTAGGAAAAAACCCTCAAAATAAAGAAATTGGACAAGCTACTCCTACAGTAGGTCCTCTGGGGGGATCAGCTTCCGTTCAGGAGCTCGCAGAGAACTCCGTTTAAGCCGGTGTCACTCGCTCGCTCTTTCTTCCAATGTTCCGCTCACTTCAAAACTCTCATTTGCCGGGCTTTGTCCAGGGATGCAAGGTAGATGTGTCTCGGTGCACGGAACAATTCCTAGAATCGTGCCTGCTTCTGTTACAGCTGGAATCCAGGAGCATTGTACCAAAGAGGCCAGGCCGCCAGCCTCCTGATTGCTTTTCGAAACTACAAAACACAAAATCTCAACTCAAGTCCATAGCCAACGGGTTCCCAGCCCTGCGAAACATGAGCCGCTCTGGGTTCTGCCTCCCGGACCAGTCCCCTCTCTCTCTCTCTCTCTGAGCCCGTCCTGTCCTGATGAGCAGGGGGCTGAACGCACCGATACAGATGGGAGGGGGATCAGCTGTGTCAAATGTCCGTATGGGTGAGCAAGTTGTATTATGGGAATGGAAGCCCCCTCCCACCCCCAAACAGAAAGGCTAAAGTTAGCTAGAGCACAGATGAAGTTCAAATTGCTCGATCAAGACTTTGTTTACGTGCAGAGGAAGGCAGCGAGAGAGGGGAGATAGCTTGGAGGGCGATATACGGCTCCCAAGAGTTCATGGGGTGCACTTCGGGAGTGGAGTAATAGGGAGAGTCAGAAGCGGTTCAGGGCACTGCACCCACAGCATAATAACACTAATGTCTGGAGTGCACAGAGCTTCCTCTCTGCTCTAGAAACCGTCAAACTAACCGTCAAATGAACTTCATACTCGAGGCAGACAAAATCCAACTGATGCACTACAAGAATATTTAAAGGCCTCATGAATTTTCCAGCTGTTCGTGATTTACTGGATAAGGAGAAATAGGGATTTTTACAAATATTCAGACTCAAATCCTACCTGACTAGAAAAGTGTATAATTAAATTTAAAATACCCATGAGTCATGAAATTGAAATAATTTATATGACTTTTCTAGGTCCACTTTTAAAATGATGACGCTTTTCCACTGCATGGTAAAGTTTGGTACGGCTCAGTATGGTTCATCTTTTGGTGCTTTTCCATTGCATGGTGCAGCACGGTATGGATCGGTACGGTTCATCTTTTGGTGCTTTTCCACTGCATGGTGTGGCTCGGTATGGATCGGTACGGTTCACTTTTTGGTGCTTTTCCAATGCATGGTGCAGCTCGGTACGGTTTGCTTAAATAGTACCACCTCAGTTGAGGTTCCAAGCTTGCTGTTCCGATACAAAAAAGTGACATGTAAACACTACAGATCACTAATTGCTCAGAGAGAATCGTCACTACCATTATATGCTTTTATGACAGTGACATAGTGGTTGAGACCCTAAACACATTGCTAAATACAAGATTAGTTTACCCTTGTGTGCTGTTGAGCAAATCAAGTGATGTTGTCAGCTGCGCTTTGTTGCCTACTCTCTTGTTTTTAACAGTATTTTGTTTTGCTGTTCTCAGCCTCCTTTTAAACAAATGTATTCATCTTGTTGATAAAAAACATACACATGCCGAGAAGTAGAGGTGGCACTATTACAACAATTATTCTATAATCCCACCCACTTTAAAACGGTGCTAACTGCAGTGGAAAACCGAAGCGAGCCGAGCTGTTCCGTACCATGCAGCAGAAAAGCAAAGCGAGCTAAGCTGAGCCAAGCCGTACCGTACTGAGACGTACCAAGTGTTACCATGCAGTGAAAAAGCACTATTAGACTACTCATATATCCAGGTTTTTATTCTACACACACACACACCCATTGTTGAGGGCAAACATCAAGATATTTCTTATTTTAATGCTTATTTTGCCCTTAAAAATGTAATCATCTTTAGGCCCCCTGTGAGTTTGCTGAGGCCCTGGTTTGCATAGGCTGAACTGGGTCCCATTTTTCATATACCACCTGTGATTCTTTTTGGCCTCAGGAGAACTGGCACCCCAACTGAGCCTGGTTTCTCCCAAGGTTTTTTTTTCTCCATTCTGTCACCTGATGGAGTTTTGGTTCCTTGCCATAATCACCTCTGTTGCGTTTGACTTTTGGCTTGCTTAGTTGGGGTGGGGATACTAAATATTCAACTATATTACCGATCTGCCCGCATTGACACTATATGATAATTGAACTGAGCTGAATCACTGTTTTCTCCAAAGTGGCTGTACAACCAAATCAAATTCTGTTGCATTATTTTTCTTTTTAACACTCTGATGCTACTTTGAAACAATCAGCATTGCAAAAAGTTTGGACACTGTACAAATTGTGAATAAAAAAAAGGAATGCAATAATTTACACATCTCATGAACTTATATTTTATTCACAATAGAATATAAACAACATATCATATGTTGAAAGTGAGTCATTTTGAAATGTCATGCCAAATATTGGCTCATTTTGGATTTCATAAGAGCTACAAATTCCAATAAAATTTGGACAGGTATCAATAAGAGGCTGGAAAAGTTAAATGTACATATAAGGAACAGTTGGAGGACCTAATTGCAACTTATTAGGTCAATTGGTAACATGATTAAGAATAAAAAAGCCTCTTAGAGTGGCAGTGTCTCTGGTAAATCAAGATGGGATTAGGATCACCAATTCCCAATGCTGCGGTAAAAAATAGCGGAGCTATATCATAAAGGATTTTATTAGAGAAAAATTGCAAAGAGTTTGAAGTAATCATCAACTACAGTGCATAATATCATCAAAAGATTCTGAGAATCTGGAACAATCTCTGTGCGTAAGAGTCAAGGCTGGAAAACCACATTGGATGCCGTGATCTTCAGGCCCTTACACAGCACTGCATCATATACAGGAATGCTACTGTAATGGAAATCACAACATGGGCTTAGGAATACTTCCAGAAAACATTGTCAGTGAACACAATCCATCGTGCCATTCGCCGTAGCCGGCTAAAACTCTATAGGTCAAAAAAGAAGCCATATCTAAACATGATCCAGAAGCACAGGCGTATTCTCTGGGCCAAGGCTCCTTTAAAATGGACTGTGGCAAAGTGGAAAACTGTTCTGTGGTCAGACGAATCAAAATGTGAAGTTCTTTTTGGAATACTGGGACAACATGTCATCCGGACTAAAGGGGACAAGGACAACAAAAGTTGTTATCAGCACTTTGTTCAGAAGCCTGCATCTGGGCAGCTTACACATCTGGAAAGGCACCATCAATGTTGAAAGGTATATCCAAGTTCTAGAACAACATATGCCCATCCAGACCTCGTCTCTTTCAGGGAAGACCTTGCATTTTCCAACATGGCAATGCCAGACCACATACTGCATCGATTACAACATCATGGCTGCATAGAAGAAGGATCCGAGTACTGAAATGGCCAGTCTGCGTTCCAGATCTTTCACCCATAGAAAACATTTTGCACATCATAAAGAGGAAGATGCAACAAAGAAGACCTAAGATAGTTGAGCAACTAGAAGCCTGTATTAGATAAGAATGGGACAACAATCCTATTCCTAAACTTTAGCAACTTGTCTCCTCAGTCCCCAGAGACATTTGCAGACTGTTATAAAAAGAAGAGGGGATGCCACACAGTGGTAAACATGGCCTTGTCCCAACTTTTTTTTAGATGTGTTGATGTCATGTAATTTAAAATCAACTTATTTTCCCTTAAAATTATAAATGTTCTAAGTTTAAACAATTGCTATGTCACATATTTTGTATTCTGATGTTGTACCTATGTTGTAAACTTCCACATCATTGCATTCTGTTATTTCTTCTTCTCACAATTTGTACAGTGTCCCAACTTTTTTGGTATCAGGTTTGTGGATGACTAGAATTCCCTTCTTTGAAGCTAGTCTCGGTCTCTAGGTTTTGTCATAGCAATAGGTTTATAAGCTCAGGAGTAGAAAACCAGGATTACATCATAAACATAGCCATTATGTTCAGACAGTGTCTTAAGATCTAGTATGACACAGTCTTACTTCCTGGTATCAAATAAGGCCAAACTAAGTTTTTAATGTAACTGACTTAAAGTTATGAACAGTCTTAAAGAAAAAAGATTATGACTAAATTGTAATACTAATCTTAGTGATTTATGCATCCGGCCCCAGAAGTCAGTACTAGAGACTGCTCCTTTGTTACTAGGACACCCTCTTGACACAGGAAATATTATTTCATATTATTATTTCATATTATTATCATTTTCAAGCACAATGAGCAACAATATTATATTCATTATAATATACACTATATAAAATATATATAAAATAGGATGGCTATTTTACTATCCACTTTACCTGTGTGAACTACAAAACAGAAAACTAAATAAGTATAGTGACACCTAGTGTCTGTTTATAAATCATCCAACAGCTATCTTTCAGAAATTCACACATCGTGGTGTGTGGGTTATATTGACAGACAGCTGTGTTAATCAGTGCCATGTTTACATTTTATCTGCACAAATAAACCAGTGAAGTTTTTAAGAAGGAAAAAAGCAGAGGTAAATGGAGCCGATCTCTTTGCGTAACTAAGCTCTAACGCCCAGCAGATCTTCTCCGCTTTCCTTTAAGCCTTATAAATAACACCCTCTGTACAGGAGGCCTCCTGACATTTCAGCTGTACATAGCAATCCCAGCATTCCCTGTTCTGTCTCCGGCAGCTGTTAGGAGAATATCAAACGCATCAAGATTCTTCTGTGGGCAGGGCAGAGGGACATAAAGAGGCCTGCCTGCTGCTAACACCATTAGTTATTGGTGGAGGAGAAGAGATGCATGCACAGTTCCAAGTGCATGTAATGAAATACTTATTCTTGTGTTGGCCAATTCTTAGCCCGAAAAACAAACCTGCTGTAAATAGAACATTAATGAAGTTATATTTCCATGAAACAAGTAACCTCAGAACCAGATTATAGTTAGCATGCTTCTGACTCTCTCACACTGTATTCTAGCACACTAGGGACCTACTATGGCAAAATGGCACAGGCCAAACTCGAACCTGCATCCCCAACGGAGAACTATAGCCATTAAGGATCATGTGAGAATGTGCGCTTCGGCTGCACCATGGCCAGGGCTGGAACTAGAAATTCTAGTCCTCCATCTTTTTTTAAGTGAAGTTCAGGCAGGGACAAGACCTGGTGGATGATTCACGTGTACCAACACGTTGCATGATGGTGCTTTTGTGCGGACTAGCCAGATGCAGATCCCGCTCGAGTCGTTGTCCAATCTCACCATTATTATAATATTACAAAGGGATATTCCCTGATTCAAAGACCCAAATATCATTATTACCACTTAATTTTGTGTCATGTTTGATGAGCACCTTTATTTCTGTTCTTCATTATTATTATTATCCTTTTATCTTTCATCTCTGTTGATCTTTGATCTCATTTCTTTTAAATCTATTTTAGCTGAATTACATAAACTGGTGTGCTCTTTTGTCTGCAGTAAATCAAATGTAAGGTTCCACAATGTTTCCTTATGTTCAGCTTGATAGTGACAGTGCAATAGTATATTGCTTTAGTAAAAGCAAAAAGCTTTTAAGTGATCACATTCATGCATAGGTCTTGTATATCCAGTTTTTGCAAGGTTTCTTGACATGCGTTTGATAAACTTTCTGGTTCCTCACACCAAGCTATCATATGGTGTCATATTAGATACTTCTTTTCACCAACCAATCAATTCTTTACGGATAAAATGGGTTTTACGTTGATCTTTAACGCTAACACAATAAACTATTTATTCTTAGATTAATCATTTTTATTTAATTATGTCCAACTATGTGACCTACAACAAGAGGATCAAGCACACATTGCATGAAGAATCTTAGGCCTTGTTTAAGTTATGATGTTTGACAACTCATGGCAGAATTCCTAGAAGCACTAGGGCAGGCCAGGACTTTACTGTCCTCAGCTGCAGAACAATATAAATACAAGAGTGTCACCTTGCCTGGTGGCTGCCTGTGGAACCAGTGGCACTTGCTCTTGATCCAGGGTTACATTCTAAAGACCCTCAATGAGTTTCCCCCTCCACTGTTGGCATAACTAATTCTTATATTGCAGTCTCCTGGACTCCAAGCCTTGTGCAGTGCATCTGTAGCTAAGAATGATGGACTATTATACTTTCAGCTGGAATATTTCAGTGGGAGTGTATATTTTACCTTTAGTTTCGGTGGTCTCCTCTAGACTGCAGGTAGTAATTAATTAGGGTGACTATACGTCCTCTTTTTGAACTTTATAAAATGTCCAGCCGGGATTTCTAAAATTCTACAATCGCGCATTCTTTCTGTGCATTGGTTTTAGCATTGCTTTGAACTTTTTTCTTTATGTCCAGCCTTCTCGCATGCCACCATTGGTCGTCATGTACGCGAATGTGGTCAAACTGCAAATTATACTATAATTTACATTTACAATCTGATTAGTTACTGGGATTTTCATGCACAACCATTTCTAGGGTTTACAAAGAATGGTGTGAAAAGGGATAAACATCCAGTATGCGGCAGTCCTGTGGCCGAAAATGCCTTGTTGATGCTAGAGGTCAGAGGAGAATGAGCCGACTGATTCTAGCTGATAGAAGAGCAACTTTAACTGAAATAACCACTCGTTACAACCGAGGTATGCAGCTCAAGGTTCTGTACTTTGTCCGCTCCTATTTCTCATTTATGTACTGCCACTAGGTCAGATAATCAGACATATTGGTCTTTACTTTCACAGTTATGCTAATGATATTCAGATTTATTTCACAGTTGAACCCAATTTAACTCATCCTGCCGCTTCTGTTAACTCATGCCTTCAGGAAGTTAAAACCTGGATGACTGATAACTTCCTACAATTAAATACTGATAAAACGGAAATCTTGTTGATTGGCCCTAAATCTCAAAATTTGCAACGTGATGACATTTTCATTAATATTGAGGGTGTACGGATTAACCCTTCAAAAATTGTGCGTAATCTGGGAGTATTGCTTGACTCTTCATTGACTTTTGACTCACATATTGGTCAGTTAAGACATGCTTTTTCCACTTGAGAAATATTGTACGTGTCCGCCGATCTCTCAACTTTAATGATGCTGAAACCGTTATTCACGCATTCATAACCTCACGACTTGACTACTGCAATGCTCTATACAGCGGCTTACCAACAAAGGCTATGCATTGCATCCAAATGGTACAAAACTCTGCTGCCCGAGCACGAACGTTTAATTAAAAATCTGTCCACATCACACCCATCCTCAACCAACTTCACTGGCTTCCTGTGGCCAGCCGCATCCAGTTTAAACTGTTAGTTTTAGTCTACAAAGCCATTCATGGCCCTGCACCACTATACCTTGCTGAGTTAGTTCACAAATATGTTCCTGCCCGGACCCTCAGATCCAGCAATGATAATCTGCTTGTTGTACCAAAGTTTAAACGCACTACTATGGGAGGTAGGGCTTTTAGTGTTGCTGGCCCTACATTATGGAACAAGCTGCCCTTGACTTTCCGTAACACACTGACTCTACAGTTGTTTAAATCCCAACTTAAAACTCACCTGTTTTCTCTGGGCAGTAAATAATTCTGACATGACTAGTTGCTGTTAATTGTTCACTTTGATTATGTAACTTCTTTGTTGTTGTTGTCTATCTGGAGTTGATTGTTGTACACCTGCTTGTTTATGTGTTATCATTAACAGGCTGATAGTTTTTGTACTACATTGTAAAGTGACCTTGGGTTCGGTTCTAAAAAATAACCATATTATTATTATTAATATTATTAGCAAAGCATTTGTGAAGCCACAACATGCACTACCTTGAGGCGGATGGGCTACAACAGCAGAAGACCCTACCGGGCACCACTCATCTCCACTACAAATAGGAAAAAGAGGCTACAATTTGCACAAGCTTACCAAATTTGGACAGTTAAAAATTGCCTTGTCGATTTCTGTTGAGACTGTTGAGTCAGAATTTGGCGTAAACAGAATGAGAACATGGATCCATCATGCCTTGTTACTGTGCAGGCTGGTGGTGGTGGCGGTGTAATGGTGTGGGGGATGTTTTCTTGACACAATTTAGGCCCCTTAGTGCTAATTGGGCATTGTTTAAATGCCACGTCCTACCTGAGCATTGTTTCTGAACATGTCCACCCCTTTATGACCACCATGTACCCATCCTCTGATGGCTACTTCCAGCAGGATAATGCATAAACAAATAACTGGTAAATTTTTACCGCTAGGTAAATAGCCATGGCCTATATTTGGAGGTACCCTGCATTATGAAACATGCGAGTGGATTCGCTGAGACTAGCAGAGCAGTGCACCGCTGGGAAATCCTATGAGCAAGGAGAGTTAATGCTTTCCCGGCCCTCCGCTTCAACTTCAGAGTTACACCTGTCTGCCTGCATATGCCAGCCAGCTTGTTCTAGGACGTGCTGTAACAGTGCCCGGCCCTCTCGATGGCTCTGCAGGTGCTGAGTATGTTCTTGCACTGACAGGAGCCAGGCTCATCACACCTGTCTCCGTCCCATCATCCCAGACACTCCAGCACCACGCTGAGTCTTCAATTAACAGCAAATCCACTCTTAGGGATTCCAGAGGTATCGGAGTTCTGTATGGGTGTCATCCATCCACTGACATGACTTATCAAAATCATCTTCTTCACCTTTAGAAGATAGATTTCCACTACAACAGCATTGGCTTTCTAGGATTTGGAAATACTCATGGTGTATTGGTCTTATTGACACACATTTAGTCAAATAACCAGATATTCCAACTACATTTGTTGCATTTGTGGGAATAATAATGTTTTCATTCCATCAATTTTCAGCAGGTCTCAGTTGCGCAGTGTTGGGATGCCATCGCTGTTGCCCTGAAGTCGGGTGCACTCTTCTTCCCCTTCACACCGCTAACATTACAACGTCACAATGAGCATTTGGCACTGGCTGCGTGACAGTGCTGGGTATCTCGGAGCAATCAGAAGGTGTTCTTCCCTCCAAATACTAAGAAAAAGTGCATAGCTGCCTGAAAGCAGTTATTCAGAGTTTAATTTCAGCTTTCAAAGCTATGCTTAGTGTTTTGATTTATGGCACAGCAAGTGCTGCACAGGCCTCTGAGACTGGAGGAGGATGGGGCACCGAGGAGGCACACAGTTATATTAGATCCTTACTGAAAGTGAGGAGACGAGACAACAGTAAGAAGAGGACTGTGCCTGCATTTCAGAGATGGATAGATAGTTAGAAAAATAAATGACCAGCATGTTATCACCATGAAATGAATTCTTATTTTTTATGGAATATTTCAGTGTTTATAAATTTATCCGGTGTATTTTTCCAAAATTAATTTTCCCTCATAATTTTTAAATTAAAATATCTTTCACTCCATCATGCAGTGACATCTCTTCTCTGATGACGTGTTTACTGGCACAAGGGCGCGACCACAGCAATAGCAAACCATAACCATCCAGTCAATTCACACTTCACAGTGGACAAAATCAAGTCCTTCCATTCATTTTTTTCTTGTTTGAGAAGCTTTTTAACTTGGATATATAAATTAAAATAGGTATGAGAAGACCATCGCAATTTCTGTTTCATATCAACATTAAACACCAGAACACTGTCTAGCAAATTTTAGGATCATGACACCACTCAGAATCCTGTCTGTAAATTAACAGCCAACTGGACAATTTTTTTTTTAAAATAAAATAAAATTAAATGCATATGTGTATTAATTAATCAATTAAAACAATGAAATCCCATTTCGTCAACATTTGCTGAGGAAACAAAAATCAAAATGCCCCAGATGAAGGTAATACAAAAATATATTTTGTTTTAAAATATTACACGTTGTAATTCTATATCACTAATCATAAGCAATTCTCTGGCTAATCGCACTACATGTTCTTATATGTTTGTTTATATATAAACTGACATCAAGTCAAGTTAGATTTTATTTCTATAGCACCTTTAGAAGCAACAGAGTTAACAGAAAAAAACAGATTTAAGAGCCGATTTAAAGCTGGCTAATGGAGGAGCAGACCTCACATTGAAGGGATGATTCTAGAGGTTCTGCAGCAGAGAAGGCCCAATCACCCTTAGTTTTACAGCAAAAACATGGACAGTTAAAAGAAGCTGATAACAAGACATAAGAGTTATTTGGGGAGTGTAAGGAGAAAGAAGACCATTTATGTATTTTGGGGCAACACCAGATAAAGCCTTGTACACAAAAACACGCAATGTTAAAATCGATTCTGAACTTAACAGGAAGCCAATGTAAAAGTCGCTAAAACGCGAGAAACGTGATCTCTTTTTTTTGTGCCTGAAAAAGTCTCGAGGCAGCATTTTGAACATTGTGTTTGAGTTAGACCACAGTAAAGGGAATTACAGTCAGTCCAGACGTGATGTTATGAAGGCATGGATTACAGACTCTAGATCTTTTGGAGACAAAAACTCTTTCATTTCACAATCTCAAATTAAAGAAACTTTACCACTGAACTGATTTGTTTCTCACAGTTTAGTGACAAATCAAATGTAACCCCAAGATTCCTTACATTAGGTTTAACACTGGCGGAGATAGAACCTGGATGGTCTTAAAATAAAATTTTCACTTTTGCTTACATTTAATTGCAAAATTATTAGCCATCCAACATATGCTCTCTTCAAAACAGTCACACAGTTTGTCCAAGGGATAAGAACTGTTAGTTTTTGCCGGTAGATAAAACTGTGTAACTGTGTAACAGCATATATTTCTTAAAAATGGCACCCAATGGCAGCATATAAATTGAAAAGAAAAGCAGGCCTAAAATGGACCCCTAAAGCATTGCATTATGGCCGTTATTCATTATGGGCGACGTGGATAAAAAATAAAAAAAAGGACAAAAAAGATTACTAGCACTGAACATTATCAATTTTTTAAGCAAACACGGGATGCTAGGAAAATCAGATGAATGATGCTGCCAAATCTTTATGATTTTGAGTTTCAGGTGAGGCCTGTGCCTTCAGAATGTCAGTACTAGAGCTGTACTTAAACACATTGATTGGTGTGATATCATGCCAATATTTCATGTATCTTTAATCAGATTTATTAAAAGTACTATACTATAAAGTACCCTGATCTATTCTGAGTTATATAATAACACAGCCATCCTGTTAATATCAACACTATTCTTTTAGCCTATTAAAGCAAACTGGTGTTCATAGCACATAAGCCTGTCTCTACACATATAACTCTGTTATATCATGTTGAACCCAAACAGTTGGAGTGACTGGGGGCAGATGGCAGAGTCCGTCTATCTCTACTGCAGTGCAGAAAGAGAGCACCAGGGCTGGACAGCCCATTTTGTCCTCACCCCCACCTCCCCTTGCTCGCTCGCTTGCTCGCTATGACGCAGGAGCGACTGCCATGTGTGTAAAATGATCCCCCAAAGATAAAGCTTCTAATTTGCAGTTTATTTCTGCAGCAGGCACTGGGCAGACTTTAGAAACACATACAAATACTCTACCCCCACCACACACACTCGCACCACTGTTTGAATCTGAGAGCTTGAAAATAGAAGTGCCAAATGCCATCACCATAGCGATAACCCTTTACCTGGACTTCTGAGAGCCTCTGAGGAATGTGGGGGCATGAAAGGGGCCTTATTTCCTCACACACACTCGGCAGAGAGCTGAATTGAGGAAGTGGATTTTATGAGGGCCTATTCTATTCCGAGCTGGATTTCCTCTATGAAAAGCCACACAGTGGGAGCACTGAAAGAAGTACCATTAAAATTACAGCTCACAAAGGCTGGGCCAATGGAGGACGGGACGGCTCTTTAAAAGCCAGAATAATCCAAATTAACTTCATTTGGAGAGACACGACTTTGGGTATTTACACTCAGTGCCAGACACGACATGTTGAATTAGCCGATTTCAAATTTCAAGCAATGCTTTAAAGGGGTGGTTGATTATGATTTCATTTTTTTAAACTTAAGTTAGTGTATAATGTTGCTGTTTGAGCATAAACATCTGCAATCTGCTAACTGTTCAAAGCAAAGGGAGATATTTTCTTTTAAAGGACTACAACAAACGGCTGGTGGGGACTACAACGAGCTTCCTCCCGGGAAAGTGACATCACTAACCCTGAAATTTACATAAACCCTGCCCCCAGGAACATGCAGCAAATGGGGTGAGATTATCATGACAGAATATGCTAATCAGTGACTTGAAGATACATAAATTCATCAACTAACCATTCAGGAACATCTTGTTGCATTCTACATGTTGTCACTTTTTCTTGAGTCTGTCCATCATTGTCAACTCTGGTTTGAACATAAAAGTGTGAACAGTTTCATTGCCTGTCTGCATGAGGCTATCACAGCTGCTAACTGAAGTTCTTGAAGCCTCATCCCCGTGAGCAACAATTAATTTATGCTCAACCTCAAAAAGTGACATTTTTAACAACACAGATATGACGGCATTGACAGGCGACTCCCTCAAACATCCCGGCTCCTTGGTTAAAATCCCAATTTTCTCACCATCTAAAAATAGTTGGAAACATTTGGAATATTGTAAATACTAAACTGAACAAAAAGTATAACACTGGCTTAATGGCTTTTGGATATTTTACTGCAAAATCCTACATATTGCACATTTAATATATAATAATGTATTATTTTATTGTCATTTATTTTAAATGACACAAGTGAAATAAATGCATTAAAAATAGAATCTTAAATAATTGTTTTATTAAATATCAAATGCATTGATTTCAGTGAAATTGAATGCCTTTATTTAAAAAAAAACATTCTAGGTTAATGTAACTTCGTTAAATATATATTATATATACACTTTATATCATGCTACGATTAATACTGGCTCTCGTACTCCCCACTGTATTTTATATAATTCTTTAGGATGATCATCATTACACATGAGAAGGAAAGAAAATGCATTTACTTGTTTCATAACAAAGCCATTATTATTATGTTTGGTAAATGACCTCTATATATTTGTTTTTTTTTATTATTTTACTCTAATACTAAGTACTAGAGCAACAACAAAATTTAATCTAGTTGTTCCCAGTGTGTGGTCAGAGTTCAGCAAATCAGCTTTTTCCTATTTTGCAACTAAAGAATGGAATGAGCTTCAAACTTGAAAACTCTTCTCATAGTAAATGCTTTTAAATCTTTTTTGGAAACTTGTGATTTTAAATAACTGTTGTATTTTATTTATTTATTGTATTATTTCTAGGTCACTAATTAAAAACAGCATATTTGTGATTTGAACTTTGTTGCTGATACGAATTAGTAATGAAAATTGTTGTATTAAGCTAATAAGGGTAAATCGACATACTCTGGTTCACTGGATTGAGATATGTGAAGTTCAACTTGTATGATGTTCAATTCCGTTTGCAATATTTCTATATAATCAATTGCATATGTCTATTTTTTGTATATATTTTACAGTTTTGACATGATTTGATATAATTTTATTGATTGGTTTGTTATTAAATACACACAATATTGCCATATTATTACTGTAGAATGTTTAATGCAGTATATATTCAGTTTAAAACCAACGCATGCTGTCCACTAGTGGACATCTGCAAATCTCTTTGAAAAATATGTGTAAAAAAATAAGAGCAATAACAACTGTGACTTGGAAGCTCCAAGTTTAGATGAATACTTGGTAATTGACTGAGGTGACATGAACATGTAGGATTGTTGCAACTGATTTGTGGTGGCCTTGTGTTTGTGGTTCTTGCTCAACGTATTCTCCACATGCTGTTGTTTACCACTTGGCTGCCATCTATTTCAGGGCAGGTCAGAGCAGCCTGAAGGTGCTGGCCAAAGGCCTACTCACTATAGTTTTTACAACCAAATAAGCAGAGAGCCTGAAAACAAAATGCAATGAAACTGTAAGGGTCTTAGCATTCTGATTTTGAAAAACGTTTAGCAAAAATGCAAATTAAGCCATACTAAAAACAAGCTGGTTCTATTGATGCAGCATTGTTTCTGTATAGATGAAATGTAGCATGACTAATGTTAGTTATCATAACAACCATTATAGATCTTAACTGTGTCAGAATTCCTGTACTTTTATACCATTTACTCGATCATTAAATGTCTATGTTCTATAGCTAACCCAGATATACCACAACTACCAGATTAGCATCCTTCTTTGACCTGTACATTCATGGTGTCATAGAGAAAAGTGAGGTACTAACAGCAGCAAAATCTAATACAAAGGGACATGGTTTATTGATGCACGTGGCACGAAGGCTGGCCCGTGAGGTCCGATCAAACAGACGAGCTAATGTAGCTCAAATTGCTTTAGAAGCTAATGCTGGTTCTGATAGAAAGATATCAGAATACACAGTTCATCATGGGGCTGCATAGCCGCAGACTAGTCAGGGTGCCCATGCTGACCCCTGTCCACCGCCGAAAGCACCAACAGTGGAGTGGGCATGTGAGCATTAGAACTAGAGCAATGAAAGAAGAAGTTGGCCTGCGTCTGATGAATCACATTTAAATCACATGAATGGCTGGATGCGTTTGCATCGCTTGTGTGGAGAACACATGGCACCAGGATGCACTATGGGAAGAAGGCAAGCCAGCTGAGGCAGTGTGATACTTTGGGCTACTACTGGGAAAACATGGGTCCTACCATCCATATGTGGATGTTACTTTGACACGTACAACCTACCGAAGCATTGTTGCAGACCATGTACAGCCTTAATGGAAACACTGTTCCCTGGTGGCTGTGACCTCTTTCAGCAAGATAATGCGCCCTGCCACAAAGCAAAAATGGTTGAGGAATGGTTTGAAGAGCACAATAACGAGTTTGAGGTGTTGACTTGGCCTCCAAATTCCCCAGATCTCAATCCATTAGAGCATCTGTGGGATGTGCTGAACAAACAAGTCAGATCCATCGTGGCCCACCTTGCAACTTACAGGACTAAATGGATCTGTTGCTAACATCTTGGTGGATACCACAACACACCTTCAGCGGTTTAGTGGAGTCCATGCCTCAATGGGTCGGGACTGTTTTGGCAGGAAAAGGGGTCCAACACAATATTTAGGACATAATGTTATGCCTGATCGGTGTAGATGTTATCTGATATTTGTATTCTACTTACATGGCTGCATGTTTTTGTAGTTTTCAATGTTTTTGCACAGTTTTGTATCTTTCCAATCTACAGGTGCAACTGGATGCATCACTGCCTGTTTTCTAAAACGATTTACTAGAGGCAATAAACAGGAAAGACACACAAGTAAAAAATAGGCATTTTTCAACTTAACTTTAAGGTAGGCCTATGAGAACTGCTTTGAGTTGAGGTCTGCTACACTTATAGTCTTCACCAGCAGATGGGGGTATGAGCCCATATTTATATATGTGCTAAAGTTAAGGGTAGTTCAGTCATTTACTCACCTTCATGTCATTCCAAACCTGTATGACTTTCTTTTTTCTGAATATATTTTGAACACTGAGAAATTCTTTAAATATGGTCTTACAGGTTTGAAAGAGACATGAGGGGGTTAAGTAAATGATGACAATATCGTTTTATGGGGTTACTAACCCTTTCAAACAATGTAACAACAGTTCAACCAATATATTCCTATCAAACCATGTGAATGTCAAGCATAATACCTGGATTGAACACAGAGACTTTGAAATATGATGCTTCTTAGTCATTATTGCCACATTTAAAGCAGTTGTTAGACTAGATAAAACAATTTAAAGCTATGATATTTACCACCCAGAAGACACAAAGTCATGAACCCTGTGATTCTGAAATGTCTCATCCACCCTCGCACACGCTGTACATTTATAATTTCACTGCATTTGCCAACTCATTTAAAACTGTTCAGGAACTTTACACACTTCATTTTACGAGGATAAAGAATCATAGTTTAAACATAAAATGTATTTGTAACAACATTCTGTCCATCTCTTAGATAGTGGATACAGTATAGTTATGGCAATACGTCCTTTAAAGGGTGAGTCTACTGGGGAGATGGAATCTCTGACGAGGATAAAGCTTTCATTGGCCGACACCTCCCAAATTCCCCGGACTACACTGGATTACAGGTGGAAAATACAGTCAGCAGCGAGTAACCACAACAAACGCGGCTTGTTGGAAAAAAGCCTTATGATGCCAGGCAAACATTTGTCTTTTTCCATACATGACATTCTGTATACATAGCATTCTATGATTATTTTGTGACCTCTCTCTAAGACACTAGATGGCAGACTATGCTTCTTGAATAAAAATATAGAAACACTAATGGTCTCGTCTAAGAACTTTTTGAAGTGGACTTAATGCCTGAAGACCATTCAGTCAATGACTCAGATTTACAGTAAAATTACTGGAGGCCATGGACACACACACACACACACACACACACACACACACACACACACACACACACACACACACACACACACACACGCACACGCACACGCACACACACACGCACACGCACACACACACGCACACGCACACGCACACGCACACAAAGCTGATTCACAGTAAAATATAAATACATATTTCACTCACTCTCTTCATGTCTAGCTAGTCATTATCTGAGGATTAAAAATCATAAGCGCATGAGTCCTTGTGTCTGCTGTGGCCATCTCATTGCAAGCACTCTCTGGTCAGATTATCTAGTTGTAGTGTTTACTGAGATCTTACTTTCCATTCCCCTTTTGTCTTGTGCTCTTTTCTTCCCCTCTACTCACTCCCACCAGCAGAACCAGATGCAAAAATACACAACGTCAGAACTCAGTGACATGGATCTCGACATGGACAAAACACCAACCACAGAGATAAACAGCTGCCAGAATCAAAGGCTTTCCTTTATTGGATAGCTGTCGACGTCCCAGGTGCCGTGATTTGGAGATCTCTAGCACAAACTGCGGAAGAGAATGTTTTTACCTGTTTTAAAGACACAGAGGCTAATTTCAAACAAATATAGCTTGTTGTTTACCACCGATTTTATGTATCACAACAAAGTCTGCGAGCATCGAAGCAGGTTAATGTGACCGTGGCAATGACAAGACAAGGTTTATTATGAGATGAGAGTCCATTAAAACACTGCTCCCTCCAGTGCTCAGCGAACTGATAAAAATCAGCCATTAACACTTTTCAATGACAACTGCAGTTCTGGAATTCAGCAAGCCTGTATTGTCTTTTAAGCACTTGTGCTGAGCTTCGGGCATTAAAAGTGAAATTGCTCTTGATTATTCAAATGCAAGGCACATGAGTAGTATGGAAGGTTTCGGAACGCCATTATAAATTAGATTTTTGTCTTTCACACAGTTCATAGGATAATGGGTAATCTCTTGGATAGCAACTTCCAGATAGCATGTTAAAGTGAAGGGCTCTGTCTGACTACTGAACACCCCCCCATGACATCCTGCAAAGGCGCATGTGTATGTGTGTACTTGTTAATATTACATTGTGGGGACCAAATGTCCCCACAAACAAATTTAATATAAACCTCACCTACATTGTGGGGACCAGCCAGCGTCCCGCACAATATAAACGGATTTATAAACATACTAAATTATGTTTTTTTGAAAATGTAAAAATGCAGAATGTTTCCTGTGATGGGTAGGTGTAGGGGGATATAAAAGACAGTTTGTACAGTGTAAAATCCATTACGCCTATGGAAAGTCCCCACAATTCACAAAAACATAACTGTGTGTATGTGTGTGTATGTACATATTTTATAGCTTTGATCACATCTATGAGATATTAATTCAGTTTAGTTATGCTAAGCACTGATACCAAGAATGCCTCATACAGCTTTTTATAGCATATACAAAAGTCCCTATTTTGAAACATTTCTGAAGAATTTCACAACAATGCGCTGTCCAATTTCCAGACATATTTCAGAGTTTAGTTAAAAATGTTAAATTAGTCTGAGTGTTTAGTTTGATTCATAGAAGAGTTGTTGAGATGACTGAAGATTCAATTAAATTCTCTGACAAAAGCAATCTCATTTTAATGAACAATAATTCAACACAAAACGAACCACTTGTGGCTTAACATTTTTTAAACTAATAGTGCTGTAAACACAAACACACAAAGGATTTATCCTTCCTATAAAATATCTAATCGCTGACAAATAGCTGTAAAATCACATTAAACATCTCACAAGAAACCTGCTTAACTCAAATACATCCCATCAGACTCTTCACCTAACTATTATAAAACATAGTTTGTGACTGTGAATGAGCAACCGTTTCATTGTTGAAAAATAGGAAGCAGAGCTGATGGTCATGGTACAGGAAGTAACACAGAGCTCCTGTTTTTTCTTGTCAAATCCCCGTGCCAGCTCAAGGACTTAATGCAGCCCCCAACACAAATGGAGGCTTAAGCACCATTTTAGCCCATCTCCTCAGACATCCTAAACCCTGGGAAAAAAAATCCCAGGGGCTGGGAAAAAAAGTTTTGACATCACTTGGGGGATTCTATCAGTGCATATACACACACACTGCTGTTTGAGGAGATATTGTCTTGTTGCCATGTACTTTTATGTTGTTTCTCACCAGAGCTATAGCCTCTTCCATAACTTTTTTTTTGTATTGGAAACCCTTCACAAATAGCAACAGGCAGTGATTCACGTAAGGATGTTACACATAAGGGGGTTTCTTGGCTCAAACCTCAGCTGTGATTTCATTTCCTCTGCGGGGCAGCCATGCCGGTGATGTAATTCCCTGCTGACCCTATGCAAACAATTTGAGCAAATAAGAAGGTGGACACAAAAGGCGTGCATGCACCCTTCACTCACTCATTTAAAAAAAAAAAAAAAATTATATATATATATATATATATATATATATATATATATATATATATATATATATATATATATATATATATATATATATATATATATATATATATATATATATATATATATATATATATATATATATTATATGTATTATATGTCCTTGAGGGTGAGAGCTAGTCTAGAAATCTAGACGCACCCTAGCGGCAGCAAATCTAATCTGCCGTGAGTGTCATCTAGCAACTCTTAATACACTTCTGAGCTGTAAACGCCAAACACTGGTCAGGCCAATCACATCGTGTATAGAGTCAGTGGGTGGGGCTTAACATAATGACGACCGAGTTGCGCTTCCGTGCTTCTAGTAAACACAGAAGCTGGTGAACGTCAGTCTTTCGAATCAGCTTTGACCGTGACTCTGGAAGACTTGGAGTTAAGCTTTTCTCTGAGAAAAGAACAAAGAACGGCACTGAAGTCATTCTTAAGAAGGGAAGATGTGTTCTGAGTTTTGCCAACCAGATACGGCGAAAGTTTAATCTTTCAACGAGCTCTGCTTCACCTTCGTTGCTCTGGTTGGTTGTAGCGATATCCAATTGCGTGCACGCAGTGCAGAGAGAGTTTGAAAGACAACCGTTTATCCCGCCCCTCGGATTGAGCCCTGTCTATGGTGAGTTTCCAGACCAAACATCTTGATGTGGGTCTGGCTTGTCAGGCTAGGAGAGAGCAACTTTAGTGATTCTGACTGTGAAAGGCCGAAACGTTCTTTGAAAATGTATTTGACTTCCAGGTATATAAACTAAGTTTACAGGTGTAAAAAGTGAACTGTGTGGAAAATGCATTATTAACATACTGCTGTTTTCCAACTGGTTTTCGCTGCACCTAGGCTATAATTTTTCAATCTGCTTCTTGTTTCTCAGAATCTGATGGATTGTGAGGAGTGACTCATTAATTGAGGGGGTTTAATTGCAGTGGTTTGCTAGTTTTCTCAAATTACATAATTTCAGAAGCAAAGAAAAAAGAAATCACTGGGGCACAATTCATAAGTCTCAGTTATCTGCAGATGTAAGCACATTTAAATGAGGTTGAGGATTGGACATGGGTTTTAATTAAGGAAAATACTGAGAAAACTAAACCAGCAATGCTATTTGTAATTACACTACAGTAAAAGTGGGGTATACAGTGTGTGTGTGTGTGTGTGTGTGTGTGTGTGTGTGTGTGTGTGTGTGTGTGTGTGTGTGTGTGTGTGTGTGTTTTAGATGACAAGCCTACAATCTAACAAAGTAGAGCACTAGAATAACGAATAACTAAAAATAAAAATAAAAAGTAAATGACTTCACTTAAAACCTGAAAATATAAAAACAAAAGCTAATGTAAAATATTAATAAACACTACAATTGTATATAAATAACAAATAAACACCTCAGAACAATGCTTTGGAGATGCCTGGATCAACCTTACTCTCCGAGATTATGGGGCTTTCACACACTCACTGAGAATCCAGACTCCAGTAAAACACAAGAAGAACACTGTAGTTTCTCTTCATATAACAGAGGTGTCATGTCGACTCACTCTCAAATGCGGCCTGGCCAGTGGTGACCCGATGTGGTGTGTCTGTGGCTCTGAGCATGACTAGTTGGCCTGAGCTCTTGGAAGAGATCCTTCTGATTTATATTGACTGTAACACTCTTATTGCCAAGCAGGGTGTTCCCTGTCACCATGGAGATTAACAGCACTTCCTGACAGGTGCAGTGAAGGACATATTGCCTTGTCTGCACCATGTGGTCACACCAACAGGGCAAGATCTCCAGTCCAACATGGAGAGAGTTGTCTCTAGGCTAATTGGAGGAAGGTTTTACACGCAGGCCTCAAATCTGAGGGGTGAATGTAATAAACAGTTCAACCATTTTTGCACATGGAATTTCAATGCAAAATCTTGCACAAACCATACGTGATTAGGTTCAACACGGAACTAATTGTGCTGAAATAGCACTGCACCGTGAATATTTCAAAATGCATTCATTATTATTCCCACACAAACATGCCATATATTTAAATTGCACATTATTTTGTCTTTATAAACTAAAACACTAAAAATCATCCATTTCAAATGCAATAAATAATTAATATACTACATGCTAAATTAGTTTTTTTAAACACAAATGCAAATAAATGCTAGTTGTCAAAACTCATTTCATTAGCCATTGAAGACTCATGTATTTTATTTATCTTCACAATCGCCTACATAAAGTATTTCGTTCAAAGGTTTCACCATGACGCACGCGTGAAACCAAGAAACAAAGACAAGCGGTAAATAAGCCATCTCCAGAGAGAAGTACTAGCCCAGCATCCGGAGCAACAGATAACCCTGTCAGCTCTGAGACAGAGGCGAGGAAGCCCAAACCAGTTTAAGCGTCCACTTTCAACCTCACCTGCTGTTTGGTCTAGTAATGAGCCATGAGATGGAAAAAGACACACAAACAAAAAGACCACACTCGGGTCCTGTCGCAATGCACACCAGCAACTGTTAGATCTGGAGCTGGTTCCCTAGATGCTGAGATGCTGACAGATGACAGATGGGCCACATCTTGATCCATTCAGTGCTTTTGTGTTCTTGATGACACATGCAGGAACTAAATGAGATGAAACGAGGAAAGCACTGCAGGTGCAACACATTAAAAACAAGACCCTAGATTCCCATCGTAAACAGCAAACAGGTATGACACAACTGATCAGAGGGAGAATGCATGGGTCTAATGTTTCCGCAGCCTTGTTTATCTCCGTGATTGGCAGCTTTGTGTTTAAATGGGGCAGTGGGCAGGGCTCCTGGCGTAGCGCTCTTATTTTTATTGCTCCCTCGGGTGCCAGAGAGGTGATCAGGTTAGCAGAAAGCTATTCCCAAACTTAGCCGTGACCCCCACAGCAACACTGGGTCCGTTTTCCTTCTGGCGACAGCCAGTCTCTTAGCGGAATGAAATAGTAGGCGGGGAGTAAGCTGATTTAGTCTTCCTGACACCTTTGTCTGTGGATGACAAGGAGGAGGAGAAGTGCCCTAGGCAAATCAACACCATTAACAGTGTCTGTGCCAAAATCCCTGCCGCCTGCTCTAGCTATGACCTACCAGTGCTCTCGAAAAAGGACTGTGTGTCCTCCACACCAACTGCATGGCTACAGCATCACAACTCAATCCCAAAATAACATGCGGACCAATGAGAGGCAGTTACTGGGGGACGTGCATGTTATGTTTTCTAACTAAACATCTCACACTTGTATCTTTGAAATGAAGCTAATGTGACAAGCATACTTTAAATATGAACTAATTCAACCTTGTTGTTTGAGATAAAACCTAGTGCTTGAGTCTTGGGGAAGCATGAATGTGCGAGTTTATCTGACACGTCTACAAAACCTAAATCATCAGCCATCAGGACATTTTTCTATATGTGCTTACGGGTGTGTACGTGTGTGTTTGCGCGCAAGTATGCGACTCATCCAACCTTAAGGGTTGTTAGTTATGCGCTGAGAGAGTACAGAAATAGGACTGGAGGAGGAGGCCCATTATTAAAGGGGGTTCCACTCTTGACAGATGTCATGGCAACGTCATAAATAGCAGGCCCGAGATAGAACCTAAGCTGGTATTGGTTTACAAAGCCAGGAAAATAAACAAGAGAGGATTTAACAGTGAGAGAAAAGATAAAAAGGGTGGGAGCGAGATAGAACACAGGACACATAAAGAGCGAGGGTTAAATGTGCCAGGAGGATTGACACAGGATATAAACGGCTTGAAAACACTTTAGAGAGCGGAGCGTTTGTAGAAAAGGGTCATGAAACACTAAAACACATTATCTAGACTTGCACTACATGATGACTCGTTGTCATTCAGATGTATAAACAAGTACGTCCAGTACGTGCCAGAGTCTCACCCAAGAACCCTGAACTAGAGTTTCACAAACTGGGCTTTCTTCTCCCCACTATGATGGATGTGAAGATAAAAAGGACTAGAGGTGACAGCCAGCTCCAAAAGACACATGATACTGACCCCACAGTTAACTGCAACAAGCTTTTTTGCAACCCACTGTATTTCTCAGGGGTAAGAGTTTAAGGCTATTAGATATTAGTTTAACAACAAGATATATCATTTGGACATCAACCTGGGAATTTAAAAAGGTTTTAAATTAAAATCACTAACTATATATATATATATATATATATATATATATATATATATATATAATTTATTCTGTTCGATCACGCCGGCGCCTCTCGTGCACACACTGCATATTTCAGCACTGCAAACTTGACATCGCAGCCTGTTCATTATCAAAATAAAATAGTCAACCTAACATATCAAATGTGTGCCATTCAGTGTGATCACTCCGCTGTATTGTGTATTGTGTTTACAAACACATTTGTGCAGATTTTTTCAGTCAATATTGGGACGCGAGTGAAGTACAAAGTCTATAATAAATATTGGTTTAGCATCCATATACATTGCAATTATGGAAACGTGGATTTGAATGAGAGACTTAGGCTACATGAGCCTAATGCTGGTTACTTTCAGTTTCTAAATAAATTATTTTGTTTTGGCTTGTTAACTTATATTTTTTATTCTTGTTATGTTCCGAATACCGCTAAATTTAAAGGATTTGTTGTCAAGTGAGGGGGACTAAAATGGCCTATAGCTGTGTTTGTAGTGTTTATAATGGTCGTAGTAGGTTACATTGATTTCTCAATGTTAACTGGTCTCTCAATTTTTTTTTCCAGAGCTGTATGTATATGTGTAGTTAGTGTATAATAAGGTATGTAGCAACCTAATTATTGGTTAAAATTCTTTTAACAGTTAATTAGCGTCCCATGTATAGCTAGATCCAATTAGTGCCAAATCAACTTTGCGGTTTGAATGCATCAAGATTCAAAGGCTGTGTTTAAGAAAAGTGTTGCGCTGAATTTGTGCCATCTAGTGGTTTAATAGATAATACAGTCAAACTGCCCATTGAATATAAGTATTATTATGCTTCGCTTGAATTGTTTGAATGCAAATGGTTGTAGGCCTATATATGGGTCGCGATAATTTAAAAAAAAAGAGGGTCGCTCTTAAAAAAGTTTGAAAACCCCTGCTGTAAAATATAAACATGGTAACACCATCACCATATAATATATACCCCTTAAGAGAATCTGAAAGATATTTTTATATCTTCCACAAGACAAAATTATCCTGTACAAATATACATGTCCTCGGTTTTTAATATTATAATATTATGATTTACCCCCTTGAGTATCAAAGAAAAACTTAATGTAGTAGTTTCTTATAGCTGCGTATGAGTCTCTGGTTTGTCTTGAAGCTGCTTACTGAAAGTCCTAGCATGCATTTGAATTCATTCCCAAAGTAGCTCAATGATGCTGAAATCCAGCTTTGCCACTGATGGCAACAGAAAAACTCATGCACCACAATCACAAATGGCTGCAAACACCCATTGATGCTCAAGCAGGCAATCTCAGTGGTATATACCATTTTAAACATGTAAACAAGGTGTTACTGTTATTTCCTCTCATTTTTAACATTTTACCACTTTTCTTAAAAAATGGCACACATTCTCTGCAAGAGCTATGTCAACTTACAAAAACCTTACATTAACCTAGTTTAGCTGAACTCACCCTGATGACTTCAGGAGTCTGCTGAATGAGAAGTGTTGAGCCTGTGTCCCTCACAGTAGATACAGGTGTCTGTATGGCAGCAGGTGCACTTGAGAGTGTTGGTGTAGTTGCAGGTGCAGTCTCAGACAAAGGCACAGGCAGTGGGAGTGGAGCCACCTCTGCTTTAGTGCTGGCCAGTGTGTCCTGGAGAAGACGCATGACCTCTCGTTCCTTAGACTGAGTTCCTCTCCCAGCTCCACTCTCCACCAGCTCCTGAGCAAAGCTCTCAATGCTCTCAAGAATCCTGAGCAGCAGAGCTCCATCATCCTCTTCAGAGGCCTCAACCCCTAGCTCTGGTGGCTTGGCCACCGAGGGTCCAGATAAATCCGCCACGGGTATATCTTTAGCCACCGAGTTACTAATTAAATGCTGGGGGGAACCTGTCTGCTGGGAACAATTTTTAAGTTTAGGGGGCAGTGGAGGCTCCTTTTGCATGTTCTGGGAAAGACACTCCAGGTCCATCAAAAGTTTATCAATATCGTCAGCTCCGCTTTTATTAATGTTTGAGATTGACCTCGAGAACAGTCTAGAATCTGTGCTTTTTGGCAAGTACATTTGGTTGACAGTGGAGTCGTTTTTAGGCTTAAACACAGTTCCGTTTCGGCTAAGCTCGTGGAGTTTATCTGAAACACCACTACTAGGCTCAGAGTAGCCAGTGGTTCTTTTGGAGTAAGGTCTGGGGTCCGAAAGACTACAGCTGTGCTTCACATCCCCTTTAACTGCCCTGTCAGGCACCCTGATCACATCTGAATCCTCCTCTTCAATATACAGAGCCTCCATGGCATCCTTACAGAGACTTTCGCTACTGCTAGACAAGAGAGAGTTTGTGGAAGAGAATGTGTCTGGTCGGCTGGTTGAGGCCGTGTGGTGGCAGTTAAAAGGCATTGAACCGCTACTGGAAGCTGAAGGGAAACTGCCATGTGGAAACCCATTAGTTGATGAAGGTGTACGTGCTGATAAACCAGGGAGGCTCTGAATAGCTTTTATATTGCCTGCATGATCCCTAGAGCTATCTGGCGGTTCTGACTGGGAGGGTTTAGGCCGAGGCTTAGTGGGCGGAGGCGACTGAACAACGTCCTCATATCGCGGAGGTTGCTCATTGCCAAAAATAGGGGAGAAGGGGATTTGTTGCAGCCCGTGTATGCTGTTAACTAGTTCAGCGAGCTCGCTGTGCTCTTGCCTCACACTTTGCCCCTGTTCCAGCTCAAGAGGAAGCCTCTTCAGATAATTGGAGAGACGAGCCATCACATTTTTATAAATGGCTTCAGGATTCCCAGAGTCGTCGCTGCTTCCACCCATTGACTTTCTTTTGATGCACTGTTTGATGATGTCTGTGCACTTCTTCAGATCTTCAGAGCATTTGAGGAGAATGTCCAGACAGGCTTTAATGTCTTCTCCTGATGCACTGCTGTCAGCCTTGGTCTTCTCAAGTATGCGGGTAATTAGGTTTTCCTCAGTGAGGCTGTTCAGGTAGAGTGTGGCCACATTGTTTAGGTTCTGCTCCAGGGATGCACTGCGACTTAGCTTATGCTCTTCGAGTACAGATTTCTGAAACAGGCCAAATGGAGGACAGTTCTCATCATTGCCTGTGAACTGGCCATAGATAATATCTAGATCAGTAGATCTCCTGCTGAAGGAGTCCGGCCGAACCTTACGGCCCTTTCTGAAAGTCACATGACTGGTGGAGTACTTGATCTTCTCAAATGAAAATTCCTTGATTTTCCCGCTGGCCAGGTTAATGGCTTCGCCTGTAATATCCTTGAGGCTTGCTGAGCTTTGGATGGCAGATCCTTTCTTGACTCTGGGGATGACCTGGTGGTAGTCATCACAGAAGGCCCCAGACCCTGTGTTGCCGTTCTCCAACGTTTTAGACTCAAGAATAGCGATGGGCCGGTCAGAACAGTTTCTGGATATGGGGGTATCAAAAAGTTCAGCACAAGTGCTGCGGTGAGCTACTGTGCAGTTCAGTCCATGTTTTAGTGCACCACAGGGTCCATTACAGTAGTGTACAGTGTGTTGGACACGACGGTCAATCACAACACTGTTATAACAGTTTATGCTACTGACCACTATGCGATAGGTAGCCGCCATGGTCTTTGCAATTCATAAATCTGAAAATGTGTTTTGTTGTACAACGTTAGCCACCTAAAAAAATAATAATGCTATGAAGACTCATTCATATAAAAATGTCAAAGTGTATCAATACTAAAAAATCAAAATGAAAGGTGCTTTCCGTAGCCTCAACTGCTGCTTGAGCTGCTTCCAAGAGAAAAAAAGATTTCCATAGCAATCCTTCACCGGTGCCCCATAGTTAAAGGGAAGTTGCACTGTTAGCTGCAAAACTATCCATTCCTTAGCATGGGCCCCAATGGCCTAATGATAGGCCTGTGTGCAGCTCTCCAGATCATCCCCCCTGTGAACACCCAAGGCCTGTGGGCATGAAGAAGTCCTCTAGCCCCCTCTCAGAAGCCACAGCATACAGCCCACCTGGTGACAGCCTTCCACTGATGTGTTCAGCAGATGTTCAATCCTCTCTCTCTCTCGTTCTTTATCTTGCTTTACAGGTCTGAATCAGATGTTTAAGAGTCCAATGTGAAAGCCACCTGTGAGAAAAAAAAAGACGAAAGTGGGTTAGGGGGAGAAAGAAGGCACTTATTTAGATCAATCGAAATACAAAAGGTCTATGAAACCCTATGCTACTGCATCCTTGGGCTGATTGTGTAAGTTATAAACAACACTGAACTAAAAGCCTCTATGCAAGTAGTCAACAACCACACAGGCTATATGTTGCTCTTCTTCAGATAACAAGGGGATGAATAGTAGGAGGTTGTTTCTGCCTCAGGGTGAAGTTTATTTTATTATTGTATTATTTCTTTACTTATCGATTTGGCAGACGCTTTTGCCCACAGTGACTTGTATTGAATACAAGCTATTCATTTTTTAAATTCATGCATTCCTTGGGAATCAAATCCATGACCTTGGCGTTGCTATTGCCATGCTCTACTGTCTGATAAGGAGTTTGATAATTGGAAGAATGGTTCCATCACTTAAGTGGTTACAAAAATAAAATGATGTACAGTTTTGATACCACAAGATAGTTTAAAAGTGATTTAATTGTCATTGGTTAATTTGTTTAACATCTCTCTTTATTAGTTTATCAGCATATTACCCTTTTAACGTCTCTTTGGTACAGCTAAACCACATCAAATGTTGAAAACTACAATGTGCAAAAAAAGTCTTCAAGCCAGTAGTGAATCACAATCAATAAAACAAATACAAACGGAAAAATAAAATGAAGATATAAAAATACCTAAGCCTCTGGCATTTTAGGTCTCCTGTGTTATCAAATGAAGTTCTTAAGCCACCTTCAAAGGGGCCACATCACTGGAAGCTGTTAAAGAGCTTGTGATGAAAGTACACAGACACTCTGTCAATATTCTTTGACAACACACCGCACTCTGCCTCTCTTCTCTATAAAGAGTGTTTACTCAAGAGAGACGTTCAAATACACAAATACCATAATTGAACAGTTGTTCTTATAGCTTAGGTTTACTACTGAATCATTCCTTAGGAAAGAAACAATCTTTCCCTTGTTGCTCTGATGATAGATTTGTGTAGTGTATAATTGGAGGCCAGCACTAAACAACAACCTACACAAGAGCAGTCTTCCTGCTTCTATCAACTACACAAACATTCTCAAAATTTCTCCTTCAGTCTATAGAAAAATGACATCACATGCATTTGGAGTGACATGAATAAATAATCATTTCATGTCTCTATTGCTCCTTCTCCCTCTCTCTCTGTGTCAACAAATGAGTCATTATGAGGCTGGAAACATTTTTTTTAAATACATATATAAATGATAAATCATTACTAGCATATCTCAACCAGCATTTGTTCTCCATGGCCAAAGCAATACATTCCTTTATTCTCCAATTCATTGTATTTTTCTATCGATTTTTTTTCTCTCTCTCAGTCCTTCTGGCCCTTTTGTTTTTCTTCCATTTTTTTCTTTCTCTCACAGCAGGCCTCATTAAAGCCTTGTCTTCTCTGTGTCTCAGCAGAGTAACAGCAGAGAACGAGTCTCCAGGATGTCCACCGCAACCTCACCTCATATAAACTCTGACTATGGCCACGCTGCATGACATTTAAAGCGGTATAATCTGTGTCCACAATATAGCCTCGTAAATGCATTACACGTCTGTATTTCCTCACAATATCGGAACAATGGTCTCTGGCTAATGCTTTTCAGCATGGATTCATTACAGATGGGCACTATAGAGGTAGCACCTGGAAAAACATTCAGAGAGTGAAATTTAGGACAACCTACACTGTTAACAAAAGACTGCTTGCCCAGCCAGTTACTCAAAAACTCGGCTGCTGTGAGAACCTTATAATGACAGTATTTACAAAAAAACTAAACAAAGAAGCACAGTGTATGCATAAACAACAGTCAGACAGCTTCAGGATGCCAGGATTTACTTCTGGGGTTCATGAAACTTACATGAAATGTACAGTTCCCCCTTTTTAATATGTACTTCTTTCAGAGGAAATTACATTTCCTGAATGTCTCTTATCTGCCCTGAGTTAAGAGAAGCTAGTATGAAATACAAGAAGCAATGGAAATTTCCTCAAAGAATCCTGTAAAAAGATTCAGATATACTGTATATTGGTTTCAACCAAGCGGCAACCTCCGTGATCTCTCTTGAAGCCAATATGGAAGTAATGTAAACTGCAATTCCTAAACTGGCCACTCCAGAAGGCTCCAGAAGGGAGCAGAATCTCATTGAGCCCCATATTAAGATGCCCAACTTTACAGCAGAAAAAAACATGTTTACAGACTGGTAGAAGTTGTGGTTTTGGCCTATAAGGCTAATTTTGCCCTTCATGACAACTGTGAGGGGGTGAATTTTTTTATAACTCATTTGTTTACATTATATAAATCCTTAAAGTTCTGCATAATTAAGGGCGTGGTTACTTTGAGTGACAGGTGGATAGCCATTTATCCGCCGTCTACAGTCATTGCGTCACATAAGCTCCGCCCATAACCCGCCTCTTTGCCCATTTTCTGTTATCCGGGTGTGACTCGCGATGACGCATTGCCAAGATGGCAACGGCCAGATCGCCCTACTTTACGCTTCAGAACAGCTTATCGGAATCCTATGGGTGACGTCACAGACACTACGTCCATATTTTTACAGTCTAGGGTTTTCAACACTTCTTTACGAATCACAACTGCTTTCAACATTTCAAAAAATGCTTCTTGAGCACCAAATCGGCATGATTTCAGATAGATGTGACACTGAAGCGTTTGTGGCTTCTGAAATTTCAGCTTTGCCATCACATGACTAAACTACATAAATTATTAATAACATCCTAATATTCTGATTCTGAACACAATTTACAGTCAAAGCAGGGATTTTAAAATTGAGGGGCCAAGGAAAATGGTGGTCTCTTATTTTATTCCAGAGCTGGATATGCAGGCGATTTATTTTTTACAACATTTTTAGCCATGTCAAAGTTATTAATGTTAAAATTAATGTGTATTTATTTTAAATTATTAGCATATCCTTTTTAAAAACTGTATAACGCAACAGTTTTATTCAGAACAACATACTTCTTTGTTAAATATAAAAGGTTCAAAGCAAATAAAATTACACCAGGTTTGTGGTCATGCATGATACCATTGACTATCCATTGCCAAGGCTCAGCACAGACACACTGGAGTTGGTTATCATAGAGGTTAACACTCTTGAGCTTCAGTGTCCCCAAACAGAGCATCTCAATAACATGGTCTGCTTTCAAAGTGGGCTTTGACATAGCTGGTTGTCAAGTCGGACTGAACTCAATATGACAGGAAGAGTGTGGCAAAGAGACAGCTTTTTAATGACAATTTAATGGGCTGATCAACACATGACCCTGCTCTCTATAATTTGCAAGCCGTTTCTATTTCCAGGCTGGTGGGGGTTGAAGTAGAAGCCTTCACACCTTAACGTCACTCAGTCGGTGCGGACGCCCATACAAACATCTTATATGTCTGATGGGAGTCTTCTCACTGCATAAGACCTCCCTGGTTAGCTGTTTTGGGATGGCTAGTGTTGTATGAAAATTGAGATGAATGTTCCTAGAAGATTATGTTTTAATTGTCAGACAACAGTCTTTATCTCAGCTTAATGTTGTAATTAGCATGCAGTGATTGTTATGGAGAAAGCAGAGCATGAAACACAAACACACACTGTTTGGAGAGCAAGACAACATCCACCCACATTTCTGAGACTGGCAGGAACAGGAGGAACGAGGATGCAGCGGCCTCATTATCTTTCTCCTCTCTGTGCTTTCAAGGCATACATTCGTTCCATGTTTAATTACACAGTAGCAGTCGCACCCGTGTCCTGTCACATCTGCCAATGCTTTTCACTTTAGTGTCAAGACTCTGGGAATCTTCCTAGAAATAACACCCCCCAACATACTAAACTCAAAAAGAAAATAGATTTTCTTGTTATTTTTGCCAGGTAGAGCAATAAATCACGACATGCTGGTCTGCTTATATTTGGCCCAATTAAGAGTTGAGGGATGAAGAACCGATATACGGTACGGTAGAGCTCATTAAGGAATCACTGAAAAAGTTTCCCTTTGGAAGGTAAATTGATAGTTTGTGTGAGCCCTCCCTTGTTAGCGGTCGGGCCCGGTCTTGCTACTCTGCACAAGCTGCCGAAGGGGGGCCTGCCATGAGCTTTGTTTGTCTCAGCTTGAGTAATGACTTTCAAAAGCTGTCGCTGCAAGAGAGAACCTGACCGCGGTGATAACAAAACATTAATAAAGGAAGGATTACACGCTCGCTGGATACTAACTCCTTTACACGCTGACCAGGATGCACATTTAACCCTTCAGAGCCGCAAGGGGGAAGGCGAGAAGGGTGTCACAGAAAGGACGTACGGAAATACGGATGGTGTAAAAACCAAAGGTAGCATTTCAGTGAAATGTTGCAGAATGTGAGATGAAGTGGTTATTTAATATTCAGAGTGAGAGATTGGGAATTAAATGGAGTGCAGCATACAATTATCAAAGAGCAACAAAGCCTGAATCAATTGTATTATCACAATGGCTGTATATTATGCAAATTGGCTTGGCTTGTTTTGTTTTAGTTTTTTTGGAAACCACACAATTAAATGTACAACAAAAACAAATGGCAAAAAAAAAGCCATGAAAACAGACCAATCTACAAACCACATTTATATGGAAGCTTTACTATTATTTAAGTAGCACAACAAATCATTCCTGGACCCTTATCAATTATTAGATTTATAGACAATTTTGAATACCGGTTTAAAATGTTCAAGTTCAAAGTTTTATAGATAATATACAGTATAGAATGGCAGATATACTATATCGTATAATAGAAACACAACCATTCAAAAGGTTGGTAATATTTTTTTTAATGATTTTGAAAGAAGTCTCTTATGCTCACTAAAGCTGGGTACACTGTGCGATTTTGGCCACAATTTGGCCGTCTGAGATCAAATTTGAAAATTATAAAAGATTCCTCTGATCCTAGACTAAAATCTGAACTCTTTGATCGTTAGTTTAGACATAATAGTTTCACCGACAGCCGAATAAAGACCGCTGCGATCAAATTTTACCTCAGATGAAATTCTGGCACTGTCAGAAGATTTAGTGCACAGTCCTGCAGTGTGACTTCTCCTACGACAAGTCAAATTATCTTCATTTTTTAAGACAAACTATGACTAAAATGAGAGGCACCCTCTCAATCCCGTGTGTAATGAGCTCCCTGTCACCGGACGTGTCATTCATTGATGATATAAAACTCATTAATAACAATAATGACAACTTAGATCTTACAGTGTGACATGGCTTACAGACGGGATCATGTTCTTACAGTCTGACAAGAAACAATCGTAAAGAAGGACTATTATAAATCGCACAGTACGTACCCAACTTAAGGCTGTATTGATTTGAATAAAAATAGATTTTTTTTCCCTTCTTGTTTCCTATGATGGCTGAATTTTCAGCACCATTACTCCAGTCTTCAGTGTCACATGATCCTTCAGAAATCATTCTGCTCAAGAATCATTTCTCATTATCAATGTTGAAAATAGTTTTGCTGCATAATATCTTTTGGAAACCATATCTGGGATTCTTTAATGAAAAGAAAGATAAAAAGAGAAGCATTTATTTTAAATATTTTTGTCTTTTGTCTAAAATATGTCTTTGCTGTCACTTTTGATCAATTGAATAAATCATTTCTAATGCTTTTCAAAAAAAGAATGGTATTGAAAATAGAAATACAAAACAAAATAGATCACCTCCTACTTGACCATTTTAAAAACCCACATTTAATAATAACAAAATGTCACTTGTTATTTTCATTTCTTACAATAAGTCTATTAAAAAACAACAACCACTGACCTAATTCTGCAATCCAAATTTTGGACAAATGTTTCCCAAAGCTCTTAAACACTCTTTGGGAGCATCAATACACCCCAAAAGAGGGACATAAGTTTTTTTAATTTTCTGTTGCAGCAGGAAGAAACCTGCCAATAGTAATGAAATCTTAATTAGCATTTATTGTTTTGAAACCGCATCAATCAGACTGAACAATGAAGCCAACTATTCACACTCATATGAAGACGTCACAGCAGCATGAATGCCTTACTGACAAAAAACAGCTAATCAGCAAAGGCTCTCTGCTACAACAAAAGGCCTTGAGAAAAACACTTGCATTGATAATCAAGTTTCAATGCAACAGCTGCTGCACTAACATAAATGACTGCATTCAATGCGCATTACTTCCTAACTGACTGGAGGTCAAAAATGAATGGTAAATTCATGAATAAAATCCATATTTTTAATTTCCATTTAAGGGAAGGGCAATGGAATTGTATTACATTCCTCTTTTGTGCTTACTCTCTTTCTTCACTCAGCCTCCCTGAGGCCAGGATACGATGAGCAGAAGCTTTTGACAGGAAACACAGAAATCATGGGAATAGAGCCACTGACTCATAAGCAGACATTTACATTAAAGGCATGCATGGTACTTTACAGGAGAGAGAAAGGAAAAGAACCAAAGCTTCAAACAGAGGAGACACAGGAGAGAGGAACAAACCAAAAAGTGAGCGACAGTGCAGTGAATGCAAGACACAACAAGTAACAAGAGTAAACGTGTGCTTTGTAAAACCAGTCACAACTTAACATGGCATTTTGTCAACCACTTGGTTAAATTAATACTTTTATTCAGCAGCATAGATGCATTAAAATAATCAGTAAAGACTTGTAGATTTTACAATTCCAAATAAATCCTGTTCTTTTCAACCTTCAGTTAATCAAATCATTGAATTCAGGTGTTCCAACCACTTCCATGGTCACAGGTGTAAAAAATCAAGCACCTAGGCATGCAGACACTTTAGAAACATTTGTGAAAGAATGGGTCGCTCTAAGGAGCTCAGTGAATTCCATGGTCAACTGTTAGTGCTATTATAACAAAGTAGAAGCAATTGGAAACAACAGAAGCTTAGCCACGAAAAGGGGCCAGTGCAAGCTGAGGTGCGCAGCTACAAACTTCGTATGACCTTCAGATTAGCTTAATAACTGCGTAGAGAGCTTCATGGAATGGCCGAGAAGCTGCATCCAAGCCTTGCATCACAAAGTGCAATACAAAGCGTTGGATGCAGTGGTGTAAAGTACGCCACCACTGGACTCAAGAGCAGCGGAGACATGTTCCTTGAAATGACGAATCGCCCTTCTCTGTCTGGCAATCTGATGGATGAGTCTGGAGACTGCTAGGAGAAGGGTACTTGCCTGACTGCATTGTGTCAAGTGTAAAGTTTGGTTAAGGGGCTATTATGATGTGGGGCTTAGCCCCTTGGTTTCAGTGAAAGGAACTCTTAAAGGGGTGGTTCCGTGGTTATTTTCAAGGCATGAGTGTGTTTTTAGGGTGCAGTATAACAAGTCTTAATACTTCTTTCTTTTTTTAGCGCTGTATTTTTCTTATATTTTACCTTTATTCCACACCGCTGTCTCCAGTGTCCTTTGAACAGCTTGTTTGCTTCCCGCTTCTATGAAGCCCATCCCTCCAATTAACGCAATGGTCTTAGATTGGTTAGATGAAACACATACATTGTTTCATGTATTTTTATTGGCTGAAATGCCAAGCACAGGTTATCCGGAAACGCCATGGCCCTTACCATTACGGGCAAAAGTCACATCTGCGGTGACTAGCAAGGGTTTATGATGTCACCAACCCAGGAAGAAGCTTGTTGTAGTCCAAACCGGCCATTTTTGTAGGCAATAAAGTGCCATAAATTTAAAAGACAAAATTTCCGTTTGCATTGAACTTTCAGCGCTGTAATTTTGCAGATGCTGTTTATGCTCAAGCAGCAACTTTACACACTAACTAAAGTTAATAAAGTGAAATCGCATGCAACTACCCCTTTAATGCTTCATCATGCTTCCAACTTTGTATGAACAGTTTGGCGAAGACTCCTTCTTGTTCCAACATGACTGTGCACCAGTGCACAAAGCAAGGCCAATGATGGACCAACTCCATATTAAACCCTACAGATTAAGAATGGGATGTCATTATGTCAATAATCCCATTAAGAATGGGATGTCATTAAGTTAAAGTAAAGGCAACATCCCAAAATGTTTGGCAATATGGTGTATCAGTTTCCACAAAAATATTAAGCATCAAATGTTTTCAACATTGATTATAATAAGAAATGTTTCTTGAGCAGCAAATTAGCATTAGAATGGTTTCTGAAGGATCATGTGACACTGAGGAGTAATATTGCTGAAAATTCAGCTGTGCCATTACAGGAACAAATTACATTTTAAAATATATTATATTAGAAAAAAGTTATATTTCAAAATTTTACTGTTTTTACTATATTTATAATTAAATAAATGCATAATTCCAAGGACACACCAAGCCAACTAGCAGCCTCGAAAACAGACGATGTTGTTTCCTCGCATCGGCTGCATCTAGGGCCATAAAGCTCTGTCTAGACACAGCCGATGTTTGCGTTCTGTTTTACTGTTTAGTGCTAATAGCTAATGAATGCAGCAGTGGTGTACATAATTGTTATGCCTGGTTAGGACACTGGTTAGGTCCTCTGACAGGTATAGTTTTCCTAGTATAGTCCAGAGCAGAATAATTCAAATCTGAAGATCAAACATTCTTCACCTCTGAGCCCTGGTGAGCACATTATAAATGTAAAAAGCCTTCAGAGCTTATGAAGTCAAAACTAGTGCTGATATATCTCCACATTTACTACGTGAGTGGACTGTAAAAGAAGTCAATCGCTATAGTTAGCTCTTACAAAGCTCCATCAGATGCCATCTATCAATGCACTGCATTAGGTGTATGAATGTTTTTGAGGCCATTTTATATCCAGAGAATTTTAACATGACAAGCTCATTGCTGGATTCTCATATGGAGCTCTGCAGTACTTGTACACAGTGGCCCCGAACAGTATTTGAACACTTAAGCCACAGTTGAAACTGTATGAAGGTCATTGCATCCTCACTGAATTGCAAAATATCAAACAAAGGAGAATTTATTTTAATAAACAACAGACAAAGACAAATAAATATTGTTAAATTAGGGATCTGTATTTCCTTTTTTATTTTTTTTATGAAAGTTCACCTGTATTTGACAAATTTACAGTAAAAGTGTTTTTTTATACTGTTGTCTGAGGTCAACTAATGATGTTTGTGTGGTTCTTACATTCAAAAACATCATAACTAATAAGTAATAGGCTATTTTATACACTGATTTTGAGGCTCTCTCCAAAATGCTGGGTTTTGGGGTGCGTGCCGCACTGGAGACTTGGAAGTAAACGCCCACGGCTAGGATTGGAGAAGATTTGCATATTTAATGAGCTTCTTTATCAAACAAACAATGATTTATTTCTCACCCACCCACGACTGATTGGACTATTATTTTTATATTACACATAGCCCGCATGATCGGATGATATAAGCACGAACCGCCCTTCAAATGTCAACTCGAGAGAGAGAGAGAGAGAAAATAGCACAGATCAAGAACGGAATATAATGAGATTCATCGGCCTGCCGGGCTTTGCGAGCCGTGACCCATACGTGTCTGGGTCCAGCGTGCTAAATGTATGCTCTGTTAGACACGTACACATAAGCAAAACGAACTATAACTAAACTACAACTAAAAACACGATTTACTCACATACGTGTATTGCACCATTCCTCCTGTCGGATCCAAATCCAGCATCAACTGGAGATTTGTTTACAAATGATCCCGCAATGAAATGAAGTAAACAAACACGTCTTCCCCATGTGAGCTGGAACTTCATTAAAAATAAAGTTCAACCACACATTCCTAATATTAGGATCCAAAGGATGCTTATGCAGTGACTGTGTTCTTCCGCAACCAGGAATAGCGCAATATCTTGCTATCTTCCTCGGCATGTTTATTGTTGTTGGTTATCTAGCACAAGCCCTCCATGAGTAGGTGGGCTGGGCTACTGGATTTGACGTTCTGTAGAGGTGCATTTCGTCGTGCAATGACATAAGTATGAAGCACAAGACCGTTTGCTGGGCCTAGTGTCTATAAAAGCTTTTCTTTGATGAACAAGGAAGTTTTCAGCTCTGAAATTTACAGGAAATTCTTATATCACCATGACCTTTTATAAAGCTCAAGGGGAAGTTGATTTATAAATTCATCACCCCTTTAATACAGTGCAGTTGCCCTGTCCCATGTGCAGAAAAACACCCCCAAAGCATGATGTGACCACCCCCATGCGTCACAGTAGGGATGGTGTTCTTGGGATGGTAATCATCATTCTTCTTCCTCCAAACACGTTTAGTGGAGTTTAGTGCACTTTTAATCCTGCTGTAATCTACCTGTAATAATGTAGGCTATACTTTTATAGCACTGTCAATCAGGCACAATTTTATTAAGAAATATAAAATAACTATACCGTAGCCTACAATAGAAGAATTGCAGAATTACAGTTGGCCTACAGAATTATGACAAACATCAAAAGTGCTATAGCCTATAGCAAGCAGAACAAAATTATTTAAAATTCCGTATTTTTATTTTAGGCCTATTTTTATACATTTCATTATTTGTTTTAAATTAATTTATAACACTTTGTTAAAACTGTAGTTTTAAATAATGTTCAACGCATTGTTACCCGCGATTTTAATTCCTGTGTAAATGCATTTATGCCGATTCAGAGAAGGATTAAACGGTCTGTGTAAATGCACATTTTTGGGATTTTATGCCGCTTCAGAATCGGTTTCTGTGCCACGTTTGCTGTGTAAAGATGCCTTTAGTGTATTACCAATACATATATATATATATATATATTCTGTGACGGCAAAGCTGATTTTTTTTTAGCATCATTACTTCTGTTTTCAGTGTCACATGATCCTTCAGAAAACATTATATTGTGCATTTAGGCACTTTCTGGTTGTGCAAATCCAATTAAATATTGGATATTTAATTGTCCATGCACTTATTTTCTCTAGTTTCACATTTAGATTACTAGTCACTCAAAGCTTAATCTTCAAAAACATAAATAATTTAATAACATAGTCAAACGTTAAATACTCTTAAGTGTTAAATCTTTAGCAAATCTAAAAAAAAAATATCATTTTTTCATTCTTTACATTATAATTTATACATTCTTAGCTTTTAAAGAGGTTCAATAAATGCCCCTTTTTGCAAGATGTAAAAATAAGTCTCTGATGTCTCCAGTGTGTATGTGGCGTTTTAACTCAAAATATCATTATAGCATGTTAAAACTGTCACTTTTTTCTGTTTATTTAAATGCAAATGAGATGAGCTAAAAGAGCTTGTGTTAGCAGCTCTTATTACCTCACGCAGACACACACTGAAAATGTCACAAACTGTTAAGCCTTTTATGTTCAAACCAGAGTAGGACAATAATGGAGAGACTCAAGAAGTAGTGACAACATGTAGAATGCAACATGATGTTCCTGAATGGTTAGTTGATAAATTTATGTAGCTGAAGTGGTGTTAACTATATTCAAGTCATCGATTAGCATATTCTGTCATGATAACTACAAATCGCTTGTGTGGGAAGTGGGAACTGTTGTAAGATGCCTTCAGAGCCAGAGAATATACCAGAGAATATATGCTGCATGAAGATAGAAAATATAGTTTAGTTTACAGTTATGACTTGCTTTTATGACATGCTATTGCACTTGTGTAACGTAATATTTGATAAACAATTGAATGGGGCTGGAAGAGAAGATCCTAAAAGAGACTGGCGCCCAGAAGGAAGTAACTCGAGCCTGGCTCCTTGTACAGCGCCTCGCCACTTTGGTGACAGTGTAGTATGGCCATCCAACAGAGATGATAGACAGCCACAGGAACACAGCATACTGATGACACAGTCCACCAGGATAGACACATCAGTGTCCGGTCCGGGAACGCAGAGCAATCCTGACTCACACTCATGCACATACCAGATGGACGTTTTCTGCCAGTCACCACAACCACACCCCTTACCAAACAGACCATGAGGCACCCTAGATCAGCAGGGTCTGGAAGAAGGGCGCTGCTGGTTTTCCCACAGGCTGGAGGGTGAGAAGCAGCAATTGCGGGCAGGTGTTAGTTCTCCAGCTGTCCAGAGACTTTCACAATTATTCACTGTGACTAAACTCCTGACGCGAAAAAGGGCCATTTCATAGCAATGTCATTTTCTTGATCCTGCACTTTCCACATTTTGATTTATGGAGTTTAAATATCTAATTTCACCTTTAAGATTAATTAAGGGATCCTTAAGGGTTAAAAAGACATTTCAACCAAAAATGAAATTTCTCCCATCATTTACTCAACCTCATGCTATTCCACATCAATGAGACTTTGGTTAATCTTCGAAGCTCAAATTAGATGACTTTAACGACACCTGAGGAGTTTCTGTCCCTCCACTGAATGCAAATGAATCAAGCAGTTTCTTCATGTCTTGTGACTGGATCTGATCGCTTTATATGATGAACATTATATGAGTTAATTTAGACCTTAATTCACATATAAACACTCCAGCATTTCATATGATAAACACGGACAAATTAAGATGAGTAAATAATTTTCTTTTTTGGGTGAACTAACCGTTTTACCGTCATTTTCAAGTCAAATTTGTTTTTATTCCACATTAGTTATCCTCCATTAGAAGGTGTTGTGCCTGACATCACATTGCCTTCTCCCTGTAACTTCTAGAGCGATTCACAAGATCATTTCAAAGATGAGATTAATATAGAAAGGAGACCTAGTTCAACATGACAGCTCCTAAAAAAAGGTATCAGGTAAAAGCCCTCAGCTGGAAAAAAAACAAGAAATAGAGTTTTAAAAAAAAAGCCTATTTTAACCACTGAATAAGAACTGTAAAACTCTTTGAAATCGCAAACTTTGGAAAAAGTTATTCCACGTGTTTCAGGTGGTTTCATTTGGTTAGCAAAAGAGAACAAAATATGTATGGTGCCTCATAAATAACTGCTCCACAAAACCACTTTACTTTATTACACAAAGAACATGTAGTGTCACCGACCAAACTAGAGATAATACATTGTCAATGAGAGCTCATTATTTATGTTTCATTCATGCAGAAATGCCATATATCACAGTGAATTCTCAGTACCTTATACCTAAATGTCATCATTTTGAGTTAAGAAAGGCAGTACAATTATTAAACAATCCTAATTTTAAAAATATATTATAAAAACTACTTTTCTGCAGACTGGTTATACCAGTCTATATTTTTGCAAGGGTCTCAGACCCACAAATATGTCCTCCACAAATATTTTATGTTTTTTTTTTGCCTGCCCTTGTCTTTCAAACTCTGCCCCAAACTCTGGAAACTCTGCCCCAAACTCTGGAAGCTCTGCCCCAAACTCCCAATGCACACTTTCTTAACTACAAAAAAAGAATAGTTCTAAAGTACAAAAGAATAACAGAATAAAAATAACCGATATTTCATTTATATATATTTTAGCAAGGCTGCAGAAATGTTATCAAAAAATCAGTAATATTGTGAAATGTTGCAATTTAAAATGAACCTTAAAATGTAATATTCCTCTGATGGCAAAGCTGAATTTTCAGTTCAGAAAAGTTCAAAAGAATGGCATTTGTTTGAAACAGGAATCTAACTAAATGTAGTCACTTTTGATCAATTTAACATGTTTTTGCTGAATAAAAGTAATTAGTTTCTTCTAGAAATTCTTCCTGACCCCAAACTTTTAAACACTAGTGTATGTGAAAGTAAACTTTGCGACCTGATCCTGGTGACAGCCGTGTTTGATTCTCATCTGACGTCTCTACACCTCTGTGACTGGCTTGACTGCTGCTGAGCTGACGTGCCTATGCTGGTAGACACTGGTGTGTTTGCACTTGAAAGGGGATTAGCAGATAGAGGTGAGAGATAGAGAGAATGAGAGTGTAAACAGAAAAAGGAAAGAGAGGCGAATGAAAAAAGGATAGATGGAAGCAAAGGAGCAAAAGCCCTGGTGCTGTCAGGATGCATATCTCATCCAATAAAAGAGACTTAACACAGTGGCCTTTAAGTTTTTGATCAGCTAATTTTCATATTCCAGACTGACATTCCTCTCTGGGCCCAAAACCCAAACGGTGTACTGGTCTTTATTTAATTATTTAAGAGTTTCCTGATTCATGCTTGTTGACAGTCTATTTAACATTACATTTACATTTTACATTTAATCACTTAGCAGACGCTTTTCTCCAAAGCGAATTACTTGAAAGGGGGATTATAACATCATGACAAAAAGGTGCATTATATGGCGCATGGTTGGAAAGACTTGCTCCAGACTAACATTTCTTCTCTCACTGGCAATAAATAAATAAAAAACTTTTTTGCCACAGGAAAAAGGAAATTTGAGTCAAACTACATTTTTTTAATCTAGCTACACAATACTCAAAAAACAGTTTGTGAAAAGTTTGTGAAAAAGCTAATGGAGTAGAATGATAGAAGTTGAAAAGCCACTTGGCCAAGACCAACTGCTGGAAATGGTCTATTAGAAAATGGTTGATTTTTTAATTAACGTTCCATGTCTTGAGGAAAAGAAAGGTCAGGAAGAAGTGACATTGTCTGAATGGTGCACACATTTTATAGATGGTCAGATCAGATTGAGCACAGGGTGATTTATTTTTTAGAATGATGTCACTGGTTTGAGTTGTAAGGCCTCCTAAGAAAGCATCCACAGGCTATATTTTGATACTGATTCACACACTTATTTTCACTCATTACGTGAAGCAGAGGCATATATCTGGAGAGAACAGTGGCAGCTCAGAGATGTACAGCAGCATTTAAGGATGAAATTGAATGAATAAATGTAGGCTAAAATTAAATATACAATATACAATATACATTGATTAAAAGCTACTGTTTTAAAAATGTTTGTTTGTTTTTTGTTTTATTCAAGAACAGTGGGTGATTTTCTCTGTCTTTTGTTGTTTTATTAACATAATTTTAGAGGTGAACTGTCCCTTTAAGGACAAGTGTTCACAACCTGCTCACATCTCATATACAGACACGCAATTTTACTTTCACTTTAGACATAACCGACTGTGTTTAAGACTACTTAGTCCAGTAATCTTGTGTGTTTGACCGTATTAGTGCAGTAAGACACTTAGTCCTGTAATCTTATGTTTGACAGGCTTTTAGTGCGCGCTCAACGCAAAAAAAATTGTATTGATTCACATTTAATGATTCACTCACTTATTTTCACTTATTACGTGAAGCAGAGGCATATATTCGAAGAGAACACGGTCAAATCCAATTCAGCATGAGCCCTACACTGTTTTAAGGACCAAATTTTGTGGTATAGGAAAAAACACAAAAGGGATATGTATTCACACAACAGGGTTGGGATTAATGGGAGGGAAAGAAAGCAGAGAGACAAAAAAGGTGGACAAATGACATGACACCGCAATGATGACAAAATGTGCAAAAATTGTAGCCTAGAAATCTAGACGCACCCTAGCGGCAGCAAATTTAATCTGCCCGCAAGTGTCGTCTAGCAACTCTCAATACCCTTCTGAGGTGTATTTCCCTAACTCTTGCCGGGCCAATCACATCGTGTATAGAGTCGGTGGGCGGGGCCGTAATGACGACGGCCGAGTTGCGTTTGCGTGCTTCTGTTGTCTAGTAAACACAGAAACTGGCGAACGGCGGTCTTTCGAATCAGCTTTGACCGCGACTCTGGAAGACTTGGAGTTAAGCTTTTCTCTGAGAAAAGAACGGCACTGAAGTCATTCTTAAGAAGGGAAGATGTGTTCGGAGTTTAGCCGACCGGATACAGTGAATGTTTAATCTATCAAGGAGCTCTGCTTCACCTTCGTTGCTCTGGTTGGTGTAGCGCTATCCTATCGTGTGCAGAGGGAGTTTGAAAGACAACCGTTTATCCCGCCCCTCGGATCGAGCCCTGTCTATGGTGAGTTTCCAGACCAAAAATCTTGATATGGGTCTGGCTTGTCAGGCTACAAAAATTGAGCTAAGAGCACTATTAGTAACTGACAACACTATTAAAACGGCCACTAAATATTTAATAAGTGAAGTGGCAGTGGATAAAACACACAGATTCAGTGTGGACCTGCTCATACAGGCTAAATAAACATAAAATAATTAGTGCCGGAACTCGATAAAAAAAAATTAATCTAATTAATTAGAGGCTTTGTAATTAATTAATCGAAATTAACTGCATTTTAATTTCATATAAATATTTGATTTTGAGTAATTATTCACATGGATTTTTAGTATACCATTGAATAATGACTGAATACATAAGCATAATCAACAAAATATTGTTTATTTATTTCAATCCAGCAGACCAGCGCAATGTTTGCCATTAAGTGTAGCAAAAGTGATATTTGAGGCTCGATGTGCTGCGGTGATACGCAAATTCCTTGTTGTATAGCTTGCACACAACCATGTTCTTGTCGACGCTTCCATCCTTTCGTTTTTTAAAACAAAATTTCCCATCCACGGGGCCAAGCAAAGCGGTCTCATCAGCTTCTTCGTTCATGTTCACTATGGTTTGTTGTTGTCGTGACGAGACTCGTGAGCGCTAGTTGGTGTTCCAGTATAATCGGTCCGTTGAAACTCATTGATTGAAAAACGTTCCGTGGTGCATAAATAAGTGTGGTTAAAATTATATTATTTATTTTTTTGCATAATTAATTAACGCGTTAAAGTCCCGGCCCTAAAAATAATCAATCCACTGAGAACAATCTAAAAAACAAAGGCACATTTTCTTTGGCATGTTCAAAACAAGAGCACAATGAGTCATGTTATTTTCTTATCCAGCACTTCCTGTGGTTTTAGAAGAGCTGGGCCTTATAAGGCTGAGAAGGCTTCTTTTCCTTTCTCCACCAAGCACAGCCTTAATAAATAAATCACTCTCTTAGGGTCATGTCAACACAGGCCTGACTACAGTTTGTGTCAGTGCAGAAAGACTGTCTGACACTTCAAAGTTGCTTTGTTCAGCCATCCAAATGTCTCTGCTAAAATAACAAAGAAGCCAAAATTCATCTAGGTCAAGTTACAAACCGCAGTTACAATAAACACTGTCCAGAACAGATAAACTGCACCATCAACTGCCAACTCCAGAAGATTATGATGCTTTGAATTCACTATTGTGACCTGATGTGCCAATGTGAGAATTACACTCAGTTGGGAAACTTGGGAAAGTTTCCTAAAAAAAATGATACATTATAAATTGGGAAAATTACAATAAAACGGCATAAAATGTAAAGCCACGTGAAGCTGTCACTAATCAGATTGAATGAAATACATGTAATATAATACAAACACATTTGCATCTAAATGTATCAACTTTCATTTGTGTGCGTGTTTGCGTGTGCATGTGCGAGAGAGAGAGAGAGAGAGAGAGAGAGAGAGAGAGAGAGAGAGAGAGAGAGAGAGAGAGAGAGAGAGAGAGAGAGAGAGAGAGAGAGAGAGAGAGAGAGAGAGATGATGATTTGGGGATGAGTTTTTATGTAATACACCATAATTTGATTTGCTCATGAGAGCCCACTTACATCAGTGTTGAATTAACCCAGTGGAGAATTGTTCTGCTACATCAAACAAATGAGAATCAGACAGTTTTGCTCAAACCATTCTTTTGGTTAAGAGAACAGTGCATGAGCTAAATCTGTCCATTCACATGAACACTATGACCCATTCTTTCAGGTCAGTGGTCCCATAAATGAAACAGAGGTACTTTAGTCTTCAATAAGAGACTATTTTCACATCAGCAGATGTTATAGGTCAGTGCTTGCTTGCTCCAGAATAATAAAGGGACTAAAGACTGCCCCTCCCAGCCATCTCCTGACTTTATGAAACTGAGAGGTGCAACAATAAATGAGATTATATAAATACTACACTATTAATTTACAGACACATATTCCTGTATACAGGTGTAAACAAAATACAGCACTCACCCACTTTTTAAACCACTGTTTTGTTTTGGCGCCCTTTAGAAGTTTTGACATGCTCTGACATTTGTGCTTTTTTCTTATAAACATATTAAATGGCAAAAGAATAAAAAATTAAAAATAATTGCAATTTCCTAAATTCTTGTCAGTTCTTGTCAATAAATAAATAAATAAATAAACCTTAAAATGTAATAAAATCAGTTGCTTTAAAATAACTGATTATATAAAACACCCTTCTTTTTATATTTATTGCAATAAAGATCAAATCAGTTAAGAGGAATAACTTAACTGCAACTTTAAATGTGTAGACTCGCTCGAATATATTACTTGCAACACTTTATGGAAGAAGATGGCTATTTGTGAGCAGTTTTAATGCAATTCCTGTTTCCACGGTAACATTGATGGATCTTCAGCAGTACTGGTAGTGTTATTCTACCCTGGCAACTCAGCAATTAAACTTTTTAAAGAGGAAAAAAGTGGATAAGCCTGCTTTATAAAGATATACTTTATACTGTAAAAAAAATCTATTTCTCTATGGTAAAAAAATCTATGGAATTTTACTTCTGAAACCTGGCTGAGTTCTGTAACAAACTCATTGGGGGTAAGGAATGTTGGCCAGACACTTGGTGGTGTGAGTAAGGGGTGGTGTGACAGTGAGTAAAAGCACACGAGAGAGAGAGAGAGAGAGAGAGCGAGCGAGAGAGCGAGAGAGAGAGAGAGAGAGAGAGAGAGAGAGAGAGAGAGAGAGAGAGAGAGAGAGAGCGAGAGAGCGAGAGAGCGAGAGAGCGAGAGAGCGAGAGAGCGAGAGAGAGAGAGAGAGAGAGAGAGAGAGAGAGAGAGAGAGAGAGAGAGAGAGAGAGAGAGAGAGAGAGAGAGAGAGAGAGAGATGCAAAGGTATGCAAGCAGAGAGCAGAAATTCCCTGCATCCTGGATCCCTTTTCCACTCTAAATGGTAATCATGTCCGACAGCTGACCTAAATTTGTCTATGTCGCTCCATAGCTGCAGCAAATGTGCAACCCTTGACCTCTTCATTACCTGCACACTTCAGCCATTATAAACCTTACCCATTTTCCACAAAACATGTCTCTTAAGACAGAACACTTTGCCTACGCACACTCGTCATTGAATGTTTATACAAGAAAAAAATGGTACTTCTAGTTAGGGCTGTGCACAAATATATAGTGGCCTTTTTCCGCCACTCAAAACAAAATAAAAAAGACTAATTGCGACTTTTTATCTCAGAATGCTGACTTTTTTTTCTCACAGTTGTGAGTCAAAGTCACAATTCTGACTATTTTTCTCACAATTGCGAGTTATAAAGTCAGAATTCTGAGATATAAACTTGCAATTGCGTGATATAAAAGTCAGAATTGTGACACTATATAATGCAATTGTGAGTTTATATCTCTATGTTTATATTTTAAAAAAAGTCATAATTGTGAGAGAGAAAAAATGCTTAGGTAGGCCGTGGCATTTTAACGATGCCCAATTGGCACTAATGGCCCTACAGTTTACAAAAAAACATCCCACACAACCATTACACCACCACCACTAGTCTGCACAGTGGTAACAAGACATGATGGATCCATGTTCTCATTCTGTTTACACCAACTTCTGACTCTACCACCTGAATGTCTCAACAGAAATCGAGACTCATCAAACCAGGCAACATTTTTCCAGTCTTAAATTGTCCAATTTTGGTGAACTCGTGCAAATTGTAGAATCTTTTTCCTATTTGTAGTGGAGATGAGTGGTACCCGGTGGGAGATAAAACAATGTAAAAACATATGTTGTCCTAACTTATTGAACATATAATTTTTTACAGCGTGTAGGGTCCACTGAACCCGACTGCCTCCGTCCATTAGGGCCCTAATACTAGTTCAACAGGGTCACATGAGAAGCAGGCGTCTACATGATCGCCTTTCATCTCCTCTTCTGGAGAGATGGCCATACAGGATGGCTCCTTTCACTGTCAGATTTACCCTTTTGAACATAAAGAGAGAGCCTTTCACGTCCTTCATGTTGTAGGTTTCAAGAAAAGCAACATGAGAATCTTGTATAAAGTGCAGCAGCCCTTTTAAACTATTTATAAAGTATTGATGTCACCTCTCTAAAACCTACCTAAGCATTCTTAGTGCAAAAATCAAATAAGTGATTTCTCAACATAAAAGTCAGGGTGTAAATGTCATACAATTAAAAAAAGACCTATCCTTAAATGGCCATGTTTTTCACCTCTTAAATAGCCGTATTTGAAGAGACTGGGAGGTTTTTAGTGATATCGATAAAATGCATGATTCTAAACACTAGAAGTTGAGGGAAAACAGGCAAATTTACAGGAAGAGCAGAGACAACGCTCTATAAACGTCTCATAGAGGCTGCTATATTTATGGCAACATAAGTGTGTGACCGTAAGAGCTATTAGAGATCAATTATTGCCACAGCCCCAGGAATTCTGAACAAAGCTGAATGGCCATTATTCCACACTATATTTCTCTGGGAATTGAGACCATTTCCTGTACGATCTTAACAGCTTGAGATAGTAGCATCAGAACTGTAAAAATGCACATGAAACATCATCCTGCCATCTTGCTCTGATAAGCCTTATCACACTGCCCAATTGCTCTCAACCGATACACACTGGCATGTCAGCACCATCTATATATAAGAACTGAACTTTAGCCAACACTTTCCAGAGTTTTCCCAGGATTTTATCAGTTTATTTAATGAGATCATAATGCAATCAAAAAACAAACAGTTTCGGCACCAGGAGACTCCACCCTGACTTTAAAGGTGCTTTATGTATGTTTTTTTACTGTACTAAAGCATAAAAACACCATAATATGCAGACATTTCGGAAACATGCTAAGTTGTGAGTATTGCAAACAATACTCGTTTCTCAGAAAAACAATGTAACCGCCAGTTATTTTACTTTGAAATGTGTGTTCTGTGTTGGAATGTTTGTTATTGTTTTGGTCTGTGCGATACCGCACGTTGTCAGTATACCCAACAGTATTTCGACACCACAGGTTGCCAGTTAGTGGAAAACATGGTGTATTGCTGTCATGGAAGCCAGCAAACAAAAAAGAGCACATTTTCCCACAACCAAAAAAGCCTCTGCATCATCTAAATTTTTTTTTTTTTAAATCACGTTAAAATTTGGATAAATTAATCCAGGGGTGCCCAAACTTTTTCCTATGAAGGGCCAAAAATCAAACTTGATTGAGAGACGTGGGCCGAAAGTAATTTAAAAAAAAATCATAAATCAAACTGTATTAGGCCTACATTAAAGTTGCTATGGGTTTATTCATTTCATAATGTTTACAATAAATATAAAACAAATGTAATCTGATTAACTAATGCAGTTTTATTTGTAAAGTGTTGCATTTTAATGACCAATTAAATGGGCAACAATCCCCAAGTGTTCAATGTAAAATACGGTTCAATGTCAAATACACAATGATCCAGATTCATAATGTTGACGGATATTTTACTCTTTTAAAAAAGGAACAGACTGTTTGCAAATAGGGTTGGGCGATATCCCCTAAATTGGCAGTTGACAATGTTTACAGTAAAACATCGCAATGGACGATGATATCGTCGTTTATTTTTATTTTTATAAAAAGATAAAATACAGAGTATAGTAAATTATATCTCTTTACATAAATACTATTTTCTACTTAAAAACTATAATTTCATTATTTTATTAACCCAAATAAGGACTCACCCGCACAAGTTTCAACGTGATGGGGAAAAAAGGTAGCTTCCTTCCACTTAAGAAGAGTTGTGCACTTTTTATTCTAATTTATCTCTTTACATAAAAACTATTTTCTACTTAAAGCTCTATCTTCGTCATTAACCCAGTGCTTGGTATGTGAATGCTGTTTTACGTGAATATTACCACAGGAGTAAAAGCACAAAACTTTGTTTAAAAAGGAAATAAATTCGCAGATGTAACATTGCAGCCCTGGATGAGAGAGGTGGGCTGAGCCCAATTTAAGATCTGCCAGCTTTTTAATTCTGTTTTGCGTTCTGGTCACCCGATTTGATGGACATCTGGTTTCTTTTCTTAAATCTTCACTCGCGTCGCACTCATTTTCACAGGAAAATATTAATGCTTCTTCCTTTCGTTTGCGTATAATTAAGTATATTATACCCATTCACATCTATGGTAAAGACTGTAGGACGAATACCTTTTGACAAATTTTATTTTATTAAATTTTATGTTTGTGCTTGTTATTAGACTTGAGGCGCGTCAAGTTTATTTGAATAGCGCAGTTCACGTGCACCCAGCGGTTTTACTTTCGCTTTTTCTAGCGGTGCATACTCAAACATAGCCTAAATGTCTTGGCCCTGTGGAAGATAAAATTCACTCTTCAGCCCTTTTACAACAAGTGTTGCTTTGCAACATCATGAAGACAAAGATATTAGAAAAGGTGTCTATCCAGCTCATGTCCCACATTCATCTCAAAGCGCAGACCGGCATAGGACGCATCTTTAAGGGGGAAAAGGCTAGGAATCTATTTACAAATCTTTTTTTAACTAATAATTAATTTTCTTATACTCTTTGGGTTACCATTATTTACTGATAATTGTTTAATTGTTTTACAGGCTGCAGTGAGTTGTTTCACTGACGGAAAATAAACATGCATGCTTATTATAATGTTTGAGCGTTTATCATTTCAAAATGTAGGCTCTCTCTCTCGGACCTCGGTGGGCCAAATCAAAGGTTACCACGGGCCAACTTTGGCCCGCGGGCCCTAGTTTGGGCATCTCTGAATTAATCAATACATTTGCATACTATAAGTCTCCTTGCCTTCCATTGTCAATTGCGCTCATCACACAGTTGTCTTCATTTAAAATAGCGAGACTATTACCAGTGTTGATGCCACTCTCTCTCACATTGCGGTCTTTGATCTTGACATGAGCTAAAAACTAAATTAAAAGAACGACACACATGCATTGCGTTTTACCGTGAAAGGAGAGTTCCACATCTTTATTAAAATCAACACTGTAATGACTTCTCTCATCCACCCGCAATTTTTGGGATGTTTACCCACCTGAACCGCAGATAAAACCACAATCCACTCATTCTTAGACAAGTACTTAGAGTCCTTAGACAAAAAAAAATATTTCTGCAACATCTGTGTATAGTTAAATGGACTAAATCAAGCATGGAGGCAGATAATTTTGCCTCAAGGATATTTTAATTCGAATAACTCGAGTTACTCGGGGAATCATTTCAGCCCTACATACAGCACCTTTAACTTATATGAAAACAACATGACAGCAATAGAAAGATGAAGTAATGCATCCTAACATTCATTGGGATGATTGTGGACACACATTCATTTGCCAGGTCTGAAATAACACACACGTCTGGTTCACTATCTTTGTGGGGACTCTCCATAGACATAATGGTTTTTGTAACATACAAACTGTACATTCTATCCCTCTACACTGCCCCTGCCCCTAAACCTACCCATCACAGGAAACTTTCTGCATTTTTACTTTATCAAAAAACTCATCCTGTATGATTTAAAAGCCTTTTGAAAAGTGGGGACCACTGGCTGGTCCCCACAATGTAGGTGATCTCTCAGGTTTTACTATCCTTATGGGGACATTTGGCCCCCACAATGTAATATAAACAAGGGCACACACACACACACACACACACAGTCCTTCAGTCCTCATATAAATCATCCTCAAGTTAATCCACACCTTTATAAATTTCTTTGTTTTGCTAAACACACAACAAATATCTCCATTGTCAAGGGCCAGCTTACCAATGAGAGGTTCCAGATCAACAACGAGCCAATACCAATAGTTCTGGAGAAGCCCATCAAAAGCCTCGGCCGCTGGTATAGCGCAGAACTCAAAGACTCGAAGCAGGTGGAGCAACTCAGGCAGGATACAATCAGCGGCCTCAAGAAGATCAACAACACTGCTCTCCCAGGGAAGCTGAAGCTGTGGTGCTTTCAGTTTGGGCTCTTGCCCCGTCTCATGTAACCAATTTCTATCTATGAGGTCATGCTATCCCATGCCTTTCGACTGGAGTGATTAGTGAATGCACAAGTGAGGAAGTGGCTGGGACTGCCGAGATGCCTTACCAGCATTGGCCTGTATGGCAATGGAGTCCTCTCCCTGCCAATCTCAAGCCTGGTGGAGGAGTACAAATGTGCCAAATTAAGGCTGGAAATGACTCTCACAGAAATCCGGGATCCAGTCATCAGAGGTGCTGCTCCTACCCTAGCAACGGGGAGGAAATGGAAGCCGTCAACAGCAGTTGCGGTGGCAAAGGCTGCCCTCAAACACCGGGATATAGTGGGGCTGGTCCAACATGGCAGAGGGGGCCATGGATTGGAAGCAGCAACACCAACAAGGTAAAAGGCTACTCCAACTGAACTGCGGCACATGGTGGTGGAAGAGGTGCGCCACCAGAAGGAAGCATCCAGGTGTGGCAAGGCTGTCTCCCAAGCCTAGCAAGGCCGCTGGATGAAGTGGGATGGCGTGGAGAGGAGGAAAATCACATGGAGTGAGATGTGGGGTATGGAGGCTAATAGGCTAAGGTTCATCATCAGGGCTACATATGACGTCCTGCCCTCCCCAACCAACCTACATCTCTGGTATGGAGAGGATCCAGCCTGTCCCCTGTGTGCAGGTGCATCCCCAGCAACCCTCAAACACATCCTGGTGGGTTGTAAGACAAGCCTAACTCAAGGAAGGTACACCTGGCGCCACAACCAAGTGCTGCGGTGTTTGGCTGCCGAACTTGAGAACAAGAGGGTAACCACGAACGCCGCGCCTCTAAATGCCCAAACTACCATCCCGCGGAGAACAACCTTCATGTGGGAAGGGGAGAAACAGTGGACTAAGCCATCGCTCCCAGAGTCTGGCCCACTGAACGCAGCCCGGGATTGGGAAATGCGGGTAGACCTTTACCAGAGGCTCACCTTCGCACCCGAAATTGCAGCAACCAACCTGCGCCCAGACCTTGTCCTTTGGTCCAAGTCCTGCCGGCGTGTCTTCATAGTTGAAATAACTGTCCCATGGGAGGATGCCATCGACGAGGCATTTGAGCGGAAGAGGCTGCAATATGCCAACTTAGCAGCTGAAGCAGAGGGGCGGGGCTGGAACGTGAAGGTGTGGCGCAGAGGTTTTGTAGCCTGCTCTAACACAAGGCTCTTGAAGGAAGTAGTGATCAGAGGGCAGTCTCAAAGAACTTGCCACTGCAGCGGAATGGAGCAGTCACTGGCTGTGGCTGAAACGTATGGACGCAACATGGGCTGCTAAATGATCGCATGGTGCTACCACCGTGCAACACACACCCGGGTCTGATCAACCCGTGGTGGGCCAACCCCGGCAGAGGGTGTCTTGTGATAAGTGGCCGAACACCCAATGAGGTCAGGCACACAACTGAAGATGTGTCGCACTGATGGCACCATGAGATCTGTGCCAAATTTCACCCCACACACAACCAGTCCTACTAAGAATCCATAATAATAATACAAAATATTATTTTGTATTATTATTATTATTATTATGGATATTATTATTGCAGTCAACTGTTTTGTTAGCGACATTCTTCAAAATATCTTTTTTTTCAACAGAAAAAAGAAATTCATACAGGTTTGGAACAGCTTGAGGGTAAGTAAATGATGACAGAATTTAAGCCTTGCTTATGTAGCTGATGTAAAAAGAGCTCACTCCATGTCTCAGTTGTATTCTGGTCCCAGGATGTCTCTACTCCCTCCTTTAATGTAAATTTAAGACACCTGTTTTATTGCCAAATAGGCACAAATACTTCTCCTCCACAAGCAATTAACCCTAGGTATGAGCAATGAGTTTCCATTATCGGCAAAATGCACAAGTATTTTGCCCATGTGCTGCTCCAGAAGGAAGGAGGGGCTGCTAGAAGCCAGGAAACACCTGCTCTAAAACACACTCATGGGTCAGCCATGACACCCCATACATCTCCTTTGTTTTCTCTTTCTGGTCTTGGAGGATTTCTGCAAACAGTGAATAAGCAGATTTCCACAGATGTCACGTCTCACAGTCATTCGTCTTCTGTAGACCGGGCAGTCATTATCTTACTTCTGCCGTCTGATGAATATGCCATGGGCGTACTGCATAATCTAAATATTATTGCACCAACCAGGAACGCTTAGTCCAGATGCTACAAATGTGAGTAATGAGGCACGGTTCTCTCATATGTCTTGCCTCTGATCCACAGCTGAGGTTCAGTTAAAGAAGGCGTTTGTTTTGCTAACCTCAGCAATATGATTAGCCCTGCTCATGCTTCATAAACTTTCATAAATAAAACCCAGGTGCAACTCAAAACATCATGAGACTTCAGGCAGACTTTAAGGAGGACGTCTTTATGGCGATCATCTTAATGTACTGTAAGCAGCCTATATTGCAATCACTGAGAAGCTGGTAGGTGTAATTAGCAGATAATCATCTCTTGTGGTTGAGATGAGCAGATTTTGCGGAAGGGAGAGTGTAAGACGAGGCTGGGTGTGCGTGACAGCTGTGTTTGCTCCAGATCATCTGACTCCTGAGATGGAGTCTCAGAGTCCCTGCCGTGCTACAGCTGGGGTGACAAGACAAGACCGGCCATAAATTGGCCCAGCATCTATGTTAATCTAACAAAAACACATACTTACTTACAGTAAACAAAGTAATCTAGTTGAAAAGCTGTTCTAAAATGTGGGAAAGTGGAGTGTTTAGTCCAGGCTGCATCTGGAACAGGCCAGACATACGGTGTAAACAAAGATGCTGGACAGGATGTCCTGTACAAAGATGCTCCATTAAGGGCCATGGTGCACGCTAAAAATGAATAAACCATCTGGGTGTCAGCACCAGCTGTATTTGCAGAGAGCTGCTATGGATGGGATACATTCTGGTATTCTGTGCTGTGAAGTTGGCCATTTAATGAGATCATGTCAGATAGAGAGGTTACCATGTGCTGCACTTATGATTAAAGCACTTCTTGCATTAGCACCTCTAATTAACACTGCAAACCAAACCAGGAATGGTGACAGAAGAAGGGCAGTGCTGATAATGGGAGTGCTAAAATAGCGAGCGGTGTAGGAGGACGACGCTGACAAAATCATGGGTACCACAAGTGAAATACATCTTTTTCCCCCATTACAAATTATATATTTAGTAAAACAATTCACGAAAGTTGAAATAAAAATCTCAGTTTGTTTAAAACAAACATGAACCTCCTCAGTCAATCCAGTATGGATTTTAGAGGGGGAAAAACAGTTTAATCAAATAGCAACACAGCTAATCAACTTTTGTATACAAATATAATATTTGTATACCGGTATACTGTATATTAATATTTTGAAATAGCATTTATATTTTTAATTTCAAAACTCATTTTGAATTGTACAAATGTTGTTGAACTTTATTTTATTTTTTTTAGTATGTCTATTTAACTTTAGTTTTTCCATAATATGTTTTGGTTTTAATATTAATGATATTTTTACTACTTCAGCCTGTACTACAGTTACTTACCAACATTCCTTTTCTTTTTTTAGTTGTTAAAGTTTACATACATGTTAAAGTTATTTTAGCTTTATTTCAGAAAACAATTATTAATACTTTTATAGTCTTAGCCTAAGTTAGCAATAACACCGGGTCTTATGAGAAAATGCAACTTTTTTACAACTTGCCGATTTGATATAAATTCATACAATTTCACCACCAATTTGCCGAAATGTACAATAGTTTTGAACTAGCATAAGAGTGTATTACAGCTAACTAACAGTGAGAGACATATTTTTGTTTTTTTGAGTTGTATTTGGATTGTTCACTGGTTTGTTCATAAAGACAATAATGCATTATGGCATGAATTTCAACGAAGGTTTTGATTATCTGTTCAATAGGGACTTAAAAGACTACAGCTGACATGAAATAATGTGTATTGTGAAAAGTGCTAACAAAAGTGCAAACAAATATAACTTGACTTGTATATGATAAAATACAATAATAAGTTAACAAAACAAAGGCTTATTATGGTCTATACTCAAATTCAATTTAAATGGGCTGACAAAATTGCTATGATGTAAGCAGACAGTATATGTGAAATGTCTTGTGAGTGCACTCATCATAATATATTTGTATTTTAGAGCAGGCATAATTGTGTGACCGTCTCCCAAACGGACTGTAAAAGAGTAAAAGCCTCATATGTCTGTTGAAGACAGCTGGCTGATTACAATTTTCTTCTGGGGTTCTCAGAGGAGATCTCAGGTGCCCAAGTATTCACTGATACTTTAATTCTGGTGGAGCCATAAACCGTTCTATTCCTGGAAAGCTCTTCCCTGATTTTATGAAAGACATATGTCTTCATCACAAGACTCATTACTGTCAAGTCCCTGTGTAAAGCTCCTTTCATCTAATAAAAATATATCATCTAAACCATTTAGCCATTATCAAATATACAGTAAGTGTATTTAATCAGATTTTTGTCCATTGAAAGAAAGTTGTGTCCTCATTCTCAGACTGAAGAGAAGCGTAGATAAATCAAAAAACTAAAATTGTTGAATGTAAGGTTGTGCTGTGTGAAGGATGATTTTTAAATATGGCTTTGGGTGGGTTTCCCTGGTTGCTGTGTGCTGAGGGTCCTAATGAAGTGAGGAAAACAATCATATAAATGGCAACATATGTGGGCCACAGCACTCTCACACAGGGGCTGCGACGAGGAGCCGGTGTTATGTTTTATTATGAGACTCGACACTGCCGGAATGTGTGCCCAACAGCTCTCTAATGCTGACGATATTGGGCGGAGCTTCTTTTTACAAGCTTGTCTGCATGAATAACCACTTTTTAACTCTAAAGCCAATTCTGAAAAAGCTTATATGGCATATTCTTTCTTTGTTAATACCGTTCCTCAGAAAAATCAAAAATGAGATATCTAACATCTCAACTGTTTCTTCTAGACAAAAATTAGGTTAATTTAAAATCAAATGGAGTCTACTGCTAATCACACTCATCTCACAATGGTCGGTCACCTTTAAAGATTTAGAAGAGACCTTAACAACATACTCTGCGATCAGATTTTTCTCCATAGACACTCTGGAGCTCTTAAATCTGTCCCCTCTAAAGTATAGAAGATATCTTACAACATTACACGCCGTGTTCCGTGTTTTCCGATTTTTCTCTTTAGCTAAAGACATTGGATTGTCTACTCTAAAGTATAGAAGATATTTCAACAACAGCTAAGGAGTAAAATCTGAGCCTAATGAGTGAGATCTCTTCTAAAGCTTTAAAGGAGACCATTGTGAGAGTGTTAGAAAGTTTTGCCTCAGTAATAAAATTGTGAGAAGCAGGAGACTCAAGCGAAAGTCTCAATTTGATGTTAATGTAACATTATATATATCTAGCAGAAACATTTGAGATGTAAAAGACATTGTGTCTTCCCTCTGGATAGCTTCACTCATGTATCCACACAATACATGCATCGTCATATTTAATGTTGTTTAGTGTATTTTGTTGCACAATGATTTGATGTAAGAAATTATTCATGACCTACATTTACATGTGTGCTAAATGAGTTAGTTGTACAAGACATGTTCCATACTAAACAAAGAAGAAAAAAAGGTTATGCAACAGCCATGAAGTTCCAGGCATTGAATATAAATTTAAACTAGTAACCCTTAATATTTTAAAATGAAGAATGGTATTTCAATGATAGTTTAAGTATTTACAATATTAAGACTATAGAACATTTAACGTGTTTCTCTTAAAATGAAATTGAAGACATTTGAAGACAATGCTAACATCTAAATGTGAGATACAAGAGCTACCGCTTAGTATCCTGAGCTTAGAGAAATTTCTGTTAGAGCCATAGCCTTGTGGGCAGCACATTGACACCGAGGCACAGCTGCTAAAGGTACTTTCCTGCTCCCGTTCCCTTCTCCCTTATGTCATAAAAAAAAAAAAAATGTAACCTCTAAAAAATATATTTTTATAACACTGTCTTGAAAGAGATTACATCAAGACAATAAAGAGATCTCCAATGTTTCTCACAGTCCATTCTTAGTTTACTAACCACTCTCAGGCCAATTTGGTCCACTAGCTCCACCCTTAATGAAACTACTTAATGAAAGGCGAAATGTTTGTAATCTATTCTTAGTTTTGTCTTGGTGCATGTGATCCTCAGATCAGGTCTGGAGAGCCGAGGTCGTGCAATGAAGGAGAGAGCACACAAGCTTCACACATCCATCCTCAGCTGTCTGACAGAGACAGGGTGGCTCCACTTCCCTAACGTCACAAGCTACTCTTGGAGAAGACAGCTCGGTTTTAAAGTGCACTTTGTAACAGAGAAGTGTGGTTTGCCTTCAGTAAATCCAAGAGCTGCCACTGCTCAAACCTCAAAGTCAAATGAAGAACTGGCAGAACTTCAGTTAGTGTCATTATAATGTTGCATGGTAGAGCTGCCTCACATGATCGGTGTTGGGAACACAACTTTGAATAATCTTCAAGTACTTTCTGCTTTATATTTGCAATCCCACATAAACAACGGTTTAAAAAATGCAAATGAAGTGGAATTCCCTGTACCTAACATTTTTCAGTTTTTTTTGTTTTATGCCATCTATCCATTCTATGCCATCTATCCATTAAAAAAAGGACACATAAAATGAAATTTAAAAAAAACCACCATAATCTATAAAGTTCAAAGACTTTGAACTGAATCTGCAGTCACAAAAAAATGGCTAAATAAAATAAACAAAGACACCAAAAAACAAACAAATAAATAAATGCTATGCACTGATTTAAATTAATCAATTTACACAATCGGTCCAAGATGATTCACAACAATGAACACTGCTAGTTGGCATGCAACTAAAAATGTAGCCAAGCTAGTAATGCCACTACTTTTAGTTATTTCCAAACAATAAGGAAGACTCAAAAATAGTGAAGGCAGGCTTAATCTGGAGGAGTGGGTCAGTCTGCACTTGGCTGGATAAGAGCATCTGGAGTTGGAGTCGCTCAGAGAACTATATATTTGTTCTGGAGTTGATTTAGGGAGAGGGGAAATGAGGCAAAGGATGACGTGCACACTCTGTGCTGACTGCGATTTATTAGTCTTACTGACGGCCCCCAATCACCCCCAACACCTCTATTATATGTATGCTCTTGATCAATTAAAAGAAAATAGCACTAATAAATGCAATAATGTAGGGAATGTAAAAATAGTCAGACAAATGAATGGGCTTGTGTCATATGTCATTTTCCATGCAACAAAAATTATGGTAATTGGCCTTAGCAATGTTACATAAAACCATTAAATGCAAAAACAATGTAGTTCGCCAACTACGTTGCAGGGAAAAATATTACCATTGCTATCCCACAAAACCCATGGGGCCACACGAAGACGTGCCTTAGGCACATCACTATCGGCTGCTCGTACTCGACTCAATCAGAAATGACATGCATAGTCATAGTCTCCAACCACATGCTTGTGTTTTCACTCAAACTTTACAAACTCAATCCTTACATTAAGTTTACTCCCATAATGCATGATTGCACAATATATTACTTAGAGCAGAGACCCTAGGACTTAATTTTGTTAAAAACACGGATTGAGGTCTAGACAGGTCTGAGTGAAAACACCTGGATTTTTTATTCTAAGAAATGGCTTTATGGCTGCAAGTCATGTACAAATTTCTTTCAGAACAAAAGAAAAGTTGTGTCTTTCAGCTGGCACTGTTTTCACAGGATCCCTGTTCTCAATACAAAAGTGTCCCTAAGAAAAGTGAGTTTAAAGCAATGTGACAAACTCAACTCCACATGTGGTTTATCAAAACCGCCAGCCGTGATTTATGACAAGTCTTTTGATGGGACTCATTTGACCAGGGATTAACTGATGATTATGGACTTCCCCAGAGCAATAATAAAACCAGTAAGAGATAAACTTTTAAATAGTTACACTGTGCGATACAATGGTATTTTTATACTCTGATGCAGGAACAGGCTTACGTAGACAAAACCAGAGGGAATGTGAGACAAAAAAAAAGGATGATTTTATTTACTATATAAATCAGTTAAATCTGCCTGATATTGCAGGATAGAAAAGATGGCTAGAGTATCCCTTTGCTTAAATACTTGCTGACCAGATGATGTAGATTCCACACATCGACTGACTCATGCAAAAAATGCTGAGGAAAGACATTTCCACAGAATCACACATCTTAAATATATAAATAATAAAACAACATGTCAGCAAGCCTGAGGTCTTTCCTGTTCGTTACAAAAATTACACCGTAGTCTGTCTATGCATTCGATGCTATCCATCCATCTTTATCGAACAATTTTTGTGAAAAATCTGTAACTCCATCCATTTCTATCTATCCATCTATCTATCCAGAGGTTGTGTGCAGACACATTAGTCTGCATTTGAGATTTGATTTAGTACTTTCTCTGGATCTTCTCTTTTAAAGGGAACAACACTAAAAGGGAGTGGTGATAGTATTTTCCCATAAAGAGAAATAATCCAAAGAATAAAATGCTGGGAGGTTTCCTGGGTCAGTCTTACCTCACTCCTTAAGAATGTCCCGTGAGACTGAGGCCAGATTGTGAGGTTGTTATACCGTCGCAGTAAGTGTGACTCATGTATGTTTCTGAGCAATGGTTTACACTAAAGTGGACCACGCAGAGGTTTCTACAAAGCTGCCTTGATTTACAGTTTATGAATGCAATTCGACATCTTCAGAGAGTTTCTCTTTTCATCTGACTGGAATACGCTTCCTGGAGCAAGAGCAAGGCTGCTATCCTCATATCATTACTGCCATGTTTCAGTTTACTCAATGGCATGTAAAAGGTCCCCTGTCAGAAATGTCAAAGTCACCAACTTATAAAACAGAAAAAAAACAGATGGTTTGGTGCCTTTGGGGTTCAGTGGTGCAGAGGTAATAGCTACACTTTCTTCAGGCATTATGTTTGCAGAACTTCAGGCCGGAAAAAAAACCTGCCTGGTCTTAAAAAAAAAAATTGTAATGCTTTTTTTATTTGTATTATTATTATTATTATTATTTTAAAGTACCACATAATTCTAAGTTACATTAGGCGGGAAAACAAACAAGCACCATCTGTCAACAATCACATGGGTTTAGTTTTAGCTACCTGCTCCTTGGATTCATTACCTGTTTTTTTTTTGAGTCCAATTCTAACACAGCGCAGCTCTCGCAGGCCAGAGAGGATTCATACTCCTACCTGTGGAATAAGGAGCACAAAACTGAATAAGTTCAACCCAACAAAGACATTTTCACAAGACAAAAAAGGCTTATTGTGTGACTAAAAGTCAGACATACTGTGCACCACTTTTCCCTCCCCTGACTGTCTGCTCCATTTAAGGAGAATAAACAAATAGCACACTCAAGAATACGTGAAGACTCCTTTTCCCTTGAAAATGACTAATTCAAGCCACAATGCAGTGCTAAATGACACCATGAAACAGCAGAGCACAAACCACAATATCGCATTAAAGTCTTAAGTGAATCACTGGAACCATTTTGCAATGGACTAGTGGCCTACCTAACCCAGAAATAGTCTAACATCATGGAAAAACCAAAACACATTCCTGTATTAGCATTCAGTTTAAATCTTTCGATCTGCCATCCTTTACTCAGCAAATAATGAGATTTTCCAAATGGCTATGTAATTAAAAATCAATTTCAGACGCCATCAGCCGAGGAGTAGAAGTGTTACACAGAGCTTCACTCACCGTAACACAAAGGGATAAATCACTTCACAAAATGATTTACCACATCATTAAGACACGTCACATTAAATCACAACTGCTGATTCACTCTTTCTGCTCAGCCAGACTGGGTGGATGCGTTTATAAAAATAGGCTAAAAAGAAATAATCAGTGGCATTTGGAAGAACTCACTCCACACTACAGAACTCAGTGACATATAAGCACTTGCTTATGCCACACTGATATATTTAGCTGTTTGCGTATACAGACTTCCCAAACTTAGTAAGTTTCAATGCACATACATCACCCCTGAATCAGTGCCGCAAAAGAGGAAAAGAAAAATCATGATTGACTAAGTGCAAACTGTGGACCATGATGGACTCTTTTTTCTGTCAGGGTCATAAATCCAAGAAATGTGAAGGATTATTTTTCTTGGCCTTTGGTCCTTTGGTTTGTTTATCTCTGTTAACAGACTGACCATATCTTTAACTAAATTAAAATATTTTTACATTGTGGCAATTATTTCATGATAATTAAACAAATTTCACCACAATTTCTCATTAATATGTCCGGTAATGTAAAAAAAAACAAATGTATTACAATGTATAACATTGTTTATTTAAATCTGCCTAAATGTGCGGCTGTACAGGAAATAAGATCATGATGAATTATATGTCATATTTTACTTGAAAATTTTTACATGTGCTTAAATGTCATGAAAATAAATGTCAACATGGTCGATTTTTAAGCAAAAATAAATAAATAATTTGAGGTTGAAATATAATCCTGACATGTTTTTGACAGTTTTCACAAGATTCACCCAAATGTTTATTAAATGTTTCTGATAAACAATCTATCTGAGCAGCTACTGAACTTGTAACCTCGGCGAGGTTGGGGCTATTTCAGGTCTGTATTTTTGGAAACCTTCAGATGAGCTCAGTGTTGACCTGACCTCAAGGTAAAGATGCAAATATAACCCTTTCCAATTTTAAACACTGCGTGATAGGACCTAGTTTGGCAGATACATGTGATATAATAGCTAAAAGTAACACTAGCAAAAAACAAAACAAAACAAAAAACAAGGAAGAAAAGCAAATGCTGAAGCAAATGCAGAGGTTGTTTTCCCCATGACAAGCTTGACTCACACACAGGTCATCACAACATTTAGAGACCCACCTGACATGTTCAATAACTAAAAAAAGGATAATGAGCCCCAATCCTTATTACACCCTTCAAAACAAGCTATTACAGGAAAGTTCCGTTAACATCCTGAAAGAATGGTAACAAAACAATTACAATTTACAGCCAATAGTGACCCACCCAGGGAGGAACCATATGAGTATCATTCATTTTAAAGAATGGGTGTGAACCCATAACAAACGCTGCATATTTAGATGTCTGAAGTGAAATAAGCCCATTGGGCATTGCAAAATCAAAGACAGAATGAGTCATATGGACTATTTTTAAAATAAAATTTTGTTGTTTTTGGAGTTTGTCTGCGTAGAGTATCTTTTTAAACCAATGTATATACCAATGCTTTTTTTCCATGACCTTTCCAGTCCTTTGTGCTTAATGGTTAAGGATTTTTCATTTTAGAGAGATTACTGGCCTGGGCTGTTTCCTATTTGTACACGAGGCACCAATATTTTTAATTAACATACTTAGTAGACAATTAACATCGCACACAGAACGAAGTATAACCAAATCCAAAAATCTCAACAAATAAAAGGAAATGCCGCACACTATCAGTACTTGCAAAAAAATCAGAAACTTTTTATTAGCAACATTTCGGTCTCATGAGACCGTTTATGTTGCTGATAAAAAGTTTCTGATTTTTTGAAAGTACTGATAGTGTGGCATTTCCTTTTATTTGTTGAGAATTAACATACTGTTAATTGATGATATGTTAAAATGATGATATTTTGAAATTTATAATCAGAACCAGAGCAAAAATTTACACAACTCATTTACAGATTCTCTGATTAGTATTTTTTTAAACTATCAGGCTCAAATCACAGAGGTTATAATCTCTGTGCTTTGAGTCTGAAAAAATGTGAATCAAAATATCTCCTTTTGTGTCTCACATCAGAAAATACGTCTTACAATGAGAAAGGAAAACAATGAAAACTATTTTTTTTAATGTCTGTCTACTAAAAGGATACAATAGGTCTGTCTTACACACTTGCATCTCTTTATCTTTTTACTTAAACTTCAAGCTTCACATATCAAACCACAGTGAATTCAGGCTCTCCATCGTTACTTCGTTGTTCTCTGGGGATCCAAATCACATCTTCAAAAGTTCAGCCAAAAGAATGTCTCTTTTCACGACGATTCTTTGGTGTAAGTTGAAATGTAGAGCGAGTACATACCTTGACTTGTCAAATGATTGTGACAGGCGCTTGATGTATTTTACCAAAGGCTTCCCGACCAAAGCTTCACCTGGGAATCTCCCAACTTAGATCTTTTCAGTAATCCAACATCTCTACCTGGCTCCCAATTGCTCCCTATGCCTGTAGATGTCTTTCTATCTATTCATTTCTTGACTTCAGCTCCTCTATTCTGCTCCAGTTAGGCCACACCTGTGATGGAGTGCAACATCTGTGCAAATCAAACTTCCTCTACTCTTAACTACAGCATAAGCCTCCCAGAAAATCCCTCCCTACAGTGCCAAAACAAGACCTTTAGGGAAAGAGCAGAGAAAGAGTGAAGGAGGGGTGTTTGGAAGTACATTATCATCCATGCTCTCTGCTCGTTTTGCCCATCCAGCTGCAAGAGCGTTTGTAGCCATGGAAACTACTTAAACGCAGCCTGAAGGAAGTGTGTCATTGTGTTTTAGTAATGCAGCAGAATAAATAGAGTGAACATAGGAAAACAAGCAGCTAAATACTAATCAGGTTTGGCCACATGTACCCCAAAGGTCTTTTAAATAATGCAGTAATTTGCACAAAAGCCCTAGGCAAAACATAAGGTAACATAAACACAGCCTTATATATAAACCAAGCATGTTTAGCATAGTACTATTCCCCCTCATTAGCAGCCGAGCATTGAGATTACAGTCATGTCGACATGTTGCAACCTTCACTGTTACAGTGTGTTCCTTACCCGGGAACCCACCCATAATCAGGGCGTTTTCCGAGGAACAATCATTAAGATCTTTCCAAAAAAAGAAGCCTGAACACAACGTTTATTGCCTGCAGACAAGCAAATATCAGCTTTTTGCTCAATAGTCTCAAAGTAATGAGTAATTTGCACTTAGGTTTCAAGAAAATACAGCATTGACTGAAATACACAGAAAACGCATCAGCATTCGACAGCAGTCCTCTAGGTATAGCGGATCCCAGATGAATTGTATAAATAGCTGTTTTGGGAAAAATGTGAACTTCTCTTACATGTAAAGCTAGATATTCATCTGAAAAATTAGCCATGAGGCCTTAAGCATAAAGTCTTTCATCATAAATGTAAATCTAAATAAACAAAATATACAAATATGCAAATCAATTTTAAAAAATCCAGCAAGCCAAATTAGCATTCACAATTCCAATTGCAAGGACATTTGGAATGTTTAAACTGAGACATTTCAGAGACCTGGAATGCCAGAGCTAGGCTACAAGCGCTTATTATTTTTCCTACTACATTTCACCCGTCTGTCTATGTCGCTCTCCTACGGTACACAGGGGTGTCATTACTGGTTGTACATGCACTGGAATTGTGTGTACCAGCCTGAAAGCCAGAACAGATAACAGCCACCCTGAGCTCCATCTCGAAGCCCACGGACCACCTCAGAATGGCCTCAGTCTGAGAGCTAACATCACACTTATTCAGCAATCAATAAACCACAACTGACTAGAAGCCTTCATGGTATCAGACCCATCAGTGTCTGAGGGAGGTAGCGTTCATAAACAACATAAGCAGTCGACACGGCCCACATTTATGGAACGTGATAAAAGTTTTCATGCTGGTTTCTGTCCTCTCACTTTCCCCTAGGGACAGATCTGATTTATGATCTCTGTTTCCCCCCACAGAGGGATGGAGCCATTAGGGTGGAGAAAGAGCAAACGAATGCTTGGAGAGCACTTTCCCACTGACATGATGAGGAGGGGCGACCGTTACGACCCCTGTCCATTCCACAGCTGCTGGAAGGCTCTAAACAACAACACTTTCACGCCTTCACCTCTTTTCAGGTGGTTCAGTGACACTGTTTGGGGATGGATAGAAAGAAAGAAATCCCAAATGATTTGGGAAATCCTAGGATTTGCTTTCTTCTAGCCCAAGCATGATTATATAGTATTGTGGTCAACGAGATGATAGAAAAGGTCATAGGAGGAGCAAATATGAGAAATGTATGAGAAATGTTGCCTTGGCAACTAGCTGAAATAAAATAAGCTTCAGTTTTAGCATTTTCCTTACCAAGTAAAAAAGATGTTTTAGATTTAGTTAACTTTAATAACCCTGCAATCTCATGCATGAGCTATGTAGCTCAGTATCCACCGGTCATTGTGTTTTATTGTGGTGGTGACGATAAAAAAAAAATAAACAAGGAAGTGGGGCGGCAACCCTCTGGTATTACTATTCCACATGCTCGCGGTTCACATGGACTCACTCCAGTGCAGGTTTTTCCAGAATATAAAAATAAAGAAACATTTAATGGCACTCTATCAGTTCTCAAAGCCATTGTAAAGTTCAAAAATCCCAATTTAGCATACTAACCACAACAAGATCGTGCCAGAGGAGAATAATCCCCACTGTTAGAGACAACGCCTTCCATTAAACATTTAGCATGGCCTTATGAATAAAAAAAACTACAAGGTTCTCTGCCATTCAAGTAGAGCAATAAGAGAAGCATGTAACTAAAGCCACATAATAGCTTTGTTCTCGTTCTCTTTCCATTTGCCCTCCTTCCTTTCTAATTTTCCTGTGGAACTCTTGGCAGCGCTCCTGGCACTGGAAGAATGTCTTTGCCTCCATGGCCGAGTGGAGCACACAAAAGAGTGCAGTGTTAGAGCGGCAGACAGCGATTGGCCGCTCAGCATACGGACATTTACTCATCCTGCTGCATTCCACACGCTACAGGCCTGCAATGACACCAAAGCTGCCCCGAGGAAACACATCCCGCTGTGAGCGTGAAGGAGCTTAGGCAATGGGCTCCGCTCCAGAAATGTGCATAATGTAGCGTTTATGAGAAAGACCTGTCGCTGGGAACCCTGTAAACACAAGCCCTTGTTTGGTATTGTTTTAGAACTAAACCAGGCGGAGGGTTAAATTACTGTGGAAGTCATTGAAAAGAATACAATTTTCTGAGTTTCAAAGAATAGTCAAAGGATTTTGTCATTGGCATGAAACACGGGTCAGTGGCATGGCCTTGTTGAAATGGCCACCCAGCACACTGTGCATCTTGATTGCAGCATGTTGGATAATTCAGCCCAGAAACTACACTGACAAAACAGTGATCTCCAATGTCTGATTGACAATAGAGTAAATCTGTACTATCAAGGGACAAGATAAGACTGATTCCATTATTTCATAATCATCTATTGTGGTTGAAATTCCTGTGCAAACATGCATAATAGGTCCATTCTAAAACCTAGTGAGCTGCCTTCAACCAACGTCCTTTCAGAGATGGAACCTCACAAGTGACCCCTTAGAGCACTCTTAATGGGCAGCAACTGTTGTGTGTAAAAAAATAAAACAAATGACATCACCCATAAGATTCTGAAGAGCAGTTCTGAAACGTAAAGTACAGATGAGCTGACCATTGCCATCTTGACAGCGTGTCACACACGGATAACAGAAAATGGGCAAAGAGTTGGAACAGGGGAGAGGCTGAGGCGCCGTGATGACTAATAGACAGCGGATAAATGGTTATCCACCTGTCAATCAAAGTGGCCACGCCCTTAATTATACCGAACTTTAAAATGTAAACAAATGAGTTATAAAACATTCACCCCCCTCAAAGTTGTCATGAAGGGCGAATTTAGCCATATAAACTAAAACCACAATTTGTACCAGGCTGTAAACATGTTTTTTTCTGTTGTTAAGTTAGGCATTTTAACATTTGGCTCAATTAGATTCTGCTCCCTTCTGGAGCCAGTTGAGGAATTGTAGTTTAAGTTACTTCTGCATTGGCTTCAACAGGCAACTCTGTATGCCAAGCAAATGACACGATGCACAATATACTTCACTAGTAAAGTCTGAACTTAGCCTGCTAAACTTAGCCCCACCCACAACATTTGAGGTTGGGAAGTTCAATATGGACTTGATCCGTTGTGAAGCAACTATGCTCACTGTTTGGACCAATCAAACTGTCAGGGTGGGCTTTATACAATGATGGACAGATGATCAACAGTAACGTAATCATCCAAGTCACCAAAGAGTGCTTGGGTTGAATTTGTTTACTAAACGGGGAACTAGTTCATGTATGCATTCACTTTTACTATTTCTCTCAAAAATTATGATCGTGTTGCTAAGTACTCTGTGTATCATTAAATTCTAAATTACAATACCGACAAAGACACTCGTCTTATTATTAGGGTTGGGTATCTTTAGTTTTTTTTTAAGATACCAGTGCCAAAATCAATACTTTTTTTTCAGACAAAACAGAGGTGGATGACATTAAAGAAGGGCGCATTTTATTGAAAAAAATCTTTACATTGAACAATTTATTGAAACTTTAAAGTATACCTAACCCAACTATAATAATTTAACACTAAATAACATTTAAAGTACTTATAAAAGCAAAGTAGTCAGTATTCTTGGTATGCTACAAACCAGCTTCAAGCTCCAGCAATTCTTTTGTATAAATTTGAACATTTTGCCTTACATCTATATTTTGGAATGCAACGCTTATTATTATTTTCATGGTGACGCATCATGTTTCTCATATGATACACCGTAGACACAGTAGTGCTGTATGACAGATGTATTGCTTCTAGGGGTGTGACGAGATCTCGTGCCACGAGATCTCATGAGACTAAAATGTGATGAGATTTCTCGTCGAGGTCAAAAGCTGTCTCGTGTCATATTGTCGTGACAGTGTGAGGGTGAAATTAGATAACTAACTGGTTCCAAATTTGCCTACTTATACTACGACCTAAAAGTTATATACTTTTTTTTGTGAAGAAAAAGTTAATATACTGTACTTTCGAGTGTGTTGCAGAAGAGTAGGCTATGCAAGCTTTGGGACATACTATTTCGTCATCTTGAACAGACTCTGTTGCTTGGTTGCGTGCATCCCTTCACCATTTAAACTGCCATGTCAATCATCGTCAGTTAAAATCCTCTGTATTGGAGAGATATGTACTGTAGTAGCACATTTGATCTGCCATTCATGGGTCTTTAATGCAGAGACTCTACTCATGTGTTTAAATATAATGTTTAAATATAATGATGTATTTAAAAGTTAAAGTTACAATGTGGATAACACTTTTTATCCTCGTTGGTATTTTCTAATCGAATCAAAGACCCACGGATGATTTGTTGCGCAACAGAAGTTTCAGACAAATTTCTATTTTTAAATGCGTATTCAGCTCCCTTTTCACAGAGTAGGCATACACATGATCACGAAATTTAAAGTGAAAGTAAACGTGAGCGTGCATTTAAGCACGATTTCAATATTTCTATGTTACCATTGTTTGAAAGCCCCCCGAGGCATGAGAATATTCCTCAATATGAAAGCTATCTGTGTACTTAACCATCTCTTAGCTCTGTATCATGCTTGAAGAAGAATTTGTTCTCTATTTGCACTTTGAATATTGGGAATATTGAGTACTTTGATTATGGTTGCACTTATTGTTTGCACTATGATCTATGATCAATTAGAGGAAAGGAGTTACGTTAGGAGGTCAAAACTTGTAGCAGCTCATAACTCACAGTTCTAAGGTCTGAAGACACAATCAAAAAAGCAGCCATAGAGTAAGTTTGTGCAAAACCTTTTTCAGTGCTTGAGTGTTGTTGTATTTTACTTCATATGATATACTCAGAAAGTAGAACTAAAATGACATTCATTACAAGAGTTAAAACATTTCAAATGCACCTGCAAACAATTTTTTTAGTCATGCATTTCAACATTGAGGATTTCTTAAAGGTCCCGTTCTTCGCGATTCCATCTTTCAAACTTTAGTTAGTGTGTAATGTTGCTGTTAGAGCATAAATAATACCTGTAAAATTATAAAGCTCAAAGTTCAATGCCAAGCGAGATATTTTATTTAACAGAAGTTCCCTTTTCAAAGCCTACAGCGAACGGCCGGTTTGGACTACAGCAGGAAGTGCAGGGATGTAATGACGTCACTAGAACCGTTTGTTGACTAACCCAGAGCCATATATTTCTCTATGGCTCTGGACTAACCCATGGACTAACCGCAAAATAGGGGGCGTGGTTTTGTTGCTCTCCCACGTGGAGAAGAGCGCGCATTCAGTGCTTGCATCTCCCTGTTATGGTAAGAGGCAGGACCTTTCCGGGCAAAGCGCGCTAAGCTGCTGTCCAATCACAACACGGGAAGCAATGGCCCAATCAGAACTCAATCCCAATCAGAAGTGTTTCTGAAGGAGGGACTTCATAGAACAAGGAAATCATCAGGCCGTTTTTAGGACAGAGAAAACAGAGCTGTACAGATAATTAAATTGTGTGAAAAATACTGTTTTTTACACGCGAAACATGAACTCATGTTATATTGCACACTGTAAACACAATCAAAGCTTCGAAAACACGCGAAGAATGGGACCTTTAACAATACTATGTAAAAATCTCGTCACGGTCTCGTGAACCCAATCTCGTGTCTCTTCTTGTGAAATAAAAGTCTCGTGAATGTTTTTGTCATTTAAAACCCTTTATAATGATCATGTTAGTTGATCTATAAATGTGATGCCCCCATGGTAGTTTGCGCCTCCGAGAATTGGATCTGTCGGATTTACCACTTCATCCACGTTTCACAAAACACAGTTGATAAAATCAATAATGAAAATCATTGTCAACGATTCTCATTAATGATTAGTCTGGTCTGCCCTTACTGCAGGCAAAACTTCCACAGGTCACGCAAAATTCCAACACTGAATAATGCATTTCTATGGACAAAATGCATCTAAAAAAGTGAAGTGGAGACAGTGAGCTGCTGCGGGAAAGGTACGAGATCCAATAAATTATCGGTTTTCAGCCTCAAGCTAAATGTATTAGTGCTCAACATCCTATACCATGTCATGCTTTTTGACAGATGTGTGTGCATGCAGCCTCAGTGCAAAAGTTTAATTCGCAGGTTAGATCCTTATCTGTAAATGTTACGAATTCATGCGAGTATTTCCATTTTGCATGAAAGCGTGTCCCGACAGTCTTCAAACTTCACTAAACAAGCAGTGGGCGCACGCATGCGCGTCAAACAGACAGAAGAGGGAGACAATTAATATTCAGCGCAAAAACATTCATTTAGCTGAAATACCTGCTGTTGGAAGTTAAATTTAGCTTTAAAAGTCAACATTTAATTCAAGTATTTGAGTGGTAACTTAAAGAGATAACAGCATGTAATTGAATATAAAAGGCAATTCATTCTTACAGCCTATTTACAGGATAAAGAAATAAAAGTATAGTTACTGTGTCCATTGGGATTTTGTGAATGTTTTTGCAGAACATTCCTCTTATCTGCTAACACTGAGGTTTTTTGTTATTGCTTTTCTTCAAAATAATTTAATGTAGGGATTTAAACTGTCCTTTTGCTTCGTAATTTTTTGCACATAATGTATAGCACAGACATACCCAATACTAACCATGTTTTTACTATAGTAAAAGCATGTTTTTTTTGGCATATTGATTACCATTTGTAGAACTAAACAAATACCATAGTTAGACTATGGATTTGAAGCAAAAACTCGGATCATTTGTGGTCACCATGGAATAACTACAATAACCCTGTTATTTATTTGTACAATTTTTGTTTGTTTTATTTGTTGTAAAACCATGGTTACTTTTTGTAAGGGAAGACATTCACTGTGTATTTTTTCATAGCGCTCCGCTGACACGTTTTTTTTAAAGGACAACATTAGGCAGGTGTGTTTTGTCTAAAAAACTAAAAAAAAATGGAAAATTTTGAAAAATGTCTAGACTGGATAAACCCAGCCTTATCAACTCAGTCTGGAAACCTGTACATTAATTTCTACTGCTTCTGTTACAATTTTGCGGGAACCAATCACAGACCGGCTTATCCACCTGGTGTGCTATTGGTGGGTTTAACACGATGACAGATAGAGAAAGGATGGGTCGTTGCTCGTTGATCACACCTCTTGTGCAGTAGGAAATGCAGCGCAGACTCCCCAGACCGATGTTCAATTTTAGAATGAGCTTTGTCTGGTGATAGCCATACAAGTAAATATCTGAAACCTATATAAACATTATGTGGCCGAAAAAACTGTATAGTTGTGTTATATGACAATTGCTGAGCGTGTCTCTCTCGGGCTCAGCGCCAGCTAAAGCACAAAAGCACATTTGAATTTAAGTGGTACCAAAATGAGGCACCGAAATCTGCGATTCGGTCCGGTTACATTGGCAACCAAACCCTAGCAGAAAGCTATTCATCCTTTATTTTAAAAAATATTGGTGTCTTAATTGAAATGAAAAGAGGTTTGGACCTGGAAAAAAGTCTGATATTAACATGTTGCTAAGGTCATAACTTACCTGAATTTATTCATTCAGGGCATGGGTATTCTCTAGCAGTGCCAGTGAATGTACATTAGCTGTACACTTGTTATTCAATCCCAAAGTGCACTTGATAAAGCCTTTGGTTGAATCATAATTTGCATAATCTCTAAATAGGTACATATTTTTAATAAGTAATTACTTTTTATTAAAAAAGTATATAGTATAAATGCATGAATGTAATAAAACCATTATACATTTGTCATGTTGTCATTGTCATCAGTTGTGTTGTTTCACTGCTATTCACAAATTCTCTCCTCTGGCCTCATGGGATATTGGATGTGCACTGCTGAATCACGCCAGAAATAGTAGGTCATCTATCTGGGCATTTTTACCTACTGTTTTAAGAATAATGTGAACATACTAACTGTTCGCATACTACTTTTCACTGTTTGCTCAGCTTGCTTGATCTAATGAAGGATACACGTAATGCTGCCTTAAAATTTAGTCAAAAGTTATTTTAGGAGGCCCACTTTTGGCACAGCCTTCACGTCAAGTGTGCGTCCATGATGCCATGGTTTCTGTAGCAGAGCTAAAATAATTAGATAAGTCAGCAACTTGTTAAACCAGCCAAAAGGTTCCCAAGAGACAGGAGCTTAGCCTTGTAATGATTTGTACATAACAATAATCAAGCTAGTAATCTAGACAGACTCTCATTAGTCATAAAATTCTGCAGCACCAAATAGATGTCCATCATTTACCAGCTCAGCTTTCTCTCATTACGACAGACTCACCTCCTCATTAGCTGCATTTAAACCTGAGGCACATGCTCTCCTTTCAGGTTCCTTACGCCTCATGAACATCCTGCATTACCTCAAAAGGAGCATCTGAATCATAGAAAAACCACTCTCCACTTATAGATGTTCACTGAGTTAGAACAGATAAGCAGTTACTATGGCAATGCCTGAGTTTTAAATAAGTTGCACAGAGGAGTTTTCAGATTTTTCCCTCACCTGCCATGCAATTTGAATGCTTACAGCGAAACTGCACTCACACTTTCCAACACCACATCAGATTAAATAGATAAGGCCTAATATGAGTTATGAGCGGGAGTTTCCAGATCCTGCAAAAGCAGCTGAGGAATGCTTGTGTGCCAAAAATCTTAAGTGAGTACATTCAAAATAAAAAAGGGCCATAAATAAATTAATAGATCACATTGTTGTAACACAGCTTGATACATGGCTATCATTGCAAGATTGCAGGCCACAAACAAAAAACACTAAATTATATTAAATTAAGCAACAAAATCTGGGCTCTGATTCGGTCCAGTTATATTGGCACCGAGTTTCAGTACCTAATCCTAGCAGACAGCTATTCATCCTTTATAAATCATTAAAACATATTGGTGTCTGGGACTTAGTGATTCCAGAGAGTGTAGTGTACACATTATGAGTTTTTAAAAGCTTAGCTTAAATGTGTAATATGAATAAAAAGTGCTCATAAAAGTTCTTAATTGAAATTAGTAAAGGCTTGGACATGGAAAACATCTAATATTAAAGGGATAGTTCACCCCAAAAGGAAAATGTGATTGTTATCCCATGTGCATCTAAAATGTAGGTGTCTGTTTCTTCAGTAGAACACAAATGACGATGTTTAACTTCAGCTGTTGAAGTCTGCCAGTCATAATGCATGTGAATGGGTAACAACTCTATGAGAGCAAAAAAAACATGTTTAGATAACATGCACAAAAACTCTGCAGCTTGTGACGAAACATTGATGTCTTTGACAATTGAACACTGACCGATCCGTGCAGGCACTAATGAGGAATCTATACATGTATCTATGATCGCGCTAGTTTGACCTTACCAGATGGAAGTAATAGCAGGTGGGAACACTAGATAAGATTCGTCTGGATATGAGGTAAAAAAGTTTTGTCATGAGCAGCAGGGTTTTTGTGCATGTTGTCTAAGCATGTTTTTTTTTTTTTACTCTTATAGAGTTGTTACCCAGTCACATGCATTATGACTGGCAGACTGCAAGAACTGAAGAAACAAAGACACCTACATCTTGGATGCACTGGGGGTGAGCAGACATCACATTTTCATTTTTGGGTGAACTATCCCTTTAACATGTTGCTAAGGTCATGACCATTCTGAATTGATTCATTCAGGGTATGGGTATTATCTTGCAGCTATAGCCATTGAGTGTACATTAAAAAACACTAAATGAATTGTGTAATTTTGTGTTTACTTCTGTATTCTGTGGTTACTATCAGAGGTTACTTCACTGATATCACACAATGTGTGTAATACATGATTCATTGACTATCACACTGAACTGTGCATTTTCTCAAGCAGGCCTTTCAGCCTCCCTTGCAGAGGCCGAAATGATGGAAAAACTCCAATCTAAACAATCTGCCCTCTGGCCAACCAGTACACAAACTTAACCAGTATTTTTCTCTCTTCTGCAGGGCGCCACATGCATCTGTGAAAAAACACAAGTCTATAAAGAACTGTGGGAAAAGGACCTTGACCCTCAAGAAACACTCCCTCTTCACCGGGGAATACATTCCCAAATCCTCATCTGCCACATTCTACCTACATTTCACACTATGAATTGCCAGATCTCAACAGAAACTGCAATAATGTTAGAGCTTTTCTAAGATCTGTTGTTATGGTTTCTGAAAGATTTTGATCATAACCCCACAATTCCACCAGGCATCACCAGAAAGCTGTCACATCTTATTCTGCAAGCCTCAGATCTCCAATAGCAGCAAGTGTGTCGTGCGCACACACACACACACACACACACACACACACACATACACACACACACACGAGTCGCGAGCCGCTAGTTTTATTCAGGGCACAGACAGCAATGTTTTGTCTGTGCTGTATGGAAATAGCAGCAAAAGGAGCAGGGCCTCAAACAGCTAGAGCTTTTTTTGCATCTAAATTGAACTATATTCAGAATCAGGAGGCTTCTTGGGAAGCCGTCCCCCGAAGGAACACTTGTTTTCTGAATAATATTTCTAATGGCTGTGGCATGGAAAATCTTGTGCACTGAATGGAAGTAAACACGTGATGGGGGCAAATGCAGAGTCCTGATAGAGACTTGACTACTTGCCTGACGATGTTCTTAATGCTGCATTTGAGATTGGGGCTAGCATCGACATAAACCTTCCAGAGGTGATCCATTTTAATCATCAGAGACAACGCACATACGATGAGGGGTTTAAGCTGAGAGAAGCTCACAGAAGGGACAAACCTGACACAGTGTCTTTCACTGACGCAAACATGCTGCCTACCGAGCCATTTTGGTTTATAAACACAAGCTGTGTTGTAATCCTAACATGTCATTACAGATGTCAGGCTCAGAATGGAGTGGGTATGAGGTGGTTTAAGACAGCGTTTGGGAAAAAATAATGAATGCACAATACATGTCACCTGTTACCACTAGAAAAATGACTCAAACAATGCATCTAAATATTATCTCATCCAAATATTGCTATTGTTTGGAGATGCAAAAATGATGCAAAATTATTTTGTTCACAGTTGTATTTTTTATGCTCTCCTTATGTGGTAAAAGCAAATAGACTACAGCCCTGCTAGAAAAAGCAGTTAAGTTTGAAGGGTTGGTGGGATGGTCAGCTCTATCTGCTGGTCCAGATCTTCCAGGTCTGTCCTTCATTAAAGTCACTTAAAGGGTTAGTTCACTAAAAAATGAAAATTATGTCATTAATGACTCACTCTAATGTTGTTCCACACCCGTAAGACCTCCGTTCATCTTCGGAACACAGTTTAAGATATTTATATTTAGTCCGAGAACTTTCTGTCTCTCCATTAAAAACGTATGTATGGTTTACTGTCCATTTCCAGAAGGACCAGAAAGGTGGTTGCGTTCGCCACTGCACATTGACGCTGCTGACATGTTATCTGGTGCACGCGAGCTTCGTTTATAGTCTGAGACAGACTGCGCAGTTGTGAACAAGGATTGAAATACAAACCTGGAAGAGAAGACAATGCTGAATAAAGTCATAGTTTTGGTTATTTTGGGACAAAAATGTATTTTCGATGTCCATGCCCACAGATGTCACATATGGACTACTTTGATGATGTTCTTTTTACCTTTCTGGTCCTTTCTGGACACGGACAGTATACAGTACAGTTTTCAATGGAGAGACAGAAAGTTCTCTGACTAAATAGAAAATACCTTAAACTGTGTTCTGAAGATGAACGGAGGTCTTACAGGTGTGGAACGACATTAGAGTGAGTCATTAATGACAGAATTTTCATTTTTGGGTGAACTAACCCTTTAAGTCCAGCTATCATTTCCTGTCCTATATGATGGGACAACTATCAACATCTACAGCATGAAAGTGTATAATAGCGCTTTTCTTCAGTGATTGTTTTTATCTGTTCACATATAAAAAGACCTGCATAGATCTAACAGTCCTGACCTCCCTCTACTTAATGTTATCTAATGAGCTCTTAGAATGCTTAAATGCAAGTAGAAAACCCAGAAATAGACTGTACGACCAAACAAATGTTTCTAAAAACGTACGAGGCTTTGCTTTACTAAAAACAAGAATGAGAGGAAGTAGATTGACTATGCAAGCAACGTAATTGCATGCCTCAAAAATTGCTATGTGCAAGCCTTTGTGAGTGAGTGCAGTTACGCATGCATGCCCAGCATGCACTGCAAAAGAACACTGACTTGCATATAGATCTATCTCTCTATATATAGTCTATATACAAGCAGCCTTGTGGGCCTGAGGACAGACCTCTGTGCAAGGCACAAGACCACACACATGTACTGTAGGAGGTGCCCAAAAAAGCCCTATTGTGGGGGTCAGTGGTTCAGCTGTGGTCTTCATGTGGAGTTTAATGAGCTTCAGTCAATAGCAAGGAGAGGCAGGATGGGGTACAATGGGAAAATCAGCAAACCACAGCTGACCAAAACCTCACCAATGTACTTCACTGTGGCTTGTTGGCAGCCAACCAGGCCCGTGCAGTCGCGGAGCGGCTGGATGTGTGGAGAGGAATCGAATAAGGTGCCAAATTACTTCACTGTCAGGATGCCAGTAAGGAAGAAAATCTTCTGCAAATTGTGTCGCTGAATAACTCATTCTTGTGAGTGAGGGAAAAATATTGAGTTAGGACAACAGGCTGTGATTGACCCAGAACGATCAATTCCGGCACTTAGGAAGTGATTAATGCATGGGAGCACATAGCTGTGATCCAGAGCTATTTTGGGCTAATTAGAGAGGAAACGATCCTGAGACTGCCCAGCCGTCTCAGTATCTGTCAAGTTATCAGGCTAGTGACAAAGAACAGAGCACTGCTCAAGGTTGCACTCAAGCAGGACAGGCATGCATTTAGTGCAGGCGGGATGCCCAATTACACCCACAGCAGAGAGACCCCACCGGGATATTTATAAAGAGAGCATGACAGAGATCTGATCTTTGCAAGATGCACAGGACATAAGCACTGTGCCAGTTCCTACTGCTCAAGAATGAGTTAAACAGCACCTCAGCCCAACTAAGCATTCATGTCCGAACAGTGAAAGCAAAAGCAAAATCCACCTAGCAACAGAAAACTATGGAACCGTTCATAAATTGTATTCAGTTTATGAAGCTTGAGGGAGAAACTAATGCAACATGTTAATTCAGCCTACAGTTCTACATCTTCGAACTCTAAACACTGCAACGAGAGAGAGAAATGTTCGGTCTTTCTGGTAAATTATAAAACACATTAGTTAATTAAAGTGACAGGCATTGCAATGTACGAAAGTGAACCTGCAAACAACTCATTGAATATGTCTGTGGAGTATAAACAAAAGCAGGCGTGTACAGCAGTCAGTTTACTGCGCGCGTGAGTTTGATACACAGTCGATGCGGTAAAAATCACTCCACAATCACAACACATGTATGAAACTCAAAACACTGTGATATCAGCTTAAAAACAACCTATCGTGTCTTTCCTCAACACCCTGCTTGGATAATAAAGTCTATTTAAACTTCAGTCCTTCCCTTGAAGTCACGAAGACATTTTATTTGACAACCACGCGAACTGTAACTTCTACTTAAATGTACAGGGTAAGTATCGCGAGCGGAAAGCAAGGACTCGATATATCAACAAACACTTACCGTTTCGCTCCGGGTTAAGGCTTGTCATCTGGGGTTTTAGGACAGTCCGATATCCAAAGAGATAATTTCATGACTAGCGTGTCAACACACGGTTTTGTGGAGTGTAACAGCGTTCCGCCTTGCCGTTCAGACTCTGCGTGCTGACAGCAGCCAGTGCAGAATGAGCAGAGCTACAGCGCGCGCGGACAGGGCAGTTCCTCAGACACACTGGGGCGGGAATATATAAACGGTGACACTATAAACGCTTACTAAAAGCAGGTAGGAGCCAGATATGACGATACACAGAATGATAGATATGCATGAATTTTATATATATATATATATATATATATATATATATATATATATATATATATATATATATATATATATATATATATATATATATATATATATATATATATATATATATATACCGGTATATATATATATATATATATATATATATATATATATATATATATATATATATATATATATATATATATATATATATATATATATATATATATATATATATATATATATATATATACCGGTATATATATATATACCGGTATATATATATATATATATATATATATATATATATATATATATATATATATATATATATATATATACCGGTATATATATATATACCGGTATATATATATATATATATATATATATATATATATATATATATATATATATATATATATATATATATATATATACCGCCGGTATATGTCTTAACTCATATATTGAACCCATTATTTTTCTAATTGATGGTGTTACTAGGCTATGACAAGTCACGTGCAAAAAAACAAAAAAAAACAGTGGTTTCAGAATTTTCAGATTTCTAATTTAATAACATTAAATAATTGTTAAATTATCTGAATGCACTGTATTATAACATACCGTTTGTAGATCTAGGATAGATTAGGCTACTAGTCTCATCTAAATAGATTCCCTCAATTCTGCATTCTGAATATAGCCAGCTTCAAACTGATGGCTGAAGAGCAAGCCATGTAGGATAACATGTACATTTCTTGTAAAGCTTATGCAGTTTAAATGTGGCACTACAGGGCTTGACCTTAACTATTTTTTGCTCACCAGTCACTATGGCTAGTGATTTTCCAAAGTTACTAGCCACTCAGCATTTTCACTGGCCAAAATTGTTTTATTGGGAAGTTTGTTGTTGGCTGTCTGTAAATTACCTCTACACACCCAAATCAAGTCGACATGAAATGCATAACATGACAGGTCATCAAATAAGCCTTTTTAACTCAGATATGGTTGTGTGTAAAGCTCCTCAAATCTAGGAGAAAACAGTTGCTTGTCTGAAAGAAAAATGTTTGGTGTAAATATAATCTTTCTCAAGCAATATTCCTATCAGTCTTCTATCAGCTACGACATATTTAAATGTAGCATATTTTGTGTGTGAGCCATACATTAGCCTAGTGAAATACATGTGATTTGACCGTTAAATATCAAAAATCCTAAAGGTGTGCATTGAGTGCAGACTTCAGTGAGTGAGAGTGCGCTCTGAACAAAACTCTGGAGTTTCAGCGATGACTAATCTGAACGCCTCTGATTATTAGACATTGCAATCATAAACCAAATGTCCCCACAATGTAATATAAACCTGAGATCACCTTGTGGGGACCAGCCAGCAGTCCCCACAATGTAAATAGATTTATAAATATACTAAATTATGTTTTTTTTTTTAAATGTAAAAATGCAGAATGTTTCCTGTGATAGCTAGGTGTAGGGGCAGGGGCAGAGGCAGTGCAGTGGGATATAATATACAGTTTGTACAGTGTAAAATCCATTACGCCTATGGAAAGTCCCCACAATTCACAAAAACACAACGTGTCGTGTGTGTGTGTGTGTGTGTGTGTGTGTGTGTGTGTGTGTGTGTGTGTGTGTGTGTGTGTGTGTGTGTGTGTGTGTGTGTGTGTGTGTGTGTGTGTGTGTGTGTGTGTGTGTGTGTGTGTGTGTGTGTGTGTGTGTGTGTGGTAACATTAAGATACAATTGAGAAGGAATTTGACAAAACAGGGTGAGAATCTCTTGATTACTTGACCTTTGTGTCCGAGGAGTTGTTAGTGAGATGAACACATGCAGGAGGAAGTACTTATGAGGATTCGCATATCTTAAAATACAAATGTCTATTTCCAGTAACCAAAAACTTCCTTTGTGTGTCACACAAATAGGTTGCATGAAGGGAACGAACCTCTCAGAGGTGTTTTACACTCACATTGTTGTTTATTTGGATAGCAGTTCATACTACCGATGAATTCCAGCTCTAGATTGAAAAGAGTGAGTTATATATAGACAGATGTATCATTGCAAAGGAGAGAAATAATTGTTAAAACTGTCACTGACATGAGTCACCAATCATTCTGCATGTATGTAGAAGGTTTGCCTGTTATTCCCCACAAAAATCTTTGACCGCCTGCGGTAGACTTTTTGACCATTTTCCCATAAAGTAGGAATTCGATCCATTTAAGAGGATCTAAATTCAGCTTAGCTGCTTAGCTGTGAAGTTTTAATGAAGCAGAAGATTAAACCACTTTACTAATGAGAAAGACACACTTATGCAACTACCCACTTATGGTTATCTCAGTGTCCCCTGGCTGTCTTTTCTCGTCTCTCCCGACAGATGACAAAGAGCATTCGGTATACAGGCACCTGACAAGGTGTGCATGTCTATTTAAAGCTAATGGACCTGTTAAGTTCAGCTCAGTCTGCTTAGCCTTCAGGCATCAGTTACCGAAGAGGACATTTGTGAAAAGAGGAGAAAATGGGGGATTTTGGACCCAGTCATGCCTGAAATTCTATGGTCCATGGTGTTGATGAAGGTTTAGACCCCCTCATCTCTCAGCACCCTACTCAGTCTTCAACTGTCACATAGTCACCATAAAGCTAAATTTCTCTCCCCAGGCCCAGACTAACCTAAAAGCTACCTCCAAGCAAGAGCTTCTCTATTATACAGCTTCACTTTACATCATAGAAGTAAATGTGACAATGTCATGACCCTCAGAGACAGTTAGACAGGGACTCATTTGTCTTAAGGGATGATTAGGGCAGGAATCCAGTGTGTCTATTTCAGAAACACTCGGATGAACAATGATACGCCCCAAAAACAGGTCACCGCAAATGGATTCGCTTTTAAAGTCAACCTTTCATACAAATGCTGTCGGATACAGATGCAACTTAGAAGATAAAGAAAATAATCACTCTTACAGAAGGGATAAATGTTTTTTTGTGAAAAACATTGACAAATGACTCCAGTAAAGGATAAAAAGCATATGAATTGTGTTATCATTCATTTTTTGGATGTGGGGAGAGACCATTTTTGTTGTATTGCAGAGCTAGTACAATGTTTAGCCAGTAGAGTGCATATATAATTGTTGCTGCTAGATATTTCACAGCTTGCTAAACAGCACTGTCTTCCTCCAAAATGGACTATGTTGCACAGTCTGTTTCAGAGGACAGCCATTTCCTAATCTTCTCCCTCACTATAAACAATTCTGAAATGCAATATACTGATTCGTTTGGCTCTTTCTATGTATAACTAGCTAACAAAATCTTAAAAGGTATTCTAACTTATTGAACCCCAACCAAAAATACATTAGGTTTCCTGTCATATGACAAACCACAGACACAATGTTTATAGCAATTTAAGAATTGAGTCCAATGCACACCTGTGCCAATATGTTAGGTCAATGTTTTATCAAGATTTGATATATTACATTATATATTAAGAAAATTTTCCCCAAGACAGACTTTCGGTAATAAAATAACATTCACACAAACCATACTTGACATTCCTCTGAACCAAATCAGTTACATTGAGAATTTTTGTAATATATATCACACTACAAAAACAAGTCATACATTTCCCTTGCATCCATATGGCAAGCAAATGAAATAACAGAATGTTAAAAGAAAAACTGAGCTCATTGGAAAAGGATTCCTCTCAGTATGAAAGCAGTAAGTCGAGCCACAAGGTCAGCCCCTCACCCAAAATCAACATTTGCAGCAGGGCGACACAAGAATCCTGGAGCCTTTTGGTTTGAGAACCCCATTCGAATGACACTAATAGGACATTTTGCATTGCATTTGTTTGTTTAGCAGGTGCTTTTATCTTAATTGGAATAACACAAGCAGAAGCTGTTTCCATCCCAGAAAAGTACTTTTTTTGTTGAGATTGCAGTGGATATATTTAGGTGAAAATTACACTGTTAAAAAAATAAAAAATAAAAAAAATAAACCGGTTTCCAATTGAAAATGTTTTAGTGACTGATCACATGAACATTTTTTAGGTGGCCAAATTGAATTTCTGTTCATTAAATTGCATCAATTCACAGAAATTGTCTGAAATTAAAACATTTAATTTGTCCAAATGAAAAATTTAGATGTGATCAGTCACTAAAATAGCCTGACAAGCCAGACCCACACCAAGATGTTTGGTCTGGAAACTCACCATTGACAGGGCTCAATCCGAGGGGCGGGATAAACGGTTGTCTTTCAAACTCCCTCTGCACGCGATAGGATAGCGCTACACCAACCAGAGCAACGAAGGTGAAACAGAGCTTGTTGACAGATTAAACATTCAACGTATCCGGTCGACAAAACTCTGAACACATCTTCCCTTCTTAAGAATGACTTCAGTGCCGTTCTTTGTTCTTTTCTCAGAGAAAATCTTAACTCCAAGTCGCGGTCAAAGCTGATTTGAAAGACCGCCGTTAGCCAGTTTTTGTGTTTACTAGAAGCACGCGCACACGCAACTCAGCCATCATTATATTAAGCCCCGCCCACCGACTCTATACACGATGTGATTGGCGCGACCAGAGTTTGGTGTTTACAGCTCAGAAGTGAATTGAGAGTTGCTAGACGACACTCGCGGCAAATTAGATTTGCTGCCGCTAGGGTGCGTCTAGATTTCTAGGCTTATCACTAGAACATTTTCAACTGGAAACCTGAATTATATATTTTTTTTTACAGTGTAGGAGTTCAGTGTGAAGATATGGAGATTTTTGTCTGTCATTTATGAAATATTCTGTTTTCCATTGATGAAATGTACCACCACAGTCCCACATATACCTTAACCACCGCAGCAATTTCTGCTGAAAACGATACTTACTTAAAACAATATGGCAAAATGTACACTATATAGTGCAACCACCATATAAACATTATTGATAATAGAGTAGCATTTATGTGGTGGTACTCACTCCAGCTGAGAAACTCCGTGGATTTATTTGACTTCTATTCAAATGTATGCCAACTTTCCCATTGACCATGTTTGTTTCCCTGGGACTATCCTTCTGTCCCAGATCTGCTCACTGAATTACTCTGGCCCCTCCTCTTTAGTCACAGCTGTCTGTGCTCTGCGTCTACAGTCAGCCTACAGCTGGAACGAAACATCAACAAGGGGAGGGGAATATATATCAGAATTGGCCGGGCCACAGAGAGGAGCAAAACCACCATCAGGATTCAATTAAATCCCAGAGGGGCCGGTGGGAAAGAGAGTGGAGAAAGACAGAGTAGTCAGCTGCTGAGACGGAAAGGAAGTAAAGAGCTCTTTCACTCAGGAAGAGGACAAAATGTCAAGAATCTGGTGCGCTGCCCGTTCTTCATTGTTCACTATGGGAGATGGTCAAAGTCATTGGGCTGCTGTTGCCTACTGGCAACCGAACACAGTACTCATTGTGCTTCCATGTCATGGGTCAGCACTGAGGCATGAAGGCCTCCACATCAGAGAGCTGGACCCCAGCCATGAAAGATGACCCCGCTGCTCTGCCTCAAAGCTGTATGAGTAAAATGTGCTGCTATCCACACAGAATGACTCTAATGAACATGAGCTTTCTTCTCATGGACTGGTAATGCGGTTACACTCTTACCCTCCTAGTCATATAATGGTGTAAAAACAGACCTTCTCTGGTCAAGTCAGGTGAGGGAGGATTTTAAACTCATGCCCCGGAGAAGCACAATTAAGGCAGCTGTTATACTTGTTCCACTCTATCAAGTGTAAATAATGAATGAAAACAACCAAAGAAGATAAGCAGAGCTGGTGCAGTGATATGGCAGGGCAGAGGAGAGCCAAGAGAACATTTAAACTGCTTGTTTAAACTAGGTTTATAGTTGTACGAAAGCATGTTATAATTAGTGTTTACTGCAAGCGTTGCCAAACTCTCCAGAGCCAGAGCAAACTTCACACTCAGAATGACAGCTTCACATGTGGCATTCACCCATGCTCATACCCACAGCAGTGAACACTGAAAATGCATGGATTTTATCAGACCCAGTCAACATCCTGTAGAGGTGCCTCTAGGTGATGCAAACACCTTATCTTAATGAAGGGACCTCAACTCCACTTCGAATTTCATAGCGTTTAATCCTGAGAGAGAGAGAGGGGGGGGGGGGATGTGGGGAGACTTTTTTTTACTTTATTTTTTATCTGAATTTTAACTTCACACTTTTAAACAAAATAACCACTATTATAAGCCGCTTGCACATTTCTTCAGGATATATAGTTGCCAATTGTAAACCTTTGTTTTTCTGTGTTTTTCACACTGCCCGTTTAGCCGTTCCAATCAGGTAATTTAATAAAAATTAAAAAAATCCTTTTTGAAAATGCATATTTTATTCCTCCAATAAACACCTTATCTGAAAAAATTCTCATTAAATTTCCTAAACCAGCTCTTTTCCCCCACAGAATCGACATTCCCCCTTTACAGCTTTATTTAGTTGTGCCACACGTGTTGCTATCGGCCCATAAATAATCCTCCACTGCAGATCCCCCGAACGCTTCTCTACAGGGGGGTTATTAGGGCTCTCCACCTGTCTCTTATCGGGAAGTCTGGGCTCAACAAATTTGGTCACTTGGAAACTTTTTGTTTCCTTAAAGAGTCTTGATGGATTGTTTTTACTGACATCAAAGGAATAAACCTGAGGATTCTTGAATGAATATGGCATCCACCACTTCTTCTTCATCCTCCTTTATTGCTGGAGAAATTAGCAGTTCTGGAAAATGCACATTATTCCCCATGTCCTGTGTACTCTCCTGTCTTTGTGCAATAAATGTTCTGTATCCACTTGGTAGTACATTGAAGATTTCTTCCTTTAGCTTTGACACTAGACGTGAAGATCACGTTGATCACAATCACGTTGCTTCTTGAAGTTAATCAATCGATTTCCATCCATCTTCATTTAATAAATGATCCAGCTTTACGATTCCACTCCTTAATAAACATTGTCGTATAGTGATAGAAGACAGCAGTCTAGTTTTATTCAGTGGATTAAAAAAATGTGGCTCCTCTGATGCCCAAAGTTGCAGATTGTCCCTACTCCGTTCTTTTTTTAATAACAATTTTCCATGTTTGCAACATAGTTCTATAAAAAACAGTGAGCTCAGACAGGTTCATCTCTTAGAGCTTCTTTAAAAATAGTTGTTTATCAAGTCCAAAGCCACCAACTGGCCTCATGATCACACTTGCAGTTTTTTCCCAAAGAAATCTCATTAACATACAGAAATCTCTGTGCAGCTTGTAGCCTGAAAGCACGGATTCTGTTTCTCACATCCACCAGTCCTTGGCCACCCTCTTGTACTGGTAGATAAAATACTGCAGCACGCAACCAATGTTGTCCATCCCAGTAAAAGTTCACTATTGTCCTTTGTATATTGGAGATCAACTCCTCTGATGGCAATGACAATAACAGCCGTATGCCACAGAACAGAAGCAGCCAGATTGTTTACTACCAGAACCCTTCCTCGATATGACAATTGTGGTAATAGCCATCGCCACATCGACAATCGGTTCTGTCAAACCCTCCCAGTTTTTCGTTTGAAATTGTTAATTCCAAAGACAACACCTAAAATCCTTAATCCATCTCTTCTCCATTGCAACCCTCCTGGAAGTTTTGGAACATTTTCAAATTTACCAATCATAAATCCTTCACTTTTTTTCCATTTTACCTAGAAGAGGAGGCTTTTTCATAGAATTCAATAGTTTTTGTTCAAATTTCAATGTGTTCTTGAAAGAGAGAGAGAGAGAGAGAGAGAGAGAGAGAGAGAGAGAGAGAGAGAGAGAGAGAGAGACAGACAGACAGACAGACAGACAGACAGACAGACAGACCAACAGATAGATAGATAGATAGATAGATAGATAGATAGATAGATAGATAGATAGATAGATAGATAGATAGATAGATAGATAGATAGATAGATAGATAGATAGATAGATAGATAGATAGATAGATAGATAGATAGATAGATAGATAGATAGATAGATAGATAGATAGATAGATAGATAGATAGATAGATAGATAGATAGATAGATAGATAGATAGATAGTCAGTATACAGCACACCTCATTCTGTCTGAGCCAAGAATAACAATGACTTAAGCCTGCTGGATTCAAAATAACTTATTAAGAGTCTGCTTTAGTTGTCTGCAGGATGACAGCGGCCTGTATTTCCAGTTGCTGAGTCCAGAAACTACAATCCTAATCAAAGGCTTTTGATCCAATGCCTTGGTGGCCCTGAAAGCCACAGCCACATTGAGCCCTAGACAAACCAAAAACTATGACCCACACACAATTTTATTCCATATGAAAACTGTTGCTGAGTGAAGTACCAGTGTTTGAATTTCAGTAGCTCCCTCTTGCATTACCACAGTCCGGCTTTGAATATCATTAATAAAACGTTGACATCAATTCATGCATATTTTCCCAACCTCTGGCATGACAGTATCAGTCGTACTGGAAAGTCTGAGCTCATTGGAGGGTCACAGTATGTATCATGAGGTGGACAGTAGCCTATACTTGCACAGCATGCTTCAGAACTGTCTGCAAATCCTAAGTATAAAAAGCTGATGATCCGAAGTGTTAACATGCAGCTGAAATAGAATGCGCTGCTGTCGAGACTAATGGCACCAATGCAGCTGGATGTGAAATGGCACGGGGTGATGTGTTCGTTCTGTCGTGTAGATGCAATGGCAGTTTTGGTGCGAAAGGACCCTTAGCTGAGAACACACATTATTTCTGTGTGCAGTTTTCATTATTTGACCTTTTCAAAATGACATTTATGTAATACGTAATTGCTATGGCATTTTAAGAACTATATATGGAGCCGTGAGCTGTAAATAACAATCATATCTTAAAATGTAAGGGTCCTATAATAATATGTTCATAAATAGCATCAACAACTAAAGCACATATCAACACTAGCTGTCTACACTCTGCCAGCTTCACACCTTTGCCTGGTTTGACTGATGGCTTTTCTGCGTAAGCTTATGAAGTGTTTTCTTTTTTTACAAATGAACTGAAAAGGAGCCTTGTTTCAGGAAGTGGGTTATGTGACGTCCCAGCACGACTCCCTTTGGTTTACCTAAAATGGCCTCAGGCTGCTCTGTTCACAAATTAATGACCACAGACAGACATGCAAACCTCTTTTCTGTGAGTCTTTAAATACTTCTTTTAAAATAAAGTGCACTGAGACCGAACTATAGACTAGAATTCAAACACATAAATCTCACGGTTTTGGGCTGCAGCTCTATAGAGGAGGGCTGGCAGCTCAGACAATACATCAGCCAACAAACCTCAAAGGGATCATTTACAACTGATGAATCACATCTCCCTGTATTTCTGTGAGCCATTAAATAAGCAGCGAACTAAACAAATCCCACGATATATTCAATAAAGCGTGGAAATACCAATGCTAAGAACGTTTTTCAAAAAGCAAACAGTGATGGCAAGAATTTCAGAAAACACAGAAGACTTTAGCCAGCTAGAGTTATCGTTCCTGAAGTGTGAATGGCCTTTAACTTTTGTATTTACTGATATGTTGTAAAAACCGTTGATATTTTGTGGATGCGATTAATTACCATTAATTGATTTGACAGCATTGTAAAAAACCTTAACAGACAGGGTTTAGATTAAGCCAGGATTAGGCCTTAGTTCAGTTAGAACATTTAAGTAGATTTTATAAATTTGCCTTAGAGAATAAAACATCACTGGTGATCTTGAGACAAAACAATGACACTGGTCCAGGACTACTGGAAGTGTATGTAAGAGTGTGGCCAAAACTGGTACTGCAGGTGTATCCCCTCTCCCCCTCCCCCTGACTTGAGGTTGCCAGGCTGCAGGATCAACAGGAACGTTTGGAGCTACAGCTGTGGTAACAGAGCTGGCAACCCAGATGCAGAAACACTACTGACTTCGTGATTGGTCGATAGGTGGAGGGCGGAGCTTCAGGCCAAAACACAACATGTCAACATCAACATCAGTAGAGGGCTGCAACAACAACTTTTAAATGGCAATTATCCTGCCCGGACTACTGTTGTCAGTGATATAAGTATTTGAAATTAACATGATTTCTTAAAGGGTTAGTTCACCCAAAAATGAAATTGATGTCATTAATGACTCACCCTAATGTTGTTCCACACCCGTAAGACCTCTGTTCTAGCCTAGAAATCTAGACGCACCCTAGCGGCAGCAAATTTAATCTGCCGTGAGTGTCATCTAGCAACTCTCAATACCCTTCTGAGCTGTATTCGTCTAACTCTTGCCGGGCCAATCACATCGTGTATAGTTGCGTTTGCGTGCTTCTAAACACAGAAACTGGCGAACGGCGGTCTTTCGAATCAGCTTTGACCGCGACTCTGGAAGACTTGGAGTTAAGCTTTTCTCTGAGAAAAGAACAAAGAACGGCACTGAAGTCATTCTTAAAAAGGGAAGATGTGTTCTGAGTTTTGCTGACCGGATACGGTGAATGTTTAATCTATCAACAAGCTCTGTTTCTCCTTCGTTGCTCTGGTTGGCTATCCTATCGCGTGCAGAGGGAGTTTGAAAGACAACCGTTTATCCCGCCCCTCTGATTGAGCTGTCAGTGGTGAGTCTCCAGACCAAACATCTTGATGTGGGTCTGGCTTGTCAGGCTACCTCTGTTCATCTTCAGAACACAGTTTAAGATATTTTATTTTTAATCCGACAGTGTATCTAAGTGTAGGCTCGGTCTATGTCCAGAAAGGGAATAAAAACATCATCAAAGTAGTCCATATGTGACATCAGTTAGTTAATTAGAATCTTAGCATCAAAAATACATTTTGGTCCAAAAATAGCAAAAACTACGTCTTTATTCAGCATTGTCTACTCTTCCGCGTTTGTTTTCAAACCTCAAATAAAGAGGTCTCCTTTCTGGATATGGACAGTATAGTATGCCTAAGCTGTCGAACTAAATACAAAATATCTTAAACTGTGTCTGAAGATGAACGGTCTTACGGGTGTGGAACGACATTAGAGTCATTAATGACATGAATTTATTTATGGGTGAACTCACCCTTTAATGTCTAGTGACATATTAGGGCCATTTTATGATTAATTGAAACACATTTCTTATTTACATACATACAGTTCCTTTAAGCCTTGTCTGTGAAACCAGGGGTTAATCTTTTAGCTAATCTTTTATTTTTATAATTTGCTCCCTACTTTTCAGTACATTTAGTTTTAGTTTAGTTTAGTCAATTTCTGTGCAATGTCTGATAAACTTCCAGTGAAGCTATTTAATTTGAGGCACCTTGGGACTGTGTATACATTCAAGCTTGGTCAAGTGACTTTTATCTAGCGATTTATAAATACAGTGCAGCTCTCGCGTCATCATCAACGGCATGCATCGTGGTGCTCACATGAACAGCATCTGCACTGCTTACAACGAAAACTGCAGGAGACTGAAAAAGGCTAGAACGAATTTGTAAAAAATAAATAAATAAATAAGTCATTCTTTTTGTTTGTTTGTGCTCACAAAAAGTATTCTCGTCGCTTCATAACATTAGGGTTGAAAAAGAGTCACATGGACTATTTTAATGATGTTTTACTACCTTTCTGGGCCTTGAAAGTGTTAATTATATTGCAAATTATATATCAAACATATCTAAATTTGTGTTCCAAAGATTAACGAAGGTCTTATGGGTTTGGAACGACACAAGGGTGAGCAATTAATAACAGAATTTTCATTGTTGGGTGAACTAACCTTTTAAATGTCTTTTAAACATTCCGTTAAAACCAAAAGAAAGTGCAATAAAGCGAGAGAGAATGAGCATGGACTAAGAAACAGCAGAAGCAATAAAAGGGAAAGCGAGACGCTGAAATCTAGCAGTGCTAACGGTTGTCAGCTGAAGGAAGGGTGCAACGTTTTCTCGGCTGTTGATGAATGTCTGCAGTGATGTGTGCGAGGCTCTGAGCCAGCCTGCTTCTTGCTCCAGCACCCATAAATACTATGCAGGCTGCCTGTTCAGTCCTCAGTCACCACCAGCGCCACCATTCTGCCTAGAAAACTCAGCATGTCTACACTCTTCCCTCTCCTTGCATCACTCCTCTCCCCCTCCAGAAAACTGAGTCCCTGTTACAATGGAATTATTGTCATGCATGTCTCACAGGAGGTTCAAAGTTGGTGCTGCTATATGATCCTAGGGGCAAACTGGAAATGAGGCGTCTGGGATCGCAGTACCTGACTTTTGAAGCACCAACAGTGGAGAACAAACCATAACCGCTCCCGGCTGGTGGTCCATTTCTCTTACAATCCCTGTCAGATTTTTTTATCAGCCCACACTATCATTACCATCAGCTTCCACTATCACTGTCCTCTCCCTCTGATATCACTCATATCTCTCGATTCTATCGCTCTGATATAACAACAATCGCAGAGAAAGAACTGCTTCAATCCTGTCAGAACCTGCGACAGCCATTCATTAACACACAACACGACTGTCAAGATGTTTCTAATAGTGATAACAGGCATATAATTCCAATGCAAATCAGTTGCTGTGTGCCGACCATGAAATGTCTAACCCGATATAGTTCCTATATATCGATGTAGCGTTTCATCAATATGTCATGTTTAACAAGATGACATCAAAACCAGCTTTGAAGTAAAAGATCTTCTCTGTAGTACACTATATCTTCTTCCATCAGCCCTTTGATTACATGGAGATCTGGAGCGGAATAAGGGCAGCCTGCCGAGGGGAGTGTCAGTGTGGAATTTGCAGGAATCTGATCTGGATGACTGTACAAGCGTACCTTCACTTCTGTGAAACAATCCTTTGTGCACAACTCTTCCAGCTCTGGCACCGCCTGGCACAGACCCAAGTGCAAGGGAGGCCATTGTGTGCCCTCCTGACCCCTAACCCTCCCTGACTTTGACAAAGCACAAAACATGTTTTTAACAACCTAGCTTGCTAAAGAGTCTATACAAGTTCCATTACATTTAAATAAATTAAAAATGGACACTGTAATTAATGTAAACCTTCGACTATAGTGTATATGTGTGTGCATATGTAAGATATTTTGACGACAGCTGCAAGTTGTAACTCTTCTCGTGTTGATTTCAGAGACAGGAATGTCAGACTGCACACCTCTTTATATGCCGGAGATGAAAAACAAAAGCAAACCCTGTGTGTGTGTGTGTGTGTGTGTGTGTGTGTGTGTGTGTGTGTGTGTGTGTGTGTGTGTGTGTGTGTGTGTGTGTGTGTGTGTGTGTGTGTGTGTGTGTGTGTGTTCTCTGCCTACTGCGGATGTACACTGAAAAAAATTATTCTGAGTTGATGTAAATGTTACGTAATTACATCTGTGAAATTAACAATAAAATGTTAAGTTTGTATCTTTACATGTATATATCTAGTTTTGAATTATTCTGCATTTGTTAAAAACACAAGACAATGAGCATTTTTTCTTTTACACAATTTATCTTAGTAATTCCAACAAATATTTGTATGTACACACACACAACAAACAATAACCTTGTTTTATTTACTCGGTACAAAACAATCACTTCCCCCCTGTTTTGTTGCTCTGGAAACCCCTTGCATTTTAAACGAAGACCAACACGAAGACGAGCACGACGACTGAATTTAAGGTAAAGTATTTGCATTACCTTTATGTTATTTTTAGTACTTTTTTATAATTGTTGTGCAAAAAAGAATAGCCTATTTACATGTAGCCAATTTGAAAATAATGTTGCTGCATACGTTACTTGTACTACAGTTGCCACGGAACTTTGCGAGTCCCGATATAATAGTTTTGCCACTGACATGCTCAGACTAGCCTATTATTCTGTGTGTAATAACAAGTGTCTGACAAGTGACAACATTATGGAATCCCGAGGGCGAACTTTTTGTTAAAGAGTAGATCGTTTTTGTTTAAACCGTTACGTTCAAAGATTGCTGACGGCCCCAGATTATTGTTCAGCATGTTCAACACGTTAAAACGTCACTCTCCTAACGTTACCTGATCTGGACAAACTGAGTAACGGTATCATATTTGAAAGATTTAGGACTCCAGCTTCGATATCTGACACTATGATAACGGTTGCAGTGACGTTCATTTCTTAACTTATGTCAAGGGTGCAAAATAATCAATCTTATTATTATTTTTGTATTTTGAATCGAATAAAACACGTGTGTATATATTTAATCATTCACGTCGGCCAGTTTATTTGTGTTCACATAGACATATGCACGTAGACGTAGTAGGTTTCTGAGGCTTCAAAAACTCAATAGCTGTGTCCCAAAGTGAAGTGCGTGCACTTCGAAGGCCGCATTTGAAGTGCGATTACGTCATACCTGCACTACGAAGACTGTCCCAAAATGAAGGCTGCACCCTCTGAAGGCCGCATTTGAAGTGCGATTACGTCACAGCGGCACTACGTAGGCTGTCCCAAAGGGAGAGCTGCACCTCTGAAGGCTGCATTTGAAGTGCGATTGCGTCACAGCGGTGCGACGAAGGCTGCCGCAATTCATGAGCGACTTCAAAATGCGCCCTTCGGTCTCAGGCAAAGGAAGGGTACAGCAGATGGGACCTTCTCATAACTTCGCAGCCTTCCCTATCCCAGAATTCATAGCACACTGGTGACTACAGGATTTGACTAGTCCGCATTCCCGCAGCACTCGATCAGATTCCAGTTAAAGTAGCGGTCGGTAACTCAAGTGTAGCCTGGGTAACGTTACTATTGAACACAACAGCGCAAGCGCTAGAAGTAAATAAAACGTCCAACGTTAGTGCATTCACACAGTTCCCAGTTCCCTGCCCTGAGCAAGATGAACTTAAATTTCCCCAATTTTTAAATGCTATTTATTTCTCAACCATTATCTCAAGAAGATGAATCAGTCCATTATCACCCTTTTCGCTGTTTCTTTCTTTTTTCCCCATACACTTTCTTTAAATAGCCTTCAAAATATAATCTGCGCGGCGCTGTATTTTCGTCCTGCTCCCGCTATTCCGCACCGCACCATTCCGCTCGCGCAAAATTCACTCCGTGCTCACCCGCTATAAATTATTTTATTCCCGACCCGACTGATCCAGCTAAATTTAGATTTTGTTTCCAGAATCTATCTTTTAAATTTCCCTTACAGAAAGAGAGACACTGGATAGGAATTGTCCGTGCAATCATTTATTTTTCTTACAGCCTAAAGCTGTAGCCTATGTCAACACCGTAACTAAAACAAATATCACAGAAAAATAGGCTAAATCAAATGTGACATCTGTCACTCAGAATTATAAGAAAAAATACAAACAAACGAAAACTGCTGACTTAGATGCTAAAATAAAGTTTATATATATAGCTATATGAATGAATGTTCACTGACGACGGTCAACATCGATCCTCCAAAGGCTGAATGCGTGGCCGACACAGAACAATTTAAATGGCTAGCTTATTATTTTTTTATGCTAAATTAAGTTATTTGTAAATTAAATGAACTGCTGTCTATTGTTCATTTTCGTTAACTTCAAACGTAGGCTAAATTAAAGAGAAGTGGTTTTTCTATAGCCTAGCTATTGTTTATTTTTGTAATGCACGTTATAATTTGTAGCTACATTAAACACATTTATGTTTATACATATATTTTCTTGTCATGTAATTTAAAATGTGTAAATGAAAATAAATTGGTCTATTAGCCTACGTAGGCTTTTTACAATATAGCCTATTTATAGACGAATAAAATAACTTAAGTTTAACATTAGAAACAACAAATTTTTATTATCAGCCAAACCAGAAGAAAACACTTTTCTACACTTTCATTGCGCTGAGCGGGAGAAGCTGGAGCTGGACCGGGATGGGGAATAATGCTCAATAGAGACTCTGGGATGAGTACATATTTCCACTGTCCGCAGCTCTGCGGGGCCGAATCGGTCGACGGCTGCATGGCATGCCATAAAAAATGCATCTGAGATGAGTTGAATAAAAATAAGTAGGCCTACTTAAAAAAAAAAAAAAAAAAAAAAAAAAAAACTTGGACGTATATAGGCTAAATGTTTAAAATATATTGTAACAGTTACATTTAACATAATAAATAAACTGTTAACTAATATTTGCAATTTGACAATATTTAACCGGCTACATATTTACATGCTTATGGTCCAGCCCATCGTCGCAGGCTTTGAAGCATGTCAAAACCCAATAGAAAGCTCAAAAAATATATATATATATATATATATATATATATATATATATATATATATATATATATATATATATATATATATATATATATAAGTAGTAGTATATGCTCCATTTCTCTTTTTAAAATCTCCTCACGAACGTCCGCTGTCAGTTGTCAGAACCTGCTAGTCCATTAACGGCGCTTTGGTTCATTGTTGCCAAGTCTGAATGAGGTTGAATGAGGTTGCATTTAGGCTACTGTTGCTTTGGGGTGTTTGTAGCCTATAGTCCACAGGTTAAGTTGTCTTTACTTAAGCAATATTTCTACTGCCCGCGCCCCGCATTTTGGGATATTTTGGCCCATTCTGGCTGTGATTCCGATACTTTTGAATAACAATTGTAGGGGTTTTATTATTCAGACCTGGCAACCCTGTCCCTCGGTTCGCCCTTCGTGCACTTCGTGCACTTTGAAGGCGTGGCCTGGTCTGGCCTTCGAAGTGCATGGCCTTGGAAGTGCGCACCCTTCACTTTGGGACACAGCTAAAGTCGGCGATTGCAGTCTTGGCAGCGCGTGAGCGCGGCGTCACTGCAAAAAGGCGGGACGTGGCTGAAGCTGAGGCGTGATGGCTATTGGCATTGGCTAACAGACAAATGGCAATCCAGGTTTGCCTCAGTTATAACGGTAAAAACTCATTCGATCTCTACAGCTGTCAATCATTTTACACACTTCAACCAACGTGAGCATAATCCCGCTCTTCGGCACGACGTTGTCGTGTTCACTTTCTCGTTCTGAGCTCCGTGAGAAACATTTCTACTCGTGAAACAAGAAAATAAAACACGATTAACGTTACAACAGTAAGTTATATGGTCTGTGTGTGATTTTAATGCAATTGGTGCGATTTTTCTATTAATATTGGATGTTTCCATAAATGCTAAACAGAGTACTATACAATGAAGTCGGTTTAGGTGGATAGCCGGGTATGTTTCAGTTATTTTTGCGCCAACTGAAGCTGTCTGTGCCCGGGAATGCCCCCGTTTTACAGCTCGTTCAAAATAATCCGCAGATATATTGCTAAAAAAGCGCCAACCAACATACAGCAAGCTGCTAGTTATAGAGCAATCGTGTAACGTTAGTGCAGAGCTCTCAAGTACACGCATTTCAACCCATTCACACGCCACGCCATGTATTTCTCACACACATGGTAACACACACTAAGTTGCGCGCTATTAGTGGAATCAAGCGATTTCCCCATAGAGTCCTGACGGCCCGGCCACGCACCACCAGATCTAATAAAAAAATATATAGATACCGAACAGCCAATCATAAAATAGATTTGCTGTATCTGGGTAAGATATAGATATTCCCTCCACCCAAGAACGTTTACATTCACGTTCTGATTCCAACGTCACATTCTGTGATTCTGTGATTTGCTCAAACTAACTTGCTAACTTAACTAAACTCAAACCATGCATTTGAATGAACTCTCATTCGGTGCAGCATCCCTTGTCAGACATTGGACCAGCTAAATACTGTTCTTAGTGTATTTCTAGGATTACTTTTTCTACTTGGTATTCTGTTTCTCTTTCCCTGTGTCTATAATTATTTTTTATCTCAGTATCTCATGTTTCTCCATCTCTTTCTGTCTCTTTCTCAGATCGAGGAGGAATTCCGGAGGATCACACTGAAGCCACTACAGTCCACATTCCTAGGGAAGTTGGACCAATACACACCTAAATTGTTGAGCCTGTACAGGAGGAAGGGGGGAGCTGTTGGGAAGAAACTCGACGAGACCCTTGACATCCTAAATGAGGCATGCATGTTTAATATTGTAGCAGTTAGTTTAATGTTCTTGCATTCTTATATCTCAACTTAAGAAAATCTCATGTTTCATATATTTGTAGGACAACAGCATTGAATCCCGTAGAGAAACTGATCAGAGGCCTCATTCTCTACCTTAGTGAAAAGACCGAGGAGTTAATCAAGGACTACCCGGTAAAGAAAATATATTTCTGCCCTCTCACTTTTAATGAATTCATACTGTAGGATTCTCAAATGCATTTCTTGATTTACTGTTAGTATTTCCCCCCTTAAACAAAATGTTTTTAAGCCCATTATTAATATCTTTTACTGTAGTGTGTCAGTAGGAAATATCAGTTTACAAACATTCCTTTTGCCATTAATTGTAATAATAAAGTGACATTTTTGTATGCTGAAGGAGTCTGACAACAGCCGGGGCTCCACACAGAGATCTGATCTTACCATCATCGATATTATTTCATATTCCATTATGAAACAGAAAAATTTGATAAAGACTAAATCCAGAATTGCATACAAAACATGCATATTTCACAGACAAATTTGTGCATACGCATGCTTAGTGAATGAAACCCATTGACATAGACTACACTGCCAAAAAAACAATCAATTTTATTTTGGTCTTTTTTTCCAGTCTAATTTTTAAATCAAGAAGCATTTACTAGTTAAGTAAAATGACATAAGATATTTTTTCTTGTTTTCTGGAAAATGAAATCAAAATGAAGTGAGTTTTTGCTTAAAACAAGCAAAATGATCTGCCAATGGGGTAAGAAAAATCTTGTATCTTGTCCCAAACAGACAAGATTTCTTACCCCATTGGCAGATAATTTAGCTTGTTTTAAGCAAAACGTAACGTAACTTAACTTTTTTTTTTCTTTCAGAAAACAAGAAAATATATCATGTCATATTACTTGTGTGGTAAAAGCATCTTGATTTAAAAATGTTTTGATATTTGGGCTGGAAACAAAACAGAAATACTAATTAAGAAAAGCATTTTTGTTGCAGCATATTGCATTGCACTATGAGTAGAGCAAAGTTAAATCTGTTAAACTGCCTCCTTGTCATTATTAGCTACCTGTAACATTACAGAATGAATAAACATATTTTTATGGTCAATATAGACTAAATATACATTTAAATACTATTTACAATGGTTAACAGCTGCATTTCAGCTGTCAGAGAGTGTGAATCAATGTGCATTTTCATTCAGCGCGTCCGATACTGTTTGTAGATTTCCATAGCTTTTCCTCTGACGCAACAGATTCGCCACTCGGAACATTCCTCCTCTCCTCCAGTCACCTGCGATAAGTCTCTGACTTTACAGTATTAAATCTATATTCATTAAGTCGAATCGAGAATTGAAATCCTTAATCGAGAATTGAAATGGAATAAAATCGAATTGAGAGCTTGTAAATTGAAATCGAATAGAATTGGAACATCTGAATTGAAACCCAGCCCTACTGTGCACAATCACATCTTGGCTTTAATCACAACACCACTCAACTACCACAGCAACCATGTAATCCTACCCAGATTTCTGTTAAGAGGGAGCGCAAAGAGCTATATGCATTCTTCACATTAGCAAACAAAAAGTAGGTTTAATTCTCTCTGGTATATTTCACAGGTTTGTGCTGTCGACATTGCTGCAACCATCGAAGAGGACCTCACTTCATTTGTTCTCAAAATATTTGTGGTCAGCAAAGACAAGGATGGAGGTCTCGAGAAGAAGGCTGGAATAGCCATTGAGGGAGCAGAAGTCCTTTTTGGTATTCCCAATGTAGCATCTACCTAATGGGACTTATCTATGCCATTGAACTAAGCTATCCAAAATCAACTGAAATACACCTTCGAGGTTTATCAGAAAATATTCCTCGAGCTAGAGGACGTTAACAAAAAAATGTCCTCCAAAGTTCATGATCTCATGGTCTGCTTACTGGCCATAAAGTCATACAGACATTGTTGAAGTTTTAAACTTCAATTTTGCAGGTTCTTCTACTGCACGTTCTCAAGTTACACTATTACTATGTCTTATGGGGAACATGTTTGTGAGTCTGTTCTTGTTTAAGGTGCATTTGATAGAAAGTTGACTGTTAAAGGTATTGTTAATCCAAAAATGAAAATGTGATGTTTATCTGCTTACCACCAAGCTATCCAAAATGTAGGTGACTTTGTTTCTTCAGTAGAACACAAATGAAGATTTTTAAATCCAACCATTGCTGTGTCAGTCGTATAATGTATATCAATGGTAACAAAATCTATGAGAAAAAAATCCATATTAAACACTTCGTGACGACACATCGATGTATTAAGACACGAAACGATCGGTTTGCGTAAACTATGCCAGACCTCACTTACCGGAAGTGATCTCGTGCTGAAAGCTTTTGGACATTAGATGGTGTATTAGAGGTAAAAACTATATAAATACTTTAAATAAAATAAATTAAAGGTACTTACTGAAAGTGTTCAGTCATTTTAAATGTTTTGAAATATGAGTTAAACATCCAATTGGCATGTTGAAACTAACGGATGTCAATATAATATTATTGTTAACCCTTGGCTACAGCATGTATATGTTGAAATGTATTGACTGGATTAAGGGTATTCCTGAAATGAGACAATAAAAACAAAAAAAAATGTATTGTACACAATGTCTTAATCTATGAGGTATATATATATTTTTTTATACAATTTGTTTTACTATTTGCATTAGAAATAAGTTGCTAATTAGAAAATGTGAGTACAGTAACTTTAAAATACACAAACAAATTTGAAAAAAAAGTAGAGCCTACTTGAAATTTGTAATATGGAATTGAAAAAATTAAGTTGGATTCAATCAAAAATACACATTTAGAACTCGTAAAGTTATGTAGATCACACTCAAAAAACGGACTAGAGAAATGCTAAACTTAAGTTTACTTTATGTGCAAATTATGTTTAACAGATAGAAAAATTAAGTAGTTTGTACAAATACTAGTCTTGTTTGATCTACATAATAAAATGATGCAAAAAAATTCATCATATTTTTTAAGTAAATCAAGCAGAACATTTTTATCAGTGTAGTAGGGATGCTGGAGCACCTTCTCTGGTAAAATGAAAGCAGATGTGCACAAAAGCATTTCTCTGTGTACAAAGTGAAGTTTCCTTGGCATTACATAAGTAGAAAGAATATATTCTGTAAAAAAGTTGCAGAACTTTCAGCTGGAATTGTGAAACCAATGGTAGAAAACAAAAACCTACAATGACATTTCAGGAAAGTTGTTGTATGACTTCCAGTATGACTTCCTTTATTTTGTGAAACACAACATATTTCATTTAGGTATAATGTTGTTTTGGACCCATTTAATTTTATTATATAGACAAAAACTGGATATGCAGGTTTCTGTATGTTTTAAAGCATGGAAGCTGGTTTGAGTTGGTTTAAGCTGGTCAAGTGCTGGCTCTAAGCTGGTCCTAAGAAAGTGAAAGAAGTTCACCCTAAGATCAATTTTTATAATTGCATTTGAAAGCCAATTTTTTCTTTCAAAGAAAGAAATTCTTTGGTAAATCATAATTATGATGTTTATGAGCTCTACACAGAGGACAATTTATTTAGACTCTACACTGTTTAAATAAATAGTTGACGCTAAAATGAACATATTTATGGAAAATTCCAAGTAAAACATGACATTTGTCAGAATTGAGTTTATTTAATAATTTGTAAATATTGATGTCATCATTTTGTAACTCATTATGACTACCATATCAATTTCTGCTTTTTGTCATCACACTATAAAAATGCTTTGTTGGTTTAACTTTAAAAAGTAAGTAACCTGGTTTCCTTAAAATTTTGAGTTTATTGAAATTAAAAATTTGAGTTGATGCAATGAAGGAAATTTGTTTAATAAATAGAAACTCAAAATATGATTGTCTCTGAACCACATAAAAAATGTGATAAATCATGAAAATAGCACTTTTTGGCATGTTTCACTGCGTCATCACAAATAAAACACACAATTACCCAATATGCTTTATAAAATCTTTTAATAATCTTTTGGTAAAGGTTGTCGAATCTCAAAAAAATGTTCATTGTATTAACTCAAATGTTTAATTTCAATGAACTCAAAATTTTAAGGCAACCAGGTAACTTTTTTTTATTTATTATTTTTTACCGTGCAGACATATATCTGTAAAACATGTAAGAAATTTTTTTCATCATTTTTAACCAAATCTAATAGCCTGACAAGCCAGACCCACATCAAGATGTTTGATCTGGAAACTCACCATTGACAGCTCAATCCGAGGGGCGGGATAAACGGTTGTCTTTCAAACTTCCTCTGCACGCGATAGGATAGCGCTACACCAACCAGAGCAACGAAGGTAACATCGTTTATAGAGTCGGTGGGCGGGGCCATAATGACGACGGCTGAGTTGCGTTTGCATGCTTCTAGCAAACACAGAAACTGGCAAACGGCAGTCTTTCGAATCAGCTTTGACCGTGACATTAAACATTCACTGTATATGGTTGTCTAAACTCCGAACACATCTTCCCTTCTTAAGAATGACTACAGTGCCGTTCTTTGTTCTTTTCTCAGAGAAAAGCTTAACTCCAAGTCTTCCAGAGTCACGGTCAAAGCTGATTCGAAAGACCGCCGTTCGCCAGTTTCTGTGTTTACTAGAAGCACGCAAATGCAACTCGGCCGTCGTCATTATGGCCCCGCCCACCGACTCACGATGTGATTGGCCCGACAAGAGTTTGGCGTTTACAGCTCAGAAGGGTATTGAGAGTTGCTAGACGACACTGGCGGGAAGAATAAATTTGCTGCCGCTAGGGTGCGTCTAGATTTCTAGGCTACATATCTATGGCTTTTTGTTAAAAATTGGGAATGGGATACATCAAGTCTGGATCTGGATGCAAATATGAGGTGCCTGTTTGTACAAGTTGGTCATGACATATGAATTAGAAGACAGGTGCAGGTTAGCGTGGCTTGGTTGTGACGCCTGAGGGTTATTTCTGAATGTTTTTAGATTTTTTCATGCTTGGATCTGATCCTCTGAGCTCTGTTCCTTCCTTTATTATGTTTATATTTTTAGGATTTTGTGAGTGAAGCTGCTTCATGAAGATTGCAGGTGCATTTTGTGCATTCTTAATTAGCTTAATATCCATAACCATGACCGAATGTGGTATTTTAAGATTTGCAATTCATTTTCAGAAATAATTTACAGCTCTAATCCATTTCCAGTCAAATAGTCCATGATCCTCTCATTTTTTCTGCACATTATTGCAGAAATCCAGTGTGCCCTGGTGCTATGGAAACTAGCTATCTGCATGTACAGTGACCAAACAACTGCCCGTCTGGAGATAAACCGTGTTAAATGCATTCATGATCCTAAAACAAATTCCACAATCAAGTTTTAGCCAAAAATGTATGTTATGTGGAACACGAAAGATGATAATTATAGCAGAATGTCCAAGCTGTTCGTTTCATTCAGTGACATCGAATGGTGACCCTGTGAACAAGATTTTCTTTGATTAATGAGTCAAATTTCATCTCTTTTTTTGGAGTTTGAAAAGCAGCTCGACATCTCCTTTGGAATTTCACAGAGGAAAGAAAGTCATACAAGTTTGCAATAGCATGGAGTGAGTAAATGATGACAGCATTTTAATTTTGGGGGTCAACTGTTCCTTTAAACGGTGGTGGGGCTGAGCCCAGATCGTACATTTCATTCCTCTTGAGAGTTTGGCGACTCCGTCAAAGCTGCTGATAGGGGTATCAAAGAACTTTAATCTCAAAAACTAATTAAAGTCGCTCTGCTTTGGATTAGCACAGTAAGGGCCTGGACAAAAGAGTCTTTTGACTTTTAAGGACTTTCTCTGACTTCATCTGTCCTCTCTCTTCTCTCAGATGGAGCAGCAGTAAATGAAGGTTGGCCGATGTTTCTGTGCTGATTGGGGCCAGCAGTGCAACTGCAGCCCAGAGGAACATGATGAGAGATGATGTCATTGCGAGTAAAACAATCTGAGTCTCTCGTTTAGGGTGTATAAAAGATGCCCCATATGGAGAAATAAGCCTCCTGTTTTTTTTTCAACAAGCTGTTCAGAGGGCCGAGTGTTACTGATCCAAGTAACACCATGTGAAGGGAATTATTCAGAGCTCACTGTCTCACATCTTTTCTCATGGGTGTTTCCCTGGATTTGCCTTCCATGGATTTGCCAGTATCCATAATATCAAATCTTAGAAAGCAAGTGTGAGCCTTTTTACAGTTAACGTCTTAGGTGCTGCTCCCTGAAAGGGCGTTTAAAACCCTTATTTTTATTTTGCAGCATTTACATATTATCTGTTAAAACATGAATTTTCCTAATAGCATAATATATATATTATATATAAATAAATTAAAAGGTATATATATATATATATAAATAAATTAAAAGGTATATATATATATATATATATATATATATATATATATATATATATATATATATATATATATATATATATATATATATATATATATATATATATACAGTCTTGTTCAAAATAATAGCAGTACAATGTGACTAACCAGAATAATCAAGGTTTTTAGTATTTTTTTTATTGCTACGTGGCAAACAAGTTACCAGTAGGTTCAGTAGATTGTCAGAAAACAAATGAGACCCAGCATTCATGATATGCACGCTCTTAAGGCTGTGCAATTGGGCAATTAGTTGAAAGGGGTGTGTTCAAAAAAATAGCAGTGTCTACCTTTGACTGTACAAACTCAAAACAATTTTGTACAAACATTTTTTTTCTTCTGGAATTTAGCAATCCTGTGAATCACTAAACTAATATTTAGTTGTATGACCACAGTTTTTTAAAACTGCTTGACATCTGTGTGGCATGGAGTCAACCAACTTGTGGCACCTCTCAGCTGTTATTCCACTCCATGACTCTTTAACAACATTCCACAATTCATTCACATTTCTTGGTTTTGCTTCAGAAACAGCATTTTTGATATCACCCCACAAGTTCTCAGTTGGATTAAGGTCTGGAGATTGGGCTGGCCCCTCCATAACATTAATTTTGTTGGTTTGGAACCAAGACTTTGCCCGTTTACTAGTGTGTTTTGGGTCATTGTCTTGTTGAAACAACCATTTCAAGGGCATGTCCTCTTCAGCATAGGGCAACATGACCTCTTCAAGTATTTTAACATATGCAAACTGATCCATGATCCCTGGTATGCGATAAATAGGCCCAACACCATAGTAGGAGAAACATGCCCATATCATGATGCTTGCACCTCCATGCTTCACTGTCTTCACTGTGTACTGTGGCTTGAATTCAGAGTTTGGGGGTCGTCTCACAAACTGCCTGTGGCCCTTGGACCCAAAAAGAACAATTTTACTCTCATCAGTCCACAAAATGTTCCTCCATTTCTCTTTAGGCCAGTTGATGTGTTATTTGGCAAATTGTAACCTCTTCTGCACATGCCTTTTTTTTAACAGAGGGACTTTGCGGGGGATTCTTGAAAATAGATTAGCTTCACACAGACGTCTTCTAACTGTCACAGTACTTACAGGTAACTCCAGACTGTCTTTGATCATCCTGGAGGTGATCATTGGCTGAGCCTTTGCCATTCTGGTTATTCTTCTATCCATTTTGATGGTTGTCTTCCGTTTTCTTCCACGTCTCTCTGGTTTTGCTCTCCATTTTAAGGCATTGGAGATCATTTTAGCTGAACAGCCTATCATTTTTTGCACCTCTTTATAGGTTTTCCCCTCTCTAATCAACTTTTTAATCAAAGTACGCTCTTCTTCTGAACAATGTCTTGAACGACCCATTTTCCTCAGCTTTCAAATGCATGTTCAACAAGTGTTGGCTTCATCCTTAAATAGGGGCCACCTGATTCACACCTGTTTCTTCACAAAATTGATGACCTCAGTGATTGAATGCCACACTGCTATTTTTTTGAACACACCCCTTTCAACTAATTCAACTAATTGCCCAATTGCACAGCCTTAAGAGCGTGCATATCATGAATGCTGGGTCTCATTTGTTTTCTGAGAATCTACTGAACCCTACTGGTAACTTGTTTGCCACGTAGCAATAAAAAAATATACGAAAAACCTTGATTATTCTGGTTAGTCACATTGTACTGCTATTATTTTGAACAAGACTGTGTGTATATATATATATATATATATATATATATATATATATATATATATATATATATATATATATATATATATATATATATATATATAAATAAATTGTATATATATAAATAAAATAAAAAGATGTGTTGCCCAACTTTTAAGATATTCAAGATGATTTCAAACCTTTAAATGTGATTTAATTTGTGGAAAATTATTTATTAATGTGACTCTTATAACAGTGATTAAAAAATAAAATTCACTGCGAGTTTCATTGTAAGATAGTCTGTTTATCAAGATATAATGTCTCCTCAATAGTCTATGCGATCCTGACACAAAATCTGCTGTCTCGATCAGTCAACCTGTCAACACTGAGCATATTCTGGAGCCAAAGAGTAGCCTGGAATGGTCCCTGTCCCCTTGCTGTACCTTTCACCAGCGAGAACCCTGCAACCCTGTCCGAGGACAGGACAGGAATGGTATGAACCAGGGATATAAACCTTCAGATACCCATCAGTCCATAGTACTCCATACCTTTGGTTTCAGGGGTGATACCTGGTGCTCAAACCGAGGATCCTCTGGCCCACCCAAAAGCTCTATAATAATGCACACCTGTGAAGATTTGGTGAATTTTTTAAAAATCTATTTTGCTCCTAGTGAGACAAATTAGATAATGCCACTGACAGTTTTCACTGGTGTGTCTAAGAATAATACATTTACTATTATATACAATTATATTATATTTACTATTATATTATATATACTTATTGAATTTATGTCCAAAAGTCAAAGAATACTAGTCATAATTTTAATGAACCAAATTTACACATTTTTAACACAAATGTAGTAATTTTCAGAATGTAAGTTTGTATCCCTTTTGCTTAAATGACAGCCGCAGTCAAGCTCAAATCTGCAGTCTGCATGAACTCAAGTTTGTGTCAAACCTTATAATCACTGTAATAAAAGGTAGAATATTTGTCTGTCTGTACAAAGAGTTCCATGCCAAGATATTTTGAAGAATGTCGTTTGATGGACCCCACTGACGTCCACTGTATTTTCCCCCCACACTATAGAAGTCCCTGGGGTCCAAAATATAACCTTTTGTGTTAAGCAGAAGAAAGAAATTCATACAGGTTTGGAGCAATTTGAGGGTGAGTAAATGATTACAAAATATTTATTTTTAACTATTCCTTTAATAGTGGCATAATGAATCAGAAATATTTCTAACTCATATTACATCAATGTTTCTGGAAATGCTTCCAGGTTTAAAATAGATTTTAATGTGGTCTCAGACACCAACACGAATAATTATAAGCTTGCACCAAAAGAAGTTTTTTTTTAGGGGGTTGGGTCAGTCTTAAGATAACAGCTGCACGTTTTCACACAGTGTGGTTTGCTTTTTATTTATGATCATTTTCTGTGTAACCAAACTCAACATGGGTAAATTTGGTAGACAACTTTGGCTAAACCCATATATAACCAGTTTTCATGTTCAAAAACCAGCCTGACCACCTTAAGCTATATTACCTGTTTTTTTCTAGTAAGGTAAACATCATGTTAGTCACAGGTATGTGTTCACACCTTCAGAAAATTGACTCCCATGATCTTTCGTGGGGAACATGACGTCACTTAAATGTCATGTCAAAAGCGAAGATGAGCGGTGAAACAACCTCAACCAACAAGAAATAAGCCAACAGAAATAAAGGTAACAGCTGAATTTTCACATGACATTATGTGTTTGACAAGTTAGAGGTAAGCACACTTTCTCATTTTCATGTAGCTAAATGTCAACATAAGTGCAGACAGCTGATTGTTTGAGTGTCAAACCAAACTATTAGTCTTTAAATCATTCTTTAGATTTTGGAATGATGAGACAGAAATGACATGTCTCTGATAAAGAGAGATAGCAGTTTGTTTTGATGGTGACCATTGAAACCCAGTAAGCACGTGTTTAGCATTCTGCTTTGTAGTGCTTTAAAACCTATAATCCTCTAGTTATGAAACTTTTGGTTTCATTATAATTATTTTCATACAACAGATGGTTTAATTTAGTAATGTTTAATTTCTCTGATTTACTGTGGATATTGGAGCAAAAGGCTAGTAATCTACTTTCAGTGCTAGCCATATTCTAGCTAGCCCAAAGAAAACTGTTTTCATAAATGAGTTATAGCAGTGATATGTCTGTAGATTACAGAGTTTTTCTGATTTAGTTTGACCGAATTTGGTAACGGAACGGCTTCTTTAGTACGTCACCCCATCCTTGACGACGTCTCTTAAATATTTCCAATTCAACTCTGACCAAAGTCATTCAACAAAAGCAAACAGTTGCAAGCCTCAATTGTCTTATAATAAGAGAGAAGGGATGATAGATAATGCAAGAAACAACAGTTATGAAGACCAAAGAGCATGTATGACCGAAACCTTTGCTGCTTTTCCCCCTTACTTGGCAGTTCTAGCTGAGCTAGCCGCAGTATTTTTCCAATTACAGTAATCACTGCACCGAAGTAACAAAAACCCTGAATGGCTAGAGATGGTTTTGACAGAGGAGCTCAGAGCACATGGACTGTGGGGAGGAGATATTGTGGGTTACGTCAAACCTACCATTAAAAGCTGTCTGGTTTTCTACTCAACACAGACCTTATTCACTTATAGGCTAGGCTACATGTAATTTTTGTGACACAATCCATTTCGTCAGCTGTAATGAAATGCAACAGATACATTTGTGAGAGCACTTTTTAAACCAGAACACTTCTACTTTATTATTAACTAAGTATCGACGGTGCTGTCAATAAAGATATTTATTTACCGTGGTAAAACAAGGTAAATAAACAATGATGCTTTGTCAGTTAATGCTTTGTACAATGCTCATTTTTTGATAATTAAGTGATAGAAATGAATTGGCTTGATTATATATTTCAATATAAATATGTCTTACCAAACAAATGATCTTTAGAATTATCGCATGTGAGTGGTCTGGTCATACAGTATGAGGATTTTTCTCATAACAACAATGTCCCCTAGTGGTAGACATTTGACATGACTGCTGAGGTCAATGAGTAAAACTAATCACCACCATGCCACATGCCACTGAATATTTATGAAAAATGATATAGTCCTAACCTGTTTTTGCTGATCTCAAAAAATGTTTAACATTTGTATTTAGTACTCGATCCAGAGCGAGTGGCAGTGTGTGGAGACAGTGCTGGAGGGAACCTGGCCGCTGTCCACTTTTATTTCTCAATTACTGTAATGTAATATAATTTTAGGTCATATAATGTAATATAATTTCAGATCATATAATGTAATATAATTTCAGGTCATATTGTTTGATTTAAAGGGATAGTTTATACAGACAGGGAAACCATTATTACCTGTTATTATTATAACCTGCCATTATTAAATCACCCTCATGTTGTTCCAAACCTATATGACTTTCTTTTGTGTAACAAAGGAAATATAAATACTTGTTCTGGTTTACACACCGAGGTCAAGGAGTAAAACTAATCATCACCTAATGTCACTGAACATTATTAGCTGAAACATTTATTTAAAAAATAAAAAAAGGTCTTAATCAGATTGCATGACGCATGAAAATAAGATGCTATAGATTTTAACCAGTCTTTCCTCAAAGACCTCATTAAAAAATTGACCTAATTTGTGAATATTAATATTGATAAGATATTACTATAGTTTGTAGATTGTAATCGATATTACACTTAGGGTAGTGGCTTTGAAAACACAGTATGCAATGATGTTTTAAAGAATGAAAACTACATTTCCCAGAATGCTATAAGATTATCCACAGGAAGTAACAGTAACATCAAAAAAATCTTTGTAGAATTGCACAATGTCATATTGTCTAACCCCCTGATAGCTCCAGAGAGAAGGGAAGAGAGACATCACTTCATGATGAAGTTGCTGTACAGCATTACCTTGTTATTATCAGTTGCTGTGGCCTATTACATCTACATCCCATTGCCTAGGGCAATCTCAGAACAATGGAAACTAATGGGGTTGGATGCCTTATTCCGAGGAGTTGTGAGTATGGTAAGTTGCACATTTTAAACAGTCCACCAGGTGAATTGAGGAAAGGAGCATTTTGATTGGCTGGAAAGATGTTTAATATTCCATTCTAAACCAAAATAGGTCATATGACTTTTAACAGAATCAAAATAACATATATAAAAGTTTTAATTTGCTTTGTCATTAAACAGTAGAACTTATTCTTCATATAATGATTTTTGCTTTTAGTATTGACATCTCATGGCTATTGATTTATCAAGTTCAAGTTGTGCTTTATGTGGTGACATACAGTGGAATGAAATGTTGTCTATCTTAGGACCTACATAAATGCAGACAGTATAAACCTATACACAACCAATCTACTGAGAGAGTCTAACTTTAAATATACTTTATACAAATATTTAACTATACATAAAAAATATACAAATACTTTCACATAAAAACTATACATGTGCAAAAGGGAAACATTGTAAGGCCAAGAGCTGGCTGGGGAACAGTGCAATATGATTTGCAGTACATGAGCATGTAAACAAACATTTTTGTATGTTATAAAATCATTTGCATAAAATATGGACTACATCGAGTTTTGATATTAATTAAGGACCTTCTGTTTTTGAAGAGACGTGTTAAGGAATGACCTTGATCTGCCTGTTCTGATAAACTTTGACCAACTTGGCACAACCGTGGATAATACTCGAGGACAGGATGAAATGTTCTGTCTTCATGAACTTTTCTCTCTTTTTCAATGCTTGTCAATGCACCAAAATATTATGCAGACAGCATTTCAAAACCATAAGGAGGGGAACGGTTAGTTCAGATCACGTTTTCTGACCTTGTTGTTTTGCAGGGAGATGTTGCTCACTCACTGGGTTTGAGCCATAGCGTCCACGTTATCAACTCCGCCATTGTCAATTTTGAGAGCTTCGTTCCGATCACAAACCAAGAGATCCAGACTGAAGATATCCTGTTTGATGGGGTCCATGTGCGTGTGTACCACCCTCCCGGACGGGAAGAAAAGCTGAGGAGAGCAGTTATGTTCATCCACGGAGGTGGATGGGCCTTGGGTGCTCCAAGTACGTCCAAGTGTTTCCTTATTAACCATTATACACGTATCTTAATGAATCAGGTAGCAGTAATCCCTCTGTCCTGTTTTGTCCGGTCATGGGATTATGTGTGACTTGTGCTTTCATGTGACTGCTTTATCTGCCATCAGAGTTGGGGTCATATGACAGTCTCTGCAGACAGATGGCAGCTGATCTGGACGCAGTGGTTGTGACGGTGGAGTGAGTATACTCGCATTCATAGGAAGAGAAAAATCATCTAAGTCATCTAAGACATACTGTTCATTTTGTGCAGCTATCGCATGGCTCCTGATGTGCACTTCCCAGTGCAGTATGAGGAGTGTGTGCAGGCCGCTAAGCACTTCCTGAGGCCAGATGTGCTGGCACAATACTCGGTCGATCCAGAGAGAGTGGCAGTGTGTGGAGACAGTGCGGGAGGGAACCTGGCTGCTGCAGTGGCTCAACGGGTACACTTCCACTTTTACTTCCCTATTACTGGTACTCTCCCTGTGATGTAATATCATTTCAGGTCATTTTGTCTGTTAAACAGTCATGGAAATGATGTCATGTTTCAGCAGATTTATTTTGGTGTTGATACTACTGCCATAGAAAAGCATCATTCTGAGTATGTCGTCATGTGATGTGGCGTGAATGCAGCAGCTTCCTTTAAAGGTTCCCTAGAATGATTTGAAACAATATTTTGAATGGTTCTCTGATATCTAAATCGATGGTGTGTGGCTTATTTAAGGTCAAAAATTGTCCAGATAGTTTTACAGGTCCATCTACAACACCAGAAATTGTCCCTAGGATGTAATGTTCTGTTTTTGCCTTAGGAAGGGTCGTGAATATTAATGCAGAGTTCTGCTCTGATTGGCTGTTTCACTGCACGGCTCAATGACAGCTAACCCATCTATACCATCCGTCATGGCAATGATTTGACAATGATAGCTTCTTAACTTTGAATCACAAACTGAAACTGGGTAGCGCGTAAATATGTTGTTTGTACAGTAACGTTACAGTTTGACAGTAGAGTACTGATTTAAAAGTCGCTTTATTTAGCCAAAGTAACGTAGAAGCCATTTAAAATAGTCAGTGTCATGTTTACTCATCCGCTGCCAAATAATTATACTTTAGTTCTCAAAAATGTATATTTATTTAACAAATTGACTAGAAGCCTTGTCAAATGATAGTTTGAATTTAGATGGTGAAGGTGATGTTAGCTACAAGGCTTGAGTGAGCGATCTGTAAGCAACTAAACAGCAGTAGTAAACGTAGTTAGCTTCTGAGTTATGTGTTGATGATGAAATATAGGCTCATTTAGATTTCAATCCGTCAAAAGGGATCGACATACGTATACTGTTGTATTTGATGACACTGGCAGGAAATAATATAAAAATGTGTCATTTGACAAACTGTTATGTTATGTGAGTTTCAAATTGTTACTTTACTAGCATCTTGCGTTGGATCTAGACAACACAGGGGATATTATCGTTAATGTTGTCTTACTAAGAAACTTTCAATTTAATCAGAAATGGGTTCGATAGTCAAGAAGTAGATAAATCACTACTTACTGTTTGCAGGAATATGGTTGGAAATTGGCCCTTTCTTTAGTTTTGAACGAATCCTGCTTGATATTGTCCACGTTAGAAAAACTGTCCGTGGTGAAATGGGCCGAGCAAACAAACAACTCTGATTTTTTTGTCTGTGGGAAGGCTATGAAAAGTCCTCATGTCCCCTGCACAGCCTGGAACATGACATTTGTGTCCATGAGAGCTGACGTTTTCGCTATCCTCACGTGACTTGTTTTCCTGCAGAACTAATGATTTGGCTGCAGTTCCGCTTGACATTGACTACTGCGCTGTAAAAAAAAATTGGTTGGTTTTTGTTGGTTTAACTTAAAAAAGTAAGTAACCTGGTTGCCTTAAAATTTTGAGTTTATTGAAATTAAAAATTTGAGTTGATACAATGAAGGAAATTTGTTTAATAAATAGAAACTCATAAAATATTTGATAAACCATGAAAATAGCACTATTCGGCATGTTTCACTGCGTCATCACAAATAAAACACACACAATTACCCAATATGCTTACAAAATCTTTTAATAATATTTTAATAAAGGCTGTCGAATCTCAAAAAATTGTCATTGTATTAACTCAAAATTTTAATTTCAATTAACTCAATTTTAAGGCAACCAGGTAACTTTTTTTCTAAATAATTTTTTACAGTGTGGCTAACTTGCAAATGTTGGGAGCGTACATATTAATGATCCCAGCGATTGCATCACAGTTGGCGTTATGTTGATAACCGCTTGTTTTTCTGTGGTGTTTTTCACAATCTAGATTTACATAAGAGGAAGGAGGCAATGGTGTTTGAGGCTCACTGTGATGTTCATGTACTGAACACCTTTAAATCTAACAGTCCATTGGAGTCTTAACCATTAGTTAGTGTGATGGTTGTGGTAAATTAACATGCATTTTTATTTTCTCTCACTAGATTGGAGTAGACAACAGTACATCTGTGAAATTCAAACTGCAGGTCTTGATTTACCCAGTGCTCCAGGCGCTAGACTTCAACACGGCTTCCTATCAGCAAAACCAGAATGTCCCCATCTTGTATCGCAAGCTAATGGCCCGTTTCTGGTTGGAGTACTTAGACGCCGACCCTGACCTCATGCACTCCATTATAATGAACAAACACACCGCTCAAGACCAAAGCCTGTTGTACTTGAGTCTTTCAAAGCTGAACTGGACCAATCTCCTCCCCAAACGAGTAATAAAACATTATAAGCCTGTTTTTCCGCTGACTGGCTCTCCTGGTATTTTAAAGGATTTACCGGCATTACTGGATGCCAGAGCTGCTCCGTTACTGGCAGAGGACGAGGTTTTACGTATGGCGCCACGTGCTTACATCCTGACCGGAGAGCATGATGTTTTGAGGGATGATGGGATGATGTATGCCCGCAGGCTGCAGCTGGCAGGGGTCTCGGTCACTAATGACCATTTCGAAGATGGTTTCCATGGCTGTGTGAGCGTTGCTTTCTGGCCCTGCTACTTCTCTGTGGGAATAAGGGCAGTGCAGAATTATATTGCTTGGCTAGACAAACATTTGTAGGTATTTGACTTGGTACATGTACAAAAAGACACGTATACTTTAAAATGCGTCTTTTGGAGAGTTCCACATTATACATTGTGATGCATTCTTTGCAGTGACAGAGGATTTATATTTTAAATCAAGAAACTGTATTCTGTCTTTCTAATAATGACTAACACATTTAAGTGTATTTTTTAAACGGACGTACTAAGAACTAAACGACAAGGGAATTTCTCTTAAATATTACTAACATCATTAATCTGCATCTAACATCATTATAAGTATGTTTAAAATTTGCATACATTTTTGTGTATGAATAAAGGAACATGTATTGAAGCTGATGCTACCATAAAAAATAAAAATACTTCTTCACGGATCTTATATAAAATACTTATCAACGACGGCTTAGTCAAGAAAACACAACATTGTGTCATTTTAAATATTCTCACATTTCTGAATAATCAAAAAAAACTGCGTTTAGGTTTACGGTTTTATGTTCCTTTTATAAGCACATTAGACAGAAGTTTTTAGGAAGTAAATATATGTTGTAGTTCAATACCTTTTGGATAACTGTGCTAATCAAGTTCCTTCTAACTCCTAGTTTTATAACGAAGAAAAATATCAACATGAAAATATGTATAATGATATTTTGATAAATTAAATATTAAACTGTAAAGTTATTCATTTTAATAGCAATATTGCCCTCTAGTGGCTGAGATGGTGACGTACCGTTCCATGAGCCAATCAAAGCTAGACTACTAAACTTAACAGAAAATCATTATCAGTATCAAAACACATATAATACATGACACAACACACCGTTTTGAAAAACAAGAAATAAAAAACTATAATTTATTTTTGTTGCTTTCTGCAAATTTCATTATTTCATTGTGGCAGTGAATAAACCAGCAATAATAAGAGGTTCTCCAGTAATTAAAAAAAAAAAAAAATCAAGAAACTAAAATCTGAGTTCAAGTAATGACCATTGAAAAGCAAAGGGAGGAATAAAACAACACTACCAAACTATAAGGTTTGAAAATACAACACAATATCCCACTAAGAATCAAGACTCAACTAAGATTTTCAATATTTGGTCAAAGCCCTACTGATAGTGTTTTCAAGCATATTTAAGGATACGGATGAAGCACTGCCTACCCGGCTTCATTATATAAGACATGAAACGGTGCAGTGTAACAGTAAAGATGTGTTCACTGACCTTTCTCGACACATATTTCTAGTTTTGGTCCCTAAAACAGGAATCACAACACAACTGCAAGACAAACACGACTAATCAGGATCAGAGTAAAGAGGCATCAATGGGTGCTAAAAGGTGCTCAGGCATACATTTAAAGAACATAACATTTTAAAATACTCCTTTACAGTTTGCATCAAAACAAATATGATGCCTTTGTGTGGGGGAAAGGGTTTAAAAGACGGTTATCATTTTGATTCTCATATTGCTTTAAAAATATCACTGCCATGAATACATTCTCAGGTAACACACTGAACACTCTTACATTCACTTGTTTCAAAAAAACGTGTAGATATTCTACCGATGACACAGACAGCTCAGTCTGATCTAACAATGAACAATAGAGATTAAATGAATCAGCAACTCTTGAAGTTGGAGAAATATAGCTGTCATGACATATTTGTGCTTCATCATCCTTATAAAACGGCAGACAAGAGTGGAGTTTGAACGTTTCTCTTTCAAAGGTTGAACCCAACAAAGAAAAAGAGACATAGCACTACGTTCCGATCAAAAAATAAGGAACCATCTACTTTTAAAAAAAAAAATCCAATATCCTGAAGGGACACCCCAGTCCTATAAATTGAGTCAGGATGACACAGGAACCACAAAAGGTGTCTAAACCCATTAACACTATTGGGACTAAGTGCTACATTTTCCACCATAAGTAAAATTATTTTATCTGACGTTAAACAGACATTACAGACAGCTGTGTATAATTTTACCTTCAATGAGTTTAGATGCAATATATTCATATTTATATATATATTTGAAGAAAGAAAAAAAAAGTCACCACAGAATGTAAACAGATGTTACTCATTGAATAGCTTTGGGACAATTTATAATGAGCCACACATGTAAGCAGACAAATGTATCAAAAATACCTGTGAAACTCATTTTAAGGTTTGGGTCATTGAACACAAAGAAAATTAACAGATGTTTATCGATCCTTAGTTCGTTGCGACTATAACGGTCATGCAGAAGCATACAGTTCCTTCAAAACAAAAAGAAAATATGCCATAAAGCTTAGCTTCACAGTAACTTTCCATTACAGCAGTGTATGATGGTAGATGTTGAACATGAAAAACTACAGACAGGAGTTTTGGCAAACAATTCCTGTTCGAATCGACGGCTAAGAGAGATATCAGTAGCATGACAGCTATCAACAGTCAAAATGCATCTCGAGAGCATCTTCAAAACTCTGGTCCTCGTCGGTGCTGGACGCGAGGAAAGAGGCCATAGGCGAGCCAGCGGACAGGCTGAGGACCCCAGCAGCGTTCGAGCCAGCGTTTCTGACCGAAATACTGGTGAGGTTGATGCCGAGAGTGAGCCTGGTCTGCTCCAGAGCTTTTTCAGGCACGGCGAAAGCCTCCAGCTTCTTCTCCCCGTTGGCCATGTACGAGTTCTGGCATCCCCTGCAGATGCAGTCCAAACAGGCCTTACGGTTGGAGTAGCAGGGGCACCTTTGACCCCTGCAGGTAAGAACACTTGGATTCTGGGTGGCCCGCCCACACTTGCAGCCTTTTTTCTCTTGTGTCTTTTTGTATACGACTTTAGGAGGCTGGCCTGGCAACACGCTAGATGAAAGCAACCGTTCCTTCGCCTTGCCCTTCGCCTTCGGGACGGCCACTTTAGACTTGGCCTGAACTTTCTTATTAGCCAGGTCTGTGTTTATCTGGATATTTTTAGTTGAATCCAGCATGGCCTTGTTAACCTTCAAAATGCCTCCGTTAGTGACCACGACGGCAGGCGTGGAGGGTGCTTTCGGTTCAAACGCTGCTTTGGGCGGCGCCGTGGCCGCTACCGACGGCCCCTGGATGAGGCTGGTGATGGGCAGAGGTTGGAGCATCTCGCTGTCACTCTCAGAGCGAGAGCGCTTTCGGCTCAGGCGCGCTTTCCTGTGGACCGCGGCGAGGCACGTCAGGCCCATCTGAGGCTGTGGAGGGTGTCCTGGCGGAAGAGTGCCACTGGTTTGAGACTGCAATGAGTGCCGACATAGCTCTGTTGATTTAGTCTGTTCACAAGACACCTCTTTGCTCGTAATGTCAGATTTAAGGTCCTCTAGAACGCTTGTGTTCTCCGCAGTGAGGTGCATGGATTCTGCGCTTCTGTCTAGACTAACTTTGCACTTTACAGTGTTAAAAGGGACAGGGCCCACGTGTAGCTCTGAGATACATCTTAGAGGTTCGTCTGCACTGACAGGCTTGGGGGTCTCTATTTCAGCAGGGATCTGCTCAGCTTTAGAGTGTTTGTCTAAGTCAGTCGGCTTGACGTCAGCAGAGATTTCTGAGCAGTCTGTCTCCATTTTGAGATGTGAAACATCCAAAGAGTCTGTGACAGAACTGAACTCTTCTTGTTCCTGATTCACCCCCAACAACTCTTCCAGCATCTTCTTGACCTCAGGATAACCTTTGACCCCCAAGGCACTCTGCTCCGTCATGACGCACACTGAGACACACTCGCAGAGACTCCTATAGCAGTCGATCAGAATCTGAAGCTGTTTATTCTCCTCAAACTGTTCATAGTCTTTACACCAGCTGCAGGATGGCTTTAATAGCATTTTTTTGCCTTTGCAACCCTTGCAAACAAAGTGCTGGCAGGAGGAATTTTTTGGAGCAAGGGGCTCCTGAAGCAAATTTCCTAAATGAAAAACAAACAACAGATTAATTTAAAACAATTAAGCAGCATAAAACAACTGTTTTTATTGAGTGCAACAGAAGTGTTATGTCATTCGCAGTAATTGATGGAGCTGTTGTTTTTCTATTATAAAAGTAGTAACAGTCTTTAACTTTTTTTTATACTTTAAATCAAAATTTATAATGTTTTGATTCACTTTGTTGCTGCTTGGTTTGGTTCATGACCTATAACATAACTATTTGGTTGATGACCTAATAGGAAAATAAATGTGACATTTAAATAATAAACCAAGAAGTTCACTGGTGCTCACTGCAGAGCCAAATGACGTCCAGCTCCCCCTCTGACATCACGGGAGGAGCTTGACCTAGTCCAGCCCCACCTCTGTGGATCTAATGGGTGGAGAAATTGAGTTATTGGAAGGGTTATAGGGTGTGATTGGACCTTTTAGCCCCACCCATTACAACCAAATTAGATCTAGAGACGGGGAGCTAGACTTCACACTTCACCCATGGCTCTGCAGTGCAGTCCCAAGAAGACTTCTGAAAAAGTGGGCGGACACTGTTGTAGCGGAGTTTCATTTGTGGATGCTGATTGGATGATACAGCTATCCATCATATCACTGTACAAAAACCACAGGAGATCTTTTGTGTGTGTGTGCTACGTTGTTATGCCACCGACTTTACGTTCTAGTGAAATTACGCGACTCAATTTGCTTAATAAAAATAACGTTTGAATGAAAATGTGTTTTAAATACTTTATTTTTTAGTGACCCTTTAATAAAAGCAATAACACACTCGAGGCTGTGCTGTGTATTGTGAACACATAATAACGGCTACTTTGATGCGCCAGATGCCCAGCAACGTGACTGTATACAAAGCATAGCACTGCCTCTCGTACATTGCTTAGTTTTAAAGGTACTCACCACACACCAGGCAGGATAGGGAGTCTCTAAAGAAAGGCAGGACGTTGAACAGCCCTCCATAGGTCTCTGGGTCCTTCGGGTCGCACTGCAGAAGGGAGCGACACGCCGACACATACAGCGTGGTGGCGTTTACAGGGTTCATCTCAGCGACTTCAGTCGATAACAGGACCAGAGGAGCGGGCTGATCAGCTACTGAGAGCGACTGTTGATCAGACTCCCGAAGCAGAATAACCGCGAGAACGCAATCAACCAGGCTTGACCCAACGCCTCAAACAAAGAGTGTAATTTGACATGACTCGCAAGCAGATGAGCGGCTTTGAGTCGTCTGCTTGTTAACATGTCAGTGTTTACAAGATCCTCCAGACGGTCAGCCCGGTGAAAAGAGGCTGCTGTGAGCGATGTATACCACACAGACTAGTATAGTCTGCCTTCCATTAGTGGCAGATCCCGATTACCTCAATATGAAGAGCGCTGCGCTTTTGTGATAAAGTACACGGAGATGAAGGACGGGGCGATAAACAACATTTTAGAGAGAAGCACAACAGGCCCGATGTGTACAGTCGGCGGCACGAGCTCTGCGGATAATCCGTCCACATATAACAAACGGGAAAACGGAGAAAAATCTGGTGCACAAAAATATAATCCTTAAAACGATCAACCACCGCGGTTATGTACAGATCAACAAAACAAACCACACAGTTCGCTTGCTTGCTAGTTCGCTAGCTATAGCTAATACTGCCTGCACTTCTTTTCGGGTTGTTGAAGAGAGCTTTTTTCTCATTAATAAGTGCGATAGCCTCCCGTTTGAGCGATATATTTATGTAGCATTCAACTGAATTCCATACTCTGCTAAATATTCCAATACATTAGCCTATGCTAAGAGCCAGTTTCGTTGCTTATTATTCCTCTGTTAACTTTTGCATCCTGAGAGGAACAATACCAAACAAGAGTAAAAGAGCGCCTGGAATTAAACACGACCTCCAGTGATTACTGCCCCCTAGCGTGAGACTGTATAAACCACACGCTGCTATGAGCAGAGCAGCAGAGGCTCTGTGGGGATACTTATATAAAAATAGCAATATTATTAAAATAATGAATTACGTTCTGCTTGTCGTAAAATGCTGTAACTTAGCAACAATCAAAAAAAAAAAAAAAAATCTTCCTAATGATATTGTCAGTCCTGTATTTGTTATTTGTTAGTTTTGCCTGTACGCCTATCACTTAAAAAAATATGAATGTGACTTTTGTTTAGTATTAATGGGACTTTTGGACTTTAAAAAAAGTTATTTTTGTACGTTTGATAAAAACAACAACAACAACAGAAAGTGTCTTAACATCTTATGTAGCAAAGATATGCCTAATTACTAATAATCTTTACTATTCAAAGTAGTATTTGACGAGGAATTTTAGGATGAAATTATGAGCATGTTGCTTTTCTTTTTTTCTTTTTTCAATAGGTAAGAAAAGACGATTCCCTGAATAAGCGAGAAATTGAGATTTACAAGAGGAACGTGTCGATTACCTTTTGAATTAACGTTTAAAATTCAGTAAATAATCTAGCCCTAAATTATTATTATTATTATTATTATTATTATTATTATTATTCAAAAGCGTTTATGAATCGAAAGTTATTTGTTTAAAACATAAAAGTGATTCTCATAACAGTTGGGAACTGTAGTTTATCATTGTTGACATTAATATGGACTACATCTATCAAGTTAGCTTAAAAACGCACATCCTTACAGTGATTGGTTCACTCAATCACACCCTCTTAGCTTACCGAGTAGTGGTTGGCTGTGACAAGTAGGTTGCTTGTTGCTGATTGGCTGAAGACACCGACAGGGTTTCCGACAGCTTCTGTGTCCTCAGTGAGTGTAGCAGTGATGGCGACCTACACGTTAATGCGAAGCAGTCGGGGACTATTGAATGGCCTAAAATGTTCTTTTAAAAGTGTAGGTCAGATTCCGTACGGCGCAGGGGCAGTCACCCAGTCGAAAGTACTGCAAAATGCAAGATGCTATTCTGCCAGTCATCTGTCTGTGCAGGAGAGAATTGAGAAGAAGCGAAAGGCAGCTCTTATAGGAGGAGGACAGCTGAGGATAGCTGCACAGCACAAAAGGGTAAGTTATGAAAACTTACTGCAGAATGAATGCAGTTAACATAAGTGAAAGCACAACCCGAGAAGAGCTGAGAAATGCCTGTGCGCAGGGTAAACTGACAGCGCGAGAGAGAGTGGAGCTCTTGCTGGACCAGGACTCGTTCGTGGAGTATGACATGTTTGTGGAGCATCGCTGTTCTGACTTCGGCATGGAGGCGGATCATAATAAGGCAAGTCACCTCCACCTCACAGCTCAAAGAAACTACACACTGAATGCAGAAATACTCCCATATGCCTGTCATGAGTTATGACATAAAAACAGCGTTAAATGTCTTTATTCTCAAATTGTGTCAATTGCAGTTTTGGGTGAAACGGACGCTTTTTCAGTTTGACAGATTTTTAAAACAACCTTTTAACCAAAATAAAGTGTTTTAAGTCAGTGCTTCTCAACCAGGGAGACCCAATTAGCCATGCGTTATTTAGATTTCGCTATATTAACATAACATTAATTAAAAATACTACTCTAAAATCTAAATGCTGTACTAAAACACAAAAAGATGTGTGTATGTATATATATATATATATATATATATATATATATATATATATATATATATATATATATATATATATCACACACACACACATATATATATATATAAATATATAAAATGATGCGTATATCTATTTTTATAAATGTTCTCTTATGCTCACCAAGGCTGCATTTATTTGATCAAAAATACATTAAAACAGTAACATTGTGAAATATTTAATATTTTTTAAAGTGTAAATTATTCCTGTAAAGGCCCAGCTGAATTTTCAGCATCATTACCCCAGTCGCTACTCTAAAATAAAAATGTATACAATTTTATATTTATATTACAGAAGTACCATATGCACATATGAAGCCCTTTATTATTGTCTTGGACTAAATATATTTTCTTGAAAAAAGTGGGGTTTAGGTGTTATTCAATTTCTAATAAATATACCTGTAATAAATATAAAAAAACTTGTATTGTTCAATATTTCAAATGTTTTAAAATGTGCATATTTACAAATACAGTAAGAAGAGATTTGATGACAGCTCAATTTTCGTGAAGAAAATAAAAATAAAGTGGATACTGAATTTTTTATTTATGATTTTATGTCTAGCACAGCAAATGCACATACTAATGGCAGTTATTTTGTATCACATGATTTTCCTCTTCCTGTCTGTGTGTTTAGTACCCAGGAGACAGTGTAGTCACCGGACAGGGAAGGATCAATGGCAGACTGGTGTATGTTTTCAGCCAGGTATGGTACTAGTTTTCGAACATAGGTTTGCAATATTAAAATGTTTTATTTTAATATCTCTATTCTCTTGTCATGAGTTAAAAGCTCCTCTGTCCTCAGGACTTTACCGTGTTCGGGGGCAGTTTATCAGGAGCTCATGCTCAGAAGATCTGCAAGGTGAGACCCGTTGTTGAGCGTTTTTGGACCGGACTAAAGTCTTTTAAAAAAATGCACTGGCACAATACACAATGCAATTTCATTCCTAGATCATGGACCAGGCTATGATGGTTGGAGCTCCAGTAATCGGTCTCAATGACTCAGGTGGAGCCCGCATTCAGGAAGGCGTCGAGTCCCTTGCAGGATATGCTGACATATTCTTGGTAAACTGAAAAGCTTAAAGGGTTAGTTCACCCAAAAATGAAATTTATGTCATTACTGACTCACCCGTAAGACCTTCAGAGCACAGTTTAAGATATCTTCTATTTAGTCCAAGAGCAAAAATAACAAAAACTACGACTTTATTCAGCAATTGTCTTCGTTCAGAAAGACATTAGGGTGAGTCATTAATGACATAAATTTCATTTTTGGGTGAACTAACCCTTTAACGCCACTATATATTTTGATATATAAACTAACTTTCAAAAGTTTGGGCTTGATTTATAAAAAAACTAGAATTAGATTACTTATTTATTATAAATGTTCTCTTATGCTTACCAAGGCGTCATTTATTTGATCAAAAATACATTAAAACAGTAACATTGTGAAATATTTTACATTTTAAAGTGTAAATTATTCCTGTGAAGGCACGTCTGAATTTTCAGCATCATTTCTCCAGTCATCACATGATCCTTCAGAAATCATTGTAATATGCTGATTTGGGGCTCAAGAAACACTTCTTACTATTATCAGTGTCAAAAAATACTGCTTAGTATTTTTGTGGAAACAGATAAAAAAAAAATAATAATAAAAAAAAAAATCTAAGTAGCAACTTGATTCTATTTACACTGAAAATATCATATTTTCTTTGCTATAGATGCTATTTACATTAAGTATAAATAGCAATAGATTCTATTTACATTATGTAAAAATATCAGTATTTTCTTTGCAATAAGTGACATAGTTAGATTATATTATAATTAGTGACTTCTAAATAGTGGCAGAAACTATTTGCACCTCGGTGTTGTAAATTAAATGGTATGCAATTAATGCCTTTCCGATCTGATACGTGATGATAAGGGAATAGAGCAAGTTCGGATTCAAAAGGCGGATTTAAACCGAGGACCGTACTGACCTGTTAATCCAGTATCTGTCCCAATCAGACGTCAGTAGGCGGAGTTAGTGTAAATAGCATTTGCCTACAAGGCGGGCTATTTGCACTTGGTGTAAACAGACACTTGTTTTTTTATTTTTTATTTTTTACAAATAGAAAGTTCAAAATAAGTTTTTTTTAATGGCATAATAAAAAATAATGCATCCTTGTTGAATATAAGTATTAATTTATTTAAAAAAAGAATAATTCTTACTTACACCAAATGTTTGAGTGGTTGTGTACATACAGTATATTCCAGGATTAACTCTGAACAATCATATTTATTCTTCAGCGTAATGTGATGGCCTCAGGTGTAGTTCCTCAGATCTCTCTCATCATGGGTCCGTGTGCAGGTGGAGCCGTGTACTCGCCTGCTCTGACAGACTTTACCTTCATGGTGAAGGTAAGAAAAGAAAAGCATAGAGTATAAATGCATATTGCATTTGAATTCAGATTTCTTGTGTATATTTTAATTTTAGAATCAGGTCCCTGCCGGCTCGCCCATTTTCATGAAATGCTACAAGTTTTCAGCTGATTTACATCTTTATCCTGTGTTTGCAGGACACCTCCTACCTTTTTATCACAGGCCCAGATGTGGTGAAATCGGTAACAAATGAGGATGTTACCCAGGAGGAGCTGGGTGGAGCAAAAACCCACACCGCTGTGTCGGGTAGGTCTATAGATTTAGCCTGTGCGTACATAAGAATGTATTTCATTTGTACGGTTTTAAAAGTATTTGTTTTCTAATCTAACTAAAGATTATCTTGGCTTACTCGTAATATAAAGAGCTTTTGTTTTCTTTCAGGTGTTGCTCATCGGGCCTTTGAGAATGATGTTGATGCCCTTCTGAACTTGCGAGACTTTTTCAACTTTCTCCCACTGAGCAACAAAGATCCAGCTCCAGTCATCGAGAGCCATGATCCTCGGTGAGAAACTGTTTTATTAAATAAAACAAATTCTCAACGTATCTTGAACAGGTTTTTCAGTCACATGGAGTCCGCTCTTATCATGTCCATTTATTGTCCTCAGCGACCGGCTGGTTCCTGGTTTGGACACCGTCGTTCCTTTTGAAAGCACAAAAGCCTATGACATGCTGGACATCGTTCATGGTGTATGGGCATCTTTAGAGAACAGACAATTCAAATAGTCATGGACTAATCAGGGAGTGCTCATGATTGTCATTTCACTCTTACAGATAGTAGATGAGAGGGAATTCTTTGAGATTATGCCCAACTATGCCAAAAACATTGTGGTGGGATTTGCCAGAATGAATGGTCGGACTGTAGGCATAGTGGGAAACCAGCCAAAAGTGGCATCTGGTGGGTATTTCTATTTCTATTTTATTTTATTTAATTTATAATAAATAAATAAAAATCATATTTGAAATAAATATTGTTCTTTTTTATATTAAATTCATGAAAGAATCCTGAAAAAATAACCATGGTTTTCACAAAAATATTAAGTAGCACCATTTTGTTTTCTACCAATGTTTCTTGAGCAGCAAATCCACATAATATAATGATTCTGAAGGATCATGCGACACTCAAGACTGAAGTAATGATGCTGAAATTTCAGCTTGCCATCAGGAATAAATTACGTGTTAAATTATATTACTAAGCAGTTATTTGAAATTGTAATAATATTTTACAGTATTACTGTTTTACTAAATTTTGGATCCAATAAATGCAGTCATGGTGAGCATCCTCTTTCAAAACCAAACTTCTGTAAAATAGACTATGAATGTGTAACATGTAGTTATTTTTTTCTTGAATATTTTAGGCTGTTTGGACATAAACTCATCTGTTAAAGGGGCTCGCTTTGTTCGTTTCTGTGACGCCTTCAACATTCCCATCATCACATTTGTGGATGTGCCTGGATTCCTGCCAGGTGTCTAATGACTTTATTATCCTAACCATAACTTTTCTCTCGATCAATTTAGCCCGAATTGCCAACATGCATTTCCCTTTAAAAAAATACTGACAGGACCTTCGGTGTTTCCACAGGCACAGCTCAAGAGTACGGAGGCATCATCAGACACGGAGCCAAACTGCTGTACGCTTTTGCCGAGGCCACGGTTCCAAAGATCACTGTCATCACTAGGAAGGTAGGAGGCAGAATGATGATTGTGTGTGTGTGGATGGCTCTAACTAGCTTGTCTGCTGAATCCTGTGTGTCCTGTCTTCAGGCATATGGAGGTGCTTATGATGTGATGAGTTCCAAACATTTGAGAGGAGACGTCAACTACGCCTGGCCATCCGCTGAAGTTGCGGTGATGGGTGCAAAGGTAAAACTGAAGACTAATGAGCTGAAACAATAGTGGCATGGCCAGTGCACTTACATAGAAAATATGCATTGTGGGTGAATTATGGGTCTTTGAAGGGCATTTATGAGCTCAACCAAACCTGCCATTGAGCTGCAATTAAATCTCAGGATCCTAGAAATCCTTAATAAAAGATTCTTTATCCTGTAACCAGAGCAGAGGAGTGGCAGATAGACATGAGAGCGTTCAGAGCGCTTCAGCCACTGATATACTCTAACAGCAGCAATGATCACTATGCTCGGCTCTCTTTGGTGATTACGCCGCTTGTGAATGTCCCTTCTACTGGAGGCTCAAGCTGTGAGTTGAGTAACAGGTGCTGCTGACTCAGAGTTTGGATAGCACCGATCATATCACATGTTGACTGTTTAAAGTACAAACTATAAATATTTCTGCTGGGTGTCCATTAGTGACACTAAAGCAACAATGATGCTCATAGATAGTCCTATAATGTATATAATATTTAAGGTTGTTAAAATTTTATATATATTTAGAAGTACTAGGCAATCGATTAATCGCGATTCCCAAAAATTAAGAGACCACTTAATTTCTTTCAGAGCTGTATGTGTGTGTATTGTTTAATTATGACGTATAAATGCACAGTCATATATTTATATAATTTATCTTATATACAAATATAAATATTTTATATATAAATATAACATTTTTCTTAAATATACACGTGTGTGTGTGTATGTATATATATATATATATATATATATATATATATAATTTTAAAAAATCAATTAATAATATATATATATACATAATATATAATATATACATAATAATTATACAGAGTACACACACACATTATGTAAACACAAACTTTTATTTTGGATATGATTATTAATCATGATTGATCGATATAGATTAGACATAGGGCCATTAAGACTTTTTTATTTTTAAGATTAAGGATAAATTAAATTGATCAAAAGTGACTGTAAAGACATGTATGTTATAACCTATTTCTATTTCAAATCAATTGAAAATAATAATTAATTGAAATATAATTGACACATGATCTTTGGCATCTCAACATATTTTGCTCACTGAATCCATGTACAATGCTGGTCAAAAGTTTGGAATAATTAAGATTTTATATGCTTTTAAATCTTATGCTTAACAAAGCTGCATTTATTTGATCAAAATACAGTAAAAGCAGTAATCCTGTGAAATATCGTTTAAATCTTATGGAAAAGTTTTCTATTACCCAAATTCTTTGAACTTATTATTCATCAAAGAATCCACAAAAACTTTAAGCAACACAACTGTTTTTAACATTAATAAGACATTTTTTTTTAGCAGCAAATCAGCATATTACGATTTCTGAAGAATCATGTGACACTAAGTTATTTATTCAAAGCTGAATTTGTCAATTTTATATATATATATATATATATATATATATATATATATATATAATATAGCGAGAGAGAATACTTATTTTACATTGTAATATTTCATATGTACTGTTTTTACTGCATTTTTGATAAATGCAACCTTGGTGAACGTGAGTATAAGCAACAACTTTCCGACGCTGTGTATATCATTTGTTTTAATATAAGAATTTTGAAAGTAATATTGGTCATAGAAATTACAACAACAAAAAGAATCAATAACTCAGTTTAAGTTTAAGAATTTCTTAGGCTTTTTTTATAATTTAGTTTTTATAAAGTTCTCGATAACTGGAACAATCATGAAATGGATTGATCATAAATTGTGAAACCCTATATTTATGTAATGTGCTACATAATTCATCATTTCATTTTGAAGGGTGCTGTTCAAATCATCTTTAGAGGAAAGGAGAATCAAGCCGAGGCTGAAGCTGAATATGTGGAGAAGTTTGCCAATCCCTTCCCCGCTGCTGTCAGAGGTGCGCAGACCAGACGCAACGCACGCTCATCTCACTCCACGTTTCCCTACACTGCCATACAGACGTGCTGGGTTCTGCTGCTACTTGTGTTATTGCTAAACAACATTTAATGTGTTTCACAGGCTTCGTGGACGATATCATTCAGCCCTCAACCACACGCAAGAGGATCTGTAGAGACCTGGAGGTGCTCGCCAGCAAGAAACAGACCAACCCCTGGAAAAAACATGCTAACATTCCCTTATAAATCTCCTCAACACTAATTGTATAGCATTTCCCAGCAATATCTGTGGTTAGACTGGAGAGAACATCATGTTTTTATACATGGTTCATTGTGCCTTATTCCCACTCGTATGCATTGTCGTTATTTAAACATTGTAAAATCAATAAAACACTCCCACGGTTCATGATTACATATTTATTTTTTTCTGAAAAAGTGAGTTTTCCATAAGTTCACTGCAGAAAAGTTTTAGAACAGTTTTCCATTAAAAGGGAAAGTGGTACATCATTTCTAGGTTGTACAAAAGAAAACCATTTTATATTGAAAATGTACAATTTACAGGTACACTAGCAAAACTAACCAGGGCTCAGGATGGGGAGTAATGACGATCATAGGAAACTCGTGTGGTTGACAGGATAACATTTCACTTTATGAGAGCACAGGACCATAGAGCACTTAAACGGAGGCAATACTTGAATGGGCCTCACTCGACACACGGCACGACAGCCTCTGCTGTTTGATCCGGACGAGAGTAACGGATGAAAACCCTGCCGTATAGACATTTCACACAAATAAACTTCACCTAAATCTACTGGAAATAAAATACCGACCATTTAAATGTTTCTGCAAGCCAAAACACACAACATGTAATGCCCCCTTCAGGACACCTGCGTCACACGCACAGATTTTTGGCTCTCTGACAATATTAACTGCATTTTTAACACTCTGACTAAACGTTTCTCATCTTCCTCTGACATTTACCATCATTTATGACTATTGAAAACTGTTCAGTGTTATTTTATATGTCAACTTAGACTGATTGAAGATTGGCCAACATTTAATACTGCTTGTTTTGTGTGGAAGAATCAGTTCGTTGACCTTATATATAAAAACCAACTTCATAATCTAACTGTACAGGGCATCTACACAGTAGGATGGATAAACACAAATATGTACATCTTGAAGATATGGGACCATACATTCTTACATGATATATCTGTACCATGATGTAAATCCCATCCAGTGTGATTCAGATGAGCTGATGAAGAATTTGTTTTACAGAACAATTCACCATATATGTAACATGACTGGACTGATAAAATAATCTGTGGATGAATAAAAGCTCCTCTGTGTCATCTGATAAAAACTGGCAAGTCGACCTCAATACGCTCCTTTCAGCCCTTACTTTAATCAGTTCGGAAGCTATTTTTTTCCATCCGTTGTGGCACCTCAGAACATGGGCATCGTGAAACCCTACAAAAAGACACACACAAAAAAAGAAGTTTTATTAACAAGGTTTGGGAAGAAATATGTTCAGATAATTGACACAAGTGGTGGAGAGCACTCAGCTAATCAGCAATAAGATATATATATACATATAAACACACAAATACATACATACACACATTATATACATTAAATCTACTCTCTATAAATGATATGCAAGTGTGAACTCGTGAAATTCAGGTGATCATTTATTGATAATTAGGGCTGCGCATTTTGAGGGAAAAATTTAATCGTGATTTTTCTGAGGATTTTGTTTTTGTTTTTGTAGAGCTGCACGATTTGGCCATAAAATGTGATTATATATCAGTTTGACCATATTATAACTATATTACTAAATAAAAATATAAGTTCAACTGTAAAACTGCAATTCTAGTATTTATGGTTGTCTTGATTTCTACACTTTATACTGACAGATATTTACAAATGATTCTCACTATAAATTTGGCAAGGTGGTTGATGCGCCGCGTTTTCAAATGCGCAGAAAAGGAATTTGTGTGGAGCAACATTTACTGCGAACGGAGTCACTGCAAGACACTGAAAACATCCCATCATGAGCTGCTCGTGTGTAAAAGGAAACAGGTTCATCTTATATTCAGGATCTAGACCTTTACATGTCAACAATACACCCACAACAATAGGTGAAGGCAAATATGGGTAAGACCAGTGTGCTAATAAATACGGTGTCAGTCGGTCTTATAATCAGGGTCGTCTTATATTGGAAACAATATGGTAATATATAATGTGTTAAAGCCTTAGCAACTCATTCTTACCGACTCATCCTCAATCATGGCTGCAGAGTCAAAGAAGTCCGGTCTCAGCTCTGCTCTTTCCCGCCTGTTCCTGGATGGAGGCTGCACAAGATTTAAAATAATGTGATTTTTTTTTCTATATTTAATTACACAAGTATTCTGAGACACTTTTTTCCACTTTTCCACAGACACTATTTCTCCATTTGACGATCATTAGTCAGAAACATACAAATTGCCAATATCTCAGTGTAGAACAGTGGTGGCGAATGTCATTCCTGGAGCTCAACTGTCTTGCAGAGTTTTGCTCAAACCCTGATAAAAACTCACCTACTACCTGTAGCTTTCTAGTAACCCTTAAGACCTTGATTAGCTGGTTCAGGTGTGTTTGATTAGAGTTGGAGCAAAACTCTGCAGGACTGTTTCTCTTCAGGATGACGTTCGCCACCCCTGGTATATGATGTTTTACCAGTCCCCCATTTTTGGAGGGCTCTTAAATGGGAAGCAGAACCTCAGGATAGGTTTGGGGACTGTGTGTGAGTCACTGTAGTGTTAACAGCTTGGATCTTACCAGATCAATGACCATGGTGTCCTCAAATTCCTCACTCATGTCTTCTAGCTGCCCTCGAGACGACATCATGACATCCTCAAAGATGGGCTCTGCGTCGTCCTCCATGAGACCACGTCTAGATTAGAGAAATCAAAGTAACATTAACTACAGCATTTTTTTCTCATTTGTGAAACATCCCACACACGTTTTTCCACGTACACAGTCTGTCGTACTCCTCCGCTACGGGCCTTCATGTAGTTCATGGCTGTGCGTTCTTTCCTGTTTACCTCCTCCATCTTCTGTTGGCCAAGCCAGGACATCTGCATCTGAGGACTGATCGAGAGGAAAACCGCATAATGCTAGTGACATAAACCAACCATGTTATTGTTAACTTAAACTACAAAAAAAATGTGTTCATTAAAAAAAAAGATGAAAAAAATCATAAATATTAGAGGAAACACTTAAAAATGAGAAATATTGCGTTGGCAGCTAACTCATTTAGAATAAGCTGAAGTGACTAAAAGTCACTTACTTATGAACATAGTCAGATTCAGACCCAGGCTCAGAGTCCTGGTCAGGGAGGTGCTCAGCTGCTTGCCGCGGGTTCTCTCGGAGCACAGTGGAGGTGAGTTGGGGTGTCTGCAGGGCTCCTGGGGTCTGTAGGGTGTCATTCCTCATCATCCACGAACCCTCCATACTCTCCTCTGCAGAACCACGAAAACACACACAAAACAGCCCATGACTGCTTACTTTTAGGCATCTTAGTCAGCTGAACCAACCCACAGTCCTCCCGTCTTCTATTATTATGATCTACTGGCATCCTCACCCTCGATGCGTTTCTTGTGCATGGGTGGACGGCCCTTCTTGCTTCGTATGGATCCAGCTTTGCTGCTGCTGCTGCCGCTGGTGATGGACATGCGATCTTCATCTCCACCCGTCAACAGAGAGTTCCTGTAGGAGATGAGCGGCAGCCAGATGTCCTCCCGTCTCTCCATCATCTGCTCTGTCATAAACTTTTCAAGATATGAGTGCCTGCATAGTCAAAGAGAAAACACAATTTTACTGACATATATAAATATAATACATTTTAAAAAAACATATACAAATATAAAAAAACATAAAAAAGCAAGCATATATAAATTAATTAATACTCTGCCTTTCTCTATAAATGTATATTAGTGCTGTCAATCGATTATTAACTAATTATTCACATATTTGTCTGTAATCACGAATAAATGCATCCCTTTCCATGACATTAAAGTTTTTAATATATTTTTAAATTGGGATAATTTCGCATCTTCATAAATTAAAGTAGAAACAACATATACACCAACCTAAAGGATTATTAGGAACACCATTAATGCAATTATCTAATCGACCAATCACATGGCAGTTGCTTCAATGCATTTAGGGGTGTTGTCCTGGTCAAGACAATCTCCTGAACACCAAACTGAATGTCAGAATGGGAAAGAAAGGTGATTTAAGCTATTTTGAGCGTTGTATGGTTGTTGGTGCAAGACAGGCCGATCTGAGTATTTCACAATCTGCTCAGTTACTGGGATTTTCACACACAACCTTTTCTAGGGTTTACAAAGGATGGTGTGAAAAGAGAAAAACATCCAGTATGCGCCAGTCTTGTGGGCAAAATGCCTTGTTGATGCTAGAGGTCAGAGGAGAATGGGCCGACTGATTCAAGCTGATAGAAGAGCAACTTTGACTGAAATAACCACTCGTTACAACCGAGGTATGCAGCAAAGCATTTGTGAAGCCACAACACGCACAACCTTGAGGTGGATGGGCTAAAACAGCAGAAGACCCTACCGGGAACCACTCATCTCCACTACAAGTACGAAAAAGAGCCTACAATTTGCACAAGTTCACCAAAATTGGACAGTTAAAACTAACATCTTGGTACCACATACCACAGCACACCTTCAGGGGTCTAGGAGTCCATGCCTCAACAGGTCAAGGCATTTTTGGCAACAAAAGAGGGGCCAACACAATATTAGGAAGGTGGTCATAATGTTAAGCCTGATTGATGTATATATACACATGCAAACACACACATATTTCTCTCACTTATTATTTATATAATTAATGAGTGCCTGTACAGAAAAAGAGAGAACACAAAGGTACCAGCATATATAAATAATATAATAAAACAATTTTATTAGCATATATAGTTTAAGTTTTTCTTATTTATATACATTATAATATAATGCTTCTGCTCAGTTTCTTAAAGGCTTCATCCAATAAATCTTTTACTCAGTGCCTCTATTACTAAATCAAGGCAAAGCTCAAGCACATGAGCATAAAACCCCATTAAACAAAGTGCTCTTTAGACCAACTTACACTGTTTTCTTGTCTTGGCGAAGTAGTTTCGAGGAAAATTCACAGAGAACATCTAGGAAGGCCAGATTCGGAGGGGGATACTCCGGTCCTTTAGGATTCTGATATTTAAAGGCGAACTCAATCCCATCTCTGAATACATTAAAAATATTTGTGAGAGGTAAAATAAAGAGGTCCATTTGATGTTTGAGGAGTAATAATTCAAACATGAACAAGAAGTTACTTGTGCAGTGTGGCCACAGCTTCTCTGGTTTTGATCTGGTCCAAGCCAAAGGTGAGGGCAAAGCGACGTGCCAATTCCTTAATGCCGCTCACATGAGATGAGGTTCTGTCTAAGTTAGGCCCCTGATCCTGGATCAGCTCATTAAAGAGCTGAAGAACAGAAACAATAACAGGATTACTACAATTATCATAAGATTAAAATGATAATGCGAATATCATGTTCATCTTATACCAGAATATCCCTCAAAATGGAGGCTGTCATCTCACCTGTTGTAAGCTCAGGATGAGTGTCTTGGCACACAATATTTTGTCCGTCTGTCTGGTCTTACTTAGAGTCTCCTTGATGATGTCTCCATAATCGTTGTAGTACTGCAAGTAGTTTACCAGTAGTGAAAGCCGAATATTTGTTGGCATAACAGTTTTAAGTATAAATCTAAAATATGTATATATCTGTCCACTGGAGCAGTGAAATTTTGAACGCTTTCATTGTGGTTGGACAAAGGTATATGTATACTTTGGCAATTCAGAAAAAAAAGGCAGCCGCACAAGATTTCCAGGTAAGGTGATGACTGGAGATCTTACCTTCATGTAGTGTTTGAAGATATCTGCAGCAGCTGGCATGTCTACTATATCATAAATGATGAGCTTGCTGAAGGCAGCTAGAAGGTTCCTCCTCTTGTGTAAGGCCTCAATCTTGTTAGCTTCATCTTCCTCATCACCCTCTATGTAAAAAACATCAGATAGATTTATTAAAAACATTATTGAAAAGCCTCTTACAGACTCTTATATCTGTTCAGTATCTGATGGATATCCCATTGGATACATCCATCTCATTTACTGGGTCACATTCACAAAACTGTACATTATATAGTCATGGACAAAATTGTTGGTACCCTTGGTGAATATTGACAAAACAGCCTGTGAAAATGCATCTGCATCGTTAATCCTTTAGATCTTTTATTTTGAAAAAATAAACCTTTCATTGAAGTATAACAATTTAAAATGGGGGGGAAATCCCATTGTGAAATAAATGTTTTTCTCTAATACACGTAGGACACAATTATTGGCCAAGATATCAACTCTGAGTCTTGTTCTATAATGCCTAATGACTTTGGAGAATACCTGAAATGAGATTAGAGAGCATTCCTTCATACAGAATCCCTCCAGATTGCCAGCTCCATGTTGGTGCTCCTTTAGGGTCCGGGGACTAAGATGGCCATGGCAAAGATACATTTTGTGCTCAGTGACACATTTTTTTTGCTGGTTTTTGGATCATCGTCCTGTTGGAAGATCTAACCATGGCGCATTATAAGAATTCTAGCAGAGGTCATCAGGTTTAGATTTTTTATCTGTTGGTATTTGATGGAATCCATGATACCATGTGTCTGAACAAGATGTCCAGGACCTCCAACAAAAAAATTGGCCAACAACGTTAAAGATCCAGCAGTATATTTGACCGTATTTTTTGGTTTCATCTGACCATAGAACCAGGTCCCTTTTGAAGATCCAGTCATGTTTGTGTCTTTGGATGAGAGCAGATGATTTGTCTTGAAACCCTCCTAACCAAATTGTGGTGATGTAGGGGGAGTTTAATATTTTTAAAGTCTTTCTGACCCAGAGACTCAGCTACTTTTTGCTTTCTACTTTCTCATCCTTGGAGTATTTGGCAACTCAAACTCTCCTCCGCAGATTCGTAATATTTCCTGCTGATTAGAACCTCTTAATTATTGTCCCAATGGTAGAAATGGGAACTTTTAATGTTTTAATGTTGCGAAGCTCAACAATCTTCATGTCAGAACTATATTATTTGGTTTTACTCATTGTGTTGGATGATTAAGGGAATTTGGCCTTTGCATTTCCTCATATTTATACTTCTGTGAAACAGGAAGTCCTGGCTAGATAATTTCATGTTCCTAGTCACCCTGGTGTGCTTAAACATGGATGGAGATGTTACTCATAAGAATTTCTAGTGGTAACATTAACTGTGGCCATAGTGTATTAGAGAAGAAGAAATTCATGATTCCCCCCACTTCATTTTTTAAAAACTTCAATTAAAGGTTTGTTGAATAAAAAGATCAAAAGGATTTAATTGTTGATTAATTGATGCAGAGTTCTTTTCACAGTCTTTTTTGATCAATATTTACCAATATGTACCTATAATTTTAATTATTAATCATTAATACTGTCTGTAGGTTCACCTAGGCTCTGATTCTCATCATCCTGGTCAATAAACACATGATCTAAGATGAAGTTCAGGAGCTCGTTCTGTAGAGTGCTGTCTGGATTGAACACCAGAGGTTGCAGACCCTCCCTGGCCCCTGTGGTGAGCTGGTGACTGAAGATCATCAGTAGGTCACATAGCAGCATGAACGCCTGGAGGAAGAAATAGGAAGGTGCCGCAATGATTGACTGTTGAACAGGCATGCCCCTCCTGAATGAAAGGTCTTTAGCTTACCTGCTCTTTAACCGGTGTGTTAACATTTGATAAACACTGCTGGCACACAGCTAGAAAAGACTTGACAACCCTCCGTAGTGCTAGAAGATCATCCTGGAATCAAACAGAAAAATTGTCTTTTGGTTGAAAGTTGCAATAATCAGTTAATGAACGCACCTTTATTGCTTGTTCAGCCTGGTCATATTCAATAGAGATCAATTCTGGATATAAAAACAATGGATGAATGGTTCAGTGTTGCTAATAAAAAGGTTGCAGTGTATTTAAAACCACCTGCTAAATAAGAAGGCATTAAATAGACACCTTACAGACCTTGGATGGAGATCCCTCTGTGATTTTGACCAGCTGCCACAGTATAGAGTAATGAGAACACTGAAGAGCCTGCACTGCTATCTACAAACCACACAATGAAACACACTCAGCTTCAGGACATAACTTGATCTACATAAATCTGCATTAGTCACATGAAAATAAGTTAAAATCACGGAGAGAGGGAAAAAACTAAATCAAGAAATTTAAACAAATAATATATATGTGTGTGTGTGTGTGTGTGTGTGTGTGTGTGTGTGTGTGTGTGTGTGTGTGTGTGTGTGTGTGTGTGTGTGTGTGTGTGTGTGTGTGCATTGCTATTTTGTTAATTGCTTGATTTTTTTATTGGTCAATATGTTTGTATAATAAGAATATGATTAATTCCCCCCTTTTCTTTCTAATAAAATAAACCAATATTTCATGCTCAATTCTTAGTACTCCACTACAGTAAAGAAAGTCATCCATTTTTAAGATTGTTTTGTAAAAGTTCTAAATTACAGGCAACAAAAACTTCCACAATGTATAGTAAACACAGTGTGAATGGATATTTCATTTAAATAATGCTGCTTTTTTTATTAGAGTACTAAGAACTGTCATGAAAATAGTGTCATAATGCAAATAATTGGGTTGAAATGTGACACGTTCCTGACAGGCTTCTTGAGATTCCTCTCATCTTATATCTGAAACAGACGCACCTGCTCTGGCATAGAGCCCTGCTCTATTCCCGTCCTTAGCAACCTGTAGCAGTTCCCAAACAAATCCCATCTGGTCAAGTCATGAGCACTGATGGAGAGGAGAGATGGACACATTGCTTGTTCATTAGCACTCACTGACTCCAAGTGGTCAGAAGTAACTTGCTTTTGCACAGTAATTTAACAAGACAGCGTCATACTTGTGAAAGGCTGTGAGTCTCTTAAGAGTGGAGAGAACATTGTAGATGTCGTCGTCATCCGCCTCTTCCCCCTGTAAATAAGGCAGACGTCTAAGAAACATACACAGTCATTCACCAACTCTATTTCAGCATATAACAGCCTCAGAGTCTTTAATAGAAGGAATGATGAATAAAGCTCAGAGTTGTCTAAGCACTACAATTTTCATTGGATATTTCAAATAAAAAACAAAACTGTGCCACCTGTTAGCCACCAAAAATGGCACAAAAAACCCACCAAAAGGCCCATAAAAGTAGTCTATATAAAAGACTCAAACAAAAAAACAAAACTGTTAACCACCAAAAATGGCACAAAAATATACATAAAAAGCCCCATAAAAGAAGTCTATATATAAGATTCATGTTGTTGTTTTTTACCATGTTTTCTGAAGCCATACATGATGAAATTCGAGTTGATCGGTCCATTAGGCAAAAAAATCATTCAGTCCAATTCGTGAACTGGATCAGAACCAGCTCAAAAAAAGGAAAAAACAAACAAAAAAACCCCACTCATTTTCTATTGAGTTCAACTCACTGAATCACTCATTTCATTGCAGTGAATAATCTGTGAATAATGATAAAAATGTTAGTCCGTTCCTCACAAAAAGCTATCATATTGCTTATGACATATTTTAATGCCCTTTTCAGTTGTCATAACTACACTATTAACCACTTGTGTGAAAAATATATATTTTTTAAAATAACAGCATAAATGTTGGGGATGACATGAGGCTGATTAAATAACAGTCAGATTAATCATTTTCCTAAATATATTTTGTAATGGATGTGGTACTTTAACAATCCCTCTAAATATGTCCGTCACCTCCACAGAGCCCTCACCGCCTGCAGCAGCTCCTCTACCGAGTGGTTGAAGCGGTCGGTAAGTTCATCGATGAGCTGACTGCGGGCGATGTCAACGCGGTTCATGATGGTGTACTCCTCACTGCACAGAATGCTGTAGGTCTTACTGCAGGCCTCCAGCACCTCTGTATCAGTGTGCTTCTCCACCACAAACTTGATCTGCTTGAGCAATGCGTCCAAGTGCTGGAACATTCAGATTCAGTCTATCAGCAAACGTTCAATGAAATTCCAGCGTTCATTGAGATCCAGCTGGAGAAACTGCTTACCTTCTCCATTCTCCCAGCACTGTACACATCCAGGTCAAAGTATTGCGGGATCTGTAGGAGGTTGGCTACTTTCTCTGCATCTGTCTGGTACTGTGAATAGAAAACGTGTTTACCAGGATCCGAATTAGCAAATTAATTCATGATGTATGAGAGCATGAAAACAGGACTTCATCCTACTTTTGAGAGTAACATGGGAAGAGCCATGATGAAGTGCTCTGTTAATTTGTTTTTGTCATCGATCTGCGTCTTCCTTTCTTTAGCAGTCAAGACCTAGACAACAAGACAGACCAAACTAAACAACAATGGCAACAAATAATTTTAGAATAAAATGCTTGTCAGGTAAAATCTTACCCTTTTCCCAGTCCCTCTCCCCACAGGAGGGTGGGCCTCAGCAGCCTGACGAATAGTACAGACAGTCAGCTCGATCAGAGAACCCTCCTGCCTGTCTGACAACACTGAAGACAAATAGAGAGTCAGAGCCGTGCTTCTGGTGAACATATACATATTCGGGCATTTATGAGAATATACTGTAAGGCGTAAGGTGCACAAAAGGTGGTGAGGAGTTTGAAATGAAGACTTTTGTGACAACTAGCCCCACCCTCCTAGCCTGACGTGGTCATACTCAATTCCATTCAGAATATGAGTCTGAAACTGCTATAAATGGTTAAACTGGATAAAGGGTTGTCTTTCAAATTCCCTCTGCACGTAATAGGATAGCGATACAACCAACCAGAGCAACATGAAGCGGAGCTCGTTGACAGATTAAACATCCATATCCGGTCGGCAAAACTCTGAACACATCTTCCCTTCTTAAGAATGACTTCAGTGCCGTTCTTTGTTCTTTTCTCAAAGAAAAGCTTAACTCCAAGCCTTCCAGAGTCGCGGTCAAAGCTGATTCGACAGACCGCCGTTCGACAGCCTCCGTGTTTACTAGAAGCAAGCAAGCGCAACTATGTCGTCACTATGTTAAGCCCCGCCCACCGACTCTATACATGATGTGATTGGCCTTACCAGAGTTTGGTTTTTACAGCTCAGAACTGTATTGAGAGTTGCTAGACGACACTGGCGATAGATTAGATTTGCTGCAGCTAGGGTGCGTCTAGATTTCTAGACTATATGTTACAACTATTTTAATGAATTTCTATGTAAAGCACTTTGAATTGCCATTGGGTATGAAATGTGCTATCCAAATAAACTTGCCTTGCCTTGCCTTACCAACACGATCATCATTTCTGAGAGAACTAGTGAAGGTGATGCATATACGAACAAGTTCTCTGTTTAGAACTAGTTTTAGGATTAGAACAAGGTCAACCAAGCGCCTTTGATGATGTGGATGATTACGTTACAGTTTATCATCTGTCCATCATCATCTAAAGCCCGCCCTAACAATTTCTTTGGTCCGAACAGTTTCTGTTTGAGCATAATTACTCCTCTATGGATCAAGTCCAGACCGAACTGCCCGAGTTCAAATGTTGTGGGCAGGGCTGAGTTCGGCTAGCAGGGGCGTAGCACCAAATTTTGGGCCCTGGGTACAAACCATCTTGCTGGGCCCCCGTACCATGTATGTGTATGTATAGAAAACGGACTTCCCTGCCTTGGGCCCTGGTTACTCAGTACCCTTTATCCCCCCAGTCCCACGCCCCTGTCGGCTAGCATCCAGGCTACCACCCTCCACTATGTTTTCTATCTAATATGATCTACTACAGGCGGCAGAGAAGCCCCTCTCAGGGTGACCTTACCCTCCTCGCCCTGCACCGGCTCCTCCAGCAGCAGTTCGGTCATGCACTCCCAGTCCTTCAACAGCTCCTGAGAGCTCTCCCACAAACTGTCCACAAGATAGGCAGCATGTTCATGCAGCTGTAAACACAAACACACATACACCATGTGAGCTGACACAAACACAAGAGACTCTGACCAATATAAACAGAACTAGCTGGATTCTAGTGACACTTCAGGAGATAAGTATTGTGTTAACCCATCAATCATCAGTTGTGGCCTCACCTCACTTTCCAGAAAGAAGAGCACCAGCATGCGGATGAGGTTTCCGTTTGGGCTGCTCCTGCCCCTGCGTTTGGCCAGAGCCTCCTCCGCCTGAGGATCATGTCTGCTGAACAACCTACACATGACACCGCAAAGAAAGGACACACAAAAAATGTAATTCAATTACAATAACACAAATATATATAAATAATCAGACAAAAGCCAAGAATATTTTGCCGAGAAAATATGCAAGCTGGCTCACTTTCGATGTAGAAAATCCCCAGCAGCCACTGCCACAGGCCTGTGAGCTGAGTACACTAGATGATAGACATTCTCACAGTCTTCATTAGACAGCGCGTCCTCACTACCCCTGAACAAATGAAGAACATTCATGGAGGAAAACATCCAGACTGCAGTTATGTTCAGCTTTTGAAAGCATCTGAGCTTCACTCACTGAAGGATTAGAGTGACCAGTCTGATGGCCTCCACAGCCACATCATACTCTTTATCCAGCGTCATCGACACGATACGATCCTGTGAGAAGATCGAATCGTCATAAAGACATTCAGAGAACTGGAATACCTCTCCTGAACTGCGTTCTTACCTTGAAGCGGTTTGTGAAGAGCTCGAGTTTTGGAAACAGTTCACGGTTTGTGTAGAGGTTTTGTAAGGCTTTTAAACACTTCAAGCGTACTTCACCTTGCTTGAAATGGAGAATGCTGATATTAATACACTGAAAATGAAATGGGGGCAAAAGTGCTGCTCTTGGTGTATTCGGATATGCCATACCCGGTCGTGTAACGTCCAGCCCACGTACTTCAGGTAGCTGTCATTCAGGAAGGCATCGCTGTACATTTTCATCCACACACCGATCTCTTCTATACAAATCGCTCTGATTTCAGCTATTGCATCTCTGCCAGTCACACAGAAGAGGAGATCAGACATTCACAGCTTCATCTACGCTATTACTGTGAGAAGATACAACTTTGATCACCTATAACGATGAACAAAGATTCCCTTGAAGATCGAGTTCATCATGTTTTCGATTTCATCTTGGTTTTCTTGAAGCTGGTGAGAAAGTTTGTGCATTTGAGTAAATGATCAGCAGTATAATGACTGTATACTGACACCATTTTCTGTCTTTGTCTAGCGGTAAAATCTATTCTGTGCTCGGTGAATTCTGTGGAATATGTGTAGGACTTGACAGGTGTTTAAATTCTGATGAAATCTGCAGATCTGTGCATTGGATTTCATGTGGACCTGGTAATCTAACAGTCCACAGAAAAATAATAATTGTTTAATACCTCTTTCCTTTTATGGAGTAGGAGTTCAAGCTTCTCAGTGGCTCTCTTCCCCACCATTTTGTTGCGTTCAGCTTCGTACTGTCTCTGTGTGTTGTCCTGGTTAATGCTCAGGTTCAGAGCCACATTCACCAGAGCTGTCATGAGCTTCATGGCTGAGGGGAAAAAAAGGACAGGTATGCAAACTCATTTTTTTTTTTACAGAATTTAAAAATATTTCTCTCTACTTCAGTTGTCTCAGTCAACTTTCACACTGTTGTTTTTTATGGATCCCATTAAATATGGCTAGACAATAACAACATTTTTTTTAATTATTATTAATGTTATTAAAGTACACAAATTAAATCAGTTAAAGGGCTAGTTCACACAAAAAATGAAAATTACCCCATGATTTACTCCCTAAAGTCATCCTAGGTGTCTATGACATTCATCTTTCAGATGAATAAAATCGGAGTTATATTAAAAATGTCCTGTCTCTTCCAAAATTTATAATGGCAGTGATGGTTGGGTCATAATTCGACCCGGGTCGGGAACCTAGTAACATTGCGGTATTCGACCCGGGACGAGCGCTGTGTGAACAAAAGCAGAAACTAATGCCGCAACGTGTACGTAGTTATTGTGCGACTCCTAGAGCTTGTTTTTTCAATAATACAACCCTGCAGTGCCAGAAGAGCTAGTCGGTGTTTTAAACGCAGAGAGTGTTCGTATATAAAAAAAACTAAAATTAAACCAGCAGAAATGTGCGCAAACTGGACACAAGTCGAGACCACGGAGCTCCTTACTATCCGCGCTGAAGCTGAGATCGCTCGCCATTATACGTCACATCAGGATGTCACGTGTCAACTCGACCCGGGGGCCGGGACCGTTAAGCGTTGTGTGTGAAAGCGCACATATTACGGCATTTTGCTGGCTGTGTGAATGGACCAAATCTAGCGGCCTGGGAACAAATGCCGGGTCGCATTATCCGTGTATTTGCCGGAATCGCAGTGTGAAAGGGGCTTAATAAGAAATATATAGCTTTAGTATTAATACTTTTGAAATGTTTGGGTTCAAATTTGGGTTTACCTGCTAGGGTGCTGGTGTGTCTGAAGGCTCGGACCTGTGAGTCCGACAGACCCGTGAGCAAAGAGATGACCGTGTCCATCATGTACTCGTCGTAGATGATGCTGTACTGGCACTGACGGATCAGGACGCAGATGAACTCACAGAAGTTGTAGCGAAACTTCTTCCACAAAGGACCAGAAATGGTTAAGGGGTAATCACCACTGTCCTGCATTAAGACACAAAAAATGACCTACTCAGACTGGAGTTCAAAGGTCTTTGACTACACTAGCTTCTGTAAATCCAACAGGAAGGGTACCTCATCAAACTCTTCTGTCATTTTGCGGATGATTTCAGCGTTCTGCATGTTGCGAAACATTTCGATTCTAACAGTGCCTGCAATGAAGGATGATCAGTAATCAAAACTATTGTGAATTAATATTATTATCATTCATTAATAAAACAGATATATGAGCATAAGTTGCTTGTACCTTTACAGCCAGAGCACTGGATGAAAAAGTTGATGAGGTCCAAAAGTGCTATATCTCTGTCCTGCTTGTACGACTCGATCCAGTCATCAACGACCGACTGAAAGATTTAGGGACAGATGTGTCACTATTTATATAAACACAGCGGATGAGCAGCTCAACACTTGTTTCTTTAGCAGAACAATCTGACTTAAGTGCTTTATTAAGCGAGTCTGACACAGAGGATGTAATAACGGCACACCTTCAGCTGTTACATATCCAACATCTGCTCCTGATCTGAAATATTTGGAGACCAGCTATATATTTCACTCTTCATTTAACAATTAAATAATACACATTGTTTAATATTTTATAGCTAGGGCTGTTAAATGAATGTGTTAATGTATGCAGTTAATTATGCACTATTGTTCCAAAGTTTGGGTCTTTTGTGCTCATTTAAAAAATTACAATTTCAAATGACTTATATATATATTATTATATGTAATGTATTCCTGGGATAGCAAAGCTGAATTTTAAGCTTCAGTGTCACATGATCCTTCAGAAATCATTCCAATATGCTGATTTGGTAATAAAAACATTTATTATTTTGAATATAATATTTTATTTTGTGTTTTATTTAATATAATATTTAGTGTAAACTGTTATATATTTTTTCATGGATGAATAGAAAATACAAACATTAACGTTACAAATGTAATTTAATGTAGCTTTGATGAATAACATTTGCAATTGTATAATATATATATATATATATATATATATATATATATATATATATATATATATATATATATATATATATATATATATATATACATTTTTTAAAAATAATCTTACTAGCCCTGAAATATTCAATGAAAGTGTACAAGTTTAACACAATTATATTATCTAACACAGATAACAAATGTATACAATTTGGCAATTCATTCTGTTCTGTGTGATTTCGATAAACTGACTAAATCCGATTAAATCCTGAGAACTGATCATGCTTTACTCAGTTAATGATGAAAGACATTTATGTATAATTTATTTATAAACCAAACACAGATGGGATATTTATTAAAAGTAATTTGCATTCTTTGTGTGTTGAAATGTAATTATAGCTCATTGGACATAAGGCACCTAAAATCAGTTTAAGCTCATTTGCATGTTGATCAGTTCTCGCTTCTATTAGAAATTTTTACCTGCATAGCACTCTTTCCCTGTTTGACAACTTCAAACAGAGTAACAGGATCCCCCTCTCCGTTCTGCTGAGCCATTCCATTGGCCTTCCGTCCCCGCGGGGCTCCCATTAAGCCCTTTTCTGATGGTGACTTTCGAGGCTTTTTGTTGGGTGCCTGGAGACGGACAGGAGGGGGGGTGGGGGGTACGGGGTTAAGCCACGAATAATATATATGTGTGATAAGTCAAGAAAAACAGTTTTTGTGTGAGGCATACAGGTGGTCTGCCAGGCCTTCCTCTCTTCTTCTTGGTCTTTCCATCTCCAGGGTCGTCCAGCTCACTCATGCTCATACTGAGACTCACTGTGTCCTGACCCGACTCACCGGAGTCCCTGTGAGAAAAACACACACCGTGGACTCTGAACCTCCTGAAATATCATGAAATTAAATTGTGTCTGTCTGTCTATATAAATATATAGACAGACAGACTATATATAATATTATATATATATATATATATATATATATATATATATATATATATATATATATATATATATATATATATATATATATATATATATAAAAAAAATACCCCTTCATGGTGGTATATTTTTATATTAGAGTATGCATTTCTGTATAGCCAATAAGAAAAAATATATTTAAAAGATTTTTTAATAAATTGAAAATCAATTAAAAAAAAAAAAATATATATATATATATATATATATATATATATATATATATATATATTTAATTATTATTTATTATTATTTATTAATTTTATTGTAAAACAGGATTATTCATTTGAGTTTTGATCCTGTCACTTATTTACCTCATAACAAAAGTGAACTGTCACTTTAAATGACAACGAAGATTAAATGACATAATTTGAGTCTTCAGAGGTGTTAAGAAATGTACCCAGTTCTACTCTCATTTAACCAAAAAAATGAGTCAAGCAAATATCCACCCTAAATCTTATGAAAACATATTTGACTGTGCTCATTTCATTATAAACATTGTTTATTGAATTTTAGAAGGCACATCACAATTTATTAACACTTAAAACATTGTTTGTCAGGCATAATTTTTTTTAACGTTTCAGAACTTTACAATAATCACTTTTGAGAAAGAGAAAACATGACAGTAGATGAACATGTACTTTAATGGGGAGTCTGGACTCACTGTAGCACTGGCAGCTCTGAGGTGATCATGATGATGGAGAGGAAGGTCTGGTGAGTTACAGGTCTGGTGTGTGTGTGTGTTGTGCTCTGCTGGGAGGAGTTCTTTCAGTGCGCTTTGAGTGCTGATGACAGTATTAACACTGCAACTCTGAGCCTGCAGGTGACAGAAGGAAAGAAATTAGTCAAACATTTGTTTGTAAAGCAAGTCTTTAGGGACTAGAAAAACATGCACTTTATTTATGAACTATTATTTCACCTACAATATGTGGATTCTATAATTAATGACTTTAAAGCAAATATTTCTCAATTAAAAATTAGTGCTTTTAGAAATCTGAAATACTGTGAATAATGCTTCATAAACACATTTTTAAATTATGTCAAAACCATGAACCTCACACATAGTTGTGGATCTGCAACCTTGCAGAACTTAACCGCAGTAATATGGACATGAAGTAAAGTTTAAAGGCTAAACAGTGACACCAACTGGCCATTTGATGAACTGCAGCAGCACATCATTAACAAAGGTGTCAATCTACATAGTCTCAGGGAAGAGCTCTACAGAGCCACACACAGGTTTTCTGCTTTAAAAACATTTTACACTTTTTTTTTTTTAAATCCATATTTAATATAATTGAGGAAAGGTAGGGTGAGAATAGGTGTTCTATTTCCTTAAGTTCAGGTAAACCTCTTTTCTATTTGTAAAATTAATAATTCGATTTTTTTGAACAGTTAAATATTTTAAAAAGGTGTGCCACTGACTTGCCAAAAGTGAATTAAACTGATTTATTTAGCATGAAGCTTTCACCTCACAAAACCAACAGAAGGCTAAAATGGTCTGTTTGGTTGTTAATACAACACAGGAGCAAAATATATTAAGCATTTCATTTAAAACATCAGTTAAATAGTAAAAGATTACATTTTTGTGTGAATGTGCTTGTTTTCTGACTAAAGTTAACTATCACCACTAGGGGCAGTATGAACCATAAAGTACTTGACCTTTAATGATTCTATGATAGCATAACTAAACGTGTTTCTGGAGAATTTCCAAACATATAAAAATTCAAATTAATGTTCATTTGGCTCTAAGAGACAGTACTGATCATAAAGACACTTTTAGAGTGAGTTTTCTCTCACTAACCGAATGCTGAACTCTAGAGGATGTAAAGCACTTCTTGGGCAACAGTAGGGGGCAGGCTAAGAAAGTTTTCATTAAAATGTTCTTCACTAATGCTTAGATGAGGAAATGAACACCAGTTTGATTCACACCATAATAATCTCTTTCTTTCTCATATCCACCTTTAATGCAGAAATCTCTCGTAGTGATTCACACAAAAACAACAAAAACAGGCCATGACAGAGAATTGTGTACTCTAAGAAAGTAAAAAATTTGTCAATGGAAAAGAAAGTGTAAATGCATTAATCAAAACTATATTAATCATCCTGTCCATCACTATATGGTAAATGAAGAGTCAATGAAAGGATATGAAACAAACCTCATTAAAACATGCACTACAGGATTAGTGTAAAGTTGTGTAAAGATGAGGTGAATATTATCCTTTTTAGACTGCCACTAGATGGCTGTACACTGTAGGTGTCCTGGAGGACTCGGTTTTACAGGTGCGAGTCTGCAGAAGTTAAACTGAGAAACTGTCAGGACATAAGGACAAAAACTCTTGTGTAGAGAGGCAAAGGCATGTATTATGTGAGCTTTAACAAGAAATAAGCAGCATAGATGCAAGTAAAAGAGTGTAGGAAAACTATCTGGTTCATATCGGACCCTGTAACCTCGTCCTCGGTGGCGTCCTGAACACATGGGAGTGCTCTAAATACGTCCTCCCCTCCCCCACTGCCACGAAACACTCACCACCACCACACGGCCACATTACACCTCTACTGACACCACTGCACCACTGAGAAAACTACAACACACGTCTGAAAATAAACAGGTCTATATTATATATATATATATATATATATATATATATATATATATATATATATATATATATATATATATATATATATATATATATATATATATATAAACTGTTTTTCTTGACTTATCACACATATTATTCGTGGCTTAACGTCAGCTTTAACATCTTCCCCACGTCAGCTGGAACTTCATTAAAAATAAAAGTTCAACCACACATATTCCTTATATTAGGATCCTTATGCAACGACTGTGTTCTTTCACAACCAGGAATAGCACAATATCTTGCTATATTCTTCGTAGGGCTGGGTATCGATTCAGATGTTCCGATTCGATTCGATTTCAATTCACAAGCCCTTAAATTGATTCGATTTCGATTCTAGATTCGTTTTGATTTTTGATTCTCGATTAAACTCAAATTAATAAAAATTTAATACAAAAACTATAGGTATTTATAAAAAAAGAACAATGAACATAAGTGGGTAATTAAAAAGAAATGAAGAGCCACAAACATGTATATTAAACTTTTTATGTTAGGTACACCCGAGTACATTAAAACAGAACCCATCTCTATATTTCAAATCCATAAAATTGTTAAATACAATTTGACTCAAATTGTATTTAACTCAACATTGGGTTAAAACAACCCAGCATTTTTTAGAGTGTAATTACAGCCAAATGGAGCAGTTTCAGACTCATATTCTGACTAGAATTGGGTATGAACACGTCAGGCTAACTGAAAGGATAAATGATGTGTGCCTCTTGCTCCTTTGTAAGATCACGAGGTGACATCTAGTGGAGAAGACTAGTAATCCGATTTACGTTAATTTTATGTTCAATGTTAGTGTAAATAAATATGGGGGGGAAAAAATAGATTTGTGGCCTTTAAGAATCGATTCTGAATCGACCGATAAAAAACGATTAATAAAAAAATCTATTTTTTTGCCCAGCCCTATTATTGCTGCTGGCTAGCGTGAGCCGAACAGCTCCATGAGTCGGTGGGCGGGGCTACTGAAAACACGTGCTTATTATTCTGTAGAGGCGGAGTTTTGTCAGTCGATGACGTCAAGATGCGAACAAGATCGTTTTCTGGGCCTGGTGTCTATAAAAGCTTTTCTTTGAGTAACAAGGAAGTTTTCAGCTCTGAAACTTACAGGATATTCTTATATCCCCATGACCTTTTATATATCAAAAGCTCAAGGGAAAGTTGATTTCTCAATTCATCACCCCTTTAATGACCTTTCGAGTACTCAAGTAGACAAATTGACCAAACGGCCACCACTACTCCCTAATTAAAATGACAGTTCATCCAAAAAAAATTATTCTGTCAAAGCACATAATATCTTTTGAAAAATGATGGGAAGCAAATAATATTGGAGCCCACTGATTTCAACTGTATAGAAGAAGAAAAAAAAACAGATATTTCATCTGTTTTCACAGAAGTCACAGAAGAAAGAAAGTTGATTTTATATACTGAAATGAGCATGTTATCAACATGCAGTATCACTCTAATTTTCAGTAAGTTAAGAGGGTGTATCAGCTGACAAACACTGTACACTGGTCCTAACAAAAAATGGGAGCAATGCATCAGCCAGATCAAAACCTCAGTTTGAGTCCTCTGTGTGAATAGGGTGAGTGATCAAAGTCTAAATAAATGTGTTGGAGAGCTTATCTGTGTTATTTAAGGAAGTGAAGTGATACAGTGAGACTGTGGATGCATTTATTTTATTTAGTGTAAATTAATTTAAAAATGAGTCGATGCATATCACCCAGTCCTAAAATCTAAATCTAAAATGATAGGCTCAGGCTTATGAGAGGTCAGAGTGTTTTAGGATAAAATAAAAACTTTACACCACCATGATTTCTTGAAGGGAAAAGAGAAAAAACAACCAGCAAAAAATTGCAGTTTGAAAACATTAGGAACGTGGGTGTAGAGACGACCTTCATCTGTTCCTGATGTTCAGCGGAATCAATCTGAGGCGAATTGAAACTGGCTAATGCAGTGGAGACAGACCTTCGCTCTCTCTCGCTCTCAAGTGCTTTATTGGCATAAAATTTCTACCTAATGCCAAAACAACAACAGAAAATAGACAAACAGAGCAAGAGACGCATATGACATAAGTAGAAAGGCATTGCACCCAAAAAATAACATTGTGTCCTTATTTATTCACTTTAATGTTTCAGTGGAAGAATTTTTTGAAAGATTTTCAAGAATTAATGTCTTTTTTTAGCATTAAGCATAAAGATTATATATATATATATATATATATATATATATATATATATATATATATATATATATATATATATATATATATAAAAGAAAACGGGCATTTAGCAGGTGATTTAGTTGGCTTCTACATAGTTTCTTGCTCTCTCTCTCTCTCTCTCTCTCTCTCTAGTGGTGTGGAGATATGATTAATGAGCACTACTGTGAGGAAAAATAGTGCTTTTTTTATTTTTTTTTTACAAGGGATCTGTCTTCTCCGATATAATCACCTTTGTTTCACAGCTCTCATAGACCTTCAAGCAATCCTTCCCTTTCTCCCTCAACCTAATAAACCATTTTTTTAATCTCTCAACCTTCTACCTCATTAGTTTAGAATATTGGTAAACTTAAGCTGCAAGCTTTGAGTTAAACAGACTGAAAAGTTGGACTCTGAATTAACTGAAAGCATAATCCTGCTCCAATCACAATTTTTGCAGCCAGTTTCCACCATGGATTTCTTGTCATCATGATCGGCTGATACCAATACAGATCCTGATTACTCTAATAAGTGGATAGAAGTGGCTCTCTGTTGGTTGTCACTGTTAACCTCTAATACCATGAAGGTATTTTTAATGAGTGGCATACTTAAGCAATAGCTTACTTTTAGTAATCCTAAAAAAAAACAAAGACCATCAACATGGTCTCATTTGATAGAAAACCTTTCAAAATAAATAGATTCTGATCATGTTTAGAGGTTCTTAAGTTACAACGCTGAGAAAACCCCAGAAAAAGTGCTGTAGTTTATTGACTTGTATAGCTTTTCATGCTTGACATGATGACTATTAGAAAGTGCATTTTTAGTTTTATTTTAGGATTAGTTTTTGATGATCTTCCAGTGCGTGGTGCACAGTACATCAAGACCTAACAATTGGAGCGATCAATCCAATCCAATCCCCACCCACCACCATTCCAAGATCTACTTTTAATTGGATGAACTTTCAAATGCCACAGCACCATGATGGCGACGCATGAGGTTGGATCAGGGATGTCCTATGGCTTTAACCATGTCATTTGAATCGCGACAACCTGCTCTAATAAAAATGTGTGATTTACTATGGTTTACTCATGTTTCACAAAGTTACAAAACAGCACCTGCCGTAAAAGCCAATTGCATGCACTTGGATTTCATTAAATTTGCGATCAGTTGGCCAAATTGAGTGACCCCTATCGAGTCGTAGAACGTGATTATCGGCCGATACCCATCTGCAGCCAATCGATCATAGCATCCCTAAGCGTGTGTAATTGTGTCACTCACAGTATTACTCACAGTCTCAGTAGACTCTGATGGCTTAATGCTTGGCTTAATTACAATGGTAAATAAAATAAAAAAAACTCTAATTTAAAAAAAAAATTCAAAATTGTTTCCTTAAAAAAGAATTTAATTAACTTGTGATTTTATTTAATTCTATAAAAAATATTCGGAATTAAAGATTTTGTGGGAGAAATGCAGTCATTTCAAAAGGAATCCATGCGATCCGGAATTTTATTCGAGCGTAAAATAGTAATCCACACAGATTTAGCACTAGGGTCGAAACTGGTCTTGTAAATTTGACATTGACAACCAAGAGAGGTTGGGATTGATGCACTATTGACATTAGACAACGGAAATTTTCACCAAATTTTCAGTAATGCACGTAAAGCCGAGCCTTTTCCCTGTTGGAAAAGAGGAAAGAAAAATGCATTTAAAATATATTCTCTACAAACTAGAAGGACTTCAAGTAAATAATATGTTGTTTAAAGAATGTTTGATATTTTAGTGAAAAAACAAGACAAAATACAGATTTTGGGCCAGATTTACTAACAGCCAGTCAGTGCAAAACCCTCTTATGGATTTAAAAATCTACTGTCAGGATTTACTAAAAACATGCAGTGAAAAATCAGAGCTGAAAAGGTGCGTGGACAGGGTTATTTTCGCGGCTGAATTTATTGCATATGTTTCCCTTTCAGATGCAACATTTATGGGAGGAGAGCATTTAAATTATTTGTGTAACGTGACTTACAAAGGTTTGAGCTCGTCAATTTACTGGTATTTGCGCCATTATGTACAGCCCAAAAAAATCGAACTGGTAGATTGTGTCGTTATTATGGAAATGATCCGGCTGCGTCTGTTCACTGTTTAGTAAATCTGGTCCCATATTTTTTCGTAGTGAAACTGGTGGGCTTTGTGCACTCTCATCAGTGCTATTTTTGATCTGTGAGCATGTGAACCGTTAAGAAAGTCCTGCCAGGGCACATCATAATTGCTTATTACTCACACAGATTATTATTAAATTACACTGGTGGTTTGAGGGCAGAGCAGAAATTGTGCAACATTCTCAAAGGGGTGCAAAATAAATTATGTCAGAGTTTTGCAGTGTGTTACTGTTTGATCTTCAGTTACCGGCTGCCAACCCAGGACGGCTGCCAAACTGAGCTGAGATAATATTATTGACCATCGGCTGCATTTTAATCCATAATGGCCTGTTATGGATTAAACAAGCCTGGCCCAAAACAATCCTCTAAAGACATATTCAAGCAGTGTAAAACGGTGAATTTTGAGTTAAACAACTGTTTCCGGCTGCTGGTCAACCTCAATAAAGCTGAACAACCTGAGACCAGCTCTTGAGTAATAATACAGCTCCAGAAAATGGATCTGTTTAAAAATGTCTGACAAAGCCACAGATGGCATAAAACGGCAGAAATTAGAGCTAGAACATGTCAGGATTTATCTAAAATCATCTTTCTCTCATGATTATTTTCTCCTTTTAGATGTTTTTAAATGAAAAAGATTTGAATTCCAGTGCAAAAACAACAGCATGAGCTTTATGCTTGAATAAGCGTGAGCTTTTAAAAAGACAAACATTACAAAAACAAATGCAAATTAGGATTACATTTTTTTCAAGAGCCAAATTTACATTAAACACCAACCGTGACACAATGAATATTTTATTAAATATAACCACTAACACATTCATCCCTAATGGTCTGATTTTAGGAGGTGGGAACATGTCCACTGGTCACAGATGCTGTTTTTTCAAGATGCTGAATTTCCACATTCTGTTCTTTTCAAGCCACACACTTGATTCATTAACAGAAACCTTCCAGCTGCAAAGAGTTAAGCAGCACTTAAAATGACATAAATAGGACATTTATTACTGCCAGAGTTCAGCTCAAGCCATCAAAATGATATGTACAAATTTAGATAACTGAAAGCTGAAATCTGTCTTCGGTGTGCATCCACATTAAAACATACACCTACATTAATTCACACTAAAACGGGTAAACAAATGTTGTTCAGGGGTACTAGTATGAATAATAATAATAATAATAATAAATACAATTCAGTCCACTTTCTAGTCACACCCCATTTTGATGACATCATGCTGCAGGTTCTCGTCACATTTTCTGTCCAATCAGATGCTCTCAAGAATCTACAGTGTCCCACCCCCAACACTATAAATGGACGGCAAAGATGCAGCATGAAGTCGGTTATTTGCATACGCAGGGCCAGCACTTCTACATTTTAACTCTTAAGTGTACCTTCACCTTTTCTTTTGTACTACTACTTCTCGCTTTTATAACGAATCAATTGTCTGTGCAATATGACTGTATTTTGTTTAATTAATTGTTTAATTGTTTAATTAAGTGCCACGCGAATCACTGTACACTTTCAAAAATTATTTATAAAATAAGTTACCTTAATATTGAATTCATTGAAATTAAACATTTGAGTTAATACAATGAACATTTTTGAGAATCGACAACCTTTATTCAAATATTATTAAAAGATTTTGTAAGCATATTTGGTAATTGTGTGTTTTATTTGTGATGACGCAGTGAAACATGCCAAATTGTGCTTTTTCACGATTTATCAAAATGTTTATGTGGTTCAGATGCAATAATATTTTGAGTTTATATTTGTTAAACCAATTTCCTTCATTGTATCAACAAAATTTTTTAATTTCAACAAACTCAAAATTAAGGCAACCAGGTTACTTTTTTAATTTAAACCAACAATATTTTTTACAGGTGCGTTCACCAGTGCGCTCCAAAAGTATTATGATTTGCACGAGCTGTTCCTATGTGAAGCTGATGATAAAATGTGCGACCCATTTGAATTCTATTGAGAATGTAGTAAAACACTACGGAGAAAGATGAACAAGATCTAAAACAGCCACTAAAATTGTGAAAAGAGGGGAAAACATCATCCTGCAAGCTTTTTAAACTCATGATGAGCACATTTACTAGAATTTATCACGTTATATTGTATTTATTGTGGTTACATTTTGACTAGTTATAGAATTTATAATAGATAATCAGTTAAGGGAATATATATATTTCACTAAAGATGTATATTACACCTGTGGCAGTTTGTAGCTAACTGTTGCTATTTTTCATAACAAATGCTATAGATTCATTTTATTTTTATTTTTTTTAAGTTAACATTGGCCTGTATGGTAATGAAGAGCCATCAATGGTCTTGGTTTGTAAATAAACTCTTATTGTAACAAATGCTATAGTTAAGTAATTACAAGAACTATATGTTAGTGTTAAGGCTGAGTACAAGTTAGAAAGAGCTTAAAAATATGGACATTCTTGAAATATTGACTAAACAATCTCCCCATAACCAAGCCCCCCTCAACAAAGCCCCGTCCCCTTTGGTAAGTACTGGCACTTTATTTTTTCCACTTCAAGCAACGCACACACAGTCTGCTCCAGTCCAGAGACAAGACAGCACAGAGCGGATCATACCCGTGAGTTGGCACACACCACGTCAGAAGCATTTAAATTCAGCACAGAATGCTAAATTTTAAAGTGATATGGAGGAGATTAGAAGGAGAAACGGTTAGGGATTAGGAGGAAACTGCAGCTTTACTAAACTTAACTCTGGCAGAGCTGTGATAAAAAATGAAATTCTATTGGCCATTTAAAAAAGGGGAGGAGCTATTCAATATGTTTTGCCCTATCTTCATGCTTCATTGGAAATTACTTTAACACACTGAATAATGCTGCATGTTTCCAGGCACTTCAGTCGGCCTTTAAATTTATTAATTCTAGTTAATTTATGACTGTTACAGGACCAAACATTTACACATTCCTTTATACATTTCAAACTAAATCTCGATGGTTTAGGTATACTAAAAAAAAGGACATTATACTATCCACATGCCCTGTTTTCACTCCTCAGGCTGACTGATCTTTTAAAGCCCCAAAGAAATTATACAGTAGAGCAAATTATTACATTATGACTAAGACACAGCATGTCACAGATTGTAAGTATATGTGACGGGAGGAAAAGAGACAAAGATGTGTGAACCCAATCAGATCATTATAGCTGAGCATTGACACAAACTTCATGATTTGATTCACAAGCTTACAAATTGATTCGATATTGATAAATTTATATATATCAGGTACATGGCAAGTTTTCAAGGAAAAAAAAATCTCAACTAATGCTGTAAACTACATTACTATAGTTAGAGTTGGAAGCATGAAATTGTCCAAAATGTCTTAGTATGCTGAATCATTAAAAGTACCTTTAACTGGAACTAAGGAGCTAAGCCCAACCCCTGAAAAACAACCTCATACCATAACCCCCCCTCCACCAAACTTTACACGTGCCACAATGTAGTCAAGCAAGTAGGACTACTGTTCTCCCGGCAACCGCCAAACTGAGACTTGTCCATCGGATTACCAAACAGAGAAGCGTTATTCATTACAGAACGCATCTTCACTGCTCTAAAGTCCTTTAAACCACTGCATCCAATGCTTTGCATTCCACTTGGTGATGTGAGGCTTGGTTGCAGCGGGAAACCTGTTCCAAGAAGCTCTCTACGCACTATTCTTCAGCTAATCTAAAGGCCACACGAAGTTTGATGGTCTGTAGCGATTGACTCTGCAAAAAGTTGGGGACTTCCTGTGCACTGTACGCCTCAGCATGCGCTGACCCCGCTCTGTGATTTTACGTGGTCTACAACTTCGTGGCTGAGTTGCTGTTGTTCCTAATTGCTTCAACTTTGTTAAAATACAAATAATAGTAGTGAGGAAATTTCCCGAATGGACTTATTGCACAGGTGGCAACCTATCACGACATTCAAAAATGTTTGTAGAAGCGTCTACATGCCTAGGTGCTTGATTTTATACACCTTTGGCCATGGAAGTGATTGGAACACCTGAATTCAATGATTTGGAGGGGTGTCCCAATACGTCCACCTCACCACACACAAGTCCATTTATGTTTATTTGGTGCTTTAGTATTAAAGCGGTGATCATTTCATGTGCTTCACTTAATCTGAGGCAGCAACAGCGATCGGACACCATATTAAAGAGTGATAAAATGGTATTTATTGTTAGAATTTCTTAATAAAATGAACAGAATCTGAAATATGAGGCATTGTTCCATATCAAAAGTAAAGCATAAAGCTTAGAGATTTATCGGACAGATTCTACACTGTAAAAAAAAAATTCAGTTCTTCAATTGAAAATGTTCTAGTGACTTATGAAATCTAAAAAGTAAAAAAAAATTAGTTGGCCAAATTGAATTTATGTGAATTAAATTGCATCAATTCACCAGAAATTAAATTCGGCCTAATGAAAAATTTCGATGTGATCAGTCAATAGAAAATTTTCCATTGGACACCTGAATTTTTTTTAGTGTACAATGTTCTGTTCATTCATCAACTGAAAACAGCACGAACTAAAAGAGTGATTATTGGGATTTAAGAATATATATCGGTTCATAAAATTTTGAATTGATTAAAATTGATATCATTATTGCTCGGTGTTCATACACACAATGCCTTGCTCAGACACAAATTATTTGCATTGACGCTTTAAATCCATTCATGAGACCAAAAGGAACAATTTTACTATTAATTTAGTCACACAATCAGGTCAGATTTATCCACTGATTAAAAAAAAAAAAAAAAAAAATATATATATATATATATATATATATATATATATATATATATATATATATATATATATATATATATATATATATATATATATATATATATATATATATATATATATTTATCAAATGGAGACAAGATTCATTCCAATCTTTTATTCAATTGTATTTTTTTAACAAAATCCTACGAGAGAAAAAAAACACTGAGTGGGTGTAAATTTGTGCCATGTGACAGTAGTCATGTTTTAACCAGTACACAGTTTTGAATGAGGTGTTTGTTAGACACATTGCAAAAACAGTTAGTTGTTTACAGTTGCCAATAATAGATACATCATATTTGATGCAATAATTGTTCAAATGTACGGTGTCTGAAACACTATTCATTTTTACAATACTAGCTTAACAGTCTTTTATTAGTAACTCCATCATTACAGTGTTTTCTGCACCAATGTTGTAGGCCACCACTGCTGAATCTACAGCACAAAATAAATCATATTTTACCCAAGTTGTAAAATATTAAATGCGAAGTCTTTCTTTGAGATGTGGGCTGCATGCAAAAAAAACAAGCATGCGGTGTCAACAGCACATCAGCAACATTTGCAAGTCTGCTGGTAATGTATAATATATTGATAAAAAAAACGGAAGATTGTAAAAATATATTTGAAAGAAGCTCACTAAGGCTATTGATAAACAATGGAGTAAATCTGTAATGTAATTTATTCCTGTGATGGCAAAGCTGAATTTTTAGCATCATTACTCCAGTCTTCAGTGTCACATTATAATATGCTGATTTGCTGCTTAATAAACATTTCACATTTTCACCACAGAAAGTTGCTTAATATTTTTAAGAAAACCATGATACTTTTTTTTCAGGATTCACTGATGAATAGAAAACTTGTAAGAGAAATCTTTTGTATCAATGTAAAATAATATACAATTTTAATGCATTCTTACTGAATAAAAATTCATTTAAATCTGTTATAATTTATCCAAACATAAAAATAAACATTTCAATTGCGTTCAATTCACAGGACTATCATAAATAAATAAGCGAAATGTGATTGTCGTCATATACCCTTTACTGTGAAATAAATGACTCATCAAACCGTGATATAACATATTGGTCATGGCACAACCCTTACTGTGATGAGGTGAAAATTGCAAGTAACACACAGGCATGAAAAATCGGATGATGATGATGTGGCTTTACACACACAAACTAAAACAACACAAACTAAAACTAAAACAACATCCAGTACAGTTCAGACACGTCAAAGCCAATCCCAATTCTCAAAATAAATATGAAACGTGGAGCATGGTTTAATACGGAAAGCCAGAACAATTCTTCTGAAGATAAGAAAGAGAAATCAGATTGGTAGAGTAGATCCAAAAGGATTTCCTGTAGATAAACAGTCCTTGCCACTGACGGATCTCTCCCGTGTGCGCTTGCTTCATTCAGCCAATCAAATCAAACCTGCAGCTTATGACCTACAAGGGTTGCCATGGTAATGCCTGCCTTCTGGAATACATGTCATGCATGTTAAGTGCTTTACAGTAAAAGCAACACACGCATGCGTGCAGCACGTTCACATCCCTGGCAACTACTACTAAACCTCTCACTCACACGTGCATGTGCGAGGGCACACAAACACACACACATACACACACAAAATGGAGCAATTAATCCACTAGCCACAAACAACACACGTGAGACAGTAGGCGTGCTTTCACATATATCGAGCGATACAGAAATAATTACTTTAAGATTACACAAGGAGGCTTTTTAATTAAATAACATTCACTTACAGTCAACTTAAATGAAATGTGATGAACCCAGAGAAAGAAGTTCATTCAGTCATTCAGGACAAGTACTCTTACTGCAGTCTTTGAGGAGGTGGATTACACACAAGGACGCTTTTCATATTGAATCCATGAAATTTAAACATTATACAGCTGTACATCAAGGCTGCACTATGAGAACAGTTAACTGACCTAGCACCTAACCCAGATTCAAAAATACCACAAAGCAAAACACCAGTGAAAGGGTTAGTTCACCCAAAAATGAAATATATGTCATTAATAACTCACCCGTAAGACCTCCGTTCATCTTCGGAACACAGCTTAAGATATTTATATTTAGTCCGAGAGCTTTTATTGAAAATGTATGTACTTTTTGGACAAAAATGTATTTTCGATGCTTCAAAAAATTATATTTCTAATAAAATTCTATTCTAATTTTATTACCTTTCTGGACTTGGACAGTATACCGTACATACAATTTCAATGGAGACAGAAAGCTCTCGGCCTAAATATAAAATATCTTAAACTGTGTTCCGAAGATGAACGGAGGTCTTACGGGTGTGGAATGACATGAGGGACATTAATGACAGAATCTTCATTTTTGGGTGAACTAACCCTTTGATGTGGTTACAGTAAAGTACAGCACTGAGAACACATTGTAAATCTGGGAAAAATTAGTTTAAAGGTCTGTTGACGTAAATTTCCACTGAAACAGTTTTTGTTTAAAATAGCCAATAGCCTTTTTTGTTTATATCACAGGCACAGCTTCCTTTTAAATCTCTACCACATAACCGTTTCTATTCCTATCCTCCATTATGCTTTCAAATATAGCATTCTGTACAGAATTCAAATCACTCTGATATGTTTTATGGTCTGATTTTAGCCACAGCTATTTGGGGGCGGGACGCTTCAGATTCTAGGGAGCATTTGATTGGACAGAAAATCTGCAGAGTGCAGTTATCCAAATCCATATTAGCAGAAGTGAGAGACCGTAAGTTTTGAATGTACAGTCAGAATTATATACAGTACAGAATTATATCCTTCAGCTGAAGTCTTGACACCCGCGCTTCAAATGTTGACGACTCCAGCTACAAATGTTATATCCAATAATAAAATGTTAGTGCATCAGTTTTGAAAAAGAATTCAATGTATATTGTTTAATGTATTAAGCTCTAAAAAACCTTTTGGGAAGGAGACCTCAAAACTACCAAAAAAAATATATATATATTTTTTTTTTTTGTATTTTGCTCGATACTAAATGAAATGAAAGATAATTTATTTATAATTCTTAATTCTAAACACAAGAGACTTGGTGTTGTTTTCATAAAGCAAAATATATATATGTATATATATTATATTTTTTTATATTTTTTATAAACTATTTTATATATGTATCGGCCAAAATTAGTTTAAAATATCAATGTCAGATAACGGCAAAAATCTAATGTTGTGCATCCCTAAAAATGTGTGACACTGATGACGTGACTGTACCATGAGTTATTCCTGCTTTCAATTTGAGCAAGATGCTGTTTGGATCATCTGCAGAAAAATCACTGCTTGGATTTCATGCAGTTTCAAAGCTGCAGAAATTAAAGAAAAATGAGGACATAAAGACATTTTGAAAATGTATACTTAAACTGTTATGATAATAAAACTTGAAAATGTTGTATCACATTAGAAACATGCAAAAACTATATAGAGACTTGCACATGTTTACATCAGTTAGAAAAGAAAAAGACAGCATATTTACCTATTCATGTATTGCTTGATTTATTGAGCAGCTTTTTTGTGCAGTATCAGACAGCTATTAAATTATCAAGAAGGTGTACTTGTCAGATGTAGCCAGAATTCACTGAAATAAAATTATCAGCTCTGAAAGAAAACATTGGAATGAATCCCAACGGTACAGCAGCAGAGCTGAAGAACAGGGTGGTGACCTGCTGTGACATGTGCCCCAAAAGCCGTCTGGATGGATAATAAACCCTTTTCACAGAGTGTGATGACACATTATTAACCTTGCAAATCTAGTAAAGTTTTTTATATTTAATTTTTTTTTAAAATTCAGTATACATTTAAAACGCTACAATTCTCAAAAAATGTTAACCTCTTTTATAAGCCTATCCACTTTTTGGACTATTTTGTTAACAACAAAGTAAATATCCAGTAAAAAAAAAAAAGATTGCGAAATTTGACGTCTCTATCCAACTGGCTCTTTACTGATAAAATGGTATGCATAATGACATTATCCCTAAAAACGATAGGGAAACGAAACGTTTTGTATCGCAAAAAAAACAAAACAAAACTGCCCTCGTTTCGCTTCCATACATCATTTTGCATATATCGCAACTCATATCATATCTTTCACATCCCAAATATTTGTAAAATGCAGAGTAAGACGAGCAAAATTCACCAGTTTTTACTATTTTCACAAATAATAGGCCTATTACTAAAATATTAGGTAATATTAATCAGAAGATCATGGCGAAGTGGGACAGCTTGTCTGACAGGACTACATGCAACTGACTTTGTACATGGCAGCTCATATGTCCAGTATGCAAAATGTTAGGATTAATAAAAAAAGATTGCTACAATAAAATGTTCGGTCATATATAGCAACAATATGCCTTGAGCATGCAGTCAAGCCAGTCACGGTTTGACACGGCCTAGAACGCATGCATTCAGATCATTCATTCGAATCTATGAAAAACATTAAAATCGCTGCTAATTCTCCTTAGATGGAGCTTTAATGGTGCATTGTTCTGGCGACAGATATTTGGCTACACTCGTTGTATAAAGACAAAACTAACGGTGCTATACAGTCAGTGGCGATCACTTTATCCAATCTGTAGTCAAATAATCCCTTCGAGAACTGTAATATCATTTGTTAGAACGATATGAAAAAAGGCTAAAAGGTAATCATGAATTCTGCTGTACTAACTTTAATAGAATACTATAATACTAATACTATAACTCCATATAGAAAAAGCTATCATAAACATTAGCAGCATTTACAAATCACAGCGTATTTGTATATCTAAAAGTATAAGACAACGACAACTAAAAAAACATACCATTCTGAAACAGCTTTTCTTGCGCAGGGTCTGATCGATCCTCTTCAATATTCTCTGGGTCTGATTCGGGATCAAATTGATACGGCAAAATTGAAACCCTTGTTTATTACAGTAATGCATCTACCCGTAAAGGTAAGGTGCATGGCTTTTCCGGACAACGTGCGCTAGGTGGATAGTGAAACAACTCACTGGGCCAGCTAACCAATCTGGGCCCTCTAAGGGAGCTCAACAGACCGTTTTTACGAGAAGGGACACATGTAGAAAAAAGGTAAAATATGAGTGTTTTTTTTAACAAAGCATGTTACAGTGCACCACAAACACAATCAAGCCTTCGAAAAAAAGCTGATCAACCACCCCTTTAAAAAATAAACCATATATCTGCCTTTAAAGTCATGATAATAATTACTTTCTGTAAGCATGATCCTTTTTTGTTGCTTGTTTTTTTTAATGATCTTTAATGAAAATGAATACAGTAGAAATAAAGAATACATTTACAGCAAAAGTTACATCACAGTAAAATGGGGTTTCATGTTGACTTTAATAAACATTTTCTCCAAAGAACAAAAGCTTTAGTAGGTACTTTGAAATCTAGACATCGCAGCCACGTTCAAAATGTGAAGGCATTAGCTGAACGACTCTCCCTCCATTCGGTCAAGGGCAGAAACCCTATTTAGAGTAAATCAATGGAGGTTGATAGGAGACTGGTGAACAAGCTAAACTGATCGCCTCTTAATGTGACACAGGGCAGAATAAGAGGGTGAAATGACATTCTGGGCTACAGAAACAGATGTCTCTGAGGAGAAATGAGGATTAAGACATTAAGGCATTTTAGTTTTTCACGTCTGTGGCATAAACTACAGATGAAAGACTCTTTTGCAGATTGCTGGTCCACCATTACCAGACAAAATTAAATGAAGACTAATGTGGGCAATGCATTTAAAAAAAATATAGTAAAACAGATTATCTGCAGTGCTTTTTGCTAGTGGCACATAAATTACACTCATTTTCATGATTGCTAAAATTCCCATCTATTCTTCAGAGGGAGAAAAACAAGATATGACAGTACATGATTTTGAGGTTAAACACGTAAAAAGGTGCATTCGCAAAAAGCTATATTTTCAGCTAAACTCATGACCAGATTGACTGGATAAGTGGAGACTTTCTGCCTTACAGAGCAGGAGAACTACATGACAAACACATTAATGAAACCGGATCTGTGTATTGCAGCAGCTTGAGTTCTCTGTTGATTTGTTCGCCACAGTCTGTAATTCCATCTGCTCTCCTTAAATCACACATATTTCAGGACCCCGTCTCGTCCGTGGGAAAGAGCCCAGAGCATGCAGAACATACGGAACATGATGAAGTAAAAGCCTTAAACTACACATAACCAGCCAAGTGCAGTCAGTGTTAACAAAAGGGCTTTGTTGAGACAAGCCATCGTCACGACCGTGGCTCTGAGACGTATGCTACAAAGAGCCCATTCACCTGCAGGAGAGGAATGTCAGGTGAGGGGATGATGGCTGAGCAGAGAGACATTTTAAGAATTGCAATCTTAAGCACACAGACAGAAAAGCTATGGACGAAAATAGGAACCAGCAAGAGTTGAAAAATAGCCTGCTTGCTCAATTTCAGTGTTATTTTGGTATTGGCATACTATTATCCAAATCCAATCCAGACATATAAAAATGTCTTACAGGCAATCATGTCTTCATACAATGCCCCCAAAATGGCCACAATTGAATGTAATTTTTAAAGATATACTTTTTTTTGTACATTTTTCATATTTAATAGTTTTATAGTAATAAAACATACTGAAACACAATTTTCATAACAAAAAGGCAACTTAAATCTAAATGTAAATGACAAATATTGACTTCTTGACTCAACACAAAGTTTTATGTATGGAAGTAGATATGAAAATAGATATTACATTTTAACAATTCGTTTTTTTAATCTAAAACAGAAGCTCTAGAGCGGGACATTCTATCCTGGATAGGGGTGGGAATCTTTTACCATCTCACGATTCAAATCGATTCTTATTATTGAGGCCACGATTCGATTCATAATCTATTTTCGATTCAAAACGATTCGATTTTGAAAAATATCAAAATTAAATCCGCACCCACCCAAACCCGTTAATATTTGGCCCGTTACCCGTGCCCGCGATAAATCACACACGCTAAAATCATTCAAATTAAAATGCTTTCTTGCACCTCTCTCAACATTAACAGCGTCATGAATAGGCTAATGAAAGAGGCTCTGCCTTTAAAGACTCGTTGTCAACAATTTCATATACTCCACCAACACATACTTCATATTAGGGCTGTACTAGAATAATCGAATATTCGAATATTCGTTCGGTGAGGTGGCATTCGATTTTCAGTTTTGAGATTCGAATAATCTTTTTTTTTTTTTTCAACACGTGACTTCAGTCGCGGACTCATTCTCACTCATGCTTGAAATGATAATAATAAATTTAAAAAAACACCGCAACATGCTTTCAATAAAAGCGTTGCGCATTTTAAAGATTTAAATTAACAAAAAGTCAGAATAAGACAAAATAAATCCCTTATATAGAATAAAACTAATTGTAATAGATATTACATTTTGTGTCATTTTAAAAACAATTCATTTATTCTTATTCAACTGTTTATAAGCATGCTACCGTGTTCTTTATTTATTACAGTTCATTGAAATCACTGTGTGTTACTAATTTAATTTCTGTTTTGGGATTCATTTGTTTTAAAGAAAGGTTCGTTATTAATACCTTATAAAAGTTCTTGCTCTCAACAGACTTTTTGTTTTGTATCACTTGTGCACGGTCCGTTTTCGGAGCATAAACCTCCCCATGTAATGCGTACCGGAAACTGTTCTATTTAAAAGATTATTAAATGTTTATTAATATTTAAAGAATGTGTGCCACCTGATCATATTGCACCAAACGCAACACTGCACTCCACTGGGTCTGCCGCAACACATTTACGATGCCGAAGAGTGAAACGTGAAGTCGTGAAAGATGATACAAATGCAAACCGACACTATTATTATATATTTAGCCCCACCCACCGAAGCTTCGAATATTCGATATTGATTGCCACCTAAGCTTCGAAGCTCAAAAAATGGCATTCGAAACAGCCCTACTTCATATACTCCACCAACTTTACTTTTACTTCTTCCATTGCTACTCCTGCAACGCTCGCTCCATCTGGGCTACGAGAGGCATCAACAAAAGTTGCACTGTCGCAGTGGTGGTGACGTGATGGTCAAATGGCATATCATGTTGTGTGTATGTGTAATGGTAATTTGGACATAGAAATTGTAATACAGTATGTTCGAGGGGGAAGAAGGAGGCGGGAACCGGCGAACATTTAAAAGACTTTAACCAAACAAAACGAAAGTAATGTGGGCGGCCCCTCACAGACAACTGCCACGCGCAAACACATAATAAACTGTAAACACAACTCCACGTCAAATCCAAGTCTGGTGATCTCTCATCCTTATATACCTCAACCTAGAGGACTCAAGAGTGACCGGTGTGGCTCGCAGGTGACGTTCATTCACAATCACGCCCCACAATCATGGAGGCAAACAGCCAGCTGATTTTATTAATTTATTAAATCGATTCTTGGACATTTCAGAAAGATTCTGAATCGTTTAAATGAGAATCTAGATTCTTCTGTGAATCGATTTTTTGGCACACCCCTACTGGATACCCGTATTTGGGATTAGGAAATTATATTGCATTCTTAATTCTTAAACAAAACTTTAGTGGAAAATGTTCACAACAAGAGTTCCAGACAAGTCCTGAAAAGTGAAGCCAAAGCATTTCGATCGCCCCCAGTTGGTTGATCCCCGTGTAGGTCATAAACCCCGCCCTCTCCACAGAATCGAATGGTACACGAGACAAACTAAACAAATTTAGTAAAAGCAAACTACACATCAAATACAGTTATCACGTTGATGAAAGTTCCAAGTTTTCATTTTTTAAATAAGCTTGGTTTTAGTTATTTATTTGATTATATAAAACCGGGGGTGTGATATCATGATTGACAGCTGAAATTGATAGTTGCTGAGTGTGGGCGGGGCCTTGATAATGCTGCTCTACTTCACGCTCACTACTGCGCACTCAGGTCCAGAATCAGCGGCAAGATGTCAGTGCCATATTGGGACATTGGCTGCTTCACTTTTCTACAATGGAAGAAAGGGAAGGCACGCATCTTTTATTACAGTAATATACCGTTATTCCTCAAATAAAGACCGGGGCATTTATTTACCTGAACTGCCGATGGGAACCGGCTTTTATTTGAAGCAGGCTTTTATTAGGGGCAGGCCTGTATTTCTAATTCCATCTGTTTGAAAAATAATTGCTTTATGTAAACCGTTTTCTATTTAAAGTGATCGTTCCAGTGGACAAATATCATAGATTTTTTTAAGAAACATTTGCAAAAATATACCAATACAACAACATAATACGCATTTTTTGTAATTCCGCGCGCAGCTCCGCATCCGAAGATGAACGAGTTCTCAGCGAATATAGCCGAGCATGACGTCTCATCACACCGGCACCCAGTTTGCACATTAGGTGCTTATATTTACTGAATAAATATTCCGTTTGGGAATATAAATATAATGTAAATTTCCGTTTGGGGAGGAGCGCGCGCAGTCAGCGAAGGCTCGCGCAGCGGAGACAGGCGAAAGTATAAATAAGGCTTGAGACGGGACTGCGCGGAGCTAAGCTTCGAGGCTCGGGTGAGACACCCTTATGACATAAAAGAGACGAGAGGCTAATATGAGGTGCGTCTTAATCAGCTCCCTAGTTCAGTAGTCAGGGCACTGCAGGACATACCGGTAAGTCAATGGACTGACTCCCTGATCAGTGCCCTGACTACTGACGGAGCAGATTGAGGCGCACGCATTGTGAAGATTGATATTTGTAGCCTGCCTGACACGCCATTTTCACAGACGTCGCATTTCTCATAGACTACAGTACCCTATTTAAAATGGCACATGCATCCTTTATATTCTCAATTTAATTTACAAAGCAATCCCTGTAAAGTTTTTAGGTTAACTATAGAAGAGACCAGGATTAGTGTGTGTCGCACTGGCATGACTCGCATCGTGGCGCGTGGCATCAGGATGGTTTCGCATTAAATTAACGGCATTTAGGAGATTATCCACTCATTTTCCCCCGGCCTTTATTTGTTCGTGCTGACCACACCCCCGGCCACTATCAGAGACCCGGCGTTTAATTGACTACAGCCTTTTATTTGAGGAAATACGGTAACTATGAATACACACATATTACATCTGTTGGCACTGTCATGTAATCTACCCTGTACAGCGTCTTGTTGTTCTTCACCATTTCCCATGACTTCATGACATAGAAATGTCTGAATGGAAGCAGCAGGTCATCTGGCTACTTTTAGAAATACTGCATTTTTTAGAAATATACTACTCATTTGGCATGCAGATTTTTGCACTATAAGAAATAGCATAATTGAATCCAATTTGCTCAAACAAAAAGGCGAAGTTAATTGCTGAGAAAGGGTCTAGCATCCTTTGTTTGCAGAAGCCACTTGGTTTCAAGTTTAATGCAATGACATTCATACATTTTTAAGTATTTAACTGCACTATGTAACTATAAAGGAGCACTGTCTAGCAACAACTCTGTGCAACATCTAAATCTCACAGACACAATACTGCACACTAATGAAATAAGGTGTTCAAAACAGCAGATGACTGACCCAGGGGACGTGAGTAGCCCTTAATCATAAGGGATCTCTCTCCACTGATGGGAAATCTGCAGGATTAACCCTGAAGGCCGGGCTCGCTATAATCTTCCTTCATCACTGTCTGCTAAACACTTCAGTCAGTGTTTGTGTATCCTGTGGGTTCTCCTAGATCTGATTTGCAGCTGAATAGATTAAGTACAAACAATAGTGTACAAACATGGGTCATTCCACGTCAAATCAACCAAATTTCAAAAACCTCCTTTGAAAGACAAACATCAGAAGTGGTTTACTGAATATATATTTCTCTATATGACTTTTATTATTTTGGATTTCATTACCATTTTATGGAAGGGGGTTAAAATGTCAATTTTCACCTGCGATTTGGAACCAAATTACAGGGGGTAAATATGACCGTAGAAATATGGCAGTATCCTTCTTTATTTTTACACAAAGATTGGTAGGTCTATTTGTAAAATCAGTTGTTGCATTATATGCCAATGGTAAGAAGTATTAAAGACATGTTAACATCCTTTTAGATTTTGGTTCTTCAACGTTTCTTTTGGTATGTAAGGGTGGTTTTACACCTGCCTCATTTAGTTAGGTTGAATCATACTGGAGTTCATTTCCCTCTTTGGTGTAGTTTGTTTGGTCAGGTGTGAAAGCAGCAAATCACACTCAGCTGCGCACCAAAAGCGGACCAGACAAGGAAATCGAGACCTCCTTGAAGAGGTGGTCTCGGTACGCTTTCAAACGAACTCTGTAGCGGTTAATTTGTGATGAGAACCTGATCCGACATCGAACAAAACCAACTGCAAAAGTGCTGATCATTTTTGGACTAAACCAGCTGCGCTAACATTATGTGCATGACATTACCTGATAGATCGTTGGCAATATTTTCGGAAGATTAGCATGCCTCCGCCTCCGCTTGAAGTGACGAGCAATGCCCACTCGTCGTTTCCAGTGAATTAGAACGTTGTTTTCAAGCCGCATCTGCGCTTCATTAAAGAAATGTATTGTTTGCATATTGTGGTAAATACACACAATGTGGTAGATTATGGCCAGTAATCAGTGTAGTGTGAAAAGGAGCCAAAAAAGCTGAAAAATGCAACAATGTATAATTGTTTGCCCTTGGTTCGTACCAAATAAACCGAACTAGAGATGTTAAAGCACCCTTAATTTTAAAGAACCTAGGCTATGTGATTTAACTCCAGTCTCCTGAATGAGTGAACCTACACTGGTCTCACGGTTCAGTTCGATAACGATTATCATGTCATCGATTTGGTTCAATTCGATATCACGATGCATTGACGATGCATCGCATTCTCATGTATACAATTTTTTTCAATAAATACAAGCAGTCAGTTATATGATCTGAACCTTTAATTTTACCTGCTCAAAGAAAACAAGCTTCTTAAATGTATCAAACATCAAACAAAACTCAAGTCTGGGCACAGAATACAACAGGAGCATTTAAAACAAATACACAAAAGGAAATACTAAAAGCCACTTTAAGATGAGGTTTGGGCCTCCTTACAGTCAAAACTAAAGTCTAAATGCATCTGGCTGTTGAAACCACATATGTAAAAAATAAATACAAAAAAACGTATGAGAGCCTGTTATAGGGTATATGATGTTATAGCCAGATATGACAGCGCTACCGCAGCACGCATCGCCACAGACGAGTATCTCTTCCTTAAGTCAATGCACAAACTACCGCAAATGAAACCGAAAGTAAAGTCGTAGGTGCTCAAAATGCAATCATCTTCATTAAAAGTAAAGAAACTGAATGATCTTACCAGTGCTGTGGCCGCGTTCGCTCATATTGCGGTCATTGAAAACGCAGCTCATATATGTTGTTTTGGTGATGTGAACTCCATTAAATCTACATATAGTGCAGGCATTGAACAGATTCATATCCATTTTATGGAGATACATTTATGTGACCAAGTGCAAATAAAATCATTTTGATAAATAAGATAGCTTTGATTTACACACAGCATGTGTGTTCTCCAGGTCATGCAGGTTGTAAAATGTGCCGAAATGTGAACTCTAGAAGTAAATATCAATATGATTTTACATTCTGGTTCTTAGAAAATGTTTCTTGTGGGATGTACATTTTTAAGACCTTTATATATTGTAGATTGCCATGGTAAAAACATTACTCACGGTAAATCAAGAAAACAAGCGATTGAAACAATAAGACTCACTGTGTCGTGTTGTGAATATGGCAACATTTTTAAATCTTTATTTGAATATGGCAAAAGGATACCTCTTTCTACAGATTAAATCACTGAAAGAGACCCCTCCCCCATTAGCCAATCACTGTGGTCATTGTTGGCAAGCATGATGACATCATCCTTAGCAATGAGGTCAACCCCACCCTTACTCTTAGCTTAAGACTTCGCTCTATTCCTAAATAAAAGTTGGTCTCAGCAGCTTTGTGAATAGGTTAAGAGAAAACTCTTAAGAACTTTTACTGCTATTAGGACTCTTAGTGCCAAGATAAAATGCCCCTGATTTCTCTTGATTTAAATATTGTTAGAAACATTTGGGATAAGTACACAGGTCATGCAAAAAACGTTGTTCTAGTGTTTTTTGTGTGTGGATATTTTAATCTAAAAATCTTACATATTGTGCCTTTAACTTGCCTTCAATAGTCTGTTCATATGATTCTATATTTAATTCAGTTTCAGAGATATCTGGAAGAAGGGATTTAGTTCATTTTAACAGCTTCCGAAGCTAGCAAGAGTTCAAATATGCAGTATCGTAATGCCCCTGTGTTTGCCCTCCCCACACACTGTATTCACATCAATAAACCAAGATTTGCCTCGCCTGCATTGTTTAAGGATTACAATTTCCTATTGTTATAACATAGTAAACATACAAAGCATAATCATGTATCAGTTATCCACTGCTAAGGGGCATATTTAGTGGAATCAGTGACAATACCTCTCATGTTGACACATTTAAGGGCTCTCACACTTGAAATAGTTCACCCTGGGTTATTCTAAAGCTGGGTAAATGGGAATTCAGGGTTAACTTAGTTTATGTTTTACACAGCTCATGCATTACCTGCAGTTAACAACTGATCCTATCCTAATATTTGGACGTAGAGCTGCATTGAGATCCCAGTATCAATGTGATCGATATAGGGCCTTAAAAATTAAGATGCCAAAGGAAAAAATTCCTAGGAACCAGAATCTAAAAGGATATGAAGATATCTTGAATTCTCACTAATATTGAAATTCCTCTATTTCTGAAAATTAACCATAACAAAGATTGCTAATTTACTAATGTCAACAGATACACTAATACATACCAATCTCTTTGTAAAAATAAAAAATGAGTCCCGCCACATTTCTAAAATATTTTTTACCCTCTTGAATTTGGCTCCAAATGGTCATCTTTATCTCCCTCTAGAAAATATTGGCTTTCTCAGTAAATATTAATTTCATTCGACATGACATTTAATATTTTGGTTTTCTTCATTTATGCATGTTTTTCACCAGAAAATAATTTTGGACCTCTAGGTTGATTTGACACGGAATGATCCACATAGTTTTTCATTGGACAAATGGGCCCGAAAGAGACAAACAAAAATATTGACTGAAACAATGTTGTGCATCTCTGTTAATGCGTTTTGAACATGTCAGCATCTATTTTGTGCACACAAGGATAAGCAGAGTGGATGCAGTTAACTGTAAACAAACATGATTCTAAAGTAGCAATACGTAAAGTTGTGATTTATACGTAAAGTGTTCTGCAGAAATATCTAGAAGCAACTCATTGTCAAATAACTTTACCATGGCTGTTTAAATTATAGCCTGAATTTAGTTTAATACAGCATTTAACAACATGTAGAAATCAGATCAATCAAAATGCATTATAATGATCAGATCCAAATGTATAAAATATCAAGCCATTTTTAACCGTAGTGTGAAAAGCACAGAAATTATACATTTATGGGTTTGTTTCTGTCTTCATTTACTGCACGCCTCTGATCTGCACACACTTCTCCTGCAGCAGACGCTTTCTCACGTCTCAGAAATCTGCGCACTCGTATAATTAAAAAAATGATGGTCATTTAATTTTACTGGCTTACTGACCAATTCATTTATCTATCTTTTTATTGAATAATTACTTATAATTAATAGATGTGAGAGTAAATTCTCACCAAACGCTACAATTTTGCGTGGTTAGAAATAATTGTACTAGGTCAAATAATTATTTATTGATTTTTAATGTCTAAATAAATTTCATATTTTAAAAACCATAGATTGTTGTTGAAATCAGTGTTATTTTGTGCTAAAGAAATGTAAATATTTCCCATGGATAGACTAAATGTTATATATTAACAGGCAAACTTGATCTTATTTATCTTGATGGTTGATGTGCTCAGATTATTTTATTAACTGAACAATAAATAAAACTAAGATATGGTTTGCATTAGGGATGCCACAATTCTCAAAATAATATTGAACCATTCTGTACGGCATTCACGGTTCAATACGCGCCTGTAAATTTTATTTTATTTTTTGGAGGGGGTTCTATTTCCCTCCGTTTGAAATATTTCTCTGAGTTTATTTCTGCTCTGTTTGAGTGTGCTTGCAGTCTACGCTATAGTTATTCACAATCACGAAAGTTCATTATTTTCATGTTTTAAAGCCTTGCCGGTTAAACACTTTATTCACGTGCTTATGCACATATTGAGCAAGTTTTACAAATAACAATTTAGTTATATGAACAAAAGAATGTCAAGTAAAGCTGACAATTTCTTTAAGTAATACAAACCATTTGAATTTGTCAGTTACATAATATTTATATGTGTAGTTTACTTAATAATGTTATAAAAGTTATAATAACTTAACTACTTCTTCTACAAGTGAATGTTTAAAATTCAAAAATAACTAAATAAATGTCCCAAGTTGGACGTTTGATGGAGTATTTCTGTGTCAAAAACAGTCCTTCCAGTTTCTCACTAGTTTCGGAGAGTTTTTTTCGAGTATGAGTCGGCTTGATGTCAACAGGGCCTTGTACAGGTTTTAGGGGCTCTTCTCCTGGAAGGGTGCGCGCGCGACCAGAGCGAGAGAGCGCTGCACTCACTGCTGTCACAGGACTTCACCAAATCAACAATGTGTGTTTTTGATGTAGCGGTCCCAACGATAAAGGTTCACGGTCGTGCTTTGGAAGCAGGCAGTGAGTAAAACTGCTTCAAATGTCTATGTTGTTCGTCGCATAAGTAAACCACACGATCGGGTATAGTTCATTTATCAATGGAGCATGCAATGTATGGTGCTTGTTTAAATACATTTGTTTAGTTGACCACTATAGGTGTCTGTTTGTATATTGAACCACCCCAAACATAAACCTAGCATTCTCACAAAGCGCGATTCGTCATTCAAATGCGCTAACGTTACTCCATTGTTGTTCTATGTATAACGTTACACTAGTGACGTGCAAAACCGTTTTGCTTGCTACTGCTAAGGTTTAGTCGCATACAATAGTCCATAAACCGAATCATGTCCTCATAAACTGCGAGTAAACACACACAAATGTTGACAGGCCACTAAATACAGTACATACCACAGAGACAGACGTCCTGCTGTTGTTGCTTCTCCTGTTCAATTTATTTCTGATTCTGGATCATATATGTATGGCTGAATCTGATTGATAGTCATGGTTTATTAGAGTAACGTTTTCTTTTCCACGCTTGAGGATGTCACAGCTTTCAGATGCTCTCATGCAATAGCTGTGCGTGCTCGTGATTCTTTAGCTCCGCCCACACGATACGCCTCCAGCCGCTCATTTTTCCCCAGAAAGACTCGGTACAGCCTATCTTTCTTTTATAAATATAGTAAAACTAAAGACTTTTCGGAGATATGAAGGATGCAATACTACTCTATAGATTCTCAAAATTGACTGAAACTCAGTTTCACCCCCCCTTTAAACACAAACATACACTAAAAAGATCTTTCCTTTTACTGAAAAACACATAAAATAACACTTTAATCCCTACATTTACTCTCCTAAATTTTTTTAAGTGTAAATAATTGTACACAAAATATTGATTTGAGTTTTAATATTCCATCGGGCCAATCAGAGCGGAGGAAGGAATTAGTTAGGAATTTCCTGCGGAAAGGAAGGATTAGACTGAATCTTCAGACGAGTCATTTAAGAATCATTGAAAGTGTTGTTGTTTTTTTTACTTTGAAGCATTTAAGCCTGTTGTAAACCTACAAAACAAATTGAGAAAGGAACCTTTAAAATAGCATAGGGGCACTTTAAGTGGGATATGGGAATAATACATTTTTTGTTATAAAAAAAAATAAAAATAAAAAAGCATTTCTTTGTGAAGGTGTGTGTGTGTGTGTGTGTGTGTGTGTGTGTGTGTGTGTGTGTGTGTGTGTGTGTGTGTGTGTGTGTGTGTGTGTTAGTTTTTATTAGGGATGCTCCAATCCGGTACTTAGCTCGGGTATCGGCTCAGATACTGCCATTTTTATTTTACAAAGTTAAGAAAGTAATGTTAAAGTCAAGACTGCCTGATGCTTTTTCACAAAATAATGATCCCAGTCTCTTCCACACAGTGAGGCATACTGTTTATTAGGCAATTCAGCACTATTTTTATTTTAGTATCGGACTGGTATTGACCGATACATAATCCCATCGGAACTGGAGGCAAAAAATGCTCATTGGAGCATCCCTAGTTTTTTCTGTGCTCTGGCTACTTTTTGTTTATAACATGTAGATTTATAGAAACCATAACCATAATATCAGTTGACAGTGGTGAGTAGCCAGCATGTTTTTACCTGTGGTTACCAAGTCAGTGAGACTGTCAGAATATTACCATTTAAGCCTATAAATAATAATATAACAGGTATCTAGATTTCCCAGCTGACACCCATCCATATACCAAATCCTGGTACAACTAATGAAATAAATATATTTAAATGCACATCAAACCTGACAAACAAGGCAGATGGTTGACTAGGTGGGGTGTGTGAATGCAGCTGTGGATTTGAAGCACGACATTGTGCTGACTTCCTGCTTTTATTCGGAAAGGTTTGTTCAGCAGACACACCAAACGCACATTAACTGTGAAAAAGAGAAGGTCCTAAAGACTGAGAAAGACATTTCACATTCTCTAAGCTGACACGCACACATATACACACCAGCAGCTGGTGCTGAATGTGTGAAAAACTACAGTAATAACTGATGAGACAGATCCACTGGGAGATTCACAAGAGGCTAGCAAATGTGTTTCACTAGAAGACAATACAATTAAATCTTTCACAAACAGCAAACTAAACAACAACAACAAAAGCACTTTCATTCTCACAGTATGAGTCTGCACTGGTCACATGTAGTTGAATGGGACAGGCAGAGTGCTTTTGTGTTGGTGTCACTGCAGCAGCGGTCATGGCCGCCCCACTGCAGGCGTTCACAAAATGGAGACTGCAGGAGAGGGAGGAGAGACTCAGCATGGAGCCGTCTAACTCTTAGAGCTGTTGCACATTAACAAGCTTCAGTCGCATTCTTTCACTGAACACAAAGGTCCCATTCACGTCTGTTTTGAGCTACGTCGGCAAGGAAGATAATCGCATATCTGTACCGTCAGACGTATCGGAGCAGTGTGCTGACAAACTGAAGATGTCAGGTGAAATAATTGGTAATCTCACAGATCTGCTACAGACCCCCGACTGATAGAGGAGCACAGTTACTGCCAGTATGAGGCTGGTTCTTTGGCTATGGCCACTTTTAAATCAGTATTGAACTTTAACTTATTAAAAATGTAAAAAATATATTTAGTGTTTTAGTGTACTTGTAAAGGAGCTTAGCTTGTGACAGTATTTGTTTACCAAGAAGAGATTAAATATGTGATTTACAATATTATTTCCGCCACAGTAATTTATTACACCCAATAATAAATAAATATTTATATTACATCATATGTACGTAAAAACTAATTGTATAAATCGCACAATACAATTAGTGCTATATGCAACTTGTTTTGTAGCCAAATCAACCAACAACTAGGGCTGCACAAAATATTGAAATTATCAAAATATCGCAATATGCATATCGCAACGGCACGGAATATCTGAATGATTTGAATAGGCTACTTCAACATTGTGAAAAGTGTATGTTTTAGTCCACCCCTAGTTCAGGTGTATTTGTTTACCTGGATGTTCTTGATATTAAGTTTTAGGTTGATATATTACCAAGTCAATCAAGTTTTAGGTATTTAAATATTTGCATTACATTTTTTGTTTGTTTACATTGATGTTAAAATCATATTGTCAGATTTGTGACAAATCTTTGCTAAAACCTTGCTACTGCTGGTCCCTTTCAGAAGTTGTAGCAATGCTTTCTTTTCCCAGAAAGAATGTGAAACACATAAATTGTATCATTCTCTGTTGTTTAAAATATAATTTAAATAGATTTTACACAGACGGGAAAAAAATATGGACGACTCGACATCATCCGTTTCCGCTTGCCAAATTTGAAGCTTTCAGGCGGCCTGCACGGCGCTGACATCTTGGCACAGAGTCTGCGCAGTAGAGATTTCGGGACCGGAGTTTCACAGTAGAGCGCAGGAAGTAGAGCAGGAAGTACAGTCGCGATATAAAAAGCCCGCCCACACTCTCGCAGATGCAGAACAATTAATTATGTTGGTGTGAAATAAACAGTTAAGGAAATGTAGAAATTAAAGCTAAAGCTCCAATCTGCTCCCAAAAATTCCGAAAAAAGTTCGTTAGTGCCTCAGTGACAAACTTCACTCAGAGAAGCCGTCGATCTCAGCTGTCAATCATGAGGTCACACCCCCCGTTTGTATAGCATCAAATAACTAACTAAAACTAATCTTATTTAAAAAAAACGAACACTTGAAATGAAATCATCGTGATGATAACTGCCTTCAATAACATAAACTAACTTTGGGGAAAAAATATTTGAAGTGTAATTTTATTATTTAGTTTGCCTCGTGTCCATTAGAAATCACAGAGGGGCGGCTATACTGGGACCGGCCACCTGGGGGGCGATCGAGGCGCGAAAGCTTCAGTTTCTGAGAGGGATACTGCAGGCTTGATTTTACACTAATAGCAATATCGTATCGCATATCTAATATGGCATTATTTAACAAGGTATTGCATATCGTATTTTACTTCAATATCGCACAGCCCTACCAACAACTACAGTTGTCCCACACTGATCAAAAAAGCATCTAGTACTTCAACAGCCTCTTACAATATCATTTTAGTATCAACAGACTGAACCTTTCAACCCATTCACCCTTTTCATTAGACAGTCTTTGGCCTCAGGCCTGACAAAGACACTGATTAACTGCCAGCAAACAATCTGCTGCACCGTGCCAAGTGAATGAACTCAACAGCTATTCAAAATAAACTTAGGTAAAGCTCATTTAGTTTTTTTCATTTTGCATGAATAAAATCCCAGATGTACAACAATTCTTCAGCATTGATAAACAATGCACTCGTCTTATGGATGTCATGAACTAATGAAAAGAAGCTGAAACTTTTACACCTAAACATGTTTTCTTCCAAATTTATAGAGGATATGTCATTAATAATTTAGTATCTTGTATAAATTAGCTCAAGATCAGAAAATGGAACCAACAAAAAAGGTCCACTTAAATATATTATCTGGTATATATCATATTACATATTATAATATGATAAATATATCATATTAATCTCGTAACACACTCAAAGACAGAGCTGGCCTTTACCCAAAGCAAAATTCTCTCTACATGTCTGGCACTGAAGTAAAACCCTGTTGACATCAAACATCATTCTGAACAAGAACCTTTGCAAGACATACATGTACAAGTACACACATGCCTTCTAACTGACACTTAGAAAGTCATTATGATTATGTTGTAAGGAGTTATGGTGAACAAATGGAGATGAGGACACACACAACAGGTTTTGGCTGCAAGGACTTGGTGAGCCACAGTTAAACGCTTTAAACCCAGTCATCACAGCTCTTGTTCTCATTGATGCGCCCTAAGATCACAGACTGAACGTAACTCGTACTCAACACCTTTCACTTTTGCATAACAGGATTTTGTATTTTCAATCCATTAGGAAAAGCTGATGCAAAGCAGGAAAGCAAGTATGGTTAGCTTGTTTTAAAAGTCTTTTTTTCAGTCAGGTCGTAGTAGGCTATACATTTAACACACTGACTGGACTGGAGTCAGTTTTCTCCAGATGTTTTTTTAATACCCACACTTTCAACCACAGGATGTGCTACATGTGCAATGCTGATTTCTCTTGGGTAACTAACTCTGCACATCACAGGAAAAAAAACGAGCTAGTGGTTTTCCTGGCCGCTGCTTGTCCCAAAGTGCAATGCTATGCGGGACACACTTCTGCAACTGTACAGCAATATTACAATTTTGACATTTAAGACTGAAGAGAGGCCACAGCATTAGAGCTCAACGTTAGTCCAGTGGTTATTGCATGAAAAAAAGACTGTAAGACTGTATAATAAAAACTATCAGTAAATATAACAAGAATAAAGTCATAAGCAACTGATGAAAACCTTTCCAGGGCTATCTGGCTTGAAAATGTATGAATATGAATTGTTTTGATGATTACAGGTAAACTATTACCAGAAAATTAGGTTTTCAAGCTAAATATAGGCTTACATTTAGGGCTGGGTAATTAAACGATAACGATAATTATCACTAGAGGTCGACCGATAGTTGATTTTACCGATACTGATAGCTAGGTTGGACCTCATTTGCCGATAACCGATTAATCGATCGTTTTTTTAAAAAGATACTAGATTAAACAATAATAATAATACATAAAATAACAGGTAAAAAAAAGCTGTGCTGAACTTTACAAAATTTTTTTAAAAAGTACTGAACCATGAAAATGTTACATTTCATATGTAAATATGAATATATTAAAATGCGAAGTTTTCTAATTAAAAAATTCTACAGAAAATAACTAAAATATTAAAATATTAAAAATAAATGTTTCTTTAGCTATAACCTAGAAACATGTATGTAAATGTCAGGTAACAGACTGAAAATCCCATTTGTTAACAAGGATGTATTTATTTAGCTAACTTACATGAACTAAATGCATTATGTAATGTACATTTTACAGCATGTATTAATATTTGAGAAATACAATTCTACCTTAATCATTCATATTAGTTCACAGTGCATAAAAAAGGTTAACAGATAAAACTAACAATGAATAATACTTTTACAGCATTTATTAACCTTACTTAATGTTACAAATGGAATATTATTGTATTATATTAAGTGCTATATTAAGTGTTTCATATAAATCCAAACAGTTTGATTTTTTAGAACACTTGACAGTTTTCTTATCAAAATAACAAAATATGTATTGAAATCTAATGCGTTTCTGATGGGTTTATATTTCTGTTGGATGCATGATACGGTTTCTCACATCAAAAAAAAGTTTCTCAGTTACATCGTTTTAAATGCTTGAGGTAACTGTTGCTGCTAATGTTAGCGTCCTGTCAGCCTCGACGACAAAGTACATATACTGCTGTTCTTTCCCTGCTAAAGCATCTAGTCAACAAATCAATTACTTTTTACTGATTTGGCAACATGTACTGAAGTGTTTTGTATTCATATCGTTTCTCTGTTGGTGTTTTAAACGCGCATCAGATGTGTCAGCGCGCTCTGTGCAGCGTGAGCTATAATGTTAATGTAAACATTGATAGTTTTTTTATTTGGCCTCTAGAGGCCGCTCTCATGCTATATAATGCCAGCAGACCCTTCTCAGAGCTCTCGTAGGTTACTGTGTAATGACAGCACCCTTCTCAGCCGCTCCCACAACGGACGCAAACTGGAAAAACTATCGGTATTGTTTTTTGCCGATAACCAATTGTTCCACCAATCAGCTATCGGTGCGGATTAATCGGCAAAACCGCTGAATCGGTCGACCTCTAATTATCACAATATAATTTTCCTCCATAAAACGATAACAACAGTTCAATAAATTCTCAATATAATGCTTACGCGCTATGCGTAATGCTGCGCAGGCATATTGCAGACCGGGCTTCTGGGTGCTGCACGCGGTGTTGTCTACAGTCACAGTGACTGACAGGCTTGGAGGATCAGAGTGAAGTGAGAAACATTTGCAATAGTGAAGACAACTCACTGTGTGTGTGTGTGTGAGATGCACGGTGGACCAATCCACTGTGAGGCAAGAGAGGGGGGACCCTAGACTGTAAAAAAATATAGCCGTAGTGTCCGTGACGTCACCCATAGGATTCCGATAAGCTATTCTGAAGCTTAAAGTAGAGTCGAGCTGGGTGTTGCCATCTTGCGAGCGAGTCATCGGGTCACTCCCGGACAACAGATAATGGGCAAAAAGGCAGGATGTGGGCGGAGCTTAGGTGACGCAATGACTATAGACGACAGATAAATGGCTATCCACCTGTAACCACGCCCTTAATTATGCAGAACTTTAAGGCTTTATCAGAGACATAGAGAAAGAGTCGCGACAACGGAAGTTCAAAATGCTTGATAGTCACGTGATTCATTGAGACCTGGAATAGTTCCAGGAAGTGCTTTGGTGGGCAATTCAAATTGTTAGTCTGCTACCTCCGGGAACTATTGAGTCTCCATGAGCCGCCATTGTTGTAAAAAAACTGTCCATTGGAGTCTATGGAGTTGTCGCGACTCTCTCTCTCTATGGCATTATGTAACGCAAACGAGTGAGTTTTAAAGGTCCCATTCTTCACGATTCCATCTTTCAAACTTTAGTTAGTGTGGAATGTTGCTGTTAGAGCATAAATAATACCTGTAAAATTATAAAGCTCAAAGTTCAATTCCAAGCGAGATATTTTATTTAACAGAAGTTCCCTTTCAAAGCCTACAGCGAACGGCCGGTTTGGGCTACAGCAGGAAGTGCAGGGATGTAATGACGAGACTAGAACCGTTTGTTGACTAACCCTCCGCCCACAAGAACACGTAAAATAGGGGGCTCGGTCTTGTTTGTCTCCCACGTAGAGAAGAGCGCGCATTCAGCGCTTGCATCTCCCCGTTATGGTAAGAGGCGGGACCTTTCCAGGCAAAGTGCGCTAAGCTGCTGTCCAATCACAACACGGGAAGCGCTGGCCCAATCAGAACTCGTTATTTCTGAAGGAGGGACTTCATAGAACAAGGAAATCATCAGGCCGTTTTTAGGACAGAGGAAACAGCACTGTACAGATAAGTAAATTGTGTGAAAAATACTGTGTTTTTTTACACGCGAAACATGAACTCATGTTATATTGCACACTGTAAACATAATCAAAGCTTCGAAAACACGCGAAGAACGGGACCTATAAAAAAAAATTCACCCCCCCTCACAGTTGTCATGAAGGTCAAAATTAGCCTGATAGGCCAAAACCATAATTTGTACCAGGCTGTAAACATGTTTTTTTCTGCTGTAAAGTTGAGAATTTTAACATAGGGCTCAATGAGATTCGGCTCCGTTCTGGAGACTGTCCCTAATGGCCAGTTGAGGAATTGCAGTTTACATTACTTCCATACTGGCTTCAAGAGAGATTGCGGGATCGTGTTTTTAGTGTTTTACTCTTTTCTTTTTTTTCTTTTCTTTTTACAGTCTATGGTTCTACTACTTACACAATTAAGTAAATATAATGATATTATTGAAGTACAGTGTAGTGTAAAAAAACGCGGACCGCACAATTTAAAAAAAATACATCTACCTCAGTTTTAATAAATTGTTCACCTGTTTGGGAAGTGTTTGTCATGTTTTGACAATAAAAGATAGTTTAAAACCACAGTTAACTGTCTGTTTTCTACTTTACTCAGGAGCAAAAATATGCCTTTGTTTAAACTTTAAAGAAATGAAGATTTTACATTGTGATATTTATTGATATCGACTGATATGGAAAATGATATTGTGATATTTTTTTAGACCATATCACCCAGCCCTACTTACATTCCCATACTTTATATTTACAGGTCTCAAATAGCACTTCTAGAATAACATTTAGGTTTCCCACACCTTTTGACCAACACATTTCAGCCACTCATAAAAATATTTATATGAAATTTAAAAAAAAGATTTCATTTTAAAGCTGAAGATAAGAAAAGTAGAAAAAAATATGTTTCCCCCAAAAAATATCTTGATTTTTTTAGTAGTTTAAACTAAACTTCATTTTTTAATAGGCCTACTTGTTTTTGGCTTAATTTATTTTAATTTCAGTTAGCCTAGTTGCCAAGGCTCCATTTTGTTTTGTTTTTCTTAACTGTAAGATTCTCATCTAAAATTTTCATTTTATTTTGGCTTTATTTAAAGACATAAAACTATGTTAATAGTTTTAGTTAGCGATTAAAACACTGCATTACACACTACAAAAAGCAGGTAAACCCTTCTCCGCAAAAAAACTAAATAAAAAGAAACATCTTGGAATTGCTGTGTAGAACATAAACCAGATACAAGCATGTTAAACAGGAGATTTGGGGGTGTTTCTGAGATAACGCTGAACTTTACTGAGAACAACTGCTCCCAAATATTACATTTCAGCCACAACACATTTACCAAAGGGCCTTTCAAATCCTTTAGAAGGAAGTTGCCTCATTAGCAAAGTTGACATGTTGAAAACCTGAGAAATAACTAATAATAACACAGGTGTCATGTGGGCTGCTGACTGTGAAGTTTCACTACTAGTGTGATCTTCCTTCAGTCTGAGAAAGTACAAATGAAAACAAAGGTGAAAACTCAACCCCTCCCCCTTCACATCTACACACTAAAGTCTCTCACATTATAATCCTCTATTATAGCAACAGTATTACACCTGTCTGGCTCCTTCTCTCCTCACATCATCTTACACTGGGATTAATCATGTTATCGACTCAAGTACACCAGATTACATTTAAGCCTGCTGTTGACAACTCTGTAATAATTTCTTGGCTTTGACATTAAATAACGGGACCTTTGTTATATTATAAGGGGGGGAACTTGAGAAACAAACCAGCATCTACGTTACTCAAGCCAGCAGCAATCAGTGCCATAAACTGGTCATTATATAATGAGTGCAGCTCACTGTCGACGACGAACCGAGACAGCTCTGCAGACACATATGAGTTCAATTACACTTAAGAAAATAAGCCCGTGTCTTCATGACCGAGTTGTGTGTGCTCACAGAGCCGCGTACGAGCAGCTAAAGCTCGGCTGCGGGTGTGTGGATCTGGCCTGGGGAGATGCAGTCAGTGTGAGAGCAGAGAAGCCGCCCATCCCCCACTAGCCCCGTTGTCCTCCATCTTTAATCTCCAGACCCGCTACACTACACACACCACTAACGGCACAAAAACGCATACAACTCACCTGGGGTGCTCATGGTCGTAAAGGTCGGCGTTCCAGCTATTCGAAATTCGATAAAAGTTTTGTTAAATATGGATTTTTTAATTGAAATTTGGACCAGGAGAAGGAACCGCGCCTTTCAGAAGAGCAGCAATCCTAAACCGCCATCTGGTGGCATTTTCCACAATCGAATGGCGCGCGTTGACATCGGAGCCCGAGCGCCCTCTGGCGGACACAGCCGAGACTAGCCGAGGCTCAGCGGGCGGCAGGGGGAGGAGGAGAGACCCTCTTATAAACCAAACATGTCTGCAGTTTAAACGCTAAATTAGCACACATTTGTTACTGATGTCTTCCTTCTTATGACAGTCGAGTTATTCAGGACTATTGGCGTTTAAACTAAAGAATGATTTAACATAACTGATTAACATTATGATGTGGCTAATATAATAATTTCATTGTTTCAGGAAATCTATAATTTGTAAACTCCTGCAATTCTTTCTCTGAATTGTGTTTCAGTTTAATAAAACAATTCTAATATGTGTATATAACGATTTTCATTCCTTTTAACTTTCGAAATACATTCATTTTTATTATCACATATCATATAGATAAGTTGGTAGCCTATATCATGTTATTTTTTTACTTCCCTCTTTATTTCTCCCTTTATTTCTGATTACATTCATTGAATGTCCTTGGCTGGCTTTTCTTTGCTTTTCTGCACATTTCCATTTATGCGGAAACACAATATATTAAAGCTCTCAGTCTACGGTAATTGACTAATCTGTAGTGACCTTTGTGTTTTTGCACCAGGGGATTGGAGTGTAATGTATGTGGCTGGTCAACACTGGCCTCTCGTCTTTTTTTTTGCAGGGCTCATGAGTCATTCAAAATTTGGAGACAGGCCTGAATCACAGACCATCAGACCACCACAGATGCTGTGCCAAACATATAAAAAGGGATGAAATATAATTTTCTTCATCTGGTGTTTCTTTGCTATTTGCCTATTGAGACATAACATATATTATGTGTAAAACAATTAATATATATATATTTTTTAACATATAGTTTGATAATGCAGTAAGTACAATACGGTGATTTTAGAAAATTCTTGCATCTAGAAAAATTAATGTCTGAATCATTTTAGTTTGTAGTAGTAGCCTACTTGTCATAAAAATATAATACCAAGTACACATGTATCTAGCTCAAATCTGATAGAGACAAACAATCCAGAAGCACAGTGATTAAAATAATAGACAATTTAATAAATAAAAAAATGTTTTATTGTTTTTATTTATCCTAGATAATAAAAATGTTATAACATCATAATAGTATAACAAACTAAAAACAAATGCTACTAGTCAATAGGCATCACAACATTGTACACTATATATAAAATAGATATTACTTGATTACATTTAAATGTTAAACCATTATTGTTTTTGTACTTTGTTAGATGAAGACAGAGGTGTTTTAAATGTGATTTATATTTGTTTAATAAATAGAAATTCTAAATATTATTGTATCTAAACCACATAAAAAATTTGATAAATCATGAAAATATCACAATTTGGCATGTTTCACTGTCATCATAAATAAAACACACACAATACCCAATATGCTTACAAAATCTTTGAATAATATTTTAATAAAGGTTGTCGAATCTCAAAAAATGTTCATTGCATTAACTCAAAATTTAAATTTCACTGAATTCATAATTTTAAGGCAACCAGGTAACTTTTTTCAAATTAATTTTTTTACAGTCTATCTATCTATCTATCTATCTATCTATCTATCTATCTATCTATCTATCTATCTATCTATCTATCTATCTATCTATCTATCTATCTATCTATCTATCTATCTATCTATCTATCTATCTATCTATCTATCTATCTATCTATCGCTCTATCTGTCTGTCTGTCTGTCTGTCTGTCTGTCTGTCTGTCTGTCTGTCTGTCTGTCTGTCTGTCATTTTCAGTTAATATTAAAGTTTTTAAAATTATTTATGGGTAACAGTTAAATTATATATATATATATATATATATATATATATATATATATATATATATATATATATATATATATATATATATATATATATATATATATATATATATATATATATATATATATATATATATATATATATATATATATATATATATATATATATATATATATATATATATATATTTCCTTCATTATATCAACTCAAATTTTTAATTTCAATAAACTCAAAATTTTAAGGCAACCAGGTTACTTACTTTTTTAAACCAACAAAAACCGACTAAATTTTTTTACAGTGTAGATAGACAGACAGATAGACAGATAGATAGATAGATAGATAGATAGATAGATAGATAGATAGATAGATAGATAGATAGATAGATAGATAGATAGATAGATAGATAGATAGATAGATAGATAGATAGATAGATAGATAGATAGATAGATAGATAGATAGATAGATAGATAGATAGATAGATAGATAGATAGATAGATAGATAGATAGATAGATAGATAGATAGATAGATAGATAGATAGATAGATAGATAGATAGATAGATAGATAGATAGATAGATAGCATACCAGATGGTGTGTCTACTGGTTTAATGTTTTCCCTGAAACACTTGAAATCAGTGAGAGCTCGCCTGGGAGCAGTGCTAACATGCTTTTGAGCGTACGGTGTATGTCTCCTTCATGCCTCATTCCCTGCCTCTCCCCTGCTCAGGCATTAAAAGGTAATGTGTTTCACCTCGCCTGGTCGCCGGTGAGCCTAACAGTTTTTTCTTAGGAGCTGTTAAAAGGCTGCAGCAGAGTCACAAGCTCTATGGGGACAGATCCTATCTAAGAGATAAATCCCACAATGCAGACCTCACACTGCAGTGGTATCCGACACTGAGCTAAAACTGCAAACAACCAACCCACTCTGTTTGTCTTTTTGCTGTTTCACACTATTTACACTGCAGATGATAAAGACTACCTGGAGACAAAACAACGGATATGACACAAGCTTCAGAAAAAGTCATATGAGGCTGATGAAGATCAGGACAGCTTACAATTCTCCTCACAAACATCCCAACGAGAGCACTTTTTACCCATCTTCATGCACACTCATTTATTTGTATTTCCTTTTCAAGGCCTCTTGTTACCTCCCCCAACTGGTTTTATCATCAAATTAAACCCAGCGTTGTGTACACTCTAGCATCTCTGCCCAGTGGTGGCTTTTGTCAGTATCTGATTGATTCGAGGTGCTCTAACCCAATTAGCTGACTCTAGATTTATGAGCAGGACAAAAGAGAATTTACTAGGCCTTATTCTTCTCCCAAGAGAAGAATGATGGAAATGGAAATGAGACCAGGGGTGGAAAGAATGAGTCAGTGATGAAAACAGAGCTGGTGGCACACATGGCTTCTGTCGCTGAACACGCACTTCCGAAAAAACACTATATCTAAAGTTTTAATGCTACATAGTGTGGAGTGCATTTGAGATCTTTATAACAACAATATTCTGCCTCATAACTAATGGACAAGGCATGGATTAACAGCAAAAACTCCCATTTTTATATCATGACATCTTTAAAGATGATAGGCTATTTAGTGGTGACATTCATTGGGCTCTGCTCCCTCTTCTGTCATAATTACTGTGTAAAGTTCAAACAGCAATCAAATGTACTTCACTATTACAGTCTTTCCACTGAGCACCAACCCAGCAAACATGCCACATGCTCGAATGAGATAAATTCAGACACCTTCCTCCTTTAGTGACTCTTTGTAGCAGCATTGTGCTTTCTAATGTGAATAAACAAAAGACACAAACGTTTTTATTTTTATTCTGTTTATGTCACTTATTATGCCTATAATTTTACCTTTTATGATTTTTTTATATATAGTACCCTAATATTACTGAAATAAATCACGGAAAATTAAAATCATTTTTTAAAATCACATTGACACACCCTTTCAACAACTAAGCAAATACAACCACTTGTAAATACAATGCGCTTGGTTAGACTCATTCATGTGGTGAGAATTCGTAATATTTCTGACTCCTGCACTTGCAGGCCACATTGAACATAAAAACCTGAATGTTTATGAGTAAACGGTGTTACAAATTAGGATCATTACTGTTCAGTGTGTTTTATTTTTCTGTCATTGTACTTTATAAACAACTTTGTACTTTTGTACTTTATTTACAACTGCTGTAGTAAACATTTCATCCATGCTATGCCATCATAGTTTGAAAAGAAGATATTTTACAACTAATTATCTAATTGTTTCTCAGTTACAATCAGAAGCCACAGTAAGATCAAACAAAGCCATTCTTAGCAGACACAGTATAGCCTATGTTTGCACTGATTGCTGCTCTCTTCTATGTCTCCATAGCAACTTGACATAAGGGATGTAATTACCCTGGCCAAAAGTCCTTGAAGATGGCTTATCCCCTGCTTCCTTTCCTCTGGAACACAATCAGTGGGAGGGAGCAACATAGCTGGAAAGAAATATAACAATTTTACCTGACTCACAGGTCAGTGATGAGCTATTAAAAATGTATTTTATATATACTTTCATAAGTGAGTCATACTCAAATCAGAATCTAGCACACGTCTGTTGAATGTTGAAGGAGCACTTTCTTTAGAATTATATACATATCATCAGTCGTGGTCAAAATTGTTGGTACCCCTGGTAAATATGATCAAATATGGCTGTTAAAAATAAATCTGCATTGTTTATCCTTTTGATCATTTATTTTAAAAAATCACAAAATCTAACCCTTTCATTAAAGTAAAATAATTGAATATGAGAGGTAGATCCCATTATGAAATTAATGCTTTTCTCTAAAACACGTTAGCCACAATTGTTGGTACCCTTTTATTAAATACTTTTTGCAACCTCCTTCTTCTATAATGCCTGATGAGTTTGGAGAACACCTGACCAGAGATCAGAGACCGTTCCTCCATACTGACTCTCTCCAGATCCTTCAGATTCCCAGATCCATGCTGGTGCTTCTTCTCTTCAGTTCAGCCACTCATCTTCTATAGGGTTCAGGTCAGGAAACTGGGACGGTCATGGCAGAAGCTTCATTTCGTGCTCAGTGACACATTTGTGTGTTGATTTTGATGTTTGTTTTAGATCGTTGTCCTGATGGGAGATCCAACCACGGCCCATTATATGATTTCTAGCAGAATCCATCGGTTTTGATTTTTTATCTTTTGGTATTTGCTAAAATCCATGATACAATGTATCTGAACAAGATGTCCAGGACCTCCAGCAAAAAAATAGGCCCACAACATTAAAGATCCAGAGGTATTTTTAGCCGTGGGCATGGGGTACTTTTTATCCCTGTTTGCACCAAAGCAATCTGGTAGATTTGCTGCCAAAAAGCTATTTTATAGTTTCATCTGACCACAGAACCGAGTCCCTTTTGACTTTCCAGAACACTGAATATGCTGGAGCTTGTTTCTGTGATTTGAGCGAGGAGGATTTTTCTTGAATCCCTCCCAAACAATATGTGGTGATGAAGGGGTTGTTTGAAAAAAAATTTAGGCTTTCTGACCCCAAGACTCAACTAATCTCTGCGATTCTCCATCTGTGATCCTTGGAGAGTCTTTGTGAACTCAAACGTTCCTCCTCACCATGCATTAGGACGATAAACACACGTCCTCTTTCAGGCAGATTTGTAACATCTTTAGTTAAATGGAGCTTCTTAATTATTGTCCTGATGGTGGAAATGGGGATTTTCAATGCTTTAGCTATTTTCCTACAGCCTCTTTCTATTTTGTGAAGCTCAACAATCTTTTGCTGCACATCAGAAGTGAACTATATTCTGTGGTTTTACTCATTGTTATAAATGATTACGGTAATTTGGCTTTTCTGCATCCTTATATTTATACTCCTGTCAAACAAGACATCCTAGCTGGACAATTTCATATTCCTTGTCACCTTGGTGTGCTAAAAAATGTATATATTAATGTAAATATACTTCAGAGATATTTTACTCATTTAAAATTCTAGGGGTACCAACGTGTTTTAGAGAAAAGCATTTATTTCATAATGTGATTTACCCCCCATATATATATATATAGTGATGGGCCAATTTTTTGGCTTTATTTTACAGTATGTGTACACAGTGTATTTACTAGCTTAATAGGTTCAGGGTTAGTACACAGTTATTGTCATTACTATAATAATAATTAATTAGTATGTACATTGGAAACAGGACTGTAAAATAAAGTGCTACCAATGTTCTTCAGCACAGTCCATGAATAACTGCCTCATTGCTCAATCGATTTTAATGGTTAATCATGCATGCTTTCTGGCGTCTCGACCAGGCAGTTCAGGACATTTTCACTGAGGCAGAATGATCAAAAAGCAGTTAACAGGCACAGTTTATCTGAGACTTTATTAAGTTTAACATTGACAGGTCGCACAAATATCTGATACATTTTTAAAGCTTCTCTGAACACCTAATATACAGGTCCTTCTCAAAAAATTAGCATATTGTGATAAAGTTCATTATTTTCCATAATGTAATGATAAAAATTTAACTTTTTTATATATTTTAGATTCATTGCACACCAACTGAAATATTTCAGGTCTTTTATTGTTTTAATACTAATGATTTTGGCATACAGCTCATGAAAACCCAAAATTTCCTATTCTCAACCCTAATCTAAAAAATTTGGCATATTTCATCCGACCAATAAAAGAAAAGTGTTTTTAATACAAAAAAGTCAACCTTCAAATAATTATGTTCAGTTATGCACTCAATACTTGGTCGGGAATCCTTTTGCAGAAATGACTGCTTCAATGCGGCGTGGCATGGAGGCGATCAGCCTGTGGCACTGCTGAGGTGTTATGGAGTCTCAGGATGCTTCGATAGCGGCCTTAAGCTCATCCAGAGTGTATATCCCACAGATTCTCTATGGGGTTCAGGTCAGGAGAGTTGGCAGGCCAATTGAGCACAGTAATACTATGGTCAGTAAACCATTTACCAGTGGTTTTGGCACTGTGAGCAGGTGCCAGGTCGTGCTGAAAAATGAAATCATCTCCATAAAGCTTTTCAGCAGATGAAAGCATGAAGTGCTCCAAAATCTCCTGATAGCTAGCTACATTGACCCTGCCCTGTCTCACTTGAGGGTGTCAATGGCCTTCTGGACAGCAGTTAGGTCGGCAGTCTTACCCATGATTGCGGTTTTGAGTAATGAACCAGGCTGGGAGTTTTTAAAAGCCTCAGGAATCTTTTGCAGGTGTTTAGAGTTAATTAGTTGATTCAGATGATTAGGTTAATAGCTTGTTTAGAGAACCTTTTCATGATATGCTAATTTTTTGAGACAGGAATTTTGGATTTTCATGAGCTGTATGCCAAAATCATCAGTATTAAAACAATAAAATACCTGGAATATTTCAGTGGGTGTGCAATGAATTTAAAATATATGAAAGTTTAATTTTTATCATTACATTATGGAAAATAATTAACTTTATCACAATATGCACATTTTTTTAGAAGGACCTGTAGCTGAAGACCTATAGTTGCATTAACAGCCTCAGAAGCAGTTTTTCACCCTGAACACCTCTTTCACAGCTGTATGGATTAAAAAATATGTCCATAAAAAATATGTCCATAGGACATTTTGACGTACATAATGTCAAGAAGGAAAGGCCACTGCCTCATAAAGGCATTTTTCACAAAGGATTTATTGCTTTAGCTGTACAATGCTGCTTTACATTGTAAATAAGAAGGGCGCATGCAAAAATACCACAGAATGATGCTGTCAACACAGTGTCACTCACTTAGCTTTAATCACACAATGTCTGGCAAATGTCTTTGAAGCAAGGACAGCTAACAGCAACCACCCATGTCCAGCAGCTTAGCTCTATTTTTACAGCACAGTAACCTTGCTCTGAGCTCTCGTAGCAGCTCTTTCGCTTGTCCTCCCCTTTCCTAGGTGTCTGTGCTCTCTTGCATCAATAAAAAATGGATGAGGTTGGGAAAACTCCATACACTCATAGTCATGATGGCCAATCATTGGATGGTCAAACTGGGCAGTCAATCTCTGTTCCTCATTCTCCAGCCTTACAAGCATGTTGTCAAGGAGCACTTCCCATTAATTGCTTGGGACTTGATGTATTACATATTTTCTCAAGAGGCAAGTAAAAATAGGATCCTCAGAAACTTTTATAGACCCTAAAGAACTGTTCACACCCAGCCGGCAGCACTCCTGTAAATAACTGAAGCCTCCGCGCCTCAATCGCCCCCAGGGGGCCGCATAGCCGCTCCTCTGTGGATTCTAATGCACACAAGACAAACTAAACAATAAAATTGCATCATGTAATTTTTTCACAAAGTTGGTTTCTGTCATTTTAGGTAGTTTTTATCACGATGGTTTAATTTCAAGTGTTCGTTTTTTAAATAAGTTTAGTTTTTATTTGATGCTATAAAAATGTGGGGGGGTGATATCATGATTGACAGTTGAGGTCAATGACTTCTCTGAGTGAAGTTGTCACTAAGACACTAACTGACTTTTCTCGGGATTCTCGGAAGCAGAGCGGAAGCTTTAGCTTTAATTTTTACATTTCCATAACTGTTTATTTCACACTGACATAATGAATTGATCTACATCTGTGAGAGTGTGGGCAGGCTTTTAATATCGCCCCTCTATTTCCTGCTCTCTACTGCGCAACTCCGATCCAGATACACTACTGTGCAGACTCGGTCCCAAATCTGCACAAGATGTCAGCGCTGTGTGCGGGCCTCCAGAAGCTTCAACTCTCGTCAGTGGAAGCCAATGGTGTCTCATCGTCCATATATTTGTACGGTCTATGGTTCACACCATGAACATTAACTATAACGAGAAAGTGGGGCTAAGTATAGGGGACCCATACTGGGTCCATACTTATCAAACTAATTCCTATGAAAGTTAAGCTTTCAAAGGCATGAACTGAAAACGCACCAGACTGAAAACGCGCTGTTAATCTATGTGTTTACCTAAACTCTCCGCGGATGTGTTTACCTAAGCTCTCATCAGGAGCTCATCCATGACATGTCAATGTAATCTGACTCCTGCAGCGTTTGGGCTGTGACACTCCCTCAGTGGCAAAATCACATTATATTGAACAGACACGTTCAGTTTTTAATTGTAGTGTCTTTTCTCTAACTGAACTGAGTTTTGAATTGTTGTCTTTCTTCCCTATGAGACAAAAATTTCTACTACATTAATGACCCAGTTTAAATACAGATTCATCTTCCCAGCGCTGAAGTACTCCTTTAATTATCAGAAATGTAATATTTACTGCATCTGTCTCTCAGACAGCAGGCCAACAACTGCTTACGAGCATCTAAATATACAGTACTACAAACTTTTTGTCATCTGACAATCAGTTAAGATAATAAACTATATTCAGGAAATCACTCATGAAAACGAGGCTGTGACACAGCCTGTTCAATGGTCTTACAATATATCAGTTGTGTTTGTTCATGTGTTCTTTTTTTAGTTTCCCCGCCACTGTTTCCACGGACACTAATCTTCACCAAAGCTGTTCGTCATTTATTTAATCACCATGTGTATTTAAAGGGTTAGTTCACCAAAAAACGAAATTGATGTCATTAATGTCTCACCCTAATGTCGTTCCACACCCGTAAGACCTCCGTTCATCTTCAGAACACAGTTTAAGTTATTTTATATTTTAGTCCCAGAGCATGCAGTCTATGCACACTATACTGTCCATGTCCAGAAAGGGAATAAAAACATCATCAAAGTAGTCGATATGTGACATCAGTTAGTTGATTAGAATCTCTTGAAGCATCGAAAATACATTTTGGTCAACAAATAACAAAAACTAAGATTTTAGTCAGCATAAGTTTCTCTTCCACGTTCGTCTTCAAACCTCAAATTGATTTCAGCAGTTTGGATCACGTGTCAAACTGCCAAACTGCTGAAATCACGTGACATTGGCGATCCGAATCATTGATCGATTCACTGATTCATGACCATTTGAATCTTTATTTGAGGTTTGAAAACAAATGCGGAAGAGAAGACAATGCAGAATAAAGTCGTAGTTTTTGTTATTTTTGGACCAAAATGTATTTTTGATGCTTCAAGAGATTCTAACTAACTGGTGTCACATATGGACTACTTTGATGATGTTTTTATTCACTTTCTGGACAAGGACAGTACAGTGTGCATAGACTGCATGCTCTGGGACTAAAATATAAAATATCTTAAACTGTGTTCTGAAGATGAACGGAGGTCTTACGGGTGTGGATCGACATTAGGGTGAGTCATCAATGTCATTAATTTCATTTTTGGGTGAACTAACCCCTTAAGTTCTTCCCCTTCACTCAGTGTTTGTCTGGTCTTGTTAGCTTGTGTGTAGTTGCATCAGTTCTGAACCTTCTCTGGATTACTTTGTGGATTTTTATTGAACTTCTTTTATTGAATTTCTGATTGTTTTGTCGACTGAAATTTTTTGGAAAGACATATTCAAAATGTTTTGACCACACATCAAGTTATATAAAATACATTCCATCAAACAGAATACATTTCTCCATTGCACTGACATCCTTCTGAGACTTGGAGGATAAATGCGAGCATATAAGTGCTGACCTTCATCAACACCTTTAGGAAAAATCCTCCAAATCTGTTGGCCAAACACTATCAGTAACAGGGACCTATGGCAAAAAATATCATAGCTGCCAGTCCAGGACGAAATCACAAAGATATATAGGCCACACCAACATCAAACATATAGGAAAGCCTGTCCTGGAATCCTCAAGGAAAAGTCAATAACAGCTGTATTCATCTACTGCAGACAGGAGCTCATATTTCAGGATTTGAACTGTACAAACTGTGTTTCAGCATCCTCATTCAACAAGACAGCTGGATCCTGCCTGCGGCTTCTGGAATTATAATAACACCTGCTCCTTTTGTGCATGGTGAATGGACCTTCATCCTCTTTTTTAGCATGCCAATATATCATGAAATATTTTTTTATATGTGCTAAGAATAACAAAGATGTATTTGTATTTCTATCTAAACTCTTTTTTTTAAAGTCTTTTATACACACCCTTTTAGCTGTATGTTAATTACATTGATTGATGATGTGACTTGACACCACCTTGATGTTAAAATTATTTATTTTCCTTATGCTAGCTTATGAAAATAAATATAAAACAGAGAATTCACGTAAAGCTGACAATTTCTCTGGGTAAATACAAACCATTTGAATTTGTCACCATTAATATTTACAGTATATCAGTTTATATCAATTTATAGTAAATGTTTATGTTAGGTGAACACATTTATCGATTTAATTTATCTAATTAAATTAACTATTTGCTCTACACGTGTAAGTAGAAAACTATTAAATAACAAGCATATTTTTAGAAACAAAATGCAAAAATAACTCATCGGACGAACTCAATTTAAGGAAGGAATTCCATCCAATAAATGTGAGTATATGAGTGCCCACAGCCTAAACACAGGCAACCACTCTTCTGCATAATGGTAACCACAAAAATTCAGAAATGGCACAACATAACTGAACATTAAACACTAAGATAAACAACATCTTTCAAAAAAATTAATTATGTAATTTACTAATATTAAAGTTGTTCCAAACATGCATGAATTTCTTCAGTAGAAGAAAGACATTCATGCATGTTTGGAACAACTTAATTTTTGTATGAACTATATGCCGCTAAGCAAGTTTCCGGGGTGCATAAAAATGTTTTAAGACCTAGAAAAACCTGTTAAATCTATAAAAGAGAAATTACAATTTGAAATATTAGGGCCGTGTTTTAATTAAGAGTAACACAATCAGTTTAAAGAAAGAAAAATTGTAAATAATATGCATACGTTTTGAAAGTTAATACTAACCAAAAAATGTGTCTTCAAAAGGCACCAAAGCATCTTGACTGAGCTGCAGGGAAAATGGCCCTGATGCCTTGGCTTTGTTCTTTGTCTGTGGAATGAGTTTCATCCATCATTCTCCACACCAGCACAGAGAGGAAAAGAGTTTAGAGGTGTCTGAGGATTATATGTTCACTGATCTGTCACAACAGCTCTTTCAGACAGCTCACATAAAATCTGTCTTCTTTATGCATTCTGAATTAGATGTAAAAATGAGACTCTAAAGGCAATATTGTCCTAATCCACTCCAAAAATCTGTGAAATCGATAAGAATTGAATGCTGATTTGCGTATGTGATGTAGCTTCCTGTCTGACTCAAGAAAACCTCATTAACCCGGCATGACAGCAGAAGGAGAGTTGGAATTAGTGTCTCGATGACTATAGTGTTGATAGCATGTAGAAAAATCCCATGTGTTGTTTATTCAGGAAGCTTCACAGTCAGCCTATTTAAAACATGAAAAATAAACACTTTAAGATAAATGGTTGGTCTACTGCATGTTCTGGAAAACTCTCTGGTGGAGTTACTATGGAAACAGGTCCTTGCTATTTTCACACACCCTTGTTATGTTATAAATATTAAAAGATGCCTAAGTCTAATTAGAAACAGAGGCACAATACAAGCTCAATTACGACAATTTAAAAAAGGTCAAAATATTTGTATTTTTTAAATACTTCATTAAGATAAAAAAAGCAAAGAAATGTAAATTGGTCTTTGATAATGTTAAACTAAAAACACATGCACTTTGTTATGAACCTGGTTAAATGGCTATGGTTATAATGCTTTTATTTTAAAATAAGGTGCATAGATGTGTCAGATAATCAGCCAGCTGCTGGGAGGTCAAAGCACGCTGAGATCTCCCCTCATTATAGTAACACAAGTCACAGGGGTCATATCATATCATGAAATATGAATGATGCAGTTCTTGTCTCCCTGATCACGTTTGGAAAGCATGTTTTAAATGGATGAAAAGGGCAATAGGGCTTTCATTATCAAACCTCTATGTCTTTCTTCCTTCAATGGAACAAAAAAGGACAAGTTGAAAAAATGGTGTTATCATTCACTCTTCTATTTTCTTCTTCTGTATAATGAAAGTGAATGGTGGCCAGGCCTGTCATTCTGAATATATTCCAGCAGAATTCTTTTCTCTGCAAATATGGCCTACTGTAGCTATAGGGCTGTGAGTGTGTTATTACATCTTGTGTAACGGGTAATGTGGTTCATATGATTTAATATGATTGACACCAATATCATTTTCTCTCTCAAGACCCATAAAAGGCACTAAAGATGTCGTTATAAAGCCCATTTCACTACAGTGGTTCTACAATAATTGTATGAAGTGACGAGAATAGTTTTTGTGCACAAAAAAATAATAATAATGACTTATAGTGATGGGCCGATTTCATAACAAAAATTCTAACAGTTATGAATCAGCATATCGATTCATGATTCGGATCACCAAAGTCACGTGATTTCAGCAGTCACGATTTCGATCCGAATCATACACCAATTTGCTGATTCATAATGGTTTGAAACTTTGTTTTGAAATCAGCCCATCACTATATAAGTCATTATTTAGTTTTTTTGCACACAAAAACTATTCTCGTCACTTCATAAAATTATTGTAGAACCACTGTAGTGAGATGGGCTTTGTAACGACGTCTTTAGTGCCTTTTATGGGTCTTGAGAGAGGAAATGACATTGGTGTAAATGAAGGCCTTTCTGAGCCATCAGATTTCAATAAAAGTATCTTCATCTTCAGTATCTTTGTATTCCGAAGATGAACGAAGGTCTTACGGGTGTCGAATGACATTAGGGCAAGTAATTAAGGACCGAATTTTCATTTTGTGCTGAACTAACCTTTTAATGGCTACATTCATTCTTTCCTTTACACGGATCAGTCGTCCTGGTCCCTTTACAGAAAAACAGGATGTTTCCACCCCATGCGTCTTAGTAGGTATGGTGCAACTCAGCATTCTTTCTTCCCCAAACACGAAAAGTTGAGTTTTTACTAAAAAGTTCTATTTTGGTTGCATCTGACCATATGACATTTTCGCAATCCTCCTCTGGATCATCCAAATGCTGTCTAACAAACTTCAGACGGGCCTGGACATGTACTGGCTTAAGCAGGGGGACATGTCTGACACTGCAGAATTTGAGTCCCTGGCAGTGTAGTGTGTTACTGATGGTAGCCTTTGTTACTTAAGTCCCAGCTCTCTGCAGGTCACCCCGTGTGGTTCTGGGATTTTTTCCCACTGTTATTGTGATCATTTTGACCCCACGGGGTGAGATCTTGTGTGGAGCCCTAGATCGAGAGAGATTATCAGTGGTCTTGTATGTCTCCTATTTTCTAATAATTGCTCCCAAGGTTGATTTCTTCACACCAAGCTGCTTACAGTCTTCCCAAGGTCTACTATTTTTTTTCTGGTGTCCTTTAACAGCTCTTTGGTCTTGGCCACAGTGGAGTTTGGAGTCTGACTGTTTGAGGTTGTGAAAAGGTGTCTTTTATACTGATAGCGTGTTCAAACAGGTGCCATTAATACAGGTAACAAGTGGAGGACAGCGGAGCCTCTTAAAGAGGTAAATAACTAAATTCTTTAAAAATCAGACAATGTGATTTTCGGGATTTTTTTCCTCGTTCTGTTTCTCATAGTCGAAATGTACCTATGATTAAAATTACAGGCCTCTCATCTTTTTATGTTGGAGAACTCGCACAATTGGTTGCTGACTAAATACTTTTTGTTTGCCCCACAAAGTGCCAGGCACTTTTATTCACCTTGCTCTGTAATCAGTTTAATAAAATAGCTGTATTTATTCATTTCTGTTAATTTATAAATATTATTCCTGTCATAGTCTAATCAAGAGTGATTGAGTGATTCAAATGCTGTTAGGTGAAGTTGTAGCTACTGCGTCAATGACACGCTCCTCCTGAATGATGACGCACGCTAAGAGCAAATGCTCCTCATCATATTCAATGCATGCAGCTCGACTGAGATCTCAGAATCCAGTAACAAGCAGCTGCCGCTGTGAAACCTACTGCGAGGTGGTGCATTGATGTAATTCATTTAGACACATCTTTAAACGTTTCCATACAAAAAGACAGGGGGGGAAATTAAACATATTGCCTCAAAAATGCAACAATGATCTCTGAATTTAAAACGTTAATTCGCGGATCTTCAATTGCGAGAGGCATCTGAGAGGACAGGTAAGATTTCGCGTTTCTTTGTCATTGCGCAGGTGGTTGTAAATCGAAATATGCGACTTACCTGCTTAAAATGTGCACATTGATTCATATAAAAGGTATATTGGGCATTCGAGGTAAGTTATCATGTATTTTAGGTATGAATAACGGGAGAGTGAATAGCCTGCATTCAGTGCTGTGTAGTAGTAGACAGTGTCCCTTCTGCTCCATTCATAAAATCATTATCTGGAGTGTAGTCGGTTCCTCTCTGCTAAATGTCACTCACATACGACAGCTTCATCCGCTGCTTTCTGCGTCATGTGACATCATCGAAACAGGCGTCATTATTGACCATGTCCTGAAAATAGCTTGGCAAAACGGGGCTAGTTGTCACACTTTTTTACTCCGGAGAATATTTCTTGAGGTAGGTTTATTAATGGTATGGATGTATTCCCTGAAGAATTGACAACAAAAACTTCGTTTCCATTGATCAGGTGGGAAAGTAGCCTAAAACAATTATATTGATTAGAATGTGTGTAAACTTGCCCAATGAAAAACAGCATAAAATATAATTTACAGTGATTGTGAAAAGTGTTTGACACCACCATGGAAAACCACTGCTAGAGAAAAGCACAGCAACCATAGTTATTAAAATAAAGGTTGCACATATTGATATAAACACTATATATATATATATATATATATATATATATATATATATATATATATATATATATATATATATATATATATATATATATATATATGGGACAGCAGACGTTTATAATGTAAAATAACTGCTTTTGAACTTTCTATTCATTAAAGAATCCTACAAAAAAGTATTAATAAGCACAGCTGTTTTAATGTTTGAACACTGATGATAATAAGAAATGTTTCTTGAGCAGCAACTCATATTAGAGTGATTTCTGAAGGATCATGTGACACCGAAGACTGGAGTAATGATGTTGAAAATTCATATTTGTCATATAAATAAATGACATTTTAAAATATATTCATATAGAAAGCAGTTATTTTAAATCATATCAATATCTCACAATATTTTTTATTACTTGCATGTAAAATTAAAAAAGCATTGAACTAATCTAATTTTTTTGTAAAGAAAGAATTTGTCTTTGATTTTATTTCATGATTTTGCAAAGTCATAGTAATAATCGATCCAGATCTAAAAATACTTCGAGAACACATTCTGTATGCCACTGATGCCTCTACTTGAGAAGTTTTTGTGCACTTTCTGTCCATTTCAAAACGGCTTGTCTTAAGTTTTAATTATAATATATTTAATTTGCATCAAAACATTTCTCTTTACATTCAGGAGCTACACGACAGCTGGTATTGGAAGAAAATGGAGGATTCACCAACAAAGCATCTGCTAGGCTCAAAGAAGCGAGTCAAAATCCACCCGAACACAGTGACGGTCAAATACGCCACTCATTTCCCCCAGCCTGGAGACGAGGGCTATGACGACGCTCCATCTTTTGAAGACTTTGGCTCATTTGTCGAAGAGACCTCAGACAGAAAGAACCTTACCGACAGCAAGTCGGGCAGGACTTTTTTCGGTGCGCCTGACAGTCGGTCCAAACCGCCTGGGGACCAAAAAGAGAAAGGTGTCGGAGGTCAACTGCAGAGCTTCGGGGAGGCCTCCGTTTTCGCCTCACGTATGACATGGGCCGCTCTGTTCGGGGCGGCTCTGGCCCACGGCTGCGTGGCTCTCATCACGCGCCTGGCTGCCGACCGCTCTAGGGTGCCATCGCTGGAGCTTCTCTTCATTCGCTCGGTCATCCAGGTGTTGTCCATTGCGGTGGTGTTTTATAACCAGGAGCCTCCCTTCGGGCCCCAAGGCTACAGACTGCGTCTTTTCTTCTACGGCGTGTGCAATGTCATCTCCATCACGTGTGCGTATACCTCCTTTGCCATTGTGCCGCCCAGCAACGGCACCATCATGTGGAGGGCCACCACGACAGTCTTCAGCGCCATTCTGGCGTTTTTACTCATCGATGAGCGACTGGGGATGACAGACGTGGTCACGGTTGTCAGTAGCGTCTTTGGCCTCTGCTTGGTCATGATTCCAAACATTGTAGGTGAGCACAGATCTCTGGGTTTCTGGAAGGAGGCTTTCGGGTACACCATGACGGTGATGGCGGGCTTAATGGCGGCCTTGTCCATGATCATATACCGGGCCATCAAAGAGAGGGTGAGCATGTGGACAGCTCTTTTCACCTTCGGCTGGACCGGAACGTTGTGGGGAGTGTCGACTATGTTCATCCTGCAGGAGCCCATCATCCCACTGGACGGAGAGACCTGGGGATATCTTATCGGCATCTGCGTCTGCTCCACCGTGGCGTTCCTGGGGGTATATTACGCCCTCAACAAGTTCCACCCCGCACTGGTTAGCACCGTGCAGCATATGGAAATTGTTGTGGCAATGCTTCTGCAGCTGATTGTGCTCCACATGGTTCCTTCGGTGTACGACATCATTGGGGGCGTCATCATCCTCATCAGTGTTGTTGTGCTGACGGCCGTAAAGCTTTACTGGGTGGGCAAGAGCAAAAGACAGGAGTATGAAGAGATCCTCGATTCACCAATAAAGTGAATCAATTACAAAGTTATTGTTTTATAAATATTTTTGAATTAATGCTACCCACATGTGATTGAGGTTATTGTGGATGTTTGAGAAAAAAAAAATCTATGTGAAGTTCGCGTCTATTGATGAAGTGCCATTGTGAAGTTGTCTTTGACTGCTGTATTATGTGAAGCTCAAAGAGGTTATTGATTTGTATTACTATAATAAGTAATTATCATGTCAAGTTTGGTTATGTGCATCCAAATAAATGTCTGCGCAGAGGAGCTGCAATGATACTTTCATAAATATGGACTTCCAAATTGACTTGGTCAAGGGTGCCCTCTGTTGGTGTTTAGTGTTCATGTGACCCTGAGAAGCGGAGTAATACTTTTTAGCACAGCCTAAATTTAACTGAGTGCATCAAATCTGTTTTGGCAACAGTGATTCAGGCTGGTGTTGGCCAGAGCTTTTCTGTTGGCATAGGATGTCATCATTTCCAGTTTAAGGGGGGATATTTTGAGTCTGTTTGAGTCATGCACTTATTCCCTCTAGTTTACGCAGAACTGAAAAGTTATAACCAATGTACTGTAATACAGTTTTTCCCAATTGTTTACAGACGTTCACTGAATTTTTGCATCATTTTCCCAAAACCACTAACAAAAAATTCAAAACTCTACAGATTTATAGCAAAAGCAAACACTGCATTCTGTTTTATCACTCTCCAAAATGTTCCAGACATTTTTTTCCCCACCACAATCACACACACACTATCCTTGTGGGGACTCTCCATAGACATAATGATTTTTATACTGTACAAACTGTATATTCTATTCCCCTACACTAACCCTAACCCTGATTGGGTTAGGTGACACGAGTGCCCATGAGTCAGAGTGAGTTCAGGTTAAAGTCCCAACCGGGATAGAAAATGTACACACACACACACACACGCGCACACACACACACACACTCACACATGCACACACACACACACACACACACACACACACACACACACACACACACACACACACACACACACACACACACACACACTCTCACAGACACACATTTTTGTGAATTGTGGGGACATTCTAGCCTGGATGCCAGCCGAACTTAGCCCCGCCCACAAATTTTTTAGGTCGGGCAATTAATATTCTGACTAGAATTGAGTATGACCACGTCAGGCTAGGGACATTCCATAGGCACAATGTTTTTTATACTGTACAAACCATATTTTCTATCCCCCTACACTTGCCCCTAAACCTACCCATCACAGGAAACATTCTGCAGTTTTACTTGCTCAAAAAAAAAACATCCTGTATCATTTATAAGCATTTTGAAAAGTGGGGACATGGGGAATGTCCTCATATTTCACCCTCTCCTTGTAATACCTATGTCATACGTCATACCCATGTCATTATACACATTTCTGTCCTGATATTTCACAAAACATACCCACACACACACACACACACACACACGGATCACTATCTCTGTGAGGACTCTCCACAGACATAATGGTTTTTATACTGTACAAACTGTATATTTTATTCCATTACACTAACCCTACCCTTCTGCATTTTTTACCCTCCACCCCAAAAAACCCACTCAAAAATGTTTGATTAATAAGCTTGTTTCAACATGGGGACCCCACTGACCCCATGAGACAATGTGCATTCAAAAACATAAAAACATAATGAAAAACATGAACATTATGAAGAGATCTGTCTACCAACCAAAAGAAACTAGATGTAAAGTATTGTTACAGTATTTTATACCTTTATAATTATATGTTAAAACAAAACAAAACAAAAACACACAAATGCGTCTTTTGAATACTTTTCATACCTAGGAGAAAATCAAAGTAAAACATTCAGTAAGATAAAGGGTTTTCTGTACAAAAGTAAAAAATGAAAGTGGCTATTTAATAGTACATTCTCTCACTCACACACACACACACGTGCAAACTTACGCACGCGCGTAAGAAAAATGAATTAGGCTGCATCCTTCATCCCATTTGATCTGGTCCAAGTACCTCATCTTCAAGAGATGTTCCTGGCTAAACAGTAGGGAAAGAAAATTCTGGAGTGATGGATCCAGCCGTCAAATGCGACAACCTCACCACATGCATTCTTCAGTGTCATGAGAAGAAGAGGATGGCAGTCATACATTTTCCATCATCGTGACAGAAATAAAAAGCCTCTAGGCTTAGGAATGAGGAATATGTTAGGAGGAACAGAACTCTGGGTGGTCGGTTGAAGACCAGAGCAGTCCGATGGAAATGTATGTTGTCCCAGATAGCCTGGGCTCCTCTAGTCCACCCCTCTGCTTCGCTGGAATTATCTAGCTCCTCTATCACCATTGGCACATTTCAGGTTTTGGTGATTGTTTCATGGTCCAATTTTAGTGAGTAAACAACTTGGGAAAAAACTGTTTGACTATATGTTTTGGCAAGGAGTTAGCAATCTCATATTTTAGGTTAAAGCCAAAATGTTGCATGGTTATATCCCAATTAAGTATCATCACAAAGGCAGCGTGTCTAGGTTGAAAACACAAATTTTCTGCGGATTAAAAAAACAATGCATGATCCATATAAACACAGGATTGTTCATATAATCATCTCATTTTTTTCAGAAACAAGAGTAATGTCATTTAAATCTGAGAATGTCCCAACTGTGTCTTAGAGCCAACGTGGTACTGTTTCAAACCAAAAAAAATTCAACGATTTGTTTTCTCTTTAATAAAAGCATGTATTGATTTTATTGTGCATTTTATGAGAATATAACACATTTTGTAAAAGCTACACTGTGTAACTTTTTTAGTTTATTCTTAGCTAAAAACACTTAATTCTTTCAAAAATATATGTGCTCATTAATGTATATTTACTTCTTTCAAGTAATAAAGTATTCTCGTAAGTTTATAATATGCCATTGAAAATACATACGGGTGAGGGGTTCGAATGCCAGTCGCCATGTTGCCCCTCCATCTTGAAAGAACATTAGCCAAAGAGGGACATACCCGTAAATTCAAGCTTCGCCTTCGAGCGTTTTAACACTCGATGGCACCGTGTCGAATGTGAAGAGGGGGATTGCCATGTTAATCTTGGACTAAATCGGCCACCGTAGGAGTTTAAACAAAATCAGAATAGAGAGGAACAGAAACGATTATTCCCTGGATGGTCATATACCTTTACACCGCTAGATGGGGGAAAATATCACACAGTGCAGCTTTAAGCTGTTAAAAGAAAACAAAAGCTCAAGCACAACGGTTTTGAACGTTTTATAGTAATTCTTCAAAGTGTCCACATGGTGGGAGGAATGGACCGAATAATTACACAACAAATGGATACATAGTGAATATATAGTTTAATAGATTTCAAAATGATAAAATGCATACATTAAAAAAAATTATAAATAAAACTAATGTATCTTTAATTTAATTACATTTTATTGATTAAATTTCAATTAAAAAATATTTCAATTAATGAAACCAAAATAATGGCTGTACAAAATTAGAAGAAGAAAGAAACGAATCCCCTATTATCATACACTTTTATACATATAGGCCTAATTTTTAAATCATCTAAGTGTGCACCCATATTGTCTAAAAAGACACATTCAAATAATGTCAGCACATTAAAATTTGTAGGCTTAGATTTGTGGCTTTGCTGTTATCATCAACACAAGCCTGAATTTCATCCCATAACATCAGCAAGCATTTATTGCCTCCCTTGAGAAATAAACAAGCCTGGATCAAGGATGACAATCAGTGTTACTGCTGCTTCAAAGCATGGCAGTCTGATGGCGCTGAAACCAGAGCTTGTGCTGGAGTTTAGCTCTCTGACATCATCATTTGCAGATGTGGTCTCTTGCTTGGTGGATTTCGACTCACAATATTACTCACAGATGGACTTTTAGTTCTTAAGAGTTGCCTGATTCTAAAAAATATATATAAAAAAAACCTTGCTTGAAAACATACATACTTGAACACAGCTACAATACATCCACCCATCACGGTCTTTCCAGGCTCCAGATGTACCAGATGACTTGAATATGAAGATATTCAAGATATTCAAGAATCTGAATATGTAACTTTATGATCCACAGAGGAAGGGAGAGCTAAAACAGGATATGTAAGCCTGAAGTGAGAGGGGTGAAGTCTCACATGTCATATATCTCATATCCAGGAAGTTTTGTCTTTATAGCTTTGGATATCCCCAAGCTCTCACGTTCCTGAACTCATTTCGGTCTGTTTTGTCCCATAAACCCATGCCTCTATGGATGTCACCCACTCTGAGACATGTCTAACCCTGCTTCTGAATGCATAAGTTTGGCGTTGTGAGGAAGGAGGCCAGTCATCCAACTGTGTTTGAGTCAGAACACACATGGTTTGGTTTATATACTTGGCCTACCACATCGATTGGATGTTCCTGTTTTTTCTGATTGTTGGTAATTTAGAAACGTTACACTCTTAATTTTGCGTTCCCTCACCGGTGTCAGAAGTTGAAGTGATGCAATGGCCCATGCAGTTAAATGAGAACATTTGTTTTTATAGGTGAAGCCTGAGACATATATTGCAGCAGACCTGACTTCATGCGCATAATTCCATAAATTATGTTCATTTATCATTTATATTTTTTATCAATGCTGTCTGATCACAGACCTGACACTGCAAAGTGCTTTTTTCGGTACAGGGGCATATTGCAGAAAACTAGGATAAGGGATTAAGCCGAGATATCTTGGTGATCGTGTCATCTGTATGCAAAATTTAGTACACCGCTGTCGGATTAGATTAAGACCCTTGGTTAAAGGGTTAGTTCACCCAAAAATGAAAAGTTCACCCAAAAATGAAATTGATATCATTAGTGACTTACCCTAATGTCGTTCCACACCCGTAAGACCTCCGTTCATCTTCAGATACAGTTTAAGATATTTTATATTTAGTCCGACAGCGTATGCAAGTGTATGCACACTATACTGTCCATGTCCAGAAAGGGAATAAAAACATAATCAGAGTAGTCCATATGTGACATCAGTTAGTTAATTAGAATTGAAGCATCGAAAATACATTTTGGTCCAAAAATAACAAAAACTACGACTTTATTCAGCATTGTCTTCTATTCCTTGTTTGTGTTCAAACCTCAAATAAAGATTCAAACGGTTGTGAATCAGTGAATCGATCAATGATTCGGATCGCCAATGTCACGTGATTTCAGCAGTTTGGCATTTTGGCATGCAATCTGAATCATTGATCGATTCACTGATTCATAACCGTTTTAATATTTTTTTATAGATTTAAAAATGATTAAATGCATACATAAAAAAATTATATATAAAACTAATGTATTGAATTACATTTTATTGATTACATTTCAATTAATAAATATTTTGAAACAATGTAACAAATAAAATGGCTGTACAAAATTAGAAGAAGAAAAAAACTAATCCTCTAATACGTTTATTCATATAGACCTAATTTTTAAATCATCTTGTGCACCCATATTGTCTAATGAATAGTGTGTATACACTTGGATACGCTGTTGGACTAAATATAAAATATCTTAAACTGTGTCTGAAGATGAACGAAGGTCTTACGGGTGTGGAACGACATTAGGGTGAGTCATTAATGACATCAATTTCATTTTTGGGTGAACTAACCCTTTAACATAAGACAAGACGCATTATTTATGTGACCAGTATCATGACAAGATATCATGGACAAGTTGTGTTTTTAGAAAGGCAAATGTCCAATATATATATAATTAATGATTTACAAATACAGGATGTATATTTACCATATGTTTTGCAATGGCTGTTTATTTTTTATGCCGTTTTTTTGTCATTTGTCTGTTGTGTGAAATACACACAAGCCCAGCATGTTGGCTCTGGTTTCCAGTGTAGGGCAGCTGCAGGCCAATCGTGTAGTAAACAGCTGCCATGCATTTGTAGGTTTTGGATGGGTCAAGCACTGAAGTGTTTGTTCTTTTATGTTCTTTTTTCCTTCCTTTCAAGCTGTTATGAAAAATAAAGTGAAAGTGAGGTTTATTTTCCATTCACGATATCTCATCATTGTCTAATTATGGCAAGGTAAATGCTGGTGGATATGAAAGCCAATTTCCGCCACATAAGAAAAAGTTAATATGTCTTAGAACGTCATAGTTATGAGATAAAAAGTCAAAATTATGACAGGTCAAATTTGAGATAAAAGTCACACTTATGATATAAATGATGACAAATTATTACAAAAAGTTAAAATTATGAGATAAATAATCGGTTACATGAATAGCGAGAAACTATAATTATAAAATTAAAAAACAATTATTTGCATGAAATTCTCATTGTTCTATTAAATTGAATTCTCATTATTCCCATTTCTCACTGTTTCATAACCACATTCAACTTTCTCATAATTTAACCCCTTAACTGTCACCCCCTTTTTGAGAATAGACAAAAATGCCCTATCCAAACTTAAATTCAAGAATGGCTTGGAAGACCTAAGGTTGATCTCAATTTAAAGACAACACTCACGCAAAGAATATTGCTGAAGTGAAAGCACTTCAATGTATACAAATATATGAAAAGGTTATGGAAGTTTACATTTACTGTACACACAAGTTGTGTCTAACCAAATTTGAAGTTAATATCACAAAAATTAAGGTTCCCATGAGATTTTCCCATGAGGCACTTAATAGCCAAAGGGTGTCATACACATTCCGTAGATTTTTTTTAATGTATTTTCATATAACAAATTACATAATTTCTGTCCAAATATCGCATCTATCAAAAAACAGTGACCAATATGGAACCTTGAGACTCAGACCTTTCAACAATGCGTGTTTTGTCAAGATTAGAAAAGGTTGTTTATGAAGTAGTTAATGTAAATTCCGTCCCGTTAGAAGTATTTAGAGTACAGTTTCCATGGTAAAGCATTATGTCCGATTTTAAGTTTTTCACAGAATGAATTTTGAGTTCGTAAACTTTCGATGTTACCTAATTTATGTTATATTAAAATATATGATATGAAAAAAGGCGTTAAGAGAGAAACAGTGCATCCGGAAAGTATTCACAGCGCTTCACTTTTTCCAAATACTTTTATGTTACAGCAAAAAACAAAACAAATCACATGTAGGCCTACATAAGTATTCATAGCCTTTGCCAGGAGACTCAAAGTTGAGCTCAGGTGCATGCTTTTTCCAATGATCATCCTGGAGATGTTTCTATAACTTGATTGGAGTAAACCTGTGGTAAATTCCGTTGATTGGACATGATTTGGAAAGGCACACGCCTGTCTATAAGGTCTGTATATAAGGTCCCACGCCTGTATATAAGGTCCCTCAGTTACCAGTGCATGTCAGAGAACAAACCCATGAAGTCATAGGAATTGTCTGTGGTCCACCGAGACAAGCTTGTATTGAGGCACAGATCTAGGGAATTATACAGAAAAATGTCTGCAGTATTGAAGGTCCCAATGGTCGCAGTGGCCTTCATCCGTAAAATGGAAGACATTTGGAACCACCAGGACTCTTCCTAGAGCTGACCATCTTCCAACAGGACAATGACCCTAAGCACACAGCCAAGATAACAAAGGAGTGGCTATGGGACAACTCTGGGAATCACCTTGAGTGGCCCAGCCAGAGCTCAGACTTGAACCCAATTGAACATCCCTGGAGAGATCCGAAAATAGCTGTGCACTGACGCTCCCAATCCAACCTGATGGAGATTGAGAGGTCCTGCAAAGAAGAATGGGAGAAATTGCCCAAAAATCTGTGTTTCAAGCTTGCAGCATCATACTCAAAAAGACTTAAAGGTCCCGTTCTTCGCGAATCCATCTTTCAAACTTTAGTTAGTGTGTAATGTTGCTTTTAGAGCATAAATAATAACTGTAAAATTATAAAGCTCAAAGTTCAATGCCAAGCGAGATATTTTATTTAACAGAAGTTCCCTTTCAAAGCCTACAGCGAACGGCCGGTTTGGACTACAGCAGGAAGTGCAGGGATGTAATGACGCCACTAGAACCGTTTGTTGACTAACCCTCCACCCACAAGAACACGCAAATAGGGGGCGTAGTTTTGTAGCTCTCTCACGTGGAGAAGAGCGCGCATTCAGCGCTTGCATCTTCCTGTTATGGTAAGAGGCGGGACCTATCCGGGCAAAGTGTGCTAAGCTGCTGTCCAATCACAACACGGGAAGCGCTGGCCCAATAAGAACTCGTTACATGTTTCTTCATAGAACAAGGAAGTCATCAGGCCGTTTTTAGGACAGAGGAAACAGCGCTGTACGGATAAGTAAATTGTGTGAAAAATACTGTGTTTTTTTACACGCGAAACATGAACTCATGTTATATTGCACACTGTAAACATAATCAAAGCTTCGAAAACACGCGAAGAACGGGACCTTTAAGGGCTGTATTTTGGTGCCAAAGGTGTTTCAACAAAGTATCGAGAAAAGGCTGTGAATACTTATGTACATGTGATTTTATATTTATTTGTATTTTTTTATTTTTTTGAAAAGATTTTAAACATACTTTTCGAACCCATTTGATAGAAGGCATTTAACAGAACCCGTATGATAGAGCCCATTTAATAGAGCAGATCTGATCCCATTTGAAGAACGCATTTGATAGAGTACATTTGATAGATAGAGCCCATTTGAAAGTATCCATTCAGAACACATTTGAAAAAAAACATTATAGTGTTAGATATCGGCTCCATGGCCCTGTTTCACAGAAAGGTTTTAGATTAAACCAAGATTAGGCCTTAGAAAAAAATAGGACTTTTAAGTATAGCTTTTATAAACATGCCATAGAATAAAACATCACTGATGTGCATCTTGAGACAAAACAATGACACTGACATATTTTACAATACATCAGTGCAAGATGCTCTCAGTCAAAACTTGCTTTTTAGTCTGGGACTAGGTTTAAGCCTTGTCTGTGAAACAGAGCATATGTAAGAGTTCTCATTTAAACTTTATAATATTTTTTCTTTCTCTAGCTCTGTCTCGTTCACTCTTTACGTCTCTTTTTCATAATATGGATGCTGCTTATATCATACTTATGTCCTGTCCCTTGTTTCAGTCCTTGAACCTTCTCATACACTTCAGGAAGCAATTCGGCTCCATGTAACCTGGCCCTCATTCCCTTAAATTACAGCTCTGTCCACTGGACCAGGTGCTCCGAGGTGAATTCGACAGCCTCTCTTTCACAATAGCTCTGCAGGTTTGTAAACAGATGACTCGGACATTTACACAGCTAAAGGGTTGAGAGCGCTGTGAGAACTTGTTCCTGTTCAGTTTAGTTTACTCATATTACACACATTATTGAACCACTGGGGGAAAAACTATAACCTATGAAGACCCACATAGGGCAATAAACTGTAGTATAAAACTGGTTTTGCTTCATGACCTGTGTTATGGGCATGTGATGTTTTTATTATTTATTTATTTATTTATTTTTAATACATTTGCAAAGATTACAAACAAACTTCTTTCACTTTTGTGTTTTTAGGGTATTGTTTGTAGAATTTAGAAAAACAATTATGATTTTAAGCCGTTTTGGAATAAGGCTGTATACGGAATAAGTATATAGAATAAGTATGTAACATACTAAAATGTGGAAAAGTGAAGTGCTGTGAATACTTTCTGGATACACTGCATATATGTACATGTATATCTGGTTTTGTGCTTTTGTCCATTTTTTATATTACTATTTAAGTTCATGTATTTTTATTTCAGTTTTATTTCCTCTTAATTGTAGTGCTTCAACTTAAATTCAGTTTGTTGCCAAGGCAACATTTCACATTTTTTATTTATTTCTACTTCATTTTGTCATGCTCAGGTTTGGATGCAAATACCAAAACTGAGGTAAAACTCAAACAGGTTTGTTTGCAGATAACACAATGCATAAACAAGAGATGAAACGTATCGTTAGAAAATGAGACTTGTATGGTTGGCTTTGATTCTTTGGATGCATCCAAAATCACATACTTTCTTGAGTAGGTACTCATTCTGATTAAGTAATTACTTTATGACAACTAAAAAAGTATGTTCTATAATATCATATGAATGTGTAGTATATATTCTGGACATATGTTGCACCATGTTGTCATTATCATGTGACCTACCAGTGTCAGTTAGTGTGTTGAAGCACTCACACACACACACACACATACACACACACACACACACACACACGAGAGAACAATGTTGATACAAGGGATGACTGGAAGATGACTCGGGTGACTGGAGATAAACTTGGATGAAGTAACAGCAGTAGCTAACAAGTCAGGAACATAACGCAGGTTAGTATCAAGGCAATGTAGCATCAGACAAGGTCAGAAATGAATGAGGGAGTGTGAGTGTTCTCTATAGTGCTGGAGATAGGGCTAGATGAGTTCCAGGTGTGTGTTGTTAGGTGCCAGAGTGGATGGTGGGATATGTTTTAATAGTTTTAGTTTCAGTACTAATAGAAAGCTATACCTTCAATATGAACATGTAAATATATGACGTGTCAATGTTTATTTCAGTTACATTTAGTAGCTGCTTTTATACAAAGCACCTTACGAAACAAGCAATTTGTTACAGAGCCAAACATTTTTATAGTGTACAATTCCAAGTTTATTAGAAAAGCTAGACTAGGAAACAAGCTAGAGCAGAACTGAAAATGTTTTTGAATAAAATTGCTGCATGTTTTGTGGTCCACCAGAGCATGCACTCTGTCTGTAAACTAAAAAATTGATATGATCAATAAGTCGCGACAACATACATTATATTGCCAAAAGTTTTAGAATTTCAGACTTTCCATGCACATGAACTTTTAATATTGAGTTGGCCCACCCTTTGCAGCTATAACAGCTTCATTTCTTCTGGGAAGGATTTCCACAAGGTTTAGGAGTGTGTTTATGGGGATTTTTGACCATTCTTCTAGAAGCGCATTTGTAAGGTCAGGCACTGATAGGCCTGGCTCGCAGTCTTCGCTCTAATTCATCCCAAAGGTGTTCTATTGGGTTGATGTCAAGACTCTGTGCAGGCCAGTCAAGTTTTTTCACACACGCTCATCCATGTCTTTACGCACTTTGCATTTGTGGGCCATCCCCCAACTGTTCCCAAAAAGTTGGGAGCATGAAATTGTCCAAACTGTCTTGGTATACTGAAGCATTATGAGTTTCTTTTCACTGGAACTAAGGGGCTAAGCCAACCCCCTGAAAAACAACCCCACACCATAATTCCCCCTCCACCAAACTTAAACTTGGCACAATGCAGTCAGGCAAGTACTGTTCTCCTGTCGGCCACCAAACCCAGACTAGTCCATCGGATTGCCATACACCACGGTATGCTTTACACCACTACATCCAATGCTTTACATTGCACTTGGTGATGTAAGGCTTGGATGAGCTTCTCTGCCATGGAAATCCATTCCATGAAGCTCTCTACGCACTGTTCTTGGGGTAATCTGAAAGCCACATGAAGTTTGGAGGTTTGTAGCATTTGACTATAGAAAGTTGCCGACTTCTGCACACTGTGCACCTCAGCATGCGCTGACCCCGCTCTGATTTTACGTAGCTTACCACCTCATGGCTGAGTTGCTGTTGTTCCCAACTGAATGAATGAATGAGGCATTTATATAGCGCTTTCCTACTGTACACCCAAAGCGCTTTACACTCATGACAGAGGTCTCTCCTCAACCACCACCAGTGTGCAGCATCCACTTGGATGATGTAACGGCAGCCACAGTACAACAGCGCCAGTGCACTCACCACACACCAGCGATAGGTGGAGAGGAGAGAGGGTGATAGAGCCAATTTAGTGGATTGGGATTATATTTGGAGGCCATGATTGGTAAGGGCCAATCGAGGGAATTTGGCAAGGACACCGGGGTTACACCCCTACTCTTTACAAAAGTATAGTACTGTATATATATATATACTGGAAGATGACTGGAAGACCCTGAAAGTGTTTGAGTGTCACAGAAGTGTCACAGAAGACCCTGTAAGTGTTTGAGGCCCAGCCAGTCCCTACAGATTGTACAGAAAGGACCTCTTGACAGCCATTGGATAAGGACAGTATATATATACTGTACTATAAGTACAAAAAAATACAAATAAAAAAAAAAGCAAATGTTTTAAAAATTGAAACTCTTGCAACAACAATATACACTACTGGTCAATAATTTGTAGTCCGTCTTTTTTTCTTTTTTTTTAAATAAATCAATAATTTTATTCAGCAAGGATGTGTTAAATTGATCAAAATTGATAGTAAAGAAGATTTATATTATTTGAAAATATGTTTTTATTTTGAATAAATGCAGTTCTTTTGAACCTTTTATTCATCAAATATATTAGGCAGCAGAACTGTTTCCAACACTCATAATAAATCAGAATATTAGAATGATTTCTGAAGGATCATGTGACACTGACTGAAGACTGGAGCAACGATCCTGAAAATTCAGCTTTGCATCACAGAAATAAATGAATATAATATATATATATATATATATATATATATATATATATATATATATATATATATATATATATATATATATATATATATATATATATATATATATATATATATATATATATATATATATATTAAATTGAAAACAGCAACTGATCTTAAGTTTTTCAGTTTAAAATAGGTGGAAATGTTTTACAGTGTTATGTTAGTTGCCCTGAGTTTTCACAGAAGACCCTGTAAGTGTTTGAGGCCCAGCCAGTCCCTACAGATTGTACAGAAAGGACCTCTTGACAGCCATTGGATAAGGACAGTCATGTGTGGGGGGTGGAGAGTCTCTCTGTCAATAACTCTGGACTTTCAGGAAGTTCTCATGGAATAGCTGCTGCTCGGTTACAGAGAGAGAGAAAGAAAGAGAAAGCGGTAGTGTGTGAGAAAGGGAGGCTGCTCGCCGAGCTGGGAATGGATATGGCCAACCTTTTTAAACACTTCTTTCGTGAGTACATATTTATGAGTACATCACTTTTGCTTAACAAAGTTTTTGCCATTGCTCTGCATGTACTGCTGACATATTAACTTATTGTTAATCATATCCCTGAAGAAAGAACCATGTCTGCGAGTTTCTTCATACTTGATGTGATTTTTAAGTTATATACTTAGATTGTCACCCCTTTGTGTTTGTCTTGCCCAATATGATCAGCTGAAAGTGGGCAGATAAGGGTTTCAGACTATTTGCAAAAATCCCTGTCCTCACAGTCTTCAGAAATATTGTTCAGTTTGGGATTATTTTGAATTTGTGTTTCTCTTTCATCATATAAAGAATTAAAAAGTTATTACGAGTTTAGTGCTTAGTGGTATGTTTCTGGTTTCATGTGTCTCTGGGTTGTAAACCCTATGAGTCACTTATAATGTCATACGCAAAACCGCAAGCTCATTGACATACATTTTACAGGGCAGTTAGGCTACACTCAGGTACGTCAAGTACTTTCTTTTTTCAATAAAATCGGCCATAAGAGAGGGAGGAAATAGCACCAGGCCCTTCAGGGTAGCTTGGACAGTCTTAAAAACAAAAATCAAAGCAGAAACCCATGCAGGCCCCCTCAACCTCCTCTACTGTCAACTTGAGCTGCTCCTTGAAGGCGGCCGGAAGCTGTCTAATTCAACGCAGATTTCTAGTGCAGGAAAACAGAAGGATGTGAGGCAATGAATAATTGAGGCCTTTGACTCTGGGTTTCTTTCTCTCTCATCAAGTTCTTCTTTCCCTTTGTAACACATTAAGAATTTCAGAGTGTTTTATTCCACACACTACAGTGGACATGGCAGTGGGGCGTCTTGACTTGGCAGAGTGAAGCAGCGGATCTTGCAGGACAAAAGAACAGTAGCAATGGGACAGAACACTTCAACAAATGAGACTCCTTATTTGCGTTCACTTGTTTGGTTTGCTCACTTTTGAATAGCCGTATTTGAAAATTCGGGAGAAGAGGGGAAAAACTGCAGGCTGCTCTGATGGCCTCCTGCCAGCTCTTTTTCTTGCTCTCTGTGTCTGCCTTTCTTTCTCTCTCTGTGCATTAGTATTCCGTGGAAGTTCAGAGAGGCTATTGTATACCAAACGGAGGCGTGACCGATTTCTGCACAAAGGGAAAATGTCTCAAGTGTTATTTGTGTAATTTTGCATTCAAAAAATCGGTTGCGGGAAATTAGCCACAAAACAAAATAGATCGTCCGTTGAAATGAGAAAGAAAAGGGAAGGGCAGCTGTGAGGTCAAAAGTGAACAGAAACACATGCTGAAGTTCATTACGGGTTTATATTCGTGTGGATGCGTGTGTGGCGTCACTCTGAGAATTAACGACGCTACCTTTGCTGACAGTTCTTGGATGCTACATCTGTTTGTGAAGAGGTTATTTGTCTTATGATGTCATTGGTGGAGTGAGCTCAGCCCGGACAGAAACGAAGGCAGGGTGATTTGGCTGCGTTCGCTCGGTTCCTGTCGTGGATATGAGAAAGCAGCTTGCCACGGGTCACATTACATTGATAATCACACTGAGCTTTTTCAAAAACCTGGGCTAAGCGAGAGATCTCATTCAATATCGAGGGCAGATGACAACAAAATTAGGTCAATTCTAAATGTTCTGTTGTGTTCCATGGGGAAAATGGTGAATTTGGAAAAAAGCCACATGCAAACTCATTTCAAACCTGTTACAAACCCTATATTCATTGAATCTCTGTTCAGCCTTTGGGTTGAACTCTGAAGAACAGAAGACTTTGTGACAGTCTCAATGCTATTTTAATATACTTATGATGCCAAGGTTTTTTCTTTAGGGAGAATTCCGCCTTATCTCTGCTTTTGAATGTTTTTCCGCATGTGGAAAACTGGGAAATTGACTGGAAAGCTGAGCTGCCGTTATTCTGGCTGTCAGAGGAAATGAAACAAAAGCAGACAGGACACAGTGCCTCAAGCTCCGTCCTTGAGTCACGTCATAAAGACAGTTAAGATCTGTATGGATCCTGCTTTCATTACCCTTGCCTGGAATTTCCATTTGAAATAAAATTTCAACTTCATTGGCTTTTCCACACATCCGCGTGATAGTTTTACCTCTCGAAATGGTTGCATCACATTGACCATGATAGTGATTTATCACTGACAACTTGCTTCCTTCCAATTTTATGCATGGGTGACTTTTATGTTTCCATGGTTATTTGGAATACATCGGCTGTTACGGATGAGTTTGGAAAGTTTGATTTTGATGGAGCCGATGAGCGCTGTAATTCCACACATTTGAATGCGTTAACTGGATCACGAGGCTGCTTTACATTCCAACGCTCTTCCCTATTTTTTGTGCTGGTGGTTATTTTATGCTCTTCTATCTTCTGCTTTTTCTTCCTGTTGATGTTCATGATTAGGCAAAAAATAGATTTCCTTTTCATTTGGAGGAGGCGTATATATATATATATATATATATATATATATATATATATATATATATATATATATATATATATATATATATATATATATATATATATATATATATATATATATATATATATATATATATATATATATATATATATATATATAGGCTAATTGTGCCATTTTTTGGACATTTTAATAAGTAACACACACAAAAAACAAACATGTATGGATATTCTTAGTGAATAACCAATCTTTTATTATGTTGATGTTGATGTCTGATGTATATAATAAAGGATTGTGTCTGAAGAGATTTTATGTTGTTTACATTAAATCTATGCACCTCCAATATGTTTTGTATAGCTTACTGTATTCAGCAGTTTGGGATCATTGTGATCATTTTAAATGTAAAAAATAAAAAATGATACGTCCATTATCTAAAGTGCTATAAAATTATAACTAACAATAATATATTTTACATATTTTCAAACTAAATTGTATTTTTTAAAACATGTAAAATAGATTTTAAAATGTATACATTTACAATTTATTGCTGTCAGTCGATTAAAATAAATAACTAATTAATCTCACACTTTTCTGTAATTAATCGTGGTTAATAACACTTAAAATTATATATTTTTATATTTTATAATAATTTCATATTTAATCTCCAAATGACTTGTAGAAAAAACATAAAGACAGGAGCCTATATTTTAAATATTTTTAATGGCATCTTTTTATAAAAGAAGGCCCCATATTTTTTATAATTATAAATGTAATTATAAATGTAACTACAGAAATGAATAATCAAATAATTGTCATTTTTCAAATTTAAGCAGAATGTAAAACCATGTACACAATATGTTTATTGTATCAATTATTCATTTAAATGTTAGTACATAGTAGTTAAGGCCATTTAATATAAAATGGGTTCCAGAATTTTCTTTTTGTGGGTGAACTAACCCTTTAAGTACACTCACGTGTTTGTCCGATTTTGGTTTCAACAATGGGTTAAAAGAAACATGTTTCTCTAGAAACTCATCAGCCTATTGTTTGTCTGAAGACTTTTCCGTGAACGACTAGAAGAGAGCAAACTAGATCCAACCGGTACAAAGAGAAGTGGACAGCCCTGCTGCACAACAACAAGATGAGAAGTACATCAGAGTCTCTCGTTTGAGAAACAGCCCCTCACTGGTGCTCAGCTGGCCGCTTCTTTGAGAAGTACATGTCAAATATCAGTTTCAAGAAGAGAAGCCTCTGGGAAGCTGCTGGCCTTTAGGCAGAGTTTCACAGATAAAGTTTAACTTGAAACTTAAATAAATAAATAAGTTGTGCTGTTGTGGGAACCGTTCGATTACAAGGCCAGTGAGAAATTCCCTAAAAAGCCTGTGGGAACACCTGTGAGAAGAGCTGCAGAAAGCATGATGAAACTTCAGCTGAATATGTTCATTTAATTTAATTCATCCTTTGTGGACAAGTATCAGTTTATTTTAAAAGCATAAACATTTCATATAGCGATTTCAAACTTTTAGTACTGTTGTGTAGATATTTGTTTCATATTTTACTCTTCCTGTGCAGAGTTCGATTTCCATCTGATCCACATTTTCTGAAAGGAGAAGGAGATGTTGACAGCACTGGGTGTGTAGCATTTGTGTAGACACTCAGTGGATTCAGGCCCAGAAATGAGTATGTTAAACTGATGTTTCATTGCCAAATCACAAAATTGGAATTTCTCTCTTCTGGGATCAGGGTGTATTTTCCTGACTTGATTTAGTAGTCACGCTAAACAATTTATGCGAGATTGTAAACCTGTCAAACGGCAGTTTGCTTACTTTAGCATGCTCAAGTCATGATGAAAAGAGATGATAGCCCGTCTAATGATGTGCAGATTTGAAATCTGTAGCACTCAAATTGACAGAGGGAAAAATAATTCTATAGTTTTTTTTTGTACACTTCACATCATAAATTGTTATATGTAAATTAACTTGTATGTCTTTATCTGATATGAACAAAATGTACCTCTGCATTTCCAATTGTCAAATGTCAAATCAACTTCAACCCAAATTCTTAACTGTTATAAATTTAGTAATGATTTTAACAATTATAAATCCTCACTTTATTAGCAAACATTACTAATCTTTGAGTGAACAATTAATCCGTGCAAGTTAATAGCCTACACAGAAAAAAATATTTGTTTGCCGTGGTAATCTTTAATCACAATCTGAAAAGTTACTTCCAGTCTGGAATGGCGTTTTTTCTCAGATGATGTCAGTTTGATGGCTTGGGTTTGAAAATCCTAAACCACTCATCTCCAAATGTTAGTTTGCTATTAGCGAGAGATGGAGAGGAGTGCTGAGATAAAACCCTGCCCTCTATTCAATATTCAGCTTCACTTGGAAATACGTCACAGCAGTGAAATAAAATCAGTTGCAACTTCTGGTGCACTGGGACTTTAAGAACATTCATAATTGGGATTGAATGCCGCGTTCCAGGGTAACCCGTGTTTTTCAAACCTTCTACCTGTGAAAGTGCACTGGAACCTCCGTCAAACCTGTGACTTCCCACCTGTGAACTCGTACTAGATCGATGTAATCCCACTTACGAGTTCTGACGTCACATAGCCTGCGAAACAACAATGGCAGCCCCTAGGATGCGGTGTTTATGGAAGTCATGCAATTAAAACCAAATTGTTTATTAAAATAGGGTATTGCTTGGAATGGAAAATTTGTAATCACTGAAGATTATTTAGAGTGTGTTTTTATTCATACAGGAGCTAATATGTGTCTCTGCCATGCAGGACACTTCTATGTTCAACACTCTTACCATGTGTGGAAAACTACTGAGAGGGATTGTTTTGACAATGGGGCTATAAGAGATTGTGACTTCTGTTATGTCTTCAGTTCACACTCAATGCAGGCACTGATGACTGTGTTGACTGTGGCTCTTTCTTGCAAGAAATAAACCTTTATGAAGATAATTGGCTAATGTTTGTCTCTTATTCAGTAAAGCAACGGAGTTAATTATTTTGCCATTATATGCTCTAACGTTATTTAACAGCAAATGTTATGCATTATCAGCAGCTTTTCTAGCGTCAGCTAATTGTCAGTCCACTGAGTGCAAGAAAAAAATAATACCTAATACATTTCCAAATATGGCCAGCAGCCATATCACCCTGTAGCCCAAGACTGGTTTCCCACTGAAGCTAAGCAGGGCTGAGCCTGGTCAGTACCTGGATTGGAGACCAACTGGGAAAACCAGGTAGCTGCTGGAAGAGGTGTTAGTAAGGCCAGCAGGGGGCGCTCACCCTGTGGTCTGTGTGGGTCCTAACGCCCCAGTATAGTGATGGGGACACTGTACTGTCAAAGAGCACCGTCCTTCAGATGAGACGTTAAACCGAGGTCCTGACTCTCTATGGTCGTTAAAAATCCCAGGAGGTCCTTCGATAAAGACTAGGGGTGTAACCCCGACATCCTGGCCAAATTTGCCCCTGTCCATCATGGCCTCCTAATAATCCCCATATCCTGATTGGCCTAATCACTCTGTCTCCTCTCCACCAATCAGCTGGTGTGTGGTGAGCGTCCTTGCGCAATATGGCTGCCGTCGCATCGCACATTGGTGGTGGCTGAGGAGATTCCCCCCTTCTATATGTAAAGCGCTTTGGGTGTCTAGAAAAGCGCTATATAAATGTAATGAATTATTATTATATATACAAATAATGTAAAATAAAAGGTATAACAGCTTCTCTTGCCTTATGCGCTTTTTTCTCCCCCTTTTTCCTCTAATAAGCAAGGAGTAAGCACCTTTGGTGATTAGAAATGATTGTAAACAAAACGAGCATAAGCCCCATACGGTCCGGCATGCTTGATCTCGGCGCTCAGGCAGTTTGGCGTGACTTAGCCCAGAACGCTACGAAGTCGTGACTTATGAGCTCAAAAACCTGCCAGGAAAACAGCCAAAACGTAACTGTCCAACTTCCCCTTTATTCACTCTGATGTAGGCCTACACTACATTTCAAATTTATTTTTTAAGGAATTAATATTTTTATTCTGTAAGGATGCATTAAATTGATAAACAGTAAATACATTTATAGTGCAAAAGATTTATATTTAAAATAGGTTATGTTCTTTTGAACTTTCTATTCATCAAAAATAAATAAAAATAAGCTGTACAATTGTTTGGATATTACAACATGGATATTAATAATAATAGTTTTTAAGCAGCAAGTTTTATTTAGCATATAATAATTGATTTCTGTAGGATCGCTGAAGACTGGAGTAATGATGCTAAAAAATAGAGCTTTGACATCATGTGAATAAATTACATTTTAAAATATATTCAAATAGAAAATGGTTATATTTCACAATATTACTGTATTTCTAATCAAATTAATGCAGCCTTGGTAAGCATAAGAGATAAAGAAAACAAACATTAAAAGAATATTTGAATTGTAAGCTTTTGAATGTTAGTATATTCTTATATTCTTACAAATTGTTTGAATAATTTAAATGTGACCATTTCTATGTGGCACATTATAAAGATTGTAAGTTTGCAATGGTAAAATAACAATATACTAGTTAACACTAATCATTGTCCATATGTTCATGTTAACGGTAAAAACACTTTCTATGACTGCAGGGATTGGGAAGGTGAAGCAGAAAGGCTGTGTGCGAGATTTGCCCTCCAGCGCAGAGAAACATGACAGCGATGAGCGACTGTATGACCTCAACCTGCCCGCACTGGTGAAGTTCAACTACACCGCAGAGCGGGAGGACGAGCTCTCATTGGTGAAGGGCACAAGGGTCATCGTCATGGAGAAGTGCAGCGACGGCTGGTGGCGAGGAACCTATAATGGCCTTTCTGGGTGGTTTCCTTCCAATTATGTCACAGAGGATGTGGACAGGACAATGAGGGGCGACTCCATGAGCTCTCTCAAAGATAAACTGGCCTCTGTGGGGCACAATAACAACGGCTCTCAGGTTCTGCAGACTGTACAGGCACTTTATAATTTCAGCTCCGGCAATGTTGAGGAGCTAAACTTCAACAAGGATGAACTTATGGATGTGTTGGAGAAACCTGAGAATGACCCTGAATGGTGGAAGTGTAGAAAGGAAAACGGGCAGGTGGGTTTAGTGCCCAAGAACTATGTTACAGTTGTACAGAAAACGCATAAAGAACTGGGGGATTCGGGACCACCTGCTTCAAACTATGACATTAAGCCTTCTATGGATGGAAAGTTTGGAGGAAAACAATGGTACTATGGGAAACTGACACGGCACCAGGCTGAGATGGTCTTGAACCAGAGGGGTGCGGATGGTGACTTCCTCATCAGAGTCAGCGAGTCTACGGTAGTTGAATTCAATTGAAAATCTGTATACAAATAATTATTTTCTAATTAATATAAACAGCTTCTGGTGGTAGAAATGGAATTTAGCATTTTTTTCACATTTATTTATTTAAAGCTGCTGTCCGTCACTTTTTTTGTGTTCAAGAGTTACAAAATTTTTTATAGTGAGAATGTACAACATGAATCCATTTTCCAAACCGTGTTTTTGTCTTGCCCTGAATCATTATATTAGACTTATAATATTATAATAGATATAATGTAAAATTAACTGTCTTATAAGTATTATAAAAATACTTATCATAGTGTTTTTATTGAGACTATTTCAGACCAGACGGATAGGAACTGCTGCGGAGGAGCACATAGACATAAACAGAGAGAAGTAGCTCCGGCTGTAATGTTCTTCCACAAGACGCATGCAGTTCTGTTTATTAACAGCTTTTTATTAACCACAAGTTACGGACAGCAGCTTTAAGCACTTTTTGTGTATGTCACAAACATTTTAATTTGTGCTTTATGAACACAACATATCATTTTTACTTTCCAGCCAAACGACTTCTCCATCTCTCTGAAGGCGGTGTACAAGAACAAGCATTTCAAGGTGCAGCTAAAAGATGGACTGTACTGCATTGGCCAGCGCAAGTTCAGCTCCATGGAGGATTTGGTGGAACATTACAAAAAGGCCCCCATTTTTACCAGTGAGCAGGGAGATAAACTGTACCTGATTAAAGCATTAACCTGAGCCTATACACTACAGGAGCTACGGACTCTACGTCTAACCCTGTCATCTATCAGCGACAACATGCTGTCTGCTGATTCTGCATTGGGAGAGTGTCAAGACTTATTTTGTTCTATGGTGTATTTACAATGACATTCAGTAAATATGTTTGCTTTAGCATTGCTCCAATTTGGGATATTCGAAAATGTAATTGCAAACTTTAGATTAATATCAGGATGATAAGCTATCATTGTAATGTACAGTTGGTCCAGTGCAGCAGTCCAAAAAATAATTTCACATGCTCTTTTTGTGTACTTGCATAGGCTTTTTGTGATTGTCAATGACATTTAAAAAGTGAAGAATGAATGAAACTGCAGATCACTACAGTCAGTGGCTGCATATAATATCATGAGCCCCCCAGTGGACAGAGAGAGAATGGTAGTTTAGTTACTAGTTTAGAGTAACTCTAAACTAGGCCACGTGTGATACCATTTTTACCTGATACATTTGTATTTGCAGCATTGATTTAATGAATAATCATGTTGTTCTTTTGCCCGTGCCAAAACGTTCTTTTCAATCTACATTGATAGTAGATAGAACTATTTAGATAGAACTTTTGAAAGAACTATTACATAGTTCTTTCAAAACTACATTTATATTCCCATCATCCTATTAGAGCTTATCCCTAACCCTTACATTTATTTTCTCAACTACTAATTTGTAATTTGTAACAACTTGTAAACTGTGAATGATGTTTCCTTCCACAGTGCTTTAGATTTCTTTAACTTGTCATTTCTTGACTTGATAAGTGTAACTTTAAAAAAATAAAGCATTCAAGTTTTGTTTTTTATGTAATGCATTCAGTAATTTCATACAAATTATGCATAAAATATAGGCCTACATATGATTATGGTGTATATACAAAAGATATATATAAACTACAAAGTGTGTTAAATTCTTTCTGGCTCCTTTATTCAATATACAATCATTTAGAATCATGTACTTTTGTATTAATTCAATTTTGTATTGTTATTATTTTAGAAATTATGATAAAACCTTATTTTATTTGATTAAAAAACTAAAGCATTAATTTATTTAACCTCTTACACTCAGGGTCATTTTTTGGGATTTCCGCCTGGATTTGGCCTACCCAAATTGAGAAGCATCCCATACACACATACAGTGGTCTAGGTTCAAAATGTATGTCATTTTACAGGAAACCCTTTGAAGTTACATAAAGCACTGCTAAAAGTGATAAACATGTAAGTATATGTTGTCTAAAGCCGGGTGCACACTGTGCGATTTGGGCCACGATTTGGCCGTCTGGGACAAATTTAGCAAATCCTAAAAGATTCCTCTGATCCTAGGCTAAAATCTGACGTCTTTGGTTGTTAGTTTGACATGTTCACCGGCAACCGATTAATTAGCGCTGCGATCAAATTTTACCTCAGACGAAATTCTGGCAGTGTCAGAAGATTTGGCACACAATCCTGCAGTGTGACTTCTCCTACGACGACAGTCAAATATCTCCGTTTTTCAAGACAAACTATGACCAAAACGAGCGCTAGAGATTTCTTTGCAGCCAGCATTTCAGCCCCGCGTGTAATGCAGCTCACTGTCACTGAACGTGTCATTCATTGATGATATAAAACTCCGGGTGAGTTTTCTTGCGCGCGTCCGTTTTTAGCACGCCTTCACTATCGTGCAGTCTGACATTAATGTCAACTGAGATCTTACAGTGTGACATGGCGATCATGTTCGTACAGTCTGACAAGGGACATTCGCAAAGGATTTTGAAAAATCGCATAGTGTGCAGGACCCTTAAACTGTAATAACCCCACAAAAAGTAGGCGCTTTTTGATTTTTTTTATATAAATTCATTTTTGAAAATGTGTAACTCAGGCCCTGTGTGCTCTAGGAACCTGCAGACAAATTTGGGCTTTTTGAACCTAGACCACTGTATGTGTGTATGGGAGGCTTTTCAATTTGAGTAGGCCAAATCCATTCGGAAATGACATCAGAGTAATTTAGTGTAAATACATTACTTTGTCTAAAACAAATGCCAAAGTGATGCATATCTCCAGAAAGTAGAGACTCTAAGCTTTCAAATGGTACCACATATGATATCACAGCTCCTCCACAGACATTTAAAATGGAAAGTAAATACATGACGATGTCATTTCCGACCCTGTACGGGGTCCTCGGAGATTAAGTGGTTAAAAAAACAATTTAGTGACGAGTGACGACAGTCTTTGCTTATTCGTTCACGTGACAGTGACGTAAAATCTGATTCTGGCGCCGGAAATAAGCATGCAGTTTCAAAACACTCGCGCCACTGCACGCAAGCTAAACTTGTAGTCAAAATTGACGACTGAACTACAATAAACCCTTATAAGACTGCAACATCTATCGTTCATTTAGCATTTGGATTTGGATAAGTTTACATACACAGCTTACCTTTATATCTTACTGGAGTCTTGATCGGGAGGTGAGTGTGGCCTGCAGCTAAACAGTTTAACTTAATCCACGAGAGCGTGCTCGCCTGTTATAAAACATAGACTGTATAGTTATGGTCAATTTTATTATGGTTAGCATAATAAGTATACTAATTATATTACTATGAAGGCATTATATGGAATTAAATGTCTTGCCTTTTTCTTATACATTCGAATGGCGCTTTATTTTTCTGTTTAGGACCTGACACAGTGACGTTTCGTGTTTGTGTTGTGATCGGAGAAATGCAGTCATCAAACAAATCAACAGGCATCACAAGTCCCCGCACTGCTCCTCACCCTCACAGCCCCTCGACCAGCGCCTCGCCACGATACTGTAAAAAAACAGCACATGTCAAATAAATATAATTTATGACGACCACAAAATCAGTCATAAGAATCCATTTTTGTAATTTAGATTTATACATAACATGAATGTATTGTATATGGTTTTTGTTAGATAAAACTATTTGAAAATCTGGAATCTGAGGGTGCAAAAAATCTAAATATTGAGAAAATCCCCTTTAAAGATATCCAAATCATTAGCAATGCTTATTATTACTACTAAAAATACATTTTTGGATAGATTTAGGGTAGGAAATGTACAACATGTCATCTTTACTTTATATTCTAGTGATTTTTGGCATTAAAGAAAAATCTATAATTTTGACTCAACTACAAATAAACGATTTATTGACTTATGATTTTGTGGTCCAGGGTCACATGTGAAATGAATATGATTTATAATGGTCCCTAGCAAGCTATAGTCTAAACTAAAACCTGGTAGATCTACTCCAAATGTGTTGTTGTCACGACTTATATTAATTATGATCCCTGTCATCCAACTTCAGCCTTTATAGATTTCATGGATGTCGGCGGCCAAGTTACCATATCCCAAGAAATTGCAAATCTAACAGAAGATTCAAGGCAGGACCTGGAGGCAGAGGAGAGTATTCAGATTGGATCAATTCAAGGCTCAGTTGTTGGTCTGCGCTACTACACTGGGACGGTAGGGATCTTCACATCTGACTCTGTGTGTATGTATGTATATATATATATATATTTATATACATACATGCATGCATGCATATTTATACATATGTATATATATATATATGTGTATATTTATATGCACACACACATATATAAACTTTTTTTCTTTCAACATTGAACTCATACTTGAGTCGTGCTTTTGTTTAATAATATCATAATATGCAATGAAGCAGTGTTATTTATTGGAGTACAACATTGTTTTATGTCTTCGCCATGAACTGTATGCTCCCGTCATCTGTACCTGTTTAATTCCTCTGACGCCCTTATCACCTGTCCAACCACACAGTGTACTTTGCGCTCTAGTGGTTTTAAGCAAAACACAGTCTAATCTATTATCGCTCCTTCAGTCTCATTTAATACCAGGAATATTGTGTGATTGTGACTGGCTGTAGGTCAATAAAAGAGAGATGGTATCTTTGGTGAGAGAGCCGCAGAATCCATATGACCGAAATGCCGTGATGGTTGCCAATGTGTATGGCAGTCAGGTGGGGCACATCAAGAAGGAGCTGGCAGCCCCATTGGCCTACATTATGGACAACAACTTGGCCAGGGTGGAAGGGTACTGTTGTGTCTTTATTTCTACAACTATTTTTGAAGTGATTTTGTTTAGTATGCAACTTATTTGATTGCAACAGATCTCTTTTGTGTTTGATCTCTTAATAGGCTTGTGCCCTTTGGTAATACTAATAAATTCACAATGCCTGTGAACCTCACCTTCTGGGGCAAAGAGGAGAACCGAGAAGCTGTGAATAATCAGATGACACGCTATGGTTTCAGACTTGGCACTGAGTTGAAAGGTGTTTTTTTTTTCTCCATCTGACAGTGTATGCATGACATGAATGGCACTCATTTATTTATTCAATGCTTAATGTTCTTTGGTGAACACTTAATGCTTATATGATTGACATTATTTTATTCTCTTAGGAGGTGCTCCACAACCATCTTTGGGTAGAGATGTGCTTGGATTGTCCTCAAAAATGTCTGCCATTCCTTTGACTGTAGAAGAGGTAAATGATAAGATATCAAAATAAATTACTGTTATTTGTCTAGTATGCTTTGTATGCTAAAATCTAGATCGGTGGTTTTTATATATATATATATATTTTTTTTATATTTTTTTTACACAAATAACCATAATTATTATTCTTGTAAGTTTATTTAATGTAGTATGCATCATATTTTTCTTTCGACACATAATTTTGTTTTACTGGGTGCACGCCTGTTGACTTTTTTGTATAATTTCAATGAAATGGGTAATTAAAACTTTATTTTTGTTACATCATGTCAGCTGAAAAATGCCTTTGACAAGCTCTTTGATGATTTGATGGAGGATAAAACCAGAGAAATGGAGCCAGCAGAGGTTAGCACACACAGGTGTTTTTTTACGGTCAGTGTCATCCCTCAGTCACTTACAGATGTCCCTGTTAATGTCTGTCCGTACAGGCAGTGTGCACTGCTCTGCTCCCACATCAAAAGCAGGCGCTCTCATGGATGACATCTCGTGAAAACAGCAACGATCTGCCCCCATTCTGGGAGGAGAAGAATGGCCTTTACTTTAACGTTCTCACTAACTTTGCTGTGAAGGAAAGGCCAGAGAAAGTGCTTGGTGGGATTTTGGCGGATGACATGGGGCTGGTGAGATGATCTTAGACTTGTTCTTTTAGTGCTCAATATAAGCCCTACTAGTGCTCAGAACTTTTATGCTGTGTTTCAGGGCAAAACCCTCACCACCATTGCCTTGATAGTCTCTAATTTCCACAATGGGAAACCTCTGCCGTTGGAACAATGTGTAAGATGCCGATGAAAATATGTATTTAACAGATAAAGCATGTGTGTAAATGGAACTTTGTTGATATAATTATTTTTACTGATTACTGTGACCTTGCGCGTGTTGTAGCCAGAATTTAATGATGAACCTATATTTTAAAAAAAACATTTTCAGGAAGGATCATCCATGCCTTCTGCTACCAGAAAGAAAGCAGACTCAAAAGGTAAAAATGTCTCTAAAACTGAAATCCATTCTGAAGGGAAGTTGTTGAAGAATACTGACATAGACACACACATTTTATTTATTGACAGAGAAAAGTGGAGACCATGACGATTTTCAGGAAACAGTGGGGTCGTCTCCATTGAAAAGACTCCATGCTAATAGTGCCACTGCTGACACCATTGATGAAGATGCACCTCAGAAGAAAGGTTTGTTTCTCTTATAAATCTTGATGTAATGCACAAATATGTCAATTTGCATAAAAGTGTCATACAAAAACATACATTTAAATGTTAATAATAATTGTTGATTTTGTTTGTTTTGTGTCAAACTTATTTGTGTTTCTTATAGCAAAAGCTACAAGGAAAACCGCTAAAAGGACTGCCAACACCAAGAAAGGTAGCCTTCTTGTCCCTTATTATTCAGGTAAACTGAAAGGCAGATTTGTTAGCTATATTTTCAGTCGCAACTGACTTTGTTCTCATTCTCTCAAACACAGGAGCGGTTCTGCTGGATGATATGGATTTCGCTGCTGCTCTGGAGTGCACTTCCTCACAGCCTGTGCCTGCAAAAAAGAGTGCGAAGAAGAGTTCTGGTGGGTGTAACATTTAATAACAATTTCTTTAGTTAGTTTATTATGGTATGAGAGAGTTTTACAGGATGCAATCTGCTTTGTGTGGGTTGTAGGCACTGGTAAGGGCTCATCTGGAGCCAATGGAGGGTCAGGGGCCAGAGCTACTTTGATTGTATGTCCCCTGTCTGTCCTTAGCAACTGGCTGGTGCGTGTTGAAAATCTGTTCACTGAAGTTTTTTATGAAATGTTTAAAGAAAATCATGAATTCACATTGCTATCGTTTGTACTTCATATCCGTCCAGGACCAGTTTGAGCAACATATTCGAGCTGATGTCACATTAAAAGTGTACCTGTACTATGGTCCTGAGCGCAGCCGATCTGTCAGCCTTCTGTCTGAGCAAGATGTGGTTCTCACAACATACAATGTGCTTTCATTAGATTTTGGGGTAGGTGGATTTAAAACACATTCCTGCTGTTTTTCCTTGTTACAACATAGCCATTGCCATTACCTAATACTATATGCTGAGCCATGCTGGAGGTTTTACCTGTGGAAATATGGCATAAAATCTCGGCAGGGTGCTATTTTCATTAAGTTTATTTACATTGTGTAAATAGTGGAAATATTAGTTAGATGCTAAGTGTAAATGTTAGTTAGTTAGATTGCACCTCAGAGTACCGTAGGACATTAGAAAATGGTATGCAGTTAAAACATTCAGTGTATATTTATTAAAATCGTTCTATCAATTATTGGATCTGCTGATCAGTTAAAGTGTCCTCAAAGGTCCAAGAAGGAAGCACGGTAACATATGAGCTGTGCACATCACAGTCAATATAACAGTCCGTTCATCAGTGTCCATCAGAGGACACCACATCCAATTTAATTTATAAGTCTATTAAATAGATATTAAAGGCTTTATTCCCACTATTGAGTAGAAATTAGGCACTTTATTTTAACTTTTAGAAAATTTTCTTCCTTTTTAAATTAAAATAAACAAATCTTTGAGCTGATAGGCAAAGGGAAAAGGGAGAAGATTGGGACAGAACTAAATCCACTGTCCTTACTCTAATGACACTGTCCCAATTACTAACTTAGTTTCTTTTGTCTGGCTGAACTAGACTGCTTCCTGTTTGTCGTCTTATTCTTGGGTATCAATGTGTGTCGGCAGAGCCGACTTTGTGCTTGAGCGCCACCAAGTCCTGTTTTACTGTAACTTCAGCAGCTCCAGGCACATGAACAAAAGCACCAATCTTATTGGTTGGCCAGTTTTTAACACGGCACATCAAACCAAAAAAAACAAACCCAAGGAGTTTTCAAAAAAAAGAAGCTGTTTTGCACGTCGGTGTGCACACTCACATTGGTACCCTTTGTTTAGTCACAAGGCATTAAACATTGGCGATACGCACGTGTGATGATTGTCCTGGTGTGCATAAGGCTTAGTGGTGAAATAAAAAAGTAACCCCCCCCCCGCAGAATAGAGCCAGCAGTCCTCTTCACAAAGTGAACTGGCTGAGGGTGGTGCTGGATGAGGGTCACGTCATCAGAAACCCTAGTGCTCATCAGAGCAAAGCTGTCCTGGGGCTCCAGTCAGAGCGCAGATGGATCCTGTCTGGTGCGTTCTTTTAGGTTGCCTCATTAATCTCTCAGTCCTATATTATTTCTTTATTTACATTATCTTTTACTTGTGAATATTACCAAAAGGACAGTCAGTGTTAGTCATGTGTATTTTTACCTTCAGGAACTCCCATTCAAAACTCCCTAAAGGATCTGTACATGCTTCTGTCCTTTTTGAAGCTGAAGCCTTTTGATGTGAAGGAATGGTGGAACAGAATAATTCAGAGACCCGTGACAATGGGTGACAGATTCGGACTAAAGTATGTTAACAATAGCTGCGTCCCAAATCACATACTTTTAATGTATTGATTTCTCTATTGTATAACTTATTTATCAGGAACTTGCAAGCACTGGTGAAGGGCATCACACTGAGGCGCACCAAGAACAGTAAACTGGCCGGGCGCACGGTGGTGCAGTTACCCGCGCGGAGAGTGTTTGTGCAGCATGTGATTCTCTCTGAGGAAGAGAGGGAGGAATATGAACAGGTCAAGAGGGAGGGCAGGAACATTGTCGGCAGGTGGGCACACTTTTGCTACAGATTTGAAGAACATCAATATTAAATTAATGTTTGAAGTCAGAAAACAGTAACCATTTTTTTTACAGGTATTTCCAAGAAGGAACAGTCATGACAAACTATGCTGACGTGCTGGCCATCCTGGTCCGTCTGAGGCAGTGCTGCTGTCACCCCAGTCTTGTGGGCAAATACACAGCAGGTATACATTTGAGATTAGACAGTCGCTGGTCACATTTTAAATAAATGTTACAATTAAAATAATTTAAAATGAAAGGAACTGTATGTAAGAAATGTATTTCAATTAATCATAAAATGGCCCTAATATGTCACTAGACATAAATCATGTTAATTTTAAATACTTATATTGCTGACAACAGTAGTCCGGGCAGGATATTGTCATTTAAAAGTTGTTGTTGAAGCCCTCAACAGATGTTGATGTTGACATGTTGTGTTTTGGCCTGAAGCTCCGCCCTCCACCTATCGACCAATCACAAAGTCAGTAGTGTTTCTGCATCCGGGTTGCCAGATCTGCTCTAGTTACCACCGATGTAGTTATAAACATTCCTGCTGATCTGGCAACCTCGAGTCAGGGGGAAGGGGAGAGTGATTGCAGTACCAGCCACAATCTTACATACACTTTCTTTAAAGTATACTAATAATTAAAATATATTTTTAAATTAATTTAAAATTATAAATTAAATTCAAATAATTTAAATTGTATTAAAGGAGTAGTTCATTTTAAAATGACAATTACCCCATCGTGTTTACTATAACAATCAGAGTTGCATTAATATCCTGATGCTTCCAAGCTTTATAATGGCCATTGAGTTTGAAACCCAAAAAAACAAATCCATCCATAATAAACATACTCAACATGACTCAGGGAGCTAATAAAAGCCTTTTGAAGTGAAACTGGGTTTGCGTAAGAAAAATATCCATATTTTAAACTTTATAAAGTCAAATATATAGCTTCCGGCAGACCGCCTTCTGTATTTAACTTCTGGAAAAAGTAACCTGCGCTTCTGGAGCTGTGAGAGGCGCTACACTTTCTGCGCAACTTGATTGTGTTCATCAGAAGGAAGAAAGTCATACACCTAGGATGGCTTGAGGATGCGTAACATGGGGTAATTTTACATTTTAAGGTGAAATACTCCTTTAATTTTATTATATTACAATTATTAAATAGATTCTAAGCTATAACGACAATGCCACAACAGTATCTCCCCAATCAGTTGTGTTGGGATGACCCCGTCTTTGTGGGATGTGTGTTAGGTGATCTTGGGACCCCTGGTGACCTGCGGGAGCGTCTCATCAATAAGATCACATTGGTGCTGAACTCTGGCTCAGACGAAGAGTGTGCCATCTGTCTAGACTCCCTACGTCAGCCTGTCATCACCTACTGCGCTCATGTGTACTGCAGGCCCTGCATCTGTGAGGTCATCCGCTCAGAGAAGGTCAGCATTACTTCAGTATCTCAGAGGTTTGCTATAAAGACTACAATAAAGACTTTATTGTGTGTTATTTCTGCATGCCGATTGTTCCTGTCTCACAGGAGCAGGCCAGATGTCCCCTGTGTCGTGCTCAGATCAAGACTAAAGAGCTGGTGGAGTATCCTGGAGAGGAAGTGGAGGCTCGATCAGCAACTGGGGAGAACTGCCAGTCAAGTTCTAAAGTAACTCTTAGGCTGTTTTGGGTTATCTGAAATCAAATGTAGCTCAAAGGGGACTATATACAATTGTTCAGTAATAATAATACTTGCTACTAAAGCCCAAAAGTATACTTCAGCCAAACGCGTAATCTCTGCGTGATGTAATTTTCATCATCACGAGTGTCCGTCTACGACATCTCTATTTTTGTGTCCGTGTGTGCACAACAGCGTCCGAGTGTTTGAAAACAGTCCATAATGCGCTTTTATTTCTAATGGCCAAAGGAGTATACTTTGAAAATCTTGTGCACTCAACTGTCTCAAATATTTAGAATGATTATTCTAAATATATATTTATATAGAATAGAATAGAATGATTTCTGAAGGATCATGTGACCGTCAAGACAGGAAATTCAGCTTTCTGTTTCTATTGTATTTTGATCGAATAAAGAGCCTTGGTAAAAAATTTGTTTACATTAAAAACAGTGACCATCATTTAGATTTTTATATGACTGGACATAAAATAAAAAAGGCACATCAAATAACTGTCCTTCAGGGCTTTCATAGTGCTTAGATGAGCAAACATTTACACTTAAAATTTTTCAGAGGCTTGTGTCGGTCATTTATGAGCAGCTAGAGTACTTAAGAATGAAGTGTTTTTCTTTATGCAGGTTGATGCGCTGATGAGCAACCTGTTGAAGCTTCGCAATGAAGACCCCACTGTGAAGAGTCTTGTGGTCTCTCAGTTTACCAGGTTTCTGGATATTTTAGAGGTTCCCTTGAGGTACAGTGTTTATTCCTGAGGATACTTTTAACTACAGACTTTACTACATACTGAAAAAAAGTAGTAGTCATTTGTGGTTTAGTGTGTTGATGCTGCTGCTGTCTGCAGAGAATATGGATTCTCTTTCACTCGTCTGGACGGCTCTATGAATCAGAAGACCCGATCAAAGGCCATTCAGGAATTTCAGGACTCCTCACCAGGAAGCCCCACCATCATGTTACTGTCACTCAAAGCTGGAGGGGTTGGGATTAATCTAACTGCTGCTTCCCATGTCTTTCTGATGGATCCAGTGAGTTGAATTTGCCCAGGAATATCAGCCACTAGGTGGCAGTAATGTTATGGTTTTGATTGTCAACACATCTTTAATGCAGAATGAATAGAGGCTTACACACTGAAAGAGCTCATTTGTTTGTCTTTTTTCTGCTGCTTGTTCAGGCCTGGAATCCTGCAGCAGAAGATCAGTGTGTTGACAGATGTCATAGATTGGGCCAGACCAGAGATGTGGTGATCACTAAGGTACAGTCAATGATTTATGCCATGGCAGGCACACAGAGGAATGAATGTTAGCAGCTAATCCCAGTGGTCATTGCACGCCTGGTGTTTTCCTCAGTGCCAACAAATGCAACATGTTAATGGCTTCCTTGTTATCTCATAACATTGAAGGCTAACAATGAGTGACTCTAGATTGACTACATTGGTCTCAATTCTGGTAAACAAAAAAAATTAAACAATCAAGATAAAAAAAAAAAAATAGCTGTTCCGTTTGGAGATGTTACATCTTAAAATTTTGATGGTTCCTGAACCAGTAGGCTTAGTTCAGCCTAAAGCCAGGGACACATCAAGTGAACAGGCAGCTGTTGGGCAACATTCAGGCTGAGCATCAGCAGACTTAGTTTTTTTTTCATAGATAAAATAAACAAATATATATATATATATAGTCAAACAGGTTTGTAATAACATGAGGGTTGTAAACAAGGACAGAAATTTGTTGTCAATTTAATTTACAGTATGTGTACTTACATTAATATCTAGTTATAACTGTTATTGTAAATCGCTGTCTCCATGCAGGACTGTGAAGTGCAACTACTATCCCTTTTAAGCAGGAAATTTTGCATACTAAAACACAGTTAGCAGTGACACCAGGGGCATATTGCACAAAACTAGGATAAGGGATTATGCTGGGATATCTTGATCTTGTCATCGGTGCACACTCACACTAAGAATGATAACGAAAGATAACTATACAAGCGGATAAATTGAGCCAGGGTCTCCAAGATAGCCTAGCTTAATTCCTTATCCTAGTTTTGTGCAATAGGCCCCAGATTAGACTCATGAACTAGTTCCTTAAATTAACATTAAATAATTGACTGATATTCACAGATGTCATATGGAGTAAAATCCAACAGATTCTCAACAGCTCTTATTGTAATTCAAATACCGTTTTAGTATAAGTATCCTGAGGCCAAATTGTAAGGTTAGATTTACTAAAAACGAGTGACATTTTGAATATCTAAGTTCAACTTTAAATTAAACAGGAATACAGATTGAAATGACACATAAGGATTATAATTAAAACAAATATACGGAAATACATTTCTAGTTTACATAAACTATATACAGCTATTAGTTTTTTTTTATATATAAATAACTGACAAATTAAACCGTTCATGTCTTCTCTGTTTTTAGTTTATTGTGAAAGATTCTGTGGAGGAGAACATGGTGAAGATTCAGAAGAAAAAGCAGGAGCTTGTGGAGAAAGCTTTCGGCGTGAAAAACACTCAGGACCTAAAACAGGCACGGATAGATGAGATCCGAACCCTCATGGAGATTTAGTTTTACTCTGTAGTCCGTTCATTTCAGATTTACTTTATTAAAAAAAGCAATCTTGCAAACTGTTCAGTAAGGTTGTTTTCTCTCCATAAACCAGCTACACAATGTCTGTATAACTTGTTCTACACACTGTTTGATTGTTAAAACAATGCATTACAATAAACACCATGCAGTCTTTGTGAATGAAAACTGGTTAAAACCACAGTAAATTGGTACTTCTGTTACTAGTTCTTTATTTCAGGCATTACAGGTGGGGGCAGAGTTACAAGGAGGTTATAAACTAGTCATCAACAGCAACAACATTAACAGTAGTAACTAGGTGTAACAAAACCAGTGCGTCTTAACCCTGCTACAGGGAGACTGCTCCGTAGGCAAGAGCGGAGTGACCTTGGTTCATACAATAAGAGTTGAAGTGTATCAGAGCCAGTAATGGCAAGTTAAGCGACTTGGCAGCACACAATGTATCTTGCAAAGGTGGTTATTAGATTATTGATATTTTGTGTGGAGTGGTGTACAGTATATCTGGGATGCTGAAGTTATTTATAAGGTTTGGTATCATTTTGTTTGCTGTACTTTTTTTCCTTCTACAAATGTTTACAATCTTCATAAACACATGAAATGCAAATGAAAAAAAGTTTAAGACTAAAATATGGCATTTTGAATAATAAGATTGCGATTGTCTTTTTCAGTGAGATCAGAAACAATACATCTCCTCTGGAAATGAGGCAAGTGACATTGTGTCATTTGAACAACTGTCGTAATCACAGTGTTTAAGAGTAGTTGAGCTGCATAGATGATCTGGACTGGTATAAAAATCATATGAGGCTTGTTTTTAATGTCCCGTACATACCCAAGTACAAAACTAGATATGATCTTTTCCTAAGTGCTGCTCACTTTAGGAAAGAATCTAGCCTTTTCTCTATGTTGTCAAAAGAGTCCAGTCCCATGTAGTCAGCTTGGCCCTGTTCCCACTTCTGTTTACGCTCCTGAGACGACATCTGAGGTTGAGGGGGATGATGGGAAATGTGCATCTCTGCCACATCAACATGAATGTCACTCTGAGGGAGAAAAAGGAAAAGTCATAAAATGATACAATAAAATGGTTTTACTTTTTTAAAGGCCATTAAAAAAAAAAAAAAAAATTTTTTAGTGATTTAATAACTTCCTAGTAATATGGCACAACTGATCAAACTACAAACTCAGTGGATTTAAAAACAAAACAAAAAAAGATTTTGTATTTAATAATAAAATTAAATAGAATTCATATTTCATAATAAAACATTACAGTAGGAGAAAGCAAGTGTAGTATATAGAGTTAGAAGCTTAATGCCAGTTTAAAATAAATAAAACCTGCCATCATGAACATCCACATTAACTATTGTCCAATTGTCACAGGGAAAAATCCAATCCCAAATAATTTGAATAGGAATTCATGCAATCAGGAATTTCATGTGAGGGCAAAAGATTTCCCCACTCAGAATTTGCAACCAGTTTCTGTTGGTCATGTAAATGAGTGTCATGTTGACAAAAAAAAAAAAGCTGCTTGTTTTTGAAAGTAACAATGATTTTTTTCATAAAATTTTTTGCTAATGTAACCACTCCTTTATTTAGCAAAATTGGTGAATGAATTACTTTAAGCAAGTTTTTATTGTAAAATGTATAAATGTAATAAGAACCATTCGGGTATTCATGACACTTGTATGACCCAATCAATTAAAAACATGCTTTCCTCATTAAATGTCTAATGACTTGAAATACATTTTAACCACAATACTGGGCACTATACCATAATTGCGCCAGTTTCAGCAGTGGCGCTTACCTCGGTGCATCCGGTAAAGAAGGGCTGGTCACCATATTCCTCCTTCATAAGGGGCAATACTGAAGAACTGAAAAGCTCCCACCACTGCATCAAGTAGTTGGGGTGCATGTCAGAAGCATCCTGAGACTGTCCCTTTATCGTTTTGCTTGTGGTGTCATAACTGTAATCCCACGGTTTGACTTTGCCAAGGAAATGAACAACCTTAGCGTCACGGCCATATCTAAGGGAATAAGGAATGATCAGATCGCCACTGGCAAAATGACAAGGATTCAGAAATCCCAAACACTGGCCAACCGGAAGCACAATAGAGGGACCTGCCAGTTAGAATACCCCAAATTGCATACTAGAAACGTCTAATTTTAATAAAAACCAATATTGGTCATTCAAGACTGTCAGTTTGTGGCATTTAGGTACAAACTGCATTGGAACCAGATCCTAATGGGACTTTGACTAACCAGAGAACAGTACTAGCTAATGGAAAAAAGATCATGTAACAAACTATTCAAAATGACATTTAGGCTGTGTGTATGGACCCTAAAATAGCCCCACTATTTTTGGAGGGCAGTATGTATTTGGAGGAAGTTGAAGCTCAAGGCCAGGAACAGAAAGGATTTCTGATGTTGGCTTCAACTCTCGTTTCAATGTTGCTGTGTGATGGGGCTTTCATTTGACCTCGGCACAGCTAATTACAAATGCATGACATCTGCAAGCAACCCTAACATTCATAGAATATCGAGAACAAGGCGGCAACACCACCAACAATGGTCAACACGTGAAGAACTGAGTAACCCATCAGTTTGAACACCTAGCTTGAAATCCAACTCACTGCTTGAATGCTGGGAGATAGGTGTAGATGGCGATGCTGCTGAGGTTGTAGATGAAAGGAAGGTGTTTTGAAATGTCTGCCGTTGCCCAAACGCTGAAGAAGCTGTTGAGAACACCCTGATCCCCACCTGATGGAAACAAGACAAACAAACCGAATTAGAAATAGCACAGACTGAAAAATATTAAAACTATCTTCCTTAAACAGATGAAACAATTAGAAGATTGCTTCAGGATACACTTGATTTGCTGTTTGCTTAACCTTGTCACTTGGATTTTCATAGAGCATATCAGCAAGGAAAAGTGACCTCAGACCAGCTGACCTCAGATTATCAGTGAACATGAGACTCATGTTACACATGAAAAGCACATAATGTCCTATACATGACATGTAAAAAGGATAGTTCAATGCCCTCACACCCCTTATGTCATTCCAAACTCTTAAAACGCATTCTCTGCAAAACGACAAATATTTTTGAATGGAACTTGAGATTTCTGTCCCTCCATTGACAGTACACAACCAAAAGTTTGGCATCATTTAAGGAATCCATATTAAATTTAGTGGTTCAAGCCAAGTCTTGAGACATGATCACTTTATAAAATGAACAGATTAAACTGCTCAATTAATACTTTTTTTTTCTTTTATAATCCCTTTATGAATTTTTTTGCTTTTTGAAGCATCGAAAGTTTGTTACATGGACTTTCAACGAAGCAACAATCATCTCATGGTTCATGAAAAACATCCTCATTTGTGTTCTAAAGACAAATTAAAGTCATATGGGTTTAGAAAAACAGTAAATTACATTTATTCGAAACTTTTCAACAGAACTTTAAAAGAGCGAGCTATATAATATAATATAATTATCTCACACATACACAGATAAACATGATGCAGTTGTGGTTTTTAGAAAGCTGAGTGACACAGAGATAAAACAGAAATACGATAACCTCAAAGACCTTCAAAACAGAGTTCTGCTGATAACTTCTGGGGCTCAATTCTTTGCTCAAGATTAGGTCTCTAAATAAAGAGCCAACCATAGCCTGAGTACTTTGGTTACATTAATTTGGGTTAGACGTCAAAGCACAAACATTGATGAAGTGACAAATACAGGATCTTCAATAATTAGCTGCATAAATGCACTGGGATTGAACCTGCACGTGCATGTAATCAGTTATAAACTGATGTTTGCTGAGAGTTAAGTGATTTCACATAGGTCTATCTAGTAGGAGTCTCTCAAATAAGAGACCTCTGTTTACTTCATCCCACACCGAGCCTAGGAATAACTCCCTCAGGTGGAGTGGTGCACCCAAAAAAAGAACATCACAGAGCCACCTTGTGTTCAGCCTACATGACTGATAAAGAACTCAGTCATTGCCATGTTGAGCTTTAGCAAGTTTGCACAACTCTTTTACAGCCCAAGGTTTAAATATCCAATACAAGTTGTGCTGGAGGAGTGGGACCATTTTTCTCCTCATATTCCTAAATAAGGAATTCAAATTCCTCATAGCTTTTTCAACAAATAAAACTAAAGTGTGACTCACCATCAAAGCTGCCATTCTCAGAGCAGGCGGTAAGAAGCTTCTCATGAGTCTCATTGGATGGGCGGAAGACGAACACTCCAGAGTTAAAGCAATCAGGCCAGCCGGGATCAGGTGCAGCAGAGAGCTCCTCTCTCTCAAATAACTCATCTATGTTTGACAAAACCTGGCGACGAGAGAAGTGTTAAAAAATCATGACATCATGAAAACACTACTACCAGCACTGAGAGGCAGCACTCACTAGAGTATCTGCATCCATAAACACGCATTTGGAGTATTCTGTAAGAGTCCAGCAGTGGAGTTTGGTGAAGGTGACACCCAGGTCAGGTCTCTTCATCATGGCCAAGTGTGCCGCATCCCCACTGTCCAGCACATCCACCAGCCTGACCTCATCATAGACTTTACGAAGCACTGCTCTGAAATATAACACGGCACAAAGTAAACCTGACAAATCTATTAAGGCCTGAATTTCATTTTGGAAAATGTCAGGGAATCCCACCCTCCCCTCCTCCCTAAATTACATCTCATCTAGATGTTCACACACACATTGCATGTGTGCAATACAAAAGGGTTCTTTTGTTGCTCAAGAGTTTACGCAAAAAGGAAGTTTGAGTTCAGTCTTTGAATTAAACAGCACAATGTAGCTCAAATCAATACAATAATAAAGATATAAATGAAATGATGGTCTAAGGTCTAACACGTATTCAGGTACAGAAATACTACAGAAACTGAATGTGTGTGTGTGGGGGGGGGGGGGGGGGGGGGGGGCTATTACAGTACAAATAGAAGGAAGGAAAATGTCACTCATTGTTTTACTGTACGTTGACTTACTCCTTCAATTAAAAAAAAAAAGAAACTGAATAAAGTAGATGTAAAATAACACTGGATAGTCTTTTAGTCCAGTATAAATTAAATGGGTAAGCTTTTAATCCTGATTCCTTACAAATGGAAGCTCTCTTTTGTGGTTTTATCAACATTTGTGACATGTCTGTCATTAGAGATAGAAACATTGTGTAACTACATAATTGATCTGTGCACTCTCTCAATGGTTAAAGACATAGCCAACTGTGTTTATGAGGATTCTCTGCAAAATGTGTACATAATTGTGTGTTTTGGATCGTTTAAGCACTAAGGCACTAAGCACTAACTCAGTTTTTTAACTCACAAGCTGATTCTGATGCCACTTTATGCATGCTCACAGAGTGTGTGTGAGTACTGAAGGGTTTAAAATTGATTTAATGTTTAAATTTGTAAGACTTAAAGATGTGCAAATAAACTTTAGTGACCCGCTTGTGCAAGTGACAATTCAATCAACCGTCCCGGCTCCCAAAGCGTGTGAGTTAAAGACTGTGTGCTAATGCAATGTGGTGATGTTTTTGCGCATTTTGAGAGATAAAGAGAAGACACAGGACTACTGAATCACTCATGCGGTTTGTTAAATTACGTCTCGCATGGTTTTAAAATGACTGATTTGATTTTATAATCAGTGTGGATTCATTTACAACCTACATATACTAAAGTGAAGAAATGTTTGCAGGAATGTCCCGGATTATAATGGCGAGACCTGCAGGAATGATTAAAATTATGTGCAATACCCACGTCGAAATTCGAGCCTCGCCTATAGATAACACTCTGAACTGTGGACAACAACAAATACCCAGTGTGACAGAAAACAAAGCAGTTGAAAACCCATTGGCTTGCGCTATAAAACAGCACACTCTCTACCTGGAGGGTTCTGAGACATGGGGGCCGATCAGGGCCACTAGTTTCCTCGATGTGTTGTGGTTCCTTAAGGATTTGCCAAGGACCATTGCGCCTTTCGCATAGTTGTCAGTTGTAGCAAGTGTGACAAAAGCCTGGTCTGCATTAAATAAAAACACACCATCATTACTTACACATTCTAAAATATGTAATATCTTTATAATGCACACACAAAATAACCATTATCCACCTTATTTTTAAATGAAAGTGGGTGCAGCCATCTTTAACTTGAAAGTGTCTGATGCCAGAAAACAGCCTAGCAAATTAATTTGTTTTAGCTGTACAAAACTGTCCGTTATGCTGCTTGATGTTGCAAACTGATATCTGTTATATTTTAATTAATATAATCATGGTAGTCCAAATAGTTACCATATAATGCACCGTCATTCTTTGTGCAACTTTTTTTTTTTTATGGAATTTGTGATTTTCTTCATTGCGACATTTGTATGGAAGCTCGTTTCAACCAGAGAATAAAAAAAGATATAATTGCAACTTTATAAATCACAATTCTGAGAAAAGTCAGAATTGGGAGCTAAAATTTCAGTTACCTTTTTTAGTCGATGGCAGAAACAAGCTTCCATATATCGAAACAGCTTTTCAAACAAGAAAAAAAAAAGAAAGAAAAGAAAAAGTAGGATGGGACTTGATTTAGTCCACTGGGAATTGATTGGATCATTGAGGTTTGCTAATGTGATATGATAACAGGTTATCCTGCCCTCGAGTCAGCAACAGAGGAGAGGAGACAGGAGTCATTACAATAGGAAGTTACTTGATTAAATATTACAAGGGCATGTGAATTAAATAAAATGACATGCATTTATAAGTACCGCAGTATTTTATAAAAAAAAAAACAACCAAAAAAAAAAAAACAGGAATTTTCCATTTTGATTTAATCATGACTAATGAATCTCAAGTCTCACATTGAAAAAGTTGCAGACAAGACAACAGTTAGTTGATAGGCCAAACGTCATTCCAAGAGTGTGAATATTTAATAACTGCACTGGGACTTTTCTGTTTTTATCACTCCTCTTGACAAAGAGCTTTCTTTTTTTAAAACCAGCTAATATGAGGATGGGAGTGAAAGATTTGTCTTCATGCTTCCCCTCACTATGAGTAACCACAAAACACTGAGTGGAGTTGAGCTGAACTATAACAAAAGAATTACAATTGGATCGAAGGTTAAATAGGTTGCGTCGCTCCTCTTATTTTATATTTTGAACAGATAGCACCAAACAGGTATGGAAAATAACATAAGTAACGGTCATACACATGCTGTTATTTTGCAAGCAGTTTGGACTTGTATTCTCACTAGTGAACGGTCACCATAGGCTGCCATTCAAATTCAGTTGTTGATATCAACAATTCAATTCTTGATAATTTAATTGGTACTAGTAACAATGTTAATTTCTGATATCATGGATGTGATTGTTACTAGTAAGAAAGCCATTTTAGATATCTGAAATTATACTGATGAATTAAATTCTTGATATCAAGAAGTTAATTTCAATGGCAGCCAATAACATTTCAGTAGTGAAAATACAATTACGGGTATAAAGAATTAGTTTTTACTAGTTGAAATTCAATTGATATCAAGAATTAGCATTTTAACTAGTGAAAACTGAACTGATGATATCAATAATGGATATCCTATGAATGAATAAAAGTCCAAACGGTGTGCACAGTACCACTGCCAATCAATGACTACTGCCTAACAAGTTAACATTTGCGTTAATTTAAAAACAACATACACTAGAGCGCGTATGTTAGAAAAACTGACTGCAATACACCCGAGCAAGGTTTAAGGCTCTTTTCACTCGCTCTGTAACGTTACTGCAGCAATGAACTCAACCGGGATCGACGTGACAAACTAACGCCAGCTCTTCCTGCACGACAGGCCAGTGGCTGCTCAAACGACTGCGTATGAGAGGCGACTAGGCCATTTGCGCAATAGAGCAGACTCTAAACTGTTTATATCGTCAAAAATTACATGACAACGCAGTCTACATAACGCTGGAAGTGAAATTTAAGCTCTAAAACCCAACGAATCCTGCGAACTCTTGAGGAAGCGCGTGGTTTGGGCTGTATGCATGCTACTTGTGCAAACGCAAATGTAATTTACTTCATTTTACAGACATAGGCGATGTGTGACGTTCATAATGTTGCCTACCTGCCATGATTCCCGTAACAGCCAGACCGAACTGGATACAAGTCCTCCGTTAGAAACGCTGGGAGAGAAGAAGCAGTACGTGTCTGACAGAGGATTTATACTAGTGACATGACTTTACATGGTCACGTGACCCTTGACAACAGACACGCCCCCCACACGCTCCACTTTTAACATTTCAGTTGAAAAAACGTACACAAGCTCACAATTTTGAAGATACAAAAAAAAACGTTGTGCATACTTTTAAATATATAAATAATACAAGTAATACATGTTTTGAGTTCATGTTCAAAAGCTGTTTTTTTGTCCCAGCATATAACCTAGCAATTGAATTGTCTAATTAACTTCACAAACCAAAAAATCTAATTACAAAGCATTGAGTCATTAAATTGAGGATACTTTCATAGATTTATTTTGTTTTCCTGTTAAAAGACATTTTCAGTCTCAATTACATTATGTAGAATACAATATTGCCAAAATACAATTTATCAAAAGAATAAACAATTTTACTAACCATAAGAGTTTTTTGAAGTAGTACTAAATGACAGTGTGGTTGAAGAAAAATTACATTTTTAAACAGTGATGGTAGCCATGATAGCACAGCAGATGTGAAAATTATTATATCCTGTTAGACCCCATGACAGTCAAGAAGGGTTTAAACTAGGGCCTGGAGACCCTCAGGGGGCCATAAGGGAGTGCTGGGGAAAATCTAGACTAGAAAAGTAGTGTACTTTTATATATATATATATATACAATCATATAAATAAATACAATTACAGAATTTGGCATTATTATGGTTTAATTTTGCTTTTCTAGCACTGATCTAAAGTCATTAAAATAGTTCACTAAAAGATTAGCCACATAAAACTATTGGTGTTACATGATAAAATACTTGTGGGTAGACAAATACAGTTAATAGAAGCTAAAGTCAAATGTCCAGACTTTATACATATTTTTATGTATTTATACTACAGTCTATGTATGTATAAAATCTAAATAGATTAATTATCCTTATATGGTCCTTTATACTGTACATGAATTTTATATTTTAGGGGTTTGGGACTTTAAACATGTTGAAAACCCCAGGACTTATCAATAGCTCTATGAGACACAGGAACCAACAAATAGAGTATTTAAAATTATACTTTGGATGAAAATAGATTCAGCATGTTTTGGTCCCTTTGGCAGGCAAAGTTAAACGTTCTGACAAAAGGACAAAATGTACATAGACCAGCATGTCAATAGTTACATTTTCAGTGTATTTACACTGAACTTATACACAATACCCCAAAAGACAGAAAAAAATAATCACTATATTTGTTCCCATTCAAGTATCAAGTGACAACACAATAAACAAGAGCAATCTTCTGAATTGCGTCAATGAGGATGAATCATTGGAGATGGGTTCCCTTCCTGTTTTCCTGATTTTCTCACTTGGCTTGAGGTAGCGAGGAAGTTTTAATGACGGAGAGGTGGAAAGACTCTGAGGCTCGATACGAGAGAGAGCTCATCTTGGTACTGAGGGTGGGGTGAGAAGCCACAGAAGTCGAGGAACACCTCAACAGCTTCAGCAAGTTCCTGCGAAAGTTCTTCCCAACAAAACTGTACAGGATCGGGTTCATACAGCTGTTGAAAAAGGCAATGCAAATGGTGAACGGCATTCCGGTGTCAATGATCTCGATGACGTTGCAGTTGGTGATCACGTTCAGCAGCAGAAGCATGTCCATGAAGTTGAAGATCTGATGCGGTGCCCAGCAAAGGAAAAACGACAGCACAGCGGCGGCCAGCATGCTCAAGACCTCGTCCCCGTTTGATCTCGAATTCCTCTGAATGTCCCGTGCTTTGAGCAGAGCCCGACCGATCAGGCAGTAGCACGTCAGGATGATGGTGATAGGCAGAAGGAACCCAAAAACACTCTTTATCAGACTGAGAGCTGCCAGCACATTGCGAAGTTCTTTTTTGTCTAGGATGCCACATACAGTGACATTGTTATGCTGGATTAAGTGGGTTTGACGGACAAGGGCTGTGGGCAGGCTTAGAAGAAAAGCAACTACCCAAACTAAGATGCACGTCACACGGGCGTAGACCACTGTACGGCACTGCCGGGACTGGACGGGATGAACGATCGCCAGATACCGGTCAATGCTGAGAGCAGTGAGGAGAAAAATGCTAGTATATAGATTAAGGAGAATCATACCTGCAATGGCTTTACATAGGAAGCTTCCAAAAACCCAGCGGTAGCCTTTTGCGGTGTATATGGCCCAAATGGGTAGGGTCAGGAGGAAAGTCAAGTCTGACACGGCTAAGTTCAAAACAAATATGTTGGCAACAGTCTTCAGCTTCAGACAGAAGTAGATGACAGCGACTACCAGGCTGTTGCCTACAATTCCGATAATAAAGTTGCAGCTGTAGACTATGGGGATGAACGTGAAGATGAATTTGTGGTTCCCGGTCAAGTTACACGTGAGATTGAGTCCCACATTATGGCCGGCAGTAATGTTGTCCATTTTGTAGACTTCACAGTTTCACAGCCTAAAGAGCTGCATCACTAACTGAGCCCTGTAAGAACACAGTGGATACAGATGGTTAATATAGCAACTTTCTCAACTCTTTTTTTTTTTTGTCCATTTGGAAGGTGCAATACTTACAACAAACACTAGATGTCTCTCTGCTCATATTATTTAGCTTATATTAACTTATAAACACAAGTGAGGTGTTTTTTTCCTACTCCAGTATGAGATCCATATTCTCCTATACTCTATGAGCCATAAATTCTGGTGTATGAAATATGATATTCAACAAACATATGCAAACATTTTTGTTTGTTTTAGTTATTTAGATTTTGTCTAAATGTTTGAAAAACTAAAACAGACCCCCCCCCACCCCATATTATTTTATGTCAGGCTTAACAGGGTTAACAAACTGATTATTTTTTAAAGCATTACCATTATATTTATCAACATTGTTTATACACTGTCCTGTATTTCCAGTTCACTACAAAATGCCAAACCATATAACATCCAGAACATAAATATAAACAGACTTGGGTGAACTTCTGACCTCACCAAAAGGTCAAACATGTGTTTCTAACTGGTTTTCTCTGATAGAAGCTAGATTCACACCATCACAAAGAGAATATTCTTCTTTCAGAAAGCATATGCCATTCGAAATGGCTTCATATGTTCATATATTGAATATGGTATATGTCTATATTGTATGCTGTGTGTAATGTAGCATGACTGGTCTAAAGAAAACCTTTTTTTCCCCTGGAATAACACATAAATGCAAATTATTGGAAAGTGTAACTTATTCGGCCAATAAAACTAAAATTCTAAAAATTTATTCAGCGGTATTAGAATTTTTAATTGCTCTGCTCAAGATGTTTCTTCACTGTTGCATGATAAGACAAGCAACATATTATGTAAGCAGATGCAGGCGTGCTGCCAAGGGAGTCAACAACCAATAACAGACGGCATTGCATTCCAAGGTTCATGTCTTTTGAATATCACTCAGTCTATTTTAATATGCTTATCAGACATCCGCTATTACTCAGGAAGTTATGGCTGATCAGAATACTGCAATTAATCATACTGATAAGAGAGCTTTGTTTTGTGTTCATTTATTTTTATTTTGGTTGTCTAGTAAAAATCGTTGTACTCCCAACAATGATATGATCAGCACTGCATGGTAACGAAATAAGTTTAGGAAAGTTTATGCATTCAAATTGTGACAGAGTAACAATAACATGACTAACAAGTCCTCTAAGATTGTATTATTGACAGAGAATCTTAATGTGCTGAGCTGAACACACGAAACACTGTCATTGACATCAATGGTGGGTTAGTAGCTGGAAAGACACTGCATATGACCAAACAGACAACAGAGCACACACACAAAAACATTAGATGCAGCTTTATGATAAAATACAATAAAACAAATATTTTTGTCTTTGTTAACACACGCTTACTCATCTATTTGGGTTCTGATGAAATATTCTAATTGAAGGTAATTCTTAAAAATATAATAATATAAAAAAGTAGATAAACGGGGAAAAAGCGATTTTACCTTTAATGAATGTGACATCCAAGCTGCTCCGTCAGAAAAAAATTAGTGTTTGGCTTTAAAAGATCCGTCCTGACTCTCAGTCATGACAGAGTGCCCGGTGTATTTCCTCTACGCCCCTCTTATACCTCTCCCATAGTCCTACAACTACGCCAGGGACCTACAGCGGGGGCTGCGCTGTAGGGGCCGGATACATCCATGGTCATGGGAGCAAAAAGTGGGGGTGAGAGAGAGACCCTTGAGGGCAGAGACAGATTTTCCCATCATTTGTTTGGTCACCTTTTTCTCTTAAACATGAAATGTTCTGTTCTCTTACCACATACTTGTAAACAACATTTCCTCAATTAATGTTTTGGCAAAAAGCTTGCACATTAGCATAAAACACATTAAATCATTATCCAAGGTACAAACTGGTAGAGCACCACTACAGTGTGGCTATTTACATTATTCATTCTGACGGACATATTAATGCAGTATATCATCAGGGCGAGGTATTAAACCTGTGAAATGAACAGCGCAATATAAATGCTCTTCTGTGAATACTAAAGCAAGCTCACAGTCAATAGAGTGCATTCAGCCACTTTCATAAAGCAGCAAGGGAAACATATTGGACAATATGTTGATGTCTATTGTGAAAGAGAGCAAACAGAAAAAGAGTAATTCAATGAAATTACATGCTGCAGACAGAATCAAACGAGGCACTGACGTAAATTCAATTTCAATGTATTTGTATAGCGCTTTTCACAATAGCCTATACTTTTCCAAAACACATATAAAGCCATGGACATTTTTTAAATAGTTTCCTTTAAGTACAAGTTTAAAATTACATGCTGTTTTTGTAATTCTCTGCTAGAAATCTTTCCACCATTTTTTGAGGCCTCTGGGAACTCTGGCCTCTAGTGCCTAATTTACTCTGAATTCCCAATGGCAATTCCAACTGCTTCATCATTGGTGTTTTCACTTTTCAGCTGCTGGCCTTTCATATCATCCCTTAAACAGTCAATCAGAGTGGTTTGTTTGCAGAAAGGTCTTGCGCACAAACTAAACTTAGTGACGTCATGGCTAAAAGCAATTATATTGTGAGAGAGTTGCTTTAAAATTTGATTTCTCAATGTAATGTGAAAGGTTATGCCAATCTGTTCCACTGTTCCATCTGTGCAACTATTTTGTATTAGAAGAAATGTTCCTTTGCTGTAGAATGGATACTTTTAGAGGAGTGGTTTTGCATGCGATTTCACTTTTTTAACTTTAGTTAGTGTGTAATGTTGCTGCTTGAGCGTAAACAGTATCTTCAAAGTTACAGCGCTGAAAGTTCAATGCAAATGGAGATATTGTCTTTTAAAGTTTTGCCTACAAAAACGGCCGGTTTGGACTACAGCGAGCTTCTTCCTGGGTTGGTGACATCATAAACCCTTGCTAGTCACCGCAGATGTGACTTCTGCCCGTAATGGTAAGGGGGCGAGGCGTTTCTAGATAACCTGTGGCATTTCAGCCAATAAAAATACAGGAAACTACTTTTGGCCATCTAACCAATCTAAGACCATTGCGTTTTTCGGAGGAATGGGCTTCATAGAAGCAGGAAGCAAACGAGCTGTCCAAAGGACAGTGGAGACAGCGGTTTGGAATAAAGGTAAAATATAAGAAAAATACGGCGTTTAAAAAAAAAGAAGTATTAAGACATGTTATACTGCGCCCCATAAACACAACCAAGCCTAGAAAAAAACCACGGAACCACCGATTTAACATTCAGAGCATCTGGATGTTCCCTCTAATGTTTGGACAAAAAAAATAATTGATGGAACTAAGGTGTCTCTAAATGGTAGATGATATAATTGAGAAAATTGAAGAATTTTGTTTTTTTTTCTTCCAAAACATAAATAATAAATTGTCCGTTTTTCATTGACACAAAAGGACTGCCCACAGACAGAGAGTGTGGTGCATAAGTCTCGTGGTAAGTGGATTACGTGTTGCTGCATCAATAGAAGGCTGATTCAATACACCCATGTGCTCAAAAGTTAATGTTGCCTTCAGGGAGCAATGTGGATGCTGATGTCTGCAGTTCCCCTGCCACTATTAAGGATATTTATTCCACCTGTTTGTTTGGGTAAATGTTAAAGAGGACATCTCTATCAGTAATCAGAATTCTGTTGATATTAAATATAGGATCTATTGTAAATGTATTCTTTATCATAAAACAACGGATAAAGAAGGCCTCAGACTGTGCATTTATATTATTACAATAAATAGGAATATTAAGACAAATTGTTCATTACAATGCACAAAGCAGGAAGTCATGTCTAACTAGGCAAATATAGACTACTAATAATTAAATTAAATAGGCTATTTCAGTTTGTCAGATTGTTCAAACACTGCAGTCTATTTGTTGCTGGGGAATTTTTTTTATTTTTTTTTAAATTGTTTTTAAATAACTATTTATTGATATATAATTATGCATATATAATTATTGATATTATGTAATTAACTATTTTCGCAACTAAAATCAACAGAATTTTCGAGAGAACAAAAGTTTTCGTTACCTGCATTAGCGACTGACAAATAACTGACTGGATGACGCGATTGACCAATCCGATTCGTCATTGGCATAGTGCAAGAGCCTCGTAATGATGTCAAACAGACGAAGACCCTTTGGGTCGAAACGTTGTCCTTTTTAAATCAATCTTTGGGAACAGCAACAGCAGTGTGGAGATTTTTGTTTACTTTGACTTATGCTCTATTAAGCACCTGCAAAAGCTTTACTAGATGTGCGCAATTTTTTTTCTTTTTAAACAATCTTTTTACATCATAAGCTTCTGACTAATTTAATGGAATCTCGGAGGAAATACTAACTTTATTTATTATTATTATTATTTTTTCTCCCATAATAATCTGTAACAGTCCAAAACTAACAGCTCTGATTCCCATGCAGCTGTGCCCCAGAGAGCCCTATAGTTTGTCCACACCTAAATCAACATGGCCATCTCGAGACTATACGCAAAAACCAAACACCCCAACAAACCCTCAGGGACTTTTAAAGTTTGTTTGCAATTATACATAGTCCTAGATATTTGAGATTTTCTTGTTTTCTATCAAAAACACAGTCCTCCTTACGATACTAATTAACATTTACATTTAATAATTCAGCAGACGCAATTTTATCCAAAGCGACTTACAAAAGAAGAAGTCGTTTACTTCAGTGTGAATTTTTGTTCAATAGGCATCCATGCTCATTTACAACATGAGTCAGTCTGTGAGTCGTAAACCTTTGCCCTCCACTGCATCTGTTGATGTGAGTCAATACATGAGAATACATCCCAGAGGACTCTACATTCGCCTCAGAGTATCAGAGACATCCCAGTTAAAAAATGTCACTGTGGAACAAGGACATGGCTGTTCTCATGGGTAGGCCACGCAATGTAAGGTCTAATGCAGACTCTTAGTAGTTGGCTACTGCACACGCATTCCCGTAGCTCGTGCAGTCTGCAGCCTTTGATATGGCTGGTTGCTCTTCAGTCAACACCTACTGAGGGATTCTGAAGAAGAGCAGAGCCTCACTGCTCAGAATATCTCGTCCAATCACTCTAACCCTCATTAAAGTCATGAGAGAATAATACACGCACATAAAATGCTAACTATATTAAGCTGAGTCATGACTATACTTGAAAAAAAAACATAACTCTTATGCTTTTATTTGCCCAGAGGAATTTTTTATTGCTGAAAAGTTGCTCTTTTGTAGCTCAGGGAATCATTATGTGAATGATCATTATGTTTAGTTAGTTTCTCCAACATTTCCACAGATGAAATACAACAGGAAATAAAACTGATTTTTTTTTTTTTTTTTTTACAAAGTATTCGATGTATAACTGACAATATAAAAAAAATCTAAAAACGTAGAAAATGCATACTGTATCTGAGTAAGGTCTTTATCTTAGGAGAAGTAGAAGACTTAGAAGACTAAAAATTACATTTTGCTATCAATTACTCAACATCCTGTTGTTTCAGTCCAAACCTGTATGAGTTTCTTTCTTCTGTTGAATGTGAAAGAAGATATTTTAAAGAATGTCGGTAATCAAACAGGTGATAGTCATGGAAGTAAGAATAGTTCCATAGTAAGGAAAAAGTATATTGGAATTCAACGGCTTATCAACATTCTTCAAAATATCTTATTTTGAGTTCAATAGAAGAAAGAGACTCACATATGAGGAGGCTATACGTTAAAATGAATCAGACAGGGTCTCTGGCTGAACATCCATCAACAGACCTCAAAGAACATCCTGAAAAGCTAATGACATGGACTGAGCTGGATTTGCCTGTTATGATTTTTCTTAAAGTCCCAGTGAACTGGAAGTAGTGAGTTTTCTTCAGTGCTGTGAAATATTTCCAAGTTAAATATAATATTGTATAGAGGGCAGGGTTTTACCTCAGCACTCCACCTCTCCATCTCTCGCTCATAGCAGACTAACTGTTGGAGGGGGATTTTCAAACCTGACATCAAAGCCGTCAAACTGACATTATCTGAGAAGGAAAACCGTCTTTTTCAGAATTGATTTCATGAGGACAGGGGTGGTTGACTATGATTTTCACTTTTTAAACTTTAGTTAGTGTGTGATGTTGCTGTTAGAGCATAAACAATACCAGCAAAGTTACGACGCTCAAAGCTCAAAGCAAAGGGAGATATTTTCTTTTAAACAAATTGCATTTTAAGGACTACAACAAACGGCTGGTAGGGACTACACAAGCTTCCCCCGGGTTAGTGACATCCCTAACCCTGAAATTTACATAAACCCCGCCCCCGGGAACAAGCAACAATGATACAGAACATGCTAATCAATGACCTAAAGTTAGTTAACTCCACTTCAGCTACATTAAATGCATCAACTAACTATTTGTCCTGTTCTACATGTTGTCACTTCTTCTTGAGTCTCTCCATCATTGTCCAGCTCCGGTTTGAACATAAAAGAGTGAACAGTTTCATTGCCTGTCTGCATGAAATTATCAAAGCTGCTAACGGGAGTTCTTGAAGCTCCGCCCAACAGCTCATTTGGATTTAAGGGGACACACAAAAAATGGCACGTTTTTGCTCACCCTGAAAAATTATGTTAAATTATGTGGGGTATTTTGGGCTAAAACTTCACACACACATTCTGGGGACATTAGAGATCTTGTAAAAAGGGGCAATCAACCACCCCTTTAATTAATCTTTGTAACATTGTCCTTTCATGTTTAATGTTTACTACTTTCCTGTCATTCTGAATTTATTCATCAACCATTTTTTATTTTCATATTTAAAGAATAAAATCTAGGCGAAGGGATGAAGGTCAAAATTTCAGTCAATTATATGGTTAATTTTCTTGTTCAAACAAGCTCTATAGCATCCATGTGAAAACTCAAAGCAGGGAATCACCAAGGCTTATTTTAGAACAAGCACATATTTTTATATTGTCAGTCTCATGAGATCCTATTATTGTGAATGATCATAAAGGTCATTTCTGAAGAAATAAAAACAAAAGCCTCAAAGCCCTAGAGTCGGCCATGCAGAACTGTTTGAGGGACTGCGAGCACAACGAGCTGGCCAGTGTTTGACTCGACAGACATGTCAGAATGTTTATTTGTTGCTGCTCTGGACCAATCCAGATGAAAAACAGAAGCTGTCAGTGTAAGTCATAGGGGCCTACTTTAATTTACTACGGGGCCAAGATAGAAAAGCTATTATGTATTTTGTTTTTGTTGTCAAGTGAGGTTTATATAATATCTATGAACACTTCAGGCAAGCCATAAGGTACAGTACTACAAACAATATGATGCGCATCTGACGTCATGATTTACACTCAGCAGAGAGGCCTCCACCTGCCAGTCCTCTTCATCACGTACACTCATCAGTCAACATCAGAAAGTGCAGCAGCCCTGCATGATACTGCTACTGTAACCAAATCAAGCTCACTAATGGATGTCTAAACCGTATGGAGAAGAGGGCCTGAGGCTTCAAACAGACTTTCAATTACTTCTGCACGGTTTATGTCTTTTGATCATTACCACAGCTGTCAGGTTTGTCACCACACAGAAGCACTTTTGACTGGAGACTACATCAGTGTTATAATGTGGGTTCTTGTTTTAGGGTCAATGACAAATAAATGTAATTGTTTGAAATTTAATTCCAATTTTACCATGTTAAAACAAATAATTTGATTAAATTACTCACTGTAAAAATTTATTTAGAAAAAAGTTACCTGGTTGCCTTAAAATTTTGAGTTAATACAATGAACATTTTTTTGAGATTCGACAACCTTTATTAAAATGTTATTAAAAGATTTTGTAAGCATATTGGGTAATTGTGTGTTTTATTTGTGATGATACAGTGAAACATGCCAAAAAAATTTTTATGTGGTTCAGATACAATAATATTTTGAGTTTCTATTTATTAAACTAATTTCCTTCATTGTATCAACTCAAATTTTTAATTTCAATAAACTCAAAGTTTTAAGGCAACCAGGTTACTTACTTTTTTAAGTTAAACCAACAAAAACCAACAATTTTTTTTTACAGTGCTGGTCTAAAAATCAAGAGTAAAAGTAATTATAATATTGTAAAAATATTACAAAATATTGTCAAGAATATTAAAAAAAAGTTTTCTTGGTTACTTTGTTTGACCGTAAATTTTGCTCTTTCTCACCATCTCCGTTTGAAACCTGCATTTGCAGTTATTTGCAGAACTATCGTCTTTACATGAGTTGTGCATCAGCACAGCTCCTCAGCGCGGATGAATAATGTTTTGAGGAGTATGTGTGGCTGTCAGTCACTGCACCGGTGTGGATACTGTACTTCAGAATCATAGATTCTACATCTTGGAGTATGACTAAAATAAGAATTTTCACTGGAAAATGTAATCTGAATAAGTAACGTCTGCCACTTTTGTTCTGAACAACTAAGAAAAAAAGCATTACAATAAATCGTGCATCCAACACTGATTAAAGGTGCAGTGTGTAGTATTTATGAGGATCACTGACAGTAATGCAATATGATATACATATATTATACACGTTTTCAGTGGTGTATAAAGACCTTACATAATGAACCATTACGTTTTTATTACTTTAGAATTACTTTCTCTCTATATAATCTGCTGGTCCCCTTACAGTGAGTTCACAACCTTACCGCTAGATGCCGCTAAATACAGTGCACCTTTAAATCTTACAATTACATCAAACCGTGCAAATTATTATCATTGTTATACTTTGTTCTCAAATTGTTAATGTTAACAACTTTAGCATTCCATGACTATGTGTATTAAGTGTGTATAGGCGTTACCTGTAGATTTAGATTTCTGTACAGTTTCTTTTGCTACTGACGAGTGAAAAGCCTGTTGTCACTGATGATTGTCGTTTTAACCTTTCTTGATTTCAATCTGCCATCAAAATGATAAGTTTAATTCTTCCAGCTACTGTGAGAAAAGGCTTTAAATGATCCGTCATCTTCAGCATCCTCACATGCGATACTACTACAGGACTCCTTCTGCAAAAGACATGCTCGAATTTCCCGCTAAAATCTACCAGTACCACTCAAAGGGACACATTATTACAAGCTTACCGTTGTGAATCGGGCTAAGGTAAGGAAATTGTTTTGAACACTGGCTGGTTATGGACTTAACAGATTTTGGATAATTTTTAACAGAAAAGTCAATGTGTAAATTGTTACACATTATTAATGTGGGTCTAAAGTATGTTTAGTCAAAATGTTTAGTCAAAAAGTAAAATAATGACTTCCTGAATTTTGCTTATGCCACAATGACTTGATTTGTTAAATATATAAAGATGTTGTTTTTTTTCAAATAAGACTTTCTGTTTCTCCAGACAGTTGCATTACATTTTAAGTAATCACCTTGTCTCTATAAGTAATTTCAACTTAAATTATATTAAAGGTCCCCTAGAATGATTTGAAACAATATGTTACATTGTTCTCTGATATCTACATAGAGGGTATGTGGCTTATTTAAGGGTAAAAATTGTCCAGATACAGGTTTACAGGTCCATTTACAACCCTATAAATTGTCCCTAGGACGTAACGCTCTGTTTTTTCCTTATTTGGAAGAGTCATGAATATTAATGTTGAGCTCTGCTCTGATTGTTTTTTTTTTTTCAGCAGCTCACAGCTAGCAGTTCAGTGAAGCTTGAGTCCTGACCTTCCTGACAGAACACAGACAGGCCAAATTATACTTTAAGCAAAATACCTCAAACGGAGATTGATAAAATACAGCTTAGCCTACTTGTTTATTGGTGTTTTCAGATCATCCGCGAGCCAGAAAGTGGTTGCCAGATTTCAGTAATTAAATCCCCCAAACAGAGCTTTTCTGTGAAAAGAAACCCGTAAACACTCCGGTTTTTACCTAAACATGTCCAATCTGGCGACCATATGCACGCGAGCTCTCGCGCACGGACGATCTGAAAACACCAATAAACAAGTAGGCCTAAGCTGCATTTCAGCAATCTCCATTGACTGTCGTTTTAACTTATATGGTGGAAAAGGTGACGTTTGCTAGAAGGATCGCGTGAACGATCTGTAAGCAAAGTATCTATGGTTGTATTTTTTAATAGGCCTACAAAATAATAACCTTTGTCATTAGTCAATATTTAGTTTTGTATGGTACTGTGTTTCCTATTGTTACTGTACTAGCATCTTGCGAATGCTGCTGTCTCTCTAAGAAACTTTCAGTTTAATCAGAAATTGTTTAAACAGCTATTCAGTAAGTGGATAAACTTACTTACTTACTTACTTACTTACTGCTTGCAGGAATATAGTTGCCCCTTTCTTCAGTTTAAGACGTTACGTAGCTTGCTTGAAATAGGCTGAACGATTTGTTGTGGTATCCAATTATAATAAACCTCAACCATGACTGTTGACATATGACGACAGTCCCCTGCACAGCCTAAACATGACGTGTGTCATGAGAGCCGTTTTTGCTATCTTCGAGTGTCTTGTTTACCATCAGTAGATTCGGCTTGTTTGGACAGATGCAAATGTTGGGGGCGTGCATATAAATGATCCCCAACGCTTGCGTCACGGTTGGGTTTATGTTGAGAAGCACTTTTTTTCTGTTGAGTTTTGATTTCAAGATTTACATAAGAAGTTGGAGGCAATGGTGTTTGAGACTCACAGTATGTGATGTCCATGTACTGAACTCTTATTATTTCACAATGGCAAGGTTAATTCAATTTTTCATTCTAGGGCACCTTTAAACTGACTCTAAAAAATGAGTCTGCAACTTGTAAAAAATTTCAATTTAAAATTGCTTATTTTGATGAGTTAATGTTAAAAAATGTCTTGGCTTATTAAATATTTTTTACACATGCAAAAAATATTCTTTTATCAAAACTCAAACTTCCATATTATTTATAATATAGTGAGAACTACACTGATAATAAGATAATATTGTAATTTTGCAAAAAAAAATTCATACCACACATGATCATGATCAGTCCTTTGCCCTTATTATAATATTATAATACAAATGGTAAAATGCCTGAATTGATAAGTCATATATGAGTTCATTTCTGCAGGTTTTATATTTGAGATTAAATAATGTTTGTAGCGATGTATAATCCTGTAGTTGGTTCTCTTCTGGCTTCAGGTCTCTCCATTAGGGATATTAGGAAAATCTTAACTAAAGATAAAAAGTGGTAAAGGCAATGGCAAAGTGGAAACAGGGTTACAGGATTCATTAAATAATCAGATATTATCCTTGTAATGATTTTATTAGTACGTTTTTAAAGAAGGGTTTTCACCATTATGCTGTTTTTGTTAAGAGAAAACTGATATAATGGTCTTGTTTATGATACCAGTTTATCGGAAATGGATAATATAATTCAAATTATTATTTTGATTGGGAAATGTCAAAGCAAAATGTGTGTTAACTGTACCAAATGGTAGACTATTTTCCACTTACTTAAAAGTTTTTTTTTACAACTCTCTGACTCAGAACAATCATACAGCTGCAAAAATCTCAGCTGCTGAAAAGTGCACTTGGTGTATTAGATGTATGATTGGATTTTTTTAACAAGATGCATAATTTTATTGTCTCAAGTGTTTTTGTGTGACTCTGTATTCCCCTATTATTATTTCAATAAAAAATAAATAAAGATCCTCCTTCCTGACCTGTCCCAGGGAGAACTGTGTCTCACCTCTGCCACCATGTGGCGCCCTGTATGTACACAGTTTTAAAAGTCAGGTCAAGTTTATAAAAAACTTTTAAAACTAACAAACTTTTGTTAACGATAACCATATAGTGAACACATTAACATCTGCACTGATTATGTAGAGTGTGATTTTAAGAGCTATATTAGGCTATCAGGAAACACTCAAGGGAAAAACACCAATCAATGAAGTATGCAAATGGCATATGAACATTATTAGAGCATCTGAAGGCCCGTCATACTGCTGGAAACGAGAAATGCAGGTATTTCTGACAGCTGCACGCTGGAATGACAACTGTTCGGTCCATTGGGAGAACACTTCAGATGAGAATCACTGGGGATCACTCTCACAATTAATCGTTATTGTGTTAATATGAAACAACCATACAGCTTGTTAAAACTAAATGTGTGCAGTCACACTGAACCCTTATTCTAGGCTACTTTCTGGATCTGGATCTGTCAGACCTTAAAGGATCTAATCACAATCTCAGTATCGTGGTGCTGAATTCTACATCCAAACATGAGTTTTATACCACACAGAAATTGACATTTAAGTTCAGTCAAGTCGTCACCTTTATTTATATAGTAGGCTATACATTGTTTCCGAGCAGCTTCACAGTGGTAACAGGAAAATAATGCAACAAAGTTTGTTTCAGTTGTAGGCTACAGCAGATCTAGAAGAAAAAAAATTCTTAGTTCATCTTAAGTAAGTTCAGTGATGGAGGCAGATCAGTAATATTGTTGAATATTTAGTTCCCCCAACTAAGCAAGCTTGAAAGCCAAAGGTGACAGTGGCCAAATGTTGACGGTTTAAACTGAATGTAATATAATAACATATTAGAGGCTCTTACCCACCGAGAGATTAGCTGTGTGATCAGCCTGTTCTAATCAACACAATTACTGCTGAGATCAGACATCAGATCAATGGTTGATTTATTCTGTCTAGGTGAAGAGAACGTGCTGTTTCTTCCAGAATCACCCTCTGCTAATGTCGTGAGCACATTAACGTTCCAATTTACCTTTTGCTAGCTGTGTCATTTACAAATGCCCTTAAAGGGATAGCTACTTTAGAGATATAATAAAAAATTGCCCATGATTTACTCACCCTCAAGTCATATGTGACATTTTTCTTTTTGAGACAAATAAAATCAGAATTATATAAAAAATGTCCTGGCTCTTGCTTTATAATGGCAGTTTCCATAAAAGCCCACATATCCATCATAAAAGTAATCCATATGGGGGTTAATAAAGTAATCTCTAATCTCTATCGTCGGATAATTGATGTACACAGTGGCATTCCAACGTGTGACATAGGACGCTCCAGTGAGAATATGCTAGTTCTCACAAGAACCAAGTTATGTTTTGCTCTATCCTCTGTACTTCGACATTTAGCGGAAGTTAAAGATTACAGTTTGTACAATTTTGAAGGGGTTCATTGAGAAATCAACTTTCCCTTGAGCTTTTGATATATAAAAGTTCATGGTAATATAAGAATATTTATAATTTCAAAACTCATTGTTAGTCAAAGAAAAGCTTTTATAGACACTAGGCCCAGAAAATGATCATGAGCTTCATCCTTAAGTCATTGCACGATGAAACACCGCCTCTACAGCACGTGTAATTCAGTAGCCCCGCCCACTGACTCATGAAGCTGTTCGGTAGATCACTAGCCAGCAGCAATAAATGTGTGGAAGAAGATAGGAAGATATTGTGGTAGAACACAGTCGCTGCATAAGCTTCCTTTGGATCATAATATTAGGAATGTGTGATACTTCATTTCTTTTTAATGAAGTTCCAGCTCACGTGGGGAAGACTGTTTGTGTGCTCGCTTCATTTTACCGTGGAATCATTTGTAAGTCTCAAGTGCTGGATTTGCAGACACATTGCTGTGCCTTCTATATTTGATCCGACAGAAATGGTGCAACACACTTATGTGAGTAAAACGTCTTTTTTATATGTAATAGTACTAGTCCTGGAGCTGTACCAGACCAAAATGTACACCCGTCTGCAGAAATTCTTTCTTGATCTGGGGGCACACGTGTGTGTGTGTGTGTGTGTGTGTGTGTGTGTGTTCGTGTGAGCGCAGTTCGCACTTATATCGACGGAACGTGCGGGTGCTGGCCATGTAACACAATCAAGGGTGGATGAGAAATAAATTATTGTGTTTGTTTGATAAAGACAAGTTGCAGTTGCCGCTTTCAAAATAATCTCTCCCTCATGAACTGAACTGACAGGGGCATAGATATGACAGCGGAGCTGAAGCTCATTAAATATGCAAATCTTATCCAATCCTAGCCGTGGGGGGGGGGGGGGGGGGCACTCAGTTTCAGTCAATCTCATGTCAATTTTGAGTACCTATAGAGTAGTATTGCATCCTTCATATCTCCGAAAAGTCTTTAGTTTTATCATATTTATAAAAGAAATATAGGCTGTACCGAGTCTTTCTGGAAAAAACCGAGCGCCTAGAGGCGTATCGTGTGGGCGGAGCTAAAGAATGACGATCGCGAACAAAGCGGTGACGTCCTCAAGCGTGGAGAAGCCCATGGCTATCTCAGCTAATACAGATAATGATCCAGAATCAAATCTGAGGCAGAAATAAATTGAACAGGAGAAACGGCAACATCAGGACGTCCGTCTCTGTGGTATGTACTGTATTTAGTGGCCTGTCAACATTTGTGTGTGTTTACTCGCAGTGTATGAGGACATGATTCGGTTTATGGACTATTGTATGCGACTAGACCTTAGCAGTAGCAAGCAAAACGGTTTTGCACGTCACTAGTGTAACGTTATACAACAGAGAACAGCAATGGAGTCTGTTAGCTCTTTTGAATGACGAAGCACGCGATCGTGTCGTTTACTGATGTTTACTCATGCGACGATAGCCAACAGCATAGACATTTGAAGGAGTTTTACTCACCAGCTGCTTCCAAAGCAGGACCGAACCTTTATCGCTGGGACCGCTCCGTCAAAAACACACTTCTTTGGTATGATTTGGTGAAGTGCTGTGACAGCAGTGGCGTGGAAATCCACTTTAAGACGCGACTGAAGCGATGTTGTGAAGCTTCCCGTCATTTCTGCGTTCAAATCGGTTCAAATGCAGCGCTGCCTTCCCAGAATGCTGTGCTGAAGCGTTGAAGTCGCTCGATGTCACCCATAGGAATAAAGTGGAGCGCGGCGCGGACTATAACTGACATAAGTGTTCACGGACGACTGGATCTGCACCTGAGAGAGTGTTTACAGCGTGCATTTCCTCTCTCTCGCTCTAGTCACACGCGCGCGCACCCTACCGGGAGAAGAGCCCGTACGGCCCATACAAGGACCTTCCGTTCTATTAACGTCAAGTCGAGCCATACTCGAAAAAAACTCTCCGAAACTTGTGAGAAACCGGAAGGAGTATTTTTGACACAGAAATACTCTATCAAACATCCAACATTAGTTTTTGAAACTTTGTCTATGTTTAGGATGGGAATCCAAGTCTTAAAAAGCTCAGTATGCATGAAACAGCATTTCACCCCCCCTTTAAGAAGACAGCCTCAAAACCAGTGTAGAAAATAGCCTGTTACTTATTAGTTATGATGTTTTTGAATGTAAAAACCACACAAACGTCATTAGTTAACCTCAGATAACAGTATAAAAAAAGAAAAAAGCCAGTTCATGACACCTTTAGGTATGGATATTTTTCTTAGACAACACATCACTTCCCTTCAGAAGGGTTTTATTAACCCCTCCAGAGCCGCGTGAAGCACTTTTATGATGGATGGATGCACTTTTATAGACTTCAAAATAGAAATGCCCATTCACTGCCATTATAAAGCTCTAATGAAGAGCCAGGACATTCTTTTTATATAACTCCGATTGTATTTGTCTGAAAGAAAGTTAAATTCACACGGTGGTTTGAGGGTGAGTAAATCATGGGCTAATTTTCATTTTTGGGTGAACTAACTCTTTAATTGTGTGCCTAATCAAAATTGTTCTGAATGAAACTAAGTTGTGCTACTAGTCACTTTACAAGACAACAACAAGATGAGATGCTTTTCATTCTGTATTTAGCTACTGACTGGTTACACATTTTAAATAGTTTATCTGTTTATCTCACATCATGCTGTAACTGTTTTGACATGTAACTTATTATATCTACTAACATGCAAACTGTTTTTAGCGGTTAAAGATGTTTTAAGGTTTCTTATACACAGGGAAAAACATTAATACATCAAACTAAATGTACTTTTACAGTAAAATAATGTTAAATGTATCATTTTGGGGAGTAAATAAGAACAAATCATCTAATAATTTACAGCAAAAACGGAAAACTGACATTCCCAGAATTCACTGTGACACTTCACATTTGATTTTATTAAATGTTGTATTATGTTTTAGAGTTAGTTATCCACTTTAGGTTTTTATATTACATCTTATGTTGTTAAATTAATGTTTTATTTTAGTGTCATTTGTGTTACCATGATAGTGTGTTTTAAATGTGTGTGTATGTCTTCTATATATTAATATTTACTTTAGTTACTTGTGATGACGTGTGATTCTTCATGTGGCTTTCTCTTTACCACCAGTGCTATTATGGTGGATGTCAGTATATCTTAAAAGTGCTAAATAGTTTCTAGCAGCATGGACTTGCTAATTCAGCATAAATCCAGTTTTAAATTGTAAAATGTACAGGGTGTCCTGTAAATGTGTTTATACTTTTTTAACCACAGCTGCCAGCTTTTTTCACCAAAAAGATTTCTTACAGTGTAAATATTGAATTGAATTGCTGCATAATAAATCAAATTACAGTATTTTTTCTCTGTGTACATGATATTATATAATTATTATAATATATAATTATTCATCAGGTGTGGAACATAATTTTCACATGTTGACAGTTCTGATTTTATTTATGAAAAAAAAAGTTCTAAAGCACACCATAAAATATTATTTGAAATGGGCTGGATCTCTATAGCTGGTGTCATAACTGGAGCTCTGAGTGGATTGCTTGACTGGCAGATGGACCTGCGGTGAAGAGAGATAGAAAAAGAGTTTAAGTATTTGTAATGTTACCTTCATTAACATTTAGTAGATCTTTCACTTATTGAATATCAAAGTACATTTTTCATTATCTGCCAGCACACTTTTTTGTTGGATTTAAATTACAAAACAACTTAAATAAAATAAGTTTTTAAAAAAATGATATGAAATGTAAGTTCTATTTACCTTTGTGTGTTTTCTGAGGGAGCTGGCATGAGAGTATGATTTATTGCAGTACATGCAAATGTATTGTTTGTCGGGTGTGTGGACACGTATGTGCTTTTGTTTATCGCTGCTGTTTGCAAAACGCCTTTCACAGGCCTCAAAAGGGCATCTGAAAGGTTTTTCACCTGGAACAAAGATTATGAAAATTAAATGACATTATGAAAATGAAAATCCCTTCATGTAACACCAACCTAAAATTTAAAAATAAAGCGTCACCTGTATGTGTCCTTTCATGAATTTTCAGGTTTTCTGCCCGTGCAAACACTCTTCCACAACCGAAGGAGCACTGAAAGGGCTTTTCACCTGTGTGGACTCTCAGGTGATTGATCAGTTTGTACTTGGCCTTGAATGGACTCCTTTGACGGGAACAACCTTCCCATAAACAAATGTAACTGCACTGCCCTCGCACATTAACATGCTCCGCTGTCAGATGAGAGATGAGCTCCTTCATGGTGCAGTAGGTTTTCTTACAGCACTGTCCCTCCAGCCACTGGCAGGTAAACCTCGACATGCTCGTGCTCAGATTGATCTCTCTGGACTGCACATGAATGGGTGTATCTGTGTTTGAGCCGTTGAGCAATATCATCCTTTCTCCTTGTATCTGTCTATTCTGTGTGGTGTAAAGCTCTTCTGTTGTGGTCAAGTGTGTATAACCGTCCTCCACGACAGAAGAATACCCATCCAAACAGATAATAGAATCATGCAAAAGATCCACGATGGAAGGCATCATCATCTGTTCATCACAAATGCTATAGACATCAGCCGTATTAGCCATAAACATCTGAAAACAAGAACTCAGCGCAGCCATATTGTACAAGATGTAATATAATGCAGCGCGTTTGTTGTAACAGATTTCTGTGGGCCTCCTCTTGTAAATTCACGGATAGGTTCATCCATGAATCTGTGCGGATCTCAACGGCTTTGATCTTTCTGAGAAAAAGTTTAGATTATGTGACGAGGCTCGGAAAGAAGGCAATTTATATAGTGCGTTTTAAGATAACACGTGGATGATTTTAATTCCCAAGACTCTTCATTTAGCATCTGCGTACTTGTCATTCATCAATCATCAAAAAATGATCTTAAGACACGGTATGTATCAAACCCTTGATTGTTTCTTATAACATAATACATACACCAATCAGGCAGAACTTTATGACTGGTGAAGTGAGTATCACTAATTATGTCTTCATCACGCCACCTGTTAGTGGGTGGGATATATTAGGCAGCATAGACTTTGGATTTTGTCCTCAAAGGTGATGTGTTAGAAGCAGGAAAAATGAGCAAGGGTAAATAGTCAGAGCATCTCCGAAACTTCAGCTCTTGTGGGGTGTTCCCGGTCTGCAGTGGTCAGTATATATCAAAAGTGGTACAAGGAAGGAACAGTGGTGAACCGACAACAGGGTCATGGGCGGCCAAGGCTCACTGATGCACGCGGAGAGCAAAGGCTGGGCCATGTGGTCCGATCAATCAGCTACTTTAGCTCAAATTGCTCAAGTTAATGCTGATTTTGATTGAAGTGTCAGAATACACCAACCATCGCAGCTTACTTCGTATGGGGCTGCATTGCCGCAGACAAGTTAAGGTGCCCACTGCCCATTCTGACCCCTGTCCACCGCTGAAAGCATCAACAGTGGACACGTGAGCATCAGATCTGGACCAGAAAGCAAAAAAAAAAAAAGGTGGCCTGGTCGGATGAATCACATTTTCTTTTACATCACATAGATGGCTGGGTTTGTGTGCTTCGCTGTGGAACACATGGCACCAGGATGCACTATGGGAAAAAGGCAAGCTGATGAAGGCAGTGTGAGGCTTTGGGCAATGGGTCCTGCCATCCATGTGGATGCTACTTTGACACGTACCACCTACCTAAGCATTGTTGCAGACCATGTACAGCCTTTCATGGAAACGGTATTCCCTGGTGGCTGTGGCTTCGTTCAGCAGGATGATGTGCCCTGCCACAAAGCAAAAATGGTTTAACAATGATTTTGAGGTGTTGACTTGGCCTCTAAATTCCCCAGATCTCAATCCAATCGAGCATCTGTGGGATGTGTTGAACAAACGAGTCTGATCCACGAAGGACCCACCACATAACTTACAGGACTTAAAGGATCTGATGCTAACATCTTGCTGCCAGATACCACAGCACACCTTAAGGGGTCTAGAGTCTAAGCCTTGACAGGTCGGGTCTGAACAATATCAGGAAGATGCTCATAATGTCATGCCTGATCGGTGTATAAACTAAGCAAATTGTTCACTTCTCAAATGAGGTCACCAATGAAAAGCAAATGGCAAAAGAATTCAAACATAGATTTTTATTTAACTCAAACAGATGCATGTGGCCATTTCATTCAGAATAAAACAGCTTATATCCGTTGCTAATACAGTGGTTTATTCGACCCATTCTCTCAGGTTGAAAAACAGCATTATATGATACACATCACTTAAAACCTGCTACCCGTAATGTTTTATTTTCTTGCTGTAAGTGTGGGAATTGGAGAGCTACTGTACGGTTTACAAAACAAACAAACAAAACTCAAACAGCCAAACTACAAAAAGAGTATCAAAACCAAACCTTCTGCTTTTCAAACTAAGTTTTATGACTTTAACAGTGATTACCCTACATATAAAGTGTACTAGTGTGTCATTTTTCTCTGTATAAAAAAGTAAATCCCAGTGGTTTGCTATTTGTTTAGGACGGACTGTAAACAGTATATAAATGAAGGGTATAAAGGATGCACCTTACAAACACAGCGCCCCTGTATATCCAGTGACTTTTTGGTATAACAAAGCTTCTGAATTGCATAGGGAAAAAAATCTAACAAAAATTCACACATTAATCCTTGTGTATAAACCTGTGATTTATAAAAGTGTGATATTTCAGGGATCCAGGCCTGTTTTATAAGAATAGCTGTAGCCTCTTGATCTAACGCAGAACACATAAACCAATTAAAAACGCATGTAAATAAATAAACAATAAATAAAGCAGTAAATTAACATATTTAATAACAACATAATTAACAGTCTAGTGATTTAACTGACACATGATCAACTACTGGTGTATATTCAACCAGGTTACTAAGTAAAGCAATCTTTACAGTATTTATAGCGTTTCCAATGCCTAATGACAATGCATTCTGTTTTAATATTACTTTCTTTCTGTCCAGAAACACAATAGCTGCTGTTCTTTGATGAAGTTTCTCTTTATTAAAGCTTTTCTTGTGTTTTCAGCCTGTAGAAACTAAATATCAATACTAGGATGACATAACATGCATAACGCTCACTTCATGGCAAAATGAGGAGTTTGAGTCCACTATGTGAAGGAACCGGAATAAAAGCAGAACATGGAACTGAAAAAAACACTTTAATTAATTAATTCCTTCATATTACAAAAACAAGAAGCAATTAACCACATCATAGTTAATCCTTCCTAATTACATCTATCATTAGACATATACCATTTTTACTTATATAATATGTTTTACAAAATACACCTGCTGTTATTTAAAAGTAATAGGGAGTAAATTAGTGTTTTTTTATTCAGTTTTCACTCTTTAATTGAAAAAAATATATATTAAAAGAGTGAAACGGTACACTATGAAACATTCAAGCTTAGGATTCATTCAAACTTTCTATCTTGGGAAGAGCCTTTATGCTGATGGTTTCTGGTCCAAAACCGTATATTGGTCTAATAAAATATCTCTTGGCAATGTATTGGGGATATTAGTATGAATTTAACTTTAATGAAATCCAAAATATACATAAAAATGCTCATGATAATTTGACGTTGGAATTCAATTGACACTAAATATACTTCTAATTATTCAGAGATTTAGTCAAAAAGTTAAGTTAGATTAGTTAAATGATTAAGAGATGAGAGGACATTGGTTACCAATACCATCATAATCAGAAAAACACAAATGCGCTGATGTCAACCTCACAACTGTGCACAACAGGCTCCAGCCGCATCCCATCAGCTCTTCTCTTACCAAAGACTTCCTTCGTAGAGCGGTCCATTGTTCAATCTGCAGGGAATGGTTGAGGGGTTGAAAGCGACCCTTAGCAAGCACAGTCCTTGTTGGAGCGTTGTGGCTGCTCATTGAGCTGAGGGCCCTGCTTGTTTCCAACGACGGACGGATCCGCCGACTCCAGGTTCTCTGACATCCTGTCACAGATTATGTCCACCAGACGCTCAAATGTCTGCTTCACGTTGATGTTGTCCTTGGCACTGGCCTCAAAATACTCAAAGCCTGTCAAAGTTAAATAAGGTCAAAGACCAATAAAAGAGTCTCAAATTAAAATAGGGCTGTCAATGAATATTCTAAATTCGAATATATATTCGAATAGTTTTTTGAAAAACGAATTTCGAAGGTGAAAATTAATATTCAAATTTAAAAAATAAAATTTAGTGGAGGCGTGGCTGTCTGCTTTGCGAGTGAGTGCGCGCATGGGGTTCAGGGACAGGTCACAGGACTGACAGGAGTGGCACTGTCACTGCTGAAAGTTGACACGTCTTGCAGTGATGTAAGCTATGTAAGATACAGTTAGCATACCATGCCTAATTTTATTTAACATTAAACAGAAACACTAAAGTGTGGGCTACTGTACTGGCTGAATAAATATTGCATGAATAAAGGATAAATGCACTGCTTTCACTGGTTTGATTAATTACAGTTTCATGTCAAGGAAAAGTTCCGTGTTTAGCACAGCAGAGCTCGCTCGGAGCATTCAACAATATGCTGTAAAACTTCAATTAATATTAATAATATTTGTTTCAATCACTGAATGAAGCCTGCTATTTTTGGGACAAGAGTCGCGAGTCTCGCGACCTTATATTGCTTGCACAAAACTCTTGATCAGCACTCAAAGTTTGTTCATTTAAACCGTTATCCTCAGAGAGGGTGAGGGCGGGCGAGCGAGAGAGAGAGAGAGAGAGAGAGAGAGAGCGAGAGAGAGAGAGAGAGAGAGAGAGAGAGAGATCTGCCCTCTGCGGTCTTGTCCATTAGTTCATTTACTTGTTTTTGTGTAAGTAATACGTTGTCAAATATTTAAAAACTTTAATAGACTACCTATAGAAGTAGTTATGTCTCTTTGTATTAATTTGTCTTGTTATTGACGTAATGCATTGACAAAATGTGCACCCAGATTTATTCTAGGGCTGTCAAAATTGCTCAAAAATGACGTTCGAATATTCCCTCTAAAACAAACAGGAATATTCGAACGTCATTTTTGAGCAATTTTGACAGCCCTAGAATAAGAGCTATTGGGAAACTGCATATGAAGGAAAGTCTTATACAAAAGTGTCTTAAACATTCTGTTGAGGAAAACTCACCTAACTGTTCGGACAGCTGTCTTCCTCTCTCTGAAGCAACCACTCTCTCGTCTTCCATGTCACACTTATTTCCCACCAGCAGCACTTGAGCATTGTCCCATGAATATGTCTTAATCTGGGTGGACCTAAAAACAATGACAGGTCATTAGGAAAAAGCATTTTAACGGCTTAATTACTACTGTAATTAAATAAATAAAGAACTAAAAACAAATGACATTTTTATATATATACACATTTGATCACATTTGTGTTTATTTTTTTTTGTTCTTATTGCCAAAGTAAGTGCTGAACTTTCTTCTCCTGCGATCCAGAATGGCAACAGAAGAAAGGTTTGTTTGAGGTGCAGATGTAAAATTTACTTTTTTAGGGAGTAACAAATATTGTAACATTCCCCAGCACTGTTTGGTTTCATTTCTGTGACATTGTGCCCTGAAATCTCATTGGTCCAAAGTCCGCTCCGCAAATTCAATTCGCAATGAAATGGAAGTAGCGCCAGATTTTTTCTTCTGTATTGTGAGGTACATCCAAGTGTAATTAATTAAAAGTTAATTAATTAAAAGTAGGGTAGGGTAGGATTTTGAGATGTGGTTGTTGCATTCAAAACTAAAGAGAGATAAACGCAAGCTTGAATTCGATTGTGGAGTGACTCATAGCGGCAACCTCCCGCCATCTCTCTTGAAGCCAATACGGAAGTAATGTAAACTGCAATTCATTGACTGGCCACTAGGGGCAGGCTCCAGAAGGGAGCAGAATCTCATTGAGCCCTATGTTAAAATTCTCAACTTTACAGCAGAAAAAAAACGTTTACAGCCTGGTACAAATTGTGGTTTTGGCCTATAAGGCTAATTTTGACCTCCATGACAACTGTGAGGAGAGTGAATTTTTTTATAACTCATTCGTTTACATTATATAAATCCTCAAAGTTCTGCATAATTAAGGGCGTGGTTACTTTGAGTGACAGGTGGATAGCCATTTACCCGCCGTCTATAGTCATTGCGTCACCTAAGCTCCGCCCTTTTTGCCCATTTTTCTGTTATCCGGGAGGGATATGCAATGACTCGCTCGCAAGATGGCGACGCCCAGCTCGACTCTACTTTAAGCTTCAGAACAGCTCAGAAAAGTAACTAGTAAAGTAACAATTTTTTTTATATAAGAGTTACTTTTTCCAATTAAGTAACAAGTTATTTTGTTTACCCATTTAAGCTTGCAAGCTTGCAGTTGATTGTGGAGTGTCCAGTTTTAAGTTGACTAAATGATTGGAGAACCTCACAATACGTCACCAGAGAGAAGTTGTTTCGTTCCACCAAGACTGATTTTTGACATTTTGATAAAAACATTAGGTAAGGGCAAATTTTACACAAAGGAAGATTTGTTCACAATAAGATGAATAATATTTAAATAGACATGGTGAATTCTCATTTCATGCCAACAAAACATCACAGATGTTTTGACTCGCTGTGATCGTGTCATTGTGTATCAATTTTGTGTTCTGTGTGGAATCTATGGATACATTACTAGTGGCTAGAACTAGAACAGCCTGTATTTTGACATTACCTAGGTCTTATCTTAGCAAATGTGTACTTTAAAAAAAAAAAATACAGACAAAAATAAGCACTATCGTACCAGTCTTGAACAGCATTAAATGAATCCTCATTGGTGATGTCAAACATAAGAATAAATCCCATAGCTCCACGATAGTATGCAGTGGTGATGGTCCTGTACCTTTCCTGCCCAGCAGTGTCCTGAAATATAAAGTAGTATGAAGTAGTATAAAGTGGAGTGAAAATGTCTTTATAAAAAAAAAAAACTGAACAAAAATCAATATAACAGCTCAAACACAAAACCCAGAAAGCAGAAACAAAAACTGAAAATGCCAGGATGCTTTTGATAAACTCCTCACCCATATTTGGAGCTTTATCCTCTTGTCATTCCGATAGATGGTCTTCACTTTGAAATCTATGCCGACAGTGCTGACGAAAGCGGGGGTGAAGGAGTCATCAGCATAGCGGAACAGGAAACTGGTTTTTCCGACACTGCTGTTACCAATGATCAGGATCTTAAACATGTAATCAAAGTTCTGATCCGCAGACTCTTTTTGTCCATATCGAGCATCATTTGCTGAGGCCATCTGAAACAATGAAACAGAGTCACTGCCAAAGAAGGTCATCCTTTAAAATCGCTATTGTGTTTTCATACCGTAAAGATTAATAACAGTATTCTATTCAAGTAAGCATGAAATAGCCTTTAAGTCAAATTTGAGTCTCGGCCCTAACATTTTTTTAGTGGGTACTTTTTACTTTATAAGTATTTTATATTCTGCTGTAAAATATATGCAGAACTAAGGCTATTCGAAATCTGGGGGGAAAACACTCGTGTGCACTGAAAAATTAACAGATGTATAAACAATAAAACTGTATTTTAGACACTTTCTATGGTTAAACAAAGTAAAATAAAAATTAAAAAACAAGTGGTTGTGTTATATTAATGCATAGAGGTAAATATATTTGAAAAATGTAAAATGGCCAAGCAACCGTGTCATTTCTGAAAAACTTGAGACTGACTGACCCCTTTCATATTCTCTCTGAATAAACAACTATATGGTTTGGCAGATAAACAAAGCCTGAAGGCCACACAATTTTTAAGAGTAGGCTATAGGTTATATTTGTGAACACAATGAGACGTTTATTTGCAGAACTGAAAAGTAGAAACAAATAATTGCAGGATAATGTGCATTTTTCAATAAATTCCTCAATTTTTTTTTTACAATCAAAGCATTTAGGACAAATAACATAACTACAAGGTTGATTATTCATATACTGTATCATTCAATATTGCACAATGGCATCAGAAACGGTTCCTGGAAATGTGTTGAAACAGTATGTTTGCTGAATTATAATTCAATACAATTACAATTCAAATTCAAAGTGAATAGAGGGTGTAACTGGCACTATCCCTGTATCCTTCTGGATTGAGCTAGGCTGTCAGTGTAGCCAGGGATTTTAAAGGTTTTGTGCCGGCTAAACCCTGTGCTTAGCTGGCTGTCAGGAACTGAGCACACGACGTTGTCAGATGAAGATTATGGCAACATTTCCATTTCATAGTGAAAGATCAATGAGTTTATATCCAATATAGAAATAGACCAACATTCCTGCTCTATTCAGGCGGTAATTAATCAGGCCACCTTAGCAGACCCAACAAGGCTTAATTCAAACATATGGTTCAGGCTTGGCGTACAAGATTAGAGCAGGAAACCGTTGCGTATGAAAAGTGCTGCTACGTTCGGCAATTTACTGCAGCCAGTGACTGAGAGCGAGTCTGTTGGCTGCTGTATGGCTGATAATGGTTAACGTTAAGTCCGTAGATCTCTGGTTAGCATCTATCCGCTTAACACACGGACTGATTTCCATTTCCATTCGGGTCAGTGAGTGTCTAAAACCGCATCGATCAAACAGATAGCATCCATCGTAACTGCTAGCGACAGTGTGCTGAGTGTCAAAAGCCAGTTGACATGTTTTAACATGCAGCGATGGATTATACAGCAGAGGCTGTTTATGAGCCACCCCAGTTAACGTTAGCGATGTCAAATGTAGGTTACGACATTTTGAAATTAAAACCACTTATTTCCTAGTTTCTACGCGATATCTTGGACCATTTCGAAATGAACGCAAGATTAAACGGTACGATGTTGCCATAGAGCTTACCGTGAGAGTTGGTTTTTTTGGTGTGGTTTGGATGCAGTTCCCAGCCTGTGCACCTGCGCTCGTGCTTTCGTCACTCGACTGGAGTCAGCTGGGGGCGGGGCTAAACAATGATTGACATGTGGATGAGCTATTCACACGCTCGCTCGGTCCCCTTAGCGACATAGAGCCAGACGTCTTTTTAATGCATGAACGTTTTTCTTTAATAGGCCTACTATGGAAACCCATTTCATCACAATTTCTACAGTTCATAATTTCAGAATTACAAAAGGTCGGAAATCGGAATTATGACGAAAAGTATTAATTATGAAAAAGTCTAAATTGAAATTGAGAAACCGAGAAAAGGTTTATTTTTGTCAATATGTGACATAATTATTCGACGTTTTATGTCATAATTATGATTTACCAAAGCAAGGGATGGGCGATCATATGACACAAAGTCCAGTTTACTAACATTTCTTGGTTTATTGGCATTGGGAACAGGAAAACAATCATAGCAACATTAGTAACAGCGTTGTGGTAAACAGTACTTTTGGGATTGTCAGATCTGCAGACCAAACAGATGTGTGCCATGTACAGTCAAGTCGAAACTGCATGGCCACATTTCTTTCACCACACGAAACATGACATTAAGATAAACATATAGCCAATAATTAAAAGCCCTGTTTACTGTAATCCGTTTCTTTACAAAGATTCACTGTATCCAATATTAAAATTCATACCTGGTATAAAAAGGACGCACAAATTCAGACTTTTCAATGAGCACATTGACTCAGAAAGACTATTATTTATCATGAATAATCTTAAATAAAATGTCAGCTTGACAAAACAGCTGTTTTGAATAAAGAAGAAAGAAAACGAAATGATCAAATCAGTATGTTACTGACAGTAGTAGATGTCATTGATGGAAATTAGCCAGTGGCAAAATGGAAATTACAGTACAGCATGGATCATGCTTGCTTGGCACTTGTACTGTCATTGGCTATGTCCCTGTGAAGAGCAGAGCACTGATCAATCACCAAAAACAAAAGAACACAAAATGTCTGGCACAGAAAACTAACTTTGGCTTCATTTCTCTTGCAGCGCACAGCTCTCGTTTTAGAGCAAAGTGTTCACTTTTGTTTAGACATCATACATCATTTATAAAGATGTTAATATACCTCACATTTTTTAGTGTGACCAGCACAGAAACAAAGAGAAAGTACACATGTGGTTTAAGGACACCGATCACTTCCTGTACAGCTAATGTGGGTTTCTGATCTAGCTCAGCCTTCCAGAGACCACCTTACAGGGTGCGTACACATGCTGGTTACCCTGCTGACCACAGCCAATCATAGCCTTCTGTACATTAATAATGACTCCAGCCCTTACTGATGGAGCAACGTTTGGCAATGACAAAGAGATCTCTAAAGTGCTACCTGTTATATCCGAAGCAAGCCGTGACATACAACCTATTAATGCTTACGCTCATGCTTTTTGGATGAAGCAGAACAGAAATATAAACGAAAAAGCATGTGTAAACCATGTGAATGTCATAAATAAAAGCAGCAATCCTACAAATAAAAGTTAAAATTATAATAGTCAAATGAGCATCATCTGTGCAAAGGAACAAAAATACAAAGCCAATGTGTTTAGCTGGAGTGGTAAATCCTATCAATGTGGCTCCAGTTCCACTATTAAGCACTAGGTGGCGTCACATACAAATACAAAAGATCACAATCATGGCTCGACTTCAGTCTACAGATTTTATAGTGATCCAAGGAAGACGGCGGGTACCCTCAAGCTGTTTGCTACATGAAAGCAATCGTTTCTTTGAATCCTGAGATGTTCTGTTGTGTTAAGGTTAGGTTGTTTTTGTTCAGCTAATAACAGACCAGCTTTAAGCCAACAGTGTATCTTTTAAAAAACATTTTAGTGCACATACGTCTCACATAAAAAGTGTCCTGTTTATCAATCAATATGTTCGGACGGCTCTCATAGGTCCACTTGTTTGTTAACTTTAAACCTGGGATGTCACAGGAAGACGAGTACTTTCCTCTCAGTCCATATCACACAGGTGGTTTACGCGTAGACTGCATGACAAACGGCCTCCCGAAGCCACGAAACTGTTGAGAACGTTTTAAGAAAGTTTCATGGTTTGACAGTCTGTAGAGTAAGAGCTCTCTCCAGTGCAAAGTTACTACTGTATAAAAAACGTCCCGTGGAAGCTTTCCTACCTCTCCTTTGTTCTTCTGCACTGCCCGAGGAAGCTAAGAATGGGATGGAGAGGGACAGGGAGGTGGTGAAGAAGAGGTACAAAAGAAAACGGAAACTAAATGAAAAAGTGCACTAGTGTTATGTTCCCAGGCGCAGACACGATACGCTTTTCCCTTCTTGGTCAAGTTCTCTATCTTCATCACTGTCTGGCAACTCGCCCATCTTAAAAGACATTGTCCTGCAGCCAGGGGAGCGGGCGGTCAGGTTGGTGTGCTGTGTGCGGGGAGCCGAAGACGGATGTTTGCCTTCTCGATCTGTCCTGGAAGAATCCTGTGCGATGGGTAATTCTTCGTCCACCGGACTTTCAACATCAGACTCCCCTTCCTCTTCTAAGGTCAGTTCGAATTGGAATTTCTCCCCCGCTGAGGAGATGCCTCCACCCATCGCTCCCATCCCAACCACACCGCCCTTGTCCTCAGGAGTGGAAGTGGGACTGTGAGGGATCAAGCTCTGGTACCATTCACGATTGTCCTCCAGCGTGTCGAGAATCTCCTGGGCATCAGGGTGAACCAGATCCGCCCAGGTCTCCCACAGTGGGTGCACGATGTAGTCAATAAAGCCCACCTGATGGATGAAGCATACACAGTAAATATGAGTTTGTATCACTGTTCAAAAAGTGGATTTTCACTAATAATTGTATATATATATAAGTGTTGTCACGATACCAAAATTATGACTATGATTCAATACCAGACTAAAATACCTCAATACCATACTAAACATTCTGTTGACATTATTGCCATGTCAACAGAACTTTTTATTCATTGTTTTATTTTTTTAACAAAAAATTCACGTGGCCAGCATTTTCCTTAGGGTTGGGGATCGTTTTTATTTGAACGATTCTGCGTTTCTTACATTCGAATTCGGTTCTTTCGATTCTCGATTGCGATTCTTTGAGCAGTGTAGTCAAAACATGTCACATCGATATTCAATGCTATTTTCGATACCACGGGTGGGACAAAAACGCTGCATATACGGTTAAATAGATATTTTTTAATATAACATTTTTTTTGTCCGTCTATTGAAAGTCTAGGCAATCATAAATTTCTTCTGAAGAGATCACTTTATATGATAAAGCTTTTAAGCTTTTTCTCATATATAAACATTGATCAATTACTATTAAAATTATCACACAAATATTTGCTAACTCAATGTATTTTTTACAAGGGGTTAATTGTGTTGCAATAGTTTACACACAGCACAAGGAAGCTTGATTTCAAATGGTAAATTGAATTTAAAAAGACGAGTAAACAGTTATAAAATAAGAACAAATAAACAGATTACAAACAATAGCACAAATAAATACAATATAATAAAATATACAAATGAAAGACTGCTTTATTTTTTTGAGGTAGGTCTAACATTCAGCTAAGAAACTGAATAAAAAAATGCAATAATTCAATTTAAAACAACATTGGATAATGTTCTTTGTAAAAAATTAAATAGCCTACAGATGAAACCATTAAAGTTACACAAGTTGATCAGTCAAGAGCAGTGTGATCGTTTGTCTTTTTGTAGTTTGAATAACAAATAACTGCTTTCCCTTTAAGACCTAACGCACGCATCCTAAACACTGTTCCCGTCACCCATTCTTGTTTATGACTGTGTTTATGTTAATACTCTTTAAGATGTGCACTGAGAAAATAATAAGCTGTAAAAAGAAGTAAATTTTTGCACTTGTATGTCAGAGGCGGCTTTTATACTATGGTTTGAGGTCAACTTATGACGTTTGCGTGGTTTTTAGATTCAAAAACATCATAATGAATAAGTAATAGGCTATTTTCTACACTGTTTTTGAGTCTCTCTCCTGGAGCGCTCGGATTTTATGGGCGTGTCGCACTGAAGACTTGGAAGCAAACGCCCACGGATAGGACTGGATTTGCATATTTAATGAGCTTCAGCTCCCCTGTCAGTACACCTGAGGGATTGCTTTGAAGCGTGAGGGGAAACAGCAGGTGGAATGAATCACCCACAGGGCTCACAAAATATCCTTAACAAACATGATTTATTGCACAATGTTTAAACTTCCCCACGTGAGCTGGATATTGATTAAAAATAAAGTTAATCCATGCAGTCATAATATTGAAATCTGAATGAAGCTTTATTGCTGCCTTAGAAGTTCGATCCGTTTTAGGTCTATGTCATGTCAGGCACGAGTCTGTGGGCGTGGCTAAACAAATCAGGCATTGTTTGAGACGGTGTTTCACCACACTCTGGCACATTCTGAGATCGAGTGTTTGCTGGGCCTGGTGTCAATTAGACATGCCACAATTCTCTATATAATATTGAACTGTTTGGAATGGCATTCACGGTTCAATACGCGCTTGTGAATTGCGTTTTTTGTTTTGTTTTGCATTTAAGTTTAAGGAAGTTTTTTTTTCAATTCTTTTAAGTAAAATAAAGAAAGAGCATTGCAATAAAAAAATGTTTTTTTCCCCCTTAACCTCTTTCTGTTCCTATCGCCTAAGAATAGAATAGCAAAAAAACGAACCGAACAGAAAACTGTGGTTAAAAACCGAGGTAAGTATTGACTGTATTGTTGCATCCCTTGTGTCAATAAAAGCTTTTCTTTGACTAACAAGGACGTTTTCAGCTCTGAAACTTACAGGATATTCTTATATGACCATAACCTTTTATATATATCAAAAGCTTATTCTCGATTTCTCAATTCAGGACCCCTTTAAAAACTAATTTTGGTACTTCAACTTATTTTATTTTAGTTAGTTACCAATGCAACATTTCTAATTGTTGTTTAAAGTTTTTAATGCTGTGTTTTTATAGTTGAATCTAAATGATAAAAAAAGGGCCACAGAGTCTTCACTCACCTGTGATTTCTCAATGGAAGCATTGTGTTTATCACACATGGGGCTGATCTCCATACCCTTATCTCTTTCTCTGTCCCCCTGAGTAAAAAACTCCACCATGATGCGATCGGTCCACTGACGGTACAGCTCCAGGGGCTTTGTTGGGTTGCTCAGGTCAGCGCAATGCACCATGTTCTGAAGAACCTAAGCATTTGATTAACCATACATTTAAATAATGGACTTTAAATATGTATCATCAGTATAAAATTGCTTTGCTCCACAGAAGCTCACAGTATACCTGTATGCGATCAGAATAGTTGTCCAACAATAGCACGCCCAGACTTGTTACCTTCTTTGTCTCTACCATAGTCTTGAGGTCCGCTAACAGGTTCATATGCTTTGACATATCAGTGGCTAGTACCTGTAAGGAGTGAAATACATGGTAAATAAATAAAAGCACATGCTGATTGTAGTTCTTTATCATAACCTCACAGATTTGTCATTGCCTCCATTTCCTCACCATGTCAATGACCATTTTGCGTAGAGACTGCCTCTGTTTCTTGGTCAGGTTCTGGAAAATGTCACAGTTTTCTTCCTGCAGCAGTTTGAAGCCAACAGCCAGGTGGTGGTTCTCCAGAACAGAGGAATCGTTGTACATAAGAGCCAACTCTGAGTCTGAAGTAAAGGTATTAGGCTCTTAGTAAACAACACAGTGTGCAACCACAATGACAAGTTGCTGTTACTCTGCCGTGGCCACTCACTTGTGTTGATGAGGAACTGGTTGGACACTCCAGGGTGGTCCACGTCATGAATTGCACTAGCAAACATTGCAGCCAAGATCTCAAGGTCGGTGAATACAGCCTATGAAAACAGAATCCCGCATATGAAACACCTTACTTCAGAGACTAATGAGCACATGATGAAAAGGGAGTTGATTGAGACAAACCTCCAACGCAGGGGTGGACAGCAGAACATTGGTGGACTGAACCACGTCAGCTGCATGGATGCTATTATGGTATGCAACATCTGAGTGATAGTTCTCCTCCAATGCCATCATGTAGGTAATGAATGTGTCTACAGGAATTTTAAAGGATTTCAACAGGTCTCTTTCCTGTGGATCACAGGTTCAGGACACTTGTTATTGTCATGGTTGGACCAAAAGTACATGAGCAATGTTTTTTATTCTCAATTTTGTACCTGAAAGGTTGTGTACATTGCTACCGTTAGCGGGCGGTTGCCTGAATACTCGGATATCTTGAAAATATCCACACCCCATTTGTCAAAGTCCTCTAACTCCTGCAAAAGGGATTTGGATGCAATTAAAACAGTATTGAACTTTGTTATAATTACTGCAGATAAACTCCATGTTAACTGTGGTGATTTTAGTTGCTGATAGGGTGTTTTACTGGCCGTGAGAGCTCACCTTGGCCAGCAGATCTTCCTGGTCAGTGCTGATGCCAAAGCGTGGGATGCTGGAAGCTGCGACGCTGGAGCTGTGTGTGGGTTTCTTCACTCCACTGATCTGAGACATGGGCCGCTTTTTCTTCTCCTTCTCCTTGGTTGGTGGGGACATAATCTCCATATCATGTTGCTTCTCTGCAACACAGATTCATTTTATAACTACATGCAATGATACAGCTCATAAATAAGCATTGAAAACCTGGGGATTTTTTTTTTAATTTAAACCTGGAAATAAATATTTTAAGACGTAAAACAATGAAACGTAATGATGTGAAATGATTTTGAGTCACTAACCAAATCTGAAGCAAATTTGTGACACTGGCCATTTTAGGTCAATATTTTCTGCTTCCACTGATGCACAAAATGCTCTTCACGCTCAAATTCTTATTCTTGACATTCTTAAATCATGCTGGATAACATGGATTTGAGGAGTCCATCCAAGCTTGAGCGAATGTTGTCTTTAAAGCAGTGTTGTTACTTTTAACTAAAACTAACTAAAAAATGTCTTTGGTAATTGTAATAAAGCTGAAATAAAATAAGATATAAATATTACATGGAAAGGTTAAACAAAAAAACTTAAATGAAAACTAGACTACCAATAGAAGTACAAAAATTACAACAAAAAATAAATAAATGAAAGTATATTTTACTTTCATAATTCATAACATTTTTGTGTTGTGCCAATAGTATAATCTGAAACATTTGTATTAAATTATTGTGAATTAAATTAAAATATAAGGATTTTCACTAGTTGATTTTACCTAAGAAGGTGCTGGAGATGAACTCTGAGACCTGGTTTCCTGACTTGCTAGTCTCTGACAACTGGGTTAGCTCTCGATTCAGCATCCTTTTGAACTGTAGAAAAAGACACACAAAACAAAAACACACACACAAAAAAAAAAAACTTTGAGAACTAGCATCTCCAACCTGTATTTCATTTGAATAAATCTATTCAATTGTTTTTCATATTTCCATACAATGCCCAATTGAATCTTCTGAGATCAAAACATTTTCATCCAACAACACTTTTCTACAAATACGTGCTTCATGTTTAATTAAGAAAAGTTAAGGGGTGAAACATAATACGACTTGCTCAGTTCTGAATATAGTTGCATTCAGAGTGGTAACAGCCAACTACAGGCATCCAAGAGAAGGGGCTGGACCAAGCAGGGGGAGTGTCTTTCATCTGTGTAGTGCTATTATGTAATCATACAAAAGGTTTCAGAATGAAACGCTTCCGACTGAGGCAGCAAAACGTACAGTAGTACTGTAGGACACACACACACACACACACACACACACACACACACACACACACACACACACACACACACACACACACACACACACACACACACACACACACACACACACACACACACACACACACACACACACACACACACATATCCTCACACCAACACTCTGCACCATCTGTGATTTATAGAGTGTCAACAAGAGCATCCCTCCCAACTTCAGATAGAAACAATGCAAGAGCTTCCTCCCAGCATGATGCTGCCAAATGAAAGTGCAAAGCAAAACATGCAGAATCAAAACGCAAGCCTTACCTGAACATACATCCACGACAAAGAGAGCAAGTAAGTGACGTCTGGCATTTCAGCACAAAATGAAGCTTGAACACAACAGAAGCTCCCTCTGACCGGTGCACATGCTACAGACACGTTCTGTGCTCCGGTCCAGATTGCCTGAGCTCCCCGGTTCCACAGCAGTCTAATGGTCCACAACTCATGTGGCGGCAGTACAGAGCTCAGCCCAGCACTGGGAGCTCCAGCTGCCATGGGCTGCACCTGTGGCCGGCTGAGAGCATGTGCCGCTGACTGGAGCAAGTTTGCATCGCTGCTGCATGCTCTGCTCTCCTACTCTGCCTGATTCATGTGTAAACATAGAGATCAGGCTCCTCCCAGCAGCCCCCTCTCTCCCTCCAGCAGGTAGCTCCCTACTCGCTGCCACTCGCCAGCCAATCAGATGAGTTTTGCAACAGAGACTGGGTCAGGGGGAGCAATCTGATTGGCTCTTGGCACCACAGCACATGCAGGGGCTGGATGGGGTGGATACAGGGGGCTGGGGCTGCACCATGTGCACTTGGTTTGAAGATGAAAAGCTTTAGGAGCCTCTTCACGCTTTGCATGCTGTCATGTTTTTGCTGGTGTGTTATTAATACTTACAAATCATGCAGTTATTATTTATATTTAATATTAAATTAGACGTTTAATTGTTTGGGGTCATTATGATTTATGTATTCAATTAAGTGACAGTAAAGACATGTATAACGTTGCAAAAAAGGTTTCCACAAAAATATTTAGCATCAATAATAAAATAAATGTTTCTTGAGCAAGAAATCAGCATGATAGAATGATTTCTGAAGGATCATGTGACACCGAAGACTGCAATAATGACGCTAAAACATACAGCTTTGCCATCACTGGAATAAATAAAGTTGTTTTAAATTGTAATAATATTTCACAATATTAAAGTTTTTGATCAAATCCTTGGTGAACAAAAGAGACTTCCAAAAATAAAAAAAAATCTTTTTTTGTGCACACTCAATTATTATATATATATATATATATATATATATATATATATATATATATATATATATATATATATATATATATATATATATATATATATATATATGTACACACACACACACTTTCTTTATATATTTATAAATGTGTTCATTATTCTCTGTATTTTATTATAGTCTCTTATTTATTCTAGTCTACATTTATTAAAATTGTTTTATTTTTTTGCCTCTGCCAGAGCAGGGTGATTGCTGAATGGGTATTAGATACGTTAATGAGAGTAAAAACACACAAACATGTGTGTGAAAGTATGTATCCACGTGCACGTGGCTGCTGTGTGGGTGGGCTAATCATGCGTCACACAGGCAATGAAACCCCCAGCAGGAATGGGGGAAGACAGAGGGGGTGGGGGATCAGATTCATCCATGACTCCACTCTCATTCACATTTTTCAGCACACGATGGGGTCGGGGAGGGGAGAGCGATTCAGAACACGCATGAATTCTGATGTGTAATTAATAAGGAGGCATGTTTTCAGCAAGTGCTGATGAACTGTGGAAGATTGTTATTAGTGCTCAAGGCAAGTGTCCCTGGGAGGCAATGGGGATATTTGAGGAATCATCTACCTTGGTGGATGCCATCTCACTGACTGAGTGGCGTGTCTTGAGAGTCTCAAGCTGTTCGAGACACCAGTCCAGCTCATCCAGAGTCTCCACTGCCAGCTTCTGAAACGGCTCCTCTGCAAAATACAGTTCATATATTCATGACTACTGAAACAAGATCATCATCATATGTTATAACAAGAAATGTACTGTTTTGCTTTTCTACAAGGGTTTATTGTCTAACCTGGTAGGCTTGTCTTGCACATGGATGGTGGGTAGTGTCCAGTGGACCTCCTGTAGAGATTTATAAGATCACTTAATGATGACTTAATAAGCATTTGAACAGGGATTACACGGTTTACTGAAACTGTAGGGCTTACTTGCTCGGGACACGGTCTTGCTGATGGGTCAAAGCAGCAAAGTTGGTCCGCACAGTCCTTAAGCTGGCAAGGACCTATGAGAAGAACAATATTGTAGGTCCGTGCCAAAAAAACTAACAAAAAAAACATCCTCAGTACATATCTTTCTTTTTATAGTTATTTTAACCTACTTACAGGTTCATATTTTAGCATTGCAAAAATGATTGTATTCGGTTTTTAGCATTTTTTATTGTATTATTATTATTATTGTCCAATAAAATGGATATGCAAATCTGTGCAAGATACTTTCAGAATTTTTATATACATTATAAAAAGGTATATTTATACAAAAACATACAGTTTATTAATAAATATAAATTTTATCATACAATATATATTTTCTGCTTTAACAAGAAATGGTAATTTGGAGGTCGTAATATCTTGTGTAGTTTTGCTTTACAAGTAAATTAATCTTATTTTACCAATGTTTAAATATTATTACTTTAAAGCAAGGTTAACACAGATTTTTCGAATGAGCAAGACAGAATAAATGTCACATAAAGGTGATCTAGTAAATACATTTGAAGTAATTTGCTTAAAACGCATAAGTTTGTCCTAAATTCTGCAGCTCTTTTGGAGTTTCAAAAGGACATGAAGGGTATCTGATTTCCAAAGCCATGCAGATTTCTCATCTGTCAGCATCCATATCGACAAATGTGGTATTGGATTCCTTGCCTGTTTTGTAAACTGAGTACAGTGGTGACGCAAATCCCACGTAAAGCAAGCTGCATAAGAGCGGAAGGGCTGTTCCCGCCAATGCCAAAGGCGGCACACTCCACTTACACAAAAAAAGTCACTACTGAATATTAGAAGATTGATCTCTCTTTAAAATATAGGGGGTGTAGAGTCAAACTGCCATGTTCCTTAAAAGAGTGGTCATCGGAAACCACATGACGCAAAGTCTCTAATTGCCTATTAATGTCAGACTATGCAAGCTTTTCATTTTCATGACCCAGTCTACTACTAACCTGTGCAAATGGTGTAACTATCATGTCTTCTCCATGTCTGCAAGAGAAAAATACATTAACAAATCACAAATCAAACTCAAAAATTACATACTGGAAAAGACAGCTCTTTAATCTCCCAATAATAAAAGGAGGCACATAAAATTACATTAGGATCAGTGAAAAAGAATGACAAAGAGTTTAACTGTGGAGAATTAAGGATGTGGTTGGCTTCAGGTTACAGCACACCATCATTCAAAAGAGCAAGAGGACGGTAATAGGCTTTTTATTAACATGCAGTTTGAATGGAAATAAAGAAAACAGCTCAGCATAAGGAAGGCACCTCAGACTCTCCAGTGGGATATTAGAAATCCTACATTAAAAGCTTATGGAAATACGTAATAAGAACATAGATGGGTTCAGCGTGGTCGGACAGGGTGTGTCATGCATGTGTATTTGAGGAGCAGCAGGAGCGAAGCCAAACTAGGGAACAGACTAGGAATTTCGCCTTTATTCATATATTCCAAAGCCTCTTTGGTGGCATGCCGATTGCTCGTGATGGTAGAGGACAGAGGGGAAGCTCTGAGGTTAGACTGGTCTTAGACACTAGGGGAGAGAACCGGTCTGGATCCTGTAATGGAGAAATGCGGGACAGCTCTTTCAAGTCAATGTTTTTCTCTTCTCACCGATTAAGCCAGTTGACTTCCCAGTGCTTCAAACTCTCTTCCCTTTGAAAAGACAACAAGAGTTGGTGACCTGCGATTAATTAAGCACACTCGTTCACATCGTCCCAGCAGTTGGAGGTGGTTGTGTTCACCCTGTTTGTGTTCTGTTGGGGCAGTGTGAACCAGCCTTAAGGTGTTTCGATTTGGGCGACTAGCTTTGACGCGGAGTGGAAAAATAAACTGCAGAAAAAAACAAGAATGTGGCGCCCATTTTCCGACTTTGTGAAATCCCTACAAACCAGAGCTGACATGCAAGCGTGCTCAGATGGAAAGAACAGCTGGAAGTGGTAATAATGAGGAGTTTTTAACCAGGGCCTTGGATTTTCCAAAATGACCGAGCAATATGATTTGATGTAATACACTATTAAAATGGTGCGTCTTGGGAGAACTGTGTTTCAGACATAATCAACCAGCTGGAGTAAGCCACATCTGTTATGAGGCAACGTTTACAGTCCTAATTAACAGAACTCTTCCAGCCACCAAACACTGTAGCTGAAGTACACACTCATGCAGCTTGTAACACGTGATGCTTGCAGTGAATCAAACAACATGCAGATGAAAACTGAGATCGTCAAAAGTTTGTAGTCGGTAAGATTTTCTTTTGTGCTCTTGTGCTCACCAAGGCAGCAATTATTTGATCAGAAATACAGTAAGAACAGTAATATTCTGAAATATTGGTACATTTCAAGTAAATGTTTTCTGTTTTAATATATTTTAAAATGTAATTTTAAAAGTGAATTTGCAGCATCATTCCTCCAGTCTTCAGTGTCACATGATCCTTTAGAAATCATTGTAATATGTCTTGATGTTCATTAATAAATTATTAACAGTCCAAAAACAGTTCTATTTATTTGAAGTACTGTCACCTTTGATTAGTTTAAAATAATAATTTCTGTAAAAAAAAAAAATCTTACAACAAAACTTTTAAATGGTAGTATAAATTAAAAACAAGGTTATTATGAGATTTCTTGATGCATCATGGGGGTGCTGACATTTTTTGAGCTACAGTATATTAGGGGATCATGAATGAGACATGTGATACTCACAGCTCACTGGCCGTGGATGAGTTTCGGGACATGCCCTTGGGTGAAAGGTCAAAGTCCGAATCAGAGCGATACAGGAAGGACTCCCGCCGCTGACTGTGAGGGAAATTGGCCTGCAGCACAAGGCCGGAGCCTGGACTGGCCTGGGACTCCAGAGGACTGCGGCCCACCGACAGCCCATTCTCAACATCAAAACTGAGGAAAGAGAAACAGAAAGAAAGGTGAAAACTATTTACCTAGGATGCAGTATTAGCTTTTACATTTGGCATTTTTTTACACTCTTTTCAGACAAATTGTACCTAATGTCACCATATGCTTCAACACACACCCTGTGCCAGGGACCTAAACTAGTACAGAAGGTCACTGAGACCTTGATAAAAATGGATACAGACAAATGTGAAGTGAGACACTCTCTTCAAGCGTCAATCCAGATGTAAGCACTAGCCTTGCGGATTAATACGACAGAGCCTGTCATAAAGTATATCACAGTCTCTGTGATCTCCATGACTTCAAACACAAGAATACTTTTCAATGCCTCACTAATACCGAGCCAGCAGCTCTGACACATCACTGAAGAAAAAGAGATGGGGGTACAAAAATCTGAGATCACTAGTGAATACAGTTTTATATTTTATATAATTATAACATATCGGCAAACTGCATGAATTTCACAAGTTTGTGTAAAACCTGCCAATCATGTTATTTAATAGGGGTACACCAATATTGACATTTTGGCTTATATCAATAAGTTAAAATATTAAACTTTATATTACCGTTAAGTGTTTTTTATTAATATATACTTACATCAAAAAACAAGTATATTGTACTTGTCTTCAAACTGTATTGTGAAACACTTTTTCTGCTATTGCGGTGGGATACGGGTAAGGTTATGGACAGCTTTGGTGGTATGGGTTGTTTAAGGGTGGGTTAAGGGGTAAGGGAAGGGTCAACAGTGTAATTATAAATGTAATTCCAGAAATAAATTGCAGCTGTATTGCACTGTAACAAGTACAATGTAAAACATGTATGTATACAATAAGCACATTGTATCAAATTATTAATTTAAATCTTAGAACATAGTAGTAAAAAAATAAAAATAATTTAAATAAAAAAAATAAAAAAATATAAATATACATACATACATACATACAGGTCCTTCTCAAAAAATTAGCATGTGATAAAGTTCATTATTTTCCATAATGTAATGATAAAAGTTAAACTTTCATATATTTTAGATTCATTGCACACCAACTGAAATATTTCAGGTCTTTTATTGTTTTAATACTGATGATTTTGGCATACAGCTCATGAAAACCCAAAATCTCAAAAAATTAGCATATTTCATCCGACCAATACAAGAAAAGTCAACCTTCAAATAATTATGTTCAGTTATGCACTCAATACTTGGTCGGGAATCCTTTTGCAGAAATGACTGCTTTAATGCGGCGTGGCATGGAGGCGATCAGCCTGTGGCACTGCTGAGGTGTTATGGAGGCCCAGGATGCTTCGATAGCGGCCTTAAGCTCATCCAGAGTGTATATCCCACAGATTCTCTATGGGGTTCAGGTCAGGAGAGTTGGTAGGCCAATTGAGCACAGTAATACCATGGTCAGTAAACCATTTACCAGTGGTTTTGGCACTGTGAGCAGGTGCCAGGTCGTGCTGAAAAACGAAATCTTCATCTCCATAAAGCTTTTCAGCAGATGGAAGCATGAAGTGCTCCAAAATCTCCTGATAGCTAGCTGCGTTTAGCCTGCCCTTGATAAAACACAGTGGACCAACACCAGCAGCTGACATGACACCACAGACCATCACTGACTGTGGGTACTTGACACTGGACTTCAGGCATTTTAGCATTTCCTTCTCCCCAGTCTTCTTCCGGACTCTGGCACCTTGATTTCCGAATGACATGCAAAATTTGCTTTCATCCGAAAAAAGTACTTTGGACCACTGAGCAACAGTCCAGTGCTGCTTCTCTGTAGCCCAAAGTGGCGTGATCTGGGGAACGCGGCACCTGTAGCCCATTTCCTGCACACGCCTGTGCACGGTGGCTCTGGATGTTTCTACTCCAGACTCAGTCCACTGCTTCCGCAGGTCCCCCAAGGTCTGGAATCGGTCCTTCTCCACAATCTTCCTCAGGGTCCGGTCATCTCTTCTCGTTGTGCAGCGTTTTTTGCCACACTTTTTCCTTCCCACTGAGGTGCCTTGATACAGCACTCTGGGAACAGCCTATTCATTCAGAAATTTCTTTCTGTGTCTTACCCTCTCGCTTGAGGGTGTCAATGATGGCCTTCTGGACAGGGTCGGCAGTCTTACCCATGATTGCGGTTTTGAGTAATGAACCAGGCTGGGAGTTTCTAAAAGCCTCAGGAATCTTTTTCAGGTGTTTAGAGTTAATTAGTTGATTCAGATGATTAGGTTAATAGCTCGTTTTGAAAACCTTTTCATGATATGCTAATTTTTTGAGAATGTTTTTCATGAGCTGTATGCCAAAATCATCAGTATTAAAACAATAAAAGACCTGAAATATTTTAGTTGGTGTGAAATTAATCTAAAATATATGAAAGTTTAATTTTTATCATTACATTATGGAAAATAATGAGCTTTTATCACATATGCTAATTTTTTGAGAAGGACCTGTATACACACACACACACTTTATATATATCCAATTAAAAAGCCAATTAATATAAAGCGGGACAGATAAAGGCCAATGGTTATTGCCAATAACTGATAAATGGTCGATAGGTTCCTGCCATGTGCTATGGGGCGAGTGCGGGGCTATGTCTCGATTCTGCCTCCATTGTAATTTCTTGTTAAAGCATAAAATATATATTTTATAATAAAATGTATAATATTTATTAATTAACTTTATGTTTTTGTATAAAAATACCTTTTTATAATATATATAAAAGTGATGAAAGTATCTTGCACAAATTTGCTTATCTATTTTGTTGGACAATAATAATATAATAAAAAATGCTTATAACTAAATACATTCATTTTTGCAATGCAAAAATATAAAGCTGTTAGTAACAACACCATCTTCCACTGATCTAATTAAAGGATGAAATCAAGCCCCGCCCTACATTTTTTTCCTCATTTCAGAAGTCGTTTCACTTGGATATACATCCCTATAGGGAAAAAAAGACCAATCGCTAAAACTTCCGTTTACCAGTAGTAACTAATATGGTGCCAATGTATTGTACACCCAGCATGATTTGAGACGATACAAAGAGAATCTTGTGCTTCAATAGAAGCAAAAACATCTGACCATTTGTGTAAAGAATCACATGATCAATGCCATAAATATACATTTGAGCAGTGACCCAGAAATAGTGCAGATTTTCAAAAACATTACAAAAGGAATCCTAAAAGGTTCTATTATTAAATTCCATGTTTTTTATACACTGCTATAAACAGAAACACTGGCAGAATGTCAAAACGGCTACAGGATTCGACCTCGTTCCACAGACAGATATAGTACGTCTGTTGTGGTGAATGTGAATGAGAGAAATGCATTTGAGATTTCTTCCTCCTCTAAGCCAGTCTGAGTGCAGTGACAGAATCAGGTTTTGTGGAGTGGGTAAGACCTCCTGAGACACAGAGGCAGCAAAGCTCTGAATGGGCTGCGTTTTTCAAGGTCAATGTGATGCAGGAATGCAAAGTTAAAAATAGCCTTGGCTCATTGACGTGGAAGCATGTGGTGGCCTAAAAATAACCTCTTCAGGTAAAGCCAATTCCCAATCAAACTAGCACAAAATTGACACAAACCATATATGGTATTTTCATTAATCAACAGTCCTGCCTCTGATGCATCTGTTTCCTAATGATCCATCGCTAATGAAGGTATTTATCTACAGTGTATTATTAGGTTAGTGTAAAGGAGAGAAACAATATTGACTAATGGCCTTTTTTCTATATTTGGGAGAAAAGGAAAAGCAGTGCTTAAATTAATTTTAAAAAAGCAATAATAATAATAATAATACAAAAAAAACTAACTTTTCAGATCTATTTATAGTCCCGTTTGTTCTAGTTCCAACACATAAAGCTGCAGTTTATGTTGATTAAGTTCAATTATGACCAAATGCAAGATATTAATGTGCAATTTGTATGCTTTATTGATCATTTATCTGCACATCCTTAACATGTGAGTGTATTAAATATTTCTGAAAGTACTGGAATGTTTTGTAACATTTACATTGTCATCTACAACAGGGGGTTTTCAAAGACCTCCAAATAGAAAATTTGGCAATTGTGATATTTTAATAATCATTTCTCTAAATTGATACATTTTTAGACATATTTTCCCCCTGAATTTTTCCCATGACTGCAGTTTAAAAACATGCAAGTCACCCAGCAAAACACATGAATTTATAAGGTGTAGTACTCGTCCAGCTGAATTAAGTTCAATCTGCATGTCCTCATTCACATCTTCCACAGATGTTGCATGAGGACAAGACGGATGTCTCTAACACTGTATTACATAATCAACCCAGTACACCCTATTCATTTGCAGGAGCGAGAGACATATAGAAAGAGGGAGAGAGATAGAGGAAGAGAGAGAGAGAGAGAGCAGCAGCACTCTGAATGGACCAAAACACACATACACATTAGCGCATCTCTTTAAGTCACTCTACTGTAAGTTCTGGCGTGAGGGGACACCGCATCCAGCTCTAAAAATACCTGTGCTTGGGGCAGAGGCTGTCGCTTCCACTTCGTTCCTGCTTCCGTCCCTCATCTTTACTGCTGTTTCTCCTATGGGTCCCTGTGCACACTCAGAGCGAAACACTTCTGCAGGACTGCTGCTATAAATAGCCCGTCCCTGTGCGAGGGATCCAAGCAGAAGCGCTATATTTAGAGCTGCAGGTAGCCTCAGATTCTTCCCCCCATTCATGAATATTTATGGAGATTTCTACTGTGCTATTTCTGGCCCAAACATCTATCCACCCACACATTTCCATGTTGCCATTTTAAGACATCCTCCGTCAAAGGGAATGTGGGAATTTCATCATTCAGTGAAGCTGCGTTTTTAATGCTGTTTTTATACTGCATGTGGAAACTACATCAGTGCAATGTGCATGTAAGATACCACTAAAATTCAAATGTTTGATTTTTCTGATTATTATTATTAATGCAATGCATAATGCACTGAAAATGACTGTAATTATGCACATAAGATTGGAAATGGAAATAAAAATGTAAACATACTGATGGAAAATCTGTATTTATCTCACAGGTGAATATGAGAAATATCCCCCTGAAAATGAAAGGAAATACTGATCCTCATTTTGCCTAGTGTTAGCTTTCAATAGCTACATGTAAATTTAAAGGGGTTGATGAATTGAGAAATAAACTTTCCCTTGAGCTTTTGATATATAAAAGGTCATGGTAATATAAGAATATCCTGTAAGTTTCAGAGCTAAAAACTTCCTTGTTAGTCAAAGAAAAGCTTTTATAGACACTAGGCCCAGAAAACGATATTGTGCTTCATCCTTAAGTCATTGCACGATGAAACACCGCCTCTACAGCATGTGTAATTCAGTAGCCCCGCCCACTGACTCATGGAGCTGTTCGGTCGATCACTAGCCAGCAGCAATAAATGGGTGGAAGAATATAGCAAGATATTGTGGAAAAACACAGTCGCTGCATAAGCTTCCTTGGATCATAATATTAGGAATGTGTGATACTTCATTTATTTTTAAAATTCCAGCTCACGTGGGGAAGACTTGTGTTTTCTTAATTTCACCGCGGAATCTCAAGTGCTGGATTTGCAGACACACTGCTATGCTTTCTACATAGGATCCGACAGGAATAGTGCAACACACTTATGTGAGTAAAACGCCTTTTGTATATGTAGGCCTAATAGTAGTCCTGGACGTACGTGTGTGTGTGTGTGTGTGTGTGTGTGTGTGTGAGCCTGTTTATGTGGTTTATGAGGACACAAATTTGTATAACTACATGGGTATTACACTGGTATTACACAATAAGTGTGGTTTATGAGGACATATCAAATGTCCTCATAATTCAAATGTCCTTAAAAACATACTAAATGATGTTTTTTTGAGAAAGTAAAAATGCAGAATGTTTCCTGTGATGGGTAGGTTTAGGGGTAGGGGCAGTGTAAGGGGATAGAAAATACGGTTTGTACAGTATAAAAACCATTACGCCTGTGGAGAGTTCCTGTAAACCACATAGACCAACATGTGTGTGTGTTGTGTGTGTGTGTGTGTGTGTGTGTGGGTCCCTTGTGCGGGTCATGTAATACAGAAATAATATTCCAATCATTTGCGAGTGGAAGAGAAATAAATCTTTGTGTTTATTTGATAAAGACGTTTATAAGCCCTGTGATCGAGAGAATCTTTGCAGTTTTGCTCCGCTTTCTAAATAATCTCTCCCTCGTGAACTGAACTGACAGGGGCATAGATATGACAGCGCCGGAGCTGAAGCTCATTAAATATGCAAATCTTATCCAATCCTAGCTGTGGGCGTTTACTTCCAAGTCTCCAGTGTGTCACGCCCATCAAAACCCAGCGACAAAAGACAGCCTCAAAACCAGTGTAGAAAATAGCCTGTTACTTATTAGTTATGATGTTTTTGAATGTAAAAACCACACAAACGTCATTAGTTAACCTCAGACAACAGTATCAAAAAAGAAACAAAGCTTGTGTGTAAGTGTGTGTTCTAAGGTCTAAGTATATGAAATGTGTGAAAATGAACTTTTGTACAATTTTTATTTTTATTTTTTTGGCAAGTGTAAATCTTATTACTCATGAATGTTTATATTTTATAGCTTAACATCAGCCTGCCCAGGGACTATGGGTGAAAATTAGCTCTTGAGCTAAAACCCGGTATGCATCTCTCCCTTTGAGGTTTATGTTTATTGTACGCTGTCCCCGTTTCAAAAAAAAAAAAAAAAAAGCCAGTTCATGACGCCTTTAAATTTACATGCATCTAAATTGAAGTGCATAAGATATACGATTAGTATCACAGTTTTACATATACTAAAATTATACAGTTAAATTATATTATAAACTGTAAATTATACAGTTACTTTTTTATTAGTACTATTCCTTTAACTGTATTCACATGCACTGTTATGACAATTGCCCGCATCATATTTCCCACCAATAAGTCCAGACGGGTTAGATAAATTGGTCCTTGTCTTTGTGCTTGCAGTGCTGTGGAAAATAATGGGCTGTTTTCCTGGGAATAGGATGCCTCCTGTGGCTCATGATAGAACAGGCATGAATGAAGTTGGCCTTTTCAGTCAAGACATGATAACAGTACAGAGTACATGAGCCTTAAAGGATTAGTTCACCCAAAAATGAAAATTAGCCGCTGATGATAGCCCTCAAGTCATCCTAGGTTTATATGACATTCTTCTTTCAGACGAATACAAGTTTTAAGAGTTATATTAAAAATAAGAATAATAAGAAGTCCTAAAAAAATCCTGGCTAATCCAAGCTTTAATGGCAGGGACTGTTGCTCTGTTTTGAAGTCCATAAAAAATGCATCTGATTGTATTCGTCTGAAAGAAGAATCATATGCACTTAGGATGACTTGAGGGTGAGTAAATCATGGGCTAATTTTAATATTAATTTTTGAACTATCACTTTAAGGCACAACATGAATATAAGCAACTCAATGATAATAATAATAGTATTAGGTTAAATTGGTTGTAGTCACCCTTTGTCTTAAATGACCCCCAGTGGTGAAAATCAGGTGTTTAATGTTGTTTATGTGGTGATTTTAATGCTTTAAAGGGTTAGTTCACCCCAAATAATAACTTACCCTCATATATCGTTCGACACCCGTAAGACCTCCGTTCATCTTCGGAACACAAATAAAGATTTTTTTTTTAAAATCCGATGGCTCAGAAAGGCTTTCATTGACACCAATGTCATTTCCTCTCTCAAGACCCAAAAAAGGCACTAAAGACGTCGTTACAAAGCCCATCTCACTACAGTGCTTCTACAATAATTTTATGAAGCGAACAGAATAGGTTTTGTGCGCAAAAAAACGAAATAACTTATATATTGATGGGCCGATTTCTAAACAAAGCATCGAACCGTTATGAATCAGCGCTTTGATTCATGATTCAGATCGCGTGTCAAACCCCCAGCCTGTTGAAATCAAAGTCGTTTATTAGTTTAGTTTTTTGCACAAAAAATTACATTTAATAAAATTATTGTAGAGCCACTGAGGTGAGATGGACTTTTAACGACATCTTTAGTCCCTTTTATGTGTCTTGAGAGAGGAAATGACATTGGTGTCAATGGAGGCCTGTCTGAGCCATCGGATTTCAACAAAAATATCTTCATTTGTGTTCCAAAGATGAACGGAGGTCTTACAGGTGTCGAACGACATGAGCACGAACAACAATATTGACAGAATTTTCCTTTTTGGGTGAACTAACCCTTTAAGACAAACCATGTGCAAATGCTTAAATCATTGTATTGTTGCTGAGCATTTTCTCCTTAAAACTGCAGTGTCATTTGAAATTTGGTTTCTGACGGCACAAATGACCTTGTAACCAATCACATCACTGTGCAGGCGGTGCCTTTAGCATATCATTAACTAATTATTCTTTCAAGCAGTGGACGGAGTCTCAAGAGAAGCCAGGTTTTCTCTGTATATTTTTCTGTTTATATAAAAAATCTTAACACTTAGCTATATAGTGGTTTAATTATGTATATGATGTACACCAATCAGGCATAACATTATGACCAGGTGAAATGAATGAACACTGATTATCTCCATCACAGCACCTGATAATTATGCAGCAAGTAAGCATTTTGTCATCAAAGTTGATGTGTTAGAAGCAGGAAAAATGGGCATGTGTAAGGATTTGAGCGAGTTTGACAAGAGCATAAAGCATTGATAATTAAAGCTAAGAAAACATTTTTTACTATTGACTTTAAAATAATTAGTCCAATTAAATGTGGGAACAGTTACATTTTTACTCAAGCATGTTTTTGGCTTGAATACAAGTCTGACACAGTATCATCTTACACCACTGGCTTTAACTCAGCTTGTCATTGCCTTCAGGAAGAGGTTGAAATCGAGGTTGAAGTGGAGGCCACCTCGCTACAAAGGCTTCGAGCAGAATCTTTCAGATGTTTAAAGAGCACCTCCAGTGTGAGAAGTAAAAGAGCTGTAACTAAATCCTCTACAGTCGTATGACATGGTGCATGTTGACTGTCAGTATCTAAACACTTGACACCCAGTATGCGTCACGAGACACTGGTGCTACGTCAGTCCTAATCCGGGACACATTACCAGCCCAGCCTGCGTGTCCCACCCGGGTCCTAGCCTACACTAGCCTAATTGCAGCACAATCATTAATCTACAGTCAAAACATCTTACGAAAAGCAAGAAAGCCAGCCCCATATTAAGGCATTTTTGTTTATATGATTTAATGCAGCATTTTATGTAAAGACAAGAAGAACAGAGGCAGAGCCACAAGTTCATATGAATCTTTTGTAGTCATTTAGTCTCATAGTTGAATAACCAGTCCACTGGGACGCCGCCAGAAGGCTGTTCATCCTGTTCCTCTCTCCATTGTTTCTAATCAACACGAAAAAATGGCATTTAAGAGAGCCACAACATCACATGACGTCAATGAACACCCAGGGGCCCGGACATACATGAACATACCACAGGAGATTTGGAAGACAGCTGTAGCTTTACAAATAAAATGGTTGCACAACACCAAAAGTTGAATATGAGAGTGCTGTAGCTAGAATAAACGCTCAGTTATCCACAAGTGAACATGCATTTGAGCTCCAAAAAGACCCTTCTTGGTGCTTCACGAACAACGGGAGACGTTACCGATCTGATGAGGTGGTTAATTACAGGGTCATCCAGCAGGTCACATACTCGTGCGTAGACACTGCGGGCAAAGGATGTGTCCTCGATTGTTTAATCACCGTTTCTGTGCATGCTGCCTTTTCCTAATTGTGCACATAAAATGTGGAGCACATCCATACCGGTAAGAGCAGCAGAGATTGTATAAAGATTTCTGAGGCACAATAGGGTGCACAGAGTGAGTGAGAGTGAGTGAGAGTGAGAGAGAGAGAGAGAGAGAGAGAGAGAGAGAGAGAGAGAGAGAGAGAGAGAGAGAGAGAGAGAGAGAGAGAGAGAGAGAGAGAGAGAGAGAGAGAGAGAGAGAGAGAGAGAGAGGTAGTGCTGTGATCTCAGCTTTCCACTGAACATTTATGGTCAAGATTAAAAATAAGCTTGGTTTGTCTCTGATTTAGACTGACATTTTAAAACATGAGTGGGGGTTAGCCAAAATTAAGTCATAGACATTTGAAGGCGCATTACACAGATATTTCCACATACATTTTCCTGCACAAAAGCAAACTGCCGGTGACTTTAAAATACGTTCATATTACAGAAAAGACTGCTTCCGATCACAAAAAACGTCACTTGTTATAGTTAGTGGAAATACACCTAATGTGGACACATTCAGCCATGTTAATTACCTGTCAATGCAATAAAATTATCTGTCTGTGCACTGTAAACATATGAAAACTATATTTTTCTACATTTAGTTTGGCATAAAATAATAAATGAATACTTTTAACTGTATTGTTTTAATACATTTTAATAAGTTTCAATAAGTTTCGTATCCTCATGAAGACTATATAAAAATACAATTTAAACAGTAATATTTTGAAATATTACACTTTAAAACAACCGTTGTCTGTTGTTTGTTATATATATTATGAAATGTAATTTATTCCTGTGATGGCAATGCTGAATTTTTAGCAGTCATTTCTCCATTTGCTCAGTGTCATATGATCCTTCGGAAATCATTCTAATATGGCCTTTGACATTCAAGATGTTAAAATCAACATTTTTTTTTCCAGATTATTTGATGAATAGAAAGTTCAAAAGAACAGCATTTATTTAAAAAAAATATTCTTTGCTGAATAAAAGTATTAATTTCTTTAAAAATGAAGCACACTGTTTGCAGTGTGTACGATCATGCATAAAAATAAAATTAAAACTATTAAAATGACACTCGTGTGCCTTTTAACAACATTTTGTAATTTTACAAATTAGCATTTTACTTTTAGCAATAAAAATACATAATAAGAAGAGGGATATTTATATGAATTATAATCCTTTAAAAAATGTAGAGGAAAATACATGCCGGCTCATGCATCATGCCAGACCATCACTACAAACAGAGTTAACGAAGTGCATCAGATTTTCCATGCAGGGTCTGTGACAGAGCACTTCTGTGAACACAGCAGAGGGTCTCTCAGAGGGCACGGATGGGTCTGTTATCCTAGGATCATTTTGTGACCATAAGTAAACAACAGAACAGCAGAGCAAAATGCCCAGAGCAAAACATACATTATAAAAGTAATCTAGTGATGGGAAAGTTAATCAAAAAAATTGTCATACTATGGAGAAAAGAGATCTGATATAGCCTTAGAGATACACTAAAATCACACGATACCAGTCGGATTCAGAGACCGCTACAGGTAATACTGTGAAAAGAGCTAGGCCTATATGACCCCATGCGTTTTAGACAACACTAGCGTTGTTTTGTAATAGGTTGACTTAAACTGAAAATAGCTGTATCTCTTGGGGGTGAAAGTAATCCCATGTGACACATTTCACTTAAAAAAAAAAAAAAAAAAAAAAGCAAGAAGAATGAGCTGCAGATGTTCAGACGATTGCAATCTAACACCGCCAAAACACCAGCCAAGAGAAAGAGACAAATGGATATTCTCAAAGAATGTTTTACAGAAAACTCTCTAATAAAGATTAAGAAAACACTAACACAATTCAACATATTCATTACAGAGCAATTTTCTGTCAGGTCACACAATTCAGCAGCACAAGGCCAAGTGCTTAGATAATAACTTTAATATGCTCCAACCATACCGTTGCGATTAGTAGTGTTGCATGCACCTCTCCGCTAACATTTAACGGCAGAGGACGACGTGGCACTCCCAGCCTCCAGTGACTATAATCCGCTAATCATTTTTCTGGACAGGAGGCTCTAGAAAATATGTTGAACAGTTTACAAATGGTTTACAACCGTTTACAGATCTTGACAATCTACACAAGAAGGAATTACGAGCAGAGGCAGATGTCTGCACACACAATGTCCTAATGAGTGATGCATTTAAACGTTAGGGGCTTTATGGTATTGCCCATCGCACGTTTTAGTTGAACTTTGATATTTGAATGATTCTAATGACCAGTTTTACAAACAGCAACGTAATAAAATAGCCTACAAAACTGATGTTTCGTAAAGCTCGAAATGTTAAGTCCTGTGGGAGTTTCGCTTAATCTCCAAAGGATGAAAGCCTGTTTCTAACTCAAAAGTTTAAAAGAAGAAATAAAGTCAGATTTATGAAAAACAGTCAATCAATTAAAAAAGTCCTATTGTGCAATTGGTATATATAAAAACCGCAGCTACAAAATTTAAAGTCACAACTGTGATATAAAAAGCCAAAGTATCTTGTAATTTAATGGCCTCAGATTTTGTTCTTAAAATCGGAATCAATATTTCAGAACTAGCTTTTGCATGGTACAATATACAGCACCTCAGTAATATTCTCCCTTAAGTTTCCAATAAAATAATCAGTTGTAATAAAAGTTGTATTTTTCATCCAAGTCTCTAGCTCCCAAATGTCCTGTACTTTATTAAGCCTAAGAAAATAAATGGGGGGGAAAATGGAAAAGATACCTCTTTTATCTGTAATCCTGCTGTCAACACTGACATTGATGGCTATGCAAGTGGGAAACGTGTGTGTGTGTGTGTGTCCAAAAGGAGTGTACTATCTCAAGACTAGGTCTGCGCAGCCTTGCTGATACTGTGGGAGGACATGGCTTCATGGTTCACTTTAAATCAAAAACCCCTCTGACTAAAGCAGATTTCCTCTTTACTTCATAAATCCCTTTACTTCATAAATCCCTAAGTTACTTCTTTAACAAAATTACAATTCTACCAGGACATAGCACATTCTGTCTCGTCATTTTTCTTTAGACGTTTCCATGAAGAAAATTATGATTAGATGGTGCCATTTTTCTATATCCAATATACAAGAAAATCCTGACAAACATTCACAGAAAAAAATGCTGGGCTCTATCTGAAAGTATTTTTTATAAGAATAATGGTGTGCAGCTGAACAAATGTACATGGAAACACCACTCTCTGTCACTGCTTTAATTTTTTTTTTTACTTTTGCTGGGTCAATATTAAAAAGGAGTTAGAAAATAAGCCAGCTGTATGTTGACTTCCATGAAAAGTGTCAACACTGACTCTCTACTATCACAACTTTGCTTAGTTGTTTTTCAGCATCCCTTCACAGCAACGCTGGCTCAACCAGTGGTGTGAGTTCGAAGACGTTTTGTTTGTCTGACCGACGGCAAATAGGGCGAGTATTCAGGAAACCTGTTTGAAAACAGTTGTTATTTTTGCAGTTCCTTTTGGTAGCGAAAATGCAGTAGAAAATACATTTCAGCTTTCAGCTTTAACTTCTGTAACAATCCACACGCATAGTCCTGGTAATGTTACAAACAAAAAGAAGACTAAGCTATTTTTTCGTCATTATATATATATATATATATATATATATATATATATATATATATATATATATATATATATATATATATATATATATATATATATATATATATATATATTTCTTAATGGTTTATAGAGAAAATCTTCAGAAAAGTCCTCATGATTTTAGGTGAACTAGAGGCGTTATATGCTAGATGTTCTCAATGAAACAGTAAGCAAGGCTGTTTGGCATTTGGTGGAACAGTTACAGATGAACTGATTTCCAGACTGTGATACAATAAATGCAAAAGCAGAGAACTCTCACGATCACTGATTGCACTCACAGAGTAATGCAACACCATGGAAGAATAACTGCTCATTTATCATAGTGCTTTACTGCCATCAGGCTGAAGAGAACTAGTAGATCTTGTCTGAGGCAGTCTGAAAAGAGTTTCCGTGGGTCAGAGCAAATGTCAAAAACGTAACATTTCAGGAACTTTTTGTGATTATTCGCCTCTTCATGATAGAGCGCTTCCTTTATTCCTCAGTTGTAAGTCGCTTTGGATAAAGTGTCTGCTTAAATGTTAATTTCTTAATTTATCTGTCACTGAGATTGTTATTCTGATAATAAACTGCAAGGAAAAAAGTTGCATTCATGAGTATTTTCACTATTAATTCTCTGACTTTTGGACCCCACTGTATTTGACAGTAATGTTGACTAGAATCACATATATAAATCAAGTTTATTACCGCCTGCGTTTCTGCACAATGTCGATGGGTCTGTTGACAGCACATGGGGATCCATATAAATTCCAGTTCCGTGGCTTTAGTGCCCGGTCAGCTGAGAAAGAGAATCCACAGTTTGCCGGTACGCTCATCTTGCTGGCACGCTCATCCAGTGATGTCTCTCACGTAATTCCTTTACAGAAATCGCCTTAATAGACTTTTTTTTCACTCTTTTATTAGGTAAACATTGTCCGTGGATCAAAATGACTCCTCATTGCCTCTGATTAATAGTTACATCTCAGCTGAAAACCTGAAGGACAACGAGAAAAAGCAAAGCATGATATCCACGATCCTCTTCTAAAAGTCCATCAGCTCTCACGTCCTCTGCGACACCTCTGCGAGTAAACGGGGATGTGAGCTTGAGTGACGAGCCTCGTCAAAACCCATGCTTCACTCTGAAAGCATGTGTGCAACTTAAAGAGATGCTCAGGCAGCATTTACACATGGATCTTCTGCTCGGTCAGCTCCGGTCTAACTTCTCATGTAGACCCCTCTAAGTGACGGTACCTCAGGCTTCTGTCCTACTCTGCTTCTTGTGTGGTAGCTGGAATCATGTAGGAGAGTCTGTGCCATATTTTAGCTAGACTTTTTGGCCCACTGCTGTCCCACGGCTGGAGCTCGCCTTACTCTGAGATCACGCTCAAGAAAGAGGGTGGGACCAAAGAAAGCATAGTTCCTGCCTCCTTGAGACGTTAACTCTTTCTTGCTCTGTCTGCAGCTGATTAAAGTTGCTGACTTATATAAAAATAAAGAAAAATGAAACAAAAATAGATTAAAATGTAAAAATGTAAATACATCTCCATTGCAAAGACAGTCTTCTATTTGGGAGCTATACTGGAATCTTGCCTAGATACAGACACAAAAGGTTCACATCTTAAAGGACAACTCCTGTGAGAAATGAACCTAGGGGTAATTAACAGATGGTTACAGAGTAGATTGTTCTCTGGGATGCATTTTCATGGAAATCGAATGTAAAGAGTTTAAGCTCTAAAAACAGATTAGCTTATGGTGCTTGTCTATGGGGCACAGGGTAAGTGAAATTAAATCGCTAGTTAATACCACTAACAAGGCTCAAAATAGCCTCACACTACCACAGTAGCATAATAAGGGTCCCTACATGCAAACATTTTGTAAGCGTACAAACAGTTTAATAAGAAGATACTTTATAAACACAGTGCATTTTGCGTTCACGGACAGGCGCCATCTTGGAAAACAGTCTTGACGAGTCGAGCCTCGAACGCTGTGCTAAGTGATGAACTGTGACTTGAAATCTCAAATTGGTTCCTTTTTTCTGGAAGAAAAAACTGACCGCAACAGAGAAAATAAATAAATAAAAATGTTATTACATTTCACAAACTTAATTCCTTATTTTTTTAACGCATGTGCCCTTGTAATCTTTGATTCAAACAACTTCCCCTCCCTCTTGCAGTGACATCACTTCTTTCCTTTGATGTTGTGTTTACTGGCGCACGGGTAGGACAACCTGTCACTCACATGACATCACAGCAATCATCCAATACATTCCTGATGGACAAAATCAAGTCCCGACCAACATTTTTCATTATTGAGAATCTGTTTCTCTCAGATATACATCAAAAGGGAAGAGAGGCCTATCGCAACTTCCGTTTCATGCCGATCTGGCTAGAATATTAGGTTGAACCTTACCCCCAGACGCAAATGTGAACCAAAAACTTTAAGGCAAAAAATGTCAGGTCTATTTCTTCCCATCAAGGATCTACAGTGAACCTAATATAACAACAGAAAAACTGCTAATGCTGCCAAAGAATTTAAAGAGACATGCATATAACTTCCTGTGCTGATGTTTACATTCATATTTACATTAAAGCTAGTCTAGTCTAGGCAGTGAGGGAGAAGCAAGTAATAGCATACTAGCTTTGAAAACATAAGATCCCACCCTCCTTTCACAGCGTCTCTAAAGCCACGCCTCCTCCAAAAAACCCAAACGCGCACAGCAGATTCTGCAAACGATCTCATGTCTTAAAGTCTCATGTCTCAAAGCACATAACATAAGAATAATAAACGTAAATAACTCAAACAGAGGCCTGTTGCATTGCATGAAGTTAGCTGAGTTTCAGAGTAGGTTTAGAGTTGACAAATCCAGATAAATCCAACCTGGTTTAGATCAAGTTCAACGGTCTCTCAAAGCGCAGTATAAACTTTTTCGGTCAACTCATGTTTAATCCAGAGTTAGCGATTAACTCTAACCTGAAAGTGTGACACGTGCACGTAAACAGCCAATCACAGTGTCCGTTAGATTCACTTCTCGCAAGAGAGAGGGCACAATTCACTTCTCCTCTGAAGATTGAGAGAACGTTTTGAAAATGATCATGAAATTAAATGTGTTTACAGAGCAGGAATAAACACTGCTGCTGCAGCAACAGTTTGAGAAGGCAGCTGAAAATCAAAGAAATATGCCTAATAATTATAGGTCCACAAAGACCTCAAATGAATACACATTGTTTAAAATAATTATGAATGCATGTATTATATATTTATATTTGCTACTTGTCAATTAATATAATAATTATATTCATATATTATATTAATTAAAAGTAATTATAATTTGTATAATATAAATATAATAAATAATTAGCACCAAAATAATTTTGTCTCTAACGGTTTTTCACTATAAACTGCAAATTTGGAACAGAGGGTGTGGCTTTATTGATTCTTTACTTGCAGCTGATTGGTCCAGTTTGGGTTTGCGAAATCTCTAACCCAGAATAAACAACTGAACCCAGAATTTCAAGCAACTGAAACCAGCTTTGTGCAACAGGCCACTGAGCTCTTACTAGTACCATCTGACTGCTGCAGATGAACATTTTTGGTCCTTACAAAGAAGATATACAAGCACATTTCAGAAACTTTCCCCATGAACTACACAGACTTTGGAGTGGCACTATGTCTGTTTCAACCGCAGGAACCAGTGTCTAAATGATGTTCCACTTCCCGCTAACAAACACCAGAATAACTGAAATAATGTATGTATAAATTGTCCTGTGATGCGAATACTGAAGGAAGGGGGATTATTATTCAACATGTGCCTGTGCCATCAGGATCGCGTGTGCACCCGCTCCTCTGCTGCAGAAAACGGTAGGGGGACGGAAACTGGAACGTGAATGTGTGTGTGTGTGTGTGCACCAGCGTTGCTTCCGCCAGCGGTTACGATTACAGCTGCTTCATTACAGTAAACATTGCCCCCTCAAAATGTTCCTGCTTGCCAGGTAGTACTTTTTCAAAGTTCAGCAACTTTCAGGGGTGGGACATGGCCCCTGAACATGCTGATTGGTGGAGTTCACGCAGCATTTTAATTGGGTCACTCCACGCAGTATTTTGTGCGCTACGTTTTATTTTGTGCGCTACGTCACCGGACTAATCTTCATGGTACTTTAGACAGAGATGGAAATGCAGACAGCAACAAGTCTGGGTGGAAAAAAAGTTCCTGTGACAAATTGCTCAGGGTAATTTTGTTTATGTACATGTTTTAATATTTGGACTACTTATATTATTCATTGTTATCAGGATGTGAAGAAAGTTTCAACCAGTATAACAAAAAGTCTTTATAAAACAAATGCCTAGTCTACCTTTAATCGTCTTCATATTCATTATTGATTGATTACATGTTTAGTTGACATCTTAAGGGACTTCAAGGAGCATCTAATTACTTGAGACCAGCTTATGATGAGTAGTGAAATGATGTTACTATTGCCACCTCAAACAAAGTGGTTTAACTGGTTTCTCTGTTGTAAAACAATAGTTTGCAATGACTGCAAAATAAACGAGTGGTATGGAAATCACTTCCATGGCTTCTTGTGGCCCTTTTTCTTTTTCCAGTAATGATAACACTCCAAGAATAAATGCATCCATCCCTTGTACATGTCCAGTATACCAGACTGATCTCATGAAATGACGTATGACACGCATATTTGTATGCCATTTTGGCGTGTTATCAAGACTCATAATCGCTTTTTAGTGTGTTCATCAACGCCGTTTCATTCTATCCCCCTACACTGCCACTGCCACTACCCCTAACCCTACCCATTACAGACACACACACACGCACACGCACACTCACACTCACACTCAGACGCACACTCACACACAGCCTCTGCCCCTAAACCTACCCATTAGAAGAAACATTCAGCATTTTTACATTCTCAAAAAACTTTTTTTTTTAATGTTTATAAATCCATGTACATTGTGGACACACACACACACGCACGCACACACACACACACACGCACACACACACACACACACACACACACACACACACACACACACACACACACACATAATGGTTCGTTTCGGCATAGACATTCACGCGTAATCACACGGTGTAGACATACACGCAAATAGCTCAAAATGAGTACAGATAACACGCCACTTGGCTTTAGAAAGTGCCATGTATGTTTTTGCAAAGTCATGATGTCATGTTGCAAAATTCAGTTTTCAAACAGTATGCAATTAAGTATGCAATAAGCATGTTTAACTGTGTTTGTTTAGAGTTGGGTAAAACTCTGAAGGATAGTGGAGCTCAAGTGCCAGAGTTTATAACCCCTGATTTACATTACATCTTACATTTATATTACAATTGTAGTTTTCCTCTCTAATTATTTAAATATAATTTGTGAACAAATTATATTGTCTGATTAAACAAAGAATCCACTCAAAGCACTTAAACGGCCAGGATAGTTGTTTCTGTATGCTAATGATTTGGACAGCATGAGGGCTGATAAAGATCTTTGGCTAAAGCAAATGGCCTTGTTTGGACTATCTACATGTTTCAGTCAGAACAGTCTGTTAGGATGTCATAATCATGACTCAGAAAATGATGATGGGCAAACTGGAGAATGCATGTTTTAGCACTCAAATATTGCAAATAACAGAAGGCTGTAGATCATCCACAGAGCTGTTTAGAGCTGGCTTTTTTGTAAGAAAGAGCAGCCAATTGGCGGTTTTGTGTTGATTTAAGAGAAAGTTTTAGAAAATACATATTTCATGAGGTTTTTGACTGTTTGGAATCTGCTTTTAAAATATGATATCCAAGGAAAAATTGCAACTCAAAACGACCCAGTTTAATAAAACCCGACAAAGAGATTCATGACATTGATGCTTTGGCTCTTTAAATTGATCTGGTGCTGTGTTGATAATGTCAGTATGACAACATATGTAGTTATGATTTTCTAAGAATTAATGAAATATTTTTCCACAACACAATGACGGATCGAAACCCAGCGAAAAATGAAAGTTTCTTAACAGATCACCATACGAGGAATGAAAGTCCCGGGGTAAAGATGATATGTCTAAAATTAAGTATTATTCTTGGCTCTGCAGCACAGTGAAAAATTCTCCGGTGCTCACCTCAGTGCTCTTCTTTTTTTATTACTCAGGGTTATAATGTGAGTGTTCAGAGTCAGACTTTAAGTCAGTGTCCTGGAAATCTATCAGCTTCAGATAGCAAACAGACCTCAGTTTTTACACCTGTCAAACATCTCTGAAGTGCTGGTACTGGTACAGATTATTTGCTCTTTTTCAGTTTTTGTCTCCTAATCTATGCACAGAAAAAACACATAAATCACCTTTCATTTTTTAAACTTTTAAATTCTAACTTTTAAAATATTTCATTATTTCAAACAAATGCTATTCTTTTGAACTTGCCAAAGAATCCTGACACATGATTTCCACAAAAAAATAAAAAGGCCCCACAACGGTTTTCAACATTACTGATAAGAAATGTTTCTTGAGCATCAAATCAGCATGATTTTTTTTAAGGGTCATGTGGCACTGAAGTCTGGAATAATTATGCTGAAAATTCAGCTTTACCTTCACAGGAATAAATTACATTTTACACAATAGAAAACAGTTCATTTTAAATTGTAATCATATTTCACAAAATAACTATTTCTACTGTTATTTATTAAATGAATGTATTAACTAGTCAGACAAGCTTTTTGGCCCTGCTTTTGTACTGACTCTATCTTTTTGTTTTGCTTTGGTTTGGCTTAATTTCATAAGTTCACCTCTACATGAACCTGAATTGACCAAATAACTGAGATTCTGCCAGTTGTCGATAACCATTGACAACATTCTTCAAAATATCTTCTTTTGAGTTCAACAGAAGAAAGAACCTCATACAGGTTTGGGTGAGTAAGCGATGGCATAATTTTTATTTTTGGGTGAACTACCCCTTTAACAGCACTATCCGTGGGCAAACAAAATGTTTTTTTGCCAGGACTGAGACTCAGAGGATGCATGAATCTCCAGCCAGACGTCATAGCAGGCATGAAGCATCACTGTGTTGACGTCACAGGCTTGTCACACTGTGATGCTTGGCTAACAGCATGTCTGTCTGGCAGCTGAAAGCGCCGAGGCTCGTGCTAAGGATCAGAAAAGCATTGCCAAAAAAAGAGAATTATTCACAAAATGGAAAATAATAATCTGAAGCAGGTCTCGTAGGTGATTGTAGCTACGCTCATAATTCTCGGGTGAGGATGCCTTTCAATATTTCAACTGGTCTTGAGCTAAGAAATGTATCAATAGGATTATATATCGGTTATTGGTATACTTTTATTGGATTTGGTAACAGGCAGACATGCAAATGGACTTTTTATTCATTTATAATGTGATGTATTTGCATTACACTACTGCATCCCCTGCTGGTGAGACATGAACTACACGTAACAATCTGGAAGACCACATATTAAACCAGTGGCACAATATTATAAGGAAAGGCAATACAATAGCAGTCCCAAACTAATCTTTGTTAATAGAATAAATTTAGTAAGTTGGTATGTGTCACCAGAGTCATTTATACAAAATAACACAAAGTGAAAATAAAGTGGCATTTTGGAGTTACGGAAACAACAGTTACCATGTAAATACACAATACTAACATGACCCGTTAATGAAATAGGGAAACTGCTCCTGATGAATAAACATCCATTGCAAATTCTTCCAAGCGAACACGCACTGCACGCTCATAATTTCTTTTGCGCTTTATTTATATATAATGAAGTGAAAAACAGCTTGCAGCCTTGCACTGGTGCATTTGCATCTGAAGAGTAACAGGACAAGAATGTTTGTTTTTATGATGCGAGACTTTTTATTCTGTAACAACTTATGAAAACAATATTAGAATAAGAAAAAAAGACAGAATGAGGATATCCAAGTGAAAGAAGGCCTATTGTATTTGTACTAATTGTTTATGATTAGTTTCTAATAGCAATATATAAATAAATAAAAATACATTTAACCTTCAGGAGTCAGGACCAACTGAAATTCTACATATGACCAGTATTTTGGACCAACAATTTTGACCAGTATGTCCAAAAGCATTCTAACAATCAAATAAGATCGTACAAAACAAACTGAAATTCCAATAGGATGTTTTGACAAGGGATGACACGGACATTTATCCTCCCAACATCTCATCTAAGCACAGATACTGAACAGGCAATGCGCTTTTCTCAGGCATTCTTTAATTAAAGCAACAACAGCTTTTATGCACAAATGTTGTGCCATAGAAAAACTTAGAATTAGGTTTGTTGATGTTTCTTCTCACACTCCATGTTCCTACCAGGTGAGAAACAGTGGTTAAACCAAACCTAAACCACTCAATCAGAAGTTCAGCCCTCCCTCCATCCCTCTCTTAAATAGGTTATAGTACAGCAAAGATAACAAGATAGATTGTGTCAAATGGTATTAATAATAAAAATGTGTTATTTTGGTATTTACCACAGTGCATGCATGTAGGCCAAACATTGCTTAGCCTATACTTTATACTCCAATGTACTTTAAAAGAATACTATGGTAATAGCATGGTACATGTCCAAAAATAGTATTACCATAGTACCATATCAAAAATAAAAATAAACTATAGGGAAACAACGTCTAAACATCTTACAAGCCTTCTATCTGGTTTTAGAGATGTGTTAGACACTTTTCAGCTAAACCAGTTGAGCACAGTGGCTTGAAGACCAGCTAAGATCAGCTTAGGCTAGTTGAAGACACCTTTGAATCTGGAGTATCAACTGCACTGCTGATAATACTAGGTCCACAGACATGTGATTTTAGCAGTAACATAATTTTACCAGTAGATGTCACCAGCCTGCAATCTAAGAGCACTGTAACACTACCCAAAAACAGCAAGGTATAAAAAACTGGTCTCACAGCTTCTATTAGATTGCTGTTTTTTTAACTGAGAAAGGGCAGACGGGATGGCAGGGTTTCCAGCATTAGTGAGAGAGGCTGACTGATCAATGAGCGGTGGGAGTCATTGGGGAAAGCAGCCATGCTGAAAATATGGAGCAGAACAGTGACGCACAGCGACTCCAGTCACAGCATCAGCGCCTATCGACTATTCTGAGCTCTGAGGTTTTATTTTTGGGTCCGCTGGTTACTGACACTGTTGTCCTGTTTTTGGTTCACCTCACTTGACTTTCTCTTCCGACATCCGTTTGAAACAACTCATCATGGTTCTACTGTAATATGTGATGCGATGTAAAAGTTATTTGCCGAACCAGTGCAATTAAGAAAATCGTACATAAAATGCAGCGCAAGCCCAATCATTCTGAGTTTTAGCTCAGTTTAGTGTTATCAGACAGTGACAGACAGTTCACACAGAATGTGTTTTGAGCATTCACTGTAGATGCTGCACCCAAACTTGAAATAGTTCAATTTAAAAAAAACAAGTTGCTGGACTTTAATGTTGTTTAATTTTACTCCGGTGTCTCACACTTAAAAACACATTCTGTGTGAATGGCTTATGTACACAAACAGCAGCAATGTTTAAACACAGTCGACACTGAACCAGATATCTTAAACTTAGTGAAAAGAATATGACATGAAAATATCTTTCCATACTTAGTCAGTTTGATGCTGCTTTTATACAACATCTCAGTAAACAAAGTTAATAGGTATTGAGTGCTTTGCTCAAATTTCTGTTTTTGCTCCACAAATAGCTCCAAACGAAACCCCAGCAGAGCCGTTTCTCGTCAAGCAGCACTCAGTAATGGCGTTCCTGAATGAATAGGTTAAAATAATGATTCAATGACTCCCTCATACAGACAGCCACCTGCCGCTGTCTGAACGCCTGGTGAAACAATGTTACTGATGTGTCCCGCACGAAGAGTCACTGAAAAGTTTAGAACGACCTATAGCCCAATATATTTGAGGACCTGAAATGATTATTGTCTAAGTAAAGTTTAATATTTTCATTATTAAAGTGTCTTCAATGACAGCATTTTATCTATCACCAGATAAATGTGTAGATAGTTGGAGGTCTGCGCTACATGTGGTACAAAACTAAGAAATGATGAGGTAAATATCCAGTCCTCTGTTTTGATGTTAATGCTCTACAACACTCCCTGCCCTGCTTTAAATGGCTATTGTGGTGAGACGTATCTAGGAAACAAGTCACAGCTTTGTCTGAGTCACATGGAGAGTAAGAGTGTTGTCTCTGAGTGAAAAGCCTCTTGTGAACAGTGTAACATTGTGATATGCAGTGCGGAGTTGTGACAGGTCCTTTAGAGAGCCATAGATTGAAGAGTGGCAGTGTTTCAAAGAGGCACAAATGAATCTACTTTACAAGAGATAAATTCAACTCAGGCTTAGCAATAAAATAACGGCACATATAGCGGCTGTGATCACTGGTATCTTCATAAAGAGATGCACAATACTTCACATCGACGATAAATGTGACTTTTTAAGGTTATTACTAAAAGTCAGATTAGTAAAACAGGCCAATAAATTTTAACTGATAAATTATGGCCACATGATCATGGGATTTCTAGTTATTGTTAAACACAGATAAAACGGTTACAGAGCCTGTAAGATTTTGTTTATTTATTATTCTTTTATATTCACATAGTTTAATATATTTTTGTAGTATAATACAGTATTGTTTAAAAGTGTGGGATTGGTACAATTTAATGTTTTATGAATTTGTTTACAACAATATTTTAAAATGTAATTTCAGCATCACATGATCCTTCAGAAATCATTCTATTATACATATTTGGTGCTCCAAAAAATATTTGTGCCGCTTAATATTTTTATGGAAACATACATTTTTTCATGATTCTTTGCTGAATAGCAGAAGCAGAATTGCAGAAACTAATGTAAAAGTCTGTGCTGTCACTTGAATGCATCCTTGCTAAATTTAATAAATATCTTTCTTTCAACAACAAGACCCCATAATTTTGAATTGTAAAGTAATTTTGTCTGAAGAGGGCTTTTTTTGCAATCTCAATTTAGATTGATATCTACTACTGGCCGATATGCATGTTATCAGCTTTAAAATATAAAGCGTAGCTGGTAAAGCTCAAAATGTCCAAATCAGAGCATTCCTTAACTGATTTCAGTTGATGAAAATAAGTTCAAGCATCTCTGTCATAGAGTTTTTCCAAAGAACAGAAAACGTCTCAACATTCATTCAAACGTATGTGTGTTTGAACAACATACACTCTACATAAAGACCACATATAGAGTAATTTACTCATCATTTACATTAGATAAAGCCAGGCATGCTGGATAGTACAGAGGTTACTGTGGTGCGTAAGGTTGCGATGGGTCTGCCCATCGTGACTCTGCCTGACCGCCACAGGCGAACATCAACACAGTGGCTGAGCCATCGATTCCCTACCTCTACTGGCCTCAGGCTGGCCAGGCCACAGATATAGCAGCTACACAACACATCACATAACAGCCAGCGCTGCTCTCTGCTTGCTTTAACACTGTGATACTATGTATATGCAGTGCTTGCAGAAAAAGAGGGAAGTCTAAGTAACTCCAGAGCAACTCTCTCCTCTAGACGGTGCACTCATCATTTCAGAGTTGATATTAGTGATGTCAGAAATTCAGTGGAGATGGGAGCACTGGTTTGCTTCAAGACTTTCTTACACAAGAAAAATCTGTCAGGGCTGAGCATTGGAAAAGCACCACATTCAGAAGAGCAAATCTCATTCTGTAGTTATTTCAGTGTTATCAACACAGCGAAAATTATTTTTAAATCATAGGACAATGATATGACGTAACGTGCACTTGAGCAAAGTTCAACTAAGGTCATTATATAATCAATGGGATTTTAAAATTTAAGTTTTAAAAGTGAGATTAGCATATGACCGATTTAAATGAAGGTGAAGATGAAGGCACCCTCACTGTTGCTTCTGTTGCTTATACATACCCAATGCATGAGTGTCGTCGCGTTGAGTAGTTCACCTGCATTGTCTTCCTGGGGAAACGAGGATCTTTGTTCATTGTGAGAGAGGATTAACTTTTGAATACTACAATTAAAACTTGAGAAGTGTTTTCAATATGAGACCGCAAGAGCGTGACAACTAACTCTTGATCTCTTGTCCACTATGTGCCCAGTGTCTCCATCCGCTGAGAAACATGGTCAGACAATCTTGAATATTGAACAAAAACTCAGCAGCGCACAAGTGTTTCTGTTGTTGGGCACTCAAACTTGACATAAATTTAAATAACCACTATATCACCAGCATAAAGGCCAACCATAGCCTCAGTCCTGGATGAAAGTCGATTTAGATTTGCCCTGCTCGATCCCACAGAGTCCTTGAAGGAAGAGCAAAAAGGGGAAAAAATAGCCCAGTAAAAAAATTGTTTCTAAACATCAAATGTTTTTTTGCTGATATTTCATTAGTAATATAAAATTCTGAAAATCTGTGGCTCATAATCCCATCAGATGCTCCATAATGTGTGTCGTCCCATCCAGCCTCCTAGTGCCATTCTCTGAATCCAAAGCTCTGAAACTAAACTCTGGCCTGAAACAACCAGCCTTTGATAGAGAGAGAGAGAGAGAGAGAGAGAGAGAGAGAGAGAGAGAGAGAGAGAGAGAGAGAGAGAGAGAGAGAGAGAGAGAGAGAGAGAGAGAGAGAGAGAGAGAGAGAGAGAGAGAGAGAGAGAGAGAGAGAGAAGAGAGAGAGAGAGAGGAGAGAGAGAGAGAGAGAGAGGAGAGAGAGAGAGAGAGAGAGAGCGAGAGAGAGAGAGAGAGAGAGAGAGAGTGGAGGAAAGGGGAGAGCGGGACAGAGAGAAAGAAACTCTGCAGCACTTTTGCATGTGTATATAAGGTATTTTTCAGGGGGGTGTCCTGAGGCGCAACATCTGCAACTTTCTGTTTTACCATCTTCATGTGCACTAAAAGTAATAACATGAGTCTTACACATCACTGGCCTGTTTCCAAATGCAACACTAACTGAACTCTGCCTGCAGCTAAATAATGACACTGGGTGTCACTAAATCCAATACATTAAGGGAGGTGGTATGTACACACAGCGGCTCAACATCCTAAACTCTTTTTGTACTTTGCTAAAAAAAGCTCTTTTTATAGCTTTTTAATTTAAAGAGGTGATGAATTGAGAAATCAACTTTCCCTTGAGCTTTTGATACACTCCTGAACAAAATCTTAAGACCAGGGAATGCATTGCAAGTTTTACCCATTTCGCACTAGTGGATCATAACCGGGTTGTAAGTGCTGATTCAAAATGCCAAAAGAAGAAACAGGAACGAGACAAAAAATAGAGAGTAGGCAATTTATTGAAAACTGCATTTAAACTCAAACAGGCCGTTCATCAGCTGATCAAAAGTTTAAGACCATAGCCCAAAAATAAACGCACAACAGTACTAAAAGTGTAAAAACAGTACCACCGTTCTTGTTGATCACTTCAAAAACCCGTTTTGGCATGCTTGATGCGACTGTTTCCAGGAGGCTGGTGCGAATGTTGCTCCATGTGGTGAAGATCATCCACGGTCTGGAACTGACATCCATTTTTGTAAACTTAACCCAAATATTCTCAATGGTATTTAGATCACGGTAACACGTAGGATGGTCCAAAAGAGCAACGTTATTCTCCTGGAAGAAGTCCTTCGTCAGGCGGGCTTTGTGAATTGCAGCGTTGTCCTGTTGAAAGACCCAGTCATTACCGCACAGACGGAGGCCCTCAGTCAAGAGGGATGTCCGCTGCAACAGATCCACATAGCCAGTCGCCATTTGACGCCCCTGCACAACCTGAAGCTCCATTTTCCCATTGAAGGAAAAAGCACCCCAGATCATGATGGAGCCTCCTCCACTGTGCCGCGTAGAAAACATCTCAGCTCAAACTTTCATCCACTTTTCAATGTCCCATGTTTGGTGCTCCCATGCAAATTCGTGGGAGAAGATGTGGCCTTTGAAGACGTTTTTTGTTCTTGAAGCCCTTCTCTAGCAGATGACGTCTTATGGTTATTGGGCTGCAGTCAGCATCAGTGAGGGCCTTAATTTGGGTTGAGAGTCGACCTGTGTCTTCACGGACAACCCGTCGGATCCTGCGGCTCAGTGCAGGTGAAATCTTTTTGGGTCTACCACTTGACTTTTTTGTCCAATAACTCAGGATTTTTTAAGAAATGTAAAATGACTGTCTTACTGCGTCCAACCTCAGCACTGATGGCGCGCTGCGAAAGGCCTTGCTTGTGCAGCTCAACAATCCTGCCACGTTCAAAGAGAGAAAGCCTTTTTGCCTTTGCCATCAGGAGATCTTGACTGTACGACTGCTTGAAGGACAATGACATGAAAGCAATATTTTTGTGCAGATTTGACCTTTTTATGGCTATGGTCTTAAACTTTTGATCAGCTGATGAACGGCCGGTTTGAGTTTTAAATGCAGTTTTGAAGCAGCACTTACAACCCAGTAATTATCCACAAGTAAAACTTGCAATGCATTCCCTGGTCTTAAGATTTTGTTCAGGAGTGTATTTAAAAGGTCATGGTAATATAAGAATATCCTGTAAGTTTCAGAGCTGAAAACATCTTTGTTAGTCAAAAAAAGCTTTTATAGATACCAGGTCCAGAAAACGATCGGGTGCTTCATCCTGATGTAATCATGAGACGAAACACGCCTTTACAGAATAATAAGCACGTGTAATCCAGTAGCCTTGGCCACCGACTCTTTGGATCACGCTAGCCAGCAGCAATAAACAAACCGAAGAAGATAGCAAGATATTGTGGAAGAACACAGAAGTTGCATAAGCTTCCTTCGGATCATAATATTAGGAATGTGTGATACTTCATTTATTTATAATGAAGTTCCAGCTCATGTGGGGAAGACGATGTACGCGCTCGCTTCATTTCACCACGGAAACAAGTCTCAAGTGCTGGATTTGCAGATACATTGCTGTGCTTTCTATATTTGATCCAACAGGAATGGTGCAACACACTTATGTGAGTAAAATGTCTGTTTTTATATGTAATAGTAGTCCCGGGGCTATATGTTTACCAAAACGTAAGCCCGTCGGCAGGCCGATAAATCTCAAATAGTGAAATAATATTCCTTTCTTGATGTGGGCGCGAGTGTGTATGATTCGCACTTATATCCATCGATCGGGCGGGCCAAGTAATACAGAAATAATATTCCAATCAACCGCGGGTGGATGAGAATTAAATCATTGTGTGTGTTTGATAAAGAAGTTTATGAGCCCTGTGATCGAGAGAATCATTCTGGTTGCCGCTTTCAAAACAATCCCTCCCTCCTGTGAACTGAACTGACAGCGAAGCTGAAGCTCATTAATTATGCAAATCTTATCCAATCCTGTTTCCAAGTCTCAAGTGCGGCACGCCCATCAAAACCCAGCGTTTTGGAGAGATCCTCAAAACCAGTGTAGAAAATAGCCTATTACTTATTAGTTATGACGTTCTTGAATGTATAAACCACACAAACGTAATTAGTTGACCTCAAACAACAGTCTATATATATTTTTTCAAGCCAATTAATGACACCTTTAAAATATCTTATTTTTGTTGTGTTCATAATTCATAAAAATATTTCCAGTAGCTATAAATTATGCATAACATAAAACGCTGAAAGGTAATCTTTACAATTACTGACTGAGATGACTTGCATGGTCTGTATTAATAGAACAAGATTATTACAAAATGTACAAAATGACAACAATGTCAAGTAAGTGGTAGGATAAGCTACTCAGCTCTACCCTCTGGTGGACACAAAATATTTCCCCTTGCAAAAGAGCCCCCTTTCAATCTTACAGCAGTTGACATTTACTGTAACGTTTTTTTCTTATATTCTGTCCATAAACCTAAGTGAATGTGGAAATTGTCCTGTGATTTGACTATTCTAATTATTAACAAAATATTAACCTAAAAAAAAATAAAAAAATAAAAAATGGTGAAACCTTTCGAACAGGATGAATATGTCAACATTTTCCTATTTTGTTTAATTATATACAAATATTTTGATTTAGAGCTGCCCTTTGGAAGCAACAGAAGGTACTTGCGTGTTTCCCCGGAATACAAATTAAGTACAATTTATTTACTTTGAACAGGGTCAAAGTTATTCACGTTTTCACAGACTCTGCAAGAGGTGTGTAAATTTTTGAGCAAGACACAAAATGTATTCATCAACTACCCTACTACAAAATAACCTATAGTCATTATAAAGTAAGTGCAGATGATTTGGCAGCCTGTAAGTGACAGGAGGAGAGAGAAAGCTAGGGTTGATCTGTTTATGGGTCAGGCGAGGGTAAGGGAGGATGAGGGCTGCTGCAGGCGCTTGAACTCAGGCTGTTGATATTGGCCAAACAGTCTTGAAAGGAAGATCAGCACATGACAGCATAACGCTCAAGAAGAACGTCAAGAGCAGTGTGAGCCTTACACACAAGATCTGGATCCAAAACACATCGAGCATCTCTGAAAAGTTAAAGCAGCAGCAATAACAAAGACAGACTTTTAGAATTATGTTGGTCAAAATCCAGGTGGTAAATGAGGGGAAGTTATAGTTCTTCTCTAAAATACCTACAGATTAAATTTTGCTAGTTCACTGAACTCACATGCTTTGCAAGTGCAGCATAGCACAGAATCAGCAGCACCCTAAATATGAAGGGATCCATGGGTCAAAATATTTGCTACGGTGAGATGCATGAACCTCTAGCGGAGTTAAGAACCAGAAAAGATGCATTTAACCACTCAGTGGAAGAACTTCTCAAAGCAAACAGATCTGCTGTTATTCTAATCCTGTAACTTTTGTTAAAAACACTTTCAAGTTCCTGACACTAAACGTTAAATAAAGTCTCTTGTGCTGATTTGCTTTATCTCTCGCGGACAGTATTCTGACAGAGATATGGCTTGTTTAATCGTTCCTGTTCCTACACCATCCTGCCATAATTCTCCAACAGCAGGTTTCTTTCTTCTCCCAAATCATTTGACCTGTGTGGACTTCCACTGTTCACACAGCCAAGAGAACCGTTTCAGTGTCCATTAGACGGATGGCAGGTTGACTCTTTCCACTTACATCACGCAAACCAGCTGACATGAACACAGTGACCCGTGTTTAAACATTTTAGCTGAAACTGTTCTCTTGCAGATTTATCCTCTGATAAACAACTTCTGAGTTCACTTGTGGTCACCTCTTGGCAAAATACTTGATAACTGTAATCAGTTAATAAATATTCGAACTGTTGAAGTAACGTCTATTTCATAGTTTTGAAGTATAACACCTCCTGTGAGCTCTGCTGATGATTTCTCAACATTTATTGCATGTGCGTGTATGGCTGGGGATGTTTACAGAGTTTCAAGGTTCTGACTTCCTCAATTTTTGGAAGTTTAACAGACACAAAAACAACTCAAAACAGAGGCTGTAACACGTCAAAGGCACAGGCGTTAGAGATGTATTTGGCAATGGCTTCCAAAAGGGCAGTTTTAGGGTTTATATTGGGTTTTATTTATGTCAATCTTCAAAACTCAGGCAATTACTAGTTTGAACCACTGACAGTTCTTCACTTTCATAGTGTTTTGAGGACACTACAAAAAAGAAAGAAAGGCATAATCTTTTTTAACATTCACATCTTGTTGAAGTATCTGCTATTTAGCATTAGTTGCAACACACTACTGTTTAAAAGTCGGGGTCAGCACGTCAGTAATTGTTTTAAAAGAAACTTTTACTATTCAGGCGTTAAAATGATCAAAGGTGACAGCAAATACAGTTATAATGCTACAAAAGATTTCTATTTCAACTAAATGCTGTTCTTTTGAACTTTCTATTACTTTCTATATTACATCAAATAATCTTGACTAAAAATGTTTTTTTGTTTCCATAAAAATATTAAGCAGCACATTGTTTTCATCACTGATATAAATACAGTTTCTTGAGCCGCAATCAGCATATTAGAATGATTTCTGCAGGATCATGTGACACTGAAGACTGGACTAATGATGCTGAAAATTCAGCTTTGCCCCCACAAAAATAAATTACATTTTAATACACAAGTTACTTTTCATTGTAATAATACAAAAAACTAAATATCTGATCAAATACATGCAACCTGAATAAGCAGAAACGATTAAAAAATGCATCAACAGTAGTAATTTAAAATGGACAAAAGTAAAACCCTGTCAAGCCACAAAAGGCAATCATTTGCAGAAGTTACAAGCCATGCTGGCAATCTAACAAGTATTATTTGACACAAACGCTGACTTCATGGTTCTATCAAGTTTCAAAAACTATACTACAAGAACTTCACTAAAAAGGTCACTTGTGCTTCTAGCACTGCTGTCTGTTTACATGCACTTATATATTTAAAAGTCAAGAGCTCATAGTTAATTTTACTGCCAGGTTGGACTTTAACAGGCTTAAGAGACAGAACCAGTATAACTACGTGCAAAAAAAGCAGTTCATTTGATCACTGCTGAGAGAGGCTGACAATAAATACCTCAGGTCAAGACATCTTCCCAAACAAAGACATCTTTTTATGCTTCCACACAGCAGACAAACCACCTCCTTGATTATAGTGATTATAATTGTAGCTAGAAGTGTTAGCATCAATACAAACTTTGGACGGGGGGGGCGAATGTCTCAAGCAGCCACAAAATTTGCCATGTGATGAGCTGTTACGTAGGTGCCTGTGCCACAAGACTCCTGTGTGTGTGTGTTTTTGAAGCCAAGCCTCCCGGTAAGAGGCTGAATAAACGATGCAGAAGAATTCAGATCCTACCTGGGAGTGTGAGCCAAAGTGAAGCGTCTCTGCAGAGCAATGCTGCGATTCATCATCAGCCTCCGGAAGAGCAGAGGCGAGTTGCGGGGCGAACTCCGAGGAGAGTCCCGCGGAGACATTTTGGGGGAGCCAGTGGGAGAGTTTCCCTTCAGCTTTAGATGCGAGGGTCTCTGAGGTCTCTCCTCTTCCGAACACTCTGCAAGCGGGTCACTCATGACAGCAGAGTTCCTGTGTCTTCACAACTGGCAGAACGATTGTCTAGTCATGACATGAGTTGCTCACTCAAACTGCTTTCTCAACACTAAAACCACAGTCTACATCTCTCACCCTTCACTAGAGCTGAGAAATCCAGCCTTGCTTCAGAGATCACAGGCGCATTAATGGAGCCAGCCATCATAGCAATGGAACATCTCCCCTTGTGAACTCCCTTTGTTTACATAACTTGGAAGACTTCCCTCCAACAGACTAAATATGGCAGTGTGATTTACAATGAGAGGACTCTATGATAGAGCTCTCTAAGTGGCCCCACCTCCACATTAAGACTTTGAGTGTGCGAGGTCCAGTGTTTACTGGTCTATAATGACTTCCTGTTCCAGTCCCCTGGTGTGCTGAAAAACCAACGCACAAGCGGTGCAACGCAGAGCTGATCGCTGCGTTCAGATTTCCTCAGAGAAATGCGTATGCCTTTCACATGCTCTAGGTTTACCAGGAGAAGTCACATGAAAGCTCTGACTATAAAAAGCAAAGTCAGATAAAGTCAGACAGAGAGCATGGCTCATGTCACGATGGCCCTCTATCACGGGCCCCATGGGCTTTGATTATCAGAGGGGAAAGGTTCCCTGTGATCCCTTGACTGCCGGATGAGTTGTGTATACAAAAACAGTATGCATACAGTGGCCAACCGAAAAAAGATTTGCATTCTTCAGATACAAATGTCTTACGCATTACAAAACAAGATATCGAACCTTTGGCTTTTATTGAAACTTTATATTAAATATTAAAATTATTTATAGGTTTTCAATATACACGTTCGGGGTCAAGCTTTTATTTTTTTCCATTAAAATAACTCTTCAAAAAGTGACCGTAAAGATATTTATTATAATGTTAGATTTCAAAGTCACATGAACACTGTTTTGAACATTTTATTCATCAAGGAATATATCCCACAAAAATCTTACATTTTCAAAAAAAAAAATGAGCAGGAAATAATCATATTAGAATGATTTCTGAAGGATCATGTGACACTGAAAACTGGAGTATGAGGCTGGAAATTCAGCTTTGCCATCACAGGAATAAATTCCATTTTAAAAATATATTAAAACAGAAAACAGTTCATTTGAATTGAAGTAACATGTCATTGTTTGTATTTCAAATAAATGTTACTGCATTTCAAACACAATGCGGCCTTGGTGAGTATTAGACACTGCACAAATCTTGCCTAGCCCAAACATTTGAATTTGAATTTGGTATTTGAATACTCAAAATCAACACAAAATGCATTTGAATGCTTTCTGGTTGCCAGACATTAGTGGATCATGTTTATAGATTATATCATGAGCTACACTTGTAGTTACTCTGTTAGGACATGTGTGTGAACTTGAGGGGAACTGACTTAATTTACTCACTAAAAATTAACTTGATCAAAAGTACCAGCTAAATAAAAGTAACTGTTTTTTTTTTTATAAAGACACATTTGTTTCTTCAGCACCTGACTAATTAATACTAGCAACTAGCCTATTCTATTTTTATTTTGTTTCTGTTTTAAAACCTTGCTGTGTGTACTCTGTGCTAGACTAACTGAGAGTGTTCCACCATCACTTGTATGCTATTGCCCTCTTGTTGGTCGATTGCTTCTATTGTTCTCCTCATTTGTAAGTAAAAAAAAAAAAAACAGCTCAGAAAAGTGAGGGGAAATGTATGAAGAAATGGTCTAGCATATTTGTTTTTAATTTAAGTAATTTTAGTACTGAGTAATATTGATTAACTACATTAGGGTTAGGGTAGGATTCGATTTTGGTTATACTACAGTTACCTGAAAAGTGATTTTGGTAAATAATTAAAAAAGTTAATAATGTGTACCTACCAGCACATTTACTGACTGTTTATGATTTGATTTTGTCATGAGTTTTCTCTTGTTAGAGGTAGCCTATATATATTTTGTGTCTTTAGGGAACAATAGCTCCCTCTGCTGTCTCTATGCAAAACGTCGATCATCAATTAATGAATAATTGACATTAACAATTATTAACAACAATTATAATACTGATGTAGTTCAAATAACATTATGTGAATTACAAGTCATTACACCTTAAATAAGTCAAAAAAACAACATAGGCAACACACAACTCCGGAGCAGTGCGCGTGCATGCTCTGTCTAAATTTGCTGACGTGAAGCCACTATTTTGATAACAGGTAGGCCTCTAGATGACGAACGGTTATCGACTAAAATCTGTTTTAGTGTAAAGTTCCTTAAACCCTTACACCTGTTTACAACAGACGATAAAAACAAGATTTTCCTCATTCTTCTTCACAAACTGTACAAAACACTCGGTTGTCACTACCAGAAATTCAAACCCTTTCGTCAACTGATCACTGTTTAAGATTAAGTGACTCGAAGTGTCATTAAAAAGCAAAAGAGCGGCTTACCGGGAACTCTGAGAAGTATCGAAGTCGAGGCCATTGGCGATGCCGAGACAGAAGGTGGCCTTGTGGGCTGTGTTCTCTGAATCCCCCTGAACAGAGAGACGGCGGGACAGACGGGGAAGCTGAAGAATCCCTGAATATGTCCTCTTAACTGTACGGTGACTGGTCATGGGTTTGGATCCTTGAAGGCCTTGCTGGTTCGCAGTGTCCCATTCTCTCTAAATTAAACAGAGCAAGTAAATTTTCTACACCAAAAACAGCACAAAGACAATTATATTAATACTTTTTCCATCATATTGTATAATAATATTGCATAATTACTTTTAAAAATAAAACTAATACATTTAATAATATATTTAATGTCAAATTGCCATATAGTTAGTCCTTTATTTGCCGATTATGATGGAAATATTAAAGGGCTAGTTTACCCTAAAATGAAGATTCTATCATTTACTCTCAACTTGTTCCAAACCTCTACTAGTTTCTTTCTTCTGCTATTTTTAAAGAATGTCGCTAAAAGTTAATGGTCCCCAATTATGGAAGTAGATGGGAACTATCAGCTTTCTGGTTGGAAACTCATACAGGTTTGGAACGTTTGGAACAAGTTGAGGGACAGTAAATGATGAGAGAATTTTAATTTTAGGATGAACTATTCCATTAATGGTACGCTATAATTTAGTATTATAAATTAATCTGCACAGTCCCAGTGAATCTAAACTAATCTTAAGAATCAAACCAGGATAATAACTGTGAGCGCTGATGAACTGATATGACCTACTTCTGATGTCCAGAAAGACTTCAAAGAAGAACTTCTCTTCATATTACTGGAGGCACTTAATTCTGAAAATACACGTTTCTTGGTAAACAACGATAAAACTGAATTCGTATAGTCATGTAGATTTTAATTTTAAACAGATACATAATATTAAATGGGAATAAGAAACATTAAACACCAGTCAATAAATAGGCCAATTCATAAAAAACAATTATTTTAATTAAACAATAGTATAAATGTGCAGCAAACAACACTTACCTTTAAAACTGAGAAGATATTGTAATATGTAATGTGTTTTTCTTCAGATTATTTTTAAGGATATCTTCAATACAAGAGTTGCACATTCTGGTAATTTCCCCCAAAAATTCAAATCAAATTAAAAATAAGGTTGTTGTACAATCCTGTGGCAGGTAACCTTTATAGCTCAAAACCAAATTGTTTGTGAGAACATCCTGCCAGAACACGTGTTTATCAGTTTGGAAACCCCTATGAAGCCTGTCCTGTCACTCTCACTCAGCAGGTTTGCCCATGCTGACTGCAGAGCAGCTCACGTGCTGTCAAGCACAGTCACACACCACTGAAAGATGGATTTCTTGATAGAGAAGAAAAAGTGCTCCTTCACATTTGGATTTCAACCTTAAAGTACAAGTTATAAAGCATAAAAATCAAAAATTCTCTAAATTATGATAATATTCAAAACACAAAAGTATTTTATTGTCTTCCATAGAAAACAGTGTCACATAGGACAATAAAAGGTCTAGCCAACTGATGCATTTATCATCAATAAATTTAATTAATTAGGTAAAAATACAGGTACAGGTAAAGGCAATTTATGAACAAAATTACTTTGGAACAAAATCTGGCTAGAAGCAGACACAGCCAGTCACATTACTGCTTATGCAGCATAGGCTTATGTTACAGCATTCATCCAGTATATATGGCAGTAATATTGGCACATTATTGTGATTATAAACCAAAATGAAAATATTTTTTTTTACAATGAAGGAAACTATATAATCGGTAACTATATAATCGGCATATCATGACATATCGGTCACCTTGATTTTGCCAAGTAAGACACGTTTCTGGGTCAACATATTTTGTTGATTCTGAAACAAATTTCCTGTTAGGAAATCTAGACCTAACCATAACCCTACCCCTAAACCCTGGGAAATAATGTCAATACCACTGATTTAGAAGCACTTAACTCTGATTGTAAGACTAAAAATGACGCAAACTGTAAACATGTTCCACAAATCTGACTGCATGATTTGAATTTTGTTCCAGGATCAATAAAGATGTGTATCCAGGAACACGTACTTGGTGAAATCAGGTTCACCATACTATACCATATATATTTGTAAACAGTACGATTTTATAAATTGTTCTTCATATGTCAACAATACACTGATTTCAGACAGTAAAAGTTATTTAAAATTGCATTGCTTTTTATATTATTCAAAATAAATACAAACACACTCAAATTCATACAAAATGTGCAATTTACCTGACATTACTGGATACAATTCTATTGATTCTGTTATATGATATAAAAAAAAGCTGTACATTGACAGTCTTGAATAATCTGATTTAATTCATTTGTGTCATCGAAGCAGTGTTTTGAAATTCCTTTTCTTCAGATTTCTTCATTCAGCTTCTCTTTTGGCCTCTACTTGGTCTCCTTGAAAAGCACAAATGTCATGCATCATGTGTCACAAGGAAGCTCACATCCAGGAAAAGTATTGCTTTAATTATAAACCTGCTAATCACCAAGTAAAACTACATTTTATATATATATATATATATATATATATAAACACCATCTTTGTTCAGTAATTTCTCTAAATGTATTATTGTTATGCATTTTGTTATGAGATAGATGCAAACATGTCTTACTGTGTTTAAGGTAGGAGAGGTAGGTGTCCCATCCCAGGGTAATCATATTCACATAAAGAACACGGAACTTGGGTGGCAAGAAGTAGAAGTTAACCATTTGAGCTGCTGGCCAAACACACCAATCTGCCTGAAAAGAAGCATGTTATTAAAAGCTGTCGTAATGAGATAAGTAATGAGTTTGAACTAACAACACATGATTATTAAATACAACATACCTTGTAAAACTCCCAGAATTTGTCTCTGAATTCTCTTTGTGCCTCAGACAAAGTGTGGCCCTCCATCATACCCATACCTTCATAAAAAAATATATATATTTTTTTTGTATTATATATTATATAACAATAATCAGATTTTCATTCATTACATTAGAAATATTACAGTTGATTAAGCCTCATCACCGTAAAATGTATTTGTAATAAATTCTAAAACTAGTGAAAAACAGAAATGAATGGAAATCAGCAGCAGATCTCACCTAGAAAGTACCAGGCCCCCAATACTGGTGAAGCAACCAGCTGATCAATAAGCACTTTCTTGCCAACATTACGTATGCCATTGCCAACAAAGTATTTGTCGAGCCACAGGTACCAATAGTGCATGAATGGACCCATAGAGCATCCGACGGCAAACATACAACCTGTAGAGGGCGCAACACCGAGAGAGAGTTTATAAATCTCGCGATACTTTAGGACAGGACATTCGAACGACACTTAAAAAAACTAAGATAAAAGTTTTTGGGGGGTTGTCGCGCATTAGTACATAAACTGCAAACACGAGCTGATATGTATGTATATATATAAACAAGCCACACTTCGGTGTGTGTGTGTGTAAAGACCATTTGTTTTGTTGTCACCTGTACGCCACCAGTCACGTGCTCGTCCGGGTGTCCTCCGTGTCTCTCGCGTCTGTTGGATAAAGTCGCCCGCCGCCAACATTCCCCCACAACTCACCGTGTTCGTCACGATCAGAAATCTGCCTTTGAAAAGCGGCTTCCAGTAACCGGCGATCCGTATGAGAAATTCCTTACTCTGGCGAGATATCATATTTATGCCGATTGAACGTAACAGTTAAATTCCTCTCAAGTTTCCGATCGACCAACGCTTGACGACTTCATTCGCCACTTCTGTCTCTTTACTCCAGGATAAATGGCATAAGATGCACAAAAATATATTTAAATACTGATGAGTGTTGTTAACTTAAAACAGAGAGGAGTGCATCTTCCTTAACACTCGAAAAATAGATGTTTAGAGTTGTTACGATAACCCGAATTGTGCATTTCATAAGTTGAGCTGCAATTAGCTGACTAACATATTTACATCTTTAGAGTTCATTCATATAACCAGAGGAACCCAGAGCAGCCTGAAGGAGCCGGTGACGAGACATGCGCGTAATGGCGTTGCGCTCACGAGCATCAAGATTGCGTCAACATGCGCAGAATGCCGCCACATCAGAACCCTATCAATAATCTCGTCCCGTTTGAAAACTTGCTATTTGAACATAATGTCTTTATGTTCGCTTACACTTTTTTAAATTATTATATTAAATGACAGTTTTATTTAAAACCCCAAACTATTTTCACCATATAGGTCAAAATAATGTGGAAAGACTCAGGTTAATGATAAGCAAAAATGTAGACAAGCAAAAAATTAAACTATTGATGAAGCATTTCTCTTGAGTAAAGTCCACTTAAGCAATGCTTTTTTTCTTAATCATTAACACACAAGTAAATTTAATGTAAAAAGTGCAAAGGTGATGGAAAAATGTACCTTTATTTGTGTTTATGCATACAAAATGGTTTAAAATGTAACTGTATAAAAATATGGTTGTCACCGTTGTAGTCAACAGCAGAAAGTCATGTTAAGAACTACACTTTCATGTGCATAAGCATAGGAAAAAGAAAAAAAAAGTATTCAAATAGATGTAAGCATGTATTCACTCATATGTCTCATACATAGTCTCCATTCCTGACATGAGTAGTGTTGTTATCAGATTTAATGATTACTTCATGCAGTATCTGCTGGGTTTCTTCTTCAACCCTTGAGCACAAGCACCTGGCTTTTCACCCTATAAGAACACAAAGAAGAGGTCATGTGATGGACTACTCATTGATAGGATAAGACACTGAAATTGTAATAAAACACTAAAAGACACATCTCAGGTTGCAAACAAACCTTGTACAAACTGCACACAAGACTGAAGAGGGAACTCATTGCTTTATCCTGAAGATCATCTGAGTGTTCCTGCAGGAACAACATTGAGACGTTTAATTACACTGATTAAAACAAATCAAAAACGTATAAATAATAAATAAACAAACTTCCTTACTCCATTAATGGTTATCCAAGGCACATACTGATGAGGGGGCTTCAGAGCATTTGTTTTTACTGCATTTTCATGCATTAATTTATTGCCCTGGTCTCCCTTCACACACTTCATGACTGAATCCCATGTTATTTCAGGATTATAGATTCCCAGACACTGAAATGGGAAGTACAGATTAGCATTGGGTTGATGGATCGATAGAATAATAGGTCAAACAGAAATGAATACTTACAGGCTGGGCCGATTTCAGCACATCTACACCAGACTCCATGCAAAAAATTACCGGAATAGCTTCCATGCCTAAATTATTCAACAGGCAGGTCTGATAGGAAATATTACAAATATTTTAGCTTTAAACAAGATGTCTTAAAGGTTAACTACACCAGTCCACTTCTGCTTTTAAAATGTATTGCCAACAGCAAAGCCTTACCTCAATCATGTTACCAAGGCATTCATCCTCTCCGTGCTGACAGATGAAGGTGTACTTCCCCTGATCTTCTTTCTCCTATTATGAAAACAAATGATGAGCGACATCATTTAACATTAAAGGGATAGTTTACCCAAAAATGTTAAGTCATTATTTACTCACCATCAAGTTGTTCCAAACCTTTATGAATGCCTTTTTTCTGCTGAACACAAAATATAATATTTTGAAGAATGTGTGTAACCAAACAAATGATGGACCCAATGGACTCCCATAATAAGGAAAAAATACCATGCAAGTCAATCAACTGTTACTGACATTCTTCAAAATATATTATTTTGAGTTCAGCTGAAAAAATACATTCACAGGTTTAGAACAACTTGAGGATAAGCAAATTACGACAGAATTGTAATTTTAGGTGACCTATTCCTTTAATGTAACGTACATCAATGGCAGCCTTATATTTTTAAAAAAATGGTTACCATTTGCACTGTCATTACATAACTATATTTGCATTGTCAAATACAATAAATATAATCTAGTTTCACCGTGTTAAATGCAAATAGCAGTTATGTGCTGTTTGTACAACGGGGACATTTGAGCAACAGTAGGTAGTGTAAATACCTGTGCATTTCCATATGGAACCAGATCAACGTTCATGATGTCTGACAGCATGATTAAGGTTGGCACGAGCTGTCCTACAAGAAAATTTCTGCATCCAGGACACAAAGACTCATAGTATAAGCTCACATTCACTTTGTTGGCGTTGGGCGTCGTCACGTTAAACTTCATGCATTGTTCCAGCACCTAAAACAGAAGGGAATAAAGGGAAATGATCAGTGCCAAAAAAAGGTCGGGATTTCCCAGATAGCGGAAATATTTGTCAGGGCAATTTGCATAGGTTAAATGTATCTACTGCAACTTCAAATGCGGTGAAAAATATGCATTAAAATGGTTTAAAACATGACTGGAAAAATATGGTCTTGTCACCAGTTAGGCTAGTCAGTAGGAAAGAATGTTCAAAACTACTCTTTCATGTAGCCCCATAAAAAAAACATTTAGGCAAAATTCTTAGACCATATAATAAGGAATATAAAACACAAGCGATCTAAAGGTTTCATATTATAAAATGTAAGGAGAAAGTTGCAAGTTGGTTTTTTTTTTCGATACTTACCCCACATTCGGCTGCAATGTCTTCAGAGTCGCACCACTGTGAAGGTGGATACTTACAGGAGTAAACAAACCGTCCACTGCATTTACTCAGCGAGAACACGGCGAAGAATAACACAGACAGTTTAACGCCGAACATGATTCCTGGTCACCTGCTTGCTTTGTGCTCTGAATAAAAATGTGTATGTGTTGTGTCCAACATTTTAAACTTTCTTCCTCCTTCATATAGCGAAGGGCCGAGATTTTGATTGGTGTATTTACGTGACGTCATTAAAATCCGGCAAAATCCAACACTGCAAATGCTGGAGACTTTTATTGTGAACACAAAACATTATTGCTGTCACGAGTAAGACTGTTCTGAAAATTGTATTTTTTTTGCAATGAAACATATGATACTAGTTGACAGTCAAATGTACACGTTTCCCGATTAAAACTACCAAACTGGCAACATTTAAATACTTTTAGACACTGTTGCACGAGGAATGCCACAGTGGCTATACGATCAGTACTTTCTGCCGCCATCAAAACTATTTTGTTCGAATAGACTAGTTCACTGTCTGCAGAGGTAGTGACAAAAAAAAAAAAAAAAAAAGGAGATGATATTTTGGCAAGAAAGGTGTGAAAGAGTGTGGATGATGCGGCGGCACCCTGCCACGAACAGCTGTATTCAAATGTTCTATGCTTGCCCAGGTGGATAATGCACAATAAAATAAGGACCATGCTGAATTTGGCTTGTGACTGTTAACATGTTAAAAGTGGGATGAGTGTTTTGCAAGTCAAATAAATAAATAAATCTGTATGTATTACTGAGTATAAAGCATGGATAAGCAATTATTTGATAATAATGGTCTCATTTTAAAACAGCAAAGAAAACCTTATAACCAAACCATGCATAATACTGGGTGAAAAAAGATGGGTTCAAGCCCTGTTCAATGTATTGTAGGAGTATGGACATCTCTCAACCCACATGAATTTTCACAGGTCACCTCAAGAAGGACTGGACTGGGAGATGAGTAAATATGGTGCCTCTAACAAAAGTGCTTAATGGCCTCCATTTACCGGTAGTGCAATTCTGATAATACAAGGATGTTAATTCTACCAATCCGGACCATCTGACTGGAAGAGACAGAAGAGCGAGGAGATTCAAGTGGTGCTCCAACTGATAAAGAGCATCCCAGAAAAGACGGAGGAGTCTTTATGAATTGTAGATCCTTTTTAATGCCTTATGTTACATAATTTTTCCTGTATGTTAATGATTTCATTGAGTGCATTTACCTTGAGAGTTCAGACTTGATCGCATGATGTGCCGTGGTATCAAAGTGTGTCCGTTTTCATCTATGCAGACATGAGATAATGCAAGATCTGCTATATTCTCTTAAAGGGGTTAAAATCACAACTGCTTACAAGGACATGGTGACCTAATAGGACCTGCATTTTGTCTCGAGTGCATCCTTGTTGGAGTACAAAGGTACTTTCCCTATAGTCCCTTCCTTTTACGCAAACACAGCATATAAAATAGTTTCAGAAGGCACAGGGCTTTTTTCCTGACTCTCTTTTCATTCTGCAATATCTTCATTATTTGGGGCCTTTCTTTAACTATACTCTGATATCACATCACAACTTCATCTTAAATACACAACTTGGATTTTATTGATAGATTTATCTCATCTTGAAACTTATTTGCTTACAATTTTAACATTTATTTGATTCATTTGTTGACTTTATGATTTTACACTATTTCATCAAATGTTTTATTCCTGATAAAAAATTTGATCTCTGACATAATCATTGCTCATCTGCTTGGATCACACTTTGTCTCTAAAGGATCTAAAATGACTTTGTCAACTCAAATTGTCAACTCAACGCAATAAAAATGCAGACTCTTGTTTCTGTGTGAACTTTACACATGATGGGTGTAAACAATCACATGGGCTGTTTATTCCAGTTTACTTCTCTGAACAATAATGTCCATGTCAAAGCTCCGTAAACAGAAACAGTGTGTGTACATCTAGCCTATAAATGTTAGTAGTCACACAGAGCCACATTTTGAAGACATAAATGATTGATCCATATTATACAATTTTAGATTTAAACTCACTATGCAATTGTTTTTGTTGGGAGGTGGTTGGATTAGATTTATTTAATTCATATGCTCTTGTAATTTTTAATTAAAATTGTAAACACCAATGATCCAATCAATCAACCCATCATGATGGACAAAATCAAATCCTGCCCTACATTTTTCCAGTTCAGGATTGAATATAAGGTCTCCCTTCTAACTCACCAGTGCATCTATGTAAATGCCCCCTCCTATCTGAAAGAACTACTCAAACCTTCAACTACAGCTCGATCACTTCGTTCAACAAATTCAAACCTCCTTCATCTTCCCAAAACTAAGCTCAGCTCTATGGGTGATCGGGCTTTCTGTTCTGCCACTCCTCGGATTTGGAATGCCTTACCCGACCATCTGAGGGCACCTTAAGCTCTTGAGACTTTTAAAAAAGGACTAAAACTTCTTTTCTTTTTGGGAGAGCTTATGTCTTTTAGCTATTTAATCTATTTTTATTTTCCCATTTTTAAATTACCTTAACTGTAGCACTTTGAAATTTGTTACAAATGTAATGTGCAATACAAATAAAATGTATTATTATTATTTTTCCTTTTCTCATTGGATGCTGATCACAATCAGGGAAGACATTTTCTGCAAGTTTAAAGAAAGTGTATGTAAGATTGTGGCCAAAACTGGTACTGCAGGTGTATCCCCTCTCCCCCTTCCTCTGACTCGAGGTTGCCAGATAGGCTGCAGGCTCAACAGGAACGTTTTTAACTACAGCTGTGGTAACTAGAGCAGAGCTGGAAACCCAGATGCAGACACTACTGACTTTGTGATTGGTCGATAGGTGGAGGGCGGAGCTTCAGGCCAAAACACAACATGTCAACATCAACATCAGTTGAGGGCTGCAACAACAACTTTTAAATGACAATATCCTGCCCGGACTACTGTTGTCAGTGATATAAGTATTTGAAATTAACATGATTTATTAATGTCTAGTGACATATCTGGGCCATATTATGATTAATCGAAATACATTTCTTACATACAGTTCCTTTAAAAGTATTGTTACATAAAATTCAGATATTCTTCGTAAAAATACTTTCAGTATATTTATTGATTTAAAAATCATCCCGATCCGGCTGTTGGTCACTTTGAATCAGAAAAATTATTTAGGTTGTCCCTATATTTGCACAGATTTTCAACCCCCAGGTAATCTAAAAACACATGCCAAAGTGTTTGTCAAAAACTGACCTAACAAGTTCACAGTATATTTTTTGCTGCTTCAGCATGACATTCCTGATAAAAGCAACAGTTGTTTGGATCACACCACACATCACAAGATCAAACTGATGACGACAGACAAGAAGGTGCAATAGACTCAATATCTTTTTATTGTCTTAAAAATAATTCCATCTACCTATTAAAGAGCAATATCTCTGTAATGCTTGTGTACCTGTTTGAGAGACAAACAACACTGATGCAAACTGTACACTGACAAATCTGAACCCAAAAACAGATTGGAGAGAACAGAAGTAGTAAAAGGAAATGGAAGTATGTACATAAAGTTTGCCCGCACACACACACAGACACACACACTCACTCACTCACAAACACTCACTCACTCACAAACACACACTCACTCTCACACATCCAGTAGAAATGTACTGGTAACAAACAGTGCTCCCCATCCTCCATGTCTAATGGCACTTTGGTGTGCATTATCTTCAACAGACTACTTCAACAAGACAGTAAGATATCATTTAGTTTAAAGAGGTGAAGGATAATGAGTGGTTATGTCATAACCACTAAATACAAAAATACATGTCTATTAAACATTTGGCCCTGCTGTATCTTACTTTTCAGTATAGATCTTGTCATAGAAAGAAGGAAAGGGGGAAAAGAACTATTCATTTGCTCTAACTGAGACTACAGAAGGAAGTTGAACAGAAATCAGGATATAATTGTCAGAATGATTAAAGTCCAGTATGAAACTTTATATGCAACTTGAAAAATGTCTGCTATGGAACGAAAAAGCAGGCAAACCGGTTGTGGGTCACAGCTGCATTTTAAAGACCACATTAAAGTTCTTTTTTTATTCAGAAGGAAAAGTGTTGTGAGGTGAGGGAGCACTGTTTCAAGAGAACAAAGAAGGGAAACAAAATATTCAAGTTTAAAACAGAGGCACACAAAAAAAAAGAACAAAAAAAAGACGAGCCCCGTCTGACAGACAGAGCACATTTGAAAACATCTTCTATTTGGTTAATTAGATACTGTAAACATTTGTAACTGTACTGAATGGAAGAGAGATATTCAAGCTAGCTTATCTTTGAATCCGTAAGGTCATTACTTAAAATGAGAAACAAAACATTGACATACAATTATAGACTCTCTTTAAAAAGGAGTTAAAGAAAATAAAAACAAAGAACAGACCCACTTCGGCACAATCATAACACATTATGACATTACAGGCCTGTAACTAAAATGTGTACCTAACCTATATCCATTGCTCATAAAGACTGTCAAGCTTCATTAATTCCTACTCATAAATCACCTCAAGATGTGCTTGTATAGTGCATTTAGAGGATTTTACTCCACTGCTTTATCTCACACAAACTCGTCACATCCAACACTCTGGCTCATTCTCTGTGCTCTCAAAGACCTGACGTCAGTCAGTCAGAACATTCAAGGAATCATAACCAGTGTTTCTGTTCTTGCTCCACTCCACACCATCATTGCAAAACAACTTCATCCTATCGATAGGATGAAACAAACTGGAGTATATCAACAAACACGCTTACAAAACTAAAGCCTGCTCCACTCTATCGTCTGTAGTGGACTTACAAAACAAAAATCAATCCATCTAAAGGGAGGATGTCAAAAGCGAATAATTAATACACTAGATTTAGGCAAGTTTAAACTTTCAAGATTTTTAATTTCAGCTTGCCCTTTAAATCAATTGAAAGCATCTATTTTTGACAGTTTGCTAGCCTATTTTTATTGATTAAAACATAGCCAGAATTAAAAGCCTGTTCACGCCTACATAAATGTTCGAAACAGTCAGATTTTCTTGTGTGTGTTTAGACAAATGCTTATAAAACCATAAACGTGCTGAATAAAAATGTCTTTTCACTCTTTGACGTTTGTGGAAAAGCAAGAAATACTCTGCTTACCACGTTTTACAAAAGTTTTAGGTAACTTTTCGTTGATCTGCAACTTTTTGTAGGTCTTTCTTTAGCAGTTTATTATATTATCTAATAAAGTTATTAGATTTTTATTTCTGTCATGAAATAAAAAAATAAAAAGGAAATTGAGACTTTAAAAAAAATCTTTTCTGAATTTATATATTTTTTACTAGTTATCATTAAATATTTATTATTTTAAGCAGAATAGCGAGTTTAAAAGATATAAATGCATGGATTTCTGAGAAGTCAAAATTGTGAGATATAAACAACAATAAAAAAGTTGTAATTACCTCTATTTTTGTATTTCGTTTTTGGAAGAAAAAAAACGGAACTGCGCGATTTGCAAGGATTTTCTATTTCCAGAACCACTATGTATTCGGTTTTCGAGAGCCATCGAGTTGTAGTTTTATTGTAACAGTGTCAGCGGCTCTGGGTGTGAGGCCAAAAGTGTGTTTGGATAGCTTTATTCACAGTGCAATGGATAAGAGATTAGAACACCTCTCTGTATATAAAAAAAAATCTATTGCAGTGATGGCATGTGAATTTTCATGTTAGTTACAAGCCATTCAATCAAATTCAAATGTTTATCGCATCGAAAATTGTCGGTGTGAACAGGCCTTCAAAATGGATGAAATTACTCCTGTTGTTAAAAAGGTAACTCAAATTAACTTCCACGAAAGTGCATACTGGTTAAAACCAAACCTCATTAAAAGCATACAAGCTAACAAATAAGAGTTAAGCTGAATTACAAATAAGAGGTCTTCTCTAACTTTCTACTCCCAATACACCTGCAATAAGAAAGCGTTTTATTTTAAAGTACTTAATGCGTTTGATGGGATGACCCTCCTTTTGGTTGTAGGGTTTATTGACTCTATGGAAGTGAAGCATTCTGTACTGCCCTAATCCCAGGAAAACTCCTCAAGGACACATTGGGCAGAAGGCACTTTAAAAAACCACTTCCTTTCCAAAAATTGAATCACTAATTCTTAGTAAGGAAACATAGAATTGCTATCTGGAACTGCCTGATAAAAAAATGCATATGGTCACTTTTTTATCCAGCTGACTGTATGACGTACAGACCCGTGTATCATCTGACAACATGAGCCATAGCAAAAAGCCTGTGATGCCATGAAACACTAGGGGAAGTACAGTTACAAAACGCCAAACAACCATTAGGACTCATTTACTACCACAATATATCAACTTGCACCTGATAATTTCCTCGAAAATCTGTAATCACATCCAGGTGTTTTCACGAGAGTTTTTCCGTTTCGTTTTTGCTTGCGCCTGTTGAATAACCTGCTTTGCCCCTTGAAACCGTTCTAAGCGAGTGAAAGTTCCTGTGCGTGTCGTTGCTTTGGGATCACATTTGTTTTGCTCTGGATCTTAACAGTTCGCTATAGCTATGCATCATTCTCATGTTACAAGAATCAAAAATAAAGCAGGAAGCACCAATACCAGCCCACAGAAACCATTAAGATGCCAGACTTCAGCTCTGTGGTGTAAAATCTCAAATAAAAGTACACATTTGTTGATGGCTATTTATTCTCACCATGACGACTAGCTTTTTAAGAGGCAGATTAGAAGCTAAGAGGACTTCAGAGTCCCTCGACCACATCTGATATATATATAAAAAAGGTTTTTATTTCACATCTTCTACAGGACAACTCACATAAAGAGGAATCTATTTGTATGATTGGCAGAAGCGAACTACCAAACAAATACACAGTGACATAAAGGTGCGTTCACGGCATGTCGGTATTACTGTAATGACGAGATTACAGTACAGCTCGGAATAGAACATCACGCGCTGTCATCTCGAGACTACTGTTATCACGACATGGCGTTAACGCAGCATAACAGCTAAAAGATTGATTATCAACAGCTGCGACTTTCGGTTAATTCCTCATCTGGTCCCTGGCCTGTGTCCCAATCGAAAATATCCAAGACTATGACACTAGTTCGAGCTTTCATGGAAACACGGGACGCTTTCCTCTCTCTTTGTGTTGGGACAACAAATACAGAGTACTCAAGCTGTGATCTTACCATAATTACTGCAGCTGACTTTAAATTGATACGGAAAACTATGGGCTTACAAAAAAGCCGTACGTTTACTTATGATAATATACTGTGCTTATCTGTTCTCTATGATAAACATAAAAGTTCGGCGTTAGTATAGTTTGCTCTGTATAATGTGCTTAATCATGCTTTATATGCGTGTCCTCGGCAGTCTCGCGTCGCGGCGCTCATCTAGGCGGCTGTGCGAGGACTGGGTAGGCCAGGGTTACATTCAGTGAGTCGTTGTGCTGGACCAGAGAGGTGTGTTTGTAGTGCAGGACCAAGTCTTTCAAGGAACCGTAAAGGTTGTAGGGCTCAGCAAATCCAAAACCTGTGGCCGTCTTGTAAACCATGCAATGCTTGATCTCTCCATCCACTCTGTTGAAAAAGAAGAACATGCGCCATGCGAGAGGGAGATAGGGTTAGTTCACCCGAAAATGAAATTTATGTAATTAATGACAAAAACTACGACTTTATTCAGCATTGTCTTCTCTTCCGTGTTTGTTTTCAATCGCGTGTCAAACTGCCAAACTGCTGAAATCATGTGACATTTGTGATCCAAATTCTGAATCAATATGCTAATTCATAACCGTTCGAGTCTTTGTTTGAGGACTGAGAACAAACACGGAAGCATAGACAATGCTGAATAAAGTCATAGTTTTTGTTATTTTCTGGACCAAAATGTATTTTTGATGCTTCAAGAGATTCTAACTTACCAACTGATGTCACATATGGACTACTTTGATCTTTTTATTACCTTTCTGGACATTATAGTGTGCATACACTTTTATTGGAGGAACAGAAAAGCTCTCGGACTAAATATAAAATATCTTAAACTGTGTTCCAAAGAAGAACGGAGGTCTTACGGGTGTGGAACGACATTAGGGTGAGTCATTAATGACATAATTGACATTATTGGGTGAACTAACCCTTTAAAGAAGTGCCGGTCACAGGTGGGGTAAGGAATAAATATTAAGGAATAGAGACTAAATCAAACTCAAGACTTTTTGAGACCTGCACAAATAAAATTTAAAATCCTGTAGGAGAGTGACACGGAAAATAAGAGATTGTTAAAAGTATCTTTGTTCGATTTTTGCGCACAAATTTAAAACTTCAAGGTTTAATCACTGGAGTCACATGGACTATCTTGAAAGGGTCATTGTGATGCTGTCTATGTAGGGTCAGAAAGCTCTCAAATTACATAAAAAATATCTTCATTTGTGTTCCGAAGATGAACGAAGGTCGCTTTGGAATGAGATGAGCATGAGCAATTCATGACAAAACTGATCCCTTTAAGGCTAGAGCTTCCCCACTGATTTCAGAAGCACCCTCATACCCCCTTTTCCACTAACATGGTTTTGATGCGGGTTCCCGGGCCTGTGTCCGTTCTTGAGCCATTCCATGCATTTCCACTGCAGAGAAGTTAGTTCCGGCACGGAAAGATCGTTTCAACATTCAAACATGTGGCCAGTTCAAGACAGTTTTCCCGGTTGAGAACAGGTTCTGCACGGGAACTTTGCGGTCCACGTCAGTGGAAAAATGGTATCAGTGGGCTGCATTAGGTAACGCAATGGTTATTTTGTATTCATATTGGCTGCCATGCTAAATCACATTAAAATTAAGAGTGGTTTGTGAACGTAGCTGCTTTAATAACATCATTTATGACAGGCGTTTATGCTCGGATGTGTAGGTTGTTACTTGGCAACATGTAACTTGAAACTATTTCATGGAAATCTATTTAAATGTTTTTAAGCACATCTCCTTAGCGTTTCCCTGGAACTGGTTCACCCTCCACCTATGTCTATATATTGAATGTGTTAAAGGAACACTCCACCGGTTTTAGAAATAGGGCTTATTCAACACATTTAGATATGTGGGGAAATGGGTTATTAATGGGAATTATTAATTAATAACTAAATTTAATACTTTTTAAAGGATTATGCAGGAAAATTTATGCAAAATTATTTGCGTCTTTTTAAAACCTGCATAAATGTAATCTCAGTTGGTTGAAAGCTAAATGATTTGATTTACTAAAGAAATAGATCACACAAGACTTTTTCGGGAGTCAGACTACACTGTATGAACTGTATGTTTCTGATTCACTACAAGAAGAATCAATTCCTTAGAATCATTTGTTGTTATCAGACTAGTCTAGTCAAACGCTCGAAATTTGATGCTGGAGTGAATTGAATTAAGTAGTGTAAGAAAACACTTTTTAAAACCACTTACAGAATCGAATGCTGTTCCACTATTTATTATTATAATTTTTTTTTAAAATGGAACTGGTTCTGAATAAGCAGAAAACCAAATGTGAAGCTGGATTCAGTGAATAGAGCATTGGTTCAATAACTCACACCACAGAGCAGGCGTAGGAGCCTTTTTGGGTCTGGCTCTCTCTGATGAGGAAGGTGCCGTCTCGTTTGCCTCTCAAGAGATCCTCCGCCTGTACGCGCTTTATGTCCCCAACGTACCAAGAGCTCTCGTCGTGATGCGCTTGATCGTCATCGTCGTCCAACAGAGAATAGAAGCTAAAAGGTCAAAAGTGATTAATGACTGTATGAATAATGACTGTCTACATCTAATTTTACTATCCAAAATATCATTAGTGATTATAATGTTCCATTAGTGTGCATTGTGCAATAGGATATTTTAGTTAAAGGGTTAGTTCACCCAAAAATAAAAATTAGCCCATGATTTACTCACCCTCAAGCCATTCTAGGTGTATATGGCATTCTTCTTTCATAGAATACAATCAGTTATATTAAAAATGCCCTGGCTCTTCCAAGTTTTATAATGGCAGGGACTTCATTAATAAACCCTTCTGAAGCAAAGTGGCGCATTTGTGTAAGAAAAATATCCATATATAAAACTTTATAAACTAAAATAACTATCTTCTGATGGCGGTCAGTGGTACGCAAGTCTACTTACGGCAAAAGAGTAACCCCTGACGTGACAAACTCAAGCCCCTCTCGTCTTATATCAAAATCCTCCATCATTTCTCTTTAAAAAATCTTGTTTTAGACTTTTAATTCATGACCAGTATTTTGTTTTGCTTTATTCTCTGAGCTTCTGTGTTCGTCAATACACATGCGTCAACAGTTCAAGTGTTACTCTTCCGCTGTAAATCAATGCATACGGCAGTCTGCCGGAAGTTAGTTATTTTAGACTATAAAGTTTTAAATATGGATATTTTTCTTGCACAAATGCATCACTTCGCTTCAGAAGGCCTTTATAAACCCCCCGGAGCCGTGTGGAGTAGTTATATGATGGATAGATGCACTTTTATAGTTTTCAACAACTGAAACAAGAAGTCACAGCCATTATAATGTTTGAAAGAGCCATGAATTTTTTAATTTTACTATGATTTGACCTATTATATCCGATTTCATTCAATGACTTGAGGGTGAGTAAATCATGGGCTATTTTTTTTTTAACGTTCCTGCTTTTTTATTCAATTTTTTTAGCCCATGTCATCACCAAAAAGCCTATTTTCATGACAAACAGACTGATTTAACATACAATGGCAAACATAAATAAATCCACTCATTTTTCTGTACAATTACAAAGTAAAATCTTTTACTTTAATATTTGACAGAAATTCTGCATTTTTCAACTTTTTGTGAATAAAACCTGTTTAAGCGCACGCAATAACACGTGTCTTAATAAATGTCTTAGATTCTCTAAGTGGTGGTCTATGGGTTTCCCAAAAGGACTAATGTACATGGGCCTGGCTTTATACAAATGTAGGTCTTATTTGCACTTCTAAAGACAGAACTTACTCTTCTGATTCATTCTTTTCACCCAGCCATTCATTGATCTTCCTTTGCCTGGTGCCTTTCTGAGTCAACCATCTGTAAAGACAATATCAGTGTTGTTAACATCACCAACGGTTACCTGTGAATAAACAACCAGAGTACAGAGTATCCCTGCCACAATTTTCTGAATCTACAGCATCAGAGCAAAATTAATTATATTGTGAGCTTGCAGTAATGCCTGTGTACTGCAAATGAATTTCCACACAATAGGTTTTTGTATTGTGTTGTCTATATTGGCTCCACTCAGCAATGAAAAAAACTTACTAGTCATTTCTACAAACATAAGATTCAAACAAACTTACAAACATATCTGTCTTTTATAAATATGATAAAACTAACTCTTGGAGATATGAAGGATGCAATTCTACTCTATAGGTACTCAAGATTAACATAATATTGGCAGAAACTGTGTTTTATGTACCCTATAAAAATGTATCAGTTTCCACAAAAATATTAAGCATCACAACGGTTTTCAACATTGATAATAATAAGAAATGTTTCTTCAGCAACAAATCAACACAATGATTTCTGAAGGATCATGTGACACTGAAGACTGGAGTAATGATGCTGAAAATTCAGCTTTCAGACACGGGCATAAATTAAATTTGAACATATATTAAAACAGAAATCCATATGTGTGTGGTGGCTGTTCTTACACAAGGTATTGGTCCCTTAGCTTTCTCAGCTGTATGAGGTCTGGTTTCAAGCTGTTCATCCTCTTGTCTATCTCTCGATTGTCTGTGGCTTGTCTCTTTAAGTCCAGTTCCAATTTACTCTTGCTGTCATGAATCTCTGTCACTCTGGACTTCAGCTTCTCAGAGTTGCTCTGAATTCTGAATAGACAGTGAAAAAGTTTCCCTCTGACATAGAAGCCAAAACATTATTCAAATCCAAAGTAACACCAGTGAATTAAGGATTGGATGGATATAGTGCTCTGTTGTGTAATGACAAACAAGACTACCTCTCAATCTCCTTGTCATTGCCTTCTCTGCGAAACTTCTCAATGTTCTCTCTGCTGAGGCGCTCCTGGGTCTCACACTGCTCCTCAAAGATCTTGATGGTCTCATTAAAGGCCTCTATGGCTGTTCGCTTCATCTGCAGCTCCTGAGAGAGATCCAACAGACCATCTCCATTAGTGACTCTTTTAATTAGATCCCAATGCATTTGAAGGAGATATGAAATGCGGCCTACTTGTGATGTGCGTGTGTATTCTTCATACAGTACATCATATTCACGACTTTTCTCCTGAAACTGCTCGTGATAAACCTTCAGCTGCTCTCCAACCGCCTCAATACTGTCCTCTTTCACCACCTGATCCTGCAGAGCACAAAAAGATGTGTTCACAAGCCTTATTCACCCCAAAATTAATTCATTATTTTCTCACCCTCAAGTTGGTTTTAACTGGAAATGTGCAAAACCATATATTTTTTTTAAATCGACTAGTTGGTAGGTTGCTTGATGCTGCCCAGACTGCTTAAATAAGTGCTGTGTTTTATGAGTGGACAAAGAAGTAAACAAATTACCTTAAAGGGGGGGTGAAATGCTGTTTCATGCATACTGATCTTTTTACACTGTTAAAGACATGGAATCCCATACTAAACATGGACAAAGTTTCAAAAGTTAAGGTGGACGTTTGATGGGAGTATTTCTTTGTCAAAAATACTACTTCCGGTTAGTCATAAGTTTCGGCAAGTTTTTTGCGATCATGCGTCCCCTTTGACGTTAATGGGGGCGGAATTTCCTTGTATGGGCCTTGCGGACAATTCTACCGGAAGCGCGTGAGAGAGAGAGAGGGAGAGAGCGAAAGTAACAGGCTACGCCCATCAAAGCGCTGGCTCGTAGGCTGCGCTGCACAGGTAATGTGCACAATTAACAATGACATCAAAAAGTGCGTTTTTGGTTGCCAGACCAAGACAGTCCTGCACAGATTCCCCAAAAACCCCGTGTTAAGGCAACAGTGGATGGAATTTGCTTTTCCGGATCAGCAACTGAGTTGCGCGAATGTTTATATCTGTTCGCTGCATTTCGGTGCCGACTGTTTCATAAACAAGGCCCAGCTGACGCCGGATTTTCCAATCGCCTAATGCTGAATGATGGAGCAGTCCCAACGATAAAGGTCCCAACGTTAGAACCGCGGGCGGTGAGTTAGACTGCTTCAAATGTCTGTGTTTTTGCCTATGCTCATCAAGTAGCCCAAACATGATCACGTATAGTTACTATATATATTACTATATATATAAATTGATCAATGGAGCATGCGATGTGTAGTGCGTGTACATTTGTTTAGCTGGCCACTATATGTGTAACTTTATGTTTGTGTATTGTAAAAGCACTCCAAACAACAATACACAAAGAGTGGGGAAATATGTTGAACTAAATAAGCGCGCTTCTTCATTCAAATGCGCTACTATTCCGTGTCTTTCTATGTAAACACTAACTTAGCCTGCCGTGCAAAACCAGTCCGCTTAATAACGTTACAATTGTCTACACAAACCACGCGTAAACACACACACACACGTGCACAACTGCACTTCTCACATGTACACCTTCAAAGACAAAAATACGACGATATAATTCAAGTATAAATATGTAAATAACACAAGTCGCTAAGCATATTATATAGTTAGTGTATAACTTGTACCACATACAGACGTCCTGCTCTAGTCGTTTTTGCTGCTGCTCCTGTTCAACTGCAGCCTCAGGGTCTGATTCCGGATCATAGATGTATGGCTGTATCTGATTAAAAGCCATATTTTTATTTTGAATAAAGTTTTTCCCGCTGTTAGGGATGACACAGCTTTACGACGCACTCGACTCAACACAATAGCAGCAGCGCGCACACGTCATTATTTAGCTCCACTCACACGATACGCCCCCACCCGCTCGGCTTTTTTCGGAAAGACTCGGAACAGCGCATCTTTCTTATATAATAATTAAAAAAATAAAGACTTTTCGGAGATATGCAGGATGCAATGCTACTCTATAGGTACTCAAGATTGACATGACACTGACTGAAACTGAGTGTTTCACCCCCCCTTTAAAAAGATTTCCATGTCAAAGAAGGCTTAACTTTTTGGGCCAGATTTTGTTCAAATGACATCGCAGTCGTTTGCTCATCACCTTTTCACCTGAACCAAATCAAAAATACCCCTTTAAGGGGCTATTACATAAGAAACAATATTGACTTGGGATGGGCCGATATATCAACCAATAATCGGTAACAGCTATAGGTAACGAAAGCTTTTGTTTTCACTATTGGCCAATTTTTTAAAAACAGCCGATGATCAGGGCCAGTTACATTCTGTCAATTAAAAGGGGGCGGAAAAACATGTCAGACTGTGACTTCTCATAAAAAACTTGTGGAAGTTGTGGAAATTAACATTACAATAACACATTAACAGTTAAAACAGCAACATTATATCTGGCTCTGGTTGAACCATTGAATCACCTGTAGTTCAATGGCTCTGGTTGAACCATTGAATCACCTGTAGTTCAAACTAGGGTTGCCAGGATCATGCCTCGGTTCATGCAGCCCGGAGTGTTTCAGTGTTTCAACGGCGAAAAGATGGCAATAAAACAGCTTGTAAACAATGTCACTTAATGCTGCATTTACCTTAGGAAAGTTATCCAACATTCACAGTTCATTAGTTAGCTATAAAAACACTAGAAAGCTTATTTACTGTTAATTATATATGTATGTTTTGAAAAATTGGTCACGAAGACAAGCGTTCATGAAAACTACCTTATATGCAAACTGAGCTGGATACAAGCATTTCAGTTTTTATTTAAAGGTGCACTATGTAACTTTCCATCCACTGGAGGGCGCCTATTTTAAACAAAGGCGTAGTTTGATGACGCCAAGTGTGAGCACAGCATCTTGGGACATGTGGTCTTCACCTCACAGTCGGTGGAAAATAGGACTCGGGCAGAAATCATGTTCATGGATGCGGTTATTAACTGTAGTGTAAAGCAGAGCAGGACCGAGTGTTGTGGGGCTGAGCACGGCCGCTGGAGCGATTGTTATATAAACACACGGCTCACGAGTACCGGGACTTTTATTATGACGGGACAAAGTCGCCGGGCGCTCGCACTTCTGCTTTTTCTGGTCAGCTAAAGCAGCTCTGTTTATCCTATCAGATACATTTAAGTGTGTTTAAAATGATGTTCTGACGTTCCTCTGTGCGTTCGTTTGGCACTGATTGGCATGTTCACACTGCCAAGAAAAAAGCGTTTCTGCAGAATAAAACCGAGGGATATGACGCGATTGACAGGCGACTCGCTCAAACGCTATGCTGAAACGTCCCTGTCCTTAGTTAAAATAGCAATTTTCTCACAATTTACAAATAGTTGGAAACATTTGGGATATTGTAAGAACTCAACTGAACAAAATATATAACACTGGCCTAGTGGCTTTTGGATATTTTACTGCAAAAATACTACCTAGTGCACATTTAAGAATAATTATATCTGAAAATAAATTAAATATTTAGTTTGGGCTCTGTTGTTAGTTTTAGCCCCTAATATTATAAAAATGTACCAAATGAGAGGGTTCATTATATAGTTTACAATATTAGTTTTTAGTTTTATTTATTCGTTTTCTCTCTCATTGAAATCAAACTAATTGGTATGGGCAGTTATCTTTCTGAATAATCGGCTATCTATATCAGCAGATTAATTTAGTATCAGTGCAACTCTACAACTAAGTTCAAAAGAGCCAGATGAAGCTCAACAATAATGGCCTTTTTGCATTTCTTAAACGTGCAGTGTGTAAACTTTAGCTGTGTGAATTGCAACCGCCCAATGCTCACACCTCCCTTTCAAAGGACATAGAGAAGCTACGGTAAATATTACACAATGCACCGTAGTTGAAAATGAATTCTAATAACAAATTTAGTATTATATTATATTATATATTATATTATTATTATATTATTATTATAATACACCAGAAAGCTAATTAGAGACTGAAAATCTGTGGTCGCCATGAACAGTCAGTATGAAAAAGATCTAATCTAAAAAAATACTCTTTAAAAAACTGTTTTGTTTGTCATGAGGGTGAATAAATAATGACAAATGTCATTTTTAGGCAGATTGTACCATTAATATCAACATATGGCATCAGCTTGATGGGAGTAATATTGTGAAAAGTGAAGGCATCGCACCTGCTGATATTTAGAGACGGGGAAGAGCAGGCGAGTGTCCAGCTTGGCGTTGTACTGGGTCAGTGACTCATGCCGGTAGTGGTTGATGAGCTCCACCACAGAGAGAAAAGTAAGAGGTTCTGAGAATCCGTACTTTCCCCCGCGGTAAAACACCTTGATCAGTTTGTTATTGCCTCCTTTCCTGGAATAAACAACAAAAGGCTTTGATCATGTTGTGTCCCTGTTAGAAATTCCACTTTGTAATAATGCATATTAAACAAATGATACAGCAGCACACCTAAGCAATGCATTCATGTCCTATTAGATATTACACAAAATGCAGTTTGGCCTGAGGGAGCACTTACCTGAGGGTCAGGGTGTATTCTCCCTGCACTTTGCTTGATGCGTCCCGCACCAGGAACGTACCGTCAGGAGTGTCTCTCATCTTCTCATTCACTTCCTCTCTAAATTCGTGTACATTAAACAGAGAGTCATCATATACAGAAATGTGTGATGATCTTAATAACAGCCGACCTGGTAATTATGTCAGTGGTTTACCTTGAAATGTCTCCCCAGTACCATTCAGCATCACTCAGTAAGCTGTTGTTTCCATTGGTCACAGATGAGGCCATGGCTTTGGCTTTGGGTGGTTTAGGAGGGAGAGCTAATTAAACCAGGCAAAAAAGATACAAATATTTATGATTCAAATAAATAAATCTTTGTTTATCCCCACACGACTGGGACCAGCACTTGCTTTCACGACATTCGTGCAGCGTCACCATAGAAACATGCAATGCTATATTACAGCGACGGTGTCTCTCTGGAGCCACCTTTCTTGCTCAAGGGCGTAGTGGTGAACGCTCGGGGATCAGCCCTGCAACCTTTCAGTTACAAGCCTAGATATTTAGCAATGGCATAATGTTTTCTCTTCTGGAGCATCATTACATTATGTAAAACAATGAACTTTTATCACACATGCTAATTTTTTTAGAAGAACCTGTATGTATGTATATATATATATATATATATATATATATATATATATATATATATAAATATATACACACACACATTTCCACATTTCCATTGTCTATATACTGCATCTGTGGCATGTTGTTGATTACCACAATAATTTAACAAATTACTAATGGTAACAAATAGGCAAGTTTACTGTAAATACTCTTATAATGAAAAACGAAATGTTTTAAAATGCAGCTAAACAAAAAAGGAAACATTTAAATAACATTATTAACAAAAATGTAACCATGGCTGCATCCATTTACTGTACATTACTAACAGAAGGTGAAAAAAAATTACATATTTTTTTACATTAAAAAAGTAAATATTTTCCAGATAATATTTTAACTGTTTTAACTATTTAATTTTAACTATTAAATATTTAAATATATATAACTGTGAATAAAAAGCTTTAATATTATATACAATACCAAAAATGACAGGTAACTCACCGGGAGGAGTCGGCTCTTGTTCCCAAATTCTCTCCAAAAGAAGTCTCTCAACTGCAACCGCAGGAAACCCCTCATCTTCCCCAGACCTGTAAATCAAACAGAAATAGAAATGGAGATCGTTTGCACATATGGTCATTTCAGCAACACTTTTCCAAAAAAATTCTCCAGCCAATAGAATGCTCATGCTCACCCGCTCACAGGGCCCCTGATCAGCAGAGGGCCAAAGATTTGGCCGAGGGTGTGAATGTCGAGGCCGTTGTGCTCCGCGCACTGGCAGACCTTCTCCAGGTGTCTGAGCAAATAATGCAGCGTCAGAAGGTTTTGCAGTGGAACTTCAGGCTTCCCCAGTACCTCCAACAGCTGCTCTCGTCTCCTCACGGAGGGAACGTCTATTCATGAATGAAATCGCCACGAGCGCATGAGTCATCAGATGCGCAGGCAAAGACAGGGCAGACACTCGTCACATTTGAGCTGTTTGTTCGCTGAGTTCATATAATTCTGTTACTTTCTATACACAGTGTTCTTTTGGCCTGCACGGATGAGCGAAAAGTGGCACATACCTGATTCTAGTTGCACTGCTGCCTGAAGGTCTGTATAAACACAAGGAGGGATGATGGGGACAGGAAGTTCCCGCAGGTACCGAATAAAAGCCTCTGAGAGTGCATGAATGTCCCACTGTCCCACGTCCAACTCCTGCAGCTCTGCACAGGACAAATGACCGGTCACATCATGATGCACACACCTTAAATCTAATCCAATACATCCCTTTTAAAGCACTTTAGATTTACATCAATGTGTGGTACTTATGGTAACCAAATAGCTGTTCACTCTGTAAATGTATCCTACCCTTAACAGCAGTTTATTTTGCCGCATCAATCCCAATTATCATACTTTTGTGATTACATTTATATGGTTTATACGGTGTATCTGTTTTTTAAAATCTAATTTAAACCTGGAAATAACATTTTAGAATTTAAAAAAATAAAATAAAAACAAAGAAACTGTAAAATGTATATTTATAGTATTTTATTACTACTTATTATTTGTAATATAAGTCAATTTTATAATTATATAAAACTTATTACATATTTTTTTACTATTCAGAATTATTTAAAAAACGCGACCACTAATATAAATGTTATATTTTGTATTTTGCATTTTTTTTTAATGCAATATACAATTGAAAAGCTAAAACGTTCTGAATCTGAAAGCTGAATCTTAGCAATGTTACAGCTGAAAAACAACATCATCAATAACCAAACTGGTTAAAAAGAGAACATATTTTAATGTACACAAGCTAAAATCAACGCTAAAAGAGACTTACAGCTACTAAGAATAACACGCAAAAACATTAAAGCAACCAAAAGCCTTTTGGTTTTCTGAGGTTTTTCCAAGTATGAGAATAAAACTCTTCCAGTTTTGTGCAAGAGTAAACAGTCAAAGGATGAAAACAGCGGATTTAACTTACCAGCGAGGCTCTGTCGTTGACTGTCAGAGGCTGAAGCAGTGGATGTCCTGTATAGTGTCCTAGAGTCCAGACCTATCCGAAAATCGAGGCGTTAGCTCACCTCTCAAAAATAGATCTTTCATGCCAGCTTGGATTAGAGAAGCAGTTACATCTTCTAAACATTAAATGTAAAAGCCCGGAGATATAAATATATCCAGTCACGCTATCGGGAGAACTGGGAAAACAGCCCAGCTGAATCCCTGAGCTCTTTTTTAGTCTGTGAAGAAGTGAGAAGACGGCTTCAGTCAAGCCAGACAGTCCGAGCGTCACTCAGTCTCTTGCTCAGGGGAGAAAGAGAGGGACGGCTCACAGCGAAAAAGGAAATCTGGATGCTAATAACTGCCATATGGTGCAAAAAGAAAACATTTTCACACCTCTGCTTCCAATATTATTTTCAATGGGGAAATATCTATTAAAAATACAATCAATTTAAAAAAGAAATCCAAAGTAACTCTTTTTATTTTCGTTCTTTCTTGTGGTTGGAGGAGGTGCTTTTTTTGCAGGACTCCTGCTCGCTCTGGATTTGCACGCTCCGTATCATGTGTCAGGTTCTCTAACGAACAAACCACAAACAATAAAGCCCTTTACATGACATTCAATGACACAAAAGTATTACCTGTCTGCTCAATTGCTTCAACCAACTTAATAAGATTAGGGGGAGCAGTTTCCAGGTGTGTGAACTGTTTGGTCAAGTCCAGGACTGGAGCAACTGAAACGGCAGAGAAAAGGGAGAGTTTCAAATCAAACCTCTGCTAAACAGAGAAAATAACAGGCTGAAAATAATAAGCTTTAATGACCATCAAAAACAACACCAAAAATATATCACTTGTCAAACATTTTCTATAGGGGCCAATGACACCAAAACAAAGGAAACAAAATCATTTTTTATTTTATTTAGGAAAGCCAGGCGCAAAGTTATTAACTCCATTTTCAACAAAAGTTTACATTTAATCACTCAACTAACAAATGGTGTAACCGAGCAAAAAGTAATGACAGTTTTGACTTACACCTTGAATATATGCTAGTACACACTATAAATATATATTTGTACAAATATCAAGATTTATCAACCAATAAATACCATTATGTTTTGGGGAGTCAAAACATGACATTTTACAACCTTAAATAACTTTGCTTTGCCACAAAAAGGTTGAATTATCTGATATTTTAAGAAATGTAATAAAGTGGACCCCTGCAGACCACTGTATGATATAATATCCTGTTTCATGCCCCCCCTCCCCCTCCCCTCCAATTTGGTTGCACCACATGACTTTTTTCAAATATTACTAAGCAGGTTTTCCCCTCCTAAGATATAATACAAAAGATGCCAAACACTTTTTTTTTTTTCATAAGGTGGTTTTCTCTTTATTATGTGATCATAAGGTGTATTACATTTACTATATGAATAAACTGGATTTGATTTTTTATTGATAGCCAAACATTTAATAAAATAAAATAAAATCAGCATCATGTCATGGACTCATGGGATCACATTTGACAGTTTCCTTTTATAAATAAAATGAGTGCTTTAAATACTGTAAAAACCAAATCCCAAGTAAAATGTGCCTTAACACCAGCATTTACTCTGGCACTCTTCTTTCTCATTTCTGAATTGTGGTTTGCAAGATTACAGCCTTCTCTACCTACTGTTGTGACTCAGTGTCCCGTGGCCAATGTTTTAAATTTGACTTTGACTTGCTTGTTACCTTTTTTAAATATAGCTCTAAATGCTCAGTCCTTCGTGGAATACTAAAGCTGCCAAAAGCAGCAACTGTCTAGCGTAGAAGGCTGTTGATGTGATATAATGAGAAGGCTATTCTATCAAATCTGGGTATTTTTGCACCTCAAACTTCAGACCCAGTGCTGAACTCAATTCAGGCCACGTCTCCCACTTCTCTTCTGTCGTAGAAGAGTGATGACTGCGGGAAGTATAATTGCATATGTTTTTTTTTATATTGTGCTTCCTTCCTTGCTTGCTCTATTGGTTAAAAAAACACATTCTTGCATTCATTCACAACACCTAAACACAAAAACGAATTAAAATAACATTAAGTAGACATTAGAAAGCATAAAACAAATTGTAAAAGATAAAATTCCACACACACATACACACACACACAGAGAAAAAAAATGGTCAGAGCTACACCGAAAAAAACAAAGAAGGAAAAAAAAGTATTTATCATACAAAAGCTTTTTACTGCTGAAAAAAGCCCTCCGTTTCCTCCTGTCTTATTCCACCCCTTCTGGAGCGAGCGCTGCCTTGGCCCTTTGCGTGAGTGGAGCACAATAAACGATTTAATCAAAAATCCTGAACAAGCAAAACCCCACTGGCCGTGTGCCAGACCCTCCTTTTCAGGCCCACCACAAAGAGGCCAGAGCTTGGCTGCCTTCGCCTCCTGGCAGTGCAAGGCTAAACCACGTCTGATTATTAATTTTGGAGTTCAGACGAAGTGCCATGTCAGCACATTCCACTTTTCCACTGCACGTTAAACATGGAACTTTGCTCGCTTTTCCCTCTTACGGACACAAAGCCTGCCTCTTCCGCCCTCAATCTTTCCTCATCTCTCGCAGTTGCCTCAACATGGACGTGTCCTATCCTTAACCCATATTATATCTTTGCTTTCCTGGGGATGTATTACAAAAACTTCCTAACTTTATTCTTGAATTTAGACTTATCAAATTACCATGGTTACTAAACAGATAAGATGAGATTCTAAGTTAGGATTTTTCTGTAATACAGCCCCTAAAGCTTTTTCATTTTTAACTTTAGGCAGAAATGTATGTCAATGACAAGTCAGAGACTATTTAACTCAGCAAAAATGTATTAATTAGTTTATTAAATGTATTTATTTTTCCATTAAAAGAATGAAATTCATGAAAAGTAGTTTAGTATAAGCTTTGATTATTATTTTTTAGAATTGAATAAACAGAGTGTCTATTTACACAGTGCCTCGATATTTCAGCAATACATTTCTAACGTTTATAATGCGTCTAGAAACAAATCTCAGAATTACCTTTACAGGGACTTTATCAAAACCACTCCACTGCTTATTAACATTCAAAAAACTCAAACTTACCGCTTTAACTCATGAGGTGTAATACGTTGAAAAACAAAAACACAAAACCGAGTTTGACCATTTTATGACTAAATTTAAAAAAAAAAAAAATTCTTCCCAAAACCACATGAAACCAACATGAATATATAGATTATGTTTCTAAGAATTTGGCATGTGCTTTATACAAACTAAAAAATAATAATGAAATGCAATAAAAGCAGTTTCCTTTTTTATCGTGGACGTGTCATTTACAAAATGGCAGCTTGTGCTTGTGGGGTCATTGATAACAAAACACAAAAAAATGATTATATTCCTTTACTAATAAACAAACTAAACTATAGCTGCAAACTCACTGGCACAGTTGGTCAAACCCGCAGCAGGGGTTTTTGTGCAAAATACAGCTTTTAGGAAAAACAGCTGTGGCCCTGAAGTCATTGTTGGTTTTTGGAGAGAGAACCAACTAATCATTACCCAATTATAGTCGTCTTGGTAGTCTGCATTCTGGCAGGCCTGCAACTGAACGTGCCCTGGGAAAAAACAACTGCAACAACTAATGCTATGATTACAGCAACAGCTTACTTTATTTGGCTGTCACTTCTTCACGGCTGCACGGTGTATAAACGGCTGGCTAACAAAAGTCAGCAATTTTTCTTCAGTCGTTTATCATTTTTAAGCTTGATGAATTTAATTTAAACAACAATCTATACCTTGTGCTAGGCTGAACCTCTCAACTAGTTTGCAGTTGTCTGTGTGTGTTTTTTTTGTTTGACTGGTGCTCTGATGTGCTCTTCATTAACTTAGATTCGGCCATGCTCTACTAATGGAAAAGGATGTCTTTGTACTCTGTGAATATGATTATGTAAGAAAACTTTCACCCGCATTGCTTTGTGCTGTTCAGTAATCTGGGCACCTCATTCATAGCTAACCGAAGGCCTAGCCTATTTCCTTTCACTGGAGCTCTAAACCTCTTGACATGTTTTAATCTTAATGCAGTGCAAACGGTATTAAGAAACACAACACACAAAAGCTGCAACTACAAGAGACAGTCTTATATAGCTCAAGTTTCTTTTTTGTTGAGCATAATCGGCTTCGGGCCTGACAGGATTTCTACACTGTTAACTAGTGCAACAGAAAAGGAAGAAAGGAAGAAAAGGAAAAAAACTCATTTTGAGAGACTAAAATATCTAGAATATATCACATGTACACTATCGTTCAAAGGTTTGGGGTCTGTGAGATTGTTTCATGTTTTTAAAAGTAAATCTTAGCATCTTAGATTAATGCATCTAAAGTAATTTAATAACACTGTTAAATGTAACCTTTAGCATATCCCAAAGTGAATATCTACTTCTCATACTGCATAATGCTGTAATGACTAAATTCACTTTAATGGCTGATTTTAGCGTGTTATTTTCATTTCAACAAAATAGTATAGAATATTTATATCTGCTTTTTATCTGTTATGAAAATTAATGTAAGTTTTTTGGTATCAGCCAGAAATGTAATATTGTGCATCTCTTATAGCCATCATTCCCAACATTAAGTTATGGCTTCTCAATTAATCAAAATAAAACTGCAATCAGAATGCAATTATCAAATCCAAGATTTTTCTGGAATTTAGTCAGCCACAATAAAATTCATAATGTTTGGGCTGCATGATTTGGGAGAAAATTGCGCTTAGCAATTTTTAATTTTTTTTTTACAAAATAAGAATTACTCTGTAATAACCCTTTCATTGTTAAAATAAAAATGAAAGTATTTAAGAATAAATATATCAATATAATATTATTTATTTATGCCATGTCAGTAACGAGGCTATTTACAGAATAAAACTATGAAAACAGAATAAACAACATAATTCATGAAATTAACAAAAAACTACATAAGACATTTCAGGTTAATACAAGATAAAAATTCTAATATACATTCAGGTGAAACTTTTTTTTAAAAATACATCAGTTAAACACATCTCTGAATAAAACCACTTTCTTTTTACAATAAAATCTTGCAGTCCAGTAAAATATGCATACAATTATACATGGATTATCATATAGCCTACATTAGAGAGAAGTGTTAAGTTTTCCCTTTTTTCTTTAACCCAAAAGTGAACATTACAGAACCCCCTCGCGAAGAAACTCCAAATATGAAGTAATCACAGACAGAAGTAATATCACTTATGATGTTCCAGGAAATCCCTAATGTGGACAAAGGCATCAAGCTATCACTACAGCTAAATCAACCATTTGATTAGACATGAACACAATAAACACACGACTGCCACAATATATGATGTATTTGAGTTCTTCAAGCTTTCTCTTGAATTTCCATAATACTAAATTGTAACACTTTATTTTACAGTGTCCTTGCTACATGTACTTACCATAGTAATAACTATGTAAGTTAATTATGCATAATTACAACCAAACCAAAAGCTAAAACCTAATCCTACCCAAACTTGTAGGATTACAGGTAACACTAACAATGACACTTTAAAATAAAGTGTAATCTAATAAAGTATAATGCTAACCGACATAGCCTTTATCACAAACTATCTTGTCTGCCACATTCTACAATAAGATCAGCTCACAAAAGGAAGTTATTTCAAACACTCGATTGACGTTATTAATTGAGTTTGTAGTAAAAACCTGTTATTAAATGCTGTCTTTTGTTGGACAACAGGTTTATGAACAGTTCACATTACAAGTTTGGGAAGATGTTTGACATGTGTTGCTTCTTCAAATGCACTCAAACTCTTTAGTTGCTCTTTACTAACACGCTGTGCATATACTGAAATCCCCCCCCCCCCCCAGCTCTTACGATTTCATAATCGTGATTTTGCTTTATTTTTGATTAATTGTGCAGCACTACATAATGTGCTGATAAAGCCTGATGTACAGTGCAAGTAACAATATGTCTAGCATTTGAACACAGGCCAAAGCACCATGGGAAAGATTCTTTAATACAGGCTCAGATCGGAGGCCTTAACTAGCCTTCTACTAATTCTGTGAAAGAAAGTTCAGCGTAAGGAGCCGGGGGAAAATTCAAGGGGCCTTCTCTTTCTGAGAATTGTAGTGAGTGGATAGTTTATAGCTGCCTGGAGACAGTATCAGAAGAGTCTGTGAAACAGGGGAGGAGGAACAGGCGGAGACTGTAGAAATGCCAAGCCATGGTTCACTTCAACAAGCAGTAAAACTGAGGCCAGGAAAAGAAAAGAGGGAAAAAAAGAGAGAGGGAGAACTTCTGCCACAGGCTGCGAAACAACCAAGTTTGACTTTGTGCAGTTTCTGAGAGGATAGTGTTGGTGGGTTTAAATTATATCACATGAAATCACTCTCACACTGAATAAGATGCCCTTAGACATGGGAAAACACTACATAATTATTGCTATTCTGCCATTTTAAAGGGATAGTTCACCACGGAAAACAAAAATTTGCAGTTAATTTACTCACCCTCAAGCTATCCAAGATGTAGGTGTTTTTTTTCTTCTTCATTACAAATGTAAAGAACATTTTTAGCTAAAACCGCAGTCCTTGGTTATTACAAATACTGCAAATCAATGGCTACTATCACTTTAAGAGTCAAAAAAACATACAGGCAGAACTAAAATGAATACCTGTGATTCCTGAGGATCCATCTTATGAAGCGAAATGATCGGTCTGTGCAAGAAACTAACATTATCTACCACTTTATTACTGGTTTTATAACATCATGGCAGTCTGGAGTGCGAGCTTTCTGTCGCATCATGATGTGTAAAAGGAGGTTAGCTGATGCTGTGTTTGTTTACAACAGAGAGGAATCACGCCCGTTTTTTTTTTTGTGATATGCACTTGTGCTTATCATGGATGCCGCAACCTATGTAAAAAATGATACGTATGCATCATTATGCAACATAGGGGTTTAACCAAGCAGCAACCTCCCGCGATCTCTCTTGAAGCCAATACGGAAGTAATGTAAACTGCAATTCTGCAACTGGCCACTAGGACAGGCTCCAGAATGGAGCAGAATCTCATTGAGCCCCAAGTTAAAAGGCCCAACTTTACAGCAAAAAAAATATGTTTACAGCCTGGTACAAATGTGGTTTTGGTCTATACGGCTAATTCTTCATGACAACTGTGAGGGGGGTGATTTTTTTTTTATATAACTCATTAGTTTATATTGTATAAAGCCTTAAAGTTCTGCATAATTAAGGGCATGGTTACTTCGAGTAACAGGTGGATAGCCATTTATACGCCGTCTATAGTCATTCCGCACCTAAACTCCGCCCACATCCAGCTTTTTTGCCCCTTTTCTGTCATCCGGGAGTGATGCGCGATGACTCGCTCGCAAGATGGTAACGCCCAGCTCGACTCTACTTTAAGCTTCAGAATGGCTTATCGGAATCCTATGGGTGACATCACGGACACTACGTCCATATTTTTTATAGTCTATGGGTGTAACGGTAGACAAAACCGATGGTTCGGTACGGATTCAGTAGAGCAGTGGAGAGAAAACTAAATATAAAATAGTTTCAGTAAGTTGTAATGTATTCTAAACATACCTTCAGGTGTTGAACACAAGGGAAGATATTTTGAAGAATGTCAGTAACCAAACAGTTAACTGGAGCCATTGACTCCCATAGTAGGAAAAAAAAAATTACTATGGAAGTCAATGGCTCCAGTTAACTGTTTGGTTACTGACATTCTTCAAAATATCTTCCCTTGTGTTCAGCCGAAGAAAGAAATTCATACAGGTTTGAAACAACTTGAGGGTGAGTAAAGGATGACAATTTTCTTTCTAAAGTGAACTATCCCTTTAAATTCCTTGCATTTGCATTCAAACTGTAAAAAGGTGTGGATATTGACCAGAAGCAGCAGCTATAATGGTGCATATCCTGGTGTCCTGTAATTCAACACTTTTCATACTTCCTCTTTTTAGTCAGCGACCATCACAGATTGAATATGACAACTTTTTTTTAGTGTGCACTGCAGACTTTTGACAGTCCAAAAAAAGGGACACAAAGGAGACATTGAAGCAAAAATCACCTGATGGAGTGGGAATGTGCAGATGAAGCTGAAAGCCCTACCTGATACATATAACTCTCCAGATTGGCCTGGTGAACTGCCAGGCCTCCAAACATACTATAATTTACTGCTTCCTGAGGGCATAAAGGGCGGAGGATAGAGGGCTTGGGGAAAGTGCCAGAGAAATACAGGAGCAAAGACAGTTTGTGTAAAGGGACTGTATATTATATGTAAAAATGATCATGTATTAATCAATGTTTCATTGCCAATGTGTGCACAGCTTGTAACGAAACTTAAAAAACGAGACCTGCCCCAATTTCCTAAGCCTGTAAAATGATATTTACGTGAAGGACATGGGATTGTTTTTGCTGGGAAAATCAAAGGAATGTGACATCTACATTTGCTCCCGAGAGCCTTTCTTCTGTTTAATGACGCATGAAAAATGAATGCTTATACAATGTTCAGGTCAGGATAATGCTGAAAAAGCCATTCTGTACTGTAATTTCAATGTGTCATGCAAAGAAAAGTTGACTGATTCAAACTGCCCAATAGTCTTGCATATTCATATCTATACGGTCTATATGAGGGTATTCAATTAAAGAGGTCCAGTGAGTCTCTATATTTCCATCCCAGCAGAGGTGCTGTATAATTCTTTTTTATTACAGTTATACATTTCCATTGAGGCAGCCGTAATGATTTAAAAAAGAAGAAAAAATTGCGGTCCTCCATTTGAATACTACTGGTCTATAGTCTCAAATACCACTGGTCTATAGTCTCAAATACCACTGGTCTATAGTGTCAAATACAATATAATCAAACTCTCATAATCTGTTGACAAAATGGCCACAGGTATCATTTTTGAAAACTACACATAGCCCCTTTAAAGGGGTGGTTGATTATTATTTCACTTTTTAAACTTTAGTTAGTGTGAAATGTTTGAGCATAAACAACATCTGCAAATTTAAGATGCTCAAAGTTCATAGAAAAAGGAGATATTGTCTTTTACAGAAATTGCTTTTTAAGGACTACAACAAAAGGCTTGTAGTGACTACACCAGCAATGTTAGTGACAATGCTAACCCTGAAATTTACATAAACCCCACCCCTAGGAACACAAAAGAAAGGGGTTAAGATTATCATGACAGAATATGCTAATCAATGACTTGAAGATAACTCCACTTTAGATACATAAATTTATCAACTAACTATTCAGGAACATCTTGTTGCATTCTACATGTTGTCACTTCTACTTGAGTCTCGCCACCATTGTCCAACTCATAAACATAAAAGGGTGAACAGATTCATTGCCTGTCTGCATGAGTTTATCACAGCTGCTAACTGGAGTTCTTGAAGCTCCGCCCCCGTAAGCACTAGCTCATTTACATATAAAGGGACACACAAAAATGGCACGCTTTTGCTCACCCTCAAAGTGACAATATTAACATGCTATAAAAAAATGTTTTATCTTTGGGGTATTTTGCGCTAAAACGTCTCTCTCTCTCTCTCTCACACACACACACACACACACACACACACACACACACACACACACACACACACACACACACACACACACACACACACACACACACACACACACACACACACACACACACACACACACACACACACACACACACACACACAGGAGACATCAGAGACTTACTTTACAACTAGAGAATAGATAAATAGAAACAAAAAAGCTAAATCTTTTATGATTCAATACCAAACTAATTTTGTGGTAGAAGAAGCCTGCTGTCAAAAGCAAATCCACATTTTCCTTCAACAAAAAAGTGCAAATATTTATTATGAGAGATCTGAGGTTGGTTTTAACAAGCATATCAGTCAGTTCCCAAAACAAAACAGGTTTTGACCGCTCTTTAGCACACATTAAGCAGGTTAGTCATTGGTCAACAGAGTAAAAGCCAATAAACAAAAAGCAGCCAGTCTTACCCTGCAAGGTTGGCTCAGGTCTGGGAACAGCAGGAAGCGGCCTCTGAGAACGAGGCTGGCAGGACGGCATTGACATTTTCACAGGTCTCACATACTGCACGTACGTCCCCGGAAAGTCTCCTCTCTGTTTGGTTCGCTCGTTTAACCCCAAGATCCAGCCGATGCATTCCGGGTGCTGCTCATCCCCCTCTTTCATGCCCAGTGACAGCAGAGACGCTTTGTCGACCGTTAGGATATCGCCGGGCTCAAGGTCAATGTCATCCTCCCAGTCCTTACAGTAGGTGTACAGAGACCTGTACTGGAAGCCATCGGCAGCCATTTTCAGAGTATGAAATGACAATCACCCCAGACAGAAGAGTGTCGGACTGGGGATGAAACTTTGCGAGGGTGCGAATGATGTCGTACCGTGGGACGTTTAGTTGAAATCTAAGCACTACTGACCCGTGCTCATAAGCAGGCATGCGCGGTAGGAACGGCTTAGGCCTGGCCGGTGTTGGCCGAACAGGCCACTTTTCTCAACTTGAACCCACGGTTCAACCAAATGATGGAACAGAGGGAATGCAGCATGCTCATTCAGGCACCGGAAGAAAAATTAAGAATAAAGTTCTTTACAGATTTCTTTCACCAAATCAGCTGGTGTCGTCTTATAGCAGGTTGCTCAACATTCCCTTTCAAGATGTGTTCCTCCCAGTGTAACGTGATGACTGTAAGAAAAAAAAAGACAGAAGTATATTAAGAGCAAAATACTCACACAGAGGCTTTCTTTCTAAAAGAATAATAACTAAATATGTACAGGACAACGTAATAGGTGTGTTTACATGCACAGTTATAAACCAGCTACCATAAGCTTTTGTATACACTAGTGGCCAAAAGTGATGTCCGACCTAGGAAAATGTACATCTTCAACCTATATTCAAATATTATTAAGAATTTGTTCATTTTCTAAACATATAATTCTAAACGTGTAATTGTGCTTGGAGTAATGGAAAAAGCTGTGATTTTTTGCATTTTTTGCGTGATAAAATAAATTTGTAGCTGTAGTTTTTGGCCAAATAACTTTTTCAGATTATATCATAACCAAGTTTAGCATTTTGTCTTCTACCCTCATATTTAAAAAATATATACAAAATATTTTCCTCATATTTTAATGTTTAATTTAAACTAGTTGGGCCATTAAAACAAATACGCCGTGCGAACATCATTTTTGATCACGACTATACATGACAGAATGCGTAATGATATATTATAAAGATTTAATACACTTTGTGCGTCCCTTCGGTCTTTCAGAGAAAGTGCACAACACCGAGGCCAACTGTAGTCCGATTATACATGCTCTAATTGCATTATCTTGGTCTGTTAGTCAGACTTCACAAAAACAGACTGGTTGAACTAAAGCGTTTACATTTTGTTATAACAATTGACTTTGATCCAACTTTTAAAGTGCATACAGTATAAATTCACTAACCATGATGCACCTCATACATGCGTCATACGACAGACACAGCAAGCCATTCTGTTAGACCGGATTCATTTTTGACCACCATAATCTAAAAGCAAACTAAACCGAGAAACAAGTGACTCTACTTACCTTGAACAAATGAAAGCTAGAAATATCAGCACCCATAATTTCACAGCACAGCATGTAACCAAATGTTTTAATTTCAGAAAAATGTCTGTCAAGAATTCGTCACAGCTGAGGGATGGTGTTAGTGGAAATAGCAAATGCCGGTCACACAAGTTTCAAATTCATCCAATATGAAGTCCGTACTTGTCTAGGAATCCGAGGATTACAGTGCATAGTTGATTTGTTTAAGCTTTTTTGCAATATGCATCACTTATTTGACAGAACAGCAAAACATATTTTTTCATGCGCATGCGCACCTTTGAACCAGGGGTTTATGCTCATAAACGAAGAAAGAGCCACATTAAAGGTTTGCCAGACCTGTGAAAGGATTGCAATCGATTAAACAACGTCAAAGTGTTCGCAGGCATCACAGGGCAACACTCACCCCACTTTGACCAGGCGCACTAAGGTCTCAGTCCGACATCCTCTGTGTAGAAAAGAGAGGTGCAAGCGCAGACACGTGGCACTGACATACCCAACCACAGCCCGCAATCCTCACACCACCGAAACACCCCCTCCGAAATACGTCATCCCCCTTTCCGCCTTTTCATCATTAAACTAATGTACTTTGTGTAATGCTACTGCTGCTCTAGGAAGAAGTTCATTCAGGAAAAGAGAAAAGGTCCATTCTGAGTCCGAGTTCTGAAACTAAAAGTTCTGCTGAGAGAAATCTTCATCTTTTCAGTCAAGCGCACGGCTTCAACGGCAGGACGGCTGCTGACTGATCCGTACGCATCCTTCCCTCCCCTTTATTCAGTCAGAGAAGAGCAGTTTGCAAAACACTGTGACCAAGGCAGAGCACAAAATAATTAATGAATTGAGCCAGGGAACTCACTGTTGCTACAGAAGGGAAAAGGTAATCCTGGATTCCTATTGGGCAGCATATGGCCATGTGCTCCAGAATCACCAGAGAAGCTGGGGCAAATCAAGCAAACGTTCTAATATTAGAAAATGTATCTAGGCAGTGATCAAACCCAGAAACTCTTAAACTGTACTCCTTTTCTGCAGTGGATAACTTTCTTGCCATTTATAGGAGTATGTTTAAGCCTGTATGACAAGCTTTGGAGTATTTTGAATGAGAGAAAAGCCATGCAAAATGTAAAAAAAATAAAAAAATGTGTTGAATGAGGGTTGTCTAATCAGGACTATTATTAGGCTCAGTCGGATTTTTAAAACGCAAGGAAAACGCAGAGGGCTGGATTCTGTTGGGAGCTCAAATGAGAAAACAGGAACAGGATTCTCTATTGTGCTGTGCATGTCTTCAGCCTCAGGCTACCGAGGTAGGAGTTTAATCTATCCATGGGACGCGTGCGTGTAAGATATAGAAATTAGGACAGTCACAGTATTTTGCAAATGTGTGTCGAGAAGGAAACCGATGAGATTGCCTGCTTATGCTATATTTTTTCCTTTCGTTTCATTGGCCGAAGTACCTTGACTAATGCCAATGAGTCTGGTGACAGAGTGTTCTCCAAACAATATGTCCTTTTAAAGCTTGGAGAGCGCAGGACTGAAGGAACGGCATGCAGAACACACTCTCTGGGAATTTCGCATGCAATGCAATGGGTCAAATAAGGACAATGCTGCTAATTAAAGGTGAAGCGTGCCTTTATTTTACAATACTTTCTCAAGTTAATGTGCAGTCAACTTGAAGTAAGCTTCCTATGAAAAGTGTAAACACTATGGTGCTTTCAAAACATTACTCTGTTTGTGTGAGCATCCTGGCCAGCCCGACGCAGTAAAATTGGCTCAACCAATTGTGTAAGCTTGGGACAAATGAGAGAAGTGTTAAGGAAAAAATATTGATACCTCACACTTATTGTTGTACTGACATCAAGTATTAAGATGTTTGCATCTATCATTTTCATGATAGTTTCATGATTTAATATAATTTTTTTATATAAGCAAATATACTGTAAGTTAATTACATTTACTTATATTTGCATCTTTTTAGCCTAAGTGTTTCCTGCAAATGAGTATTCTCTGTCTAGAACACACAACTACATGAGCTTATGGAAGAAGCGCATGCCTAAGCTTGCATTTTGGGTTAAGCTGCGTTCGTTTGACATTGTGGAAAATGGAATTATAGAATTGAAATGTATCACCCATTTTACCCATTAGGGATAAAAAAATGTTCCCTCACCGTTACATTACAATGGTGCGCACTGTGCAGCCGTGAATGAATGACATTGTTGCCGTGAGCATTTTACTTACGGTTTAGAATTAGTGCCTCCGTGTTGCTTCAAGCGCATCATCCTGCGCACGGGATGTGCATACACGCTTTGTGCCACTCTATTATAATGCTTTTGCGCTAGAGCTGTGCAATATTGAAGAAAAAATGCATTATGCGATATCTTCTTAATGCGTTACGATATTGCTATTAGTTGGTAAAATCTATTTAAAAAAAATTTTTTTAAAGTATTTAAAAACTGAGAATGGTATCATTTATGCGTTTCACATTCTCTCTCGGAAAAGAAAGCATCACTACAACTTCTGAAAGTGACCAGCAGTGTTTTAGTAAAAATGTTTGTCATAAATCGGACAATATAATTTGAAGATCAATCTAAACAATCAAAAAATGTAATGCAAACATTTAAATACCAAAAACTCTTGCTTGACTTGGTAATATATAGTTATATCAACCTAAAACTCAACGTCAAGAACATCCAGGTAAACAAAGAGTCCTAAACTAGGGGTGGATGATTATTTTTGTTATTTTAATTCATCTTCGTTATTAAAACTAAAAACAGTAATCTTCACATGAATTAAATATACACTGATACATAATAAAGCAACAAAAGTTATTCAGCCGAGAGCGCAGGGTGTTTTCCTTTTGTTTGACAGACAGCGGCAGGTTTACTGTATTAGCAGTCGGTCACTCAAATTAGGAGCTAATGCACGGATACTATTGATACGCCCACCCAACTGATATCCTCCACTTAAAGCATAACCTGCAACGAGTTGTTTTAATAACTCTTTTTAACATCAGGCAAGTCCCGTAAGTAACAGTTGTGCCCAGTACACTTTTCACAATGTTGAAGTAATCGATTAAAATCATTCAGATATTGTGTGCCGTTGTGATATGCATATTGCGATTTGCGATATGTACATTAGCGATATTTTGATATATTGCACAGCCCTATTTTGCGCTATGAAAGTCTTATTAATAGCTTTTTTAAGCCTTAATAATCCCTTGTTCTGCCCTATCTATAATATGTTGCTGCCTCATTAAAAAGATGCGCTATACATTTAAAATAAATGTAATTTAGTATAGGCCTATTTCTATAAATATATTTACTTGTTTTTCATGATTGTATTTTGTGTAACATTTTGCCAGATTTACAGCTACACTTATTCACTTTTGTGGTTTCCTTTATCCCCCCCCCCCACTAAATGTTTAGATTTTGTACAATTATTGTGCACTCGTGATTTTGTAACTTATGCTGCTGAATTATTCACTAATCTAATTTATTCACCATCTATAGTAGTATTTTCTGTCATAGATTGTGATTGATTTTTTATTTTTTAGCTTTTCTTTATAATGAAGTTGTCTGTATTTAGTTGATTGTGTTTAACTCACAAAATAGTGATTATCAATTCAACACACTAAGGTTTAGAAATTCTACATAGAATTTTTAAACAAAACTGCATTGGTATCGGATTGGTATCGGTTTAGTATCGGTATCGTCAGATACCCGGAAATGTTAATATCGGATCGGTTCTGAAACAATGGTATCGGTGCACCCCTAATGTCACAATGAAACAAAAGTAGCAACGTAGGCTAGGTGTGATGTTTATCTGAGTGAAAAAGATTATTGAAAAAGAACAAAACAAATGGTGGGGCTTGGTTCTATCCATGCTTGTGTTGCACTCAAAAATTAATGCGAGCATTGTTGTAATTTGTGATTGGTCCATTGTCCATTATCAATAGTGTAGCAACGCATGAAGCATCACTTACACACTTGCTATGTGTGTGTTCAAATTTTCACAAACAAGGTTTAGCCTTGCCAAAATTCCAGATTGTGTGAATTCCTTCTGAATGACTGCATTTCGCAGTTAAAAACTGACCGTGTCTGCTAAATGCAGCGTGAGCCAAACAAGAGTTGCAGCACAGATCAGCAGCAGGAGTCAGATGTCATTTATCACGAGATGAGAGTTACTAGCTGACTGACAAGACGATGGGGGAAGATTTGGTTTCAAAGTGAAATGTAAAAGCGAAAAAAGTGAAAGAATTTGGCTATATTTTTTTTGCATTGGGTTATTTAAACCCAATGCTAATGGAACCTGCAAGCAATTGCTGGCCCTGTGGGCATCCATAGCGGTGTGGAGCAGAGCAAGCATTTTCAGTGAATTCCTATGGAAGTTGAGCTTCACGCTCAAAAGCGAGGTGCAAAAGAGGTAAAACTCCAACGTCCCGAACCCAGTGATGTAATTACCTAGTAATACCAGTATTACCAGAGTTGTCACACGTCGATTAACTGGTGGGAGCGTTTTCTCGCGTCACATCCCTACTAGCAAAGAATAACAGTCTCTAGCATACATTTTTTTCATGTATTAAAAAAAGAAAAAGGTGTGTGTGTGTGTGTGTGTGGAGCAAAAGGTGGATGGTGTTGTCACAATATTTGCGCCATCAGTTTCTGCAGTATTTGATTTTTTGTAGAAGAAACTACACTGCTCGACTGTGCACCAAAACTTCTGACATTCCCTGAATTTCTTTGAAGGCCAATTTTTTTGCAATGGTTAATCTGTAAACATGTCGAGCTAGCTATCAAAGACTACAGATTTTAGCCTAGGGCGGGTTAGGATTTCCAAAATTTGTCTCAGACGGCCAAATCGTGGCCAGAATCGTGTGACGCGACGCACAGCCTCCAATCCATATCCTCCCGGCTGCAGCTCCATTACGGGTTTTTATTTCTAACTCTTGGCACAATCCTGAGAGAAAGTCGCTCTGAGACGATCTGTGAAAAATCCCCGTGTTTATAAAAAAAAAAAAAAGAAACACTACTAACATTAGCTAGAGCTAACTGCTGTACTGTACATCGTGGAAGATATGGCGTCGAATATAAGCAGTGTCTAAAAAATGGACGCTTCAAATTCAGAACCGTCTAAATTTTATACAAAAGTTCGGTTTGTGGCATAAATACTTCAGAAACTGCTATGAAGGCTCAGTCATTGTCACGCGCTGAAGCTCTTGCAGGCTGTTAACTCTGTATCCGCTGCCTTGATCAGACAAGGCGAACATGCTTGTGCATCATGCAAACCTAACGCATATCGGTTTGCACATTTCTGTCTCCCACTAAATCAGAGATTTTAGCAAACGGCTTTTCCGAAATTGTGCAAAGAAATAAAAGGTTAAATTATCGTACGAAAGACACGCTATAGAAGCACACTTCGTGTCTTTTCCACCATTTTCCCACATTTGGAAACTGCTAGCTAGCCGTCCAGTTTAGTAGACTACAGTAACGCAATGTGCAAAACTTGGGAAAACTTACCCGTGGCAAGTCGTTGCAAAGCCTCTGGAGGTTTTCCTTCGCGCGTGCGAGTTAATGTGCGATCTTAGCACTCGGCTGGACTAACGTTTTTAACTTCCATCCGCTCCCTCAGCAGAGTACAGGATTGATATCATTTTCCTTTTCATTCCGCACGAATCTTTTCAACTTGCCGAACTGCCATTTTCCAGCACTGCACGAAGCGGGGCAGGACTGCGTGAGAACTAATGAAAGCGCGACGGAAAATAGCGGAATTACCCGAAAACGTCCGAGAGAGAAAATCTCGGTTAACACATGTAGCATTCCTCATTCTTGCGCCATCCTGCTGTGGTTAGGCAAGGTAGTGTAAAAACCCGTTCATAAAAAAAGTAGATCTACTAGTGATAAAAACATGAAAAATTACGCTATTCGAAAAGGCCAAGTGATGCTGAGACATTATATATAACTCTCAATACGCAAGATGTATTCAAACATTCAAAAGTTTGGGGACAGTAACTAAATCATTTTATTGATCAAGGACGCATTAAATTGACTAAAAGTAAAAAAAAAAAAAAAAAAGCATTTAATTGTTCTTTTAAGTCTATTCGTCAAATAATCCTGAAAATTTTATATATATATATATATATATATATATATATATATATATATATATATGTGTGTGTGTGTGTGTGTGTGTGTGTATATATATATATATACACACATGTATATATACACACATGTATATATATATATATATATATATATATATATATATATATATGTTACTTAAATTGTAATATTTCTCAAAAACGTGCTTCATTTTAGTACTTATAAAGCACAAAATGCCTTATTCTGCACGACCTTATTATCCCTTAATCCTACCCAATACCTAAAAAATGCTACAAAAACTACCTTACTATTAATAAGCAGTAAATTATGAGTTTAATGAGGCAAAAGTCATAGTTAATAGCGAATGTGTTCCTCATTCCAAAGTCCAGAACTTCTTTAAAAATATAATAAATAAAAATAAGGTGAAGTTTAAAAATAAATACATTTTTGATCAGTCATGAAGCCATATACCACAAGCCACTAGGCGCTTTAGTATAAAACCCATTTACAGTCACAAAAGGAAAAACAATATGATTTTCAGCAATTATGTACATATTTAATCGCTGTTAAATTCAAACTTTACAAATGCAGTTGAGGGTGAGTGGATTTAGTTTAGTCTAGGTCGGATCTTTTTGAGTCCCTTAAATCAGGCTGTGTAAATAACAAAAAAGACCACACAGAACTTATACTTAAAAAAACAGTACCATACAAAAGTGTGTGAACTCGAGGAAATAGTGCCACATTAATCTGATACAGAAGTACAGAAAGACAGACAAGTCAGACTGGGAGTGCAAGTTATAATTCACAAGTATCTGAATTTCGTCTTCTGTCTGTATAGTTCTGATTGAAGAATCAGGAAGCAATCCAGTTTATGCAAACCATTACACAGAAAGCTCATGTTACAAGTAACTGAAGGATTTCTGCCATTTCTTTCCAAGCAAACAAGCAGATGACAACACTGCAGAAGGCTGATCATCAGGCAGATTAAAACCATGGCATTTATATAGGGGAGTCACAAAAACAAAGCCATATTGCTGTAGTGTGAATTCAAGAAAAAAGAAATTTCTACAAGTCAGACTACAAAACACTGAGACAGAAAACCACTATTTGTTAAAGGTTACATGGGTCAAAGGATTTCAGTTGTACAACACTGCTACACCACATACCGGATCAAAAATATTGTAAATAAAAAGTTATAACCAAATTAGTATTCATTTTCAGGGACACCAAATGGAGTCCCAAAGCTGTACGACTTTCTTCAGTGGAACACATATTTTGTTTAAATTTGTTCTTTCCAAGTAAAGAATACAAGTATGCTCATGTAAACATGATACACTAAAATGCCAACATGGCTGAATGGCTTCTTAAAATTCATTATTTAGGTGCTGGAATATGACTGACAGAACACAAGATTTATTTCTTGTGCATCCATGTTTGATAAAATGGCAGTCAACATATTACAATATTTTGTTGACCAATTATTGAGACGTTAGAATGAAAAACCAAGTAATTGAACCTCAGCAGGACCACATGTGCAAATTCTCAGAAAGCGATCCAACTGTATGACCTGTCTCGTATAAAAGAAAATGTAATAAATAAAATCATTCAAAATCTACACTGTGCTACCTATTAAAACTCATTTTACGGGATAGTCCACTTAAAAAATATTCTGTCATTTACTCACCCTCATGGCGTCCCAAACCTGTATGACTTTCTTCAGTAGAACACAAATATTGTTTCAAGAAAGTTTCAACAATTTTTGGAGGTCAGTGGGGTCCAAAACAACATTGGGACAATTTTACAAAACAGGAAATCATACAGGCTTGGAACAACATGAGGGCAATTAAATGATGACAGAATAAAACATTTTGGGGGAACTATCGCTTTCAACAGTTTGACAGGTGAATGACTTCTAACTTATGAATAAATGATACTAAACAAAGATTTGAACCCCTGTCTTGTCTCTGAGTATGTTTCAAATGATCATGGAAGCACCCGTACATCTGAGTCTCACAGTTTTCTGGACATATCTAAGGCTAACACCCATCCTCTTGTTTCTTCTGTTCTTTTAGCTTGGATCCAAGCTCATCTGTCTTCCTCTCTGAAGCCTCGGAGCTTCCCCCAGCCTGCGTTGAGCTGATCCATGCCACTTTGAAACGTGGATGCGATGGCACTGGTGTAGATGTCGCGACCTCCTTGTCATCAGAGTCATCAAAGCTGACCTCTTGAACGGCTTCCTGCTTTTTAAATGAATCTCGTCTTTCAGACAAGTTTAGCTTCCTCATAACCCCACCGCCGGAGTCCCTCACTCGTTGACCAGCCAGGTACAACCCTTGTCTGGCATGGTCACCAACACACACAAAACCTGAGGCAATGTCACTAGCTTGTGACTCAAGCCCCTCAGCCTCATACTGAGAAAGCTCCACAGTGTGTCTTCGAGTGGAGAAGGCCTTTTTGTCTCCATGTTGGGCACCGGAAAGCCTCTCAGATGACTGAACCCTTTTCAGCAGTGGCGAACGGGGTGATTCTGCACTGCGGGGACACACCGTTTGTCTCACGATGGTCGGCGGGGACATCATTTTATTATGAAAAGAGTGGAGGCTTTTAGGAACTCCAGCGAGGGAAGAGGGAGAACACTGCGGAGACAGAGGCTGTGAGGAGGGATTGCAGGCGAGGGGAGAGGGGGGAATACTGTTGCTGGACTTGCAGCGGCCTGCTTTGCTATAGCGAAGGCCAATCTTGGATCCCAAAACGTGAAGAGAACTTGGTCGACTTTGAGGGATGGGTGAATTTGGAGAGCTTGAGCAGGGTGAGGAACTCTGTGGAGAGTTTGAATCTGTGGAGAGAGTACAAGCAATGCCAATCAATCACATAACACTTGAAAAACTTCTTTCATTTTTATTCATCAGTAGATGAATGTAAAGACAATTTACAGTTTGGTGCTCTAATGCTCCACCAATAAACTTTCCAGCAGTGGAAAAACCTAATACATTTTAAATATAGCCTGCACTATCTTTCAAAAGTTTGGGGTCTGTAGAGTCCGTTTGGTCTCTAATGCCGACCAAGGCTGCATTTATTTGAAAACTATTTGATTATTTCTTTCAAAATATTTTAAAATGTAATTTATTTCAGGGACGGCAAAGTGGAATTTTCAGCACTCATTACACCAGGCTTCAGTATCACATGATCTTTCAGAAATCATTTAGCTGATTTAGTCCAAGAAACATTTCTTCTTCATATTATTATTATTAGAAAATAATATAAATGTCTGTATAGTCACCTTTAATCAATTAAGTGTCCTTGCTGAAGAAAAGCATTCATTTCTTTCTTAAACAGTACAAAACTGTTTAAAAATAGATTTTCAGGGTAAAAAGTATTTTTTGAACAAATATCAATTTTTGTATATGTTTTGGGCACACCACATGACATTTTACAACCTGAATTAACCTTGCCTTATCATAATGAAGGTTAAATTATTAGGTCTCACTTTATATTAGGTGGCCTTAAGTACTATGATAAAAAATAAGTACAATGTGCTTACGGTGTTAAAATTGTATTGCAAAACACCTTTGCTGATATTGAGGTGGGATACGGGTAGAGTTAGGGACAGGTGTGGTGATATGGGTCAGTTTAAGGGTAGGGTTAGGTGTAAGGGAAGTGCCAACTATGTAATTACAAATGTTACTGCAGAAATTAATTACAGACGTAATTACATGCAGGTATTTTTTTAAATGTACAATGTAAAAACATGTATGTACACAATAAGTGCATTGCATCAAATGATTACTTAAAATGTTACTTCATAGTTGTAAAGGCCACCTAATATAAAGTGGGTCCTATTATTTTATATTTGAAGTGTCTTATAGACTTAGTCACAGTCATGAGGGTCTGCAGGGGTGCTCTCTATGATATCAGTGAGCAGACAAAAGTTTTTTAAATATTAACGAGCAGTGAAGCCGTTTGTTTGTTAAACATTTCTCTCAAGAAATAAAAAAAATCATGCCAAACTAATTTTTTCAAGAACTTGATTCCTTGAATGAGGCGTAACTAATTACAAGCCGTAGCATATAAAAGCTGTGTCTGACAGTGAGAGACAGGCTGAGTCATACCACATGACAGGTCCGGAGCTGGGCTTCTGCACGGGGTGTTGGGCCCAGGAGACAGGCTCGGAGTTGGAGAGTCAGACAGGCTCTCGTTAGGAGAATGCTGAAACCCCGCAGAGAAACTGCGACTGTTCTGAATCCCTGGACTGTGTTTGGGCAGCTTCTTCAAAAGGTTACGCCGTTTGCTAGAAAAGTTATGATATAAAAGCTGGGCTTGAATTTCATTTTAGGTTCCAATGGGTTGTAACAGGTTTAAAATGTTCCAGAAGACAGTACAAAACATCTTTCCAACCTGTCTTGACCATCTTTCCTTTTGCTCTTTTTACTGCGTCGTGCCATTTTCCCCTTTGAGCTGGTCTTTCTTGCGGGACCAATTTTAATGGACGTATTTTCAAGAGGAGTCGTCTGCAGAGTCACTTTACTGCCACTCTACAAGGAGAAAATCAAGAACTCAAGAATCTATTCCCATCCTTTTTTCAAAAGCACACGGGCCGCCTTCAATTCCAGATCTATTTAAGAATCTCACCTTCAGCAGAAGCTCCACAACTTCTGTGTGCACCAGACCCTGGATACACTCCCCATTTACATGAGTGATGAGGTCACCAGCCCTCAGTCCAGCCTCGTGAGCAGGGCTGCCATCTTCAACGCTCTAGATAAACGGTCACATATAAAAGTACATTTAAATGGGTCAAACCAATAAAATCTTTATACACTGGGTTCAATGGTTAACCACAGTGGGTGCATTTACATGCATACTCTTAAGCCGATTATGCCTAATAAGCCGACAATGAACATGGTCATGTAAACGCGGTAACCCGTTTTCTTTTATCGGAGTAATGTCATAAACGGCGTAAGCATAAACCGGGCGGGACAGGTAGTTTTCTTCCTCTTACCTCGATTTCGCGCTGCATGTAAACGCATTAACCTGCTTTCTGTCGGCTTATTGAAGTGCGCATGTGTGATAGGTGACAAAAACGCAAACTTAGAGCAGATTTAAATGCATCCAGACAGAGCGAGCTAGCGTTTTGCATGAAATAAGGACATATATCACAAACGCAGACTCGTTTAAGACCCAGAAAATTGTAAAGAGGTGTTCTCTTTTCTCATGCAGCAGAAGTAGAAGAGGTTCAGTCAAAACGCTGCATAACTGCATAAGGGATAATATGAGCCGTAAATCTCCCACTGACACAGCGCACGCTTTATTTAACATCACAACTGACGTAACATTTGAAAAACTCAGTCAGATATACGGACGTTATTATTTCTGACGTCACTACAAGGAATATCCCGGTTTATAAATAAAGTCATGTAAACGTGGTTTACTTGCGTTGTCAGTTTACTGGTTTGCATGTAAAACTGGTTATTTCAATAAGCTGATTTTTTGGAGTTATCAGCTTACTGGTGTGCATGTAAACACACCCAGTGATGCACCAAAGTGATTTAATTTTTAAATTAATTTTGGTCACACTTTATATTAGGTGTGCTTGACTACTATGTATTTACATAAAAAATACGTGTGGCAAGCAGCGAGGCGAGGGACCGTGAGAGCGGGCCGGTGGCGAGTGGTAATGAACGGCAGCTGCGCGACACACCGGTCTTGTCTCACCATGGCGGAGTGACGGGAGTATAAAGGGAGGAGCAAAGACAGTGGAAGACGAGAGAGGACCAGGCCTGGACTTTACGTTGAGCTTATTGTGTTCAAATTGTATTGCAAAACACTTTTTCTGCTACTGTGGTGGGATACGTTTTTAACTCATTCGTTTACATTATATAAAGCCTTAAAGTACCGCATATTTAAGGGCGTGGCCATTTTGAGTGACAGGTGGATAGCCATTTATCCGCTGTCTGTTAGTTATCGCGGCACCTCAGCTCCGCCCAGGTCCCGCAGCTTTGCCCATTTTCTGTTATTCAGGCGTGACGCATGATGACGTGCTGCCAAAATGGCAACGGCCAACTCGACTCTACTTTACGCTTCAAAACTGCTCATCAAAATCCTATGAGTGACGTCATATTTAAAGGAGACACAAATTAGCATTTACAAAATGGTATATTAAATTATCTGTTAGTATTTTTGATATGAAACTTCAGAGACACTCATAAAAGGGCATAATAGTTGCCCTTTAAATAATAAAATATGCCTGGTCAAATAAAAATATAATGAATATGTAATATTGGTGTGTATATTTAACAAAATGCTAAATATAACTTTTTAAAGTTATTTTTAGTTAACCAACAAGCTTACGGACATTGAATGACTTTATGGAATTACATTAAACTCTAAACTAAAATTGTCACATTGTTTACAAGTTGTTTTATTTTATTCGAATGTTTATTTTTATTTATTTTGCGCTACAACTAGTTGAAAAGAAGAGAAGATCAGCAGTTCACATGTCGATTGAACAGAGATACAGCGATCCATCACGCCACATTAAAGAGCATCAAAACCATATTTACTGTGATTACTGCATGGAAGGTAGGCACTACAAAATGAAGATTAAAAAAGGCCAATTGATATCGTTAACTCAGCTCTACCATCCAAACAGCTCATTTTTAATCGTTGTAGGTTATCTACGTTGTGTGGACAAAATAGACATTGTCACAGCAAACGAGGCATTTGAGAAGCACTGATTAAACAGTTTTGGTCAATGATTTTGGCCCTCCCAAATAGTTTTAACCGAAATTAAAAATTAATTTGCAGTCTAATATTTTTGGTTGCCACAATTTAGTGCATCACCAGTTTTTCATGGAATAAAATGGAATGATTCCCACTGCATTCATAATACCCACCCAGACCATGTGGTGCACTGAGTAGACATCTGTATCACCCATGTAGACCCGAATGGCACGGAGCGCAAAGCCGTACTTCCTCCCTGAGCTGTGGATGACCACAGGAGGACGAAGACTGCTTGCGCTGAGAGAGAGGTCACGGTTGGGAGAAGAGTCCCGAGATGAGGGGTTAGATGAGAGGGAGTGTGAAGACATGGGGCTTGTCTGGAGTCCACCAGGGATGTCATCTATGCAGATAAAGGATCATATATAAATGAAACGCCTCATGATATCAGCAATATCCACATTATTGTACTAAATATCTAACACACAATTTATTTATGTCAAGTAATGTTTCGCTTTCATCTTCGTCAATAAGCTCTCTGTTCCTCTCAACTGTTCATTGTTCTCTTGAAACCACCTGCTTCACTTGTTTATTATTTTAGTCACATGAATTTCAGTTGCCTTCAATGTGATGGTATCACATGATGGTACAGAATCTACATGAACACTTCTATGTTCCCTGTACCTGCTGTGACGATGAGGGAAAGGCCAGACACGGATGCAGACTTGGGTACTTTGCATGTAAATGGTGATCGTGGCTTCTCTGGGGTTTCCTGCTGGAGCCCGAGGCGACGTGGACCCTTGTTGTGGTCCCTGCGGTTAGTAGGTCTTGTTCCAGTGGAATTGCTGCGCAGACGAATTCGCTGGAGATTTGAGACAAGACCTTCTAAAAAGAAACACACAAAAGAAAACTGAAAATTGAGATGGAGCATTTACAGACTGACCAATTCACAAGGTGCCCTTTAATTTAACCTAATGTTAGATTTAAATATGCATTAACAATTTGTTACCCTCATCCTCAGGAAAGGCAAAGTGTGGCATGGCTTCCAGGCTCTGAGTGCTGTTTAAAATAAGAGGACTACTGCCCCTGTCAGGCTGAGATGAACTGGATGATGCTCTCGGCCTTGGACTGAGTGAGAAGACATACAACAAACTTTGATTTTAAGCGACTAAACAGGATTTTAAACATGGCATGATTATAAAATAAATATCTAGAAATATGTTTTTAAAAAAATAGGAGCAATTTACTAAACCCTTTGGACACATTTTCATTGCTTGTAAAAAAAAGAAAAAAAATGCATATGACAATTCAGATAGTAGTATATCATCACCAGGGTTATAATTCGTACTAATATTTTAAATGAGCTTTTATATTTTATATTATATTTAAATATTTTTTATTTAATCTTAGTTTAGTAATTTTGTTACTGTGGATTTGACATTGAGAAATCAACTTTTCCTTGAGTATTTGATATATAAAAGGTCATGGTAATACAAGAATATCCTGTAATTTTCAGAGCTGAAAACTTCCTTGTTAGTCAAAGAAAAGCTTTTATTGACACCAGGCTCAGAAAACGATAGTGTGCCGCTTCTTGATTCATCGTGTTGCGGAACACGCCTTTACAGAATAATAAGCACGTCTAATTCAGTAGCCCCACCCACAGACTCGTGGAGCTGTTCGGCTCGCGATAGCCAACAACAATAAACACGCCGAAGAAGATATTGCGCTTTTCCTGGTTGTGGAAGAACACAGACGCTGCATAAGCTTCCTTCGGATCCTAATATTATGAATGTGTTGTACTTTATTTATATATAATGAAGTTCCAGCTCACGTGGGGAAGACGATTTACACGTGTTCGCTTCATTTCACCGCGGAATCACTTGTAAACAAGTCTCAGGTGGATTTGCAGACACAATGTTGTGCTTTCTATATTAGATCCGAAAAAAATGGTGCAACACACTTATGTGAGTAAAACGTCTTTTTTATATGTAATAGTAGTCCCGGGGATATGTGTTTTCCAGACGGGCTACCAAAACATTTGTCCGTCGGCAGACAGAACCTTAAATAGTGAAATAATATTCCTTTCTTGATCTGTATGGTGCGCGCAAGTGTATGAGTGCCCGTTTGGTTTACGCTTATATTCCCCGATCGGGCGAGCCAAGTAATAAAAAAATAATATTCCAATCAATTGCGGGTGGATGAGAAATAAATAATTGTGTTTGTTTGATAAAGATGTTTATGAGCCCTGTGGTCGAGATAATCATTCGGTTGCCGGTTTTAAAACAATCCATCCCTCATGTGCACTGAACTGACAGGGAAGCTGAAGCTCATTAAATATGCAAATCTTATCCAATCCTAGCCGTGGGCGTTTACTTCCAAGTCTTCAGTGCGGCACGTCCATCAAAACCCAGCGTTTAGGAGAGAGCCTCAAAACCAGTGTAGAAAATAGCCTATTAGTTATTAGTTATGATGTTTTTGAATGTAAAAACCACACAAACGTCATTAGTTAACCTCAGACAACAGTATAACATTTTTTAAAAAGCCAGTTCATGACACCTTGAATTTAGATTTGTTAAAAAATCTTATTTCAGTTAGCTGTTAAATGTCAAATTTCTTATTTAGTTTTTCATCTAATATTTATATTTGATTTTAGACTAACAAAAAATGTTGCATTTCAAGTTCAGTCAGCAATTTGTTGATTGAAACTTTTTTGCATTTTTGATAAAATTATTTCGAGAAAAACATACCGTATTTTCCGGACTATAAGTCGCACTTTTTTTCATAGTTTGGCTGGTCCTGCGACTTATAGTCAGGTGCGACTTATATATCAAATTTAATTCATACTGACTGACAAGAATAAACATATAGCCGCGAGAATGCGCTCTATGCTGCTCCTGTAGCCTAATATTTACTTATAGACAACAACTTAGAAAGACTGAACACAAACAAAATGCCCCCATAAAGAAAATCGTATTCTGCAAAATACAAACAGCATGTAGTAAAACATGCAGCGGAGGACGATTCTCACAGCGTTCGTCTCGCGCGGCAGAGCCTCTTCCGGCAGAGAGTTCAAGCCTCTGTGGACTCGTTCCTTCAGCTCTGGCCATCTTGCTTACAGTCCGCAAGTAGATTTCTTTTTCTTCTTCATCACAATTAAAGTAACCTCTGCTTTTCGCCAGTCCCTTACAAGTTTCTCACTCACTTCAAACTTTCTTTCTTCTGCTCGGGTTATGCAGTGAAGCGGGCACGAGCGAGTGCACGCGAGCAGGTGCTCGCATGCGCGCGCGGGTGCTCGCGTGCTCGCATGCGCGCGCGGGTGCTCGCGTGCTCGCATGCGCGCGGCTCCAGCTCTGCCCTAATGCGACTTATAGTCCAGTGCGACTTATATATGTTTTTTTCCGCGTCATGACGCATTTTTTGACTGATGCGACTTATACTCCGGAGCGACTTATAGTCCGGAAAATACGGTACATTAAAATTTGTAGTTGTTATTATTTAATCTTCTAATTCCATTGTGATAAATTAACCTGAAGTAGAGTTTATTACATTGTTAGTATTACAGTATTCCCTACTGATAGCATGCTCATTCAGGTACTCCATGCATTCCCAATATGTCTGCAACATACAAACAATGTACTGCAGGAATAGTATATAAACTTATTGCACTCCACTGTATACTGCCCACCTGTGGTGCAACTTTAGTGAGTCGAAAATGAAAAAACTTCAAGTGGCTTATAATGATGCACTAAGAATTGTGCTTAAAATTCCTAGGTGGAGTAGTGCCAGTGTAATGTTTGTGTCTAACAATGTGCCCACTTTTAATGCTGTTTTAAGAAATTTTATGTATAGATTTATGTGCAGACTGACAGAGTCTAAGAATTTCATCATTGTGTCCATAGTTGATGTCTCTAAGAGTGATACAAGGTACACATCTTGCTTTTGGAAATATTGGACCCGAAGTCTGTATATGTTTTAGAAATGACTCCTGATGTGCTCATTTTTAAAAATATTTTTATTTTATTTTTTATTATTATGTGTATTGTGTTGTCTTTATGGACCTATGTGTCTTGAATAAAAGTTGATAAGTATGTTGTGTGCTAGTAAGCCATTTCATAAACAGCCTTGTTCTCACCTCCACCTATGGGCATCCAGCTTCCTGTCGCTACTTGTAAGCTGTCTGGGGGTTTCTACCGGAGACAGCACTGAATGACCATCCCACCGGTCCTCCTTCTCCTCACTGCAGCTCCGGTCAGAGGAGGACAGGCTCAAGTTAGAGGGAGAAGCCAGCTGCTCGGAGCTACTGTACACCTGATTCACGTAACAAAAACAAATTATAATCTGCTCCTTAATGTTTAAAATGTCTCATACTGCCATAAATTAATGACAGGCATCACTAATAGATAAAGTTGTGCACATTCAGCCATTTCACCTTGCTGAAGCGATGCGAGCAGGAAGAGAACTTGATCTCCTGGTAAGATTCATCATCGTTTGTCTCATCGTCCTCCTCAGAGTGTTGGTAACGGTCTGAGCGTGCTGGACAGCAGATGAACAGAGAGTTTAGTTGCATCTACATTATATTTATGATTCAGCAGATGTCATAAAAGAGCAAGGGAGCCACCTACTGTCGAAGTAGCTTGTGTCATCTTCAGTTTCAAGCTGTGGAATGAACTCTGCTTTCTGCCTTAGCAGACCACTCCAGTCCAGACCATGGAAGAAGACGTGATGTTTAACCTCTGCTGCCCCTCCTTTAGGGTATACCAGACATGATTCAATGCTGGCTACATTATGTCAGCTTTTGCTTTTATTAACATCAGTGATGTTATTGTTAACTAAAACTATGTTTTTTAATAAAGCTCAAATAAAATACAAATATTAGACTTTTTTTTTAAATATATTTCATTAAGTTGCCAACGCAACATTTCTTGTTTCATTTAATTATAAGTTGAAGTAATACTGAAACTAAAAAATATAAAGCTAAACAGTATTTTGTTTTGTTTTTAAAAACAACTAATAAAAATTACAAAAGCAATCAACAAAATAACCAAAATGTAAATTAAACAAGACTTAAAAGCACATTTAAAATATTAAATAGTATAATAGCATAAACAATATTAAAATAATACCGATAAACAGGAATTCTTTAGGGCTAAACAGGCAAAACACCAACCTGTTCCTAAGCGCTCCAAGGGACTTTGCCTCAGCAGTTTTGTGATTAGGTCTTGAGACTCAGCAGGTAATGCATCGTCACCCTCTGGCCATTCAATTTCATCTATGTAGTGACAGATACAGACACAAACATAACATGAACTAGAGGATCACAAGGAAGTTACATTACGCACTGGCCCAAGTCAAAAGTGGCCACCCCAAAGTTATAATATTCTGATCCCTAGAGAAGGCCCTTCTGCAATGTAGGCAAATATGAGATTTTCCCACTCGTTTAATCATCCAATAGGTCCAATAAATCATATCAATCATAATTGAATACTCAGGGTTAGGGATTCATCCTTACCACTGACCACCTGGCCAAAGAGTTCCTCTGGTGTGTCTCCAAAGAACGGTACACAACCCACCAGGAACTCATACAGGATAATGCCCATGGCCCACCAATCCACAGGTTTCCCATAACCTTGCCTCAGGATCACCTCTGGTGCAATGTACTCTGGAGTGCCACAGACCTAGTGTTGTGAAAAATGAAAAATGTTGTCATCCTCTCTTTCTGCCATGAAACACAAAAGGAGATTGGAAAAGAAAAATGTCTAAGCAACCCTTTATCATGAAACAAAAGGGAGTGGTTATTTTCAAAAGTGGTCCATATGACTCATGGGCTATGCTAAAAGTCTTCTGAAGCCATTGAATAGTTGGTGTGGAAAAAAATAATTAAGTTTATTATTCACTTAAAATTGTCTTCATCGCCATAACCTGTAAATCTCATTTTATATTTTAACTTAGCATGAAAGACTGTTGCATCTTGTGAGCGACAGAACACAGAACACACAATGCTTTTCTTACTTTGTATTTTTGTCTTGTTTCTAGTCAAAATTTTCAAAACAAATTACTTTAAGAAACATTTACTAGACAAGTAAAAATTAATGTCTTGTTTGGGGGAAAAATAACTCAAAATGAAGAGTTTCTTGCTTAAAATAAGCAAAATAATCTGCCAGTGGGCTAAGCAAAATAATCTTGTTTCCCTTTATGGACTTAGCAGCAGCAAAAAATAAAATAAAATAAATTGCTGCATGTAGGTCTGGGGTATTTGAGGTTAAAAAATAAAAAATAAAAAAAGAGATATAAATACTGTTCGGTTTCTCATATAAACCGATCGATTTGTGTCTTAAGACATCAGTGTATCGCCATGAACTGCAGGGTTTAATATGGATTCGTATGTCTATGTGTTTTCTACTCTTATAGTGACTATTAGGCCGGGGACACACTGCAAGCGTGCCGTGAGTGTCTCGGCTGCGTGGCGTGTCCGTTTTTATTTCGGCTCCCATGTTAACCGGTTAGCGCTTGCATACTGCCTGCGTCAGCCGCGCGGCTCACGCGCGGTCCGAGCCGCGCGGAAAACGCGTGCATGCTTCGAATAGAAGAGTCGCCTATTTTTCACGCGACACGCGAGCGTGTTGGAAGCGTTTCTAGGCAAAACAGCATAGGAAATGGAGTTCATATGCCATTTTGACACAAATACATATTAATAAATGACATTTTCATGTGTGAAAGTCTTTAGGTTAACATAAATGCAGATATAGGCCTACTTGTAATAACAAAAAACAACATAATTATCGTTTTGAAATATTAAACCTGTCAATACAGAACGAAATATTCTGTAGCCTATTTTGCCGTCAATGCAATATATATGTATGGTCAATAGGCTACTGCCGACGTTGTCTTTGCTGTATCAATAGGCAATATATTTATATTTAACATAAAGTATAGGGCTTCCCAGCAGCAGCAGCGCCGCGTCTGACACGCTTCTGGTGTGCAAAGACAGAGAAAACCCTGCGCAGCCGCCCCGCGGCTGACACGCAGCAGAAACGCCACGCTTGCAGTGTGTCTCCGGCCTTACAGAATTTACACCCCATTGACATGCATCATACGAGCAACAGTTGGAGTTAAAAATCTTTTTGTGATCATTTGTGTTCTGCTGAAGAAACAAACACACCTACATCTTGGATGCCCTGGGGTTAAGTAGATAAACATTAAATTTTCATTTTTGGGTGAACTATCCCTTTAAAACTAGTAACACTTAAAAACTGCATGTATGGGTAGACTGACCTGTTTATCAATGAATTCTCGTGTGTCTTTCTCCATGTGCTCTTCATACAGGTTTGTGGTCATGTTCATTAAACCGATTTTAGACAAACCAAAGTCAGTCAGTTTAATGTGCCCCATTGATGTAATGAGCAGGCTGAAGACAGGAAACAAACAGTGTGAATGCAATAGTCGCAGGATGTGGAGTCATGCGAAACTGCAGGATTGCATCAGAGCAGCTCTTACTTGTCAGGTTTGAGATCCCTGTGCACGATGCCATAATTATGAAGATACTCTAGTGCTAGAACTGTCTCGGCAAAGTACATTCTGGTCATGTCCACCGGCAAGGGACCCATATTCTTAAGCAAATTTGCACAGTCTCCACCTGCAAAGATAATTTCATAATAAAACATAACAGCTGCAGACTCAGATAGTACATGTGTGTGTGTCATAGGATTAGACTAAGAAAAGCAATGCATCACTCCTCTGACTCACCCTCCACATACTCCATGACCATGCAGAGGTGCCGTCTTGTCTCAAAGGAACAGAACATGCTGACCACGAAAGGGTTCTCTGCAAACGTCAGAATGTCTCGCTCCACAAACACTTGCTGGATCTGGTTCCTCAGGATCAAGTTCTGCCGGTTGATCTTCTTCATGGCAAACCGCTGCCGTGTCCCACGGTGTCTTACCAGGTACACAGCCCTGCGAGTCAATGCTCAAATCAGGATCAAGCAAACTGATATCGCGGGAACACACCTCTAGCTTTTAAAATCTCCACACATTTAAAATCAGACACCTCTTGACATTGCAATGGTGGTAGATAAAAATGGGCATCATAAACTATATGACAAAGGACACAATTTAAACTATTAACAAACTGTTAATGTTTGCTCTGAGACCATGACGAATGAAAACAATGTGATCCAAATGCTCAAACACGTCTAATCTACTCCAACTGGATGGAGTCTGTGAGAGTCTGTGCCCATCAGACATACACAAGACTGCCCGAAATCTGCAGACTTGCTCTGACTTTAGGCAACTGGTGTTTACTCCTCCAGACTGCAAATCATGGCAAAAATATAGGCAAACCCATCTAAGTTGTGTAGTGTATTCCAGCCTTTAGTCAACTGGTGACCTAAATTCTTATGACTATAAAACAGGCAATTACTTGTTTGAAGAAAATAGCAATAAGTGTGAGCTCACCCATAAGCCCCATTGCTGATGAGCTTTATGGTCTCAAAATCTCTTTCCAGAGGTTTTCTTCGAGGTGTCATGGTTCCAGGACGATTCTGGGGCACAAAACACAGAAACCTCTCAGGAACAGAACAATACAACATCGATTTAATTGAAAGTCAAAGGTCACAAATTAGCAGGCGATGGTCTAGATAAGGGATGGGCACCTTCATTCTTGGAGGGCCACTGTCCTGCCGAGTTTAGCTCAAACCCTAATAAAACTCATCTGCCTGGATCTTTCAAGTAATTCTGAAGACATTGATGAGCTTGGTCAGGTGTTTGATTAGGGATGGAGAACTCTGCAGGACAGTGGCCCTCCAGTACCGAATTTGGCCATCCCGGGTCTAGATCCACAAAATATTTCTGTTTCTTACAGTTGACATCAAGCATCTTAAAACAGGTTTTTGTTAAGCCGACTCAGGTCTGCATTTATCTTTGCATCGCAGTTTCGGCAAATATATTAAGCAGCAAATCTGTTTTTAACATTAATGATAATAATATGTTTCTTGAGCATCAAATCATCATCATGTGACACTGAAGACCGGATTAATGAAGCTGAAAATTCAGCTTTCAGACATCACATGAAAAAATTACATTTTTAAATATATCAACATAGAAAATTATTATATTTCACATTTTCAAATGTATTTTTAATTAAATAAATGCAGTCTTGGTGAGCATAAGTAAATAACCCCAAACTTTTGAATGGTAGCATATATCAGATTTCACCGCTTTAAATTTGACTCATCCAATCTCAATTATAATGTATTTCTGTTGTGAGATTTTTGAGAACACATGAGAACTCATGTGTTGCATAAAGTTGCATATCATTTGATATAACATGTTAGTAAGTAAGTTTAAGTAGGTTTATTTCTCCCCCCCTCCACCCCCTCTCCCCCCCATTCCTGCCATGTACATTGGTTATTTCATTTCACAAGTTCACAACTATACAACATTTTGACTAGTTATGATAGCTTGGGCATGGTTAGGAACGACATTTAGAGACTGGACCTCTTGGAAAGAAAAGTATGTGACTTCCATCAGTGTAGAGAAACAGTGAGCCACTTTAAGGTTTTTATGTCAAGCCTTGGTTTATTTTCTTACCTCTGCAGTGTCATCCAGTTCTCTGCTTTGGCCGCCTGAGTTATTGTGCTCGAGCTGCACCATTTCTGAATCCAAAGGCAAGAAAGAGATCAATCAATCAATCAATCAGTCACTTGTTTGCCTAGGGCTAATATTTAATTGCATTTCGCAACATAGACAAAAAGATATATTTTAAGAGTAGGGTGTCAGATAAATCATAAATATACCCTCCAGGGGGTCTCGAGTGAGACCTAGTTGGCTGATGATGTATCGGGGAATGTCAGTCTTGATCACCCGGTCAACTTTTGCGTGGCCTTCGGCAACTTCAAGACGTTGATAAAACTCCTCAGGATCAAACTCCTGTTGGTTAAAATATACATTATATGCATATATTATATAAATGCCATCATCTGAGATTTTGTTCCTAGAGAACCCAATGACGTGGGTAATATGTATTATTATTTAAAAAAATATATTTAAAAACAGAAAACAAAGAGGTTAATTGCAAAATTACTATTCATTTAATACAAATTTGATTTTACATAATTAAAATGCTTAAAAAACACAAGATAAAGTGAACTCCTGTGGTGGGCAATGCAGAACAAAAATTTAAATTGTTATTGGAACAGAATCACAGTGTTAATCATCATTACCAGACATTCCAAAAGTCTTGCTGGCCTGGAAATAATGATGAGAATCTTCTTCACGAGTTTGGCAATAACCGTCACTTCCTCACTCTCAGAGCGCTCATATGCCTATGGGTAAAAAAACACATACAGGGCTAATGCAAATAAACTTTAGGAGCACAAAACAAAACAACCTACATTTTTGCATGACATTTGGTAGACGTTAACATGAGGCAAAATCTGTTTTTAAAATGGTAAAAATTACATAAATAAGCCACCTAATTCACTGCGACAGAACAGAGAGAAGTAATAATGTAACAAGACCATAAAAACTCCTTAAAGGGATAGTTCACCCAAAAATGAAAATTACCCCATGATTAACTCACTTAAATCATCCAAGGTGTATATGACATTCTTCTTTCAGATGAATACAATCAAAGTCATATTAATTTATGTCCTGGCTCTTCCAAGCTTTATAATGGAAGTGAATGGCAGCCCAAACTTTGAAGCCCGAAAAAGTGTATCCATCCATTATAAAGGTAATCCACATGGCTCTGGGGGGTTAATAAAGAGCCTTCGATGGGTCTTTGTTAGGGCTGGGCGATATATCGAATATTAGCAATAATATCGCAATAATTTTGACGACGATGTAAAATTAGAAAATATCGTAAATATATCGAATATTTCAAATTCAACATGCATTCTTTCCCAAAAAACTTTACCAGATTATGCATAGGTCTGCTTCCACCGTTTATTAAACACTGGAAGCAAATAGTAAAATATATACACGCAGCACATGACAAAAGCAACAGAAACATGCGTGCATGAGAGAAATAATAGCGGATAATTCCGGACTCTGACCTGAAGCGCGCGCACACGCCTTTCAACGGAAGCCCTGAATGGCCATGGGTAATATTTTTTTCCTGTCTTATGTCATGTCGTGATCACGGGTTAATTTTCTTGTGATCTCGAGATAACGACATCATTTTCTCGTGATCTCAAGAAAACAAAAGTTGTTTTGTCGTGATCACGAGTTCATATTTTCCAAGTTACACAACTGCGCAAACAGATGGCAGTATAGAACCAACTAACTGATGGGGTGCGGTATAGCCTATCCACCTAACTGTGTTGTACTGGTTCAGATTGAACGTGTTGAAGACCTTTCGTGATCTCTATAATTTTAGCAGTACTGTGAGCATTAAGCAATTAATTTAACTAAATGGTCTAATGTGATTAGTTTGCTATAGCAATACCGATCTGTGTGATACTAAGCTTACTGTTTAACTAATTTTGATGTCACTGTATTCTGTTTGCACCTTTTTGTGCATTAAGATGCCATTTTAAACATGTTAATTACACAAATAGAATGTTCATTAAGTGGAGCAAAGATTTTGCTGAAAGATCCAGCACACGGTTTATTATCCGTTGATCAGATGCGTGTGAAAGTTGTGTTCGTTGCTACAGCAACAGTAGACTTCGGGTGCAGTGCAGTATTTCAGAATGAAACTCTTGATCACGAGAAAACAACTTTATCAAATTAACTTGTGATCACGACATAACACAGAACATTTTTTTTATCCATGGCCGTTCAGGGCTTCCGTACCTTTGACACCATACGATCGCAATTTAGTTCTTTCGTGGATTATTGGGTTTCAATGGTCAAACAAATGTAAAAATGCCCATCCTGGCGAGTATTCAGGTAAACACAGTAGTGCATGGCTTTAGTGAAAGTACACAAAGTTGAGTGAGAAATCGTGTTACACAATGAATTTGGTTCCGTGGAGGTCTTATTCATATTCTGTGTGATAGTCAAACAACAATGAAAAATAGAAAACCACCCCATGCCTGGCTAAACAGCTTTAATACACAGTATTTATTAAGAATCAGTGTAGCCTATAGATAATTTATAGAGTGAAGACTGAGCAGTTTTTTTATATATACATTTGATTTATGTCTTGACCTGCTACTGTTAAATATAGGCACTGTAGCTGAAAATAAAGCACTGTTTTTGTCATATTGTTTGTAATTTGCATGTTTTGCTTATTTGCAAAATAACAACAAAAAAACAAGACAAAATTAAAAAACTATATTGTAATTATAAAAGTACATTTAAACATATATTAAATTACTTGTATAATTATTTAAGATTTTTGTCATCCTAACCTGTTTAGTAAATGGAAACATTTTGTATTTAAATAGTTTATGTTGTTTTTAATGAGGGCAAAAGAAAATATATTTTTTTATTTAAAAGCAATTGCAAACATATTGAGAAATATATCCAATATCGTAAAAATGTTGACAATATCAAGATAATTTTTTTTAGATATCGCCCAGCCCTAGTCCTTGTAAGAAAAAGATCCATATTTAACACGTTATAAAGTAAAATATTTAGCTTCCAGCAGACCGCCTACCATATTCAAATTACGGAAAAAGCATAACTGGCGCAGTGATGATGTCGGATGTAGCATAATCGTTTTGAACTGCGAGAGGCGTTACACTTTCTTCGTAAGTTGAATACGGAAGGCAGTCCCCAGGAAGCAAAATATTTGACTTTATAACGTGTAAAATATGGATATTTTTCTTATACAAACCCATCTATTTGCTTCAAAAGGTTTTAATTAACCCCTCCGGAGCTGTGTGGCGTACTTTTACAATGAATGGATGCACTTTTGGGTGCAATTTTATTTTTTATTTTGAATTGCCATTCACTGCCATTATAAAGCCAGGATTAGCCAGAAATTGTTTTTTATGTAACTTGTCTCGACGAATATAATAATATTCATCTGAAAGAAGAATGTCATATACACTTAGGATGGCTTGAGGGAGAGTAAATAATGGGATAATTTTCATTTTGTGTTAACTCCCTTTAAAAAAATCACTAAGCTCCTACTGACATTTAAGTCATTTAAAGTGATAGGGAGTCATTTAAAGGGATTCATTCCAAACCCGTATGACAGCACTTTTTCCGTGGAACCAAAAATAAAAATGTAAAGATTGTTCACGCAGCTCTTTTCCATAGAACAGTGATTCATTTAAAAGATATAAGCACCAAAAACAACAATAAGCAAGCAACTTGGAAACTGCACCACGACCTGTTTCCCCTTGCTTAATTTCAGTAGCCTCTTCCCTTCGTTTGCTTTTCATGACTTCAGAAGCATGAAGCGAAAGCTCCTCGGGGAGACAAAACAGTCTCTCACTTGCCCTAATTAACCATCCTTCCCTCTGCAGCGTCGACATGGGCACATAGACACTGCAGATGACTACTGTGTAATATTGCGGCTCTCTTCATGTCTTTCCAGAAAAACTGCACATGACAACAGCAGCTTGGTATGAGGAATGAAACTGCCAGTTTATTTTAAACCAAACACACGCAAACATGTGCCTGTATAGATACAACACTGTTTCCTCTCCACAAAGAAAAATACCAGTGCTTCAATGCAGCAGTTCACTGAATGTCATTTTCAGAAGGAACATGACAGGAACAGTGCTTATTAAAAGAATAACTCAGGACTTCAGGGGTCTTATGTCTAGAGCCATAAGGCTCTCAGTCAGTAATCATTTAGTAATAATACTGCTTTTATAAAGGAGACGGGCTGAAGCAGTATTACTGATTCAGCTGATGGTTAGAAAGAGAGCATTAAACCTCTCAGTATGAACTACAGCATGGTCTAAGGATATTAAATGTGTGTCTATACAAAAACAAAAAAGTCGTAATATAGAGTACAGAAGTCTTGGGTCTTAATAAAGCACAGTCAGTTTGACATAAGTGCAATGTAAACAGGTAGGGCAACAAAATATATTTGAGTTGTCTCAAAATCTATGCATAAGGGTTTGCAGATTTAAAGCAGCCTAATACACATGCCATGGTGTATTTTAGCCCCGTTTCCACCAAAATTACCCGGAACAATTTGTACCAGGAACTTTTTTACAGGAACTTTTCTCCCCCCAGACCTGCAACTATCTGGGTTTTCACCGCGATAAAGTTCCGTGAAGATTAGGCAAATTAGTCTGGTGATGTAGGACTGCATGTGACTGCTCCTCCAAGTCAGTGACGGACAGTAATCGCAATAATTTTGTCACATGCAGTTTGTCTGCCGCATCAAAGATGTCAATGCTGTTTTCTCCACCAGCTGGAATGTGTTAACTTTAGCCATAGCAACTCTTAACGGCCACAAGGACTAATACAGTATTATACAAGCTATTTATTTGTTGTAAAGTGTAATAATCATCTCAGAAAAAAAAAATCTTCTGTCAGGCGCAGTTAAAGTAAAAACTGCCTGGGGGAATATACGCTGTCATTATTCCAACATTATCTTCATAACTTACGAAATAAAAAGTTTACCCCTCAGAAAAATGAACTTTCCTCTCATCAACATGAGCGCGGCGCACGCTGTCCTGTCATGTCATGTAAGGACGCACACTTAGTAATCGGTCAGGTCGTTTACATGGTGAAAAATATAGACTGTAAAAAAATTAATAACGAGTATGGAAGAGATTCAAGCTGTGCTGCTTTTGCTGGTTATGTATAGGTTTACTAAAGAGGTGATTAACATCGACAGAAAAGAGCACTAATATGCAGATTCAGCAGCATGCAGCATATTCAGAAAGTTTGTAAAGCTAGATTTAAAATGACAATGTTTTTTATTAGCTATTACGGACATTGCACGTGAGATGGCTGAGATGAACGCTGCATGCTGCATCAGACAGAGAGCAAGACTGATATTTACTGAACGTAGATCGAACCTCGCAAAAGACTTTTAAAAATGACGGTTGAAATAAAATGCTGCGTGAGCTAAACCAATCAGCATGTTCAGCGCCCAAGTCTCGCCCTCAAAAGTTCCTGAACTTTGAAAAAGTACTACCTCGCGAGCAGGGCCGTTTGGAGGGGGAAATATTTACCCGGAACTTCATTTACACCCTGGTTCCTGCGGTCTAAACACACAGAGTACCACCCAAAATTCCTGGTTACTGGGTAAAGTTCCTGTGGTGGAAACGGGGCTTATGTAGCTAATATTGATCAAACACTGACAAAAAACAATACTTTCATTGCTTTTGGCTAGATAACTTCAGTTAGCCTGGTCTTAACATACTCTTGTACATTTAACTTGTACAGAGTCTGGCCACTCCATTGACAAGTGTTTACTTCCGCGAAGGCGGGTACTCTGTTGAAGTTTAAAACTATTGGATCTGTCCACAGGCACTCTGGATCTGCCATAACCAATCGCTAACGTTTGGTTGTGACGTATGTCAAGCGTCCTTACCTGAGGCACAGCGCTGAGTTTCAGTCCGGTGTGCGACCCCCTTCAGGCACAAACGGCTTAAGAACGTGCATATAAACGCACTCAAAGTGTTCTTTTCCTCTCTAGGCAGGTATTTTTTAGGTTTATTTATCAAAATGTTCTTTTATATATTTGTGTGATGTTCTGTGTTTCGATCCCGGCTTTTAAATGTTATGAGAGAACGGTTAATTTACGAATGTGTAGTGTATAGTTTTGATCACTTTATTAAAAGTGGTGGCTGTGTGCCGCTTGTAAAGTAAAAGAAAAATAGTCTTAGCCTCCTACTGACTAGTGTCCTGCCTTTCCCAACCCGTTTATACCGTTTATTTTTTTTCCAGTCTATGGTTTACACACACATAGATGATTCGACTATTGGTCGACCATAGAGAGATTCGAAAATTCTGATTCGGATGTGTAAATCCTTAGTCGGGGACACCCCTACTGTAAATAAAATGTCATGTGCTTAGTATGATAAGAATAAATGCTGCCGTAAATATTGGCCCAATTCAAATGTTTATGTGCTTTTATTTTAATGTGTTTGAGCAGTGATGAAATATATTGCTCTAATAAATACTTGCCAGCATTTTAAAGAAATACAAGTCTAGAAATGCCCCAAAAGAACAGCAAAGCCATACGGTGCTCCGCAGTGGTCAAAAAGGATATAGATTGAATTTTAAAGTGATATATTCTTGAAAACTCAGATGTGAATTCGGACAGCTATTACATCACCACACGACCTTGGTGTTTTGGTGTTTTTTGGTGTTTGGCAGACATAGTACTGAAGGAAAATTAAAACTGAGCGGAAGTACATAGGAGGGCAGAGCCAGGCTAAAGTTCAGTAACAATTAACCTTAAAAATGCTTTGATGCTGCTTAACATTAATACCATCAAATCACTGTGAATGTAAAATTTTTCAAGACTGTCAATAATTTAAACCATTTTACCGAACATGGGTCACACACCGGATGCGAAGCTCAGCGCCGTGCAGCACCACGTCTTTAAAATATTGAGCACCCTCATATTGCCAAAATGGTATGATCCTCGTTTCATAACACCCGCGAATATTCGACTGTGAGCTCGGTGGCCGAATCCGGCTCCGCATATCGATGCCTCGAATCTTCGACTATTTGGGGTCACCCCTAATTATTACAGTTTAAAATAACTGTTTTGATATATTTTAAAATGTATTGTATTCCTGTGATGGCAAAGCATCATTACTCGATTCTTCAGTGTCACATGATCCTGCAGAAATCATTCTAATATGCTCATCTGGTGCCCAATTTTTTTTTCTTATTATCAGTGTTAAACAGTTGAGCTGCTTCATATATTTGTTCTGTAATTATCTTTTTACAGGATCTTTGATAAACAGAAAGTTCAAAAGAATTTAATGTCTAAAATGTCTGTTTTTCAGAAGCAAATATCAACGTAACAATAAATCTGGTGTGTTTTCTACCTCATGTAGAAAGTTTTCTAATTTTTCCTGAAGTTCCACAAAGTAGCAGGATGTGATAAGCCCCTTTTTGGACTTCTCCAGACAGTCTCGGACGAGCTCGACCAGCTGGTGTTGAATAAAGCCCAGCACTCCATCAGCAAGAGGGGGAGCGCTGTCAGGGGAGTAGTCTGCAATCACTGCCAGCAAACGCCCCTCCATCTGAGCCGTGGCCTGGAAGAGTGATAAAACGCTGTGAGACTGCGTAGGTGACAATTGTCATTTGTTTTGTTTAGACAAACCAGGCCGTCAATTTTCTCATAGCCACAATTTAGACAAAGTAAACAACATGTGTTGACATGACGTGGCGTCCATAGCCATGATGAAAAACAAAACTGAAACGTCAGAGCTCAATTACCTTTGGAAACCGTTCTTTGTAGACGTGATTCATCATCACAATCTCGTTATCAAAAGAGCCACATGTCCGCCCCGGACTACAAAACAATTTTGTACAAACAAATAGCATTATAGCAATAGTTTACTTCACAATGAAAATTATGTAATCAATTACTCATCCTCGTTTCATTACAAACCCTGTATGACTTTCTTCAGTAGAACAAACTTTTTTGCGTGAAATTACACTGAATGCAGACCAAAGTTTCCCGGCTTTAAAAATAAAAACAGATACAAAAGCATCATAAAAGTTCTCTGTATGACTTGAGTACTCGTGTTGTTATTGATAAATATAAAATAATTGATTTTCAGTCATTGAAATAAAACTTAAATACTAATAAATACTAAAATTGACATGAAAACTGAAAATATATAAATAAAAGCCAATTCAAAATATTAATAAATACTATAATAATACGAAACTCTATAACCCCTATAACGCCCTGCTGTGCAGTATATTTGAAGTCTCCAGGGAACTTATGATAACTTGGTGTGAGAAAAAGACCAAAATATATATTACAACACTTTTATGGTGCTTTTGCCTCCTTTTTTGAAAATCAAAAGCTTCAGTCCCCTTTTCATTTTAACTGCATGGAAATGGACATGAAATATATCCTCAAAAGAAAGTAAATGATTCCGGTTTTAAAGGACATGAAGGCGAGTTAAAGGGTTAGTTCACCCAAAAATGAAAATTCTGTCAATAATTACTTACCCTAATGTCGTTCAACACCCGTAAGACCTCCGTTCATCTTTGGAACACAAATGAAGATATTTTTGTTAAAATCCGATGGCTCCTTCATCGACACCAATGTCATTTCCTCTCTCAAGACCCATAAAAGTCCATCTCACTACAGTCAGTGACTCTACAATAATTTTATAAAGCGAAGAATAGTTTGTCCGCAAAAAAACTAAACTAAACAACAACAGATAGTGATGGGCCGATTTCAAAACAAAGTTTCGAACCATTGTGAATCAGTGTATCAGTTCATGATTCGGATCGCCAAAGTTACGTAATTTCAGCAGTTTGGTGGTTTGACACGATGATTCTTTGGTAAACTTTAATTTGAAATCGGCTTATCACTTTACAAGTCATTATTTCGTTTTTTTTTTGCGCACAAAAACTGTTCTCGTCGCTTCATAAAATTATTGTAGAATCACTGTAGTGAGATGGGCTTTGTAACGACGTCTTTAGTGCCTTTTATGTGTCTTGAGAGAGGAAATGACATTGGTGTCAATGAAGGCCTTTCTGAGCCATCAGATTTCAACAAAAATATCTTCATTTGTGTTCCAAAGATGAACGGAGGTCTTACGGGTGTCGAACGACATTAGGGTAAGTATACTATTTTGGGTGAACTAACTCTTTAATGACAGGTAAAGATTTACTAAAGTAAACTCACTAAAGGAGTGTAATTCAAGTTGGGTCATATTTTTTTCATTTCTTACAGGTTAGGACAATGCTGCCAGAGTAATTAGGGTGTATTCAAACTAGGCACGGTTGCCTTGTACTGTGCCCGAGCGCAATTGTCCCCCCTCCCCAATCCCCCGCTGGCCTGCACTCACATTGCATTTAACGTATATCGGACCGGAGCACACTTGCGTCAATCACAATGCAACTTTTTGTTTTGAAGAAAAGCGCTTTCACCAGCATACTGACTAATGAGATTTATTATTTATGCCGCGCAGTGATTTTCACTTGACTGCACTGCACGTATCAGAAGATTATTACGGAGGCAGCTGACTTTGATGGAGGAATTTACAGCTTTACTCACAAACTACAATTCATGTTAACTAAGGTGATTACCAGGACCAGGATAACCAGGAGGTTTATATATAAACCTAAATACACTTGATTTAATCAAAAAGTGCATCCAAGTAGTAATAGTTTGGCGTTTGCTGTTGTAATGATTGCCGTAGCGCACAGCTGTTCCGTGCTCTGGCACTTTTAGCGCTTAAACTGCATGCGAACCGCGCTTGAGCACGACCGAACCGCGCTCTGGCCCACATCTTCCAAGCCGGCCAAATAAACCGCACCAGGGCACGGAACAGAGCGCTCACACTTGACAAACGTGCTCTGGCACGGTTCCGAGCACCTAGTGTGAGTACACCCTAAATCAAAATTGTATAAAACATCAAATCTGTACAGATTGTTATACTAAGCTGATTGTTAAGGATTAGCTCATTAAAATACAGTCTGCAAAATTTTTCCATGCCCTGGCACGTACAATCCAAACCAATCCTTCATTCTTAATAATCTGGTTAAAAAAATTATAAAGTTGCAAATAATATTTTTTGATGCAAGTAAACACATTTCACCAGCTAACAGGATTGCTTTCTCCCTATGAAAACGTTGCATTTCACATATGAGCTGAAATTCTCTCATTTCTGTTTGTTTTTCTCTACGACAAGCACAGACCTAAGACTCCGTGAGCGAGGACGGAAGGGAGAGGGCTGTCCATCCTCATCTGTCACACTCTCTGAACTCCTGAAATGCTTGAAGAGGCGATGGAGGTCATCTGGGGTGGGCTGGGAGGGCAGCTGGTGCAGGAGCTCCTGTGAGGAGGAGGAAGACTAGTGCAGAAGAAAAAGAGAAATGCAGCACGATTCAGACAACTAAAATTACATTTACATGCACCTGTTGTATTACTCTAACTTTATGTATGTGTAAAAATGTAACAACAGTTGTTGAGCAATAAACAGTCTGCATAGCAAGGTGGGGCATTATGCTCTGATTGCATGAAATACAAGTGGTGAGTATCTGACGATCTAAAGCTGCTTATTAGTCTGTGCAATTGTGCAAGACAACTATAGGACGGGACACTTTCCACTTTTATGGTTTGCAGTAGTCTGCGGCACAGACGGTAATTCAAGACTAAGCGTAAACTGAAATCTCGAGAAAGAAGAATGAGCAGAGGAGCACATGACAGGACCAGTGCTCGAAGGAGGAAACCAGAGAAGCTTCACAGTTTCCTTCTGAATAAAGTCTTCACTGACACTGGCTCAATAGGACATTGTTAAACAAGGCTGACCTCATTCCATTAGCCATATAAAAATTCAAAACAGAGAAAGAGGCTATTTTTCAAATGATTTCCTTGAAAATATATCTACAAATGAATTTACAATATGAACTTACTGACAATTACTCAAAATGACAACCCTGTAGTTAAATCATTTAAAAGGGATAAAAAAGGACTACTATTTCAAAAAATAGTTTTATAGAAAGCAGTATCTAGCCTGGGTGTCTCAAACTGGGGTCCGCAACCAACAGCCAGGGGGTGTGCAAATTAATTTGCATTACTGTATTTACCATTTTTTCACGCGGCTGGTTGGCATATCCACTTGTTTTCAATGGGGCGGGGCGCCACGTTTTTAGAACGGCATGAGCATAACGAGGCGCTGAGCGCTCTGCGTTTTTTACCAATCGCTGAGAGTTGAAGAATGTTCAACTCTGAGTAAAATGAATCAGCCATCACACCCTGTCACTTTTTACCCAGCCATCAAATTCAAGCAGAGGAGGGACGGGACAAATACAGCACCGACCAACCGTCACATTCTGCTTGTACAACAGATGACAACAACAAGCATAATAACTGAAAAAATTATTTAAAACAAGAGCAAGAGCAAATACTTACAATGTATCACCGTTTATATATAGAATCAATACTATCAATAAAATCTATCTGTAAAATGAGATACTAGTAACATTTCCATGGATATTCCGTATCATAAGCAAACAGTCTCAACAGGATTTTTAGACGCATTTCTCATTCTCAATATTAATGGGAAAATCTAGCATGCTGTGTACTTTTCGCTTCTCCAACTGGCTGCACTAATACTGCCATTAAATTGCACTCCATTAGCAAAAAACAAATAGCGATATAGATAGATAACACATTTAATATACGATAGGTTAAACATCTTCTCTGTGCATACTGATTATATACATAAAAACACAGCAGATGAACTGGATTGATGGCTAAAGAAAAGAAAAAAAATGTTTTCCCTGAATAAGTAAGAGGGGCCCACTCACTGAAACAGCAGAACTGGGTGGATTTGTTCCATATCCAGACGAGACAGACGCCACAGACCACCTTCGTGTGTCCGGTCTAAAAAAGGGTAGAGATACAGGAAGGCACTTTAATATGCAGGTAAGGATTCTCCATTCGGATATAGTATGGATCAAAGTTCTGGATATTTTAATCAAGAACAACAAAAGAGTATCTTCAACCAGCAACAAGCACCTTTATATACATAATCATTCAAAAGTTTTGGGGTAATATTTTTTTTAATGTTTCTTATGCTCATCAAAGCTACATTTATTTGATTTAAAAAAATACAAAAGTATATTTGTGAAATACTATTATTACAATTTAATCCGATTTTTTTATTTCAATGTCTTTTAAAACATAATTTATTCATCTGATGGCAAAGCAAAATGTCTTCAGTGTGTCAAATGATCCTTTAGAAATCATTCTAATATGCTGATTTGGTGCTCAAGAAACATTTAATTACTTAATATTTTGTAGAAAACGTCATGAATATTAATAGAAATTTAGTAATATTATAAACATCTTTACTGGTACTTTTGATCAAATTAATGCATCCTTGCTGAATACATATATCAATTTCTTTCTTTAAAAAACATTGTATATACCAAACAGATTTGCATGTTTGTCATTTAAAATGTTATATTACTTTATGATAAAGCTCATGTCTTTCTATCTAACACTAGGACCATTCTAATTGACTAAAGGGAAATGATCTAGAAATGGATGCTTGCTTTTAGGGCACATTAAGGACACACACACAAAAAAACATTCATTTTTCATTGAGCTGTACAATGAGGATGGTAAGATCCCATAATTTTAAGCAAGCATTAATAAAAGTGGATGGAGCCTCAGTACATAATCATGGCAGCGTAAAGTAATGAGGCTACATGCTGACTTCACTATAATTGCTGTGACAAATGCCAAGCTTCCTATCCCAGATACAGCCTTAAGGGCAGCTGCAGTGAATGCTGACTTTTATTGGCCAGCTAGACACACTCATTTTCCACACTCATTCCTTGCTTTTATATACTGTCATTATGAAAGGGCAGACAAGCTCAGCTCTTACCTCCGTATGAACGGGAAATTGACCGAAGGACTGTTGGAGACATTTCTGGGACTGTCCAGTGGACTGCTGCCTGTAAAAAAAAAAAAAAGCACCTACTATGATCAACATGCACATTGTGGTTGGTTTACACTGTCATTGGATGCCAAAGTGGTTGTGTATTGACTGGTGCTCCTCTGAGTGGCTTTGTTGACAGAGTGATACTGGCATTGGCACATTCAAACAGTGGGCTAGATGTGCAAGCATGTTACACTACCCGGTGTTTATCATCATGCCCGGCGTAAATTACACATCCATCATTATCTTATTTGAGAGAGAAGAAAAATGAAGTAATTATAGCTACCAGTTGGGAAAGGAAGGGGTGAGAGCGGTCTTGATAAAGTGGGTGAGGGAGCCAGACTCTTCCTCTTGTTCCGGTTACTGTGGAAAGAAAACTCTTGTTCTTGTTAAAGGCAACAATTCTGTTTTCACAATCCCTAAAAAAAAACATCTATAGGGATGCTATGTTAATGTCCTTGGTACTGGAACACAACATTTTGAGTTAGAACTGGAGTAACTCAATCAACCAGTGTTTTGGTTAATAAATAATTTTGTATATAATTAATTAGCTTTAAAGGGGATTTGAATTTAAATGTGAACTCAGTAATGTTTTGTTTAGCTGCCTCTTATTCATACAATAAGTACAATAGTACAATAACAACAGTACAATAGTACCAGTGGTTTTGAAATTTACAGTGACAACTATCGGCCTGAATGCATTTATGTTTTTTGTTCTATCAAAAGTTTTGTTGGCAATCGGCTCATAAGTGCATATAATGTACACAAAACGAACGTATAGTGAATAGAAAGTTATCCAGGTAGGGATAACACCATGAATGTGTGTGTGTGTGTGTGTGTGTGTGTGTGTGTGTGTGTGTGTGTGTGTGTGTGTGTGTGTGTGTGTGTGTGTGTGTGTGTGTGTGTGTGTGTGTGTGTGTGTGTGTGTGTGTGTGTTTGTCTTTAGCTCCGCCAACTGCACTGTTTTCGGAAAAAGTCGATACAGCTTATGTCTTTTATATATCTATAAAACTAAAGACTTTTTTGTGATATGAAGGATGCAATGCTACTTTGCAGATACTCAAGATTACCATGAGATTGCCTTAAACTGTGTTACCCTTTAATTATTTTACCCAGAGAAAAAAAGCGTTATAACATTTAACGACTAAGTGCCTTTACGCAGTTAATTAATCGAAACCATCGGTATATGTCTTTTTCATGCTTTAAAGCCAAAATGTCGATGACTTTAAGTTAATAAAAAAAATGGCCGATAAATATCAGCGGCCGATACATCGGTGCATCTCTAGTAGTTAACCACTCAGATGAACAACAAGGCTGGTCATGTGACATCAAAATGGCAGCACCCATAAGAGGACCCTCTTTATGTAGTTAAACATAATAAAAAAAATTAAGACTGAAATGACTAGAGTATTCATCTCATGTGAGCATACATCAGTTTAATTAGACATTTTTAAAGCACTGTTTATTTTTAATTTGTACAACTTTTTAATTAGCAAACAACTACACCTAAAATGTTGCAGTTCAAGATACAAGTACAAATTTTAACATGCTTCTTATTACACTTTTCATCAAAACAAACCGTTTATTATAATGCTAAAGACTTATAAAAAATAAATATTAAAAAGACCGCCTTATTGACCGCTTAAGATTAGCCTACTACTGAGTGTACACACATAACTAACAATACTTTGTTGACAAATGCTCCAAAACGAAAAAACATTGACAGTCAGCACAGAGCAGACGCAGAGTCGGATAAACTGTATTTAAACATTATGTGAAGACTGGAAAACAGAATATGACCATTCACCGCCAACAGGACAATGAGCAGCAGACGCTCAGTCGTACATGGGCCACGTTTACTATCGGAAACAAAAACGGGCAGGGTGGAAAAACAGTGTGTGCTGTCCATAACGAGATCGACAGTGTTAAAACATATTTTCTAACATTTATAGTAGTGGTTTCTCGATCTACTTTATCAAGCACATTCTCACCGTTGCCCTCGTGTGATTTTTTTCAAGTTAGACCAAGTTTTCCAGACCAACCTTGACGATTAGGAAATAATTACAATGGAAATATACAGCAATATGCTTAATCTTGTCGTTACCTCTTGGGTCGTTTGACTAAGCCTCCTGAGACGAACTGACTTTTATAACTCGGACACACCGTCCAGTAATTCCGATCAGACATGATGTCGGTATATTCGTCTTCGTTATGCCCACAGTTATCAAATCCTCATCGATGGTACACCGCAGCATTGCGACGAGTAAACGCAGTGAGGTCTATAATGTCATTCCCAGACGAACTCCATGTCGACACAGACTCCATTGCATGTAGTGCGGGGGAGTAGACAGAAAGCGCCTTTAGGTACAGCAGCGATGCCATCATCGCGTTATTTTCTCACAAGTGACACATTGCCACATTGGTTTGGAAAATGCCATCCTGATTATACTCAAGCCCTGTCACTGCGAAACGGATGCTGCTCACAGGTTTAAAGGTATAGAAACACAACTGTAACGATTGCAAGTTTAGAGAAACAATAAAAGAAATGCGGGTGTGCGGAGTGGAGGAAGTTGTCATAGAGTCTGACTGAAAGAAGCACGAAAGGGGTCATGGTGGGGTTTGAACGTCACCGTGCCGGGCAACTGAACCCGCCTTCTTTCACTTTACATGCAAAGAGTGTCCCATACTGGTAAGCCTGTGTAATAGGCTATATTGTTGGGGGTATATTGATGCCAAACGTCCCAAACTTTTAAAAAAGATGTTAATCCCAATGATGTAATTTCTATAATGCTGTATAAATGTAAATATAGGCTAAATGTATTCAATAGATTACATTATTCTACTATAAATAGGCCACATAGGAAATAAAAAAAACATGTTGCAGATAATAATAATGAACTAATTTCCTTTTGTTTCTGACAAATTAATAATAATACTTAAAACATAGAAAACCACATCATTTGATCTCACTGCCCTTATATATTTTGACTACATATTTTCTGGTGGGAAATTAATACAATATAGATACTAGAAATAAAAAAAAATAAACAACACATATAATTAGTTAATTATGAAAAGACTTTTTCAGACCTATAATTTTTTTATATATGAATACAAATAGAAATCTCAAAAAGGAAGGAAATAAAATAACAAAAATAAACAAAAATGTTACTGAAAACATTAAATTATAGTGACAAAAAGTTATATTAAAGAAGACTATACTCACATATTTCCTCTCCGTGGAAGGCTTAGTTCCTTCTGGAAAGTAATAAATATTGCGTTATAGACTATAGGTCATGTGTAACACATAATACATTGTTGCAGACAGCAGTGGCCTGGGCTTTATTAATATTAATATTATTTAGCAAAGCATCAACCAAGTGTATTTTATTGGAATAACCAATATTGGATTTCATGAAAATACAAAGTCTGAGTAAGAGGAGCCTTAGATTTCAAAATAATCAAATATGATCATACATGACAATAGTCATATAATGACATTTAAAACCACTGATCTTTGTGACATTGCCTTAATTAATTCTTAGCGAAAGTTTTAAACCAGAAATTAAGATCAAATTAAGAAATCAAGATTTGTCTTATACAGAGAAAGCATTCCTGTTTATAGAGTTTAAAGGGTTAGTTCAACTAAAAATTAAAATTCTGTAATTAATTACTTACCCTCAAGTCGTTCGACACTCGTAAGACCTCCGTTCATCTTCGGAAAACAAATTAAGATATTTGTGTTGAAATGCGATGGCTCAAAAAGGCCTTAATTGACACCAATGTCATTTCCACTCTTAAAACCCATAAAAGGTAAAGAACGTTGTTAAAATCTCACTACGCTACAGTGACTCTAACTGTATGAAGTAACAAGAGTAGTCTTTGTGCGCAAAAAAAAACAACAACAACGAAATAACTTGTATAGTGATGGCCAATTTCAAAACACTGCTTCATGAAGCTATGAATCAGTGTATCGAATCAGTGGTTCAGATCGAATCGCCAAAGTCACGTGATTTCAGCAGTTTGTTGGTTTGACACACGTATCCTAATCCGAATCCTGAATCGATACGCTGATTGATTAAGCTCTGAAGCTTCAGGAATTAAGCCGTGTTTTGAAATCGGCAATCCCTAGCCTATATAAGTCGTTATTTAGTTCGTTTTTTGCGCACAAAAACTATTCTCATCGCTTCATAAAATTACTTTAGTGAGACAGGCTTTTTAATGACGTCTCTAGTGCCTTTTATGGGTCTTAAGAGAGGAAATGTCATTCCTGCCAATGGAGGCCTTTCTGAGCCATTTGATTTTAATGAAAATATCTTAATTTGTGTTCCGAAGATTTCTGACAGGTCTGGAACGGCATGAGGGCGAGTGATTAATGAAAAAAAAATTTTTTTTGGGGTGAACCCTTTAACAGCCTCAGTCTAAACTGTTGCTTCCCACATAAATGCTACACAGCTAAAAAAAAAAATAGAGCAATTTTGTTTTTGCATTTCTAGATATAATAGTGTTTTAGTATTTTCACTGGCTCTTGATTTAATGCTTATAAAACTTTATGGCCTTAAATCATAATTATTTTAATCAAATTATGCTATGACCTCACAAAATTCCTTGTTAATAGCAAACTTCCAGGCAAATTCTGAAAAGTGAAGCTTTTCAATGTCTCATTTTCCCTTTTTAGCTGGAGAATCACTGTCTGTGGGCTCAATGCCACTAAATATTTGGGTGGACATCTGAAGACAGTCAGGATGTACGAGGCCAAATGAATACTTCATTAGCTGGAGCGTATAATCCTAGAACTCATAAAAGAGTTCTGTTTATGCATGGTACAAAAGTTCTCTTAAAAAGTTTAAGTGCTTATTTGGAGACATATGTCAACCCTTACTTTCTTCTTCAGCTCCATTACAAATAATGCTCAGGTCAAAAGCCAAACCATTTCCATAAAACTATTTGTGATGCTGGAATGATTATTGCATCAATAATGATTGAGATCCAGAACTCAGTCTTATGGACTGCTTTTTTGGATATAAATTTGTCAGTCCTCAGAAGTATGAGCTGTTTGTGTCAGCTCCTTTTTTTGTTTTATAGGGCTGTCGTGTTTCAAGGGGACTATCAATGTAGTGTATTTTGTCGCTTTGAATGGGTGTCTTGTAAAAGACCAATAACAAAGGTTGTCTTGTTCATTCTGCGATAGTTTTGTGCCTTTCCCCAAGGATATTATATATGTATATAGATGTATGTTTTATATACAGGAAGTGTATGTAAGAGTGTGGCCAAAACTGGTACTGCAGGTGTATCCCCTCTCCCCTCCCCCCTGACTCAAGGTTGCCAGATAGGCTGCAGGATCAATAGGAACGTTTGGAGCTGCAGCTGTGGTAACTAGAGCAGATCTGGCAACCCAGATGCCGAAACACTACTGACTTTGTGATTGGTAGATAGGTGGAGGGCAGAGCTTCAGGCCAAAACACAACATGCCAACATCAACATCAGTTGAGGGCTGCAACAACAACTTTTAAATAAATGACAATATCCTGCCCGGACTACTGTTTTGAGTGATATGAGTATTTGAAATTAACATGATTTCTTAATGTCTAGTGACATATCAGGGCCTTATTATTATAATTGAAATACATTTCTTACATATAGTTCCTTTAACTATTTATAAAAATATATATATATATATATATATATATATATATATATATATATATATATATATATATATATATATATATATATATATATTAAATGAGTTTATTATTTATGATGATAATCATTATATCACGATTAAATAATACATAAGCATTTAAAGGCTACATGCTGTTTAAAAGTAAACATTGTTCATACAAAAGATCAAGTGAGAAATAAGCTAGGCATAATAATTTGTATTATCATTAGTAGCTTATTATTATTACACATAGCTAAATCTACTATACAACAGAACATAATATATTTCTGTCAATTTCTTAATTTTTTTTCAATTTCTTTAAAAAAATTCTTTAAACCAAACTTTTAATTTGACGGGTTGCCATAAGTGTCTGTGTTAATGATATGACAATATCATGTTTTTTCAAATAAAACAGTAAATTCTCATGAAGTGACGGTTTATGCATTCATATCCTCATCATAAAGTGACACGGTAGAAGCTAAAAAGACAGCGAGTGTCACGCGTGTGTGGGCATATATCTGTGTGTGTGTGTGTGTGTGTGTGTGTGTGTGTGCGCGAGAGAGCTGCAAACGAAACTGCGCATCTGTGCATCATTCACACAGAGACACAGAACATGCAGGAGTAATATTGAAATAGTATTTTGCAGTTTAATATTCATAGACACTAGTATATATTTGTTTAAAGTCAAGCCCTGGACATAGATAAACACGGAAGCGACTGAACAGCTGCGGGTACCGAATATACTCTGGAGTCGGTATTACCAGTTCTACAGAAATGCTGGTATCCTTTTTTTAAATTTCAGTACCGACTTCACTACTTGTGTACTTGTACTTGTGACATCCCTACTCGGTACTTGTCACATTCTTACTCAGTACTTTGCTGCATCCATCTTTTCCTCGATCCTAACTAGTCTCCCAGTTCCTGTTGCTGAAAAACACCCCCACAGCATGATGCTGCCACCACCATGCTTTACTGTAGGGATGGTATTGGCCAGGTGATGAGCAGTGCCTGGTTTCCTCCAGATATGACACTTGTCATTCAGGCCAAAGAGAAGGGGAATATTAGAATATTTAATCAGTAATTAATATTCGGAAACTAAGAATACTATTCGAATTATTCTGTGTTGATTTGCTGTCTGTAAATGCTGTGAATCCATGATGCACTCTAAATCTTACAGTTATAACTAAATCCACAGGGTGGCGCGGTTAATAAGTTGAGTGTATTTGATCACATAATGTCGTTGTTGCCTCGCGATGTTTGGAATTACTTAGATGAAAATAGAAATTAAGCTTATAAAATGTTACTTTTGATAAAATTAATGAATGAAACTGAGTTATAATATCACCACCACAACAAGAATCTTTCACGCTGCTTTGAGCTTATAGTGCTTTTGTTATTTACCTATATTTTTTTTGTTTACACATACTGTTTAATGTTTTAAACGTAAGCGTGTTGTGTACATTGCCAAATCGCAGTTTGGCCGGGCTGTCAGCTCTAGGAAGAGACCTGGGGGTTTACAAATTTCTTCCATTTACAGATGTTGGAGGCCACTGTGCTCATTGGAACCTTCAATGCATCAGAAACGTTTCTGTCCCCTTCCCCATATCTGTGCCTCAATACAATCTTGTCTCGGTGTGGACTATAGAGAATTCCTTTGACTTGGTTTGTGCTCTGACATGTGTAACAGAGGCCAGCTAGTAATTGCTGTGCGAGTAAACCTCACTTCTCTGATCACAAGAGACACTCTAGCAACTGACATTAGAGGCTGCAGTCTTTAGCCTCCTTATTAGACGGTCCGACTCTCATGCCGGCGGACACGGTTTCGAGTCCTGCTTGGAGCGGGCAGTTCGAACAGGTGGGGTTACACATGCACATGTTAACTGAGGGACCTTATATAGACAGGTGTCTGCCTTTCCTAATCATGTCCAGTCAACTTAATTTACCACAGGTGGACTCCAATCAAGTTATAGAAACATCTCAAGGATGATCAGTGGAAACAGGATGCACTTGAGCTCAATTTTGAGTGTTATGGCCATAGACCGTAAAAAATATGGACGACGCGTCATCATCCGTTCCCGCAGAGCAGAGTTAAAGCTTTCAGACGGCCTGCACGGCGCTGAAATCTCGGGACCAGAGTTGCGCAGTAGAGCGCAGGAAGTAGAGCAGGAAGTACAGTCGCAATATCAAAAGCCCGCCCACATTCTCACAGATGCAGAACAATGAATTATGATGGTGTGAAATGTAGCAATTAAAGCTAAAGCTCCGATATGCTCCCAAAAATCCCGAAAAAAGTCCATTAGTGCCTCAGTGATGACTTCACTCAGAGAAGCCGTCAGTCTCAGCTGTCAATCATTAAGTGACCCCCCCCCCCTTTTTTATAGCATCAAATAACTAACTAAAACTAAACTTATTTTAAAAACGAACACTTGAAATGAAATCATCGTGATGGTAACTGCCTTCAATGACATAAACTAACTTTGGGGAAAAAATATTTGAAGTGTAATTTTATTGTTTAGTTTGCCTCGCGTCCATTAGAAAACACAGAGGGGCGGCTATACTGGGACTGGTCACCGGGGGGCGATCGAGGCGCGGAGGCTTCAGTTTCTGAAAGGAATGCTGCAGGCTTGGTTATGGCAAAGGCTGTGAATACTTACGTAGATGTGATTTTTATTTTATTTTTTAATACATTTGCAAATATTTTAAACAAACTTTTCTCACAGAATCATTATGGGGTATTGTTTGTAGAATTGAGGAATTTTTTTTTAAATTTAATATATTTTGGAATAAGGCTTTAACATAAAATGTGGAAAAGTGAAGCGCTGTGAACAGCCTACTTTCCGGATGCACTGTACGCTACTCTTTCTGTTTTACAAAAATAAACAATATATCTTTATATCTTTCACAGCACTCACTGCCAAAGTAAAGCTCAAGCTTGGGAAGTCAACAAATGTATGTACTGATATTACACATTAGGTGTCTTTTTTGAAAATAAAACTTTAAAACATAATTCCATTGCTGCGTCTTCTGTCAAAACATGTAACCTTTGTGTCACTATGTTTTACACACCTATGTGCATGCAGTTGTGGATGATGCAACAGTGAGAAACAGAAATTCAGGTTTACTTCTAAATAACAGGTTAGACATGATGTGTAGACAGAACATCAGAAAGGCATTTCACTTAAAACGTACTACAGGTCATGTTGTGTAACTGGGGTGAGCTGAAACACTACTACAAAACTGATTAAACATTTGTTTAATTAACCATTTAAAAATTAACTACAGAACAATCACAATCATACAGAACATGACCACCATCCTCCTGAGGTGAAAAAGTTGCAATTCTCTGTAGGCCTATAGAAAAATAAAAGATTTATAAAGAGAAAAAAACAACAATAATGAGGTAAAAACAAAAAAACAAATTATATCTAATCTTCTAATAACGAAGGCAGCAAGACAAAATTTTGTCCTCAAAGTTGATATGTTAGAAGCAGAGGAAATTGGTGTAAAGGATTTGAGCGAGTTTGGCAAGGGCCAAATTGTTGAATTTGGGAATGGCTGAGAGTATCTCCAAAACTGCTCTTGTGGGGTGTTTCCGGTCTGCAGTGGTCAGTGGTAGAAGGAAGGAATAGTGGTGAACCGGTGACAGGGTGGTCCGATCAAACATACAAGCTACTGTAGCTCAAATTACTCAAGAAGTTAATGCTGGTTCTGAAAGAAAGGTGTCAGAAAACACAGTGGATCAAAGTTTGTTGCGTATGGGCCTTTATACCCAGGCCGAAAGCGCCAACAGTAAGCATCAGAACTGGACCACGGAGCAATGGAAGGTGGCCTGGTCTGATGAATCACATTTTCTTTTACATCAAGCCAGATAGCCAGGTGCGTGTGTGTTGCTTACCTGGAGAACACATGGCACCAGGATGCACTATGGGAAGAAGGCAAGCCGGCTGAGACAGTGTCATGCTTTGGGCAATGTTCTGCTGGGAAACCTTGGGTCCTGCCATCCATGTGGATGTTACTTTGACACGCACCACCTACCTAAGCATTGTTGCAGACCATGTACACCCTTTCATGGAAACAGTATTCCATGGTGGCTGTGGCCTCTTTCAGCAGGATAATGTGCCCTGCCACAGAGCAAAAACAGTTCACGAATGGAGGAAAGTTTTAGGTGTTGACCTGGCCTCCAAATTCCCCAGATCTCAATCCAATCGAGCATCTGTAGGATGTGTTGAACAAACAAGTCCGATCTATGAAGGTACCGCTTTGCAATTTAAAGTAGGCCTACTTAAAGGATCTGCTACTAACATCTGGGAGCAAAAATCTTGTTTTTTTTTCTTTTTTTTTTTTTTTACAGTTGTAAAAACTGTTGCAAATATATCACAAAACTTTGAAAATCCATAGCCTATACATTATTTTATTAGGAGTTTCGTGGAAAAAGGGAGGTCTTTCCAACATAAACAGATCGAAGCAAAACAAATCCAGTAATCACCATGGCAACTGCTGATGAAACGTGTCGACTTCACTGGTTTTAAAAACCAATGTGCATAAAATCAACAGCTGTTTTTTTCCCCCCCAATGTCGCTAATATATAATATATATATTCTATAATTACCAAATATGTACTCAAAAACCCGTTTATTTCCAACACTCGCCGCGTCCAATCAAACCATTTCAAATACATGAGATTCTGTTCAATTTTGTAACGTTAGCGGATGCGAAACGCGTGATAGGCTATAGCTAAATGAGCGACTAAATGCACCGTCCGCGTTAAAAAATAAATAAAAACATTCTGATACAGATAAACCACTAGATTTATGTTGTTAAATAGAGATATCATAACATATTCGAAATAAAAATAATAGCCTACTGTCTTTAAGCACTCTTACCTGGAGACCACGCCGCCTCAGTATATTTGGCTCATCCATTATGAATAAATTTTGTAGGATTCCTATGGTTAATTTAAGCCATCCCGTTGCGAGAAATGTCTTTTATTCATGATATATGTAGTCACCCAGTCCATCCCTGAAACAGTAAGCACTGTCACCTGACTAGAGGATGAGAGTGTCTGCGAGGAACCAATCAAAACACGAATCTGAAGTACAATCAGGCGGTAGCGACACGAATCAGGTTGTTGTTCTGAGTAGCTTCTTGAAGTGCTGTCTTTCATATTAATTTAGGCAATGTAGACGGTAGTTAATTTAAAGAAAAAATCTTAACCAAAATGTATCTGTGAAGCGATTTTTACTGTGTACTAATGCGTCAAATGAATAGCCGAATACATGATTGTTTATTAGCCTAGTTGAATTTTCCTTTAGCTTAGCAGATAAATTATTCTATCTGGTACCCTTAAGGTTAAAAATGTTAATATATGCTGGAATTGAATGTCAATTTTGTAATCTAATTTTGATATTGATGTTTAGCTACGAGGAAAAACAAAACAAAAAACATATAGGCCTATTTCACCAAGGATTTAATTAGGCTATCAGAATAGGCTACTGGGAACACCCAAGATATTGATGAATGAACCCACATATGAGCATCATGAGAGCACTTTGGGATGTGAGTATATATTGTATTTAACTCTTTGTCTTTTGCTAAATGTGAAAACCTTAGATATATGAAAAAACAGTTTGGTTTTGCTGATTAAACATTCCCATTTTCAAAAGTATACTGGAATAATTTGGGCAGTATAGGCTGGCACTGCAGTCATGTGGGATATTGTCTCCTGATTAATTATTGTCTGTCTCCAAGTGGCACCACGATGCTTTGATGTAACAATGGAACATTGATTGAAAAACATCACAGCACTGCATGAGTCACACTTTGTCCCTGTCTGCTCTCTTTTTATGCACAGAACACAATCTTTAAAATACCTTTACCATGTGAATTATCAGTTGTTTTTAATATCCAAATGTTTGAGTGCACATTGTGCATGTTTATTTTTTAAATTAGTGATTATAGTTTCCTTTAGTCATTCTTTTTTCATTTATGTATGTATTTATTTATTTATTTTCTCTGCAGTTAGCCTACTAGTTGTGGTAAATCAAGATGAGTGTGGTCTTTACAGTCCACTGCTTTTTGTCCTTTTCTATTACTGTGTGCGCCTGATGCACTGCGTTTCTGGAACAAAGGCAGGATCATTTGTGCTTGTTAGAGTTGTTTGAGCATGACAATGATTATTATATCCAGCTTTTGAGGCTGATCTTTTCCCTGATGTCTTCCCCGTTCGTTAATTAATTTTAGTTTTTAGATTCTCATTGATTTTAGGATTTTTTGTGAGCTTTGACTTTCTGCTGTGATTCAGTTTTTTTTTAAAGTTTTTTTTATTAAGCTTCAGTAGCCTACTTTTTGTTAGGTTATATGTGACTTACATTGTCTTTCTATTTATATTGACTTATATATTATATATTATATATTATATACTATATAACAATTATTTTCTTTTAAAATATCCCATCCCCCCCAAAATATTTAACGTTTAAAAAAAAAATCAATGCCACTAGCTTTTTTTCTTCTGTTTTTGTTATTTTCAATAGTAACCACTAGAGGGAGTCATCTATCTATATTCATCTTCAGAAAGCACATGTTTGACACCAAAAATTGGGAGACTGCTCTTAAAAAAAAAAAAAAAATCATCCTGGAGATGGTCATTCTTGCTTATATGCGTATCCTTATATATCATAATGTATGTCCCAAAGAGGAACAGATGGACAAACATTATTACTACTTTTTAAATAGTACTTTTGATAGAATTAACCAGTAACGCTTAGCATTGTGAACACACAGCTGCTCTATATGGGTGTCTTATGATGCAATTCTGCTTTAGAATATCATCACAGTAGCCTCACTGACATGGATTATCACAGATTACAGTAAAGTCTTGTTTTATCTGTGATCTAAATGTGGCGATGTCTCTTAATGTAGTTTGCAAAATTATGTCATACTTTGTAAGTGTGTATTGTTGTAATTTAGTTGTAAAATAACTGGATGAACTTGACAACAGCGCACATTTTAAACACTCAAACGTGCCCTTTAACCCGTTGCAATGGCAACAGATGTAACACCAAGAGTGTTAGATGCACTTTCAGAGAGGGGGGCTGAAAAATCTATATAGGCTATATTTAGGATAATAAATGTCATTTGTCTGGTGTAACAACTGTGTTTCTTAAAAAAATAAATAATTGTGGGTGTGTATTGTGTTTATGACAACCTTCCTTCGTCTTTTAAATACAGTTGTTGTTTTGTTTGGCTCAAATAGTGCTCCATTACTCAATGTGGTACGTTTGGCATTCTGACAGCACGAACGCCACACTGTTTGTTTGAAACGTACCTAAAAACCTTTCACACACTTTTTACCTTAGAAGAGTCATCTGAGCATGTGACATGCAACATGTGACAAATAGGCTAAGCTTAGACATTTATGCAAATTATTCAACCTTTTTTCTGGTTTGTTTAGATCTGTCTTGCTTTATTTTACTACCATATGTGAGTTTTGTTCTACTGCCGTCTATCGTTCCACATGTAATCAAGTTTGTGTCCTACATGAAAACAGAGTGTGTGTGTGTGTGTGTGTGTGTGTGTGTGTGTGTGTGTGTGTGTGTGTGTGTGTGTGTGTGTGTGTGTGTGTGTGTGTGTGTGTGTGTGTGCGTGTGTCTGCTTGTTTTTGTGACATATCAGGACACAAATGTGTATAATGCACAGCTATTACAGAAGAAGGTGAAATATGAGGACATTACCCATGTCCCCATTTTTCAAAATGCTTATAAATCATACAGGATGAGTTTTTTTGAAAATGTAAAAATGCAGAATGTTTCCTGTGATGGGTAGTTTTAGAAGCGGGGGCAGTATAGCGGAATACGGTTTGTACAAAATAAAAACCATTGCGCCTATGGAATGTCCCCACAATTCACAAACGTGTGTGTGTGTGTGTGTGTGTGTGTGTGTGTGTGTGTGTGTGTGTGTGTGTGTGTGTTTAAGTCCAAAGTTCAGGAAAAAATTTCACTTTGGGGTGACTGCATTATTCTAAAGTCATATTGGCATGATGTCATTGTCTAGGGTAGGGAATGGCTACTTTACGTGTAGTTTCTATGTGGGTGTAGATGAGCAATCCTCTCCGGTGAGGCGTGGCCTGTACCTGTATAAATTAAAGCATGTCTGGAATGTCATTCATTGCACTGACCAACACAAAGACAGCACAAACCAAAAGAACTTGCCATGCAGAACTCAGTAGCACAGTGCTTTCTCCTTTCTGTTGGGGCTGTTATTTTTAGCTCTTGTCTGAGAGAGTCTACAGCTCAACGGGAGCATGAGGAAACGTACATGGGCCTGCAGCTTGAGGCTCTGAAGAGCATTATTCTGGAGTACCTGGGGATGGACGCACCACCCAGGTCTGGTGGAAGAGCTTCTCACCAGGACTTGGTCAGGATGTACCGTCAGTATAGGAGAATTGGACAACTGCTAAAAGGGAATTCCAGTGAAGAGCAGGAGCTCCAGCCTGCAAGAAGAGCCTCTACTTTGCTCTTTCCCACGACAGGTAAGATTTTATTATAATTACGCAAATTAAAATAGTTTAATTTTGTAATTTAAAAGCAAAGTAAATTTGGTTTAAAAATCTGTGTATATGTGTTAAAAGTGGATTTATTTTAGACACACACATACATACATACATACATATCTATCTATCTATCTATCTATCTATCTATCTATCTATCTATCTATCTATCTATCTATCTATCTATCTATCTATCTATATATATATATTTTGAACTCAATATGGCTATATATATATTAGGTTCAAGGAGAATATTGGACAAATGGAAAACACTATCTATATATGTGTATATAGTTTGCATTGTCTAATTTGTTATTATTTTTAACTCAGTTTTAATGTAATGTTTTACTGAACTGAATGTAGCAAAGTCAATATTTGTTCTGGTTCTCTGTTTGTGTCTATCAATATATACATCCACACAAAACATATGTATATTTGTTTTTAATTAAATGTACATATTCACTGTACTCAAGTAGATAGATAGATAGATAGATAGATAGATAGATAGATAGATAGATAGATAGATAGATAGATAGATAGATAGATAGATAGATAGATAGATAGATAGATAGATAGATAGATAGATAGATAGATATTAGTATTCCACATTCAGATTTGGTCTGGTATTGTGTAATTTCAGTTTTTCTTTGTTGTTTTCCTAACAGTACATCCTCTGAATTCAAGCATGGATTCAAGGCAACAGTGGTTCAGAGCTGCTTTCCACAAGAACTCGCGCATCAAAACTGGAGTCAACCTTAAACACGCAAGGCTGCGAATTAAGAGACCTCACATTGACAAAATTTCACCCGGCCAGCCGTGGCTATCAAAAGACATTGTGGTTAGAATACATACAACTGGTTATCATAAAGAGACTGTATTTCATACGAGGGACTTGAGGTCTCGGAATGTCATGTTGGATTTAACAGTTGCAGTTGAGAAGTGGCTTAAGGACACAAGTGCTGAGCTTTTAATTGTTGAAATTTGCCTCCTCAAAAAACAAGAAGTGAGAACACAATCCATGCCTCGGGTTCTTTTACAACTTGACCAAGAAGGGAGGAGAAGCAGGAGAGCTCTTTCTACTAAGGAGGAAAGTGTTGAGGATGAAGGTCACTGCAAGAGAAAGTCCTTAAATGTTTCCTTCAAAGAGATCGGCTGGTCAGACTGGGTTATCGCTCCTTCGGGCTATTCTATGCACTACTGTGATGGTTCCTGTCCACATAATTATAAACCTGCCAGTATGCATACACAGGTTAAGTCTCGTCTGCATCTTATGTCCAAAGGAATGACACCCGGGCCCTGCTGCGTACCAGCTGCCTATGAGCCAATGGTTCTCATGCACTATGACAGTCGTGGAAAGCTGAAACTCACACCTTTCAACGATTTGATAGTTAGTAAGTGCCACTGTGCATGAGCAACATTGGCACATGTTTTTAAAGGACACTGATTATTTGACTGAACATTAAACTTTTAATAGAGAAGATGAAAAGAAGCCGAAATATCCAGCCAATTAAACGTTCTCACACACATTTGGTTACGTTGCTCAGGTGTGTAAAATAGTTTGGCTTCTTTTGAAACCAGATGCCTGCTTTCCTGCATACACTGCCATGTTGACTGTATTTTCACATGATTGGCATACTGGAATATCAAGTTATTTATTTTAATTTATTTGAAAAGTTTTGTACCTTTTTTTATTAGTTTGTTACTGTGTTACGAATGAATCAAGTTACCTTTTGTATTTTTGAAAGAATGTTAATAAAGTAAGGAAATGATCATATATTTTCAGTATGGATGTTTAGCGCATGAATCACTGTTCACATTTCAATAAAAACAATTCAACATCCTCTCTGAATATAAGATGAATGTCCTCATATTATTTGAGCTGCTATGAAAACTATGGATGTTGTTAAAAAGCTTTGAATCCACATTGAAATTACCTCCTCATGCTATTAAATTGCAGAAAATAGACCATCAAAATGAATCATCTGTGTATGACTCACTATAGGTCATATAACAATGAACTATGAAATGAATTCACAATATGTTTAACATAAAGTGTAAACTTTTAAATTACACTCAACATGCAATATCCGCTCAATTAGATAATACTTCAAGGTGAGGTCAGCCATCCATAAAATATATTTATCCATGTTATCCAATAATATCCCATCTATAAAGATAGCCCAGGTCTTACATCTGTAGCCTTGAAAGCGCACATTTACGTTTCATTGGCCTTGACCAGAGAGTGAATGCTCTCTGAAGCAAGCGCAGCGGAGGCATGAGTTCATTTGTAACTTAGTATTTACATAATAATGTCACTTCTGTAGTCCATAAAAATTGGTTGTCTTTTGACTCTTGACTGTAAATATTCTTGAGATACATTTATTAACTGATGTATTGTTTTGACACAATGCAATCATTTCATTGATAATGATAATAATCATAATGATTACACAATCAAGCAAGAAGCAAAATGACCTTATACTTATTACTATCACTTTATTTGCTTCAAAGAAAAAGTATACTGTCTCATTCATCAATAACAGTGTTTTAGTAGGCTTAAATGTTCTGATTGTTTTGAATGTTTGATCAAATAATATGGCGAAATAAACAAGCAATTGCTCTTTACTTCAGTAGATGTGAGTACAGTAGTACAGAAATTCACCTCAACATATCTGACTGTGCCAGTCAACTGGAAACTGTTTGGATGAAATGTGTCAGTAGGGACCACTGAAAGCTCCTTCAAAACAAAAGTTTTGCTGCCAGAATTGTAATATTGTCTATTTGCATATATCTATTTTAATTTTGTCTTATTTAAAAAATAAATTAAAAAATATTATTATGGTTTTACATTTTACATGTAAATGTTTATATATGCACAGTATTCTTAATTATGTACACCTTCAACTGCTCTTTAACACAAATATGTAATCAGCCAATCATATGGCAGCAACTTAATGCACTTGGGCATACATGGTGAAGACAATCTGCTAAAGTTCAAACTGAGCATCAGAAAGTGAAGAAGAAAGTAAGTGATTTTAAACGTGGCATGGTTGCTGGTGCCAGACGCTGAAAGAAAGGCAACAGTAACTCAAATAACCACTTTACAACCGAGGTATGCAGAAGAGGTCAAAACTTAAGGCAGATGGGCTACATCAGCAGAAGACACACCAGGTGTCACTTCTGTCAGCTCAGAACAGGAAATTATGGCTCACCAAAATTTGACAAAACTGTTGCCTGGTCTGATGAGTTTCAATTTCTGCTGCAACATTCAGATGTTAGGGTCAGAATTTGGCATAAACAACATGAAAGCATGGATCTATCCTGTCTTGAATCAACAACTGAGGCTGCTGCTGGTGGTGGTGTAATGGTGTGGGGGTTTTTTTCTTGGCACACTTTGGGCCGCTTACTATTTCCGGCAGGATAATGTGACATGCCAAAAAGCTCAAATGATCTTAAACTGGTTTCTTGAACATGACAGTGAGTTTACTCAAACGGCCTCCACACTCCTCAGATCTCAATTCAATAGAACATTTTTGGGGATGTGGTATAACAGGAGATTCGCATCATGAAAATCTCTGAGAAATGTTTCCAGCATTTTGCTGAATCTTCCAAAAAAGATTAAGGCAGTTCTGAAGGCAAAAAACGTACTAGCACACTAGCAAGGTGTATCGAATAAAATATAACGCTTTCTTTACAAAGACATTTTTCAACAATAGCTGGAAATTACAGAGAACTCAGAGACAGCCATAAATTTACTATAAGCTAACAAGACCATCACAAGTTATTCTTGTAAATTTGCCAAAACATTGTCTGTCAACAGACAATATTACCTCACTGACAACTTGAAAAAGTCGACAAGCACACTTCACAAATCAAATATTTAGGTTTGCAAGGCATACAAATGCATGTTCACGACCAAAAATATATATAAAATAGAGTGCAAGTGAATTTCTCACATATTTGAGCCCTGTTTCTGAAGCTACTATCTAAAGTATGCAGGTTAGTGGGACTGGGCCAATGCAATGTTTAAACTTTGATCAACAGTCATTACCTGACTGTAGGCTAATTAAAAGTTTATTTAAAGTCAACAACCATATCATTTGAGATCTAAGGTTGAGAAACATATATCTGAAACAGTGCCTTGCCAACAGGATATGCAGCAATTATGTTAAACTTTTTCATACTGAATTGCAAAGACAGAATTGTACGTTTCTGATTGCGACATTTTGATGGCTTCATGGTGCCATATAAACCTGCCTACTTGTCTAATGTTCCACTTGTTTCATTTAGTTGTGGAAGTGGAAAAGACACTCTCAGCTAATTTGTAGCTAATCACGGAAAGAGAAGATTTCAGCGAGTCACAGTGACATAAGGATCACAAGGCTATATCAAGGCACAGTCAAGACGGATAGTTATTACTGTCACCTAATTGATATGAAAGCTTGAAAAAAAAGTTTTGTATAGGTGTAAGCATAAATCTTATAAATATGAGGCATGTGACATGCACTGCACATACACTACCATTCAAAAGTTTAGGATCTGTAAGATTTTCTGTTGTTTTTGAAATAAATTTTAAAATGTAATTTATTCATCTAAAAAAATAAAATTATTCATAATTTATTCAGATATTTTTAATCAGTCATTAAAACAGTTTTCAGTGTCACATGATATGCTGCTTACATAATACATTTTTATCAGGATTTGTTTAGATTGATAAAAAACTGCATTTATTTTAAATATAACTATTTTTTAACATGATAAATGTATTTTACTGTCACTTCTGATCAATTTCATGCATCCTTGCTAAATAAAAGTATTAATTTCTAAAAAGTATTAAAAAATCTTACTAACCCCAAACATTTAAACAGGAAAAAAATGGGAAACATGCTTTTAAAACATAAAAAACATGATAAAAAATAAAATAAAATAAAAACCTTGCTGAAAAGTCCAGCATATGGCCCAGCATCTCAACTAGAACAACTTAGCTATGTTGGTCCACCAAACCAGAATAAACCAGTCTGTGCTAGAATGGAGCATTCACTCTGGTGCCTTCACGTTTCAGCAGGGATTATTTACACCTGTTAAACTGTGATCAGTGAGGTCATGATTATGTTTTGCTGTCTCTGAGTTTAGTCAGTAAACTAAACTGGCTCATGTAATGTTTGTGAGGGCATTCGAATGGCTCAGGTCAAGTCTATGTCTTGGGCAGAATGTTTTGCCCTTCATTTTACCATCTGAAAATAAGGACTTGTTTTTGTTTCACATCATGCCACACAAATCACAAATGATTTCACGGAACTAAAAGATTTAATATTGGACAGCAAAACATTTCAGACTTTCAAGCATCTGGCATGATGTAAACATCCTCTGAGATTTCAGCCTGATCTGGATGGAAGAGGGCAGGATCATTGCTGTAGATTGCATCATGCGGATCACACTCCAGGTATGCTTGATGGGCTCTAAATGGGGGCAAAAGTGAAATTCAGTTCTTGAAAACTCAGTTAAATCCTCAAATGCCACATTAAAACACATTATAAAAAGGTGAATTGCAAAATTTACACCAGCATATAAACCAATGAATATGTATAATATATAACGGAAAAACCCCTTTTAATCTGACTGTTATAATACTATTTCCACACATTCAGATGTCACAGTGATCTTGCAAAACAGAGAGCAAATAGAATTCAGGAGGAAATTCCATTTTTACTTCAAAGACTTCTCCTCATCACCCAATTTCTGGTGATCTACATTACCGTAGGGGCTTACACGCACATATACCGATTAGACTTTTGTACTTTACCTGTGCGTGTCCTCGCTTTGTACAGCACGACTCTGAAATTCGTGCAGATTGGACTGTCCACTCTGAAAGTTCTCATAGATTGGGCTCTGCGGTGCAGGTTGAAGTCCTCCGGCATATCCACTGTACGGAGACTCCCTGGAATGACCATCGTGGCTCTTATCTTGGCTCTTAAGTTTATTAGATAACTCAATATCAACTGATTTTCTGTGTCGAAACCACAGTAGCACTGCTATCCCCACCAGAAGCAAAGCCACAAGGAAAATAGGCAAACCAACAGCAAGTCCAAGTGACGGGCTGTTAATCATGCAGTCATCTGTAGAATTACTTACTGAGCAAATAGTGGTATTATCATGCATGGCCTAAAAAGATAAAAAAAAATGATGTTATAATATCTAAAATGACAGCAAACATTCAATCACTTAAATCAGAAAACATCCACAGCAATGTACTTTGTAACAAGAGAAAGTGATATACTTTTAAATAATGTGATGTACCATGAAATCAATCAAATTAACCATGAAATAGTTTATACTAATGTAACCCAAATGTATAGTTCATAATAGATATAACCTTACCATATTGTGTGTAGCCTTGGTGAAACTATATCACATATGTCTGTATCAGTTGCTGGCAGAAATGTTCAAGCTGCCGTTTGGAGTTTCTTTTTGCAGAAAGTCTTAAAGTTCCTCTTTCGGTGGAGAAGTCATGCAACCTGGAAATTCAAACCCCCACACAATCATTCTTCCTGTTGTCTTCCTATAAACAGTTATTTGCTCTGAAATGAGATTTGTAGGCTCTAGCAATAAATTATATGCACATAATAATAGCTGAGCATGACCTCTCAATCGTTACCAGTGTCCAGATTGTTCATGAAACACACCATTTGTTCTGCATATTTTCATCCAATGCTGATCATACAGCCTTCAGTTTAAATCATGCTATGAAAGCTATTGGAAACAATATACACTGGCCCACACATTTACCAAGTCGCCTACCAGAAAATCACTGAATGGGATAGTTTGAAGATACAACAATTAAAGTTGGTTAACCAGCTCAAGACTTCAAACTGAAGCTCAAAATTAGAAAAATATATAAAACATGACAGTAACTCAGATGTTGTGGGAAGTGTTGATATAGACATCCTCTAGAAAATGAGGAACTTAGTTATGCTAACATTGCAAGACCAGTTAGCACAATTAACTAATTCTCACTGTTTTCACTGGGACTAATTTTGGTATGTGGTTTCAAAAAGAGGGCAAAACAATGAAACTTTAAGGTTAAAAAAAAGCAAGTTGCGGACACTGTCCTGGTCACTTGTGCTTTTATCACCCCCTGGTGTTAAAAATAATGCATGTGCCTTCAAACTGAAATGTTTGCATGATTCTTAATCTTTGACAGTGAGCAAAATGTGAGGACGAAATAGTGTAATTAATGCTCTTATTAATATTTGTAAAAAAAAAACTACATCATTCTTGATTACAAAAGTTACTTAATGTGTTACTTTGAGACCCATTCTCAGCAATGTTGACAATAGCATCAAACTGGAAAACCCCAAATTCAAATCCACAGAATTTATGGAAAATGATTCCGGGTTCAGTGGAAAAATTGCTTTTTAAGTACAACATGTTGTGTTAGTATGTCAAACATCTCTGTTTGTCTACTTAGCCTAAACTAGAAGGCTAAACTAAGAAACTTGATTTTCCAGTGTTAGGTTTGCTTTAGACAGATAAACAGGAGCTAAATCGGTTCTTCATGAGTTAAGCTTTGCCTTAAGGTGGCAAGATTGTGACTTCACTTCTTTGCCTCTGTTTTTATTTTCAGGACTGTGATGTAGCCTATAAATATCACTTTTAAAACTATTTAATCACGATTTATGAACCAGAGACACGTGGGAGTAAAATAGTGGCTAGTTGGCTACTGCAAATGACCCTATACCAAACTGGCATGTAACGGCACATATTATGCAACATCTGATTGTTATCTCAACTATACAGAACTTCTCTATTTAAAAAACATACCTGCTGTAAAACACTTCCTTCCACATGTGTTCATGGTTCTGTTAAATTGTATTTTACAAAATAGTTAAAAAATAGTTTTGTTTCATATTGATCAAATTGACTGAGACGGCTGCAAGAAGTTCCATTTATTAAAAAAAACAAAGAGCTATAACCAAACAATATTTTGAACAAGCACTTACTTAATGTGTTACTTTGAGACCCATTCTCAGCAATGTTGACAATAAGCATCATGACACGTCTGGATGAACCCGACATCGAACAGCTCGTGGCAGAGAGTTTTTTCTTCATTAGAGTTGGGAACCGAGAATCGTTCTTATTTTCTAATTCAAAATTAATTTGGGAACTGAAGGATCTCTTGACATTTCCTTCCTTAACAATGATAAATCTACAGTTTAAACTTAACACGCACAAATTCCAACACTATCTCATTACTCAACAAATGACTCTTAAAGGCATGGTTATGATTTCCCTTTTTTTAACAGTTAATGTGTCATGTTGCTGTTTGAGCATAAACAACATCGGCAAAGTCATGATACTCAAAGTTCAAAGCAAAGAATGATATTATCTTTTACAGAAATAGCTTTTTAATGGCATCAAATGGCTGGTAGGGACTACGCAAGCTTCCCCTGGGTTAGTGACATCATTAACCCTGAAATTTACATAAACCCACCCCCAGGAACACGCAACAAAAGGGGTGAGGTTATAATGACGGAATATGCTAATCAACGACTTGAAGATAGTTAACTCCCCTTAAACTACATTCGGGAACATCTTGTTGCATGTTGTCACTTCTTCTCGTATCTCTCCATCATTGTCTAACTTAGGCTTGAACAGAAAAGGCTAAACATTTATACATCATGTGATTCTTGAAGCTCCGCCGTGAGCACCAGCTCATTTGCATATAAAGGGACACACAAAAAACGCACGGTTTTGCTCACCCTCGAAAAATGACAATTTTAACATGCTATAAAAAATTATCTGTGGGGTAATTTTGAGCTAAAACTATACACACACACACACACACACACACACACACACACACACACACACACACACACACACACACACACACACACACACACACACACACACACACACACACACACACAAATTTTGTTTGTTTTATTTTATTTATATAGTTAAGGCCAATAATTGTATCACAACGTCTGAGAAAATATTTGCCTTAATTAGATTTGTTTTATCTGTTTAAATCGTTAATTAAAATAAATAATATCATAATTTTATTTTAAAAGTTATTAAAGAACTGTTGCTGTTCCGAATCAGCGTCACCTTACTACCATTCCTAATATGCATTTGTTCACACATACAGGTGCTGGTCATATAATTAGAATATCATCAAAAAGTTGATTGATTTCACTACTTCAATTCAAAAAGTGAAACTTGTATATTATATTAATTCATTACACACAGACTGATATATTTAAAATGTTTATTTCTCTTAATTTTGATGATTATAACTGACGACTGAGGAAAATTCAAAAATTCATTATCGCAGAAAATTAGAATATTGTGAAAAGGTTCAATTGAAGACATCTGGTGCCACACTCGAATCAGCTAATAAACTTAAAACACCTGCAAAGGACTTTAAATGGTCTCTCAGTCTAGTTCTGTAGGCTACACTATCATGGGGAAGTCTGCTGACTTGACAGATGTCCAAAAGATGACCATTGACACCTTGCACAAGGAGGGCAAGACACATAAGGTCATTGCAAAAGAGGCTGGCTGTTCACAGAGCTCTGTGTCCAAGCACATCAATAGAGAGGCGAAGGGAAGGAAAATATGTGGTAGAAAGAAAGTGTACAAGCAATAGATAACCGCACCCTGGAGAGGATTGTGAAACAAAACCCATTCAAAAATGTGGCGGAGATTCACAAAGAGTGGACTGCAGCTGGAGGCAGTGCTTCAAGAACCACTACCCACAGACGTATGCAAGAAATGGGTTTCAGCGGTCGCATTCCTTGTGTCAAGCCACTCTTGAACAAACATCGTCAAAAGCGCCTTGCCTGGGCTAAAGACAAAAAGTACTGCTGAGCACTAAATTTTTCATTTCCTTTGACAATAAGGGTCCCATAATGAGGAGAGGAGAGGAGAGGAGAGGAGAGGAGAGGAGAGGAGAGGAGAGGAGAGGAGAGGAGAGGAGAGGAGAGGAGAGGCATTCAATCCATGTTGCTTGAGGTCCAGTGTAAAGTTTCCACAGTCAGTGATGGTTTGGGGTGCCATGTCATCTGCTGGTGTTGGTCCACTGTGTTTTCTGAGGTCCAAGGTCAACGCAGTCGTATACCAGGACGTTTTAGAGCACTTCCTGCAGCTGACCAACTTTATGGAGATGCAGATTTCATTTTCCAACAGGACATGGCACCTGCACACATGCGATGATATGCCAGACCCAACAATGCAGAAGAGCTGAAGGCCATTATCAGAACAACCTGCTCTCATAACACCTGCAGTGCCACAGACTGATCGACTCCATGCTACACCTCAAAGTGCGGCACACGCTCATACTTTTCATGTTCATACTTTTCAGTTGGCCAATATTTCTGAAAATCCTTTCTTTGTATTGGTCTTAAGTAATATTTAAATTTTCTGAGATACTGAATTTGGGATTTTCCTTAGTTATCCGTTATAATCATCCAAATTAAAATAAATAAACATTTTAAATATCAGTCTGTGTGTAGGAAATGAATATAATATACAAGTTTCACTTTTGGAATTAAATGAGTGAAATAAATCAACTTTTTGATGATATTCTAATTATAGCCTATGACCATCACCTGTAAGTTACTCCTCGAATCTGTAGAACCATAGGCTGTAGAACAGACGAGGACCCGCGCGCTCCAGATGTGCGTGTTCACTACGCCCACGCGCCCGGACGCGCGCACGCAGCAGCGTCTCATTGAACCAGAGCGGAGCTCAGGAGGAGAGAAACATGGCGACCTCGAATAATCCGCGAAAATTCAGCGAGAAGATCGCGTTACACAACCAGAAGCAAGCGGAAGAGACAGCTGCGTTCGAGGAGGTGATGAAAGACCTGAGTATTACTCGGGCGGCCCGTGTAAGTGTGTCTGTTTTCTCTCTTATGACAGCATTCATTAGCAGCTCGAGCTGCTGGGCAGAATTTATGTTGATACGACACGCACGGAACTCGCCTGTCTGGACGTAAACAATAACAAACGCCCCTCTCCGGTGCTCGGTTATCTCTAGCTTTAATAATTAGATTGCCTTCCAATGGACGCTGTTGCGATATTTGATAATAACAGACGGTCACGACGAGGCCTTATAAAAGTTGCCATGCTCACATCTGCAGTGTATGAGTGTGAATGGATTGAGCATGTGTGTGTTTTGACAGCCAAATTACGGTCCCTCGCAATTATAGCTGGACTGTAATCAAGGCCATATCCAGTGCTTGATGCATTTCAGCATTTAATTTCAGGTGTAATTCCTTTCTAAAGGGCTAAACTTTAATGTTTGTATATGTTTTTACATGCTCTCAATGAATAATGTAGCAATAAACAACAGTGTATCTGCTCAGTTCAGCATTATTGCACTGTGCCAAAAATAAGGACTCCTTATTTTTATGATTATACAGACAATGCCGGCACTGCTTTACTAACATACTATCCAAGATTTAGACTAAATACAAATTATTTCAAAGTGATGCTCACAACTGTTTTGTTTTGGTTTTGTTGTTTGTTTTTCTTGTTGCCGTTTAATTGTAGGTGTTTCCAAAAATATATAAAATCTGCAGTATATTATGCATGATAACATTTACATGTGCAGTGCTATGTATTAATTGTGCCTTTTTATTGCTGATAAACAATATAAACTTTGACAGCCAATCAGAACTGCTCGTTTGGCTCAAGCATTTAAAGTGGAAGGCAACACAACTTCAGAAAGTGCTTATAATCCGAACATTAATAAATGTATGTTGGTGTTGTGGACATAGTTATGGTTATTGTTACACGATTTTCTTTCTTATAATTGAAAGTAGCCTCTTTTTCAATTAGGACATTTTTCAAATAAGAAACTCCTAGATGTTTTACAGCAGAGCTGTTTTACTTTAATCAGCATCTCACAGTTTTATTGGTTGGTTGTTTTCTTTCTTGCAGTTACAGTTACAGAAGACCCAGTATTTACAGCTCGGTCAGAACCGAGGACAGTACTATGGCGGCTCTTTGCCAAATGTCAATCAAATTGGAAACACCACCATGGACCTTCCCTTTCAGGTAAGGTCAGGAGCATGTGGTATTGAGTATCTGTGGAATGCGAGTTGTGTATGGAAATGTTTGTTTAAAATAGATTTCACAATTCTCCCACAATTCTAAATAGTCAACTAAGCTAAACAACATGTCATTTTCTAGAGGTCCTGACAAAATGTTAATTGATGCAGTCTATTTAAAAAAATAATGCTTTAAAAAAAATTTCAGGGACATGACAAAAACATTTTTCACAGGCTCTTGTCACCACCAACTAGTGTACCAATGTAATTGATACAATCTTTAGTTGAAGCAACAAAGTTACTTTCAAAAGGGGATTTACAAAATTTTGATTGCTACTGTAGATGTCAGTGTTTATATCCAATATAAACTTTTATCCCATTTCTGTGGTTTAATTTGAATATTTCTAACTCAGAAATAGTAGTTAAAAAGCCTGTTTGTGAAGCTGTTTCATCATACCTATACACAGGACCTAAAATTAACACTCCAAATGCGAGTAAAAATCGGTGTAGGCAAGTATGTGAAATGGTGTCAATCGCCAGTTGGCTGGTGACATTTTTATGAATTCTAACGATGCAAAATTGTGAGAACGTGAACAATGCTTGGGACAGTTGACAGGGCAGTGCTACACCATCACACACGTTTAAGCCATTCAAATTTAAATATTCTAGGCAAGTTTAAGAAGACACGACTCCGTTCATTTCACAAGTTAGTTTTAGACCTTGCATATACATGACAACCATTCTGTCTGCCTCAGCGACAGCACCAACGCATATTTGAATGTTCGCTGTGATCGTACTTATAAAAGGTTCAATAGACAGCTGAATCGTTGTCATTTAGGAATAAATGACAAAATGTTGCATGGGTGTTTGAAGATCGTAATTAACGATTAATCGTCCAGCTCTATTCATGTTTGTTGTTTTTTTCAGACTCCTTTTCAGAATTCAGTATTGGACACAAATAGAACGACTCGCCACCATGGATTGGTGGACAGGGTCTATCGGGACAGGAATCGCATCACGTCGCCACACCGCAGACCCCTCTCTGTGGACAAACATGGACGTCAAATATCCTTGATGAGTCTAGTCATGAATGCAGACAGAATTATTGCACTGCAGTGCTTTGCTCTGCATGGCATACAAAACATATTTGCTTAATTTCTGTGATTTACTTATACTGACATTATGAAGTCCTTAATGCTGAATCTCACATTGATAGCTGTCCATATGCCTCTGTGTATCTGTCACCCCCACCTGATACCAGCTGGAGGAGGTGAGAGTTTATACTCACACAGTCTGTTTGCATGTGCTTAAGATTGTACATATTGTATGTACAAGACTAACAAGTCAGATAGCTGTTAAAATTGCATGTCAACAATTCTTCTTCATAGCTCTGTGATATCTCAAATAATAAACTCAGATCGTATATAGTTGTTATTTAATATTGTAACTTTTAAGTTGTTCAATGGGGCTATATGTAGATTTCAGAAACCCTTGTTTTTAGTGACACCGTGGCCGTTAAGTGAACTGCAGTCATACAATTATTGCTCGTGCTCGCACTCGTGCTCATTTAACATACAAGAGAGACTGAACGTGATTCAAGGCCTCTATATACTCACAGCTAAATTCTTTTTCGTTCTTCGCTTGGAAGTAAAAAGTTAAATGCAGAAATACCTTTGCATCTATATACTGTTATCTGGTATTTAGATGCTGTCCAGGCTGCTGAGAATTACTTTTCGATGAATATGCTGTGCACTTTCCTCTCAATAACAGAATAAATACAACAAAATATGACAGTGGTGAGGAATAAAGGTTTTAATAAAGCATCTGAACATAGCGACAGATGATGTTATTGAAATTGCACTGTAATGATAGTTTGAATGTAAAGCATGTTTGAGACTATATAGATCTGGCTATTTGAGACTACAGTTTCAGTGAATCCCTTTTATTTGCATTACACATGACAGAAAAGTTCTAAGCTCAAGCATTATCCTGAACATTGTGTAAGCATTAATTTCATGCGTCATAGAATGGATGAGAGGCTCTCTCAAAACAACATAGGAAGTCAGGGGAAGGTTTTTTAAAAAGGGATAGTTCACCCAAAAATTAAAATTAGCCCATGCTTTAGTCAACCTTAAATCATCCTAGGTGTATATGACCTTCATCTTTCAGACGAATACAATCAGAGTTACGTTAAAAAAATGTTCTGGCTTTTCCAAATTTTATAACGGCTGTTTCTGTTTTAAAGTCCATCAAAGTGCATCTATCCATCTTAATAAAAACATCATACAATACAAATGACATAGGACGCTTCGGTGAGAATATGCTAGTTCTCGCGAGAACCAAGTTTTGTTTTGCTATATCCTCTGCACTTCCGTGTTCGTCACCAGAATCTATGCTAAGTCTGCGTCCTATGCTGTGGAACGCCAGTCTCTCTTGAACATACGTATGACAATTAGCGGAAGTTAGAGATTACAGTTTGTAAAGTTTTAAATATGGAAGTTTTTCTTGCACAAATGCTTCGCTTCTCTTCAGAAGGGCTTTATTAACCCCCAGAGGAGCCATGTGGAGCACTTTTATGATGGATAGATGCACTTTTATGGACTTCAAAACAGAAACAGCCATTCACTGCCATTATAAAGCTTGAAAGAGCCAGGACATTTTTTAATAATATAACTCGGATGTAATTGTCTGAAAGAAGAATGTTAGATACACCTAGGATGACTTGAGGGTGAGTAAATCATGGGCTAATTTTCATTTTTGGGTGAACTATCCCTTTAAATTTCATTACAAGCGGTTCATATATTGGCAATACAAAAAAAGATAAAAAAGATTAGCATTTCAAACTCTTACATATAGTCCCTTTAATTGTAAGTTACGTTATTTTTTATGATTTAATTTTTACCATGAATATTACCTTTGATACTAATATTGTAATACAAAATTCCATCCATAATAGCTCCTAAAAGCAGAGAGTATCCACAATATGCTCTGTATGATTTTATTTAATTTTTAAGAATTTGTTTGTTAAAAATATGATGGTATCATTTTTTAAGATATTTTACTAAAAGGTAGTTGGCTTATTTAATGTCAGTCATTATCAAACGTTTGTATATACCTTCTTACCACTATATTATGCATTTGAATCTGCATGTTTTGGTAAAATATAATTTGTAATATTAGTTAGAGGAGATTATTTTACGTCATTTGATTTTTTTTAATTTCTTTGTGCTTGTTCTGAAGGACCAACTCAGACTCTGCCCTGCACCAGAGCACTTTGAACCCAAACTCACAAGATGCATTTGCAGGAGGATCTCAAGATTTGCTGCCAAAACAAGGTTTTTATTTATTTATGATCTATTAAATGATCTAATGCTAGGTTAAAAATTGCAGTGAACTATATCCTGTCTAATGTTCCCCACACTTGTTTCATTCAGTGTATGATTTCGTCCCTCTCTATGTACTAGTTCTTCTTCTTCTGCTTGGAACAGGGGAACCTGAAAGTGACATGGACAAAGAAGGTCAAAAGCTGATATGGGATCACAAAAAGGTACATTTTAAAATAGATTTCTTTACTATGGTTTTCATGTGATCTTTTATCAACAAGTTATGTGTCATTTATCTCATAGAATACTTCACCAAGGCACAAGTCAAACAAAATACCTGGAATCAAGTAAGTGTTTTTCTTTTGAAGCTGGTAGTGTAAAGGATAGTCGAATATAGAAGGACAATGCAATTTGGAGAGTCAAAGGTTCAATTGAGCAAACAATTAACCATGTATTATTCAACTCAACAGCCATCTAGATGTACCTACTCCTTTATAGCAGACTTGTTTTATCATATCAAAATCAGAACAATGGGCTTGTTCTGTTGACATATGTTTATCCCGGTTCCTTTTAACGTCCCTTGTGTCATTTTTTCCCCAGTATATTTCCATCTCCAGATCAGGAAATGACTGCATCTCTAATCCCTGTGGCACACAACACAGGCGGCTCTCTGCCAGACCTGACCAATATCCAGATTCCCCCTCCTCTCCCCACACCTCTGGACCCTGATGACTCCTCGTCCTCTCTCAGTGCCTCCAACAGCACTGGCAACCTGGCCAACACTCACATGGGCCTCACGTCTGCCAACCAAGGTGATTTTTGATTTTTAAGTTGACATTTATGTGATTTAAAGTTATTAAATAGTGAAGATGAGGGTTTTAGGTACTAAGAACTTTTCAGTTTCAGTTGTCATTCTGCTGATAGTGGTGTGTGTGTGTGCGATCTGCGTGTGGTGTGCAAGTTACTGTCTGTATGTGTGTGGGTTACAATGCAGCAGCGCAAAAGGGCGATTTAACACTTGTACTATAAGCTATTTAAAACTTACATTCACCTGATCAATTTTGAGTATCTAGATGGTATAATCAAACATACAGTGGGGCAAAAAGTATTTAGTCAGCCACCATTTGTGCAGGTTGTCCCACTTAAAAAGATGAGAGGCCTGTAATTGTCATTATAGGTACACTTCAACTATGAGAGACAGAATAAGAAAAAAAATCCAGAATATCACATTGTCTGTTTTTTTAAAAAATATTTTATTAGCAAATTATTGTGGAAAATAAGTATTTGGTCAATAACAAAAGTTCACCTCAATACTTTGTTATATAGTCTTTGTTAACAATGACAGAGGTCAAACATTTTCTTTAAGTTGCCACAAGGTTTACACACTGTTACTGGTAGTTTGGCCCATTTTTTGGCCCATCCTGTTATGCCCTCTATTGTCCATGATCAGTGACTAGTCAACGTCAAGCTTAAAGTTTCACGGCAGAGCATTAAAGTAGACTAGTCTGTGCAACCTATAAATCTGACAAGTATATGCATGAGGACAGTAGTTTGCAACCTTTTTGACTCCCCATTGTCCAGTATTCGAAGATCCCCGCCTTGTAGGTTGGGTAAACCATCTAATTACACTGTCTGTAAGCATCTACTATTTCAAATTTAATGATATCATATATGAATAGATTATATATATCTCCCATATATCTCACTGATTAAGATACTATTTATTCAGCATCTGAAGTGTGGCATGTTTTCTCATGTGACATCAGCCCAGTCCACGGTGACAGTGAGCTTTCAGCGCCGGCATGAGAATGTAGTTCCTCTGATCCTTAACACAGACTCCCAGCAGCATCCGAATCTTCAGCAGCTGTCGCCCACACTCTCTCCTCCGCTCTCTCTAGCACAGGTAACTGCTCTAATCAGCTGCTGATAAGGACAGATTTAAGGTGGTGTTACAGAAGGAACATTACTTACTTAGCCGCTAATAGACTGTCTCAATCTGGCCCTGTGGTAAATAGGAGGTGGCGATTGATGCTATGACGCTGGAGCAGCAGTTGGCTCAGTATGCTTTCTTTAGTCAGCCATCCATACAGACGCAGGCTGTGGGTGGGCTTCCTCAGCTCCAGCAGAACACCCAGATGCCACCTGTCTCAGGAAGCCAGACGCAAACCTCTGTGAGCATGGATATTAACACGGTAAGATGACACCTCAGCACTTACCTCCTTAGAGCTGCAGTGGATTTCTAGATATTGAGTCTGTCAATCAGATCATACAGGGCACTAAATGACATTCAAAATAATAACAAATACAGTACAAGTCAAATGTTTGGGCGTAACTACCCATTATACACAAATGTAGAAAACAGCAAAAACAGAGAATGCTTAGTAAAAAAAACCTCTCCTACATTTTAGATTCTTTTAAATCCCTCCCTAGCACACTATTCATTCTCACAATTTTAATTAAAATAATTAGTCAAACTGTCTCACTTGCGAGATGTGACTTTTACGCTTTCTTGTCCATTTAAAATCCATTTAAAAGTCTTAAATAAAAATAACATTAAAAAAAGGAAATTTCCCTTCCATTCAGAAGTTTAGATTTTTTTTTTTTAAAGAAATGTATTCAGCAAGGATGCATTGAATTGATTAAAAGTAATAGACATTTATAATGTTATACAAATACTTCTGTTTGAAATTATTGCTTTTCTTTTATACACTCAACTAATCCTGAAAGTAGTATAAAAAAATGAACAAAAAATATTAAGCAGCTGCTGTTTTTGAAATGTTTCTCTAGCAGCAAATCAGCATTTATACTAATTTCTGGAGGATCATGTGACACTGAAGACTGGAGTAATGATTCTTTGCCATAACAGTAATAATATTTAACAATATTACTGCTTTACCATTTGTTTATGAAATAAATCCAGCCTTGTTGAGCAAAAGATACTTTTTATTTCAAAAACATTTCCTACCTCAAACTTCTGAAAAGTAATGTAGACAAACTTGTATATTTATCTAATCGTACATGTCCAGACTTTTGACTGGTAGTGTAAATTATGAATTTCAACAAGCAGTGTTCTTTCTTTCTCTTTTAAGTTTTAGCTGATGTCTTGATAAAAACATTCTGGCTGAACACTTTAAATGGACAATAATCAGAGACATTGTAGTAAATAGATTTTTGACTAAATTGGGAGCCACAGGCCATACCCTGAGTCAGAGGTCCCCTCCAGGGGGCTCCGTTGGTCTAACTTGGTGTTGTCCCATATAGGCTGCTTCCCTCCAGCAGTACCGCTGTAGGGTGGGTTCTTCAGCCAATCAGTCTCCGACCTCTCCGGTCTCCAATCAAGGCTTCTCTCCAGGGGGCTCGCCTCAAGTAAGGGCGAACCCAGCAGCCACTGCTTCCACCCTGTAGTTTGTTTTGTTTGGAGCCGATCTGGAGCCTGTCCCTTTAAGCTGCTCTGTCTGTCCTAGTCCAGTTGTGTCTCCCAGTCTCTTTGATCCTGGCTGCTTCACTGTGTGTCTGAGCACCACTTAGTCGTTATGTGTATCATGCTGAGTAGCAATATAGGCCAGTTTTAATGTATGCTGTTCTCATTGAAAGTGCCATTGCTGTTACACATCCTTTCACCGGATCATTGTGCATTTTGAGCAAAATTGATGGTTGTGTCAGTTTGACCCAAAAAAGCTCCTTTAAAATGTCTTTTTAAATGAAATGTTAATGCTTTGAATTAGTGATTTGCAGATTTGGACAATGAGCTGTTCAAGACTTAAGACAATTTAAGGCAAAATTAAAATTAAAAAATAGCCAATAATAATGATTTAATGGTTTACCACTTTCGACCAATAGGTAGAAGGTGCTTTGGCCAAACTGATGTAGTGTTATCAGAATGAGGTGACAATGACACATGGAAAGTATGGTGTCAATATGCCAAAGCATTGCAGAGATACAGCATCAAAAGTAATGTTGCTATCATGCCTCAAATTTTCTTCTATCGACACAAAATCCATAACTTTTTGTTGGCACAGTCTGAAGATGATACAATTCGAATTTGGTGCAAATCGAACAATGGTCTAGGACGAGTTTGAAAACGGTTTCTAATGAAAAAACTAAATGGCAGACAGGAAGTTCAGTCAAATATGGCAAATATGGTGTCTATGTACTCAAACTGACACAAGGAATCTATTATAGCCAGATTTATTATAAAATAAAAATTTAATTATAAGCATTATTTTAATACAATTTTTGACCACGAGGTGGCACTGTCTTGAACCTTTTAGAGTACCTTCAGGCCATGGTGCCAATGGCACACACCAAGTATAGTAATAAACACCAATGCATTCATAAAATAGCATTTTATATCATAATAGTGTATTGTAGTAAATGGTCATTTCATGTTTTGTTTAATTATAGCGCAACCAAGATGCACAATCCCACCAATTTTTTTTATGTGAGCCCATATGCGTGTCAAATGTGGTAAAAGTATCATTTAGTTTTGGATTTAAAGACATTTATATTTATATGTATGAAATCCTTAAAAATGACCCATGTTTGGTATTGTTGGACTCTGCAAGGATTCAGGAGTCTAACGAGATGACTCCCAAGAAACCAAGACACTGCATGTTGCCTCAGGTCATGCTTGTGATGACATGTACCAAGTTTGGTTTGAATACAAAAATGCATTGTGGAGATACAGCTAATGTCTATTTTTACAAGCGCTATGTAAAATTAGTTTGTGTTAGTCGAAAACAGTTTGAGGAATCAACTTGAATTCCATCACATTTGGTTGGCATTGTCTGAATAATCTGGTTACATTTTTATGCAAATTGCATAAACTGTCTAAGAGTTCGAAAAAGTCGTTATTTTGGTGGGAAAATTGGCACTAACGAAAATTGTATCATAGGGTTCAATCGAATCGAACAGTTCAACCAGAATCAGAGGAAAAAATTGGGTTTCTAACACTTGCGGTTCTAAAGTTATTAGCATAAATGTGAGTGCAACTTTGGACCGTTGGTGGCACTAAAGGGATTAGAGACTCCAAATTTGCTATGGTAACAGTTAAAGGGGTACTTCAGCGCTAGGAAGATGAATCATTCGAATATACTTCAGGGTATACAAAAGCCAGGGTATACTGATACAAAGCCATATGCTAATCGCTGAAGTAACCCTTTAAGACTGTCCTCTATCTGTGTGCCCTAAGGAACTACGGAATTGGAATGTCATCAGCAGACCTATTCACTAATGCATAGAATCTCTGGACTAATAATATATTTGACGCAAATATTTTTTGCAAATAGTCCCAAAAGGATTATTTCCCAACTAGAATTAGACCCAGAGTTTCATTTACTGTTCTGTTTCTTAATGCTTTATAAAAATAAAATAAAAAAGATATATCCCTCCCCATGTTCAAGACATGGTTATGGCCTTGGCTACCATAGACCCCCATGGAGGAAGAATGATGATAATATACCTCCACACCTTCGATGCTTGGCCCCTAATTCGAGTTTTGTATAGTTCTTTGCATCTTATTTGGTAATTCAGGGGTCTTTAACTCCCTGTATATAGTACCATTAGATATTGAAAAGCATTATTATATATCCTTTTTTTTTGTATCTTTGCTAGCAATCAGCCGAAATCTGTGTCAAAAATAAGGAGAGGGACTCACTCTGAAAAACAAACACTCCACATAGGGCTCTGAGTTGTTTACTTTATTATTATTATAACGTTATGTGTTTTTAAACATGAAGTTATTTAACGGTCTCTTGTGATGCTTTGCAGAATCTCTGCTGTGTGTGTTCATGTGTTTTGAAGGAGGCATGACTTTGGAGACGCTCTGAAGAGAGGGTGGGATCTAGCTAGAAATATAGGGAAAGCTGGCTTGCTACAAGCCTCTCTGAAATTGCCTACAGCAGCTCTAAGATAAAACATTTAATATAAAACTAATTGACTCTAGAAATCAATAATAATGATTAATTTGAAATGGCTCTGCAATCTAAGCATCACAAATTGTGTACAAACATTGTACTACACGTGTGCAACATTGAGTTTTATACAATATGTAGCGTCTTAATCCACTCATGATGCTGAATGAAATAGGCTAAATATCCTGCGATAGTTCTGAATATCACACATAATTAGTCTTTTAGTCACTTTGCCTTTGGCAGTGAACACTGCTCCAGAGTCCACTGACTGCTGCGATGGATTCCACAGTCTGTGTGGCATTTTTTTTTAAGCCGAAAAATTCAGATTTTTACTTTGTAAGTATTCAGTCACAAGTCAGATGGAAAACACAAACATTTAGAGCGGAAATAATGGTGTGCACCCTTTTCTCTAAAAGCCATTACAAAATGATAATCACAGACTGGGCTAAAGAATGTGACTGTAGTGATGGCATTGTGTTTTTGTTTTGTTTTGTTGTTGTTGTAGATACTGGGTTAAGTTTAGCTTTTTGCTTATCTGTCGCTTTTACAAGGTGTTACATTTCCATATAGTACCCTTGCAATATGTTTTTTTGTTTGTTTGAAATTAGCTAAAATGTCTTCGTCAAACATGGTGATACAGAATTGATTGTTGTCATTTTCTTGCATCATGAATTGACACAGAATGTGAATTTTTCATGGATTTAGATCCTTTCATGGGCTAAGTATATTGTGATAGTCAGTGATATGTAGTAATTACCTTTAGCCTTTTCGTGGATGGTTATTTAATAATAATATGTTCTCATTTTAGCACTCGTCCATTCTTGGAAGTGTCTTTGGTGATGCCTTTTACGACCAGCAGCTGTCTCCTCGGCAGACCAGCTCTTTGTCTCAGCAGGTGAGCCCACTATATCCAGTTTAAATAAGTTAAATTGTACTTTAGAAGCCCCTGGCCATGTGTGATTTTTATTTTTTATTTTTTTAAACCATGCACCGTACATATAAAGCTTTAATGTTGTTCTAAATTCATCTAAATATGTGAAGAATGATAGCTAGAAATCTAGACGCACCCTAGCGGCAGCAAATCTAATCTTCCCGCAAGTGTCGTCTAGGAACTCTCAATACCCTTCTGAGCTGTAAACGCCAAACTCTTGCCGGGCCAATCACATCGTGTATAGAGTCGGTGGGCGGGCCGTAATGACGACGGCCGAGTTGCGTTTGCGTGCTTCTAGTAAACACAGAAACTGGCGAACGGCGGTCTTTTGAATCAGCTTTGACCGCAACTCTGGAAGACTTGAAGTTAAGCTTTTCTCTGAGAAAAGAACAAAAAAAAAGCACTGAAGTCATTCTTAACAAGGGAAGATGTGTTCGGAGTTTTGCCGACCGGATACGGTGAATGTTTAATCTATCAACGAGCTCTGTTTCACCTTCGTTGCTCTGATTGGTTGTAGCGCTATCCTATCACGTGCAGAGAGAGTTTGAAAGACAACCGTTTATCCCGCCCCTCGGATTGAGCCCTGTCAATGTTGAGTTTCCAGACCAAACATCTTGATGTGGGTCTGGCTTGTCAGGCTAGAAGAATGAGTCTGTCCAGAAACAATTCTTTCCTTGCCCTTTACATGTACAAGCCACTAGAGGGCAGCTAAAAGCTTTGAGATTGCTTTAAGTGTAGGGTTCCCTGTGAGCTTTTATTTAGTAGTGGCACAGTGAGAAGTGCATGTGCTTATGACACAAAAGAGATGCATTGGGACATAGATTTGAAACCGACCTGCGTCATGTTTTGATCCCATGTTCTCCCCCCCCCCCCCATGCTCCTACCTATTTGGCGTGTTTTACCTACCAATTTTAATTTTATTGAAATGATCACTCACTCCCCCTAAAACAATCTTTCCTCAGACAGTAGCTCAATACTTTGTATTGATAAAAACCCTCAAAATCTCTGACAGCCAGTTGACACACAAACCCGCCTCCCATTACTCACTCATTTAATTTTGCATGTGTAACGGTATAATGGATCTGTGTGTCTGTTGTGTTAGTGACAACAGCCTAATATACCTGCTGTAAAATTATGAGACAATATTAAAAATATACAGCAGTTCATCTCCATGGTATTGATGTCAAAATTGTAGCCAGTAAAAATGCTGAGTGGCTAGCAACTGGAAAAGCACTAGCCACAGTGGCTGGTGAGCAAGATAAAGTTAAGAACTGTATACAGTATATATACAACGATTCTACCTTTCTAAAATTGTGTTGGTCCCCCTTTTGCTGCCTGACCCATTGAGGCATGGGCTCTACTAGACCCCTGAAGGCGTGTTGTGGTATCTGGCACCAAGATGTTAGCAGCAGATCATTTTAAGTCTGTAAATTACGAGATAAGACCTCCATGGATCGGACTTGTTTGTTCAGCACATCCCACGGATGCTCGATTGGCTTGAGATCTGGGGAATGGGTGCGTTATCTTGCTGAAAGAGGCCACAGCCACCAGGGAATACCGTTTCCATGAAAGGGAGTACATGGCCTGCCATAATGCCTAGGTAGGTGGCACGTGAGAAAGTAACGTCCACATGGATGGCAGGACCCAAGGTTTCTTAGCAGAACCAAAGCATCACACTGCCTCCGCTGGCTTCTTCTTTCTTCCCATAGTGCATCCTGGTGCCATGTGTTCCCCAGTTAAAAGATGCACATGCATCCGGACATCCACGTGATGTAAAAGAAAATGTGATTCTTTAGACCAGGCCACCTTCTTCCATTGCTCCGTGGTCCAGTTCTGATGCTCACACAGCGTGGGCACCACTGTTGGCGCTTTCGGCTCTACACAGGGGCAGCACCCTTTTTCAGCCCCATACTCAACAAACTGCTATGCACTGTGTATTCTGAAAACTTTCTATCAGAACCAATACTAACCACTTGAGCAATTTGAGCTACAGTAGCTTGTCTGTTTGATCGGACCGCACACGGGCCAGCCTTCGCTCTCCACGCGCATCAGTGAGCCTTGGCTGCCCCTGACCCTGTTGTTGGTTCACCACTGTTCCTTCCTTGGACCACTTTTAATATATACTGATCACTGCAGACTGGGAACACCCCACAAGAGCTGCAATCGTCTAGCAATCACAACTTGGCCCTTGTAAAACTAATTCAAATCCTTTTGCTTGCCCATTTTTTTCTGCTTCTAACACCTCTACTTTGAAGACAGAATGTTTACTTGCTGCCTAATATATCCCATCCACTAAACGGTATAATAATGTTATAATAATGTAATTCCTTATCTTTGTAAATAAACACTTTAGTTCAAAAGTTTGTGTTTTAGTAAGATTTTCTAAAAGTTTTTGAATGTCTGTCATAAGGATTTATCTGTGAAATAATAATATTATTTTGTTGATTTTCAATAACTTTAACTATTATTGTGATTTATGTCAAAGTATAATTTATTCCTGTGATGGCAAAGCTATTTTTTTTTTTCATTGTGACATTATCTTTTAGAAATCATTCTGATCCTGATTAGCTGCTCAAGAAACATGTCTGATTATTATCAGTTTTGTGCTGCTTTTAATATATATTAAAATTAAAATAAATGAAATGCTACTGCATTTAATTGTTGTTATATACAAAATGTCTTTGTTTTTGGTTTGTGCATATCTGTGATAATGACTGTATTTTATTTTTATCTTAACAGAAGAACTGTATTTGTCTTTCCTTGGATTGTCTCCTTGAACCTTCACTGTATAGTCATTGAATTTGTTTTGATTCCTCAGCTGGAACAGTTCAACATGATTGAGAATTCCATCAGCTCAAACAGTCTGTACAGTGAGGGATCCACTCTAAACTACTCTCAAGCTGCAATGCTCAACCTCACAGGAAGCCACGGCAACCTGCAGGATGCGCAGCAGCTAGGTTACAGCAGCCATGGGAACATCCCCAACATCATTCTCACAGGTATTGCACCTGCCCCAGTTACATATTGCATAATATTGCATGATCCTTGGTTGTGTGTGTGCTGACGATGTCTAGCATCAAAGAGGTTCCTCTGAAACAGGGGTCTCCAACCTTATGTCATTTGACTACATACTTTTTAGCTACTTTTTAAAAATGAAAGTGGCTGAGAGTTACTCATGTTATACAACACTTAAATTTTAAATTACTCTCAAATTAACAACAATCCAAACTGGACTGATTTTTCACTTTGTTCTGAACAAAAATGGCTGCCGCTTATAAAATACTTCATTAGGCATTATATTTTATTAGGAAGGTAAAAGGCAAAGACAGTTGGTTCCCCCTTAGAGACATTATAACATTATTCTTTCATATAATTCCTCTTAGCACTCGGACTTCTGTCACATATAAAAAAACAAAACCTACGATCCATGTTTGTGAAATGGTTGCTGACTTTTCTCAATGCTGGACAGTATTTACTAGCAACTTTTTCAGATTTCGAAAATCAAATACGATTTTAATGATGATTAGAATATGAAACTAATAATTATACTAAAATTTCAGAGCAACTTGAAGCCAAGAGGCTCCAGTTAGTGTATAACGAGCCTTTACTGTTGCTAGTGCTGCAAATTGAGCACTTACATTTGTTTAAAAAGAAAAAAAACTGTCCCATTCCTTATGAAAATAGTATGCTTTTTTTTTACTTTTCTTTGCTTGAATGATTTCTTTACTCATCCTGATGCAAACAAAGTTTTCTAGCTAATATTGCATTGTAGCCATATGAGTGATGACATGCTTGACTGAAAGTTCGACGTCCCGGTAGTTATATTGTTAATGCGTCTGCATGTTGAACCAAATTTTTTAATAAAATCACAGCTGACGTGGCAAATAAATACTTGATTTTGTCTATATTAGCTCACTCAAGTATGTCTTGGCGAGCTACTTGCAATCAGGCCACAAGCTACGGGCAGCATGTTGGAGACCCCTGCTCTTAAAGTTTAGCCTATTATATTAAGCGTCCTCCAAGCCTATCCAAAGAGTTGTCCGACTCCCTAACAGGTGACATGAGCTTTGACGCAGATTCCCAGTTCCCCCTGGATGAGCTGAAAATCGATCCCCTGACACTGGACGGCCTGCACATGCTCAATGATCCAGACATGGTTCTGGCCGACCCTGCAACAGAAGATGCTTTCCGGATGGACAGGCTGTAATCTTTAGGTATATGATGTTCATTTGTTCTTCTTTGAGATCGGTGTGATTTAGGAGGGAGAGAAGCAGCATGTCTGTGGGACACTTGACCCTGTTTCTCAAAGCCCATCTTCTGGGAAGAGATTGCTAAGAATGTTGCCACCGCATGCTAGGGAAAAATGGGAAAGCTGTGCTGCCTCATCTAATGAATCAACCTTTTGAGCAAGCAGCCCATCATTTCTTAGGATAATACACTCACACCTCAGCAATCGTGGTTCCTTTAGCTCTATATGAGAGAATGTGACACTACATACGATTCCTCGTGGTTCAATCATGTGTTCTTCCATTTCATTTTCTGTAGAAGCCCCTCCTGTTCCTGATGCCCACTGTACATGCCTGTTACTTTAATTTTTTTCTTTAAATACAAATATTTATTTATGCACTTTTATACATGCATATACCACCAAAAGCATTGTCATGATCGGATTCATTTTCCTATACAAAGGTTTCTTGCTTGTAAGAGCAGTAATGGTTTAAAAAGGAGTGTTAATCCTCCCCATATTAAGGGCAATCCTCAACAAATTTTACTTTTACACATGAACATTAATGTGCTTCAGTGCAGTCTGAACATATGATTGTAATGTTTTATAGATGTCTAGTTTTGTCTCATCGTGCTCAGATAGCTGTACAGACTACACACTGCTAATGTGGCTCAAATTGATCTGGTTGAAAAGTGTCGAACTGGAAATCCTAATATCAAAAGAGGCATTTTATACACTTTAAAAGGATAGTTCACCCAAAATAGGAAAATCCTGTCATCATTGACTCAACCTGTATGACTTTGACTGTGGAAAACAGAAGATATAAACAACATTTGGACCCCATTAACTTTGATTGTATGGGTACTAGAGAGAGAAAAAAAGGCCACACGTTGACACTTTGTTCAATATATATTTTGTTTCATAAAAAAAAGAAGAAAAGAAAGTCATTCAGGTTCTAAACAACATGAGGTTAACTAGATGATAACAGATCTTTTATCTTTAGGTGAACTATCCATTATCCATTTAAAATGTGCTGTATATGCACAGTTAGTATGCAGAACTTGTTTGTGCCAGTGAAATGGGGGTGTTTTAAATCAAAAGGCTTATATATTCAATGTACGGTATATGTAATTTTACAATATGGCCTATAAGCACAGCCATGGTAACTGGTATAGCCAGAATGATGCTGCAAACTTTAACATTACTTGTAAGTTCCTTCGGTTTACTCGAAAAGAAGCATTAGGACAGTATGTGATCATGGCAATCGTTTGCATATATGTATCAGAACTAGTCACTGTGATAACCAGATTCTGCCTTACACTGAAGATGCAGTTTTTGTCCATTTTGTTCTCTGTAGCTGAAGGTGTTTTCTGGTACTGTAAAAGTTGCTGTTTCTCATGAGGTTGTCCTGACGCACAGTTCTCATTGGTCTTCTGGTGGCCTCGTGATATCAAATGCCCAAAAGGGGAGGTTTACTACTCTTTCTGTTGTTTTCTTTTTTTTTTTTATTTATCCTGTCACATTCATCTTTTTCTCATTTTTCTCAGACTTTTATACTCTAACCACTTTTGTAAGTGTGAGAATTTTGTTTACAAAATTGAAAACATCTTAATGTTTAAATTATTGAAATGTTGAATATATATATATATATATATATATATATATATATATATATATATATATATATATATATATATATATATATATATATATATATATATAATATTATAAGAAATTTTGTTATCCGTGTAAAAGTTCTCTACGTACAAGGGGATAATCGGATTTGGATTAATATCTATGCAAAGCATAATCAAACATACTAGATCACAAAAATACTAAAGAAAAGGCTCAAACAGACATACGGCTTTTACAGCATCTGTGGGTTCTGAGTCTGTGCAGCTGAATTTTACTTGCTACATGGATTTGTTTTGTCTGTTGTCAGCAAAAAGGGAAAAAAACGAGAAACGGTTAATGCATGGAAAACGTTTGGATTCTCCGTAAGGGATTCCTTTTGTAAGGCATCTGATTGCACCGTGTACATTTCCTGTATAAAAAGCATGACCTACATGTGCTTTGTCTCTGACAACTGTTTTCATGAGGATCATGTTCATGTGTTCAAAATGTAAAATAATTGACGGGAAGGATGTGTCAGGTAATCCGTTACTGCTATATTCCTTTACTTGACTGCCTCATCAAAAAGAACAGCATTGCTGAAACCAGAATGTATTTCAACACTTTTTATGTAGGACCAAACATATTACTGAAACTAGCATTATTTTTGTTACTGTGATGTTTGTGTACCTTTCCATGTGTTTAATAGTTGCCCTCTGCATTGTCGTGGCCCCTCCATTTCATTTGCAAGAGGCTGCATTGTAGTTTTGTATTTTGATTTTGCATGTCTGACCATCACAAGTATTGGTGATTGATAAGCTGTGCACTTTTATCTCTTTGATGTTTTATTTTACATCTCTCTGTGTTCTGCATTTGTGAACGTACTACATGAGAACACTTCCTACATTTACTTAGCACTTTAATCGATACCCAGTCCACCCCTCTCCCCCATTCTTTTCACTACCCTCTGAGTGACTGTTAAGTGCACTGGGTCTATTTCCCCCAATGTTTGGCCGATTTTGCCTTCTACACTAAGACAAGTATTTTTGAAAAGGATAAAAGTATCTGTTGTCTATTTATGATTTTATACTTGGTCAGCGCAAAAAAAACAAAACAACTTTTTTATGTAGTGTTAGGAAAGTATGAAAGTTCCCCGATATTTAAGAAATGAAGGCAGGTTACCTTTCTGTGTGTCAATTCACCGTAGACCAGTTTATCTTTTATAAAGCTTCATCTGTGGATCATTACCAGGAATTGAACCAATCCAGAACATTTCTGGTCTAGAAAGGAAGAGCATGCAGAAAAAAAGGTCCTTTATCATTGTACTTATTCAGTATCTAATGTATGCACAGCCTTCATGTACATAAATGCTACACTTAAACATTTCTATATTTTAAAATGTAAGAGTAGAGCGTAAAATATCAGGAGTATGTAAAAAAAAAAATTATATATATATATATATATAAATTAAATGAACAATATGGAACTGTATGTTTTTACATTTTAAAATGCTTGAAGTGGACGCTATACTGTCCCTCCGTTCAGGGGTTTCACACTTTCCTCGAACTCATGTTTTAAAAACACAGGTCTGTGTTCATTGTCAAGTGTGCTCACACTTCTAGCCAAATCATAAAAAAATCCCCGCTGCAAATGTACATGCAGTTTTGCTTTTCAGCCTCTGTACACTGAACCTTGTTGAAGCTTTGTGAAATAATATTCTCTTATGTCTTTGTTTTGTAGTATTTGCAGTAGAACTATTTGTTTCTGGCTGATCTTCTTTTATTTTGTGTTTTGTATGTTTGTGCATTGGAAATTGATGTTTAAGTACTGTAAAAGTTGTCTTCACATGCTCAAGGTCTGTTTGCTGCAGTGTGTTGTAGATCTGTGATTTATTTGCAGTGGTTGCTTTATCCACTCGGTTCCTAGATTTCCAAATGACTGATTTATAGGCCAGTTTTCTTTGATTCAAAATTTTTCACAAGTGTCCTCCTTATGCAGGAAAATAAAATATACTACGGAGCCCCGCACATGACATGCGGACAAAAATATATCTATTGTGGCCACACATTCGTTCTCTTATTTTACTAAATTGTGGCTATGATTTTCTAATTTGTTTGATTTAACTAAAACAGGAGAACAAATTGTTACAACATGGCCTTGATTTAGTAAAACGAGGGAACTAATTATTATATTGTGTTCAGGATTTAAAATGAGGGAATGAATTCGTAAAACGTGCTGATGTGGTAACGAATTGCTCATTCGTGACCGTGATATACATTGTTTTTACCCCGCATGTCCGTAGTAACCGTGATCATTTTTTCAGCATTTTGTTAACGTGTATATCTCAAGCAAAGTAAAGAAAACAAACAAATTCTAAATGAATTATTTCAATATGAAATCTGAAGATATCCTGTTTAACATATCTTGAAATGAGCAGAAATGTGCTATTACAGTATTGAGTAATAATTTGAGGAAAGATTTTCCCATAGTTTGCTCCAGTAAATACACTTTGCATATAAAATAGAGTTTATTTTCGTCCCAAACAATTACAGGTCTGGTAAGGGTAGTTTTTGATTGTGTAAATGCTTTTTATGAGTGTGCCAATAGATTTTTAGCCATCTTTAACGTATTCAAAAATGTTTTGCCATTTATTATTTTTAAGCTGAGGCCTATTTTTTATTATTATTATTATTAATTCCAGGAAATTTGTTTTCATATCAGTCATTTGCCAAAATGCCCAGTTCATAGGGCCAGAAAAATTAATTGTGCAGAAAGTTTGCTTGTATATTTTACTTGCATTCTTTTTCTATAATTGACAATCCATTGAAATAAGCCAAAGTTTGTTGTTTGTACCTTTTTAAATTTAAAGTCATGCTTCAGCTAAGGTCTGCTACTGTTATGTCTTCAGTATGAAGATGTTTTTGAGTAATTGTCAGTTCGCCATACTGGCTAGGCTGTTTGTTGACCAATAAAAATTTACTTTGGTACTTTAGGACAAGCGCATTTGAAAATCAAGCAGATGTCTACCTTGATGTGTAATCTCTCCCAGGGCCAATCATTTACATGAGACTATGTCTTTAGCTTTTATATTAGGTGACCTTTTGCTGCATGGTACGGAGTATTAAAATACCTAAAAGTCTCAATGTGATGTCCTGCTTTTTTGCAGTTATCAAGCTCTAAGTATATCTAAACTCTTTGCTAGTACATTACTAAACTTTTGCAACTGGAAATATCATTTTTGACAGAGTGGTTTTGTATCTTTCTTTCTTTATGTACAAAAAAACAATGTCAAAGAGACAACGTGATAATGCAACCCAGTGGAACTGAAACGTATACACAACAAAACTTTAAAAGTACTATTACAGTATGTGCATTTAATGAATGTGAACTCTCGGTGGTTCATATCTATACAAAGGCAGCTAATTTCTATTTTTTCAATGTATGATCATTCAGATGTTTTACATACATTTGACTGCAAAGTTCAGACGTTAATCCAGTTTTTTTTTTGCAACAAGACATAACTATACTCACTAAATATGCAAAACTAGCTTTCAGGAACATAGCTTTGCAGCTCTGTGGTTTGGTTTACCTGACCCTTTAAAACAAAAGGAAAATATGTTCCTATTACTACATGTTTTCTATGAAATATAGAAGACAAAATAAAAAATGAATATGAAACATTGTGGGCTTTGTAAGTGTGCTACTTATTTAAAGTAAAATGTTATCAAGCTTAAAATCCATTGTCCTTACTGTATTTTTCTGTGTGGAAGCTTAAGTCTTTGTACCTTTGCATTAATATTTGTTTATTGAATTGATTAAAAATGTTTAAAAAAAAGCATATTTACGTGTATGTTTTCTCTCTGTGTTCAAAAACATTGGGGTAGAGCAGTTGGGACTGCATTTATAAACAATTTAATATATTCTATAAATATTGTAGTATAATATTGTTCAATTTGTGCAACTGTGTAAGCTGTAAATTTATTTACAAAAATACATATTATATTAATATATGAATGAAATGATTTATCTATATCTATATATTTTTAAATCTTCCAGACAAACCATGTTTTACTTTTGTACAGTGTACAAATAGATGCATTTTGTAATAACCGTTCTGCATCATTGTTTGTCTGGCTGGCTGAATTGATTTGAACCTGCGTGATGGCGTCACGCGGCGTCGCGCTCTCCCATAATGCAGCGGGCCTGAGGTTTTGATCCAGTGGAGTTCATGATATCGGTGAGAGCGCTCGACGCAATGAGGCGGAGAGACACGACAGCCGTCGAACCTTCATCTCCCAACTGAACACACACACATACACCATTTCTCAAGCCTACAATCACATCAGAAACATGTGGTTCCGCAACTTCTCAATCCTCCCGAGAGGTCTGTGAGTTCCTGCAATCCATTAAGCCCTTGTATCCGGAGGATTTTTCCCCCGTCGGCCGATTCGCACCGAGCAGGCAATGACAACGGCCTCCGCAACCCCGCAGCAGATGAGAGACCGGCTGCTGCAGGCCATCGATAGCCACAGCAATGTGAGTAACCCGCTCACTCTCCTGCGACCAAAGCTCACTTTCCCCGACACGATACCGTTAGAGCCTTATCTGAAGCCGCCAAACGCCGTAGCGAGCCGACTAAATGTGTAGCAGAGCAGATGTGGAGCTTCCATTAGCAGTCCGCTAACTGACGGGGAGGCACATTTAACTTTACCCCGCGGGCTGCGCTAAAGGAACAGCCAGACAGGCGCTAGATTGCCATGATTTTAAACATAAGCGTGAAGTGGGATATTTTATAAAAAGCTGCCATTTCGATTTAAGGTGCATGATGTGATCAGTCACAGATGACATGTTGTGTGAAGCCTGTTATCCGTTAGCTGTTTCATGTCAAGCTATGTGCTATTGAGCTCTGGAGCAGATTTAAAGAATCATCTGCTCACTTACCGTGACTATAAACAGTATCTCTAATGACGCAAGTGTACATTGCCTGTTGTTTGCGGCGAATACATGGTACATCGTGACTAATAAAAGCTAGGCATAACGTATGTGGCTAGCTGACAGTGGCATTAGCAAAGCGCTAGCAGATGAACTCATGCTGAGCCTGATTGATTATGTATCACCACTAGAGATTAAAGCTGTTTTGATGCCTTCAAACCGTTCTGGATGTTTCTGTATGTGTGGACTAACCTGAGCACACAGCTGTTGGGTGTTCCGACAACTTTGCGGTGTAAAGTGGTCACTCGGACCTAACTAGAGCTAACCTGCTGGCTGACTGGAAAATGTGACAGCCACATTGAATGTTTTGCTAAGCTAACACCTCGCCATAAAATGACTAATGAAGAGCAGTAGAAACATAATCAGTGTATAGGGTTTAGGAAATACACCGTCCGTGTAATTGCCGTCGTAATAAATATTCCCAGCTTTAAGGTTTCAGTGAGTCTACCTTTACTGGAGCTTTTATGATAAGTAAACACTGTTCAGGTTTGGTTAACCCTTAAATTATGTTTAAATCTGAGTGCACTTCAAACACACGGTGACTTTATTTACACCGTTGGGTTTTGTTTGGTCATACATGTCCATATTGTTAACTTACTGGTCTCCTGGGGTCAAATCGGTAGGTTAAGGTCAGGAGGGTTAGAATGCTGCCCTGAAGGAAATGAAGATTAAACCTGTGGTCTATTGATTGAAGTGCTCATGAAGGCTGAGCTTCTACCACAGATTAAAAGTTGTTCAGAATTTTTCACACTCATTTTGAATGAGGTGAGATGTCCCAGACACTGTATTGATGCTAACAAGCTACAGTGCATCACTTTTGTTACAATATTCTATGTGTAAAAGGTACAAGAAGGATGTAGAAATGTTGTAGTAGTGTCATTGAATTGATTTCTATACATTACACATTGAGTGACTCCATGCACTATTATTTATAGCTAAAGGCTGGACTCTACATCACTTGCAGACTTTGTAAAAAGTTATAAAAGAAAACTTAGCGTTATGCACTAAACAACTGAGGATCACACTATCAGACTAGTTGTTTCAAAAACAACAAGCTCGTCACTTTTTGGAGATTCATGACAGATGGAAACGAGTGTTGTTACATTGGCTCAAAATATTGAACATTTTTGATGTCCTCTGACTGAAAGGATTCATAGTCTGGAGTTAAAAAAAAAAATCAGAGTCTGTGCTCAATATACACTGTGATTTTTGGTGAAATTTGTCATCTCCAGCTAACCAAACCATGGAGATTGGCAAATAGTGTAGACTCCTCTAGACTGCTAGCCAGACCCACATCAAGATGTTTGGTCTGGAAACTCACCATTGACAGGGCTCAATCCGAGAGGCGGGATAAACGGTTGTCTTTCAAACTCCCTCTGCATGGCGTGCACACAATTGGATAGCGCTTAACCAACCAGAGCAACGAATGTGAGGCAGAGCTAGTTAAAAGATTACACTTTCGACGTATCCGGTCGGCAAAACTCAGAACACATCTTCCTTTCTTAAGAATGACTTCAGTGCCGTTCTTTTCTCAAGAGAAAAGCTTAACTCTTAAGTCTTCCAGAGTTGTGGTCAAAGCTGATTCAAAAGACCGCCGTTCGCCAGTTTCTGTGTTTACTAGAAGCACGCAAGCGCAACTTGGCCGTTATTATGTTAAGCCCTGCCCACCAATTATACACGATGTGATTGGCCCGATCAGAGTTTGGGGTTTACAGCTAAGAAGTGTATTGAGAGTTGCTAGACGACACTCGCGGTAGATTAGATTTGCTGCCGCTAGGGTGCGTCTAGATTTCTAGGCTACTACACTGCAAAAGTTGTGTATTAGTGTATTCCACCATTAATTACCTGGCTTTAGAATATTAGAATAAGACTTCCAAAGTCTTCTATCCATAATTTAAGATAATTTCATACCTTGTGTTATTGAGCTTTTATGTTAAATTTTCCCTCTCCCTGGACAGATCTGTAACATGGTTGCAGTTCTTGATGTTATCACCAATTTGGAGAAATACCCTATCACCAAAGAAGCACTTGAGGTTGGTACTTATTTTCATCACCAATAATATATTGTTTTGGTATAAATCTCCTTAAGACAAGTCATAGCATATTGAATACTGTTTCTGGGTCCAGGTCTCTACTCTGCATCAGAAAAGCCATTTATGAGTACTGTGTGTTTATATAGCACAAGTTTTTTAAACTCACAGTGTACACTACTATTTCTAGGCTTACCATGTCCCAGACACCAATATTTTAATGATTCAGAAAAGAAAAATCACTGTCTGGAAATCTTAATATAAAGATGAAATCTGAGGGATGTGACTATTTATTTATTTTGTTGTTTTTGTTAGTAATATAGCATACCAGTAGTTAGTGTTGTTTGCTATTAATCTGATACCTGGAAACGGTTATGCATGATGTCAGACTTAAAGGGTTAGTTTACCTGAAAATGAAATTCTGTCAATAATTACTTGAACTAATGTCTAGGGCTGCATGATTAATTGTATTTTAATCGTGATAACGATATCTGCTTCCGTCGATTGATTTCAAATAATCGTCACGATATTGGCCTGCTCATTATTTATCTTTAAAATGTTTTTTCTATGGGGTTTGCGTTGAAAACGAGCCTCCACTAGCAGTCATGCTTGTGGTTGCCAGATGCAAAGAGATTAAATCCCCCCAAAGAGAGCTTTTCTCCTTCAAAGGATGATATTTCTTCCTGCCGATTATCTGAAAACAAACACATGCACTTGAGTTTAAAGTGTCATACAGCCAGTCTTTGTTTCTTCACAAGACACTTGATCTATTTGTGTGACTAAATCTGCCATGATCAAACCTTCAGCGAAGAATTTCAACAAATACACGTACGGATCTCCTTACTGTTTGCAGAATAAACACCTTTGCAACCGATGTGACTATTCAATCGGGAAAAGGATCCTAATTTAGAATTATTGGAAATAATATTACGAGTTTTGCCGTTTTATCTTTTTAAGTTCTTAAAGGTTTTAGCAGTTTTCATAATGTGAATCAGTTGAAAATGATATTACCACTGGTAGGCTAAGTTCTAAAACGCAACATGAAAATGTGAAAAAAGTTTAACGTGGCTTAATTAACAAAGACAGTGTTATTAACTAACCATACGTAGTGAACACCATAATAAAGCATACTATGTACAGAAAAGCAGATGAGCTCTGAATAGGAATGCAATGTGTTTAATTGACATTTTCCTCCCGTAAAGAAAATGCTCAACGTGGCTTAAGGTAGGCTACAGTGACATTAAAAGACCAAACTTAGTAAACATTAAATACTTATAAAGCATACTACAGAATTTGATCTTTTAATATCACTAGTAGGCTAAATTAAGTGACGTTAAGCTTTTTCTTTATAAACTGTTCAACTGTTTTGCTGTACAGTAGCCTATGGTTTATGGTTTATGAGTTTGGACTTTTAATATCACTGTCAGTGCATTAAGCCACATTAAGCATTTTCACGTTAAGCGTTTTAGAATGTCCCACAACATTACCCTTTGTGACAAAATAATCGTGATAATGATTTTGAGCAAAATAATCGTGATTATCATTTTCCCCATTATCGTGCAGCCCTACTAATGTCATTCGACACCTGTAAGATCTCCGTTCAACTTTAAAACACAAATGAAGATATTTTTGTTGAAATCCGATGGCTCAAAAAGGCCTTCATTGACACCAATGTCATTTCCTCTCTCAAGACCCCTGCAAGGCACTAAAAACGTTGTTACAAAGCCCATTTCACTACAGTGGTTCTACGCTAATTTTATGAAGCGACAAGAATAGTTTTTTTTCCCCGCACAAAAACTAAATGACGCCTTGTATAGTGATGGGCCAATTTCAAAACAAAGATTTGAACGGTTATGAATCAGTGTGTCAATTCAGGATTTGGATCAGCAATGTCACGTGATTTCAGCAGTTTGGCAGTTTTACACGCGGTCCGAATCATTAATCGATATGCTGATTCATAATGGTTCGAAACTTTGTTTAGAAATCGGCTCATTTCGGGGTTTTTTGAGCACAAACTATTTTCGTTGCTTCATAAAATTATTGTAGAACCACTGTAGTGAGATGGGCTTTGTAACGACGTCTTTAGTGCCTTTTATGTGTCTTGAGAGAGGAAATGACATTGGTGTCAATGAAGGCCTTTCTGAGCCATCGGATTTCAACAAAAATATCTTCATTTATGTTCCGAAGATGAACGGAGGTCTTACGGCTGTTGAACGACATTAGGTTAAGTAATTAATGACCAAATTTACATTTTTGGGTGAGCTAACCCTTTAACCGACTACTATCTTATTTGTCATTAATCTTCTAAATTTTCTTTCCTGCAGTTTGAATTACATAAGCGTTGTTTATTTTACATTTAACAAAAATGCTTTTGTGAAAACTGTGTGATATGACTTGTAACATGCAATTTGAGACTTTTCTTCATTTTATTTTCAATGCAGGAAACCCGCTTGGGAAAGCTGATTAACGATGTAAGAAAGAAAACAAAGGATGAGGACCTTGCCAAACGTGCCAAGAAACTCCTGCGGAACTGGCAGAAGCTGATCGAGCCCGGCCAAAGTGACACTCCAGTGAGAGGAGTGCCAAACGTCCCGAGCTCTGCCAATGGAGGTGCTCACCCCTGCCGGACAGACACACCTCCAGCGGTCCCCCCTCCGAGCAAGGTTGCTCCTGAGCTCAAAACCAGGAATGACATCCATAACACGTACTCCCCAAAGGCGGAGAAATCCAGCAGCAGAAAGCGGCGGGGGGAGCAAAGGGATAGTCCGCATCTGCCGGCCAAAATGACAAAAACGTCACTTTACGAGCCAATGTATTCCTCTCCCCCGCCATCAAATGGAATTAGGGGGAGTCCCGACGTACTCCCAGAGAAAGATGATGATGCGGCGGCGTCTGACAGGATCCGCCCGGACCACCTAGAGAATGACAGGCACAACAAAATCCCTGTCAATGCTGTTAAGCCTCATCCAAGCTCTCCAGGGCTTACCAAACTACCTAGCACTTCCTCCTTACTCAAAACATCAGTGTTACAGCAGCATGCGAGAATGGACGGAGGCGGGCAGAATCAACCCAAAAGCCCTCGGTACTCCTCGAGTCCGCGCAGCATAACGCACGAGATGATGGCCAAGAGGTCTTCGACATATGCACCAAAAGGGACTCTCTCGAGCCCGTCTCAGAATTCTGCCCAAGTGCCCTCTCCTTTGCCCACACTGCAGCCTTTAACGTCACCGGCCCAGGTGTGCATTGGCGACGGTCCTTCATCTGTGGGGCTGGAAGGCTCCATGCATTTGCACAGATTGTCGGATAGAGTCTCCCAGCCCCCGCACAGCACTGCAACACTGGAGCCGCTCTCTGGCTCCCCGCTCACCACACACAGCTTGGAGGGCGCTGAGACCAAGGGTGAGCGGGAGGGAGTGGCCTCCAACTTGGAGGGCAAAAAGAGGAAGAAATACAGACCCAGAGACTACACAGTAAATCTTCAGGGGCAGTCCTCAGAGGACAGGACCAAACCTGTGCGGTTAAAAGAGCGTAGGTTGACATTCGACCCGGTGACCGGACAGATTAAACCCCTCACTCCGAAGGAATCCCACCATGAGGAAGAGTGCCAAGGCCCACCGATTGTAACGCCCTCGGTGAGGATTGAGGTGCCGCAGCAGAAGACCCCTACGTCGGTCCCCAACCCCTTTCAGCAGACGAACTGGAAAGAACTATCCAGAAACGAAATCATTCAATCGTACCTTAACCTTCAGAGCAATGTTCTCACATCCTCTGGAGCACAGACCCACGGGGCACACTTTTTCATGACTGAATATTTGAAACGAGAGGAGCACGATGTCAAAGAGCCCCGTAAAATGCACGTTTTAGTACAGAGCAATTCTCCGAAAGAACTACCCGGGGTGTCTCGGGACGTAACGAGTGAGGACCTTCTCAGAATACACAACGAACACTGGCCAGGGGTGAACGGTTGCTATGACACCAAGGGAGCCTGGTTCGATTGGACAGAGTGCGTATCGTTGGATCCTCACGGCGATGAGAGTAAATTGAACATCTTGCCATACGTTTGCCTAGACTGAGAGAACAGGGCTTGGAAAAGTTTTCAATGTTCCCACTGTGAGTCTGAAGGGGGTCGAACCGTCTCTCCTTGTCGCTCTGTACTAGGTTCATCTTACAGGTGTAGTGAATGAACCAACAGCGGTTGTTCCGAGTTCGGTTTTCCATAAGAAGGAGATGAAAAAATGTCCTGTTTGTAATGTGCTGCTACCAACAAGAATTTGCAAACAAGGGTTGTATATAATGGCTCGCAGGGATTTAACTGGGCCAGTTCTTGCACAATGTGTGAATAGGAGGGTCCGAGCAAGCATTGAGCAGTACAGATATGTTTGAAAGCAAGTCGAGAACATTTTTTGGCAGTTACAAAAAGCTTTATGTGACAAAGAATAAATTATAAAATTTCTTATGTATGCATCTATTTATTTGACCACGTTTTCCTTTTTTTTTTTTTCTAGCAGAAGGTTATCCACTAAGATGTGCAGATATGTTTGAGGCTTTTCTGTTTGCATCACACATTTGTCCCCCTTGTTTGTACACGAGGCATATATAAATACATTTTTCCCTCAGCGGCTCTCGCGTACATGTGCTAACGGCAGTAGATACCAACATTCCATTCTGAAATGAACATTTCTCGCTTAATTTCTTTCTCGATTTATCTAATATACGTGATTTTCATATGAGAGAAAAGCAATCTATTTTTAGATGTTAAATAAAATAATATTTTAAACAAATCTGTTTGCCTAGATAATTGTAAAAAGAAAAAATGGATAAATATGTCGAAAAAGAGAGAAGTATTCATGTGCTAGAAGAGAACGCAGTGAATGGCCACAGAGGGTGCTACTTTTCATCTTCATACTGTGAGGACAGGAAAGCAGGAAAATGTTAATATGCTGGAAATATACTCGTTACCATTCCTTTAGATATTGTTTGCCTTACTGAAACCATTCAACAATGACTTTATTTAAAGAGCCTTAGTGAATGTATGGCATTTAGACTTTCGTTTAGGTGGTACAGAAGAAACACCTCTAGGCATCTGCCATATGGTCTTTTTTTTTTTTTTTTTTCTCAAATGGACGCATTGTGCTATAAATGTGTCAATAAATATGCACGTTATCCTGCTTGTCTGTACATAGTTCTTGCAATCCATGTAAAACCTTTCTAAGTCTTCATTTTTTTTTGTGCGTGTGTGTGAATGTAATTAATTTGGGAGGAAACGGAGCATTTTGAATGAAAGACCCAATCATTTGTGTTGCTGTTCACAGGAATATATAGACCTAGATGAATAGGTTGTGGTCCTATTATTCATTCAGTGTTTTCAGTTTGACATTATTGATCTAGCTTCTTTTTTTTTTTTTTTTTTTAGTTTTTTTTCCCAGTTTTTTTTTTTTTTTTTAAATGCCTTGCCATTTGTTTTGAAGAGAAGTCTTGTGAAGGGGGTGAAACCTATTTGCTGCCGACTTGCAAACACTGTGTGCTCTGCTACCTTCGTCCTACCAATGTGCCTTTGATGTAAAAAGTTTGGAAAGGCTTCCGCTAGCTTCTCTTGGTTTCAAAAAGTACAGCATTTGTTTTCTTCAAACCATGTCAGATATTCCAGGGATATACATTGTTTCTGAAGCAAAGGCCATCTAAGAGCTCAATACTTGGTTAGGGTATTGCAAATATAATTTGCAATTTAAAACTAGAGGAGAGACTTCTTTGATCATTTTTGATCAGTATATTTGTTCAGTGTTTAACATCACTCGTTTGTTCGAAAAAATAAAATAATCAAAACTCTTTGCATCATGGTACCCTTTCTTCCATCAAGGTTATCTGTCCTAAACCTACATGATTCACGTGTTTATGACAGTTCTATTTTTTAATGTTTTATGTTCCTTTTCAGGAGACCATTTAGTTCTTAATGAATCAGAGTGTGCATCAAAATGAGTTTTTCAAATGCACTTGTTGTATTCTGCTTGCTTGATTTGTCATGGAAACCCCCTTTAACTGAAGCTAACCAAAAGAGGTTGCAGTATGGGCGTTATCGACCTAGTCTTAAATACATTTCATTAACTCGCCCTCATGCTTTCCTACACCTGTATGGTTTACTTATTTCTGTTGGATCTAATAGAATATTTTGAAGAATGTTTTAGCTTATATATTTTCTTTAGTCGATGTGGTTCAAATCTTAAAACATGTTTTTAAGGTGGAACTTTTTTGACCTTGGGTCCAGCATTTTTGGAATGGCATATTTTAAACACGTTTTATTTTACTTTATTTCGATATTTGATGCTTGCGACGTTTGCAGCGTTGTAAAAACAGCGCTCCAGTTAGTTGTTAAAAAACTTGTCTCTAGACCTGGCCTTTTTTTCATTTTGTTGCGTTTTTTAAACGCTGGACCATTCTAATAACTTTCAAAACTATTTTTTTTTCTGCATTCTGATGAACAGTACAGCCAAACAGAAACCTGAAAGGCAGACATTATCGACCCTTGGTGTGGACACCAATATAATTATCGCTGGTATAATTATAGTTGTTCTTAGTGTGAATAGTCCTTTAGTCACCATTTCATGCTGGGAACTGGATTAAAATTAAGTAAATGGAATTTACATTTTTGGGTGAGCTATCCTTTTAATAAGCTGCCTTCACACTGTCTAAAGACACATGATAACTGTATGTCTCTTTATAGTTTTAGAAAATTGACTCACTATTTCATTATTTTTTATTTGGAAGGAATTATTACACTAAAATGTGCTTCAGAACATGCTCAAAATCATGTGATTGCTACATGTATTACTTGTTAGTACGATGACATATTCTGCATTGCTTCCTCAGCATTACAGAGAATATTTCGTGAATGTTAGTGACATCATTCAGTAGCCTGCAGTATTCCCAGAGGTGAATCATTCCTCGGCTACCGCGAGTCTGGAATACCAGGATGGACACAGGGATACGGATACTCCCATTATAAAGGAATTTGGCACTTTAGTGCCATATATGGAGTTTTTTATATCAATCACGGCCAAGAATGGGGGAAATGGGCGTGGTCCGCACTGAGCGGGTGCTATCATTGGTTGCGAGGTAACAGGGGAAGTTCTGGATCTACATACGCCAAAATAGTAAAGGAGACAAAACTCTCACACTTTACCGAAGTCTTGAATCTTCACTTCCCCACAATCTGTTTTTGAAACAACTTCTGCTCTTATTGTTGGCAATGGCTTCGCAGTTTAACAGAGGTCCAGCATACGGGTTTTCAGCGGAAGTGAAGAGCAAGGTACGTGGAATATTTTTTTAAACTATTTCTGACCCGTCGTTTAAACGTAGACATATTTTATTTGGCATATTTTTTCTCATATGCAAGGGAAATCTCCGTCTCATTCTGAGTGAATCCAAAATGTATCAACAAATGTTTCGCAAACTTCCTGTTTCGTTAACATGTAACACACGTGTCAGCTACGATACAAGGTTATCAATTGCTTCATGTAATGCATATTGAATGATGCTATCTACTCACAACTAGCTGTAAAGTGACAGTAAGGAAAACGCAAAAGTGACTGAAACTGAAAAGAAAGTTTTCAAGAAGTTCTTGGGGCGTTGCCTCCAGTCCTCAAATATGTCATTGTAGTCTGGGCCTGCATAAAGCTGCTGCTGATTCACATTCCTCCTCTTCAGATTTGCTGATGTGTTTGTAACACTTATCGATTGGGTAATCCTGACATTAACCATACAGCCAAATTAATGGGGACAGAAAGGCCGTCCATTTCTTTTATTTCTATACATAATCATATATTATGACTGACTCAACATTGTTTCATTATACAATGTAGGGCATTGGGAAAAAAATATCATGTAGATCTTATTAAAATAATGAGCATGTAGCTGTATTATAGCCAGATTACATTTTGGTTATTAACCAATATCACATTAATCTTTCCACTAGATTGCACAGAAGTATGATTCCCAGAAAGAAGAAGAATTACGAGTCTGGATTGAGGGCATCACTGGGCGGTCAATTGGAGATGACTTCCAGAAAGGGTTAAAAAATGGTGTAATACTCTGCGAGTAAGTTTGCATTTATGTATGTTTATCGAACACCCTTTTTGTGTCCTTTTAAAGGCTATTTCACAATATATCTTTGCATAATCGTGCTGTCTCAATCTTCCCTTAAAGGCTCATAAACAAACTTCAGCCAGGGTCTGTGAAGAAGATCAACCAGTCGTCCCAAAACTGGCATCAGGTGTGCTGACTTTGCTGACAAATGTTTTAGTAAAGCTGGAGATAAAATGTTCTGACATTGAACTGTTTTTTTTTTCTTTTCTTTTTTTGCAGACCATAGTTGTTTATTGTATTCACTTAATTCCAAATAACATTATCTCTTGTAGTAGAAATGAATGTCCAGCATGAAGGTTTGTTTCGTCTGTTCACATTCAGCTATTTTATTGTGTTGCAGCTAGAGAACCTCACCAACTTCATTAAAGCGATCACCACCTATGGGCTCAAACCTCACGATATTTTTGAGGCCAATGATCTGTTTGAGAATGGAAATATGACACAGGTTCAGACCACACTTCTGGCTCTTGCTGGCATGGTATGCTCAGTTGAATGATATAATTTCACAAGAGACCAGCCTAACTGTGATATTTCAGTCTGTAATTGTAGTTTCTCACTTTTTACAGGCTAAAACCAAGGGCATCCACTCAAATGTAGACATTGGAGTGAAGTATGCAGAGAGACAGGAGAGGGCATTCGATGAAGAGAAAATGAAGGCCGGGCAATGTGTCATTGGACTACAGGTATAACTGAACATTTTATACATTTCTGTCATTATCTTAAACTATCTGAATATAATTTATTCACAATCTGTAATACAAAACAAATTTGACTCAACCTGGAAAGTACCATGAAAATTGCAAATGTATGTAACTCGCTTTTGTGTCTCTTTATAGATGGGAACAAATAAATGTGCAAGTCAAGCTGGAATGAATGCCTACGGTACCAGAAGACATCTGTATGATCCCAAATCACACATTCTGCCACCGATGGACCATTCAACCATCAGTCTTCAGATGGGCACTAACAAGGGTGCTAGCCAAGTGAGTACCACCTCCCATGATGTTGCTCATTTTCCCGTTCTGATCAATTGTTAACTAAAACAAAATCTATCAAAAGGATTTTGCTAATTGAAATAAAGCTTATTAAAATGATTATAAAGCTAATAAAAATTCCAAAAACACAAATGTACTAATACCTTAGGTGCCCCTATTAGGCTTTTTTGAATATTAACTTTCTTGCATTGTGAAATATGGCTGTTTGTGAATGTAAAAGGTCTGTAAAGTTTTAAAGATCAAAGTGTACAACAAATTAAGTTGTCTCCTAAAACAGGGTTTCTTGCAGGGCATTAAAGTCTTTAAAAATTCTGAAACTGGAATATCCTGATTTCATGGCCCCCAGAATATTTAGTTTTTTGAATATTTGAACATGCAATATATCAAAAAGAAAGAACAGACCCGCTGCTTTTAAACAAAAAACCCTGCTTTTATTCTAGATTAATGCATTCTTTTTTTTATCAACACTTCAATGTGGTAAGTTTAATAAAAAAAAGGAAACCTTTTGAGCAAAAAGCTGAGAAAATCGTGTTTTTGTCAAAGAATACATCTGGATCCTTTACCACTTCCTGGGTTGACATTCAATTCGAGAACATTAGCCTGTTTAGATTTCTGTTTAATGTTGATGATCACAATTTTTAATGTGCTTTGTTTGTTATAACTGTGAAAACACAGAAAGATGGAAATTTCCTTCAATGTAAAAAATCTTAAATTGGTATTTTCTGCTATGTTACATTTTAAAGCAAGGTCTTAAATCTGATTGAAAAAATTTTTTTAGCCTGTGTACCACAAAGTCTATGGAAGTAGCTGACCCATACCTTTTTTTTTTACATAGAACACAGTGTGCCCTTCACCAGAGAGGAGTTGGGAGAGAGTAGGCGAATTTGAGAAGAATAAGAGTGAAAATGTAACTCTCGATAGTTTGAAGATGACTAACATATTTAGAATACTTTACCATTAGCAGGTTAAAATTGACAACATTGTGTGTGCTGTGTCAAAGAGGTATCTGCACATTTAAACAACCGCAACACTGATGACAAGTATGAACGAGTGAAGGAGACGCGCTGAATAATAATGCACATTGACTCTCTGACAGTAGATGGTGTTTAAGTGATGTATGTTTAAACCTATTGTAGGAGACCTCCCAAAGCTTTTAAAGTGGCATACTAGTGGTACTTTAAACTAAAATGAAAACTGAAAATAAATAAAATAATATTATTAAAAAATACTATAATGGCAAAAACAAATAATAAAAATGCTTCTGATCTGTTCCTTCTAGTCTGGTATGACAGCTCCAGGGACCCGCCGTGCCATCTACGACCAGAAAATTGGCACTGACAAGTGTGACAACTCCACAATGTCTCTACAAATGGGCTACACTCAAGGTGCCAACCAGAGCGGGCAAAATTTCGGCCTTGGCCGTCAGATCTATGATGCCAAATACTGCCCCAAAAGTGCACCTGATGCAGGTGGAGAAGGAGCTGATGCTGTTGGGTACATAGATTATCAAGATGAGGGCTACCAGGGTTATCAGGATGACAATCAAGATTACTGATTTGACCAATCGCAGGCTATGAGTCTAAATAAGAAGCTAAAGGGAAGTTAATACTTCCTTGCAAACAAAAGACCCAAAGCATGCCATTACACCACAACAGGCATGCCATCTGTCAGATAGTGATGAAAGTGACCAATATGAAACATATCAATTATTTTTTTAACTATATCATTGCTCTTTTTTATAAAACATGTTTTGTTCATTTGAAGCGAGAGCCCAACAAAACATAGTTAAGTGTTGTGGATTGATAAATCTTGTATTTTATATGGTTCTTTTGTCATTTAATTGCACAACTTTATAATAATATTTAGTATTTGCTTAATTGTTAATTTAGTTAAATGTACATTTTATTTTTATTTGTTCAAAATGCTGATCTTAAATGCAAGTGTGACGGGGGTTATTGTAAAGTTACATTCACATGATCCCAAATAACGTTTTTTTCTTCTTTTTTTCGGTTCTAATCAAGCTTTTGTGAAGAAATTTGATATAAAGTATGGTCTAGAATGATCGTTATGTGAGCCTGATTCATTTATTGAATATAGAACATGCTCAGGGGTTTAAAATTACTTTACAAAATGCGTTTTCTTGGCAGTTGGGCATGTGAAGGTGAATTTTTTTGCTGTTACAGTTGAAAGATGCAAAGTTAAAATAGTAAGGGTTTAGATATCGTGAACATTTACTGGAGTTTTGCAATCCATTGTGTTAATTTAAGAGCTTATTTTCCCAGTAATATTTGTGTTTTTAGGCTGGAAATTGAGAACAGATTCTTGATATGCACAAAAAGGAAGAGGTTATCTATCATTTCAGCAGCTTTTTTGAGTCATTTCTGATTTTGACATTCTAAATATTATACTTCCCCACTTGATGTGAGGAGATGAATGTGGTTTTTATAATTCTTTACTGTTTTGCATACAATCTGTAACGTGTTTTAAAAAGTTCATCGTAGTATTAGGGTTTTAGTTTTCTCATCAAATATTTTACTGTTTGCAGAGCCAGAACAACTGGAGCATGTCTTGTTTTCTTTGGATTATAGTATTGTAAAAGGAAATTGAAGTATAACATTATGAGCCTTGAACATTCCAAATTAGGAATTGGATTCCCTACTTTTATTCCACAGTATTTGTACTCATTCCAAATAACTTTTTGTCCCAAACATTGGAAAATGTAGGTCTTCTCAGAAAAAGTCACTTTTTTATTTTAAACCTTTCTCATGGAATATGATGGTTAGAAGGATGTAGTATACTGTGTTTATAATAAAAGATGATGAACAAGAGCTACTGTTGTCATGATTCACTTAAATTTATATTGAAACAATTGTAACAAAGATAGTATTTTATTTTCAGTCCTATACAACGAAGATGCATATCTTTGAAATCAATTGCTTGCTTCAATGGAAATGCTGGATCCCTTAATCAATGATCCATTCGGTCAAATTATCATGCAAGCAGTGTTGATAATAAAGCTGATCTAATACGTCCTCAGACACAGCCTTGAAGGGGTGGATGTTTATAATTTAACTTTTTTTAACAGTTAGTGCGCTGTTTGAGCATAAACAACAACTGCAAAGTTACGCGGCTCAAAGTTCAAAGCAAAGGGAGATATCTTTTATAGAAATATCTTTTTAAGAACTACATCAAATGGCTGATAGGGACTACACAAGTTTCCCCCCGGGTTTGTGAAATTACTATCCTTGAAATTTACATAAACCCCGCACCTGGGAACACGCAACAAAAGGGGTGAGATTTCCATGACAGAATATGCTAATCAACGACTTAAAGTTAGTTAACTCCACTTCAGCTACATTAAATGTATCAACTAACTATTCAGAAATGTCTAGTTGCATTCTACATGTCACTTCTTGAGTCTCTCCATCATTGTCCAGCCCGGGTTTGAACAAAAGGCTGAAGTTTCACTGCCTGTCTGCATGAGGTTATCACAGCTGCTAACTGGAGTTCTTGAAGCTCCGCCCTGTAGGCACGAGCTCATTTGGATTTAAATGGACACAAAAGGCACGTTTTTGCTCTCAAAAAGTGACAATTTTAACATTGTATAAAAAAGATCTGTGAGTGTAAAGTAAATGTACTTTTTATTCCAATAAATTTGTGTTAAGTAGGCTACTGCAATTAAAAATTATATTTTGCATTGCAGCAGTTTATTTCTGGTATAAAGAAGCAATATCGACATGGGCAAGGGCATTGAAGGTACTATATCTTGTGCGTTTTGCCTTTACTCTCCCAAACATGTCAATAATTTACATGAATGCGAGTGCATTAGAGTTGATGGAGTTGATGAATGGCAAGTGTTTGATTGATGAGATGAGGACATGACAGGCCGCCGGTGATAAGGCTCAAGGCTGAAACCAGCACATCCAGTGCTAGAAGGCTTGACTATTTAAATTTATTTAACATTATTTTATTTATCCGCTATATTGGCGAGACCTTTTTGAAGGATATTGGTTTACGACCTTTTTGTGCACTTGAGCTTATCTAAGACTTGAGTATGTTTTGAGAGGCTGTGTTGACCTTGATTTATTGCAATATTGAGATGTTCAGTTTTATTTTGATTTTAGAAAATAAAAATGATTTCTCAGTTCTCATCTTACAAATCGATTGTTTCCTATTTTCACCGATATGTCTCTCGTGTGTCAATGACACCGTTGAGCCTATTGTGAGTAGCCTACAATACTTAGTAGGCCTAGCATACTGGTACTTCAATATCAATTGTATTGGTATTGGTGACTTGCAATGGAGCCTTTTTCGCTGTATGGTTTTTAGGTACTTTTTACACCTCTGTCCTTTCTATGCCCTCAACAAATGCGAACACATTGCCAATGAAAGACGAACCAATCAGGGTATGAATGGTGCGGGGCGACAGGTGCAGCCCCGCCCCGATCTGCAGGTTGCAGCCTATAAATCCTTCTCGAGGAAAAGGGGACTCGAAGCTGTCGAAAAATGACTCAATACTGCCGTCATCTGGCACTGAGTGAGAATGACAGCACGGGATTATTACCCAATATTATCTCTATGGAGCTACTAACGAGAATAAATGTTTTATTATTAACAAAGGTGAAAGGATGTAGGCTACTTAACTCTTGAAAAATGGTTATCACCAAACTGGAGGACTAAATATTTTACATTTATATTTTTTACCCTGATTTATGTAGGCCTAATTTGGTAATTTTAATGCATTAAGTTATGGAACCTTATCGTATAGTGTTACCAATACATTTTATAAAAATGTTTTAGGCCTTCTGCGATTATCACAGGGTTATCTACGTTTCCATCAAAACGATGACGTTTTTGTCACTTGCACCAGGTGGCGCTGCTTAACAAGGTCTCACCAGTTTCTTTCCAGTTCGCTCCAGTTTTTACTGCCCGAGGTTGTTATTAGTTTTACAACCTTATTCTGTTCGCACATGTGCAGATTTGTGCTTTTAAGGCCTTACTTGTGCCTCTTCTCAAACAGGCCTGCTTGCGAGCTTGTCAAAATGGCTGTCTTATTGAAATGCTACATTCCACATTGACTCGCTGCTCACCTCCCTCACTCTTCAGACTGATTTTTTATCTTCACGACTCTTGTTGAAGCAGGCAGACTGCAGCTCAACCTGTCATAGAGACACAGCATTGTGCAAATATTATATTACATATATCAGGGCATTTTCTTCTGGAAGGGAGAGTTCACCCGAAAAGGGAAATTCTGTCATCAATAATCTCCTCATGTCGTTCGATTTTCAAGAGTAGGCCTATTTCCAATGTATTAGATTTTGTCTTCAGGTTAGGGTGGTTGCAAATGAATGATTAAATATTTTAGTTAAATGCTATACAAATGAGATCAAATAAAACTATAAAACCAACAAAAGGGATACTGACGGGTCCTCATAATGACAATCAAATATGTTATATAACATAATATTTGTTCTGTTCGTACTGTTCTGCTTCAGTGGCTCTTAACAGAGTAACAATACATTAATGGATACTTATAGGCAGGATGACTGTTGAATGAAGCTTTCAAAATCATAATGGTTAAACATAATGGCTGTTATATGACGAAACATGTCTTTATGTTTGTGCAGTGGCCTCGTTTTCTGTTGGTTCTGTAATGCTCTTAATAACTCCATGTATACTGTACTTAAAGGAACTATGCGCAGTGTCCTTTTCTTATAACTTCAGTTCCACATGACCCATATGCTTTGTGTAGTCTTTAAACCTCTGAAGGAAAAGCATCTCATTTATGTTAAAGCTAGATTTCACATGTAGCACATGTAAATGCTTCTATATATCTATACTACATCAGAGCTTAAAATAAAATAAAATAAAAAAACTTTATTTCAAAGGTGATAATACTGTTCTTCTCTTAAACTGCAAAGCATTTGACTGTTAAATACACTAAAGTCTTCTTAAAGTGACTGAAAGCACATTAGTGACGACTTGGCTGGTTAAGAAATTCTTTCAGGTGTGAAACATTGAGTGTGACACTCAGAAGCCAATGCAACTTATGTTCTTATAGACAAGTCAGAAGAATAAGCTGATTTACACTAAGTAAGGTTCACGTGTGTTTAAGTCCATATGGCATCACTCCGGTCAAGGACATAGTGTTTTTTTTTTTTTTTTTTTTTTGTGACAGTTAACAGAAGTTACAGCATTTCAACTGTATATTTGCAGCCATCTGCTCAATTATATTTGCTTCTTGTCTTTGGGGCACGGAGCAAGCTCGAGCACCGGCAGGGCATTCCAGCATCACCTGCTGTGTGGACAAACTTAACCTTCAGATCTGATAAGAACTGAGAACATCTGCTTAGCACTTTATTCTGATCTGATCTAAACATGCCAATTCACTTGACATTAACAGTGTTTGTGTGTGCAAGAACTTCAGTGACACTGGGTTTTTTTTTTTGTTTTTTTTAATAAAATCATTTTTATTGGTCTCTTCAAGACCAACATTTTTTCATAAAAACAGTAACAAAAGGTTTTACTTTTTGGAAAACATAAATTATAAGCAAAAAAGATAAAGAAATACATAATGATTTTTGTACAACACTTAAATATTGTGGAAATCAGAGCATGACCGTTTGAAGTTGGCAAGACTGCAGCTGTAATGCTACGAAGAAAACATATATTTCTGTTATTTACAAAGAAGTGACAGCTATAGACATTTAAAGGCAGTCAATGTGACTGAGAAAATAAATCTCCACAGGAACTCCTCATTTGATTTCAAAACAGGAAAATACACAAGTAGTCTCAGATCATTTAAGCTTTTGAAAGACAGCGTGTGTACCAGAAAATAACGTCCACGTTTGGATACTTGAAATGATTTGACGGGCAACAAATCTTTCAATATTCTGCAGATCTACTAATGCATGTCTTTGTCTGTGGATAATGCCTTAAGATAAACAGTGCCTTTACAATAAGCATTCTCAAAAAGTACTGGCTCAAGCTTATGTAGCTTATTTGGTCCGTATTTTAGTGGTAAAGTTCTTTACTTTCTTCCCCAAGCCTTTTAGCTATGGGAAGCACTCGCGATGGTGCTTAACCATCATGTCTTTTGACATCACCCTGCCAGATTTGTCTAAACATGTAGCAGATCCTTACAGTGGCCTGCACCATATAATACATGCTGCTGCTTGCAAAGCTCCAGGCGCATTTAGTTCTTTCCAGTCGAATTAAATAAAAGAGCCTATTTTTGCACAGACTGGGATTTGAGTGCCCACCACATTCATGATTCAGACGTTGTCTGTTATAACAAACATTCGGAAGACACTCATAATAGGGCTTTTGACCTTTTTTAGCACCAGTATTTTGGCAGGTTACGAATGTCAGTTTGTCCTCCCACATCATTGGTTAAGGTCTTGTGCGTGCGTGATTGATTCAGACAGCGGACATCTATGACTTGTTCTCAATCTCAGCGGGCGCAATCATCATGGTGGTGGTTTTCAGTGGGTAGTAGCGGCCACGCCAGGTTTTCCAGAACACTCCTTGTTTTCTCTGGTGCCTTTGCTTTGGCGCAGGAGTAACAAAATACCTGCCGTTTAGGTTTGAGCGACCACAGTTGCTAAACCACCAACCACCTGGAAACCCAAAAAGGAAACCTATTAAAATGACAACATCACCCACAAAGAAAAATGTCTTTTATGGTCAATGGCATCGTAATTTTACCTGATAGCTGTTTGGCACAGTTGAGGTCATTCTTCTGGTCGTTGTCTTTGTCGCGGGTGGAGAAGGGCACTCCAGATGTTTCGGTGGACAGAGAGCTCTCCAGGTTCCCAGCGGACTTCTCCAGAATACGTAGGGAATAGTTGTTCTCCTCACCGTTCAGATGGAAAGGGTAGCTGATGCTCTGAATCTCATCCCGCCAATCAGAGAACTGCACCTTGAGGATGTAGTTGCCACCTTTGGACACAGAATGGATCTTCTCCAGGCCGAGCCAGAACTCACCTGAAAGTGACATTTAAGAGGGATATTTAAGAGACGTGTATTCTGGTCTAGGAATAAGCCAGGAGATTTAGTCACTCTGAAGTTAAATCATTTAAAGGCATTAGGGACTCAGGATTTGACAATGTTTCCTCTCCAGCCAAGATTGATCTAATCCTCTATCCTTAATCTGCCACTCACCATCCCCTATTAGCAGGTAAATCACTTTGCCTTAATCAAAGTCTACTGACAGAAGTGGCTGTTCGCTCAGAGCCTGTTGCTCACATGAAAAACAATCAGTTCACATTGGAATCTTACCATTCAGGCTCCCAAAGCCAGTCTGATATGCCTGCCATAGTTGATCGAAGTCTACAGATCCATCATGGCGTCTCTGGATGACTGTCCATCCTCCTTCTGTGGATTCAAGCACAAAACAAAAGGTTTAAAAGGCGGTAATATGTCACATGCTTTGCCAACAAAGAAGCCTTAAATGCTCTTTTAAGGGGACAAATAAAAGTACCACCTACCGGGTGTCATTTCGCAGAAGACTTCAAAAGGATGGGAATCAGCTGGTTGGATGGTGTACAGTCCGCTCAAGGTCTCACCCCTCAGAAACAGCTCATGACAGTCAGAAGCTATAGCTGAAAGACACAAAAACACCACAAATATACTCACATGTCTACAAATGACCTTTAACCAAGTCTGTATCTAAACAGGGATTTTAAAGTTGGCACACAATGGATATTGCTCACACGTCCAGCATAAGTGTTTATCTCATTGGTATGGTGAACTAAACCCTTATCTCAAACACAGAACCTTGAACGGGTCACCCAAGATTGTTTTGAACTCCAGGGCAATAGTCCAAATACACATGTTGTTATTAAACAAATGTTGTATTGGTACAAATGAGCATTCAACACTATACACGTATTTCTCCGACACTAGCACAAGGTGCGCTATGCGGCTCACTTTACAAACATCTGCCAAACAAAGGCAGTTTTCCATGAGAATTCTGACCTGACTGGAACAATTGAGGGTGTAAACATGACCTTTCCCCCAGTTCCCAAGCAGAGACTTCCCTCAGTTGCCTCAATCCTCTACAAGCATTTCTTCTTCCCTGCCCCCCTTTAGTCCAGCCCTTCATGCATCCTTCACGTGCACAACACCCCTCTGCTGACATCACAATGCATGGACAGCGAGTGATCCGGGAATGCAGAGGCTGCTGCTGCTGCTATTTGAGGAGCAACTGCACAGGCCCTCAAGGCACTATGTGAGATGTGTCAGATGCCAAAAACAAAAAGCAAAAGTTTGCCAGTGTCTATCCTAATTAAATTAGATACTATACTTTGCCTATAGATAGATAGATAGATAGATAGATAGATAGATAGATAGATAGATAGATAGATAGATAGATAGATAGATAGATAGATAGATAGATAGATAGATAGATAGATAGATAGATAGAATAAATATGTATAATAATATAATATTTGTTAAAAATCTGAGTCGTATGTATGTATAGTTTTTTAAAACAAATATTGCGTGTGTGTGTGTGTGTGTTTTAAAACGCTAAAAGCCTCAAAGCATATGGCATTGTGTGAAGTGGTCTTCTCTAGTCTGGCACACTTCTCATTCACAATAAAAGGGGTGGTCTGTGTGGAGGCAGGGGGGTCTGAGGGGGATAGTCTGGCTCTGACAGATCTAGGGTAAAGGTTACATGTTTTCTGAGAAAAATTACGTGTTTTTTGGAGTGATCTCTACACGACAGGGAAAGTCTGTACAAAGTTCATGGTCCAAAAATATGCACTCTGTACTTTATGGTTTTCACTGGATTAAAGCCAGGAAATCTAATCTAAGGTACAGGATATACCATATCTGGGGAAAAAAGCCCTCTCTTTGCTCTTGGCCAGATTTGTAACAAATCTCTGCATGCTTGTGACCCTAAGTTAACACAGTCCGAGACTGATGAACTTCCACACAATTGGAAGGCGTCCAGGGAAACCGTTTCTTTTGAAGCATTCTTTGGATCCCTCTGATGTCAGAGCTCTCCATTAAAGGCTTTTTTTTGTGCTGATTTGGGTGACTGTTCTTGCCCATGTGTTTCTGCTAGTTCACCTTTCACCTACTTAGAGACAGCCATTGCTCTTAAATGGAGTTTCTTATAAATGTACCATTTCCTACCATCACACACCTACAGAATTAAAATACTTTAAAAAAATGTTTGAAATGTTGCCTTATTTTCATGAAGAATTTCCCAAATGTTTTAAATATAACTGGACATGTTTTATCATTGTGCAGTTCATAACATCACTAAAGGTGCAAAACAAGTCCCAGCATGCATCTGACAAAGCCAAAACCTCCTCTTGAAGGTTATTTCAACATGCAATTATAATATATTGTTAGAGACTGTTTAAGGCAGATGTTCCACTATGTGAATGGTATAGTAACGACTTCTTTAAGCGAGCATATACACTTAGAGGACTCTAACTTATAATGTAATTTTTGTGTATATAGTTTTGAAACATACAATTATCCTATATATGTAGCCTACAAAAAAAAGAAGAACATTTTTTTTTTAAGTATGAAGGTGTAGCATGCTAAACTTACCAACAGGTGAATCCCGCTGTTCAGAACTCGTGTTCAGATGAACTTCATCCTCCTTCCGTTTGAGAGAAGATCGTTCGTTTTTCAGTTGAATCTAGTGGACATAACATGAACATTTTTAATAAGTTTGCAGTCTTAGATTTGATAATTACACCACACTCGTTTGTTTTATAATATTTTTACCTGGTTTTGGAGAGTTCGAATTCGAACATTTTGTTTATCTAGTTTTTCTTGCTGTTGCTTGATGCGCTCGACCAGGTCATCAATCCGTTTATTTTGCGCCTCCAGCATCCACTGAAATCAGAAATGGTTTGCGATCAGTCTTCAATCAAACTCAGAGCGGGGATTTTTTCAACCCCAAGACGACCGAAAACTACAGTGTTGACGATTACATTCCTGTACAACCGGTCCTGTATAATCTTTTCAATCAACACAGCTTTTCTTCTGTATCGTTATGCAACTCCCGCAGACAATGACGATCAAGACGGCCTGCATGCGTTTAAAACATTTCGAGTGTTTCTTGCTGAACCATTCATCAAGGGACGAAGGTAAACGGACTTTAAACTTTCCAAAGGTCAGTAGGTCCCTGACTTTTTTTTTTTTGTCTGGACATGGATAACTGCATACTTTGCACGTACAACACGGCTTTGAGTTCGTGCCATGGAGCGGTGTTCACGCCCACAAACGTGTCTGTTATGCGCTTGTGCTCGGTTCAATAGTCTGTTTGAAATGCAGGGTTTTTGAATTACCAATCCAATTCGTTCTTATTAAGCTAATATAAGTTAACAAATGTATGCAAACACATCAAAATAAACATTGCAATGCATGTCAGGCAGAGATGTCTAAAAAGAAGACACAATGTTTCACTTTCTTTTAACCCAGGTTTTACTCATACCTGAATGATCCGGGCATCACTGTTGTTGCCGTTGGCAGCCTCCAAACCCTCTCCTTGCATCAAGCCGTCTACTTTTTCTTCCAGCTTATTCATTCTCTCGTGGTCCATCTGCCGGTCTTTGAGCAGCTCCTTAGTCTTCTCCCGCAGGTCCGTGGATACGTTTAGGACCAGCCTCTCGCTTCCTTCCAAACTCTGGGCTTTTGCTTTCAGCGCCTCGCTGTCTTCTTGAAGCCGCTGAGTCAGCTTGCCAAGTTCAGATACGGTGACGTTGAACACCTTCATCTTAATGGTGATGTCTCTCACCTGGCTTTTGGTCTTGTCCACATGCTCTTTAAGACCCTGTCCTAGCTGCAGCAACCCATGTGCGAGCACATTGACATCATCCCATGCTGCATACTGAACTCTCTTCTCTTTACCAGAAGCAGCTCCTCTCCTCTCCGCCGGGAAGCTCGTCCCAGAGCTTGCCAAGACTGTGATGCACAGCAGATTTGCCAGTGGTACCTTCATCTTGCTTGTTTTGTGTCTTTGGTTGTCTGGCTATTCTAACTTGTAGAAGAGACCGGTTAGCAGTCGCCGTATTCTCAAGAGCACAGGCTCATGCTGTTGAAGGGCTAACTTGTTTTTATACCCTTTCTGAGCCATCTAGCTTGGTCTGATTGGCTGGCCATCTGGAGGGAGTGTGTGAGTCTGCTCAGGTTTCAGCCTCCTCCCCCTTAACCGTATTTGCTTCTAATGTGGACCATGATGTAAGAATGGACACGGTTGCAACCAAAAACCCAACGTTGATTTCTCATTATCTTTAAGATTTTGAAAATGTAGTGTAGGGTTTTTGTAGGCAGTTTCTGGGATTCATATGATTGTATGTGTGCCTCATCATCAGTTTGACATTTGGCCAGAGGTTTCATTTATTATATTATCTTTAATTTAAGTTTTGCACATTATTTCACACAAACAATCCTACTCAGACATTTGAGGTGTGCAGTACAATCGTGTAAACCAGTAATGATTTCAGTTTGGTGCATCCTGTACCCACTGTTCATTTTCAATTAGTGGACGTTAGTAAAAATACATTATCTAGAATACGACAGTTTAGAGAGAAAATATTTAATTTCGTTGGTGTGAATGGACGTCAGAGTTTTCCCAGCATGAAGTCATTATTGGGGCAGAGGCTTTGTGTGGAGCGACGAGGTGAACGTGCCGCAGCTGAGCACTGTGGTCTGAGGTGGTCTGTTCCACTGTGAGCACAGAGCAGTGTGAGAATTAGGGGAAAGTTCATGCTCAGAGAAAGCCAGCATTCACTAGAGCCCTGTGAAGACTGCTCTCGGTTACCTCTTCAGGTGATGCCAGAGAATTTGCCTCGCCCATTGAAAAGCAATACTCCTGTTTTGTTGTTGTTATTTTGTCTTGCGATACAAAGGATTAGGTGTTTATTCCAGTTGATATCAAAGTACAAGGTTTACAGAGTTTACCCTTCAGTTTTCGAAAGCTTTTCGGGGTTTCAGAGAGAGATTTGCTTGTTTTTACAGTGTACTTTTCAGACATGGTCAAAACAGGATTTGAAGTTTGGAAACTGAAAGTGGAGCAGAAGCCAGGACTTGATTATTGGGGAAAATAAAGTCAGTCACGACTGGAATTATATCTCTAATATAAAGAAATTAAATACTTTTAATTATTTTGATCAAAAGTGACAGTAAATATATTACAATATAACATGTATTTTAATATTGTAGTAATACTTCTCAGTATTACTGTTTTTTTGTTTAAATAATGCAGCCATGATCAACATATGATTAAAGAGTTCTTTCAAAAACTAAAAACACAAAAAATACTGACCCCAAACTTTTAAAAGGCAGAGCATGACTCGGTGACAGAGGCAGACAGTAGTGGAGTATTTTTACTTTCTACTCAAGTACATTTTTAAGTATACTTTATCACTGTTTTCCTTCCAAAGCATAATTTATAATGCCATACTTTTTACTGCACTACATTTCATAAATAAAAATGGTTGTTTTCTTATCTTTAATACTTAATTACATTAAAAAGGTACTTTCTCTAACTTGTAAAACTTTGAATTACTTTCCCTTGAGTAAAAGTATATAGTACTACATTTTTTATGTAATTAAGTATTAGATGACATTCAATATGAAATGTGTTCCAGTAAAACGTACAATATTATGTTTTGGAATGTTGTGAAGTAAAAGTTTTCCAATGAAGAACACCGATAAAGTACACTTGAAAAACAAAATTACTTAGAAATTAAAAATACTTCACTACTGTCCGCCTCTGCTCTAATGTGATGCACAGGTAAACATTTCACATTTGAATTTTAAGCCTGAAGGGTGTTTCATGAATAATGTTGGACTGACAAAGCATTTTCTACCAGTACGAGTCCTTGTAAACCAACTCTCAGGGTGTGTTTGCTTTTCAATGCCAATGACGTGAGGCAAGCAATAAAACAAACACTTTTTCAGTTGTTTCAGCTGGTCACGTAATGCATGCATGCTTTTGGTGGATCACTCTAATTAAACACCTACACTGTTTTGGTTAGTACTTGAATAGCTATCAGACAGAGGGTTATATATTAAACCAGTTGATGATCAAATGAACTACCACTCTATACAATGACTGGTCAGAACATTTGGCGTTGGATTTTAATGTACGCATCATCTGTGAAGCACAAGGCATATGCATCTTTCCTAACAGCCAGAGTCTTTTCAGATGCTGAATAGCCCTGAAGTGAATCATTAGCATATGAATGACAGGGAAATTCAGTATCTGCCCTGTCTACGAGTTTCCCAGAAACACTGATGACAGCAGTTAGTCATCTGCACAAGTCACGCTGCCGGAACCAAAGGAACAGCTGCATTTTTTACTCTAATATGCTCCCGGCAAGACAACCTTTTACCCACATTCTAAATGTGCAACATCTGCATCACAGAAGCACATCGAGATTTATGCGAAAGAGGCGCTATAGGTGCATAAGATGTGGGCGACCAATGAAATGTTAACAGAATCATTGTTAAAATAAATCAGAGTTAAAAAAAAACTTAAGTTCCTCTTATTGAAGAAGGTTTGTTAAAATATGTTTTGATAACCACAATTACTGAGGTCATACTTTAATAGTCAACACAAATCATGCTCTTATTAGCTGTCACATGGTGAACATCTGACTCTCCATTGCATTTATATACATATCTACTGCTCAAAGGTATTTGCCTTCATTTTCATTCAATCATCCATCAGAAACATTTTGATTGGCCATATGTGATGCTGAACTGTATTGACAGTACAGTATTTACAGTAAGAGAGTATATTTACTAGAAGATATCTGTGTATTTTACGCAATTGCATAATAACAGGTGCCGCCCATCCTTTATTCTGTTTAAACGCCTGTTTTTAAAGAGCATTGTTAAGCAAGAAATTCCTCGGTTCATATCACGTAACAGTACTGTCATATCATCCTCTTCTTCATGTATTGTATTACTTCTGTTATTGTGATGTTGAGGACTGTTGAGAAACCATGCCTGAACTACAACTGTTAATGTGGAAGGCAATCCTTTGAGACATCTTTCAGACTTTTCCAGAACAAGGGCCAATTTGTTTATAGATTACCATAGACTACTATGTTGCATGCTTGATAATAATGAAACGAAAGATAAAGAGACAAAGGTAACTGAAAGTTCTTTGCTCAGAGCAGAACTGAACTACTCCATAACAGTTTGTTCTGAGCGTACACTAAACCACATCTGGGCATGTGTTCAACAGCATACGTGCTTGAAAGGAGAACATTTTGGGACTGTCCAGAGAAAGTTCTTCTGCCTCCTTGTGGTCAAATATAGAGGTTATCTTCCATCAGCCAAAATCCAACAGATCAGCGCATGGCCTTCATCATCGCCTCAAGGTCTGTTATTCAAACATTCCTAAAGCACTGGAAATAACACATTTCCTTTCTAGTTAGAACACATATAGTCCTGCAGTGAATCTCTGATGTGCTTTCTGTATATGGACGATTACCTTTATAGCACTATTGTTGTATACTCTTCATCCAAAACCATGCAGTTAATTTACTGGTTTAAATTACATTTCTATAAAAAAAACAAAAATCTCTTTTTCTCCCCACTTTTGACTACCAATCCGAGGCACATCAATTCATTTTCAGCCTCAGGTTTTTCAGACCCAGCATTTGTAGCTTACATTTTAATATAATGATTTCACAACACAACAGTGCAAAATGAGAGAGCATGAAAATAAAGTACTTTATTGCTCAAGATTCCATGAGGCATTTTAAAAACAATCATAATAAATATGGGTTTACATATTCAGTTATAAAACTCATTCAGTTCTGATCATTTCATTTTTGTAGAGGATCATCTAAATTTGTAAACAGGATCATTTGTATATTTCTGATTTAGTTTTGTGCCTATATGTCAAATAGCTACATTAGGACAGCACTAAATAAAGAAACGAGAGTGAGTGTGCAAAGCTTTGTCTCAATCAACAGTTAAAGACTAAGTCTGATTAATCAGCAGAGGACAGCAGCTTGACTACATTAGGTTCATTTAATATGATACTGATATGACAAAATGCCGCAACTGTTATATATTTACATTCTGAACTCTTGCAGGCAGCATCTGATATTCTCTGTGCCCTTTCAGTTTTTAGTGGTGCATGGCATGGTACTATTTTGGTTGAGCATTCATTCAGATCCTGCAAAGATGAGAGACAAACTGACAACTGATTCAGCTCAAATATATGCACGGTGCATTGCTGAATCTATTAGTGTGGAACTCTTGAGACTGGGAGAGGATGTACTACATACTTTGCAATGCATAAATATCTTAACAGTTTTCAGCTGGAGCTGTGTGCAGTCATACAGGACCCCTACAAATTCTTTTTTTGAAAAAAAAAATGTACGCATGAATTTTCTGCTCATTATTTTCTCAATTGGGTTTTATTGATGCTGATGTTCATTCACTCGCCCCAGACGTACAAATGCAAGATGCTTTTTACACAAGCTTCACTTCTCTTTTCTTTTAGAATAAACCATATTCCTTTTCTGAGAAACTTAAAGGATTGCTTTTAAGGAGTTTAGTGTTAAAAGAACCAGTTTGGAGAAATGACTAGTGCACCACATAATACTTCTGAGTAATGGGAACCATCACATATTTTGCTTTTTAGACAGTAATAAGCCAAAGTCCCATTCCTTTAGCCGCATTAATGACTGCATCCTTAGACTATCTGCAAACAACATTATTTTTCTTGCCTTATTACCTCCGGGCACCCAGTCAGTTCTAGAATTGCAGCCCTTCATGTAACATTTCTGTCAGTTGAGTTTGATCGGATTTCAACATTTTATAAAACACTTTTCTAGTGTTGAGTTTTCCTATTTAACTTTCAGAACATCTGCTATAGGCAACCCCCGGTGTCTTTAAAAATACACAACATTAGGAAATTGTTAACCTTTTATCCCCTAAGGAGTCCTAGACAAGAGGCAAAACAAATGGAGAACTGGGAGCGTGCAGACAGTGCATTTTTCCATGATCTGCAAAGACGATATGCCACATGTCTATACATATTCCAGAAGCAGAAAGATGTTTAACTCTATGGGAACTGCTTCTCATGGAATAAACAGAAAATGTACAGTATAGCCAATATCCTCACACAGTGGTGCCTTTTTCATAACTACATAATATTTCTGTCTTTTTTCTTTACGTTCACTAGATTTATATGCTATGTTTATATATTTTCTTTATACCCTACACAATGTACATTTTGCTCTACCAACCACAACTGTTCCAAACAAAACCAAAGCTCCACTCCTAAAGTTGTTGCAAACGACTGGCGTAACAATGTAACCTGCAGAAAGAGTCGCTGTAAAATCACCTCTGCTAATGCACAGACTGACTGTCTGGAACGGGCAAACATAGACAAGCGGCTCCATGAAGAACCTTTAACATCATGGCAACCATTTCAGTGCACAGAAGGTTCTTTATAATGGAAAAAAGTTCTTCTGATTACTAAAATGTTCTTAACACTAAGAAAAAAAAGGTCCTTTTAAAGGGGGGGTGAAACACATTTAGTTTCAGTCAATCTCATGTCAATCTTGAGTACCTATAGAGTAGTATTGCATCCTTCATATCTCCAAAAAGTCTTTAGTTTTATTATATTTATAAAAGAAATATAGGCTGTACCGAGTCTCTCCGGAAAAAACCGAGCGGCTGGAGACGTATCGTGTGGGCGGAGCTAAAGAATGACAAGTGCGGAAAGCGGTGACGTCCTCAAACGTGGAGAAGAAAACGCTACCCTAAATCAGATTCAACTAATACATATATGATCCAGAATCATTCGGAGGCTGAAATAAATTGAACAGGAGAAGCAACAACAGCAGGACGTCCGTCTCTGTGGTATGTACTGTATTTAGTGTCCTGTCAACATTTGTGTGTATTTACTCGCAGTTTATGAGGACATGATTCGGTTTATGGACTATTGTATGCGACTAAACCTTAGCAGCAGCAAGCAAAACGGTTTTGCACGTCAGACTAGTGTAACGTTATACATAGAACAACAATGGAGTAACGTTAGCGCATTTGAATGACGAAGCACGCGATCGTGTCGTTTACTGATGTTTACTCATGCGACGATAGCCAACAGCATACACATTTGAAGTAGTTTTACTCACCAGCTGCTTCCAAAGCAGGACCGAACCTTTATCGCTGGGACCGCTCCGTCAAAAACACACTTCTTTGGTATGATTTGGTGAAGTCCTGTGACAGCAGTGACCGTGGAGATTCATGATGTTGTGAAGCTTCCCGTCATTTCTGCGTTCAAATCGGTTCAAATGCAGCGCTGCCTTCCCGGAATGCTGTGCTGAAGCGTTGAAGTCGCTTGATGTCACTCATAGGAATAAAGTGGAGCGCGGCGCGGACTATAACGACATAAGTGTTCACGGACGACTGGATCTGCAGCTGAGAGCAGTGTTTATGGGCATGCATTTGCTCTCTCGCCTCTGGCCACGCGCACGCGCGCCCTACCGGGAGAAGAGCCCGTACGGCCCATACAAGGACCTTCTGCTCTATCGACGTCAAGCTGACCCATACTCGAAAAAAACTCTCAGTAACTTGTGAGAAACCGGAAGGAGTATTTTTGACACAGAAATACTCCATCAAACGTCCAACATTTGTTTTTGAAACTTTGTCTATGTTTAGGATGGGAATCCAAGTCTTTAACAGTGTAAAAAGCTCAGTATGCATGAAACAGCATTTCACCCCCCCTTTAATAACTGTCCACTGACATTTTTGGGGGTAACCAAAAATCAAGTGGAGGGTCAGTTCTGGTCACGTTAGTCAAGCTTGAATCTTATCACGTCTACATAAGAATATGATGTCTATCACAGCATATATATAAGCTCCTTCAGTACTACACTCTAAAAAATTGGTGCTATTTGGCACTAAAAGTAGGTCTTGGCTTGTAATCATAGGGGAGCCACTTTTAAAGGTGAACTTTTTAAATCTTTAAAGGTGCTCTATAGCACCTTTGTCAAATGGTGCTATGTAAAACCCATAAGAGGTGCTATATTGCATTTGATTTCTTCCTCAATAATGGTGCTAAACGACACCAACAGTAGTTCTTTGGCATGTAAAGAACCTTTAAGGGGCTTGAAAGGTTCTTTGAACCATACAGTGGCTTAACAGGTTCTGTAACGGTGCACTCAGTCATCCCAAAGAACTGCTGAAGAACCCCTGAATCACCAAGATTTGGTACTATACAGCACTTAAAGTGGTTCCCCTATGATTACAAACCAAAAAAAAACAAAAACACTTTTAGTACTATAGCACCGATCAGCTACTATCGTGAACTCATTTACCCTACTCCATCCCCAGCTCCTCCTCTCATCCAGTCAGGGTTTGGTATTCTGAATCCCCTTGAATCAGACTATACAGACTATATTCCAGCAAATTTCATACCGATTAACCCCTAAATGCATGAATGTTTCGCCAATTATTATTTATTGGGCTCCTTAGCACAGATGAATCTCTACCTGTATAAAATGCTATATTTAATATTAAAATAAAGCGTATTTTGTTAGCTTTTGGAGCTTGGAAGGGTTTTATACCTTCATCATTGTCCTTGTCAAAGCTCACTACATTCAGCATCTGGCTCATATCTGCGATCTCAAACATATTCTCAAAACTATCATTTTCAACATCTTCATAATCAATATTTTGATCACTGACAGCTTCTTCACTAGATCCATTATCAAGTGACAGTAACACTAATATTTGACTGGGTCCAGTGCTTGCTTTGCAGTAACTTGCTGAGCCATTTCAAGTTTTGCTGATAATACGTTCTACACAATTGATTTCTGCTTGCGGTAACTATAAATGAAATGTCACAAGGTGAATTGAACTTATACAGTCATCAAATATTAAATAATTGTTGTGCAAAAAAAATATACTTTTAACATTTTTTTTCCGTGTTATATGGTTTGTAATACATTGACAGGGACCTCACTCAGGAATACTAAAAGATTGATATCTAAATTTAAAAAATGAATGAGGAGAGTAGTGAAGGACATTAACTTTCAAATCAAAGTGATTGATGCCACTTTCAAAAAACACCTCAATGAAAAAAGGGGGGAAGAAACAAGAGCAACAATTGATTTATGCAAGAGTTCATTCTGTCTGCTTTGTCTAACGTGACAGCCAGTTATTGAAATACTGCGGTTTTTGTTTCCAGTCATATGTTCCCTTTTTTGCCTAGTAACCTTTACTTAAAATCAAAACAAAGGCAGAGATTGCCTCAGAGATGTATGTCATCCTATTATGTATATACTAACACTGTTAAATAACTAAATTACAGCAATACTTAATTATTATTGCATTCATTCATTCACTTTTAGCACACATCAGAGTAGTGTATAAAGTTATAAACCCTTAATGAGCTAAAGACTAGATAACAGACCTGTTTTTTTACAGATAAAACATGCATTGCCAATTATACTTTATCTTTTCTGTAAGGCCATGTATTGTCTAATCGGGCTTGTTGTGTTTCGTATTTCTCAACCGTATGCTCACCATAACATCAGAAGTGCCCTTGAACCTTGCCTTGTTTCAGTTCAACTGGCTTAGCTAATGAAAATAATAAACCTATTGAATGAACATATCAATCCTAAGACAAAACATGATCAGTGCATGTCACTGTGAAACGTTAACACAGAACACTGAACAGAAGAAACAGAGGGCTTAAATACACACGGCTAGAGATGATTGTGAACTAATCATAAACCATGATTATATTATATTATATTATATTATATTATATTATATTATATTATATTATATTATATTATATTATATTATATTATATTTAAAGTGGAGGAATTGGAATTCTTTTTATTTAAAAATCTTTTTGTGCACTAATTTTTGTTCACTTTTTCTGAGGTCAAAGGTTGCTCCACATGTCCTACAGTAACCTCGGTGCTCTGTGAAAATGATTAAAACTGTCCTTGGGGCCTTCGCTACTTAAAATGAACATCATAAAAAAGGGTCAGTCACAGAACCAGCAGCAGTAAATCAGAGTCAAACCCAAGTGAAACGCAATGCTCAAGTGGCACAGTGTTGTTTTTCAATGGATGTGGAGGCAAAGCTGCTCTACTTTGAACAAAGGTGACTATGATGTAACAAGTCAAGCTCAATTCTCACATTACCAATGTACGTTTATTAGAAAGAAAGCACAGTAATGCAAATACGATTTACAACCTATTTAATAATCAAGAATAACGGTGCAAAATATTTTAATCTGTAAATATAATAGAAGCACTGAATAATTTAAAAATCAGCTGTGTCCTGTATTTATTCGTTATAAACCATGAGGGTGTTTACTGCAAATGACTAACACTGATGGGTTTGTCCGACAGTCACCCCTGTTTTTCCCCCTGTGAGAAAGATGAGACCTCAGGGACATCAAGGCGTGGGATTTGTATTCGGGTAAACATCTATGCTATGCCATGCACGTATCTGCTGTGAAGATACCTTCATGTCAGATCATAGTGAAATAGAGTAACAAGAAATAATGTCTCCCCATTTTCACCACAGTTCCTCTTTCCAGATGTTGGAGGAAGTTCAATGCAAACTTTGCTGTCTCTTGTTCGACGAGTATGACTTCCTTTAGGGCAATAGTCATTGGGCAATAAACTGAGAAAGGGTGTTTTATTAAGACTACAGTTCATGTTTTTTTTCAACAAACAATCTTTTAATTGAGCATGAAGGGCTTTGTGTTTATTTCAAAGGTTTCTAATAAATAGTTTCATAAGCTCAATTTATATTAGATGATGATATGAATGTAATTATTTAAATATATTGTTTATTTATAGAATATTGTTTATTCTTTATATTAAGTAGTTTTATTATTTTGTAAGAGTAACAGTTGAACAGGCCCATCTTTATACAGTATGTGAAAAAAAGAAGTGAATGTCAGCAAACACTGCTTTTCCAATGCCGTCTTAAATCTCCAAATTAGGTTGAAATAGCCTATAGTACTTTATTCTAGTTATACCGCTATTGCCTTTATGTACATATTAGCAAATGCTTATATTTGATTCACACTTCGTTTGTAAATGTCATGAATAAACCCAATATTTGCAATTCAAAGAAAGAAAAATGCTATTGATGATTGAATTACACAGCATAGGTTCCATTTTTTTTTTAATTAAATTTTACGAAGATTTTATTCCAAGCAAAGAGACATTTTCAAATTATCTAACATTAAACTAACTTCCAGTTAACTGATGCAACAAGTTAGTTTACTGTTAGATCATTTAAAAAATCAGTGTATGGTTTGCCATACTTCACCACGTCACATCACTTCACTTTATCAGCGTGAGTTGTCAGTGTGAGTTTAATTCAAACAGACTAAGACACCGTTTACACTATGCATTAAGATGTGTTTTGGTCGACTGGATCACAAGTGGAAGACGCTAAATACAGGTGTAAATGGGATCTAAAATGTTTTGAGCTTGTCCACTTTCGACCACTTCCAGGGGTAGTTGAAAACATTCGTAGTGTAAATGCTCATATGGTCAAATGTGTTCGAACAGCCGCATAAGACTGCCTACTCTTCACCTACTGACCTAATGTGTAGACATTATGGGAATCACGCTGGTCAGATGGGATTTAAACTTTGTCCGCTGAAGACTCAAGGTTAGAAGACGAAAGGCGCAGCAAGCACAATGATCTCTTCTCATTCCTGATTTCTAACTGACGGCGTTGAGCGTGGCCCTGCGGCTGTCCGAGCAGAAATGAAAGCTGCCTCTCTCCGTATGTTTTTCAGTCATCTGCGTTGATATGTAAATTGCATGAGATTAGTTCGAAGTTTGAACTTACACTCTCTGAATTGCATAATAACCTTGTGAGGCTTGTGGCTGAACATTTTTTTTAGAAAATGCAGACACTCTTGCGAGCTTAATAATAAAAAAATGCAGACATAATCAAACCCTTAAAGTAATTCGTTTCTCTTCAATGACATTGAAGACATGAAGAGATAAAAGCAGAAATAACAACAGTTAAGGCGGCAAGTGATGACCACAAGAAGAGAATGACAGGTTTGGCAGACAAATTTAATGAAATTAAATTTAAGCCCAGGTAAGTGTATTCACTGACTCTGCCTTCAGCCACTGATCCCATCACTCCACCTTGGTTTGTCAACCTGTTGGCCACGCCTTATTTCTTCCCTCCCTCAGCTCCACCAGATACCATTGTCATTGCGGCTCCACCAGGATCCCTTATCCCTCCGGCTTTGTCAGCCGTCACAATGCACATCTGGAGTTATGACCTGTCCTATGCGCTCTGTCTCCACACCTCTTCACTCTGTCTGGATCTGCCTCTGATTATTTAAGAGATCCAGGACTGACTTTTGAATGATGTACTAGACATAGTGGAAGAAACCAAAATAGAACCCTCAGTATTTTCTGATCATAATATGGTTCCTTTTTGTCCCTTCAAAATGGTGTCAAATGCTGACACCCGGCCCAAACACCATAATTTTCTGACGTAATTGTGATACGTCAGAAAAGGCCAATGAGAATTGGGGAGGTGGAATATTCATGTGCCAATCTCCTGGACATATAGTTATAAAAGGAGCTTGCATGATCCACTCATTCGGATTTGTTCTTTGGAGATCTTCAGCAATCTAAAAAAGCAAAATGCTGATGCAAAGGGTCTTTTTAAGGATGCCTTTCCGCCTGTGTGTTTCTGGTTGTGGTCGATACCTGTCAGCCTGGGATGGCCACGATTGCTACCTTGTGTGTCTGGGTCATTAACAAGCTGAGAAAGCTTTCGTGGATAGCTCAGTCTGTTAGTGTTTCCAAGGATGCAAAGCTTCTTCACTCACCACCAGCTGGTTTCATTTGGTGTCACACATGTTGTGCCCGATGGAGCTTCCAGATGAGTTTGATATCCCACCCTTGGGTGCAGTGGCCCAGTCTGAGTATGACACAGAATTGGCCCGTGCCGCTGAGAGCATTGGGCTGGAATGGAATCCTCCGCCCTGTCCCAAGTGTTCTCGGTTGTATCTGGGACACAGAGCGTGACTTAACAGCTGCACCTGCCCCAGTACTCTTCTTCCCGGAAGTGCATGCGGACCTCATAAAGTCGTAGAAGGCACCTTTTACTGCCAGATCAGTTTCAAAGGCTCATCAACGCTCACTACCCTCGACGGTGGGGTGGCGAGTAGGTATATTGAGTTTTCTCAGATTGAGCGTATTGTTGTGGTGCATTTATACCAGTAAAACACCTGACAGAATCATTCTAGTCTCCTGTCCACGGCCTGTAAGTTCACTTTATCTCTGACGATGCCATGGCCATCCTGCAGGTCCATCAATCCAAAGCACTCAAAGAACTACACGAGAGTAGTTCTGAGAAAACTTTCCGCCATGGCAAGCCTGGTTAGCACTTCCCGTCAATGCTGTCCTCTTTACGGCAGTGGCAGGCAACAATGCCCCAGTCCTGTGACTAAAGTCACAGCGTGAGCTCTCGGCCAGACGATGTCCACTAATGGTCCAGGAACGCCATCTCTGGCTGAACCTTGCTGAGGTTCGCTTCTTGACGCCCCATCACACAGGGTGGCCTCTTCTTTACTATCTAGGACTTTGCCCGGCAGTGAAGTAGCAGACATAGGTGATTAAACACATCTTGCCATGGCGGGATGCCACCAGGCCACCAAGGTTGCGCTTGTCATCTGCTTGTTGCCTAGGGCATCCATCTTTCACCCTGGCTCCACCACCGCCCAAGCCCACAACCAGGCCACAGCATCAAGCTGCCAACAAAAAAGCAGCACAGCCTGCTCATCAGGTGACTCCTAAAAACATCAAGGAGGTGTTAAAGGGGGGGTGAAATGCTTTTTCATGCATACTGATCTTTTTACACTGTTAAAGACTTGGATTCCCATACTAAACATGGACAAAGTTTCAAAAGTTAAGGTGGACGTTTGATGGGAGTATTTCTTTGTCAAAAATACTACTTCCGGTTAGTCATAAGTTTCGGCAAGTTTTTTGCGATCATGCGTCCCCTTTGACGTTAATGGGGGCGGAATTTCCTTGTATGGGCCTTACGGACAATTCTACCGGAAGAGCGTGAGAGAGAGAGAGGGAGAGAGCGAAAGTAACAGGCTACGGCCATCAAAGCGCTGGCTTGTAGGATGCGCTGCACAGGTGATGTGCACAATTACAATGTCACCAAAAAAGTGCGTTTTTGGTTGCCAGACCAAGACAGTCCTGCACAGATTCCCCAAAAACCCCGTGTTAAGGCAACAGTGGATGTAATTTGCTTTTCCGGATCAGCAACTGAGTTGCGCGAATGTTTATATCTGTTCGCTGCATTTCGGTGCCGACTGTTTCATAAACAAGGCCCAGCTCGACGCCGGATTTTCCGATCGCCTAATGCTGAAGGATGGAGCAGTCCCAACGATAAAGGTCCCAACTTTAGAACCGCAGGCTGTGAGTAAGACTGCTTCAAATGTCTGTGTTTTTGCCTATGCTCATCAAGTAGCCCAAACATGATCACGTATAGTTAATTGATCAATGGATCATGCGATGTGTAGTGCGTGTACATTTGTTTAGCTGGCCACTATATGTGTAACTTTATGTTTGTGTATTGTAAAAGCACTCCAAACAACAATACACAAAGAGTGGGGAAATATGTTGAACTAAATAAGCACGCTTCTTCATTCAAATGCGCTACTATTCCGTGTCTTTCTATGTAAACACTAACTTAGCCTGCCGTGCAAAACCAGTCCGCTTAATAACGTTACAATTGTCTACACAAACCACGCGTAAACACACACACACACGTGCACAACTGCACTTCCCACATGTACACCTTCAAAGACAAAAATACGACGATATAATTCAAGTATAAATATGTAAATAACACAAGCCGCTAAGCATATTATATAGTTAGTGTATAACTTGTACCACATAGAGACGTCCTGCTCTAGTCGTTTTTGCTGCTGCTCCTGTTCAACTGCAGCCTCTGGGTCTGATTCCGGATCATAGATGTATGGCTGTATCTGATTAAAAGCCATATTTTTATTTTGAATAAAGTTTTTTTCCCGCTGTTAGGGATGACACAGCTTTACGACGCACTCGACTCAACACAATAGCAGCAGCGAGCACACGTCATTATTTAGCTCCGCTCACACGATACGCCCCCACCCGCTCGGCTTTTTTCGGAAAGACTCGGAACAGCGCATCTTTCTTATATAATTATTAAAAAAATAAAGACTTTTCGGAGATATGCAGGATGCAATGCTACTCTATAGGTACTCAAGATTGACATGACACTGACTGAAACTGAGTGTTTCACCCCCCCTTTAAAGACGGGCGATCCAGGGATGGCAGGAGCTATTCTTTTCTAGGAGACAATGAGCACACCACTCATTCCCCTGGTGGAGGGCCATGTGGAGAATCTTTTGTTTCTTTTTGTGCTGCCGCTAGCTCAAGTGGCAGCGGTACCCAAATTTCCATAGAAAGCAGATTCCGCACTGGCCTGGACATGCTGGATGCAAGCCCCTCTCTTCATCATATCCAGCCGCAACACACAATAAAACAAAACCCCTCACAAGTCAGCATGGTGTGTTTCCGAGGATGCAAAGCTTCTTCACTCACCACCAGCTGGTTTCATTTGGTGTTCACATAGTGAGGTACATGTTCCAGTACACCCACAGCTATGCGGACAGGATGCACAATGTGCTGCCCCATTGCAGGTATGTAAAAAATGGTTGTTCCTCTGGTACCACTCGTGCGTTTGGATGTTTGGAAGCCTGGTTAGCCCTTCCCAACCCGTCACACTGACTTATCAGGACAATCAGACCTAGCTACGCGATTCAGTTCCCCAGGCACCCGCCCAGGTTCAATGCTGTCCTCTTTAAGGCAGTGGCAGGCAAAGATGCCCCTGTCCTGTGTTACAATATGTTCTATATGGTCAGCAGGATGGGACAGACCATGTGGCAGTGGTATATTACTGGTTAAAAGTGAAAAATTGAGTTATCTTTGCTATCGAGAAAGCGACTGAACAACATGACATCATGACTTTGCATAAACATACACGCCACTTCCTAAAGCCAAGTGGTGTGTTATCTGTACGCATTTTGAGCTATCCGCGTGTATGTCTACGCCGTGTGATTCCGCGTGTATGTGTCCGCCTAAACGAACCATCATCTCAGCGTGTATGTCTGTGTCATGTGATTCCGCCAACCTGATCTCATAGAATGAAAATTTAATAGCCTAATTTTATATTTTGGAGCAACTAACTCCAATCCACTCCCACCCTAACCTACCCACTCTCAACAATATATGACATGAAACAACAGTCACATGTATTTATTGCAAAAACGGACCAAAAAAACTGTATAAAAGTATTAACTCATGTTGCATTCTAAGTCTTCTAAAGTCATACGATGCGAAGAACAGAGTTGATCTTAATGTTTTAGTCGTTGAATTGATGATCGCGCCCCTTTTTAAACAGAACACACACGCACACGCTAATATTTCTGTTTCAAATGATACACATGACAAGTTCAGAATGACGCGATCGGTCATGAGACACGAGAGCCAATTACATTTTACAATCAAAGCTGACGTAATGACGCAATTGGTCACGAGACACACGACAGCCAATGCTGTCAAAGCTGATGTGACGGTTCTTCCGGCGGCAATATTTGAAATGTATTATTAATCTTTGGTGGATGGACTTGACGTTCTGATCGCTTTTGGGGATTTTCTTCACACAAATCAATATTTTGGCCTCAGAACACTTGGAATATCTGTACTTTCTGAATAAATTTTGCCTGCAGTCGTTCTGCAAATTCAGTGCCTGTTATATCCTGTTTTTTTATAATACACACATGGGTAGGTTTAGGGAAGAGTTTGAGTTACACGTTCAAAATGTGTCTGAATATATGTTTGTGTGTCCACAAGGTAAATGGATTTATAAACATACTAAATTATGTTTTTTTGAAAATGTAAAAATGCAGAATGTTTCTTGTGATGGGTAGGTTTGGGGCAGTGTGTGTGTGATGGGTAGGTTTAGGGGTAGGGGCAGTGTAGGGGGATAGAATGTAATGGCTTTGATAAACACGCTAAAAAGCAATTATGTGTCTTGATAGCACGCCAACATGGCATATGAATTGGCGTGTCATACATACGCCATTTCATGAGATCAGTCTGGACTGAGTAATAAGTGCAGATCATGGAGAGTGAAACTGGCAGTGAATTTTGACTGGAATGCAACGTGCCTACCTGTGAACGACAAATGAAGGTAAAAGTTTTCCAATATCTAATCATATAAACCGGGAGAGAAGTAAGTAAGATGCTGAACGCTGATCTGTCGGCTGACAGTGAACTGGAATGGTTGTTACCATTCAGAAACCATTGCGATCCTGCACCGAATGAAACCGTGGAAATATACACATTTTTCTCCAGAAATCAGAACTCAGGGAAAACGATTGCCAATGATTTGAAAGTGCTGGCTGACACATGCAATTTTGGATTGACTAGAGAATAGTAGGTGGCATACTGAACTCGAACCTGACTCTTGAGAAATATGTAGAGCATCGACTGTCAAAAGAATGTGATGACCATTGAGGGAGAGAACGCTGAAGTGCATGCAGTTCAGAGAGTTAGACAGGCACAGAGTGCCAGACAAACTGAATCAACTGTTTCAACTAAACTGCAGAGCCTGTTAAATCCTGACACAGTGATGAAAAAGACTTAACAGATCCTGGTCATAAATAATAAGAGGACCCTCAAAACCCATAGGGAAATGCAGAATATAAATAAGAAACCCTAGAAACAGACAACTCTATAGTCTATTCATTGTAGTAGAGAAAAGTTAATCAGTGCCCCTGCTAGGAAACAAGGCTTTGCATTGGATCTGTTAATAATACAGCATGAAAACATTATGCCTATTGATTATAGCTACCAGAGAGACCCAGAGAAAAGGAACTGTGGGGCAAGAGAGACGTACAACGAGAGTATATGCTGATGTATTCTAAGGAAATGGATGTCTGGAAGGGAACTACAACCTTGGTGGATCCTGAAGTTAAATTGGTAAGACTTCCAAAGCGGAGAGTTCCAGTTGCACTAATAAAACACCTAAAAGATAAACTAGGAAGCCTGGTAGAGAGAGAAGCACCGTAGCTCGGGAAAAGACTGGACTGGGTTAGCAGTATGGTTGTAGTGGAGAAAACTTGTGGAAAATTAAGAATTTGTAATGGCCCAAGACCCCTTAAATAAGGTGTCAGCATTTCTCCTTGCCCACTATAGATGATGTTCTTTCTGTGTGTGATGTGAAGGACAGATTCTGGCACATAAGGCTTTCAGTTACCACTACTAGTAACACTACTAAGTAACACTACTTTTGCAACTCCATTTGGCAGAATTCCCATGGGGATCAACCCGGATTCAGGAGAGTTTCAGCACAAGTTGGCTCCCAGGAACCTGGATAATAGATGGCATTCTCGTCTGTGGGGAAGGTGACAATGAGGAGGCCGCTGAGAAAGATCATGACATAAAACTAAGACAATTTTTCCTTCTTTTTTTCCCCCTCACGGTATCAAATTAGGGGGGAAAAAATTAAATGCTGTCATCTAGCTGATAGTCTATTTTGTCACACAATATATTTTCTAAAGCTTCAGGTTTATCGAACTTAAAGGTATTCCAGTTAGGGAGGAACTTGTCTTGGTATCAATATCTTTAATCACTCGTATAGGTTACTCATGAACTCAGAGTACAATCTAATTCCCAACACGTATGATGAAAATTAAAAAAGAAACTTGTGTGTGGCTCATGAGGGATTTATCAAAGGTAGGATTCTATTGCCAAAAACCTATGGCCTATCTCGTTTAGTCTAGTCTTCAAAAATTCTACTGGAATTGATTGGATTATTGTAGTTTGCTGTTGTTGTGATCTCGTATGATGGACAGGTTGTCCCGCCCTTGCGCCAGTAAACACGGCATTTGACTTATACAAAATTCATGTGCATAAACCATTAATAATAAATACCGCACTATTACAGAAAAATATATTTTCCATTTTTTATTTAAATAATGTTGCAGGCTTGCAGCATTCAAAGCAAAATCTGAAAACAGCGAGTGCAGATGCTCTTCTTTTGCAAGAAGTGTAAACAAAATAATATGAGCCTCTGACCTAAACATCTCCAAAAGTGTTCAGTGCTTACAGCAGGATCTCACAGCTCGACAGCTGTTCTACCCACCAACAGCTCAAGATTACACTCAGGCAAGCTCAGGGACAGAGATTTCTTAGAGCCGATAGTGCCCCCTCGTGGACATCCAATGAACGGTGACTCAAACACTTCACAGAAAATGCACTAAAGCATTTCAAGTTAAACACTACATACAACTACAGCCAAAGACGAAATTATATTACTCAGTAAACTACGGCTAAAATGTTAAACCAATACCCATAACTACACATCACTGTGACAAATTAGAGCAAATAAACAAATCTTTTACTATTCAAGATTTCCCAGCAATCACATTTTTAAAAACACTGTTTATCACTGTATTGTCATGTTAAATTTTTGTGTTTGTTCTAAGCTTAAAACGATCCAAATACATGCCCATAGGCATTCAGATACATTATGCTTAGATGTGTCAGGCAATATATTTTTTTAATGACAATCTAAAATGCCATGCCAGAACTTGGATCCGACCAGTTTAATCAAGACGAGACGAATCTCACATTAAAGGACAATTTGCCATTAGTACTATAGTAAAGGGGTATTCAATTAAAGTTCCAAGAGATCCAGTCACTATCTGATGTACAGAGGTCTGTACAGTTTAAAGTTTTAATCTTCCTTTGCATTTTTTAGTTAATTTTCTAAATTACAACATAATGAAATGCTCTTAATAGGCTTATTAAAAATGTTAAATGTATAAGGAAAAAATAAAGATAGCATTTATTAAGGGGCTAACTTGCCACAAACCTGTTTTAGTGAAACAGTCGTAGTCATGCATGACCAGATTAAAGGGATAGTTCACATTGGAATGAAAATTCTGTCATCCTTTACTCACAATCAAGTTGTTTCAAACCTGTATGAATTTCTTTCTTCAGCTGAACACAAGGGAAGATATTTTGAAGAAATTCAGTAACCAAACAGTTAACTGGAGCCATTGACTTCCACAGTAGGAAAATAAAATTACTATGGAAGTCAATGGCTCCAGCTAACCGTTTGGTTACTGATATTCTTCAAAATATCTTCCCTTGTGTTCAGCTGAAGAAAGAAATTCATACAGGTTTGAAACAACTTGAGGGTGAGTAAAGGATGACAATTTTCATTTTAAAGTGAAATATTACTTTAAAATATTCGTATTTGCTGCATTCTTGTTTTCTATAATGTTTTAGCAGAAGCATCTATTTTTCTACTACCGTTATTAAAATAACAGTCATCTGCAACTCTTAATGTGCCGCTTTACGTATTTAGTGAGAGAGAGAGAAGCAACACAGAGGAAAGGGCTGGGAAAAAAGCATGTTTGAATTAGATAAAAACATTAGAGGATGTTGCACCAAAAGATCATTACCATAAACGACCCCAAGCGCTTGTGGGGTGTCTCACTCCTTTGTTTTGACACACTGCTCACTTACACTGTAGAAACTACTGTAAACTTATGTTACTCAGTCTGCTGATTGAATATCCCTGTTCTGAAGTAATTGTAAATCTCAAGGTAACAATGTAATCATTTGGATGAAATAAAGATGATGATCAACTTATTCACAAAGACACTTTATTTCAAACTGCGTACAACTTATATTGTACTGCCATCTGTAGAGCTGGTGTTGGTGCTCCACATTTACTGGTTTGGCCACGGCATGTCTTCAGACGTGCACTGCTGGAGGAAACGGCAAATTATTAGAACTTACATCAAGCAAATACTGACTGGAAAACGTTACATTTTGTGACAAGTTACATTTTAATAAGGCAGATATTTGCTTAATTTAAATATGATGTGAAGAATTTGTTATCTGTCACAACAGGCAAGTCAAGAAAACTTAAAATAATTTGAACACTGACTTTTTTATTGGTGCATATAAAAAAAAAAAAAATCAGACTTTTCAGTCAGATACATTAAATATTAAAACTGTCTTATATTGACATTGTCTTCCCATACAAAACCTATTACATTGAATTTTAGCTGAAAGTGTTTCTTTCCTTCTAAATTACAGAAAATCAGTGAATGTACACTAACCTAGCGAAGCCTCCTGGCTTCTCTTTCAGACTCTAGAAGTGTCAGAACATCTCCTTCTCTTACTGGGCCCTTGACGTTCCTGATGATGGACCGGTTGCTGTCATCCATGAACTCAACACGCACCTTTGGAAGCACAATATTTTAAAGACTTTGGATCAAAACGTGCATGTAATAACTTACTGAACACACGTGTCTGTTATTAACGTTACAGTGCACTTTATTCATTTACATAACTTTGACAACCACAAATAACTTTTTGCCATCCAACTACAATATATATACAGATTTAACAAGAAATTACGAACAATGATACAAAAAGCGACAATACTTTATCAGTTAAATAGCGCCGTTTTCGCAGAACGTGTCATTTCGAGTTTCAATATTTATTTATAAAATAACGCACATATATGAGCCTCCAGCAAAATTCACTTTATAATACAATGTAAAGCAAGGGCTGCAGATCACAAAAAAAATATCTAAAAGTTTATCTAATGTCGCTAATCGTGTTCCACATGTAACGTTAATGTTCACTGAGCATGATGAGTTGTCTGAACATACCTGAGTACACTGTCCCTGGGAGCCGGTTCTTCCCAGCACTTTTGTAACCTGTAATAGACACAATTAAAAGTAAATATAACTGGCATCATTAAACGTAACATGTGGTGGAAACGATAATCGCAATCCATTCCAAACCAAACCGCTGGATTGCATGATGCTGAAGCTAATGCTAACTGGAGGCCTAACGACAAACACCGCTATAGTGTTGTGACAGGATTACAAGATTACTAAAGGCGACCATTTCCCCAATAAGAATGAAAATGTTATAATTTTCATCTTAAAAGTAATAACTTGCTTAATTCTAACGGAAATATTCAATAAATATGTTATTCTTACTCTGGCGAGCTTGATGGGCTGCACGCGGCTGGCATCCATGATTTCAGCTTCGTTCGGAAAGAAAGTCACGTGGTCTCGACGGATTTTATATACCCGCAATAAAATGCATACTTTTAATTTATCATGTTTTAATTTATGTTATAGTTCGATATTATTATAAAAAATACTAACAGGCCTAAAAAATATACTTTATATTAATAAATTGTGGTTTTACAGTTACAACAAACCTGTTTCCGGTTCCGGGATCATAAGGGGAAACTTTTATATCGCAGATCTAGCACCAGCTGTAGCTGTAGGCAGCCTATATACAATTGTAGAAATCACATATAAGAAAACTTCTGGAGATACTGTGGCCTTTGATTTTGTCACTAAAATTATTTGTAAACTTTAATTCGACAATACAATTAAACAAACTGGTCTATAAATATTATGTAAAGTAAAGGGAAACAACTCTTTTAAAAACTGATGGTAAATTGACTAGAGGTTTGCGTAGGGGTGTCATAAAAAAAAGTAAAATATTTTGTGAAAGTGTTTTTATTTTTATCAATAAAATCTCTCCTTTTTTAAATTTATTCAAATCTTTCATCTGTGATGTAAATAAAAAAGAAGCCTTGTGAATAAAATCTAAATATTATTCTTAGTGTAATATGTCAAGAATTCAGCACACATCCTAAAACCAGACATTTGAGCTTGGAAAAGATCCTGTCAAGCACCTTTATATAGGCTAATATTTATACTACATTTACAAAGGAGTAGGCTATTACATTTATCTTACAAAATATTTTTTTCCAGAACATTTTGAAATTGGTATATCGTTTAGTTTAAGGCAGAAGTTAGAAAGAAATGCAACAGTTCTTCAACAGATTTCTTTCCTGATATTTGCATGCAGTGACTGTCATAAAGATTTTGAATATATTTTCAGTTTTGTCTGTTAAATGTTGTGCATAAGAACACACAGAGGAATATGAAAGCAGAGGAAAGGATAAAGAATAAAATGAGGAAATTATGGGATTAAAGGATTTTTATAGGCTATTGGATTTGCGCTGTTTTGTTTGAATATTAGACTGAGCACAATATGCACTGATGTTGTTTAAAAGCAACATAAATTGAAATTTTCCATGAGCGTTTAATAACCTTAGTATCCTTGCAACTGCTATTTATCCTTTTCCATTCCTCCTCCAAGGGCTCAATCCTTAAATCACAACACTAATCCTCATGACTGTATTTTTAACTCTGTTGAGGACAGAAAGAACAGCAATGGGATTATGGCATCAGCGAGGTGGGGCAAATCCCAACTCTTGATCTTCAGTTGAGCCCGAAACAAATACAGTTGCTTTTTCTTTCTGTCTTTTTGGCTATATTGCAAACTCTAAAAAGCTAGAAGCAGTGGAATATGTTTTTTCCATCTGTCTGAAAATTTCTTTGAAGCTTCAAACCAATACGCATTTTAAAGGAAAGTGGGATGTGTACACTTGGAATGTAGAATCTGCCTTTTTCAGTGTTTATTTCCAACAAGAAATTCCTTTTTCTTTTTCTTTTATTTCTACAGTTTTCAGCTCTACTACCTTTTTGCACATTCATCATCATTTAAGTTACCGTAATAATGGATCAACCGAGAAGACATCTTAAAAAGCTGAAAAAGAGACGCTCAAGTCTATTTGCAAGTGTCAAACTTAATGCAAGTTTTTCGCAGAGTATAGAGGATGAAGAGAGTACTTTTCCTTTTTCACAAGACAGCTCTGTTAAACCTTGGACGTCAATGGACAACCTTGATACTCCATCTCCTCAGGCAAGTGATAAAAGAGATCAAGAAAAGAGGAAAGGCAGTGAGACGGAAGCAGCAAAGATGCCACACCGCCATTCAACTGTGATCAATGTTAATGTAGGTGGGAAAGTCTTTACCATTCCCAAGCACCTGGCTATCAAATACCCTAAAACCAGAATAGGCAGCTTAGCCCTGTGTAAAGATCCCGTCAAGCAGCTAACACTCTGCGATGACTATTGTGTGATCACTAATGAGTTTTTCTTTGACCGAGATCCTACTTTCTTCCACTACATCTTCCACTTTTATTGCAGCAATGTGTTATGGGTAATGGAGAGTCTTTGCCCTGTCAATTTTGAGGAGGAAATGCAGTTTTGGGGCCTCCACTTGAGGGACACTCCCCGCTGTTGCCGCATTCTCTACGAGGAGAAAATAGACGAGATCAGAGACCAGCTGAAAGTGAACAGAGAACTCATGGCGGAAATTGAGCCTCAGCACGACGAGGAGGGTTTCAAGTCAATGTTTTTCGGTGGTGTGCGTAAGATACTGTGGGACCTGATGGAGAACCCATACTCCTCGCTGGCTGCTAAGTCTTTTGCTGTGTTCTCCAGCCTCTTTGTGCTCATCTCCATAGTGGCAATGACTCTGAATACGGTAAGCGAACTGAAAGATTATAAAATCTATGGAAGAACCTATATGGAGTGTGTGGAGATCACCTCAATTCTCTTCTTCACCTTTGAGTACTTTCTTCGCCTGCTGACAACTTGTGACGTCAAGCATTTTCTAAAGAGTGCACTTAATTTTGTAGACTTAGTGGCTGTCATGCCTTACTTTATCCAGCTGATATTTGAGGCTTTTGCTAACCAGGAAGATCTCAGTGTCCAAGATGACCTGAAAACCATGGCGAGGGTTAGCAAAGTTAGCAAAGTACTTAAAGTTGTCAAACTCATGCGAATCTTTCGCATTCTGAAACTGGCGAGGCACTCGACTGGGATGCGGGCATTTGGCTTCACTCTTCGCCAGTGTTTTGAACAGGTCTGCTGTCTGTTTCTGTTCATTATCATGGGGATCTTCACCTTCTCCGCCCTGATGCACTCAGTGGAGCAGGATGTTGCAGGAACACCTTTCAGCAGTATACCAGATGCCTGGTGGTGGGCAGCGGTGAGTATGTCTCAAAACATTCACCACAATTAGCAGAACCGCAGTATATTTCGTATATTGATATAACTGTCCCAAAGTATGCAGACATTCAAACGGCACACTTATAGGAGGGAATTCAGGTTAATTAGGACACTTTTCCAGAGTCATATCATTGGCAAAAAGTGTCTCAATCACCCTGAATTCACCCTGTCTAAAACCATGGCTATTATTAGGGAGTTGCTGCTATATTAGTTTCCTCTGTTCTGGGAATGGTTTCAACTCAGTGTTAGAACATGGATGGGGATTTACTCTCATTGAGAGACAAGAGCTTCAGTGAGGTCAGACACGGATGTGGGACGATGGAATGGGCTCAAAGGGGACCAATGGTGATTGGGTTTGGGATTTGTATAGGTCAGTCTTCCACACCAGACCAGTGTTACTATTATCTACAACTATAAACAATAGTTTTCAGTAAGTGAAATAAAGTTAAAATACAATATAAATATTCAATGAAAAAAATAATAAAAAAATGAGAAATGTTGGCTTTTTTTCACGAACTGAAATACGTTTAAGTACTAAAAACTTGTAAACTGAAATAAAAATAAATTAAAGCTAAATTACTTGCATTACTAAATTACTTGCAAAAAACTTGCATTACTTTGATGCTCAAATATTAGCTTTTGGGCATTGGTTTATGCTTTATTCAGCACTATCTCTTGCGTGTGTGTGAGTGTTTATGTTTTATTGTTATCATTATCATCATTTGCAGTGGCTGCCTGTTGTATCCTTCTATCCTCTTTAAATTGTTAGTCCTTATCCTCTGGCAGCTGTGTTTAATCTTTTATAATACCTTGTAATGCCGCTCAATTGGAGGCATCCATGCTGATTGGAAAAGTTAGATTAGTTTGGAACTTCCTGGAGGCTTACTAAGACTTCCTAAGTTGTCTTGCATGCAACATTTTTACTTTAATAACCAAATTGATCACAATACATGGAAACATAACTCTCTTTTGCTTCTTGCCTTTAATTTAGAAAAGGCTGGTCTTTGTTGTGTATTTGGCAGTGTCCTGGCCCTCATTTGCAATACATGAATATTGCAAATGATTAATATTATATATATATATATATATATATATATATATATATATATATATATATATATATATATATATATATATATATATATATATATATATATATATATATATATATATATATATATATATATATATATATCATGTATTGCAAATGAGAGCCAGGACACTGTTTTTTTTATGCTGTTACAGGTGAGCATCTCTACTGTGGGCTATGGAGATGTGGTGCCCATATCATACTCTGGTCGAGTGGTGGCTTTCGGGTGCATATCTTTCGGTATTATTTTGAATGGAATGCCAATCTCTATCCTATTTAACAAATTTTCTGACTATTATGCCAAGCTGAAGGCCCAGGAGTGCACGAACACCAAAATCCAGCGTGGCTTGAACCTCAAGAAAAGATTGAGAAGGAAATTTGAGAACTGCTTTGAGCCTCTAGCCGAGGAGTCTGATGAGGACAATAGACATCCCATCGGCCAGTGTCATCACTGAACGTCCTTGTCATCCGCCCTGCCTTCACTGCCCTTGAACAGACAGCTTAGGTTCCCAGCCTGCCTTGACTTAAATAGGGATTTAAAAGATGGGTGAGGACCAGGTTAAAGAAAATTAAGCCATTAGCTTTAAGATGGCTTACAAATGGCATGTCACTGAGGATCTTTGGTGAACTATACTTTGTGCTGTTTTTCGGTTTTCAAAAAATTCCAGGCATTAAGTGGATTCAAATAAAATTTTATTACACTATTATTTGCATCATCAACACAATCTGTGTTAAAGGTATTTCATTCATCATTGCGTCCCCCCGAGGAAGTGGAAGTTCGCTGTACAGATAAACCCAGACAAGAATCCTGAGATTCCGCAGGTTTTTCTTCCTCAATTAAAACATAAAGGATTTCTGAGGATCAAGAGAGACTTATGTGGCCTTCAGACACCTTTGGATATATTTTGGATTTTTTCTTTCACATTGTTTCTGTTCTAGGTGAAGTGCATTTGGATGCCATGACATTGAAAGACTGATAATACCATTGAGAATTATTTTCTCAATAACATTTTTGAACATGATATTCTCCAGTAAGCACTTTATCACCCTTTCAGAATAGCCCGACTCACATTTGAACTGCTTTTGTAAGGTCTGAAGGGTGATTTCCTCTATTGTTTCATTATTTGTAATGATTGTTATTTCATATATAAGACTATATGTATTTGCAGTAAGCCAGAGCCATATGATTACAGGAATCCTGTTAATGTTTCCTTTTTACCCCAGTATAATCCTATATCCTTCCTATAATACATTATATTATCATCATCATATCATCATGTTAAACTTCTATTCTGTGAAAGTTTTACATAATGGATCACCTTTACTCTGTATTACATAACATACTCCTGCAACTTGCATACAAAAAACGAATAAAAGATACATGCATACGAAAATGGTTTTGTTCACTTTTATATGTATGTCAATACATAAATAACGATATAGTCATTAAAAGATTTAGGTTCCATGACACTATGCAAAAGAGACCAATAACATGTCAAATCTTAGTGGAGTTGCTTTCCTTTGGCGTAGTATAAAAGGCTTTGTTTGTGTTGTTTCCCATGAACATCTTCATCATTTTTTGTCTCCTCTGAAAACAATCTAAGTGCTAAGCGAGCACATTCAGTAAGCCAACATCAGTGAAAAGTCAAGCGATCTGACTTAATGTCTAACAGGATTTAAGGATCAAGAGGACTCGTGATGCCAATGTTTTGAGTGAAATGTAAAGACAATAGCCCTTGACAGCTGCATGTTTGATATTTTTTTATATGGGAAAGATCAGCCGTTGACATTTACAGTAGGGAATGCAAAACGGTCAACTATGGGATCATCTAGTAAATTCAGACTGGAATAACTAACGTATCTATTTGTTTGTTATTTATTATGTTTATTCCACTGAGTTTATCCCTCCCCAACATTTACAGCAAATAAAAGAACAGGCTAAAAGTCATTCAATAAACTGACACAAATTGTGATACATGCATCATCATCCTGTACAAGTTATCAAGTTATTATCAAATCTTTAAGTGTTTCAATTCACCAGGAAATTCCTACTGGGGGTATCTTCCCTCATCTTTCCACTATTAAAAGAGTTATAAATGATACTACCCAACTAGACTAGTTTATGATGAAAAAAGTTTTAAATTCACAAGATTATATATATAGTTAATTATATATATATAGCATATATATATACTATATATAATATAGTCTAGTTGAGTAGTATCATTTATAACTCTTTTACTCATTTCTGTTCAATTTTTCTCTAATATAATCCAGTGTTCCATAATGAATATGTGTGGATATGTGTCTAATTCACGAAATTGTTAGATAATAACTACATTTATTATAATAATTCTTTAAGTAAATAATAAGAAAAACACCTGCAACAACATTCCACTATAGGAGCTTATGTCCCATTAACTTTTGTCTTTATTTTTATTTTTTATCCTAGCTATCTAAATCAATAAATATGTTCAAAATCCCCCATTAACAAAAGACATTAAAACATTCAATATCCGTCTATATAAATCACTATTAGATTAGAACTGTTCAGATGGAATAAATCTCACAAATGTTGATGTTCAGATAAATAGTCAAGATTAAGAAGCGCATGAAATAAATGTGTTTAAATGACATTTAATGATATTCATGGTCCAAATATCTGAATATTCATGGTCCTAATAGTGATATTCATCATCTCTAATATAAACTAGTACATGTTCATTGACGCATTTCTGTAAACTCGTAAAGAGATATTATAACTAAATACGAAAATGTGACCAGCTATCACAATTTTCCTTGACCCCAGGCAATATCATATATCACAGCTGACATGTTTTATCTAAAATACGTTCCAGCTTTGAAGGCCTCAAAGATCAGAACATGATTTTCTTCATTCAAGGCCAGATAGATTCTAATAGAACCATGCATGGCAAAGGTCTGGCGGGGGTATAAAAACCCCAGAATTGAGGTAGTTACGTACCTGAACTCACTTGGATATTGTGTATTCTAAATTGATCACCCCAAGAAACACCATGAACGTTAAGTGGTTTGCTTCGCTAGCTTTTTTATTTCTCCTCGAGACTTCCAAGACTGAGAGTCAAGATGTACGAGTGAAGCTCTGTGGTCGTGAATTCATTCGGATGGTGGTCACATCGTGTGGGAGCTCTCGACTCAAACGGAATGTGCTTGATTCAGACCTTCACTTTGCAAACCCCCATTGTAGGTTTGCCCTTTTCAGATATTTGTGTTCTCTATTCGTTTACCTATTATTTACTTTATATGTTTTCACCTTATTCTGTATATTAATATCTTCTCATTTTGATACATCATCTTCCCCTTTTCAGGGAACCTACAAAACTGGTTGGACCGAGATTTCTTTGCATACCAGACTGCTGGGGATAAGCAGATGAGGGAATACGATGTCCATGAGAGCGTGACAGAGCATCCAGCTCCCCACCAGAACACGAGCCCACCAGCAGAGCTTCTGGAACACTCCACCAATGTGCAGGATCTCAGCATGTCCTCCAGGACCCGTCGCGATGTCGGGCCAGCGGGTATCTGCTGCACTTCTGGATGTACCATGAGTGAACTGATTCAGTACTGCTAAGCTCACACCAGATCTCCTAGGAAAGATATAAATATAGATATAATTAACACTTTAACAAGGTTCCATTTCTTAACATTAATTAGGTAGCTTCAACTTACAATAAAACATTCTTCTAAAGCATTTATTAACCTTAGTTAATGTTAATTTCAATATCAACTACTAATATTAAAATCAAAAGAGGTATCTGTTATTTATTATGTTATTTAATAGAACTGAGCTAATATGAACTATATAACAATGAACAGTTGCATTTTCATCAACTAATGTTAACAAAGATTAATAAATAGGCCTACTGTAACAAATGTATAGGTGGAAATGTAGGCTACTACCTGTGCCATCTGATGGGAATTTATTATTGAGTATTAGCGTCATTATAAATGTATGTATGAAACTGAATGAAAAGAGTGTTATTTTATAATGTATAGTATAAGCTTTTGATTGTTCAGTTGTGACATAGGCCTATATTTAGATATATATTTTAGATCGCTCATACAGACTATTTGCAGAAATCATAGACCGGTTATTTGATTGGTCAGACTCAGAGGGAACATTGTGCAATGAATCCAAAGAATCTAAGATACTATCTGGAGTTGAAAAATGTACATTTTGAGATAATTGAACTTGCAGGCTGTATATTTAATCAATGACTAAATAAATTCTCAGAAAAAAAAAATGTAGTCAATGGTTTAATAGCCTATTTTAAACATTTTTAATATTTTATTTGAGATGATCACTGTGAATAACTAATTTACCGCTAGAGGGGGTAGCACTGTATAGTAGCCTACTACTCAAAGTCACTTTATAAATCATTCCTTATAAAAGTACATTACGTAGCGTAACGTTTTGTTTACATCGATCTAAATCAGTTCCGGACACATTTTAGAATGCTTTAGATCAAAGGGATATATGCTTGAAATTGCTTTCACCTACAACAAAAATACATTGAGGCTGTTTAAAAAGGGCACAAAGAACCACATACTGTTTCAAACACAATCAATGCTAACACGTATGCACAGACACACACATGCAGTGACCTTCTAACGGCACCTTTGATGAGTAGGCTACTAGATGTGTATTCAGGCCAAACTGTCAGACCAGCTGCTGTGCCACAGCTGCTTTTGATAGCACGTCTTCATTTTCCTCCTCTGGGCATCGGTCTTACTGTCACGAATTCAACAGACAGTCCAGGACAAATGAAGATAAGAGACTTATAGCTACAATAGAAGGATATAATGTAGGCCTAATAAATAGATTGGACGCACACTTATCCGATGATGAGAATTATTATTATAGAGTTTTTACCGTTATTAGCCCAGTGTAGGCCTATGTCAAATAATTCTGTAATCTCCAAAAGTATCACCAGCGCCTTGGCCCAGTTAGTAGGCAGTTCAAGGTAGCAAAATGACTGACACCAATTGACTTTTTAAATAAAAACAAGAACAGCACAAAAGATAAAGCAATTTAGCAATTTTTAATGCAATGGTAAAACATTATGCTATTCCCTGGAATATCACAATAATCTCGATGACAGCCTTGTTTACAAGGGGTTTGACTCTTGAGGCGTTCTATCAATCATTCTACGCGTTCTCACGTTCACAACGCACAGTCCAAACCGTAAAGAGCGCGAAGTTTACTGTGGATCGGTTCATAAGAGTGCAAAATGTCCGCGATTCTTACCTGTCAGCAACACAACGGCCTACGCGGCTAAAAGTCTTAATATGAGTATGAATACAGAGGATTAGAGAGAGAGAGAGAGAGAGAGAGAGAGAGAGAGAGAGAGAGAGAGAGAGAGAGAGAGAGAGAGAGAGAGAGAGAGAGAGAGAGAGAGAGAGCCAGGAAGTAAGGCGAAAAAGATAGGTAAAAAGCGCAGTATGAGACGGCTGGGGAACTATGATTACAAGGTTGAGAATAGGGCACAGAAGATTAAATAACTGCCTAAATTTAATAGAAAAACATCAGACTGGATTATGCATTCATTGTGGAGAAGTAAAAAAAAGAAGTTATTTTGACATGTAGCCTAGAACATTCTGAAAAAAGGAAAGAGAGAGGGCAACGAAAAGTGAATTGAATTTTAAAAATCTATTGAATATGCCTGGCACACAATCTATAATTAAGGATGTTATGATCTTTCTGAAAGAAACACAGCTTGCAAATAGAAAGACAAAAAAAAAAAGACATCAAGCTTGTCAAGAGACAAATACTAACATGTAGGCTACTGTGCACGTTATTTTTTTTACAGACATGTCGTGATATTCAAATGATGTGAATTTGATAACATAAATCGTAAGATAATGATTTATTTCTTAGTCTTGTATTCAGTGAAGATTGATCCCCATGAGTGTTTTATGTCAATATTTTTTAGTTATAACAACCGACATGCAGCCATAGGATGTTTGGGTAATTATTAAACTCCTGGAGATGTTCAAAATGCTTTTAGTATGTTGGTTCGTCGAAAATGTAGCCTACATTTAGCAGATTTCGACTAATAATTATTAACAACTGGAACAAGCGCAAAGGCCTATTTGGTCTCTGTTTTTACAAATCCTACATCTCATCAGCACAAACAGAATTCACCCACTCCCACTCTACACTCCTCTTATCTGCTTTCCTGCCCCTGCACTTCCCTTGTGAGTGAGTGGGTGTTTTCACTACAGCTGCCATGCATAATTAAGGATGCAGTGGAGGTGTACTGCAGTGGTGCTGAGCTGCAGCACCATTACAGGCCGCTGCATCGTTTGCAGCTCACAAGCAGCCGTGTTAAACACCAGAGCACCAGAGATCCCTGTTTCAAGCATGTATTCCCTCAGTAGCTGCTCAGAGAATAAGCAGAATGCTGAACTGCACCGAGCCCAGTTTGGATTGTTGCTATTTAATGCAGAAAATGCAGCTCATTGAATTCAACAAAGATTTTTATATTGTATAAACAGACTGGCTCACTGCCTGACACCCTGACAAGCACTACTTGCAATTATATAGTGCACACACTGTGAGGGATGTCCTTGCAGGAGATCTCTTAATAGGCTCTGCTTCACCACTGAGACTTGATCACAACGTGTGGTCCCTCTAAGCAATCAAGAGAACACTATCCATTAATATTAATTGGACGTGTCTTGCATGCATATGTTATAGATTAGTGCAGTAAGCTACTGCGGTACAGTGCAGTATATTATTTTATCCGCTATAACCTGATGACTCTTCTAGTGTCTGCCAGGGATAAATGTTTTTTTTTTCTTTCTGTTAATAAAAAACTAAACTAAACCATAGGATTTCATCATAGGATTTATGGAAGAAATTCTTGCACGACTATTATTAGACTAATTAATTTTCAATGGCTTTTTTAAAGGTGCACTATGTAGTATTTTTGCAGTAAAATATCCAAAAGACACTAGGCCAGTGTTATATATTTTGTTCAGTTGAGCACTTACAGTATCCCAAATGTTTCCAACTATTTGTAAATTGTGAGAAATTGCCATTTTAACCTAGCCTAGATGCCAGCCAAACTTAGCCCCGGCCACAAAATGTTTAGGTCGGGCAGTTCGGTCTGGCCTTGCTCCATAGAGGAGTAATTATCTCCAACTGTTCGGATATGAAATCATCAGGGCGGGCTTTAGACGATGACGGACAGATGATAAAAACTAACGTAATCATGCACGTCATCAAAGGGCCTTGGATTATATTTGTTCAAATCTTAAACGGAGAGCTTGTTTGTATATGCATTCACCTTCACAATTTCTCTAAAAAATTATGAACATGTTGGTTAAGTACTCTGTGTATCATTAAATTCTTTTATTTTTTTACAACACCAGCAAAGATTGGTTATTCCAGCGTGCGTGCAGACAGGGTTGCTAAGTTTTTACAACAAAACCCGTCAACTACTAGCCCTAAACAATATTTGGGATTGGTGTTTGGGGGTAAAATGTGTGTTATTTTGGCAAAGTTGCTTGCTAAAATTCGCACTCATGGGTCTATATATCACATAATAGTCGCTCAAACTTGTCATCATGAAACTATGCCTTTGTTTTAAATGGGCGACCTCTAGTGGACGGAAAGTTGCATAGTGCACCTTTAAAGTAAAAATCTGCTAAATGTAAGATTTTTGACAAGCCAAACATGTCAGTCTGAGTAACATGGCATTTTTTAAAGCCACTAAATAAACTTAATTCCGTGAAATAAGTATAATTAACCAAACAAAAAGGCTTTTGAACATTTCCAGCGTGTTTTATAATTACCTCAAAATCATCTGGCTGCCAGTTGTTGGCACTTAAAGGTCCCGTTCTTCGCGATTCCATCTTTCAAACTTTAGTTAGTGTGTAATGTTGCTGTTAGAGCATAAATAATACCTGTAAAATTATAATGCTCAAAGTTCAATGCCAAGCGAGATATTTTATTTAACAGAAGTTCCCTTTCAAAGCCTACAGCGAACGGCCGGTTTGGACTACACCCCTGCACTTCCTTCAGGAATGACAAGAACACGCAAAATAGGGGGCGTGGAGAAGAGCTTGCATCTCCCCGTTATGGTAAGAGGCGGGACCTTTCCGGGCAAAGTGCGGTAAGCTGCTGTCCAATCACAACATGGGAAGCGCTGGCCCAATCAGAACTCGTTACGTATTTCTGGAGAGAGGGACTTCTTAGAACAAGGAAATCATCAGGCCGTTTTTAGGACAGAGAAAACAGCGCTGTACAGATGAGTAAATTGTGTGAAAAATACATTTTTTTAAACGCGAAACAACTCATGTTTTATTGCACACTGTCAACATAATCAAAGCTTCGAAAACACACGAAGAACGGGACCTTTAAAACATTGAAATGTTATCACACTTCACTGAATACTCACTGACTAAGAAATAGATCATTATTACCTTACGATGTTTTCAAATCTTCATAATTTGAATATCACAACATTGATGCCTGTCAAAAAATACAAAATAATTTGCACAAAATGCATGTTAGTATTTACAAAAATCCAGGATGTACAACACATTTCATGACTAACCCACACTATTGGATGCTTTGAGTGCATCATCGCTTTCTGAGAAGAGAGAGAAAATAGAGGCTTCAACATGTTGTCTGTCAGAGAATATAACATGCATAATACATAAAGCATGTCAGTATTCATTATTACTGCCAATATATACCGATCGGGCATTATATTATTGTGTTGGTCCCCCTTCTGCTGCCAAAACAGCCTAGACCTTTTGAGGCATGGACTCCACTAGACCCCTGAAGGTGTGCTGTGGTATCTGGCACCAAGATGATTCTTTAAGTACTGTAAGGTGCAAGGTGGGGCCTCCATGGATCGACATGCCACAGAAGCTTGATTAGATTGGGGAATTTGGAGGCCAAGGCAACACCTCAAACTTCTTGTTGTGCTCCTCAAACCATTCCTGAACCATTTTTGCTTTGTGGCCGGGCACATTATCCTGCTGAAAGAGGCCACAGTCACCAGGAAAAAACGTTTAGATGCGTATAATATATCCCACATATATGCCGTAATGAAGAGATAATCAGTGTAATTCCCTTTACGTTATAATGTTATGCCTGATCAATGTATACAGTAAGCCTGGTTTCAAGTTTTTTTTTTCATTAGACTTTAAAAAAACTATTTTTTCATTAGACTTTTGTTTAATTAGGACATTTAAGTTTCCTCATTTAATCGTGTCTTCGAAAAGATAAAAAACATTACTGGTGTGCATCTTGAGACAAAACATGTCAGTGGAAATTGTTTCAGCAGCTCAAACATGAATTTTAGTCTGGGCCTAGGCTTAAGCCTGATCTGTGAAACTGCAGGTAATTCTTACACCTGGCTATCCATCAAAGTAACCACTCCCTTAATTATGCAGAACTTTAAGGTTTTATATAACGTAAACGAATGGGTTATTAAAAAAAAACACCCTCGTCACAATTTTCATGAAGGGCAAAATTAGCCATATAGACAAAAACCACAATTTGTACCAGGCTGTAAACATGTTTTTTTCTGCTGTAAAGTTGGGCATTTTAACATGGGGCTCAATGAGATTCTGCTCCCTTCTGGAGCCTGTCCCTATTGGCCAGTCAATGAATTGCAGTTTACATTACTTTCGTATTGGCTTTAACAGAAACTGGGGGAGGTTGCCACTTGGTAGAAATGTATCGGAATGTCTGTTTTTGTTTTGGTCTGTGCGATACTGCATGTTGCCAGTTTACCCAATGGTATTTCGACACCACAGGCTGCCAATTGGTGGAAAACACAGCGTATTGCTGCCATGGAAGCCAGCAAACATACTGAAATACTAAAAATGTCTATAAACGAGAGCATATTAAAATGCAGATTAATCAACCCATCAACTTATTGTGTGGCTTTCATTATCAATTGTGCTCGCTCCTGTTGCGTGTCCTCAAGTTGGCAACTTGCCAGAAAGTTGAGTCTGAGGAAGAGGGGGCGGGGAAACCATGATCTCCAATATTTTGAATTTGGACTGCAGTGCCAATCTACATACCGCACCTTTAACAGTGGCCTACTCTGATTACACCTTACACAGAAAATGTTGATAACTGGGCCTGGAGCGGTAAAATTTGCCATATGCCCCTGAGCTGATGTCCCATAAAGTTGCCTCCAGATTAAAATGTAATACTCTGTCAGACTGTAAACAAATGCAAGATGTCAGTCCTTCTGAGGTGTAGCTTATTTCCAAACTCACACACACTCATGCACTGCTCTACCCATTTTCGACAGTAGTCATGTAATAATGTATCAGCACAGATTCTGGCTGTAATGACCTCCAATGGTGATTGAAAATCCAACATAAAATAACATAATATCCCTGGATTCAATTCTAATATCTTTGCTATGTTAAAATATATTTGATTCAATCAAACATGCTATCTCTGAAACATGTTTGTCTGTGCTGTATAAAGACCACGGAGAGATATAAAAGCAACAATAGTCCATAAGACAAACGGCAAAATGGTGTCTCCACTCCATGATGCGTCCATAGAATCCCTTTATTCCTATTGCTGCATGAGCATCATTTTAAGATCAATTTTGCTGCGGTTTGTGCGTGCACGGGAACCCCCGAGCCCCCACCCTATTCATCCACCCCCGCTAGTCTCTCAACAACCAAGATCTAAAAATAGAACAGGGATCCCCCCATCAATTTACAACACGTCACAAGGTCATATAACCCTCCTCTCACGATTCTCGATCAATACTACGGCGTGACGGTCCAGGTTAGATCTTGCAACCAATATTGTGCTGCACGTGAAACACACGTTCGCGTGGATTTTTGCTTCCCCCCTCAATTAGTCACGACGTGTATAGCCTAATTAACTGCGGTGGACGTGTTTTATATTATATTCCGTTTTGAGATGCCTTTCAAGAGGCAAACGTTCAGAATCTGGAGATGAAAGTGAAGGGGAAACACGGAAAGTGCTCGCGCCATCGGTCGCATGCATATTCACGCGCTGGAGGGCATGCCCGTCACTAGACCGAGGACAACGGTCACAACGAGGAATTGTGTCGGTGTGGACTTCCCTTTTTTATTCGGGGAAATTACGTGCGTTTCTTATTTTTAAACTGATTGTATATATTTTTTATTCATTTTATTGTGCTGATGGTATTGTCAGGAGGATCCGTATGAAGATGTGTAAAGTGAAAGGTAAGAAAGTGCAGATTCTGTGTAACTTACTGGTTTTAATGCCACAGCTCACTGCCTCACATTTGGTATTTCATGTGGTTCCCTCTGTTAGTATTAGCCTTAAAATGGCAGACCAGAGGTGATGAAAGAAGGTTTCTCAAGGCCTTTGAAGCATATCTTTGTGATGATTTATTCTGACCTATCTTCATGTTGCCCTTTCATTCATACAGACAACCTTTGTCAGGGAAGATGAAAAATATGTGACACCCTCCACCCCTCCATAAATCCAGGTGCCTTTTACTACATGTTTGTTTTATAATCACATTTGGCAAGTGTTTTTTTTTCTTTCTTATTTGCTGTTTTATTTTATTTTTGGTTTATGTTCATGTTTTTTCTCTCTTTCCAAGTCAGGTCTTACTTTGTGCTGTGACTATGGCAAAGTAAATCTATTTTACGTAGATTAGTATGAACACATTCTTTCCTCATTGTTCGTGGCAATGGCAACAACAATAAAGTATATATATATATTTTTAATTAATAATAATAATAAAAAACAATTCTAAACCAGTCTGAGTGATAGATCTAGGCTGAAATGGTCCTAAATGATTCAAGCTACAATGCAAATACTATATCAAGGCTGTCTATTTTTAACAAACAACTCTAGATGTTTTTTTTTTTTTGTTGGCATGAAGTGGCATAAAAATGTGCTTTAGCACTGTAATTTTGGTTTTAAAAAGCAAGCATGTCTGGTGCATTACCTCTGGTCCTTGTCCTCTCCCACTAGGCATTTATAATAATCTTTGTGGATCACGACTCTTGTCAGCTCGGTTTACATCCTTTATTTCCCCTCAAAATATCCTTGTATGTGAAAGAGCTGATTTGTTGTAGCATTCTCATTACATTCCATAGATTATATTTCCCTGTGATGCGTGTTTCAGAGGTAATGTCTCAGTCAATCAGGCATGAGGGACTATATGCTGCATATTGTATTGTGCATACCATCCATTGCAAACTCTGACAGTAATGTCTGCCTGATTTTTTTTTTTTTTTTTCCAAATTAGAGGTATTATAATCATTACAAAAATGTGCGTGTGTGTGTGTTCCTTGTTTGGTAATATTTGTGAGGGCATAAATGTCCTCACTTATATAGTAAAATATGAAAACGACTCACTAGTGAAGACATTTGACTGGTCCTCACTAGTTAAAAAGGCTTATAAATCAGCCAAAACAAGTTTTTATTTAAATCTATTGTTTTGCACATGTTTCTAGGATGGGTATGTTTAGGGATAGGGGTTGGGGTAGGGGATAGAAAATATCATTAACCTGATATAAAATCAATGGAAGTCTATGTAATGTCGTGAAACAAACGTGTGTGTGTGTGTGTCTGTGTGTGTGTGTGTTTCAGGTTACTTTTCCATGCAAGCAGGCTGTCGGGCTACATTTTAGGATGCACTATAGTAAATTGACCCTCACTGATAATTTCTTCTTTAACCATATTTTACTAAAATACTATACAAAACCATACACAGCTGTATTTTACTGATATAGTATATATCAGTATAATGGTGCATGAGAATATTATGCAAATATTATGGATCCGGATTGCAAAATGCTTGACATTTACTCTGCATATCTTTTTCCATCTGACAACGTGACTGAAACTGGGCTATAAATAATGGGATTTGGAAAGTTTTGTTTTTACTCAAAAGCTTCAAAGATTAAAAATATTAGTGTGTCTGATGTATCAGGATATTACAAGAGTTCTATTTTTACGCAATTTCTCATTTGCTGATATTCTCTGAGAGAGTTTCTTTGGTGAGGACAGACGCCGGTCTAACTATATCAAACACGTTACCACATTTTTGTTTGGTCTCAGCTCTTTTAAATCTGTTCCATAAACCTAAACCCTTAAACAAATCTTTCTGCATTTATTGGTTTTAATTCAAAATGTATAAAGTTATTTAATACATTGTTGTATATTGCGCGGTTTTGGCATTTGTGATGGCATGAGGAGATCTTTGTGGAGATATTTGGTACTCGCAATTGAATAAAACCCATATTTATGCTCATTCTTCCCAACATCTCCATTTTTATTATTAGCATAATGGGATGTCCTCAGTAAACTATCATTGATATTATTAAAAATTATTTATGGTAAACTATCATTGATATTATTAAGTTATTTATACCTGGGCATTCACAAATGCTTGACGTATTTTATCGCTAACATGCAATATGTAGACTTCATCACAAAGAAATTGGATGATGAAGTGGCATTTAGTGATTTCTGGATTGAAAATTAAAATGAGACCTCTTATTGCACAAGCTAGTGTGTGTGTGTGTGTGTGTGTGTGTGTGTGTGTGTGTGTGCTTGGAGGCCAAGATCAATGTTTATATTACATTAATTGTTGGGACCAAATGTTACATTGGGTAATGTAAATTTAAGTGGATTTATAAATATATTCAATTATGTTTTTTTTTAAATGTTAAAATGTACATTATTTCCTGTGATGGGTAGGTTTGGGGGCAGGGTGCAGTGTATGGGGATATAATGTACAGTTTTTACAGTGTAAAATCCATTATGCCTATATGGAAAGTCCCCACAATTCACAAAAACGCAACTTGTGTGTGTGTAGAAAATGTATTCAAAGATGCAAAATTGCAACCAATTGTTTCTATTTGGCAACTGTTTGTCTGCACTTGTTGAAATATTTAACAATAACATGCATCAACTATTCTGAAACATCGCTGTGGGACATGATAGATGACAGCAGTGAATCTGATAAAAAAAAAAAAAAAAAACTTTCCCAGTGTCCATCTCTTTGATATGCCTACATTTATTTTTGGTAATGGAATACACATCATCTTATGCTTTTATGCTAAACTATCAGCTTGACAACAGTATTCAATTTATTCTAGGATGTGAGTCAATGAGCATAAATATTGGAGCACCATGTGTTTAAACGGAAGACCCATTCTTTATTAGTCCTTGTGTTTTTCATGTATTATTTATTCCCCGTTACATAACAGTCAACAACAGGTCCCAAATTTGATTGATTTAGAACTGTATGGGCATTTAGCTGTATCAATCTGCTTTTCTGTGTTAAAGGCATTCTAGATCTTGTAGATTATTTGTGAGTGCAGAGTAGGGAACAGATGTTGCCTGGACTCTGGAGAGAAAGGAAGTCAAAGTGTTGTCCTTTGGAGCATTATTTCTACTAGTGTAATTTTTGGCTAAAACGGTTACCAATCCTCATTATTTGTTTTTAGAAATTATACTGTTCTATGAAACAGGGTTGATGGTCATGGAAAACCTGGAAATTTGGGGATAGTAAATGAATATGATCTTATAAATAATTAATATTTCATTTCTGTAGTATATATACAATTTTTATATGCTTTTCAGTGATATTGGTATAGGCTAATAGGGGTGAGCGGGCACAACCTAACGCAGGGCTAGTTGTTTATTAGTTTCCATATCAACACTATAAAGATATAAAAAAAAATCTTTGGAAAATATCAATGAACATTTATCTGTTATTTAACAGTTGAGATAGTTCTTTAATTTTGATCTAACCAGCATAAGACACGAGCCATGGTTTAAATCCCAATTGCGTAGGTGAGGCATGTTGTAACTGTTACATTGTATTACTCTATTATAATCTATACTTTTATGAATTCTATTGAGAAAGCATGAAAAAAAATGTGAATAAAGACTGAGAGTCAATGTTCAGAAATGATGAATTATTATTAGGCCTATGTTTTGAACTATGCTGTCTAGCTGTGAAACTCAAACATTTTTTATTTTTTATTATTACTTTTTAAAATTTTATTTGAAAATGTTAATAACTGTATTTTATTAAAAGAGATATTTTAGTTTGTCTTTTTTATTGTATCAGAAAACATTTTAAGCTGTCATTTGGTCATGTTAACATGTACTCCACCTATGGGGCATGTTGTCACATTTCATTTTTCATTCTTTTTGAGTAAATCAAGAAGAAAAGTATACACTGTATTAATGAAACAAAACCATAATTGTACTAGACGAGTGAAATTAATGTGAAAAAAAACAGCCTACTTTGAATCTAAATGGAATTACACAAAATAAGAAAGTCAAAAAGCATTAGGTAGCCCAGTGCCCTGCTCTCCTCTATCTTGCTGGTCTTTGTGAGCAAATGTTTCTTTAGGGTTTGTTGTCTAAACTGATTCACTGATAAGCCTATATTTCATTAAAACGCCATGATGATTCGAACTCGAAGATCAGATCGTTCAGACTCGCAATCGTCCTGACTGAATACACTCGTCAGTCAAATATTGCTTATGTTGTCTTGCAACACTTGGTTATCATTGTATGCACGCGCAAGTTTGGACATTGGCTTTACGCCGTAACATTAACTAATTTAAAACAGCGGTGCACCTGTCACGTGAAGAGGCTCGTTATTTTTGTCATGCAACTGCACAGGCTTGAAAAAGAAAATCCCGCCAAGGCATTCAGCTTTCGTCGCGTGCATGACCTTGCTAATACCCAATTCACATTTCATGTTTAATCTTATCAACTGTAAACATAAAGCGGGTTTCACACGAGGGCGGTGTTCATCTCGGCGATTACGTCACGAGGCAGGTCTTGCTCAAGCCCACCAATGAGACTAGGCAGATCGGTTCTTTTGGGGCACATCGCAATGAATGGGTGTCGGTGCTTTACAAGGCAAAGGAGCAACCACAACAAGACGCGGATATTGAGGGGATGCGGCATCGGCACGCGGGAGCTGTCCACCAGCAGCACACCAACGACGCGGACGCTCGTGACAGTCAGAAGGAAGGATCTCGTCCAGTCGCCCCGCTATTTAGTCTGCCGCCCCCACCGCCATCGATAAAGGAGCGATCCACCTCCTCGCATCATAGCCGTCATGTACAGTCTTGTCCGGACCGCGACACCAGGAACGGCGAGTGCCTGCCTCTGACCGGCCGCTGCAGCCTCGCACCGGGAGCGCACGGGGACCGTGAGTCTTACGACAAGCAGCCGCATCCGTTTCCAGGGGCCTCATCTGGTTATCAGTGTCATTCTGAGGGGCTCTCGCAGAGCAGCCATTCTCCTCAGCAGAAATCTTCCGTTTCCCCGCAGCCCTCCCCATCTGATCTGCTGCCGCCGCCTCTGCCTTCGCACATTTCTTATACGTGGGATACGCGCCAAAAGAGTGCTAATTATTACAAACAAGACATTCTACAGCGTGGCGTCGGGGAGGGGGGGCGTCGAGACCAAAACCAGTTGCTGCAGCAACCTTGCTATAATCAACAAAGAGACCCCTCCTTTGAGCTACTCTTGCCAAACTCTGGTCAAGGACAGATAAATGCACGCGAGGAAGCCGAGAAGGAGAGGCAATTAATTGAGCCTCAGGCTCAGCTACTGTTGGGTAGCAGCTTGCCCATCAACTACTGCATCAGCAGAGCGGAGCAAGTGAGCAGAAACCAGCAGGCGCTGCTGTTGCAGCATCAGCATCAGCAGGTTCTCGCGCAGGAACACAGCCTCCAGCGGGAGCAGAGTGACCAAAGCGGCAGGTACCAGGAGGGGGAAATAGCACTCTGTCAGCCGTATCAATGCGAGCGCGCGCTAGAGAGAAACTCGTCGGTGTCTAGTAGTGAAAACAGCAGCCCCCAGTACGGCTCCAGCAGTCAACTGTGGCCAGAGCCCCACGACAAGGAGGAAAGGAAAAATCGAGCAGGCAAACACAAGGTAGGTTGTTTAGCCTATGTATGGCCACCAGCACAGCTTTCGATATGCCACTCATATAGAATACGCTGCGTTATATGCGACCACGCCTGTCGAATGTTGTTGTTTTGCTGCCCTTAAAAGAATAACCCCGTGAGCTTAAGCTTTTGAGTCGCGTAATTTGATTTGCTAAAACATGTATTCGTAAGCAGCATATCAACACGATGACATCAAGCACACTGCATCTCATGCATACACTCACGCGGACATAAGAGCTCTCTCTCTCTCTCTCTCTCTCTCTCTCTCTCTCTCTCTCTCTCTCTCTCTCTCTCTCTCTCTCTCTCTCTCTCACTCTCTCACTTTCACACTAAAATATATACACACATGACTAGTTCACTATCTTTGTGGGGACTCTCCATAGACACAATGTTTTTTATACTGTACAAACTATACAGTCTATCCCCTTACAATAAACCTACCCATAACGTTCTGCATTTTTTTACATTTTCAAAAAATATTCTAAATTCTATATTATTTATAAGCTTGTTTCCTCACAGGGACCACAATTTAGGTCCCCATGAGTCAGTGTACATCCCCCACCAATGTAGAAGAACATGAACACACACACACACACACACACACACACACACACACACACACACACACACACACACACACACACACACACACACACACACACACACACATCTGTAAATTTTGCAGCATAGTGTCAAAACTTGAAATTTCTCTTCTTGTGAAGGGTCTTATTGCAGTGCCCAAATTTGTATTAAAATATGGTTAAAAATGATAATTCAAATGGGGGAAAAACAGTGAAAAGGTTGGACAATCATACTGGCATTTGAAAACTCAAAAAAATTATTTGTCTTAATTAAACTCCTAAAATACAATTTCAACTAATTCTTAAAGCCACACAAAGGTTTAACAACACAGTAAGTAATCTAGCACTGAACCTCTTGAAAAAAAAGCTTTTTGATTGAATTTCGATGGATTTGATATTAATTTTCAATCTTTCATTTCCTCCTAGTCTGAGCAGGCACCCGTTTGCCACAGGACAAAACATAGTCTATAACGAGATCCAATTTCACTCATAACTCAATTATGATTTACCAAGTTACTTAATTTTTTCTTTTGAATCTTGAATCGTTCTTTACATGTACAGAATTAAAACGAACGAGATCCAATTTCTCTCATAACTCAATTATGATTTACCCAGTTACTTCAATTTTTATTTTGAACCTTGAATCTGTCTTTACACGTACAGAATTAAAACGAATGGAAACTACTGCAGATATCTGTGTTAAATGAATCTGTGCCACTTTTACAGCGTGCCCAAATGATGCCCTCATTATTTGCCGCGCCAGTGCCTTCATCTGCAGATCATTCAAAAGACTCGAACAGCTCCCAGGGCTCCATTTATTTTTCTGACCCTGTTATCTGATGCCACTCACAGAGGCTCTGTTCATGTCTCTTCATGCTCTTTCTCAGGTCCTGAAATATCTTTTATTAGGTCGATCAAAGTGGCTAATCTTCTTGGGTGGTAGTAGCCGAGGCTCATAAAGTAAGCTCATACACACCGATTATATCGACGAATAATGTGGTGATTAAAATGTGGATTAGATCAATATCCTGCAGTATTACTTTGTCTTTATCACTGTTCTTCATCGAGAAACATACGTGTCCAATAAGTAAAACACACCATATCACAGGTAGGCCTATCTCTAATGCAAATGATCACCTCTTGTACACGGAAATACATTTTAGATTCTCTTCTTTCTGCGTATTGGCTTTCTGGTTAATAATTCGTTTTAAACATTGTCATTTCTGCATCACTTGTTTCACCAAATGGATTTGTAAAAATAACATAGCAATCTAAATCATGAAAAAATATAAAGAATTTTCAAATGGGTTTCCTGAATAAGTTACCAAGCACCTTTAGTTAAAATGTTGTACTATGATTCACCAATTGACTTTTTTTTAGCTGTTTCCAGAGTTTGAAGGCTGAAATAAACCCAAACGAAGCACCGGTACGACAGGAAGAAAGCTAACAAAGGAAGAAAAATAAACTGACCTTTTCAAAGAAAAAAAACCCTCTTGATATCTGATGCTAGGTAGTTGAAAGGAAGGATACTAATGAGAGTATACAGTCAAAGGAAATTCATTTAGGCAGAGAGTCTTATCAGTTGGGCAGAATAAAGCGGACAAGGTGGAGTCCGAGACCTTTAGTACTTCTGAATACTGTGCTCTGTTGTGCACACGCTTTGTTAATGTTGCTCCGGTAAAGCAAACAAAAGGACTTTTGGAATACGTATATCCATTAGTTTTCATCTGAAGAACTGATAACCTTCAATATCGGTCCCACACATCCGTTTATTGATGCTCCATTTCATTTAATTATATCATTAAAATAAGCTTTGATCCTTCGATCACGGGTGCTTCACTCAAGATGTGTCCAGCTGTATGCTGCAGACACACTGGCAGTTTTCCCAACAGAAAGATAAGGCAAGACATCATGTATAGGTCTTTTTTTATTTGTTTAAATCAGACAATTACATTTAATTTATAAAAAATATTATGTGAAGTAAATACTACAGAAAAAAGTAGTACTCAATTCAAGCTTGTAGAAATGAAAGCATTTAACTTTTCTGATACTGGTTTTTGATACACAATATATCTACACAATATATTTTATATTATTTATAGATGTTTCTAAGTGGAGTATTTGTAAGTGTAGAAATTACTCAATAAGCTTTTACTGGCCAAGTTAAAGTTACTTGTTTTCTTTGTGTATTTCACTTAAAGCTGCAGTTCGTAGCATTTTCTTTGGTTAAAAATGATACAAAATTAGCCTAGAAATCTAGACGGACCCTAGCGGCAGCAAATCTAATCTGCTGCGAGTATCGTCTAGCAACTCTCAATACCCTTCTGAGCTGTAAAAACCAAACTCTGGTCGGGCCAATCACATCGTGTATAGAGTCGGTGGGTGGGGCTTAACATAATGACGGCCGAGTTGCGTTTGCGTTCTGCTGGTAAACACAAAAACTGGCGAACGGTGGCCTTTCGATTCAGCTTTGACCGCGACTCTGGAAGACTTGGAGTTAAGCTTTTCTCTGAGAAAAGAACAAAGAACGGCACTGAAGTCATTCTTAAAAAGGGGAGATGTGTTCAGAGTTTTGGCGACCGGATACAGCGAATGTTTAATCTGTCAACGAGCTCCACTTCACGTTGCTCTGGTTGGTTGTAGCGCTGTCCTATCGCGTGCAGAGGGAGTTTGAAAGACAACTGTTTATCCCGCCCCTCGGATTGAGCTGTCAATGGTGAGTTTCCAGACCAAACATCTTGATTTTGGTCTGGCTTGTCAGGCTAATACAAAATAAATGTTTGAGCAAGTACATAACCAGCCAGTGTTCAAAACTACCTCCTTATAGCCCGATTCACAACGGTAAGTTTGTAATCATTTGTAATAAATTGAGTGGTACTGGTGGAATTCCACGGGAAATTCAATGTTTTTGCATTATTACGACACACCTGTATAAATAAAGAAGGAGTCTGATAGTATAGTATCGCAAGTGAGGTTGCTGAAGGTGACGGACCATTTAAAGCCTTTTTTCACAGCAGCTGGAAGAATTAAACTCACCATTTTGATGGCAGATTGAAATCAAGAAAGGTTCAAACGATAATCATCAGTGACAACTGGCCATTCACTCGTCAGTAGCAAAAGATTAGACTGTACAGAAATCTAAATCCACACTAAATAGTCACACAATGCTGATGTCGTTAACATTAACAATTTGAGAACAAAGTATAACAATAATAATATTTTGCAGAGTTTTGATGCGATATAAGCTAAGCGATCATTAAATTTTATCACCGTTGGGTGCGTGATTTATTATAATGCTTTTTTTCTCAGTTGGTCAGAATAAAAGTCATACTCCAAGATGTAGAATCTATGATTCTGAAGTACAGTATCCACACCGGTGCAGTGACTGACATACTCCTCAAAACATTATTCATCCGCGCTGAGGAGCTGTGCTGATGCACAACTCACGTAAAGACGATAGTTCTGCAAATAACTGCAAATGCAGGTTTTGAACAAAACTTGCGGACTGCAGCTTAATTCCATATGTGAAATGTACTTAATTTTTCTTTTGCAAGTTTGTGTACTCAGATTTTTAAAGTAACTGTTACTTAATTGTTTTATAGTATAACTTTTTTTGTGATATTGTTTCATAAATTGTTTGATTTTTTTTGGTGCTCTTTATAAAATAACTGGTTGTACTTGTTTAAAAAAAAAAAGTTTAACCACACTGTTCTGGCTAATAGCTTAAACAAAAACTATTTTGGCTAAGAGGGACCAATATATCCAGTTACAGTATCCTGTGACACAAACTGAAATCTAATAGTTGTTTGCTATTGTGGCGTGTGCAACCCACTGTTCCACAAGCACAGACATTGTGCCCTGAAAGGCTTAACATACTGTGGTTTACTTGTAAATGCTTTTATTCTTCCTTCTTGTCGGTGTTTAGTTTTCTTTTGGCTGCATGGCCTCCCTTTGCTTGCCCAGTGATCCTTGCTCTGCTGTTGGAGTAATGTCATGCGAAACATCTGATAAACCTCTCTAATATAATTAATTAATGGATTATATGATGAAAAATGAAAGAGTTCATGAAAGAAAACAATCAGCAATTTAGTGTCATATCAGTCCTATCTCCATATTAGCACAATGTTACTGTTATCAAACAGTCTATGGACAGTGTTTGATATGATCAAGCACCAATATCTACACCTGCGTTACTGCCATGGCTTTTCTTTATCTAAAATGGAAACAGGCCTGGTGTTAATTCTCTGCATTAGTTGTGACAGCTTTAACATGTAAACAAAATTGAAACTGAATAAACTCCTTAGAGCAGCTTGTGTCACAGAGGTCCTCCTGTTATAAAGAGTTTTACCACCTCAGGGCTTAATGCTGTAGTTCCAAAAGCCATAAAAAGAAAGAGGACAGGGAAAGGGCTATATTTAACCATTTAAAGTATGCTTCTAATAAAGTCTTTCTTCCTTTATCTTCCTAGCCACTTCGTTTTCTCTATGACTAAAAGGTCCATTTAAATGGAATCAGTTTACTCTAAAGGTTTTACGGAGGCCATTCAACCTTGACAGCCCATCATACAGAAAAGAATCACAGAGGCGTTCAGGGTCTTTGGGCAGGCACATTTACCGCATTTTGTTTCTTTGTGCATTTAATAATATCTAGCATCATGTCAGGAAATGCATACTTTAATCTCAGTCGTCCCCCACAGGCTAATGCAAAAGACACGAGTCTGGTGAAAATGAATGATTACGTTTCATTCACTAGTGATACCGAATGGTCAAAATGCCAGTGTGATAACAGGAAATATGTAAGACAAGGTGTTGCTTAAAGTGAAAATATGAGAAAACACTTCACCTTGGCTGGCATTAGAAAGTTTTGTTTTTAAACATGAAAATATCACCATATGAAAATGTCTTGGAAAGAACATCTAAATACAGAAATTATGAAACCTGAAATCAAAATGCTAAAGGCAGGAAAATGGTTTTAGTCTCTAATTGATTATCGATCAATGATTATTCATGCGCGAACATTAAAATGTATAATTGTGTATTCCACACTAGTTTGTACACTGGGGCTCTGTTTGTTAATATTTTTTTTTAATTCGTTAATGAATTCTTTTTGAATGCGACCATGTCAGGTCAGACTCAGTTGTGTTAGAAGGAAACATTGAAAGGTTGCATAACACATGTAAGCACAGAGAACAGGGTGAATTTGTATAATGCACTGCAAGTACCCTCTATTGGTCCTCCATACAAAATGTGTCCTTTTTGAAAAAAAAGTGTGTCCTTTTTGCTATAGCTTTCATACAAAGGTAGATGATTCTGTTGGCATATTCTCTCGTCACTAACGCTGCACCGGTTGCAGTGATTTTAATACCATCAATTTCAAAGTGGCCTCTTCTGTGTTCAGAGCCTCCTATTAATAGTACTGACATTAAAAATTTGACACACTCAAACTTGCATTAGCTGATGGGGTGTTTGGAAATAGTGTTGTATTAAGTTCAGAATAGCTAGGAAAGAAGTGATATGATATGGCAGTTGTATGTAAATCTACGATGTTAGACTGAAAAGCCACTGAGACTGTCCTGTGTAAGCGTGTGTCTATCATAGATGGCTGCTATACGTAAGCCGCCTGCAATATTAGAACGGTCAAAGCTGGTCTGTGAACACTCGAGAGCAAGCTGACTGCAACTGTAGTTATGCATGTATGAATATCTACATCTAGTCTTCAGAAGATGTTAAAGGTGCCCTAGAATGAAAAACTGAATTAACCATGGCATAGTTGCAGTGCCGTTTCTAGGCATAGGAAATATGATAAGATTCAAATATGAATCTTGCCTAGGGTGCCAGAAAGGCTAGAAACGGCCCTGCATAGTTGAATAACAAGAGTTCAGTACATGGAGTCTCAAACACCATTATATCCTCCTTCATATGTAAATCTTGTTTGGGAAAAACCCCACAGACAAACAGGCGATTCTCGACATAACGCTAACTGTGACGCAATCGCTGGGGATCATTAAAATGTACGCCCCTAACATTTGTATATGGCAGCGCATTCGTCACGCGAGGATTGCGAAAATGGCAGATCATGGAAATAGATGTTATGTTCCAGGCTGTGCAGGGGACGTGGGGACTTTTCATACCCATCCCACTGAACAAAACTGTCAACAGGCATGTTTATCTATAACCAGATACCGCAACAATTTAATTAAAAGTTGTTCGTTTGCTCGGCCCATTTCACCACAGTTTTTCTAACCTGGACAATAGCAGGCTTCACTCAGCGTCTGATACTGGAGAAGCGACAATTCAAACTATATCCCCCGAGCAGTAAGTAGTGATTTTATTCACGTATTGACTCTCTAAACAATTTCGGATTAAACTGGAAGTTTCTTAGCGAGACAACATTAACGATAATATCCCCTGTGTTGTCTAGATCCAACGCAAGATGCTAGTACAGTAACAATAGGAAACTCCAAGTAGCTCACATCAGTATGACACATTCTGCCAGTGTTGTTGTAGATACATATGGCAATTCCTTTTGTTGGATAGAATTATAATTTAGCCTATAGGCTATTTTCCTCAACAACATAACTCAGGAGCTAACGTTAACTATGTTAGTTTATTTGCTTACAGATCTCTCACTCGATACTTCTAACGTCATCACCACTTAAGTTGAAACGGTAGTAATTTGACAAGGCATCGTTAATTCGTTTTTTTTTTTTTTAAACCTGTAGGCTACTGTACAAACAACATATTTGTGCGCTAACGTTATGTTACCCAGTTCACTGTTTAGAGTTTGTGATTCAAAGTGAAGAAGATACCATTGTAAAAATCAAACGGTGACGCATTACAGATTAAAATGTTTTAAAATGCTAAAAACAAAGTTATGACTTCTGACGATGAGTTAACGATGTAAAGTTAGTGTTATATGCTAGTTTACATGTAGGCTGAAGTTATAGTACTGACGGTACATTTTGCAGGTCTTAACAATAATACCTGTCTGCAGAGCTGCAGAGCCGCAGTTTCACCGAAGCCGTGGTTTTGCCCCGCGCATGCGCAGTTTCACTACAGCGGTTTTGCCCCGCGCATGCGCAGTTTCACTACAGCGGTTTTGCCCCGCGCATGCGCAGTTTCACTACAGCGGTTTTGCCCCGCGCATGCGCAGTTTCACTACAGCGGTTTTGTCCCGCGCATACGCAGTTTCACTACAGCGGTTTTGCCCCGCGCATGCGCAGTTTCACTACAGCGGTTTTGCCCCGCGCATGCGCAGTTTCACTACAGCGGTTTTGTCCCGCGCATACGCAGTTTCACTACAGCGGTTTTGCCCCGCGCATGCGCAGTTTCACTACAGCGGTTTTGCCCCGCGCATGCGCAGTTTCACTACAGCGGTTTTGCCCCGCGCATGCGCAGTTTCACTACAGCGGTTTTGTCCCGCGCATACGCAGTTTCACTACAGCGGTTTTGCCCCGCGCATGCGCAGTTTCACTACAGCGGTTTTGCCCCGCGCATGCGCAGTTTCACTACAGCGGTTTTGCCCCGCGCATGCGCAGTTTCACTACAGCGGTTTTGTCCTGCGCATACGCAGTTTCACTACAGCGGTTTTGCCCCGCGCATGCGCAGTTTCACTACAGCGGTTTTGCCCCGCGCATGCGCAGTTTCACTACAGCGGTTTTGCCCCGCGCATGCGCAGTTTCACTACAGCGGTTTTGTCCTGCGCATACGCAGTTTCACTACAGCGGTTTTGTCCTGCGCATACGCAGTTTCACTACAGCGGTTTTGTCCCGCGCATACGCAGTTTCACTACAGCGGTTTTGTCCTGCGCATACGCAGTTTCACTACAGCGGTTTTGCCCCGCGCATGCGTAGTTTCACTACAGCGGTTTTGCCCCGCGCATGCGCAGTTTCACTACAGCGGTTTTGCCCCGCGCATGCGCAGTTTCACTACAGCGGTTTTGTCCCGCGCATACGCAGTTTCACTACAGCGGTTTTGTCCCGCGCATACGCAGTTTCACTACAGCGGTTTTGTCCCGCGCATACGCAGTTTCACTACAGCGTTTTTTCCCCGCGCATGCGCAGTTTCACTACAGCGTTTTTTCCCCGCGCATGCGCAGTTTCACTACAGCGGTTTTGCTCTGCTCTCACACCCTTCTCGGTCTTACTGAAAATAAAGACTAAACTTACCTCTCAAAAGCGTCCATTTCAAATCTCAAAACAAGTGGTTTTTCCTCAAAATCTTTATCAACGTCAGAAAACAGGAGCAAACATAAGGTTGTATGCATAATCTCTCCATTATTGACAGTATACGTTAGATGTGTTTCTGTCATTGAAATGATCCGCGCAGTGAAACAGTCAATCAGAGCCAAACTCTACATTAATATTCATGACCCTAACCAAATAAGGCAAAAACAGACCATTACATCCTAGGGACAATTTCTGGGGTTATAAATGGACCTGTAAAACTGTATATGGACAATTTTAACCCTTAAATAAGTCACATACCCTATATGTAGATATCAGAGAACAATTTAAAATATTGTTTCAACTCATTCTAGGGCACCTTTAATACATGCATATAAAATCACAAAGCAACACATTCTCACCTGTGAAAGGTTATACCATTTCTTTTAGAATTTAAATCTCAGCAGTTTCAGAAGCTGTACAATGTTGTGGTATATTGGAAAACTCATTGATTTTTACTGGCGACAGCATCAGCGTGTCCGTGTTGACCGATCCAAGATGGCGAAAGAGTCAACACATCTGGAGTGGTCAAATGGAGTGGTCTATGCCAAACAATTTTGCATTTAAAAGACGTCTAATAGCCGTCCAAACACCGCTCTGATGTCTAGGCTAAAACAAGGCTGTCAGTGAAAATGTAACAGATGTCTAACCATAGTCCAAGAATAGACTATAGTCATCTAGAATCTAGAACATGTGCATGTCAAAGAAATTAAACCAAACACCTTGTAATCACTGTTGACTTTGCTTACATGATGGAATATCATACGCAAGTTATTTTGGCAAAAACTACATTTTCCAAAATTCAAGGTTATTTTGGCTAGAAGTGGGTTACTCATAGCCAGACTATAGATGTCTGGATGAGATTTTACATTCCTCAACAGTCTTAATTGATTGTAATCAGAGTATGTGGAAAGGACACACTTATTCATTTAATCATAATTACATAAACAATGTTTTCAGTTTGGATTATTTTTGAATTTGCAGTGTTTCCACATTTTAGCTATTTAAACAGCTAGAAAATGAGCGCTAATGAATAGGTTCTGTGGAAATATACTGGGTTTTGATTACCCAATGCAAATATGAAGTGACGGCTAACACACATTTGTAGTCAACACCAGTAATTTGTGAAGAAACTTCTGCTAAAGCTAGATTTTGCCATTTTTTTTCTCTTTTATTCATGAATGTAGAGTATGGGCCTGATGTATAAATGTTGCATACACACAAAAAATCCATTGAATTGTGTTTAGGCAATTTTACACATTGGGATTTATAAAAATAAACAGTGCAAATATGTGTGCACCTTACGGACACTCTAGAGCGTGGGCAGGCACACATTTAGTGGACAGAGTGAAGTAATGAAGTAAACAGAATGATTTCAACTCGGTTTTCCATTTGAACATTTTCATTTCCACATTTAGATGGAATCATTATTAACATTTTTATATGAATTTAAATAGAAATATTTGTAGTGGATGCACTGCTTTTGAACATTTTCCTGTGGCATAACCAGTGAGGATTGCTTGCCCTCTGATTATTCCGATTTAAATAGTGTCCTAAATAGCACAAATGGGAGCTCTAGCGTAGTTCTACCTGGAAGACTCAAATGTCATGTCATTCATTATCTATCTAGCCAATCATTATTCATCATCTGTACTATATATAAGTTCTGTTCCCACCCATTGCTACGTTTGCAGATACTGACGCCTTCACCCCCATCCTCCCCACCACAACCAGGTCGGTCCCTGTCCATATATCAGGGGGTAGTCTAACCACTTTCGTGGTCTTTATAATGTTATGTAAAATACCATTATATTTGAAGGACAGAATTTGAAGGAAACAATAACATATGTTTTGTCAGTTAGCTCTAGCTCAGAATCGTTAGTAAATAATTTACAATGTAAGAATAAAGACTATCTGTTCCATTAAAACTATATAAACATCCTAAAATACATGTTTACCTTATAGGCAAAAAGTGCATACATTTGATTTGTTTAAAACGTATACAAAAACTATTTGACCAATGGAAGAGAATGAGAATACTCTCCATGAACAGTAGGGCTGTGCGATATTGAAGGAAAATGTGATATGCAATATTTTGGTAAATAATGCAATATTCAATATTCGATATGCGATACGATATTGCTATTAGTGTGTAAAATCTATTTAAATTATATTTTAAAAAGTATTTAAAAACTGAGAATGATATAATTTATGTGTTTTTTAAATATGATATCATTTATGTGTTGTTCTGGGAAATTAAAGCCTCACTACACTTCTGAAAGTGATCAGCAGTGTTTTAGCAAAAATTTATGTCATAAATCTGACAAACAAACAATATAACAAACAAAATATGTAATGCAAATATTTAAATACCATAAACTCTTTACTTGACTTTGGTAAAATATGTTATATCAACCTAAAACTGAACATCAACAACATCCAGGTAAACAAATACACCTGAACTAGCTATGGACGAATATTTTTGTTATTTTGATTTATCTTTGTCATTAAAAATAAGAACTAAAAACAGTAGTTTTCACATGAATTAAATATACACTGATACATGATAAAGCTACAAAAGTTATTCAGCTGAGAGCGCTGAGTGATTTTTTTTCTCTTGTTCTTCTGTTGTTTGACAGACAGCGGCATGTTTACTGTCACTTTAAGACCAAATGCACAGATCCTATTGACATGCATTCGGTTTCTTTCCTTAACTGATATCCTTCACTTAACCGACTGTTTTTACATGAATACTAGTCAAGACAGTCATTGTGACATAACTGTGTGTTGACAGTTTTGAGTGTGACAAGAAACGAAACAGAACTGAAGGGATCACACACTTTCAGAGAGGCTGCTTGTGCGCACGTTTCGGTGTGTGTGTCAGAAAGCGCAAGACTGCAAGGAGTTGTTTTTCACAAGTTATTGCCTTTAATAACTCTTTTTAACATCAAGCAAGTCACATAAGTAACAGTCGTGTGCCCAGTCTATTCTCTGCTATACGCGTCGGCCTAAAACGTACACGTTTCACAATGTTGACGTAGCCTATTAAAATATTGCGTGCCGTTGCGATATGTACATTTGCAATATTTCGATAATTTTAATATATTGCACAGCCCTACTGAACAGTATTTATACAATTTTTAAATATTTATTCTAAAACAAGACAAGGATACTGAATGATTTTAGTGATGTGATGAGATGGCATAAATGGCATTTATAATGTCTTGTACCGTTAAACATGGTATCGGGTGGATGGGACTATTCTAATAGAGATGATAGGCATATGACGTTATGCATGGCAAAACTAGGTGTTGTAAGCTCCATATATGGTTATTTCGGGGTGGAGATTCATGTAACGCACAATCTTCCGCTGACTGGGCTTTATTAAGGGAATTTTGCGCAGGTTCTGGATTTTGTGCGTCCGTACTATGTACACTTTTAGGATGGAATCAATGGAAAGTTTTATACACGAGACCCCAGGTCCAAAACCACCATAATATTTTGTTCTGTTGTAATCTCTGTGATGATTACTTGTGGCACTGATGTTAAGTACATGAGCATGAAGATTTTTGCAATTATCATTATTATATTTATCAGTATCGACCAATACTAAATATTTAGTTAATCGATATTTACATTTAGATTTTCCAACACATAAAGTTTATCTGTAAAAACACTAATCATTTACTAACACTGTTAAGTGCAATCTTTAGCAAATCTCAACACCAATATTTTTATTTATTTATTGATCAAACATTTTTCATGCAAAATAGTTAGTATAGAATTTTAATATCAGCCATGTAACTGTTATCTGTCGGCCAGGATTTTAATATCAGTAATAATCTGTTTTAAACAAGTATGTTACTTGATAATTGCAAATATTTGAGATGGCTGATAATTTTACAGTTTAAATTTCTGTCACATGTTGTCATTTAAAGGTCCCGTTCTTCGCGATTCCATCTTTCAAACTTTAGTTAGTGTGTAATGTTGCTGTTAGAGCATAAATAATACCTGTAAAATTATAAAGCTCAAAGTTCAATGCCAAGCGAGATATTTTATTTAACAGAAGTTCCCTTTCAAAGACTACAGCGAACGGCCGGTTTGGACTACAGCAGGAAGTGTAGGGATGTAATGACGTCACTAGAACCGTTTGTTGACTAACCCTCCGCCCATAAGAACACGCAAATAGGGGGCGTAGTTTTGTTGCTCTCCCACGTGGAGAAGAGCGCGCATTCAGCGCTTGCATCACCCCGTTATGGTAAGAGGCAGGACCTTTCCAGGCAAAGTGCGCTAAGCTGCTGTCCAATCACAGCACGGGACGCGCTGGCCCAATCAGAACTCGTTACGTGTTTCTGAAGGAGGGAGTTCATAGAACAAGGAAATTATCAGGCCGTTTTCAGGACAGAGGAAACAGCGCTGTACAGATAGGTAAATAGTGTGAAAAATACAGTTTTTTTACATGCAAAACATGAACTCATGTTATATTGCACACTGTAAACATAATCAAAGCTTCAAAAACACACGAAGAACGGGACCTTTAAGGAAGTGTGGGTGTTGGTAAGTCCTAATTATTACTTAAGTATTCCAACTTTAGCTCCCCTTCATTTTCCACTGCTTGCTCACCTGTGATACACATGAATCCAGGAGTGTGAGAGAACACAGTACCAAAGCTTACACAAACCCCACTCCTCACTTCAGGCTAACAGTGAAACATCCAAACGTCATTATACCTCTTCATATTGGGATATTTAGCTGCGAACCATCACGATTGCTGCACATCTGTTCTGTGTGGGTAATTTCTACCATTGTAATCCTTCAGAGTGCTAAGCTAAAAAGAATATTGTCGGACCTCACAGTTTGCTCATTATAAAATTCGATCACAAATTAATTTTTAGGATTGTTTACTATACAATTAACATTTAGTCATTGCTATACACTAAGGAGTGAAGATGCTACAGTAGGTCTTCTGATGAAATGAGCCTTGGGACACTCATAGTCATGGAACAGGGCCAACAGAGTAGATTAATGCTGGGTTTCTATGTATATGCTGCTGACACCTATTTGTCTGTATTTGATTTTTGCTGACAGGCACATGCTGAGCGAACAAAGCTGAGCCATGCTGGATCCAAGCCCTCCCTCTCTGAGAGCAGTCACTCACTCCCTCAGATAGCCATGAACAGCTGCAAGTACAATGGAGGAGTGGTAAGACCACTGGGCAGCCTGGCGGCGTCACGACGCAACCTAGCAGAGCATGACTCTGAGACCCAGCCGCTCCAGACTCTTCACAGCTCCGGCCTGGAAGTGGTCGTCTCCAAGGGAGGTGGCGAGGACCCCAGCAAGGCGTCCAATGAGAGCCTGGTCAGAGAGAGTGGCAACGCACCACAGAAAAAAAATAAAGATATTGGCTACAAGCTGGGCCACAGGAGGGCACTTTTTGAAAAGCGCAAGCGGCTTAGTGACTATGCCCTAATATTCGGTATGTTTGGGATCGTTGTCATGGTAACAGAGACTGAACTGTCCTGGGGGGTTTACACTAAGGTAGGTGCTTGTTCTTTTCATGTTTTTTTCCATATAAATATGCAAAATATGCACATGATGGGATCCAAATTTCTGAGAACACAGTGAAATTCTGGGATTAAAAAAATCTCAACCTAAATATAAACCAAAAATATATGATCCAAATAAAGAAATGTAATAAGTAATTTTCTGCACTATTTATAGGTTGCTAATACATTTCTACATATTTTTATTTTATTTTTAAACATTTTAAATCAATCAACTTAAGTGTTTGCAAAAAGACGTTCTGGAATTTAACAAATGGACAATTTTACAGTTAAAAATTTCAAGCAAATAGTTAATTTATTTTTAATAAAGAAATCTCAAGGCAGATCAACACCGTAGCTACGTCATAGGTTGTGTGTAGCACCTTTGGCGTAGCCTGATGTGCACCTCTCCAAAAATGTAACAACGTGTTTATTCTAGCACCGTGATTCCTCTGTTAGAACCCCTCCCTCAGGTACATTTTTTGTTGTTGCAATAACGTAGCATTTCCTCATACACATTTTTGCTTGTGGAATATAAAGGATCTGGATTTCGATATTTAAAAACTTAATCTGCAACAAAAGTCACTGTCTATTTGCTGGCATTAAAGTCCTCAGTAAATCAAAATGGACCAACATTTACTTTGTTAGCACATATTAAAGGTCTTAGGGTAAAAAATGTATCAGTACAAGTTAATACACAGAAAAATATTGTGTCGTGGACTCGCGGTAATCTTTAATCAAAATCTGAGAAGTAACTTCCTGTCTGGAAACGGCGTTCCTTCTCAGCGGACGGCAGTTTGACAGCTTAGGTTTGAAAATGCTTAAAGGGTTAGTTCACCCAAAAATGAAAGTTTTGGCAATAATTACTTACCCTAATGTCGTTCGACATCCGTAAGACCTCCGTTCATCTTCGGAACACAAATGAAGATATTTTTGGTTTTCGAAAAACTTTTATTAATATATTTTTTATTAAAATCGATATTTCTTAAATGTTGATAAAAAACTATTGCGAAATGACAGCGTTTCCATAGCTGCAGTTATGCGGCTAAAACGTATTATTTTCCTCTCGCAATATTTTTATTGGAAGGAGACGTGTCCAATGTCCAAGCATTAATGGCAAGGAAAGCCCCTTACGCTCATTCACACATAGGCCTACTCCGTTTGCAGTGAGTGTGTGGTGCGTATTTTTTTCCGTACCCATGTTAATGGATTACAGCTTTCACACTGCACGCGGATTAAAAAAATAATATAAAAAAAAAGGTTAAAAAAAGTGCCATAATGGAGAGCACTCGTCCTTTCTTGGAGGTGGAAAGCAAAGTTCTTTATGACCTGCAAGATTTCTTTTAAAAGGGTTTAAAAACAAAAGAAAAGACGAGAGTCTGCTGTTTTTGAATAGCCTATTGTAAGTTTCTAATTTAAAATGTTTGTGATTTTAGGCTATAACCTATGTTTAAATGTTTTGCCACTTGTGTGAGCTAAATCTAATGTAGCCTACTAGGCTGTAAAAATATGAATTAATGAATTGAATAAAATGTTGTTTAAATGTAGTAGCCTACGTTAACCTAACTTCTATGAAAGAGTAAACAACGAGAATTGCAATTCTGACAAGCCATGTTCAGTAACAACTTTTGGATTTTATATAAAAAATAATGAATAAATGCTGTTTTCACATATGCTGCGGAAACACAGCATATGTGAAAGCACAACAGGGCATGCGGATCCTGCAACGCACACGCAACGCAACATACGCACAACGTACACGCAACGCAACTCCTTATTAGGAGTAAATATATGTCTTTTTATCTACATTATATCTTGTTATTACCACACAATTGAGTGGAAAATATATAGGCCCTATGTTGCAGCAATGCGTCACCGCAACAAGTCCCATGTAAATGCGGAAAAAAACGTTTCCATTGCAGTTTTGCAAAAATGTCCTTTTTTGAATTGCCTGAAAAACCACCTCATGAGAGCGTAAAAACTTTTTTGCCATATATTGGAGTTTTTGCGACATTGCCGTGTTTCCATTGGCCGTATTTTCAATTCGCAATTTCAATTTGCGCAATTTGAAGGGTAATGGAAACGTGGCTATTGACACTAATGTAATTTCCTCTCTCAAGACCCATTATGCACTAAAGATGTCGTTACCCATCCCAAAGCCCATCTCACTACAGTGGCTCTACAATAATTTTATGAAGCGACGAGAATAGTTTTTGTGCGCAAAACTAATATGGTGATGGGCCGATTTCAAAACAAAGATTCGAACGGTTATGAATCGCCATATCGATTCATAACGGTTCGAAACTTTGTTTTGAAATTGGCCCATCACTATATAAGTAGTTATTACGTTTTTTTGCGCACAAAAACTATTCTCGTCACTTCATAAAATTATTGTAGAACCCATGTAGTGAGATGGACTTTGTAACGACGTTTTTAGTGCCTTTTATGGGTCTTGAGAGAGGAAATGACATTGGTGTCAATGAAGGCCTGTCTGAGCCATCGGATTTCAACAAAAATATCTTCATTTTTGTTCAGAAGATGAACGGAGGTCTTACGGGTGTCGAACAACATTAGGGTAAGTAATTAATGACAGAATTTTCATTTTTGGGTGAACTAACCCTGTAACTACTCCCCTCCAGCCATTAGTAAAACCCTGCCCTGTATTCAATATTTCATTTCACTTGGAAATACGTCACAGCACTGAAGAAAACTCACTTGCTACTTCCGGTTCACTGGGACTTTAACATGCCCGTGGACACTATCTACTAGCGTGTATAACAGACAACGGTGCAGACATGTAAATGAAAACCGACACGTAGCCTATGGCTTAGGTCTGATGCCGAAGTATAAATCCGCCTTTGGTATTGAAATGTAAAATAGTAAAATTATCACCAGTGATCTCAGTCTTTTGGAGCCCACCATTCCTCATGTCATCCTGCATAACCTTTGGCAGATATATAGCCACCATCATAGTACATACAGACATAATATTAATATTTGTCCTCTAAACCGCATTGATCTACTCTAGGGGGGCAGCTCTTCTCATATCCTTACTGTTTTGTAGTCTTTTTCACAAGCAGTACTGGAGGGCTTACAGAGCTGAAATGCTTTAAACTTTGAGGTAGGCCTGTGTTACAGACAACTCCCAAAGCAATTCTTAATGCAGGGTCCACAAAATGAGGTGTTTGGTACTGTGACCACTCAGTTCCCTTGAGATGTGGATTTTGTAATGATTGTGCTATTTCTAGCCCTGTGGGAGAAAACTGCTACACTGCTACTGTCACATTCAGCTGAATTAACCGAATTATCACATGGCTTGATCTTGCACGAAAAAAAAGACTGGAACAATGGCATGTGAATGTCAGCAGGAAAGAAAGGCACTCCAGATGTGTTTGTTAGGAATCTGACCTTTGAAAAAAACCTTCCGGTGACCAACAGGTGCAATAATTAGTTTACTATGTAATTTGTCACACGGGAAATTTATAACAATTTCAGACCTAATTTTTTCGTAGAGGGACCATTGGGACCTGGGGTTAAATTAGAAGGGGTAAGGGAGAAGGGAGTCTAATTTCACTGTTAAAATTGAATCTTTTAATTGCTTTTTGTGGTTACATAAATTATGCACACTTTCCTCACTTCTTCATACTGGCAGAACATAAAATTTTGATTTGCAAATCTTTGCATAGTTAGTTTCTTTCAAAAAGTCAATCACTTTTTGTATATTTAGAATATAATTATGTTGACATGACAGATGTTTTACACAGAAATAGCCTGTTTTGTACCTACCATAAGCAAAAGGTAAGCTAAAAAACTGAATTTAAACTATTTTAACAAATAATGACTAAATTTTAAGTGTAACATAAAAAAATAAGGTTTACTGTATCTGGCTATTGACTGATATGGTTGGATGCACCTAAAAAAATTGGTATTTTATGTACTGAACTACATTAACCTTACCATTTATTACCAGTCTCTATGAAACATGCTGATCTGTAATCCTCATTCTGTTGTACAACACTAACATTTCATCTAACAAGTCCCTCACTCCCACCAACACTGAGATGACAGGACAGTGCCGAAAAACATGTTCAAGTATTCACATCATCAAATACACCCACGTGCATAGCGTGATTGTCCATGTACTGTATGTCATAGCGAGTTTATGCCGAGAGTAAACCTAATATCAAACCTAATCAGATGTTTTGGTTCCAAAAAGCATGAGGTTCATTTGTTGCTATGAGGAATATTATGGAAAGTGGCTTTTTTCCCCCTGACACAGTGGGGATTAACTCCTCCAGGGTAAAGAAATGCAGTGTATTGTGACGCAGATGGTTTAGACAGCGTCTATTCATCCAAAAATATTTCATTTATTAACCGTGATTATATAACTTTAGCATAAGCTGCAAATCTGTGTGGTTATGTATGGTCATACTAATTGTGTGTTTTGTTTCTCTTGCTGCAGGAATCTTCATATTCATTTGCACTGAAATGCCTTATCAGCCTTTCCACTGTTATTTTGCTTGGTCTTATAATAATGTACCACGCTCGGGAAATACAGGTTAGTTGTTGAGAATCAACAAACAGAATTCAAAAACATTTTCAAGCAGGCTTTTAGAACACTCCCCCCATCTACCATTGGCTGGCCATATCGATAATCCCGCCCCCAATTCATGACATTGGTTGAGCCAATTGTGCTGGACATTTCAGCATGGATACATTTTGTAATTACTGTTATAGGATTATTGTTTTGTAGTTTTGTGGAGATTTTTATAATGTTGTTGATTTTGTCATTTATACATCGTTAAGGTTTGTGTGAAAAATGCTGATATAGAAAACGATTACACACTTATCTTTGCCTTGCAAAACTTTGTAAGAATACAAAAAAGTTACTAATTTAATTCTGGTTGAAACTAAAATCTATTGTCGTTATTTTAGTATCACTGAGATGCTATTATAGTTTTTATTTTTAGGTTATATTTCCCACTTTCAAATTAATTTGGGGTTGTAATCATTTTGTTGCATGTCATTTTTATATTTTAGTACATTAAGTTAAAGTAAATGAAAATGAGGTTGTTAACTATAATAACCATGGCATTGACAAGAGTTTAGTGGCTGAACAAGATTTTGCATTTAGTGAACAATGCAAATTCAAATTGGCAAAATGAAGTAGTCTGATGCAACTCAAAAATCTTAATCCATCATGTTTCCTTTTTTATTTTAGTTTTTACAATTCCTTTATTAAAGTGAGTATTTACACTTTTTGAGGTAATCAACCTGGTTTTATAGTTGTCTCTGCGTACTAAGCCAGAATACAATACGTTTTTTACCATTGAAAAAATGAACACACTTCACCATCATCTGACATTGTGTTTTCCAGAGGAGTTCCTCTCAACTTCTCTGCTAATATACCCTGTTCTTCACCTGCAGCTGTTCATGGTGGACAATGGGGCGGATGACTGGAGGATAGCCATGACGTATGAGCGCATCTTCTTTATTGTCCTGGAGCTGCTGGTGTGTGCCATTCACCCGATCCCGGGCCAGTATGTGTTCACGTGGACGGCCCGGCTGGCTTTCACCTACGTGCCCTCTGTGGCCGACGCCGACGTAGACATCATTCTTTCCATCCCAATGTTCCTTCGCCTCTACCTGATTGGCCGGGTCATGCTCCTTCATAGCAAGCTCTTCACAGACGCATCCTCGCGCAGTATAGGTGCCCTCAACAAGATCAACTTCAACACGCGCTTCGTCATGAAGACCCTCATGACCATCTGCCCGGGCACCGTGCTGCTGGTCTTCAGCATCTCCTCCTGGATCATCGCGGCCTGGACCGTTCGGGTCTGTGAGAGGTATGGCACCACAGCGACTGTGATCCCGAGCTACACAGCTATACCCCTCCCCTCCACTCGTTCTCGCTCTCTTTTTCTGTCTCTTGCTCTTCTTCTCTCTGCATCTCCCACTCACTCATTCCCTCCAGGAGCATCTCCAACAGCCTCACGCTGCCTGTATGAAGAGCTTTTCTCCCATCAGCTCTGCGATTGCACCACAAATCCCAGTCCATGTTTTGTAAGCTGTATTAGCAATTGTTAAATAATTCATGACTGCCTAATTGTTTGTTTGCGGAATGGTTTGTTTTGGTAATTTTGAGGAGCCCCGAGGATACCCACTTCAAAAACGGCATCATCATGATCTCATCCCATGAGGCAGTGTAGATTTCGACATATTAAGGCACATTAGGAAATGGACATACACAACCTTGTTGGGCTAAAGCAGCAGTGTGATTATTGGGTTAGATTCAAAAGACAATGATCATTAACTGTTTTATCTGTACTTTGTCTTTGCCATTCCTGCCTGTGTTACCGCTTCTCCTTACCTTTACCTCTCCAACACATGCCTTGCACCAGAATTAATTTAATCAGAATTAATCTTTCAAACATATTTGAATAAATAGGGCTGTGCAGAAACTTCTTTAAGCCCCATTCACACTTCCAGCAACTTGAAATGACAAACCAATCGTAAGTTATTGCACTTGATTCATCTCCTGTGAGATGCTGTAGGTGAGTATAAGCAAGACTAGGAGTTTAAAGGGTTAGTTCACCCAAAAATGAAAATTGTCATTAATTACTCACCCGTATGTCGTTCGACACCTTTCATCTTTCAAGACCTCCTTTCAAGACCTCCGTTCATCTTTGGTACACAAATGAAAATATTTTTGTTGAAATCTGATGGCTTAGACAGGCCTTCATTGACACCAATGACATTTCCTCTCTCAAGACCCATTAAAGATAATAAAGATGTCATTAAAAAGCCTGTCTCACTACAGTGGCTCTACAATAATTTTATGAAGAGACGAGAATAATTTTTGTGTGCAAAAAACAAAAACTAAATAACGACATATAAAGAGATGCCCGATTTCAAAACACTGTTTCATAAAGCTTCGGAGCTTAATGAATCAGTGTATCGATTCTGATTCGTTACACTGATTCATAATGCTCCGACACTACACGAAGCAGTGTTTTGAAATCAGCCATTCGGAAAGTAGTTATTTCTGGGTTTTTGGGCCAAAACATTTTTTTTAACAGAGGTCTTACGCCGTTGAACAACATGAGGGTAAGTAATAATGACAGAATTTTCATTTTTGGGCGAACTAAATCTTTAACAATATTAAAACCGAACCTAAAAACTGCGATATCTACGGTGCGTACCCATAACTGTCATGGCGTACCGAATACCCCTTTGCTTCCCCAGCGCAGCCCTGGCCCATTGTTGAGGTTGACCTCTCTTTACCTTATGTCACAAAATGAAAGTCTTCCTTGGCATTTGATAAAATATTTATTAGGGGATGTAACAACGGCACATATCCCTGCTGCAAATTTTCAGTACGTGTCTTATGTGATGAGTAGTGTTGTAGCCTAACCACCAATAATTTCAATAAGCTCCACGTTACTTTTGATAAGAAACAAAGTGTCATCTCTCAATTCTGTGCATTTTATTATGAAATTGAAACAAAAAATGCAGTTTTGATGCTCTTTAATATGGCGGGACAGATTGCTGTATAGACGCCTCAGTTCAAGCGGCAGTGCCTAACGCCCAGGTATAGTGATGGGGACACTACAGTAACAAGCACATCCTTCAGATGAGACGCTAAACCGGAGGACTCTCTGTGGTCATTAAAAATTCCAGGATGTCCTTCGAAAAAAGAGTAGGGGTGTAACCACGGCATCCTGGCCCATTGGCCTCTGTCCATCATGGCCTCCTAATAATCCCCATAAACTGATTAGCTTCATCACTCTGTCTCCTCTCCACCCATAAGCTGGTGTGTGGTGGGCGTTCTGGCGCAATATGACTGCCGTCGCATCATCCAGGTGGATGCTGCACATTGGTGGTGGTTGAGGAATATACAAATTTCCTCCTACAGCAAGAAGTTTAACGGCCGTACATTTAATTTGTGATCAGATTTTCAAAAGCTACATCCAGTTATACAGCCCACAGATAATGTGACTGGGTGAATATTTGCAATGAATTGCGCAAAAAGCTGTCAGTGTGAATGAGGCACTAGAAATTTATTATGCTTATATAACAGGGCTGGGTAAAAAGTATTTATTTTCAGATGAATCTTCATTTTAACAATCATAATATTGGTCCCTCAGGGGTAATCCCTCTTGATAAGTAATTTAATCTAAACGCAAAGAAAGAAATTTATATTTAACCAGTTTACATTGAATGTAATGTGTTTAATTCACAAACAAACGAATCTTTTAAATCAATTATTTTAAGTCAATCAAAAACATACAGTGAATTTCCTTCATATATGAATAAAATGGAAATTATAATTGATATATGTCCAAATAAATTGCGATCAAATTTGTAATCAGACTGAATTGCATCGAGTGCTTGTGAATCAAAATTGATTTCAACTGATACCCAGCCCTAAGTAGCCCTAATAAAAAGCCCAGTTGTTCCACCACTGGAAAAAAATGCTTTTCAAAAGAAAAGAGATGACAAGAAGAGGTGTCAGTAACTCTCATCTCTGTGGCAGAAAGATGGTACACAAAAGGATCAGTCTCTGGCTATATTTCACTTTGGTGAGTTTATAAGAGACTGAACAGGCATCTGTGAAGAGTTTGGAGTGGTAAACGAGGTGAAGCTTTTGATGTTACACCATACCACTTCCCAGCACTCTGCACCCCAGTCTCATCGGCTGCAATGCACGACACGATGCTGCCCACACTCTGGTTTTTTCTTGCGTGAGTAATTTGCGTTGCCTGTGCGTGTCTATATGAACGAATGGGAGGTTTCGAGTGCGTGTGTGTGACTATAATTCACTGTTGTACTTTCTATTTCCCCTCTATGCTGCTCCATAGGGATGCCATGTGAGTCCTCGTTCTCTAGCCGTGGAAAACCTATCATTGTTCATTGAGCTGGTGCCACTGCTGCTCTAAGAGGGGGGAGGGGGTGGGATTCAGCAGCTCTGACCGAAAAATAAAAACTCTAATAGACTAATTTATTGATAAAAACGAAGGAAAAAAAAAACATGTGTGAATGTGGCACCATCCGCAAAAGAGAAGTTTGTTGATAGCAAATGCACTAATGGTTTGGAAAGCTATGATTTGCTCAGCACTATGAATCAAGCGTCTCTTTCTAAAGTGCTCGGGAGTAGGAGGGAGGGAGGAGGAGGAGGAGGGAGTTTGTGTTAAAATGGAGCAGCTCCTTCAAATCACCTTTACAAACAGGCCTGAGGGCAAGTCTTTTTTTTCTTCCGATTATTCCTTCAGCAGCTGTTATTGAACTGTAATACGCCCCAGCACAAAAGAGAGCTTCAGCAAAACCTGTGAAACAAACCTTTGAATTTTACCTGATACATGTGCATTTTCTTTGCATCTTTGTAGTGTTTTAATGTAGGTTGCTACAACGGTCAGGTCAAACGTTTGATCGCACATTTGTTTAGCTTAAACCTAAACGATTGCCAAAGAAAATATGGCCAAGCAGTTGATCAACACTGGGCTGAATGCTTGTCCATGACAAATTGAGCACAAAAAGGTGAAACGTTGCTGTCCATTCTAGCACAGTCTCTTCAGAGACGAGAAAGCAAGGTTTTAGAATGCTAGACTACTGGGTTCCCACTTCTGGTAAACTATGAAACAGCATGGTAGTCTTCATGTTTACTGCTCTGTCGTCATTCAAAAGAGGCGCTCGTTTCTCCAAAGTGCTGTTAAATTGGGCCTTTTACTGCACTTTTTTCTTTTCTCTAAGCACACTGGCCAGCCCAAAGGGCAGAACGGTGTGAGACTGGACGAGCACGGAGTCCATCTGGAATGGGAGGGACGGGAAAATGGAGGAAGGGCTGGGACATTAGAGGAACATTGCTGCTATTTGCAACGTCGGCTTATCATTCACACACCTCCTGTTCATCGCTTCACATCTCTTGGTCCTGTTTCCGCCCCCTCCCTGCCCACTTTTCCCTGAATATTTTGCATGATTCAGGCAGTTTCCTTCTCTCAGGCCCTTTCCCCAAATGTACGTACAATTCCATGCATCATTCCATCTTTATCTCCTTCTCAAACAATAGCGTTTTCGTGTAGCTGAAAGTACAATAGCAGAAAAGCATTATCTCCTTAGATGGGAATAGAGCATTTCAGAAGGTGCATTATAGTACAATCCCTTCCATTTTTTCAAGATGCTCAACAATATCTCCATGTATGCTGTCTTTAGAGCACACAGTAACTGGAGTGTTGTGTTAAGGATGGAAATCAGAGTATGAATAAACAGCAGCTCAGAGACAGCATATGTTTAATTAATGCTAGAAGGACTGTTTCTACAAAAACGTGTCCTGATGATTGTTTACTTGTGCTCAAAGCATCTTACCTTTCTCCAGAGAAGTGTAATATTGTGTCTCAACCTTGTCTGGTTTTGTCACACTGAGGCCTGTAACTTGCAGTGTGAGCGGACACTGAAGTAAACTATGTAAGGGAATATGGGACTAAACTATGGGATTATATGTGTTGGGCAATGCCACTGTGTGATAATTAACATTAGGGATGCACAATCGGTAAAATATCGGTTATCAACCGATGTCGGTGCCTTTGTTTACATTTATTTGTATATTGAATATGTATTTATGCATACTTATTTATTTACCCTATTTTTAGACTTTGCACAATATATTGGTACCATAGCAGTTATCAACTGACATTGGTACTTTTTATTTACTTTATACTTTTTTTGTATTTCATATATTTGCTTCAGGTTATATTGAATATTTAATTGTACATTTTCATTTCACCTATTTTTATTTTTTTACTTAGCAAAATATATATGTTTATTATTATTATTTGAATCAGGATATATTGAATATATCATTGTGCACAATCATTTCCCTTTTTTACTAGATTTCCATCATCTTATGCTCACATAAGTTTTCAAAGTCTTTCAAAACAATAAATTACGCTGTCAAATGTAATATTTAGCAAATTTTAAATTGAATATCCATTTTACTTGCTGTGCATTTACCGATGTGATGTCTAAATTCACTTGTAGCATTATAATATCTTATAGAATTTTATTATTGTCCATTTATGAATTATTGGCCACAACATGGAAATAATTATTGGCTTATTAGTATTTGGGCATCCCTCGTTAACATAGTTATATATGTTGTTATATATGGCTTTATATTTGCTCCATCATTGCATCTTTTAACCATGCTGTCAGGGTACGAGTCATTAAAGGTATGGGATTGCTGGGCTCTGTGAATTCTGCTATTAAACAACTGTATGGGGTTCTATGTGAATTGGGATATGACGGGATATTTGGGGAAACATTTTTTTTTCCAGATAGACTTCTTGATCTAAGTTGAAGGTGGTGCCAGCTCTTCTCCATTTTATGCCAGTATTGCATACAGTATATTGAGAGCTTTAGAAGGCCAGTATGTAGCTTTTTGCTTTCAATTATTAGCATTGAGGGAAATGTTAATGCAATTGTTCACTGTCAAAACAAAGGCAAGCTAATGATGAAGACAGTGTGCGTAGTCATGATCAGACCTGCGTTGCATATTCATGTTCATGTGTGCAAACAGACAGACCTCACAGGATACGACCTCTTCTCAAAATTGTGCCATGTGAATTATTAGCATCTATTAGACTTCTAAGAGCAAGCATATTGTTGGGATAATTGTAGAATGCAAGTCTGATGTAAAAAAGGGTCTTTACCAGAGCTCTTCGAGAGTACATTCTGGTATGCCGAGACTTGTTATACCTCTGAGATCTGACACCAGCTTCAAAAAAGATCATTGAAAATGACTAAACCTATATGAGAATGGTTTGTGCTAGCACTGTGTGTTGTTTCACAATAGCTATGTAGCACATGGGCAAATATCCTAATTTCTGTGAATAATCCCTCACTAGAACAAATTTTTAATAACTTGCATATACTGTGATCAACATGCATATACTGTGTTTTATTATAGGGTTTGTATTTTTGCTCTCAATATACTGGCTTATTCAGCATGCAGGATGTGGATTTCTTCTTTAAAATGCCTGCATGGTAACTATGCTTTTCGCATGTGATAATGGGGCTTTCCCACTACATTGAAGAATAATACTAATTTTAAAAAAATTACAACGCTCCTGCTCTTAGAGCATGGCCACAGAGTTGAATTGTGCTATAGACAGGGGCGACTGCTGGTGGCATGACCTCTCTTGTGTTTTGAGTATGCGGTCTTAGAGGGGATGTTGAGCATTTCACTTTTTTTTTGCAATCAATGTGTTTGATTAGACACTGAATTAACATTGTGGGTCAGTCCGGCTTCTCAATATGACTGTTGAAAAGCCTGTGCCTTGTTTTGTTATTCCTTATCAAAAGTGTTCCCATTGTATTAAATGCAGATAAATGTCTTCTGACCTGTGCTTAGCCCCTCCTTGACAGGCTGCTGAAAAAAGTTCAACCTCCTGCAGATATGAGGATGAGCTGCTAGCAATAGTCTAGTCTGGGGACAATAAGTTAGGTCATTTAAATTTGGATTTTTAAACATTGCTATAGCTGATCTGGATCTTGTGGACTGCATTTCACAGTCAAGCATGGCTGATATGCCAAGTGAAAAGTAACAGGATTATATTTGACCACTCGTGCTGGTTGTTTAACTTCCTATTGAAAATACATCATAATTAGTGTTTTAAAGGGATTTTTTATTTTCATAATTGTTTAAACACTTACATTTATTTATTCATTCATTCATTCATTTATTTATTACTGCTTTCACTTTATATATATTGCAGCAGAACATTTAGTTTTGAGTCTGCAAAGGTACAGAATGTTCTATGGTCAAAAACATTACATTTTAAATAATACTCTATTGTCTGTATTTATAGCTTTTTGGTCATTTTTCTGTCATTTTTTGTTTTGTTTTTTTCGTTAGTGTATTTTATTAGGGGGGTGGGGAGGTCATCAAAGACCTGATGTTGAGATTTAATTTTTCCAAATTCGACATATATCCTACATATATTCCACCAGAAATGTTTCCAATAGTTTTGTCAGTTGGGCAAAATCAGCCTTTTTTTCCACAGCCTGATTTAGATTCTCTGCCTATTCTGTTCTTACTATTCTAGGTATCATGACAAACAGGAAGTCACTAGTAACTTTCTTGGAGCTATGTGGCTAATTTCCATAACTTTCCTATCAATTGGCTATGGAGATATGGTCCCTCATACATACTGTGGGAAAGGGGTCTGTCTTCTCACAGGAATCATGGTACGCCTTTAAAAATGGAATTATATTTAAATGTAGTATTTCAAATAAATTTAGTCTGCATTTGTGAAAATAACTTTTTTGTCCCATTTTGAGTGTTAATATCTATGCTGAAAACAGAAACTATTCATTATCTCTTCGTGTAGGGAGCTGGTTGCACTGCACTTGTAGTCGCGGTGGTGGCCAGAAAGTTAGAATTGACAAAAGCTGAGAAACACGTCCACAATTTCATGATGGACACCCAACTTTGTAAACGAGTAAGTGATGAGAGTATTTATTAGAAAATAATATGTGCTTGTATTTGAACCAATCCTGATATCTGTTTGTTTTTTAAAATGAAACTTCCCCTCAGTGCTAAAAATACAGTTTCTCTGGAAAATGGATAATGGTCAATGGTGATGTATTGCAATTCTGTAGTAATATAGATTTTTCATCTATTTCTCCCAGGTAAAGAACACAGCTGCCAATGTACTCAGGGAAACATGGCTCATCTACAAACACACAAAATTAGTGAAGAAGATAGATCATGCCAAAGTGCGCAAACATCAGCGCAAGTTCTTGCAGGCCATTCACCAGTAAGCAAACTGTTTCTACACTTCAGAATTTTGGCATGCTATTTATTTATGATAAACTGCAGATATTATTAATTGTACAATTATTATGATTACAAGCTAAAATGTAGCAATTTTGTGGATATACATTTATACTGAATGTTCAACTGTGTGTTTTGTTTGTCTTCACAAATTCGAGTAACTACAGTGTTTTATGTTTTGAACGTTTTGGTTTTGTTCCTTTTTTTCTTTTTTAAGGAACTGTTGTATATTTTCTAAAGTCATGTCGAATTAGAAGGGGCAGGTATTTGGTAATCCAGTTCCCAAAATGATCCCCACTTGTATCATAAGTTCTTATCAATCGAGTGTCAAAGACGTTAGGATTGATTTCTGAACCTTCTCAGGAGAATCAGTCAGCATGTTATTCTTTGTAATGTGATGATTGTCCTTCTCCCCTCTCCTTCCCCAAACCCTTACCTTGTGGTTATGGTTAGTGCAGTGTAATGGCTCACATGTTGTGTATATGTTGTGGTTTCTAAACTTGAACTGTGTTTTGTCTTCGTTCTGCTCTATCACTGCAGAGCTCAGAAGTAAGTTTTGTCCTCTGTGTTTTTCTCCCCACATCCTCCCTGTCTCTGTTTCATATGCATGGAGTCGGAAGCTGAATGCCGATTTTGGTTACCTATATTGCTTCTCTCCATTCTAAGTCTAGAATGAAAAAGATGCAACATTACTTAATGCTGTATGGTTTTATGTAACCTTCTGAAGGAGAAGCATCTTTGGAACTGTTGATTTGTTCATTTGCACCAAATCCATTATTCAACAGCGTAAACCTCTGTATTAACTTGCATTGATAGCCCCACCTCGTGTGTCCAGAGGACAACTAAGCTTAGTATGTGGGACAGGATGTTCAGGACATTCATAAACAACACCTTTAAACATTGATTTTCATTAAATAATCTTGCAATTAACCTCTATAGACTGTGTCTATAGATAAAGCATGTATTCGGTTGATGCCGTGTTCCCCTCCACCACAGCCACTAACTTTAGCTAAAGACATTTAGGGTCATCCAGGGCTTTGATGCAAGATGATATGGAGTTTTTGCATTAGAAAGAATGCTGACCATGTCCTGCATCTCCAGATTTTTATTTTTGGATACTCCAAAATAAACCCATTAAGCTTGAAAAGAAAAAAAATGCTAACATTTTTCAAAGCTTGGCATTTAGCTAATGAATGACAAATCGGAGCGGAAGATTCACATTCTTTTAATCTTACGACACGTAACGGGCAGGATATTAAGGCAGCCTTTCTTACAATGTCTCCTCATGGTCAGAGTCATCCCTGTACTCTTTCATAGTTGCTATGGCACAAATAAAAAAAAATTCATTAACACATTCTTTTAAAATTTTGTTCAGAACCAAGCCCACAGCAAGCAATGCCATTCTCACAAGCATTTTCAGCGGTGTCACATATACCTCTACCTCAGCTGTTTGCCACTTCCTTTGACCTCATCCACAAACGAGGCTCTCGGATGGCTTTTTTTGTGAATGGTTGACGCGTGCCTGCAGGGGCAAAAGGAGATGTGTCATGTTTGAACGTTAAGTTAAGAGTTTTCTCTTCTTTACATTTCATAGATTGGGTTTGCATGACTGGTATGGCAAACAGGACTGTGAATGCTTGCATGCAGGCCACTCTCTCTCTATCCCTCATCCTTATCAAGTCTTCCTGACAGGAATCTGTTACTCTTCCCTAACGTCCCCCTCCTCCCAACCCCCCACCCCTCCATAACCCTGCCTCCTCCCAGGCTCCGCAGTGTGAAAATGGAGCAAAGGAAACTCAATGACCAGGCCAACACTCTGGTGGACTTGGCGAAGGTACGTTAAAGGCTTTGTACCGTGCATATAACCTTCTGCATCATGAACCAAATCAAGTTAAATGTGACATTAAAGGGGTACTTCAGCGCTGGGAAGATGAATCTGTATTTAAACTGGGTCATTAATGCAGTAGAAAAGTGAAATTATTTTTTAATTTGGTGCTTTCTAGACTGAGAAAAGACAGACAATTTATTTTTGTCTCATGGAGATGAAAGACTACAATTCCCAGAATGCTTCGCGACGCTGCCCTGTGAGGCCACTCCCAAAGCCACCGCTACTGAATCACTTTTACTTTCCCACCCCTGCGTTCATCCTCATAAAATCAGTTCAGTTAGAGAACAGACATGAGTCAGATTGCACGCATCGTGATGAGCTAAAGGAGCTCTCGTGATGAGAGCTGAGGTAAACGCGTCCACGTAGTAGTTCTCAGTGTGTGTTCAGTCTGGCGCGTTTTCAGTTCATGCCTGGAAGATTAACTTTCATAGGAATTAACTTGAGAAGATAAAATACTCACTTTGCTCCGCGGCCACACCGTTTCCATGAATGCCTGAGTCGAGCTGAGCTGTGAGTGCGACCCCATCCCCTATGTGCGAAATAGCTCCCTCTGCTGGCTGTAGTCTTTAGCGTCTGGCCAAACATTTGACCAATGACGCAAATCGACGATATTTGCGTCACCAGAGTAGTTTTTCCAGAAATAAAATGCATAAATCTCTTGTCTCATGGAGATATGAGAGGGGGGAGCACGATTATTTGAATATACTCCAGGGTTTCTACTGATAGAAAGCCATATGCTAATCGCTGAAGTAACCCTTTAATCATCGAATTAATAGCCGGCTTTCTGACGTAGAACCTGGAAGCGTTGCACACGGCAGTTACTGATACTAATTCTCAATTTTGATTCGCCGACAGGTTTTGGGAAATCGCTGACAAATGCCTGAAATCATAGGGAAATCAGTGCTTGTTCACGCGAATGACAATCATGCAATGCGAATTATCAAAGATGAAATCTGAGAGAATCGCAGATGAGTCGCAGACGCACTTGAGAATCAAAATCCTGCTGTGAGAAATGTGTTTCGACTGAAAATTACAACAATGATGACCTACTGCCTTTTCGCTGCAAATGAGCGCACAAACAATTTGTCGCAAGCTTCTTGTGGGCTATCATTTTTAATAACAATTCCAGTCTCACGCGAGAACTCCGGTCTGACGCACACATGATCTTGCTAAATTCTACCCCAGATAATCATACAGTGTGAAAAGAACAGCATTAATGATGTCTTTACTAGATTTTTGGGCCCTGAAAGTAGCAATTACTTTGGCAATTAAGGGACTCAAACACAACTAGTGCAAAATATACAAATGTTCACTGATGCCCAAGGAGGCAGGGTTGATTCTTCTAAAGTGTAGTACTAAAGTAAAAAATAGATATTTAAACTAAATGTAGGAATAAATGGATGGCTGGATTGATATTAATTAATTGATTGGTTTCATATGATCTCACTCTTTCTCTGTGCTCTTTTTTTAGACACAGAATGTGATGTACGACCTGGTGTCAGAGCTGCAGGAACGCAGTGAGGAGCTGGACAAGCGCATTGGCACGCTGGAGGACAAACTGGACGCAGTCACCGGCAGCCTGCAGGCTCTGCCCTGTCTGATCTCCCAAGCCATAACTCAGCAGCAGCAGGACCTCCTGGATGGCTTCGTGCACCGCTTCCGCCCCGCTTCGCTGGGCTCAGAACGCTCCTGGACTCCCTCCAGACGGCGGCGCTCCCCTTCCACTGCCCCGCACACTTCCTCCGACAGCGGTTAACGCCGACCTGGACCTCCTCGCCGCTTCCAAAGGTCTCAGACTTAATCACGTAAGATGATCAAGCCGAGATTGAGGACTCGTATTAATAAGTAGAGAAGAATTCAAAAATAGTAGATATATGGTTTATGTTTAGCCATTGTATGGCTGTTCAAGTTAGCTTTTTTGTAAAGCCCTCATATATTTACAAGACTGAGTTCAGGAAGCTGGAGTGAGTCCAGGAAACTGGCCCTTCAAACGGCGACACCATGGGGTCCACGGGAAGGTGAACCAACGTAGACCACAAAGGAGCGACGCACCCACACAGAAGAGATTCACTGGTCCTATAAGACATCTGTGCCAGGATGAGAACCGACAGCGCTTTGGGTGCTTTGCGATCACTTCAGCATTCAGCTGGAGACGGAGGAGCACATGACCTTACTACTGAGTAGAATAATGCAGGAATGCCAACCTTAAGGATTCAGTTCCCTTGCTCCTTTAAGGGAAATTGGGTGCAACTAACCTTTTTTAGTTACATATTGGCATGTTATTTTTTTCAGTGCCTGAATGTATAGATTGTGGAGGGTTGTCCATTTACAAATTTTGGAGCGAGTTTTTGTACAATGTTAACACAAGCATTGCATTCCTTTTTCAGATACATTCCTCTTGAAGACATTTAACTCGTCTGTCTTAACAAATACCATTAACTCTGTCGCAGTCTTCTCTTATTTTTCAAAGCCTTTCAATACTTCCATCAGTCAGGAAAGGAAGCGGGGAGGAAAAGAGGAATTGAAGGAAGGAAGGATAAAAGGGAAAGAAATATAGTAAGGAAAGAATAAAAGAAGGAATTGTTTCTACTCAAGCTGGTAACACTTTCATTTGAACTAAATCTGAGCTTCCAGAAGTCTTCATATTACAGAGAGGCTGCGTTTTTGAATTTGAAATGACAGCACTGAGTGCTAAATGCTGTGGTAGGCACAAATGTATGACAGAACTGAGATTTAAACCTTGCATGTTTCAGTGCAAATGTGACGAATGGATTATGGATGGTTTTTCAAACGTGTGTATGTGTGTGTATGTGTGTTCTTTTTTGTTTTATTTCATTTATTTTTTACACAGAGATTCCTTTTTAAAACGTTGGATAGTATTTTTAGAGTTGCAAATATAGCAGTGCAGTAATGTGGTAATGTATGTTTAATGCATTCCTTGTTCTACCTAAATGAATTCCTTGACCAAGCGATTGATGAATCAGTAAAAATAGGATTAACACCAAACAAATCTTTCTATAATCATGAGAAGATCTCTGAGAGAACACATCTGATAGAGATGCTTATGGAATACATTATTGTGGCTCACATTTGCACTTTTCAAAATATACCATTAAGGCAGCTTAGATTAAAAATCTGTCTCTTGTTCACTTGTATTTTACTGACATCTATGGTTTTAAATTATCACATAACCTTAAAACATCTGACAATGTTATGTGTTTGATGATATAATTGTCACAGGTTAGAACCAATGGTAAATGACTGCAAGCCATCTCATTGTAACTTGCTTTTAAATTTAACATTGTTTTCCAACATCTGAGACAATATTTTAGCTATTTAATTATGAGAAACTTTTTTGGAGAAGCCTAGTTAAGATCAGGCAAATATGGGGTATTAATTATTTGTGCTTGATTTAATATTTATAAATTATTCCATTTTTTAGCCTTTTATTCTGCCAGACATTAGATTCCTAACCAAAGTCTATAATTTAAAAATGAATGCATTTTATACAGCCTATGATCACATGGAAACTAATTCACACACTTACTCAAAGACACAGACTTTGTGCACATTTCATGTGAGATTGAAGCCAAATTCTCGCCAAAATACTTTTAATAATGCATGTTTGCTTTTTCTTATTTGCTTGTTAAACATTTGTTAAAGTATTATTAAATGAGAAAAAGACTTACATGATTTACCATTCGGAGATTTCATCACAACTCCTACCCAGCTTGATTCAGCCCTGTCAATACTGCGTTTAAGTCTTGTGTATTTTCAGTCCTCTGTTCTTATGTACAAACGATGCCTAAAATTAGCAACTTTGCCAAACAATAATGACTACATTCAAACTGAAAACTTGGATGATGGAAAAAAGGATGGAGAATTCTTACAGCTTTCATTGTTGAAATATACTTGACAGTTCTAGCACATTTTGATAACAAAGATAAAAGAAGAACTGAGAAAGCCAGTCATAACATTAAATTCCTATGTAGACAAAAATAGAGGAACAGACTGCTTTACTATTTAAGCTGCTGTTGATGACCAAAATCAAGTGCAATTTAGACTCTGATAAAAATAATTTGATGATTGCATGGTTTTTAACATGACCATGACCCTTGTTCATGCCTTTCTCTCTCTTTCACGGTCAACACAGTCTAAATGTTGTGATGTGCCAATTATGAAGTAAGACTCAGATGCCTGATGTCAAACACGAGTAGATGGGACACCAAATCACTAGAACGTATTTTATTGGACAATATAATTTAATTTTTGTTCTTGTTTTTTTTTTCTTTCTTCTTCTTCCTAATTGCCTTTCTTTGTGAAATACCTGTGAATGATTAAATACAGAGAGAAGACTTGCATTTTGTATCCTCCCAGGTTGACTGTACATAAAGGCATGGGTTATTATGGTCTCGTATGTTGAGATCTTCTTATTTTGTTTACATAGAGATAGCCCAAGAAGCTACAGTGTGGACAAAATCTGCCCATGTTTCAGATAATAAATATCAGATTCTTGAGAAATACACTGTGGCACTGTGATATTGGATGTTCAAATGAGGATGAAAATATGAAAGAGCCTATCAGAGCCGCCTTCTGTGGATAAGTGATATTAAAGTATACAGTACAATTATTTTTAAATATTGTGTGAATGTCTTGTCTTAACAATTAAGTTGATATGCAATGCCTCATCCCTCATAAAAATAAATATATATTCTTGATGTGTTTGATGTGGTGTTGAAGGAGGCAGACCTAGATCCTGAAGTGTGAGAATGGTAGAGAGGGACATTTGAGGCATTCCCAAAAGAGAAGAAAATGGGCCACATGAAGTTGGTAATGACTGCGTGTGAGAGTAAGATATGCCCATTAACAGTGAAGCGGACCTTATAAACATTTAATTGAAGAGGAATTAAGATAAACCACAGGCAACTGTCTCGGGACAAAAACGACCCTTTTGTAGGCCATTTTCCAAGGTGAATTATATTGTTGACAGAACACAGAAAGATTGACGACCATTAAATGTATCACTGATTTAATTATAGCTGAATAGCATTTAAAGTGTTCTGGTAATTTGTGGTTGCTCGGATCGCCACATGTCCAGAACCCTCTGGAGAACCTCTAACCCTACTTTCAAAAAGGGCATGTATCCATACGTTCCTATATGAACTTGAAAAACTCCTCTAGTAACCTAATTAAAGACGTTGATACACTTGTAATATGTACTGGAGCTCATTATGCACATAATAGGACATTTAAGGGAGCCTATAGTTATCCACAGGATTTCACCAGTGTGGCAACCTGAGGAGCCAAAATGGAGTAGCCTTTTTATTTTTTTCCAATACATTTTTTACACTTACCATTTTATCATATTCATTTGGAATAACCCATAGAAAGAAATGTGAAATAAGTACCTGAGTAGCTATTGGAATATGTGCTAGCCTACACTTATTTTTGATCTTACTTTTTAGGCCTCATGATCTCTTTTGCTAAAAGACAAATTACTGATATTTCTTCTCCACTGCTTGTAGTAATAGTGTTTGTACAACCCTTAATATTTTTACAGTCAGCTGACTGGCTGCTTCTGTGTTTACATGAAAAAGAGGAATTTTACCTATTTTTCCTGATGATCTACCATACACTGACGCTTAAGCATTTCTTCATATGTTATGGAAATTGCATATGTAACAAAATATATCCATTAAAATAAGTAGCTTGCCGGACATTGATGCACGAGGAGATATGCTGGTCGATACTCCTCTACTGCCCTCTAGTGATTAGGTGGCGAATAACAGAATATTGCGCGATAGCTCCTCATGACAAGGGATAATTTTAGTTAATGAATTTTGTAGTTGTTACATGATTCCAGTGGGGGTAAAAATCAGTAGTTTGGGTAATTTCCTTTGAGGGTTTCAGGAATGTTATTGAGTCCAGTTTCTGTGGAGAAGCATTCACTGGCAGCAGCAGGTAGTTGAATGCCAGCCTGTGTCTGTCACCAGACTTGGCTCCTGCAGGTTTAATGTTTAATCTCTTCTCCGACTTCCTGCCACAGTGCCTCTGACTCACTTTTTACTTTCTGAAGCCATTTTAGTCAGCCGTACCAACAGCACATCAGTCAGTTCTGAGAACAAGGTGAGGAATTTTGTTGTTGTTTGTCTGATGTTTTTGATAGCCTATGTGTTACAGAGCAAAATTCGGCCTTACAGATGATAATCTGAAACTTTTGAGTATATGTTTATGGCTGTACTTGATGTACATTGAAAACAACTTTAACTATATCTGCTAAAAAGACCATCAGCAAAGTCTTGTTTGTGAAGCTGATTGCTAAATATGCTCACAACAGTTTCTAAAACACAATATAGGCTAAATAAACTGATATGTTATTATTCATTACTCATCCAATTTTGAATATATTTGAGAATGATAACGTGTGAAGTGATATTAAAATGACAATATCTTCTTTATATGTGTTCAAGTTTGATAGCGTTCTCTATAAGATGACTGTACAGGTGTAGACCTTGATTTCCTCACCAGTCAACAAAATGACGGACCTCAGCAGATTATATTCAGATGACGTCTCATCCTCTCAAAGTGAAGATTTCAGCAGAGCACATGCGAAGGAGGATCCTACAAATATTCACAATGATGACAACGAGGATTCAAACTTCCCCTCTTATTATCAGGACAGTTCAGCCAAGCAGAATGACAACACAGATGGTGAGGAGACTAAAAAAAGTTTCTTTCTGAAACCATGGACTGGTGTGTTTAAGAAATGGCAGAAGGCTGATTCTGAATCGCTTTCAACATCTTCCGGGGGAATTAAAATACTACCCAATGGCACAAGATGTAGTCCACCTGTTTCTCCATTGCTGGACAGAAAACATTGGCTTTCAGATGACCTCAAGCCAAACTTACCCCCAGGTTCAATGGGGTACACATATGACACCCTTGAATCTGAACTGACCAGTATCCATCCAGCAGAGTACTACGCTGAGAAGTTAGAAGTATACCGGTTAAAATACTCCTACCTGAAGTCTTGGCCTGGCCTCTTAAGGCTGCTTGCTGGCCTTCAACTTGTATTCGGCGGGATGGTTTTTGCCTGTGTATGTGCATATATTCAGAGAGACAGTGAGTGGTCCAACTATTACAGGCCAAATTATGGATTCACTGATATGAAAGGATACCGTTACACTGGACCCATGACAACCTTTGTGTTGGTCATTGTTGGACTCTCATGGATGCTGACCGTTAACCTGATGGTTCTGGGATTGACAATGTATTACCGAACAATCCTTCTGGATTCCAAATGGTGGCCTCTCACTGAGGCTGTAATGAATCTAGTCCTTTCATTGTTGTACATGGCAGCGGGTATCGTCTATGTGAATGATTTGAATCGTGGTGGGCTTTGCTTCATGACGGTCGGAGTCAACCCGGTCCTGTCTAATCTGTGTCGTGTTGAGGGGGGTCAGATGGCTGGGACTGCGTTTATATTCATTAACGTGCTCATGTACTTGATAAGCTTCCTGGCATGCCTTAAAATGTGGAAGCATGAAGCTGCCCGTCGTCAGAAAAAGGCCATGAACAGCCAGGTAAATACACCTTTTAAAATACTGCCCAGAAGTGTGGGTAAGTAGGCTATACTTTTTTCAAAGCAACTACAGTTATCAAAATACATTTATGAAGTTAGAAAAGCTTTCTTTTGAAATCCTTCAAAACTGCATCACAGACTCACAGTTTCCACAAAAATAAATGAATAATAATAATAATTAAGCAGCATAACTATATATATATATATATATATATATATATATATATATATATATATATATATATATATATATATATGTATATGTTTGCTGTGGACCTGGCACCAAGCTGTTAGCAGCAGATCCTTTAAGTCCTGTAAGTTGTGAGGTTGTGACCTCCATGGATTGGACTTGTTTGTTCAGCACATCCCACAGATGCTCGATTAGACTGAGATCTGGGGAATTTAGAGGCCAAGTCAACACCTCAAACTTGTGCTCCTCAAACCATTCCTAAACTATTTTTGCTTTGTGGGAGGGTTATCTTGCTGAAAGAGGCCACAGGCCCCAGGGAATACAATTTCTATGAAAGGGTGTACATAGTCTGCAACAATGCTTAGGTCGGTGGTACGTTTCAAATTAACTTCCAAAGCATCACACTACCTTAGCCAGCTTGCCTTCTTCCCATAGTGCCTCCTGGTGCCATGTGTCCCCAGGGAAGGGATTCATCAGACCAGACCATCTTCTTCCATTGCTTCGTGGTCCAGTTCTGATGTTCACATGCCCACTGTTGGCGCTTTCGGTGGTGGACAGGGGTCAGCATGGGCACCCTGACTCGTCTGCGGCTATGCAGCCCCATACGCAACAAACTGTGATTGTGCAAACTGCAGAGCACTGTGTATTCTGACACCTTTCTATCAGAAATAGCATTAATTTATTTAACAATTTGAGCTACATTATCTCATCTCAGACCACACAGGCCAGCCTTTGCTCCCCACGTGCATCAATGAGACTTGGCCACCCATGACCCTGACGCCGGTTCGCCACTGTTCCTTCCTTGGACCACTTTTGATAGATTCTGACCACTGCAGACCGACGACACCCCACAAGAACTGCAGTTTTTGAGATACCCTGACCCAGTTTTCTAGTCATAATAATTTAGCTCTTGTCAAACTTGCTAAAATCCTTGAGCATGACCAATTTTTCTGCTTCGAGAACAAAAAAATTGAACATCATCTTACTTATATTTTCATCACTGCACTGTTTAAATGTCACGGCCTACCTAAGTATTGTTTCTGACCATGTCCATCCCTTTATGACCACCATGTACCCATCCTCTGATGGCTACTTCCAGCAGGATAATGCACCATGTCACAAAGCTCCAATAATTTCAAATTGGTTTCTCGAACATGATAATGAGTTCACTTTACTAAAATGGCCCCCACAGTCACCAGATCTCAACCTAATGGAGCATCTTTGGGATGTGGTGGAACGGGAGCTTCATGCCCTGGATGTGCATCCCACAAATCTCCATCAACTGCAAGATGCTATCCTATCAATATGGGCCAACATTTCTAAAGAATGCTTTCAGCACCTTGTTGAATCAATGCCACATAGAATTAAGGCAGTTCTGAAGGCGAAAGGGGGTCAAACTCAGTATTAGTATGGTGTTCCTAATAATCCTTTAGGTGAGTGTGAATATATATATATATATATATATATATATATATATATATATATATATATATATATATATATATATATATATATATAAATAATTAGAATATGAATGTCTTTTGTTCCAAACCTCATAAAAATGCTACAATAGTGATCACTGGGTTTTTGCTTCACTTTTAAGAGACGACACTAATGAAATTCCTGGTTTCCACAAAATCCTCACTATTCTTATCAAGTTGTACTAATTGCAATGACTGTTATCTTTCAGTTACAGCAGCAGACTCTGAAATCCGCATCCAATATGGGCAGCTCCTTGACTAGATCCAAAAAAATTTCATTCCAAGATGAAATGGATCAAAGCTCTGTGAATGAGAGCAGGCTGGCTTATGTCTCAGAGAGAGCTGAAGAGCGAAAGATTTTAACTGGAGCTATTCCAATTGGACACATACCTAAACCCAGAGTCATCGCTGATTTTATAATGTTAGTATTCTTCATGGTGTATTTCTGGTCTAATAAAAATAAATCATATACTTAGGAAAAAAGTAGTGTTGGGAACTTCGTAATGGGAACCCATTTAAGCCTCTATAATTAATTTAGGTGTTATGGTTTAAAACCAAAGAGTATGTACATTCATGTGAAAATGTTAGGCACCCTATTTAATTACATGGTTTTCTGTATTAGGGCATAATAAAAAATCATCTAGTGCTTGGCAGGTCTTAAAATGTGGAAAGTAAAACGAACAACAAATGTTTCGCTGTGTCATTATTATTTTTTATTTAGCGAAAATAAAGTACAAATGGAAAATTCATGGGAGACAAAGTTAGGACACCCTATCATTCAATTGCCTGTAGATTCACTTTAGCAGCAATAAATCTGGACTTCGACTAGGCCATTGCAACATTTCCTTTTCTTTTTTAGCCATTCTGTGGTAGATTTGCTGGTGATTTTCGGATCATTGTCCGGTTGCATGACCCAATTTTAGCCAAGCTTTAGCTGTTGGACAAATGGTCTCACATTTGACTTTAGAATACTTTGGTGCCCAGGTCCTGTACAAAACAAGGCCAAAATCATCACCACTCCACCAGCATGGTTGCCTTTTTGTAGGAGGTATTTGTGCTAATATGCTCTTTTGGTTTTAGCCAAACTTGGAAAACCATAAAATTCAATTGGGTGTCCTAAAATTTTTACATGATTGCATATATGTAAGACAAAAAGGACGACTTTGTTTAACAACTTAATGTATAATGTGTCATGTGGTGCTGTTTGATTCATGCTGCTATGTCTGGGTATTTACTTAGAAATGCACCTGATGGTAAGGCAAAACCCATTATTTCAGTCCGTGCATTGGGAAAATATTGTAAATAATTATTTAAGAAATGTTTATTTCTTTTTAACCAGAAAATATCCTGAAATCCATTCAATAGAAGACAGAGAGCAATACAAAGCAGTCTTTAATGACCAATACCTGGAGTACAAGGAACTGCACAGGGAGATCACAGCCACTTTAATGAAGTTTCAGGAATTAGACACCATGATGAGCCAACTCATCAATAACAAGACAAACCCTGAGGTGAGGCGTGATATTACAGTCATTTAGATTGTCTCTGTATTACCTTTTATTAGACTATTCAAATAAGTTGTTTCAATTGTTTGTGCATGGATGTTTTATTTAGGAGAGTAAGAAAATCAATGGCTTACTGAAAACATATGAGCAAAAAAAGAACGTAAGTCACCTCTTGCAACAAAAACTAAGTGAGAAACATGAGATGTAATTATTTAATGTTGTTTATCTTAACTTCTTATGTGCTTCCTCAAGGATCCCTACTTTCTGGAGAAGAAGGAACGGTGTGAATATCTAAAAGCAAAACTAAGCCACATCAAGATGAGGATTCGTGATTTTGATCAAAATTTCACTGCAAAGGACAGCAATTACTAAAATTGTATACATATTATGATGCCTCTATTGTATAATTGTTAGTGTTTACAAATCACAACAAGAAATAAGAACCATCAAAACAATAAGGCTTAACCTAATCCACAAACTTTACTTTCACAGATCATACTTTTTTATTTGCAGTATTACACTGCAACTGCTTTTATGGTTCTTAAAATTGTAATTACAATTTGGAAATAAATCCTATTTTACAGAAAACAAAATTGCCCTGCTTTGACAGAAACAAAAACAAGTGAAATTAGACTTAGACTGTCGCTTTAAAGCACTTTAGAACATTAACAATCATTAACTTAGCTTCTCATCTACTGTAACTTTCGACCCACTTAGGAGCCAATAAGACTGATTGTATCAGTAGCAACGGGTTTAGAGTTTCAGGCCCAGGTCTTCCACACGAGTCACCATGAGCAGCAGCTGTCACAGGTATTCACATCAAATGGATTAACTCAAACACTAAACAATCCCTGACAAAAAAATCTGTCAAGCTTAGGAAAGTTGGACTAAGGAAAACAAGGAAAAGACAAGCGGCTGTTGTGTTACGGTAAGTTACATAATGTTTTATGCAACATTTATTTACTGCAAAAGGATAGACTGGATTTATTTACAATGGATTGTAGTCAATGCAGAAACAGACATTTTTATTGCGAATGACTTTTCACGTTTCATGTGATTGTAGATGTCAGAAACAAGGGGTTGGGATCGCTTATGAGCAGAACAATCTAAAATAATAGCTGTTTGTTTTCAAGAGGAAAGTTGTACAGTTATATTCAATGTTGCAAAAAACAGCTTTCTCCTCTTTTTTTAAATTCTAGAATAGCTGTCCATTCAACATGCACCTGTGAGGCTGTATGAAGCTTGCTAGGTTGATTTTCAGCTCTTGAATTATTTATTCACTCTTTTCAAGTTACCACAGGTGTGCAGCTCATCCACTCTCCAAAGCATAATTAACCAAGAGGGTAAGGTATTAGAAATATTCCTGTTAGCATTGCAACTCCTCACCTCTTTTATTCACATATAATGGCTGTATGTTGCTCTTTGGGGATGCAACAGAAATACGAGGAAGAAAACTTACAGCATGAAAACCCCCAATGACTGCATATGCTCATGTTTCTCTGAATTATTCAGAGCATCTCGCCTGAATTGCAGTAGCCTGATGAAGGGAATGATGTTTATAGCTGGACTCTACCAGAGTGAGAATGTTGTTTGTGCTATAAAGAGGTGTGTTACATCTTAAATGTTCCTGTAGGTCTATGAGTTAAGCTGTGCTAACAATTGTACATTTTTAATCACTGGGAACAAATGTAGGGATAAAATGTATACTTTTAACTGTTAGTATCGCTCCGCTTGTCATTCAGAAACTAAACAAGTGAATGTTTTTATGAGTTAGTCACCGAATCATTCACTTGACCAATACTTAAAAAAACACCAATTCAGGAAGGCTGTGAATTGCTCTGGAGATAGGTTAATTCTTTGTGAAATAGTTTTATTGGCATAGTCAACTCAACTTTATTTATATAGCGCTTTTACAATGACGATTTTTTCAAAGCAGCTTCACAGTGTTAAACAGGAGAATATTGCAACAAAATTGGATTTGACTATATAGTCGTTCTGGAGAAAACGGTGACGTTATCAGCTTATTTTAATTTATCATATAGCGACAATGTTGGCAGATCAGTATTATAGTTTATACAATTGATTAAGACCTAATAAATTAATTTTATTTGGATATTTAGTTGAATAACTTAGATCAAAATGTTTGTGTCCCCAACTGAGCAAGCCAATCCGAAGGTGACAGTGGCCAGGAACCAAATCTCCATCGGTTATGATGGAAAAAAATAAACCTTGGGAGAAACCAGGCTCAGTCGGGGCGCCAGTTCTCCTCTGGCCTATTAACAGTGTATGATTATTATTCTGGCAACCTTACAGGTCAGAAATCATATTAGGAATATTCAAAATTTCTGGGTATCACGCAAGAGACAGGTTTATTGAGGATGACGCGTCAATTACACAAGAATATGAATATTTGAAGGATCGGAGTCATCGCACCCGAGATGCATAGTGAAAAATAGACTAACAATAGTGTGTCTACAATGCATGTTGATCAATATCAATGTATTATGTTATATAAAAGCAATATCACATTCAAAAGTGTGGAGTTTATTGGAGCACTGTACTAACCAATCAGAAGTGATGATGACTGGACACTATATTACTTTTATAAATTAAATTATTATCAAATTAATAATTGTTTAATTGAGAATATGTGGGTGTTGTTAGGGGTTAACAGCTTATGACCCAGGACCAGTAGTGAAGAAATGAAGACAGAGTCAGGATTGCAATTAATTAAAAGAAAAATTTACTTAGAATAGTTTGCAGTTTAAAAAGCAGAAGCCAGCTTCAAGTCTCACAAGGAGTTCGTAGGCCGCGCTCCCTCTCTCACCGTCTTGTTGCCCCGCCCTATCTTACATACAATTGTCCCAACAGTTATACCGTTTTCAAGGTCTTATCCACGTCATTACTGCAGTGTGGATGGTTCTGATTGGCTCAGAGACAATACACAGTCATGGTAAATTTCCACTCGAGTCAGTTAATCTGATGCACGTTTCCACTGACGTGTCACTTGTTGATGCTTTCACCCAGAATTAGGCCCGTAGTGACCTTCCAGATCTGGAGCAGGCGCCAGCTTGCCCAGAACAACAAGTCCACCCATCTCTTAGGGTGCCCATTGAACACCATTCTGATCTGTAACATAGAATATTGTGCACATACACAGATACACAGTCTCTCCAAGGTTGGAGCTGATTAAGCTCCAGTTCTAACCAGTTCTTACCAAAACATACTGATAACATGTGCTTTCCTTTAGTGAGAGGAACACACAATAGTACAGGCAATATTCATCTCAACTTTTTAGTATTTCAGTAAAAGGAAATATAAAAGGAATAAAACAAAATAAATTAAATGAAAGACAAATCCATATTTCATATCTGGAAGCCGGGCTAAGTGAGCAAACGCTGTTACTGCACTCCTGACATGTTAGGGGTGTGTGATACCTCCAAAATCCAAACACACGACCTTGTTACCAGTGTTTAGTGACCCATCACACATCTCTAGGCCAGACCCTCAGTCACTCCTCAGAGACCAAATACACACTTTAGAAAACAAGAAACTAAAACAAAATCATAACTGGATAGAATCATTATAATAATATAGGATAAATATTGATTAAAGTTTTGATTATGAAGTTAATTAGGATATAAATATATACAGGTATATTGAAGTGGCAGTGGATTTTCAGTGTTAATTGAGGGCATCATATGAGTGTCAAGTGGCAATGTGGTGTCAGTGTTATTTTACTATTTATATAAACTATTATACTATTATTACTATATTTTAGCGGTGTGCTTAAAACTAATTACTGTAGTTTAGCTATATTTTTATTTCAGTTTTTTTGTCATTTTCATACTTAAAATATTTTAATAGTTAGTTAACAATAAATGCTCTTCTTACCACTATAATACTGCTATTTGTCCATATAGTTTTAAGAGATTAAAATGTAAAACAATAAATGAGAGCAGCTCTTTGTCTGAAAAAGAATGCTGATTTTAACTTCAGAAGCATTGCATAGCTCTGTCCCCAGATGATCTTATGATCTAAATCTCATTTCTCTTTTCAGATTCTCTCATGAATCATGTTTGAAACACAGCATTATGACAGCCCACCTCAGTACAGTCCACACTACGTTGCCCCATTAAATATGTACACATCCAGGAGTGTCTACTCTCAGCGGAGCGACTATGGCTTATACTCTTCAGTGCCTGATGCTCCTCAAACGGAGGGAAACCCTCAGCACTTCTACAGATGGTTCTCACCACCGGGCATCGTGAAAACTATGGAGGGACTGACTGCTCTTCTCTGTTTTGTTATTTTTGCCTGTGTTGCTTCCACTCTAGTTTGGGATATGCATGGCTACGAGGGCAGCATCGGAGCTTATGTTGTTGGATCTGGGGGCTACAGCATGGGGTCTGGGTATTATGGAGGAACCTATGGCTATCAAAGCTCTTACATGACACCCTACTCAGCAAAGTCAGCTATGATTTCAATGGCAGCCCTTAATTTTGTTGTATCTTTGGCCGTCCTAGTGACCAGTTTCTCAAAGTTATGGTGTGTGCGCGGAAAAACGTTTTACCTTACAGTTTTTGTGGTGGACGTGGTTCTGGCGATTCTTCAGTGTATTATAGACATCATATTTGTCATTGGGGTGAATCCCATGGCCCAGAGTTCACAGAGCATCTTGTACAACCCCATCCTGATGATGTGTCAGACCTCATTAGGGAATCCCAGCATCAGCGCTGGAGCCGGCACAGGCTTCCCGGGTGCATATCCATCCTTTAATCGATATCTCTATCACTACTGCTTCATGGATCCTGAGGAGGTCAGTTTGACAAGACATAGTTCTCACTGTACACTTAAAAAAAAATGTTTTTGTCTTGTTTTTCGTAAAATATTTTTTATTTGAGAAGTCTTGTTTTCTGAAAAAACAAAAAATGGTTAAACATCTTAAAGGGGTGGTTGCATGTGATTTCACTTTTTTAACTTTAGTTAGTATGTAATGTTGCTGCTCAAGCATAAACAGCATCTGCAAAGTTACAGCGTTGAAAGTTCAATGCAAACGGAGATATTGTCTTTTAAAGTTTTGCCTACAAAAACGGCCGGTTTGGGTTGGTGACATCATAAACCCTTGCTAGTCACCACAGATGTGACTTCTGCCCGTAATGGTAAGGGGCGGCGTTTCCGGACAATCTGTGCTTGGCACTTCAGCCAATATAAATACATGAAACTACATTTGGCCATCTAACCAGTCTAAGACCATTGCGTTTTTCGGAGGGATGGGCTTCATAGAAGACAGAGGTGTGGACTTAAGGTAAAATATAAGAAAAATATGGCTTTAAAAAAAAAGAAGAAGTATTAAGACATGTTATACTGAGCCCCATAAACACAACCCCACCTAGAAAAAAAATCACAGAACTACCGATTTAAGGTAGTAGACATCATTAAAGTAATCCATGTGACCCAAGTGGATTAACCTCAATTTCATGAAGCGACGTGAGTGCTTTATTAGCTCTTTCTGGGGCTTGAAAGTAGTAGTTACGTAGGTTGTCAAAGGAGGGACAGAAAGCTTACAGGTTTGGAATGACAAGGTGAGAATTTTCATTTTTTGGGTGACATTTCCTTGTGAAACAAGTCAAAAATACTGTAAGAAAATATATATTTTTGCAGTGTAATGAATGACACATTAAATGCAACATGGCTCTTTTCATAAAGACGCGTTTCTGTTTCATTTTAGGCTGTGGCTCTGGTTTGTGGGCTGTTTGTCATGATTGCTCTGGCTGTTGCGGCCTATTTTGCCTATAAGACTCGAAGCAAAATATGGCATCATGGCAAACATAATATCTTCTGGGAGGAACCACCTATCCTCAGAACAGACAGGAGTCAGAATTCACAAGACTGGGTGAGTTCATAGCTGGCAATTCAGATTTAGTTTGTTGCTATTGACACCATTTTTCTGGTATGTTTATTTTTCAATTATTTAAAGCTAATAATATGTTTAGCATATCTTGAATATCTTTATTAGGATTCTTAGGTTTAGAAAAACATTTTTGTGTCAGGTCTGGTGCAGAGAATTCAAGTCGTGTTTTAGCGTTTTAGATTATATTGTGTCTTGTTTAGACAGGATAGCAAACTGCAACCCCAGACAACCAGTCCTTAAAGCAAACATGCACTCAGAATAATGTGAAGCCTGCGGTATATAATGTATTTTGAATGTTTTGTTGTGAAACATTCTTTGTAGGTGTATATTTGCATGGATCATCTCTTCAACACTAAATGTAAACATAAATGCAGTTATTATTAAATTGTCTTATACCTTATGGTACTATAGGCAGCTAAATATCTGTTATATAAAAAATTGCAACAGAAAAATACAGCATGGCCGCGGGTCCTTATTTAAGTCTTAAATAAGGGTTTCCTTTATTTTTTAAAAAGACCTTAAAATGTCTTAAATTCAGATTCGATGGGTCTTAAATATTTTTGGTCACATTACTGGGAAAATTTGTCCAGTCTGATGGACACAGTGGCTATTATAATTGGACAAACATCTGTGGGACGTGCTGAACAAAAAAGTCAGATCCATAGAAACCCCACCTTGCAACTTACAGGACTTAAATGATCTGCTGCTAACATATTGGTGTTAGATATCACATCTTCAGGGGTCTAGTGGCGTCCATGCCTCGACTGGTCAGGGCTGTTTGGCAGCAAAAGTCAGACCAACACAATATTAGGAAGGTGGTCATAATGTTATGCATGATCAGCGTATATATATATATAATTTTAATATGCTAATTTGCTGCTCAAGAAGCATTTCTTATTTTTAGCACAGTTAAAAACAGTTGTGCAGCTTAATACTTTTTGTGGAAACCATGATTTTTTCAGAATACTGTGATGAATAGTAAGTTTAAAACTTTAAAAAAAATGTGTTATATAAAAATATAAAAAAATATATATATACTTTTATAAAATGAATTAATTGATGAATGTATTAATTTATTTTGACTGTGGGAATTGATTTTGAGATGGTTTAACAAACTGAATTTGTGGACCTAAACCTGTGACACCAGTGCTGTATAATCAAACATATGATCTGCATTGTTTCACTAAAAGACACTTACAGATCTTCTACTTGATATGAAGAGTTTAGTTTATTTGGTTCACTCACTTTAAGGTGAGACTCCAGACTTGGTTATTCCAAGTTCTTGGAACATGCAGTGACTTTCCTAGAAATGACCTCAGATGTTGTTTGTTAAGACGATATGCAGGTATTTTCGAACAGGCAGTGCCATGTACAGCGCTCATCAAGTGTTTCCTGAAAGCTATAATAATCACGCTTCATTAGAGGAAGTCGTGCATGTGCATGAGGGTGGGATAATTGTGTTGTGATGGATTTATAGTGTCTCTGTGTATTGTGTGATGTACAGCTTCTCAAGTGATCTCTTGAGATACATATTGTTTAGAGACATCTGCGATGGTATCTCTGATCGTCCTCCGGTCTGGTCTCGTTTCCCACCAGTAGGCGCCTGATGCTTGGGTCATTTTGCTGTAATTTTAGTCTCTGACTCAATTTGATTTAGTCCATGTTGTTCTGTGGTTCTCCGGCTCCATTAACACTTATACTCGGTATGTTCCAGCGAAGCACTCAATACACTCCCACCGTGGTTTTATCAGAGAAGGCTTCCCCTCATCTGAAAGCAGAGAACAGCTTCACCTCCTACACTGAGGGAACAGTGAGCGTCTACAGCGAAGCTGCATACAAAAGCAATGTGTGAGTGCGGCCTCCATGTTTAAGTCTAGAAATTCTCAGTACAAAAGCACACTAGTCTTATTTTCATTGCATTTTGTTTTAAAGTTATTCTGAGAATGTGAACAGTTGCCCCCCGGAGCCGTTGTACCAGAATCAGTGGATGAGCTCCAGCCCTGTGGAGGAGGTTGAAGTGCAAAACAGCTCAGTGCAAGAGAAACCTGAAATGTACGAGGTTGAGGATGTTCTCTGTGAGACAGGCTACACCACTGGTGGAGACTCTGCCAATGAATTAGACATGTATGAGATGGAGGAGTGAGTTTCCATCAGAAATACTTCATATCTAATCCGTCTATTGTTCTGCCTGTTTACTGTTCTAAGTGCAGACTGCTTTGCAAAATAGCTAGTTACTTGTTGATTTTTTTCTGCTGCAGCTCTTATTCAGAAATTACAACAGATAAACAGCGCAGACAGTACAAGAAACAGTTTGATGTGACTCTTGCTGTTTACAAGAACCTTTGTGCAGAAATGGACGAGATCAGTGATCAAATGAATAAACTGAGCCGAGAGCTAGACACCCTTCACGAGGAGTCCACTAAGTTCCAGGTAGGCAACAAAATAAGTAAAAATAAATTCAAAAATGGTTCTATGGCATCGCTGTGTAAACTACTTCTTGGTCTATGATATAAGGTCAATAAAACCCATATATATTGTCTTTGTATCACAGGCTGTAGCTGATGAATATAATCGACTCAAGGATCTGAAGCGGGTAAAGAAAAATATTTCTCAATACAAACCATTTTTATACAGTATTAGATTGATTAGCACTAATGAATATTAAGGGTTAGTTCACCCAGAAAGGAAAAATTATCTCAGGATTTACCCGTAAGTCATCCTAGGTGTGTATGACATTCTTCTTTCAGAAGCCTCTAGCAGTTTAAATGCTAATGCTATGTAAGGCACTTCATTTTCCGTAAGTTGAATACGAAAAGTGATCGGCCGGAAGATAGATAATTTACTTTATAAAGTTTTAAACATGGATATTTTTCACACAAACCCATTGATTCAGTTCAGAAGGCCCATATTAACCCCCTGGAGCCATATGGATTGCTTTTATAATGGATGGATGGACTATTTTGGACTGCCATTCACTGTAATTATGAAGCTTGTATTAGCCAGGACATTTAAAAAAAAAAAAATTAACTCTTTAAATATAACGATTTTAATTGTCTGAAAGAATGCCAGACACCTAGGATGACTTGAGGGTGAGTAAATCAAGGGCTAATTTTCATTTGAGTAAACTTACTCTTTAACTTTTATTATATAGATTGGAGTTTTAACTATAACTATATTAGCGTCCACACTAGGGGACATTTTTTTAGTAATCTGCCATTCTTTTATGTTTAGAACTGAATCTTTGCTATATATCCTTGGTATGAACAGGCCTTTAGTCACTATGGCCCGGTTTCACAGACAAGGCTTAGATTAAGCACCTTTTATAAATGTGCCTTAGGAGAAAAAAAAAAAAAACATTACTGATTTGCATCTACTAAATATCTACGTGCTGTTGTTTTAAGATCGGTTAGTGCAAGTTGCTTTTAGTTAAAACAGCTCAAACATGCATTTTAGTCTGGGAATAGTCTTAAATATCGTCTGTGAAACCGGAGTTATGTGCTTGTCTGTAATCTCTAATGCCTATATCCTTTCTTATAGTCTCCAGAATACCAGGCCAAGAAGCTCCAGTGCAAAAAACTGAGGCAGGAACTGTGTCAAATCAAGCAACAAGTGAAAAATTATGACAGAGGCTCTACAAGGAGAGAGACTAATGTTTCAGATCCTCAGGATTTCTTTGTCTGAAACTGTACAAATGTACGCACACACTGTATATGTCAATGTTGGTATATAAGCTAAGCAAGTTGTGACTGTAAAGTTAGAAAAAAAAAGATCTTTGCCATTTAAATATAAAAACTCCCAATAGGAAACATCCTTTTGTGATTTGATAGGTAACAGGCAAAAAAAAAAAAAAAAAAAAGTCTCATAAGTACACAACTCAATGTATGATACTTTTGTTTAATCAAGCTGTCATACACAAGTATTTAAAAAGACAAAGATATTAAAATGAAAACTGTACATCTTGCCGTTTTGATGCGTTTATGTATATTAGACCGCCTGATATGTTTCAAGGCCTAAATATGAGGTAATATTAGTCATTCAGATGTATGATAAGGCTAGAAAACTTACATCTCACAACTAGAGCCAATACAACATGCTGTCACCGGTGAAACGCCACACCAGAGCACAAAAGACAAAACAGGAAGTGCCGGTTTCTTGCCAAAAACAGCCTTCGTAACACAAACATAACAGACAGATAGATCCAATCACTCCTCTTTAGTGTAAAGTGAGCAGCTCAAGTGTGTAGGTAAAGTTAAAAACTGACACAGCCGTGAATAACAGAGTCCGTTTGAGTCTCAACAGACTGTAGAGGTATTTCTTTTGGTCGCTTTATATAATGTGACTTTATTACCAGTTTAGCATTAACTGGTTAGTATAAGAAAAAATAAAATAGCAGAACAGAAACCACATATAAGACACTGTCTTATTCATGTACATGAACACCACTTCCATGAAGAATGTTCACTGGTTTCTATCTGGGGTAAGAAAAAAAAAAACATGACTACTTCATCTGTCATTTATCTCAAATGTGCGTTAAAGAAATATGAATTATTCTTTAAGAGATAAGTCTGTCTTAACGCAAAGTACAGATACAGTCCACAAGTATTTTGTCAAATGGAAATTTCACAAAACAATCCGATCGTTGCACTAGTTTGTGCAAATTTCAATCTCTAATCTCTCCTCAAAGAAATGCATTAGCATTGATAGAGTAAAAAGAGCTAAAAATACAAGCCAAGTAGTTATCACTGGCAAAGCAAATGCCAAGGTCCCAATTCTGACTGTTTGGGTTTGGTTTGTTTGGGTTTTTGGATGTCATCGTGTCTTACTTCCTGCTTCTTCAGGCTTTCTGGTACACAAGGACAGGACAGAACAGTTTAAGTGGGACTTGATTTCTTGGTTCCTCCAGACACTCCAAAGTTACTAATGTTCACACCCCGTTTTGGGTTTTAACCAATTTCCATGTGATAACTGGTGGTTAAACTGTACCTAACATCTTACCTTTGGCTGGTAGATAACCAGTATTTCTCAAGTAATTTTAAAGAATGCATTCTGGCATCATGAAACAGTTCACAGAACATAAATCAAGCCATCTGCAATGTACTACTGAATTGAGCATTGTCATAGTACATAGTATGACCCTGTAGCACTAGGTAATAAAGTCAATATCAGATGTAAATGTGTGGTAAAAAAAAAAAAAAAAAAAAAAAAAACATTTAGACCAAAACGTCCAGATTGGTTCTGTGGTCACATCTGATAATGATTATTGTCCTGGAGCATACGGCCAACTGATGGAGCTGCCAGACAGCTGCATGTCGCGGATGAGCGTCTCAATGGGCGTTTTCCCCACAAGGCGCATGAAGAAGAGCTGAGAGATGAGACTGGCGGGCACCGCCCTCAGAGCGGGCAGTCGCAGAAGAAGCCGTCCAAAGCGCTGGGGCTGTCCAGGGTACTGCATGCGCTCGTACTCGGTCAGGGCCACCTGAGCTTTTTCCTGCAGGCTTTCCACATGAGCTGGGTCTGTCAGCCCACACGCATCTAAAGATAAACATGAACAGCAGATATTAGCAACTACAGGTTTCAAACTAGATTTTGTGTAACTCAACTAAAGTATGATGCAGGGCTCAACAATACGGATGGTACAGTATTAGCACTTGCATGTGTGAGAGGCATGTGTTTTTTGGGGGCTTAACTGTATGCAACAATTAAGTGTGAAGTGATAATAACCAGTACTTTTGCACTAAAATGTTCATCTTGAAATTCTCCATCTGTAAAAATGAAGGTTATGAATAATTAAGTCTGTAATTACTACATAATTATTTGTATTGATTATTTCTAATGAATAGGGGGTGATACCCCAATTGGAACAACACTGCACTGTCATATTTGTTCATTTGTTATGTAAGGAATAATTGACAACAGGCCATTGAATTATTAGAAAATAATTCACACTCAAGGTGGTGCTGCGGTCAGGACACAAAGCGGAGAGGCCGTTACACCTCGGGTGTCCATTATTTTTCTAATAATTCAACGGCCCGGAGTCAATTATTCCGCTTGTACTACGGTTACCACACCTCAAGACATCGATCCGAATATATATTTAAAGGGATTTGTTCGGTTTTTGTACTTAAATTGATATTGCGAGTAGGACTATTTTGTTTCATGTCTCATCCAACAGCTCTTTTACTAGTTCCCGAAACGTCATTTTAAAGCTGGTAACTAGGCATGAGCCGTTGATAGCAATCTACTGCAGTTATTAATTAAGTTATTACAAAGAGCAAAATCGACAGAGACACACACACACACACACACACAGAGAGAGAGAGAGAAAGAACGCTTGTGTGAGTTAGATTACCTCTGTTCGTCTCTAAACAGCACTGTTATTACCTCGCTAGTGAAAAAATGTAATATGTAGCCTTTAAGTTTCTTAATGTTTTTTTTTTTTTTTTTAGTCCTGTAATTTCCGTTATTACAGTTAACTATGCAAAGTGATATGGAACTGTAATGCGGTCAAGAGAGCTGCCTGGAACTACATTCGCTGTGCTTTCCCCCCCAAAAAAATTGCACAACTCAGAACGTTCATCAGCCAATCATATTTAAGCATTCAACGGCCCATAGTATAACATGCTTTACTAACTAACATTTGGTTGCACAGTCTGCAGATTTAAACTTAAATAGAACACCAAGGCAAAATTATCTAGCTGGCTAGCATGTTTTGTAGAAATTGCAAGACTGCTTTAAAAATTAAACAATTAGAAATGCTTTGCTCTGTATGTCATCATTTTACATTTTACAATGTTTATGAAATTATGTCTTGAAATTATAATACACACAGAAAATAACTTTGTATTCCAGCTCTTTGATTGATCTGAGGTAAATTCTGTGAATATATTGAAATATATAATTTCCCACACATATAAAAAACATTACACATTAAACATTACATACACTCCTGAACAAAATCTTAAAACCAGGGCAGGGGATTCATTGCAAGTTTTACACATTTCGCACTTGTGGATCATAACCGGGTTGTAAGTGCTGCTTCAAAATGCCAAAAGAAGAAACAGGAGCAAGAGACAAAAAATAGAGAGTAGGCAATTTATTAAAAACTGCATTTAAACTGAAACAGGCCATTCATCAGCTGATCAAAAGTTTAAGACCATAGCCATAAAAAGGTCAAATCTGCACAAAAATATTGCTTTCGTGTCATTGTCCTTCAAGCAGTCATACGGTCAAGATCTCCTGATGGCAAAGGCAAAAAGGCTTTCTCTCTTTGAACGTGGCAGGATTGTTGAGCTGCACAAGCAAGGCCTTTCGCAACACGCCATCGCTGCTGAGGTTGGACGCAGTAAGACAGTCATTTTACATTTCTTAAAAAATCCTGAGAGTTATGGGACAAAAAAGTCAAGTGGTAGACCCAAAAAGATTTCACCTGCACTGAGCCGCAGGACCCGCCGGGTTGTCCGTTAAGACACAGGTCAATCCTCAACCCAAATTAAGGCCCTTACTGATGCTGACTGCAGCCCAATAACCATAAGACGTCATCTGCTAGAGAAGGGCTTCAAGAATAAAAAACGTCTTCAAAGGCCACGTCTCCTCCCACAGCACAAACTTGCCCGTTTAGAATTTGCAAGGGAGCACCAAACATAGGACATTGAAAACTGGAAGAAAGTTTTATTCTCTGACGAGAAAAAATTGAACCTGGACGGTCCTGATGGCTTCCAACGTTACTGGCATGACAAGGAGATCCCACCTGAGATGTTTTCTACGCGGCACAGTGGAGGAGGCTCCATCATGATCTGGGGTGCTTTTTCCTTCAATGGGAAAATGGAGCTTCAGGTTGTGCAGGGGCGTCAAACGGCGTCTGGCTATGTGGATCTGTTACAGCGGACATCCCTCTTGACCGAGGGCCCCCGTCTGTGCGGTAATGACTGGGTCTTTCAACAGGACAACGCTGCAATTCACAAAGCCCGCCTGGCGAAGGACTTCTTCCAGGAGAATAACGTTGCTCTTTTGGACCATCCTGCGCGTTTCCCTGATCTAAATCCCATTGAGAACATTTGGGGATGGATGGCAAAGGAAGTTTACAAAAATGGACGTCAGTTCCAGACCGTAGATGCCCTTCGTGAAGCCATCTTCACCACATGGAGCAACGTTCCCACCAGCCTCCTGGAAACAGTCGCATCAAGCATGGCGAAACGAGTTTTTGAAGTGATTAACAAACACAGTGGGGCTACTCACTACTGAGTCCTTTTTTGACACTTTTAGTACTGTTGTGCGTTTATTTTTGGGCTATGGGCTTAAACTTTTGATCAGCTGATGAACGGCCTGTTTGAGTTTAAATGCAGTTTTCAATAATTTGCCTACTCTCTATTTTTTGTCTCTTGCTCCTGTTTCTTCTTTTGGCATTTTGAATCAGCACTTACAACCCGGTTATGATCCACTAGTGCGAAATGGGTAAAACTTGCAATGCATTCCCTGGTCTTAAGATTTTGTTCAGGAGTGTATTTGATTAGCATTACTATATTATGCATATTTTATGGTTACATTTAAATTATGAATACAAACCTAAATGTAATTTAGAGTGTAATTCTGTGGTGGGGCTGGTGTAATTATATATTTAAAACCTTATTTAACAAAAAAGAAGCCCTGCATAGTTTTTTCCAAGGGCACGAGTATACATCTAAACTCAAACATCACAGTACAGGAAAGAATATACAGGAAAGTCTAAATAACAAATTTATTTACTCTTATAAATGTGCTTTATTCAAAACAATGTTTTAGGTTTAAAATGTGCTTCATAATGCATCTTGGAAATATTAAGGAAATTTTTTTTTTGCCAGTAGAGGGTGCCAATATAATGCAAGAAATTTGACTGCCGGCACAATCCTCATTATTATTCTCTACCATATTGGATGTAACATAGATGTATTACATCTTCTTTGATCCGATCGTGTACATTTAAATACAGTTTAATCAGAGTAATGTGCCTGACGCACCTGGTGAGAAGAGCGCTATGGCCTTCAGACAGCTGTACTCTGCCGAATCCACTTGTAGGCGGGTCAGCTTCTCCACTTGGTCCTGGAAGATGCGCACCTGGTCCATGAAGGACACCACCCTCTCAGCAGACATGGGAGAAGAGTGAAAGCCTGCGGCAGCGAGCAGTGGGGCCATGTGCAGGGGCAGGGCAGATTGGGCTGCGTTAAGGATAAACAGTTCGCTCCAGCTGAGCCTCAGAAGGGCCACCTGCTCAGATACAGGCAGCTCAGGGAAATAAGGAATGTTTCGGGCCCATTCGATGGTGCTAAACAGGAGTCTCGCAGCTAGCTCGCAGATGCTGTCGATGCCCATGGCGGATCCTCCGCCCCCCTGCATCTGCTGGCTGTACTGATGGCTGTAACGGCTGTTAGGGTAGGGCTCTGCCCGCAAGAGCTGGGAGATGAGCTCGGACACTGGCTGCCCGTTGTAGAACTCGCTCACGCCGCTCCCGGCATTACCGCCCACTGGAGTCGTGGATGGGCTGAGGCTCGAATGCGAAGGTGGGATGCGTCCACGCTGAACTGCTAAAGGGGGAGAGGGAAGAGAAGGGGAGAGTCGTGATGGAGTTGAAAGGCTTGATAGATGAATTTACAAACTTACAACAGCCTTTTCTTTTGCTATCATGCAACATCTGGCAGAGTCAGAGGACTGAAGGGATTAGAAGCATTTAATTCCTGATTACACAAGCACTCAAAAAAACTGGATACACTGTTAAAGTCAAACCTCCAGAGACTATAAATAAGCAATGGAAATGTTCAATATAGCTAGACATTGTACCACTGATATCACTTCATTTCAAAACTGTTGAAGACTAAAAATATATAGGTCATGAGGCCCTAATGTAAGTTTCATCATGTGCACTGGCAACTGTGGTAAACAAACACCATCTGGGTCGGCTTAAAATAAAATACAGCTCTCTCTTACTTACAACTATCAAAAATAAAACAGCCCCTGTGTCCCAATTCGCATACTATCCATACTAAATAGTATTCGAAAAAATAATTTGTATGTCCCAAATCGTAGTATGTTGAAAAGAGTATTCCAAAGATTACCGGATGGTTTACTATTTCCGGTCAGAATTAGAAAGGGCGAATCGATGTGCACTCTAACGGCTGATATTGCCCACAACCCATTGCGAGTTGGATGAGGATTCGATTAGAACTACAAATGTGGATAAAAAGTGTTAAAAAAACTAAACATGACATGTGTAAGTCCAACGATTAAATAGAGAGGTTTAGATAAAGGGGTTTGAGTGACCAACTATCACTATTTAACCTGACTAAAAGATATTTATTCAGTGCTGTCCACATTATATTTCACCTGAGCAGCATTAAAGATGACGAAGTAGTACGTCCTGAAGCTTGCATACTCTTTTGCTACATACTCAAAAGTATATACTTTTTCTTTACAAAAAGAGTACATACTTTTAGGGCGTAGTATAAGTAGGTGAATTGGGACGCAGCAAGTGTTTCCTACAGCATTCTGCTATGTCAACCCATTACTTTTGTTAGAATGATTCAAACCAGAGCCATGTTTGTAAACTGGACTACATGAATTGTGCCATATGCTTGTTTTTGCATGTAGTCAGTGAAAACAATGCAGTAAAAAGACTCATTGTATTTGCATAAATTTGTGGTACCCAGTCACATTCAGTTCAGTTCAGGGTAGAAATTAAAATATGTATACATTTATTCACCAAGGATGCATTATTTTTTTTATCAACATGACAACAAACACATTTATAATGCCTAATATTAAGAAACGCAACTGTTTTTAACAGATAATAGTATTTACTCAAGGACCAAATCAGCATTTTAGAATGATTACTTAAGGGTCATGAAGACACTAAAGACTGGAGTAATGATGCTGAAAATTCAGCTTTGCCATCACAGGAATAAATTACATTTTAAAATAGATTACAATTTATATTATATTTTTATTACATCAGCTTTTTAAAATTGTAATTTTGGTTGAATGAATGCAGCTGATCATAAGAGACTTCTTTTTAAAAAAAACAGACGTTTACATTTTTGGTGGTGTAAGCTCACCAAAATTATGAGCGGGATAGACAGTTACCTTCTTTGCGCATTCCCACTCGGAAGCACTTTTTTAAACGGCAGTATTGACACTGGTTGCGGTGATGTTGGTCAATCTGGCAGTCTCGGTTTGATCTGAAAAGCACCAAAAATACTTAATGTTGAGACTGAAATCATCAATTAACACGTACAGCTAGCACAAGCAGCGCTGAAGTTCCCTCTGTTACCTGCAGGTATAGTTGAGGTTTCGTCGGACGCTCCGTTTGAAGAAGCTCTTGCAGCCCTCGCAGGTAAACACACCATAGTGTTTTCCACTGGACTTGTCACCACAGACCACACAGTCCACCACACAACCTTTATCATCCTCCCCAGCCTCCATGTCGCTGCCGCCTCCTTGTGGCGACCCATCATCCTCATCTCCTCTCAGGTAACCCTTGTCACCACCTAGTCCATTAGTCTCCCCATTGGGATCTCCCCACCCCCCTCTCACCATGGCCATCGCTTAGTTCTCAGCACAACCGAGGAGGAAAAATACTCCCAAACGTTTCAGTTGACCCCTTTTTTTGACAGCTGCGTGTTCTAAAATGAGAAGCTATGGAGGCCTCTAGATCTTAAAATTGTCCACAGCTTCGTCTGACACATTTAGGCTCAGACAGTCAACGTCTGAGACGGTCAACTTTGCTCTTCGTGCATTGGGCTGTGCATATTGTTTTGCCTCCTCGACTGACCATATTCATTTCTTGCTCTCGCTTCTTTACTTACACCTTGGATAGCATGTCATTTGGAAGCATTTTCCAATTCAAACACCTGTGGGGAAAAAAAAACGAGTTAAATGGAAACCATGGCATCTGTCACTTAATGTTATTACTGCATTTTTAAAATCTAAATTTCACTACAAAATGTAAAAACTATCCTAGGAAGTACTATAGTAATGGCAAATAACAAAAAACGCATGTCACCTACAGATTTTTGTTGTTGTTGGTATGGATATTCACTTTTTTCCCAGGATAATAGGACCCATGACAGTTTAACTAGTTTTCTCTATATACTGTGGCTTTTACAACATGTATAGATAATATACATAAAATGTTTGCATAACATTATTTTTTACAAATTTTCATAGAAGCTTGTAGCCAGAGTAACGTTAGATTATCAATGGATTTCACTGAAATGTCTAACATTTCGAAATTCATTGCCAGAGAGTAATGAGGAGCAAAATAAACACACAAAGCTGATATTACAAAAGATAAACGTCTGAAAGTAAGCACAAAAAATATTCGCATAACTGTTACTAATAAAACAGAACACCATCTTCGTACACGATACTGGTCGTTCAAGGAAGTGCTCTCTGCGCTTATTTGTTGTGAAATGAGGACAGACTTTTGAAGTCCCTCTAACAGTTACCGTGGCGCTGAGAGAGTAAATCAAAACCGAAACGGATGGAACCCTAACGTAAGCTCGTGTTAATGGTTACGCTGTGATCCGGAGCTAAACGGGCCGTTTCTTGTTTTTTTATGAGAGCCAGTAACGTTATTAGACATGCGGCCTAACCTCCAGCGATCATCGAGCAGGGGGAGGGGTGGAGCCATAGCTTTAGCGACATACCTCACTCCTGACTTCGGCGAACACAGTATTTATTTCCGCTCACCTTTGCCGCTTCGAATGCTAAGCTAAGGTGTCGTTAACGGCGGTCAAATCCCAGTAATATTTCAATATTCCTACCTGCTTGTGGAAGTACAAAAGTCGCGAGGGCTTGAGAAGGACAAGAGAGAGCGCGAGCCAGTGTCCAGTAGAGTGCGCGCGCCGCGTGCCTGTGAGGGTGTGTGTGTGTGTGTGTGTGTGTGTGCTTGCGTGCGTGCGAGGGGCGGGGGGGTTCGGAGGGATTTGACACAGCTATTCAAGCCCATGGTTGCCATGGTATCTCCTGCCTTATATGGGCAAAGAAGTCAAAGAGCAGCTCTGCTGGGCACAGAAAAAAGAATGTGGTGTTTTGCTCCTGAGAGATCAGTGACCTCAGGCGTGCTTCAAAGGACTGCAAATATGCCTACAGGACGCCAAACCAGTAAATACCACGAGAGAACATGTAGACGGTAGCCATGCACTAAACTAAACTGCTCTATAATATTATTAGCTAGAATGATTAAAAATCGGACAAAACATTTATTTTAGTAGGCTATAGTATCCTTTCCACTAGTAACTATTGGGAATTTAAGATAGATTATATATTGTCTTGGAATAGATACTTGTAAAAACAGGAATAAGTATAGTCTAATCTATAATAAGTAGCCTATTATTAAATATATATCTATAGTAAGTATCATCTATAGTTTATTTGTTAAAAAAAAAAAAACTTTACCAGTGACTATAATTTCTTGTAACAGTGTTTTAAATAAGTAAGAACCTTCAACAGTGTAATTAGATTATTTACTCTCTAAAATGTTACTTATTGCATTACTTATTATTAATTACATTCTAAATCCCATATCAACGAAGACTAGTTTAACAATACAGACATGAAACTGCTCTTTTAATTCTTTAAAATAAATAATATACATTCTTGAACTGAATAAAATATTTAAAGGGTGCAGGTTACACCAAAAACATACATTTTAACATTAGGTGTTATTGTTTTAATGTTATATCCACTGTTGTTTTATATAGAATTGTTCTATACGCCATTTAATGCAACCCATGTACATGAATGTATATCAATAAAATTAAATATTATGGGTTAAATCAGGTAGAAATGACTATTTTAGGTAACAATCACCAGTCACCACTTTTTACAGTGTAATATCTAGGCTAATAAACTGTAGCAGAAATTAGTAGTAGGCTATAGGCCCTATAGATGATATTAGTAATTCAATTACACTTAGTAGTAATTAAAAATAAAAACTTTATGTGAAAATAGACTAGTTTTATGAAACATATTTTTAAACGCATTGAAATTCTTTTATTAAGTACAATTACCAATATGTTAATAGCAGATACCAGGTAACCAGAGAGCCTATTCACAGGTAAGGTATGGGCTTGAATTCAATCCCATTTTTTTGTAGCAAGCTAGAGGTCGGAGGGTAGGAAAGGCATAATTTTTTATAATAATAATTTCTTGTGCAATTATCAAACAATGCAGGTGAGCTTTACAGGGTCACAGGTTCAGCCAAAGATTTTGTTTCAGCGCTGTTTCCTGTATAAAAAGGAATGTACAATTTCTTTTTTATTACTTTCAAACAATGAGAAAGCCATCCAGGTTGTACATCTTGTTGTTGATCCAGGAGACAGATGTCTCTTGTTTTAAGATTTAGATCTTGGCCACCAGTTTGCATAATTATTCAGGGGTCATATACTCAAGAGAAAAACATTTCATTTTCTGCCCTCACTCCACCTCTGCTTCCTCCTCAAATCTATTTGTGAAATCATATTCTTAGCTAACAGAAACAAAAACAAACCCCGGTTGCTCAACGAAACCAGCAGTAAGCTGATTTGGCATCATCAATTTATCTTATCATCAAACTTTTTTTGTGTGTGGATTTGGCAGTTTTTACTTTTTTTTGACAGCATGTTAAATGCTTTTCTCTCTACAAATATTGTTTTTATGTGAGCATGTGGAGTACAAATGGAGGACAGGTCTAAGAGTGCATTCTTGTGTTATGTGCAGCATTGCACAAACTGGGTGTTTATTTGGCCTTTGACCCCAGGGTTCAGGAATGTGATTGATCTCTATTAGGATGTGGGGTAGTGCTGCAGCTGTTAATTACCGACTTTACTGAGCCCCGAAGCTTAAAAGAATTTAAAAAAAAATGTATTTTAATTTATTTTGCAACAAAATAATATATTTGTATAATATATTTTAAAGTAATTTTTATTTAATGAAATATGTTTTTTATTAGTATTTTATGTTGCAGTTACATGCTTTTATTTTATTTCTATTAAATGGCAAAATGCTATAGAAGTGTTAAGTGTTGTTTGGAAATATCCCCATCTAGTGGTGAGATTCAGATGCTACATTCACAAGTTTTAAAGGAGTAGTTTACTTTAAAATGAAAATTACCCATGATTTACTCACCCTCAAGCCATCCTAGGTGTGTGATATTCTTCTTTCTGATGAACACAATCAGAGTTATATTCATAAAATATCCTGACGATTCCAAGCTTTATAATGGCAGTGACAGGGACCACTGAGTTTAAAGCTTAAAAAAGCACATCCATCCATAATAAATGTACTCCATACTGGGGTTAGTTAATAAAGGCCTTTTGAAACATATCCATATTTAAAACTTTATAAAGCAGAATAACTAGCTTCCGCTGAAATGCCTTCCATATTCAACTATAATGCATTTCCAAACACAGTTCTACTGTTCGGATCTGTTCTAGTGTTCTTTTTTCTCTTTCGTTATAACGCTTGGAAGATTCAGGATAATAAAACTCTGATTGTGTTTATCAGAAAGAATACACATATACACCTAGGGTATATATACACCTCATATACACCTATGATGGCTAGATGGTAAGTAAATCATGGATTAAAAGGGAAGCGTAAAAAAAAGTTGGTGAAGCCAGTTTTGACCTTGCTCCAGCAATGGGATTTCTTGGTTCTAGAGGTGGACAAAGTACATTCACTTGACTACTGTACTTAAGTACACTTATGGAGTATCTGTACTTTACTTGAATATTATTTTTTTCTGGAAACTTATGACTTTAAATCAGCACTAGGTAACTTTTCAACCTTCATAATATATTTTCAAGACTCTTGTGATGATACATCTACTTACAATAGGTTGAATGACACGTCTGCCATACACTCTTAGAAGAAAAGGTTCTATCTGCGCTACATATTTGGATCCCTTAAACGGTTATTTATAGAAGTATCGTTGAGTATACTCCAAAGACTCTTTTATGCGGTTGGCACTTAAATAGGGTTCTATATAGAACACTGCAAAAAAAAAAAAAAAAAAAAAATGCATTTCTTATCAAAGAAAAATATGCATTTCTTATCTTAGCAGTTATTTTTTCCCAAAATAAGACAATTACTTTTGCTTCTTTTACAAATACAAATTACAAATACTTCTTGTTTTAAGAATGTTTAGATGTTTGGACTAGAAACAAGACAAAAATACTAAGTAAGAAAAGCATTTTTTGCAGTGAACTTTTTAGGGGTTCCAACTACGTAGCACCGATAGAACCTTTTAAGTTAGTTCTATATAGAACCTATTCTTCTAAGAGTGTAGCCTGACGGGGTCTGTATCGTTTTTAATCATACTTTTAAACTTAAGAACTACAAAATTCGACTGCTTTACGGCATATACGTCACTTCCACCAGCACCCACACTTCCTTAAAGGTCCCATTCTTCTCGTGTTTTTGAAGCTTTGATTATGTTTACAGTGTGCAATATAACATGATTTCATGTTTTGTGTGTAAAAAAACACAGTATTTTTCACACAATTTACTTATCTGTACAGCGTTGTTTCTTCTGTCCTAAAAACGGCCTGATGATTTCCTTGTTTTATGAAGTCCCTCCCTCAGAAATGCGTAACGAGTTCTGATTGGGCCAGCGCTTCCCGTGTTGTGATTGGACAGCAGATTAGCGCACTTTGCCTGGAAAGGTCCCGCCTCTTACCATAATGGGGAGATGCAAGCGATGAATGCGCGCTTGTGGGCGGAGGGTTAGTTAACAAATGGTTCTAGTGACGTCATTACATCCCTGCACTTCCTGCTGTAGTCCAAACCGGCCGTTCGCTGTAGGCTTTGAAAGGGAACTTCTGTTAAATAAAATATTTCGCTTGGCATTGAACTTGGCATTGAGCTTTATTTTACAGGAATTATTTATGCTCTAACAGCAACATTACACACTAACTAAAGTTTGAAAGATGGAATCGCGAAGAACGGGACCTTTAACTTCACTACGTTTGAAAGACACATCGTACTTTTTACTCCACTAAATTTCTATCAAGGTCCTCGAAGTTGAAAGTCGTTTGTGTAGCAGCTTTGAAAGTCAGTGAAGGATTATTTCTTTAAAAGGTTTTTGGTTTTTGCAGAAAGCCTTTCAGAAATCACTTGTGTAGGGTCACGTGAAGTTAAATGATTTCCCAGCATTTTTTGAACACTGGTGAGTTTATAGCAAAATGGAAGACGGATGTCAAAATGCTAATTTTGTCGAGTATTCACATAAAGTTGATTATGTCTTACGGTGAACAATTGGAGAATATCAGATGTGTATCAGTGTATTGGATCCGTGCAATCTATCCTAAAGCGACAGCAGCTTTGTAAAGAGTTTTGTAACTTTTATACAAGTATTTAAATTAGTTTAAGTTAGTTGTATGCTAGTATGTCGGATGGAGCATCACTGACTGGCTTAAAGTATGATGGCATAATGTGCATTTAACAATAATAAAATAATGCGTTGACAAAAAAAGTGATTTACTTTTGATACTTAAGTACTTTTGAAAACAAATACTTCTGTACTTTTACTTAAGTAAAAATCAGGGTAACACTTTATTTTGATAGTCCACTTTAGACATTCTACTAACTATAAGTAACTTTGCAACTTACTTATTAAATTATTTGTAGTATTTGTAGACTGTCTGATTAATATTTACTAAAACTTTATTTTGTCGGTTCCCCAACAGACATTCTACTGACTATAAGTAAATTGGCTACTACAATTCAATTTATTCTGCTAACCCGAACCCTAACACCTAACCGTAACCTACCAGTCTACTGACAGTCTACTAATACTCTAAGGAGAGTTAGCTGATGTAGTTGCAAAGTTACTTATAGTTAGTAGAATGTCTAAAGTGGACTATCAAAATAAAGTGTAACCAAAATCAGTTTTTACAACTTTCACTTGTGACAGAGTAATATTTGACCAGTAGTACTTTTACTTTTACTCAAGTAATAAAGTGACATTGTCCACCTCTGCTTGGTTCTGAAAGAGGGAGTATTATATTGGTGGATTTCTCATCCTGATGGAGGTGAGGATGTCTTCCAGATTGTTTTGCCCGATGTGCTCAGACAGAAGGTTCTGATGCAATTGCACCAACAGCATGGCCATCAGGGGATTGAGCAAACTGGTGAACTAATACGACAGAGATGCTACTGGCCAGGTATGTTGGCTGACATTACACGTTGGTGTCAAGAGTGCGACCGTTGTGAACTTGCTTTTGGCATTCGGCCAGCAGCTCGGGGCTTTATGGGCCACTTGTTGAGCTCCTAGACCCAATGAGATCCTGGCTGTTGATTTCACGGTGCTGGAGCCGTCTTCTTCTGGACAGGAGAATGTCCTAATGACGGATGTGTTTAGCAAGTTTACAATGGCCGTGCCAATACGTGACCAACGAGCTGAGACTGTGGCTTGGGTGTTGGTCGATGAATGGTTTTACAAGTTTGGAGTCCCGGGACGTATTCACTCTGACCAAGGCCGTAATTTCGAGTCTGCTCTTATTCGCCAGTTGTGTGAGTTTTACCAGGTGAAGAAGTCACCCTGCCGGTAATGGGCATTTTGAACCATTTAATCGAATCTTGCAGAATTTACTGCGGACATTACCAAGCTCTAGGAAGAGGAAGTGGACTGCTTGCCTGTCGCAAGTACTCTTTAGTTATAACACCACCCCCCCAGTTGCCAGTTGGTGAATCCTTGTATTTCTTAATGTTAGGCCAAGAGCCTCGACTGCCAGTGGACTTCTTACTTGGTATTGTTCCGGAGCCATTTGCAGGCAGTGTTCACAACTGGATCTTAGAGCACCAGACGCGATTACAGGTTGCCTTTGATGGCGCACGGGAACGTCTGAAAGCAGCTGCAGATTATCGCAAGTCACAACATGACCAGCATGTCCGTGAGGAACCCCTAAAAGAAGGCCAGTTGGTCTACCTCTGTGATCACAGCGTGCGGAGTTGCCACAAGATCCAGGATCTGTGGAGCCCTATAGCTTATCAGGTAGTTAGGGCACAGAAGGAGGGGGCGTCATTTATACTATTGCACCTGTTGAGGAATTGGAAAAAGCACAATGTGTACACCGTTCACTTTTGAGGACCCGTATTCGAAGAGAATCACTTCCTGGGTATCAGCCTAGTGGTCCAGTGAGTGGACCAAGGGTTTCTCCGCTAACATTAAGTGGATGATGTTGATTTGATGGTTTTAGTACCAGAGACCCTGCAACCTGCTCAAGTACTTAATATTGTTTGGTGGTATTGAGTTGTTGTTTGGTGGTAGAGACCCTGGTTGTATCAGGCGAGCTGGGTAATGGTCATGCAATTACTGTAGCGGTGGAACCAGAGGTACCCTCGGGTTCAATTGGTGATGAGCTAGTTGCCCCACACAGAACTGGACGCATGACAGCAGGCCAGCACTCTAACATGTATCGGCTCCCAAGCATTGCAGGAGGGACTGAAGTGGAGGTTCCTACTGGGCCAGTATCTAGTGCCATTTTTGGTAGGTTTAGACCTTGGGATTAATCACCCATTTATTGAACTAAGACGGATTCCTTGTTTTGATTGTTGGGACAACGACATAGAAAAAGGAAGTAGATTGTAGTGAGGAAGCCTTCCCTAATAGTTAGATGTGGGTGGCAAGCCAATTAGCTGTCACTATGGTGATATAAAAGGCGCTAGATCTGTGAAAGTTCTGCCAAGGAATATTCAGTGATATTCCATCATTTCCATGGTATTTTGTTTCTTTTGTTTTGTACTTTATATTATTCTGTTGACTTCCCTTTTTTTCATTTATATTTGGCCAGGAGTGATATTCTGTTTCTGTTTCTTTTTGGTTTTGTATCTTATATCATTTTGTTTATTTCTACTTTTCTTTGTCTATATTTGGCCATTAGTGCTATTCTTGGTTTCTTTTTGTTTTCTATTCTATGTAATTTGTGGTATTGTTTTCGTTGACTTCTATTTTTCGGATTTATGTTCTTATTTTGTTTTCATTTGATTTAGTTGCTATTGAAAAAATTATATTAAGAGTGGTGACACTGCTTTTGTTGTAAACCATTCCCATCTCTTTGTATTGTCATTTATCTTTATCCATTGTCAATTCAGCAATTCAGTTTCCTCAATCTTCAATATTTCTGTGTAAATGAATTACATTTTATCCAGTTTTATGTGTATTTATTTATAAATGATTGTGACATTTTATCCAGTTTGTTTTTGTTTTGTGATACAGGGTCTGGGTGCCAAAGGCAGGGAGGCTGGCTATATTTCTTTCTAGCGGTGGTGGTGCTTTATTCACTGTGTGCTGTGTCCATCAATAGAGAGTGGTGTTCGTGTGTGACTGTGTGCACTGGTGAAAGAAATGTTTCTGCTGTAGGAAGATTCAATTTCTGATAGCCTAACCCTGCTGGGAATCCCTAGTTAGTTGACCCTTGTGTGATCGGCTTCAAGAGCCAAACCCTTATGGCTGGCTGTGTTTTAAATGACTGTTTTAACATGATTATGTGATTTGTGAAGTGAATTGTTTTTTACTATTACCCATGTTTCAAAGCGTCTGATTGGATGAAAGAACTTTTGTCTTTTGTCCCTTGACACTTTTTTCCTTGGGTTAAATTCCCAGGGTTTAAAATCCACCTGAGAGTTGCCACGTATAGGAAACTCCTATTTAAGATAATTCCAAAAGAGCAAGTGAAGGAATATCGTACTTCCCACTTCTGAAGTCGCGATTACGAGCTCATTGCACTCAAAATTTGACTTGAAAGGATGTTCATGTCCGTTTTTTTTTACTAGGAAACTAGTATTTATGATAATTCCAAAAGCATGTGAAGGCATTATTTAAATACTTTTATTCCCGTTTAGTAGCAGAGACCAAGTCATTCTTTCTCTTAATAATCTGAAGTGTAAATGCTGACTCTGTGGCTAAAAACATTGTTTTTTGATCATCCAAAGGAAGTGAGTAGGACTAAAGGCAATCTCAATGGCAGTTTAATTTTGGTAACTATACTGTCAAACCATTACAGGTGGGGTAAGTGTTATTTGAAAATTGCTTTATAAAAGTGTCTTGAGCTGAGTACAAAAACAAACTTGTAACCAGTCAGCAGTAAGGGGCGTCTCTACCAGTGATGGTGAGAAGAGAGCGCTCAATGCACATCATTATTCAAAAGACACGACACGCAGGATGGACATTAGCCAAGCGACGACAGAAAGAGAGAGATGGCAGATAAAAAAACACGTGGAAAATGTCTATGGAAAAAAAGAAGGCTTATGATCAGGCAAGAAGTATCACTTCCCAGAGCCGGAGAGAACTCGAGGAGCGCTAAGGCCCACAATCGGACTCTGAGGTTGCTTTATTTCTTCTCGATAGAGGAGTAACACTGGGTTTTTTTCACAGAAATGAAAGCTTTAGCATAAGTTCTGCCGGGAAGACTTAATTGTTACGTCACTTCAACTTCTATCTATCCAATCACATTCTAATACTTGGGTATAAAAGATCGGTACTAGTTTGAGTTCGCAGATGCTGACGCCCCAATGCACCGCCATCCTCCCCACCCCCTCCAAGTCAAATCCTTCCCTACTACACCCCACCACCACCAGGATGGTCCCTTCCATACCTCACGGGGGGCCGGCTGCGCCTCTGCCTTCGTCTTCTGGCAGGATATGCAGAGTCCGTACCCTCTGATTGCGAGCTACGGACGGGGCCTATGCCAAAGTACTTTATTGCTTGCTGGGTTGTTAATAACTAGATAATTGTCACAGTATTTATTCTCCCGAGTCTTTCTGGCCAACTGATATATCCGCCATAGTCGGCACCTGTGTTGCATATGCATGTGTGGGACGTAGCGATCAAAATAGGGGCGAGGCCCTTTTGGAGTAGCGCTGTGTTTGTTTTGGTGATTTGAAATATCAGAAAGCGCTTACCCCACCTTTAATCACCAATAATTCCTAATGTGATCTATATTTTGGGAAGGGTCATCCCCAAAGATCACAAAAAAAAAAAAAAAAAACCTGAATCACACTTCATACAAATTATGTTTTATTCATTTCTGTTTTCTTTTGTGTTGTTATGTAAAGTCTTGTCAGTGCACAATGTTTTAAAGTTTATGAGGTAAGGTGTGCTTTGGCAAGCTTATGGGAAATTTTGGAAACATTTGAAACAACAGTGTGTGCGTGAATCTTGTTAGATGATGATAATTTTAACATCAGCCGTATTTTAGAAAGAGATAAACAGGACGATTAATTCTTGATAATGTCAGCAGATGTGTATGCATCTGTGTTTATTGCTGATTTCCTTCATTTGTTCAGTAGTTTACTTAAGAAGTGTCCAGACAGAGCCTTCTGCGTTTGTCACTCTGAGACACAGCTATGAATTACTGTTTCCTCTTGGAATCGGGGTGGCACATCAACAATTCCTGGCAGGAAAGCCACATGCTTTCATAATATTCTTATTTTCTTTTTTATATCCTTTAGATATAAGATATCAGAAAAAAATAACAACAATGTTTAGAAACATATGGCTCAAAAACTAGAATAATATATAAAAGCACAACGTTATACTGAGTAACTCCAATTACAATATGATTAGATTAAAATTGACCATTGACTGAAATGCTTTGGGTAAGGCACAATATACAAACCACATCCTCATATGTCAGGAAGGTTTTTAGACAGCATGTAGAAATACACTGTATAATAGTTGAGTCACTCAGAATACTTTAGAGCATCTTTTACTTAATAATTTGATAATTATTTCTCGAATCAAAAGAACATTGCATAATGTTGTAAACATTAACCTAGATCTAAAATAATCTCTGAATGACTGTTCAAAACAGCACGTAGTCAAACCGTCAACCATGTGCTTTCTCATGTGCCAGCATGCTGTCAAACAAAAGCCTCTGTTTTGGCAGGACGTGCATATTAGAACAATGTACAGTTTAGGTTCAGGCCAGCCCTTCAGCAGTGCGTGATGTTGTTCTAACCTCCGGAATCATGACCATAGGTTGGACCAGGGATGCGTCATGCAATGGGAGGTGCAGGAAAACAATATAAGCTGGCAGCGTTAATATATTTCACTTCTTATTTTGCCTTTGATGTTTTAGGAGAAAACTTCTGCATAGTGAATGAACCTGGGGCTTCATTGATTAGGCCACATTTAAGCAGTGATGTACAAAAGTGGTTATTCACAGACCAACTTTGGCTTGGCTGCCAAGAAGATGCACAAGTCCAAAGGCAAGAGCTGTGGTTACTACATGAAGATTGTCTTCTTTTTCTCCTCACTCATCCAGTCTTTGATCATTGCAAGTCTGGTGCTCTTTCTGGTGTACGGACAACCTGAGCATACGGTGGAGGAGAAAAGACTGCAAGAGTTGGACCAAAGTGTCAGCAAGCTCACGATGGAAAACTTTATTCTCCGTGGGAAGGAAAAGAACCTCACCAAAGTTCTGAACGTCACTCTCACTGCGAAGCTGAGCAATGACAAAGCTCTGTTTGAATTACGCAAACTGGCAAACACCTCATCTTTGACAATAAGGGGCATGCAAACAACAATGGTGAGATTTAAGCTAAAACGTATTCAACAAATGTGTTGGTTGCAGATGTTTCATCCAAAGGAGAATGCCCTAGTGAGAAGATGCTAAAAATGTGCGTTTGATAATTGTATGATGTGTGGGGTTCTAGGAATGTTTTCTTAGCAGTTCCAATAGGCTGTGAAACAGAATTGTTTTTAAAAAGTTTTTTCTTTGCATCCATAATATTTATGGATCTTTTTCCCTGGTTATATGAACATTCTGTGAAAAGTTAGCAGAATGGTAATGGTAAACTTTTATACAAGCGTTTTTGAGCAGACAGCATTGGAATGCATCACTTCAACCTCATTAAACAGTTTTTCTTTTTGCTTTGTTTTCACAGTCTCGATGTGAGATGGAAAAAAGAATGGCCACACCTCGCTCATGCCCTCCTACGTTCTGTCCAGATCCAAATGGTGAGATGGTTGAATATTTACTTTGCTTTTACATGGTAAATCAGTACAAAAATTGTGGGTTTTTGTTTATTTAACACACTAAATTCATGTATTTTTGGTCAGTAAGTGTAGAAATCTTCGGTTCGATAAACATATAGGTCAATTGATTCAACGATTTGCTTTTCCAGACAACAACAGACGTTTGCAAAGTATGCTCCAGCAGTCAGAGGAAATGCTAAAGCTGGTGAAAGCGAACTTTACTCAGACAATGGCCATTATGAGAACTGAGTTAGACAACTCCAACAAAGACAAGGATGGGTATCACTTAGAAGCAATTAGACTGAGGCGAGACAAGGCTTTCCTTGAGGAAGAGCTCAACCTGTATCAAAAGAAGTGCAAAGAGGATTTTGTTGAGTCTTTACGAGGAATCCCCAACGTCACCAAAGAATTCCTCAAAAGGATCGATGACCTCTTCTCAAAACACATTTCTTTCCAGCTGACGTGCGATAAACAAAGAAATCAGCTTGAAGACATTAGGGAAAACTGTAGCAGTCTTTCAAGAGAAGTTGAGAACAAGCTCCAGTCATATCTGAATATAGTGGGGAACCAGTTCACAAAAATTAATGGAGAAAATGCCAAATTTGTGACAGAGAACATACGCCTGAAAGAGGACGCTGATTGGTGCAATCAGAATCGTAGTGCCATGATTCGTGAGAATCGTAAGAATCTTGAGCAATTTCAGCTCAAGAATGACCAAGACAGTGAAAAACTTCTTCTGGAGAACAGAAAGCTAAAAGGAGAGAATGACCTGAAAGAAAACCTTCTTTCTGTGAAAGAAAAAGAAATTAAAATGCTCTCAAACACCATTGAGATTCTCAACACCTCACTTGCCAGCTGTAAGGTGAGGTTAATATGGTCTTTCAACTTAACTATGTTTTACTATCTCTATTTAAACAAATAATTGTATTTTATTGTAATTTATTATAAAAATGTATTTTTGCAGTAATCAACTTTAATTGTGTATTAAAAAAACTTTTCTCTACTTTTTTTTAGCCACCAATGCGATCTAGCCCATTCATGCCAAATCCCTTCGGTTCGCCAAACATGGCATATGCTGGTGGAACTGGTCTGAGTTCAACAGTAGGCAAACCAAGCATGCCATGGCAAGGAACAGGCTCCGCCGGGCCAGTATTTCCCAGTCTTAATGGTGCAGGATCAAGCACAAAATGGGGCAGCACAGGAACAGGTGCGACAGGATCATTAAGTACAGCTTCAGGGGGGACAGGGACCCTTTCAAATGGACTGGGCAGCACAGGATTAGGTGGGCCAGGATCAAGTAGAACAGGTCTAGTCCAGTCAGGGACAAGTAGTTTGGGTGGAGTAGGGCCAGGGTTGACAGGATATGGCAGTGCTGGATCAAGTCCTGCATCTGGTAATATTGGACAAAGTGGAACAGGGTCAACATTCAGCAGTACAGGAACAAGTGGAGTAGGGATGGGAAAACCAGGGATAGGAGGTGCAGGTTTTAGCTCAGTCGGGTCTAATGCACCTGGATTTGGAGCGACTCTTGGAGGAGCAAGAACAACAGCGGGTGGAAGTGACAGTCAAGCATTAAGCCAAGGTAAACCAAGCAGAAGTGGTATGAATCTGCACTTTTTAAACAATCTATTTTTATTTACCCGTAGTGTTCTCAGCTTATTTGCATAATGCATATCCTTTGTGTTTAATTTACAGCCCAAATCAATCTCCATCTGAAGGAGCTGCATCGTTATTCACTTCCAAATTGAGGAAATGAACAAAGTCCTGGCAAATTTAGGCTAAGCAGAAGTGTCTATATACAGACTGATTTATTAACTTTCTGAAAATAGAAAACCTAAATGTACTGATGCTGCAAGTCTGTATTGTTAATTCTTAACATGAATATTAATTATTTTTGTGGGGTGAAGCTGTTAATGTCATTTGTGCATTTATATTTGTATATATATCTTATAAAAACATATATTGTATATAAAATTAGTCTATCATTATAAATGTCTTTCATAATTCTTTTTTTTAAAGAAATTTATATTGCTACGTGGATGGAATAAAGCAAATAAAAAATCACATCAACGTGTTTTATTCATAATTTATTCTTTTTTTATTTTTATATGTTAAATTATTGCTCAAATAATTAATAGAGAATGCAAGTCACACTAGAAAAAAATATTATCTGCATATTAAAAGGGGTAAATATGGCTTGTAATATTAATAGGTTGCCGTTAACCATATTCAATTGCAATATACTGTAAGTGTGTGCCCTGCTCATAATTCCTGAACCTGATATTGACTAAAATGTGTTTGCATTCTTTCAGCAACCAAACAAGCTGGAAACAAAATGAACAAATGTGTTTACAGAAAAATACAATGTCTCCAGTCATTTGTGACACCAATGCAGTAAAATGGACATACGTACAAGAAGAAATATCAATGAATTTTTCAATAGGTCCACTTCACATTAGGCCTAAAATAGCTCTGGCTAACCATCAGGCTATTGTCATTGTTTTGCGTCAATGGGAAGCACTATTTAAAACAGAGCGGCTCTCCAACCAAAGCAAATCCATTTAAGTGTCATACCGAGTCATCACTCAACCAACGTGCTGGAAAGTTCAACTAAGTAAAGTGATCGCATTAATGCATTTTAACGATAAATATGTTTCGAAATAATTAACCTTAAATATGATCAATATTAAATATGCAGCAAGTGAGTTTTGTGAATGGAGAAAGAAATTGATCTAAAATGCAGGGTAATGTGCTGGCAACCTTCACCATGTGAACATAATGTAAAACAATTAAAATAATTTCCCATGTCAACAAGCATCCTGTCACTTGGTGACAGGATGCTTGTTGAAGTGCCAAAAAGGTGGATCAGACAAAAGCAAAGAAACAGGGCGCCAATTAATATGTAGAAGCGTCACAAAAGGAGCCTGCTATCCAGCTTAAAGGATATCCTTTGTTTGACATTAGTGATTTTCCACTTAAGACAGTAAGATCTCCTGTTCTCAAAATGCGTAGACAGGTTTTTGGTGGCTCTGACGTCCTGGGCCTTGACAGCAACTTTAAAAAGGTCTTTGTAAAGACACAGAGGCATATACAGAAGACAATGTGATTATTGTTTGTGGGTGTGGAATGTTAAGTGCCATGTCTCTGAACTTTATCTGATGTTACTATGAAAAAGGCCAGATTAAATGGTTCATCTTGGCCTTTCTATTTCCAGCATACCTCATTGTAACACCACTATTCACTTAAGTTTTTCTTTGGGGTCTTTTGAAAATAATCATGGTGTTCTCGGGGTAAATATCCGTTCTCCACCCTCTACCATGGGAAATTAATAGATGCTTATTATTATTACCTCATATCTTGGTCACAGAACTCATCACCTTTCGTCTCTGTGAGTGCAGATGCTTTGTTCCCCCTAAGCACTAATTGCATTTCCTATTTGCTTGGCCCTTCTGTGCCTACCATTCTGGTAAAGACATTAAAGGCCAAAACATTTCTCTTGTTGACCTCTACACATGGTCTCTTGAGGCTCTAGATTATGCAATTTTTCAAAATGATGAAAACAGCAAGTGTTATTTAAAAAACGTTTTTTATTTAATGAACAAAAGCTAATGAATCATCTAAAACTAAATTTTAAAATGTTAATATATCTTTATATAACTGTGGCGTTACAAAAGTAGCAGGCTGACAGTTTTATAGTTTATTTAGCCATTACTGGCACCGTGCTCATGTCATGACACTACCATTTCTCTTGACAGATATTCTAATGGTGATATTTCTACAAATATAACGATTTTAGTAATCAGTCGTATAGTGACCAAAAGGATGGTAACGGTGTTGACTTGACGATTTAAGATCGCCCCCTACTGACAAAAGTAGCAAAATATGACATAAAGTGACATTTGTCCTTGGTTTTTTCAAGTTTTCCTTTCTTCTTCTTCTTCTTCTTCTTCTTCTTCTTCTTCTTCTTCTTCTTCTTCTTCTTCTTCTTCTTCTTCTTCTTCTTCTTCGCTCTTTTTTATTTTTATTGTGCTGTAGGCTCTACACTAAATGGGGGTTATGGTGGTAACTATGGCAAAAACGTAAATTAATTACATATCAATCTAATAAGATACTGTAGGCCTAGTGAAAAAGGAGCCTGCAAGGTGAATTCTGTAGGTTAACACAAGAACAAAAGTAAATAAAAAATAGGCTACTTTACTTTACTGGGTTTTTATTGATGTGTTATAGGAAGACATTCCCACAATAGCACATTGTAGGCTACAAATGTCAGCTTTTTATTGTCATTAAACAAGTTCATATGGGACATAAATCATTCTATTTCATAGAATAACTCTGAAAGAAGAGATTTTCTGAAATACAGCTCAATCCCAACCCCCTTACTAATATTTCTGTGTTTTGATCAGATCGCTATGAATTCCAGTTTTTGTTATACCTGAATTTCCACATCTTTGTCGGCGAATGCTTTGCGCAGTCACTCTGATTGGTTCGTGTCTGTACAGCTATAAATTATGCACCTCACGTTGCGTAATTTTCCAGTCAAGATGAGACAGATGGCGCATACACCAACTTACTGACAAGTTACTGGGAAACAAAACAGAGAAAAACAGCGAAATAATAGAGTTGCGCTGCCAAATGTAGGGTATGAATAAATGGTAGCTGAAACAGCTCTGGTCAAATGATGAGGAAATCAGATGAGTGTTGACAACGCCATGGATAATCAATGTCAACATATGATTGACGATTTATTCGGCGGTCAATGGACTTTCTGCACCTGTTTGCACCAGGAAAAAGGCTCTCGCCGCTGGGGAAGCCTCGCTGTATCCGGCCGAGCAGTTTCAGCACCAGCGCCGACGACGGCATCGGCACAGCTGACGTATTCATAAAACAGAGAAAAGCGAACATCTCACGCGATGTCCTCGGCGGTATTAGGTGAGTTACACTCAAAAACCCGCCATGCAGACGCTTGCATGTTGTTATCCAGTTGTCCTAGGTGAGTTTAAACCAAAATATGCTCGTTTCGCTGTGTTGTCTTTTTAGTGTATGCCAAGATTGATAGATATTGGGGCAGGATACAAAACTAAAGGTTGATATCTGAAGGGCTGGTGTTTGTCCAGTAAACATCATTGCCTGTTCGTTATCGACTGTTGACATTGTCTTTGTTAAATATAGGCGCTTTACCTGTTTGTGGTTGGCACATAAGCACCTAATACAGATATTTCCTACATATTGATTGTAATTATGCTCTTTCAAATTACCATTATGTCATCAAAACATTTGTACTTTAATGACCCCATATTGAGGAAAAATCATTCTCCACCATATGACCATTGATGTTACGCTGCTCGACAAAATCCTCCCTTGACGTTCATTATGTTTGAATGCAGTCACTTAAATCGATCACTGCTTTAAATAGCTTTAAAAACTACTAGAGCTACTGCAAGTGAAATGCTGCATATTCATAATGTGACACTAATTAATTCAATTCTACGATATTTGGCATAAATGGGATGGGACTAGACACTTAACTATTTGTAGTTCTTCTTTCGGTCCTTATCTTTTTTCCCCATCAAAGAATGGCACCATGTTTTTTGTAATCTTCAACAGACTCAGGCATGAAAATATTATTTTATATAGGCTGCCAAAGTGAATAATGTAAAAACTTCAGCTTTCATTTTCTTTACACTTCATATAACTGTCACTTGAAAAGAGCATGGTCTGTGACACAGTGTGGTCACAAAATTGATGACATTTGTCACACAAGGACTGTTTCCTCCAAAGAACTGCTTGAACTTACAATGAGTGCTTCCACATAATGAAAGCTGCCTTTCATGTATTGGCTGCTATGGTCAATAAGAGAATATTCAGTGTTCATTCAGTTTGGAACATTAGAAATAATCCTCTTATCTTATTGAAAGTAGCGATTTCCATACAACAGCAACCTCTCATTTAACCATATTTCTGAGCACAATGTTGAGCTTTACGGATTTGTGTAAGGTTAAATTGAGGCTTGGTTTCTGTGAATGTAGAAAACGACGGTAGAAATGTCAGTTTGGTTTGACCTCACTGGACCCTTTTCACAGACTTTGATGATATGTTTTAACGGTCATCATTTTTAAAAAATGTATCTACATTTATAACACATACTTTTTTATTATATTACTTTTGCATCAAATTACACAAAAACAAGTTAACGTTGCTGTGAGGGTGTTTCAAATACAGCGTCTGTGGCAGTGATGATAAAATTAACCTATTTCTCTTTTCACTGCCGTTATCAATTTCAGAATAGGTTTTATTTTTATTTTTTTGAAAGTTGTAAAATCACTATTGTGGAGTTTTTCTTTTGCTATTTGAGCAAATGAAGAGACTAAAAATATATTTAATGTATACTCTCATTCACCAATATAAAAGTTAACCCAACTATGGCGACTTCCGCTTCTGAGAAACACAGAAATGTGAAAAAGGTCTATAGGTTGATAGCTCAAATGTAAAGTTGTTTGTGATGGTGTGTGCAGAGTGCAGACGTTTCAGTGGTCATATTTTTTTCTTAACTAACTATAACAAAAACATTTTTTTTAAATAATGCAGTTTATTTTTGGGTTCATCTTTTCAGGTCAATGGCCTACATGGTCTCTGCGGCTTGTTGGTAACATAGAACTAACTAACAAGCGGAGGCCATTAATGTGTTCTGACCTATATATATATATATATAGGATATAGGATATATATCCTAGATGCTATAGCAGGGGTTTTCAAACTGGGGTCCGGGGACCCCCAGGGGTCCTCCAGATGGTCCTAAGGGGTCCCCAGAAAATTTCAGAGACTAAAAAGACAGCAAAAATTCATAAATTCTATTCTGTTTCAACTCTAAATATTTCTCTCCTTTCTTGCCATATAGGCTACTTTCATGAATTGCGTATGTTTGCTTTGTATCTTTCTTGTGAGTCCCCTTTATCTTGCTCACTGGGATTGTAAGGCAGTATTCTTAACACAGTATGTAAGCTGCTGTGTTAAGAATTATAATAATTTATTGTGAAAGATGCGTATACAAAAACATTTTTAATTGAAAAAAATGTTCTTAAGGTTTTTACAACCAACAATTTATTCATTTTGGAAACAATATTTTGTAGTCATAATGTCACACAATTTATCTAACAGTTTAAATGTTTTTTTTCATAGGCCTACATAAAAATAGATGGGTTTTAGGAAGGGGGTCCCTATAAAATATTCATCATATTTGGGGGTCCTTGGCATCATAAAGTTTGAAAACCCCTGTGCTATAGTATATAAACGATAATAACTTTCCTCTTTCAAACAGAAAAATTGCTCAGAGGTCGTCTCTTTCATGCCAGGCAGTACCTCATGGGGCATAAATCTACCATCACAATGGCACCCGCTGAAAACTGTGATATTCTTATGACATTCCCAGGTGCTGAGGTTATATCTTTTTGTGCAGTTTTTGAATAATTTAGATGTGTTTTCCCAGCTTTACATCATAAATAGTATATTATATTTGCTACCTTATAATATGAATTAGTGTAAATGTACATTTTGCATAACATCTATTTTACATTGTATTAAATAAATAAAGAGTGAATTTAACATGTTTTATTAGATCTACTGATCAAAATATGTTCTCCTCTTTTCCACAGACACCACAGATGACCATACGCTGTTATGGTTACTGAACCAAATCCGGTTGGGAATTCCACAAATTAGAATTCAGATCCGACAGCATAAATACACTCATACCTATGCATTCTTCATTGCCTCAACCTTTGAAAAGTGAGACACTGTAACAATCTACTTGACACTAGAAGTATCTCACCACAGTTATTGTATTGTATTTTTCCAAATACAGTAAAAAGTCTGAAACATTTGACAGATGGTCACTCGGTCCTAAGTAAATACAGCAGCAGAATCATCATGTTTTTTTTTTGTCTGAAGCTTGTTGCGTGGTGCTGAACAGATGGGGATGCAAAAGGCAGTGAAGCCACGATATGGAGGCGGAACTCGCAGGTTTTCGTGTGAGGAGGATGACATCTATGAAAACATTGAGAGTGAGCTGTGTTTCTTCACATCACAGGTCTGCCTTTAATCTCTCATATCCTATCTTACACAATTTGTACATGTGAAATCATGAAATGTCTTATTACACACACACTCAACAGATAATTGTTCTCTGTTATTTTTTAGGAACGTCAGAGTATTATCAAATATTGGTTGGATAATCTGCGGGCCAAACAGGGTGATGCCCTTCATAATATTCACTTCCTGGCGGGTCAACCAATCAGTAGATATTTGAGCAGTTCTTTACTTATAAAATGTTTTGTTTTTAGTTTAAAAATGCATGTTTTTTCACAAATCTGATCAAAATTGTTCTTGCCAGTACCAGAGCTTATAGCCAGGGGAGTGATCCTTCAAATGTTTCCACTTCATGAGCAGAGAATCCTAAACCAGTTGATGACATCCTGGGTTCAGGCAGTCTGTGAGAGGCAACCTCTTGGTGAGATCTCATAACACATGCACAAGAGGTGACAAACTTTTAGTTGTTTTGAGATGGCTAGTGCTTTTCAGTGTTTGTGAAATGAGATTCCTCCAGGCCTTGGCTCTACCTTTAGCAAACAGACTCATGTGTATCTAGCTACTTTCTTCAGTTCTGACTGATTTGCTCTAAGCAAATATGAAGTACTAAAGCATGAATTCTGAATAGAAACTACATGTCACTACATGTCTTGTTATGTGAAATTAGATCTCTAAGAAGGAGCACATTTTGGGCATATTTCACTGTATTGCAGTTCAGGCATTTTGTATTTTACCCCAGTGCCAAGGTCTCAGTTGGCCTTTACAATGTTTTGGGGAAAAATAAAATCAACAGTGCCTTTTATCTATTTTATTCTCATTATATGCAAATTTGACAAATGTGATTTTCACTTTAATTGTATATTGTAAAGTGACTTATTTAAGTGCTTAACGTTTGGTTGTTCTGTTCCTGACAGATGATGTGTGTGATTATTTTGGTGTGAAGATCGGCATGTACTTTGCTTGGCTGGGCTTTTACACCAACTCTATGCTGTATCCAGCAGTGATTGGCTTTCTGCTCTGGATCTTTGCTGAGTCGGATCAGGCAGGTTATTTTCCTTAAGTATAAAAAGTGGTTTTTCATTTAGTAATGAGGCCTGTTTTTTATAACCAACCTCTTTCCATATGCAGACAAGTCAGGATATCTGCTGTGTAGTATTCGCCCTTTTCAATGTGGTGTGGGCAACACTGTTCCTGGAGAGATGGAAGCGGCGGGAAGCTGAACTGGCATACAAGTGGGGAACGCTGGATACCCCCGCAGAGTCACTAGAGGAACCACGTCCACAGTTTCGGGTATGCTGACATCATTTTTAAATGACATTATATTATTAGATACTAACTTCATGATAACAGCAGGCGAAGTCATTGATGGTCATCTCTTCCCAAAGATGAATTTTACTCACATACACTATATTGCCAAAAGTATTGGGACACCTTCCAAATCATTAAATTCAGGTGTTCCAATCACTTTCATGGCCACAGGTGTATACAATCAAGCACCTAGGTGTGCAGACGCTTCATTTGTGGAAGAATGGTTCACTCTCAGGAGCTCAGTGAATTCAAGCGTGGTACCTTGATAGGTTGCCACCTGTGCAATAAAAGAACTCTTAATGCTTCGGCGTACCAAGACATTTTGGACAATTTCATGCTCCCATTTTTGTAGGAACAGTTTGGTTATGGCCCCTCCCCGTTCAAATATGACTGTGCACCGGTATACAAAGCAAGGTCCATAAAGACATGGATGAGCGAGTTTAGTGTGGAGGAACTTGACTGGCCTGTACAGAGTCCTGACCTCATGTGACTGAACACCTTTGAGATGAATTAGAGGGGAAACTATGAGCCAGGCATTCTCGTCCAACATCAGTGCCAGAGCGCTTCTAGAAGAATGGTCAGAAATTCCTTAACCTTGTGGAAAGCCTTCACAGAAGAGTTGAGGCTGTTATAGCAGCAAAGGGTGGGCCAACTCCATATTAAACCATACGGATTAAGAAGGGTATGACATAAAAGTTAATGTGCATGTAAAGGCTGGCATCCCAAAACTTTTAATAATATAGTGTATGCTGATTTGGTACTCAAGAAACATTTCTTATTATTGTCAATGTTGAAAACAGTTTACTATTGCATAAAACTTTTGTGTAAACAGTGTTTTTCGGGATAGTAGTTTAGAATTTTTGACTCTTTTTGCAACATGTATATTAGGGAATTAAGCGTTGCAGTCCAGTGACAGGCTGTGAGGAGTTTTTCTACCCACCCTGGAAGAGGACAATGTTCCGCTGGTTGGTCAGCTTTCCCATCTGCATCCTCTGTCTCTGTTTCGTCTGCCTGGCCATGTTTATCTGCCTGGAACTTCAAGTAAGGACTCTTAACTTTGTTACACAACTAAAACAGTTTATTTCAAATAACTTGTATATTAAGTATGCAATTTTTTTTAGATATTTAGGAATCATTATTTTGTATGTATTTTACAGGAATTTGTCATGGAAACAAAAGAGTTGCCAAGCATATGTAGATTTATTCCAAAAATTCTTCTGGCTATAACTGTTACTGTATGTGATGAAGTGTACAAGAAAATAGCTCTCTGGCTCAATGATATGGGTAAGACTTATATCAGCTAAAGGAATAATAGCATTTAATAAAAATAACTGCATATTTAGATGTTCATTTTACTATATGTGTGCAACTGAAACATAAATTGGGTCATTAAATTAGCAGGAAACTTATTCTTAGTTATTTTACTGCTTGTTTGTTCATTATTGTTTTTTCTTCATTGACGCCTGTTTATTAATCTTTTTATTTTAACAGAAAATTACAGACTTCAAAGCACTTATGACAATAATCTCATCCTCAAGACTGTTTTTGTAAGTTTAACTCTTTATTTCATATATTTATCCATTTATTTTTGCATCCGAATATTGTAAATATTCGGTGTATTTGATAAATGTATCAAGTGTGACTCTATAATGATTAAATATAATGTTCTGCATTTTAAAGTTTCAGTTCATAAATTCTTACCTCAGCCTTTTCTACATCGGATTTTATCTCAAAGACATGGACCGTTTAAAAGAGGTAATATAGATGACAGAATAATATTAAAGCAACAATGTATCATGAATAAATCATTCTGCAGCCCATACAAAAAAAATACCATTTTAAATTTACAGATGCTGGCTACATTATTGATCTTCCGCCAATTTCTACAAAATATCAAAGAAGTGTTACAGCCATATCTCTACGAGCACCATAAATTAGGTGCTCTGAGGACGTTATGGGACTTGATTCAAACCATGCTCCTGAACTATAGTCATTTGATAGTGAAAAGGATACGATTGACTTGCCAATCCAGTCTGGACATGAATAAAATTGACACACCTCCAGAGCAATCAGAGAAGAGAGAGAGGAGAAGTTTAATCGGCAGCTACAGAGTTCCTAAAACAGAGGAAGCGGATGATGATGCTTGTCTGAAGCAAAGGAAGGTCAGCTTCACCGAGAAGGTGGAATACAAAGACAAGGTTGAGGAAGCACCAACACAGGCCAGCTTACAGGACGATGACAGTCCTACCCTTGTGGAGGAAGGAATGGATTCATCCTTAATATTTGATATACGTGACGATGATGATGAGGATGATGAGGATAATGATGACAGAGAAATTGATGATTCTGTGAGTAAACCCCTAGGACCCCAGAGAAGAAAGACAAAATCTGCTCAGGACAACAACAGTACGGAAAAGAAAATGTCCTGGATGGACCCTCCAGAGGAGGATAAATCTACCGTTTTGAGCCAACCGGAAATTGAAAGTTGCATGCTAATTTATGAGGTCTGTGCCTGTCCACATTTTTCATCAGTCAGCTGATTCCATTGCTATTAATACAAGTTTATAAATACTATTTTTGACACTTATGTGCTACTTTATGAACCCGATCATGGCATTTTTACAAATTATATAAAAAAACTAGGCAATTTTCTTTCGACTTGCAGGATACTCTCCAAGATTACCAAGAGATGTTCATACAGTTTGGCTATGTCGTGCTCTTCTCTTCTGCATTTCCTCTGGCAGCCATGTGTGCCCTCATAAACAACATTGTAGAGATCCGAAGTGATGCCTTAAAACTTTGCACAGGCCTCCAGAGACCCTTTGGACAAAGAGTTGAAAACATTGGACAATGGCAGGTCAGGAGATCTATTTAGATGAATTGCTTGATAAATAATTCATAGGAGATTGTATTTCTTGTTTGTTGAACTTGTTTGTTATTAAAATTTGAACAGACCGCAATGGAGGCAATGGGTTTGATTGCTATAATTGTGAACTGTTACCTTATTGGTCAGTGTGGACAGCTGCAACGACTCTTCCCCTGGATGAGCCCTGAGATGGCCATCGTCTCTGTTGTAGTATTAGAGGTAAGGGACAAGTAATATCTTAAAATAGCAAAAAACTGATTGCTAAAAAAAAGTTTGGGGTCTGCAAGATTGATTGATTTGTTTCTGTAAAGAATTTTGAAAGAATTTGATAACATGGGTTGTATTTATTTGACACTAATACAGTAAAATTGTAATAATGTGTAATAGTATTACAATTTAAATATTCTATTTTAATATATTTTGAAATGTAATCTATTCCTGTGATGGCAAAACTGAATTTTCAGTATCAGTACTTCAGTCTTCAGTGATATGTCATCCTTCAGGAATCATTCTAATATGCTGATTTACTGCTCAAAAAACATTTCAGTAACACTTTACAATAACAGGACATGAATAATCATGTATTAATACATGGAATTAATAGTTAATTCAACATGAACTCATGATTAGTTAAGATATGAACTAATCATGAACAAATGAGGAGCTATACTGAATTAAGATATGAGTCATAATGATTAATGCATGAATACAGCAGCATTAATACATGTTAGTACATGTTTGGTAATTAATGCATTAATTAACATTTATGGGTAAACTAAACTAAATTAAACAGGCTCTCTAAGAAGGAATAACAAATATTTTGACTTTGAAATACATTTTCAAATGAATTATTGTAATAATTTAAACCATTTTTATCAGATGCTTCACCATAAATATTACTAAAAGCCAAGATTAGTTTTTCATTACTTTCACTGATCATCTAAATATGCTATATTTTATCTCAAAAGGTCTCAGTCTGTTTTGTGATCGCTTTCCCATCAAACTAAACCTACTGTGACTTATAATAGTTTCTGAGGAATCAGTCCCCAAAAAATAACATAAACAGGAAACAAGCAGTTAAGTCCGGAAGTGAGGGAACGTCTGCTGGGATCTGGACAGTTCTCTCTCCACTTTCACTGATCATCTAAATCTGCTATATTTTATCTCAAAATGTCTGTCTGTTTTTGTGATCTCTTTCCCATCAAACTAAACATACTGTGACTTATAATAGTTTCTGAGGAATCAGTCCCCAAAAAATAAGGAAACAAGCAGTTAAGTCCAGAAGTCAGGGAACGTCTGATGGGACACTCCAGACAGTTCTCTCTCCACCCAGACAGAGGCCATGATGATACGGTACCTCCGTTCTCTTAACTGGGCTAAATACTAGTTATACTAGTTAAATGTGAATTTTATAGTAAGTTTATGATAAATCATGAGCTGAATTTGGTAAGTAGTTAATAGTGAATTAATCATGAAGTCATGACACGAAGTTTACATGCAGACCAGTAAGCTTATAACTAAAAAAAAAAATCAGCTTATTAAAATAATCAGTTTTCCCCATTTACATGGAAACCAGTAAACTGACAATGCATGCAAGTAAACCGCGTTTACATGACTTTATTAATAAACCGGGTTTCCTTGTAGTGACGTCAAAAATAATGTCTGTATCTGACTGTTACGTCATGTTACGTCAGTTGTGATGTTAAATAAAGCATGCACCATGTCAACGGGAGATTCACGGCTCATATTATTCTCTCGTGCAGTTCCAGATGCAGCATTCTGACTGAACTTCTTCTACTTCTGCTGCATGAGAAGAGAGAACACATCTTTACAATTTTTCTGGGTCTTAAAAGAGTCAGTGTTTGTGATATATGTCCATATTTCATGCAATAATCTCGATGCGTTTAAATGTTCTCTAAGTTTGCGTTTTTGTCACCTATCACACATGCGCACTTCAATAAGCCGACAGAAAACGGGTTACCGCGTTTACATGACTATGTTCATTGTCGAGCACCATAAATTGGTGCTCGACAATGAACATGGCCTATTAGGCATAATCAGCTTAAGAACGTGCATGTAAACGCACCCAATGATGCATTAACAAGCTATGAATTGATGTTAATGCATGGTTAGTTAATAAATTAATTATGATGTGCCCCCTCAAGTAAAGTCATGACATAATGATGCATTAACAAGCCATGAGTTGATGTTAGTTTATGGTTAGTTAATAATGAATTAATCATGATGTGCCCCCTCAAGTAAAGTCATGACATAGTCATACATTAACAAGCCATGAGTTGATGTTAGTGTATGGTTAGTTAACCATGAGCTAGTAATGATGTGCCCCCTCAAGTAAAGTCATGACACTATGATGCACTAACAATTCATTAATTACTAAATGAATTAACATATACACAGAGAATCCCTATTCCTTTTCACCCCTGGTACAAAAACAACAAAAACGAAGTATTTGTAGGCTAGTTATTTTATTTATCTAATTAAACTTATATGGACTTAAAATAAAGCCCAAACATACCTGTAAAGACACACACAAGGCACGTTTACATTTAAAGCAGCGCATCCACCGGCTAATGCTAATCGAATCATATGTATTTAAACAATTTAAAAAATTAAATACGGTTAATTACTGTACAAACCTCCATAAATATCCCAATACAACAATCATACAAACATGTCTTTAATTATTATTTCGGTTAACCAAAGCAGTCGACATTATTATTTGATAAAATGCCAGCATTACCGAAGAAACACAACTAACACGCTAGGAGCACAGAGAGCACCACTAATGAATGTCCCACCAGAAACCAAACATACTATAGTTCCGGGAAGAAAACTATAGCTATGACTAAATGTAACTGAACTATAAAAATCAGAACAAGGTTTATATCAAATAAAAATTATTAGTGGTAGTTATTAGTCTATTTTCCACGTTTGATTAGACAAACCTGTGAAATTGATGGCTAAATAATCATGTTATTTGTCACAAAGCTGCAGATTTTAATACAGTTTCCAGTTTAAATTATGACAGTATTAAATCACATGTTTAATTAAAAGTCAGAGTATTTCTTATTTATTTTAAGGAACCTGTTTGATTTAGTTTACCCATACATGTTAATTAATGCATTAATTACCAAACAAGTACTAACATTATACTAACATATGCTAACATTCATGCATGAATCATTATGACTAATGTCTTAATTCAGTATAGCTCCTCATTTGTTCATGATTAGTTCATATCTTAACTAATCATGAGTTCATGTTGAACTAACTATTAATGCATGTATTAATACATGATTATTCATGTCCTGCTATTGTAAAGTGTTACCAACATTTCTATTATCAATATTAAAAACAGTTGAGCTGCTTAATATTTGAAAGGAATTTAAAAGGAAAATTCAAAAGAACAGCATTTATTTGAAATGGAAATCTTTGGTTGCATTGTAAATGTCTTTACTGCCAGTTCTGATCAGTGTAATAACAAGAGAATAAGAGTATTAAGTGTAGTAAATTGATTGTAACTCTTTCTTATATGGTTTTCAGCACTTTGCCATTCTGCTCAAATATGTAATTCACATTGCAATTCCTGATATTCCAAATTGGGTGGCAGATGAAATGGCCAAACTTGAATACCAGCGGAGAGAAGCTCTCAAGGTAGCACAGCACACGATGAGCACAAACTGACAATAACCAAATATTTTTCTGTCTTTGTCTTTAAAAAACAAACAAAAATTATGGCTGATAAATCTAATTTCTCAGTTTGGTGAGTTAAAAGGTATTGGTGATAGTCTCTTGACAATGTGTTGTTTGTGCATCAGAAACATGAACGCCTTGCTCAGCAGCACCAACAGCAGCAACGGAGGAAGACTGAAGAAGAAGAGGAACATCAAAAATTGGCAGAAGAATTGGCACGACAAGACAGTGAGCAAGACAAGTCTGATCTCAGTGGGGGTGAGGACCATCACCATGAAAAAAGCCCCGGAGCCAAGTTCAGCTCAGGAGGAGATAAACTCAAGAGACCCAGCTCTCTTTTAGGCAACAATAACGTAATGAAACTCAAGCAGATAATACCACTTCAGGGTAAATTCACCTCTACCCCTTCTCCTACAAGTGGTGAAGCCAAACTTCCAGGTTTTCTGAAATTCCTCAAGTCCCAAGAGTTAAAAAAGGAAGCAGCTGCAGTGGTTGCGCCAGCAGCTACACATGCAAACCATGAGAAATCACTGTCTCCCACCAAGTCCTTCAACCCAGGCAAACGCTTTAACTTTGGAAAAGAAAATCCATGTTCTGGTGCCGGTTCTGAACAGCAACCGAAACCAGAAGATGCCTCAAGGACCACTAATGCGCAACACACAAATGACCAAAATCCCTCATCAGAAGTGCTTCCATCTGAGGTTGAAAAGAGTGAGAGCTCAGAATTTGGTAATAATCTTTCAAGAAAACAGTGAATGAAATGGTTAAACAACTTAGTTAATATATAGCACTGATTGTAATGCTTAAACGTCAAAGCAACCATGTAGTGTGTGGAACTGCATGTAAAGATCATTTTAATACAGTATGTTAATCTGAGATCTCCGTATTGTTTAATCACTGAAGGCGGCATGCTAAATCACCTGCATGATAAAATCTGTTTTGGCATAGGCAGGCAAGAGAGGACATTTGAATGAGCAATGTAATCATAAAAATTGTAAAGATTTTCTATTTTTCTATGCATTATTATTTTTCTTATGTGAAACGGTAAATATGACAATCTAAAAACATTGCATTGCCCTTGCTGATTTTAATCTTATGTGTGAACCCATAATGCAATAAAAAAATTACTGTGAAAATACATTTTAAAAACAGTATATCAGACACAATATACACCAAGTTGCTTCAGAGTCCTGTGTTTTTTTATTGTTTTTTTTTTTACTTTTGTACTATTACCATAATACCAAGTAAATGCACATCAAATCGCTTTTATTATAAATTAGCTATAATGCTTGAATAAAATATGATACCATACATGATGACAAATGTGGTTATTATTTATATATTATTTTGATTTTAAACTTGTCACATACAGTGAGGAAAATAAGTATTTGAACACCCTGCTATTTTGCAAGCTCTCCCACTTAGAAATCATGGAGGGGTCTGAAATTGTCATAGGGGCATGTCCACTGTGAGAGACATAATCTGACATAATTTGAGACGTATCCGGTCGGCAAAACTCTGAACACATCTTCCCTTCTTAAGAATGACTTCAGTGGTGTTCTTTGTTCTTTTCTCAGAGAAAAGCTTAACTCCAAGTCTCCCAGAGTCGCGGTCAAAGCTGATTCGAAAGACTGCCGTTTGCCAGCTTCTGTGTTTAGTAGTAGCACCATAGGCGTCGCTAGGCCCTTTTTAGGGGGGCTTCAGCCCCCCTAAACTTATGCCTCAGCCCCCCTAAAAAATATGTGATTAACCTTTAAAACATATGAAACTGGCGGCAGGCTTCGGCTTCGTCCCGTTTTTTAGTCTGTCTCTCCAATCCGCAGCGGCTCTGAGCAGAGCGCAGCGCACGTCAGAAGCAGAGGTGTGTGTGTGTGTGTGTGTGTGTGTGTGTAAATCTGAGCGTCATTGGTCTGTCACCGCTCGTCAATGTCAAAATATTTGATAAAACCAATCAAATCAGAGTAGGCGGGCTTTATGGTCACACAGAAACTGCTGAGGCTGAGCGCAAATTTTAGCAGAGCAACTCGACGTCAAGTAAGATAAATGCAGCTAAACTAAACTTTCATGTTTGACAGCTTCTGCTTTAAGTCAGAAATGTTAATCAAAAGAAAAAAATATTTAGGCAAATGAATAAACTTGTTGTGTCTAATTTTTAGACATTTTTAACTGGAATTATGCCAATGTGATTCATAATGTAGGCCTTAACGAACAGAAAATATTAACAAAGCCATTTTCATCAGATTAGGCGTGTTTAAAAATGAATGTGTATATATTGTAAATTAATATAATTCTATTTGCAACATTCAGCAAATAAAAAAAAAAAACCCATCAGCTTTTTCAGCCTGTATTGGGCATAAAATTAGTAGCCTAATGAAATTTCATACTGTGATTTTAATAAACTTAAAACTTTGATAAACAGTAAATTAACGTGTCTAAGAAAATTATTCATGAAACATAAATATCAGTATGTTAATATGTAAACCATATGTTCACTTTATTCACTGACAAAAACGGAAAAAAACAGTCAAAGCTCAGCGTTATGAAGAGACGGGTCAAGATAAAAACAGAGAAAACGAGAGATGTGGAGATAAGAAAGACAAATAATTTACTGCCCAGCGACATGGTTTTCAAGCTATTGTTATCAAATTTTTTGGCCTTCAGAACATCATAAAATGCTCATATGTAGATCATAGAAATCAAAATTTTCTCAGGGGACCATGTTAGAACCCCCTAGCATTTGGGATCTTGGTTAAACCTGCCTACATTATTGGGTATGATAATTGCATGTACAGTATGGCCATGCATTAAGGTATTAATATTTGCTTTATAAGTAATGATAAACAGCCAATATCTTCTGGGTATGCATGTTTGTAAGCTATTAGTTAATAGCGCAATTTGGACCCTAAACTAAATAGTGTTACCATTTTTTCTACAGGCCTACCCTCACTGGAGGCTGAGCCCCCCTAAAATAAAAATCCTAGAAACGCCCCTGCTTGGCCGCCCATGACCCTGATGCTGTTTTCACCACTGCTCCTTCCTTTAACCACTTTTGATAGATACTGACCACTGCAGACCGGGAACACCCCACAAGAACTGCAGTTTTGGGGAAGCTCTCCATCACAATTTGGCCCTTGTCAAACTCGCTCAAATGCTTACGCTGGCCCATTTTTCACATCGCACATAAAATCAAGGACAGAATGTTTACTTTCTGCCTAATATATCCTACCCACTAACAGGTGCCGTGATGAAGAGATAATCAGTGTTGTTTACCTCACCTGGTCATAATGTTATGCCTGAATCAGTGTATTTAAAAGTTACAGTAGATTAAGGATCAAGAAAGATTAAAATTCATATAATTAAAACATTGAGAATAGCTACATATAACAATACAACAAAAAGAAATGTAAGAACTAAAAAGTAAAGGTACTTGTTAATCCAGCTTAACACAGCACCAGTAAAACAGTGTGTAAATGACTTTGGTCATATGATCCACCTGCATGTCAGCCCTTCTCTCATCTGACTCAGTTAATGTTTATCATTCATTTGCTTTGTTACATTACACATTGAAAGCTGTATTGTGTAATTTGCACATAACGTGCAAATAGCAAAACAGTTTTTATATAATCATGAATACATGAATAAAACTGAATAGATGAATACAAGTGAACAGATGAAATGTCAGAGAATATCAATCTGAATCAGTACACATAAACACAACACCGTTACTGCAGTCCATTTATGACTAAATGGTTACAAACCTAACTGCATGAATGCATGACTTTAAGTACCCCCCCTCCCCCAAACCCCACAAAAAGATGTAGGTACAAAATATAATCTCAATTCATCTTTAGTTAGAGAGTTACCTTAAGCGACCAGTCTTGTGCTCCTCATTTCCTTCTGTTCACTGTGCAGTGTGAACTGAAGCATCACTCACAAGACGATCCTGTCACACAGGCCAAAGTCCCTCATTTACAGCCTGAAAACTGTGTGATCACCTATTTCCCATCCAAACCTTTTAAGGGTTGAATAAAAGGTAAAATAAGGCAAATTAAACAATGCATTTAGAGTATTGATATTTATTATTTAGCAAGGCATTTAAGATTTGTTTTTAATTATTTAACATGGCTTCCTTCCATGTTAGCATATTCATCTTTAACTTTTAGCTAATTTCCTCATCAACAAGTTGGTTTCAAGTTATGATCGTCTGCTATATGTTAGTCTAGACAAAACACTTGAGGAATGTAAAGGTTAGCATCCACTCACTGAGGTCACGTGCGCTCTGGACATCATCTCAGCTATTCATAGACTGCACGAACGAATGGATGCCTTACATTGTTCACTTTCTACGAGTATAGGCCTAACCTTTGGAATTTAAGATCCTAAACTCCTAAAACAGACAGAATTCTCTATTATCTTCGATGCAAACACAGCAATTCAATCTAATGCACGCTTTCTATTAGATATAGTGATCTTAAAATACTATATATAAGACTAATAATTTCATATCCCTTCATATCTCTCAAAAAGTATTTCTGTTTGCCTCATGACTTTCTTGTTCACTGCCATATTATAGTGAACAGGAAGGGAAGCCATATTCAATGTCCTTTCTTTACCACTAGATGGCCTTCTTGTTTCCATAAATGTGTAATTATTTACATTACTGTATCGTTGAATTATACGTTTTTATACATATGTACATATAGCTGCTTTTACATGTAAGTACTATTTATGTTGCTTAATGTTTAGCTGTCCCATACCATATTATTGTTTTCTAGGAAAAGTTTTGAAGGAAAATGCAGGGCTGCTATGTCCTGCTTCAAAATGGTTTGGGTAAATAAATATGCGTTAAACTTGATACGGGCTGCCCTTTATGAAGAAAATAATAGTTACAACAGCTGAGGAGAGCAAGTTTTTATTTGAATCTGTCTAACGCCGACCTTCCGTAAAAGCGCTTTGGATGGCCATAGGGTCTGTTAAAAGCGCTATATAAATGCAGTCCATTTACCATAGGCGTCGCTAGGCCCTTTTTAGGGGGGCTTCAGCCCCCCTAAACTTATGCCTCAGCCCCCCTAAAAAATGTGATTAACCTTTAAAACATATGAAACTGGCGGCAGGCTTCGGCTTCGTCCCGTTTTTTAGTCTGTCTCTCTAATCCGCAGCGGCTCTGAGCAGAGCGCAGCGCACGTCAGAAGCAGAGGTGTGTGTGTGTGTGTGTGTGTAAATCTGAGCGTCATTGGTCTGTCACCGCTCGTCAATGTCAAAATATTTGATAAAACCAATCAAATCAGAGTAGGCGGGCTTTATGGTCACACAGAAACTGCTGAGGCTGAGCGCAAATTTTAGCAGAGCAACTCGACGTCAAGTAAGATAAATGCAGCTAAATTAAACATTCATGTTTGACAGCTTCTGCTTTAAGCCAGAAATGTTAATCAAAAGAAAAAAAATAATCATGAAACATAAATATCAGTATGTTAATATGTAAACCATATGTTCACTTTATTCACTGACGAAAACGAAAAAAAAAACAGTCAAAGCTCAGCGTTATGAAGAGACAGGGCAAGATAAAAACAGAGAAAACGAGAGATGTGGAGATAAGACAAATAATTTACTGCCCAGTGACATGGTTTTCAAGCTATTGTTATCTAATTTTTTGGCCTTCAGAACATCTTAAAAGGCTCATATGTAGATCCAGAGGTGTCAAAAGTACTCGCATTCATTACTCAAGTGGAAGTATAGATACTAGGGTTTAAAAATACTTCTGTAGAAGTTGAAGTATCAACTCAAGCTTTTTACTTAAGTAAAAGTGTAAAAGTACTGGTTTCAAAACTACTTAAAGTATAAAAGTAAAAGTAATGTAAGGAAAAAAATGCCAAAAGCTTAGGCCACACCACAGGGGCCTATAGTGCACTACCCCACCTCCTCAAAAACATTTTTCTAAAGGCCATAATGACTATAATGTTATATTAAAATGTTAATGTTGAAAAATTTGGGAGGCAATGGCTACCTGCTTCAGCCACATATATACCCATTGAAAATGAATGCATTTTAGTACAATGGAAATATACCATTATGTGTACTGCTGAGCATTAACATGTGTTTCCTGAAGCGGAAGATATGATGACTAGTTGCCTATAAGTAATGTTATCAATAACCTTTATTGGAATGTAAATGTAGGCTACATGTGTGATCAGTGTTGCCAGATTGATGACGCTTTAGAGACCTATGGGCCCTGACTTTTACACCCCTAACCTCATACCCACTGTCGGCCGCTGACTGCTTGGTTGTCACTTTAAAAAAAATTAACAAACAAACAAATTATCCAAACATTTTTCTAAATTAACTTTAATAAAGAAACTAAACGAATTAGAACTACTTGGACATTACAAAGAAAGCTGAACTATTTTAATGACTGCAGGAGTGTGTCATAGGATTGTGCAGGGCCTGTGCAGGGCTCAAAGCTCAACAAAACCGGCCACAAAAAAAAAACGGCCAAAACTTTAACTGCCAAAATAATGTGATGATATTTTATTGAATAAGCCACTTTAAACAGTGCCCAGTAATTTATCGCATCTAAAACAGTAATTTATCGCATCTCTTGCTTTTAATTTGGTAAGATATCAAATACACTGCTGAACAATAACCTCTAATATTATTCTCCTATTTTACAATAACCTATAATATTATTCTCCTATTTTTTATGCCAATTTCATGATTGGTTTATATATTACAGACACTTGTGCATTAAGTCTCCATAGATTTTGTGCAATGTAAAAAAATGTTGTTGTTTTTTTTTATTCTGATGTGAACCAGCTGTTCTCTGTGAATATATAGTCAAATGCAATTTTTTCCTCTGATCAAAGCTGAATTTATCATCATTCCTCCAGTCTTCAGTGTCACATGATCCTTCACTAATCATTCTCATGAGGATCTGATGATCAACACACATTTATGATTATTATCATGTGCTGCTCCTGGTGATGCTTACATTTTGTGGAAACCATCTAAACATTTGTGGTAAAATTAAAAAAGAGAGAAATGAATACTTTTATTGATCAGACATGCATTTAATTGATCACAAGTGATATTGTTAATATTACAAATGATAATAATTTCTTTAATAAATGCAAATAAATGCTGTCCATTGAACTTTCGATTCATCAAAGAATTCTGAAAAATAAAATGTATCATGGTTTCCACAACATTTTAACTGTTTTCAACACAGATAATAATCATAAATGTTTGTTGATTATAAAATCCTCATATGAGAGTGATTAGAAGGATCATGTGACACTGAAGACTGGAGTAATGATGATAAATTCAGCTTTGATCACATAGGAAAAAAGCCGCTTTAATTTGTAATAATATTTCACAATATTACTGTTTTAACTATTTTTGATTAAATAAATGCAGCCTTGGTGAGCAGAAGATACTAAACATTAAAAAAGCTGCATTATATGATAGGCTACTTTAGCCTACATTGAGATGACTTGAAAAACACACATAAAGCATATATTGTCGCACTCGTCTGATTGTCGTCGTCACGTTTCATCACTCAAAACGATTGTTTTCCTTCAGCTGCAGCTCCAGCGTGACGGGGTATTACTTCTACGAATCCACTTTTGGACTTTGGACTTTCTGTGAGAGCGATCTCCTCATATTTAGATGCGAATAAAATGACAGCAAGTCATGCATAGATTTTTTTTTTTTTGTCTCTGATTTTACATCTTGATGTATTCACATTGGTTTCTATGTAAATACACTTGCCCCTGACCTCAAAAAGCGCTCTATCAGACGAGATTAGAGAAGGCTGTGTTTAGCGTCCCTGTTAATTTGGCCGTCGCCGCGCAGGGTAACGCTGGTTCGAATCCCGCTCGGAGCGGGTCGACTAGAATCGGTGAGACCCAGTAAAAGAGCGGGGGACGAAAATACATTTTATTAAAAGTGAGGGGGACACGTCCCCCCCCCCCCGTAATCTACGCCCATGCCACTGCCAAAATGCGTAATTCATTGATACTGTACAATAATACGCCGACAAAAAAATAACAACAATGCGCTTAGCTTTGCTCTGACAAAACTATACAGTACACTTGTGGAGTTCATAGAACATGCACTTAGCCCAGTCAAAACTGATTCATCATTGATTCAAACCTCTTTCAGCAGCTGTTGGGGTTGCTAGTTGCAGATGTCCTGAGTGTGTATATTATGATGGACAGGAATCATGATTATATTTATAAAGAGTCTTCGAGTCACAGGTGTAATCCACGTTTGAGAGTTGGTTCAATCTCCCACTCCTTACTACGGCTTGTGTATATATATACTGTATGTATGCCACTTTAGCATAGCGATCACTTGAATATACATTGAGTTATCACGCTAAAAACCTGGCTGTCATAAATGAGCGCGTCTGCTGCTGATCGCTGACTGACTGAAAGTGCGTGCTCGTCCGCTGGAACCCGCCCAATCTGGCAACACCGTGTGTGATTTGTGCTTTGAGTCATGTGCAAGCTCGATGGATCGCGTAGTAACCAATAGGGTGTTGGAATGGTATATGTTTACACTTCTCATCCAACCACAATCAAATTCACGCTATCCGGATGACGCGATTTATCTGCATAGTTTTTTTTTTAACAAGATGAAATGAAAGAGGAGTAACGAGGCTATTTTTAAAAAGTAAGGAGTAGAAAGTACAGATAATTGCGTGAAAATGTAAGGAGTAGAAGTAAAAATTAGGCAGAAAAATAATTACTCCAGTAAAGTATAGATACCCAAAATTTCTACTTAAGTAAGGTAACGAAGTATTTGTACTTCGTTACTTGACACCTCTGTGTAGATCATAGAAATCAAAATTTTCTCGGGGGACCATGTTAGAACCCCCTAACATTTGGGATCTTGGTTATTATAAATCTGCCTACATTATTGGGTATGATAATTGCATGTACAGTATGGCCATGCATTAAGGTATTAATATTTGCTTTATAAGTAATGATAAACAGCCAATATCTTCTGGGTATGCATGTTTGTAAGCTATTAGTTAATAGCGCAATTTGGACCCTAAACTAAATAGTGTTACCATTTTTTCTACAGACCTACCCTCACTGGGGGCTGAGCCCCCCTAAAATAAAAATCCTAGAAACGCCCCTGAGTAGCACGCAAGCGTAACTCGGCCGTCATTATGTTAAGCCCCGCCCACCGACTCTATACACGATGTGATTGGCCCGACCAGAGTTTGGCTTTTACAGCTCAGAAGTGTATTGAGAGTTGCTAGACGACATCGTTGCAGATTAGATTTGCTGCCGCTAGGGTGCGTCTAGATTTCTAGGCTATCAGGTTTCTGAGAAACACAGAGTTTGAGCTCCCTCCAAAGATTCTCTAATGGGTTTCGATCTGGAGGCTGGCTAGGCCACGCCAGAACCTTGATATGCTTCTTACAGAGCCACTCCTTGGTTATTCTGGCTGTGTGCTTCGGGTCATTGTCATGTTGGAAAACCCAGCCTCGACCCATCTTCAATGCTCTAACTGAGAAGTGATGTGTCGTTCATGAACAATTTGTTCATTTTGAACGAATCTTTAATATGACTCGAGAACGAATCGATTAGTTCATCTTTCGAGTCCGTCTTTTGATTCATTCATCAAGTACCAGCCCCATAGACAATGCTATGCAGTCTGTACCGACAACAGAAATTATTAATTCGGATGAAATATGCTAATTTTTTGAGATAGGAATTTTGGGTTTTCATTAGCTGCATGCCAAAATCATCAGTATTAAAACAAGATAAGACCGGAAATATTTCAGTTGGTGTGCAATGAATCTAAAATATATAAAGTTTAATTTTTATCATTACATTATGGAAAATAATGAACTTTATCACAATATGCTAATTTTTTTAGAAGGACCTGTATATGTTGTGACTTGTGAGACACCGGCTCAGTCATGTGACAAAAGAACGAGACTCAGAGTAAGACCCGAAAGAACAACTTGAAAGAGAAGACTTGAGAGATGAACTGTTTCTGCACTATGAGGAGTTGAACGAGAAGACTCGAGAGATAAACTAATATCTTCCGTTTCCGATGACTGCATAGCCTTGTCTATATAGGGCTGGGACTTGATGAGCAAATGACTCGAAGATTTGAGAGAACTCATCTTTTCTGTTTCACGACCCAGATCAGACATGATGACAGAACTATAACGGCTCGAACCAGAAGTCACGAGAGGTGTAGGCCTACTAATCTTTCTAGGGAACAGATGTGATTAAATGTGAAGTGACTAAAGAAAGAACGATTTGGATCAGGATGTGAGGCAAGCTAAGCAATTAATTAATCATTTTTATTCTCAAAGTTTGGCCATGACTGCATTAGCTTATAGTTTATTTTTTATTCCAAAAGTACTAAATGTGTTGAAAAATGTAACATGTAACATTTTAATTAGATTCTGCTTAAATGAACGAAATGACTTGAAAAAAAGATTAGTTCATTTTGCTGAACGAGATTCAAAGATCCTAATTGATGAGAACTTCCCACCATTATAACTAAGGGAAGGAGGTTGTTCCCCAAAATCTCGCAATACATGGCCACAGTCATCCTCTCCTTAATACAGTGCAGTTGCCCTGTCCCATGTGCAGAAAACACCCCCAAAGCATGATGCTACCACCCCCATGCTTCACAGTAGGGATGGTGTTCTTGGGATGGTACTCATCATTCTTCTTCCTCCAAACACGTTTAGTGGAATTATGACCAAAAAGGTATGACTTTCTCCCATGACACCTCTGGATCATCCAAATGGTCATTGGCAAACTTAAAGGTCCACTGAAATCAAAATTTAAGTTTTTTAGCTTTTGGTATGACTGTTAGCCTTAAAGTTATGAATAAGCTGGTACTTTCCAAAACTATGATAACATTTGCATTTAGGAGATATAAGCATTCAAAATTGACAGTCTCCCACTTCCTTTAAAACGAATCTCAGATTTTGGTGACATCATCGCAGACTTCACTTTCTCGTCAAATCTTCTGTCCAATCAAAATGCTCTCTAGAATCTAAAGCCGGCCCCCTTACAGTGCTGAAGCTGAAATCGGTCAGCTGTTCACACATTTACTAATTTCTACATGGTGAAAGGCACATAGCACACTATATATGTGATAGGAAACGATTCAGTGTAAATATGGTTTCAATTTGAGGCAAATAAAGTCTGTTTTCACGTTAGTTTCACACACAGCAGCAGCAGCGCACACACACCAACGTCTCTGGTCTAAATTTAGACTACAGACACGAGAGCGCAGCGTAGATCATATGCGCAAGTCCGCGCAGACAACAAAACATATCGACCCATTTGAATTCTGCACAGAATGCTGCATTTCAAAGCGATATGGAGATTATAATGGTAAACAGTGTTAGAGGAAACTGGCTTTACCAAACAGAGAAAGGTCCGCTCTTGCGCTCTAGTCAAACTGTATATTAACGAAACGCTATTGGCTGTTTCAAAAAAGGGGAGGAGTTGCTAACAGCTGAAGCCATTTCAGTGGAAATTACGTCAACACATTGAATAATGCAGCGCATTTCAAGGCACTTCAGTGGGCCTTTAAGACGGGCCTGGACATGTGTTGGTTTAAGCAGGGGAACCTTCCGTGCCATGCATGATTTTAAACCATGAAATAATCACCTTAGTGTGTTACCAACAGTTATCTTGGAAACGGTGGTCCCAGCTCTTTTCAGGTCATTAACCAGCTTCTCCCGTGTAGTTCTGGGCTGAGACCCCACAAGGTGAGATCTTGCATTGAGCCCCAGTCCGATGGAGATTGACAGTCATGTTTAGCTTCTTCCCTTTTCTAATAATTGCTCCGACAGTGGACTTTTCTTCACCAAGCTGCTTGGCAATTTCCCTGTAGCCCTTTCCAGCCTTGTGGAGGTGTACAATTTTGTCTCTAGTGTCTTTGGTCTTGGCCATGTTAGTAGATGGATTCTTACTGATTGTATGGGGTGGACAGGTATCTTTATGCAGCTAAGGACCTCAAACAGGTGCATCTAATTTAGGATAATAAAAGGAGTGGAGGTGGAGATTTTAAAGGCAGACTAACAAGTCTTTGAGGGTCAAAATTCTAGCTGATGGACAGGTGTTCAACTACTTATTTGCAGCTGTATCATACAAATAAACAGTGAAAAAATCATATATTGTGATTTCTGGATTTTCTCTCACAGTGGACATGCACCTAAGATGACAATTTCAAACCCCTCCATGATTTCTAAGTGGGAGAACTTGCAAAATAGCAGGGTGTTCAAATACTTATTTTCCTCACTGTATACTCCCTGTCCTAACTTCTATGTGAGCTGATGTTATTTGTGAAATAAACAGTAAATACTCCGATCTGACTGTAACACTGCATGACCTTTTGGCATGAAAATACCCAAATGGATGTATGGAGAAGGATTGGATCCATTAAAACATGCAAATATGCTACTGTTGTGCATTAAATTTATTTAATTTGACAACTAGAACCACAAAAGCTCTATTGCACAGCTGACATTCAACTGCGATTCACTTTCAAGCAACTGTCCGGTCAGAGTCTCAATGTGTGAGGGATTTGCGTCCTTTGAGCATTCGGCGCAAGATTACTTCGATTCCACCAGGAGTGCTAATTCTTTTGATCCAGCCATGGGTCCTTTTTCTTTTGATGTTCTTTGGTTGATATTCTGTTCCACGCTTGACTGTGCGGACCTGTTGATGGTGCCAGAGTGGTTGCTGGAAAACACTGACTCCCTCTGCTTTGGTGTTCAGGTTTTCTTGCAGGAAAGTTTTTTGCTCTAACCCTGGCCTGGACAGAACCAAGGAACTGATAGAGCGCAGTTGACTGCAGCTGAATATGGTAGGGGGACTGCCATTACTCCTGAAAGATAATAAGAACACAATAAATGTACATTTACATTTTACATTAATAATGTAAAATATTTACACATGCATGCAATGTCCCCTTTAAGCCACACAGAAAGAATAAAAGGCCGCGCAGACGGCGATGGCAAACGCAAAATGTGAGGAGAAATCCGTTTGATTGTACTTTAAATGGGAAATATATGCAGTGCTCTTGTTCAACCGCTATAGAGTTAGTATCGCTACAGTGTTGTAATGTGGTTTACAGCTTTCATAGAGAGAATAATGTCGCATGTGAGTGGCAGACAGACATGATTGCGGTACAAATAGCTCAATATAAGAGGCAATGTAAAATGCATAGACGTGAAATAAAACGTTTTAAAGAAGAGTGGCTAGATTAAGTGGTGGAAATAAATGATGATGGGAAGACAGCACGGTTACAAAACAGACACACCACCACAACTGTAGCATGCAAACTCAAAACACCTCAGTAACACGTCAGTTCAAATAGATGTGTGTGGTTTTGGTTTCAGAGATGTTTAGATAACTGTAAGAGTCCACATGTTCCCTTGAACATACTTAGCTATTACATCTATTTAATTACTTCCGTTTTTATATATATATATATATATATATATATATATATATATATATATATATATATATATATATATATATATAATTGAAGCATTTAAAACTGATGATATATATATAAGTTTAAATACTTAAATTAGTTTTTATATTATAGTATAGGCTTTTGTAATGATATTATATTGTAAGCCTAATAAAGGATTTCTCACTAGGGGGAAAAAAAACTGATATAGAAAATATTGGAAATTCATAAGCATTTAAACAAACATTTAAGTTAAGCGGCTTAATGCTAAATGTTGCAAATAAAAATCTCAGTGTAACTGCTTAATTATTTTCATACATTATATTATTATAAAGAATTACCGTTTGGGGGGAGATTTTTTTTTTTTTTTTGTTGTTGTTTGTTTTGTTTTTTGTTAAAGAATATCTGTACAGTTCAGCGTTGTAATTTTTTTTTTTTTTTATAAATCCCAGCCAAATTAAAATGTGCTTAATTTGACTTCTGATTTAACGTCTTTTTAAATCAAGCGTAATACATCAAGCGTAATATAGAATAGAAATGGTAAATTAAAGTTAAAAGTTATAACTGCATGATAAAACCACTTCTTGTGTGTGGTATAAAGAATATTTTTTGAGATCTACATTTATTGCAATGCATTTCATACTGCAAATGTACAGTAAAAATATAAATTTCACTATGTTCTAGTGCAGTCTATAAATCTAGCTGTGGTTCTGCAAACTATTCGAATTAGATTAATATAATTGAGATTTAATTCCGTTGAAGGAGCGGGTTAAGTGAGATTAACACTAATGCTGGTGGATAAAATTCACAATTTACCAAACGTTCGGCAACCTAATTGACCAAAACTCGTTTTTAAAAGAAATGAGTGGTGCCACATACCAACACAAACCCCGTGCCCCCGAAAAGCGCAAAAATGTTGTTCGTAACGTGTTCATTTCGTCTTCAGCTTCAGCTTCCTTCCATCAATATCATATCAAAGTCATCACGTGGCTTGCGTCTCTTCTTCTGCTGGACGACTGGCAAGAGTTTTCAAAACTCACTACTGCCCCTTGAAGTCAAAATCGGAATAACATATACGCAACACACGGTAGTATTATTTATTTATTTATTTATTATAAAAACAGTAGCTGTTGGAAGTGAAACAATGCATGAATTATCTCCAGAGCTTGGTGTGCTTAACCATGAGTGAACTAAATAAACAGACTTCCAGTAGGGGGTGAACTTTTTACTGTCTGGGTGAGCGGTGAACTCACTGGATCAGATGATCAGAAACAGAGCTGCGCGGCCGGAAGCGGAAGTGTGTCTCCAGTAAACGTTCTGCTAGCTTCACGAACCGCCACGCAAATTCAGCAGCCAGCTATCGTTTGATTTCACAAACCTCTGGGGTGCAACAGTTTTAAACGCCAAGATGTTTAACAGAATGACAAGCTTATGGATGGGTGATGTATGTATTGTGGTTTTGCTTTATTTTCTTCGATAATTCAACGAGTATGTAGAAAATATCAGCATGTGGTGTTAGCTCGATGTTACGCAAGAACGACAAACAGGCCAGAACAAGTAAACACAACCAGTCACTACAGAAATAAATACTGTTTGTAAACCAGATGTAAATTAATATTCTTTCGTATTTTGTAAATATAGTTTTAATTAATCCGTAGTTTGTTGCCTCATGATTATTCTCGACAAGCCTTTTATATTTTCATAAGTGCTTCTGTGTCGTAGTATAAATAATGAAAAACAAACTGCATGTCCGGGTTATGATTTCAAGTTAAACAACACTGTCTAACTAACTAAACTGTAAGTTAAGTCAATTTGGTCGTGTGAAGTTTTATGTCGCTTTTGCTTGCGCTGTTAACGGACACGTGACGCACTTTTTTGTTTTCTGATTTCTCTTGTAAATCATTAACATGTTTTGCATATTGACAACATGGTGACATAGATATACTGGAAATATATTTCAGGCTATTAATCTTATCATTTGTTTTTCAGTTAGACCCATACATGGATGAAAACTTCATTAAGCAAGCTTTCAGCACAATGGGGGAGACTGCCTACGGTGTCAAAATTATTACACATCGAGTTACCGGGTAAGATTACATCCCTTCTCTAAATAGTACAGTGGGTTCCGGATGTAAAATAACCCATTTGTTTTCTCAAAAGGGATTTTTGACATTAACTTACAGGGGTTTGAGAATGATACTGAAATGCCTGGTTTTAGACCACAATCATTTATATGGTCTAGGGACTCCTTTTGTGGCCAAATGGCATCAATTTGTCTTGCGAATAACAGATACAAGTCCCTTAACAGTGGCTCAAAAACATTTCGATCTGGTGACAGTGCAGGCTATGGGGGATGTTCATCAAACCATTCTGTCACCAGCATTGCTGTGTGTTTTGGTGCATTGTCATGCTGATACATGGCACCCCCTTCATGTTTGAACCATTAGATGTACTGTAGGATACGGCATGATAGTGCAGTCCAAACCATAACTGATCCAGCCCCTCCCCTGACATCACTTTCAGACAGCTTCCTTTTCCATTGACAGTTACTCCTGTATACCATAGCTCTTGATACACCACAAAGATACGGGAATATGTAGCTGTCCTGGAATATATATGTGTGAAATCTCTAACACTATATAACTCTTGTGTCAGTCTGAAAAGATATAACTACTATAGAGGTTGAAACCATTGGCATGATTTGAATTACATTTTTGAATAATTGTTTAACATTGGAATTCCTGGTGAAAAATTACATCACCTGTGATTTTGCAGTAAAAAAATCACCAATCAGAGAATCGCAGCAAGCAAATCACACCAATGTTTAGCACCTGCTCACTATCATGGAGCACTACAAATGACAGTTAAATAATATATATAGTCTGCAAAAAAAAAAGTGTTGTGTGTGTGTATATATATATAATATGGGATGCAACAATACAGTTAGTCCACGGTTCACTACATACCTCGGTTTACTATTTTTGCTATTCTATTCTTAGGCGACAGGAATAGAAAGAGGTTAAGAGGAAAATATTTTTATTGCAATACTTTTTCTTTGTTTTACTTAAAAGACCTGAAAAACATTACTTAAACTTTACTTTAAAAAAAACCTTGTACACATTCCTAATGTATAATATATATGATTTACAGTGACAGCTCAGAGATGTACAGTAGCATTTAAGTATGAAATTGAACCAATTACAGCTAAAATTAAAACTACACAGTCTTCAATATACGTTATACATTGATTGAAAGCTACTGTATTATTACATTATGCAAAAGCAGTAAGTGATTTTTCTTTTTGTTTTTAGTTGTTTTATTAAACATAATTCTAAAGGCGAACTGTCTCTTTAAGGAAAAGTGTTCACAATCGCTGGCTGCGCTGCTAAGACTTGCTCGCATCTCGTATACAGACCCACGCAATTTTAATTTCACTTTAGACATAAGCGACTGTGTTTATATATTTTAACCTTGTGTTATTTGACAGTATTACCGCAGTAAGACTACTAAGTCCAGTAAACGCGCGTTTGACAGGCGTTCAGCGCATGAAAAACGCAAATGAAATGTGTAACCGGCAAGGCTTTAAAAAGGGGCTAAACACCCCCTAGCTTTAGTGCATATGATTGGATATTTGCTCATATCATCCCATCATCATCATATCACAGGCACACTCAAAAAAAAAGAAGAGGAAATAGACTCAGATAAATATTTCAAACCAAGGTAAATATAAATAATTCATTAAATGCAAAACTGATTTGTCTTTTGCCATGCTTTTTAGGATTGTAGTTCTTTCCCTCACTCAATGTAATATGTACACAGTCTTATACCTTTCTTCTTTTTATCTGACTTTCAAATACCTGTTCTGTGTTTCCTCAGAGGCTCGGCTGGATACTGTTTTGTGGAGATGTCAGATGAGGCCAGCGTTGATCGTTGTGTGCAGAGGCTTAATGGCAAGCTGGTTCCAGGATCAAATCCGGTGAGACGCTGAACTTGCACCCATTAAATTGTATAGTTCATCTATACAATTTAATCTATATTTGATTTCAATACATTCATGCATTTAGATTATTATAGGAAGGCATATCCAGCATGGCCCCCACCTCATATGAGACATTTCAGTTATTACTCTATATATTACTAGTGATGGGAAAGTTACAGAGCTCAATTTCTTCCCTAAGGAAGGTGGTTGAGGCTGTTTATAAAATGACTTTGTTTGAAGCTGGTGAATAAACTCTGTTAGGAACTAGCTGACGAATGGGATAAAGCCAGTACTGATTGGTGGAGGTATGTGGAAATAATAGCTTCCTTACTTAAATAATAAGATGCTTTGTTAGCGAATTATGTCCATACTACAGGCAAAGTATCATTCCATTTGCTCAATGGTTGTATTTCTTTTCATTTCAGCCCAGGAAGTTCAAGCTAAACTATGCAACTTATGGGAAAAGGCCAGAGCCTGGGTAAGCATGCAATGTCCAGGATAACATTTTGGTTTCTGATCTATTTTTTTGGAAACCAAACAGAAAGCAGCTGGGTCATTCTATGCAGAGGTGGTTGACTCGATTTTCATTTTGTTAATATTTTTTGAAGAAAGACTAATGAAAATAGGGATGAAAGCAAAAATATCAAAGGTCATATATGGATATTTACTAAGTAATCCACTATTTTGTAGAGGGGTTTAAAATGAAAAATTTCACCTAAAATTTAAAGCCAAATTTTCGGGATGAGAAATAAAAGACAACGTCATTATTAGGCATGCACGATATTGGATTTTTTTGCCTACATCTGATATACCGTTATTTTTTTACCAATATACATATCTTCCCCCTATCCCCCTATCTTGTAGATTAAATTTAGGTCTGTTAACTCTTGATAGCTCCAGACAAATAACCAAAAACCAGAATCAATAAGAATAGTGAGAGATCTATAATAATACTTGAGTTGCAGGCAAGAAACTTTGGAAAAAGAAATTGATGGTATGTGGCCTCCCTGTGGGTTGCAATGATATTACATGGTTGCCTCCATTTAACCTGCTATTAATACAAATATTAATTTCGTTGATGTATGTTAAAATGTCTAATATGATAATTTAATAACAAAAATAAATATTGAACCAATACTGTGTATTTAAACTCGCTGTTCAGTCATGTTAGAATAAACCACCAATTTATCTACCATACTTTTGCTGCATACAGTCACTGTGGGCTACAACAGATTTAAACATGGATAAATGGTTATCAACAGGGTCGCTGAAAAGGATAAAAGCAGCTCTTTCTTCATCTCCAAGTAAGGATAAATCTACAGCAGTGACCGACATCAAAAAGACTAAAAATAAAGCTAAAAAAGGCAAATAAAGTAGTACTAGTGCCACTATATGTGTGGGAGCGAGAACAAGCTGTTGCTAAAATTAAGTTGCAATGCAGCTTTTAAACGATATAATTTTATCAGAATAAGCTGCACATTAAGCCTGATCTCAGCGTGCAATTTTTTTCTTCTTCAGCCCAACATACAATTCTTAGTAAATGCTAAACAACACCAACCTTTGCATTAGAGTTACAAAGATTTTAGTTTATATTTAAGTTCTAATTGTTATGTGCCAGGGTCTCTTGAGGCTCAGTCAAGCCTGGTTCCACCACAAATATCAAATGAAAGCAAGAGCACCTTCAGTTGAAGTGGGAATAATAGGATATTGGCAACAGATGGCAAACAGATGTGGGTATTTTTTATTATTTTATTTTTTTAAAACATGATTTTGCAGTATTTAGCAATGTAGCCAATCACAGACATATCTGTAGCTTTCTTGAACGCAACAGCCAATTGCGTGTAAGACTGTCAGAATCCACTTATGCTCAAGTCGGGGTTTTTGTTTAGTGCTTGTTATGCAAGCTTGCAAATCCTCTCAGTTTAACAAAGTGTTGAGGCAAGATTTAGTGTGCAGTGTAGACGACTTCATTGATTGATGGCTATGTACACATCGCAAATGCAGAATTCACTCTCAAAATTTAAATTATTCACAGTGACGGCATAGCAAAGCCCTCTTTAACCAACGCAATGCGTAGTCAGGTGTGTTAATATTCTTGCTGCAGAAACTTGTTTGTGTGGGCCGTGATTTGGAAAAGATTGGGAACCACTGTTAGTCTATGCAGTTATTTTGATAGAAGGAAATGAGATGCATTTCCAGTTTTGACATAATTTGCTCTTCAGACATTGCTCTTTAAAAGAAGTATCAGCTGTATGCAGTGATCCACATTTGGTTTTTTAACCTCTGAAATTTTGTAGCCTACAATTGAACAATTTACTCATTGAGTCTTCCACGTTGAGGTCGCCATAGCTCTGGGATTGAAAAAGGGCCTTACTGTCAGTGCCATAGTATGAAATGGTCAATTACTAAAATATTTATTAGTAAATACTCATACATGACATTAAATAGTTTGGCTTTCATCACTATTAATACTTGACTTTCTTTAGAAAATGTCTAACTGGGAAAGCTTCCAATTTTTTTTTTTGATTTAACACAGATTGACCCAGCTGCTTTTTTGTGTATTTTACATTGTCGCCTTAAAAAATATTAAAGCTACACTGTGTAACTTTTTTAGTTTATTCTTAGCTAAAAGCACTTAGTTCTTTCAAAAGTATATGTGCTCATTAATGTATATTTACTTCTATCGAGTAAACTATTTTCGTAAGTTTATAATATGCCATTGAAAATACATACGGGTGAGGAGTTCGAATGCCGGTCGCCATGTTGCCCCTCCATCTTGAAAGTACATTAGCCAAAAAGGGACATACCCGTAAATTCAAGCTTCGCTTTTCGCGTTTTAACACTCGATGGCAGTCATGAACGAGGTCAAACTGGAAGCCATGTTAATCTTGGACTAAATCGTCCACCGTAGGAGTTAAAATGAAATCAGAATTGAGAGGAACTGAAACTGGAAATATTCGCTGGATGGTCATATACCTTTTCACCGCTAGATGGGGGGAAATATCACACAGTGTAGCTTTAAATTGTGGAGGTTGTTTTACTTTATGTAGTTTTCTTTCTTCATCAGGCCAGAATTCTCTGTCTTTGTTGGAGATCTCACATCAGAAGTGGATGACTACCAGCTTCATCAGTTTTTTCTGAAAAAATTCCCTTCATGCAAAGGAGCCAAAGTTGTCACTGATCCCTATGGGAACTCCAGGTATGAAATGTTTTAGCCATCACAAATGTCCTGCATAACCTTACGTGGCTTTCTCTGACAGTTTGACCTACTGATCTTCACCACAGAATGAGGTTTTCCTTTTTCATTTTCTAAAAGCTTATTTTCAGTCGATTACTCTTTACCCTCCCTCCCTCTCCTAAAAAAAGGGCCAGCAATACATGGATGTGATTTGCCGTTGTTACAAATCTGCTAAAACTATTGTTTTCCCCATATAGGGTAAGCAAGAGCAACTCACAATTGAAGTGATGCTACTTCATGTTAAAAGTAAAAGAGAAGTTTCAGTTCTACAATCAAATAATTTTTTTACTTTTTGAATACATATTGAAATATGTATATACTGCATGATGAGGCACATGAAAAATGAGAGGATGGGTGCTGATGATCTAGTGTTTTCAAATGTACAGGGGTTATGGCTTCGTAAAGTTTAGCGATGAGAATGAACAGAAGAAAGCCCTTGAGGAGTTTCAGAATGCATCCGGCCTGGGAGGAAAATCCATCAGGATAAGCATCGCTGTCAACAAAGGGTACATTTCATGTGATTTTGTTTAATGTTTGACATTAAGAAATAAATTGAAGATTTAATATCTAAATGGTAAAAAAAAAAATTACAATTACATTTGTAATTTTCTTATATTTTGATGTACATTTATGGTCACTCCTGATATTTAAACCTGACAAATGCATATGAAATCTTAATATATTCTCTTTTACATTTTAGCAACAAATCAAGCAGTTACCACAATCAGAATAACAGCTACAACAGCAACTATCAACAGCAGTACTATCAACAGCCCTATAACAGCTACTATCCACAGTGGGGCTATGATCAGTACAGCGGTTACAACTACGGATATAACCCGTATGCTACCCCCCCGCCAGTTCACGGGATGATGCCCCCACCTATGGGAGTTCCCCCCATCACCCCTGACATGCAGGGATCCACAGAGGTATCTTAGCTCCATTATTAATACAGCAAACACAGAAGATTAATAAATATTGTGTGAGTTGTTATTCTAAACCATTTCTGTTCTGGGACTGACCGTCTTTATTTTGCTTTAACAGTCCCATGATGGCACTGAGGATGTTGACGAGGACCCTGCTGAAGGTAATATTTAGTTCCACTGATTAAATTACCAAATTGTTGACTGTAGAGGGAACGCATGTGACGTCCCTGTCAGCTGGAGTGACTCCGATTATGCCTGCTGAGTTGGATTCTAGTGTGAATGCTATGAAAAACGAACACAACACATCTAAAACAGGAAAGAGCTTTGAGATTGACAATACAAATAGATTTGACAAGATACCGAGGTATATTTTTATAGACTACTGAAAGCTACAGAAAAGTGAAGCAAATTATTCTCTGCATTTCACAGAAACAATTGGACGAGCGAAATGTGGATTTATATCATTTTATTAATGTTGAATTATAGGGTAAAATTATACCCTATATATTGTATTGACAACAAACTCATCTATTTAATATGTCCCATCTTATATTCTGGATGATTGGATGTTTTTAAATAAACACTGAAAAAATTATAGGGCTGTGCAGTATGAAACTATTTATATCATTGCTATAAGTGATCACCTGGATTTAGACCTACCTATATTGTATTTTATATAAAACATTCAAAGGCAAATTTGTTTTGTGCATTTCCCCGGCATCAAAATCAGGCTCATATAAATGTCAGAATGACGAATCCTGGCTGCATGTCAATATCCATGGAAGTTGTAAGGACAACTATTGAGTCCAACCTTTAGTTTAAACTGTTAATTGTTGGCGTTTTCGCATTTTCCTGATTAAATGCAGTTGTGCAGCAGGCAGGTTTGCCACTCAGTCCCGGCTGAGGGGGCGTGTTCTTGTGGAAAAGGGATGTCAATGCATACTCTCTATAGCAAGAATACACATCAGTGCATTAATCACCATCTTTCGTTCTCCTTCAGACCCAAACCTGCAGGTGGATGTGGATGCATTAAATAAGCAATACATGGAGCGCAGTGAGGAGCTCTATGATTCACTCATGGATTGCCACTGGCAGCCATTGGACAATGTCACGTCTGAAATTCCTATGATGAACGGTTCCTGACTGTCTGTACCAACCACCGTCCTGGATTATTATTATACTTTGTGAAGGAACATGCCTTTTTATAATGCTCTGAGCAAGTTTTCAGAGAATGTTTTCTCATTTTCAGTCTTTTATTTGGAGCTTCATCCCAGCAGGCAAGACGTTTTTCTTCGTGCGTCTCATCACCCTTTTTCTTCTTTTCAAAGTTAAGGTTTTGTTGAACAGGTTTTTTAAGATGTATGGAAAGAATCTACTTTATTACCATTGTCATTTTTAACTGGGAGCTATTCCTACTCTTGCCTTATTAAACTTTTCCATTAGAAATTTGAAGCATGCTTTGTGGGTATTAAAAATTGTGTGGTCCAAATTGGCATTTATATCTCTTTAAATATACCCCATTTTGTCTGCCGTGAGACTAAATGATGGTTTATGAAAGCTTTAAGAGATGGGTCATTTTTAGCATTGTCAAAGCATGGCAACTGCATAAAAATGAATACCACACTGACCCAAAATTAATATCTGTCCTTACATTACATATGCGTTTGAGCATAATTGAATCACAAGTTTTTTTATTTAAAGCTGATTTTCAGAAATTCTGAGTATTTTTGTAATAAAAAACAAACTGCGATTGTCAAGGATGAACCTAATAAATTAATGTTATGTCTCACTTGTCTCTTAATTTGTCAGTGTCAGTTCAGTAAAACTATTGGCAAATAAATCAATAAAGGGATAGTTCACCTGATGTTCCAAATGTGTTTGGCTTTATTTCCTCTGACGCAAAATATATTTTGCAGGCAAATGAGGTTCAAATGGCATTGGAAATCATGCAAAAAAATAAAATACAGGTTAGGAATGACATGGATGAGTAAATGAATACTTTTTTAAAATTTGGACTTAACTATCCCTGCACCTCTTTGACCCCCACCTATGATGTTGAAAACCCTGATAATGAAAATAAAGATAGACTTAGTGAGTATTTAGCATGTATGTTGAATGAAATGTATAAATACCTGCAATTATATCAAATGTACATTCATTTTGTAGTGGCAGAGATTTGGCTGTATATTCTAGGTTTCACTGGTATAATACAACATTACATATAATTAGCCCAAATTCAGCCAAGCTTTAATTCCTCAGTTAATGTTTTTAGCGTTAGTTTCACACAGAGTCTCAGTTGTCTCATCCTGTTTGCTCTGTGTAGACAAAAGTCCCACCCCTGGCCTCCCGGGGCAGTACCAACTAGGTCCAAGTCGGTACCAGCCCTGATACAATGCTCTCCAGCTCAAACAACCCAAAGCACCTCCCAGAAGCTGAGTAGGAAACTGTGGGAAATAAGCCAGCAGACAGAGCAGCAGGAACACCCAGAGACTCAACAGCAGGACACAGAACAGGAAGAGGATGCGCAGTGGGGCTTCAGAGGGTCCACCCAGGCTAAGGTATGGCCCAAATACTGCAATCTCTTCAGCTAGAAGCAGGCAGCACAAACACAGCAGGAGGGCATCTTCAGATACTTCATAGCCACGCCACAACATGCCAGAGCGAACACAGACATCCTTTGTTTCACCTTCCCGTAAAAGCAATAAAGGTTGGCCATCTCCATTGGTCCCTGAAGCCAGCTCAAGAGTGGAGCTGAGGGGCTCATAACAGCTCCCGGTGGCATTCTCCAATAGACAAAGCAGTTTGCGGAAGCCCAGCCACAATCCCCCTGCCACAGCTAGCCGAGAAAGGTGTCGCAGGGAAATTGTGAGTGAGCGACGAACTGAGAATGAGAGGACGAAGACAAAAGAGCCAACAAAGATGCAGGTCCAGCCCCAGCCTGAGCGCAGGAAAACCCTAAAAATGAATGGTGAATGACATTAATTAATATTAAGCACCGTGTCTTGTATTCAGTAATGAAGCAGTTGTTTCTTGCAGCTTGTGAACGACTCTGTATTTTAGGTAAACACAACTTATTTCTCTATAAAGAAAGAAAAAAAGAGTCTCAAATTATAGGTACTTTTTTGATGGGGGGGCCTGTGCTTCTAGTTAGAAATGCTCTTGGTTCATACAATACAGAACACACTTTTTAAAGTCAGTAAAATAAATATTCACTCATACTATTTTCATACACTCATACGTCTACTATACAGTATGGGAACATGCATATTCAGATACTGCTCTTTATGGGCAAGTCATTGAGAGATTCATTCAAAACACATATAGAAAATATAGTTTATACAGGTCCTTCTCAAAAAATTAGCATATTGTGATAAAGTTCATTATTTTCCATAATGTAATGATAAAAAATTAAACTTTCATATATTTTAGATTCATTGCACATCAACTGAAATATTTCAGGTCTTTTATTGTTTTAATACTGATGATTTTGGCATACAGCTCATGAAAACCTAAAAAAAATCTAAAATTTTTTGCATATTTCATCCGACCAATAAAAGAAAAGTGTTTTTAATACAAAAAAAGTCAACCTTCAAATAATTATGTTCAGTTATGCACTCAATACTTGGACGGGAATCCTTTTGCAGAAATGACTGCTTTAATGCGGCGTGGCATGGAGGCGATCAGCCTGTGGCACTGCTGAGGTGTTATGGAGGCCCAGGATGCTTCGATAGCGGCCTTAAGCTCATCCAGAGTGTTGGGTCTTGCGTCTCTCAACTTTCTCTTCACAATATCCCACAGATTCTCTATGGGGTTCAGGTCAGGAGAGTTGGTAGGCCAATTGAGCACAGTAATACCATGGTCAGTAAACCATTAACCAGTGGTTTTGGCACTGTGAGCAGGTGCCAGGTCGTGCTGAAAAAAGGAAATCTTCATCTCCATAAAGCTTTTCAGCAGATGGAAGCATGAAGTGCTCCAAAATCTCCTGATAGCTGCGTTGACCCTGCCCTTGATAAAACACAGTGGACCAACACCAGCAGCTGACATGACACCACAGACCATCACTGACTGTGGGTACTTGACACTGGACTTCAGGCATTTTGGCATTTCCTTCTCCCCAGTCTTCCTCCAGACTCTGGCACCTTGATTTCCGAATGACATGCAAAATTAGCTTTCATCCGAAAAAAGTACTTTGGACCACTGAGCAACAGTCCAGTGCTGCTTCTCTGTAGCCCAAAGTGGCTTGACCTGGGGAATGCGGCACCTGTAGCCCATTTCCTGCACACGCCTGTGCACGGTGGCTCTGGATGTTTCTACTCCAGACTCAGTCCACTGCTTCCGCAGGTCCCCCAAGGTCTGGAATCGGTCCTTCTCCACAATCTTCCTCAGGGTCCGGTCACCACTTCTCGTTGTGCAGCGTTTTTTGCCAAACTTTTTCCTTCCCACAGACTTCCCACTGAGGTGCCTTGATACAGCACTCTGGGAACAGCCTATTCGTTCAGAAATTTCTTTCTGTGTCTTACCCTCTCACTTGAGGGTGTCAATGATGGCCTTCTGGACAGCAGTCAGGTCGGCAGTCTTACCCATGATTGCGGTTTTGATTAATGAACCAGGCTGGGAGTTTTTAAAAGCCTCAGGAATCTTTTGCAGGTGTTTAGAGTTAATTAGTTGATTCAGATGATTAGGTTAATAGCTCATTTAGAGAACCTTTTCATGATATGCTAATTTTTTGAGACAAGAATTTTGAGACAGGAATTTTGGGTTTTCATGAGCTGTATGCCAAAATCATCAGTATTAAAACAATAAAAGACCTGAAATATTTCAGTTGGTGTGCAATGAATCTAAAATATATGAAAGTTTAATTTTTATCATTACATTATGGAAAATAATGAACTTTATCACAATATGCTATTTTTTTATTTAAGGACAATTAAAAAAATGTAAGTTACTCAATATACAAACCCGATTCCAAAAAAGTTGGGACACTTTAAATTATGAATAAAAAAGGAATGAAATAATTTACAAATCTCAAAGTTATATTTTATTCACAACATAATAAAGATACCATATCTAATGTTGAAAGTTAGCAAAATATTGGCTTTTTTGGATTTCATGAGAGCTAAACATTCCAAAAAAGTCTGGACAGGTAGCAATAAGAGGCCGGAAAAGTTAAATGTACATATAAGGAACAGTTGGAGGACCAATTTGCAACTTATTAGGTCAATTGGCAACATGATTGGGTATAAAAAGAGCCTCTCAGAGTGGCAGTGTCTCTCAGAAGTCAAGATGGGCTTAGGATCACCAATTCCCAATGCTGCGGCAAAAAATAGTGGAGCAATATCAGGAAGGAGTTTCTCAGAAAAAAAATTGCAAAGAATTTGAAGTTATCATCATCTACAGTGCATAATATCATCCAAAGATTCAGAGAATCTGGAACAATCTCTGTGTGTAAGGGTAACGCAGGAAAACCACATGCCGGATGCCGTGATTTTCAGGCCCTTAGACGGCACTGCATCACATACAGGAATGCTACTGTAATGGAAATGACAATATGGCCTCAGGATTACTTCCAGAAAAAGGAACACAATCCACCGTGCCATTCACTGTTGCCGGCTAAAACTATAGGTCAAGAAAGAAGCCATGTCTAAACATGATCCAGAAGCGCAGGCATTTTCTCTGGGCCATGTCATCCGGACTAAAGAGGACAAGGACATCTCAAGTTGTTATCAGTGCTCAGTTCAGAAGCCTGCATCTCTGATGGTATGGGGCTGCATGAGTGTGTGTGGCATGGGCAGCTTACACATCTGAAAAGGCACCATCAATGCTGAAAGGTATATCCAAGTTCTAGAACAACATATGCTCCTATACAGACGACCTCTCTTTCAGGGAAGACAATGCCAGACCACATACTGCATCAATTACAAAATCATGGCTGCGTAGAAGAAGGATCCGAGTACTGAAATGGCCAGTCTGCAGTCCAGATCTTTCACCCATAGAAAACATTTGGCGCATCATAAAGAGGAAGATGCGACAAAGAAGACCTAAGACAGTTGAGTAACTAGGAGCCTGTATTAGACAAGAATGGGACAACATTCCTATTCCTAAACTTTAGCAACCCTTCTCCTCAGTCCCTAGAGACATTTTCAGACTGTTATAAAAAGAAGAGGGGATGCCACATAGTGTTAAACATGGACTGGTCCCAACTTTTTTTGAGATTTGTTGATGCCATGAAATTTAAAATCAACTTATTTTTCCCTTAAAATGATACATTTTCTCAGTTTAAACATTTGATGTCATCTATGTTGAATTCTGAATAAAAGATTGAAATTTGAATCTATTTTTTATTCACAATTTTTACAGTGTCCCAACTTTTTTGGAATCAGGTTTGTAAACTTGTAGAAGCAATGTCTCACTTGCAGTCATGCTGTTTTGATTGGCTGCAGAACACCAGTGTCATATTGCTTAATTTAATTTTAATGACATTCATTTACACATTTGTGTTTGTGATGCTTACCTGTAGAGAAAGTGAGTCCTCTTTGCAAACACACTATAATGGGAAACCCATAGACTCAGGAGGGGCCCAAACAAAAGCAAAGCTGACACGAACAAATGAAAATGGCGTCGAAATGATGCATTGCCAAGAAGTCCAGCTGCCAGGTCAGTAATGACCACAAGGATAGAGTTTAAAAACATTTGTATTTTTCCTTAACCACACCACTGAATTACAGTTAATATGGATTGTTTGTTGTTAAGAGTCCAGTTTCTCTCAGAATCCTATAAATATGTCCTCAGTGACAGCTGCAATGTGTCAGAGTTTTAAAATTCCACTAATGTAAAAGTAAAGAATACACAGTGATTTTATGTAAGTAATCCAACAGTAAGCATGTCCAATGAATAATTCAAATGTCTTTTCCAATGGATTGTTTGCAATAGGATGTTCTCATTCACTGGAATCACTTTTTCTTTTCTTTTTTAGCAATGCATGTTTTAGATATGCTTCTGTAGTTAGTCACATATATTGATGCATTTAATCCAGGTATAAAAATGGCATGTGCTACTTTAGTTCTTTCCTCTTCTTTTACTTGGTGTTCTCTAACCTTCAGGAGATTTTCACGCCTATTTCTCTTCTGATCTTTATCTTTCCGGAAATCTGGGAGCACTCCCCTTTATGTGCTTGCAGCCAACAACTTCCGTTTACACCTTGTATCCAAGAGAAAGAAAATCCAGTTCATTCTTGATTTCCATGTTCTTTTAATCCGTGGGTCTCTGTCATTTCTAGCAGCACAAGTGCTCTAAGAGGGTCTCTTGCACCTTCCACATGGCACACTCACTCCCCACCCCCTCAGAACAGAAAAAGAAATGTTGTCGCCTTCTGTACATTCGTGTTGGCGGGTGTCATGTTGCAATTAGACTTCTGTGTGAAAATGCTCTGTAACGGTATTGTTGTTGTAGTGGACCAACTGGTAAATGATCACAACAGCGAATGGGAATGTGACCCTTAAAAATCTCGGTATCATATTTTAGTGCTCTTTTCAGGATGAGCTTCGATCAAGTAGTGCTCTTAAAATGTCAGTGGTTCACTGCTGTATAAATGTCAGTAAATACTGTGCAGTTACTGGGGTGCTTTTCAATTCAGCCATATTTAGCTCTAACCTTTGTACTGTATGTTCATCCCTCTCTGCTGCTTTCTCCATTCTTAGATTCAGCTGTTGGTGCTGTCTGTCTCTGTCAATCACCGAGTCTCTTTATGGCCTCCACTGTCGGCACCAGCAGCATTATCTTCTCTGCCTCTTACAAACACCGTCTGCTCTTTCTCTCCCAGCTTTATATAAAGAAAAATGTAGTGTGTTTGCTATGTGTTTTAAGAGCATGCAGAGTGTACACACTGGTGAAGTATTCTGTAAATATATTTCCACAATATAAAGTTTTATGTGATTAGTTTTAGTTTATTTTTAGATGAAGATTGTGAACAGAATTTTCTATTTAAAGGAAGCCATACGACATATTGAATTGTATGCTAATGAACACAATACTGTTAGGCAGGGGCGTAACTATAGACAGTGCAGGCAGTGCAGTCGCACTGGGGCCCGTGCGGCAGGGGGGCCCGCAGCGCACACGGGCCCATGCCCACATTGCAAACGTGCCCATGGCGACAAAGTGACTCCGCAGAATATTGTGACACTCACATTTCAAATGAAAAGCACTGCTTTCAGATTTCACACGGCTGTCGCGCTCTACCGTCACGCTTAGGATAGGCTACTGACCACCTTTTTCATCAGAGCATGTGAGCGGAGCACAGTTGCGTGACACTCCGCTAGATATTCCGCTCTATGCCAGTGAGCTCCACAATTCACTATAAAATGTGAATTATTTGATTTAAATCTAGCGATTTCAAGCTTTCATTAGACGTATGTTTCATGTTTATGTCATGTATTCACCGAGTTTCAGATTCTCGCAGATAGAAAGCGCACCTTTTTTATTTATTTTACTAAAGCATAAAGTTTTGTTGTCATGTGAGTGTACACAAATAAAAGTAGACAATTAATAGTTTATAATTATGTCTCACATTTATCTGTATGGCCAAAAATTACGGAGTATTGCGAGTTATAGGCTATCCCCCGTCATGACTCATGATGGGGCTCCTCAGTGGTACACTAACACCAGCGATTATAAAAGAAAATTGTGGGCAAAACGGTCTCTCTTTATAAACTTTGTTCAATGCATGCGAGTGCTGCCTTAGGTTCGAATATGGACAGTGATTTTCACCATCATCACCCGCGTGTAGTGCCAGAAGACGCGAATGGGAACATCTGTCTCTGTGCACTCATCCGAAAGCGCGCAGTCTCACATCGCGCGCAAATATTGAGTTCTCTCACAAGTCTTGCATTTGAACGGACAAACTCACAAAAAAAGTAGCCTATGTCAACATGTCCATCTTGATGATTCTCTAGTAATATTGTTATCTACTTTTTTGGCCTTCAGAACATCTTAAAATGCACATATGTAGATCCTAGAAATCTAAATTTTCTCTGGGGAGCATGCCCCCGAACCCCCCTAAATAACCTAAATAACTCACATTTGGAATCTTAGTGATTATAAAATAGTGTCTTTTTTACGATTAAGGGATGTAGGCCCTACGGTGACACAGAATAAGCCATTAATATTTGATTTGTAAATAATAATAAACAACCGATATCCTGATATAGAAATGAAACCTAAACCTAAAGTGTTACATGCTAGGTTACGGGGGGCCTAACTGCATAGCATGCACTGGGGCCCATCATTAGTAAGTTACGCCACTGCTGTTAGGGATAGACATTTTTACATTTTCACCAAAAAACCCACATCATTTAGCATGTTTATAAATCCATTTACACTGTGGGGACCGCTGGCTGGTCCTCACAATGTAGGTAATTTCAAGTTTATATTACGTTGTGGAGACATTCGGTCCCCACAATGTCGCACACGCACACACTTTCTAAACAACATTTTCAGAATTGATATGCTCTTTTCCTTATGGGGACCAAAACATGTCCCGAAAAGGACAAGAATTTTGAATATTGCCTTCTCTGTGCATGTTTACATATTAAATACATGTGTTTTTGTACAATACATTTATTGAAAAGAAGCGGTTTTCAGCTTGTAATCATTGGATGCAACTGTTTACCAGAAGGAGTCGCTTAAAAAAAGTCTCCCTTCAACCATTGAGCAACTCGATCATGATATCTTATGCAATGATGCCCCCTGGTTCTTGAATTGAAGTTTCACAGGATTCAAGTAAAATTTGAAGTTGCATTGTATTATTATTTGCACTGTTATTTGTTATTGTTATTATTAATGTCTGAATGATGGCCAGAGGGCAACAAAGTACAAATATCTACTTGTCAATAAAGGATACTAAATTATTTAGATAATATATCAAAATAGCAGTTGAAAAGTTAATATACAATCACAAAGTTTAGCCCTACTGAATACAATGCATTAATATTAATATTTCACACTTCACCATCATTTACAGCTTGTGTATTGTCAAGCTGCACTGTAAAAAAATTGTTGATTTTTGTTGGTTTAACTTAAAAAAGTAAGTAACCTGGTTGCCTTAAAATTTTGTGTTTATTGAACTTAAAAATTTGAGTTGATACAATGAAGGAAATTTGTTCAATAAATAGAAACTCAAAATATTTTGGTATCTGAACCGCATAAAAAATTTGATAAATCATGAAAATACCACTATTTGGCATGTTTCACTGTGTCATCAGAAATAAAACACACACAATTACCCCATATGCTTACAAAATCGTATAATATTTTAATAAAGGTTGTCGAATCTCCAAAAATGTTCATTGTATAAACTCAAAATTTTAATTTCAATGAACTCAAAATTTTAAGGCAACCAGGTAACTTTTTTCTAAATAATATTTTACAGGGTGCTGATGGCAGACCATTATAGACATTATAAATCATGTATTTATTTTTATGGTCCAAGATAGCCTTTTGACATATACTTTCAAAGAATTTTCTTTGATATATATTGTTCATCTCAACCTAAAGTAATCCATGTATAGGCACAAACTCATCATTTGTTTATACCAGTAAGAATATGATTTAATCAATTAAATAAATGTATTATTATATTTAACTGCATTTCATGTTCTCTTGGATTATACCAGAATACCGGCATACAGGTGACGTTCATAACATTGATCATCTCTTCATCATGACACCTGTTAGAGGGTGGGATATATTAGGCAGCAAGTGAACATTTTGTCCTCAAAGTTGATGTGTTAGAAGCAGGAAGAATGGCCAGCATAAGGATTTTAGCAAATTTGACAAGGGCCAAATTATGATGGCTAGACAACTGGTCCGATCAAACAGACACGCTACTGTAGCTCAAATTGCTTAAGAAGTTAATGCTGGTTCTGCTATAAATGTGTCAGAATACACAGTGCATCACACTAACCTGGGGAACACACGGCACCAGGATACACTATGACTATGGGATGCACTATGATGCTTTGGGAAATGTTCTGCTGGGAAACCTTGGGTCCTGCCATCCATGTGGATGTTTGACACGTACTATCTAACTAAGCATTGTTTCAGACCATGTACACCCTTTCATGGAAACGTTATCCCCTGGTGGCTGTGGCCTCTTTCAGCAGGATAATGTGCCCTGCCACAGAGCAAAAATGGTCCAGGAATGGTTTGAGGAGCACAGCAACGAGTTTGAGGTGTTGACTTGGCCTCCAAATTCCCCAGATCTCAATCCAATCGAACATCAGTGGGATGTGCTTAAGAAACAAGTCAGATCTATGGAGGGCCCATCTCGCAACTTACAGGACTTAAAAGATCTGCTGCTAACATCTTGGTGCCACAGCACACCTTCAGGGGTCTATTGGACTCCATGCCTTGACGGGTGAGGGCTGTTTTGGCAGCAAAAGGGGACAAGACAATATTAGGAAGGTGGGTCCTAATGTTATGCCTGATCGGTGTATAATGAATCTCAACAATAATTGTTATTTCATTGTGTAAACTGAAAATACAAGAACCAGGAATTGCAAAAAAACAAAAAACAAACAAACAAAAACAAATAACCCCCCCCCACAAATATTAATGACTGACGTCCCAGACGTTCACGACTCCTGAAATATGACACATGTTTAAAATGGACTCTTGGGAATGGCTGGAGTCTTATAGAATGAACAGCATGTCTGTGGTTTATCAGCTGCTCTTATGCTTTAAATAGCCACACAATAGTGCCTTTAAAACATCCTGTAGTTACAGTGAAACAATACATCACACATTCTAATGCTCATAAAATAACATTTACAAACACATTAAAAATCACATTCTTGGCCTGTAAACTTTTTTTTATAATCTGTGCATGCAAAATTGCATAAGCAGTAATAAATCTACTATAACTGGACTGTTTTCATACACTGTAAAATTTTTTTGTTTTTTGTTGGTTTAACTTAAAAAGTAAGTAACCTGGTTGCCTTAAAATTTTGAGCTTATTGAAATTAAAGATTTGAGTTGATACAATGAAGGAAATTTGCTTAATAAATAGAAACTCAAAATAGTATTGTATCTGAACCACATAAAATGTTTTGATAAATCATGAAAATAGCACAATTTGGCATGTTTCACTGCGTCATCATAAATAAAACATACACAATTACCCAAGATGATAACAAAATATTTTAATAATATTTTAATAAAGGTTGTTGAATCTCCCAAAATGTTCATTGTATAAACTTAAATTTTTAATTTCTATGAACTCAAAATTTTAAGGCAACCAACTTTTTTTCTAAATAATTTTTTACAGTGTAGTAAATTCTCTACACTGTTAACAATTTTCTTGTATTTTTACAGTACATTACTGGCAGCACGGTTGCCAGCAAGTTACTGTATTTTTGATTTACAGTAACTGTACTGTAATGCAATTTACAGTACATAAAAATATTACTGTAAATTTACAAAACAGTATTTTACTGTATTTTTGCCATTTTGGCTTGCTTATGCTGTAATTATGTGGTATTATACTGTAATATCTATATTGATACATTACTGCTAAATATTACTTTATTTTTCAAAATAAAGACTACTACTACTACTAATATTATATTAGAATTATATAATAAATGTAGTTATTACAGTATATACATCTATAGGAAGCAATATAACAATATGCTACTTCAGAATACCTGCTAATCAAAAGACAGTCCAAACAATGTTATTGTCAAAAATATTGTTTTTATTCAGTCAAACTGTTAAAACCATTTAATTTAAAACCATTGCATGTTAAGTTCATCAGCAATTGACAGGTATGGCTGTTAAAGGGATAGTTAACCCCAAAAAAATTAAAATTCTATCATTTACTTTTTCTTCAAGTTGTTTCAAACCTGTGTAAGTTTCTTTGATCTGTTGAACACAAAATAAGATATTTTAAAGAATGTTGGTAACCAGACAGTTGAAGTAGCCATTGATTTCCATAGTAGGAAAAAAAAAAACGATGGAAGTCAATGGGTGCCGGCAACTGTCTGGTTACCAACATTCTTTAAAATATCTTATTTTGTGTTCAACAGATCAAAGAAACTTACACAGGTTTGAAACAACTTGAAGAAAAAGTAAATGATAACAGAATTTTAATTTTTGGGTCAACTATCCCTTTGTGTGTGCACAAATGTAAATTAAACAAAAACATACAAGAAAACAGAACTTGAGGATTGGGTTGGGTAAAAGAATGACAGGTGAGCAACAACAACTAAAAACCCAACAAAAACAACAAGCGTCCCACTAACAGTGGTTGGTGGGTGTAGGCTTCAATTTGAAGTTTTCCATTCAAACTATTGACATGTGGGTTGATGGCCGTCACCTTCCTCTGCACCATCCTCTTGGTCCTCTTGCTGACTCCGTCGCAGTAGAACTCTGGCATTTCCATCTTCAGGGTTGATTCAGGAACCTGTTAGCAACATCATACCAGTCAATAAATTTGATTTATAAAATTCTTCCCATCCTCCAACTTTAAATTCTTACTAAACTGTTGCACACCTGATTTAATTACAATACAGAAGTGAAATGCAGAAAGAAATTAACTTGCCTCTGAACAAGCTCTAGTCAAGAGAGCATTTCCCTCAATGGATGCTGTCATGATTGAATGTCCTGAAAATGAAAGAATGCAATGTTAATTACCTACAATCTTTTATTTTAAAAATAACCTTATCTCAACAAAGTCCATAAACGGCATCACTCCATTCTTAAATGGTACAATTTACATATTACTATTTGTACACATTCATTGAGTATATGTATGTGCAGTAAATAAAATGTTGTGTGTGAATGAAAATACATATGTTAATACAGTTGTGTGTGTGTGTGTGTGTGTGTGTGTGTGTGTGTGTGTGTGTGTGGCTGTAAAACCATCTTTGAGTGTGTATGAGTATGTTTGTCTGAGGATGTACGAGTGTGTGTGTAATGAGACTGTTTGCGTGTATGTGAGTGTGTAGCTGTACGAAAATCTGTAAGTGAGTATGTACAGTATATGTGTATGTGTGAGTGAGTGGGTGTATGAGTGTGTATGTGTGAGTGTATATGAGTGTGTAGCTGTACACATATCAGTGTGTGTATGCAATATATTTATGTTTGAGAGTGTGTATAAGTATGTTTGTTTGTGTATGTGTGAGTGAGTGAGTGGATGAGTGTGTCTGTGTCAGGGTATATGAGTGTGTAGCTGTATAAACATTTTGTGAATGTACTATATGAGTGTGTTTGCATGTGTGAGTGAGTGGGTGTATGAGTGAGTGTCTATGAGAGTGAGAGTGTGTATGCATGTGTGAGTGGGTGTATGAGTGAGTGTCTATGAGAGTGAGAGTGTGTATGATTATGTATATGAGTGTGTTTGCATGTGTGAGTGAGTGAGTGGGTGGGTGTATGAGTGAGTGTCTATGAGAGTGAGAGTGTGTATGATTATGTATATGAGTGTGTTTGCATGTGTGAGTGAGGTGGGTGGGTGTATGAGTGAGTGTCTATGAGAGTGTATATGAGTGTGTTTGCATGTGTGAGTGAGTGGGTGTATGAGTGAGTGTCTATGAGAGTGAGAGTGTGTATGATTATGTATACGAGTGTGTTTGCATGTGTGTGTGAGTGAGTGAGTGAGTGAGTGAGTGAGTGGGTGTATGAGTGAGTGTCTATGAGAGTGAGAGTGTGTATGATTATGTATATGAGTGTGTTTGCATGTGTGAGTGAATGTATGAGTGAGTGTCTATGAGAGTGAGAGTGTGTATGATTATGTATATGAGTGTGTTTGCATGTGTAAGTGAGTGAGTGGGTGTATGAGTGAGTGTCTATGAGAGTGAGAGTGTGTATGATTATGTATATGTGTTTGTTATAGTACATTGCTACTTGAAAACCACATAACTTTACTTACCAAGCATAATGAGCCTGGGTGTGTCTGGTATCCCCTGCTGTGCCTCAATGTATGCATGGGTTGCAGTGACCTAAACACATTAAAAACAACATTAATTAAAATTATAGAATATCAAATAACTACTGTGCATAAAAAATGAGTATAACAAGTACAACTCGACAAATATTGTCAGTGATATTTTTCTCTCTTAAAATAATTTTCCACTGCATATTTATTTAAATATTTACAAAGGAAAGTTCTGTATTTTTAAGACTTGTTTTCACGTATTTTTCTAAACAACTTATTCAAATTGGTTCAGATCGCGAGTCCGTCTGCAGCCATTATCCGGGATAGGCTAATCTTTTTAGCAGTTTGAGCAGTCAATGTAACTACGTCTATTATAATACAATAATTTCTTGCTGACAGGCTCGGATCGGACATTACGGAAAGGATCCCTACATAGATTATGTTTTTGTTATCATAATATCATTCAATACCAGCTTCCATTTGCAAATGCAGCAACTTAACTCACAGACTAAAATGATCTATCGTAAAACACACAAACATTAGGTTAACGGTTAACGTCACATTAAAACTCGACAGAAACAAAGAAAAAAACAATCTCGATTTGTCTTTCCACCGTTTTAACAATCACCGGGTCTGGTTTGGTCGAAATAAACCAGGCAATTCACCGAGTTAACGTTATATGTGAAAACACTGGGACAGCGGGGAAATACACATCTAAGAAGTTAACTCTGTAACGGTGTTTTTGCAACGGTCACTAAAACTTACACACTAAAAGCTATGTACACTAAAGCGTAAAATCCTGAAACCTAATTATAAAATTAAAAATTAACTTACCAAACGTTCTGATATCCACCCGACTGAGACATCCGTGAGTGAGCTGCTGCCAGAAGTTGTGTTCTGACGTCAGTCAAGGGGCGCACTTTCGCTGTTTACAGCTGTCCTGTATTATTGCCTGGCATATTACAGCCAAGTTACAGCTAAGTTACAGCAACACTAAAATATACTGTAAAATGTTCCCGCTCAAACAAAATTACCCAGAATGCAATACAAATTACAGCATATGACTGTATTATAAAAATGCAGTATTGTACTGTATGTTTTTACAGTAATGTGCTGCTAAATCTACAGCGACATTTAACAGTGTACGGTTGATCACTTTTCATGTTGCAAAGCTCAAAGCTTAAATTATTAACAGGATGATTGGAGACCATTTTGCTTCATAACTACATTTAACCTTTTAATAGGTTCTTATGATAGCCAGATAAAGTATGCTGTCTGTTCTCTTGACTGAAGAGCACAGTCATCCCTGGCTCGTAGCATTAATCCTCTGCTAAAGCTTTGATTGGCATCCAGGGCAGCTGCATGGCTCGGTGTACTTCGTCCCGCCGCTGGGCAGGGATAACTGCTAAATCTATTCAGTTCAGAGATGATACGGACGCACTGACCTGCGTCATGCCCAGCATCATACAATTAGTCACGAGGCACTTAAAAGCATTGTCTAAAATACTGCAATTTCTAGATAAGAGAATCCAATTAAAAAATAATATATTCATATATAGTTAATTACAAATAGTATTGACAATTTGGAATCAAAATTGAATGAATTTGGGGTTGTGTTAAGGTAATTTATGAAATTACTTTATCTGTCTATAGTATTCATTTCATATAGTGAACTTGATAACTTGATGTAGATCTTTATTAAGAGTTAAACAGAAAGTGCTAATAAAAGACATTCACACTATTCAAGCGCTGCTCTTTGTGCCCTCAGACATCCTGTTTATTAAATGGGAGGTTGACATTGTTATAGCAAACCTGCTATCCTGTTACTTTTTGTTTGGAACATTAGGACTGTTTAGCGGCCATATATAAGTAGTCTATTGTGACTTTTGTGCTGTTCGAGGAATGGTGTGACTGTGAGACCTCTCAGGAATGAGGAATGGAGAATACTCCTGTGGCTAATAGCCATTTAGATGCTGGTTACATCTAGCACCTAGTTATCCTCTACCTAGTGCTGTCAGAAACCTTTCAATAACTACTTTTATCTCAGCTGTCTCTTCTTGAAGCTGGAATGAGGAGGGTGCTTACATTCCTTATGTCTTTTTTCCATCTCGTTATATAGTTATATAGATTATATAGATTAACATACACTAGTTAACATGAAGTAATAATAAATATATATATATATATATATATATATATATATATATATATATATAATGACTAACAAGAATTTATAGTATATTTACATGTTATATATAATTTAAATTACTTATAAATTATAAAGCATTATAATTCGTGATTATAACAAATTTATGACGTTTTCATAAATTAACTTCACCCAAGATCCATAAATGCTATAACAAAATTATAATTGTTAGTTCTTTATACCTAATGCCTTAACTGTATTGAAATGTGATAGCCTTTTTTTTTTTAAATTATTATTTAAAGATGAATATTAAAACAGTACCTGCTTAAGAGTCAGTTCAGATGGATGTCCAGTATTGACACAATAACTGTGCAATATAAATCCTACAGGCGACAGATCCAACCCACGGTGTGTTGATATGAGTTTAGCCATAATACATGTCTTTACCACTGTTCTGCAATGACAGGAACATGACAAGGTGTTGAAAGGGCTCTCTGGGGAACAGCCCAAGTTGGCTGGGAATCTGCTGCCATTAGTGACGTCCCCTGATAATCTCCCCTAACAAGAACCATCAGCACCTCTTGCCTGCCACCTTATCACTGGACACCTTATAATAGGCAGACTTTCTTAAAGTTTTTATTTATTTTATTTATTTATACTGCTTTTTAAATGTTTTTTTTTTATGTTTCAAAGTCCAAATGGATGCATTTCTCTGATAAAAAAAAACTACAGTAAAACATCGATATTGTGAAATATTATTACAATAAAACGTTCTTAATTTTTTTATATATTATGTCATTATCGTGTATTTTATCATTACTGTAGTCTTTAGTGTCACGTGATTTTTCAGAAATCTTTCTAATATGCAGATTTGATGAACATTTATGATTATACATGCTGAAAACAGCTTAACATTTTTTGTGTGATTGTGAGGGTGAGTAAATGTTGACAGAAATCTTTTTGGGTGGACTTTATTTTATTTAAAAGTGCCCTAGTATGAAAAATTGAATTAACCTTGCCATAGTGAAATAATAAGAGTTCAGTACATGGACATCACATACTGTGAGCCTCAAACACCATTGCCTCCTACTTATGTAAATCTCATGGATGAAAAACACCATGGAAAAATAAGTGGTTCTCAACATAACGGCATAACGTCAATCATTTATATGTACACCCCCGACATTTGCATATGTCCGAACGTGTTCATTGTCAGGTGGAACTGACGCAGCCGAATCATCGGCAAAAACGGCAGCTTTCATGGACACACATGTCATGTTCCAGGCTGTGCAGGGGACGTGAGGACTTTTCATACCCTTCCCACAGATAAAAAATGTCAACAGTCATGGTTGACGTTTATTATAATCGGATACCGCAAGAATTTAATTCAAAATCATTCATTTGTTCAGACCATTTCAAGCAAGCTTCGCTCAGTGTCTTAATCTGGAGAAAGGGGCAATTACAACTATATTCCTGCAAGCAGTAAGTAGTAATTTATCCACTTATTGACTATTTAAAAATTTCTGATTAAATTGAAAGTTTCTTAGAGACAGCATTGTCTATATAACGCAAGATGCTAGTACAGTAACAATAGGAAACTCCAAGTACCATGTATAATCAAAAACACTGGATAGTATACTGGTTTTAGTTTTGTCGGAGGGAATGGAGCATTTGTACGGATGCCAAATTTCAGTCATTTAAATCCCCCAAACAGTGCTTTTCTCTGAAAAGAACACGTATTCTATCCGGTGTTTTACCTAAACAGGTAAAATCTGGCAACCATATAGATGCGAGCGAGCTCTCGCACACGCATGGATGATCTGAAAGCACCAATAAACAAGTAGGCTGCATTTTTAGCAATCTCCATTTGAGATGTTTTGCTTAAAGTGTCATTCAGTCGGTCTGTGTTCTGTCAGGACGGTCAGGACTCACGAGCTGCTTCACTGAACAACTAAACTGCTATGTGCTGCTAAAATAAGTTGTAGCCCATTCACCTCAAGGTTGTGCATGTTGTGGCTTCACAAATGCTTTGCTGCATACCTCGATTGTAACGAGTGGTTATTTCAGTCAAAGTTGCTCTTCTATCAGCTTGAATCAGTCTGCCCATTCTCCTCTGACCTCTAGCATCAAAAAGGCATTTTCGCCCATAGGACTGTTGGATACTGGATGTTTTTCCCTTATCACACCATTCTTTGTAAACCCTAGAAATGGTTGTGCGTGAAAATCCCAGTAACTGAGCAGATTGTGAAATACTCAGACTGGTTCGTCTGGCATCAACAACCATGCCACGCTCAAAATTGCTTAAATCACCTTTCTTTCACATTCTGACATTCAGTTTGGAGTTCAGGAGTTATTCTTGACCAGGACCACACCCCTAAATGCATTGAAGCAACTGCCATGTGATTGGTTGATTAAATTAAATGAAATTGAACAGGTGTTCTTAATAATCCTTTAGGTGACTACGCCAGCACAATAATTGCCAGCTCCTGCGTCAGCATCACACGTGTGTGCCGTTGTGCTCATGTGACCAGCGTCAGCCAATAGTGAGCAGGCGGTCTGAAGTAGAACCCGGAAACGCTGCACTGTGTTCACGTGAACGCCATAGGAAATTGACATGGAAGAGAAGAAATTGTTGCATAAATTGTTGCATTGTTCAAGTTGTGAGGTTATTTTGTGCACAAAAACTCTTATTGTCGCTTTATAACATTAAGGTTAAACCACTGTAGTTATTTAATTTTGTCTTTACTATCTTTCTTGGCCTTGAAAGTGGTAATAACGTTACTGTCAAAAAATTTTATTTGTAATTTTTTTTATTTGAATTCATGTGTTTAAGATTCTGAATTTAGCCCAACCCTGCAGTGTAGTACCATAAAAAGAAAAGTACATTAGCATATTATAGATTTAGCTGTATATAAAGCAGTAAATGTGATCTTGTATAGTTTTAGTCCATATGACCTTGTGCCCGTATGCAGTTAATATGACCTTCTCTAAAGTCGATGCTTGGCCTGTTCAGCTGACAAGGTGGGGCACAAAAGGGAAGGGACGGAAACTAAAGGACTAAAGCACTTGGCTTGATTTAACCACAGTATCAGCATAGTGGACGCTGCCCTGAGGAAAGGCCAGACCCCCACACCTTTGAAACACAGTGTCCTGGGCCGTAACAAAACTACAGATAAGAGTGGGGCCTAGATAAATTAATGTGTGAGTGATAGGTGAAGGGCCAAAGAGTCCGAGATGGAGAATATGTATTCCTGTGACTCACACTAAAGATATTCAGCATTCCTGGCCATCAGCCTGAATGCTTACAATGGTACACCTCTAAGTGCCAGGGCACCAAAAGATTGGCTTGTTTTAGTGTGTTTGATATGCTTACACCAGGAGGGGGGCTCACAGGTCAGATGTCCTTGGCCTTATAGGGTTAGGGCAATCGAGGTTATAAATCCCATCTCTGCTATTGGGCTGAATCTCAGCATACTGCTCGTCGGTCCCTGTGTGGTTTTTCGTGTGTATCTTCTTTCCTAGGACTATGTGAATTTGCTATTGCTGTACTGTTTTTGTGTTATATTTATCTGTACATACACTTTATGAGTGCATTTTTCTCTGTATTTTAGGAGGAATCGCAAACACCTGGAGCCTCCATCTGCATCTGCTGTCTGTCATTAACCTAATAGGTAAGCCTATGTTGCCGATGAAAGCAATGGACAATTGGATTGAAAATTGCTGGATTCTAGTTCTTCTTTCTAGTTCACAATTCCTTCTTTTATTACAATTTAAGGTTAACTATGGGTGATGCTGAAATGGCAGTTTTTGGGGCCGCAGCCCCTTACCTGCGGAAGTCTGACAGAGAGCGTCTAGAGGCGCAAACGAAACTATTCGACTTGAAGAAGGAATGCTTTGTGCCGGATTCAGTGGAGGAGTTTGTTAAAGCCACCATCACCAGTCGAGAGGGTGGCAAAGTCACTGTGGAGACACAGGGAGGGAAGGTCGGTAAAAAAAGAATGATATATCTGTCTTTTATGAAACACTTAGGTTTCTGTGAATATTTGATCACCCACTACACATAATTTTGATTTTTTTTAGTATGATCCAAAATCATTACTGGTATGAACTCATTTTACACACGCATTCATAAAAAATATTTAACATATGCTTCCTTTTTTTAAGGAGGCTTCATTTCTCAAAAGTCTCAAAATAGGCTACATAATGAACAATGCATTGAACAGATCAACTGTGTACTGAAATCATTTATGCTGAACATTGTACAAGTCTAAACCATAATTTTTTATTGATGCCTTGCTGTTAGCTTGTTTTACTTTTAACACTTTAACACTTGTGTTTTAAAATATATTTTTATTCAATTTAATTTGGAATTGATTTCCAGCACGATCACACTGTCCTACAGTTCACTTGGGTTTTTTGGTTGGAAAACTCTTCTCTAAACTTGATCCTTTATTTGTACAGACTGTCACTGTCAAAGAGAGTGACATTATGCAACAGAATCCTCCCAAATTTGATAAAATTGAAGACATGGCAATGCTGACCTTTCTCCATGAGCCTGCTGTGCTGTATAACCTCAAAGAGCGCTATGCAGCATGGATGATCTATGTGAGTACACAGGAGTCTCAGCTGCTTTTCTGAAACCAAACACTTATAATTTTAATTTAAAACTCTACTTCTGTTCCACAGACATACTCAGGGCTGTTCTGTGTCACTGTCAACCCTTACAAGTGGTTGCCAGTGTACAACCAGGAAGTGGTTAACGCCTATAGAGGGAAGAAGAGGGCTGAAGCTCCTCCTCACATCTATTCCATCTCTGATAACGCCTATCAGTACATGCTGTCAGGTAATTCTCAACAAAATAACCAACTACAACAAAATGGGATACAATTTACACAATGAAATCAGCACCAATAAATAACAGCAAACAATAACGGATATTTATGCTATTCTTTCCTTGAACAGACAGAGAAAACCAGTCTATTCTTATCACGTAAGTGACAAAGCACACTGCATGTAAAGTCACTCTATTGTTACTTAACTTTTGTCAGAGTAAGGAGAAGTTTTGTGTATTTCTGTTTATATGGCATTAAAAGCATCATCTACACTTCGTTAAAAGTCATATGTCATTACTTCTTCCACAAAGATATCTTGTAGAACTTTCATTCTGATTGTCCATACAATTCAAGTAGACTCTATAAGTAATATATTCAACTTGCACACTGTATTCCAGCCTTTTGATACAGTTTTGATTTCACTGACAAATTTTATCTGCTGAGTTGAAGAACCCTCGTTTTGAACATTGTGGCCATGCCATCCATTTCTCATGATGATAGTGTTTATTTATGACCCTAGTGGAGAGTCTGGTGCTGGGAAAACTGTTAATACTAAAAGAGTCATTCAGTACTTCGCCAGCATTGCAGCAAGTGGAGCGAAAAAGGACGCGGCTGCTCAGAACAAGGTGATTCTTTACGAAGGGGACAGATAGATGTGGTGACAAAGCTTTTGATACCTAATGTTTTACATATGTTTTTGATCTCTTTATCTATAGGGAACCCTGGAGGATCAAATCATCCAGGCCAACCCTGCATTGGAGGCCTTTGGTAATGCTAAGACCATCAGAAATGACAACTCCTCAAGATTTGTAAGTGAACGTGTACTAAATCAAAATTGCAGAGCATAATCACTTTTATGCAACACGGTGTAAGGAGGCTGTTCAACATTTTTCTTTAGGGAAAGTTTATTCGAATTCACTTCGATACAAGGGGAAAACTGGCATCTGCTGACATTGAAACATGTATGTCATTGCTCTTTTTTTGCAAACTTTTAATTAATTTTACATGTAATTTAATTCTAGTGTACGTTTACATGACAACAATGTACTAAAAATGGATTTCCAATGTTCCAATGTTGTCAAAATGATCCCCGTTCAAATGCAAATTACAAATTATAGCGGACCACTTGTACATTATAAAACTATGTTCTTAATGTTTGTCTAGATCTCCTGGAGAAGTCTCGTGTGGTCTTTCAGTTAAAGGCTGAGAGAGACTATCACATCTTCTATCAAATCTTATCCAACAAAAAACCTGAGCTCCTTGGTGAACAAATAAAGTAACTTCAGAGACACAAATAATACAAAATCTAGACAGAGTTGAATGTAATCTTGTACTCTCTCTCTCTCTCTCTCTCTCTCTCTCTCTCTCTCTCTCTCTCTCTCTCTCTCTCTCTCTCTCTCTCTCTCTCTCTCTCTCTCTCTCTCTTTAAACAGAGATGATGCTAGTGACAGCAAACCCCTATGACTACGCATTCATCTCTCAGGGAGAGACAACAGTTGCTTCCATTGATGATGCTGATGAGTTAATGGCCACAGATGTAAGTTTCTTGTCATTAAAGCTTGGGTAAAACTTTAGTATGGGGAACACATATTCACTATTAACTACGACTTTTGCCTCAATAAACTCCTAATATACTGCTTATTAATAAGTTAGTAAGGTAGTTTTTGTAGCATTTAAGTTAAGGTATTGGGTAAAATTACGGGATGTAGAAGGTAATGCAGAATAAGGCTAAATATGTGCTTTATAAGTATATAAACAGCCAACATCCTAGTAATATGCATGCTAATAAGCATCTAGTTAATAGTGAGAATTGAAGTGTTACCAAAGCTGGTTAAACACCATAATGATCTTTGGCCACATAACATTCATGTCTTAAGGCACTAACATACCTAAGAATTCTACTTTCACAGAGTGCCTTTGATGTATTGGGCTTTACACAAGAAGAAAAGAACTCTGTGTACAAGCTGACTGGAGCCATAATGCACTTCGGCAACATGAAGTTCAAGCTAAAGCAGCGAGAGGAACAAGCGGAATCTGATGGAACGGAAGGCAAGGAATGAAAGCTCACATTCAAATGCAGCAAATTCATTTCTTTCTTTCAGTCATGCTTTATGTAAGGACTCTTGATTTCCAGATGCTGACAAAGCAGCCTATCTAATGGGTCTAAATTCTGCTGACCTTATTAAGGGTCTTTGCCATCCAAGGGTCAAAGTTGGAAATGAGTGGGTCACTAAGGGACAAAGTGTCCAGCAAGTAAGTTGTCTTAATCCAAGCTGACAACAATAAGAGAAAAAAAGAAAAAAGAAAAAAAAAACTTTTATGCGGTGGTTATTTCAGGTGTACTCTGCTATTGGTGCCTTATCAAAATCAGTGTATGAGAAAATGTTTCTCTGGATGGTGGTGAGAATCAACCAGTCCCTGGAGACAAAGCAGCCACGCCAGTACTTCATTGGAGTGCTGGATATTGCTGGCTTTGAGATCTTTGATGTGAGTACTGAATTCTTATCTTAACACACCCGAGGTTACACCTCAGCATTTCAAATATCTATAATTGTTGTACATAAAACACTTACTGCAATTTTGCTATTACAAATTTATGTACAGTTCAACACCTTTGAGCAACTCTGCATCAACTTTACCAATGAGAAACTGCAACAGTTTTTCAACCACCACATGTTTGTGCTGGAACAAGAGGAATACAAGAAAGAAGGGATTGAATGGGAGTTCATTGACTTTGGCATGGACTTACAGGCCTGCATTGATCTCATTGAGAAAGTAAGTCACCAATTATTAAAACAACAAGTTTTAATTACAGCAAGAATATATGTGTTTCTTTGACATCACCATTTCTCCATATTCCTGATTCCTTAAGCCTATGGGCATCATGTCGATCCTTGAAGAGGAATGCATGTTTCCCAAAGCCAGTGACACAACCTTTAAAGCAAAGCTTTATGACAACCACCTTGGGAAATCAAATAACTTCCAGAAACCCAGGCTTATAAAGGGCAAGCCAGAGGCTCACTTCGCCCTGGTTCACTATGCTGGTACAGTGGATTACAACATCAACAACTGGCTGGTAAAGAATAAGGACCCTCTTAATGAAACCGTGGTTGGATTGTACCAGAAATCCTCGCTGAAGTTGTTGGCTTTATTGTTTGCCAACTATGCAAGCGCAGATGCAGGTAAGCTTGTAATGTCTTTTCAATAACTGACACTATCAGTTTTGAAGTACCATACTTTAAGTAATGTGAGGTCATATGACATGTGAAAATCAAGCTATAAATCAATAGTGTCCACACTGCATCAAGGAAATTTCTTGGTAGTTTAGCTCTATCATTAAACATTTATGAATTATTCACAAATTACAATTTTTTTTTAATTATATTTTTTCCAGCAGACAGTGCAAGTGGAAAAAAGGAAAAGAAGAAGAAAGGGTCATCATTCCAGACAGTGTCTGCACTTCACAGGGTGTGTCAATGTCTGTCAATACCTAAAAACTATTTGTTTAATCCTAGTCAAATTAGCTAACAAGTGAATCCTTACAGGAGAATCTTAACAAGTTAATGACAAACCTGAGATCAACACATCCTCACTTTGTCCGCTGCATCATCCCTAATGAGACTAAGACTCCTGGTGCAATGGAGAACCCTTTGGTCATGCACCAGCTACGCTGTAACGGTGTACTAGAAGGCATTAGGATCTGCAGGAAGGGCTTCCCCAACCGAATCCTCTATGGGGACTTTAAACAGAGGTACCATGGGTTAAGGGAAGGAAAATATTAATAGAATGAACTGCAATAATTTCTTGTTTAATTTTTAAATACCTCCTACTGTGATTCTGCAGATATCGCATCTTAAACCCTACAGCTATCCCTGAGGGACAGTTCATAGACAGCAAGAAAGGAGCAGAGAAACTGTTGGGCTCTCTGGAGATTGACCACCAGCAGTACAGGTTTGGGCACACTAAGGTAAGTCATGTAACACCAACTACTAGGAATAATTGAAATGCTGTTAAAGGAAAAGATTGTGATAACTTAATGTCCGCTATTACATCAGGTATTTTTTAAGGCTGGTCTTCTTGGCCAACTGGAGGAGATGAGAGATGAGCGTCTATCAAAGATAATCACAGGAATTCAAGCAAGGTCTCGAGGTCTTCTCTCAAGAGCTGAGTACCAAAAGATGGTAGAACGCAGGTAATGCTTATCTCATACATTATAATATAAACTAGCGATGTGTGTTTATATGTGCTATCAAATTTTAAATGGTGTTAATTGTATTTTTTATTCTTTGTCTACTAAAAGGGATGCCTTGCTTGTGATTCAGTGGAATGTACGTGCATTCATGAGTGTCAAGAATTGGCCATGGATGAAACTCTTCTTTAAAATTAAACCATTACTGAGATCTGCTGAAGCAGAGAAGGAAATGGCCAATATGAAAGAGGAGTTCTTAAAGCTCAAGGAAGCTTATGCAAAGTCTGAAGCTCGTAAAAAAGAACTTGAGGAAAAAATGGTGACTCTTCTTCAAGAAAAGAATGATCTTCAACTTCAAGTGCAGGCGGTAAGTTTGTAAAATTGTATCAATAAAAGATTGGAATAAGCAGTATGCAATTTTATCCATTGATCTTTTCAAAGGAACAAGATAATCTCTGTGATGCTGAAGAGAGGTGTGAAGGTCTGATCAAAAATAAGATTCAGATGGAGGCTAAAGCCAAAGAGCTCACAGAGCGGCTTGAGGATGAGGAGGAGATGAACGCAGAGCTGACAGCTAAGAAGAGAAAGCTGGAGGATGAGTGCTCTGAGCTGAAGAAAGATATTGATGATCTGGAGCTGACTCTGGCTAAAGTGGAGAAAGAGAAGCATGCTACTGAGAACAAGGTTTCATACAAACTCTAATTAACTGTAAAAAGGAAATGTCTATTTCTTTAAAAAGTATTTACTTAATATTAGCTTTATACACACAGGTGAAGAACCTGACTGAAGAAATGGCAGCTTTAGATGATATCATTGCCAAGCTGACAAAAGAGAAAAAAGCCCTGATGGAAGCTCATCAGCAGACACTGGATGACCTGCAAAGTGAGGAGGACAAAGTCAACACCCTCACTAAGGCAAAAACAAAGTTGGAGCAGCAGGTGGATGATGTAAGTAAGCCAAGTTCCTTATATGTGATGTGAAGATAACATGCATGTTTGTTGCAGCACATTAAGAATTTCTTATGTTAAATATGTTAGCTTGAAGGATCTCTAGAGCAAGAAAAGAAAATCAGAATGGATCTAGAAAGAGCTAAGAGGAAACTTGAAGGAGACTTGAAGTTAACCCAGGAAAGCTTAATGGACCTGGAGAATGACAAGCAGCAACTGGAAGAACGGCTGAAGAAGTAAGACAAACTACTTCATTAGTTTATTATTGTTGTTTTGAATTTTTTACATTCTATGAAATAAAATCCATGATTTCATTTTCAGAAAAGATTTTGAAATCAGTCAGCTCAACAGTAAAATTGATGATGAACAAAACATAATTATCCAACTACAAAAGAAACTCAAGGAACTGCAGGTACTTATAATACCATACTTAACTATCTGTTCTGTTGATGTTCATTTGTTCATTTTGAAGTGAAAAACTTAACTTCTCTTTATGCTAGGCTAGAGTTGAGGAGCTGGAGGAAGAGCTTGAGGCAGAAAGAGCTGCCAGAGCCAAGGTAGAGAAACAGAGAGCAGATTTAGCCAGAGAGCTGGAAGAGATCAGTGAGAGACTGGAGGAGGCTGGAGGAGCTACATCTGCTCAGATTGAGATGAATAAGAAACGAGAGGCAGAGTTTCAGAAACTTCGCAGAGACCTTGAAGAGGCAACTCTGCAGCATGAGTCCACTGCCGCCTCACTGAGAAAGAAACAAGCTGACAGTGTGGCTGAACTTGGAGAGCAGATTGACAATTTGCAGAGAGTCAAGCAAAAACTGGAAAAGGAGAAAAGTGAACTCAGGCTGGAGCTAGATGATGTGGCCTCCAGCATGGAGCATATTGTCAAGTCCAAGGTAAATTGGCTGACTTTTCTTTTTTGTGTAGTTTTTACTTGTTGAGAATGCCTATACTAATGCAATATTTACTCAAATAGACTAATATGGAGAAAATGAACAGAACTCTGGAAGATCAATTGAATGAATACCGCAACAGGTGTGAAGAAACTCAAAGGGCCCTCAATGACTTTACAACCCAGAAGGCAAAGCTTCAGGCAGAAAATGGTAAATCAGCAATCTTGTGTCTAAAATTTAGACATTTTTAAGACAACAACAGTTTATTTGTCTGTTTCTTTCAAAACATTAGATGAATTTGCAAGACAGTTAGAAGAAAAGGAATCATTAATCTCTCAGCTGACAAGGGGTAAGAACTCCTTTAGTCAACAACTGGAGGACCTGAAAAGGCAGTTAGATGAAGAGATGAAGGTAACATACACTTGTCCACTTCTCCTATATTTCTAGTACTGCTTATTCTTGAAGTAAACGAGAATCAAGAAGTACATTTTTATAACAACGTGATCAAACAAATATTTTTCTAGGCAAAGAATGCCCTCGCTCATGCTGTACAGTCAGCCCGGCATGACTCAGATCTGCTCAGAGAGCAGTATGAGGAGGAGCAGGAGGCCAAAGCTGAGCTACAGAGAAGCATGTCTAAAGCTAATACGGAGGTGGCTCAGTGGAGAACCAAGTATGAAACTGATGCCATTCAGAGGACTGAGGAGCTGGAGGAAGCCAAGTAAGATATGAAACTCTGATGACATGAATATACAGGATATTGGGAACCATTCAAAAGGACCCATCCTGCTTCTGTTTCTTGCATTGATCTCTAAAAACAAGTCAAGGCTCAGCACATTTGATCAGTTTTGTGATTTTTTTTGGAGTTCCACTTATCAAAAGACTGTTCTTTTAATTACTTTTGTGCAGGAAGAAACTGGCACAGCGTTTGCAGGAGGCTGAAGAGGCTGTGGAGGCAGTCAATGCTAAATGCTCTTCCCTTGAAAAGACTAAACACAGACTCCAGAATGAAATCGAAGATTTGATGGTGGATGTGGAGAGATCCAACGCCGCTGCAGCAGCTTTAGACAAGAAACAAAGAAACTTTGATAAGGTAGTATTTAAACGAGAGGCTTTTAGAGAACATTCAGTCAACATAATTATATTAGTTTACCTTTATATATTGCAATTAATTGATTGTATTAATTGTTTAATTGTTTTGAGTTTTGTGATTTAGTAGTATTTAATATTTTGCTGTGCTAATTGTGAAGATTTTCTGTTATGTTGGGTTTTTGGGGGATTACCATCATGGTGACGATTGAAGCATCAGCTTGGTTTGACAACAGATAGATGTTAAATGTTCTATATTGCCATACTCATGCAGCTATGTTAATGCTATCAAAGCATTGTTTTACCAATTAGCAAGTTAGAATTTATTGAATTAGCTAGTAAAAGCTGACCAAGTTTTCACTACTATAAAATCCATTTCAACTTATCAATGTAAAAAATTGCAATAAATTAATTTTATGAAATTATTACTAGATCAACATTCATTATCAAAATGTATTTTGACATTTTTTTCCTTTCAGGTCTTATCTGAATGGAAACAGAAGTATGAGGAGTCTCAGTGTGAACTGGAGAGCTCTCAGAAGGAGGCAAGGTCTTTGAGCACAGAACTGTTCAAGCTGAAAAACTCCTATGAGGAATCTTTGGATCACCTGGAGACCTTGAAGAGAGAGAACAAGATTCTGCAAGGTTCTTGCTATACAGAATTCTACTACTTTGTACATGTTTGCACAAAATTACAAGTATCTATTTGTTTTAGTATTTACGTCTTTATGGGCTATCCAAATGGTAATGTGATTTTTCCTTTAGAGGAGATCTCTGATCTGACCGAACAGCTTGGCGAGAGCGGGAAGACAATCCACGATTTGGAGAAAATCCGTAAGCAGCTGGAACAAGAAAAAGCTGAGATACAAGCTGCTCTGGAAGAGGCTGAGGTAAAAGGGTGGCCACAAAAAACAAACAAACAAATGAAACGAAGTGTAATGATTATATAAGCTTATTTTGTTTTTTACAGGGTTCTCTGGAGCACGAGGAGGGTAAAATCCTTAGGGCCCAGCTTGAATTTAACCAAATAAAAGCTGACATTGAGCGCAAGCTGTCTGAGAAAGATGAGGAAATGGAGCAGTCAAAGAGAAACCAACAGAGGACCATAGACACCTTGCAAAGTGCTTTGGAGTCTGAAACACGTAGCAGGAATGAGGCTCTCAGGATAAAGAAGAAAATGGAAGGAGATCTAAATGAAATGGAGATCCAGCTGAGTCAGGCTAACAGACAGGCAGCTGAGGCTCAAAAACAACTCAAGTCTGTCCAGGCCCACCTAAAGGTAAAAAAGGGTTACATGAAATTCACTTTCTATGTCTACAAAAGTAACCTTGGCTTTCCTTAATGGAAAATTTTGTAGGACTCCCAGCTTCAGCTTGATGACTCTCTTCGAGCCAATGATGATCTTAAGGAGAACATTGCACTTGTAGAGAGACGCAATACCTTGCTTCAGGCCGAACTGGAGGAGCTTAGAGCTGTTCTGGAACAAACAGAGCGTGGACGCAAACTTTCTGAGCAAGAGCTGCTCGATGTCACTGAGAGAGTACAGCTTTTGCATTCTCAGGTAAACCATCAAGAGGCTTTTTGTATTTTTTGTTGAAAGGTTAAATTTCAAATGACCACTGTAACAGAAACCTTCTCATACAGAACACCAGTCTCCTAAATCAGAAGAAAAAGCTAGAGGCTGACGCTTCCCAGCTTCAGGGTGAGGTGGAAGAGGCAGTGCAAGAATGCAGAAATGCTGAAGAAAAAGCCAAAAAGGCAATCACTGATGCTGCCATGATGGCTGAGGAACTTAAAAAGGAGCAGGACACAAGTTCTCACCTGGAGCGTATGAAGAAGAACATGGAGCAGACCATTAAAGATCTGCAGCACCGTCTGGATGAAGCAGAGCAAATTGCTATGAAAGGAGGCAAGAAACAAGTCCAGAAACTGGAGACCAGGGTGAGTAATCACAGTCCTCTGCTTTTCTTGGGGCTCTTGCTCATTTAAGAAGAGATGAATAAAGCAATGGCTAATGTAGATCTACTGCATCCCTCCTAGGTAAGAGAGCTGGAAGGTGAAATTGAAGCTGAACAGAAGAGAAGCAGTGAATCTGTGAAGGGTATCCGTAAATATGAACGCCGCATCAAGGAGCTGACATATCAGGTGGGATTAAAAGATTTAGACTGCATGGGCAAGTGAATAAGTTTGATAATGGTTCAAATAAATCGTCTACACTGAATTAATCTTTAGTTGTATGACTCTAGACTGAAGAGGACCGTAAAAACATAGCCCGTCTTCAGGATTTGGTCGACAAGCTGCAACTAAAAGTCAAAGCTTACAAAAGAGCTGCAGAGGAAGCTGTAAGTGCTCTTGAAATAGTACTAGTCACTGTGGATGGTGTTGTCTAACGTATACTGATGTCCTATGTCATGCTTGCATCCTGTAATAGGAAGAACAGGCAAACACTCACCTCGGCAAATTCCGTAAGCTGCAGCATGAACTAGATGAGGCAGAAGAAAGGGCTGATATTGCTGAATCTCAAGTGAACAAACTGCGTGCTAAAAGTCGTGATGTGGGGCCAAAGGTACAGTGGACACATGTAAATGATCATTAATGGAAATGTTAAAGAGCTCATGGAATCACATGACTTCAGATTGGATGGAACAAATCCCATGCTTTTAATAGCCAATTTGTCACTTGCTAGCCAGTAGTTGGTGTTTATTACAGGTAGGGACAATCTCATAAGTGAGCCTAAGATTGGACATAAACCAAAGGTTAAGTCATCAATGTTTTCGGCTCTTAACATTTTACAACATCTTTCCTTAATAATTGTCTAACTTTCCCCTCATCAACATTGTTCTCTCACAGAAAGGATTTGATGAAGAGTGAAGTCCTGAAAATCATCTGAAATCACCTTTATTTGCTTGCCTTTCTCTGTGTACACTATTGTACAGTGTTCACCATTTCCTCACTTACATGAAATAAAGTCACTCTGCATCTATTCTGTTTTCTTGTATGTTTATGGAGACGACTACTTTATTTGGTCCAAGTTATATCATATTGTATAATGGCCTGGTTTCACAGATGGGGCTTAGATTAAGCCACAATAAGACTTTAGTTCAATTATGGCATTTACATAGCTTTTATAAATGTGTCTAAGAAGAAAAGAAAAAACATCACTGGTGTGCATCTTAAGACAAAGCATATTTTATGTCAAGCTGCTTTCAGTTTTAAAAAAAAAAACAAACAAACACGCATTTTAATCTGTATTATTTGTATGTTAAACCTTGTCCGTGAAACCAGGGGAATGACTCTACAATTTAATTCTCAGAACATGATATTATTAATTTGACTAAGAATGAACATTTGTATCCCCAGAGATTGTTTATCAAAAGATACATAGAGATCCCTCCATGTCTATCACAGCTTGTTAGGTTCTTTTGTATTTTTTTGCTGTGCCTCAAACATACAGAACTCTGAGCTCTAATGGTGAACATGTCCTGTGGCAAGTGGAATCATAAAATAAAATAGAAATCACAAATGAGTTTCAATATGGTTTGAACAAGAGCTAAACAATGATTTTAAATTAATTCAATGTAACCAATAAGCATCATGGACTGTGCTGAGCAGAACTTTACTCCAAACTCGAAATTACAGAGAAAAAGGATTTGTAAGGTTTTAAGAATCAGAAAGAGAAGTGGTGGTGTCTAAAATGGAAAAGAATATAACAAAGCCTTTGGTTCTTGAAATAGGTTGGATAAAAAGGATAAAGGCTCATGCTCAATGAGCTACTCTGAAGCACTTAACATGTCAAAACCCTAAGACAGCTGCATTGATACTTCAATGTGCCAGACCATCTTTATACTTAGATGTGTTTCATGTACAGATATTACAAAAATGTACACAGACAAATCTGTAGGAACTTACAAGGGAGATTATGCTGTAAAACAAGAACTCAACATCAAGAATGCAACAAATAGATTACGAAAAATTATACTTCTTTACACTTATACCTTCTATTAGTTGCAGTTCATTAATAAATCCACAGTCATGTTTAAATAATTTGTCATATTTTATGTCAATAGCAGATCTCAGTGAGTAGGTGAGACAGCAAACAAATTTGGCTCTATAGTGGTTGTAGTCATCACACCTGCACAAATCTTTAGGGATATGAATGTAAAATGTGCAACATTTTAAATACACAAAACAGCTGGCTGCTGTGATAGGTACACATTCATGAAGAGCAGTGATCTAATTTTATGACTAGTGAGGGAACAAATCCATGTTAAAGCACATACCTGTGTGTCAGAGAGACGTTCTTAATGTTAAGTGCTGCTCTGACTAAAAAGGTCATCTTAACTGAGACTTTAGCAATGGATTGGCATTTCTCACTTCCTTTTCCACTTTGACGCCATTCATCGTTAAAAGTTGTGGCTGGGTGTCAGAATAGAACAGTCTTATCACTTGTCAGGCACTTAACTCCTTGTTTATCTGTTGACCCTTCCATATGGTAATTGTCAAGTATACTCACCTTTCAGTTATGTCTGCCAGTTGTATGTTTCAAATCCAGGATTTTTTTTTTAATTGTGCATATAGCCAAATAAAAAACACAATTATAATAATGTATTTTTGTACTTTAATGTTTCTGTCTGCATATATTTGCAATATATGAAGGGAATCTCTACCCATGAGACCAATGGATTAGTGTCCCTATCATCACTCACAGTTGCACAACATTCCAAGGATACTGATATGGAAACACCAACATGTGGACCCTCAAAAAAAGAATTAATATGAGTACAGGACTCTATACAATTGCAAGAATTTCAGTATACCGTAAAATATTTATGGGTCTTTGCATATACATGTCACTTGGTTTTATTTATGAGGAAAAACACCTATAATGGCCAGGTGACGGACTAAAGTTGATCTCAGGCAGAGACATAAAGTAAGGTCCAGAGGGTCACAGGATGATGTGGTTTCACTCCTCAGTCAGTGAGATCCACTCTGCAGGAATGTCACAGGGTTATCTTTGTCCTCAAAGAAACAATGGGTTGTCAACAACATGGGTTGTGGAGGGAGACATTTGCTGGCTGGTAGATGGTAATGAAGTATGGCACGGCAATCACCAACATTGTTCCCCACCCAGGAGACATCACCAGTTCTCTCTTCTTTACATTTTTATTGTATTATCATTATCAAATTTTACTGAATCTGAGGTATGACACCTGTGACAGACCACTGTGTGTGTTGTTCGACACTTGCCGCCTGGTAAATCCCGCAGACTAAGATGCTTAATATAGATGCAGACTCAGAGGCCAGCTGATATTGTAGTTTGTGTCTCTGCAAAGACTGGGCTGTGATGACAAAAAAACAATGTTGCATATTAACCCCCCCATAAGCTCTCTGGGTAATTGAAAGCCCATATGCCATGCAGTTCAAACATATCACTTTACAGAAATCTGATACCTTCTCTTGAGTATTCTAAACAATGCTAGATGACAAATATAGAATTCCATCTAAAGTTTGTTGAGATCCAGATTTTGAATCCCTTTGTTGGCTGTTAAACCCTCATGGGGCACTAAAGTAATGCAGTGATGGCTTACACAAGAATAGAATTTTCCATAACTATTGTGCATCTTTGTCCTAAGTTTTAGAGTAATATTCAGCTCAGATGCATATTATTCAACATACACTAAGAATTTTGGCTGGATTTAATCATTCACATTTAGTTTAAGTGTAAACCACTTAACTCTCTAAACTAAATTAGCACTCTGCTATCAACAAAAGCCTAATATGGAGCACTAACAAATCTTAACAAAGATAAGACTAAACTTAACTAGCAGGTTCTTGCTTCTCCCTAATACCCATAATTACCCTTGTTGCACCCTAATAGTGCTCAGACACAATGGCATTCTTGCCTTGTAGGATGGCTTCCCCAAATTTGGGAGGGTGGGTTCCTTTATAAAGAGTTCTCATTGTTGGTGTCCAGACAAGTCAGACGTTTTATCTGAGGGTAAGATTTGAGCCAAAACTGCAGAGTGAAGTTACATTTAATATCAGATAATTCAAATGTCTTCTTTCATGATAAATTAGTTTTACTTCTTATTAAGTAGCTTTCTTCTGAATACATCTTTTAAGTATTGGGTTTTTGGTGACATGACAAAGATTAAAAAGTATTACTTCACATATTTGAGTCTTAAGGAGTAACAATAAAATGATATTTACATTAGCAGGTTCTTCTTCAGCCGCCGCACCTGGTGCACATCAGGTACGAGTCATGCTTATTTTCCACGAGAATTGTTTTATATTCATGTCAAAGCTTTTTTTTTATGATCATGTAGTATTTAAAAAAAACTGTGAGGCAATGTTGATCATAGCAATGCTAATTTTATGCAATTTTTATCTCCAGATAAGGCAATCATGGCGGACGCTCACATGGCAGAGTTTGGAGCTGCGGCTTCCTACCTGCGAAAGTCAGATCGAGAGCGTCTGGAAGCACAAACTCGTCCCTTTGATATGAAAAAGGAGTGTTTTGTACCTGATCCAGATGAAGAATATGTGAAAGCTTCAATTATCAGCCGTGAAGGTGACAAAGTCACTGTACAGACTGAGAAAAACAAGGTAGGCTCAACTAAAAACGAGCATTTGGAGAGGATTCTATAAAGGGAGGACACTTTCAATGACAGAGATATGTCAATGTGGTCGCTGATAAATGATGAGGACTGTTAATTAGAACAGTATTATTACATTAGTACAATTAGCACAGCATTAGTGAAATCTTCATCATTTAAATGTTAGCTTCAGTATGGTTTGCCTTTGGAACAATGTAATAATACGAGCTGGACAAAACACTAATTTGATGCCACTTTGCACAAGAGTATTACTCTAATGCTTACATTTTTTCCTGCTTCTAACAGACTGTCACTGTAAAGGAAGCTGACATCCATCCCCAGAACCCACCAAAGTTTGATAAAATTGAAGACATGGCAATGTTCACCTTTCTCCATGAGCCTGCCGTGCTGTTTAACCTCAAAGAGCGCTATGCAGCATGGATGATCTATGTAAGAGCAGACCAGTTCAATGTCACTTGAAAATACAACCTAATTAGCTTCAATTACTGAACTTTATTTGTCCTTTTCCACAGACATACTCAGGGCTGTTCTGTGTCACTGTCAACCCTTACAAGTGGTTGCCAGTGTACAACCAGGAGGTGGTTATAGCCTATAGAGGGAAGAAGAGGGCTGAAGCTCCTCCTCACATCTATTCCATCTCTGATAACGCCTATCAGTACATGCTAACAGGTATGGACAAAGACAGAAATTTGTTCTGCTCTGCAGATCTGAGAGTATTCATGTTCTAGCTGAAAGTGTTATCAAATTGGGAAAAATGTTTCAACAAACATGCAAAGTGTGAGGAAACCTTGTGAATGACTGCTGTTTGAATTTTGCACAAATCACTGGATCTTTTTAAAGATTGATAATATAGAAGCCATGTAAATTTAAAAATAACTGATCAATTCTTCTCCATTTCAGACAGGGAAAATCAATCAATTCTGATCACGTAAGTCATTTTTTTTCTTTTAACATAATTCCTTAGTTCATTATGCCATTATTAATGATCAGATCACTGTTCTATGTTACTGTAGTGGAGAATCTGGTGCAGGAAAGACTGTAAACACAAAGAGAGTCATTCAATATTTTGCAAGTATTGCAGCTGGAGGCTCAGCAAAGAAAGATGGGTCAGAAAAAAAGGTAAGTGTCATTTTCATAAGCGTTTCTGCATTAACTGAAAAACAAAACAAAAAAACATGTAACTCAATTACACCACACTGAAATATTTACTTTTTCATTAAAGGGAACCCTGGAGGATCAAATCATCCAGGCTAACCCTGCTTTGGAAGCTTTTGGCAATGCAAAGACCATCAGAAATGACAACTCCTCAAGATTTGTAAGCTTCAGCATTGAACATTTATGTAGACCTCTGTAAATAATCACCTAATTAACATTTCAGCTAATGTAATAGCATGCATGTCACAACTCTATCAAATATAGTGTGATAACACCATCTTCTGGATAAATAAAAATGATATAAAGAGAACATAAGGTTAACAGATAGCATCATCTTGAGCCATCATAAATGTAACAGTGTATTTAGTATTTATATAATGAAAAAAACAAAACAAAACAATGCAATCAGTAAAATAAGGCACATTATGTTATGTCAGAAGTTAATTCAGTTAAAGTTATCCGAATCAAGTATCTCTTACACAGACATGAGGCATTTATAAGCCATAATGATTGTGCTTAACTGCTTGATAATATATAATTATAATATCCTTTTTTTTTTTTTTTTTTATTCTTTAGGGAAAATTTATCCGAATTCATTTTGGTGCCAGTGGAAAGTTGGCTTCTGCTGACATTGAGACATGTAATAATTCATTATTTTTTTTATCTAGACTCTATGTGTGGTTTCAAAAAACACTCAAATGTCAAATACTTAACTTTTGTGTTGTTGTAAATATATCAGATCTTCTGGAGAAGTCAAGGGTAAGTTTTCAGCTTAAAGCTGAAAGGGACTATCACATTTTCTACCAAATCCTCTCTCAGCGGAAACCTGAGCTGCTGGGTAAGTCTCAGTAGATATTCTGTAATCAAAGGCCTTTACAGTAGTACCAGATTGTAACAAACTGACAGTTTTTTCTTTCTCCTGACACAGAGATGCTGCTTATCACCAATAACCCCTATGACTACGCTTACATCTCCCAAGGCGAAACCACCGTAGCCTCAATTAATGATGGAGATGAACTACTTGCCACTGATGTAAGAATGAATCACAATATATTCTTGTTTTTCTGTCACTGTAAAGGTCTCAAATTACATGTATTATTCTTTAAACTTTAGGAAGCATTTGATGTACTAGGCTTCACTCAGGAGGAGAAAAATGGCATCTATAAACTTATTGGAGCCATTATGCACTATGGCAATATGAAGTTCAAACAAAAGCAAAGGGAGGAGCAAGCAGAAGCTGATGGGACTGAAGGTGCATAGAGTATAATTTCTGAAGCAGAAAACTAAATGCAACACTATCTATTATGCATAATAGCACAATCTTATTTATTTTACAGATGCTGATAAAGTTGCATATTTGATGGGTCTAAACTCTGCTGATTTAATCAAGGGTCTATGCCATCCAAGAGTGAAAGTAGGAAATGAGTGGGTCACAAAAGGGCAAAATGTCCAGCAGGTGAGTTGGTCTGCTATTAATTAAATGGGGTACATTTATATAAGTAATGGCAAACCAAATGCTTCTCTGTGCTCAGGTGTACTATGCTATTGGTGCACTAGCCAAGGCAGTGTATGAAAAGATGTTCCTGTGGATGGTTGTAAGAATCAATCAGTCTCTGGACACCAGACAACCACGCCAGTACTTTATTGGAGTGCTGGACATTGCTGGCTTTGAGATCTTTGATGTAAGTCTTTGTGGACAGATCCTCATGTTGTCATGTTAAAAATATATATTACTATCTAATATCATATCACCCTGAAATCATATTACTCATCTAACTTAACTAAAGTTTAAATTTATTTCATTTCTATTTAAAACTACAGTTCAACACCTTCGAGCAACTCTGCATCAACTTTACCAATGAGAAACTGCAACAGTTTTTCAACCACCACATGTTTGTGCTGGAACAAGAGGAGTACAAGAAAGAAGGGATTGAATGGGAGTTCATTGACTTTGGCATGGACTTACAGGCCTGCATTGATCTCATTGAGAAAGTAAGTAGGGCTGACGATAAAGCTTTCCTACATGAACGTTGCTTTATCTATTTAATTAACAAAGCCATTTTCTATAATCAGTAACTCAATCATATCAATTTCTTTATTCAGCCTATGGGCATCATGTCGATCCTTGAAGAGGAATGCATGTTTCCCAAAGCCAGTGATGCAACATTTAAAGCAAAGCTTTATGACAACCACCTTGGGAAATCAAATAACTTCCAGAAACCAAGAGTAATCAAAGGAAAGCCAGAGTCTCATTTTTCTCTAATTCACTATGCTGGTACAGTTGACTATAATATTAACAACTGGCTGGTAAAGAACAAAGACCCACTGAATGAGACTGTTGTTGGTCTCTTTCAAAAGTCTACACTCAAGCTCCTGTCAATGCTATTTGCTAATTATGCTGGATCAGAATCTGGTATGTACGAGAAGAGTTATGTATGCACAATAGAATCTCATATGTGTTTTTCAGTGTTTTGAGTACTACCAGTTATAAGTCATTATTGTGCCTTGTTTGACCAGCTCAAGAGGGTGGTAAGGGAGGTAAAGGAGGCGGAAGTAAGAAGAAGGGCTCCTCCTTCCAAACTGTGTCTGCGCTTCACAGGGTAGTTGAATTTCAGACTCAATTGATCATACAGAATGAAAATAAAATAAGAAATAATAGATGTCTCCAGTGGACATATGTCAATAATTCTTGAAAGTAATCATATGAATAGCTTTAAATTCTGCATGTATTTCTTCCTACAGGAAAACTTGAATAAGTTAATGACAAACCTAAGATCAACCCACCCTCATTTTGTCCGCTGCATCATTCCTAATGAGACTAAGACTCCTGGTGCAATGGAGAACCCTTTGGTCATGCACCAGCTACGCTGTAACGGTGTACTAGAAGGCATTAGGATCTGCAGGAAGGGCTTCCCCAACCGAATCCTCTATGGGGATTTCAAACAGAGGTAATTATTATTGGTTCTGTGACATTTAAACTCTACATTCAAAACAACACTTTCCATATTTACAGATGCTCTGTACTTTTTTACAGGTACCGAATTCTAAATCCTGCAGCCATACCTGATGGTCAGTTCATAGATAGCAGGAAAGGAGCTGAGAAACTGTTGGGATCACTGGATATTGATCACAATCAATATAAATTTGGACACACAAAGGTGAAAGCTTAGCTTAAACTGATCGTATATCCATTTTTTAATATGAGCGCAAATATGAAAGTGGTCATGTTGTTCTATGAGTAAAATGCATGTTTCTACAATGAATTCTGCCTAGGTGTTCTTTAAGGCTGGTTTACTGGGTCAGCTGGAAGAAATGAGAGATGACAGACTATCTCTAATCATTAGTGGAATTCAAGCAAGATCCAGAGGACTCCTTGCAAGGGTTGAGTTCCAGAAGATAGTTGAAAGAAGGCAAGAATTCCACATATTACAATTTGCACACTGTATTATGCTTAACCTTTTTTTTATTTGTGATATTTATTGACATAACAATGGAATATCCTTAAAGGGATGCCCTACTGGTTATCCAGTGGAATGTACGTGCCTTCATGGGGGTGAAGAATTGGCCCTGGATGAAGCTCTTCTTCAAGATCAAACCTCTACTCAAGTCAGCAGAAGCAGAAAAAGAGATGGCAAATATGAAGGATGAATTTGCCAAGCTCAAAGAGGCTTATGCTAAATCTGAAGCACGAAGGAAAGAACTAGAAGAAAAAATGGTGTCTCTTCTCCAAGAGAAGAATGACCTACAGCTTCAAGTTCAAGCGGTTAGTAAATACATTTTGTGCCTTAAAAATGTGGAAAGTAAATGTGTTTTTTGCAGTACAGTTATTTTTTAACCTAATTTAACAACAGGAACAAGATAATCTCTGTGATGCAGAGGAGCGATGCGATCAGCTTATCAAAAACAAGATCCAACTTGAGGCAAAAGCCAAAGAGCTCACAGAGCGGCTTGAGGATGAGGAGGAGATGAACGCAGAGCTGACAGCTAAGAAGAGAAAGCTGGAGGATGAGTGCTCTGAGCTGAAGAAAGATATTGATGATCTGGAGCTGACGCTGGCTAAAGTGGAGAAAGAGAAGCATGCTACTGAGAACAAGGTCTGGTTGTATTTCTAAACAAAACAAAACTCAAATATTGTATAAACACTTAGAACTTAATGACCCATGTTCTTTCACAGGTGAAGAACTTGACAGAGGAAATGGCAGCTTTAGACGATATCATCGTAAAGCTAACCAAGGAGAAAAAGGCCTTGCAGGAAGCTCATCAGCAGACACTGGATGACCTGCAAAGTGAGGAGGACAAAGTCAACACCCTCAGCAAGGCAAAAGCAAAGCTGGAGCAGCAGGTGGATGATGTAAGTGTTACAATTTACATCTACCTTTGTATTTTTTGATGCAAGCAAATGCAATAAAACCAACTGATATGCTCAATAAATCAACAATTTTAATTATTTAAAACAGTTGGAAGGATCTCTTGAGCAAGAAAAGAAGATCCGTATGGATCTAGAAAGAGCCAAGAGGAAACTAGAAGGAGACTTGAAGTTAACCCAGGAAAGCTTAATGGACCTGGAGAATGACAAGCAGCAGTTAGAGGAGCGTCTTAAAAAGTAAGGCAAATTCTCCCAATCTTTCACAGCCCAATTTTTTTGTTCAAGACCAAGGACTGCAAATATCTCTCTTCCAAATATAGGAAAGACTTTGAGATTAGTCAGCTCAATGGGAAAATCGAGGATGAACAAACTATTTGCATCCAGCTACAGAAAAAACTGAAGGAACTTCAGGTAACAACAAAATAGAGCTTACAACAATTGGAACATTTTAAACAAGACAATGACAACCCTGAAATCTTTCTAATTCAAGGCGCGTATTGAGGAGCTGGAGGAAGAGCTTGAGGCAGAAAGAGCTGCCAGAGCCAAGGTGGAGAAACAGAGAGCAGATTTAGCCAGAGAGCTGGAAGAGATCAGTGAGAGACTGGAGGAGGCTGGAGGAGCTACATCTGCTCAGATTGAGATGAATAAGAAACGAGAGGCAGAGTTTCAGAAACTTCGCAGAGACCTTGAAGAGGCAACTCTGCAGCACGAGGCCACTGCCGCCACACTGAGAAAGAAACAAGCTGACAGTGTGGCTGATCTGGGAGAGCAAATAGATAATCTGCAGAGAGTCAAGCAAAAACTGGAAAAGGAGAAAAGTGAACTCAGGCTGGAGCTAGATGATGTGGTCTCAAACATGGAACATGTTGTTAAGACAAAGGTATTATTAATACAGAAATTAATTGATACAAATTAATATTTGTCTTCTTTCCTGGAAAGTAATTTTCTAGACAAATTATGTACTATATACAGGCAAATCTTGAGAAGACTTGCAGGTCTTTGGAAGATCAAATGAATGAATACAGGACAAAATTTGAGGAGGGCCAGCGTTGTATCAATGACTATACAATGCAAAAATCGAAGCTACAGTCTGAAAATGGTATGGCTGTCAATCAATTAACTGTCTTTTTCATTCTTACGAGTGACAGAACACCAACAATAATAAAATACATGATAACACAATATAGGTGAACTTTCAAGACAGCTGGAGGAGAAAGACTCTCTTGTCACCCAGCTAACCAGAAGCAAGATGTCTTACACTCAGCAAATTGAAGATCTTAAAAGGCAATTGGAGGAGGAAACTAAGGTGTGAACTGAGTATAAACATTATCTGATTAATATTTCAAAAATTAAATGCATTCATTACTAAACAATAACATGTCCTCCAGGCAAAGAATGCCCTCGCTCATGCTGTACAGTCAGCCCGGCATGACTCAGATCTGCTCAGAGAGCAGTATGAGGAGGAGCAGGAGGCCAAAGCTGAGCTACAGCGTGGCATGTCCAAAGCTAATTCTGAGGTGGCTCAGTGGAGAACCAAGTATGAAACTGATGCCATTCAGAGGACTGAGGAGCTGGAGGAAGCCAAGTAAGACATGTTATTATTTCGAATTTCATAGAAATTTGGACTTTTCCAAATAACTTCTCAACTGACAGATAAGCTTTTTGGTTGTATTATGTTTCTTTTAAAATGTAAGACGAACAAAAAGTTTTTCTGTTAGTTGGCCAAGCTTCCGTAAACAGAAGGTAAAATATAATAAATGTCTATCCGCAAGAGTGTGTTGCACTTACAAAATTACATTCCACAATATTGTTCCGTTTTTAAAACAGGAAGAAACTGGCTCAACGTTTGCAGGAGGCTGAAGAAGCTGTTGAAGCAGTAAATGCTAAATGCTCTTCTCTTGAAAAGACCAAACACAGACTCCAGAATGAGATTGAAGATCTTATGGTGGACCTGGAGAGGTCTAATGCAGCTGCTGCAGCCTTGGACAAGAAGCAAAGAAACTTTGATAAGGTAACCAGACTAAGGGTGTGCAATATATATTGTCTGTGATAATATCCTAATTGTTGTTTTAACGATGTGTAATCTGACATAATCGAGCATATCCCTCACACACACCAAGAGAGTGCATGCATACACGACTACGTGATGTAGTCTGGTAGATGAGACTAGTGCTAGTGTGCATTTAGTGCACGCTTTCACTGCACAATTTAGTCTATTTATATATAATTTAATATAGATTAGTTAATAAATATCACACAAAGAGTGCATTTTTAATCCAGTTATCAACATGACAACAAATGAGATATTGATTTTATACAAGTTTAATAAACAAGAAGTTAATATTAAGTAACTTTCATTTTAGATATACCATATTGCATGTTGCATCTAATATTTTAAACAAAGCCATGAATGAATCAGCATTTTGAAATAATCAGTTGACTCAACGATGAATCAATAAATAAGATCAATATCAAGGCTGTGTCCCACTCCACTTTTAGACCCACACTTGCAAACTTTACTAATTTTGAAGTGCATTCCACTTCGTGAAGTGGACGAGGGAAGTTTATATTGACAGACCCTCGCTCCCTCTGTAAAAATCAAAGTCTACTTCATTTGTACGCAGGCAGCTTCATATACCACAATGCAACACAATTACTTTTTAAATATTTAAAACAACCCAAACAAATCTATATACATATAGAAGGCTGCATTAAACAATTTTGAAAGGGTGAAAATAAATAATAAATCAAATCCATAGTGGATTCCAGAACGCTTAGGATGTTCCAGTTCAGGCCATTGCAAAGGTTTCACCTGTAGTGGGCACTCACACGCAAGCAATGATGCACATCTGAGTGAACGAGATGGAGGGAAGTTAGTGAGTGAAGGGAACGGGAATGCAGTTTAAGATATTCAAAAGCTTCATTCCTGAATGAATGCCTGAATGCCACTTAAGATGAAGCGTGGTGTTTCCTCTCCATTGCAAAGATGATTTTTTTTGATACTTATTTAATTATATTAATAACAGTCATATTGTGTCTTATTGTAATAACATTTTATTACATTTATTAAATTGACACAAAAGATGATGTATGCATATAATTAGGTTTAAAAAATACATTTATAAAGGTAAAAATTTCCATAAAAATTAAAAATCTATTTCAACTTTTTGGAAAAGATTATTTCTGTCACTGCTGTGAAATGACCACCACACAGAATATGAAGAATATCAGCACAATGAAATATTGTCTAATTATCGTTATCGAGAAAATCACAGGAAATATGGAGATTTCTTTTTGTCAATATCGTACACCCCTAAACCAAACTTTGCTCTTGAGTTGGGATTAAGCTCAAATATATTTTCTGAATACCTGAAATCCTACTTAAATGAAAATGATGCTTTTAGGTCCTGACTGAGTGGAAGCAGAAGTACGAGGAGTCACAGGCTGAGCTAGAGAGCTCTCAGAAGGAAGCCAGATGTCTGAGTACTGAACTTTTTAAGCTGAAGAACTCATATGAAGAATCGTTGGATCACCTGGAGACCATGAAGAGAGAAAATAAAAATCTCCAAGGTAAATTAACTTACCAAAATGTACTAAAATAACTTTCTTTTTTATTTCCAAAGAATCTTAATATATAAATGGGGATATTGAAAAGATAATAAAAGTAGTACAATGACTTTTTCTAGTGTGTTTGGAGTGTGGTGGTGGAAGAAGAAGAATTTATAGCATTGCAGAGACAGGGAAATGTATGATTTTTTTCTTTCTTTTATCTAGAGGAGATTTCCGATATCACTGAGCAACTTGGTGAAGGAGGAAAGAGCATTCATGAGCTGGAGAAAATGAGAAAACAGCTGGAGCAAGAAAAAAGTGAGATTCAGTCTGCTCTGGAAGAGGCAGAGGTAATCAAAATAAGCTTTGACCTTATTGAAAAACATATTCATATTTCAGAATAATTTTTCAAACAAAGTTTTGCAAACCAAATCATAGATCACAATTTTCTGTTTAAAAGGCATCACTGGAGCATGAGGAGGGTAAGATTCTGCGAGCTCAGCTAGAGTTCAGCCAGATTAAGGCTGACATTGAGCGCAAACTAGCTGAGAAGGATGAAGAGATGGAGCAGAGCAAACGCAATTTGCAGAGGACCATCGACACTCTGCAAAGCTCCTTGGAGTCAGAAACTCGAAGCAGGAATGAGGCCCTCAGAATAAAAAAGAAGATGGAAGGGGATCTGAATGAGATGGAGATCCAGCTCAGTCAGGCAAACCGACAAGCAGCAGAGGCTCAAAAACAACTCAAGAGTGTCCAAGCACATCTGAAAGTAAGATACACTCAGAATCAATAAACTGTGAATCAGTTAGGAAAAGAATGAAAGCTTTTGAAATGGATGAGATGTTGAAATGTTTGCCTTAATAAGTTTGCGCTTATCTTTCAGGATGCTCAGCTTCAGCTGGATGACTCTCTGAGAACAAATGATGATCTCAAGGAGAACATTGCGATTTTAGAGCGACGCAACAACCTTCTGCAAGCTGAACTGGAGGAGCTGAGAGCAGCCCTTGAGCAAACTGAGAGAGGCCGTAAGCTTGCTGAGCAAGAGCTGCTGGATACCAGTGAAAGAGTGCAGCTACTTCACTCCCAGGTAAAGCAAATGGATGCTTATTCTTAAGGTTGGGAATGGGAAATTTATTCCAGTTCTGGAATTGGGTACTCAAGGTCAAGAATTGGAAAAACTCACACACTTTTCTTTGCTTGGCATATCCAGAGTGTACGCACAAAAACCAACTCTCATATAGCGCACGAATACTGAATTGAGTTCTTTTTTGAGTCTTCTTGCGCTTGAGCGGAAAAATAAACACAAAATTATGTCAAAATACCCTCATAAACACAGTAGGTTATGTCTTAACTGAACGTAAACAGTTAAGAAAGAAAACAAAGGTTTAACAGTATATTGGATCCATGCATTAGGTCTTAAAATGGCAGCAGCCTAATAAACCTGTAGCCGTCTGTGCAATTACAAAAATTGCAAAATACACAATTGAAAAGCAGAATCAGAATTAGAATAGCTAGAATTGAAACAATACCCAACCTGACTTATTCATAATTTTGAACAGATCAATTTTTATTCAGTTCCTAATGTAACGCAAATGCCTCATTTGTCCAGAATACAAGCCTCTTGAATCAGAAGAAGAAGCTTGAGACTGACACATCCCAGCTTCAAACAGAAGTGGAAGAGGCAGTACAAGAATGCAGGAATGCTGAAGAAAAAGCCAAAAAGGCAATCACTGATGCTGCCATGATGGCTGAGGAACTGAAAAAGGAGCAGGACACAAGTTCTCACCTGGAGCGTATGAAGAAGAACATGGAGCAGACCATTAAAGATCTGCAGCACCGTCTGGATGAAGCAGAGCAAATTGCCATGAAAGGAGGCAAGAAACAAGTCCAGAAACTGGAAGCTCGGGTGAGTATACTACAGTTCCTTAAATCCCAACAATGTTTTCTGACTGTTGCAAGTGGTATGCTGTAAAAACATTCATACTATGAATGTCACCAACAGGTGAGGGAGCTGGAGAATGAAGTAGAATCAGAACAAAAGAAGAGCAGCGAGGCAGTGAAAGGAATTCGCAAATATGAGAGACGTATTAAAGAACTGACCTACCAGGTACAACAACTAAAAGAACATTAGTATTACTGAAAACCCCTATAGAAAATGTTACAACAACACTTTCAAACATTAATTGCTGTTTTTGTCATTTTTTTGTTAACATTTATCTTAAAAGACTGAGGAGGACCGCAAGAATCTGGCTCGTCTGCAAGACCTAGTTGACAAGCTTCAGCTAAAGGTCAAAGCTTACAAGAGGGCTGCAGAGGAAGCTGTAAGTCTTGGCCTAAATATCACACATTTGCTGATAAATTATACTAGTTCAGGCTCTAATCTCAGAACTGCTAATCCTACTTCACAGGAGGAACAAGCAAACACAAATCTTAGCAAGTTCCGGAAAATCCAGCATGAACTTGATGAAGCAGAAGAAAGAGCTGACATTGCAGAGTCCCAAGTCAATAAACTGCGTGCCAAAAGTCGTGATGTTGGCTCTAAGGTCAGTAAACCAATTAAGTTGTATGCAGTTTTAATTTCCCATTTGACAAGTATAGCAGCAAAATGTTTTCTTTTAAAATATTTTTTAATTTTATCATTTACGACAACTGATAACTCTTCCTCTTATCTTTTTCATACAGAAGGGACATGATGAAGAGTAAAGCTCAAATGGACCTTCTGAGTGTTGAATTAGTTTTCCACTCAGTCCAGCTATTTTTCAGTCACACAGTGGAATAAAGTTGAATTGCATTATATCTGTGTTGTGATTGAGTTATTATGCATTGAAATTGTAACACAACTTTGTGAAGAAAAACATATAACTATCATTATATGTAACATTTTAAACTTGGATAGAAAAAGAAGTGTTTAAATGTCATTATATTTTTAATAATACTTCAGTGGTAAATAATTAGGCCATATCAGAAAATGCTCTGAACACTTGATAGCATTTAAAGTGCTGTTTCTCACGCTGAGTCTTCATATCCATAAACTAGGCTTACACAGTGTAAAAAAATAACAGTGTTTCTATGTCAATGTGTTAACACATTGTTATAGCTGTAAGACATGGACATTACAAGTCACTGAAAGTATTTACAGTACCTTCATTTGCTTTTTCCATTCATTCTCTCTCTGTCAAAAAAGGGCGTTTTTTTGTATCCTTACATTGTGTGACCTTAAATCTCCAAGTTTTCAACAGGTTGTCTGTCTTCGCACCCAGCATATGCTAGGAGTTGTTGGAGTGTTGTAGCCTATGCTGGTGAACGCTTTCGTGAAACTTCGAAAACTTTGCGAATCATTTGTTTTGAACCAGTGATTCGGATCTCGAATGAATCAAAACAAAAGGTGTGAGCATATCTATGGGTGTGAGTGTCGACTAGAAGCGGTGCTGTGCAGACAGACCGATAAGCAGTGACATCAAAGTACCGCGAGAACGATTAGAGAGCTGACGTCTCCATATCATGCTGATCGGTACTGAAAAACCGTTTGCTCAAAAAAAAAAAAAAAAAAGAGAACCGTTTGCTCTGAGTCTGTACCAACTCAAGTCCACGAACGTTTTTGTTTTGTTTTATTTATTTAAGTTTTTATACATTTGCAGAGTTTTAATACATTTGTATAATAAAAATGAGTTTGAGTTAATAGTCTCATATTGGCCTGATTAAAGGGATATTTCACCCCTATAGAAAAATAAACATATCCGTTATAAAGTAAAATATCTAGTCTCCAATGGACCGCCTAAGTACTTGCACAACGATCACTTCAGATGTAGCATTAGTCTTTTGAACTGCGAAAGGCTTTACATTTTATGTGTGAATACAAAAGGTACAGTTCACATGGAAGCAAGATATTTTACTTCATAAAGTTTTGAATATTGATAATTTTCTTACACAAACCAATCAATTCCTTTCTGAAGGCCTTTATTAACCCCCAAACCATTTATAATGGATGGGTGCACCTTTCTGAGCTGCCATTATAATGCTTGGATTAGCCAGGAATTGAGGATGAGTAAATTATGGGATAGTTTAAATCAGGGGTCCCCAGACTCGGTCCCGGAGGGCCGCTGTCCTGCAGAGTTTAGCTCCAACTGCAATCAAACACACCTGAACCAGCTAATCAAGGTCTTACTTGGTCCGATTAGCTGGCTCAGGTGTGCTTGATTGGGGTTGGAGCTAAACTCTGCAGGACACCGGCCCTCCAGGACCGAGGGTTTAAATGTTTGGGTGAACCAGCCCTTTAACCAAGCTATATATATTATATATTTATTATATAATAAAAATTCATAATCAAAGCCTTAATTGATATTTATCTTCCTATATGTTATGTTTTTGCTTAAGAGAACCACGGACTGTTTCTTGTTTTCTAAAGTGTGTATTTGCTCTCTGAGGAGGAGTGACTGAAGGTCTGGCCATGTGTAATGTGTCACTAAACACTTGGTAGCAACAAGGTGTTGTGTGTTTGGATTTTAGAGGTATCACACACTCCTAACATGTAAGGAGTGCAGAAACAGTGTTTGCTCATATAGCTCGGCTTCCAGATATGAGATATGGATTTGACTTTCATTTAATTTATTAGATCTTATTCAATATATTTCCTTTTACTGAGTCAAGATGAATATTGCCTGTACTATTGTGTGTCCCTCTCACGGAAAGAAAGCACATGTTATCAGTATGTTTTGGGGAACATTCTAGTTAGAACTGGAGCTTAATCAGCTCCAACCTTGGAGAGACTGTGTATCTGTGTATGTGCACAATATTCTGTGTTAAAGATCAGTGTTGAGGTGGTGTACAATGGACATTCTAAGAAATGGATGGATTTGTTGTTCTGGGCAAGCTTGCGCCTGCTCCAGCTGGAAGGTCACTATGGGCCTAATACCAGGGTAAAAGCGTCAACAAGTGACATGTCTATGGAGACGTGCATCAGATTAACTGACAATGTGTGGACATTTACCATGATTGTGCATTTTCTCTGAGCCAATCAGAACCATCTACATTGCAGTAGTGACGGATAGACCTTGAAAACAGTATAACTGTTGTGACATTTACGATAGGGTGAGGCAACGAAAGGTGAGAGGGGGAGCGCGGCCTACAAACTCCTTGTAAGACTTGAAGCTGGCTTCTGCTGTTGAAACTGCAAACTTTTCTTAAAGCTACACAGTGTGATATTTTCCACCATCTAGCGGTGTAAAGGTATATGACCATCCAGTGAATAATAGTTTCTGTTCCTCTCAATTTTGGTTTCGTTTTAAGTCCTACGGTGGCCGATTTAGTCCAAGATTAACATGGCAATCCCTCTCTTCACATTCGATACGGTGCCATCGAGTGTTAAAACGCGAAAGGCGGAGCTTGAATTTACGGGTATGTCCCTCTTTGGCTAATGTACTTTCAAGATGGAGGGAAAACATGGCGACCGGCATTCGAAGCCCTCACCTGTATATATTTTCAATGGCATATTATAAACTTACGAGAATACTTTATTACTTGAAAGAAGTAAATACACATTAATGAGCACATATATTTTTGAAAGAACTAAGTGTTTTTAGCTAACACACTCCATACATTTTATCATTTAATAAAATAACATATAGCCTATTAGGCTAGATGATTTGATAATGCCATTGAAAGATTACACTTTAAATAAAACATTTGCAATTGGTTTATGAAATGATTTTCATTGCATTTACGTAATTTTGACCAGGAAATTGTGTAATTGTAAATTGATTTAAAGTTCTGAAAAGCTTTGTTTCTCCCATCATACTGTATACCTCCTTGCAGGTAACATGCTGTCAACAACTACAAAAATTAATAAATAAATACACAACCATGTTGCTTGACTTTTTTATTTATTCATGATTAAATATCCACATCACTAGTTAACAATTAATCACAATTATTTCTTTCATACCAAAAAAATACTTCTTAATTAAGAGGGGAGACAGTAAATCAAATTTAGGACCATGTCTGTAGTCCATGTTGTCAGCATGCGCTTTTGGTGTGTTTTGATGGGTAGTACACACACACACACATTGTGAGTCCAAACAGACACACTAGGGGGCTCTTTTGCTGCCTAACTGGAGTGCTCTATCTACTTTTAAACATGCCGATAAGCCTACCAGTTACAGTTAGTCTCATACAGATGTGCAGCATGGATATCCAAACAACATTCAAGGTCTATGTGTCAGGTGCAGTTTTGTGGGAGGAATCATTGTTCCTGTGGTTACTGATTACCTCTAAGATTTCACCACACTTTTGCATCCAGTCTCAGGCTACTCAAGTCATTACCAGAATGCTGTGCCTTATCTACAATAGCCTACAAAAGGACATCCTCAGGGTCCTTTGAGCTTTTCGGTCTTTATTCAAAATCACACTCCTCCTCCTCCTATTGATTACACTGTATTTAGTATGTGATCTGTGATGACAAAGAGAAAAAATTACACACATAATAAATATTCTTTGCTTCCGGAATACATTACATTTTAAAAACATTCTTGTTTGCCAGCCCTTTTTACAGAAAAAAGGCAGTCTCACTTAAGAATAAAATACTATCTGGAGAAATATTCATAGATGCAAAATCTTCACTTTGCTTCTCTATACAACCCAATCAAGAAGTGTATTCCCTCTGCGGGGTATAAAGTGTGAAACGTGTATTTACAAAACTGCTTTGAGCGGACTGGTGTGGGGGATGTGAGAGGTGTATTAACACTGTTAGTGTGTTCATTCATTATGGAAAGAGCTGTCTGAAGGCATGAAAGGTTATGATCACTGTATCAAGAGTACAACACTGAAGTTTACTGGCACAGCCCCTGAACGGTACACACTAATCACAAAAGGAACTACAGACAGGACCGTTTGGCCAAGCGCAACTGCTCTACACTAAGCACACTGGCTCACACTTGTACAAACTGTATTTACAGAATGCTATTTGAGACACAGGTACATGTTTTGCATTTTTAAGTAACTAGGGCTCTTTTTCAAAGGACAAAATTTAGGAAGATGTGCTCAGTCAATCATATCGCTCAGTTTGTAGTATAAAACATCCATCATAAAGTGCATTTAAATGCTCATCAGCTAATTATTTAATAGGATATTTGCATAATTTAATACTTCCTACTCAGTTTTATTATGGGAATTTCTTTGATGTTACAACATTACCACTTTAAATCTGATAGATAGACCTGCCATGACATCACAGTATAATACCAGGAAAAAAGAATATTCCACAACATGTAGGGAATCAAACCCTTTATATAACCTTTTAACCAACAACAGCAACTTGTTTGTTTTCTCTGCAGGCATTGTGCAGCTAAAGGTATCTAGAGTAATATTACTACCAGTAAAGTGCCCACAAATTCACTGTTAAACAGTGTCACTAGTCATGAGCTTCAAAAAAGCAGCCCTACAATAGTAGGTTTGGAGAGTTTAAAACTATGATATTAAACTACTTTGTGAATAATACATCACTTGGTAAAAAAAAAGCACAAATAGCATTTCCTACTGTGTTCGATTAAATAGTCATTTTATAAACAACAATTTACCAATTGCCATTGAATAAATTAATAGGGAATTGCTTAGTATATATTTGCTGTTAATGTAATGGGCCCTCCCACAGTTTATACGTTCAGTGCAAAAGTCTTCTACTTTTTGAACTTGGAAGTACAATAATTCAAGGTGAGGGATGATTTGGACCTTTGAGCAAATAATCATGACCTGTGTACGGAGTGTAAACATTTCCATTCTAACTTTCTGAAATCTTACTTTATCCATCTATATTCCTTTCCATCCTGTCTGTTTAGCTTGCGTGCCACTGCCTTTTTATATTCTTGTGTCATGCTGTAGTTTATGTGTGTCTTAGTTCACAAGATGCTCTTGAGGGAAATGGAAAGTGGAAGATGTAATCAGATGGTTAGACATCATAATGATACAGCTCATTGTTACAGTAATTTACGCAAACACGATACAGCAAACTCATCGAAGATGTAAATATGCTATTGTCTCAACAGCCTATACGTTTCAAATGATTATGTGCTCATTTAAATACTATGGGAGACCAGGGTTTATAATTCGTGTGAGGTGGACAAGGTCAGTGGAGCAAAGGAAGCAGATGGATGGATGGCGGCCCCACATACTAACAATACAGGGATCTTAACTGCCATTATATGATGTAATAAGCTACATCTCGAGTGAGTCCTGGGGTTCCCATTGGAGAACATCTACTGCCAAAGAGATAAAGACAGAAAATCTAAATTTAGGTCTGTCCAAGGGATAACACAGGCTTGTAGGAAGTCTATAAACAATGCTGTGGTTTTAACAAAGATGACACTAAGAGCTATGCAGCTGGACAACCATTCAGCCATCTCCAAACATCTGGAGACTTCATCTCACATCTAGCCTCAAACCAAACCCTGTGGTCGAACAGCAGCACTGTAAATTAAGTCTTTCCCAAAACATGATCTCATTGGTGCTTTCCCAGCAAGGAATAAACAGAAGGGAACTGAAAAAAAGAGAAGAAGCTAATGAGAAGATGGGTTTAAAAGGGACAAGCTGTGTTGAAATGCCCTTCTCTTTCTGGTTTGCACCCATCTCTTGGCTGAGTGAATGGGAAAAGCTGGGTTGAGCGTGAGGACATGGCGGACCCCAGAGAAACACTGAGAGAGGTGCTGCGATGTGGGTGGGGGTGGCTGCCACTCAGGGGGGACCAGGAGATGATTTTAGCGCCGTGGTCCGTGCGAGCTCGTGCGTTCTCACGGAAGTTCAGCTTGTAGGACTCAGTCTGGAGGAAAAGAAAGGGAAAAGCTATATTAAAAATCCAGCGAGCAAATTTGCATTTAAAAGATGTCTAATTGCCTTCCAAACACAGCCCTGACATCTAGGCTAAAACAAGATGTCTAACCACAGCCCATGAATAGACTAGTCATCAATCGTGGTCACATACAGGCTACACATAGAACAAGAACATGTCAAAGAAATGAAACCAAATACCTTGTAATCACTGTTGACTTGGCTTACATGATGGAATATCAAACATCTTGCGAGTTATTTTGGTAAAAACGACATGTAACTATATTTAAGGTTATTTTGGCTAGAAGTGGGTTACTCGTAGCCGGACTATATCGGGTCTGCTATACACCGAGACGGTGAAATGACGGCTATTGCTTGCTGGGAAGGTACAACTCAATTTATAGACAATGGCAAGAAAAAAATAAATAAAAAAAAATAGCTGGGCACAGATTCATACATCTCAATACATACAACTTTTAAATATTCAAAAAAAGATTACAGATTTTCCTCCCTAACCTAATCTGTTCCCAGTATAAATAAGGCGTGTCAGGTATTCAGAATTGAACTGAGAATATCTTTTAAATTTCAGTTTAGATCTTGAATTTAGGATGAAGAAATGCTAATCAAATTTAAATCCTTTTTAAAAAATTTGGAAAAATATTATAAAAAGTATTTTTAGTTCATAGCCTATATAGTCAGTGTATTGAAGATATATTTTGAAATTTATATTTCATCCTATTTAATAAATTAAAGGTGCACTATGTAGTATTTTTGCAGTAAAATATCCAAAAAACATTAGGACGGTTATATATTTTGTTTAGTTGAGTACCTACAATATCCCAAATGTTTCCAACTATTTGTAAATTGTGCGAAAATTGCTATTTTAACTAAGGACTGGGACTAGGGCTGGGATAAACGATTATTTTTTAAACGATTAATCTAGCGATTATTTTTTCGATGCATCGATTAATCTAACGATTAATTTTTCCTGTCCGATTCGGTTACGATTCGATTCGATTACCGATTATCTCCCCATTAATTGCCTAATAGCAATTTATACATGTTGATTTAATTATCTGAATGAAAAAATGAATTCCTTAACATTGCAATATATGTTTATTGCTCTTAAAATTCCAAAGTAAGACTATACAAGAGCAATGCATTCAATAAAACCTTGAAAACATAAAGTAGGCTACACACACACACACACACACACACACGCACACACACACACACACACACACACACACACACACACACACACACACACACACACACACACACACACACACACACAAATAAATAAGTATTAACCTACAACAAAGAAACATATTATACGATTTTTCTATGTATGCAACTCAGCCTACAGGCTATGCCCATCGATTAAATATCAACAAGTTGGTTAATCAAATCCAGGGACACTGCAAGCGTGAGCGTCTCGGCTGCGTGGCGTGTCTGTTTTTGTTTCGGCTCCCATGTTAACAGGTTCTGCACACTGACTGTGACGCGCGGAAAACGCGTGCATGCTAGAAATAGAAGAGCGCCTATTTTTCACGCGTGTTGGGAGCGTCTCCAGGCAAAATAGAATAGGAAAAGATGTTTATATATCATTTTGACACGAATACATATTATTAAATTACATGTTCATGTTTGAAAGTCTGTAGGTTTACATAAATGCAGATATAGGCTTAATTTTAATAATAAAAAACGACAATTATCGATTTTGAAATATTGCAACTGTCAATACAGAACGAAATATTCTGTAGCCTATTTTGCCATCAATACCATAGATATGTGGCTACTCCTGACGTTGTCTTTGCTGTATCAGTAGGCTATTTATGTTTAACATTAGGAATAGGGCTTCCCTCCGCATCAATAACAGCAGCAGCGCCGCGTCAGACACGCTTCTAGTGTGCAAAGGCAGAGAAAACGCCACGCAGCCCCGTGGCTGACCCGCAACAGAAACGCCACGCGCATCCGCGGCATGACAGTGAAAAAAGTTACATGTAGAGTGCATTATGGCCGCCAATATTCCGTTAAAAACCAGAATAGTCCTGGGATGAAACTGCTCACTTAGAGGATGGATACCCTCGGTCACATCAGCGCGATTAGACATTGAACATTTTAAATTTAAAACAGCTTATTATGTAGGTAACGTAGCCAATGTGTCCGATGCTTTCACTTGATGCAAACGTTTGTTTTTGTGATTAAAATACATCAAATATTACCAAAACATCTGTCTTCCTGTGTGCAGAAATTTGTTTATGTAGCCGTGACAACAAAACGCGTGCGCGCATGCCTGTGATGCTCCGTGCGCACCGCGCGCCAACCCCATAGACTGTGGCCAACCCGCAAGCCTTGCACTTCTGAAAGTCTGAGGAGCCACTCGTGTTGCTACCATAGATATACATAATAAATAATATACTTAATTACATAATATACTTTATTATGTACATCTATGGTTGTTACTACTCTCCGGCGCCGCCATCTTTATTTTGAGTCTGACGAATCGACGCGCATATTTTGCGTCGACGTATTTTTTGCGTCGACGTCATCGATGACGTCAACGCATTGTCCCAGCCCTAACTGGGACGTTTCAGCATAACGTTAGCGTATGACGAAGTCACCTGTCAATTGCGTCATATCTGCGCAACCCTCGGTTTTGAGTTTTATTTGGCAGGAGCACTTTACTCTTAGCAGTGTGAACCATAGGTGTGAACAAGTGAACGCACGGAGTAATGTCATAACATCACATTCAACACACTTAAATGTATCTAATATGATAAACAGAGCTGCATTACCTCATAATCATAAGCGGAAAAGCGGATCAGTGCAGGCGCCCGGCGAATGTGTCCTGTCCTGTCATAATAAAAGTCCCGGTGTTCGTGAGGCGGGTATTTGTTTAACAATCGGTCCAGCAGCTGTGCTCAGCTCCACAACACTTGGTCCTGCGCTGCTTCACACTACAGTAACGTTAATAACCGCATGCATGAATGTGATTTCTGCCCGAGTCCTATTTTCCACCGGATGTGAGGTGAAGACCACATGTCCCAAGATGCTGAGCTCAAACTTTGCGTCATCAAACTATGCATTTGTTTTGAATAGGCGCCCTCCAGTGGACTGAAAGTTGCATAGTGCACCTTTAACTTGGTGCAAAGGTTTAAGAACTCTTCATTTGCCAAAATCCAATACCTTTGAAGTTCTTTGAATTGTAATTCAGTCAATTCTTTTCCCCGTCATTCTAATTAAAATTTTAGTTCAAATTCCTGTACGGTCAATTCAATTGAAAATTACAACTCAAGAATTAAAAGGGAGCCAATTATTGAATTCTGATATTCATAATATAATGTGTCTTCCCATGTTTATCTATATAAGGTGTCATAGAATGGCTGAATCTGCTAATTTTGCACTTACTTGTCCCAGGGATGCGCTTGTCTAGGCCCTGGGAGTCCCGGGGCCCTTCTCCCAAAGAAGGTACATTAGCAGGAGAGCTCTCCTTCATCCCGTTCTCTTTTGCTCCATTACCTGCCTGCAAGGGCTGAGAGACGGCAGGGGGAGAAGGACTTCCTTCAGATTTCTGCTGAACCTCGTCAGCCTGGAAACACATTGCAAATGCAAGGAGTCAAAAAATACACAGGAGGCAAAGGTGCATTTATCGCTGGGTATAAGAATGTAAGGAGAGTATATGAAAGGCAAAAACCATTGTGTTAACCCTTAACAGCTGTGTTATTTTATACACTTTAAGTACACAAGAGACCCTGCCATTCAAAAGTTTCGAGTCAGTATGAATTTTTTTCATGTTTTTGAAAAAGGTTTCATGCATTTATTTGATCAGAAATACAGTAAACAGTAATATTCTATGCTGAAAAATTCGGCAAAAACCAGCATGAATTCCATGCTGGCCCAGGGTGGTTTGTGCGGGTTTGTGCTGGTTTGGAACTGGTATAGTGCTGGTTTAGCTGGTGGACCGGCATAGTCATGCTGTTCTCAAGCAAAGGGAAGCTGGTTCACCAGCATGGTCTTGCGGGATTGAGTGTGAGTAGGCCAGTTGTCTGTATGCAAGCAGTGTTTTGGGGACAAGCATTGTTTTTTCATGCATATTAATTAATGATTTAAATGAATAACAATATAAGATTAAAACGTATGACTTATAGTAACATATAATTATAACTACACTGTAAAAAACAATATATGTTTCCCATTGAAAATGTTCTAGTGACTGATCACTGGCCAAATTGAATGTCTGTGAACTGATGCAATTTAATTAACAGAAATTCAATTTGGCTGAAAATTTAAGGGTGTAATCAGTTACTAGAAAATGTTCATTTGAAGACCTGATTTTTTTTTTACAGTGTATATAATTTCTGTTGTTCCCTCTGTTATTTTTATTTTATTTTTTAGTTATGATTATATTATTAATCAATGTCCGAAGAATAAGTACAAATTCTAACTGGTAAAACATTTAAAAGTATTGAAAGATTTGTCTCGTTTCAAAGAATCTGTACACAAATCAGTCAAAAATGACTTGTGTACATTACAAAAACTAAACATTTAGAGATATAAAAACAAAGAAAAGTGTTGAATTACAACATAATTATAAACAGTTTGATCAATAAAATGGGTTATGAGAATTTTTCTCCAATGGGAAAGTTAATAGTAAATAAAAGTTGCTGTTTTTAAAGATGTCCATGCTCATTTGGGAACCCATGCAGTGGAAATCACTTTTAGCCCCTGATTCCACAAAGTACAGAGTAAAAGGGGTCATATGGCAGTCAGGAACATGAAGTATCATGGACAATAGTGATAGCATGCACTTTCATCAATTTCAAACAGATAATTAAGTGTCCAACTAAAGGTAACACTAATCACTAATTTTATACCTGTACCATATGAAAGAAATAAAGCCAAAATGGTTTGGTAGTGGTAGTGATGATGTGTAAGCATCCTCTTTTGAGATCATTGATTTTGCAGTTGATTTAGTCTAAGGCTGTGTGACTGTGAGTCAGTTGTAGGTGTTGTTTTTCTCTTCTCTTTTTCCCTGTTCTTGTTGTTCCTCTTATTTTCAGTGATACTGCTTGTGAAACCACAGAGGTCGATCATCACTTGCAGAGCGAATCTATTGTATTTCACTAACTGCTACACTGCTTCTGTGTTCGTTTTACTCTATAGATTGGGATCATATGAAAACTAAGCAGTGATCAGTTAAAACTGATGCTCTGCCAATAAGCATGTCACCTATATCATAGTGTTTTTCTTTACTAGATAATTGATTAAAATCGGATAATCACCTTGGTCTTTATTTAACTATAAACACACACTAAGAAACATGATATGTAACACATACACAAGTTTTGTCATGGTCTGGCTGGGATCATACCAGCTCCCACAAGATAACTTATGCTGGTCCACCAGCACAGCAGCAATAATCTAGCTGGGAACCAGCAAACCATCAACCAGAATCCCATGATGGTCCCAGCATGAAAAAACAACAACTTTATGCTAGTGACCAGCATTGCTGGATTTTTCAACATGAGCCAAAACATTATAACCAGTCACAGGTGAAGCGAATAGCGTCGATCTCCTAACAAGGCCACATGACATTATTAAAACATGAATTCACTAGGAAATATCAAATAACATGCACACAGACTAAATAAGCAGTGCTCAGCCATGTGAGCTGCCATAAACCTGACCACATTTCCATATGCTGACAAGGTTGAATCTCCTTATAAATGGTCTTGCTCATATTCTCTTTTCCATTTGAATATGGAATTATATTATAGTTACATTGGTTGTTATGCTCGACAGTTTGTGGACATATTTGGTCTGTACAGAATTATACTACCTTGCATGCGTTTGTGGTGCATATTAGACCACATCACGAGACTATATTATTGGTGTGCTGTACATTAAATAAATTATCTGGTATTATTACTAATTATTAATTAAAGTTAGGTAGATACTTAACTTGCTTTTGAAAGAACCCCATGGAAATCTAATATCAATAATGAAGAGGGATGCACGTTTCTAATATGTAGTATCCTCTATTTATTACCACCTTAACATTGTTACTTCCTGGTTCATGGCCTACATTGTCCAGTGATCCCACTTTGGCCTTGGCCTTGACATTCACCTTATGGGATTCAATCTTCACATCACCTCCACCTGAGAGAGATCAATCATCATTCACATGGCTATTCATTGCATGTACTCACAATGAGATTGCATTCACAGTAATAGGCAACATTAAAATTGATCCATCCCATACCTGGCTTGTGCTTTATGTTGTCCTTGGATCCACATTTTGCGGTCACTTTGCTCAAGTCAACCTTTTTACTTAAAATCTGAACCTGGAGACCATGAGTAAAGAGTTGCTGGATTGAAGTGTTATTTGTTTGTTATGATGGATGTCTTTAGAGGAATGTCAAACTCACTCATTGTAAACTGATCTGGTTATATGTGGCTCATCACATGCTTGTACTTCTATGAGCAACAAATTGTTATGAAATGAGTTAACACATTTTTATAAAAGAGAGGTGACACTGTACACTTACATTTCCTCCACCAGGTACGTGCTTGATATTGTCCTTGGAGCCGCATCGGGAGGTGATATGGCTGAAGTCCAGCTTTTTGTGGACTATCTGAACCTGAACAGAACACAGAGGACACATGGTCATAGGTTATTCTAACGTAGCACATGCAAAACAGATTGACAAAGAAGCTATGAAGGCTATGGGAGTGTTAAACAAAGTTGTACTATTGTAAATTAAAAGTAAAAAGTAGCATGACGCCACTGAAAATACAAAATCATCATGTTCATGTCAAGCAGTTGAGTTTAAATAACCATAATTTATTTGCAAAAAACAGTTATTTTCTCTTTCTTGTATTTGGAGAGAGCATTTTATGTGGCCACCCTCTGGTAGATTCAAATAAATGTCCGTCTGCTGTGCTGTTTGGTGCAGTATTTGTTTGTGTGACTCATATATTTGTTTGGACAGAGCAACAGCAGGTCAGGAACACTCTGTCTGACTCAGAATGGGTTTTCACAGCCTAAAGCTCACATTATTGCGTTAATCTCAGGTATTGCTTAAACACTCGAGGGGGTACAGTTTAAATCTGTTTCATTTGACCTCTTGTAACAGACAACTCCAGGAAACGCAAACGTGATTTGGAGTTAACTGCACAGCCCAAAGGCTGTGCTGAAAACAGATGAATTTGCTGAAAACAAAAACATGATCATGATGATTCTTTGAGCAGCAAAGAAACACCATTAGCACCATAAAGCCTACTCAGTAGTTAACATGCAAAGCACTGCTAAATTCTTTGTATGGAACTGCATATATGATAGTGTAACAGATATAAAGAAGCACAATTTCTCAAAACACATCTGGAATTGTGAAACAACAGGAGGCTGTAGGTGGTCTTGGGAGCTAAAAACACATTTTGTGATGCACAGTATTTTTGAATGCAAGAAAAAGTTTTCTTAAAAATAACCTGTCAATAATATAATATAATATAATATAATATAATATAATATAATATAATATAATATAATATAATATAATATAATATAATATAATATAAAACAATATTTTGTGTAAGAATTTTAAAAGAAATGTATGGAAATGAACAGTCCAATTTTTCATTTCATACGTTCTCCAAGAATAGCCACAGTCTCCTTTGTGAAAAGTTGCAAGAAAGGTGAGATAAATAGCACATATTTTATGTGCAGTTGAAGCACATTTCCCCTCTTAAAAGCAAAAGCAAGAGTGCAATTAATCGAACATAGGGTAAGAAAAGAATGGCACTTCAAGGTGTTGATACAATTGCTGAGTCTGTACAACATGCACATATGCTATTCTCAGATGTGGTTACCGCAAAGCTTAAGAACAAAAACACTATGACATTTAACTGGTAATAATGGTAAAGCAGACTCTACAAATATTGCACGAATAGTGATGGTGTGGTGTTAAATCCACAAAAGACATATAGGGACAAGGCTGCATTGCTCTAATGATGTTTTTCTAACACATGTATGTAGACAAGTTTATCTACGACAACACCAACACATGTGATCAAATGTTCGTTCAGAAAAACATTTTACCCTAATTTCAGTGCACAAGTTGTCTGTCTTTAAGTGTTTAGTGGTTGGGTGTACACTTGTAAAAATGTGGGTTTGTTAAACCAGTTTCTACAGGATCTGATGATCTTTGGAAAGGCAGCGAAAGTAAGAGCAGGAGAGAGTGATACTGAGGCAGTGAGTCAGGGAGATGTCATTGGGAGGGACTCACTTTGCCCTGGCTGGTCTTTGGCAGAGCATCGGTCTTGCCCTGGGCTGCAGAGACCTGAGGAGACAAGCACCCCTTTAGTCAGTGCAGTTCAGGGAGGAGGTACAGAAAGCCCAGGGTCGCAAGTTCGGAGGAAGGCAGTATGCTTTTGAATCTGAAAGAATCACCTGACAGTTTGTGTCTAGTGTATTTATCTGTGTGTTTGTTCAATTATACAAAGCATGTCTATGGCACCAATGAAAATTAAAGAGGTAGTTTACTCAAAAATTAAAATTATTTTACCATTCACTCACCCTCACTTTGTACCAAACCTATGTGACTTTCTTTTTTATGAGGAAAAATATATTTTATGTTGTCTTGTCTTTATGTACAAAGAAAGTCAATGGGGTACAATGATTTTTTTGGACTGGCAAAAACATTAAAGGGATACTCCACCACTTTTTCATAATAAACTGTTATTCCCTTAACTAAGATGAGTTGATACATACCTCTCTCGTCTCAGTGCGTGCACTTAATCTCTCTGATGCGTGGTGACGATCTGATAGCATTTAGCTTGGCCCACTAAGCCCAGTTCATTCACTATGGTACCAAACTGAGATCAAGTTAGAAGCGACCACACACCTCCACATTTTCCCTATTTAAATACAGTTACACGAACAGTTGAACGACCTAGTATGGTGACACACAAAATAAAACTTGACGCTTTTCTTAGCGGGTTAAAATGGAACTATAATGTATGGCGGAATAGCACTTTTGAGAGTACTTTGACTCGGCGCAGTAAAAAGTTCCGGCTGAAAAATCCTCCCTCACATCGCCCCCTCCCTCTCTCATTTCCGTCAATTGGGGGGAGGGAGAGATGTGAGGTAGGACTTTTCAGGCATGACTTTTTACTGCGCCGAGTCGAAGTACTCTCAAAAGTGCTATTCCGCCATACATTATAGTTCCATTTTAACCCGCTAAGAAAAGCGCCACATTTTATTTTGTGTCATTATACTTGGTCGTTCAACTGTTCGTGTAACTGTATTTAAATAGGGAAAACGTGGAGGTGTTTGGTCGCTTCAAACTTGATCTCTGTTTGGTAACATAGTGAATGAACTGGGCTTAGTGGGCCAAGCTAAATGCTATCAGATCGTCATCGCGCGTCAGAGAGATTAGACACAAGAGAGGTATGTATCAACTCGTCTTAGTTACCATAATCGTCTAGCAAACATAATTAATGGAAAGTTTCATAAAAAGACATGTTAAATGATGTATTGTGGCCTTTGGTTGTCAGTCACTGTCTGAAATCCAAATGCATTGTGTTTTCTAGATTCTTCCCGATAAGAGAAAACCATTTATGGAATCTTGTTATAAGGTTTATTTTTATTTTGAGATGGGGTTGGATAGTTGGCTTGGAGATGGCTATAGAAAACAGACAAATTTATTGCACAAACATTTTATAAGAAAATCTCAGTGTACAATGGACGCCATTTTGGAAGGTGGACGTCAATCGCAGAAATATGTTGGAAGTTGTGCATCCATGAGCTCTGTCAAAACTGTCTGCATCTTAAAGTTAAGGATCAATGAATAATGGTATTTACATTGAGCAGCAGCGAAATGAGACATACGTATGAGAAACAACTACCAGTATAACAGAATTTGAGATTTCTTAATGCGTTTAATGGCAGCACATATGCTTATGATCATGTTGCTAAATAATGCATCAAATTGATTCTAAATCTGTAAAGAAAGTAATGAGGTTAAGTGCAGTATCTATGTGTGTCTCTAAAGCCCAGATTATTTCATTCCTTTTTCACATGCAAATCATCCTGGTTCTGTCCCGACCAATCAACTCACCTTGCCTCCTCCAGGCTGGTACTTTATGTTATCGGTGGAACCGATCTTGGAGCGCACGTTTTTTAGATCTGGCAGCGGTGCGTTTGTGGTCCGGACGTTCCGGGGAGCTCGAGGCACAGGAGGCTTCCTCTCAAGGGGAGTCTGCTTGGGCACGGGGGGTTTGGTGATGCGGGACGGACGAGGGGTTGGGGTCCCATTGGTGGCTGCTGTGCTGGTGGCAGAGGTTGGTGGGCGAGTTGTCCTTGGAGTTGTTTTAACTGTGAAAACATGAAGCAAATAAAGTCAAACGCATATTAAAGGGTCATGAAACCCCCCTGCTGCAGCTGTGTTTTTTCACACCTTCGATTTGAAAAAGCTTGTTAAAAGGGGAGTGGTCGACTGTAAAAAGGTGGGATGGTATTGTGTGGAAAGAGGGAATGGTTTGCATAAATAGGGGAGTGTCAGTAGGTGCATTAAGATTAGCGATACCAACAGCAGCAGTTACAGCGGTTCTGAGACATGCTCTTGGTTCCCGTTGGCATTGTTTACCACAGTGAGATTAAATGAGGGATGAGTACAGCGAATGAGAGAGCTATGAGTGGCGTGCAGCAGAGATCGCAAATCATTCAGCTCTTCAAAGTTCAAACCAGCATAATTCAGTGAGAAATGAAAATGTTATTCTGCATGACGAAATATTTTGCAAACGTGATAAAACTATATTTGTCCAAATATGCACGCTGTTTGGCAAGATGAACAACGCGCCGACGTGATAAGAGAACGTGAACCACCCAACATGCGATGCGACAGAGATGTGTAATTCTAGATCGGGGTAAAAGCGAAGGGGTTTGAGGCTTCATAGTCTCGACCGCGCATCTGAAGCAGAGCGACGCGCACTGGGTTGCCGTGACGATCCGCGCTGTCTATCACTCGGCAGCTAAATCTATATTTGTCCAAATATGCAGCACACTGTTTCACTAAGAGCCCGAACACATGCGGTTAGTGCATGGCTGTGACGACAAATAAAACGGAGAGGACGTGGCTTTTGTTCATTAGCCTACAGATTACAGATTATTATTTTGCACTCCTGACATAGATAGTCAACGCTTGCAGGTTCGGCGTGCGATTCCTCCGGTGAATTTTACTTTACCGAGCCTTTTTAGCAAAGGCTTCCACAGACGGCGCCGGTTACAGCTCGCTCGGCACCCTTTACGTTACTTCGTATCAGCACAACGCCAAGCTTTCCTCCGTGACTTTTCCGCACGCTGCTTCCAAAACTTCCCCACCATATCTCTACAATAATGATGCAAGACGAGCCTGACAGAAGTGACTGTCTCATGCATATTAACTAAATTATCTTGTATGCATACTACAGCGCAGGGATTGGACTGAATGAGCTTTATGTCATGAATATATATCGAGAATCTCTCGGAGCGGTCGACGTCAGCATGTGCCCAGCAGCCCATACTTGGGCCGAAAAGGCCGTGCCGACGTCAGCATTTGTGACGTTGCTCCGACTAAGCTTTTCAAACCGGAAGACAGAAATCGCTCTGAAAAATGCAAAAATAACTATTTTCACATATGAGTACCATTAATGAGTACCCTTAGTGTTTTCAATGATGTGCAGCCTATACATATCTGTTTACATCTCAAAAAAAGTGTTTTGGGGTTTCATGACCCTTTAAGTACAGCAGCAGAAAATAGCACAGCACAGGGTGTTAAATACAGTATGCATGAAAGGTCACAGACAGATAAATCATGTTGTCATTGACCTCATGAATGTTTCTTCTTCCTAAGCCGCACTACAAAAGTGGCAAGCCCTCATCTGAGTGACAAGGTTTTGGGCTGTTGTGTACACAGAGATGAAGAGAGGAGTTGAAGGCTCTATCCGTGTGATGGTTTGAGACAAGCCTTTTTTTTGTAAGTCCCTGATTATGTCAGCATCTTCAGATTTGATGACTAACAACTGCACTAGTCAGTGTGTATTAGCTCAGAACTGCTGTGTTTTCAGGAAACAGTAGAGGTAAACTTCTCACCCGGCTCTTTAAGCCTCCATCAAAGCAGCATTTAGTAACAGCTACAGACAAGTAAGCACCTTTATTTGCACGAAAGCACCTCTGCTGACCACTGAAAAGATGATCTCTCCACTTTTGAATCTGTAATGTTGGACGGTCTCAGCTTACTTCACCAGGATATACTTTCATTTAATGGTTGTTATTCAAGTCTCTGCTAACTGAAAGTGTCTTAATATCTTGCTGGCATGTTTGTTCTATATTGGGAGAACAAACAAGTTAATCACACTTTATATTACACCAAATCTCAAAGTTTAAGATTATTTTGCACATTAAGAATGATGAGACCATTCTAAAATCACGAGTTACAATCTTACTGTCTGCCCTAAAGCAACTTCTGGGAGTTAAAACACACCAGAGTTTGAATTTATAAGTCCACTTGGAAATAAAAGTTTTATTTACAAGGTACACCACTGCTATAATAATCCAGGAAACAACTAGTCATTGATATTTTACTAAATATTACCAGATCTTTTAACTTTTCATGTAGTTTAATTTGCTCTATGTAATTTACTACACCACAAAGTATATCACTATTGTATCAAAATATTTCTGGACAAGAATAAGAAAAATAAGATAGAAAATGGCAAAATTCTCACCTGGTGCCTTTTTCGCCTCTCCTGCTTGGTTTTCAGTCTTTGAAGCTATAAAAACACAATCAAATTAAATTGCATAAACTTAAATGTCATTACAGGAATTAAAATAAGGTTATTAGAACAGAAGTACAGTATATTCAATTGGATTGGTTGCACTGGTGTTTAAAAACATGCCAATTGTTTGGCTGACAAAACACCATTACAACATTTTTAGTAGACAAAAACAGTTTTGACCTTCATACTCTGACTGCCTTGCCTAGAAATCTACACACACCCTAGTAGCAGCAAATCTAATTTAATTGCAGCGAGTGTCGTCTAGCAACTCTAGAGCTGGAAAAACTCTGCTCTGGTTGGTTGTAGCGCTATCCAATTGCGTGCAGAGGGAGTTTGAAAGACAACCGTTTATATCGCCCCTCGGATTGAGCCCAATGCAAATGGTGAGTTTGTAACCCCTACAGCTCGGACCAGGACTCGAACCCGGGTCCGCCGGCATGAGAGTCGGACGCTCTAACAAGGAGGCTAAAGGCTGCAACCTCTAGCGTCAGTCGCTAGAGCATCTCTTGAGGTCAGAGGAGTGAGGTTTACTCGCACAGCAACTACTACTAGCTGGCCTCTGTTACAAGTTCCCATACCAAACATCTTGATGTTGGTCTGGCTTGCCAATATAAAGTCTGTAAGTCTTTGACTCACAGCCTCATTTTTATCCATGTAAAATTCAATCTGCTGTCTACCCTCACTGAATTCTATATGACGGAACAACTCACCTGAGGAGCGTCGGGCAGAGGCGGTAGCTTGGGTGCTTGAGCCGTTTTTAGAGTTGTTAGCAGATGCAGGTTTAGCCTTTGGCACTGGAGGGCGACGCTGGGTTGCTGTGCCAGTCTCAGAAGACTGATGGAAACAATGAGACATCAGAATGCTGAATGACCAGAGATAAGAGTTGATTTCAAGGTTGATTAGATGAGTTACATACACAGTAGCGTAATGCTTGAGGGTGATTGTTCAATTAAGGCAGAGTTTGACTACTTGAAATAAATTTTGGTTTGGATTTTTGATACTGTATGTGATGGTAAACCTTAAATTAACTAATGCAACAAGTTTGCTAGCAGTCAATTAAAGGGATGGCTCGCACAAAAATGTAACATGGTTTTCGATGTAACATCATTTACTCATCCTCAAGTTGTTCCAAATATGTAGGAATTTCTATCTTCTGCTGAACACATAATAAGATATTTTGAAGATTGTCAGTGACCAAACTGTTGATGGGCCCCATTGACTTCCATAGTATGAGGAAAAATACTATGGAAGTCAATGGGGCCCATAAACTGTTTGATTACTGACATTCGTATTTTGTGTTCAGCAAAGAGAGAAAATCAAACATGTTTGGAACAACTTGATGATGAGTAAATTATGACAATTAAAATGTTTGGGTGAACTATCCCTTTAACTAAACTGTATACATTTTTTCCATATTCATATTCATTTCCAAATTATAATCTACTCTTTACAAAGGGATTTTTTTCAAATAATAATAATAAAAAATCCCCTAACTGAAAAATCACCCATATAGGCAAGCAGAGAAGAGATGACAGTCTATAAAAAGGTGATAATGAATTATAGATTAATTATATTCCACAAGTTCCATGCATGAAGGTTGGAGAAAAAGCAGTTTATAACCTGATCCCAATAGAGAGGCATATAATTAGTCCTTATTTTATATTTGTCTATCTTCGAGAAAAATGTATGCAACAGTATCTCATATTTTAACTGTGGCCTAAAACATGCCTTTTTCTTCAGATTTTGTTGGTGATCGAAATTTTGAGTTGACAAAGACACACACACAGCAAGTCATGGGCTGAGTTTAATAGAAGAGATGGGCATTGGAGAAAGTCGAAAGCCACAAAAGTCTCGCCTGTGGATTGTAGGCCGGCTGGGTGCCGAACCCAGGCGTTAACTCACCTTGGCTTTAGTCTCAACAGTAGATGTGGTGGGGGTTTTCTTGGCACCAGCAGTGGGGGTTGGTGCCTTGGGCATAGGGCTTTTCTTATTAGCAGAGTTGGTGGTGGGAGAGGTGCGTTTGGTGGCACTTGCACTGTCTCCAGTGGACAGCGAGTTTGGTCTTGCTGAGCTTTGTTTGGTTGACCCAACTGAAGGCTATATGCATGTATTTGCAAAAAGCACAAAAGAAAAACTAAATGCAAACGTGCGAGCATGATAAAATCAAAATAGCAGCAATGGTTGTACAAATTGCTCATAAATCATAAGTTGTGAGTTTGGGTAACTGATCTTTAATCTTTATAAAGATGAAAAAATGAGAGCAAACACCTGTTCTTCTCAAATGTGGACGTTTAAATCAAAGTTACAGTATCATGAATGAAATCCTTCTGTTCCAGACTTACCTTGGTCTTACTGTCCGGGCTGGTCACGTCCTTGCTCCCATTTGCTGTTGGAGATTTAGCGGATCCTTTAGCAGCCATCACGTTCTTCTCAGCTTTGGCTGTCTTGTCTACTTTTTCTCTGTTGTCTTTCTTCTCCTCTTTCTCCTTGTTCGTCTTCTCAGGTTTGTCTACTTTCTCAACCGTCTCCTTTTTCTCAGCTTTATTATCCTGTTTCTCCTCTTTCTCTGCTTTCTTCTCATCTTTGATGATCTGCTCACTCTTCTGAGTCTTATCCACGCTGTCTGTTTTCTTTGTAATCTCGTCTTTCTTGTCCATGTGATCAATCTTCTCCATCTTCTCTGGCTTGTCTTGCTTCTCAGTTGTGTTGATGCTTTCTATCTTCGAAGCAGTTTGCACCTTCTCCATTTTATCCTTGGCCGTCTTATCTTCTTTTACTTTAAAAAGACAAATTTGAAATATTTGAACATATTTAATCAAACAAATGTTATTATGAGCATTACAATGCATGTTTGTTCACACAGGGCTTTTGGTTTGTAGCTTATTTAGCCGCACTTGATGCCTCAGTCTCAGTACTTTTTGACAATAAGAATGAGAGTAGATGAGCATGATAGGTCATGGAAAAGGGCACAGAAAGTGCCTTGAGCGGACAGACAGAAAAGCACATTGTCAGCCTGAATGCCTTATGTAACTTGGCACCATTCTCTCCACAAAGTGAAAAATCAACAGCCAACGAAAGACAAAAAAGACAAAAAAAAAGAAAAACAGCATGAAAAAGAAAGTGAGTTTATTGTTGCTGAAAGATGACAAATACTTATTACTCATACGCATGTCACAAACATCCAGTTTATTATTTTTTTTCTAATTCTAGCAATATTTATGTAAAGTAATTATTTTGTTCTGTGACTTTCTTATTATATTGTTACATAGATACAAAGAAGTCTGTTTCTTTTTAATTAAATGTAATTGAATTTTATAGATGCATTTTTTGTCCTTTTTCTTGTGTATTTGTCCTTAATAGCAGCTGATTTTCACACTAAAATCAGATAGATTTTCTCTGTGATACTTTTTAATAATGCTCTTGAAGAATATAATACTTATCATTCTTAAGAGATCATTAACTAGAAAGTCCGAACTTTGAAGTCATAAAGTACATGAACATTTAGAACAGATGAAAACCCTGGCTCTGTATCTTTCTCTCAAGCTCTTCGCAGATTCAGACGGTTAAACGGGTGGAAAAGTGTATACGTGTGAAACGTGGGCTCATCCCAGTACTGCAAAATCAAACAATATGACAAAAGGACATCCAAAGGTTACTTATGTTTGTGTATCCCTATAGGTGGCCAGTGCACAGGCAGCAAAAATATCCATCTTTCTGTCGATCTTATACTTGTATCTGTAATCTCTGCATCTGACAATCTGTTTTCATCCAGTGTGTTAATACACCGACATGCACACACACCAATGCATATTCTAATTGTTAATGTGATGTTTAACTGTTTTATTTCCTGTTGTTAGAGGAGTGGGCCTTTCAGGATGTGCATACCCTGAGAGGTGGGAAATGCTCAATTGAACTAATTTAGGAAACAGTTGTGCAAATGACAATATTTGTTTTTCTCTTGCCTCTATGTTGTATTAATGTATTGTTTTAAACTATTGTCTTAACTACCATTTATGAAAATTGCTGAAATATAGAGTTTAGAGAGTCGAGGGTTAGTTACAGAAAATGGTTTGTTCCAAATGATTAAGAGTACCCTTGTCTTAAAGAGTATTCAGAAGTGAGATGGGGCAGCAGGGAGTGGGTTTGCTGTGTTACTTTTACTAAAGCTGTTTCTCATTATGCTATATTAGCCAAGCCAAAATAGAGCTGTCTGATTTACTTTTTGGTTACAAACTATACTCACGTTAAAGAAAAAAAGAAAAGACAAAAAAAGCTAGAGATTCAAACTATCAGAATAACCATGTTGAGCCATAACAATGATCATCATAGCAACTTTTTTTTCTGGATTTAAACATTATTGTAAATATTTGGGATAATATAAGAACACAAGTCAACAAAATGCAATAGACTAAATAAAATAAAATACAATAGAAATACTAAACCATTGTTCTAAAAAAATTACATATTTAAAATATATTAGCTCCATTCATGATAAGCTGAAAATTGTTAGATGTAACTGAGATTAACTAAAAGAAAAGACGCCATTCTGGCTCAAAATGAAATCAGCTGTGCTTAATATAATTTTTCATTGACAACCATCTACTTTATAACAGACTATTGAGAGCATGTTTGACACAAAACCAAATGCACTACTGTTCAAAAGTCTGGAGTTAGTAAGAATGTTTTTAAAAACTTTCATTCAGCAAGGACACATTCAAATCTATCAAAGTAATACTAAAGACTAACAGTTTTACATTGTTACAAAAGATTGCAAATAAATGTTCTTTTGAACTTCCTATTTATCAAAGCATCCTGACAAAAAAATGATCAGCATTTCCACAAAATATGAACCATCACAAATGTTTTCAACATTGATAATAATAATAATTTTTTCTAGAGCAAATCATCATATAAGAATGATTTCTGAAGGATCATGTGACATTGAAGACAGAATTGTCTTCAATGAATTGTAGTAATGATGCTGAAAATTCAGCTAAAATAAATAAACTACATTTATTTAAAATAAAATACAAAAAAGTTATTTTAAATTTAAAAGACACTAAAAATAAAAATCTTATCGACCCAAAACGTTTCAATGGCAGTGTATGTTCAACTCTGTCACAGATAAAGACAGGTATACTGAATTAAATATCTGTGTATGTGTAGGGACTAGTACGTGTTGTTATCTATTGGATCTAGAGAGCTACAATATATTGAATCGATCACAAACCTACACTGGATTGTAGACCATTGCGGACCTTGAAACCTGCACTACTGAGATCACAGCAGCTGATCTCACCTACCATCACAAACACCTTTAGGCTGAATGTCACAGGATGAAACAGCATTCCCACGTTCCGACGGCTGTTGCGGCAACTGTATCCTGCCAGAACTCTGAGACACACCAGCAGGCTGCTCTTTCTTTGCAGTAGGGTCTGATGTGATACTCGTCGTGGATGGCGGAGCGCTCTGTTTGTCCTCTACGGTGAAGTATTTGATGGCGTTCTGGGGTGGCGGCACATCCTTGCCTGGATATTTATCGGGCAGCGGAAGGCTAGCGGGCACTGTCAGGTGGGTACAGTCTGACATTGTGCGCTGGACCACCCGGTGCTGTTGCATGGGGGGTGATGTGGGTGGGCGTGTCCCTGTTTTGCCTTCAACCACGCCCTCCACATAGTTATCATTCACCACGCCGATCACGCAATAATTCGGCGTGGGGCCTGTTTTCGAGACGCCGCGGGGAGGATCCCAATCGCTGACTGAAGTTGTCAAGATGGCACTTGGCGGTGAAGGTCTTGATGTCACCCCGTTGGTGGAAAGGGCTTTCCCTGGAGACACGGGTGATGGAGAGGAAGACAGACTTGTGGGGCTTTCTGCTGTACTGCCCAAATTCTTCCCACCCCTGCTGCATGGGTGACTGGTTGCCCACTGGTCCGCCTGCTGGCTGAGTGCTGTCGACTTGGTGGAAAGGTCCTGCTTGTTGTCCTCTAACAGTCTGGAGGATTGCAGACTGCCTGGCTGTCCCTGCTGCCAGTTCCAGCTCTGGGCAGCTGTTGACGATGCCAAGCTTGGCATGGAGGGTGGCACCGAGCACACATCTCTGCACTCAGAGCGCTGGGATGACATCCTTAAGATCCTTGCCTCTCTAGATATATTTTTCCTGTATCAAGGTGTCTATCCGTCAGTAAACAGCATTGACTGAGATGAGTTAGTCTACAGCACCGGTCTCTAAACCTCCCTCAACGCCGAGACTGAGATGACTCTGCGTCTCTCTCCCAAATCCCCCTCCTCTCTCTCATTCTCTCTCTCACCCTAATTCTGTCCGCACATTCCTTCCAAGTCTTCGATCACGTGATTGTGAGCTACGTTCTTATTGGACGCTCTGCTCTGAAAACCCTTGCTTTTAGCATCCAGCGTGTTTATAAATACCTCTTTCTCTCTCTCACACTCACACATTGTCTCGTTTGGGACTCAGAATGTTCTAGCAGACGCAGGCTTTCACCTTTACCCTTAGCGGTGGTGATTGAGGATGTCATTATTGCCTGGACCTCAGGTGCTGTGTCCCTCACTGAACATAATAACATTGGTATCAATCACATTGAATTGTATATCAGCTCATTGGAGATCTGAACCGTTATCCTCTGTCTCTCACATATGAGGCTGCTGGAAATGTGACCTCTGTTGTTTATTGTGCCTTTCACTCTCTGGAGACACTTATGGGAGCGTATTAAAGGATTAGTTCACTTCAAAATGAAAATTTCATTTTGATCATCCAAGATGTTCATGTCTCTTTGTCAGGCTATCACCAGACGAAGTTCAATTTAAAATTGAGCAATGGTCTGGGGAGTCTGCTCTGTATTTTCTACTGCACAAGAGGCGGGATCTAGCCTAGAAATCTAGACGCACCCTAGCGGCAGCAAATCTAATCTGCCGCGAGTGTCGTCTAGCAACTCTCAATACACTTCTGAGCTGTAAACGCCAAACTCTGGTCAGGCCAATCTCGTCGTGTATAGAGTCGGTGGGCGGGGCTTAACATAATGACGGCCGATTTGTGCTTGCGTGCTTCTAGTAAAGACAGAAGCTGGTGAATGGCGGTCTTTCGAATCAGCTTTGACCGCGACTCTGGAAGACTTGGAGTTAAGCTTTTCTTTGAGAAAAGAACAAAGAACGGCACTGAAGTCATTCTTAAGAAGGGAAGATGTGTTCTGAGTTTTACGGCGAAAATTTAATTAGCTCTGGTTGGTTGTAGCGCTATCCAATTGCGTACACGCCGTGCAGAGGGAGTTTGAAAGACAACTGTTTATCCCGCCCCTCGGATTGAGCCCTGTCAATGGTGAGTTTCTTTCCAGACCAAGCATCTGGCTTGCCAGGCTAGGCAGGATAAACTGCCATTATTTAAATAACTACTGGATATAACAATACGCAATTGGATAGTCCTTCAACCAATGACATACTGAACCAAGTAGCAAGGCAAAATCAAATTGCCGGCAGATCGGGCTGGGTTTATCCAGTCTACATGTCTTTCTTTCTTCAGTCAGAAAAAAAAATGTTTTTTAAGGAAAACATTCCAGGATTTTTCTCCATATAATGTACCTTAATTGCAGCCAACAGGTTGAATGCTGTTTCAAATATTTTCAGAGGCTCTGCACGATCCTAGCAGAGGAATGGGTCTTATTGATCAAAACCATCAGTCATTTTCTAAAAAAAAAAAAATTATATACTTTTTACCTTAAAATACCCGACTTCGGTGTTGTTCTTCTTCATGGTGTATGACGCCGGCATCACGCCAGAAAGGTATGTGGAAGTACTGACCTGTTAAAAAATGACTAAATCAAATGCCCTTGTATGTGGAAATACCGACCTGTTAAAAAAAGACTAACTCAAATGCCCTATAGGTAATAAAGGTAAAACATAAATAAATAAAGGTAAAACAACGATATCAGACAATTTTAAAGTTGGAGGAGACCATGAGATGGAGTTTTTTGGCACTGGGTCGGTACTTCCACGTACTTCACGGCCGTAACCTTTCCAACGTGATGGTGTCATACATTGTGAAGAAGAACAACACAGAAGTTGCAAATTTGAGGTTAAAAAGTATATAATCATTGTTTTGTTTGTTTTTTTAATAAATAAGTGCGTTGTTTCTAGGATCGTGCGGAGCCCTCTGAAGACTGCATTGATTTGGACCTTCAACCTGGTTGCCATTGAAGTACATTATATGGAGAAAATCCTGAAAAAAAAATTAAAATTAAAAACTTAATTTCTTTCCTACATTTTTATTTTGATGTGAATTTCCTTTAAATGGATTGTTCATAAAAACTGTTTAAGTCTGTCAACATTTATTTACTCTCGTGTTTTATCAAACCTGTAGGACTTTCTTTCTCCTGTGCAAAACACAAGAAGACATTCTAAAGAAGACATTCTAAAGAATGTGTTTGCTAATACAATAGAAAACCATTAGGTCCAAAAGTTCTGTGTCCAATCAAACTTTGTCAGAAAAGTATTTACTGGTCAAGCCAGACAAACCAAACCCAACAAAGGTAGCAGACATCTCCTCATCTTTAAATACCATGAACAACACAAGGTAAAAGAAAGTGTCCCAGTATAGATTAGACATCAGTTTACTTCCAATGGATAAACTGGTTTTGTACCCATGAAACTGCTTGTTATAGGCAATGTGGCTTGTTAACGGGCAAGAAAGTATCAAAAACCATTTTTTTCATTTTTTTCTTTTCTTAAACGCAACAGATAAATCAGATTTCAGACCCCACTAGCCCTTTAAAAAACTCCTCTTCCTCTAGGCATTAAATACATCAGTCTTTTGGCGACCTTTTTTGTCTCACCGTCTTATGTCTCTGGTAAATTATGGTTTGTATGATGACACACACCAGGTGATCATCTCAAGCAAGACAATTATTCATGAAAAAATCATTAAACTTAAATGGGCTGAAGCCTGAGCTACATAAATCCTTTCCACAATCAGTCACAACAGAAGATATATGCATTATTCAGGACTTTACAGTATGCATTTCCACAGAAATAGCACTAATAGTTAAACTTCTATATTATGTAACCTACTAGACCAGTTAATTACAAGCATCCTATTCCTAACATGAAAAATGTGAGCAGTAAAAACAGTGGTTTTCAAAATTATATCAGGGACACCACAAAACCGCACAACCTCTAGTACATATTACTTTTCTGGCTCCCACTGCATCCGCCCTTCCAGACATGAGCAGAAGTGTGTGATGTCGTAATAAGCGTGTAGTCTGATTGGCTCAGGCATCTTAATTAGAGTGAACTTTCCACACACAAAATACAACGCATCAACCTCAGAGCCATTCCAGGCCATTGACAGATATAAAAGGAATCTTTTCTCTCTGCCCGTCTCATTTATATAATGGGCCAGATTTTTTTGAATGGGTTTTGTTGCATAAGGACATGTCAGATGTATTTATTTGTTTATATTCCCGTGAGGACACACAGCAACACATCGTATGGTTCAATATACAAAGAATATTAAAACTTTCTGTTGTTTATGTTAATGTTGTCCTTTTTTTAGCAGTTTTAACTATAGTTTATTATTACAATGAACAATGTTTGTCGACATAATCCTTTTTAATATCACTAGTTGACATTTAGACAATAAATTAAAGCATCTAATATAGGGATGCACCGAAATGAAATTCTTGGCCGAAGCCGAAACCGAATAATAATGAAATGCTTGGCCGAAGACCAAAGGCCGAATACCGAACGCGGTGTTGCGCATTTTTTTTATTTATTTGGCAATTTTTTTTACCATTACAATAATTAAATAGTAAAAATTTGCTTTTTACTATTTTGTGTTGCTTTTCTGAGAAATAAATCAAATAACAAAAATACAATTTCAAAATATTTAACACTGAATTTTTTTTTACATTCCAGCAGATATTATACAAACTAAGCACAACATAACTTAAAATAAATAATTAGTAAAATAAAAAATATATTTTTATTTGGCCATCTTAGAAGCCCCCCTTCTTGAATAGCCTATGTTAGGCCTATAACTGACTGCTGAAAGAATGTAACTCTGTATGTCTACAACAACAAATGTGCATTGAATAGTGGATGTGGATGATGTGGATGAACCCACAACAAATAAATAACTGTCCTAGACATAAGCCTACTTAGCCTACTTCTTCAGGAAAAGTGGCAGGTTCTTCTTTATGAAAAGTAGCTTCTCTGCTTTCTCACATGAAAGTCAGTTCCTCTTTTCATCGATGACATGAGATCCAGCACTAAACAGTGCTTCCACACTGCTGACATGTTTGCTGCATAAAGCACGCGGCTCTCACTCAACGTGGGTTACTTTTTGATCGCGTCATTAAAAACGTCATTGTTCGGCAAAAATTATTCGGCCTTTTTACTTATTCGGCCGAATGCCGAAAGTGCTTTTTTGGCTATTTTCGGCCGAATAATTTCGGTTGCCGAACATTCGGTGCATCCCTAATCTAATATGCACACAGCATTGCCAATTTCTGAATACAAAAAGTTATTGGTTATTATTATATTAAATATTAATTATATTACACTTTTCATGTTCAGATGAGTAGAGTTTATAGATGACTAAATAGAGCTTGTGAATAATAGATATGTGAAACCTGTATTGCAAATATCCCAATGTTTTGTTCAGTAATGAAAACACAGCATCAGAAAATCATTTAACACATTCGGCGTGGGGTAGAACATGCATGCTCATTGAGTAATCAGGATGTCATAGAGTTTCTATTTCTGGAACATATCCTACAGTTACACCCTAGCTTGTTCTTTGGCAGGTCCTATTCGCTGCATCACCAAGGAAACCGCCTCCCATATCCATAGCAACAGTCTCCCCGTCAATGCAGCTGCTGATATTAGGGTCCTGTGTGGTCGAAACCATCCGAGAGGAGGGAGAGGAAGTGAGTGAGCAAGGACAAGAAAGGACGAGAAGGCTGATACGAGTAAAGGGAGTGAAAAAAAGGCCAAGAACCAAGTGCTGTGTCAACAAACGTCAACAGGCCATATCTAGCTCTAAATTATATTTGAATGCATTAGAAAATGTTAGCCCACAACAGACACAAATAAACCAATACATTTCTCCAAAGCAGGAAGTGTTCCATCAAATTTCATTCCATCAAATTTCGCTTTTGCTCTTGTGACCTTAGCCCGATGAACAAACCTGAACAGCTAAAACACAGAGAATGTCCTGACTCATTATGTCATTCAAGACGTCATCAGGGATCTCTGTGTTAGCATTTAATCCAAAGCTACCGCCCAGTACTCAATATCCCTCAATATCCCTGCCGGAGTGCAGCACCTCTCAAACGCCTCTGAACACACCCTAATCGCTTGCTATAAAAAGAACAACTCTATAAGTCTTATATAATGGCAAACGGCAGAGCCATCAATTTTACATGAGCTGTTGCAAGAGGCTGAGAGAGAGAGAGAGAGAGAGAGAGAGAAATACAGAGAGAGCCACATAAATACTATAGGGACTATGAATTCAATCTATAAATACCAACAACTAAAAATAACTGTTCTAAGCTTGTATGTTCTTGAATCAACTGACCATTTGATAAAGTAAACAATTTAGTAAATGGAACATTTCTTTCACATTAAGTTAAAATCTTGTTTCATTCAAACTAAACTAAATCAATACAACTTTTTATATTAAATGTCAGAGATTACTGAAAATACTGGATAACACATAAAGGCTTTCATAAGAAAATGTTCCTTCATATTAAGATGTGGATACCCTGGCCTAGTCAAAACTAAATATATCAAAATATATTTGAATGTGCTAAAGTGGAACTATTGCAAGTATAATTCAGGTACACTTTAAATATATTGCATTTAAAGACTATTTAACTACTGTTAATTACTATTCTTACTAACTGTGATATTAAATGTGCACTATGTAGGATTTTTTGCAGTAAAATATCCAAAAACCACTAGGCCAGTGTTATATATTTTGCTCAGTTGAGTTCTTACAATATCCCAAATGTTTCCAACTATTTGTAAATTGTAAGAAAACTGCTATTTTATCCAAAGAGCCGGGACTTGGGGACTGAGGGAGTCGCCTGTCAATTGCTTTATATCTGCGTTATCCTCGGTTTACAGTTTTATTTGGCAGAAACGCTTTAATCTTAGCAGTGTGAACAAGTGTCACAGCAGCCGCAGAGCTAATGCACAGACTAACGTCCTAACAATTTTAAACACACTTAAATGTATCTAATATGATAAACAGAGCTGCATTACCTCATACTCATGTCCCGTCATAATAAAAAGTCCCGTTGCTTGCGAGCCATGTGTTCCGTAACAATCGATTCTGCTGTCTTTTCTCAGCTCCACAACACTCGTCCTGCTCTGCTTCATACTACAGTAACATTACTGACCGCATCCATGAACATGATTTCTGCCAGAATACTATCCCGATTCTTTCCCACAGGCTGTGAGGTGAAAACCGCATGTCCCAAGATTCTGTGCTCAAACTTGCATCACCAAACTATGCCTTTGTTTTAAATAGGCGCCCTCTAGCGGATGGAAAAATTACATAGTGCAGCTATCAAATATTTATATCAGTAAGTCTCAAGCAATATGTCAGTAAATATGTTAATGTCCTTGTAATATACTTAGAATAAACATGTTTTATATACATTTTTTTCACTAGGGTATACTACATTAATAGGGGCTGTACCCACACTTCACTGGAAAGATAATGAGATTTTTCTTACCTGGTTGATGTCCAGTGTTGTCCAATCATTGATGATCATAAAAAGAAGAAGAAAAGAACATCATTAAAACATACTAGCAACTTGATTTTTGCTGCTAAAAATGAAAGGTGATGGGTATGGAAGAGCTAAATCTTAAGATTTCTAAATCAATGTGTAGCAGGTGAATTGGCAGACAGACCTCTTAATCTCATAAACATTTGATTGTTTTGAACAAGAATAAAAAAGCAGAATAAAGAGTCATGTAGCATAAAATGACAAGGATTGACATACAGAAAGCTTTCACCCACAGAACGATTAGCAAATGTAAAATCCACATAGACAGTTGACTAGTTGACACACATCTACAAGACATGTGCAATTGAGGGATGCTGTGACCAAGAGAAATTCTATTAAAATCCAGATGATGGTCAAATAAAGAGTAACAGTTAGTTGGCTGCCAGTTGTGATGCATAGCGATCAGTGTGTTATGACTGTATTGAAATGTTAAACATCTTTATTTTAAGAATGAATTACATGCAGCAGAATTCCAAGCTATAGAGGACTGACACAAAGAAAGAAAGAAAGAAAGAAAGAAAGAAAGAAAGAAAGAAAGAAAGAAAGAAAGAAAGAAAGAAAGAAAGAAAGAAAGAAAGAAAGAAAGAAAGAAAGAAAGAAAGAAAGAAAGAAAGAAAAGCATGGAGTACTTATAGTGTCCTACTACAGTATATTCTGTTACAGAGATAGTTAGGCAGAGGAGGGCCCACTTCATCGAGCCATGCATTATGTAAATCATCTCCATACAGTCTTCATTATCACCAACCTTCCAGTAGGGGGGGCTGTGCCAGCGGGGGCTCCTGGTGCTCTTTGATTGATGGGATGAAAGGCGTAGCTTCTGAGTTTAAGCTCACTGCAGTGCTGGGGGGAATTGTTGGGATGCAGTGACTAACAGCTGGTGCACTCTGAGAGGCAGGGATGTCTGTGCCGACGGACAATGGGCCAGGGGTCAGATTGGGAGCAGTCTCAGGGGCAGTGGTGTGAGGGGTGGGGTTTTTCACAGGGGTGCTCTGGGATGGGGGGCTTGCATCTGGGGTCTGTGCCTGCAGCACGGAGTCAAGGAACATTACAGTCTGAGTTGGACTGAGGGCAAGGGTTGACTGCTGGTTGGGATCAGTTGGGTGAGTAGGGTCAGTTTTTGAGTCCATGGGTAACTGATCTGAATGGTGAATACCAGGCAATGCTAGGTTAGTCTTATTAATATTATCTTTAAATTTATCCTTATCAAGCATATACTTGTCTGTCTTGAGTGTTGACTGATCTATGGGATTCGCAGCGGAGTCAGGGTAATTTGAGAATATGGAGGTGTTTGGCTGCCCGGTCGGTTGCGGTCTGCATGCTTGGGTGTCTGTGAGGTGCAGAGGTTCAAGTGTGAGTGAGGGTGGTGCACTTCCCTGATCTATGCTAGCAATGAATGGGGGCTTAGAATTGCCCAAATTAGGGTCGCTAAAGTCCATGTCCATTACAGTTGAGGGAGCACTCCATTCTTCTGGAAGCTTCTTCCTACTCTTACTCTTCTTAGCCTTGATGCGTCCTCCCCCTCTTTCCTGGATCTCGCTTTCCCAAATCTCTTCATCCCTACTGGGAGGTGAGGGGCAGCCATGGTTGGAGCTTTCGGAAGGAGTTTCTTCTGAGTCAGGAGAACCAAGACTGTCCAGAAGGTCATACATTTCTTCCCTGTTCTTCCGTTTCTTTTTTTTCCGCTTCTGTTGCGTCCGGGTTACTTCCTCAATAGACTTTTCCTCTCCAGATGCTGCGTCTTGACTCTGGGAACCCAAGGCATCAGTGCTCCTCTGTTCTGCCTTGTTGGAAGCATGGGACTGCTCCGTTGAGAGCATTTCCTCACCTGTCCAAGGGCTTCCACAAACTTCTTTGTGTACAGAGAGGAAGAGGAAGTGTCACTGACTACCATACAAACGATCGGACAACAAAGTTTGTGCATCTCCAACTCATAACAGCTCATAAGTGTTCAAAGAGACATTAGATCAGCTACCTATAAACCACTGATCACTTGCATCATATGGTACATTACACCAGGTGATATTAGGACAGACAAAATTCAATCTTCACAAATTAACTAATTCACAATGAATAGAGTCATTCAACATGTCTAGTCTTATACTCAGAAGATAATTAGCATCAGCCATGGGTTCCCTTAGGGATTTCCAATGGGTTTTTAGAATAGTTATTTTTATGATTAAAATTTCGCAAGCTAATTTTAAGCTAAAATGTTGCATATGCATGCTCCCCATCTTGTGGAAACTGCTGATGCTCATATGGTCCAGCTTGCATTGTTTGAAATATTATGAGTGGAGACTAGCACATTTTAAGCTCCATGACTCCATGTTTTCAAATGTTAAAATTGGTGCAAAAATTGATGTGAAAAAAGTATTGTCCTTCAGAACTTCCTTGATTGTACAGACGTGTCATGGACCATGAGCCATGTCAGCTGTGGCCTTTGAGGTCCACTTTACTGCAGAGTTTTGCTTCAACCCTAATAAAACAAAGTCTTCAGGATTACAAGACAGTTAATAGGCAGATAAGTTTGAACAAGGCTGGAGCTAAACTCTACAGAAAAAACAACCTCAAGGGCCAGAGCTGAGAACCCTTGCTGTAAGGTGTGCAAGGATAACATTTTTAGGCATGGCAGTTTGTCATTTAAGTTGCAGAAGAAAAGAAAACCCAGTGGAAATTCTCCAGTGGTGAAATAACATTCAAAGTTGGCCAATAAACTGTACAGCTCTATAGGGGAAAAAATGGCTTGTATGTTACATCCTGATAAAAGCATATCACTAACGTTCCCTAAATAGATACTTATTTAACAGATCTGAGGGTATCATGCTCATACTTGCTGCACAGAGCAGTTAAATGGGTATCAACAGTGGCTGAGAGAGAATGTGCTGGGACTATGATGTGCTCACTTGAGCGCACATCAAGTGAAAGTGCAAATGGGCAAATTAACTCATGGAGAAATAACAGGCAGGGATAACAACAGAGGCAAGTCACAGAGCGACTAACTTAAAGAAAAGCCACAGAGAAGAGTCACATGACATGGAATACCCAGAACAAATCCAGCACTGAGGACAATAAAGGTCACTGAAATGAACCAAAATGAACAAGACAGACACTGAACAGACAATAGTTGACAACATCAAAAAACAAAAAAAACATTTTAAAGTAAATAAAACCTACTATTAATAGATGAAGATTTTAAACGATGAAGAAATACATTTATTTATAGACCCAAAGAAATAGTTTTTTGTTTTCTGATAATAATTTTCACTAATCCATGCCTGTCCACGCCATTGATCAAAAGGCTATGAACAGTCACTTGGAGGAAGTGTGAGGGGCAGTAACATCTATACTTCAGATATGTGGACTAAAATGTGAAATGTCTCTCTCTTTGGCTCTGAGCCAAAAGACACATTTCTCTCCTAGTTTCACGGCCATCATGCTCAATATTACAGAGAGGCCGAAGATAAATCTTTAAAATGCCTTCCACCATAATGCACACTTGAAGATTAAGACGGGCCAGTCTGATGGCTATCGAAAGGACCGACTGTGAATAAAGATCATTGGCTGTGATGATTCATCATATAACACAGTATGCAAGATATTTAGTTAAGTCGTTAACTAAAATACATGCCTGTTTTTAAAGGTATATATTACTCATGGCATTCAATATCACAGCTGACATTCTCACTATTGCTGATCAGACCAGTAAAATCAGTCTCATATCAGAGGTACCTTGAAGACCATGAAAAGTATGAAGCAATTCTGTTATGACAAAGTATTGATGAGGCATCCATTCTTTGACCAGACAGAGTGGAATGATATGAGAGCTGAGATCATAAGACATTCTGTAACATAATAACCAATCAGTATCTTAATATCTGGGTTAAAAGTCTGTCTTACCTGATCTAGTCTGCACTGAGGTGCCTTAAGTGGTGATAGACTTTACCTGCAGAATTTTCCTGGCTGTTACGAGGACTTGTTTCACTTGGATAAGCAGTTATCTGGGATGGTTTGAGTGGTTCATTGGCAAACAAGGGTGAGGTCTTCTGAGGTTCAACCATGCTGGGGGGTTTGGAGCTCTGGAAAGGGGCCATGCCAACATTCATATTCATACCAATATTCATCCCAGGCTGAGAGAACCCTGAAGCATAGAGCAGCAGAGCGGTATCGCATTAAAACTTAACAGAGCCTGAGGAAATGAACTGAATCGAGCTCACGGTCTCAAGTCAACAAGATCAAACACTGCAGTGGTTACCCAGAAAAGAGTCCATGCTGTTATCCTTCACCGTAGATCCCATCTGCTGGTTTCCCAATCCAAGCATTGATGTTGGACCTGAAATTAGAAAGACATGGACTAATATCTAGTACATTATTGGATTTTAGTTGAATTGCTTCATTCAGTTTTTAAGCCAGACATATGCAATGATCACACCTGATTGAAAGTCATTCTTATAGACATATTGTCCAGGAGGGCTGGGACGAATCTCTCCCTGAGGGTCCTGACGTTGGCCTCCAGTCTGGCCTGCAGACATAAACCCAGACCCTGAGAAAAGAGAAAACAGATAAAATGACTCTGTATTAGTGTATCATTTTAAAACGAGAAAGATAAACGCAAGGTAGTTCATTAAATAATACAGAGTATACAAATAGCTAAAAAAAACAACTTTGATCTACATTTTATGCTACTGCGTTTGCAGCATTTGTAATTTTACCATCTATCTTGTATACATTAATGTGATTTTTTTAAAAAAATTTATTACAGAAGACCAAAGGTTATACAATTACAATTTCTTCAACAACTACAAATAGCAGCAACTGTATTTTACTGACCGGTTAGCTAAGAGCTTGTGGAAATATGAAACATGAAATTTTATGTCATGAAAAATAAATAAAAATGTGACACAGGGACCTAACAAATGGTTTAAAGATTCCTGCCAAGTTAGATTAATTAGATTAAATATGTTTTTATTCACTTTAGATTAGGCTCCACTTCTTACTATTAACTAACTATTAACTACCTTTGCCTCAATACTAACTATAAACTACTTTTGCTATCAATAACTGCTTATTAATAGTAAGTAAGGTAGTTGTTTAATTTTGGTATTGGGTAGAATTAAGGGATATAGAATAAAGTCATGCAGAATAAGTCATTATATGTGCTTTATAAATACTAAAAAAACAGCCATAATCCTGGTAATATGCATGCTAATAAGCAACTAGTTAATGGTGAGATTTTGACCCTAAAGTAAAGTGTTACCTAATTTTGAATAAATAAATCGAAAACATACCTATACACGTTTTAATAATGATATTATATTGTAATTTTGAAATGCCAAATTGCTTGGACAAAGTTCACAACACTCACCTTCTCTTCACTGGTAACTATTTCACTGTGCTTTAGTGACATTTATTAGGCCATGTAAACAAGTTACTCATGAAATCTGATAATCTGAAATATGACTGTCTAGTTTAATATATACCCTGTCAAAGGCATTGGGGAGGGACATCCCTGAAAATAGTCTTGCTCCCATCCATTCTGATATATAGACTATGAGAAGGGCAACTGTAGATAAGTGATGCTGAGCCGACGGGACAGGATGGGACTGCAGGCCTGTTACCGTAGTTACACAACCAGCTGAGGCTGCTTTACGTTCCCTAGGCAAAGCACTCTGTCAGCATCAAGACTGACTGACACGAGGAGCCAGCACTGAACCAGCATTAACTCAGATACCAGCCCTGGATTAATGATCATGCTCCCACAGGGCTGGGCTGTGCAGCTCCATGCAATTATCCTCTTTGTGGAACAGGACTGGTATATATGTCACTCTGAGTCATGTTGTCACATTACCAGGGATGCAATGGGAATCTTTAGGCCAGGCCTTTGTGTTGAATGTTTAAAGGCAAGTAGGAGGAATGACCCCAATGGGTCTTCAAGGTTATTTGTGTGTTTAAGCCTCAAGTAGGCCTTAACCTGAGCAGGAGCAATAGCCTCACAAAGAGAATCATATGAACCTGAAAACATTCCATAGTTAAAAGCCAAAAAATGGAACTAAAAATAGTCTCTTTTGTCCCAGACATGAGGCACTTGAGGTAGACTGCCAAATCATGCTGTGGTAGAGAGCCTCCTTTTGCAGTTAAGAGGGGTGGGGGTGGGGGAGACATCCCATTCAGCACAGAATCAGTTACATAAAGCCATAAACCAGTGCTGTACTGAGAGTACCAGAAGGACAAAGAACCAGAGACTCTCTGACATGAAATATGGTTACAAAAGCACACAAACATGACAAATTTCATTTTTTTTATCAAACAATTTGTGTGTGTGTGTGTGTGTGTGTGTTAAAATGAGTACAACATATGACAATTTTACAGAAATGGTGTTAAAACGAATTAACTAATCAAAGAAGAAATTAACAAAACAAAACAAATATATATATTACATATATGTGTTGTGTGTGTGTGTGTGTGTGTGTGTGTGTGTGTGTGTGTGTGTGTGTGTGTGTGTGTGTGTGTGTGTGTGTGTGTGTGTGTGTGTGTGTGTGTATGTGTGTCATGTTTACAGTATATGCCAACTATTCAGTTGACACAAGCTTTTATTTCTGTAATAGCATAAGTATTTTGATCACACTTTATATTAAGTATCTTTAACTACCATGTGCTTACATCAAAAAACAAGTACAATGTACTTATTGTGTTCATATTGTATTGCAAAACACTTTTTCTGCTATTACTGTAGTAAGGTAACTAGGTTTGGTTTCTTAGGGTTGGTTTAATGTTTAAGGGAAAGCTCAACAGTGTAATTATAGATACAATTACAGAAATTAATAGCAGCTGTAATTGCATGCAGGTATTATTATATATATATAATATATATATATATATATATATATATATATATATATATATATATATATATATATATATATATATATATATATGTACAATGTAACACGAATGTACACAATAAGTACACAGAAAGACACCTAATAAAGTGGGACCAGTATTTCAATACAAACTAGAGATGATATATTCATGAAGAAAAATATTCATACAGGTTTGGAACAACTTGAGGGTGAGTAAATGATGACAGAATTTTCCTTTTAGTGAAAAATAACATAGTGATAATAAATTGCATATCAGAGGACATTCTAATGAAAGTAGGTTGGACATTTTGTTGAAAATATACAGTTTGCCATTTCACAATAGAACTATGACTGACAACTAAGGACACCACAATAAGGACAACGTCCCCGGCCCACATATATCTTTTTTAAAATAAACATTGTTTGTAGTATATATTTTGCAAGAAAATTTTAATGGTAACCCAAGTCAAATTTATTACAGAAGCATGTTAAAAATATTAAACTGAAAAGTTGTATGTTATATTGTGTTATATTGCATAATGACAGATAAAATAATTCATAGCATGCCCTTGATATCTGCAACATTCATCCATTTAAAAAAGAAAGGTCATACTGTATGAGAGTAGAGGAGGACAAACAATCCTATTATTTCTTCAGTTTATAGTTTTCACATTAAAAAAGACTAATGAAAATACATGATAATAGACTGCAAGTGTAATATTATTATCTTTCCAAGCAGTTTTACAGCCAGTGATAGTCATCATAGTTATTGATTAATCTTTACTTGTACTTTGTTCTTTGGAAATGAGCCTCCAAGCGCTTGTCAACAGACAACTTACAGTTTCCATAAATCTTTATTACTTTGTCAATATAAAAGCTTTATTATCTCACACAACCTTTTCAGTGGAAAAAGCGTGGCAGGAAAAATATACTGCTTGCTAACTGGCAGTAATGTTTTGTTAGTACAGGCAAGTTGCTTAGTACTATTTGTCCTGAAATTTCAGCTCCAGCAAGTCATACAATGATCTTATGAGAAAAGAAAACACACGCTTTTGCTATATGCTAATTGTTATATACAACAACCTTACCATAACAATAGGGCTAATCTTTCCAATAAGATCAAATAAATGGGCATTTTTCTCTTACTTAACGGAGGCAAAAATTCAATCTCATATCTTTGCACTTAACTAAAGCTATTAAAAGTATCCGTCACATCTGCTGTGGACAGATCTGCTGATATCAGCAGCATCCACATACAGCTCAGTGCTGCACACATATACATATACCTTGCTGTTGTTGAGAGTGCATCCTGCTGTATTGATGTCTAAGCATCCTGTCAAGCACAAGTCCAATAACATAAAGGACATTTCTGCATATTCCCTTACATGTAGAAAACAACACTTTCATATGACTAATGTAGGATAAAACATCCCCCAGAACTAATGGCCTAATGGCCCAAACTCAGAAGCTGAAAGTCCATAAAGCTTTTTATAGGTCATCTATAGCTGTTCGTAGTCTTTTTGTGACCTTTACTAAAATAGTTTGTTTTTAAATGATTTATGAATTGCTAACTTAAAGGGGGACACTCACTGATTGTTTCAGTTAATCTCATGTCAATTTTGAGTACCTATAGAGTAGTATTGCTTCCTTCATATCTCCGAAAAGTCTTTAGTTTTATTATATTTATAAAAGAAATATAGGCTGTACCGAGTCTTTCCGGAAAAAAACGAGCGCCTGGAGGCGTATCGTGTGGGCGGAGCTAAAGAATGACGAGTGCGCACAAAGTGGTGACGTCCTCAAGCGTGGAGAAACCCATGGCTATCTCAGCTAATACAGATAATGATCCAGAATCAGATCCGGAGGCTGAAATAAATTGAACAGGAGAAACAGCAACAGCAGGACGTCCGTCTCTGTGGTATGTACTGTATTTAGTGGCCTGTCAACATTTGTGTGTCTTTTAGTTACTCGCAGTTTATGAGGACATGATTCGGTTTTGTGGACTATTGTATGCGACTAAACCTTAGCAGTAGCAAGCAAAACGGTTTTGCACGTCAGACTAGTGTAACGTTATACATGACGAAGCACACGATCGTGTCGTTTACTGATGTTTACTCGTGTGACGATAGCCAACAGCCATACTCGAAAAAAACTCTCCGAAACTTGTGAGAAACCGGATGGAGTATTTTTAACACAGAAATACTCCATCAAACATCCAACATTAGTTTTTGAAACTTTGTCTATGTTTAGGATGGGAATCCAAGTCTTTAACAGTCTAAAAAGCTCAGTATGCATGAAACAGCATTTCACCCCACCCCCATGCCCCCCCCCCCCCCCCCCTTAAAGAACAATAACAGATTTTAACAGATTTTTTATTCAGTAGTCTAGTAGCACCCTCATGCAAACCCAGGTGATTAAACTGTAAAAATGTGCCCCAGTAAATAATAAACACATTTGAGAATAAATAATGCTGATGGTTGTAACCCAAGAGGAAGGCTGTCCGCCTAACTGAACCTAGAGTTCACTCGGTCTGGATCTTGGCAGAAGATAACATGGTTTGAGGCGGTTGGCGAGGGAAAAAAACAAAAAATGTGCTTCTGCCACTTGTCATTATCTGTTGTAGCAGATAGAGATAAGAAATATACAAATAAGCATCAACACACTTGCATCTACTTCAGATTAGATACATCAGATTACGATCCCATGTAAAATAAACAGTAAAATAAAAGGCTGCTCTTGATGTTGCATTGCACTACAATATATCCAACACATCTGCATCAAACAAAAGTTTAAAAAAAGGCAGCAAATAAATGTGCTAATGTTCAAAAGTTTGGGGTTGTTATTATGTCTTTGAAAGAAGTCTCTTATGCTCACCAAGGTTGCTTTATTTGGTCAAAAATACAGTAAAACAGTCATATTGTAAAATATTATTACAATTTAAAATAACAGTTTTCTATAATTATATTGTTAAATGGAATGTATTCCTGTAATACAACGCTGAAATGGTCGGACAGATATCATTCTAAAATGCTGATTTGGTGTGTTTTTTTCTTGATGAATAGAAAGTTCCAAATAATAGTATTTATTTGAAATGGACTTTTTATAAATAGACATGGGTGTCGGAAGCAAATGAAATGTGGGTGGGTCTTCTTCCAGAATTTTTTTAGTGGAGTAGATTTGCATTAAGTACAAATAAACTAAACGTATATTGCTTATTGAAAATAAAGCACCTAATGTGTTTGATAATAAAAGTTGATCAGTTAGGGGTAGGTAAACAGACATGTGAAAAATTAGAGATGATACAAGTGAGTGGGTCCAATATCATTGGCCTTGTCCCACCCACATACAATGGTTCAGACGTCCATGAATATAGACTACTTTTATATTTGTTTGTTTTTTTATACATTTCGAAGCCTCTAATAATATATATCCTTGAGTTCTATTAAACACATTTTGGTATTGAATGACATGAAAGTGAGTAAAGTTTATTTATGGAAGACCGTCTTATTCAGAAGAACATACCTTCCCTTTTCCCATCCATTCCATCCAGAAGGGGGCGGTAGTCTGTTTTCCCAACAGTCTCACCCACTTTATCATCAAAGGTCTGTGCCTCCAATCCAGCCACAAAATCCCTCTTCAGCAGACTGTCCTGGGTTGTCTTAGATGCTCCGCCTGTGAAGGCATCACGTAAACTGAAGTCCATCCTCCTGTAGAAAAAAAGAGGGCCAATCAGTCCAAACAAAGCAGGCCTGGACCTTCTCAATTAATAAGTAACGCAGCTAAAAGGGCATGCACAGTATATACTCTCAATATAGCTTGCCCTAGATACTCAGGCAATAAAAATGTAATGGCCTATTTTTAATTCCTCTATTAGTTAACTTAACAGATAACAATTCATATCTTCAAATCAATACCCAATGTATGCTACACTGAGAAGGGTCAAGCATTGAATGACCTCTCGTATGGAGGCTTACAACATGTGGCCAGATGTTCAGACCTAGACGAATCTGACCATGCGCCTGTGAACCATATATTAAGATCCGCTGGCATTTTAAAGAATGTGCACTTTAACTATATCCTGAGGATAAAACAATGATTTCCATCTTCTATAAAGGGAGAACGTGAAAGAATATGCTTCCATAAAGCATATGTAACACAATGCGAGCATGTGAACATGGGGCATCGGGTGTCATGTTACGTAAAATCTACAATTATAATTTTTGATTTGCTCAAATCTGTCCCTTTACACATAGTAACTATGTATTGGCACATATAAACAGTGTCAGTGAGTGAAAATAAAGGAGGAAAAGTCAGAAAGGGATAGTGAGAGAAAGAAAGGGATTGAGAGAGAGAGAGAGAGAGAGAGAGAGAGAGAGAGAGAGAGAGAGAGAGAGAGAGAGAGAGAGAGAGAGAGAGAGAGAGAGAGCTTCATTGTGCACTAGCCCAGGGCAGCGTGTTTGTTGAGTTTAACTGTGCCTCATTGTTTCTCTAGCTGCCACACCATCCGCATTCAGAGAACTCATTAACACAATTACACACTGTCCTGTTCAACAAATGTCCAAAAAGCCGCAACAAACAAGTGCTTTTGCGTGACAAACAGTTCAAGCCATCACAAACCACATCAAACCATCATGCATTTTGACAGCGGGGGGCAAATGAGTTAAGAGCTGAACAAATCTCCAGCAGTTTTGATCTATCCAGTATAGACATTAATATGATTATGCAAGTCTGTTCAAGGCTAAACATGGGATTAAAATGCTACTGCCCCAGAACCTACCCAGAATCCATCTCCTCCCTCTGAATCTTCCTCACTCTCTCTATTTCTATTTCCTATTCACTTTCATTACTTATCCACAGTTTTGTCTTTGCATGTCCTCCCTCCTCTCCTTGTCTTTCCCATCTCCCAGCATGTATATAGATGTAAAGTGTAATTCTGTTGATATCCTGATGGATTGTAAGAGGCTCAGCTGGTCCAAAAAAATGAAGAGATTAGAGGACAGTGTGATTCCCCCTCGTATTTGTCCCTGCAGACGCCACATAATCGCACTTACTGTATTCAGCCGTTACTGTACAGCAGCACACAGTGATGTACAGTATGACATTAAAGCATAAAAAGCCTTTTTACAGGGATGATTGTACAACATCATGTACAGTTCGGCTGATAAGGGGCATATTTTCCTCAGAAACAAATAATGATCAGATTTGCTAATCAGTGTTATTTCCATATTATACTATTATATAGTCATTCATACTCTAAAGTAGCTCTTATTTTTATAATTTCATTTTTAATTTTTAGTGATTTTTTTTGTGATGGTCATTTATTTTTTATATTTTTTCATATCTTGCTTTAATTGTATTTTTTGGTTTTGGATTTAAAGGTGACCTATTTTTTGCAGTAACTGTGTCCCGTCATAATAAAAGTCCCGGTGCTCGTGAGCCGTGTGTGTGTAACAATCGCTCCAGCGGCCGTGCTCAGCTCCACAACACTCGGTCCTGCTCTGCTTTACACTACAGTAACATTAATAAACGCATCCATAAACATGATTTCTGCCCGAGTCCTATTTTCCACTGGCTGTGAGGTGAAGACCACATGTCCCAAGATGCTGCGCTCACACTTGCCGTCATCAAACTATGCCTTTGTTTTGAATTGGCGCCCTCCAGTGGATGGAAAGTTACATAGTGCACCTTTAATAGTGTTAGTTTTTAAAGTTAATAATTTCAGTTAGTTCCCAAGGCAACATTTCTAATGTTTGTTTTCATTTTTGTCCACATACTGTTTATATTTTAGTTTAGTTTTATTTAAATGACTGAAAAAAGCAAGATTTTATTTCCATTTTACAATAGCACCACTGTTGCTCATTCAGAGCATTTATTTAACAAAGGAAAAAAGAACACACTTGTTTTTCAGAAAGAATAAAACATGTCATATGGCAGGTCATATGGAGCGGACTCCTAAGGCTTATTCATCAGACCGTGGCAAATGAGACGCAGGTACATCCCTGCACTTTTACCGCTCTGACTCTGACAGGGCCCTGTGTCCTGCTGTGATTCAGCAGTTTTTCTTTGCTTCTTGCATGATGTCACCAGCCCTGGCACAGAGTGGCATCATCTCACAGAGTGCCATCACTCTCTGTTTAGGAGGGACACTCTTACTCATTCATTTGAGTCAAGAGGCCTGAACGCTGTGAGTGAGTGTATGTATGTTAAGTACAGTTGGGTCTGAAAGTCTGAGATTATAATTGACAATCTGGGATGCACAATCCAAAGGCTGATGTAAACTTCTGCGTCGGACCTGCGCCGCAGCCTCTACGCCGTGGGCTACGCGTCGGATTTAATCTATAATTCTGCGTCCTTGTCCACGTTGACGTGCTGTTACACATGCAGAGGGAGCACCCCTGAGGGAGGGGTTCTGGCAGACCAACAACAGCTCTCGTAGAATCGCCGAGAGAGGTACACGTCATCAACACACAGCCTATGACGTAGCTATGGTGTACGCTCAATGCAGAAGTTGGGCTCAAGAAAATTCTAATAAATAAATGTAATCAATTAAAATGAAGAATAAATATTGGGGTGTCGGAACTATTTTAGGTCACTAATCGTGTGTATGTAAATGTATGGTAATGATCATTTGACTCTTTGTATAGACAAGTCTCTTGTTCTTCTTCCACCGAAAGGGTTATTCACCCAAAAATGACAATTCTGTCATTGGCGATAGCACATGAAAGCAGCATAACTACTCACCCTCATCTCTCAACCCAACAGGGTTCTACATCAGAACGCAGACTCAGCATTGGGCATTGATTGGCCAGCTCCTGCGTCAGCAACACACGTATGCTGCTCATGTGAACAGTGCCGGCCAATAGTGAGCAGGCGTTCTGACGTAGAACACGGAAGCGCTGCACTGTGTTTACAACATGAACAGTGTAGGAAACTGACATGGAAGAGAAAAATTGTGGAATTAAGTCATTACTTTAGTTTTTTGCGCACTAAAAGTATTCTCATCACTTCATAACATTAATGTTGAACCACTGGAGTCATATCAACTATTTTAATGATGTCTTTACTACCTTTCTGGGATTTGAAAGCGGTAATAACATTGCAGTCAATGGAGGGGCAGAAAGCTTTCGGATTATGGGTTTGGAACGACATGAGGTTGAGTAATTGATGACCCAATTTTCATTTTTTTCACTCTTTAGATCATGATGGAGAACACTCATTCAGCAGCTCAACTGCTGCTGTCTCGAAAGGATAACACAACTCCACCCACCCGTCATAATTTATTCCCCTTCATGTTGTTCCAAACCTGCATGACTTTCTTTCTTCTGTGGAACATAAAGAAGATATTTTGAGAAGTTTTGTTCATAAAATAAGATGGGTTTCAATGATGTTCGGTTCACAATGTTCTTCACATCACGTTATTTGTGATAGAAAGAAAAGCATATAATTTTAGAACAACAAGAGGGTGAATATAAAGTATCATTTTTTGGTGGAGTATCCCTTTAAAGTAGACTGGCTGTAAACTCAGCCTGATCTGCCCGCGATTTGATTTTGCCCAGCAATTTAGTCTGGAAATTCGTACATTCATTTCTACTGCTTCTGTTACACTTTTGCAGGAACCAATCACAGACTGGCTTATTCCTCTGGCACGCTATGGGCGGGTTTAACATGATGACAGACAGATAGAGAAAGGATGAGTCATTGCCTGTTGATCACGACTAGTCTGATTGGTTAAAGGACTATCCAATTGCGTACACAGTTATTTGAATAATGCCAGTTGATTACGCCCCTTGTGCAGTAGAAAATACAGAGCTGACTCCCCAGACCAATGCTCAATTTTAAATTGAGCTTGGTCTGGTGATAGCCAGACAACCTTTAAAGCAACAAAAAAAATATATATATATATTGAGACATTCTGAAATGTATGTGAATTTTAAAATTCAAATTGTTTAAGCAAAAATATGTGTATCCACAGATATTCAACAACGAACCAGATGCATCTCTTCAAATGTCACTCAAGCCAACTGGTCCGATATCAAAATCCGCTGTCCCCGTGCGGTTTAAAGGAGAATGGCGAGCTCACAAGTATTTTTGAGGAAAGACCGGGCTGGTTTTTGGCAACCATTTGTGTTGCTGTGTAAACGCTGTATTCCAAACATTCCTGTATGAATGCACACAGAACGTGGGATGACAGTCTGGCTCAATGTGTTCCATTGTGTGCCAAAGCCACTAAGCATGTAGTTGCTGGCTGCCACACAGGGTTTATGTATTTACGGCACTACCAATCTCTGCCTATCTCTTAGTTTTTCTGAGTAAAAGTGAACTTCAACTGTCAAACTGCTGTCAGTCAGACTGGAGTGTGACATTAGGCAACCTTAGTCCACTGGAGCCATCAACAATAATGATGCATGCTATTTTTTGTAGAAAATAATCTTCAACAAATTATGATATTGTATATTTCTCACCCCAATACTGGTACTAGCTTACATCATCATCCTAAAATTGGGAGCATGCTATTGGCTCCCCTATAAACAGCCTGCCCATGGTCACAGCAAAACAACAGAGGGGGGTGTCTGCACGGATTACAGTCAGAGGCCATCAGTGAGGAGAGTGAAGATTATGTATGACGGGACGCAGGGCATCACAACAGGCCGGCAGGCCCTGACTTGACACCCCAGAATCACGGCAGTCCAGAAAACAGCATGCCATCTTACTGAGCTTCCCTTACCCAGCAACATATGATGACACTCTGGGGTCACCCCAGTTCATTTACAATTACATTTATTTTTATTTTACTTAATGGTATAGAAATTGTATAGTTTTTTAAAAGTATGTTTAATTTTATTTTCTTAGTCGTATGAGAAAATATTTCTGAATAGCCTAAAAACATTCAGACAAGGTCAGACATCTTATATGTAAAAACAATGCCATAGTGCGGCTTTTTTTGTTATATTCACAATGGATGACAAAAACGCTAACTGTAAATGTATCATGTATCACAGATATGATGGTGATACACTTTTGAACAAAACAGAATTGTACTGTTAAAGGGTTAGTTCACCCAAAAATGTAAATTCTGTCATTAATTTACTCACCCTATTGTCGCTCGACACCCGTAAGACCTCCGTTCATCTTCGGAACACCAATGAAGATATTTTTGTTAAAATCTTAATGCTCAGAAAGGCTAAGGCTCTCTCAAGCCTCATAAAAGCTACTAAAGACATTGTTACAAAGTCCATCTCACTACAGTGGTTCTACAATCATTTTAAGAAGTGATGAGAATAGTTTTTGTGCACAAAAATAAAATAAAATGAAATAACGCCCTATAGTGATGGCCGATTTCAAAACCAAGCTTCATGAAGCTTCAGAGTTTAAAGAATCAGTGAATCGAATCAGTGGTTCAGATCACCAAAGTCACGTGATTCATTAAGCTCAGGGGCTTCAGGAAGACCTGTTTTGAAATCGGCCATCACTATATCAGTCGTTATTTTGTTTTGTTTTGTTGCGCACAAAAACTATTCTCGTCACTTCATAAAATTATTGTAGAACCACTGTAGTGAGATGGGCTTTGTAACGACGCCTTTAGTGCACTGTAAAAAAAAAAAAAAAAACAGGTCTCCAATTGAACATTTTCTAGTGACTGATCACATCTAAATTTTTCAGTTGGCCAAATTTAATTTCTGTGAATTAAATTGCATTAATTCACAGAAATTCAATTTGGCCAACTGAAAAATTTAGATGTGATCAGTCACTAGAAAATTTTCAGTTGAAGACATTTTTTTTTTTTAACAGTGTACCTTTTATGGGTCTTGAGAGAGGACCTTTTGAACTTATTGTAGCCAATGGAGGCCTTTCTGAGCCATCGGATTTCAACAAAAATAACTTCATTTGTGTTCCGAAGATGAACGGAGGTCTTACAGGTCTGGGACGGAATTAGGTTGCCGTGACATGACAGAATTTTCATTTTTGGGTGAACTAACCCTTTAAACTGTTTTTATAAGTTTAAATATTTTTACTGCACTGTTGAAAAACTGAAAATTCTGTCAAATTAAGTCTATAACCCTGCTGGGATATTGTCACATCTGTTTAAGCTGCTTTTTTGAGACATCCATTCAATGGGCAATATATTGCAATGCACAATAGTTTAGAGTAAGTGACTGTATATTATTTGTAGAGGCTTATGTAGCCCTCTCACCAGTAAATATGGCCTATTATGTCTAGGGGACCTTCCAAAAGACACTAACTTGGGGAGAGGCACATTTCTAAATTATTTAATTTCAGTTAAACACAAAACCCAGATCTTCAGATACCACTATAAGTGTCAGTTTAGTGTTTTAACAATTTAAATTGGAAGTAATTACAAACTGGTGTTCAACAGTTCACAACGTAAATCTATGATCTGTAAAAAAAAAAAATTACCTTACCACTTTTCCTTTCCTCCCCAGGAAACCACAAAAAAATATTTAATGAACAATAAACATTTGTTTATTAAACCGGAACTCTTTTGATTCTGTTTTTTTTCCTCAAATGGAAAATAATCCTTTCAAATGGAAATCTAAACAATGAAATCACAATTCACATCAAGTCCAGAAAATCACATTAAACCCCCCCAATGTAATGAGTTCTACCCAGCTGGGATTTTAGTTCAATCGTTGGCGCGCTACGTTGGAGCTCTTTGTAATTTGACACCACATTGAATACTCACAAATCCAGAGAAATGACAACTCGAGGAAATCGATCCGGGTCCAGAATAAGGAAACACATAGAAAGGAACAGCAGTAACCTGGAGCCATCCAGCGATGATAATAAAGATGTCCCAACGAACTCCATCCGCGAGTGAATCCCGATGTGCAGCACTTAACACAACACACACAACAGCTGTGCTCTCGCGCTGCGATCAGTCAATCTTCGATGCACGTTGCTCACTCACTTTAGATCCCTTTCCAGTTCGCTCCACTTTTCAAAGTACCATTAACTTCCTTCCCGAACATAATCTTGCGAATATTCAATGCCAATAGTTCTTTAACTGTTGTAATTCGTTAAACTCTGTCAACAAAACAAACTTCTTCTACGTTTTCAACACACTATATGCAAAGAAAGGGTTTTTTTTCCTCTTGCAATACGTTGTTTTCTAATTCTCATTCAACTTTTTACTATCTTTTTTTTTCTTTCCCCGAGCTCTCTATTTCCCCCACAAGCTCTCGAGTCCCCACGAGCTCTCTATTTTTTCTTCCTCATCCCGCCCCCTTGAACTTCAGGGGTCACCATCAGAACACTTCATTGGATAAACATATTTCCACTAAAATAAAAAAACACTTTGTGTGATGTTCTCCTACATTTCAACTGCAAGACTTTTCTTTAAACATTCAACAAATATGAATCACATTGAAAATTACTTAGAGAGATAGTTTCTTATTTCCAACAAAATGAATCCCCATTCCAACATTCAAATACTCATTCACATGAGCTAATGACTCTTTTTTTCCTTTTTATAAAACTCTTCTTTTCAACAAAGAAATAAACCTCCATAAAAAAAAAATATAAAAATAAATCCTTAATTTTGGAAGGGCTCTACACTTATAATTAAGAACAACATTCTCTTTTACTAGTGGATTTTCATATGCTCCCTGGGATTATTTACATGATGAAGCGTGATCACACCCACTATGAAAACATTTGCGGAATGACAACGACCTTTGTTGCATTGATCATGTTACATTTGAACATCTCCTGATATTAAAAAGCGAATTAATCTTTAAACATCAGTCCCCGTTTACCTGACACCACACTTTTACTGGCCTCGCCCATGCAAAAATAACTACAACAGACAAGAATACAAACCCAAGAGGGACACCTCCTTGTCCTTCACACCTGGTTTAACTGAATAAACACTACTGTGACATTTGTTCATGACCTGTATGCAAAGCAAATAAAAAACAGTCACAGTGCAAAGAACTGAATGTGCATTAAAGGAATAAGATTTAAGGGGGTGTGGTCAAAATGTTCCTCTATAGGCTAATGCAACCATTTGGAATATCAAAGGAGATAGTCATGTTTCATAACGCAAATTAACCTGTCCCACAATGCCTGGTATTCTTACATGACCCTCAATGGTCGGTTTTGGGTCGTCTGTTCCATTTCAATTGCATTTTACAGTATGACGCATGTCCATGAAGCATGTTGAAGAGATGCACTGCAGAGAGCCGAGCACGCGATGTACACGTTGCCAGTATGGATGAGAACAATGCGATGAGACGCGACAAACTAGAACGCGCCCATTATAATCAAAACCAGCTTCATTTATTATAACGGACTCGTTCTGGGTTGTCGCGTCGCTCGTTTGCAGTTTATATTGGGTTTAAAGCCTAGATCGCCCTTTATAAGGAACCTTTCACGATTTTCATCATTCCAAAAATGTTCACAATGTTAAAACAATATGTGGCACCACTGAAGTTATGTAACTGTAGTAGGCTAGCTTTCTATAGGTTTGCTGCGGAGGACACCTGTCCACAGCATCCAAACTGCGGCAGTGCCTAAACAAAGAAATCTCGGCAGGTCGACATATTTATGAACGTCTGGGAACGGGAGAGCGATGACGAGTCACGGGCACTCTGTATTTACATCGCATCATTATCTCGCGTGCATATAACAATAACTAACGCCTGTCATCCAGGGACTGCGACTGTATCACAATCCACGCGTGCACGCCGATTCGTTGTCAATTTCTGTCTTCGTTACGGTTAGGCTTTCTTAATGCACATATGCCTTGATCATATTCCGATATGAGCACTAATCACAATTCCAAGGTGCACTTACCCGTTGTTGTTGTTTTTAAAATTCAGTAGGCTACGCTGTAGTGTTGGACGATGTGCAGTCAGATCCGCCCTCTCGTACAGTGCGCCTCTGTGTTCGCAGAGTGACGCCCCGCCCCTTATCTCCCTTCGGCCAATCACAATTCAGGAGAACTGTACTCTGGTCTAGCACTGTGCTTCTCTTGGACTTGAGCATCCATCCTCCCGTTTCTTACATGCGTCCCCCAGTATTGATGGACAGCTAATGGATACAATGAGTATGTTGATGGCATATGAGAGGCAGGGATTTTCGCCAATCACTTACGTCAGCAGCAGCGCGCTGAATTTGGCAATGAATAGACCTTAATATTTTGCCATCAGAGCAGTTGACATTGTATAGAGAAACACCAGATTGACCAATGTGATGCATGATACCCTTGTAGTTTCCATGCAGGCCTTTAAGGGGAGTTTCATTTGAAACCCACTTGAATGTAACCTCATACATTTATGACACACTTACAAAAATAGGCTGCGAAAAGAGCTCCTCTATTTCCTCTATTGTGTTGTATATCCGGTTCTGGAACATGATTAGGGAGCGCAGTTGAAGCGTAATATAAAAATATAACAATATAAGCTTAGTGCAGGCCCTTTTTAAAGTGTGTGTGTTTCTCCTTCGGCTGGTTTCCCATTACACTGAACCTGTGTTTCCTTTTAAGAGCTGCACTTGAATAAACAGTTCAATGAATTGTCATTTCCCCTCTTATACTGGTCGATCTGTGTTTATTGTATAAATATGTTTCTATATTTGCAGCTAGGTGGGCCTCTTCTTGTCTGCTAAAGAGGGAAGGGTTTGTCTATGTTTTGGCTGAAATATATCCTATTATAATTTATATCAAGTTATTTGGGTTTGCAATACTCATATTTGATGGTGTAAATATATTTCAAAGGACAGTTTCAGTTAAGGTTGAGAACATAACCACATGTATGAGCAGAACCATTCACTTCATTTTTAGACACTCATCAACTTCCTGTTTTAATTTGGCAGTACAATGAGCCTGAGCATGGCTTGGACTTTCATTTCCACCTCTAGCTCTATTAATTGAATCCGCTGACATAGCCTAAATATGACAGCCTTGAAAATGCAGGTGACATTTGGAAAAAGAAAAATGTCCCCTTTGACACCAGAGAAACAAGGAAAAGACAACAATTTTCTTTCATTCAGCCAGATATGATATTTCTTACACTTCTATAGACTTGTGAGTTTTGTGAATTAATTTATTCAATGTGAATGTGATTACAAGTTCATAGGAGAAAAAAATGTGCACAATGATCAATTTATAGTAAAGCTAACAATAAATAGTCCTACTCAAGATTGCAATAAATTACGTTATATTACATTTGAACATTCCAATACTCTGTCTATATACCACATTTCCTATAAATATCTTTCTAGCACATTTATATATGGCTTACTACTGGATGTGTTTGGCATGAACCAGTGGTAACTGATTATATATGTTTTATGTATTACTAATTCCATTAGTGATATGGATTATATTCAAAATGGATTTTAAGTCATAATCTGTATAAATTTACATTTTGACCCTTTGGCCAAACTGATGGTTATACATTTAGAGTGATGGGAAAATCTGTTCAGTGGATATAAACATGCTTTCATGTAAATTACATGGATGTTAATCAGCAGGATTCACAAGTGTTCCCTGGATTCACACACTCTGAGGTACTTGAGCTACTAGAGATGAGCTTGGGGTTCTTCCACCTGAGATATAGTTTCCAAATGACCATTTAAATCATACTTTGATGGGCTTTCCCAGTCTTTTGCTACAGTATGTCCAAGACCATTTCTCTATACAAACAGACAATCATCAATTTAACACAAAACCGCAGTTAAAAAAACTGATATGCTAATACAAATCATTAGATTTACACCTTAAAATAACAAGTGAACACTTCCATCAAAGAAACCATTTTCACTGAGAGGCAGGTAAAAACAATGAGTGTCGTTAGACCAGCTAACACAAATGTACCAGACTACAAGGACATTAATGATGTCTCTATGTTAGACTTTCTGAGGTAATTAATATGAACCTGAAGAAGAGGGTCTTCAAAACATCCTGCCAACATATCCTGTGGTGGTCTGCATGTTTTCCAGTGAGATGCTGAAAAAAAGTTTCACTCTTAACACTTAGGATCAGAGCCATGTCTTTTTTGGATTGAGGAATCATCCTCTACCTGATGTTGCGCTGGCAATGACAGACGTCTTGAACACTCAGAGGACTCCAAATCTGACCTCGGTCCAGCCTGTGGATGGTGAACAGTTCCAATGCGCTCTGCATCCATAAAATCAGCCATGACTATTTGTTGGGGATCAGTGTGTGCTGTAAGATCACCAGGAGCGTTCCCTACATTGTGGCCCATGGTATGTGGCCCTCTCCCCATATAAGACCCAGAAGGAGCCTCAGAGGAGGGCTGTACGGAACAGTCCAGGAGCTGGAGCTCCATTGCACCCGCCAGACTTTCACTGGACTTTATGGGACTGTCAACATAGTCGTGGGGATCAAGTATCTGGGAAAATCAAATAGGATAAATTAATGGTTGGAGTTTGTAGCGCCTTGTTAGATTCAATACAAATTGATGACTGTAATGTGAAAGTTCATGAAATACCTCAGAGAGAATGGCTGGTGTTTCTGTCTCTAAAGGGTTGACAGGCTGGACCAGTTTCTGGCCTAGTTTGGGTGGTTTTGGAGATGCTTCTATAGGGGACGTCACAGAGCTGTAGGTTGGTGGAACCAGCACCATCTGCCTCTGAAGCAACTGCATTATGGCCCCAATGTCTTTTGACATGCGCTTCTCCAATCTTTAAAAAAAAAAAACAAGACAACAATCACAGCTCAAAACATGTATAAAAAGTAAAGAACATCAAGATAACAACAATACCGTAGTTTGATCTCACCGGTGGAGCTGTCTATGCATCATTTCGAGTCTGTTCTCTACCTCAGTGCAATGATGATGGGTGACATTGTGCAGGACGGTATTGGAGGGAACCGAAGATGACGGGAAAGACATGCTGTGGCTGGGTACTTCCTGGTACTGATGGCCACGACTGTCCCCCCAAAAGCTGAAGACGTTAGAGACCCCCGAAAGAGCTTCTAATTTAAAATAAGGGTCATGTAAAAATGATGCATTAACAGCAAGGGAAGATTTCACCCAAATATGAACATTCAGACATTATTTATGTTGTTCTAAACCCATAATAATTTCCTTCATTTCTGAAACACAAATGAAGATATTTTGAAGCTTTATCAGTTCTGAAGAACCCATCAATTTATGAACATACTTTTTATTTACATACAAAGTTTGATCAACACATTCATACAGCGCATCAAATATGCCAAACAGATGCTGGGCAATAAAGTTTATTCACACACGTAACACCATCACGTTTGAGCTTCTTGTTTACAATATTCAATAAGCTTTATGAGTGTTGTTTATAAGTAAATAATAGCCATTGAATCTATTCATTATATAATGCAATTCAGACAGTGCCTTGTGAAAGTAATTGTACCTCTTAATTTTTCCCAATTTTGTTATGTTGCAGCCTTATGTTAAACTGCTTTAAATCACATCAATCTACACTTCATCCACCATGATGACAAAGCAAAAAACTGATTTTTGATAACTACAAATTTATTAAAAAGGAAAAACTTATATAATTATATTTCATAAGTATTCATAGCATTAACTCAATACTTAGTTAAGTTAAAGCACCTTTGGCAGTGCCAGTGATTACAGCCTTTTTGGGTATGATGCAACACGTTTTGCACATCTGCATTTGGGGATTTTCTGTTATTCTTCTTAGATCCTCTCAAGTTCTGTCAGGTTGGATGGGGACTGTCGGTGGACAGACATTTTTAGGTTTCTCCAGAGACATTCGATTGGGTTCAAACCCAGACACTGGCTGGGCTACCTAAGGATATTCAAAGAGTTGTCCATAAGCCACTCTTGCATTGTCTTAGCATTGTGCTTATGTCACTGCACCTTTGAAAGGTGAACCACATGCCCTGTCCAAGGTTCTGAATTTTCCAGACTAGGTTTTCATTAAGACTATCTTTATTTTGCTGTGTTGAGCTGAGTCCCCTAGTGATTGAAGCTGATGACAAAACACCCCCACAGCATGATGCTGCTACCACTACACTTTACTGTTGGGATGGTATTGTGCAGGCGACGCAGTGCCTGGTTTCCTCATATGTGATTCTAGTAACTGAGGTTAATGAGACCAGACAATCTAGTTTCTCACAGTATGAGAGAGTCCTTTAGGTGATTTTGTGCAAATTCCAAGTGGGTTTTCATGTTTCTTCACAGGCTTGAGTCTGGCTACTCTTTCAAAAAGCCAAGGCTTTGTCCTTCAAGTTTCTCCCATATCCATAAATGATCATGGAGCTCAACTAGAGTGATTATCAGCTTCTTGGTCACTACTCTAACCAAGGATCAGGAGGCCAGTTCTACGAGTCCTGTTTGTTTCAAATGTCTTCCATTAAGGATTATAGAGGTTACATGATTCTGTGAACCTTTAATGCAGCAGAATATTTTTGTCTTTCCCAGAACTGTGCCATGAGACAATCCTGTCTCTGAGCTCTACAAGCAGATCTTTTGACCTCATGGCTTGGTTTATGCATGTTCAGTTTTTTTTCTCAGACCTTTTATTGGGAGATGTGTGCCTTTCCAATTCATACTCATTCAACTGAATTTGCCAAAGGTTAGCTCCACTCAAAGTGTAGTAACATCTACAAGTAAAATTGGAAGGCTGCCGAGCTAAATTACAAATGCCCCAGAAAAGAGTATGAATACTTATGCAATGTAATTATTTCCATTTTTTATTATTAATACATTTACAAAGTTATCAAAAATCTGTTTTTGCTTCGTCATTATGGAGAATGGAGTGTAGATTTATGTGGAAACATAAAATACAGAAAAAATTAAGAGGTGCAAATACATTCACTAGGCACATTTTTGGGGGAACATTGAAGGGACAGAAATTACTCAGGGTTCATTAAAACATCTTGATTTCTGTTTCGAAGATGAAGGGAAGTCTGATGGGTTTGGAACTAATTAAGGTTGAGTACATTTTATCTAACCCTTTAACGGTGTCATGAACTGGCTTTTTTCTTTTTTTATACTGTTGTCTGGGGTCAACTAAATACGTTCATGTGGTTTTTACATTCAAAAACATCATATCTAATAAGTAATAGGCTATTTTCTACACTGGTTTTGAGGCTGTCTTCTTAACGCTGGGTTTTGATGGGCGTGACGCACTGGAGACTTGGAAGTAAACGCCCACGGCTAGGATTGGATAAGATTTGCATATTTAATGAGCTTCAGCTCTGCTGTCATGCCCCTGTCAGTTCAGTTCACATAAGGGAGAGATTATTTAGAAAGCGGCAACTGCAACTTGTCTTTATCAAACAAACACAATGATTTATTTCTCATCCACCCGCGATTGTATTACATGGCCTGCACTCGCACGTTCAGTCGATATAAGTGCGAACCGCACGCTCACACACACACACACACACACACACACACACACACACACACACACACACACACACACACACACACACACACACACACACACACACACACACACACACACACACACACACACACACACACACAGACACAATGCGCGCACCCAGATCAAGAAAGAATTTCTGCTGACAAGCCCCGGGACTAGTACTATTACAAATAAAAAAGACATTTTGAAGCTGAAGCTCACGATCGTTTACTGGGCCTGGTGTCTATAAAAGCTTTTCTTTGACTAACAAGGACATTTTCAGCTCTGAAACTTACAGGATTATCTTATATTATCATGACCTTTTATATATCAAAAGCTCAAGGGAAAGTTGATTTCTCAGTTCAACCCCCCTTTTAAGTGAAATTTATTTCCATTATCTTTCTAGTCCACTTTTCTCAGCTAGGCAAGCTAATACATAATCCTTATATAATACACCTATTGTGAATTCGACAGTAAGCCAGATACAACAGAAAAGAAATTGAGTTAGTTTGCATTATCAGAATCCTACCTGACAGCATGTTGAAAGAGTTACTGGTGTTGAGGTTCTTGTCCCTATTAGCATTGCTGACACTAGTAATATGGCTCCGAGAGCAGTCCACTTTGGTAGTGGGCCGTCTAGTCTCTTCCTCTTCATCACTGCTGGAATGGAAAGCAAAAATGTCTGGCTCCCTATGAGCAGCTTGTCTGTCCTCGTGCTGTCTGCTTGGATTCTGTGTTTGAAGAGTCATCTTATTGAGTTTGTCTTCCGTCCACTCTGTATCTGCTAGTAAGAGAATATCGCAATAGTAATAAAATCCAAGTATCTGGAAGAATCTAAAAACTAGCACTCAACGTTAGCTCTTACCTTGTGGGATGGAGTTTCTTTTGGAATGAAAAAACAGCTTTGTTCTTCGTGTGTGATGGTCAAGACAGCCATGGTCAGAATCATCAGGGTCGCTGCTTGTTGATCCAGCTTTAGTGTTAGTCTGTTGAGGAGATATATATTTTTTAAAGCACACTCATTCAGCCATGTACATTCATGTAAACCTATTATCAAGTTCTAAAGACATGTGCAACATACATCTCTTAAGTTGAAGGTGATCTCCAAGTTGCTCCAGAAGTAGTCTGAGAACTCTGGATACATGTCCAAGACCTCCAGTACATCTTCTCTGTGGATTTTGTGCAGGTCACAGTATGTCAGTGCTCTCACATCAGAGCTTGACTTTCCAGGACGCCCATATAAGTTAATGGGCTCTCCGAATATATCATTTTTGCCTGAGGATAAGCAAAGGGAAGCAATATTGACCATAAGCTTTAAAAGAACAAAGAACGCTCAAAATGTTATTCAACGAACCTGAAAATTCATATAAGCATACAACCACAAAAATTCTCACTATTTGTTTCCATATAAACAGTAAGAGTGGAATGCTAGTATGTGGTATGCTATTTCAAATCTCTTAAACAAAAAATATATATATATATATATATATTTTGCATCAACAACAGATAGTGCTGCATAGCATTAAAAGAAACATAACAGGAAAAACAAGCAACATGCCCACAAGGTGGCGCTACAAGACAACAGCTTTCTCTTTCTCAATTCTCAGCAGGAGTACTCTGTCTCTGAATAAAAATATATATAATATTGCTTCTCAAGTTTATACATCTAAAAGTACTTTAATGAAGGGTAAAAAAAGATAGTGTCAATGTAATATAAAGTATATACTTTCCATACATTCACAATAGCTATTAAATGGGACTTTAAAGATGAATTTATATATATATATATATATATATATATATATATATATATATATATATATATATATATATATATATATATACCCACAGAATAAAAAATTAGGAAAGCCCAAGACATATGCATATGATCACAATGAGATGGTCGGTTTTTGTGACCCAAACTCTCTTCCTTTACCTAAAATGGCCACTACCACATCTCCCTTTAAGATCTCAATGGAGCCACGAGAAATGAAGTACAGTGCTGAGATCACATCACCAGCATGGACCAAGGTGTCTCCTGGTGGGGCGTGTGTGGTCTTGAACTTCATAGCCAAAGCACGTAAGCATCCTTTAGTGGAACCCTTGAAAGCTTTACAGTTCTGCAGCAATGTACGATTCAGATGCAAACAGATGTCTGCCTGTAAGCACTCTGGGAACCCCTTCAGCACCTGTAATGAGATAAAACAGGTTAATGTGATAAATGATACTGCTTAATGTGCCATGTCATGCGTGTATGTGCTAAAAAAGAAAGAGTGGGAAAAAATAGAGTATGCCCAGCCCAGGTGTTCACAAGGTATTCTATATGACTCACAGCATTCATGTCAATGCCATTAGTGTAGGACCAAGCATGCTGAAAGTACTCCTCCAGCCTTTGCCTGAGTGGGTTGGGGATCTGGTGGAAACGGATAAATTCCCGAACCCGCAGCATTTGAGTGTGATAACGTGCAGTGCCAGAATACAGCCTCTGGATGATGGCTGACACATTTCCAAATATGCTAGCATACATCAGCGCTGTAAAGAAAAAATAAAACAACATTTTCTTTCAGTGCAAAGTTTTTAATTCCACTCAGATTTATCAACGATTAATATTTATCCACTTAATCTTCAAAATTCCCCCAAACTGTCCCCCCAAATGCAATTATCTTATCTTATCTTATCTTATCTTATCTTATCTTATCTTATCTTATCTTATCTTATCTTATCTTATCTTATCTTATCTTATCTTATCTTATCTTATATTATATTATATTATTCAAAAGATTGGGCTCAGTAATATATAATGGGAAAAAATACTTTGTATTTAGAAAGGGTGCATTTTTATGTAAATTGAAAGACATTTATAATGTTAAAAAGATTTCTATTTTAAATAAGTGCTGTTTTTTTAACTTTCAATTTATCTCAGTTTCCTCAACAAAAAAAAAACATGCAGATTGTTTTCGAGTTCTCAACAAAAAAAAGATCCAGTCATAGCGGTTGAAGCTGTAAATAATACTAACCTCCAATAATAAACACTAACCTCCAATAAGCATGACACAGATAGAAAAGATCTTCTCAGAATTGGTGTTTGGGGAGACGTTTCCAAAGCCCACGCTGGTGAGGCTACTGAAGGTGAAGTAGAGGGCAGTGACATATTTATCTTTAATTGTGGGTCCTGAGCCAGGTATCGTCTCATTATACGGCTTCCCCAGCTGATCCCCCAAAGAATCAAGCCAGCCGATCCGAGATTGGCTGCTCCTCTCCACGTTCCCAATAGCATACCAGATGCAGGCCAGCCAGTGGGCGATAAGGGCAAAGGTGCACATGAGGAGAAAAAGCACCGCAGCTCCATACTCAGAGTAGCGATCTAGTTTACGTGCCACGCGCACCAATCGCAGCAGCCGAGCAGTCTTCAGTAAACCAATCAGAGTCGTTGTCTGCCAATACATTAAAACAAAAGGGTTATAAGAAGGCGGTTAGCAGCTACGACAGAATATTAAAGTCACCATAAATTATAAATTCGCAATTCGTATTTTTTTATGGAATACAGCAGTATTTATTATGAATGATTTATCCATGCACTGCACATCATTGTTTTTTTTTTAATTCATGTGTCCTTGTCATCTTCAGTAAAAATAACTTCCCATCCCTCTTGCACCGTCCCTATTCTCTGTTGACGTGTTTACTGGCACGAGGGTGGGACAACCTGTTACTCACATGACAATTCTCAGTGGACAAATTCAAGTGCCGCCCTACATTTTTCTTGTTCGAGAAGCTGTTTCAATGTTGATATACACCGATCAGGAATAACATTATGACCTAATTTTGTGTTGGTCCCCCTTTTGATGCCAAATCAGCCCTGACCCATCAAGGAATGGACTCCACTAGACCCCAAAAGGTGTACTGTGGTATCTGGCACCAAGATGTTAGCAGCAGTTCCGTTAAGTCCTGTAAGTTGAGAGGTGGAGACTTCCATGGATCGGACTTGTTTGTTCAGCACATCCCACAGATGCTTGATTGGATTGAGATCTGGGGAATTTGGAGGCCAAGTCAACACCTCAAAATCATTGTTAAACCATTTTTGCTTTGTGGCAGGGCACATTATCCTGCTCAAAGAGGACACAGCCACCAGGGAATACTGTTTCCATGAAAGGGAGTACATGGTCTGCAACAATGCTTAGGTAGGTGGTACATGTCAAAGTAACAGGACCCAAGGTTTCCCAGCATCAAAGCATCACACTGCCTCTTACCATAGTGCATCCTGGTGCCATGTGTTCCCAGGTAAACGGTGCACATGCACAGGGCCACGTAATGACAGGGGTCAGCATGGGCACCCTGACTGGTCTACGGCTATGGAGCCCCTCTGACATCACAATTCGGCCCTTGCCAAACTCGCTCAAATCTTTATGCTTGCCCATTTGTCCTGCTTCTAACAACACCTTTGAAGACAAAAGGTTCGCTTGCTGCCTAATATATCCCACCCACTAACAGGTGCCGTGATGAAGAGATAATTAGTGTTATTCACGTCACCTGATCAGTGTATGTCACAATAGGGAAGTAAAAGACCATCGCAACTTTTGTTTCATGCCAACTTTAAAAGTCAAAATTACCCATAAGCTCACTCACCTCCTCTCCAGAGCGATAAATGAGCAAGTCGAAGGGAATGGCAGCCACCATGTCAATGAGGAACCAGCCTTTAAAATAGTGGACGGCTATCCGTCCGGGCTGACTGACCACTTCGTCGTTGCTGTTTACATAGGTTGTGCGAAAGTTAATCACAATGTCCACTACGAACATGATATCCACAATGAGGTCCACCACGTTGAGTGGACTGCAGGAGTAACCACATTGCTGCATGGCGGCCTCTTCCTCGTCGCTGAGCAGGAATGAAGCCGAATAAGGTGTGAAGATCGCCGTATAGATGACCAGCAGCAAGATGACCCAGTCCCAGACTGCCTTGAAGGGGCTGTAGTGTAAGATGGTCCATTTGTGGATACGGGGAGCCTGCAGCTTATACTCAGGAAGGACATCAGCACCCAGAGACAACACCTGAGGAAGAATATACTTCACAATGAGAAGTTTTTTCAGATTATGAGATGAAATATGACTGTTCGATGTCATAAGACCTCATTACATATATTAAAGCACCTGCTGCTGAACATCTGCAGGCAGCAAAACAACTTTTACACAATGACATTATCAACTTGTTTTTAATGGTGTCCTGCTCCTAAGAATGAAAAAAAAGATTCAATCAAATCAAGTTTTTTTTAATCATAAGTGACAGTAAAGATTTACATTACAAAAAAAACTTTTTAAAATAAACCCTGTTGTTTTGAACTTAATACTCCCATCAAAGAATCCTCAAAAAATATCACCTTTTACTCCAAAATATTAAGTAGCACAACTGTTCCTTGAGCAGCAAATCAGTATGTGACAATGTATGTGACCCGAAAAGTAATGACAATGAAATTAAAATGGAAAATAGTTATAACATTTTACAAGATTAATGTTTTTACTCTATTTTTGATTAAATAAATATTTGCTATCAAATTGTTTAGCATAGTAGACTTCTTTCAAAACATTAAATCATAGTGATCGAAAATTTTAAACGCTATAGTGAACAATTATATGAATACTATATGAAGTCTGATTCAGATATAATACAATCATAAATCACACATAATTGGTTGGTTCCAATTTACGCTTCATGACTACTTAAAAAATAAGGCTTTTTATAAATTCTACTTTAACAACTGTTGCTGTCAGCCTTTTTCAAGTAGTTTTTGCTGTTTCCAGATTTTATTGCAATAATAATTTTATTTTATTTGCAATAATAAAAACCCATAACCCTTCATATAAATGTTTTGTCCTCGTATAAATACTATCCAGCTAATTTATACCACTTCATGAGCGCTTATTCCTAGGAGGTGGTCTGTAAAGCTTTCCTGAGTTATCAACAACATCAACTGGAGGTTTTATAGACTAGCCAGTTTAACCAAAACATGTTTGGTCCATTCTCATTAAACTGTATAAACCTTTTACAAAACTCGCTGTAGGGCAGAAATATTATCACATGTTCCATACAGCAACTGAGTGGGCCGTAACTCAGTGTGGGTGAAGTAATGAAGCCATGTTTAGTCTCTGAGATATCCACTGAGTACACATCACTGCAGGGAGAACATTAATGCTTCACACTTGTAAACACCCGCTGGGCAGCAAACTTCATCTCATTATTTTTTCCAAACCCCTAAAGAAGTGACCAGTCATTTGCTCAACGCTCCAGTAAGAGTTTTAAATATTCTTATTTGTAATCAACTGTATTAATTATTCTGATAAACACAACACACATATTATTCACTACATAACTATAATCAGCCATTATTTATAGCTCAGGTACAAATATTTGTGCATATGTACATTATGATTTATTAAAAATAAATATTAGTTTAAAAGATTTCTTGTTTTAATACAGCCTTGAATTTAGGAAACTCAACCAACCGAACCAAAGGCCAGTGATGCAGAATCATAAATCATTTATGCTAATCTAATACTTCTCTTGCTTATTATACCATTAGAATGCAGATATTTGCAACTGACTGAAAAACAGATCTTCAAGACTACATTTGTTTTTTGGAAATTAAAGTCAAATAACGCCTGCAGTAAACAGCTAATAAAATCAAAATCTCAGTTAGCTTCCAGATTAATTATGTTTAATTCATGCATCTATTTTTGTAACTAGGTCTCTGGCCGCTCTTACCTCTCGGCTCTCTTGGTCAAGAATGGGACTTTTCTTGTCCCAAAAGCGGAGGCTCTGGGAGCCTTGTTTGCAAGGCATGTGTATCTGAAATGAAGGCTGAGGCTGAACATGAGAACCGGACTGGAAGAGGTTGTTCAGTGGCTTCAGCACTACGGTCAGAATAATGATCCACAAATAATCTTCTGACTGCCTCTGCTCAATGGCAGAATCCATGACTCCTCTAGCAACACAGGAGCTGATCTCCTCGGATCCAGGACCCGTCCACCCCCAATTCCTAATTCTCTCTTCTTCTTTTCTGCTGACTTCTGCTCTTCTGGCCTTGTCCGTTTAGTAGGGGTTCTCATGGTTCTTGCAGTCCATCTCCTCCTATGCTTTGTACAACTGCTCTACACCATTTAGCAAAAATGTTTTGATGTAAAGCCATTTTTAAGACTGAAAGACCTTTTTGTGCTACTGCACTTATGCAGATGCAGAATGCCTTCCAGTCACATAAACATGCATATATACAGAGAGAGAGAGAGAGAGAGAGAGAGAGAGAGAGAGAGAGAGAGAGAGAGAGAGAGAGAGAGAGAGAGAGAGAGAGAGAGAGAGAGAGAGAGAGAGAGAGAGAGAGAGAGACTGAACACTTAAAGAGGGCACACCAAATTCAAACACTATTTGGTGATTTTATAAGATTCTTATTCTTGTTTTTAATAAAAAAAGAATAGCTAGAGAGATCTTTTATTAGCATCTAAATTGAGTATTTTATTATAATGTTTTTGATATAATAAAATATTTTTGAGTCATATTTGGTTGAGAACCACTGATTCTGAAGTATGTTTACACATACAGCTCATATCTTGGCAGATTTGTTACTGACTTACAAAAAAGTGAAGAAATACAATCTACTTGCAAGTCCAAAGTAAAAATATTTGTGCTGACAACTAACTGGGCAGTGGAGCTGTAGTTCCCAGCATGCTTTTACAGGGGACTGTGTTAGGAGAGTAAATATAGGGATTAAAATATTATTTTATGTGTTTTTCAGTAAAGGGAAAGATGTTGTTAGTTTATGTTAGTGTTTAATGTTATGTTGGACATTGAAGAGTTTCTGTAATTCTGTGGTAACATTATGCAGAAGAGTGCCTGTGTTAGGCTGTGGGCACTTATACACAAAATCATTAGATGGAATTCCTGCTCTCAATTAAATTTGAGTTTGTCCAATGGGTTATTTTTGCGTTTTATTTCTAAAAGTATGATTTGTTGTTATATATATATCAAATTAAATTGATAAATGTGTTCACCTTACATAATAAACTTTTATAAATGTAACATAACATTATTAAGTAAACTGCACATATAAATATTATGTAACAGTGACAAATTCAAATGGTTTGTATTTATTTAAAGAAATTGTCAGCTTTACTTGAATTTCTTTAGTTCATATAAATAAACTGTTATTTGTAAAAATTGCTCAATATAGTTGTGTGCAACCCCTTGACACATCTTTTTAAAGTATATGAGTGCACGTATTTTACGAGGTGGCTAATTTGTTCAAATTCATACGAATTGTCCAGACAACTGTGGTGGTTAGAATTAGGGGCAGGGATAGGGGGTGGTCCTTCCTGGTTATGCTTTTTTAAAAATATTACAAATTTGTATGAGTAAGGTCGTATGAGTGTGGTCATATGAGTGAGGTCGACGTACGAATTAGCCACCTCGTAAAATACGTATGAATTGCCGCGAGATCGGGTTGGCTAGTCTCGAATGGCAATAGTAGTGCAATACTAAAGAAAAAGGTCTATTGTAAGCAAAAACGAAAATGTGTGCTTTCTTCTCTTCTCTCTGAAGATCTCCTGTTATACTTTTCTTCAAAGATGCTTATTATATCTCATCTCTAGTAAAATGCTTCAAAATTTTCTAGCTAGATTTATTAATATCCAGACTGTAGGAGGAGATTACTTTGAGACCTTTAGTCAATACTTCAGTTCTCTTGATGATGAACCCACTGAAATGTTCATCCACATTAGTAAATTTATATCACCTCGGATTATAAATCACATCAAAATCCTCCCGTGTTCCTCAACTCAAGGCCTGATTCACCCTCAGTGCTGATTAATCAGCATCAACTCACATGACATTACAAGGCTGCTGCTGGGTCTATGCATTTATAAATGAGCCAACATTAGATTTCAAATCATGTTTATTCACCCATGTCACCCAGAATTGGTGATAAACATAGTTGGCTCCTGTGGCATGGCTACACTGTCCTTGTGAATTAGCTGTGAGTTTGTTTGGGGTGAAGGGGTGGGTGGGGGAGAACATGTCAGTCCAAGGCCAGTACCACAGCAGGGGTAGGAAAGAGAGAGGACATGAGGGTGAAGGAACCAGCCCTGGGACTGAAAATAGCCTTCTGGGACGGAACTGCAATGAAGCTCCAACACACTATAACACCATTATCCTCACTGGCTCCTTGTCCTCTGATCTGCAGCCAAGACATCTACTACGTTTCTTAGACTAATCTGAGCAGTAAAATCTATTGAACACACTTTTAATTTAACAGATTAGAAGAGCCATGTTGGCAGCCATGTTGGCCGAATCTGCAATCAATAAATGCATACAAGATTGTGGTTCTCAATCTTTCTTCAAGTCAGAAGGCCCCAAAATAAAAAAAAAATTCAAAACTTTTTTTTCCCTCTAGACATTAGTAAATAAAATATTTATAATTAAAAATAATTGCATTTCAAATTTACAGAAGTTTTAATTGCTGAATCATTCCATTTAAAAAAAAATTAACATTTTTTTTTGAATCTACACTGTAAAAAAAAATATTGTTGGTTTAAGTTTAAAAAGTAAGTAACCTGGTTGCCTTAAAATTTTGAGTTCATTGAAATTAAAATTTGAGTTGATACAATAAAGGAAATTGGTTTAATAAATAGAAACTTAAAATATTATTGTATCTGAACCACATAAAAACATGTCATAAATCATGAAAATAGCAAAATTTGGCATGTTTCACTGTGTCATCACAAATAAAACAAAAACACAGTTACTGAATATGCCTACAAAATCTTTTAATAATATTTAAATCAAGGTTGTCAATTCTCAAAAATGTTCATTGTATTAACTTAAAATGTTTTATTTCAATGGACTCAAAAATAAGGCAACCAGGTAACTTTATATATATATATATATATATATATATATATATATATATATATATATATATATATATATATATATATATATATAGTTGATAGTTGATGTTTCTAAGAGTGATACAAGGTACACATCTTGCTTTTGGAAATATTGGACCCGAAGTCTGTATATGTTTTAGAAATGACTCCTGATGTGCTCATTTTTAACATTTTTAATTTTTTTTTTTTTTTTTTTTTTATTATTGTGTGTATTGTGTTGTCTTTATGGACCTATGTGTCTTAAATAAAAGTTGATATATATATATATATATATATATATATATATATATATATATATATATATATATATATATATATATATATATATATATATATATATATATATATATATATATATATATATATTTTTTTTTAACAGTGTCCTGCCCTTATACTTGCAACAAAACAAAAAATACTAATTTTTTTGTAAGGGTGTTTAAAAAAAAAAAAAATTTGTTAAATAATTTTGAGGCCATTTGGAAGTTTGCTGAGGCCCTGGTGCCCTGGTTGAGAACAAGCCTGCAGCATCCCCCTCAGAAACTGAAGCTTTCGTGCCTCGATCGCCCCCCGGTGACCGGTCCCAGTATAGTTGCCTCTCTGTGTTTTCTAATGGACGCGAGGCAAACTAAACAATAAAATTACTCTTCAAATATTTTTTTTCCCCAAAGTTAGTTTATGTCATTGAAGGCAGTTATCATTACGATGATTTCATTTCAAGTGTTCGTTTTTAAAATAAGTTTAGCTTTAGTTAGTTATTTGATGCTATAAAAACGGGGGGGTGGGGGGGGGTGGACAAAGTACACAACTCTATTACTTGAGTAAACTACTGGTCAAATGTTACAAGTAAAAGTTGTAAAAACAGATTTTTACTCAAGTACAAGTACTGAAGTATTTGTTTTCTAAAGTACTTAAGTATAAAAGTCAATTTCCTTTTTTATGCCAATGCATTATTTTATTATTGTTGTATAAATGCACACTGTCATCATGGTTTAAGTCATTCAGTGATGCTCCATCTGACATACTACCATACGACTAACTTAAACTCATTTAAATAATTGTATAAAAGTTACAAAGCTCTTTACAAAGCTGCTGTCACTTTAAGGCCGAATGCATGGATCCAATACACTGATACACATTTGATATTCTCCCAACTTTACCATTCTCTTTCTCCCAGACGTTTATACAATAGATACAATAGATTTCTGTATATATTTCAAACATACTGATTAAAGAAAACAAAAATGATTCATCTGACTTGTGGGACAACCTGTCACTCACATGAGATCACAGCAAACCACAACCATCCAATCAATTACACAACTAAGTCCCATCTTAGTTTCACTCAGCTGTGTGTTACAACAGAGAAGACTATCACAATTTCCATTTCATGCCAACATCATTGGGAAAGTATTTTGTTACACATTGTACAAATAATTAAAATGTGTATTTAGAGTTGGAGTAACTAAATCAATCACCCTTTTTTTAAACCCATATCGGTCAACCACTAATATGAAGTGCAAACAACTGGACCGTGTCTCTAAAATTTGCTCATTCACCTAGGCTAAACCCATCCCTTGTGTGTTGTTTAAGGTTTATCCATACTTCAAGGCCAAAACTTTCCTGATCCCCTACCTCGCACCAGCTGTCCACCAATGTCATGACATGGAGTCCTTACACAAAGACCCCTTCATTAACAGACCATTACTGAAGTACATAATCATCTCCCTAAAATCAATTAACAATACAGCCAACGTTCAGCTCCAGGGTGTCCTCATCTGTCTGTGAAGGAATTAATTCAGATCTTGGGAACATCAAAGGTAGACTTTAGATTTCAAGCTTAAGAAATCTGTGGGAAAGCTGTCAGTTGAACCATGGAAGTTAATCTCATGGGGAAGCAGTCAGAGAGGGCAACCATTGATCAAGGAATTGCTAGAGCCCATAGGGTACTGCCATTTGCAGTGAGTGATTGCCTCAGTGCCTCGCAGACGGTGGTGTGGCATTCAAGGGCATCTTTGCGTTGAGATGAATGTAGGGTGCTTGACCTGACTGCTGTGACTGTGGTGAGCAGGGCCCAGTTCTGACACCACAACACCAATCTTACACGCCGCCAACAAGAGGCTCTGGGCAGAGACAAATGCCAGTGTTTCTGTCCTGTGGCATTATTTTCATCACATTACATACAAGAACAGGCACATTCTACTGTTACATAGTTCATCCTAAAATGACTATCATTTCAGGGTGATCTCTTAAAACAATACGGTTTTCCTTTCTATTCATTTCCTGCAGAGTATATAAAAGGTTAACATTCCTTTTTCAAATATGTGACAACGATAAATATTGGGAAACCCTGGCCTGCTCACATGTGCACTGTCCCAGAACAACACCTGAAGTAAATCCTGAAATAATGCTACTGCCAACAATGCATTTCATTTGGAAGTAATGCCATTTTAGAAGCCGCTGTTTAAAACATGACTCCACTAGTATCTCTCAATACTGGAGACAAACCACACACAGACTACCATTAGTTTACAACTATTATAAATCAGTGTTTCCTTTTACTTTAAATACAGTGAACATTACCGAATTTATATTCTTAGTGTACCAAAAAAAGGTTATGTCAAAATCTAAGCAGTCAATATTATACTGGTTAAGTTTTCAGTTTCCCCATGCATTATTAAAAAGTATAAAAATAATAATTATTATGAGTGAGTTCAACTATAAGTCAATGTAATACACTACTGTACCATTGAAAAGTTTGGGGTCAGAAATTATTTTTCATTTTTGAATGTCTCTTATGCTCACTAAGGCTGCATTTATTTGATTAAACAGAAATATAGTAACATATTACAATAAAAAAAGTTTTCTACCTTAATGTATTTTAAATGTAATTTATTCCTGTGATGGCAAAGCTCAATTTTCAGCATCATTACTCCAGTCTTCATTGTTACATGATCCTTCAGAAATCATTCTAATATGATTTGGTGCATTAAATAATAACATTTCTTACTATTTTTAATGTTGAAAAAAAATTGTGCTGCTTGATATTTTTTGTGGAATGAATAGAAAATAGAAAAAATCTTTCTGAAAATGTTTTTTAAATAGAAATAATTTGATAAATCTTGATAAATTGAATGATTCCTTACTGAATAAAAGTATGAATTCTTTAAAAAATGTATAATAATAATTCTTACAGACCCCAAACTTTTGAACAGTACTGTATATCAAATGTCAAAAACAAAGCGTATAGGTAACTCACCTCCTGTGCAACAATACTAGAGATGCGAACAGCCCTCTTCACCCGCGTGTTTCTCCGCTCATTGCTCCCTTGCGCACCCTCCTGAGGAATACTCCCTCTGGCACTAAAGGACATATTTCTGCTCCATACAGACAGCTGCCTATACTCTGTTATCCTCACTGTTCATCTCACCTCATATCATCTCACCTACTGCTCACAGGAACAACCAACACTGTCATCCTCTGAGGTGGATCGCTTCCGTCACTGTGAAGTTTCTCTTTCAGATATATCTCTTCAGTGGTTTCCAATAAAAGCCTGAGTGGTCTTTAAATTTCAGAACAGTTTGTTCACTTTTTCCATGCTTCAAAGTTGTCCAGTTCTACTGCTGCTCAGCAATAAGCACAACAATATGAGTAAACTGCTGATCTTAACCTTAGTTTCTCACAAAAAAATCAGTATACTGAGCAGGAGCAGCATGGATCCATCGTCAGGCTGTAAGTGAAGCTGTTCTACTTTTTCCACGCTTTGCCTTTTAAAGAGAGTAAACTGCCTGTGGTCTCCCTCTCCATCCCTCCCTCTCTCCCTGCATCGCTTTCAGAAACACTGTGTTTGTGTATGTTTCTCTCGCTCTCTCTCTCTTCTCTGTGGAAGTCCCACTCGGGAAGAGACGTAATTGCAGCTGGCTGTCTGATCCACCTCCTCCCTCTCAGTAGCCCAGCTGCAGGGCTTGATGGATATCCTCTGTTCCCCTGATAAACACAAACATGCTAAAAAAAAAAAAAGCAGTTTTTTCTCTTTGTGCCCAGCTCCAAGGCATGTTACAGACCCACACCTCTCACTCGCTGCTCGTAGATTAATTTTCACCCACATTAGTTTTAACCATACTTAAATTGCATGTTTAAAATGAAAACCAAGCCATTGTGTGCGGTGAATAACTGCTTTCTGCCAAACGTGGGTCATTGCTCACATAATAAACATTTGTATACTTATTCTCATTTAAAAGAAAGATAATACTTATACTACAATAAGCTTCAGTGTGTTCACATCAGGTATCACAGAAAAATCTCACGAAAAATGCGTATTTAATAGTACGAGTGTGCAATGTCGTGGAATGTATACGCCAAAACTCATTTTGGCGTGCATATGATACGCTGTTTTTCACGTGCATATGATACGCACTTTATGGCGTATTATACATACGAACCCCCCACCCCACTACCCTAAACCTACCCAAGAGAGCGTGTCATATATACGCCGTGAAGTGCGTATCATATGCACGCAAAAATGAGTTTTGGCGTATACATTCCACACTCTTACTATTTATACGCATTTTTCGTGAGATCGGGTTTGGTATCATGGACTAACAATGAACAACATTTTTTCAGCATTTATTAATCTAGGTAAATGATAGTTTATAAATACCATTGTTCATAGTTAATTCATATTTCATCTTAATGCATTCATTTATTGAATTGTTAAAAATGTTTTAAAATACACTGATGTTCAAAAGTTTGGGGTCTGTAAGATTTTATAATGTTTTTGCAAAGAAAATCCGATTGTTCGACAAGGCTACATTTATTTGATCAAAAATGCAGTCAAAAAGTAAAAATAAAAATACTGTCATGAAAACTGTGTTTGGCATGGTAATGGATATGACTGTTGATATGTTTGGTCATGGCAGAATATATCTGCTATGCTGATTCTGCTGTTTTTGTTGATGTTGCAGAGGATGTATGGAACTTGCTACTGCCAATACATATACACAGCACACTGCTGTGAGCAAGTAAGACATGCTGCAGCCGTACAATATAGCATACCGTATTTTCCGGACTATAAGTCGCTCCGGAGTATAAGTCGCATCAGTCAAAAAATGCGTCATGACGCGGAAAAAAACATATATAAGTCGCACTGGACTATAAGTCGCATTAGGGCAGAGCTGGAGCCACGCGCATGCGAGCACGCGAGCACCCGCGCGCGCATGCAAGCACAGGCCTGCTCGCGTGCACTCGCTCGTGCCCGCTTCACTGCATAACCTGAGCAGAAGAAAGAAAGTTTGAAGTGAGTGAGAAACTTGTAAGGGACTGGCGAAAAGCAGAGGTTACTTTAACTGTGATGAAGAAGAAAAAGAAATCTACTTGCGGACTGTAAGCAAGATGGCCAGAGCTGAAGGAACGAGTCCACAGACGCTTGAACTCTCTGCCGGGAGAGGCTCAGCCATGCGAGACGAACGCTGTGAGACTCGTTCTCCGCTGCATATTTTACAACATGCTGTTTGTGTTTTGCAGAATAAGATTTTCTTTATGGGGGCATTTTGTTTGTGTTCAGTCTTTCTAAGTTGTTGTCTATAAGTAAATATTAGGCTACAGGAGCAGCATAGAGCGCATTCTCGCGGCTATATGTTTATTCTTGTCAGTCAGTATGAACTAAATTTGATATATAAGTCGCACCTGACTATAAGTCGCAGGACCAGCCAAACTATGAAAAAAAGTGCGACTTATAGTCCGGAAAATACGGTACATGAATTACCCGTAGCAGATCTATAAAGGTGGAGCTGGGGAAGAGGAAGGGTTTCAAAAAGTGTGCTGCACTTCGATAGCAAATGCTTACCAAGTATTTCAAGGTTATACATTGGCCACTGATACAACAGGAAGTCCCAGCATTATAGAGTTTTATGACAGAAGTGTGTTTCTGCCAGGACCACTATCATCAATGATTATTTATTTACTATTAGCATAGGGACAGGTTTTCACACACTGCAGGAGGGATTTTGGCCCACTCATCCACACAGATTTTCTCTAGATCAGTCAGGCGCCTGGCCTGTTGCTGAGAAACACAGAGTTTGAGCTCCCTCCAAAGATTCTCTAATGGGTTTAGGTCTGGAGACTGGCTAGGCCATGCCAGAACCTTGATATGCTTCTTACAGAGCCACTCCTTGGTTATTCTGGCTGTGTGCTTTGGGTCGACCCATCTTCAATGCTCTAACTGAGGGCAGAAGGTTGTTCCCCAAAATCTCACAATACATGGCTCCGGTCATCCTCTCCTTAATACAGTGCAGTCGCCCTGTCCCATGTGCAGAAAACACCCCCAAAGCATGATGCTACCACAGCTCCTCTTGTATAGTTCTGGGCTGATTTCTCACCTTTCTTAGGATCATTGAGACCCCACGAGGTGAGATCTTGCATGGAGCCCCAGTCCTAGGGAGATTGACAGTCATGTTTAGCTACTTCCATTTTCTAATGATTGCTCCAACAGTGGACCTTTTTCACCAAGCTGCTTGGCAATTTCCCCGTAGCCCTTTCCAGCATCGTGGAGGTGTACAATTTTGTCTCTAGTGTCTTTGGACCGCTCTTTGGTCTTGGCCATGTTAGTAGATGGGTTCTTACTGATTGTATGGGGTGGACAGGTGTCTTTATGCAGCTAACGATCTCAAACAGTTGCATCTAATTTAGGATAATAAATGGAGTGGAGGTGGAGATTTTAAAGACAGACTAACAGGTCTTTGAGGGTCAGAATTCTAGCTGATCGACAGGTGTTCAACTACTTTTGTGCAGCTGTATCATACAAATAAATAGTTAAAAAATCCTATATTGTGATTTCTGGATTTTTTTTGGATTATGTCTCTCACAGTGGACATGCACCTACGATGACAATTTCAGACCCCTCCATGATTTCCAAGTGGGAGAACTTGCAAAATAGCAGGGTGTTCAAATACTTATTTTCCTCACTTTATGTATGCTGTGATAGGTTGACAGTCAGCGGATGCAAGCTTGACTAACATGACCGGCCAGAACCGACACTACTCTTGATATTTACAATTTTAACTGTTTTCTATTTTATTATATTTTAAAATGTAATTTAAATGCTGCTTGATGGTTTTGAGAATGTTTTTCAGGATTCTTTAAAGAAAAGAAAGTTCAAAAGAACAGCATTTATTTGAAATAGCGTTGATAAATTTAGACATAATACTGACCCAAAACGACTGAGGGTTACTGTATGCAAAAATGTACATTAACCTACCCTAATGAATGCTGTAAAAGTACTGATCCTTCTTAGTTCATGATACGAGAGTCATTAACTAACCAAATCCTAAAGTTTTACCAAACACTAAACACTCACTGCCAAAGAACAATGAAAAACATTTACACCCTGGTAAATGCATCTCTGACCATTTATTTATATTTATGGGGACGTGTTTGTTGGCATTCAAAAAAACCTGATCTATAGGTCATGTGTACAGTCCAAATGACCCCTGACAGCAAAATTACTCACCCATGACTGACTTCATGAAAGATTAGTCCCCTTTCTCACATGTCAACAAATATTACACTTCCTGTTTGCTAGATAATGATACAAGGACGTCAAAAGAAAAAGGCAATATTATTCCACGACACAATGTACTGTAAGTCTCTGATTTCTATATGTGACAATTACTAATCCCTGTCATTAAAGTGAGTCTAAAAGCATTGGCAAAGATAATAAGACCTCTCTGAATACGCAATACCACATTAACCTATTTTTAATGTGACTCATGATGTTTTCACTCTGAAGGCCTTCAGTGAAGTGTGACAGACATGATTACTGCCACTACACTGAGCTAATAGTAAAGATAATAATGATGTTCAGTCATAGACTTTTTTTTTAAATGGTTTGCAATACAATTTATCCTGAAGTATGTCATGGTCCATGTGAATTTAACATCGACTCTGCATTGTTTTCAGAGTATAATCATTTTGATTCACATCTTTCATGTTTAATTTTATCTATGTCTGTAATTTACTTAATACTCTGTCTTTATAATGCCATTCAAAAATATATTAAAAGTATAATGCAAATGTATAACTTTTAGATAAAATTAGAACAAAAAATAAAGAGTTATTTAACACCCATATAATTTTTAACTGCAGGTTTGCTGTTAAAATAACAAAACCTCTCTGCAGTATGTTGGGAGATGTACATCGCTTAAAAATGAACAACATGTCCAAAGGCACTGAGTAGTCATTGTTCTAAACCTGCTCATTTTCCCATTAGACGCAGAAATTTGAATTGACCTTGCTCGAGATACTCTTAGCTAAAGGCACATTTCATGGTGAATAATGACAAACCTTGTACATCTTTCGTGATGTATCACGGAATGGGGCACTATTGAAATCATTTTGGCGAAACAATGCATTAATTGCCTCTACAAGGAAATGTATAATCTTTTCCTACAAAATTCTTAGAAACTTGCAAAGATGAAAACTACTTTGTGAAGTTTCTGCAGTTTGGGCTGATTTATACATTAAAGGGTTAGTTCACCCAAAAAAGAAATGTATGTCATTAATGACTCACCCTAATGTCGTTCCACACCCATAAGACCTCTGTTCATCTTCAGAACACAGTTTAAGATATTTTATATTTAGTGAATCAGTGTATAGATTCATGAATCTATTAATCAATATGCTGATTCATGACCGTTTGAATCTTTATTTGAGGTTTGAAAACAAACGTGGAAGAGAAGACAACGCTGAATAAAGTCGTAGTTTTAGTTATTTTTTGACCAAAATGTATTTTCAATGCTTCAAGAGATTCTAATTAACTAACTGATGTCCCATATGGACTACTTTGATGATGTGTTTATTCCCTTTCTGGACATGGACAGTATAGTGTGCATACACTTGCATACGCTCTCGGACTAAATATAAAATATCTTCATCTGTGTTCTGAAGATGAACGGAGGTCTTACGGGTGTGGAACGGCATTAGGGTGAGTCATTAATGACATAAATTAAGCAATAATTAGATGCATTAATTCATTTATACAAAATGACAATTCAGAAACACATGATACTCCTACTAATAAAACAACTTGAGACTGAGACTGGAATGTAGTTCAAATAAGATAATGTTGTGGCTTACATAATATATGTTTACTCTTATTTATTTTTTTTTATATGCACCATAAGCTATATTTGCTCACTCATTTATTATCCGTGTGATGGTGTATTCAAGTGTGCAGCCTGTTATAACCAATATTACAGAATTAAAAATGCTGAAAATTAAATATCAGTGGATTTGTTTCTCCTTTCTTCCCAAAGTTCCTCACGAATGGTCATGCAAAAACACAATGTATTTGCTTTGTATTTTTGTTGCACTGCGTACTGAGGGTATTAGTATCAAGTACAGAGAAAATTAGATCTGAATCTAATCCAATCTCTTTGGCTTAAGTAAATAGACTTTAGAGTCAAAACACAGAATGAGAGTAGCTCCTCCATGCCGTCTCATTAACTTACAACTCCAAATGGGCCGAATCCCCAAAAAGCATGTTAAAAAACGTACCCTCAGTCATTACAGAAAATATTCATGGCTGGCATGCATAAATAAATATGAATATATTGGCCACTATGACTCCCATTGCCAGAAGAGAAAGCATCATTAAACAGACTATTGCATCTAATGCTTGATAAGCAAATATACAAATCAAAAGTTTTCATTACAAACACAACCCTTGTTTCTAGTTTGCATAAAAATATTTAAACATCAAAATAAGTAATCAATTAATTAAGAATTAGAGTTCAGAATTGCAGAGAAAAAAAGCCTATAGCTATATTTATATTTGGGCTGTAAATGTAACATTAATCTACTATAATTATTTTTTTTCAAGTCATAAAAATACAATGTGATCTTTTTATTATTATTTATTAATTATGCCTTTTGAGCTCAACATACACTCCAAATATGTTTTCCCCCTACCATTGGAGTAAGTACCATCAAAACATTTGTAATTTCTGCAGGCAGCCCTACCCCAGCTGTTGTTTATGCAAGTATAGGCTTTGAATAACATGAAAAAGATAGGTGGGAGAGTAGCCATAAAAACCTTAAACACATATGGGACACCATTTCACATGTTTGAACTGATTCGGTCCACGCAACAACAACAACAAAAAAATAAGGTCAGTAAAGCATTTCTGAATGAAATTGCTTTTATCTGTCTGGAATCCAAAGCAGAATCTATTGTACCACACATGAACACAAAAACCATAAACTCTAGAGTAACTGAGACAACACACAATGCTTTTTTCAGTAGCAAGTTGAAATTGGAGAAAAGTCCTCTATTCTCAGTGCCAATAGCAACTAATTACTGGGATTCCCCTGAAAACTCTCACTACGCATTTCAACACAAGCTGATTAATGTAAAATGTAATCATTAGCCATTGTCTGCCTGGTTAGAATACAGGGAATATCAAGACCCGAAGATAAAAAAAAATAAAACGTGCTGTAAATATGCTGCATTTCTGCGTTTCAATGTAATTGTAAGTCATTTAAAGGGGACCTATTATGCCCTTTTTCACAAGATGTAATAGAAGTCTCTGGTGTCCCCAGAATGTGTCTGTAAAGTTTCAGCTCAAAATTCCCCGCAGGATTATTTATTATAGCGCGTCAAATTATTTGGGTGTGAGCCAAACATGCCGTCTTTGTGTTTGTCCTTTTAAATGCAAATGAGCGGCTTCTCCCTGTCCCCTTTCCAGAAGTGGACAGAGCCTTTACAGCTTGTGTTTTAGATACTCCGGCAATGATAAAACTGGAGAATGTCAGAAATTGTCAGTAGTGGCGTTCAGCTTTATATGTTCGAACCAGAGTCGGACACTGATGGAGAGACTCAGTTAAAGGTGTCATGAACTGGCTTTAAAAAAAAATGTAATTGTTGTCAGAGGTCAACTTATGACGTTTGCATGATTTTTACATTCAAAAACATCATAACTAATAAGTAATAAGCCATTTTCTACACTGGTTTTAAGGCTCTCTCCAAAACGCTCGGTTTTTATAGGCATGTCTTGCTGAAGACTCAAACGCCCACGTCTAGGTTTGGATAAGATTTGCATTTTTAATGAGCCTCTGCTCCCCTGTCAGTTCTCATGAGGGAGGGATTGTTTTGAAAGCTGCCGGAATAATTCTCTGATGGAGCTCAGTCTCAAAACGTATTTATCAAACAAATATATTGATTTATCTCTCCTCCACCCGTGATTAATTCATTTTTTTATTACTTGGCCTGCTTGATATAAAGCGGATATAAGCGTGAACCACACACACACACACACACACACACTGCAATGTGGGGACATTCCATAGGCGTAATGGTTTTTATACTGTAAAAACTGTATTTTCTATCCGCTTACACTGCCCCTAAACCTACCCATCACAGGAAACATTCTACATTTTTACTTTGTAAAAAAAAACTCATCCTGTATGATTTATAAGCATTTTGAAAAATGGGGACATGGCCAATGTCCTTATATTTCATCCTCTCCTTGTAATACCTGTCATACCCACATGCATGTCATTACACACATTTGTGTCATCATATTTCACAAAAACATGCCCAGGCAGGCGCTCTTCAAACACAACGGAGATCAAGAAATTAATGTTGTTTCACTATTTAAGATTCACCGGTCTGCTGACGGGCTTATGTTTTGGTAGCCCGTCTGGAAAACACATAGCCCCAGGTCGTTGCAGTCTTTGCGAGCCCTTGGAGTCTGAACCCGAATTGCAATGAACAAATAAGGAATTCCAGCCTGTGACAGCGTGCTGGTATGCTCTGTTAGACACGTCATGTACACATAATCTATACCAGTGTTTCCCAACCTTTTTTCAGTCATGGCACCCTTTGAAAATGTTCTAAATTTTGTGGCACCCCCTCACACACGTTACGCTAGGAGGGTAACGGTACAGATTGCTCACGGTTCAGTTTGTATCGCGGTTTTAAGTTCACAGTTTCAGTATAGTACGGTATTTGCTATGTTCAGGGGAAAAAGGACTACTGTCAAATAAAATTTAAGAAAATAAGAACAAATAAATTAAATACAAGCAGCAGCACAATACTATTGAGCAAAGATACTAATAAAATAAACAATCCTTTTCAGGTAGGGCTAACATTAGTTTTTAGGTAGAGAAATTGAATAAAGTAATCAAATGTAAAATAACTGTATATTTAACTGTTTAAATTAAAGATTAATCCTTATTAAGCTTACACCAGGTATTCAATCAAGAGCAGTGAGTGATGTCATGTCCTTATCTTTTGTTTGACATTAAACAGACAGCAGTTAGGGCTACTGCCCCTTTAAGACCTAATGCAGGGACATGCGTCGTCTTTCGCGAGTCGACTGTATAAAGTTCACTTAAGGCATATACAGCGAATATATACACATACTGGCGAATATACCCGGGTGATGATGGCGAAAACGACTGGTCATATTCGAACATACGGCAGCATTCGCATGCCTTGAACAAAGTTTACTAAGAGAGACCGTTTTGCCCACGTTTTTCTTTTATCATCGCTGTTGTTGTAGTGTATCACTGAGGAGCCAGCAAGTGTACCCATCAACAGAAACATACATAAAGCATTATTATCAATTTACAACCCATATTAAAGATGCGTCATTAGATGTGAGATGAACCGCGGTGCAAGTGCGTGTCGACGCCTTTTACACGGCACCCCTGCTCACGTCAGACGGCACCCCGGTTGGGAAACACTGAGCTATCCGATCAGTAACAATGCAATACTATTGCAGATAAAAACAAGTTTAACTCCCATAAGTGTGCTGCAACATTCTTATCGTATCCAATATAGAAGGCACAGCATTGCGTTTTAATCTCAACATGTCTGCAAATCCAGTGTCGATCTGTGTCTTGTTTACAAGCGATTATCTTGCTATCTTCTGCGTGTTTATTGCTCGGTAACGCGTTCAGTTTAGCTCCACGAGTCGGTGGGCGGGGCTACAGAAGCAGCGTACACATAGAGGTGGCGTTGTACCCTTCTATAAAAGCTTTTCAGCTCTGAAACTTACAGGATATTCTTATATTACCATGACCTTTTATATATCAAAGGCTCAAGGGAAAGTTGATTTCTCAATTCATCACCCCTTGAAGTTGATTCAATTTAGAATCACACAGATTCAACTTAATCCAGCATGAACTAGCCTTTGTTTGGGAAGCAGTCAGGCGTAAAATGATTTGCTAAAATATTTAACACTTTAACTAATTTCTTTGGCAAATTTCCTTCATGAATGAAATTCAACCACGCCGTCCTCAGTGGCCTAGATGCCGGGAGTCTATGGAGACTCTTATGTTCATTGGTACATCCAACAGAACATTAGTCATTTTTCTTGGCACAGACATATACAGAACTATTGGACTGCTACAGCTCACTCATTATCTATGCTAATAGGGCAGATCATCACCAGTCATGGGTGGGGTTTATCCATACATAATCTGGAACCGCCTGTCACCTTTCAGTTTTTTTTTTAGCGTCTCCCTTAATGAGCTCTGCAACAAGGCACTGTCAAGTTAAAAGTGGTTCAGAATCACTTTAAAATGTATTTTAAAAACATTCGTTTTATGGCTGTGGTGTATTGGTTTAGTGTTGACCTGGTATTTTAAAAGTATTTTAAAACTGCTGTAATGACGTCAGCGCATTGTCAGTTCGTGGAGGGGACGAGAAATGTGTGCATGAGAGAGTGCACGTAAAGAACTGCAGGGCAACCTCTCATGATTTTTGTTTACGCTCAAATACAGCTCAATCGGCACTGTAGCATTTCAATATTGCATAATTCATAAACTAAATAAACAGTTTTTCCCGTCCTATCCAACATTTCTGGGACTCACCCACCCACACATACAAAAACAGAGAAATAATGAAGAGTTTCCGATGGAAAGAGACTAGGCCTGTTGTTTGGCCTCCTGTGAGTGTGCCATTTTGATTAACGAGCTAATGACACTATAAGTGGGTTGGGGCTCTTGAGAGAAGCACCAGAGGGATGCCACTTCTGTGATAGGACAGGCAGAGGTAGAGGAAGGGGATGAGGTATCCCTCTTTTTCCCTAAAGCATTGCATTAACCAAAATAACACATCAATTCCTGTTAAGGAGTGTCAGAAGTTCCCCTGGCAGAGACATCAGCAATTCACAACTAGCAGCTGTGATTCACCTGTGAAAAACACCACTCTGTGAAAACAAAAACACTGCTGAAAATAAAAATTCTATTGAAATTAATTGATTTTATTAAAGTAAAAAATAATTAAATATAAATTACACCGCTGTTCAAAAGTTTGGTGTACGGTTTAATGTTGTTTTTAATGTAAGTTTCTTATGCTCACCAAGGCTGCATTTATTTGTCAAAAATACAGTAAAACCAGTATATATTGGTATATTCTTAAATATTATTACAATATACAATATTCTTATATATTATTACAATATAAAATAACTGTTTCGTAACATTATAATGTAAATCTTTACTATCACTTTTGATCAAAATAATGTGTCCTTGATAAATAAAAAAATCTGATATATAAGACTTTATTATTGAATGAATAATACTTAGAAATATTATGGATGCATGAAATTCGATTCAATTAAATCTACTCCTAAATAGTGATTATGTCAACAGGGCACTGGTCTAAACAGACAAATGACTAAGCATCTCTGAACACACACCCACATGAGTGCTAATGGCTGTCAGTTGAAGAGATATAGATCTTTCAGCTGAAAATGGAAGGACACCTCGCGGCAAGTGCCATGTGACCTTTGACAAAACTCATTCCCTCTGTGCTCTGTTGGAATGCCCTTCAAACGGGAATGCAGGGCAAGTATCTGTTCAGCCAGCCATGCACAGCTGTCTATATGACTCTGACCAGGATCCCGCTTTATTCCCAGGTATGAGAGGGAATTTCCGTGGAACAATCATAAAATACTGCACGAGTGAACTGCATGTGTTATCGACTTTTTTCATTTTTTCATTGCTTTGGAGAATTCCCAGAGACCACAGTTTCACACAGTTTTAACACTTTGCTTAAAGCTTTTATATATAATGCATTTTAAAAGTATTGTTAATGCATTAATTATGCCTTGTAATCCACCTTATAATACACGGTATGGTCTCATGAATAATTGCAATTACAGTTATAATACATTATAATGCTTATTTATTCACTGAACACACCTTATGAAAGTGTAATGCAATAAAACACTTGGCAAAACATCCTATTTCAGACGTAAAAAGGAATCTGTTAAAGCTTTAGCTACAATTATTTATGACAAGATGCATTATAATGTATTATATAACATATTATGAATAACTTTATAATGCATTGATGGCTTTAAAGGGATAGTTCACCTAAAAATGAAAATTCTATCATTAATTACTCGCCTTCATTGACAGCTACGCAACTACCAATTTGACGCTTCAAAAAGTTCAGAAAGAGATTGCTAAACTAATCCATATGAATTGAGTGGTTTAGTCCAAATTTTCCGAAGAGATCCAATCGCTCCATCTGCCTAACAGATAAAATTTGGGCTTTTATTCACATCTACTCCACTCATATATGGGTAGAAAAGGTGAAATAATAATGCTCTATTATGATAGGGCTATATATCACTCCGACCTATAGCTGTAAGGGATAATCTGGGTTTGTTTCTGTTTTGGGGGAGTTTGTCATATTTTAGTTCTTTGTCCTAGTTTTCAGTTTGTTTCAATGGTTTGTCATGGTTTGATTAATTTTCGCACATTATTCATTTAGTTGATTTGTACATCCCGCTTCCATATTAGCTCGCTATAGCCATATATATAACCCAAACTATAAATATCAGTAAAACACGACTCCACAGACAAGTGTTGTGCTCTACATCTGATATTTTCAGTATTAAAGATCATTATTTGATATTCCTGGAATGTTTTACACCTGTTTTAAAACACCACATTCTCAATCATTTTGAATAAAACACATTCTTAATAAGTCAAAATGCTTGTTGCTCACAAAAGACTTATACCCTTACAAAAGTGAAAAACCTCACCTGAGTGACCTTCTCTGTCACATTATGGGTCCGGTCTATTAGTTTGCATGGGGCGATGATGTCAATCTCACTGGTCGGAACAGCGATTAAGGGGTCCGGCTTCATATCTATTAAGTTGTGTGATATTTGGGTACCCCGAACTGAGGTACGGAGACGAATGAGATCGGAGTCAGAAGTAGCATTCTGTAAGCTGGCTTTGCGGTGCATGGCGCCTATAAGTAAAAAAAATTAACAAAGATCGAATTCATCTCATCATCTAATATTTTGCATGTATTTCTTTTCATTTATTACATGGCTCTTTGGAATACTTGTATAATGACTTTTATACAACATGTCGTTGCTACCATCTTATATCACTCTTTCACTTTTTATACCAACGCAAAATAGTATAGCTAATTGGCCAGTTGGTTCTATCATCACCTGTGCTACTGGGTCTGACAGGCAGCTTCTTGTCCCAGTTGAAGTCAGCGGTGGAGGGTGAAGGCCGCATGCCGCACAGGCTCTCACAGGAGCGGCTATGGGCCATGCTGCAGCTGGATGGAGAGGCCTCAGAGGTGAGGTTGTGCAGGCGTGGAGAGGACTGGGAGAAGCCCTGAGGCAGGGGAGGGTATCCTTCTGATGGCCGTGGCTCACTTTCAGGTTCATTTTGAGTCTTATCTTCCCAAAATAACATCTGAGATCCCCCGAGTGCAGAGCGTTCAGGCAGGGAGAGCAGTTTGTCCAGGGCTACAGACTCATGGCCCATATGGGGCATCGGCTGCATGTAGCCTTTTTCAGAATCTTCATGCAGAGACTGTTTACTGCCATTCAGGGAGCGCAGCAGCCTGAGTCTATGTTTTCTTGCTGAGGAAATAGTAAGATTCATTATTTTATCAGATCATCATTATATTACATGATTCAAACACAATAATGATAGCTCATGAATTGGGTCCCATTAATGCTATAACTATGCTGTAACCATCCTGCAACAATTGCATCTTCATTGATAGCCGTTCAAAGGTGCCCTAGAATGAGTTGAAACAATATTTTAAATTGTATCTACATAAAGGGTATGTGACTTATTTAAGGGTTAAAATTGTCCATATACAGTTGTACAGGTCCATTTGCAACCCCAGAAATTGTCTCTAGGATGTAATGGTTTGTTTTTGCCTTATATGGAAGAGTCATGAATAATAATGTGGAGTTCGGCTCTGATGGGCTGTTTCTACCGTATACTGTCAATAATGGAAAGATTATGCATCCAACCTTATGTTTGATCCTGTTTTCTGATGAAGATAAAGATTTGAGGAACAACCAATTGTTTTGAGATTGGAAATGGATGCTTTTGAGTGGTAAGTTTAGTCTTTATTTTCAGTAAGACCTGCAAAACGTAAACTCAGTACTGTAACTTCAGCCTACATGTGAACTAGCATATAGCATTAACTTTACATGTTAACTCATCGTCAACAGTCACAACTTTATTTTTAGCATTTTAAAACATTTTAACCACTGTAATGCGTCACCATTTGATTTTTACAATGATATTTTCTTCACTTTGAATCACAAACTCTAAACAGTGAACTGGGTAACGTTAGCACACAAATATGTTGTTTGTACAGTAGCCTACAGGTTGTTTAGTTTTTTTTTTCAAATTGACGATGCCTTGACAAATTACTACCGTTTCAAATTGTGGTGATAACGTTAGAAGGATCGAGTGAGAGATCTTTAAGCAACTAAACTAACATAGTTAACGTTAGCTCCTGAGTTGTGTTGTTGATGAAAATAGCCTATAGGCTAAATTATAATTCTAACCGACAAAAGGGATTGCCATATGTATCTACAACTACACTGGCAGAAAATAATATTAACTTTGACATTTGTCATACTAATGTATACTGCTTGGAGTTCCCTATTGTTACTGTACTAGCATCTTGCGTTGGATCTAGACAACACAGGGGATATTATCGTTAATGTTGTCTCGCTAAGAAACTTCCAGTTTAATCAGAAATTGTTTAGAGAGTCAATAAGTGGATAAAAACACTACTTACTGCTCGCGGGGATATAGTTTGAATTGTCGCTTCTTCAGTATCAGACGCTGAGTGAAGCCTGCTATTGTCCAGGTTAGAAAAACTGTCTGGTGAAATGGGCCGAGCAAACGAACAACTTCTAATTAAATTGTTGCGGTATCCGGTTATAGATAAACATGCCTGTTGACAGTTTTGTTCAGTGGGAAGGGTATGAAAAGTCCCCACGTCCCCTGCACAGCCTGGAACATAACATCTATTTCCATGATCTGCCATTTTCGCAATCCTCGCGTGACGCATGCGCTGCCGTATACAAATGTTGGGGGCGTACATATTAATGATCCCCAGCGATTGCGTCACAGTTATCGTTATGTCGAGAATCGCCTTTTTTCTGTGTTTTTTTTTCACAAACAAGATTTACATATGAAGACGGAAATAATAGTGTTTGAGACTCACTGTATGTAATGTCCATGTACTGAACTCTTGTTCAACTATGCCATGCTTAATTCAATTTTTCATTCTAGGGCACCTTTAAAAAAGGTGTGTATTCTGACACCATAAAATGTTTTGCAAGCAACATATAAATATGCCATTATATTATAAAGATATAGATGTTTTGCCATTGAAATCTTTTTATAATTATTATAAAATTGGCAAGTCTACCAATAAATACCATAATTTGGTGGGTATCTAAAGAAAATCATGCAACAATGCCATTATGCAACAGTATGTGTAACAGGAAACAATTTTGTTCACAGAACAAGTAACTTAATGTTTACATAAATTACTAAATGTTTTCAGTAAAAAAAAATAGATAGATAGATAGATAGATAGATAGATAGATAGATAGATAGATAGATAGATAGATAGATAGATAGATAGATAGATAGATAGATAGATAGATAGATAGATAGATAGATTCAAAATATCTAGTAATTTTTTTGTTTTTTATTACTAAAATATTCATGCATCTTCACAATATTTATAATGCCTGTTTTTATTTTTGTATTGTATTGTAAAAAAATTAATAACGAAAAACTGGTTTGGTATTTTTGTTATCGGACATGAAAATGTAAGGAAAGGATATCATTGATCATTAAAAAAATAAATAATGATCGTCTTCAATTTAAACTTACAATCCTTTGAGTTGTACAGTTCAAAATATTCCTGAACATAACTGACACATTCTTTACAACGCAAGGAAGCACCACCAAATCTTAAATCCAAATATACCAATATAAATGTAAATATAATGTCAATGTAAATGTCAATATAAATGTATTGAATCTGTCAGTCCGATCTGAGTACCTTTAGAGAGCCAGGGGATGGTGTGTTTGTGGTTGATCTCTCTGCCCGGTGAGTTGTCAAGGGGTCTGTTCTGCTGATCTGCCAGCTCAAAGTTCAGGATGAACATGATGACTAAACCATCCTCATTCTTCACTGGAACCACATCCACAAAGCATGGCAAACACACACCTGCATTGAGAGGGGGAAATCTGAACATTTGCAATAATGGCCAGTTGGTCACACATTCAAAGACGTGGCAGCAATACAGGAAAAAAAGTGCTTCATATGTTTCAGTCACCACAAGAGGGCAGCATACAACAATATATTCTGTTAAATTCTAAACAGTTGATTCAGACAGATGAAAATATATATAAAGGGATAGTTACCAAAAAAGAAAATGTGATGTTTATTTGCCTACCCCCAGTGCATCAAAGAAGTAGGTGTCTTTGTTTCTTCAGTAGAACACAAATTACATTTTTTTGTTTGACATCGGTTCGTGTCTTAAGTCATCAATGTGTCGTCACGAGCAGCAGGGTTTTTGTGCATGTTGTCTAAGCATTTTTTTTTTACTCTCATAGAGTTACCCATTCACATTTATTATGACTGGCAGACTGCAACGGTTGGAGTTAAAAATCTTCATTTGTGTTCTACTGAAGAAACAAAGACACATACATCTTTAATGCCCTGGAGGTAAGCAGATAAACATCACAGTTTCCTTTTTGGGTGAACTAACCCTTTAAGTATATAAGTGGATTTATTATTTTTCACAACCTGTCCACCACAAAAGCTATTATAGCTATTATGTATAAAAGGTCTGTGTTAATGTCTGTGATAACCAGCTTGGCATATGTCCTGAGCCCTGACTGTTCACGGTGGCAACTGATAGCCATCCCACACTGGCACTGAGGTTCCTGCTCTCTCCCACTGCCAAACCAATCAGCCCCTCTCTGTGCCAGTCTGATGGGCCAGCACTGATGGCCAGAAGCGGTTCACAACAGAGATGAACTCAAGGGCAGGCAGGACGACAATAGAGCCGGGAACACGGTGCCATCTCTCAGGGATTAAAGAGTGGAACACACTTCTCTATTCCTCTGTAAATCAATTCATTCATACCAGCAGCATCTGCTACTGTAAAACACAGTCATGGAGAGCATAACCATCTGCTGCTTAACACCGGCATCTTCTGCGTCATAATCTTCACAGGGTTTAAGATACCAGACCAATACAGGTGAGCACTAATGCTGATGTGTTATCATACAGGTTAAGTGCTCTATGAATGCATTTGAAATGTCTCAAGATATAACATTGCTAATGAAAAACAAAAGGGTGTGACATGGTTGGTGGGTCTAATTTCCAAATGCAAGCCTTTTAAGAGATGCCGGCACACAGAGAATTCGACTCTATTTTGCAACTGTCAAGGTATGTCTGTTTATATCCATGAAAAAAAGGCATGCTTTCATTTGCAAACCTTACAAACTAAAACAGATTGTGACTTTTTCAGAACCAAGGACAGAGGCGGCTATTAGGACGAGGGAGGTTAATGCCACCAGAGGAAATTGTATTGTTTTCATAAGAACATAAGCACCATAGAAAACTGGAATTAATAATGGGATTTAGTGGCTCTAAGCCTGACACACCCCATCATCTTTCTCTTCCTCTCCATTACATCCTCTTGTCTGTCATGGGGATGCAAGTGTAGATGCACTGTATCAATTTAATCCTGTGCTTCAAGATAGATATTCCAGAAAACCAGCGACTACAAATAAGAGAACCACAAGGCACTTTCTAGGAAGTGGTGGTTAGAAAGAGAAAAGCCTAATGATCAGTAAAATGCTTTTTGTGGCCTTGGTCTCTTACTATGATTCATCATGTACAGATTAATGAGGCACTTAGTGTCCTGATGTAAGGTTTTTTATTTTATTTTTTTTACAGTTAAAAATTCACAGAATTTATTAAAAGGCACAAGATGTAAGCTTTTTAGATTAAAATCTCATAAAATCCCTAAAACAATGTTGTTGACCTGTGTACTTACATTATCCTAAATGTTTTCAATAATGTTCAAATCCAGAGAAATCAGATATTTTAACCAGTGTTACGGACTCTGTCCTTGCGTTGCCTGTCAATTACGTCATTTCCACGATAACCTTGATTTCTGTAGAAACCATGGAAACACCAAAGATGCTTTAATATAGAATGTATTTTATTAGAGAGGCGCACAACTGTTTGGATATACATGTCTCAGCAGAAAACTGATAATTGTTATACAGCGCAATAGCTTGTTTTTTCTTCTTCTTTTGATTCGCTGAAAGTTTTACCATGCCTCCAAAACAACATTATTTTGTCAAGTAGCTAACATAGCAAAGTCAGAGAGAGCTTTCTCCATCATACAATATATTAAAAAAATAACTGTATGTCATTTAACAACAGTCATTTAGTCATCCTGTTTTAATATCGATCTAGATTACTGCAAAGTGCAACAAGTGTCTCTAATCCATGTAAAACAGCACTTTGTTTCCCCATTATACGCAACGAAAAGAGCGGAAGTGGCCGACTGCAGCATAAGGGTAGGTTTATGTATATCCCAGCCACCGCACTAGACATAGGTGTGTTATTCAAGCATTAATTAAAAAAACAAAAGAGCAAAATGTTTGAATTTGCATGGTGGTACCTCAAAGTTGTTGTATTTTTTCTTTTACCATTTCATTATTTTGGCTTGGAATTTAATTTATTAGAAATATGAACTGAATTTAGAAATGCTTTTGAAATTAAAACCTTTGCGTTTAATAAACAAAATATATATTTGAAATGAAGACAGCGTTTGGAGTGGTAGTCTATGCCAAATAATCAGTTCCCTGAATCAAAAGCCTTTGTTGTGATTGTGAGTGTACACAAATAACAGTAGACACAACTTATATAATTATGTCTTGCACTTTTCTGTATGGCTAAAAATGACAGAGTATCGGGAGTTGTTTCTGCTGTCATAAAGGAAAAAATCAGCATGCCCTAGCACCTTTGTTGGCCATGGGTTAAAGGGGTGATGAATTGAGAAATCAACTTTCCCTTGAGCCTTACATATATTCGGGTCGCCAATGTCACATAATTTCAGTAGTTCTGAAGTGCCAAACTGCTGAAAACACGTGCCATTGGCGACCCGAATCATTGATCGATTCACTGATTCATTAACCGTTTGATTCTTTTTGGAGGCACATGGAGGAGAAGACAATGTGAACTTTGTGAACGAGCTGCATATAAATTCTGCAGAACATTACAAAACTCTACAGTCATATATGCAACTTTACTGTTTGCATGTTGTAGAAAATATTTATTATTTTGAATACCTGCAGCAATACCATAAAGAAAGCAAGATGAGAAGGCAGCTCTGTATTGCCAGTATGTGTCCTTGTGTTTCCTTATCCTCTCAATTTACTCGTAGGATTTGAATATCATAATAATACAAATCTAATGCAAATTTTGAAAATAGCCTGAGGTTTGAGAAAAACAAAAACTACAGAAGCCTGCCGAAGTTCATATTACACTGCCACGGTCATAAATAAACAATACGCAGATAAAACAGAATTAGACCACAGCATGATAGTCTCAAAATATTTAGTAAAATTGTTTTTATTACTTAAATGCATCTTCACAATATTTATATATTTATATTACCTGTTTTTATTTTGTATTGTATTGTTAAAAAAAAGACATGAAACCGGAAAAAAGGATATCATTGATCATTAAAAAAATAATTAATGATCGTCTAGAGTTGCAGTACAAATATTCCTGAACATAATGTGAAATTACACAATAGAATGATATTAGGAGATGATCTATTAACATATAACATACATAAAATAAAACATTGCATAACAAATGTATATATGATAATTTTTACTTATAAATTCAGCAAGTTTGACTAACTTTAATCCTTTGGTTATATCGATTGCAAAATATGGTCAATGAAGTCTTTCAGGATCTTAAAAGTAAGAAACTCCAAACTCAGCTGAATGCTGAGGAGGGCTTTCTGAGAGACACTCCTAAGGGAGTTCAGGGATGAAGAACGGACATTTAAATAATTAACTCCTAGAGATGGTTTCAGTCATTACTCTGTCTAATTATAGCAGAGGAGGCCATTACCAGAATATGAAGACTGATGAGCAGGGTCATCCTCTGCCTTGTGCTTTGAATGGAGGTTTTCTATTGGACCTCTCCTAGTTACACTCATAAATGTGTCATATTTGAGAATGTTTGATTATTCAGCAGTACTGCATTGTTATGATAAATGATGTTGTTACAGCTCAATGTTTCGATTATTTTATCTCTTATAAAGCGATGTTTCACCCCAAAAAAATTATGTCATAATTTCATGTCTTTGGAAACTGTACAACTTAAAGAGATAGATCACCCAAAAATAAAAAAAATGTGATGTTTTTCTGCTTACCCCCAGGGCATTCAAGATGTAGGTGTCTTTGTTTCTTCAGTAGAACACAAATTAAGATTTTTAACTCCAACCATTGCAGTCTGCCAGTTATAATGCATGTGAATGGGTAACAACTCTATGAGAGTAAAAAAAAAAAAAACATACTTAGACAACATGCACAAAAACTCTGCTGCTCGTGAAGACACATTGATGTCTTAAGGCACAAACGGATCGGTTTCTGTGAGAAACCGAACAGTATTTATTATATTTTTCTACCTCATATCCAGATGAATCTCATCTAGTGTTCGCATCCGTCACTACTTTCGTCTAGTAAGGTCAAATCCAGCACGATCATAGATATATATATATATATATATATATATATATATATATATTGTAGATGCCTCATTCGACCGATCGGCACAGGCACTAATGAGGAATCTATATATATATATATATATATATATATATATATATATATATATATATATATATATATATATATATATATATATATATATATATATATATATATATAATAATAATAATAATAATAGATTTTATTTATAATGCACTTTTCATTCCGAAGAATCTCAAAGTGCAACAAAGGGGGGTAACACAAAAAATGAATAACAAGTAAAAATACAGAATACTACAAACAATCAACCAACACAGAAAACAGAACAGAAACAGAGCTGATGGTGAACAGAAACAGAGCTGATGGTGAACAGAAACAGAGCTGATGGTGAACAGAAACAGAGCTGATGGTGAACAGAAACAGAGCTGATGGTGAACAGAAAACAGCTGATGGTGGAAGTCTCTGTTAGCTCCGCAGCACACTGTGGTCCACTCCATGTTTAAAATTTCTCCCAGCGGAGTGTCCTGATGACATCGCTGAGGCACGACAGCTGAAGACCAGATGATGGGTCTTCTTCATGATGATTCAAACGATGGGGATCGCCGCAGCACCATGCAGGAGGCAGAACATTCCTCCGGGCACTTCTGTGGACACACCGGGGCCGGCGCAGATGTCGCTCCACGGTCGCAATGCAGGACGGAACAGCGGCGCAGCCGAGAAGCAGAACATCCCAACATCATGCCGGACGCCGACGACGAGAGCCCGGATGACGCTAGCCCGGTGCAAACTTCAGCCACCATGCAGCTTAAGCCCAAGGGAGACCACCAGTGAGCACCCGCGGCGAGAAACATCAAATGTCCTCCAAACCAGAAACCAACCGCAGCAATTCAAACGTAAACATTAGAGAAGCGGTTGAAAACGGCGAAACGACGAACAACGAGTTCTCAGTGGCTGCCAGCAACAGTCCCAATTGTAGCTCTGACTGTTAGACTAGTCACAAACATAAGGAAATAAAATAAAATGTAAATCTAATAGTACATTAACATGATTTGTTGTGGGTGGAGAAGCGGCGAACAGACAACGCCAGCGTCCTCTCCCCCACGTTGCCTAGATATTATATATATATCTATGATCGCGCCAGTTTGACCTTACTAGACGGAAGTAATAGCAGGTGGGAACACTAGATGAGATTTGTCTGATATGAGGTAAAAAAAAAAAACCACATATATACAGTTTGGTTTCTCACAGAAACCGATCGGTTTGTGTCTTAAGACATCAATGTGTCGTCACGAGCAGTAGGGTTTTTGTGCATGTTGTCTAAGCATTTTTTTTTTTTTTACTGTCATAGAGTTGTTACCCATTCACATGCATTATGACTGGCAGACTGCAACGGTTGAAGTTAAAAATCTTCATTTGTGTTCTACTAAAGAAACAAAGACACCTACATCTTGGATGCACTGGGGGTAAGCAGGGTAAGTAACATCACATTTTCATTTTTGGGTGAACTATCCCTTTAAGGCTCTTTCACACAGAGCAGAGAGAAAGTGAAGTGTATCCCCAGTGAGCTGTGCTTTTACACCGAACATGAAGCGGCTGATCTCCTTCAGCTAATTCACGCCTGAGAATGCGTTTCACGCCAGCACACTAGGCTTTAACACATTTGCATATTTTACAACAATAAATTAAGATAAGTTTGGTACTACAGCAGCAACAAAACTATCTACAATGCTTGCAACTTTAATTAGATATTAAACTCATCATCAGTTCCCACATTCTCTGCAATTCCAATACCACTTTATCAAGTAGCGATTGAACACGGCCGGGGGGAATAGCTCCGTAAGGTTCTAGTGATTTGATTCAAGAGTGTCATTGAGGCGTTCATTTGTGCTGCTTATTTGTGTTCAGTGTGAAAGGCCCTTTACTTAAAATCAATGAAGGAGAATGAGGACCAGAGACTTAAGCCTCATTCAGACTGTGAGTCCAAATCAGATTTTTGTGCATATCCGATTGGAATCTGACCATACTTAGCAAGTGTGAATGGCAAAACAAAATTTGAGCTAAACATTCTTGTAAAAAGAGGCATAATATGTCCCCTTTAAAGAGAAATAAATAATACAATTTTTTTAATCAAATATAAAGCTCAAACTAATGAGGTTCTACTATCTCATTAAGGTAAAGAAAAAAATTAAGCAAAGGTTGAAATGGGGAGTTTCTATTAAAAGTCATCACCAGATCATTTACCGCAAGAGCACAAACTGCCCCAGGGGTCATCATTAAGTGATAATCTGCAATGGTTTATACAGTTCACACTCGTTTTTTCTTCATATTTAAACCTCAGAGGACCAACAGACTTTAAAAAGGGATGGGCATTCACTAATTGAGTCGACTTTGAAATTGCTCTTTTGTGTTGGAGGATTACTGGTGCAACCACCATTAGTTCCACGCTCATGTTTTCAACGTCCTTCCCAAGGACCGTGTTCAGAGGCAAAGATCTTTGTTGCATCAAGAGTGTCTTTATGGGAAAATGGGCATTTGTGCACTGCATGGGTAAAATAATGAGAAGACGGTATTTCTTGAGGTTCATAAAACAAACCTGTTATTTATGCTGATTATACCAGTTCTCTAATCAGACATAGATTTGTTTTACATCACTAGAAGGTTTTGAATATTTCCCCATGGCCTTTCTGTGTATTGCAGCATTTCGCTGAAGCATCATTATCCTTCAAAGTTCCCTCGGAGGAGCTTTTCATGTGTCCTTCCAGCAAGTAATTTGTGTAGAAACTTCCAGTAGTCCTCTCCAGACTGTAGGACATTATTACTGACCATGACACCTTCATTACCTCACATTAGTTTTCAGTAATAAATGATCCTCTGGACTATAGCCATCAACACATTTATAAACAAGTCCATATCTTCTTTTATTTATGCTTTACAGTAACTAAAAAACATTAGTGCAAAGTCCTTGTGCTGATTAATTCTCAACCTTTTTTATGGTTGTTTGTGACTCGTGCACAAAACCGCATCCCTTTCAATGTTATTTACATTGAATGTTGTTGAATGTTGAAAGCTGTTTTACTTTTTTCTCATTATTTGCATGTAATATCTTTGGAGTGAAGTATTTAGGTGGTTTTCCAGTCAAATTAATGATTGAATTTAAGAATATTGCATTTATATTCATATTATATTTGGGTGAGAATGCATCTGAATGACAAAAAAACGTGAAACCCAAACACACATTTGCAAATGCAACATGACTTCATCAGTGATTGTATGTTAAGTGTATCTAAAGTGTATGTATAAATAACTTTAGAGACATGCAAATATTTACAAATCTTTTTAAATTCATTGAATATTTAAGTCATAGAAATAATATGTTGATTGTACTGTATTTAAATAAATTAAATTAAATATGTTCAGTGCCATCACGAACTGTATTGTTTGGACATGATAAACCTTTGATTCTGGTCTGTGTTTCTTGTCTAGTGTCACGTTCAGTCATAGTTTTAGTTTCATTATCAAGGACTTTTAGTTTGCTTCTCTTTGTTTTCCTGTTTCCTTTGTTCTATGTTCCCGTTTGTCATTGGTTACCATGGTTATTCATTATATGATTAATGACATCACACCTGTTTACATTCGAGTTCATAATTGTCCCAAACCTGGTTCTTTTATGTTAAAATGTATTATCTGTTCTCATAGACCTTAATCACCGTGGAATTGATTAATTGATAAGTAAAAAAAACAGTTTTTTTTAACACAATTGACTTATCTGTACAGCGCTGTTTCCTCTGTCCTAAAAACCTGATGATTTCCTTGTTCTATGAAGTCCCTCCTTCAGAAATACGTAACGAGTTCTGATTGGGCCAGCGCTTCCCATGCTGTGATTGGACAGCAGCTTAGCGCACTTTGCCCGGAAAGGTCCCGCCTCTTACCATAACGGGGAGATGCAAGCGCTGAATGCGCGCTCTTCTCCACGTGGGAGAGCAACAAGACCACGCCCCCTATTCTGCGCGTTCTTGTGGGCGGAGGGTTAGTCAACAAATGGTTCTAGTGACGTCATTACATCCCTGCAGTTCCTGCTGTAGTCCAAACCGGCCGTTCGCTGTAGGCTTTGAAAGGGAACTTCTGTTAAATAAAATATCTCACTTGGCATTGAGTCAACTTTGAGCTTTATAATTTTACAGGTATTATTTATGCTCTTACAGCAACATTACACACTAACTAAAGTTTGAAAGATGGAATCGCGAAGAACGGGACCTTTAATATTCATCAGTGCTCGTCTTAACTAATGACCGCCGCAACGCTGCAGTGTGTGTGAAACCTGATGAATAAGATGTATTTATTTGTATTAAATATTTTATTCATTATACTGTGTGGTGTTTCATTGGCAATCATTTCACTGTATGTAATTCATAAAAATGTTTAATATTCAAAGCAGTTGCGCTCTCAACGTGTTAGATAAATGTTTAATGTCTTTGAGGCAAATGCCGTGCATTCACTCATCAATATTAATACTACTCTTATTAAATAATTGGTTTTAATACAAATAAAAAAATATTGCAGTTATTGTACAAAGGGTAATCAATCCGCAAAAAAAATAAAAAAATAAATACATGGTTACAGCATTTTTACAATAATAAAACCATGGTTACTTTCAATAAGGGTGTTCATCAGGCAAACTCATTTTTACATATAAATTCATCAGGTGTGAAATATCAGTAAGAGATTAGCCAGGTTAGTTGGGAAATAAATGTATTTATTTCAGAATGCACATTTAGTAGGAAACATCTTAGTTGGTTGAAGAGATGAGATGTTAATATCTACCACACACGAACATACTCCCGCATATTCTTTTAAAGGAAGCACCTTCATCGCGCGATTTCAGTCTCAACCATGCTTTCCTCAGTTCTTCTTGTGAAATCGTGAAAACTGAGGTAAGAGTGCCGTTTAGAATTAGAGCAGCTGGATGGCTGCAGTAACACCGGCGGGAATGTTCAGCCATTTGTTTCGATTGTGCTGCGATAGGACTGAAAGTCGCGATACGCTGCTTCACTTACTGGAAATAGGAAAAGTGATAAAGGTTTATTGTTAATCATTACTTAAAAATTAAATTATTATTTTGTTTGCCACTAGCAGCAGTGGATAAAAAATCACATGTGCAGTGTGCATGATCAAATGATTGTAAAAATAATTCACTCTATTCCTGGATTATATTCCATGTCAGTTAATAAGTCTGTTATAGCTCTGTGTGATGAAAAGACAGCCATTTATAGTATTACATTTTACAATTACATTTTTTTTCAATGGTAGTAGTAGTAGAAGAAGATTTAGCGCCTCAAAAATAATAAAAATGTAACTATACAACTATAATTTAAAAAAAATATTGAATTTAAACAAATTTTTTTTATTTTTTTTTTATTTCTACAGCTATGCATCAGAAAAAAAATTACGTTTTGGATGCTGTCAATTTGTCCATGTTGTAAGTTTCAGTATATATATCTAAAAATACAACAATGTATGTGTAAACATTAAAATATGAATACTAATGAGATTAGGATGGCAAGCAGACAATAGTATGGTAAACATTAAAGGGGGGGTGAAACACTCAGTTTCAGTCAATCTCATGTCAATCTTGAGTACCTATAGAGTAGTATTGCATCCTTCATATCTCCGAAAAGTCTTTAGTTTTATCATATTTATAAAAGAAATATGGGCTGTACCGAGTCTTTCCGGAAAAAAACGAGCACCTGGAGGCGTATCGTGTGGGCGGAGCTAAAGAATGACAAGCGCGCAAAGCGGTGACGTCCTCAAGCGTGGAGAAACCCATGGCTATCTCAGCTAATACAGATAATGATCCACAATCAAATCTGAGGCTGAAATAAATTGAACAGGAGAAACGGCAACATCAGGATGTCCGTCTCTGTGGTATGTACTGTATTTAGGGGCCTTTGTGTGCAGTTTATGAGGACATGATTCGGTTTATGGACTATTGTATGTGACTAGACCTTAGAGGTAGCAAGCAAAACGGTTTTGCACGTCAGAGTCAGAATAGTGTAACGTTATACAGAACAACAATGGAGTAACCGTTAGCTCATTTGAATGACGAAGCACGCGATCGTATCGTTTACTGATGTTTACTCATGCGACGGTAGCTAATAGCAGAGACATTTGAAGTTGATTTACTCACCGGCATCTTCCAAAGCAGGACCGCTCTGTCAAAAACACACTTCTTTGGTATGATTTGGTGAAGTCCTGTGACAGCAGTGACCGTGGAAATCCACTTTGCGACGCGACTGAAGCGATGCCTTGAAGCTTCCCGTCATTTCTGCGTTCAAATCGGTTCAAATGCAGCGCTGCCTTCCCGGAATGCTGTGCTGAAGCGTTGAAGTCGCTCGACGTCACCCATAGGAATAAAGTGGAGCGCGGCGCGACATAAGTGTTCACGGACGACTGGATCTGCACCTGAGAGACTGTTTACAGCGTGCATTTCCTCTCTCTCCCTCTAGTCACGCGCGCGCGCACCCTTCCGGGAGAAGAGCCCGTACAGCCCATACAAGGACCTTCCGCTCTATTTAACGTCAAGTAGACCCATACTCGAAAAAAACTCGCCGAAACTTGTGAGAAACCGGAAGGAGTATTTTTAACACAGAAATACTCCATCAAACGTCCAACATTAGTTTTTGAAACTTTGTCTATGTTTAGGATGGGAATCCAAGTCTTTAAAGGTGTAAAAAGCTCAGTATGCATGAAACAGCATTTCACCCCCCCTTTAACAACCTCAATCTGTCCTGGAAACTATTTGTATTTCACATAATGTAGTTTGCACGTCCTTTGTAAAACACGCTAAAACCTTTGAACGTGTCATCTGAACCCTAACAATAGTTTATATATATATAGCTATTGTATTCCAATACAAATACCTAACATGCCGTCTAATGATAATCTTTGTAGGTGCAGGGTGATGGACTTGACATGTAGGTTTATATACTGACATAATACCCACAGGCCCCGATAAAAGTCTAAACACAAGCATGATTGTACACAAATATATACTAAAGCTTACTGTTACCAATGACATACTGTAATGAGATTTAGACGATAATGTAAGGAAGTCAGAAAACGGAATATCGTATTTCGGAACACCTAAATGTAGCCTGAGAACACCTGAGAAATTTAGGGTGGTTAGGTTACACAGGGTCACACTGAGAAGTATTTCTAACATCTAGATCAGTGGAAAAAAACCTGTGCTGGGACATGCTGCCCAAACCTACATTTTAACAGATGTGACCCTCGTCATAAAGGTACATTTGAAATATGACAGCTGAATAAATAAGCTTTTCGTTGATGTATGGTTTGTTAGGATATGAAAATATTAGGCAGAGATACAACTATTTGAATATCTGGAATATGAGGGTGCAAAAAACATGAAATATTGAGAAAATCACTTTTAAAGCTTAGCTTTTCTAAGTCATTAGCAATGCCTATTACTAATAATAAATTAAATGTTATTTGTAATAATGATTAACTTCATGGAATATAATATTTTCTTAATATCCTAATGACTGGTTTTGTGTTCCAGGGTCACATATGTTCTAGTCATATAGGAGCATTTCTGGTATCTTATGGATGTTGTAATGTTGCTGACTTGTTAGTATTGTAGACTCAAATCCCCACTGTATGCATTGTCCTCTGTCCTGAGCACTACTAGAGGACACTCTTCTGATGCCCTTACGCAATAATTTGGATTACTAGCATATAGCACTGGGAATTGATCTGGATAGTGAGAAATTGTCCTTTGCAATTATGTCTTCTATGACTATTGTTCCTATTCTCAAACTCCCAGCTGTCCTGGAAATCAATACATCATCCAGAAATGATGTCTTTAAATAGGAGAGGACAGAAATAGAAATAATTAGAATTGCACTTTCAGTAAGTTGAGCATCCACAATAAAGGATGCTAAAACTCAAAGATCAATTTCATGGGACATATCAAATGTCACATAGAAGGACTTAGCAAAATGAAATAATTTTATGTTCAGGGAATGAGTATTACTGGGTCCAATGAAATACGCTGAATGCAGGTTGCAAATCATAGATGAATGCAAAAACCAAATGAATTCAAGTGCATTCATTTTTTCTTAAATTGCTTATCAACTTGTGGGCAAAGGAACTTGTTATTGCCTGTTGTCATATTATCATACAAGGCCTACTATTATATTCTAGCCATTTTTTGTTACCATTTTTAAGTGTCACTGTAATAATGCCCCCCCACAGAAACGTACCATCTTTTCTGTATAGGGAGATCTCCACCTTCCTTTCTTCAGAGCCCAGTAAGGCTTTGGCCATCTGGGCCATGGCTGGTCGTCCAGTATGCGGCCCATACAGAAAACTGCACGTACACGGCTTTTGCATGACCTCTGAACGTGTATAGCCGCACATACCGCAAAAGCCATCGTTACAGAAGATAATGGCACAGTTTTCAACTCGAGCATTGGCGATGATGAATTTGCGATCTGTTGAGTAACAAGAAAAAAGAGACACAAGAGATTCATAAATCACATCCATGAACAAAAAACAAGCTACCATTTTGAGTCTAAGGATGTTTGTTTTAACTTGACTTATATAAGTATATATAACCAAAATTGATTCAGACACCTTCACCATTTTCTCAGTTTATTTGCATAGTTTAGAAAATGGTAATAAAATATGACAAAAACTTGATAATGTCAGGTAACTTTGATAGAATGGTTGGATTACAATCAACCAATCAGCTGTTAAATTTAATTACACAATTAGATAATACTAATTTAGGTCAACAAAATACCAAGCAATGCTTAATTTTGTTCGGTCTGTGGTGTAAAAGGTTGCATTAGCAATTAAAGAAAAACCCTTTAACAAAAAATGGTCAGGTCAAAGTAGTCTACTACATGAAGAATTTTGGGGTAAATATGTGTCAGTTTACATCATTTTGCTAATTGCCATGCTTACATAATTGAACTATAGTGACCTGCATCCACCAATGAAAGCAATTTTTGGACTGTACTGTATAGAGATGAAATTAAAGTTACATATCCATCTCCTTTATTAATGCTATTAAGTTGTCGTTGGCTAGACTGTACTCCCTAACTAGCACATATTTAGATAATTTTAAAAATCAAAGTGTTTCCTTTAACAATACGGATATTCGGACACTTTTAAAAGTCGTAATAATAATCTACAAATCTACATCCTAATGATGACAATAATTTAAAAATCATCATCATCGTTGCCAATCATCATCATTTGGTAATAAATAAATAAACATTAATTCACTTACTCTGAACCTCGAATTTGCGAATGATGGTGTCCAGAAACGTGTTCTGAGGCGCAACGTGTCCCCGTCGAACAGGCATTATGTCCTATTTCAGTGGGGCAAAAAAGTTCTGCAAGTTCCTCCTCAGCTTATGTTTATTTTAAATAAGAGCGATCTATCGACTCTCCCGCCAGGTCTCACACACGCACACCAGGTTTTCGTGTACACCTCATCGATGTAAAAGCAACACGAGCGCGCGCCTCTTGAAAGTCTCAGTAATTACGCATCGAATCTGTCAGTGCGCGAATCCTCGCGCTCAGTAAATCATCAGTCTGTCAATTACCTCAGGTCACCTGTTTCCTTTTGCAAATAGATGCAAATCAACTTTCTGCCCCAGTTTCTCAATCACTTGCTCCTACACGCTGTGAAAACAGTCCCTCTGTTCGGGAGTGCTTAAAAATAAAATGGACTAGTTGTGTATAGACTGACAGTGAATATGGAGAGGCAAGTGAGAGGATGGTTGGTGGGGGGTGGGGGGCCGTTGGGAAGGAGTCAAGGGTGTGGAAGGACCTAATGATTCGCTCATCCTGATGTTACCTCTCAGTGTGTTCAGCGAGCACAAATCCGATTTAGAGTGTCATACAGCGATCGTAAATTAGACCAGATTGAGAGCAAACTAAAAAAATACACACAAGTAGCAGAAAAGCTAAGAAAATGTTCTTAGTTCTGTATTTGGATAACTTGGACAGAGTGACCTCTAGACAATTTTCATGTATTTGCAAATGACCTTTAAAGCCAAGTAAGTATACATTAAAAATTAAGCTGCTATAATATGCAATAATATAGGCTTGTTCGTTTGTTTGGAACCAGTGTTTTAACTCGGGGTCTGCAGATCTTTAGGGTTCCATGCCAGATTTAAAAAGTTTTCTAAATGTAGAAATGTATATGCAATTATTGAAAAGGGAATTTTAAAAGACACAACAGGCAGCCTGTGAACACATTATTGTCAACATTCTTGGTGACGGCTTAAAGTAAATTGATCATGACATTATTGTCTTTACTCGTGAATTAAATAAACACCTTTTTTTTAGCATATTAACAATAATATGAATATTAACATATTAATAGCCTACATATACCATATTTTTAACATATTTGTTATTTTATTATTAAAGGAGTCATGAACTGAGAAATCAAATTTTCCTGGAGCTTTTGACATTTAAGAGGTCATACTATAATAATATCCTGTACATTTCAGAACTGAAAACTTCCTTGTTGGTCCAATAAAAGCTTTTATTGACACCAGACCGAGCAAACAGGCAAGCACTGCCTCAGTAGAGTCATATCAAAGCATAATTCATCATTTTCTGTTTAGCCATGCCCACTATTTTGAGGCCTACATGGTGTCAAACCAAAGTGAGCTAGCAATAAACATCCCGTTGAGGATTACAAAATATTGTGCAGTGACTGGGTTCCTCCCTCTGACTCGAGGTTGCCAGATAGGCTGCAGGATCAGCAGGGGCGTTTGGAGCTGCAGCTGTGGTAACTAGAGCAGATCTGGCAACCTAGATGCCCAAACACTACTGACTTGGTGATTGGTCGATAGGTGGAGGGCGGAGCTTCAGGACAAAACACAACATGTCAACATCAACATCAGTTGAGGGCTGCAACACCAACTTTTAAATGACTATATCCAGGCCGGACTACGGTTGTCAGTGATATAATTATTTGAAATTAACATGATTTTGTAATGTCTAGTGACATATCATGGCCATTTTATGATTAATTGAAATACATTTCTTACATACAGTCCCTTTAAGGGTGATTCAATTCTATAAAGGAAGCAATAAAAGAAAACTCCCTCTGCAAACGTTGGAGCGTGCACTGGAGCTGTCAATAAAACAGCGAGAGTTTATCAGTGACGTGTTTATCAGTGACTCTTCTTAACTATCACGTTTGCACTGTTAGTGAGCATTCGTTAATGTACAGAAAATGAGTTGCAATGAAGAGATCACTGCTTTCATGCACTCAACATGTCTTTGATCGGCTACAATGATCATCACTGCAAACTTTCATGCCACAGTCTTAATATAATCCCATAGATCTTAATATAATGCCATAGATCGAAATGTAATGCAACACTTTTCACAATTAGTTAAACATGAAAGCTGTAACGGTAAAAACACGCTTAGCTATTTGAAATGGAAAGACGTTAACCAATCACAACGGGCGTTTACACTGAAGTGTCACAGCAGACGAGGGATTTATAAACATACTAAATTATGTTTTTTTGTAAATGTAAAAATGCAGCATGTTTCCTTTGATGGGTAGGTTTAGAGGCAGGGGCAGTGTATGGGGATAGAATGTACAGTTTGTACAGTGTAAAATCCATTACGCCTATGGAAAGTCCCCACAATTTACAAAAACCTAACGTGTGTGTGTGTGTGTGTGTGTGTGTGTGTGTGTGTGTGTGTGTGTGTGTGTGTGTGTGTGTGTGTGTCAGAGTGAGAGATAATTAAATTATCAACATAATTAAAAAAAATTACTCAAACAACCATTGCTCAATTAAAAGAGGCAATAACCAAACATAACTTCTCTCAAGGGCGTGGTGTGAGACAGGGCTGCCCACTATTACCAACCCTCTTTAATTACATCAATCAACTGGTCAAACACCTGCAACCTGGCCTCACACTGCATTACTCCTCTATACAGTTCCTCCTGCAGATGACCTGGTGCTGCTTTCTCCAACAGAAGAGGGTTTACAGGAGAACCTGGGCATCCTGCATCAGTTCTGTCAGACCAGGACCCTGATGATTAACCCAACTAAAACTACAGTTTTAATATTTCAGAAAAGACCCTGATGTCAGGTAAAGAAACAATTTCACCCTTAGTATAACCAAACTTGAGCATGCCACCAACTAAATACCTCGGGTTGAAATTCATTGCAAAGGGAAACTTCAACTTGGCTGTGAATAAAATGAAAGAGAAAGCAAGAAGGGCTTTCTATGCCATCAAAAAAATGAATCCAATTTGAAATACCTATCAGAATCTGCCTCAAAATATTCCAATCAATCATAGAACCTATTGCACTATATGGCAGTGAAGTGTGGGGTCCTCTCCTAAACCATTAATTTGACAAATGGGACAAAAATCCAATTGAATCCCTGCATGCTGAGTTCTGTAAGAGTATCCTGAGAGTACAGAAGAACAAGCCGAACAGACAGAACTGGCTGCCCAGAGAAAACAGGTTATGCTTGTACTGTAGAAATTATTTGTCCCAACTTCAAAAAGTTGAAGAATGATGCACAAGCTCAATATTTAATTGGAGAAGAGAGACTGCATTTCACTAGCAGCAAAATACATCAATTCCTTAACAAACAGTGATAAACACTTAGTGAATACTTCTACTTTCTGCTATGATTTTTATTTGACTTACTCAGTCAAGATAAATGTTTTGGCAATAAAATGTACAGTTTGTTATGCAACTAAAGCTCTATTTAATTGAATTGACATTGAATTGAGAGAGAGAGAGAGAGAGAGAGAGAGAGAGAGAGAGAGAGAGAGAGAGAGAGAGAGAGTGAGAGAGAGAGTGAGAGAGAGAGAGAGAGGTAGGTTCAGTGATAAAAATTACAATCTGAATGCTAACTACAAGCGTGAACATTTACAAGCTAAATGTTTTTTTTGTTTGTTTTTTTGTCCGCAATGCAGACCAAACGAAACTGAACCACAAGTGTGAACATACCAAATGAACCAAAACAGCACTGTAAAAAATTATATGTTCAATAAGTTATGACAACATATGTTTTTACATTGTTTTGACTCATCAAAATAAGTTAAGAAATGTTAAACTTGTTTTTATTAGTTATATAAGATGTAACTCATTTTTTAAAGTCAGTTTAACATAATTTAAGCAGAAATAACTTAAACATCCAAGTCAATTGAACTGCAAAAGTTCAAAATTTGCTTCTTTTTTCTTTTCTTTTTTTTTACAGTGAGGGTTTTCATCTAACCAAACATGGCAATTGTGAACACACCCTAAAATATTGCGACCAAACCTCTTAACTCCATAGCTCCCCATTCTGTAAGCAAAACTGCATAAAGTACCATGCTGGATATTACCTGACATTCATTTTCATTTAAATATATTGCTTTAACAGTTGATAACATGTCCTCGGAAAAACTCCTGAGATCTAATGCTAGGGAATTAGCTTACGCCAGTACATTACCATTTCACTTACGTTGGATATGTCATCGTCACATTTGCAATAGGCCGTATTATCTGAATTCATGATTAGTTGACTGCCAAATTAAAATATTAAACAAAACGATAAACTCTTCAATATGTAGGCCTACACTTACAGTGCCTTGCGAAAATATTCGGCCCCTTTGAACTTTGCGTTCTTTTGCCACATTTCAGGCTTCAAACGTAATGATATGAAACTGTACATTTTTGTGAAGAATCAACAACAAGTGGGACACAATCATGAAGTGGAAAGAAATTTATTGGATATTTCAAACTTTTTTAACAAATCAAAAACTGAAAAATTGGGCGTGCAAAATTATTCGGCCCCTTTACTTTCAGTGCAGCAAACTCTCTCCAGAAGTTCAGTGAGGATCTCTGAATGATCCAATGTTGACGTAAATGACTAATGATGATAAATAGAATCCACCTGTGTGTAATCAAGTCTCTGTATAAATCCACCTGCACTGTGAGAGTCTCAGAGATCCGTTTAAAGCGCAGAGAGCATCATGAAGAACAAGAAACACACCAGGCAGGTCTGAGATACTGTTGTGGAGAAGTTTAAAGCCGGATTTGGATACAAAAAGATTTCCCAAGCTTTAAACATCCCAAGGAGCACTGTGCAAGCGATAAAATTGAAATTAAAGGAGTATCAGACCACTGCAAATCTACCAAGACCTGGCCGTCCCAGATTTGCAGTTAGAGTCTAAACTTTCAGCTCATACAAGGGGAAGACTGATCAGAGATGCAGCCAAGAGGTCCATGATCACTCTGGATGAACTGCAGAGATCTACAGCTGAGGTGGGAGACTCTGTCCAAAGGACAACAATCAGTCGTATACTGCACAAATCTGGCCTTTCTGGAAGAGTGGCAAGAAGAAAAAAAGTATTGTTTAAAGTTTGCCACAAGCCACCTGGGAGACCCACCAAACATGTGGAAGAAGGTGCTCTGGTCAAATGAAACCAAAATTGAACTTTTTAGCAACAATGCAAAACGTTATGTTTGGCGTAAAAGCAACACAGCTCATCACCCTGAACACACCATCCCCACTGTCAAACATGGTGGTGGCAGCATCATGGTTTGGGCCTGCTTTTCTTCAGCAGGGACAGGGAAGATGGTTAAAATTGATGGGAAGATGGATGGAGCCAAATACCGGACCATTCTGGAAGAAAACCTGATGGAGTCTGCAAAAGACCCGAGACTTGGACGGAGATTTGTCTTCCAACAAGACAATGATCCAAAACATAAAGCAAAATCTACAATGGAATGGCTCAAACATAAACATATCCAGGTGTTAGAATGACCAGGTCAAAGTCCAGACCTGAATCCAATCGAGAATCTGTGGAAAGAACTGAAAACTGCTGTTCACAAACGCTCTCCATCCAACCTCACTGAGCTTGAGCTGTTCTGCAAGGAGGAATGGGAAAAATTTCAGTCTCTCGATGTGAAAAACTGATAGAGACATAGCCCAAGCGACTTACAGCTGTAATCGCAGCAAAAGGTGGCGCTACAAAGTATTAACTTAAGGGGGCCGAACAATTTTGCACGCCCAATTTTTCATTTTTTGATTTGTTAAAAAAGTTTGAAATATCCAATACATTTCTTTCCACTTCATGATTGTGGCCCACTTGTTGTTGATTCTTCACAAAAAATTATAGTTTCATATCATTATGTTTGAAGCCTGAAATGCGGCAAAAGGTCGCAAAGTTCAAGGGGGCCGGATATTTTCGCAAGGCACTGTATATATATATATATATATATATAGGGCTGGACAATAATTCAATATCAATATATATCGCGATATAATTTTTTTCAATAACGGTGATATGATTTTTAAACACATTTCCGATATTTCGATATGACTGACGTTCAGGGCGCATGCCATCAGAAAGAGCAGAACACGATTGGCTTCTTGCGTGATGACGTACACCACGGACACGCAGCCAGTGCTCAGCAGTAGTAGGCTGATAGATCCAACGAAGCACGTTTTAGCTACAAAGAGAGTTTCCCTGACCGCAACACAAATGTAACTGAACGAGCTTCCACAAGTAAGGAGAAATAAATAGTTGATAAGAGAAGAAAGACTAACTTTCTTTAGTGGCGTGGAAGTGGTTCGTCTATCTAAAGCACTATTCGCACGGGATTAGTATTATCTAGGGACCTCTGTGATTTAGAAATGACTCCTCCACATCTGAGTTTTGCGTGGCGCATTCGCACGGGATAAGCAAAGCCTGTGATTTTACTCGAATTTACGGACTTCTCCCGGATATGATGTTCGTTATAGATAGCTGTATGAAATCATAAACAGGCATCGATATCGTTTTGATTATTTTACAGTAGCCTAATAAATAAATATAATTTCGTTCAGTTAGCGAACAGACGACATGAACTGAGCTCAGACCAGCGGCAGGAATCAGATTTCATTTATCACGAGTAGGAAGCTGACAATATACGGCGGAAGATTCAGTTTCAAAACTAAATGTAAAAGCGCCTATTTAAACAAGATTGTCATTGTACTGTACTGTTCTGTTATGTTTTTCATTCAGAACAGTATTGATGTTAATATTAAACACACCATTCAATCAGATTACTCTCAAATTGATACTCATTCTAAAGTGAAAGTATAATCCGTGTGGGCGCGGCTGCACGGGAATTAACGGTGCGCATTATAAATGCAGACTTTATTCTTCGTGAAAGATAAAGATAGAAATGCTCACAGGGAGAAAAAAAGCTTGCAAAAAGTATATACAATCCGCCTAATCCTGGCCAAATCACAGAGATGTCGATTCGCACGGGACTAATGTTATCACAGGACCTCGGTGTTCGGCGAAATATGGTAGGTAGGCTAATTTGCGGGGGAATTTTTACTTTACAAATTACAGACATGGCCGATTCGCACGGGATTAAGATCACAGACATTCTCTGCAATTATTACAAATCACCAGAGGTTCCCAGATAATACGAATCCCGTGCGAATGGGGCTGATATTAAACTTGTGCCGGAGAGGTGCCGACTAGGGGTGTAACAATACATCGACATAGATGCATCAATCTAATGTCTAATAATACGATGCCAAGCGTTACAAATAATCCATGTAGATATTTGTGTAAGAGGCAAGTGGCACATTTGTTTTATACTTTCCACATTTGCACACAATGTCATGTATTAACACCAATGCGTTCATTCTCGTTTAAATTACCTTTCAAAGCTTGTGAAAGACGGTCAGACATGGCTTCACGAAAATGTATCATTTGCTCGTGTTTAAAGCCTTGCAAAAAGCAGCGTGCACTCATCTCAAACAGAGCACAAATAGGCCACTGAATTGAGTCTTATTTTATTTATTTTTTTGTGCATCAGTAGATAAAGGTATAGTTTTGCATAAAAGGAGAATATAGCGCTATGAATCGTTCTTCACTGAAATTTAAAACTTAAAAGAAAATGCTCAATAAACTGCGTCTGCGAAGTGAGAGTCTTGTTTATTTGATGGTGATTTCACATTTCTTGTTCGTATAAAGGCTAAATACAAATAAAAGGTGAACATTAATTTATTTGTACCGTTTTTATTTCTGAAATATTATATAGTTTTATAGGAGGAGGTTTCATAGACTTGGCAAATTAATTTGTCAGAAGTTTGTAGGTACAGAAATCCTTTGTGGCAGTTCTTGGTAGTTTTTCTAAAGCTTTTATATAGTTCATATCGATATCGAAATTATATCGTATCGACCAAAATTAAGAAATATATCGTGATATAAATTTTGGCCATATCGTCCAGCCCTATATATATATATATATATATATATATATATATATATATATATATATACATATACATATATATACATATACATATATATATATATATATATATATATATATATATATATATATATATATATACATATATATACATATACATATATACATATATATATATATATATATATATACATATATATACATATACATATATATATATATACATATATACATATATATACATATACATATATATATATATATATATACATATATATACATATACATATATATATATACATATATATACATATACATATATATACATATATATATATACATATATATATATACATATATATATATACATATATATATATATATATATATATATATATATATATATATATATATATATATATATATATATATAAGCATTTTCTTCCTACAATTTTTACTTTTATTTCACCTTCATTGGAGTAGGTTATGTAGTTTCATACTGGAGTTGGAAACTCTCCTACAAAAGCTCAAAAACTAGGATGCATGCCACCTGCTGGTCTATTAAGGCACACATTCAATCACATTGGCGGAAAAGAGACAGTAGTGTAGTATTTCAACCGATTTCAACCCACAGAGGGCAGCCTAAATAAACAAAAAAAAAAAACAAAAAAAAAACTTTTTCCCACTGAAAAAGTAATAGACTGTCGCGATCAACACGATACTTCCAAAAATGCTCCATATTTTGAGAATTTATTCACAGCTGTGCTCATGTGCTGGACCTCACAGAACAGGAAAGTCGCAAACTTAGTTTGTAGTCACAACAGTAGGTTTCACCACAGCTGAATAACTGCTATGCAGGTTGTTCCTGTGAATTCAGCCAAGTGCCACCGTTGAGACCCTTATCAGTCACTTATCAGCCGCTCTCACATGACTGATGAACGTGTTGTCAGCGTGAATCCATCAGTTATGTCACAGTACGTTACACACCCTTGAAGCAGAAAACAGAGCGAGTCATTGTCTAGGCATATTTCAAATAAATGCACACATATTTTCAGGAGACTGGCTAATCGAGATTTTAAAAAAATTGTGCAAAGGGATAGTATACACCTCATATTTATGCAGTTGCAGTGGTAGTCTTTTCAGGAAAAGTTATTTTCAGAATTAATTCCTCTCCAGTCGTAATGTTTCCTGAATGGAGTGATTGTCGCACGTTTCCTTTGAGGCTATGAACGTCAAGAGGGGGTGGGGCATTGAAATGGGATGGGGTTGAGGAATGCCACATTGTGTTAAGCCTTTTGTTCCCATCACTATGTGCAGTCTCAGATGACTCTGACACGACAAACAATCACCTCCCTCCCAGCCTTCACAGGTACAATGAGTAAGGCTAGGGCAGTTAACACATAACAGGAAGCACCAGCTCAGAGCTCTGTGGCAGGACAGAATGGCCCAGAGGGAGGAGTTGTATGAAGCTCCTTATTTGGTGGAAAGAGATCACATGGGCTGCCGCGTCTGAACAACAGAGTTGTGAAGAAGTCAGAGAACTTCGAACTCTGCCGAGCCCAGGAGACTTGGGGTGAAACAGAGAGAAAAAGGCTAAAGAAACAAAACACAGAGCACATGTGAGGGAAAATGCCCACCAACTTCACAGTGGTGCCGGTGGAGGACACTCCATTATCAGATCCAGACTATGATGGAGATATACTGAAAGAAGAGGACAAGGAGGAGTCAGACACAGTAGCAGGACCCTACTCAGGTGAGAGCTTTCTGGTGGGAAATTCCTGCCTAGACATGAGCAAACAGAAGAGCAGGACTTTTAAATGCTTCCTGTTAAAGGCTTGCTTTTTTCCTAAACATTAGTAGCCTATCTTTGTAAGTGCATCCTCAAATGCAAATGTTTGCCATGTTTACTGCCATGTGTTTGTGAAATCATCTCCTCATGGAGTGTAAACAAGTGGCAGTTTCCTGTCCTTTTCCCCCCATTTTCCTGTTTCTCTCTTACCCAATGACGTCTTTTCAGTGTTTATCTTTAGATAAATGACTACACACTGTTGCAACACTTTTTTTGTGCATAACAAAAGAGACCTTTAACTTGGCCAAGTTGTACTTCTTTATTTTGTGGGTTCCATTCAAAGTTAAAGAATTAGTTCACCCAAAAATGAAAATTGTGCGAAAAATTTAAGAATTGAAAAATGAATTTGCCCTCTTGTCGATCCCAACCGGTGTAACTTTTTCTGTGGAGCACAAAAAAAAAAATATGTTTTAGACTAGAGAATATTGGTAACCTAACAGTGTTGGTGACCACTGACTTTGACGAAGAAGTAAAAAATTGAGACATTTTACAAATTATATTTTATGTTACATAAAAGAAAGTTGTACAGGTCAGATGAGGGTGCAAATGATGAAGAGCTAAATAAGAGTCAATTTATTCATCAGGTATTTTAAATTCATCCGGTTTCTTGTTGTTGTGGGGTTTTTCCTTTATTTACATACAAGTAGTAGTTGTGGTCTGGTTCCAACAGCCCATTGGTCAATGAAAATGTATTTTCTGTTTTTGACACAATTGGAACAGGCATACGATTTGCATAATCTAGATGTTTTCTTTTATGTGTACTGGGGTGTGTAGCAGAGCTTGTTGCTCATCATCATGGAGTTTGTCCTCTTGCTATAAATGTACCTATTTAAAACAGAAATAAGTTTAATTGTATCGTTTCCTTTATGAAAGGAGACAATGCCTACGAAAATACCTTCACTTGGATGTGAAGGCGTTTTGCATAATCAGTTAATAATTTAACCCTCATTAACCACTAAATCCTGCCATATCATATTTTTAACTTTATCATATCTCAGAAAAAAGCTTCAGTCTAGACTCAATGTTAAAGAATGCCATAAAGGCTCTGTATAAGGAGTGAATGTCTTAAATGATCGCATACTTTCATGTTTAATTTCTTCTAGTGATCTAGTATTTCTACAAGCATTCATAAAATTTAAAATAGATAAATAAAAAATTACAAATAAATGAAAACCAATGGGATCATTTAAATTCATTTTTTTAAAAAACTTCAAATGATCCCATGATAGGAACCCTTAAACGTTCTGTATATGAAGTACCTCACAGAACCCTTTATGGTTCTATATCGAACCTTTTCTTCTAATACATGAATTTCTGAGGCCTATAAATCATCAACAAGGACAGAAAGTTGCTAAAAAAAACCTTTGTACACACTCTTCTATCTACTACTTTCTGCCCTTTGATTGATAGTTCACACTTTTTAACAAGTAAAAGGCCTTTTAACACAATAGTAAAAATGTTTACCTTCAGGTCATTGTAACGTTTATGTTCCCTTTCTGTTCTTTGCCTGTTTTCTGGCATTAGTTGACTAGCTAGTCTCTTACCTGTGGTTAATAAGTTCTCCACACCACCTTGGTCTGTTACTACTTTGTATATGAGTTCTAGTTCATAGTTTATATCATATTATATATGATATCATATCATATTATATCGTCTGTTAGTTAAGGTTGTGTTTGCTGATTCTCCTGTAATTTCCCAAGTGTGATATTAAAGATGTTGTTATAGTATTTCCTATGTCGTGTGTTCCTGTATACCAGTCCTCGCATGACATTCATCTTTTTACTGTTAAATCCCATGGCGTGAAATGTTCATTTTATGAGGTTTTTCAACATTAATATGAGTTCCCCTAGCCTGAATATTTCCCCCAAGTGTAGCTAATCATTTAAGTTCACAAAGACTTTCTTTCTAAATCGTTTAATACTGTCAGTCCCGCCGCTGGCCGTCTTGATGCGTCAGTGAATCAAGCCAGTCACTAAAACGATCAACTCCACGTCGTTTTTGTTAGTAGCATGAAACTACAGCGAGCGATCAAAGAACACTCTCTATAATGTTCGGATCTGTAAATCACGTACATCTGTAGTGCTAACTTGTCCAAAACTGTCGTTACAATGAATGACGCTGTTGTGCTCAACAGAAGCTCTTACTGTATGTCGATGTCTTGTTTGCTGTTAGCTGTGGTGAAAGCATGTTGTGAGAGAAAAAAGTTGCAAAGTTAATTTGTGTTTATTCAGAGCTCTCAGATACCAACAAAATAAACTCACGTTCTCAACAACTCGGTACAATATCTAGCCTGACGTGGTCATACTCAATTGTAGTCAGAATATGAGTCTGATATTGCTCCATTGGGCTGTGATTATGGGGCGTGTTTCAACCGAAACCAGGAAAGACATCAATTGGATAGACCTACAACCAATCAGAGCAACGAAGCGACGCATAATGTTAGTTGTCAAATGTCAACAGAGCTCAACTGCTGTGTTGCCAAGTCCGCGTTTTTTCCGCGGGTTGTTTTCCATGTCCACGGGTTGAAGCAACTATTGTGTGATATATAGACCCTAGACCCATGAGTGCGAATTTTAGCAGGCAACCCTGCCAAAATAACACACATTGATTTTACCCCCCAAATGACACTTTTTTTCCCCGAATTTTTTATTTTTTATTTTTTCGATTTAAAAACCGTAAGTAAACCTCACGAAACATTATAAAATAATACAAAAATCCATGCCATGGGACCATCAATGATTTTATAAAGTAAACAAGGATAACTTGCTTTTCTTGTATTGGCATTTCAAGATGAACATATACTGGACTGAAGCAACTTTTTAAGCAAGGTTTATTTGATTATCCATACTTTTTATTATATAAACATCATTTTAAAATGTATGTATCAAATATGACACATACCGCTTTTGAGGAGCTCTTATTTGTACATCTCTTAAAGGTGGGGTAAGTGATATCTGGTAATCGTTGTTGATATTTCAAATCACCAAAACAAACACGCCCCTACCCCCAAAAAGGGTCTCGGGCCTATTTTGATAGCTCCGTCCCACACATACATAACCCAGGCAACGACTGGCAGAATCTGCGTGTTACTAATCCAGATCGACTATTCAATGAAAAAGTCACCTCTTCCATCACAAAAACACAAACTGTTCTCATGAACAACTCGATAGAATACGAGCCGACGGTCCAGCTAACGACATATTACAATTATGACAAGATTAAAGTTATAGCGATCACAAAACACAAACAGTTCTCATGAACAACTCGATAACGTTTGTATACAAGCTCGATAGTCCAGCTCACAACATATTACAGTTATGACCGGATGGGTTATATAGATGAAAAGAGGAAACACACATATATTAGGAGTATAGTATCTTACCTGCAGACACATTTTGTGAGCTGACGCTTGAAACCTTGAAACACGGAGGGGTTTTAGATGCTCTATTCGGTGTGGAAATGAACAAGTCTTTATCATCGCTGAAGTGAGCCACAATACGATCGCAAATGGACAAACAAGCTAACATGACACATGAGCATATTCAAGCAAAAGCCAGCAAATATTAGTTCTTTCTTGGCTATTGCCCCTCCTGTGTGAAAAGTTGGCTACAAGTTTGTTATTCCACTCAGCCGGGGCCCTTTTTCTAAAACGGTTTTGAAATAACACTTACCCCACCTTTAATCATATTGCAAAAATAGTGCCAACTGATACTTACATTACAAGCAATCAGAAATGTATCTTTTATGCAATTAAAAAAAATACATTTTGAACATTTGAACATATTTTTATTCAGTTTGTTTCCCCCTTCCTGGACTATAAAAGCCTGATGTATATATGATACAAAAAATAAACCTCATAGGCAAACTTAAACTTAAAAAATATTTTCTTTTGTTTAAAGTTTCAATAAATTATTCAATTTACAAAATAGATTACTGACTATTATTTTATATTTCATAATTTTGCAAGGTTAAAGTTAGTTCCCTCATTATCCCTGTTTTGTTCAGTTCCTTGTCCGATCTCATTTCCACATGTTTGTGGCTTTATCATGAAAGTCTCTTCCCTGTTCTAATTTCCTTCATCATACGTGTTCCTTGCAACAACGGTAAACACTAGCGTGACACAGACATTTATCATTTTACAAGAATGTCTATTTCGTTTGCACTTTATTTCATAGTATGTGCATGTATACAGTGTACGTACCTAAGAAAATATTGGGTAATATAAGGTCATATTCAGGGTTAGTACCTATAGGTTATTACCCAATTATTACAATTACTATAATAACTTCATATTTTGTACATGGGGAACAGGATTGTAATAGTGTTATCATTGTTTCAATTCATCAAAACATCCTGAAAGAAGTGTATTACGGTTTCCAGAAAATTCAGCTCAACTGTCAACATTGGCAATAACACAAAAAATGTTTCTTAAATGTGAAATCAGTATATTAGAATGATTTCTGAAGTATTATGACACTAAAGACCGGAATAATGATGCTGGAAATTCAGCTTTGCCATTAGAGGAATACATTACATTTATAATATTTCAAAATATTTTTACAAAAACATACAAAATCTTACCAACCTCAAACTTTTGATCTGTAGTGCAAACCCTGTATTGTTTTCAAAACTGGATTTGGCTGAATCCGTTATACGTTTCAATTCAGGTCTCGATAAATATATGTCAACAACGAGCTTTTCCAAAACATCACAAATTAGTCCCTTTGGGATTTCATCATTCATATACAAAATTAGCTGGGCACAGGATTATAAACACAACTTACAAGTTCCACGGAAGGACTTCTCAGGAAAAGGATGTTTCTGAAGCCTTTTATGAACCTTCGCTGTTATTGTTCTGATCTTACTATGGAAATAGATGTGAAATTAGATCAATGGCAGCACAGGCCTGGGAAATACTCTAGATATTCCCTGTATTTACTGTATATATATATATATATATATATATATATATATATATATATATATATATATATATATATATATATATATATATATATATATACAGTAGAATACAAGGAATATCTAGAGAGAGGAAATGAGTCTCATGTGTCTCAAATTATTAAAAAAACAAGCTATATATGTATTTATATAGCTTGTTTTTTTTATAATTTGAGACACTTGAGACTCATTTCCTCTCATTCCACAAATGTTTCTGAAATTACACAAATGATGTTTAGCATGCCGATGAACTGGATTTTATAGTTATTTTTTTTTTGTATATAATCTCATTCAGTCTACTAACTTGTTTTTACCTGAAATTCCCCTCCCCTACTCGAGTGGATCACAAGTCTTTTACTTGTGCTCAGTGCTGCCAATCACTGATCCTGTACTGTTGGTTAAAGAAACACAGAACTGAAAGAATCTGATGTTGCTATTGAACCTCAGAAAGGACTAAACAAACTTGAGGGCAGGGAGAGGCTGATATCACCTCCAGCTCGTACTGGAGTCAAAAAAATGAGCAAAGAAGACTGTGAGACAATCAGATACGAGACATGCATGACTTGGACAACTGCTGGAATACAGACACAGACCGATCCCACCAACGTCCCTCTTGAAAAAACATAGGAGATTGCCTATAGCAGAGATCAGCTGCAATAGTGCGGTTCAAAAGACAGCTTTATATCATAGGAGACTGCAGTGCATTTTTCAGAGGCATAGTGTCTCCTAATCAAACAAGAGACAAGGTAAAAAGGTTCTCGCTAGTCCATCAGTCACATTCACTCCTTCGTCTTCCTCTCAGCATGGAGTGTGAATCAGAGTTGAACCCAGAGACGTTAGGTGAGTTTAAATCTCATTGATATGGATCATCAAAAGTTCATTACAATGGCACGTGTAATCTTACGATTTCAAATCAACTTGGCATTAGTGTTTGTTTAGAGCATTTGGCATTTGATAAAGTGAAAAATTATTTTACTTTCCTTTTTATGACATCATAGGTATTTACATGTGCGGAGATGTGTAAAGTGCACAGATTTGCTGTTGTGGGGGTTTAAGAAGATTTAAACATATTAAAAGAGTTCTACATGATCATACAGTAGTTAACATTTCAGGAGGAAAAGGTTGAAGAGAACACATGTTGAGTGTCTTCTGGATACTAGATGGACAAAAATAATGGTTGTTTGTAATGTACCAATTCTTGCATGTCGGTTGTTTGTAATGTACCAATTCTTGCATGTCTTTTAGTTGAAAAATACATCAAAATATAAAATATGATAGTTTTACCACGTATATTGCTCAGTGAATGCAAACAATTGTGGCATGATATATAGTCTAATGTATGTCAGTGGCATTAAACACTTATTTAAAAACACTTAATGCCAATATTTCAATGTTATTTCAAAGATTTTATTTTTTGAGAAAAAAACAGATGAAGAGTTATATGGAAAATATGTTGGTTTGGTGATTGTTTTTTTCCCCCCAAGACAAGAATAAACATGTCTTGTCAAATACAGTAAGCACTTTCAGTTTTATTGTTTTTTTTGTACTTGTCTTTGCCAAATTTAACACAACACTGTAAAAAAAATCTGATAGCTACATAAGGCTGGAATACACAGAATGGCTTTTGCCCTAATTTGCAACAAAAAAAAAATCAGTGTGTGTAATGGGCATGGTTTGTTTTTTTAACTTCAGAAACATGTTTGATATTTTTGTGCCAACACTTATTTAGAACATTTATTGTCTTCATCTGTCATGCATCTCCTAGAGGTGAAGTATGCGTTTATGCGAGTTTGTTGTGTTTGGAAGGACTTGAAAGTGGGTATGTGATCCTCAGTTGTTTAGTGTGCCAGTTTTTCACAGTAACCATTTACTAAGCAAGACAGCAAATTAGTTTTAAAATCTCTTCTGCGATTACGCTAGTGTTATAGCAGATTAACTAAAATATTTTTTTCTCTTTCACTTGCCAGGTGATGAGACCCCCAAAGAAACCAGCTCTTTAATCAGCACAGATCATGATGACAGCATATACGGCAAGAATATGGCGCTCTATGAGGTAACAAACTGCTCAAAACTCCTCATCCTTGTGCATCAGCTATCACTGTTGGATCACTTTATATTCAAATGAAATACTTCAATATATGAGATTCATTTATATTTTGCTGTATATATTAAACTTTAGCTCCTCTATGACTTTATTCAAAGGATGAGATTGATAGCACTCCGATGGTGTCATCCCTCCTCAATAAACTGGCCCGCTACACCAACGTAACCCAGGGGGTCATTGAGCACGAGCAAGCTGAGAGTGAGGATGGGATTCAGAGAATCACCGTAAAGGTGACTCACACTAAGATGAATAGGAGACTCATAAACACACATTTATCTCAAGACTTCAGTTACGCTGGAATCTCTGTTTGTCCTACATACCTTAAATGTTTTTATTTTGTGTGTCAATCTAGCTTAAATGTTTTTGTTGTATGTGTCAATCTGTTTCAAGGGCCCTCAAATGGGCACATTTATAGGAGTGTTCCTGCCCTGCATGCAAAACATTCTGGGTGTGATTCTGTTCCTGCGGCTCACGTGGATAGTGGGTACAGCGGGAATCATGGAGGCCCTTGCTGTCGTCTTTATGTGCTGTTCTTGCGTGAGTTTTTCCCCATTGACAATTTAAAGGTATTTTTTGGACTCACCAACCTGATGTACCTAGCAGGGGTTTTCAAAGTGTGGGACGGACCTTCTCAGGGGGGCACGAGGACATGTCAAGGGAAGGTGCGGAAGAGTGGGTCTAAACATCCTGCCGAAAAGTGTCAATTGCAATGGCTGTATGTAAATGTACCCATGCAGCACAGGACTGCTTAAAGTTACTAAGTAACTAAAGTTATCAAAAAGTGCAATAAACTGTGCAAGAGAACTGTTCAGTGCTCACACCCGAAGCGTGCGGACAGAAAGCTGCCTCTCAGACAACGTGCAATCTGAATAAGAAACATGATTGCATTTCTTCAATCATTGCTTTAGGCTAATGCCTTTTTTGACAGTTTTGTCACACACAAAGGAAAAACTTGACATGGCCAAAAGTATGTCATCACATACTCTTCCAGTCAAGGCAAATCTTGATTCTATAGCACGCAAACATTCTGCTTCAAACATTGCAGCAAGAGTTTCGTCATGACAATACTCTGAAAAAATCCAGGTGGTATGGCTAACAGAGTCTGGTGCGGAAGAATTTTACTGGCCTGCTCAAAGCATGGTGTTGGGTTTTTAAAAATGAAGACTAACATGACACTGATAAACTTAGTTTTTATATATATTTTTGTGTGTTATTTATGTGTGTAAAACATCCATCTTTAACCATGTCTTTGCCCAAATTACACTTTAGCCTATAATAATTTATATTTTAAAATAAGCAAAACATAAAATAAAAACTGAAACTGAAACTAGAAAACCCTTAAAACTGACAGTGACAGAATCTAACAAAAATTAAATCAAATTGTGAGTAAAATAAAAATAAACTAAAAACTTTTTTTCATCCATAGACCATGCTGACTGCAATTTCAATGAGTGCCATTGCAACTAACGGCGTTGTACCTGGTATGATTTCAATCTGTTATGTCACTCTATATATATATATTAGTTATTTACTCCGTATTTGTTTCATGTCAACTTGATTCTCTTCCCAATTTAGCTGGTGGTTCATACTACATGATCTCCAGAGCATTGGGCCCAGAGTTTGGAGGAGCAGTGGGTTTGTGTTTCTACCTGGGCACCACATTTGCAGGTTCTATGTACATACTAGGAACCATGGAAATTTTTATGGTGAGTCAAAACTTATGGACCAACACTAACACAAATACAGTACTCAGTCAGCACTGCAGAAGAGTTTGTGTCAGCACTGAGCTAACTGAAGTCAGCAGATGTTATCTACTTACCCTTTCATTGCCCTAGTCACATGACCTCAAAAATCATATTACCTTATGTATCCTCAGTAAATCTTTCTTTCTCTTTCCTTTCATACCCTGCGACAGACATACATCATGCCAGATGCTAATTTGTTTGAACAGCAAGAGCCAACTGGGATGCAAAATAACATGCGTGTTTATGGCACATGTTGTTTAGCTATCATGACCCTGGTAGTGTTTGTTGGAGTGAAATATGTCAACAAGCTGGCCTTGATCTTCCTGTCCTGTGTGGTGCTGTCAATCTTGGCCATTTACGCAGGTGTCATCCAAAGCGCCATCAAGCCTCCCAATTATCCGTGAGTAATGCTGTGATTTTTTTATATGGACGTTTAAACTCCATATGGGTGAAAAACATTATGATGTTTCATGTACTTTGAACTTTTGAACTCATGAACTTTTTATATCTTATTTTCAATGAACCCAGATAACTACATCTGAATTTAAAATGATGAAAAATATCAATTTCTATAATTTATGGTATGTGAAGCAAACAGTGAAAGTGGAGTAAATAACACTATTTGTTACAGATTTTCTTTCCGTACACTCATCTCTCTATAAATAGAGAGATGATATTATCGATATTATAGATTAGTGTTTCCATCAGGTTTCAAATCGACAAACCCATTCCCAACACCCCAACTTCCAAGGAAGTCCCAACTTGGCTCATGCATCATCTAGAATTTGGATTTTCTCAGTGATTTAAGTTCACTTAAGACATAAATGATGTTTGCAAATATATATGAATGTGTATTCAACCCTTCAAGCCCAATTATGCGCAAAGTGCTCTCTCCGCAAAACATCACATCACCTGTTTTTAAACTGCTATGCTTAGAAACGCATGCAAATGATACGCTTTCTTGACGGTGTAGCACAGCTACATCACCGAGAGAGTGACAGCGATAGAGACAATAGTTAAAAATCTTTTTGACCGGTTTCTACCAGTAGGTATTTCTAAAAAAATGTTTTTTTCTAAAAATTTCTACCGGTTAAATGTGTCTACCGGTATATTACCCACGCCTACTCACAGCCGCTGAGGAGTGTAAAAACAAAAAACACATACCTCGTATTCTCCTCACGTCCGTGAGGCTTGATTTGAACGCAATGACATACCTTTATGGTTTCCTTGTGGAACTTGAGAAATTTGTAAAATCATATCTTACTCTAAACTTCCACAATCGTTCCCTCCAGTCTCCACGTCCAGGTTTGATGTTGACATACACGAGGCGTTAGTGTGGACGGGGCAACCTGCGTGATGTAACATCAAAACACGAAATTAAAATCTAGAAATGTATATGACTTATTATTTGATTGAAATATGCTAAAGATGTTTATAATTTTAAGATAGCCTTTGTAGCCTATATTAAAGGTGCACTATGTGGTATTTTTGTAGTAAAACATCCAAATACCACCAGGCGAGTGTTATATATTTTCTTACAATACCCCAAATGTTTCCAACTATTTGTACATTTTGAGAAAATTGCCATTTTAAACCCAGGAATCAGGATGTCTAAGGGAGTCGCCTGTCAATTGCATCACATCTGCATTACCCTCGGTTTCGGGTTTATTTGGCAGAAACGCTTTACTCTTAGCAGTGTGTGAACAAGTGTCACAGCAGCCGCTGAGTGAATGCACAAAGTAACGACCAGAAAAGCGGAAATGGCGCCGGCGACTGTGTCCCTTCATAATAAAAGTCCCGCTGCTCGTGAGCCGTGTGTTCCTTAACAATCGCTCCTGCGGCCGTGCTCAGCTCTCTCAACACTCGGTCCTGTTCTGCTTCATACAACAGTAACGTTACTAACCGCATTCATGAACATGATTTCTGCCCGAGTCCTATCCTGATTCTTTTCCACCGGCTGTGAGGTGAAAACCACGTCTCAAGATTTTGTGCTCAAACTTGGCGTCATCAAAATAAACCCTTCTTTATGAATAGGCGCCCTCTAGTGGATGGAAAAGTTACATGGTGCAGCTTTAAATGTTATGGAGCAAATTTAATTACGCAATTAATTAGCCTATATTTATGTATCTCTTTTGCATCAACAGAATCTGTCTGCTTGGCAACCGCACCTTGAAAAATACGTTTGACAAGTGTCTAAAGACAGAGGTCATCGGCAATGTAACCCACCCTACCGAACTGTGGAGACTTTTTTGCAAAGGTGACTTTGGAAATGCAACGTGTGATGAGTACTTCACCCTGAACAATTTGACAGAGATCCAGGCTGTTCCTGGCTTGCTCAGCGGTGTCATATCAGGTGAATTCTCAAATACAATTACACTGCAAACTATACACACATTATTTACTCAAACAAGTAGTTTATACACCACCAGATTTAACGGGTTAGTTCACCCAAAAATGAAATTGATGTCATTAATGACTCACCCTAATGTCGTTCCACACCCGTAAGACCTCCGTTCATCTTCAGAACACAGATGAAGATATTTTATATTTAGTCAGAGAGCATATGAAAGTGTATGCACACTTTACTGTCCATGTCCAGGAAGGTAATAAAAACATCATCAAAGTAGTCCATATGTGAAATCACAAAAACTACAACTTTATTCAGCGTTGTCTTCTCTTCCGTGTTTGTTTTCAATCCTCAAACAAATATTCGAATGGTTATGAATCAGCAAATTGATTCATGATTCGGATCATGAATCAATACGCTGATTCACAACTGTTTGAATCTTTATTAAGGATTGAAAACAAACAGGGAAGAGAAGACAATGCTGAATAAAGTCGTAGTTTTTGTGATTTTTTTTTTTTTTGACCAAAATGTATTTTCAATGCTTTAAGAGATTCTTATTAACTAACTGATGTCTCATATGGACTACTTTGATGATGTTTTTATTCCCTTTCTGGACATGGACAGTATAGTGTGCATACACTTCACAAACAAAAGACTTCAATTTAGGTAATAAAGTTTAATTTGGTAAGTATTAATGTTTCATTAATGTTTCTCCTTCCTAGATAACATGTGGGGACACTATGGACAATACAGGACAATAGTGGAGAAGAAGGAACAGAGTTCAGAACAGGCGTCAGATAAGATGGACATGGATGTTTCAATGCCTTATGTCTTCAATGACATTGCCACCTTCTTCACCCTTCTGGTTGGAATCTACTTCCCCTCAGTTACAGGTAGAGTTAAAAAAAAGAAAGAAATAGAAACAGAAAATGTAAATATATTTTCTTTACTCACCATGTCATTCCATACCTGTATGATTTTCTCTCTTGGGATGATGACTGGGAATTTCAGTTTCTTAAATGACAAAAAGCCCCATAATAGTGGTAGTGACCACAGATTTTTTACTTTTCTATAAATCAGTTCAGTTGACCTGGTTCATGACCACAGAGTCGTCCTCAAAGTGTACATGCAGGTGTCACACTTAATAAAGATCTTCATCGCTTACGAACGTTAGGATGCATCTGTAGATTTGGTATCCATGAATTGTGGGTAAATATCCAATTCAAGCCTTTTTTTTTTTTTTTTTCAAAAGTATAACTTTGTACAGAGTAAGAAACTATTTCAAATGATTCAGTATATGAGTGATCTATAAGAATGATTCAGACTGAATCACAAATGGAAACTAATTCAAGACTACTTGACCGATCAATTTAAAGGAAGTGATTCATTAGTTGAGCATCGCTGGCAGGAATTACCATACACACAACCTGATTGCTGAAATATTGTTGATGAAAAATGTAACTTTGTCAACGCTCGTTCTGTAGAATCTGTCAACACTACCTGCCTGCCTAAAGTCAAATAGCTTTGTTACTTAAAATACCATGCGGTTTAAAAACAAGCAACACTACTGAAAAATGTAGTTAAACTAATTGCTTTATTATTTGTGATCATGGTAAAGGGCTTTTATAATGATTATGAAACGTATCAAATGTTTTTCTCTGATTTTCACAGGAATCATGGCTGGATCGAACAGGTCTGGAGATCTTAGAGACCCTCAAAGGTCCATTCCTACTGGTACTATTCTGGCTATTGTAACCACCTCTTTCATCTGTATCTTTTTGCTGCAAAAATAAAGCCTCTGTTGAGGGAAGCGGTCTGTTTTATAAACAATTTTATAATTTACTATTTAACAAGATTAACCCCTTAATTATGTCAAACAGACATTTCCTGTGTAGTGTTATTTGGAGCATGTATTGAAGGTGTGGTTTTGCGAGACAAGTAAGTGTTGTTTGGTAGTAGTAGTAATAATAATAATAAATAATAAACTGCATGTAATTGCCGTGGGTTACAAAAATGCTTGATAAATCCATTCAGATAAGACCTGCGGTGACAGTTTTTAGCATAGAATACATTCTTCACGTTTTTACGTGTTTTTGCATGCTTGCTTTCGTAATAGGTATGGAGACTCAGTTAAGAAGACTCTAGTTGTTTCAACACTAGCTTGGCCATCTTCATGGGTGATTGTGATTGGCTCATTTTTCTCATGTTGTGGAGCGGGCCTACAGAGCCTCACTGGTGCTCCCAGGATCCTTCAGGCTATAGCGCGAGATGGCATCGTGCCATTCTTACAGGTAACAACATGCCCTGGCTTTCCTTTTGTGATGTTGAAATGTTCTCGCTCAGAAAAAAATGTATACAAAGAAAGAAGTTAAAGTGTGTAACACTCTTGAGGACAGCTTGGCCATAATCCTATGATGTAACTAACATGACCTACGTCTATGTAATTGGCAGGTGTTTGGTCATAGTAAAGCTAACGGCGAGCCAACCTGGGCCTTACTCCTAACTGCAGCCATCTGTGAGATTGGGATCCTCATCGGTTCCCTTGATGCCGTTGCTCCTATTCTGTCAATGTGAGTGTGATCCCCTTGCTTTTACCTTTTTACATTTATGTAAAAAGTTTAAGTTTATGTAATAACTGGGGCCCGGGCAAAATCTGCTGCTTTATTATTATTGTTTGCATTTTATTATTTGAGAAATTCTAACCTTCAAAAATTCTAAGTGTAAGGTTATAGTTTTGGGCAGGGCACGGCAATAAGGACTGCCCGATGGCCCACAGCCAGAGTAAACGACGCTGTCCACTGTCCCGATCTGGCTAGCTGCATTGTCACGAAAGTTTATCATTTGCACATTTTAAGTCTTGCCAATTTAAATATGCAACGATACAAAGGAAACGTGGAAGAGAACTCAATTTGGTAATCACTGTGTGAGAAGTTTTGTGTTCGCAAAACACATACGAAGCTAGCAGCCAAAAAGCCGTCCACTCCGACAGGGTGTGAATACTCAAGTGGGCCAGTAGAAAAAAATCCTCAGCGTTGAGCCCTGTATGTGCATTAAAAAATACTCATTGCACCTTGACTTAGTTATGTGCTTAAATGTACTGAAGAGGAAATGCCCCCCCCCCCCCATAAAACGGCAGCTATGGAGGCATAAACGTAAAGGGTGTCTTAACAGACACAAAATGCAATTAAAATGTTCTGCCTAACATGAACAGGGCCCTTACATGACAACGAGATGCATTTAGCCACTTAGCCATTGTTTATTCACCTGTTTTAGATGGCTAGCTGCAGTAACAGCCCTTATAGTGTCTTATTTTAATTTAATATATTGATTAATTTTAACAATATAAAATGAAACCTAAAGCATAGCCTATATTTAATAAGATTAGTGGATCAAATGCCCTTTATAAAAGGTAAAAATATCAGAAATATGCAGATTTAAATATGTCTGTAAGCTAATTGAACACTGGTGAGAATATTGCTTCAGAATAAATTAGATTTACAATACACACACACACACACACACACACACACACACACACACACACAAAAATATCAAACTTTTTTCCAGACAAACAAATTTTTTACTCGGACAAGTGAATGAAAGATTTACTTGTCCGAAGGACAAGCACATAAACATGCTTAATGTCAAGCCCTGTTTATATTAATAATTATAAAATTGTGTGTCTGAAATGAAATTCTCTACTGTAATTGTGCCTGCACTCTCATTGTGGTCATTTCATGCAGTTTTGCTACTCAGTTTGTGATTGTCGTTTTTTAGTATCATTGAGATACTATTATACTTTTAATTAATGGCTGAATATTTGTTCCTGTTCTCATTTGAATTTTTTTTAGTATATAGTTTCTATATCTATATAGTGTATATATATATATAATAGTTTTCATGAATGTATACATCAAGTTATACTAAATAAAAATAAGAAAAAATAGCTGAAATATCATTTTTTATATTATTTCAGCTATCATTATTTTAATTCAAGTTTTTAATGGTTTTAGTTTTAGTTAACTATAATAAACTTGGTTTAAATTTCTACTTTACAGGTTTTTCTTGATGTGTTACCTCTTTGTAAACCTGGCCTGTGCTGTCCAAACACTTCTACGCACCCCAAATTGGAGGCCAAGATTCAAATTCTACCACTGGTAAGTCACAATTTATGAGGGAAGGAACAGCGACCAGGGCTAAGTGCACATTCCGTTTTCCTGCATGCAAACAATGTCATGCTGTTAAATGTACATGGGTTTTTCATTAACCAAATAGGTGTAGTGTAATGGTTATTAGTTCCATCTACATGCGAATTGAGGTAGAATGGGGCAGTCAGAGTTAATGTTTGCTTGTATTCACTACCATTAAATGCACCATTGGATTTGTTTAAATGTCTGCAGGTCCCTCTCTTTCCTTGGGATGAGCCTGAGTCTCTCCCTCATGTTTGTCTCATCTTGGTTCTATGCTTTGTTTGTCATACTGATTGCTGGATGCGTCTACAAGTACATTGAATACAGAGGGTAAGCAAGTGTCCATCAGACTCTGTATTTTTAGGTTAAATGTTCTATATTAACTCAAGAGATCATTTGTTCTTATTTTATTTGCCCAACACCTCTCAGGGCAGAGAAGGAATGGGGAGATGGGATTCGAGGATTGTCCCTTAATGCAGCTCGTTATGCCCTAATAAAACTGGAGGAGGCGCCACCTCACACTAAGAACTGGAGGTAAGCATTCAAAAGAATACCAGCACATCTTCAGTCATCATCATACATGACCAAATCTAAGACGAATATAATTGAACTCATCTTCCAGACCTCAGCTGCTGGTGCTCCTAAAGTTGGACTCTGAGTTGGGGGTAAAACATCCGCGTCTGCTTTCCTTTACCTCACAGCTGAAGGCTGGGAAAGGCCTGACCATCGTCTGCTCAGTGCTGGAGGGCACCTTCATGGCTCGTGGGGCAGATGCTAAGCTCTCTGAAAAGGTAAAGCCATAAGGTTAAAGCCAAATCTCTGCATTTCTACAAATATCTGTCTAGTTTTTGTCTTCTTGGCCTTACAGCCATAATAAAAATAAAATATATGCATGTGAGGTTAAAATGTGCAGAAAAAAAATCATCATCATCATTTGAGATTTCTTTTTACTTGTCAGGGCTTCCATAGATAACTGCATTTGTCCATTAACAAAATGCTGACAATATTGTACATTGTTAAAATTTTCACCAATTTATGACTATAGTCTCACATCAAAGATTAACAGAGTTTATAGATTGACAGACATTTTGATACTCAGGGCTGGTTACCAGAAGGTTGCTGTCTCAAACCCTGCAAGAAGCAAGCCATGACCATTGTGCCCTTGAGCAAGACACATAACAGCAGATTGCTCAAGAGTAAAAGTCCTTGTATTAAGTTTATGGCTTATAATGACATTGCATGACAGTCATGAAAACAAATCCCCCTTTAGAATCCTGACCTTCCATTCATTTTTAATCTACCCTGTAGTCAGTGTTGTCAATGGGGATTAGTAGTGATTAAACAAGACATATGCTTATATATATGTCTTTCTGACAGCATATACACTCAGTCAGCTCTCATTGTTGGTAGTCGGTACGTTTTATTGTATTCACATTTTAACATATATCCATGTTTTTGTTTTTGTACTTGACAGAATATCAAAGCAGCCATGGCAAATGAGAAAACGAAGGGTTTCTGTCATGTGGTGGTGTCCTCTAACCAGCGGGACGGTTTCTCTCACCTGATCCAGTCCGCGGGCCTGGGTGGCATGAAACACAATGCGGTGCTGGTGGCCTGGCCCGCCAACTGGAAACAGTCCGAGAGCTCCCTCTCCTGGAAGAACTTTATTGGTGCGCACTTGTCATTTTCTGAATCTAAGCTGCCAGAAAGTCAGATAATCAGCTTAAAGCAATGAGGTCAGGGATTATTAATGAGGATTATAAGAGTTGAGACGGCGGCTGAGCTTTATTATGAACAAACTATCGAAGGCTTTAGGTCTCAAAGCTGGTTAAAGAGAAGTAAATCAAATAATTCCAAATCCTTTTAGATAAGTTGTGAAATATTATGTTGTTCACAATGATGTGAAAACATTGCATGAAATATCAATCAATTTGACAAAATAGTAAAAATTTAAATGTTTTTTTCCCCCAAAGAAACCATCAGAGAGACGACAGCTGCCCACCAGGCCCTGTTAGTGGCGAAAAACATTGATACATTTCCCACAAACCAGGACCGGTTAGCTGAGGGTACCATTGATGTCTGGTGGATTGTCCATGATGGTGGTCTACTCATGCTTCTTCCTTTCCTGCTTCGCCAACACAAGGTGGAAGGCAACAGAATGTCTGATACAGCAGAGCTGCTCTTTTTTTTAAACCATAGCTTTCACACAGTGCTTTACCCTGCCCTGTAGGTTTGGAGAAAGTGTAAGATGAGGATCTTCACAGTAGCCCAGATGGATGACAACAGCATCCAGATGAAGAAAGACCTCCAGATGTTCTTGTACCACCTGCGTCTTGATGCGAAGGTGGAAGTTGTGGAAATGGTGAGATATAATATTGACCCATTATCATGTTTTAATAAATATAATGTATTATTATATTATGTTATATTATAACATAGCATAGTATGGTGGAATGTTTGCAAGATACTGGAAGTGCACTTTTAGTTATGACTTCACTTGCCACTGTGTAGCATGCAGGTGATATCTCAGCCTTCACCTATGAGAAGACCCTTGTGATGGAGCAACGCTCTCAGATGCTGAAGCAGATGCAGCTTTCTAAGACAGAGCGGGAAAGAGAGGTAATATTTCTCCAGCAATCTGTTCTTTTGGTTATTATGTTACTATGTGGGGCATAAATCATTATGGTTGCAGTAAATACACTTCCACCCTCAAGAATCATGCGTTTTAGATGCAGTTTTAAGACATTACTTGCATTAGAGTAAGTTGGGGCACTGTTTTACATAAGGCTTCTTCCTCATACTTAACAATTTTGGATTGTTTGCTCTGTGGCGACTGCCAGATTCAAAGCATTTCAGATGAATCCCGGAATTCAATCAGAAGGAAGCCCTGCGGGCAGAAACCATCTCACAACCACAAGTTACAAGTGCCAACTGTAATTCTGGACGAGGAGGTAGCTCAGGGATTTACCTCTTACCGATCACATACTTTCACTCTCTGTCAAGGCTACTACCAATAGATAACCGTCTGTAGAACTCATGTTGCTCCATCCACACAACCTGTTTTTCACTGGAGCTGGTATCTGAGCTGGAATCGGTGATCGAGTTGGGTCGGTACTTCCTCAAAAATGCCACCGATTTGGGAGCTGTGGAATTTCTGCCCACTGACATCACAGGTTCTCTTGTTCAAAACCAGGATTTGGACATCAGGGTTTTTTGTGTGTAAAAGCGCAGCTCTGTTCCAGATTGGGCAAAGGCTCTGGCACCAGCCTCAGTGGAAAAGTGGTAATCCATTCAAAATGTGAGACATGACAGAGCCACAGCTTTCAATAAGGGCTGCCTTTTGCAACTGTAATTATGCTATGGTTTTCATCATTTAAAAATTCCTCATTATTTAGCAATAAGCATAACATAGCAATGAAAATGACTGTGGCCCTGAAAATGTCGATTTTATTTGTTTACAGCATGTCTGCATGTCATTATAGAGCATGAGTGAAGAGAGTTTCTCGTCTTCTGAATTCTGAGTGAAAATGTGTGCAACTCCACTAATTATACTTCTTTGTTATAAGATACTACCATTCAAAAGTTTGGGGCCAGTTCCATTTTTTGAAATATTGTAAGATATAATTACAATTTAAAATAACTAATTTCTATTTTAATATATTTTGAAATTGTATTTATTCTTGTGACGGCGAAGCAAAATTTTCAGCATCATTACTCTAGTCTTTAGTGTTGCATGATCCTTCAGAAATCATTCTAATATGCTGATTGGCTGCTTAAGTAACATTTTTTATTATCACAGCTGTGCTGCTTAAAGGGTTAGTTCATCCAAAATGAAATGTATTTCATTAATGACCCTAATGTTGTTTCACACCCGTAAGATCTCCATTCATCTTCAGAACACAGATGAAGATATTTTATATTTAGTCAGAGAGCGTATGCAATTGTATGCACACTATCCATGTCCAGAAAGGGAATAAACACATCATCTAAGTAGTCCATATGAGACATCAGTTGGTTGATTAGAATCTCTTAAAGAATTGAAAATACATTTCGGTCCAAAAATAACAAAAACAACCACTTTATTCAGTATTGTCTTCTCTTCCGTGTTTATTTCAATCCAAATAAAGATTCAAACGGTTATGAATCAGTGAATCGATTCAGAATTCGGATCTCCAATGTCACGTGACTTCAGCAGTTTGGCAGTTCGATCATGACAGGTGATCCGAATCATGAATCAATACGCTGATTCATAACTGTTTGAATCTTTATTTGAGGATTGAAAACAAGCATGGATGAGAAGACAATGCTGAATAAAGTCGTAGTTTTTGTTATTTTTGGACCAAAATGTATTTTCAATGCTTTAAGAGATTCTTGTTAACCAACTGATGTCACATATGGACTACTCTGATGATGTTTTTATTCCCTTTCAGGACATGGACAGTATAGTGTGCATACACTTGCATACGCTCTCGGACTAAATATAAAATATCTTCATCTGTGTTCTGAAGATGAACGGAGGTCTTACGGGTGAGTCATTAATGACAGAATTTTCATTTTGGGGTAAACCTAACCCTTTAATAGTTTTTTTTATTATTATTATGTTATTCTTTGATGAAAAGTAAGTTCCAAAGAATAGCATTTATTTGAAAGAATTTTAAATGAATTCTTGTCAAAAAAAAGTAAAAAAAACTGATCCCAAACTTTTGATTAGTAGTGTATACATTTAAGTACTTGTATATTATCTACTGTAGAGTGTTTGTTCTTGACTCTCAGTCTGGTTACTAATCCATAACTTGTGTTTGTGAGTATCGAAGCATTCCTGCAATACTCATTCCCCTGCTGCTGAAAAGATCAGCACAACTGGTTTTAAATGCTAATGTGCTGTGATTGCTTATCGAGCAAAACTTGCGTTGTGAACCACCTTGATCTGCAACCACACCAAACCAGCATAAACCAGTCTGTGCCACCATGGAAATTCATGTTGGCCCAAGCTGATCTTTTCAGCCCAGTCTTTTAACAAAGTTTGTCTATCTAGGTCCTGCCAACCTGTTTTTCCAGCGACGTTTTAACTCAATGTTAATGCAATTTACTGTTGTAAGCAGTGTGTGTCTTTCTTTTTCAGCCTCAGCTGATTCATTACAGGAACACTAAGTCACATGCCACTCAGAACGACAAGCCCACGCCCACTTCCGACCGGGTCCATATGACCTGGACCAAAGAGAAGCTGATTAGTGAGAGAAACCGCCTTCGGGAGGCCAATATGACTGTGCGGGACATCTTCAATATGAAACCGTGAGTTTATAAATCAATAAAGTAAATTGTTTGTAGTTTATCTGAATGGGTTTATCCTGTTTTATAATTAAATGGTTTCGTTTTTTTCACGCTAAGATATTTTGTTTTGTTCTTCTAGAGAGTGGGAGAATCTGTAAGTTCTTTTGACTCTTATGCAATCGGTGTGTCTGCTTAAGAGTGCATTAATTGTCTGCTCTGTGTTATAGTAGTGGATGTAAACAGGATGTGTTGCATGTGTGCCACACTAAACATGCAGCATGAATTGGCGTGTGTCTCTGTGTGTGGCCTGCTAAAGTCAGTGTGAGTCATAGTCACGGCATGTGTCAGCATGAAAAATTGTGACATAGATGTTTTTGTCTGCATGTGCATCAACACTAACTTTGTACTTACTAAAGATAACTCCTACAGTTAGTCAGCTAGCATGATGGTATTTATTATTTATTATTTTATTAGTGCACAGTCAGTTGTTACAATTATGCACCGTTCATTGAATTACAATAAGTACACATATTCAGTTTTCTGTGTGTGTTTTTGGTTATTAATTAATGCTTAACATTAATTGTACATTTATTTGACATTTCACTCATGTAGGACTGTATGACTAATTCATTACTTACCCTAATGTCGCTCGACACCCGTAAGACCTCCGTTCATCTTCGGAACACAAATGAAGATATTTTTGTTCAAATCTGATGGCTCAGAAAGGCCTCCACCAATGTCATTTCCTCTCTCAAGACCCATAAAAGGCACTAAAGACGTCGTTACAAAGCGCATCTCACTACAGTGGCTCTACAATCATTTTATGAAGCGACGAGAACAGTTTTTGTGTGCAAAAAAACTAAATAACGACTTATATAGTGATAGGCCGAATCATGAATTGATACACTGATTCATAACGGTTCAAAGCTTTGGTTCGAAATCGGCCATCACTATATAAGTAGTTATTGAGGTTTTTTTTTTTTTTCACAAAAACTATTCCCGTCGCTTCATAAAATTATTGTAGATCCACTGTAGTGAGGTTATCGTTAATTCCTAGCACTGGATCCCCATCATATTTCAAATCATTTTTAAGAAAACACAACAAAATATGCTCACTGATATCATAATGTAGTATACAAACATAACTTATGTAATTAACTTAATAAATTCTTCAAACATGCACTACTAACTACAAACAAACACTAAAATACTAAAGTTTGGGGTTAGCAGGATTAGTATTATTACTAGTAATATTATCAAAGAAATTAATACTTTTTTCAACAAAGATGAATTCAATTGATAAAAAGTGAAACACTTTTTAAACTTTCTATTAATCAAATAATCCTGAAAAAAATTATCAGTTTGTACAAAAATTATTAAGCAGCACAACTATTGATAATAATAAGAAATGTTTCTTGAGCAGCAAATCAGCATATTGGAATGATTTCTGAAGGATCACGTTTCACTGAGGACTGAAATGGACAGCTTTGCCATCACAGGAATATATTAGATTTTAAAATGAATAAAAATAGAAAAGTTATTTTAAATAGTAATAATATTTCACAATATTACTGTTTTACTGCATGTTTGATCAAATAAAATGCAAGTTGGGTGGGCATAAAAGGCTTCTTTCCAAAACATTTAAAAATCCTACTGACCCAAACTAAGTTTTGATGCTAAATGTGAATGACTGAATTTTTCACAGGGATCAGACTAATGTGAGAAGAATGCACACTGCAGTGAAACTGAATGAGGTTGTAGTTAACAAATCCCAGGGAGCCCAACTGGTGCTGCTGAACATGCCAGGACCACCCAAAAACCAGGGCGGGGATGAGAACTGTATCCTTTCATCAGCTGAAATGCAGACAGTGGCACATCTACTTAAAGGGGCTATTATGGAAAGAATCATGATAACATGGTCTGTCATTTTCTTTCAGACTGAGAGTTACGCTTTAAATGTCACCTTCATATGCAGCAGAGCATTTGCAGTTCTCCTTCACTCGGAGTTCAGATATGGAGTTCCTGGAGGTCCTCACAGATGGATTGGAGCGGGTGCTGCTGGTCCGAGGAGGCGGCAGGGAGGTCATCACCATTTACTCGTAGCAATGGCATCATGCAGGAACAGATACTGAGGACAGCATTTCTGTCAGGAGAAGCTGTCCAGAGCTGCACAGATACTGTACAAATGGGCTCAGGACAGAAAGTCCCACTCCAGCTGCAGGCCAGCACAGCACATTTGAGGATTCGTCTCATTTAGCACTGTTCACTTGTGATCAGATCGACGAAAACACATTTTAATACCAGGTGTAAACAGGCCCTTGGATGTGGTCTTTATTAATCATTTTAATAGAGACAGGCCAAAGACTTAAAGACTTGAAGAGAGTGGCATCAGTTGTCTTATTGCTGAATCCTATAACTCTAAGGGACAGTGTTTGAATCAGTAAAGTGTTCGGATTTATAATTTATATGTGTTAAATATGTAGCTTTTCACCTCATCACATTCTTCTGTTGAGCTTTATGTAACGTGTGATGTTAGTTTGAGTCATTCGATTTTGATATCAGTGTTGCTCACATTGCAGTATGAGTACAACTGTGATTTTGTCATAAGCCAAACCTTAAATCTGTCTGTATTGAAGGTTAAGTACTATTTTTTTTCTTCCCTAAAATGTTTGTTTTTTTCCTTATTCTTTTCATGAATGCTTTTTTGCAGTATTTACCCTCAAAACAAATATGTATAATTTATATGATTTTTAAAAAAAAACATATTTTATATCAAAAAGGCTCTCACACATGTCCATCACATTTTCCATCAATATTTTCTGGAAATGTTTTATTAACAAACATGGACCTTATAATCAACTCTTGCAGACAGGCAATGCACACCCTCCTCTCCAGTAGAGGGGGATGAACACAAAACATTAAATACTCCCATTGTGATGTTCTGTTTTTATAGTCACATCTCGCTTTCATGTTGACCTGACAGGACTGTACTTAATATGTGTTTTATATTAAATTTTCTGTGGGTACAGTCCTGGACCCTATGAAATATTGATTACAACCACAAAATATTGTCTATAGTGACCACTGATTCTTTTAGGGATAACTAACCCTTTCACATTGTAAAACCCTTTAACTTGCTTGATAGGCTTCTTGTGTTTCACATGAGGCTCTATATTTAGTTAATTCCTTTGGCAATTTGTCTTTATCATGTGGTTTGGAATGATTCATTTCAACAGCTTACAGTCATGATGCTTGTCCAAGTGCATGCCAGTACAAAATGTTGATATATATATATATATATATATATATATATATATATATATATATATATATATATATATATATATATATATATATATATATATATATATATATATATATATATATATTATATATATAATATTTAAAAAGTTTCAATATTATAAAACAAATTACACTAATGTTTAATTGGTAGCAAATTTATATTTATTATTGTGCCATTGTTATTCTGTAAAGAATAAAAACATTCATTCAGGATTCCACATCCACTTCTTCTGTCATTTTCCACAGTCCGGAGATGTGCTCTCGACATAAAGAGTTCTTCTGTTCGCAGAACTAAAGGATACAAGTGTTTTGTGATGGTTCCCCATGCCAAACCCTCTAGCTTTTCACCCTGAACATTCAAAATGATTTAATGATCATGATTCCACATAGTTTTAGATATATATATCACATAATAAATCATGCAACATCATAATTCATAAGTTAAATGAGTTTAATTAGTATCAGTGCTGAACTACTGAACAACATTTTTTTATTGATCTTTTATTAAATGGAAAATTAAATCAAATTCTTGAGAGAGAAAGAAAGAAAGGGAGTATCTTAGCCCAAATTCTCTGCCTCTCCCCTCATTTCTTTGATCTTCTTAAGAAAGGGCAAAGGTATTGTGTTAGTGTCAACTGAATGTCACACTGAAGATCCTAGATTTGACCAAGGTCAGCACACTAGCTGTGGCATGAATGTCTTTTTCCTCCTAACCTACAAAGTCAGAGCATAATAACAATCCGTCTCTTTCATATAGGGTCAAATGTAGGTGGAATAGTCTTAAAAATAAAAGATCTAAACAGAGCCAAAGAGTGTTTTACAGCCAATGCCATATGAAAATCTACAGTGCATCCGGAAAGTATTCACAGCGCTTCACTTTCAGCCTTATTTCAAAATCGATTGAATTCGTTATTTTTTTTTCCTCAGTTCTAAGCAATACCCTATAATGACAATGTGAAATAAGTCTTAGCAATTTTATTTAAAAAAATATACATCCAAATTTACATAACTATTTACAGCATTTGCGTGATACTTGATACTTTGTTGAAGCGCTTTTGGCACCAATTACAGCCTCAAGTGTTTTTGAGTCCGTCAGGTTGGAAGGGGAGCGTCGGTGCACAGCCATTTTCAGATCTTTCCAGATTATGTTCAATCATGTTTAAGTCTGAGCTCTGGCTGGGCCACTCCAGCACATTCACAGAGTTGTCCTGTAGCCACTCCTTTGTTATCTTGGCTGTGTGCTTATCGTTGTCCTGTTGGAAGAGGAACCTTCGCCCCAATCTGAGGTCCAGGGCACTCTGGAGCAGGTTGTCTTCAAGGATTTCTCAGTACATTGCTGCATTCATCTTTCCCTCAATACTGATTAGTCTCCTGAGTCCCTGCCGCTGAAAAATATCCCCACAGCATGATGCTGTCACCACCATCGGTCACCCTGTCAGTAGAGATCGCGTTCAGATAACGGTCCTCCGCAGGTAGAAATCGTGTTCGCGGAGGCGCTGCGGTGTGATCGAAAGGGGCACTTTCACTTTTAAAGGGCCTGGGGCTCAATCCCCCGGCCCTTGTGCACGCTACTGCTCATTACAATTCTGTCTCGGAGAACTACAGACAATTCCTTGGACTTCTTGGCTTGGGTTGTGCTCTGAATTGCACCGTTAACTGAGGGACCTTATATAGACAGGTGTGTGCCTTTCCAAATCATGTCCAATCAACTGAATTTACCACAGATTGACTCCAATAAATTTGTAGAACCATCTCAAGGATGATCAGTGGAAACAGAATGCACCTGAGCTCAATTTTGAGTATCATGGCAAAGGCAGTGAATACTTAAGTACATGTGATTCTTTTTAAAAATATATATTTACAAATATTTCACACAAATATCTTTCACATTGTCAGTATGGGGTATTGTCTGTAGAACTGAGGGAAAAATAATGAATTTAATCAATTTTGGAATAAGGCTGTAACATAACAAGATGTGGAAAAAGTGTAGCGCTGCATGTGAATACTTTCCAGGTGCTCTGTTACTTTTCTTGCACAGGATACCCCTTTAGCGTAATGTTTTGAGGCACAGGGTTCTCCACTGATTTCAATAAGAAACCTTTGGTGTCATAGATGTGTTGGGCATGGTAATGTTATCGCCATGATGAAATTATATATTTGGTTATGATTTTGCCATTATGACATGTTGGAGTGTGATTCTCAATTTAATCAGCCAGCATAATTTTATTTACTTTTTTTTTTTTTTTTTTAGACACGTTTGAACACGTAACCAAACCTCATCACTAACTCCACCTGTTTGTATATTAAATGGCATAAAACACAGGATATAACAGGCAGATCTGACTGCAGGAAAAAAATTCATTCAAAAAGTACTTCTGAGGCCAAACGATTGATCTGTGCAAAGAAAATTCCCAAAAGGGATCAATGTCTCCATGCAGAAGTGCTTGGCAGTTCAAAAACCAGTTCACCAAATCGAACTGAAACGTTCTAAATGATTCGCGTCTCAAATCAGCACTGATCCCACAAGTTACTTTAGTTACTTACTTTCTGACATGAGTGACAGTCCCTCCGACTAGAAATACACTAATGTTTTGAATTATATGTTGTAACTCCAAAAGTTCACTGAACTGAGACATGTTGAGATCTGATGAACTCATGAGCAGCTGATACTGAGCATGTGTGTGTAAACGTGCAGCGGTTCTCGGAGCAGCAGTACAGAATCGAAAACCGTTTCTTTCGGACACGTTCAATACTGAGAACCGACGAGCCGATGAGCAGAGCCTCTTCATACACACGATGCTCCTCCCAACTGGACTATTTACATTTTTTCCCACGGGACTTCAGCGCGAGATACAGCTAGCTGCTAAGTGACACATCTCGTTATTATTTTTTAAGTGGCGCATCTCGATGTAAGGGCCCTGTTCATGTTGGACAGACATTTTAATTGCATTTTGTGTCTGTTAAGAGGCACAAAGACACCCTTTACGTTTATTCCCCATAACTGCTGTTTTAGCAGAGTGGGGGCTCTGGGCATTAACTCTAATAACTCTGTGTTGCTCCCCGTCATTATAAAAGTCCCGGTGATCGCGAGGCATGTGTTTGTTTAACAATAGCTCAAGCAGCTTTGCTCAGCTCCACAACACTCGGTCCTGCTCTGCTTTACACTACAGTAACGTTAATAACCTCATCCATGAACAACTGCCCGTGTCCTATTTTCCACTGGCTGTGAGGTGAAGACCACATGTCCCAAGATGCTGTGCTCAAACTTAGTGTCATATCCCAGCTAACAGGGAACGTTCTTAGAACGTTGGCTAACGTTCTCTGAAAGTTCTCTCAAAGTTATCAAAAAACATTCTTGCAGTAACGTTATTAAAACGTTGTGCCAACGTTATTTGCTATTGAGAAACGTTCTAAAAACATTAGCTATAAAACGTTATTCTTACATTCTTACATTCAACATTCTTTAAAAATGTTACTACATTAAAAAAAGTTTTAGTCATTACAAATTAGTCATACAGCTTTTTTTCTCAAACTTCAGATACATAATTTGTATATCCAGAGACAACTTAATGACACCTAAATGTTATTTTCGTGTATATATTTATTTTTTTACAATCAGAAGAAAAATCAAGTAAACTAATTATGTATTAAATATAAATGTAATATAAACATAAAAGACAATTATAAAAGTGGTTTTAGCTTTTTTTAAGAAAGAATAAGTTGTCAATAAACAAAAGCAAGTACATTAAAGGAGAAAACAGGTTATTTGATCATACTCCACACCCTTATAAGAACGTTATTTAACGTTCTTATAACCTAATGAGAACGTTAATACAACGTTCCACAAACTGGACATTTCAACGTTCCTAGAACATTCAAAAACGTTTTTAGAACTTAATGGGAACGTTAGGGAAACATTCTTATAATCTAAAATTGTTAGCTGTTAGATCAAACTACGCCTTTGTTTTGAATAGGTGCCCTCTAGTGGATGGAAAAGTTGCATAGTGCACCTTTAAAAGCCAGGGGAGGGTGGAATTCTCATAAAACTTAATAGTGACAGTTTTTTGGCAAATTTTACAAAAATTAAAAGTGGATCTCAGGGAGAAAAATTAACATTCTTTGTTACGTTATGTTCCTTAATAGCTCTGATTCAATCAGTGAACAGCATTCACCAGTTCACCAGGATGTCTTGACTTAATTTTCATTTTACATTATAAATCAAGACCACTCTTTTGGATTCATCCACAGTAAGACACAAGGCCTCCTCTGTGATTATTGTGATTTTGGGCTTAACTGCTGTAATAAATGTTGCATGCTGAAAAGCGTGAGGTCAGTATTTTGTGTAATTGACATCCTCACCAGTGCTAGTGTTGCCCTACGCAGCCCTCATGCAGCTAATACAGTCACATCCCACGAAACAAAATTCCTCTCAAGTCACACTGTGTCATTGCTTCCAGCCCTGTGAATGCAGAGTCTGTTCCCTCTGCTGAACTTATGATATTATTTTGTTACTATAGCAGTAAACAGCATTAAGATACACAACATCTCATAATGTTCAGCATGCTGAATTTTTCAGGCCATGCTAAAAAAAAAATCAGTTTAGAGGTCCAGAAGTGTTTGTGCTGGTTTGGTGTTGCCGGTGGACTATTCAATTCACCAGCAAAGCTATTGACCCTGTAGTCCAGCTGCTGGTGCATCATGGGGACATCAGCACAACAGCATCCCAGTGTTTCTAAAGGTTTCCTTGAAATTCTATATATAGAGTTTCACATCATAAGAGCACTTCTGTTGCATTAAAATAAAATGATGTAATGTTTCCACTAGAGTCCGTTACAATGAATTTTAACTGACCTTACACACACGCTGCTTTTGAGTTTGGGATCAATATGATTTTTTAAAAATGTTTTTCAAAGGTGTGTCTCATGCTTACCAAGGCTGCATTTATTTGATCAAATTTACTGCAAAAAACAGTAATATTGTGAAATATTATTATTACAATTTAAAATAACGGCCATATTTTAAAATGCAGTGTATTTTTTAAACTCTAGTGTCATGTGATTATTATTCTTATATGCTATTCAGCAGCTTAAGAAACATTTCTTGTTATTATTATCATCAATGTTCATAACAGTTGTGCTGCTTTATATTTTTTGGAAACTGTGATACATTGTTTAGGATTTGGTCAATTTAATGCATCCTGGCCTATAAAAACTAATTTTAAAATATATAAATATAACAAAAAAACGTTTGTGTGTGTGTGTGTGTGTGTGTGTGTGTGTGTCTGTGTGCGACGTGTGCGTGAGTGCGACGTGTGCGTGCGTGTGCGTGCGTGCGACGTGTGCGTGCGTGTGTGCGACGTGTGCGTGCGTGCGTGTGTGTGGGCTGGTAATCCCTACGTTATGGGGACGCAAAGATGGCAATATCTGAAATCCTTGACCTTGTGGGGACATTTTTAGGTCCCCATGAGGAAAACATTTTATAAATCATACAAAAGTTTTTTTTTTGCGAAAGTAAAAAATGCAGAATGTTTCCTGTGATGGTTTAGGGGCAGTGTAAGAGGATAGAAATACAGTTTGTACAGTATGAAATCAATTACGCCTATGGAAAGTCCCCATAAAACATGAAAACACTGTGTGTGTGTGTGTGTGTGTGTGTGTGTGTGTGTGTGTGTGTGTGTGTGTGTGTGTGTGTGTGTGTGTGTGTGTGTGTGTGTGTGTGTGTGTGTGTGTGTGTGTGTGTGTGTGTGTGTGTGTGTGTGTGTGTGTGTGTGTGTGTGTGTGTGTGTCAGCTTTTGCTATATAGAAGAGATTAAAATGTTGAAAAAACGATTTAACATTGGAAAAAACATGTGGTTCTCATAAAAAACATCCCATAAAGGGACTACATTATGTGTTATTAAACAACAAACATTCAGTGTTAAAGGCTAATGTATAATTCGAATTTGTGAAGGTGTGTCTGCATACCTTATCCCCATTAACATTAGCTTTAATATTATATGAATATACCAAACTAATGAGAACTGAAAGCCATGTCAAAGCTTTCAAAGCAAGTTAGTCAGTAGAGACTTATGAGAATAAGGAAATCAGCTCTTTCCCATGTTTAGAGGAGAGACACTGACTTGAACATGTGGAAGTTGATCAGAGAGCTTTTCAACAACATCAAAAGCATTTGAACAATCTCATGCTAGTCTCATCAAACATACTGAGTCATCAGGAGGCATCCGTATTTGTTTGTATACATTATAATAACAAATCCAGGAACTGACTGCTCTCTGAGGCCAGACTTTCACATGTTGTTCTACTAATCCACATAATGTTCATGTTAGACACTGCACTTGGGTAAATATCATTTTGAATATTGTGGATGAACTGTTCCAATACAAATCTGATGACTGAAAGATCATGCAAAAATCTTGTTCTCACTTTTAATTGGTGTTTTACTTGTGGCACAGTACATTCTTCTGGGAAGCATGTACACGCTGCTGGCATATCCTGCAAAGCTTAAAATGAGTTAGTGTACTTAACCGATAGTGCTGAGGTCAGCTGACATCTGACCTCGTCAACAACACATTATGTCTGAGTTCTGTCAGAGCTTATGGGTGCAACTGACACACATCGGTCACTGGTCATTGGTCATATTTCTTCACAGATATCATCATTAGATGCATTTTAAATTGAAGATGCCAACGCGTATTAATTATTTCAATAAACTCTCAAAATGGCTGGGTTAAAAACAACCCAATTGGGAACCGAGCACTGGGAAAATATTAAGACAGAATATATACTAGGTTAAAGTAACGCATTTTAACTCAGACACACTTAGACACACGTAAATTAATATAATCAATAACTATAGAATTATAATTAATAATTGTTTATGTTAATGTATGTTCAAGTTTTGTGAAAGACAACTTTACACACTGAAAAAACTGTAAAATGTTCTAATTTTCTAAATTTTTACAACAGAATGGAAAGTAACATTGAATTTGACATGGAAGTTGGATGTACAAAGACTGAAATGCTTTCTTGTAAAACGTACTGTAAAAAATAATTTTTACTATGTCCATATTATTTGTCTAAATGCAAAACACTTTTGCTGCTCTTTTATCAGATGGCAAATCATCCAGCTTCACAATCATACAATTATGATTCATCACAAAATCATAAAAATTAAAAATAAAAAGTCTACAGGGATTGCTCATTCCCTGAGCATGAGTTAGTGCTCCAATTAGGAGGTCCACTGTCGGGTCATCTTCATTCTCCAGGATTTCAAAGGCTTTCCCACAAAACCATTATCATTTATAGACAAGCTAATTGCAGGTTGCTGACATGAATCACCCATTAATATATCACCTTAACAAAACACTTCATCATGTAGACTTTTGTGGGCTGAAATATAAGAGCCTAACTGGACCTGGGTGAGGACTCTTCTGATGATAACAGGGAGAGTGTGCTGGTGAAGAATAGGAAGGTCTCTCGTGGTGTAGGATCTTTTGTTCAGGACCAAAGACTTCCAAAGATGTTTTGTCTGACAGGATCTGTGCCCCCGAGTTGTTGAATTGTTTCAGAGAGAGGTATGAGTGCCTTGAGGCAGCTCTGCAAGTCTCTGAGGGGACAGTATGGGCTTTAAAAGGCCCCTGGTGAAAGTCAAAAAAGCTTTTGCTTTCTAGGTGGTCCTTCATGGACGTTATCTTCAGTTTTTTAAGTAGGTGTCTCAGGAGTTTTCTCAGTATGGAACGTGGATTTCCTAGGCATCTATTCTTGTCTTAAAAGCACCAGGGAATAAAAAGGAAACCGTTTAACTGAAAAATGGTGGGAAGAGCCTTTGTTTGATAAATCAATATATATTTGTTCTTCCATGTTAATGGAAAATATTAACTAAAACTCAAACATATGTACATCAAAATTTGGACATTTGGAAGATGTCTACAAACAATCTAAATAAATAAATAAATTAAAAATTAAAATTTGATCACAAATATTCCAATGATAAGAAATCGCTGATTAGAATGCAGTCCTTAAACCCGGAAGGGAATTAGCTTTTCAAGCCAAGTAAATTCCAATGGGTTTTTGGAATAGCAGGTTTATATATAAATACAATAAATGTTTGATTCTCAGGGAATGCATATGAACTGAAAAAAAGCTAATCTGCTATTAGGCCAAATGTAACAAGGTCTGTTCTTTATGTAAACATAATGTTCAAAAAATATTTTTAGAAAGAAAGTACTTTTTATTCCGCAAAGACTGCATTAAACTGGTCAAAATGGACAGTAAATAGGCCTATAATGTTACAAAAGATTCTATTTCAAATAAATGTTATTTTGAACTTAAATGGTATTTAAAACTTAGTAGGCTACATATCATAAAAAAACATAAAGCAGCACAATGTTTCATCATTGATAATAATGTTTCTTGAGCACCCAAGCATCATATTAGAATGATTTCTGAAGTTAAAACTGAAGACTGAGTAATGATGTTGAAAATTCAGCTTTGCCTTTCCAAATAACTATTAGAATATTGTTTTATTGTAGCCTGGCCTATCAAATAGCCTAAACTTTTTTATAGAAACAAAAATCCAAACTTGAAGGGTATACAAAGATAAATATAACCTTCTAACTACTGAGGAATTGATTTTACATTGGCTAATCTGACAACAGCAACATATTATCAGCTATAGCATAATGGCCTAAAAAAAACTTTCTTTCCAGTTTGGCCTAGTTTGGCATTGGGATTGAACAGCTTTTAACCTTACAATATTGTAGCAAAATGCTTGTTTTGTTTCCCTAAATAGCAGACGGTTATTTTCTTCCTTTAGTCGAGAATCAATAAAGCTTTTTCGCTAAAAGATTTCATATTTTCCTCTCAGTGATGCAACATGGGAAAACTCATGAGCAACATCGGTGGGTGTTCTTACAGCCAAGGATGATTAAAAACATATTTGTTAAGGGATTGAACAGCCGAACTGTTTATGGGGTCACTGCACTAAAACGGATTTGAAAGAGTGGAGACCGTCGCTTCTCAGAGAATTTTCGGGTCGGATTTCAGTAGCTCGTAGCGCTGGTGCGGAGACTGAGGCAGTCTTTGTTCAGCCAGTCTGAAGTGAGAGACTGGAGAGTCAGTCAGGAGGAGAGAAGTGAAAGAGGAGAGAGAGAGAGTGTGACAACACTCTGGAAGTGTTGATATCCACGATTTTGCTCATATATATATATACAATATTATGTTCTTACTTCTGAAGAAAATGAAACTTCGGTAAGTTGATGGGATGCGAATTCATCATGCAAACAGATGTGGATGTGTACTGTATTTAACATCACTGCATTCGTTTAGCCTCCTGTCGTGGCTCGTTGGTGCGCATCTCGCCTTGAGTTACCTCTCATCTGCGCTTCATGTGATGGAAGGTAGGTGAATTCTTATAAAAAGCTACAAAAAAAAAAAAAAAACTTTTAAGTGCACATTTAGTACTGTAATGACATCATGTAAGTCCCAGAGTTTAACTTTTTCAGAAGTAAAAACAGTACAGTTATACTAAACAATTTCTACCTGATATGACCCTTAACATAACTAATTGATGTTGTACAGTAGGCCTATATCGTATTTTTGTTGATTTAGTCATATTAAATCATTTATCTGACTTAAACCAAACATGAAGTATACTTTAAATGTAACGTTTTACAGTGTGTTAATGAGAAATCAGTGTCAGATTGTGGTAGAATTTACACACACAAAAATGTACACATGGCTGGTGGCCTTTATGTGATGTAAAAAAAAGTTGTAGGTAAGATGATGACTGAGGTCACCATGCATACTTGATATATATATATTTTTTAATTTTATTTAGAAGAATCAAATGAAACCAGCCATGCTAAGGCTTTAATGAATATATGTCTACAATTATCTTTGTGAGGACCGGTTTGAGACAGAGAGTAAAGTGAGGACAACAAAGAGATGCTACATCAGTTGTAGATCTTATGATCACCTGCGGTCATTTGGCAAAATTCTAATCAGATCTTAAAATCCTGCCAGATGAATAACTTTATTGACTCCTAACTCTTAGACATGCTTTTTTTTATCAGGTATTTGGCTAGTATTGCATTATATTATGAAGCAAATGCTTCTGTTGTTGTATTTTTGATATAGTGAGGCATTTATTTATAGTTGCTTAACCCAACATTAAATTTAAGAGTGAACCAGTGGATCCACTGAAAGGAACTGTGAGATGATATAATGTTCTGTTCTCCAGGGCATTGTGATTTAACCTTTTTTTTTTTTTTTTCTGTACAAAAATATTCAATTTAAATGAAACTGTGTGCCAGTCTTAAGGAAGCACTTGTAGAGGTTAGAGCACATCTGAAGGGACAGATTAACGCATGGGCCTACCAGGCACGTGCACAGGGCATTAGACCCCCGAGGAATTGGAGCGAAGCGCCGCAAAACACATACCAAATGAGAAACTAAGGTGCCGCACCATTTCTTCCCAACTTACCCTAAAAATCGGAGAGTCTGGGAACCTTTAGACAGGTCTGTTACAACCGCATCATAATCCGTCTCTGCGTATAGATCCAGTGCCCCACCAACCATTTAACAGCATCCTTCGTATAGAGAACAAAGTGTGTTTCTGCTCATCATCAGGTTTGATGTGGCCATCTGTGGAAACTCTGAATTAGGGGACATGCGCAGGTAAATGCATAGGTGAACATTGGGTTATGTCAGTTTCTGACAGCACCTACTGTTCATAGAAGGCAGATGACCTCCATTCCATTGATCACAGCCTACATTTTTCAACACTATTATGTGCTCAGACGTCTGGAGTGGCAAAAAAATTGAGGGATAAACTGTCAGAATGGAGTAAATCCTTCATATCCTCTCTGTGCAGGTTAGTTAATGAGTTCACTGTCTTCAAAAGGCAATCATCCAGGCAGCCATGTAACTTTAGATGCTCGCCGCTGACCTGAACAAACTCATCAGTCTGAATTTTTATCTCTTTTAACTGCTAAAACTCTTAAAATCCTTAGACATGTTAAGTAATAATTATTTAAACATTCATCAGCACTCACAATGATCAATGCCATTTTTGAAAAGGCATTTATTAGTCCCTGTTAATGCTATTGCTCATCGTTAGATTATATTTCTTCTGTCAGGGATGTTTGAAGTTTAAGTCCAATTTATACGAGACACAGAATGAACCAAAAACAACCAACTTTTAATGAACAAGAAGATATATGAGTGACACATTCAAAAATAAAACACATTTGTAAAAAATAAAATAAATAAATAAAATAAAAATAAAAGCTGGTCACCAAGACTGCATTTATTTGATCAAAAATCTCTCGTCCAGTCAGGATCTGGTATTCTCAGTCCCCTTGAATCAGACTAAATTCCCAAATAATTTTGTACAAATAAATATCGACATTAATTATATCTTCTAAACATTATGTTGGTTGTGTTATGTTTACCCTAAGGGGTGTTATTGCTGCTCTCAATGCTCTTATCCATGCTAGGCTGCATGCAGGGAGTTCTTGAATGTAAACTGAGTTTCATATTCTGCATTTGTGAAAATGTAGCCAATAAAAGAGAGGCTTTTTAAATGTGTTTTAAGTTCAGCCTCAGAAGTGAAGCTGTCTGAGGCGAGATCAGACACTGTTATTGCCACTATTCTTTTCACCGTGACTTAAATTTCATGCCTTGTTAAAGTGAAGGCTGGTGTTGCTGCTGCAGTTTGATTCATTTCTGCACTGTTTCTACTACTTTGTCCTTTGTCTACTTTGTGCAGTAATTTGTGTAAAATGGCAATTGTTTTTACAGTGACTTGTTTTGGATTTGTTGGCATAATTTATTGCATCATATTTTTTGGCGGGTCATCACTGTATTTCTGAATTATTCACATTGAGAGGAAGGAACCCCCGAAAACCAGCATTCAGCATTAATCAATCAAACACACACAATAGCCTAAAATCCCTTTTCTCTTTGCTGCTGTGATAACACCTGCCCGGGAAGTCCTCTAAATATAGCAAATCTGTCATTTAGAATGTTTGATTTTCAGTCAAGTGATTAGAGATTAAATATAATATATGTGATTAGATTAAATATAAAAAAATATAATGCTTGTATTATTGTTTACCTACTGTTTGTCACCAATATGTTCATGGCTGTGGTGTATTCATGTCATACTTTGATTTTAAATGGCACTGTTCATTGATCTTTCTGGCCACAACACTGCAGACAGTTAGAAGAGTTAGTTGCATCTTTCCTTTGTTTCCTTCAAACGAGTCAGATAAACTGTAATATGCTGAAAAAGCACATTGACCCTAAAAGTGACATCATCAATTTGCAAGGAAGTTCTGCTCTGCAGTTTTGCTGATATACAATACATCCATTTAGCCCATACAGTTATATATTACACACATTGGAAAATACACAGCATGGAAAAAACACATCACCCCTCTAGCCCCCCACCCCATCAAACTCATCTTTCTCAGGGAAGTCTGGGTAAGGGTCAGACTGAGTTGGAGAATGGCCTCCCTGAATGGATAGTCGTTGTCCACTGTTGTTTTCTTCCTTCTCTACAGTGTACTGGTCGAGGGCTTGTCTACAGTGTGCTGATGTACATAATTACCTAATTTCTAAAGACAGTTATTGACATCACAAACTATAATAATCCTGGAAATAAAGGTATGCGTGTTAGTCTGAGTTTGCAATGTGAAATCACAATGGAGAGTAAAATCGCTATCACCAAATCAACAAATAAATGATTCTTCTTTATCTAATACTAATGGGTCTAAAGATAGTATGAGTTTGCACGTGTGTTTTTATATGAAGTCACAATAAGGAGTAGACTTGCTATCTATATACACGCACATATATACAGATGAGCCAAAACATCTGCCTTGTTTTCTGTTGGTCCTCTGTATGCTGCCAAAGCAGCTGCATGGACTCTACAAGACCCCTGAAGGTGTAATGTGGTATCTGGAATTAAGACGTTAGCAGCATATCCTTCAAGTTCTACGGGTTGCCAGGTGGAGTCGCCGTGGATCGAAATGATTGGTCAAGCACATCCCACAGATGTTCTATTGGATTGAGGCCAGGGCAACACCTTGAACTTTTCATCATGTTCCTCAAACCATTCCTGAACAATGTGTGCTGTGTGGCAGAGTGCATTATCCTGCTGAAAGAGGCCACTTCCACCAGGGAACCCCATTGTCATGAAGGGGTGTACCTTGACTGCAACAATGTTTTGGTTGGTGGCACGTGTCAAATTTACATCCACATTAACGGCCGGACCCAGGGTTTCCCGGCAGAACATTGCCCAGAGCATCACACTCCCTCAACTGGCTTGCCGTCGTCTCACAGTGCATTCTGGTGCCATCACTTCCCCAGGTAAATGGCACACGGCTGTCCACATGATGTAATAATAACAAAAATGGGACTCATCTGACCAGGAAACCTTCTTCCACTGCTCTACCGCTCACGTGCCCAGTGGGCGCTTTCTAAGGTGGATAGGGTCATCATGGCACTCTGATTGGTCTGCAGCTACACAGCCCCATACGCAGCAGAGGTCGATGGGCTGAGTGTTATGACACAGCCCTCTCATAATCATCATTCAAATTTTGTGTGACTTGTTCCACAGTAGTCCTTCTGTTTGAATGGACCAGATGGGATCGCCTTTGTTGATTATGAGAACTGATTGTTTGCTGACAATCAAATCTACCCTGCCCTTAATATGTGGACTTAGGAGATGATTACCAATATTCGCTTTACCTGTGACTGCTTTGGCGCATCATATGAGTGTTTTTTTTGCATATATTATTAATTTTATACTATTTTGTTAAAGGGTTGGTTCACTCAAAAATTGACTCATTAATTACTTACCCTATATGTTGTTTGTTGTATGTTGTTCGACACCCGTAAGACCTCCGTTCATCTTCGAAACACAAATGAAGATATTTTTGTTGAAATCCAATGGCTCAGAAAGGCCTTCATCGACACCAATGTCATTTCCTCTCTCAAGACCCATAAAAGGCACTAAAGACGTCGTTACAAAGCCCATCTCACTACAGTGATTCTACAATCATTTTATGAAGCGACGATAATAGTTTTTGTGCGTAATAAAACCCTAAATAACGACTTATAGTGATGGCCGATTTCAAAACAGTGCTTCGTAAAGCTTCGAACCGTAACGAATCGGTGTATTGAATCGGTTTGTCGGTTTGACATGCGATCCGAATCATGAATCTGTGAAATCAGCCATCACTATATAAGTCGTTATTTAGTTTTTTTATGCACAAAAACTATTCTCGTCGCTTCATAAAATGATTGTAGAATCACTGTAGTGAGATGGGCTTTGTAACGACGTCTTTAGTGCCTTTTATGGGTCTTGAGAGAGGAAATGACATTGGTGTCGATGAAGGCCTGTCTGAGCCATCGGATTTCAACAAAAATATCTTCATTTGTGTTCCGAAGATGAACGGAGGCTGATGAGGGTGAGTAATTAATGACAGAATTTTTATTTTTGGGTGAACTAATCCTTTAATATCATGAAGGCAAGGGAGGATAATTTTGCTCGTTTTTAGCAAAAACTCACTTATTGATTTCATTTTCAAGAAAACAAGAAAAAATATTTGACGTCATTTTACTTATCTAGTAAATGCATCTTGATTTAAAGGTGAACTATGTAGTATTTTTGCATTAAAGGTGAACTATGTAGTATTTTTGCAGTAAAATATCCAAAAACCACTAGGCCAGTGTTATATATTTTATTCAGTTGAGTACCTACAATATCCCAGAAGTTTCCAACTATTTGTAAATTGTGAGAAAATTGCTATTTTAACTAAGGACTGGGACGTTTCAGCATTGCATTTGAGGGAGTCGCCTGTCAATTGCGTCATATCTGCGTTACCCTCGGTTTCGGCTTTTATTTGACAGGAACGCTTTACTCTTAGCAGTGTGAACAAGTGAACGCACGGAGTAATGCCATAACATCGTTTTAAACACACTTAAATGTATCTAATATGATAAACAGAGCTACATTACCTCAAAATCATAACCGGAAGAGCGGATCTGTGCAGGCGCCCGGCGAATGTGTCCCGTCCCGTCATAATAAAAGTCCCGGTATTCGCGAGGCGGGTATTTGTTTAACAATCGCTCCAGCAGCTGTGCTCAGGTCCATAACACTCGGTCCTGCTCTGCTTTAGACTACAGTAACGTTAATAACCGCATGCATGAACGTGATTTCTGCCCGAGTCCTATTTTCCACCGGCTGTGATGAGAAGACCACATGTCCCAAGATGCTGTGCTCACACTTTGCGTCATCAAACTACGATTTGTTTTGAATAGGCGCCCTCCAGTGGACGAAAGCTGCATAGTGCACCTTTAAGAATTTTTAGATATTTAGACTAGAAAAGAGACAAACATACTAACTGACAAAATGTTTTTTTTTGCAGTGCAGAATTTTTACCACCAAATAAACAAACAAAACAATGATCAATCTTTCTGTCTGGAGTAGCCTTAAGGTAATAGCTTTTTTTCAAAGGCACACTGATTTGAATTTTGAAAATAATTTTGAGAATAATCCTCCAGTGAGAAAGAAAGAAAGAAAGAAAAACAAATATGCATCAATATATTATGTTCTTTCAATATGAATTGTGTATTAATTTAATGTATTTTATATCAGTGATCGCCCCCCAAAAATGTTTGAGGGCTGTCTTTTCTCTTTACCTTACTCTCCTCCTCCGTGCAGTTTTGAAATTACTTTGGGGAGCCTCCTCCTCAATTGTCAGTCATCTATGATCTCCAGGTGGGTGATTGAATGATTTAGGTTGGACAGAACTTGGGGGCCTGGACATTCCTATCATTCTCTGCCCAGGAGTCTATCACTGACCTTTGGGAACTCTGCATTACAATGAGCATGGTAAACTCCCAACAATACCTGCAGAGTGCAGACTTCACTGGTATACTCAGAAGAGGGAGTTAATGTATAGCGTGTCATGCTGTTGCCATATTAATGCTGAATTCCTGTTCAAATTTGTATAATGGAGTAAAAGGTGGAACTTTCTGATGCTACATCATCCATGTATGGCAAATCCGTTCCATAGTGGTTCAGTGTTATTTGAAATGTTTCACAGTTTAACAAGGAAAGTTATACATGCAGTTAAATGTAAGAGGAATGGATTGGTCACTGTAAACATGCATAAAACTAAACATTTCCTGCCCTCAAAGAGCTGCAGAAAGCGGTGCTTAGTTGCATATCTACAACAAGAAGAAAAAAAAAGCGGGTGGGGACTGTTGCCATAAAGAAAACACGTTACACAGAAGCAGCATTGAGTTTGAGCTTCTTTCTACTCTTATAGGTGTGTGAGGAGGTTATAATGACCTGAGTCAGAGTGAAGAACACTAGGCCACTGTCTGCTCGGACACAGTTCCTCCCTCCCACCCAGAAGCTCAATCTTATTGGTTCGAAAAACTTAATTTCTGTGATGTCACACACCACCTTATGTCATTGTACCAAAAAAAAACACTCGCAAATACATATTGCTGTGAGCTAAAGACAAGTTGACTGCCAAAATATTTGGCAAGATCGCACTGTAGCATGGAGGTGACCGTTTTGACAGTGTCCAAGTACCTGTGTACCTGGTAACGGGTTCATCTCATGGCACTTTATATGCTTATTCAATAAGTTCACTTTAATAAGTTCAAATTAAAGGGCAGTGTACTGTACTGTAAATGTAGGTGGGTGGATCATTACATACATTTTCCATTCAGTTCATGCTTGAATTTGCTCGAATGTGTTCTTTTAAAAAAAAGATATACTTGTTTATAGTATATGTATAGGAACACATTTGGACACATTTGAACTGACTTAAAATATTCACTAAAATTACCTTGAAACCAGTCCCTTAAAACTAAGTCATTACAAAACCAAGGCTCATAAAAGTGAAGTTAGTTGTGAGAAAAGCTCTAGAATCCTTTGTTTACAGTTGTCATTTGGTATTTTGTTATCTATGCAATGACATTCAGGCATTAGAGTGATTTAAGTGTCCAAAAGGGTTTAAATATGTTTTTGGGTCACTGTACAGTACACAGTATTTACTATAATTTAGCTTATATTTAATTATATTTATATAAAGATGCCTTGCACAGCAACAATCTCCCTTTTAATACCCAATTCAGTACCGCACAAACAGCCAGTACCCACTGATTGTTTCCCTGGGTTATAACAGTGGGGTTTCTGCTCCTAAACAGTTGGAGATGGAGATGTAAACAACTAATCAGACAACAGGCCAAAATACTGTCTGACATCAAGTATGCTACTGCCCTCGAGTAACAAATGGAGTCACTAAAAAAACAGACGAGTGCAGATTTTACTGAAAAGCCTCTGGAGTGTGATTTTGATTTAATGTGGCTAAGCACTGTTTTTGTTCACCCACAAAGCCTCCTTCATTTTGCTAATTGATTACTGAAGCCCGACTACTGTCAGATCCTGTTCTTTCTCTAGCACTGATGCTAATCCCTCAGTACACTCAGACCCTCACATGCACTTACAACCAATCAGTCGACACGACGGACCACCACACCGACACTTGATCTAGTGCAGGGTGTTTCTACATCGAAATATGTTTTAATTTAAATGAGTGACACATCTTTAGCATGTTAGCTAATCCCTTTGTTTATATGTCTTCATAGGATTTGCAGTGTACATTTTGTGTCGTTCGTTTCATTGAGTCTGTTTGAGTGACATGGTAGATCTTACACTAGTGGTGAGTTTCTGTAATTCACCACTAGGGAGAGCTGGATGATCACTGTTTGTTATATTACAAGCTTTCTGACACATGCTAGTCACAGAACCAGTAACATACAGGTGCACTAATATGCATTAATTCATGCTTAACTAATGCACAGATAGTCATGTTTTAATGACTCATGAACCCATTAATTAATGATTTCTGCATCAGCAACTAAGAAAAATTCTATGATTAATAGATTAAGTAATATATTAATTTATAGTATTTAAATGTAATTATGTATTAATTCCTTAATAACATATATTATTAATTAATTGTGTAAATGAATGTGTGAATTGCCTTTTTTAATCTATGTACTTCAACTTCCAGTTGTCTGCTTTTAATTAATCATTGAATAATTATTTGCAAATGTATTATTAAGCTAGACACATGACTATTAACTATTTGTTAAGTAATGTCATTATGGTTGTGGGTTTGGATATCACCTCTAAAGGTCTGTGGGGCAGTTGCACATGCAGTGAATGTAATGTCGTAAGGATGCACACAAATATCAGCAAACCTTAATCTGAACTAGTGACTACACTGTGTTTAAACTGGACGAGATCATTATCGCACCATGCAGTAACTGCTGTCTACACTGGACAGGACAGACCATGGCAAGTCTATTTGTCCATCGTACCGGAAGTAGCGCACAAGCTTGGAGAACGTCAGAAATAGAATATGGCATCAGTTTACTGTTGGGGTTTTGTTGTGGTGTAGCGTCGCGCTAGCCTGGTCTTACCAGATTCTCAAATCTCAAACATTTCATTTGTACAGAGAGTCTGGCCACTCATCTGGCCAAGCGTTTACTTCTGCGAAGGCGGGAACTCTGTTGAAGTTTAAAACTATTGGCTCTGTCCAGAGGCACTCTGGATCTGCCATAACCAATCTCTAACGTATGGTCGTGACGTAGGTCACCCCTTCGCCTGTTTCACAAAATGTGCACTTGTTCATGCCACCTTAGTGATAGAACCATAGGATAAACCTAAAACTCGTGCATTCGGATTGTGATTTATTCACGCCACAGTGGAGGGAGAGTTTTGTGATCGGGAGCGCACTGCTCACGTGGTCCATAACATGATTGTATGCTGTAAATAAAATGTCATTTTCTCGGTATGATAATAAATGCTGCTATAAATAACGGACCAATTCAAATGTTTATGTGTTTTTATTTTAATTTGTTTGAGCGGTGATGAAATATATTGCTCTTGTAAATACTTGTGAGCATTTTAAAGAAATACAAGCCTAGAAATGCATCCAAATAACAGCAAAGTGCAACCGTACGATGGTCAAAAATGATTATAAACAGAGAATTTTAAAGTGATATATTCTTGAAAACTCAGAGATGTGGATTCAGACAGCTATTACAGCACAACACGACCATGGTGTTTGTCAAAAGCAGTTGGTAACTCGGCCGGGGAATTTTACGCGGGTAGTGGGAAACAGACGGCAATAAAATCCCTGACTAGCCTCTGTAAATGATGGCAATACCTTCCGACCTCACGAGGAACAATTACTGTCCGAATAGGGCATCAGCCAACACCTTCACCACTAATAGAGCGAGCTGGAAAATCAAACTTTTCCCGAATTCACCCTCTGGGGAGGAGGGCCACCAACAAACCTCAGCAAAGATTGTTATGGCTCCGGCTTTAACTTCTGGATATTCGGCAGCGGTGCCACAACGGAATGAATGGTTTTGTTCGCATCTTTCTCTGCCACCATTACTGAACTACAACTCAAACTAGCACACAACATCAACATCATCGTTCTCAGCCACTCCCTCTGTTCACTGATTGGACCGGTAAAAATTTGGTCTGAGAAAACCTAAGAAATACCGCAGTCCCAGACGTATACTGAAGGAAAATTAAAATTTAGTGGAAGTACGTAGGAGGACAGAGCCAGGCTAGTGTCGCGCCACATCCAATCCAGTATCACTGATTATAATGGGTTCTATTGTCTTTGTCTGGTCTAGAGACAGTGTTACGAAATAGTGTAACAGAGGCCAGTTAGTAGTTGCTGTGCGAGTAAACCTCACTCCTCTGATCTCCAGAGATGCTCTAGCGAATGTTGCTAGAGGTTGCAGCCTTTAGCCTCCTTGTTAGAGCGTCCAACTCTAATGACGACAGACCTGGGTTCGAGTCCCGCTTGCAGTGGATGGTTTGAACAGGAGGGGTAACAACAGCAGTGCCCAGCTGCATGTTCTTAGCCTTCTGCCTTCTATAGACTTCAAGTTTAATCTGAAATATTCATGTACCATGAGCAAGGTACTGGAGGCTGCAGTTCATTTGGAACAGTGGAATCCCAGCTGAAGAGAGCTGAAAATTGAGATCCATCGCTTAGTGTGGAAAGCAAAACCAAAATGACATTTTACTTAGCAATTAGTCAGTAGTCATGTGCCTCAACAAGTAAAGTCTGATGAAGTCTAATGATGAATGATTAAAGCAGACAACTGGAATTTGTAATACATGGCTTCTACATGTTCATTTACACTATTAGTTAATAGATATGATAACAGATTTAATTACTTTTAACATCATATATTACATAAAAAGGGGTAGTTCACCCGGAAATTAAATTAAACGCATCTTTTACTCACCCTTTAAAGGTGCACTATGCAGCTTTTGTCCACTGGAGGGCGCCTATGCAAAACAAATGCGTAGTTTGATGACGCAAAGTGTGAGCGCAGCATCTTGGGAGATGTGGTCTTCTCATCACAGCCGGTGAAAAATAGGACTCGGGCAGAAATCACTTTCATGCATGCGGTTATTAACGTTACTGTAGTCTAAAGCAGAGCAGGACCGAGTGTTATGGACCTGAGCACACCTGCTGGAGCGATTGTTAAACAAATACCCGCCTCGCGAATACCGGGACTTTTATTATGACGGGACGGGACACATTCGCCGGGCGCCTGCACAGATCCGCTCTTCCGGTTATGATTTTGAGGTAATGGAGCTCTGTTTATCATATTAGATACATTTAAGTGTGTTTAAAACGATGTTATGACGTTACTCCGTGCGTTCAGTTGTTCACACTGCTAAGAGTAAAGCGCTCCTGCCAAATAAAAGCCGAAACCGAGGGTAACGCAGATATGACGCCATTGACAGGCGACTCTCTCAAATGCAATGCTGCAACGTCCCTGTCCTTAGTTAAAATAGCAATTTTCTCACAATTTACAAATAGTTGGAAACATCTGGGATATTGTAGGTACTCAACTGAATAAAATATATAACACTGGCCTAGTGGTTTTTGGATATTTTACTGCAAAAATACTACATAGTTCACCTTTAATGCCCTAGGTCCTTCTATCCATAGATATGTATACGTATACATATCTGTGCTTCCTTCCCTTTCAGACCTCAAAAGCAGTCATTTTAACAATAGTTCTGCACGCGCTTCTTCCTATTATGGCAGTGGATAGCGACCATGGTAAAACAATACAAAAATGATACAAAAGTATGACGCAATGATACAGTGAGATCACTGTATCTCACTGTATGCCCGCCATATATGGAAAGTGTCCAGGAGGCATACTATAAGGTTTTGCGAGAAATAAACTATTATATATTCTGTCAAAACACTGAGCTCAGCCGTTACTCTGTGTGCATTCCTGTAATGACTTGAACCTAGGGCTGGGAATCGATTCCAAAAAGGATCGATTCCTCGATTCCAAGGCGTTGGGAATCGAGAGTCGATTCCAACGTTTGGAATCGATTCCATCAAGGGGAGAGCCCTTTAAGAGCCCTTTTCAATTCTGTATAGTTTAGCATTAATTTGTCTCTCACTCACTAATAATGATTGGAAGTCTATTTAATTTCTGAAAAAGGTTCTTTTGGACATTTAAGTTTCAAATAACCAGTTAAAAATAAAGCAATTTTTTTTTTCTTCTTTTTTTTCTTTTTTTTTTCCGTCATTACGTGATGACGTTGCGTGAAACGTTCAAATAAAGCCGTGAGCGCATATCACTGATTATTAACATACCTTTCATTCACTTAGGTTAATGGTGTTTATTGTCATTGTTTCCTTTTGTGATCCTGCATCCTGGACAAGTTTACGCTATGCACACAAAAACTCCATAATTTTAAATCGTTAAATGGTTATGTTGTCCACAACGGTAGGTTGAGAGCACTGCTTACAGATGCAGATGTGAGGGTCTTATTTTAGTTTTCTACTTTCTTTAAAGGGGGGGTGAAATGCTGTTTCATGCATACTGATCTTTTTACACTGTTAAAGACATGGAATCCCATACTAAACATGGACAAAGTTTCAAAAGTTAAGGTGGACGTTTGATGGGAGTATTTCTTTGTCAAAAATACTACTTCCGGTTAGTCATAAGTTTCGGCAAGTTTTTTGCGATCATGCGTCCCCTTTGACGTTAATGGGGGCGGAATTTCCTTGTATGGGCCTTACGGACAATTCTACCGGAAGCGCGTGAGAGAGAGAGAGGGAGAGAGCGAAAGTAACAGGCTACGGCCATCAAAGCGCTGGCTCGTAGGCTGCGCTGCACAGGTAATGTGCAAAATTAACAATGACATCAAAAAGTGCGTTTTTGGTTGCCAGACCAAGACAGTCCTGCACAGATTCCCCAAAAACCCAACAGTGGATGGAATTTGCTTTTCCGGATCAGCAACTGAGTTGCGCAAATGTTTATATCTGTTCGCTGCATTTCGGTGCCGACTGTTTCATAAACAAGGCCCAGCTTGACGCCGGATTTTCCAATCGCCTAATGCTGAATGATGGAGCAGTCCCAACAATAAAGGTCCCAACGTTAGAACCGCGGGCGGTGAGTTAGACTACTTCAAATGTCTGTGTTTTTGCCTATGCTCATCAAGTAGCCCAAACATGATCACGTATAGTTACTATATATATTACTATATATAGAAATTGATCAATGGAGCATGCGATGTGTAGTGCGTGTACATTTGTTTAGCTGGCCACTATATGTGTAACTTTATGTTTGTGTATTGTAAAAGCACTCCAAACAACAATACACAAAGAGTGGGGAAATATGTTGAACTAAATAAGCGCGCTTCTTCATTCAAATGTGCTACTATTCCGTGTTGTCTACACAAACCACGCGTAAACACACACACACACGTGCACAACTGCACTTCCCACATGTACACCTTCAAAGACAAAAATACGACGAAATAATTCAAGTATAAATATGTAAATAACACAAGTCGCTAAGCATATTATATAGTTAGTGTATAACTTGTACCACATACAGACGTCCTGCTCTAGTCGTTTTTGCTGCTGCTCCTGTTCAACTGCAGCCTCTGGGTCTGATTCCGGATCATAGATGTATGGCTGTATCTGATTAAAAGCCATATTTTTAGTTTGAATAAAGTTTTTCCCGCTGTTAGGGATGACACAGCTTTACGACGCACTCAACACGGCGGCGCACACGTCACTATTTAGCTCCGCTCACTCGATACGCCCCCACCCGCTCGGCTTTTTTCGGAAAGACTCGGAACAGCGCATCTTTCTTATATAATTATTTAAAAAATAAAGACTTTTCGGAGATATGCAGGATGCAATGCTACTCTATAGGTACTCAAGATTGACATGACACTGACTGAAACTGAGTGTTTCACCCCCCCTTTAATCCAATGATTACTCTGAAAGAAAATGCGCCTAGACTAGAGTACAGATTAATGATGACTGAGTCTAACGTGCTATAGTAACGAACGCAACTTGCTCACGCATGTGATTGACAAATAAACTGCGCACTCTTATATTATTGTTTTTGTTAATATTATGGTTATTTTGCCTCATACATTCTGTGCAAAAGCACTTTTGAACGTAGTCATTTAATTTAATTCTGCACATGCATTTTAGACATGTCATGTAGTTTTAACTAGTGATGGGGAGTCGACTCCAAAAGAGTCGATTCCTCCACTCTGAATAGCCCCAGAGTCGGGGTCGACTCCAGTACAGGAATCGACTCTCGGTGTCGACTCTGTTGCTGTGTCCGAAATTGCTCTATTTTACTGAATTGCTAATCTAAAGTGCATGGAAATTGAGAGCACTATAAGCAAGGAGTGAGTGAAATGAAGCAAGCCGCGAGGTAGGCTAATACACTGACGTCGCAGGAACTTTGTCACACACATTTATTTGAGTGCTTACTTTAGAAATAAAAAAACACTCCCATGAATAATGTGCTATCCTTTTTAGCTAAATCAGCTAAATCGCACTTGCTGCTGGGCCATTTCAGGAGCATCCATAATGTAAAATTCATAATGTAAAATGTATCCTGCGGTCACTCCAGGATTAGGTTCCTTCATCGATTTCGTAAAAAAAAAAAAAAGAAGATTCAAAAAGGAATCGAAAACAACAGTGTGGAATCGATTCTTCGAGTTATTATATTCTCAAAAAACGTTGTTATAATTAAAAGGCACAGTGCCTAAGTGCCACACTATGTGCTTTGAGAGGTCGAATTATGCAGTAATTGGCTGTTAGAATACATTTTCTCTGTATAAATACTAGCTTTTTCAGCAAGAGAAATGTGATGCAAATAAGGTGTCTAGGACTTAATTCGTGTCTAGCTCTTAATTCTGGCTATGGCATTTAGAGGACAGTGCTGTCTAATTGCTCCATTAGGCATAATGCCCTTGAGCGGAGGCCACGGCTGCTAATTGAGACTTTTCTATAGACAAGAAATCCACAGTATTGCACAGCTGATGGCTTTTGACAATAAACCAATTACTGAATGTTATTGGGGTACAGGAAAGGAATAGTGTGCTTGGTTGGATGGGAACATCATCTCTCCTACTTAACCTTTGGGTCTCAAATGGAGACTAACAGTTTGAGTTCCTTCATGTTCACATGAGACGCTATGGCAAGCAAACCCTCGTCAAAACTTCTTTTTTCAGGGTGTCTTAAGAGTTGCGCTTTCAAGCACCCAGAGTCAGGATTTGACATACAGCAGGATGTATTTCTAGGATGAACAGGAATGTATTGACACATCTGATTGGTAAATAAAGCAGGATATATTTAGTGGATTTAAGGGTTGAAGAGCATTAAAGGAACACGCCAACTTTTTGGGACTTTAGCTTATTCATCGTATCCCTCAGAATTAGATAAGTCCATATATATCAATCATTCTCATCTCCATGCTTGCCATAACTCTGTCTGATGCACCCACCACTAGCCTAGCTTAGCACAAAGGCTGGAGGTAAACAGCTCCATCTAGCCTACTGCCCAATAAGTGACAAAATAACACCAACATTTTCCTATTTACATGTTGCGATGTGTACCGACAGAAAATGAAAAGTTGCTATTTTCTAGACCAATATGGCCAGGAACTAAACTCTCATTCCCAAGGAATAATCAAGGAATTTTGCTGCAGTATGGGTGCAGCAGCGCACTGAAATTATACAGTGCCTGAAAATAGTCAAATGCACTAATTAAAACGTTGTTTATGTTGACAGAAGTTAGCCTATTTTCAGGCATAATATCATTGCACCTGCTGCACCCATGGTACAGCAGCAAAGTTCCCTGATTATTACGCAGGAATGAGAGTATAGTTCCTAGCCCTATCGGTCTGGAAAGTTGCTACTTTACATTTTTTTCCTTTTTAATTTTAAAATGAGTGTCCATACCAGCACGAGTGTTCTGTTAATTCCAAGCACGTTCTGCAGTTTTGTTTTTTTGCCGCTTTAAATGCTTAAACTCTTTAAAGCAGAATGGATTCTGATTGGCTATCAGTAGCTGCGTTTCCATTATCCTTCAAATTGCGCGAATTGAAATTGCGAATAGAAAAAAGCTACGCCCAATGGAAACACCTCGGTTTCACAAAAACTCCCATATACTATAATTTTTACACTCACATGAGGTGGTTTTTCAGGCAATTTGTAAAAGGAATATTTAGCAAAACTGCAATGGAATAATTTTTTTCGCATTTATTAACTCTGATGAGACTGGGCCGAGAGTTCTTTATTAAACTTATAAAAGACAAAAGAATTATGGGAATACTGGATTCTAAACAACAAAGAAAACAACAATGAAATCAAACAATTTATCAAGACCTCAAAGCAGATATGAGGGAGAATCCCATTCTATAACTTCCTAAAAACATGTTACACGTGGCCACTCTTGTATTATTGCTTGCCAATAATGTTTGGATAACATGCCTGCATATCCAATATAAAAATAATGGCTAGTGTGGTGGTGTAACGGTGTCGGGAGCCAGGAACAAACTGAAGAAACAGAAGGTCAGAATCCAAACTGAAACTTTAATAATGTCACACGGGAACAGACAGATGGCTAGGGGAACACAACCTAACATAACAGTGACTAGACAAAGACTAAAGGTGAGGGTGAACAGAAACAAGATGATTAACCAGGCACAGCCTGGGACAAATGAACTAACAAGAGTAACAATCAAAGGAATGGCGGGAAACTGAACACAGGAATGAATCAAAATACAAACTGGAAGTCCAAAATCACAAACAGAACCATGACAGGTGGCTCTGATACCTACTAACTGCAATGATTTTTTTTTTTAAATGTATTATCATTTAAGAGGAAAAAAACATAACATCAGTTAAATGGAAACAATTTAACAGTTTAATTTGATCAACATTTAGAAAGTATTGTTCTGCTCAAATAATGAAAACCCAGCTAATAATGTTCATCAAATTCTGAAAGTGAATCCAACTATATATAATTTCTTTGTGCTGTAACCAATAGTTATGGTGTGGACTTTGGAATTATATCTTTATCGTTATAGTTATTGGTCATGGGTGTGAACTGGCCTTTATTGTATTTTGTATTTTGCCAGATGAATGCTAACAGAACAGATATTTTAGTGGCAGTGTCCCCATTGGCTATTCAGGTGTATGTGAAGTTGAAGCCTTTTCTCCCAATAACCCTATTGTAGCCCTAACAATCTGCAACAATATCAAGCACACTGTATGGATCAGAACAGACTCTCTTTGTCACTGTATTGATGTGCTGTGATCACTGAGCTGTGGAGACTTGGCTGATGAATTTGGCTCAATATTTCCATGCCCTGGTTTTTCCCTCTGCTTGCAGAGTACAAACTCCTTGTTTTCCCATGTTTCTAAACATAGAGGCCTTCCAGAATATGACTGCCCTTCTCAGAGTTGTCTGATAACTCAAGTTTTAATAGCATAGAAAGTACACCACCATTCAAAAGTTATTATTATTATTTTGAAAAAAACAATTTATTCAACAAGGATGCATTATATGTATCATAAAATAATATAAAGTAATGGCAGTAAATACATTATAGTGTTACATACAGTTTCTATTTAAAATAAATGATGTTCTTTTGAACATCAAATAATCCTGCATTTTTTTCACAATTAAATAATAAAAATATTTAAGCATCACCTCTGTTTTAAACAGTAATAAAGAAGAAATGTTTCTTGAGCAGCAAACCAGCATATTAAAATGATTTCTGAAGGATTAAGTGACAGATTGAAGACGCATGACGCTGAAAATTCAAAAGTCATTTTAAACTGAAATAAGTTTTCATAATATTACTTTTTACTGTATTTCTAATCAAATACATAAGCTTGGTGAGCATAAGAGACTTCTTTGAAAAACTTACTGACCCTAGCAGTGTCACAAGAAACATGTCTTATCAATGTTAAAAACACTTGTGGGTTTTTTTTTTTTTTTTTTGTGGAAGCATGGTAGTTTAACCAGGAAAATTTGATGAAAAGAAATCATTTATAGAAGTCGTTACTGTCATATTTGATAAATTGAATGTGTCCTTGCTCTGCTGCTCTGCTGTATTACTTTCCTTACCTTAATGAACTGTTACTATATGAAACACAGTGGCACTGAAAATTCATCTAGCATGTCTTCTTATGGAAGTGTGCTGCTCCCTGCATTCAGTGTGACCTGTATTTCCTTGTAAGATAAAGAAAAACATTTAGCAAGATTTGAAACTCTCCATCGCTGCACACTGTTGTGAAATCCTCTATTTTGGTAAGCATACTTCATTGCCATGGGCTGAATGTTTTTAGAGGTGGTAATAGGTGGAAGGGGTTTAAGGAGGGGGCTGAGGTGGGGGTCAAAGGCTATGCATTCTCCCTCTGTGTGTGCTCAACAATCCCATTATGATGGCGTAGAGGATAGGACATTTGGCTGCCCTGCTGAATACCAAAGTCTGCATGGTGCACTGGGGTACCGAGGGGGTTCCTAGGGGGTGCAGAGAGCAGCCGTGCGGGAGGAGCAATATAGCACGTTCTGGCTGTATTGCAAAAGCGGTCAACGCACGCTCCTCTACCCTGCTCGGCCAAGCAGCATGGCGGTCCCGGTGCTGCCGTTGACCTGTCTTTTGCTCCTGAGCCTGGTCAGTGCCTCCTCTCAAATCCAGTGGTTCAGGTTTCTGTGGGTCCCAGAGGTGATCTCACCCACACCTGATGTCACCACACCCGCACCCATCACTACAGCACCAGAGGAGAGCATAACCCCCGTCCTTCCAACCTCTCCTCCTCAGCCCACAGTGGGATCCAGCAAAGCAAGAGCTAAGAAACCTCTCCGAATATGGAAGAGTGGTGAGTGTCAGTGCACTGTTTAAAATGTTTGTAATTTTTACCGAAAAATACTGTAAAATGTTAGATTTAAACATGTTAATTGTTTAAATCAGTGTACATCACCCAAAGTTTTTGCATGTGAAAACTATTATTATTTATGGTGGAAAAAAGTAAAAGGACAAAACATGATGATATTTAAATAATTTATTAGGCCTATTTAATACTAAATAATTTGGTTTCTTCTTATTTTTGTTATTAGTAATGTAAATTAGTGTGTTTTGTGTTTCAATGCATATTGTTTGATTATTTTTCTGTTGCATTAGAGATAGAGATAGAGATATTTAGTGGACTGGCCACTTACAATGAACTTTCATTCGTCTTGTGTCTTTCTGCTGTGCCACTTGTACCATTGTGGTGGATATTGGTACATTGTAACTAAGATAAAAGGGCAGATTTTGGTAGTTCAAGGTGGTGTATTTACATGAAATGCGTGGTTAGAAATGGTAAAATATACAGGGAACCTTGTCACAGTATCTTTTCAGAATGGGGGGTGAAGGGAAAGGTGAAAGTTTTGAAAAAAAGGTTAATTAAAGGCCATTTTTATTGCTAACTCAATGCTGTAAATGTATTTAGTTTAATTGAGGATTTCATAATACATTTTGTAATGAACCAACTGGAGATATTTGCATAGACAAGGTGTTGTTTATCATTCTTGTTACTTATCCAAATGTAATTTGGATTTAGCTTTGCAGTTGAATAATTACTGAGATTGTGTTTCACCCATGAGGCTAACAGAAATTAAAGTGCAGCTTTACTCTGAACTCTAACTAAAATGTTTCTAATTGTGCTATGCCTTTGTGTGAGAGCCTGATGGTGTTTGATGAGCTTGCTTTTCTCAAAGAATAAAGCTAAATCTCTATCACATGATATTACAATAATAGGATTAGCAGCAGGAGGTTTTCTGGAAATTGGGGTCGCTGATGGAGCATTGGTTACAGGTCCACCTGCTGGTTACAAGCATAGAGGAAGATTGTGAAATTAACCCTGGGGTCCAGACGTGTTCCTTAATTAAGATTTAATTTATCCCATTACTCCATGCAGTCACTAAAGCACTTCCCTCTAGTGAATTTTCCATTTAACCGAGACGTTCCCTTTCAGTCTGTCACTCTCAACGTCACGTTGGAGCGCAACCGACAAATTGGGGAACCCTAAAAAAAAAAAAAAAACTGTTACTGACCCTTCCAGTGCTATGCATAAGCCTCTCTGACCCCCATCTGCTTGGGACAGAAGACTTATGCAGAGAGAGTCAATCAGTGCTGTTCCGCATGACCCACTCAGCAAGAAAATTGGATAACATTGGGAAAGCGTGTGAAAATGCCAGGCACGAAAATGCTTGCAGGTCTCCTACCCTCTTAATGGAAGCCAGTGCACTCAGCTGACTGCAAAAGTTCAAGGGTGGTCTCTGAAGTCCAAGAGACAAGTCCCAAGAAGGTATAGAGGTAGGACGAGGTGGATTTAGTCTTTTCGTCCCCTCAGGAACCTGACGATCAGGTTGCGTTTCCCAATGGACGGACTCTGCCAAGGAAAAGACATATGGGCACCCAACACAGGTTCCACCAATGCATACGAGTCTTGCCGAGGGGTGATGGAGGACCTCAACAGGGTTCCCAAGTGGGGAACTTACTGGAGCAGTTAAAGGGGTACTTCAGAACTGGGAAGATGAATCTGTATTTAAACTGGATCATTAATGTAGTACACATGTGAACATATTTTTGAATTTGGTGCCTTCTAGACTGAGAAAAGACAGAAAATGTATTTTTGTCTCATGGGGATGAAAGACAATAATTCCCAGAATGCATTGCTTCACTGGCCTGTGAGGTCTCTCCCAAAGCCGCATCTACTTGATCACTGGATTACTTTCCCACCGCATTCATTTTCATAAAATCAGTTCAGTTAGAGAACAGACACTACAATTAAAAACTGAACGTGTCTGTTCAATATAATGAGTGAGTCGCCAAACGAGTGTCACAGCACAAACGCTACAGAAGTCAGATTACATTCATTGTGATTAATGAGCTGAATGAGCTCTTGTGATGAGAGCTGTAGTAATCGCGACCACGGCATACATTCACAGCACGTATTCAGTCTGGGCAAGATCATTCGAATATACTCCAGGGTTAGTCCAGGTCCAGTTAGGCCAATATGGCTCAACTAGCAAGATGTTTTACATTTTATTATGTGTGTGCAGCAGTCATCCATGAGGACATTGTCAGAACTCTCTGTGCATTCAAAATGCCAAACTGTTTGAGTAGGTACTACATTTGAATTTAAACTAAAACAGAACCATTAAAAAGTACTATTATGTATAGTATTAATATGGGTAGTATGAAGGAAATATGGACACACTACATTCACCATTTTGTTACTGTCACATGACCTATCTGTGTCAGTTGCATTGCTTAACTGCCATTCATAAATCCTCTCCTGTGGCCTCATTGCAGGGCTGTAACCATAGACGTTGAGGGAGACAAGTCCCCCAAACAATTAGAAATAGCCAAATTCTCCCCCCAATATCTGATATTGTTGATGTTGCTCTTCTGTACTCCATTACACACCGCTCTGTTTGTTGCTAGGTATAACAAAAGTAAAATGTTACATTTTTAAGATGGTCTACCTCAGTGCAACACTTTATAGCAGTGAAAGATTGCGTCGTAAGATGTAAGTAGTTAAACTAGGGTGACCAAATGACCTGTTTTCCTAGATGTCCTGTTTGTAAGTCCTGTCCTGGCCCTAATATAACAATTTCGATCTATCCATACAGAGGGAGTATATTTAAAATGTATTGAAATTAATAAGGAATCTTTGATTAAACTTCGAGTATCATTTGAGTATCTCATTGCCGGGCCAAGTATCCTGGTTTTCTGTAATCAAAATGTGGTCACCCTAAGCTAAACATTTAAACTGTTTTACCATAAAAACACACAGGGACCAACAAGTCAAGACAAGTGATGCAAACTACTTTTTTTAAAACAATTCATAAAACAGCAATGACATACAACAGACCACTGCTTGTGCTTCAGTGATTCACTTGGCAACTGTTGACATGACAGTTAAAAACATTTCCAAAATGCGCAGAGATGTGGAATAAAACATCAATCACTTATCTTAGTGTAATAAGGTTCGTAGATGGGAAGGAAGGAGGCGGGAACCGGCGAACGTTTCAAACATTTATTAACTCAAAATAAATAAACAAAACGAAAGTAAAACCGCGGACAGCCCCTCACGGACGACTGCCCGCAAACACACACAAAATAAAGCATAACATAAAATTCCAGGCCTGGTCCTCTCTCGTCTTCCGCTGCCCTGTTCCTCCTTTTATGCTCCCGTCACATGGCCGCGAGACGAGACCGGTGTGCCACGCAGCTGGCACTCGTTGACATTAATCACCGGCCCGCTCTCGCGGTCCCTCGCCCCGCTGCTTGCCACACCACACTTAAGCCTAGTTCACACTGCCCGATCTTTGCCCCGATTTTGAGTCGCCGACAGGTTTTGTGAAATCGCAGACAAATGCCCGAGATCACAGGCAAATCGGTGCTCGTGCACGCGAGTGACAATCACGCAGTATGAATTATCAAAGACGCGATCAGAGAGAATCGCCGACGAGTCGCCGACGCCGGTGAGATATTTGGCATGCTAAATATCTGGAGCTGTCGGCGATTCAAACTCCTGCTGTGTGAACTGCGTTCTGACTGAAAATTACACCGACAGCCAATGAGAGAGTGAGATACAGGGCCGCAGGAGGTTCAGGGAGGAGTTATAAAGCAGAATTTCAGTATTTTAATAGATATATTTACAATTCTATCAAACAGAAACAAAGGCCAAATATTTGCACATCCAGCCACAGCAGCAGCACATTAAATAATTATTTATTTACCTCAAACTGTCTTTGCAGAACAAAATCCTGGCTCCCTCTGTCTCTCCAACAATTTCTTCCGCCATAATCTTTTTTCTTTTTCTCCACAAATCAGCGCACATACAATTTGAAGCAAACTTTGTGCAGTTTGTCATTTTTAATAACAATTCCAAGTCTCGCGCGAGAACTCCGGTCTGACGCACGTGTGATCTCGCGTTGTTTACTTGTCACATCGCACGTGTGTTTGGGAAACGTAGTTTGCGCACCGGAGAGCGAGAGAGTTGTCGGCGATTCTTCCTCTTGTTCAGTCATGCAGTGTGAACTCCTCTGTCGTCAAACCATCGTGCAGTGTGAACACAGCAGTAAGCGCGTTTCCATTACCCTTCAAATTGCGCAAATTGAAATTGCGAATTGAAAATACGCCCAATGGAAACGCGGCAATTTCGCAAAAACTCCCATATATCGCAAAAAAGTTTTTACGCTCTCATGAGGTGGTTTTTCAGGCGATTCGAAAAAGGACATTTTCGCAAAACTGCAATGGAAACGTTTTTTTCGCATTTACATGTCACCTGTTGCGGTGACGCATTGCTGCAACATAGGGCCTATATATTATATTTTCCTAGCTCAATTGTGTCGTAATAACAAGATAATGTAGTTAACAGGACATATATTTTCTCCTAATAAGGACTACAGGCCATATATACTGTAATTAAGACATATATTCAAGAAATGTATTAAAGCAGAAAGAGTCAGCCTGTATTTTCAGCCTTACTCAAAGGCAGAGGAAACTGGCCAGTTACGCGTCAATCCATTCCAGACGATCTTAGTTTGCTTCTTATCTAATAAACAGGCATTTAATTGATGAAACATCGATCAAAATAAAAATACAATTTATACAAAACTAAATGTATTTTTTAAGAAAGACTTTCTAGAAAATAAAACTCGAAGTGATCAAAATCATGTGACTCTCCAGGTCTCAAACATATTGCGATTCTTACTCATGCTGCTCACTTTTCATAACCAACATATACATTAAAATAATAATATTACAGGCTAATGTTTAGGCCTAAACGCAGCCTATTTAGTTTCGTAGTTAGGCTGTTTTCTTTAACCCACGGCCGATAAAAGCGCCGACGTTCTCAGTTTTCCTTCTTCCTTTAAGAGAGATGAAACAATTTACAATACTCTTGTCATTTTTAGCTATACAGATGAGTTCAAGACATAATTATATACTATAAACTGTCTATTTTTATTTGTGGACTCGGGGAACTAATTATTTTGCATGCACTCACTCCAAACGCGGTCTCCATTTCAAAAAAATTATTTTGTTTATTAAATGCCAATTTTTTCTTTTCCAAAGCATTTCTAAATTCAGTTCAAATGCCAATCAAACCAAATATCTAGCCAAAATAACGAAAGTGGTGAAAATAAAAATAAAACATTTGAGTTAACATGCAAATTCAAACATTTCGCTCTTCTCTATATGCGTCAACCTGCCGCGCTTAAAAGGCGATAATTCTTTACAGATGATGGTTCGGTTTGGAGAGAAGACGAGATGGAGTTCTTTATTAAACTCATAAAAGACAATATAGGATTACAGTAATACTGGATTCTAAACACAGAAATGCTACATTATCATGAAGACCTTGAAGCAGATCTGACACACACACACACACACACACACACACACACACACACACACACACACACACACACACACACACACACACACACACACACACACACACCTCATATCCGTGCCGCTTAAGTAACCTAAGGGGCTTTCCTTGCCATTAATGCTTGGATAACACATATGTCTCCTTCCAATAAAAATAATGGCTAGTGTGATGGATGGGATGTACAAACCTACCAAGTGCCATCATTTTGGACTGACCTATCGCGAGAGGAAAGTAATATGTTTTAGTCGCATAACTGCAGCTATGGAAACGCTGTCATTTCGCAACAGTTTTTTATCGACATTTAAGAAATATCGCAAAAGTTTTTCGCAAATCTGCAATGGAAACGCAGCTAGTGACTGAATGATACCCCAGATAGTCATGCAGTGTGAATAGAGCTGTGACCCGACGAGTTTGAAAATCGTGCAGTCTGAACTAGGCTTTAGATGCTGATTCCAGATGCGTTCTAAAAGCGCTCTGCACTTTCTGAAATCGTGCTGCAGACTGTCCAGCAAACACAACCTGTATTGATTTTAGGGGGGGAGGGGGGGGGGTGAAATGCTGTTTCATGCATACTGAGCTTTTTACACTGTTAAAGACTTGGATTCCCATCCCTAAACATAGACAAAGTTTCAAAGACTAAGTTGGACGTTTGATGGAGTATTTCTATGTCAAAAATACTCCTTCCGGTTTCGCACAAGTTTCGTAGAGTTTTTTTTTCGAGTATGGGTCGGCTTGACGTTGATAGAGCTGAAGGTCCTTGTATGGGCCGTACGGGCTCTTCTTCTGGAAGGGTGCGCACGCACGTGACTAAAGCGAGAGACCAAATGGACGCCCATAAACACTCTCTCAGGTGCAGATCCACTCATCTGTGCAATACTTCTGTTGCGCCGTGCTCCACTTTTTTCCTATGGGTGACATCAAACAACTTTAATGCGCCCGCACAGCTTTCCGGGAAGGCTGCGCTGCATTTGAACCGATTTGAACGCAGAAATGACGAGAAGCATCACAACACCATGCTTCGGTTGTGTCGCAATAGTGAATCTCCACGGTCACTGCTGTCACAGCACTTCACGAAATCAACAATAAGTGTGTTTTTGACAGAGCGGTCCCAGCGATAAAGGTTCACGGTCGTGCTTTGGAAGCAGGCGGTGAGTAAAACTGCTTCAAATGTCTATGTTGTTGGCTATCGTCGCGTGAGTAAACATCAGTAAACAACACGATCGTGTATAGTTAATTTATCAATGGAGCATGCGATGTATGGTGTGTGTTTAAATACATTTGTTTAGCTGACCAATATGTCAGTTTGTTTATTGTAAAACCACCCAAACATAAACCTAGACTAGGGGACGTTCTCACAAAGCGTGCTTCTTCACTCAAATGCGCTAACGTTACACCCTTGTTTTTTTTATACACTATCTGACGTGCAAAACCGTTTTGCTTGCTACTGCTAAGGTTTAGTCTCATACAATAGTCCATAAACCAAATCATGTCATCATATAACACGAGTAAACAAACGCAAATGTTGACAGGCCACTAAATAAAGGTGTTTTTCCTGTTCATTCTATTTAATTCTCCGGATCTGATTCTGGATCTTATATGTATTAGTTGAATCTGATTGATAGCCATGGGTTATTTAGGGTAACGTTTTCTTTTCCATGCATGACGATGTCAGCTTTCAGAAGCTCTCGCGCAGTAGCAACGCGCTCGTCATTCTTTAGCACCGCCCACATGATACGCCTCCAGCCGCTCGTTTTTTTCCGGAAAGACTCGGTACAGCCTATCTTTCTTTTATAAATATAATAAAACTAAAGACTTTTCGGAGATATGAAGGATGCAATGCTATATAGGTACTCAAGATTGACGTGAGATGACTAAAACTGAGTGTTTCACCCCCCCTTTAATGTTGAACCGCAGCTCATTGGCCGCTGAAATAACAATACCAATCAGCTACGCTATGTAGATAACTACTGATTTATTTATTTATTTCTCCTTTGTTTTACCAGGGTAGTCACATTGAGACAGTAGTCTCTTTTTCAAGTGAGCCCTGGCCAAGAAAAGGCAGCACATAGTTAAAAAAAAGACACATAAAAACATAAAAACAGTGATGGACACAACATAAAACATAAATACAATTTATAATACTGATCACTACCAAATGAGTCCAGGCTGTACCATCTTACCACCAGAGTTTCATACCAGAACTAGATAATCATGGGAGTTCATGGGCGATTTAATATGGTCAGAAACAAATCATACTTTCTATCTTTTCAATAAATCAGTTGATCATGGTTCACAAAAAAAAAAAAAACGGATCCAGTTCATGAGCTCAAATGTTTCAGTTGCAGCTTTTAACAGCTCACAGAATGGAAAAAAATACCAGTAAGTCACAATGTCATTTTCTGTCTTGTTTCTCACACAGACATCATTTTCTTTTTCTTTTTTCATGATTCTTTTATGATGGAAAAGAGCAATCAGCACAGTCAGAATTTCTCTTTTAAGAAGGTCATGAGCTGTCAGTTATCTGTGTGTGTTTAGGGCCTTCTAATCTTCATTGGAAAATGTTTTAGAATATGTTCATTAGGAGACATATTTTCATAATTGTGAGAAGGTACTGTGTATTATGACTGTGTCCTTCATTTGAATCATTCTCCTTGTAACTGGATGATTTCTTTCAGAGCGAGGGTCCAAGGGTCATCTAGTGCTCACCGAGCTCGTTGGCGTACCTCTTCCTCCATCTGTGTCCTTCATCACTGGCTACGAAGGTTTCCCTGCCTACAATTTTGGGCCTAATGCTAATGTAGGTCGACTGACCCAGTCCTTTGTACCTGAGCCCTTCTTCACGGACTTTGCCATTATTGTCACCCTTAAGCCCTCCAGCTCACGAGGAGGGGTCCTGTTCGCCATCACAGATCCCTCTCAGAAGATTGTGCACTTGGGCTTGGCCCTGACGCCCGTGGAGGACAAGACCCAGAGGATTGTACTGTATTACAGCGAGCCAGGGTTTGCTGAAACCATGGAAGTGGCTTCCTTTAAAGTGCCTGACATGACACAGCAGTGGAATCGCTTTACTCTGACGGTCGAGCATGAGGAAGTTCGGCTCTATATGGACTGTGAGCAGTACCACAGCGCACCCCTGAGGAGAAGCCAGCAGCCCCTCAGCTTTAAGCCAGGCTCGGGCATCTTTGTGGCAAATGCGGGCAGTACTGGCCTGGAGAGATTTGTGGTATGTCACCATCCACATTTTCACAAAAAAACAGTTTAACCCTTTCATATATTCATTATTGAATCACAAAGTAATATATATAATTTAATGTTTGTTTTTACTTTTAAACATTTACTTTTTAAACGTTTAAAAGTTTTTGTAAAAATATGTTTTATTTTGAGGAAGTTACAGTGAGGAAAACACACCTGACTATTGTGCAAGTTCTCCCACTTAGAAATCATGGAGGGGTTTGAAATTGTCATCGTAGGTGCATGTCCACTGTGAGAGACATAATCTAAAAAAAAAAAATTCTGTAATCACAATATATGATTTTTTAACAATTGTTTTGTATGATACAGCTGCAAATAAGTATTTGAACACCTGAGAAAATCAACGTTAATATTTGGTACAGTAGCCTTTGTTTGCAATTACAGAGGTCAAACGTTTCCTGTAGTTTTTCACCAGGATTGCACACACTGCAGGAGGGATTTTGGCCCACTCCTCCATACAGATCTTCTCTAGATCAGTCAGGTTTCTGGCCTGTTGCTGAGAAACACAGAGTTTGAGCTCCCTTCAAAGATTCTCTGTTGGGTTTAGGTCTGGAACCTTGATATGCACGTTTAAGTGGAATTATGACCAAAAAGTTATATTTTGGTCTCTACTGACCACATTACTTTTCAACAGTTGACCTTTTTTCACCATTTTGCTTTGCAATTTCCCTGTAGCCCTTTCCAGCCTTGTGGAGGTGTACAATTTTGTCTCTAGTGTCTTTGGACAGCTCTTTGGTCTTGGCCTTGTTAATAGTTGGATTCTTACTGATTTTATGGGGTGGACAGGTGTCTTTATAACAGTAAGGAGGGCCTTTTAAAGGCAGACTAACAGGTCTGTGAGGCTCAGAATTCTAGCTGATCGACAGGTGTTCAAATACTTATGTGCAGCTGTATCATACAAATAAATAGTTAAAAAATCATATATTGTGATTTATAGATTTTTTTTTTCCACAGTGGACATGCACCTCCATGATTTCCAAGTGGGAGAACTTGCAAAATAGCAGGGTGTTCAAATACTTATTTTCCTCACTGTATATATATATATATATATATATATATATATATATATATATATATATATATATATATATATATATATTATACTCGCCTAAAGGATTATTAGGAACACCTGTTCAATTTCTCATTAATGCAATTATCTAATCAACCAATCACATGGCAGTTGCGTCAATGCATTTAGGGGTGTGGTCCTGGTCAAGACAATCTCCTGAACTCCAAACTGAATGTCAGAATGGGAAAGAAAGGTCATTTAAGCAATTTTGAGCATGGCATGGTTTTTGGTGCCAGACGGGCCGGTCTGAGAATTTCACAATCTGCTCAGTTACTGGGATTTTCATGCACAACCATTTCTAGGGTTTACAAAGAATGGTGTGAAAAGGGAAAAACATTCAGTATGCGGCAGTCCTGTGGGCGAAAATGCCTTGTTGATGCTAGAGGTCAGAGGAGAATGGGTCGACTGATTCACGCTGAAAGAAGAGCAACTTTGACTGAAATAACCACTCGTTACAACCGAGGTATGCAGCAAAGCATTTGTGAAGACACAACATGCGCAACCTTGAGGTGAATGGGCTACAACAGCAGAAGACCCCACCGGGTACCACTCATCTCCACTACAAATAGGAAAAAGAGGCTACAATTGGCACAAGATAATGCACCATGTCACAAAGCTGATGATTTCAAATTGGTTTCTTGAACATGACAATGAGTTCACTGCACTAAAATGGCCCCACAGTCACCAGATCTCAACCCAATAGAGCATCTTTGGGATGTGGTGGAACGGGAGCTTCATGCCCAGGATGCGCATCCCACAAATCTCCATCAACTGTAAGATGCTATCCTATCAATATGGCCCAACATTTCTAAAGAATGCTTTCAGCACCTTGTTGAATCAATGCTATGTATAATTAAGGCAGTTCTGAAGGCAAAAGGGGGTCAAACACAGTATTAGTATGGTGTTCCTAATAATCCTTTAGGGCAGTGTAACATATAAATAATAATAAAACATTTAAAAATATTACTTTACAAAAGCATCATTTGTCTAAAAATTTGTTGTACCTCGTTTATTAACATTCAAATTATATCACATGACCATACCAAACATGATTTCCAAACGTTTTCAGAAGTTTTGTCCTCTGCTCCATATTACTTGAACTATTCCAGCTAAGGAGCTTTTGTCCCATGAGTTGGTGTGCTATTGTGTTTAGGGAGCTGGTTGGCATGGAGAAGACTTCAGGAAGGTAGAATTCTTTGTGTTGAATGGCATAGTGGCCTCCCTCAAGAAAAGAGGACCACGATTAACAATGAAACTCTCACATACTCTTTTAGGCAATTATACAGACAGAAATAATGATATGTTTAAACCTGGCTACTAGCACCCAGAAGGTCTCAGGTTCAAACTTCTAGAGTGGTAATTACTGTTGTGCCCTTTAGGAAAAGCACTTTTGAGGTTTGTCAGTTTGGTTGTTGAGCTTTTGTTATTTCATATTTCCCTTTAAAGGTAATTCTAATGAAAATGTTTTGTTTGGCATTGCTTTATGGTTGTTTGGACTAGTACATTTCATAATACCTTTAATAATGAAAGTAGCTGATGGCTCCTAATAATTCTCAGCTGTACTTCAATAAAAGTGTGGCTAAAAGAATCCATTAAATCCCAATGAGTAAAGCAGGAGGGGCTTCATCTGAAAGCCTGCTGAGAACTGTACAACATGTATTACCTTCTCTAAAGCTCTGCTAGCACATCTCCAGGCGCTAGGTGAATCTGTGCTGCTGTTTTCCTGAACGCTGTCTGCTGCTGTTAGAATGATAAGAGTTTTCATTCTCACAGTAGACCAGTTCCAGGAGACGCTTGTGTACGAACATGATTGCAGTGTGATTAACCACTCGGCCTTCTGCAAATATACACAGCAATCTTTTACACACACAATTTGATTTTGTTTTAGATGGCTGAACAACCAACACCTACATTTCTCTTTCTCTTTCTGTCTTGTTCTGTCAGGGGTCTATCCAACAGCTGGTGATAAAACCGGACCCCAGGGCAGCAGAAGAGCAATGTGAGGAGGATGACCCCAGCGTGAGCACATTTTCTTCACTCTTATTCAACTCTGGATAAAATAACACTGTCCATTTTTTTTAGAAAGGCACATTTCTATAGTAGATTAAAAGAAAAATGTATCTTTGGGGATGATTCTTGTAGAGCTGGCACTCCCTCTTGTGGTGGAGTACCTCATGATGTGAACAGCAGGCTGACTGCTGAATGTTTTGCAGGGAGACAGAAGTGGTGATGGTGATTATGATGATGAAGAAGAGCATGGGAGACATAAAGAAATCTTTGGTTGGACAAATGAAAAAGATAAAGAAAAGGTTTGACAGAAGCACCTCATTGCACACATTATGTTATCTAGGTACCTGATTAAATTAAATTAAAAAAATGTAAATGAATTTTAGAGCATATTTTTAGATTTTTTTTTTGTATTAATCCAAACATAGTTTTGTCTTTAAAATGTGTTCCCATCACTAGAACTTTCTGTGTCTTATATAGATGTGTTTCTTTATTCTTTTTCTCTCCAAAGGTGTAATTTATTAAATCCATTAATAAAACTCCCCAAAGGCTTCATTTTAAATTACCTTTTTAAAGTTTTTGAATTTAATAAAAAAAAATTAAAATCAAAATAAATGCACAAATGCATAACACATTTCACAATTGAATATGAGCACAAAACCGAAATCATTGCATTTGTTTTTTATGTGTGTATTTAGTCAATGTAATTATTTATTTGCAGACATTAGCTTTATTTATCTATTAAGAAGTTCATTCAACAGGGAATTAAGTTTTATTACAAAATTAGGAGGCAACTAAAGGGTTTAAATCTTCGATTCTCTCCCAAATCATGACAGAATGAATATTTTCTTTGAATAACAAGGCAGTTTTCATTCCAAAATATTCTTAAATTACCATGAACTTATTATATATCAAAAGCTCAAAGCAACGTTAATTCCTAAATTCATCACACCATTAAATTCAAATACTGTACATTCAAATATGGCACTTTAAAACACACATTGGTAGGAGTGACAATAATGCTGATCGGTCACAAGAGACCTGAAAACCATTTGCAAACCTGCTGTGATGTAATGCATTGCAATGACAAAAGAAAATGAATCTTTTATTCCTTTCATTTTTAAACACTGAGTGTGACAGCCTCTGACAGAGACTTCTCTATACTGTTATTCATTTGGTTCAAGTTAGCTAGTGCTATACTGCCTTTTGCTAGCCTAATGATGATTAAATGATTCAAATGAGTAAAAAAGTAATTTTAATTATGTCCAAATAGCAACTTGTTAAGATGTTGCAAAAAGGCATCATATTTAAATGTTACTTTATATATCAGAGGACACTTCAAGTAAACAATTTAGGTCATAGGGTTTCAGCTGATTAACAAGGAAACTTGGGAACTTCTAGTCTGAGAGATCTGACATGTCAGCTCCTCAATGAACGGTGTGAGTAGGTTTGAGATACCTGTTTGTCCAAACAATAAATGTCTAATGTCAGATAGGGGTGGAGTGTTTAGAAACTTGCAATTTCATGTGGTACTACTACTGATGCAAAAGAGACACACTTAGGGCCTATATATAATGATCTGAGCACATGGTCTGAAGCGTATGGCACAGGTGCACTCAGGACCAGTGTTGGGTAAGCTACTCTAGAAAAGTAATTAATTACTGTTCATCTTCAATAGTGTGATTAGATTACTGTACAAATTATTCTTTCCAAAAATTATTTGTTTTTACTATTTACTTTTTTAAATCCTATATCAACCTCGACTAGTTAAAGGTATAGTTCACCCAAAAATGAAAACCAGCCCATGATTTACTCACCCTCAAGTCATCCTAGGTGTATATGATGTTCTTCTTTCCGAAGAATAAAATCAGAGTTAAATTATAAAAGACTTGGCGCTACCAAGCTTTATAATAGCAGTGATTGTTGCTCTGTTTGAAGTCCATATAAATGCATCTGTCCATTAAATAACGTGCTCTAAGCGGCTCCGGGAGGTTAATAAACGCCTTCTGAAGTGAATTGATGCGTTTGTGTACGAAAAATATCCACATTTAAAACTTTTGAAATTTTCACTTTTACAAATCTCTGTGTGTGTAATAAGCAGAGTGTACACGCGTTGTGCACTCATCTATAGGATCATATTACTAACACACCCTTTAAATAACACTAAAAATGCTGCATTTCAGTTCCTCAAAATAGTAACCCACCAACAATGCGTCTGAACATATGGGCGAACAGATGGGCACGGGTGCATTTGCTATTTAAAAAACTGGACGTGAAAATGATAACTGCGCCAGGCTGAAACTAGCAAAAAACACTTGAGTCACACCTAGTGTATGATAGGGCCCTTTACCTTTAAATACTTCTATAAATACCATTTACATTTTTTTACCACAAAAAAACAATAGTCATCATAAATAGATTGAGATGTATAGTTTACATTTATTATGGCCAATTTATGTTGTAAGAGTGTATGTGTAATTTGGTGTATTATGTCTTGCAGACACACAGGCCCACCTCTCCTGTGCAAGCTCCGCCCACTGTGCCACCTGAGGTGGAAGAGGGGGAGCTCTCAGGACATGTGACCCTGCATGGTGAGAGGACACGCTTTAATTAATATAAATAATATATAAATAATAATATAAATTAACTTTGTTTCGCTTCTTTTGTGAATGTTAATAATGATTATTATCTAGATTTTAGTTCACTACTGATTGTATCAATTTAGTCTCCAAGTCTCCAAGACCGCATTTATTTGATCAGTAAAAACTGCAGTTCATGATCATGTTGATTTGTTGATTTGGCTCTCAATAAATATTTCTTATTACTATCAATGTTGTTAGTACCAAGTACCATTAGTATCAAAACATTGTTTTTGCTTCTTAACATATTTGTGGAAACTGTTATAAATCATTCAAACGTTTGGAGTAAGATTAAAACAAGATAGGCACGTTGAAATTATTAAAAGTGACAGGAAATACATTTATAATGCTACAAAAGCATATATTTCAAATAAATGCTGTTCTTTTGAGATTTCTATTCATCAAAGAATCATCATATGTGTTACAATGTATTACAATAGACAGTCTTGGTAAGCATAAGAGACAAAATATATTAATAAAATAATTAAAGTAATATTATTATTAATATGGTCTGATTATGTAAAATATTTTTTGTTAATTATTTCAGGGACATTACCAGATGAAACAGGGGAGAGTACAGGGGATGTAAGTGATAATTTATTATTATAATAGGAAAAAGGATACTTACTTTTGAATATAAGTAATGCTCTTTTATGATGGTTAAAATAATGCAATAATCCTGCTAGTTCAAATACATTGGTTCCTCTTGAAATGTCTCAGGGATCAGGCCAGGGACAAAAAGGGGAGCGTGGAGCACCCGGACCTGCAGGCCCCCCGGGACCCCCTGGACCTCCAGGGCCATCTCTTCCACCCAGACATTCAGATCAACCTGGACCAAGAGGCCCACCAGGTCCAATGGGTCCACCAGGAGGACGAGGCAGACCAGGGAAAGACGGGCAACCTGTATGATTATTTCCTATATTATGAGACCTCTTTGAATATGCTCTGATTACACGTTTGCTACTTTTCTTTGTGAGGCTAGGATATGATAATGTCTAACCATTTATCTATAAAATATTTACAGGTGCTGGTCATATATAACGTTGATTTATTTCAATAATTCCATTCAAACTTTTATATTATATTCATTCATTACACACAGACTGATATATTTCAAATATTTATTTCTTTTATTTTGATGATTATAATTAACAACTAAGGAAAATCCCGAATTTGAATATTGTGAAAATGTTCAATATTGAAGAGACCTAGTGCCACATTCTAATCAGCTAATTAACTCAAAACACCTGCAAAGGTCTTTAAATGGTCTCTCAGTCTAGTTCTGTAGGCTACACTATCATGGGGAAGTCTGCTGACTTGACAGGTGTCCTAAAGATGAACATTGACACCTTGCACAAGGAGGGCAAGACACAAAAGGTCATTTCAAAAGAGGCTGGCTGTTCACAGAGCTCTGTGTCCAAGCACATCAATAGAGAGGCGAAGGGAAGGAAAAGATGTGGTAGAAAAAAGTGTTCAAGCAATAGGGATAACTGCACCCTGGAGAGGATTGTACAAAACTCATTCAAAAATGTGGGGGAGTTTCACAACGAGTGGACTGCAGCTGGAGTCGGTGCTTCAAGAACCACTACGCACAGACAATATGGTTTCAGCTGTCACATTCCTTTTATCAAGCTACTCGACAAAAGGACTGCTGAGTGGTCCAAAGTTATGTTCTCTGAGAGGAGAGGAGAGGAGAGGAGAGGAGAGGAGAGGAGAGGAGAGGAGAGGAGAGGAGAGGAGAGGAGAGGAGAGGAGAGGAGAGGAGAGGAGAGGAGAGGAGAGGAGAGGAGAGGAGAGGAGAGGCATTCAATCCATGTTGCATGAGGTCCAGTGTAAAGTTTCCACAGTCAGTGATGGTTTGGGGTGCCATGTCATCTGCTGCTGTTGGTCCACTGTGTTTTCTGAGGTCCAAGGTCAACGCAGTCGTATACCAGGACGTTTTAGAGCACTTCATACTTCCTGCTGCTGACTAACTTTATGGAGATTCAGGTATCATTTTCCAACAGGCACCTGCACACAGTGCCAAAGCAACCAGTGCCTGGTTTAAGGACCATGGTATCCCTGGTCTTAATTGAAGAAGAGAAGAGAACAGAAGAGCTCTATCAGAGCAAACTGGGCTCTTATAACACCTGAGCATTGCCATAGACTGATCGACTCCATGCCACTCCACATTTCTGCAGTAATTCAGGCAAAAGGAGCCCCAACTAAGTATTGAGTGCTGTACATGCTAATACTTCTCATGCTCATACTTTTCAGTTGGGCAGGATTTCAAAAAATGATTTCTTTGTATTGGTCTTAAAGGGTTACTTCAGTGATTTAGCATTAAACTTTGTATTTAAACTGGGTTATTAATGTAGTAGAAATGTGAAATTATTTTTATATTCTAGACTGAAAAAAGACGGCATACATTCACAGTTTTTAGTCTGGCGCTGAAGTAACCCTTTAAGTGATATTTTTATTTTCTGAGATACTGAATTTGGAATTTTCCTTAGTTGTCAGTTATAATCATCAAAAACTTAAACAAATAAACATTTGAAATATTACATATTATTAATATCAATATTAAATACAATTATCAAATACAAGTTTCACATTTTGAATGGAATTAATGAAATAAATCAACTTTTTGATGATATTCTAATTATATGGCCAGCACCTGTAATATCTCAGTAGTATAGATTGAACGAGCTAGCAATTTTTTAATCTCTTGCCTGTTTTCAGGGAAGCAAAGGTGAAGATGGAAAACCAGTGAGTAACAATTTACTTATTTATGGACAGTATTTTAGACTGGAATTTAGAGATGAAGGACATCCATTTAGTACAATGTTGAATTAATATAATGACATTATTGTGTACTTATTCTAATTGTTAATTGTACAATCCTTTCTGGTAAAACTATGAGAAAATATGAGAACTATTTGATTCTTTAGAGCCATAAGAACAAAACAAAATTACAGTAGCATTGGTCTGAGATGACCAGATGTCATTCAAATAGAGCACATTCTTCACAGAAAAGTATCATTTGATTCCTACAATTTATAATTCAATCAAATGAAATTTTTATAAAAATGGATGTTAAAAAAACAGTGATATTAGTAATAGTTTTGTATTGCATCATATCCTGAGATTCATACCCCTCTTTGTTTTGTTTAATAATTTGCATACTTTGCATTTATTCCATCTTATTTAAATTATTATCATATTATTTGAATTTATTATCGCAATCATAAAAGCACTGTTTTGTAATGCTTTACTGCTTATTAGTCTTTAGTCATTTACCTATAACGTCTAATAAATCAGAAGTCTGTTTATTTGGATTTTTGAAATATTTAACATCCTTGTTTGTATGTTGTTTGTTCTGGTTCATTTTTTTTTCACTGTTTTAAAACTTTAATAAAAAAGAAATTAAATAGGATGTAACAAAGTGTCATGGATTCATGTTGACATCTGTTTTTGCTGATCTTAATACATCATTCCAATTGTCTCTTTAATACAGGGACAGAGAGGACCACAAGGTTTTCCAGGATTACCTGGTGAATCTGGAGTTAAAGGAGAAAAGGTGAGGGATAATAAAGTCAAGTTGCCTCCCAAATATTTAATTATCCATATTGTAGCAAGCACTTCCTGCTATGTTGTGTTGAAAACAAAAGCTTGTATTTTGATCTTTTTTAGGGTGATCCAGGAATAGGTCAGCCTGGATTGCCTGGTCCACCAGGGCTTCCTGGACCACCAGGGCCATCCAAACCAATTAAAGTTTCAGTGAGTACATTGCAAAAAATGTGTGGCTTGAAGTATTGCTTCCTGTTGGGGCAAGAACTGAATTTGTTGCCAAAGCATATGATTTATAAAATTGTTCATACTGTGCATCCTGTTCATTAAAATGCATCTCCATTTTTATTGACAGCATGAATTTGATGCTCTCGGCTCTGGATTTGGAGATGCTGACATCGATACAGAACGCCTTAGAGTGAGGAACATTTGACCATTTTTCGAAGACGCTACATACTGTATTTAATGGCAATTAACAGTAAGGATTGTCAATGTATATCCATCTCTATACTGTGAGTGAAAATGTCATATTATAGGGTCCACCTGGTCCTCCAGGCCCTCCTGGGAAACCTGGCCCACCTGGTCCTAACGGCCCCTTTGGGGGTTTGATCCCTGGACCTCCAGGTGCCCCTGGCAAGGATGGCAGAGACGGGCAACCTGGACTTCCTGTAAGTATTTTCTCTATTTGATTAAATCAGCCGCTGAAGAAAGATTTCATATCCCATCTGCGTATGTCTTATGAAGTCTGTCATCTCAAGTTACCTCTGATGTCTAATGCACTCAGACAACTTAAAATGAAGCAAGGTAAAATGATAAGTAATTCAGTCTAGTAGATAAATTATTCAGTACCCATGAATTACTTCTCGAGGCCTCCTAGTGTTGTTAAATGAAGGTTGTACTACAGTCCTTAGCTGATTCATGTTGTCTTCTTTCCTTCTCTCAATTACCCAGCAGTTTGAGGACTGGTTTAGTGGGTCTGGCACTGACTCTGGGTTTGGCTCAGGGTTTGGCTCGGGTTTTGGTAAAGGACAGGCATTGCCCTGGTTGGTTCAGGTCACTGAACTAGTAGGTTGGAAAAGGCAGGATTTTCTCTCCAACAATTTCTGCTTTTCCTCATTTGCCTAATTGCAATCTGATATTTGGATTAAGTGACAGTGTTATACTTATGCATGCATTTTCTCAGTTACCCAGGCAAAAACTCACCATGGCTTTTCATCACACATTACTCCTTTTTATTTCTCACAATTGAGAGTTTATATACCATGATTCTCTAAGATTTTCTAAGATTTTTTTTGTGTTTTTTTAAGGTTTTTTTGCACTTCTGAGTATATAACTTTCAAATGTTACTTTTTGTCTCAGAATTGTGAGATATAAATTCAGAATTGTGATGGAAAAGTCAGGATTTTGAGATCTAAAATTGGAATAAAAAAAGCTAACTGCGACTTTATCTTACAAATGAGACATTTTTTTCTTGAGCCCCTTTCACACTGCGATTCCGGCAAATACACGGATAATGCGACCCGGCATTTGTTCCCGGGCCGCTAGATTTGGTCCATTCACACTGCCAGCGAAATACCGTAATATGTGCACTTTCACACACAACCCGTAACGGTCCCGGATCGAGTTGACACGTGACATCCTGATGTGACGTATAATGGCGAGCGATCTCAGCTTCAGCGCGGATAGTAAGGAGCTCCGTGGTCTCGACTTGTGTCCAGTTTGCACACATTTCTGCTTGTTTAATTTTAGTTTATTTTGTATACGAACACTCTCTGCGTTTAAAACACCAACTAGCTCTTCTGGCACTGCAGGGTTGTATTATTGAAAAAACAAGCTCTAGGAGTCGCACGATAACTACGTACACGTTGCGGCATTAGTTTCGGCTTTTGTTCACACAGCGCTCGTCCCGGGTCGAATACCGCAATATTACTAGGTCCCCGACCCGGGTCGAATTCGGTAATCAATGCCGGGACGTGGTTGCTTTCACACAGAAGGCGACCCGGCAATGTTCCGGGAATATTGCGGGTCCGACGTGCAGTGTGAAAGGGGCTTTGCAGTTGCGAATTTCTATATAGAAACTCATAATTGCAAATTATAAAGTCTGAATTGTGAGAAATAAACTTAAGTTAGGAATAAAGAATCGTTTGGGGGAAAAAATCTGAATTGTAAAGAAAATGTATATTTTCTCACAATTCAGATGTTTTTTTTTTTCTCACAATTGTGACTTTTTTTCTCAGAGTTGTAAGATTTAAACTTTTACACTTGGTGAGAAACAATGTCACATTTATGGGTTTCATTTTATGTAAATGTGAGTACAGACTTAATAATAGAGGAATATTGAGGTATTCAAACAAACATCATTGGTATTTCTCAGTAAAAGAGTAATATTAGTCAGTTCTACTTGCAGTTTTAAAAGAAAAACAATAGTGATGCAGGGAATGTACGCTCAATCTGCTGGGTTGCATTTCAGGACAGCTTGAAACTGCTGGCTTTTTCTGAATGTTGGAGAAAATCTGTCTTTTTAATTTTGAACTGTCTGCTTGTACTAACAGCAATTGCAACTTAAAACATTATTTTAACACGCAACATAATGTTGTATAAAGAAAGCAAAAAAATGTATACTATATTTAAATCATACTTTCTGCTGCACATTTTTTAATGCAGTGTATCTATATAGGTCAGGGGCCCGTTCTTCGTAATGGATTACTCATTTATTTGGATTTTACTGTTGACAGTTTGATATGATCCAAGATTTTTAGGTTCTTCAAAGCTCATTTCGGAGTTGCTGTCATAGCATCAGGCCAAACCTTCAAACCTTCTCGGGAGCAGGCTTATTTCATGTAAACAGGATTAGATTGCATCTTTTTGGAGATACAAATAACTTAGTAAAAAAAGCTGTCTTCTGTGCCATTAGAAAAATGTTCTTGAAATAGAATCATGTAAAAATGAAATCATGTAATAAACAGTACACAATACATTCATATGCGTAGCTTGACTTTTAAGACAGACTTACCTGTTGAATATTCATAGAAATTACCATTTTTTCTACAATAATATAAAGTAATAAATATTTGGGAATAGATAAATATTTCTACAAATGTCCCAAATTGGAGAAGTCGTGACTGAATGTGTATGTCTGTGCCATAATTTGATTCTAAATCAACCCATTTGATTCAGTGTTCTTATGGTTTTGACAAAAATGTAAACTAATAAAAACATTTAATTTGCTAAAATAAAATAACCTACTAATGTTTGATTCTTGGTTTTAAAACTAACTGGAATAAAAACAAAAATGCTCCAAATTAACTTTTAATATTTTTTCCCACCAATATTTTTTTCCCCAATACATTTTCCCACCGAAACTCCAGAAAATGTTATATCAAGGGTGACAGTATAGATTCATAAAAAAAACTGTAAAAAAATATATATATATATGCTTTCTAACATTCAGATTTAGCATCCCACCAAGCTGCGTATTCTGCTAAATGAACAAGTTTTGGGGTACACCTAGAACTTATATTATAATGAATCAGGCATAACATTATGACCAAGTGAATAAGTGAAGGTGAAGTGAATAACACAGATTATCTCAACACGGCACCCGTTAGTGGGTGGAATACATTAGGCAGCAATAAACATTTTGTCCTCAAAGTTGAAGATGTATTAAGTAAGGTACGAAGAACGGACCCCGGGGTTGTCCAAACTCTGTCCCGGAGGGCCACTGTCCTGCAAAGTTTAGCTCCATCTCAACACACCTGCCTGGAAGTTTCTGGTATTCCTAGTAAGATCTTGATTATCTGGTTCAGGCGTGTTTCATTGGGATTGGACCTAAACATTGCAGGACAGTGGCTCTCCAGGAGCAGGATTGGATACTTCTGGTAAAGATGTTGACTTTTATAATATTTATTGATGTTAAGTCATGGCATAAGCTGGTGTTTTGATCTGTTTCACTTTAAAAGGGTGTTCCTGGTCAGCGAGGCTTAAGTGGACAACAGGGTCTGAAAGGAGCAAAGGTAGGAAAATGACCGCATCTTGATGAAAGAACTTTCCTTCAAAAATAATAAGTTCCAGTTTGATCTCTACACCTCCTGACTTTCTTTCATAGGGTGAACAAGGAATAAGAGGACCTAAGGTATAGTGTTTATGATGTACAATACATGATGCATAAAGGTACGGTCACATTTACTGCTGTTCAGATAATGTTTCACAGATGAAAACAAGTCATTTTAATTGGAATCCACATGATCAGGAATTCTACATGAGGGCAAACGATTTCCCCATGTAGATTTCACAACAGATTAGGTTTCACAATAAGGTTTAGGGTTGGGATAATGTTTCACAGATGAATTCAAGTCATTTGAACTGGAATCCACATGATTGGGAATTCCTAATAAGGGCTAAAGATTTCCCCTTGTAGATTTCACAATAGGTACACTATTGACAATACACAATGGACTTTTTTTTTTGCTTGCAAAAATGTAAAAAATTGACGACCTTAAAGGGTTAGTTCACCCAAAAATGAAAATTCTGTCAATAATTACTCTTCCTAATGTCTTTCTACACCCGTAAGACCTCCGTTCATCTTCGGAACACAAATGAAGATATTTTTGTTGAAATCCGATGGCTCAGACAGGCCTTCATTGACACCAATGTCATTTCCTCTCTCAAGACACATAAAAGGCACTAAAGACGTCGTTACAAAGTCCATCTCACTACAGTGGCTCTACAATAATTTTATGATGCAACGAGAATAGTTTTTGTGCGCAAAAAAAACCCAACCTAAATAACAACTTATATAGTGATGGGCCGATTTCAAAACAAAGTTTCGAACCGTTATGAATCAATGTATCAGTTCATGATTCGGATCGCCAAAGTCACGTGATTTCAGCAGTTTGGCAGTTTGACACGATCCAAATCGTGAATTGATACTCTGATTCATAACTGTTCGAAACTTTGTTTTGAAATTGGTCCATCACTATATAATGCGTTGTTTTTTTGCACACAAAAAATATTTTCGTCACTTCATAAAATTTGGACTTTGTAACAATGTCTTTAGTGCCTTTTATGTGTCTTGAGAGAGGAAATGACATTGGTGGAGGCCTTTCTCAGCCATCGGATTTGAACAAAAATATCTTCATTTGTGTTCCGAAGATGAACGGAGGTCTTACGGGTGTCGAACGACATTAGGGTAAGTAATTAATGACAGAATTTCATTACTAACCCTTTAAGGCTGAATAAAGTTGAAAGAACCATTATGTTCAATTTCTTATTATTTAGTTTGTTTCATTCTTACTTTTCCTAAAGGGTGAAAATGGTGACTCTGGCCTGAGAGGTCCACCTGGCCCTATTGGACCTATGGGGCCGAGGGGTGTACCTGGACCACCTGGCCCTCCTGGCCCACCAGGGCCCTCAGCTAATACTTTCAAGGTTTGACAAATATACTAGCAATTCATTTAACAATAGATATCACAGAAATCCTTTTAGTTTTTTTAGAGGCAGATTCGTGATTAGCCACTTTTTTGGAATTCGAATTCTAAATGCAGGACATTATGGTCAACAACAGACTGTTGAAATGCTAATGGTTCATCTGAAACATGTGATAATGGGTACAGAGATAATCAGATCTTAAAATGTTTCTTTAGAAATTATATATAAATACAGGTCAGACTTCGCCTTAGTGGGTCATATACTCTGTGCATGAATTATTGCTAAACAAACTTCGCATTGAAGGCCTTTTTCGATGAAGTGAGTCCCAAACAAAATAAGCTTTCAATTTTTAGCTTCATTTTTGTGACATGAACAGGATAATTCATGCTGGTCAAATTTTCCCTTAATTTTTGACATTTAAGTTTAAGCATTTTAAGTTTAAATCGAAAATGTATCTCTTAAAAGAGAGCTGTATTGCTTTTGAGATTGAATTCTTCAAATACATATTTTCAGGGCCAGAACACCATTTAGTCCATTCAAAACATTAGTTATTAAATTTGAGGCTTTTGAGTTGGCTTGGCTTTTACAGTCAGTCTAAAAATAGGAGGTGTTTTATTCTGACAGGATTTGGAGGGTTCTGGTGAAAGCGGATTGTTTCTTGGTGCCGGAATTTCAGAAGGCTATCAAGTAAGTGTACAAATCCCTCACAACTATTATTATATTCTGAAATTCTATTCACATATCAAGGTCTTTCATTAGCCTTGGATGCATCATCACATGCTACATTGGTTGGAGTTCATTTTCCTTGAGCACACAAAAGCTATTTGTTGAATGGTACCCTTCATATTTCTTTTCATTTTTTTTCTCCTCTCCTCTAATTTAAGGGCCATCCTGGTCTACCTGGCCCACCAGGACCTCAGGTCTTTTTATCTTTTTTATATTTTATAATATATATATATATATATATATATATATATATATATATATATATATATATATATATATATATATATATATATATATATATATTAATAATAATATACATGTTATGTCCCTGTAGGGACTTCCGGGAACTGATGGAGAACCCGGTTTGTCTGTAAAGGTTTGTCAGACTCCACTTAGGTCACTGCATATAAGAACACTAAATACCTTTTGAACTTTTGTTTAAAAGTTTGTTACATTTACACAATGTCATGTTTCTTCTTTATCCAGGGTGAACCAGGGTCCCCAGGACCTGATGGAAAACCCGGATTAGCTGGTTTACCAGGAGTCAGGGTGAGTCCTCTTTTCCTCTAACCCATGTAATAAATAAGTATTATTCAGTGCCTTGCGAAAGTATTCGGCCCACTTGAACTTTGCAACCTTTTGCCACATTTCAGGATTCAAACATAAAGATATAAAACTGTAATTTTTTTGTGAAGAATCAACAACAAGTGGAACACAATCATGAAGTGGAATGAAATTTATTGGATATTTCAAACTTTTTTAACAAATCAAAAACTGAAAAATTGGGCGTGCAAAATTATTCAGCCCCTTTACTTTCAGTGCAGCAAACTCTCTCCAGAAGTTCATTGAGAATCTCTGAATGATCAAATGTTGACCTAAATGACTAATGATGATAAATAGAATCCACCTGTGTGTAATCAAGTCTCCGTATAAATGCACCTGCACTGTGATAGTCTCAGAGGTCCGTTTAAAGCACAGAGAGCATCATGAAGAACAAGGAACACACCAGGCAGGTCTGAGATACTGTTGTGGAGAAGTTTAAAGCCGAATTTGGATACAAAAAGATTTCCCAAGCTTTAAACATCCCAAGGAGCACTGTGCAAGCGATAATATTGAAATGGAAGGAGTATCAGACCACTGCAAATCTACCAAGACCTGGCCGTCCCTCTAAACTTTCAGCTCATACAAGGAGAAGACTGATTAGAGATGCAGCCAAGAGGCCCATGATCACTGGATGAACTGCAGAGATCTACAGCTGAGGTGGGAGACTCTGTCCATAGGACAACAATCAGTCGTATACTGCACAAATCTGGCCTTTCTGGAAGAGTGGCAAGAAGAAAGCCATTTCTTAAAGATATCCATAAAAAGTGTTGTTTAAAATTTGCCACAAGCCACCTGGGAGACACACCAAAAATGTGGAAGAAGGTGCTCTGGTCAGATGAAACCAAAATTGAACTTTTTGGCAACAATGCAAAATGTAATGTTTGGCGTAAGAGCAACACAGCTCATCACCCTGAACACACCATCCCCACTGTCAAACATGGTGGTGGCAGCATCATGGTTTGGGCCTGCTTTTCTTCAGCCATTGATGGAGCCAAATACAGGACCATTCTGGAAGAAAACCTGATGGAGTCTCCAAAAGACCTGAGACTGAGACAGAGATTTGTCTTCCAACAAGACAATGATCCAAAACATAAAGCAAAATCTACAATGGAATGGCTCAAAAATAAACATATCCAGGTGTTAGAATGACCAGGTCAAAGTCCAGACCTGAATCCAATCGAGAATCTGTGGAAAGAACTGAAAACTGCTGTTCACAAACGCTCTCCATCCAACCTTTTTGAGGAATGGGCAAAAATGTCAGTCTCTCGATGTGCAAAACTGATAGAGACATACCCCAAGCGACTTACAGCTGTAATCGCAGCAAAAGGTGGAGCTACAAAGTATTAGCTTAAGGGGGCCGAATAATTTTGCACACCCAATTTTTCAGTTTTGATTTGTTAAAAAAGTTTGAAATATCCAATAAATTTTGTTCCACTTCATGATTGTGTCCCACTTGTTGTTGATTCTTCACAAAAAAATACAGTTTCATATCATTATGTTTGAAGCCTGAAATGTGGCAAAAGGTCGCAAAGTTCAAGGGGGCCGGATATTTTTGCAAGGCACTGTGTGTGTGTGTATATATATATATATATATATATATATATATATATATATATATATATATATATATATATATATATATATATATATATATATATATATATATACTTACCTCAAGGATTATTAGGAACACCTGTTCAATTTCTTATTAATGCAAGTATCTAATCAACCAATCACATGGTAGTTGTTTCAATGCTTTAAGGGGTGTGGTCCTGGTCAACACAATCTCCTGAACTCCAAACTGAATGTCAGAATTGGAAAGAGGTGATTTAAGCAATTTTGAGCTTGGCATGGTTGTTGGTGCCAGACAGGCCGGTCTGAGTAATTCACAATCTGCTCAGTTACAATTTGCACGAGCTCACCAAAGACACTTGGACATTTGAAGACTGGAAAAATGTTGCCTAGTCTGATGAGTCTCGATTTCTGTTGAGACATTCAGATGGTCAGAATTTGGCGTAAACAAAATGAGAACATGGATCCATCATGCCTTGTTACCACTGTGCAGGCTGGTGGTGGTGGTGTAATGGTGTGGGGGATGTTTTCTTGGCACACTTTAGGCCCCTTAGTGCCAATTGGGCATTGTGTAAATGCCACGGCCTACCTGAGCGTGTTTCTGACCATGTCCATCCCTTTATGACCACCATGTACCATCCTCTGATGGCTACTTCCAGCAGGATAATGCACCATGTCACAAAGCTCGAATCATTGCAAATTGGTTTCTTGAACATGACAATGAGTTCACTGTACTAAAATGGCCCCCACAGACACCACATCTCAACTCAATAGAGCATCTTTGAGATGCGGTAGAACGGAAGCTTTTATATTAAATATATATTATATTATATTATATTATATTATATTATATTATATTATATTAATTATATTATATTATATTATATTATATTATATTATATTATATTATATTATATTATATTATATTATATTATATTATATTATATTATGTATCAAGCAAATTGAATGTAAAAAAATGTATGTATAGCTGTGGCACAATAATAAAGTTTTTGCTACCTTGCTTTAAACAGGGCCCAAAGGGAGACAAAGGAAGTCCAGGAGAGAAGGTATTACATTGTTTATCCGAGAGTATATTTTGAGAAGTTATGTGACCCACATTATTAACACCAGATAATTAATAACACATAATTATATTCACTCGAGTGCAGTCGAGTGCACTGTGATTTTTTTTTTTCTGAGAAAAAAAATCACTTTGTGTGTTGTATATGCTGTAATTTTCTGTATTAATTGTGGCTCAGGGTGAGCGAGGTCGTGATGGACTGAACATCATAGGACCTCCCGGCCCCCCTGGCCCTCCTGGACCAATCATTAACTTTCAGGATGTAAGTACTTTATGAAGTGTGATTACCTGCTTTGCTACAATATTACTGTATGTCTGAAATCGTAAAAAGATAATGATTTTTTTCTCCCCTTCAGCTCATTTTTAATGATACAGCAGCCAAATTAAACCTCACTAAGATCAGAGGACCGCCAGGCCCTATGGTACGTAAAGCTCACTGCTTTCCCCTCAAAAGCTTTTTAAGATACAGCATATTTAACATGGATAGTACAAACTATATTTGGCCAGAAATGTGTCTAGGAGCAATCACAGTTCTAAGTGCCTGCGCCTGACAGCACAACACTGCTAAATGCCTGGCATGTCTTGTCCACATGATCTGGAATGGGTTTGTTCTTTGATCATGCGTCACATAATTGCTAATGCTTTTTTGCTTGCTTCTGTGTGTGTGGCGCATGTTGCAGGGCCCTGAAGGATTGCCTGGCAGAGCAGGATTTCCTGTAAGAATGTCCTTCATCTTTCTGTCTGCATTATACTATTTCAAGATGATATACTGTGGCAAGATAATTATGCATATAAGGGTGTGTTCACACTTGTAGTTAAGTTCTCTTGGTTCTTCTGTTCCGGACCAAAAAACAAAATGATACATTTAGTTCTGCTTTGCTTAGAGTTCACAGTTTTGTGTATATGTTGCAATTGAACTTAACAACATCCAAAACAATGCTGCATGCAAAAGAGTGACAGGAATTTCTTCTTTGCACATAAACAAAGATCTGCTGCAAGAAATGCGGTTCCGATTTGTTTGCAGGCAGACCAAAACCCAACTTTTCCGTGGGTACACTTGTTTAGTGCACACCAAGTTTTGGATGGCAGCGTTCACAGCACACTTCCGCACTAACAGCAATCGCATCAAAGTTCGTTTTAATTGAGCCAAACCTGCCCAAAGTGAACACCCTAAGTTTCTGAGAGCAACAGAGCCCATGGATTAATCTTAAGTGGTCCATTGGAGTTTGCTTGAGGTCAAATGGTTAAGCAACAAACTTAACTTAAAGGTATAGTTCACCCAAAAATGAAAATTTGATGTTTATCTGCTTACCCCCAGCCCCAGGGCATCCAAGATGTGTATGGGCATCCTAGGTGTGTTTTTTCGTCAGTAGAACACAAATCAAGATTTTTAACTCCAACTGTTGCACTTTGCCAGTCATATAATGCATGTCAATGCATGTGTTTTTCTATGAGAGTTACTATAAGAGTAAAAAAACAAATACACATATGAATCCATATTAAACCCTGCGGCTCGTGATGATACATTAATGTCTTAAAACACAAAATGATCGGTTTCTGCGAGAAACTAAACAGTATTTATGTTATTGAATCTCATCTAGCATTCCCAACGGCATTACTTCTGCTGGAGAAGGTCAAAACCTGGCGCTATCATATATATATATATATATATATATATATATATATATATAAAATCCTCATTAGTGCTTGCGCGGATCAGTCGAATGAGGCATGTACATATGATCCCGCCGTCATTTTGACCTTCTCTGGCGGAAGTAATGGCATTGGGAATACTGGACGAAATTCGTCTGATATGAGGTAAATAAATACCATAAATACTGTTCAGTTTCTCGCAAAAAAATATTGTTTCGTGTCTTAAGACATCAATGTGCTGCCCCGAGACACAGGGTTTAATATTGATTCGTATGTATATGTGTTTTTTACTCTCATAGTGACTCTCATAAATAAAAAACACCCCATTGATATGCATTATATGATAGGCACAGTGCAATGGTTTGAGTTAATAATCTTCATTTGTGTTCTACTAAGAAACAAACTCAACTGCATCTTGGATGCCCTGGGGGTAAAGCAGATAAACATCAAATTTTCATTTTGGGGTAAACTATCTTTTTAAGATGTACTGATCCATCATCAGTGTATAAACAGTTGCCAGAAAAAGTATGTGAGCCATTTGCAGAATCTAAAAATGTGAGTAATTTTAACTAAATAAGAGAGATCATACAAAATGCATATTCTTTCATTTTTAATGCGGTCCTGAATAAGATATTTTACATAGAAAATGTTTACATATAGTACACAAGAAAAAATAATTGCAGAATTTATTCAAATGACCCTGTTCAAAAGTTTATGAACCATTGATTCTCAATACTGTGTTGTTACCTGGATGATCCAATGCTGTTTTTTTTTTTTTTGGGGGGGGTTTGGTTTTTTTTGGTGGTTGTTCTTGAGTCCCTATTTGGCCTGAGCAGTTAAACTGCCCAATGTTCTTCAGAAAAATCCTCCAGGTCCTGCAAATTCTTCAGTTTTCCAACATCTTTTGCATATTTGAATCCTTTCCAGCAATGACTGTATGATTTTAGATCCATATATATTTTTACACTGAGGACAATTGAGGGACTAAATTGGGATGGAACTATTAAAAAAGGTTCAAACGTTCACAGATGCTCCAGAAGAAAACAAAATGCATTAAGAGTGAGGGGGTAAAAACTTGTGAATTTGAAGATCAAGGAATTTTTTCTTCCAGGAAACATGTTAGTATCATCTTTTGCGGGCAGTACTAAATGTAAAAATAAATATACTTTAACACAATTAGAAAATCTTCATCCTGTTCAAAAATGTTCACCCCCTGGCTCTTAAAGGGGTAGTTTAAATGAAAATTCTGTCATCCTTTACCCACCCTCAAGTTGTTTCAAACCTGTATGAATTGCTTTCTTCAGCTGAACACAAGGGAAGATATTTTGAAGAATGTCAGTAACCAAACAGTTAACTGGAGCCATTGACTTCCATAGTATTTATTTTTCCTACTATGGAAGTCAATGGCTCCAGTTAACTGTTCATACAGGTTTGAAACAACTTGAGGTTGAGTAAAGGATGACAGAATTTTCATTTTAAAGTGAACTATCACTTTAATGCATCATGTTTCCTTCTGGAGCATCTGTGATCCGTTTTTTAATAGTTGTGTTTGAGTCCCTCAATTGTCCTTAGTGTAAAAAGATGGAACTCAAAATCATAGTCACATGCTGGAAAGGGTTCAAATATGCAAAATATGCTGAAAATATGAAGAATTTACTGGGCATGAAGGATTTTTCTGAAGAACATTGGGCAGTTTAACTGCTCAGGAAAAACAAGAGATTCATGAACAACCATCCCAAAACAAAAAGAAAAACAGCCATTGATCATCCAGGTACGATTCACAGTATTGAGAATCAATGGTTCATAAACTTGAAGTCTTGTAGACTATATATAAACTTTATGTGTAAAATATTATTCAGGACAGCACTAAATAAATAAAAAATCTAATTTTGTTAAAATTATTCACATTTCATAGATTCTGCAAGTTATTTGAATACTTTTTCTTGCAACTGTATTCACCTGTTTCAGTATTTTCATATTATCTATCTTTGTATGATTTTGCTCATTTACACCAATTTAATTCATTTAAAAATGGGGGGGGGGGGGTCAAGGTTAATTAGAGGCACTTGGAATGGCAGTAAATGGGGACATTTTTGGAGCATTAAAAATTATACAATTACTTATTTTATTCTTCTGTTCAGACTTTGAGTTTTAAATCTGTTTAAATCTTGATGTTCAAGGTTTTACACAGTGTTGCTTTGTCATGGTGATGAAAACTGGATGTAACTTAACACACTAAAATGAATATAACGCATATCATTTGTCTTGTAGCTATACTATTGAAATTGAAAGTGCCTGTTTTGACATTTACAAATTGGCCCCATTGACTTCCATTGGAAGTTCCTCTCTGTAGCTTAAATTTCTGCTGTTTTTACATAATAAGTTAATAAATTATTTTTGTAGTAATCAAAATTATGTGTGCTTACTCACTACTTACTTGTTTTGGGGGTTATAAACTTTTAAATAAAACATTATACTTGTGGAAATAACTTTCATGAATGTTGTCATGCTCAGGGCCCAAGGGGACCTAAAGGTGAAATTGGGTATCCTGGTATTCAAGGACCTCCAGGACTGAAGGTATAGGTTTAAAATGTGATCAAAAGTGGCCTGATGTACCATAATGAAGCACAAACTCTCTCATCAATTTATTGTATTGTCTGAAAGGGAGAAAAGGGGGAGCCAGGCATATCCATAGCTGCTGATGGCTCGCTAATGACAGGCCTCAGAGGACCCAGAGGACCGAAAGGAATCAAGGTTGAAGCGATTAACTTTTGAGCTTGGTCTTTTTGTTGTTCCTGAATGGTCTGACATTGATGTTGTTGTACTTTGCAGGGAGACATTGGTCCCACTGGACAGCCTGGGATTATGGTGAGATGTATCTCTCACACCAAACTAAAAGCAATCATATGTAAATACTACTAATGAAGAATCTATATGTTCTTTTAATGATCTTTAGGGGCCGATTGGACCACAGGGACCAAAGGGAGGATATGGAATTCCTGGTCGACCAGTTAGTTTTATTCATTTGTATCTTTATCTTTATATATATATTTATTTTTTACATTTCATACATTTTTATTTCCACTACCTAAATATTTTTTTTTAGGGGCGGCCTGGAGTAGTTGGAAGGAAAGGGGACAAGGGAGATGCTAGTGGTCCCCCTGTAAGTTACTTTTTTTCTTTGCTTACATTATGTTTTAAATCTTTAAATCGAATAATTTATAACAACTTAACTGTATTCAAGGGTCCACCTGGTCCACCTGGATCTCCCGGGCCACCAGGACGAGTGATTGGCCTCAATGGAGTAAGTTTGATCCTTTTATAAAATTTGCAGCGTATCGAAATTAAATTCAGCGTCACAGTGTGGTTTCTCCTAAAATGTGCAAATTTCACAAAAGTTATGAAATGATTCTGCTCTGAATCTTGAAGACAGTTTTCCCAGTTCCTCCTAGACCACACTGCAAAATACCAGTAAGTTAATGAGTGAAATTCTCCAATTGGTGGTTTGCTTTGGGTGTGGCGCATGTCATTCTGGCTCGGCTCCTCCCCTTAATACACTAGCCCTGCCCACTTTGCTCTTTAAGGTGCTTGGATTGATGGCCTTTTAAACAGCATAGAACAGACTTAATTTACAAAACAGATCTAAATTAGCCAATTGATTTTTTTAGATATTTGTCAACAGAATTATGCCTGCCTTATGCTGTCATTTACAAATTGAGGAATGTCTTTCCACGGTCCTTTAACCCAGTTTCTCATCTTATCTGAAGTGCTCTACTAAAGCTCACTAAAGCATGTTGCATGAGCTCTAACATTTGTTGGGCTCAGCGGTGAATTCATGGTAGGATCTGGTGTGCTGTGTACATTTTAAAATGTCACACTAACAAAACAGTTCACTCCTGAATATGCTGATATTAGCTGGCATGGGTTCATATTCATTTTATTATTTCATGTCAGACAATATTTTAATGATCATTTCTATTCTGTCCAAAAGATTGTCTAATTTTATATAAAACATTTATGTCTTATAGGTCAACAACAACAATTCACAACAAGGTATGTGTAGCAGCCTTTTCAATTTGATTTTAATATTTAAAAAACGTTTGCGATTTAAAAGGTTAAATATCTACTTTTTTGCACTGAAACAGGCAATGGAAGAGAGTCGTTTGGAGTCAAAGGGGAGAAGGGTGATATGGGAAATCCTGGGTTGCCAGGAGTTCCAGGTATAATAAAAATGTCTTATTTTGTAAAATAACTATTAACCATTAGACTCTAACCATTAGCCTCCTCACGCTTACCGGTAAAAACATATGCTGCGTCAGTATTCTCATTACAATCTATCCTAAATAGTATTCAAAATGAGGATTAGTTTGTCCCAGATAGTAGTATGTTGAAATAAATTGTTACACTCTAACGGCTAATATCGCCCATAAACCATTACGTGTTGGACAAGGATTCAATGATGCATTTTATTATAAAAACAACAAACACAATTAAGGAGCGAGGTTTGAGTGATTAATAATCAGTATCTAACCTGATGAAAATATATTTATTCAGTGTTATGCATATTATATTTCCACTACAACAGCATTGTGAACTTTTGTAGCGATACGTTTGGTCATTAACTTATAAATGCATTATTATGGTATGCAAAATGCAAATACATGAGGAGAGTTCTCCGCATGAAAGACCCACTTCTGGCAGACCAACATGCTACTACATTTCTCTCTGATATAGGAAATTAAATAAAATTGAATGTGGAGGATTTTAACTGTGACAAGATTATTGACTGGGCAGTTTAAACAGTGACAGGATGCACATAACTAAGCAATAGGGCTGTCTGTTAAAGGCACAGTTATGATGAAGTAAGAAAAGCTTGCCAACTTTTCTTCTACACACTCAATGTATGTACTTTTTCTTCACAAAAAGAGTACATACTTTTAGGGTGGGGTATAAGTAGTGCAGGTATAACATCATTTTGTAGGCCAAAACGTCCAGTTTTTTTGCGATAATCCAAAAGCCAATGGAAAAATTATATTGGGTTTTTGATGAGGGAAACCAGTGTGATGATAACGTCAGGGTGGCCTTTAAAGTGACGTCATACCTGCTCCACTCTATTGGGACGCAGCAATAGACTATAAAAAAGACGGACAGCATGTCTCCACTTCCTTACACTGTAGAAATATGAAGCCAAAGAATTCCAGTAATGGTCATTTCTAATTGCATCTAATTGCAATAATCCTGCTCCAGCAGACTCAATCACAATCATGTCAATTGTGTTTTTATAGCATCAAAAAACAAACTAAAAACAAACTTATTGGGAAAACGGATATTTGAACACATTATGAGTGCATGATGAGGTCTTATAATTTGGAATTTTTACATTCCAATTACATTCGATTACATGGAGAGGGCAGGTTTAAGACCTAGACTGCAGCCAGCCAATGGGGGGCGTCAAAATGCTTTGGCTTCACATCTCAGGACTTGTCAGAGGCTGCTCAAGGGGGCTGTCAGAGGGTTGTGAGTGAGTGTGAAGTCCAGCCCCCCCTCTCTGGACATCCAGCTCCCCTTTCTGAATGTAATTTGGACCTATTGGGTGGAACTAGAATATCCAACACCACCCTAACCTTACCCATAGCGTCATCCCTCCGCCCATTAGATGTCTATAGACGTGAAGCTGGACGTCATTTGACTCTGCAGTGAGCACCACTTGGGTAAAACGACGCTTCCTCAAATCCCGGTCAGACATGACTTTTTTTGTACAATATGTCTCTCTGTTTGCAATGAATTTCGTGAATAAATGTCTCAATTACAGTAGATAGCAGTGATGGAAAATATGTTATTAAATGTAATTAATTACTGTACTTAAGGAAACCTTTTTGGCTACTTTGTAGTTGTACCGAGCATCAAAGATATTAGCAACTTTTACTCTCTACTTGACTACATTTTTTAAATGTAAATGTACTTTTTACTGCAATACATTTGTGTTGGGAAATGCAATTGCACATTACATTTTGCATGACACCTAACTTTTTCTGCAGCAGTTTATTTCTCATATAAAAAGCGATATCGGCATCTAAGGCCATTGAAGGTACTATATCTTGTGCTTTTTGCCTTTACTCACCCAAACATGTTAATAAGGCTACTTTAAATGAAGACGAGTGCATTCGCAGGGATTTGATGAATCGCAAGTGTTTGATTGATGAGATGAGGACATGACTGCAGCTGGTGATGTAGACCAGCACATCCAGTGCAAGTAGACTTTGACTATTTAAATTTACTTAACATTATTTTATTTATCCGCTATATTGAAGATACCCTTTTGAAGGATACTGGTTTACTTATGGCCTTTTTGTGCACTTGAGCTTAACTGAGACTGAGAGAGTTTGTAGATGTTTAAGATACCTTGATTTATTCCAATATTGAGAGGTTCAGATTGATTTTAATTTTAGAAAATAAACATGATTTCTCATCTTACAAATCAATTGTTTCTTATTTCTCTCAGCTATAGAGGGCTAGTGCAATGTTGAGCCTATATTTAGTATGAATAAAATACTTAAGTACTGTTAAAATCAGATATTTTAAAACTTTTACTAAAGTTGTATTAGAATTAAAAATGTAAAAGTGACTTGTACCTTGTAACTGTGAGGAATCTGTTCTTTTACTCAAGTATGGATTTCATGTACTCTTTACACCTCTGGTATAGTAATACCTATAGATATCAGTTATGAAATTTGTGGCTTTAAAGCAATATTTTGTATGAAATGGTATAACTAAACGTGACATGATGTGACGGGAGTGCTGTACTGCAGAGCTTGTGTAAAAAGTAATCCAATTCAACATCCATATGATCAGATGCTTTACTGCTGTTTTTTCACCGCTGTCATTTTTGTTTGTGTTTATTTTGTTAATGAGTGAAAAGCACACAGCACATATTTACATATTCATCTAAATGCCGCTCTTAGCAGTTAATTAATGGTATACGGGTGCAAAGTTATTTCAAACGTCTCTTTACCCCTAAGCAAAGAACAAAAGAAAACTTACTTAAATCTTTGCTAAATCAGTTTCTTCTCTCTTTCAATTTCTTTACCTTCGTTCTTAACATTAATGTTTACTCTGCATTTATGTATAAGGTTCGCAACTTTATTTAAAACTATATTTGAACTCCATAACCTGAGACCTATTGATTACTTCACAGATTATCAACCCAGCAAATCACAAAGAGCATTCTGGGTTGAGTGAGTGGCCCTGAGCGGAGTGCAGTCTTCAGAAAGTCACTCTCCACTTTGCTCACATGCTCTGTATAGCACACATTTACTGCCAGACATTTCAATGACTAGACATCAACAATCAACTGACCTTTATGTTTTCTTTCTTTCCAGTGCCTGTGCTTCCCCATGATTATGTGGTAAGAACTTGTTCAATATCTCACATATTCCATTAAAAATATATATTTTTTAGCATATAAAAGTGTACATAATACTTAAAATTGACACAATTTTGCACACACCCTTGAGTCCGGGGGCGCCTAGGGGGGCCTCAAGTGTCAAAATATTATCAAACATTTTAATTAAAATATTAAGGGGAAGAAAATTGAACAAAATGCTTGTTCATGAAGCGATTGCAGTCGCTGTTGTTTTTGAGTATGTATGATTTTGAATGATTTTCAGTATGTGTCTCTAAGGGTGTAAAAGGTGAAATTGGCTACAAAGGGCAAAAGGGAGAGAAAGGGGATCCAGGTTTTCCGGGTCCTCCGGGGCTCCCTGGGAGAGCAGGCCTTGTGGTAAGTCTTATCAATTAAAAATGAATGCTAAACTAAACCTCACTATTCAACTGGGTCTTTTGAATTCAAATTAAAATATGAGCATTTTAAGTTATTGGGGACACAACATTTTCTATCTAAGTTATTCAACTAAATATACAAATAAAAAATGTATTCGTTCTTAATTAATTGTTTAAACTATAATACTGATATGCCAACATTGTCGCTATATGATAAGTTAAAATAAGCTGATAACATCACCGTTTTCTCCAGAACGACTGTACAGCCAAATAAAATGTTGTTGCAATATTGTCCTGTTTAACACTGTGAAGCTGCTTTGAAACAATCGTCACTGTAAAAGCGCTATATAAATAAAGCTGACTTGCCTTTTTAATAAGTTACGTGTATTTTTTATGAACGTATTTTATTTTATTTTTTGCATTTCAGGGACCTAAAGGAGACTCTATTGTTGGCCCTCCTGGGGACACTGGGGCCCCAGGCCAGCCAGGACGGCCTGGTTATGGAAGTCCAGGACCACAAGGACCACCAGGACCACCTGGGCCACCAGGTTCCCTGTCGGCACATGGCTCAGGTGACAACAAATACTTTATCATGACTTCAAATAGTGAACTTTTCAAAAACTTTCTTGACGACTACCATGAGCACATTCTTAAACAGATTTCTCTCTTTAGTTATTTTGACTTTATCCCACCAACTTACTCAGGCATCTATCTTTACTTGTTTCTGCCTCAGCTGCGAGTATCCCTGGACCTCCAGGTCCTCCAGGGCCACCTGGTGCCCCTGGCCATGGAAACCCTGTAAGTCAGATGGCACAGAACTCAGCTGTAGGGGCGCAAGCTCATAAAAGATTAAACCTTGATTTTTTGTGTGTTGGTCTGGATTATGACTGCTTACTTTATTATGACTGCTTAGTTGCAGGTGAGCACATATAAAAACAGTCAGACCTTGGTGAGAGGGACCAGTCAATCTGCAGAAGGAACACTGGGATACGTTACAGACAAGAGTGAACTGTACATCCGGGTACGAGGGGGCTGGAGGAAAGTTGAGGTATCTACTTATTTTCATGGAAAAATGTCTTTGTTGTCTGCTTATTCCAATGTTTTTTGATATGTAACTGTGTTTTTAGCTAGGAGAGCTCATCCCAGTTCCCCAAGACAGTTCCTCATCTGCTTTGTCACAAGGCCTGAGCAGACCCAGCGACCGCAGTGTACCCAGACTTCACAGCCAGGTGCGTCATACATATGCAGTATTCTAGGAATGCACAGATATGAAAATGGTGGGCGATTTAGATTTTTTTTTAGGGTTTTATATTTGTTAGGGATAACCCATACACAGCTGATACTAAAAGTCTGTTTTGTCTAAATAAATAAAAAATTACAATCAATAACTTTAAATGTTAAAGGGTTAGTTCACCCAAAAATTTAATTTATGTCATAAATGACTCACCCTAATGTCGTTCCACACCCGTAAGACCTCCGTTCATCTTCGGAACACAGTTTAAGATATTTTATATTTAGTCAGAGAGATTCTGTCTCTCCATTGAAAACATCTTCAAAGTAGTCCATATGTGACATCAGTTAGTTAATTAGAATCTCTTGAAGCATTGAAAATACATTTTGGTCCTAAAATGACAAAAACTACGACTTTATTCAGCATTGTCTTCTCTTCCGGGTTTGTTTTCAATCCTCAAATAAAGATTTGAACGGTTATGAATCAGTGAATCGATTTATGATTCAATATGCTGAGTCATTAATGACATACATTTCATTTTTGGGTGAACTCTAACTAAGTTAATTTAGACATCACAACATTATAATGTATAGTTTGAAAAATATTCAGATATTAATTTTGAAATCAATGTTATCTATTGTTATCTGTTATCTACTAGTAATAGTATTTATTATTATTTTGAATAAACTCTTTTTGATATATTTGCAGTTATTTTACTTTTAGTTTGTGTTTTATCATTAGTTTTTAAAATATTTATATTAAGCTTGAATTTTTTTATTTCAGTTCTAGTTCTAGTTATTTTATTACTTCAAACTAAACATATTTATTTCCGTTAGTTGTCAAGGCAAAACTTCTAATTTTCTTTTTTTTTTTTTATGTAATGTATATATTTAATTTAATTTCAAATTTATTTTAATTAGTTTTATACTATTTGAAATTTGCTAAACATTTCTTTTTACAATGTTACACAATTTCTTCTATTTTTACATTTATATTACCTTTGTTTGACATTATCTAATACTCACTTATATTTAATATCTAAAATTCTAAAAATGTACTTTTAGATATTAAATATAAGTGAGTATTATATTATGTCAAAGTTAATCTAAATGTAAAAATAGGAGAAATTTTGAGCATGCCATTTTAAATATCCAGTATCATACTATTAAATGATAAAATATAAAAAATAATGAAATATCTAATATCAGACGATGGCCGATATGGTACCGATATCCCTAGGATGGATTTAGAATCATTGCTTGTCTGCTACCATTTATCAGACCATGAGAAATGTTCAAATATTCTGGAATCAGATGGTCATATCAGTAATAATGTCATATTCTGTGTCTGATGTGATTATCTAATATTAATTTGCAGGAGTTAAAGAGCTTCCTGCCAGAATACAGTGTTCTTCCACACAGTGCACACTCGATGCCTGCGGTAAGGATTGCTTAAACCTTGTTGCATTTTTTAAGGATTGATGTAAAAAAAGGAATAGACTTTGACATGACCTCTGACCTTTGAACTCAGTTGCACCTGGTGGCACTCAATGCGCCATTCTCAGGGGACATGCACGGAATCCGAGGGGCAGATTATCAGTGTTACCAGCAAGCCCGTGCCAGGGGCCTGACATCAACTTACAGAGCGTTCCTCTCCTCTCACCTACAAGACCTCTCTTCCATCGTCAAGAAAGGGGACCGCCTAAACTTGCCAGTGGTGAACCTCAAAGTATGTAAAGGAGCATATTTGCATGATAGATGTTGATCAAGAGTTTTTGATCAATGTGTTCTCATTACATTTAGTTTGCCTAAGTTGAAACTGTCTAAATTAAGCTTCTTGTGCATCGTCTCTAGGGTGAAGTGCTCTTCGGCAGCTGGATGGCTGTGTTCTCTGGCAACGGGGCTGTGTTTGATCCACTTACTCCGATTTACTCCTTTGACGGACGAAATGTCATGACAGATCAGGCTTGGTAAACAGCTTTTTCCTTTTTAATTTCTTAGATACTCAAACTGAATTCAAACAGTTTAAATAACAATGGGCTATATTTTACAATACTTAATGTATGAGGCAGTGCTTGAAGTGGGCTTTATTATCTGTAGTGTACCCTCACTGATCGCCAATGTCGAAACATATAATAAGGCTATAAATCAATTGTATACATCACACTTTCTGAGCCTTACAAACTGTACGAACATTTCATCCCCTCCCCCCTCCAATGTTTAAACCAAAACTACACCCTTGTCCCACAACAACCCCCTGTCGGAATACTGGCACCCCACCTACTTCAAGCACTGGTATTGGTTATCTAACCATGAACATGTATTTATTAATCTTAGTTACCATACTTTTAATAACTTTGCTAGAGCATATCAAATTATTCTACTAACCCTAATCTAAATAATGCTCGAAGGGCCCGATTTACTAAACAGGGCAAATTAGCATGAGAGCCCAATTCTATAAAAGAATCACGCAAATTAAAGCACACAGACGCAGCCGGATCATTTCCATAATGACCAATGCAATCTACCAGTTAGCGTCTGGTTTAACACCAGTAAATTGACGAGCACAAACTTTAGTAAATCACCTTCCATGATTTATTTAAATACTCTTATCCCATAAATTTGGCTTCTGAAAGAGAAAACTCCTACAAATGCATATAAGTTCAGCCACAAAAATAACTGTACCCATGCCTTTTCAGCACAAATTTTTCACTCTGTGTTTAGTAAATCCTGATAGTAGTTTTTTAACGGCAAACGAGGGTTTGCGCTGGCCCAGACTGTTAGAAAATCTGGCCCTAAGTAGTTGCAGGGTTACTTTTAGGTACTGAAACTATTTGCATGCGAGAAATGCGCCATACAAATAAATGTAGGCTCACGAACCTCTCACATTCGGCATCAATCCAAAAATTTGCACTTTGCATGCTGGATGTTACGTGCATTGTGTAAACTGCTTTGGAATATATACCAGCATCTTTTGGATGATAAAAAAGGGATATATTCTGTCAAATATGGCAATGTAATGTCCAAATATAATTGTATTTTAACATTTCAAGTTGTCTAAATGAATATTATATAAAATATTATCAACAAACATTAATAAATTGTACATGTTACTATGACCCAAGGCCTCAGAAACTGGTGTGGCACGGCTCGAGTACGGTGGGCATCCGAATGACAACTAACTACTGTGAGGCATGGCGGACCGGTGACATGGCGGTGACCGGACAGGCATCTCTTCTGCAGACCGGCAGATTGCTCGGGCAGCACACACGTAGCTGCTCAAACCACTTTATTGTGCTTTGCATTGAGAACAGCTACATCCAGAACCCTGGAAGGAACTAGAAAGCTGACCATTTTAAGATGTAGGCAGCAGCAGTAGCTGGACTGCTGGGGGAAATATCCAATCTACTCTTTTTGTTCTTTTTAGGGAGAGAGTTCCTGCGAGAAGTAACAAGCCAGGGAAAATGGCACTGCAGTCATGCTTCAGTTCTTCTCTGAGCATGATGTAAATATGTATAAATCACCCACTGATATTGTTCAATCGACAACCCACCGACTTTATTCTACTATTAGAATACCAAAGAATACCTCAGACAGACATCAAGCAAGTGTAGATCCATTGTTTGAATTCACTACATTACTGTGTCTTCTCAGATGGCTTAGTCCCTTCCTTACATCGACTAATACAGAGCTTGGTGTGTGTATAATACTAACTACAAATTTAAAACCACAAACATCGATAGACACAAGATTTTTTAATCAGATTAAATACCAATATTTAGATGTCAGTATTTGGATATAATCAAACCACAGAGTTTTGGAAGTTGTTTAAATGCACTGTATTAATAATTTCTTGGGTGCTTTTTGGTTAGAGGTTTTTTTCTTTTTCACCCACGAAGCTTCTTTCTGTGAACTTGCATTTAAACTAGTATTTAAAAGAGGCATATGTCTAATTTATAATGTAAAACGCACATAAAACTAAAACCTAGTGCCAAGTACATATAGGCATCAATTTCAAAAGTTGACAGTGGCTACAACCACATTATAACTCTTCACTGTGTTTAATCTTTCCATGAAATATTTAGAAAGACGAACTAGAAAATAAGATACATTGTTTATTTTCTACAAGTCGGATGAGTATGAAACAATGATAGCAAGACCCCTCCCCCAATCTTTTTTCATATTTGAATGGTGCTCAGTGAATAAATGTTTTGTTTTATAAGTATGGCTGGTCTTTCTTTAAGTTGTGGCAGGTTTAGAAACACACACAGGAGGTATATAAAGATAAACCCGCTGTGTCTTCAGGGGGTTATGTACTATGCGTGGACTATGTACACTCCTGTTTAAATGTTTGGGGAGATTTGTAATATTTTTGAAAGTCTCTTATGCTCACAAGACTGCACTTATAAGATCAAAATGGCATTAATCAGCAACAGTGTTGGGTAAGTTACTTTAAAAAAGTAATTAATTACTAGTTACTAATTACATCTTCAATAGTGTAATTAGATTACTGTACAAATTACTCTCGCCAAAAAGTATTTAATTACTTATTACTAATTACTTTTTAATTACTTTCTAAATGCTATATCAACCTCGAGTTAAGCAATTCAAGGTTAGACATGAAACGGCTCTTTTAATTCATTTAAATATACATTATAAACTACATAAATTCCTCTTATTAACTGACCAAAGTTTTACAAATGTGAGAAGGATACATGCAAATATGCGTTTTAAAGTTAGACTTTAAATGTTGATGTTAAGTCCACTATTGAATTATGTTCAATTATACTTAGTATTTAGTTCAATTACATCAGAAGTAACTGTAATTAAATTACAGAAAAAAATAAGAGTAATCCCTTACTTTACTTTTTAAAGGGAAAAGTAATTAAATTACAGTAACTAATTACTTAGTAACTAATTACACCCATAGACCGTATATAAACAGTTATGGAAATGTAGAAATTAAAGCTAAAGCTCTAATCTGCTCCCAAAAATTTCGAAAAAAGTCCGTTAGTGCCTCAGTGACAACTTCACTCAGAGAAGCCGTAAGTCTTAGCTGTCAATCATGACGTCACACCCCCCGTTTTTATAGCATCAAATAACTAACTCAAACTAAACTTATTTTTAAAACGAACACCTGAAATGAAATCATCGTGATGATAACTGCCTTCAGTGACATAAACTAACTTTGGGGAAAACATTTTTGAAGTGTAATTTTATTATTTAGTTTGCCTCGCGTCCATTAGAAATCACAGAGGGGCGGCTATACTGGGACCGGTCACCGGGGGGCGATCGAGGCGCGAAAGCTTCAGTAAATGAGAGGGAGACTGCAGGCTTGATTACACCCAACACTGATCAGCAATATTGTGAAATATTACAATTTAAAAACTTTTTTGTGAATTTTTGTAGAAACTGATTTATTTTTTCAGGATTCTCTGGTGGATAAAAAGAACAGAATTTATTTAACATAAATATTTTGTAACATTATAGGTAAATGTCTGCCGTTTAATGCATCCTTTCTGAATGAAAGTATTCATATTTTTACTGACCCCTAACTTTTGAACAGTGGTGTATATCAGGTCACAAGGGGGCAGAGTAGAGACACATAAAGCAGGAAATGTATATAAAAAAGCATATATTTTGGCTTATACTGTATGGAATAATGTGCTAAGATTGGCACAAATAATATTTTAGTGCTACTCTTTGCACAGCAGGACCTTGCTGATGCCAATTTTTCTCTAAAATGTATCTAAATGTTTAGTCTTGATAACCATTTATAGCCTCGTTCGTTTGCATTGCATCATGTCATTGCCTGTTTTGTATATGACTGCAGAAGAGACTACATTTTGATCGGTCGGACAAATTACATACTCTGTCAGTCGGATTCAAATGGATCAATTCCAGCAACAGGAAAGAGCAGTTTGCTATAGCACTTACTGCAGATAATAGCTGCTCATCAATCTCTCCCTTCAGGCTGTCTGTCTGCTCTGCTTCGTTTCATTCTCAGGATGTATAGTTCTATCATTTCTGGACAGATACAGCATCATCTCGTCCACATTAATGATTGAAATTCTTTCTATTTATTATGTCTTGTTATGACTTTACAGCATATGTATCACATAAAGGTGCATTTACAGTGTTTAAACGGTTTAATGGTGCAAAGGGGCATCATATATTTTAAATAGCATAATAATATAGAAATAATATAGGAACAATGTTTATTATTAAAATATAGGTGTGTGTGTGTGTGTGTGTGTGTGTGTGTGTGTGTGTGTGTGTGTGTGTGTGTGTGTGTGTGTGTGTGTGTGTGTGTGTACATCTATATAATTATTATCTTTTATTATTAATACATTTAGAATATAATTGGAGACCATCCAGCTAGACCAGCAAACCATCTTAGGCTGTTCTGAGAGAGAGAGAGAGAGAGAGAGAGAGAGAGAGAGAGAGAGAGAGAGAGAGAGAGAGAGAGAGAGAGAGAGAGAGATTATCTCAGTACGATTAGATTTACTGAAATATATTGAATCCCTGATCATGAGAGCTGCATGTGGGCTGATCAGATCAATTCTCTAACAACGTTCACATCCAGGACAGCTAGTTTTTTGAGGCACAGTTAAACTCCCCGGCTAAACTGAGGCAGGGTAACGAGGGTTCAATGTGGGCGGGGCATATTTCTCAGTGCTAGCCAACCAGAGCGCTCCCTTTCTCGAAGCAAAGACTCGACTACTTGAATGTGTGAGGAAAAAACTGACCAGACCTGAAGAATTATCTATACCACGATGGACGTGGGAACATTACTTTGCCGCTCGTTGCTCCTGGCTTTACTTGTATTCTCCTCAACCGAAAAGGCGCGAGGTAAGTGTGTGGGGCTGTAAGACTTCGTAGATTCCCCTTGTCTACATTTCTTAAGTTTTCCTTTTTTTCAGAATACTACCTAGGGGTGTTCAAACATGGCGCAGGTCTTTAGAAAGCCGCGCTGGCATGGTTGTTTAGTGTGGTTTTTTGTGTGCCGTGACATCGGTCACATCCACGTCAGTTTGCGAGAGTGAGCGTTTTTCGGACGGGTAGATGGAGTGACTCGCTCATGCAATCGGAGCACCGCGCGAGGTTTGGATATCGCGACCCAGTATTTATTTACCATACTTCAAAGCTCCTGTTAATTTATAACAACCTCTAGATCAAATTTTCAGTCATCTGAAACTGTTGACGAGATTTGCTTTCATGAGCGAGCTTGAACAGCAGTTTACTTTCAGTCAGTTCCTATTTCACGTCGGTTCCGCACGTGTTTTGTGGTGATGGACATTTTTCCTTTCATAAAGACGACGTTAAAACTCTCTATGGTAAACATGCCAGACTCTTTGTTTTAGGACATCGCCCAGACATATTTCCGGTCCGCACGAGTAACATCAAAGGATTTTTCTTTATGCATCTGTTATCAAGTTATGTGTACTGACAGGAAGCCTGTTTTACATGTTTACGTGAGTTCAGTTGTAATAGCAGATCGGGCTATTTATGTACGTTACGAATATCACAGGCTATTATTAACAGATGGCACATAATACCACATCTAATATAGCTGCTATTTTCCATTCATTATTTTTAGTGAAGTAAATGTAATATGACTGGACATCTATGGATGCAACAGTTTGTTTCAGAGGCGTAGTCGTGTCCCACAACACAATGCACGCGAGGATACAAATGACACTTCATGCATTACGCTTTAAATCTTACACGAATGCTTTTGTGTACAATACATCCCATTCAAATGTCATTGTGAATGTGATTTTTTTATCGAGACAACATAACGAGGCTAGTTTGTGTTCGGACTGTTCGATGAAATGCAGCGGCGTTCCTTCACGCACACAAATGCCTTTTACTTTAAGCTGTTGTTTTCACTCATTTAAAGGACGAAGGGTTTTTGAACTAAAGCTATTTCAACATAAAACCACATTTATTTCTACATTCAACATTAACAAGGGATATGACAAAATGGTGATTAACCTAACAATGATGAAAACATATTCATGTGTTTTGATTTCTTATTAATAGACGTTGAGATTGTAGTTAAATACTAATTAAGTTCCTGCTTAAAACATTTAACATTTTGTATATTAACATTTATGAATGTAAATGTAAAAACTTCCTAAAACACATAAAGGGTCATTCGTTCTTGTGTAAGCTGTGTGACTGAGATGAGATGTCCTCGATTCACACACTGTGATAGGCAGAGCGAAAACATCCTATATTTACTCCAGCCCTCTCTTCTTCTCCCATCACAGAGCTTCCTGTCACAAAGATTTATTGTTAAGTGTACAGTCTGACCCTGAAAAATCAGAAAAAAAATAGTTTCCATTTGTGTTGAGTTGTGTGAACTGTGGTTTTGACAGGTAGTGCTTGTCTTTTGTCTGAATCTTTTACCTGCTTCCATTCATGTAGAATTTTTTTTTGTTCTTGGTCTTGTGCAGTCGCAAAAACGGACTGAAAGTCAAAAAGGAAGAAATGGAATCGTATGTGGTAGTATTACCTGACCTGATGTATGGCAAAATTTGAGCTTGATCTATAGAATTTGGTGTATTTATATGGTATCATTTTTTTAAACAAAATAATATAGTACAGCATAATGGTACTACAGTGGCTAGAGTTTCGATTTAGTTTTTTTGTTATTGTTGTTGTCATTGATCAACATTGGATATGTATTTGTGTATGCTAATTGCCTCTTTTTATGTTCCAGATCACCCTTTCCATCGTCTAACGTTTGTTCACTTTTAAAACATTCTGAATTTGAGTTAATCTTTAAAACACTTTAATAATTTAATAACATTAAATGTAATATTTAGCATATCTTAACATTTTTCAATACTGTACATTGTTGTGCTGCTTCAATTGTAGAATTATAAATGTTGATTTTATTACTATTTAGTGAATTATGTAACAGAAATCTCCACAAAATAGTATATAATTTTATAAAATGTCAAATGTCAAAAAAAGCTGTACATCTATGATACAAGTGAAAATGTACTACAATTTGTGTCTGCTGATTTTTGTGTCTTTTTTAAAACAAAAAGTCCATGCTGTACCACATCATGCACCTCTAAAGGTTTGTCTTTTTGAAAGACCTAGTTTTGAAAGCTGCATCTTCCACTGAAAGATTGTGTTCTAACAGTGCTACATGGATGGGTTTATTTCTCAAACCACTTTCAGAAGTAGTCCAAAACACATGGGACCACATTGCTGTTCTGTTGTATCTCAATTTGAGAGCAACGGCAAGTACTTTTTATTATTTATTTCTCCTGTGCTATACACTGATGCAATAAGTCATGAATTCCACTCAAACACCAAGTGTAAACTGCAATGTCACTCGGCAAGCTGGATCAGATCAGGCCAGTGTATAAAACTTAGCATAGATTTCATTCTAAAAGGAAATGCACCAGTGGCAGATTTTGCATACTCACAAATGTTTTTAGGTTTATAAAAATAGGCGTACAAACCACAACCTGCACAAAAATAGTTTGTATACTTTATAAATCGCTGGAGATTATGTGTACATACACAAGCTTTATTTTTTACTCCAAAATCCTAGAAATCACCATACATGGAGCTTACAACACCGTTTTACTATGCATAATCTCATCTGCAAATAATTTTAAATATGCATATTGGTATCCAGAGCAGACACATGGCACTGATACTTAAAATACTTTTCTTTATATTTATAATTTCTTTAAAATATTTTATTTATGTTTTTTTCTGTAAAATATCTGAATGTACTTAAAAAAGACAAAATATATTAAGACTTGTTTTCAGTCAATGTAACTTGACTAGATCTATTATTCCCCTACCACTACGGAAGATGTTTTAACTTGTTTTAAATTACTTTTTGCAGTAATAAAAACAAGACTTTTTAGATACTTGATATATTTCGTATTTGACTTCACAGTTTTCTGTGCATTGCAGTGTGGTTCTGCCCATTCCACCAATAACACACCTGTGTGGGACAGAACAGTACACAGACATAAGATGAATCCAGGCAGCCAATCATAGACTAATAGTCCGTTTGACTCCCAAATGTGTCTGGCAGTGGCACTGTCATTATACATTTATTATACATTATACAAAACCAGTTATTTTCAACCTTCATTCTGACCCTCTGTCTGTAATGATCTTTTTTAAAAGGAGCGGCTCCTTGATTGGCTAACATCATTGCATAGGAAACTGTATCAATGCCCACTCGTTATCACTAATGCACGTCACGTGCACGTGGTGTTGTGAAAACATCCATTTGAAACATTTACAGTCAAAGTATTGTGATATCATTTACTTGTGGTTTGTGATGCAGCTTCTGTCAGATTTGATACAGTTGGCGCAAACTCTTCATTAAACTGTGGCTCACTGACAAAACAAAATGCTCCGAACAAACATATAACCCTTCAATGCAAACCGGGTGGTAGGGGTGCACCAGAATTTCGGCCGCCAAAAAAGTTCGGCCGAAAATGTCATTATCGGTTTTGGGCCGAAATAAAAAAAACAGCTGAAAACGTAAACCAAAAATGAATGTCACCTGCCCCTCCCATCCGTGCGCATGCGCTTAGGCAGAAGAAGGATAACAGCTCGACCGTGAGTGAAACCTATCACAGATTAAACATGTAAGCGTTATGGAACTATTTAAAAAAAATTAAAGTTCCAGATGAGGACACCAAAGTTTTGTTCTGCAAAAATCTTAAAACAATTTGTATTTGATGGAACATAAAACTAGAAGAATAGTATTATTTTGTATTACTATTTATATTTATTGTTAAAAATATTTTAGTTTTTTTTTGTAACAAAAAAAGTTTGATTATTCTATTGGTTTGTGTTTTTTTCATTTCAGATCCATTAACTCAAGCAATTTATCAATATATATAATTTTTTTTTTTTAAAGAAGAAATTTTCGGCTTCAGTTTTGGTTTCGGCCAAGTGCATCCTGAATTCTCGATTTCGGCCCTGAATTTTCATGTCAGTGCATCACTAATTATAATATAGTATGCCTAGGTGTGTTTAATCCCATCCGAATCTGCCAAGTCAATGTTTTTCTTAGTCGTATTAGGTCAATTTTCTAAAGCTGTCATTTGTACAACATGAATAAACAATGATTTCCATTGATGTATGCTGTTAGGATAGGAAAATATTTAGGAGAGATACGACTATTTGAAGAGGTGGAATCTGAGGGTTCAAAAAAGTCCTTAGCAAGGCATATTACTACTACTAATATTTTTTTTTATAAATATTTACGGTAGGAAATTTACTTAATATCCTAATGATTTTTGGCATAAAAGAAAAATGTATAATTTTTTACCCATTCAATGTATTGTTGGCTCTTGCTTCAAATATACCCGTGCGGCTTATGACTGGTTTTGTGGTCCAGTCATTGTCTGAGATTCTTTTCTTAGATTGAACAGTCAGCCCGAGGAACTCAACTTCCTGCACTCTTTAAAATAAATAAATGTAAGCCCCTCCCTAGAGAAATTCTTGAGCTAAAAACACACAACAGTTGAACACATGAATTCCAGTGATTAATGAGTAACCTCTATGGACACTCACCGATGGACTGATATGCAACTTTGCTAAGAAAAATCCATAGGGAGCGGAGGTTTCTGGTTCACAGAGAGATTTGTGCATGTAGAAATAGTGGAGGGTCAACATGAATATTTGCGGAGCAGGTTTTTGACTCGTACTGTGCTTCAGACAACAACAAATAAACTGAAATCAAATTCTCTGAAAGATTTTCAGTCAACAAATTATCCAGCCAATGATTGTTCTTCCATTCAGTCAGCAAATATGCCTTATCCGACTGATTTACACTGATTGAAAAAAATGATAATCGTTGACAGGCCAGAATTGGGGTAGGATATATTCTAGACTTTTAGTAGTGTTCTGTTTATTTCCCCCATCATTGTTTGTTTTGGTCATGTGGTTGAGGATTGAGTGTCCATTTGTTGTATAGTAACAATCACTGGATAAAGCTGGTGGCGTTGTGCGGCTGGCTAAAGTGTCTTTCTGAGTGTGACTCACAGCAGGCGACTGATTTAGCCGTGTTATGGTTTCCAAAACTTGGCAGCTCAGGATGTCTGACTCGCTCCTCTAGATGAGCTGAATGTGCGTATGATTAAGGAAATGTGTTCAGAGACTTAGAGCCAGAGGGTCCTCTGATACTACATAACAAAATTGAGTGTCTTTTCCGCTCCTTGGATAATTTTTAATATCACAATATTAGAAGAACATATGTCAGAGCTGGAAGTTTGAATAATACAAACTTTGCTTACACACCCTGCTGAAAAGTGTCTGAAACCCCTCTTAGACCAGGCAATAGACCAGGCTGGGAGAAAAAAACAGGAAACCATCATATGCTGGTTTAAGATGTTTTTCAGCTGTATAATATACCTCACTTATTAGAGTTCAGAAAACTCAGACCATGCGTCAAAGAGGGAGAGACTACTCCCAAACACCATAATTTGACAGTTTGAGGCCGATTTACAGTAAAACAATGTGAAAGACGAGTGGTCAGCAGGATAATCACACCGTGAAGAAAAAACCGGGGTGATGTTAGAATCCACAAAGATGTTTATTAACAGCAGATGTGCAATATAAATAAATATGATTAAAGTTCTTCGCGATTCCATCTTTCAAACTTTAGTTAGTGTGTAATGTTGCTGTTAGAGCATAAATAATACCTGTAAAATTATAAAGCTCAAAGTTCAATGCCAAGCGAGATATTTTATTTAACAGAAGTTCCCTTTCAAAGCCTACAGCGAACGGCCGGTTCGGACTACATCCCTGCACTTCCTTCTGTAATGACGTCACTAGAACCGTTTGTTGACTAACCCTCCGCCCACAAGAAGATGCAAAATAGGGGGCGTGGTCTTGTTGCTCTCCCACGTGGAGAAGAGCTCACATTGAGCACGTGCATCTCCCCGTTATGGTAAGAGGCGGGACCTTTCTGGGCAAAGTGCGCTAAGCTGCTGTCCAATCACAACACGGGAAGCGCTGGCCCAATCAGAACTCGTTGCGTATTTCTGAAGGAGGGACTTCATAGAAGTAGGAAATCTTCAGGCCGTTTTTAGGGCAGAGGAAACAGCACTGTACAGATAAGTCAATTGTGTGAAAGATACTGCGTTTTTTTACAGGCAAAACATGAACTCATGTTATATTGCACACTGTAAACACAATCAAAGCTTCAAAAACAAACGAAAAAAGGGACCTTTAAAAGAAATAATACAGGTAAAACTCCCCTCTTCATTAATTGAGGACAGAGTTTCTATGTGCTCAAGCAGCGCTTCAATAACCGGGTTCAAATTCCACAAAAAACATTATCCGCCCCCCTTCCACTAGTCACGACTGCCTTAAATACACATTTTCCTGCTTCATAATTGGAGCATACTGTTTTTTTTTTTTTTTTCATTTTATTATTAACTCTTGCCACACCATATGATGAATAATTAGATACACAAGATGATTAGGAAGAAGACTTGATACAAATCAAGAAATGCAATGAATAGGACAGATAAAGCCAAAACATACATTTACACATTTCCATAAATGGCTAAAACCACTTTGAGGCCACTCTCACTCAGATAAACAGGAAATATAAAACAACAAACCTCATGTAAATATTATGAAATGCACAGGAACACAGTAAAAACAGAGATGAGAGACAAATTCAAGGTCCATCTGTCCATCACACAGTAATATGGTGAAATAATATCAGCGTTGAATACAGTTGTGCTTTTTTATATTTTAGGGATTTTTTTAATAGAAATCTCAAAAGACCTGTTTTTTGTAACATTATAAATGTCTTTACCGTCACTTTTGATCAATTGATGCATACCTCCTTAATTTTAATAATAATATTATTTATTTTTGAAATCGTACTAATCCCAGACAGTGGGTATAAGTGTTTGTCAGGTGAGGTTCCTTCGTCTTGGTTATGTGGATACAGTCTGATTCAGATCTGCATGTCTGTGTTTTGTTTTGTCTACCATCTTCTATATTTCCATATTTATATATTTCACATTTAAAAGAATGTGATCCTCCTTTTCCAGTCACCCAGGATGGAAAGCTGCTTTAATTTAGTGTTGTTTGGTACTAATGGAAATGCCAGCACACTCGGTTATTACTCATTACAGTGGCATGGCTGCGGTTTAAACCATGCTGTCTGGACACGCCCACTTCCTTTTTTTTTCTAGCCTGATGAATTTTCAATCCTATCGCATGCAGTGAGCGAGAAGATGTCCAGCAATAGCATGAGATCTTCATCTCGTTTGTCTTGCAGTACATTTGAACAAACATCATCATCATCATCGTTCAATGTTAAATGAGCAAACACATTTAAGAGTGAAAATAGGACAGACAATATAAGATATTACACAAAATAAAAACAAACACAGACAAACATGCTACATAGTACATACCTTCATTGATTAATATAATAATTTGAGCATGTTTTACAAGCATTGCTGTAGTGAGGGTGAGGTTAGGTGAGGTGAACGAATGGGTGGAGGCTCAGAGTGATTAATGGGATTTTAAAAGGTAACTGAAGGCAATGGGTTCAGCATGTGCTGCAACTACAGTTGCTAAGCGACAGAAGTAATTGATTTATTTTTTTCTGTGGTTGAATTGCGTGTATGGAGATGGACAAATAAAACAATTTTGCGGGCTTTCCATCGGAAAACTGAACAAATCCTTTTAGTTTGCTAGGTTGTTCACTGACAAAACATACATTGAGATTTTTTTTTTGTTCTTTAGGTATGTGTTTAATAATACATAATAGATTGTATAAAGGTGCCTGACAATTTCCGTCCATTAACTGATGTTGAAAACCGCAGAGACCTCCGTAGTGTATTATGGCAATTATTAATGGCAGCTTTTGATTAAACCTTTTGGAATTGGTTAGTCAGAAACTCTTATTCACTTACAGCGCCATTTAGAGGAGTGACTGTGACAGCCCGCAGAATATATGGCATACATAATGACCCCAGTGAGCGCAGAGTGAGACTTTGTTCGATTTTTCTGCTCCTTTTCTCTTCTCTTAGGGAATCCTTAATTGGAACACTGTGTGATATAAAATCTCTCACCTATAAATAATGTTTAAGTTAAGCAACATGAAGCAGGGTTTTTCTCTAATCTGGCCAACAAATCTGCTCAAAAGGAGATGTGCTTTCAATTTTGATAATTAAATTAAATTGATTTAATTATCAAATTAAATTAAATTAAATAGTACATCCATGTGGTAAATTCTTGTATGTGAGACTGATGCCCTACTCGAAGGAGGCCAGTAGGGGTGTAACGGCACACAAATCTGATGGATCGGTATGTACCTCGGTTTTGAAGAGATGGTTTGGTACGATTTCGGTACAGCGGTTACAAAATTGCTTTTTATTTATTTTTATTTAACAGTGAAAAAAATAGTGTCTGTCCTTAAATTATTTCAATTATAACTAAAGGTTTCTTAAAGATAATGCTGTAAACTAAATAGGGAGCCCTTACTTAGGCTACACGTTGTAATATTAAAGGTTAACAACAAAGCCCAACTATTAGCCTCAATTCAGTTATTTTTAGATATAATAATCAACACTCATAAGCTTCACATGAGGCAGTTTTTGCAATTACTTCTAAATCTAATTAAAACATGTTTTCTCCAATTCGTTGTTGAAATATAATTACTTATACACGGCTGTCAAATCATCACAGATATATTTAATTATAAACAAGACATCAGTAACAGGTTCAGTAGAATATAATGAATATATAGGCTAATATTGTGCATATATTTAGCAGCTAATTTGTGCATATATTTAGCGAAGGAGTTAGTTTCTCTAGTGAACTAACAGCTGTGGACACATTGTTCTCAAGCTGTTTTGTCTTTCTGCAGTTGAAACACAGATTACAGGACATGTGATACATTTCAGTAAGTTGTAATATATCCTCAACAGTCAACATATCTATGAGATATTAATTCATCATGTTTATTCTTTAGGAAGAGATGATTGCGTTCACTCGCGCACCACAATTTGAACTGACACGCCTATGTGATCAGTCCCGTCACATTAAACAGCGTCAAGGTATTTATCATTTGAATATTGTGATAAAATGGACTGAATACCTAAAATGTTTGTGTGGGAACTCAAATTGAAGTGTGTTCCGCCCTTGAAAAAAGCTAAATGTTAACTGTTAAAGATTGCATTTGTACCGTTCGGTACACACATGCACTGAACCAAAAGCCCTGTACCGAAACGGTTTGGTACGATTACGTGTACCGTTACACCCCTAGAGGCCAGTAGTGTTTGTTTGTTTTTCTGGTCATATTCACAAAAATCCTTTCTGTTACAAAAATGTAGCATTAAAAAAACACTGAGGCTGAGGGTTGTTATAGTTTACTAAAATATAAACATATTTGTTATTTGAAAAATATATATGTATATATATATATGGATGCGTGAACACAACATCAGCTATGTTAGAAAAATGTATGAATGACTGAATGAATGAGTGACTCATGTAGACTAATCTGTTGATCACTGTTTCAACTGCAGAAATTCATGAAATTGACATAAAGTCTAATATTAATTTAAAAAATATTTAAAAATGCATACATTTTGACCTAGTGCATCCTGAGGTTTCGGTTTCTGCTCACAGTTTTTATTTCTGTGCATTACTACAAAATATCTTGAGTTATATCTGATTAATGAATCTTCAGTCTTTAACATGTTGCTAACCTATGATTGTGTTCACAATGGCAACTATAGCCTAAGACCAGCATGTTTCCAATAGCAGTCAGAAAGCCTTTGGAATCAGTATGTTTCAAATGACAACTATACTTAAATAATAAGTGTGTTTCCAATAGCAACTAGAGTTAACAGCCTGCTTCAATAGCAAACAATAAACGTTAACACACCTGCTTCAATAGCAACTATGTAGCTTTAAGAAGAGCATGTTTCTAATAGCACTGCAGCTTTAAGAACAGCGTTTTTCCAATGCACTACAGCTGTAAGAACAACGTGTTTCTAATAGGACTAAAGCTTAAGAACAAGCTTGTTTCTAATAGCACCAACTTTGAAGAACATGTTTCAAATAATAACTATAATTTTAGGAACCAACACACAGATACCAGAATATACGCTGAGCTGACTCAACTGAACAACGACTGTTTATTATTGTCTTTTTAGAGCTTCACCACAGCAGAAATTATTTAGCCTGACAAGCCAGACCCACATCAAGATGTTTGGTCTGGAAACTCACCATTGACAGGGCTCAATCCGAGGGGCGGGCTACTCTTGTTGTTTTTTCATAGAAAAGCTTAACTCCAAGTCTTCCAGAGTCACGGTCAAAGCTGATTCGAAAGACCGCCGTTCGCCAGCCTCTGTATTTACTAGTAGCACGCAAGCGCAACTCGGCCTTCATCATGTTAAGCCCTGCCCACTGACTCTATACACGATTTGATTGGCCTGACCAGAGATTGGTTTTTACAGCTCAGCCTCAGAAGGTATTGAGAGTTGCTAGACAATACTCGCGGCAGATTAGATTTGCTGCCGCTAGGGTGCGTCTCGATTTCTAGGCTAGAAATGATTATGTTTGCACCATGAACCTTTGCATGGTTTCACCAAAAGCAACCGTAAGCTTAATTATGCTTATACATGTTGCAGTGCAATGGCAACATATTTAATATATTGATTCATGATTCGGATCGCCAATGTCACGTGATTTCAGCAGTTTGACGCACAATCCGAATCATGAATCAATACGCTGATTCATAACTGTTTGAATCTTTGTTTGAGGATTGAAAACAAACCCGGAAGAGAAAACAATGCTGAATAGTAGTAGTTTTTGTTATTTTTTGACCAAAATGTATTTTCAATGCTTCAAGAGATTCTAATTAACCAACTGATGTCACATATGGACTACTTTGATGATGTTTTTATTCCCTTTCTGGACATAGACAGTATAGTGTGCATACACTTGCATACGCTCTCGGACTAAATATTAAATATCTTCATCTGTGTTCTGAAGATGAACAGAGGTCTTATGGTTGTAGAACGACTCATGTCATTGAATTTATGTCATTCATTTTTAATTTTTTAATAAATTTTTGGGTGAACTAGCCCTAACAGTTCGGCCCGATGGGAAAGCAGCTTAACCAGTCTTGTATGTTCTGTATCATTCTGTATCTTAGGAAATTCGATAGCTCATATGTTTTTGAACTTAAAAAGAGCACCGTTTTCTTAAGTCTAAATAAGCTTTGGTGAAACGCGATAGCAGCTGATAGTACTGAAGCAGCTTTTATATGCTGTGATAGACTTCATATATTCCGATAGGTAGACATGATCAGCTGACAGGCAGCTGATGCGTGACCTGCCAGAACGGATGCTATACTGGGTTTGTGATATTTTGATGGTTGCTTTGTGTGCTTTTTGAAGTTTGAAAGCTACAGTTATGAATCATTGCAAATTGCAATGAAATGCAAAAGTGACCGGCACATTGTTCAGAATTTCTTCTTTTGTGTTCCGCAGAAGAAAAAAAAAAGTTTTTACAGGTTTAAATGTAAATGAGTTATAATGACAGAATTTGTTTTTTGTGTGATATTTATTTTTATCTGTTTCTGCCTCTTATAAATGCCAGTCATTATTCCACATGCATCCTCCTCTCAGTGGTATTCTTATAGAGAGAAAATGAAGTGCGGTCTCTTTTTCCAGTTTATGAAATGTTGGTTTATTTACTTTAATTACCACTGAAGTATTTTTTTCTCTTTACTGCTGTTTTTTCTTTTTTTTCTTTCTTTTTTCTTTTTTTTTTTTTAAACAGGCTTTTATCTGCATCTGGATGACTAAATCCATGATTATTTCCTGTGGCATGTTAGCAAGCAAAAGAGAAATCAAAAATTTGCACTGTAATTAAGCCAAAAATAGAGGTTTATAAGCGATAGAAAAAAACAAGTGCAGGACACTCCTAAAGCACAGCACTCTCAAAAGTGATCTTTTTCATTTAGGTCATTCATGTAGAAGCTTTTAAAATATAAAATCTTACAGGGACTAATTACAATGAGTTAATGTAACATGAGCTTCAATGCAGCAAATGGGAGTCATTTCAACAACCTGCTGGTGCTCCAGAGACCTCATTTATCAGAAGTGTCATATCAAATACCTTACAGAAGAATATTCATTCTACATTCTTAAAGTACCCCTATTATGCTATTTTTAAGGTTCCTAATTTTGTTTTGGAGCTCTCCTGCAACAGGTTTACATGCATTGAATGGCAAAAAACACTTTCATTTTTCAATGATTCTTAAAAGACTCGTTGGATGATTCAGTCTCTATAAATCCCTGCAAGCCTCTGCTCGGATTGGCCAGATGTCCCAGTCTATGTCGGAAAGGAATTGTCCATAAAGCTTTTTTTTAGGCATTGATATTACCACAGCTAATTAGCAGAAGTATTTCAGTAAGACAGTAACAATGTAAGTTATTCTAACCACTGATTTTTCACATCCTCATCCTTTGGAATTGTTTACAAGAGGGTTTGCTTTTGCAGGGCAGAAAACAGTGTCTTCTCGACATTTACACAACAGGAACTACACTGTAAAAAATTATTTAGAAAAAAAGTTACCTGGTTGCCTTAAAATGTTGAGTTCATTGAAATTAAAATTTTGAGTTAATACAATGACAATTTTTTGAGATTCGACAACCTTTATTAAAATATTATTAAAAGATTTTGTAAGCATATTGGGTGTGTTTTATTTCTGATGATGCAGTGAAACATGCCAAATAGTGCTATTTTCATAATTTATCACATTTTTATGTGGTTCAGAATCAGATACAAAAAAAAATTATATTTTCTATTTCTAATAGTTTCTATTTATTAAACAATTTTCCTTCATTGTATCAACTCAAATGTTTAATTTCAATAAACTCAAAATTTTAAGGCAACCAGGTTACTTACTTTTTCAAGTTAAACCAACAAAAACCGACCAATTTTTTTTACAGTGTAGCAGCTAGCTATAGCGTTTAATGGTGGGTCAGGTTGTTCGGACAATGTACAACATAGATGGGTATTAGGCAAATGTGTTAGCTATAGTGAACGAGTAGCAGTAACGGAAATGGAATTCAAATTCCTGATAACTCGTTTAAGTGGTTCAGAGTCGATTCATTCTTTTGAGAAAATAACTTTATTTATTGTGCTCTTTTGGCTTCACAACTTCACAATTTACATATTGCATGAAAGGTAATATTCGACAAAAGCATAATAGGGGCATTATAATAAAACCATAGGAGAAGTTAAAGATGGCACTAGATGCTTAATACAGTATGCACAGCCTGTGCAAAAAACACTTTACCATTTTGAACTGCATTTATACTAAGAAATAGTTGTTTTTATTCAACCCTTCCACTGCTTTTTAACTACATGGTCTTTATTGCTCTGAGCTATGGAACTTTCATAAGCGTGAAATTGCATCAGGAGATAAAGCTGATGAAAGCAAGCAATAGTCTGTTGGTAAACTGTGTAAGGGGAGTGATAGAAGATTACTTTGAAGCTAGTCTGTAAATGTATTGTAAGTTCTCTGCATACCATTTGACTACCCTCCTAACAGTAAAGTTAAGAGATTATTCTCGTCATTTACTCGCCCTCAAAAGCCCAAACAACACTGGACCCAATTGACTTTCACGTTAAGGGCAAACCATTTAAACAAATTAAAATAATTCCACAGAAGAAATTAATAGGTTTGGAATCAATGACATAGTTTTTGTTTTTGGGTAAATTATTCATTTAAGGGGTCAGTATCTTGATGCATTCGCTTAGATCTTACCATATACTACCGTTCGTTAAAAGTGCCCTAGAATGAAAAATTGAATTAACCTTGCCATAGTTAAATAAAAAGAGTTCAGTACATGGACATCACATACAGTGAGTCTCAAACACCATTGCCTCCAACTTCTTATGTAAATCTTGTTTGTGAAAAACACCATGGAAAAACAGGCTATTTTCAACATAACGCCACATGTGATGCAATCGCTGGGATCCTTAATATGTACACCCCTAACATTTGCATGTCAGCCAATGTTTATTGTCAGGCGGAACTACGCAGTGCACAGCCGTCGGGAGTTCAGCAGGTACACAAGTGTCACGTGAGGATAGAGAAAACGGCAGATCATGGACACAAATGTCATGTTCCAGGCAGTGCAAGGGATGTGAGGACTTTTCATAGCCTTCCCACAGATAAATAAATGTCAACATTCATGGTTGATGTTTATTTACAAGCAGATACCGCAACGATTTAATTCAAAACCTTTTGACGAATTGAAATCTAAATGAGCTTATATTTCATCATTAACACATAACTCAGAAGCTAACTACGTTTACTACTGCTGTTTAGTTGCTTACAGATCGCTCAGTCAATCAATTGTAGCTAACGTCACCTTCTCCACCATCTAAGTTGAAACGATAGTCATTTGACAAGGCTTCAAGTCAATTTGTTAATTAAATATACATTTTTGAGAACTAAAGTATGATTTTTGCAGGGGGTGAGTAGTAAACATGACACTGACTATTTTGAATGGCTTCTACATTACTTTGTTTGGCTAAATAAATCGACTTTTAAATCATTACTCTACTGTCAAACTGTAACATTACTGCAAACAACATATTTATGCGCTACCCAGTTCAGTTTGTGATTCAAAGTTAAGCTATCATTGAAAAATCATTGCCATGAAGGATGGTATAAATGCTGTCATTGAGCAGCAGTGCAGTGAAACAGCCAATCAGAGCAGAGCTCAACATTAATATTCACGACCCTTCCAAATAAGGCAAAAACAGAGCATAACATACTAGGGACAATTTCTAGGGTTGTTAATGGACCTGTAAAACCGTATCTGGACAATTGTTGACCTTAAATAAGCCACATACCCTCTATGTAGATATCAGAGAACAATTTTAAATATTGTTTCAAATCATTCTAGGGCACCTTTAATACTTTTGAAAGAAGTGTCTTCACAAAGATTTATTTGATCAAAAATACATTTAAACAGTAGTAGAAATTGAAATCTCATTTGGCCATGAGAGTGAGTAAATGATGACAAATTTTGTATTCTCCTGTGATCTCCTGCGTTTTGGTTTTCTTATTAAAGACTTTGAATCGTTACGCATGTGTTTGAACTAGAACACACCAGACAGAAACCGGACGTGTCCTAATCATTTGAATTCGCTCACCAGTTTAATTGAGGCTGCTTGAGGTTTGGTCACTACAGGTTTGTGTCCTTCCTTACACCTCCACAACACTAGGCTTCAGTCTTCGCATGGTACGGATGAGCCCAACTGAGAGCTATGCTGCCTGTCTCCACCATGTGCTGTAATATCAACCAAATGACCACACTTGCAACACTTACACGAATGATGATCAAGGACTCCTCACATAACACATTTTGAAAACGGACTATAAAACTGCATCCCACACAAAATGAATCAAAAAGTGATCTATTTACAAATTGTCAAGTGTGCTTGTTATAAGAGATGCATCATTCTTATATTTGTTGTTAAATACAACAAATATAAAACGTAGGTCAGTGCACTTAAATCAAATCTCGATATATACAAGTGTCTGTGAATATTAAACTGCAAAAAGACTGTTTAAATATGAATCCTTCATATTTCTGTCTCTGTGTAAATGAATGGTGCGCAGAAGGCATTTACCTTTCAGCCTCTGCCTCCTCAGTATATGAGGACATGAATGCATGAACCTCATCTCCTGTCACTTCATGAGCATTTGACTGTTTCATTCGACAAAATCTATCGTCATATCATAAACACACACATAAACTTGAAGGTCTTCTCTGTAACCTGTCAAAATAAAAGTTCAGTTTCACATATTTATGTCATATTAATTAATAACATATTAATATTAATGTTCTACAGTAGAATTTAACTACGTCTCAATGTAATAATACATGTATTTCATTTATACAGTAAAGAATATGCAGTGTTATTTAATATTTAACATTTGTGTACCTAATATCTGTACCTGGAAACTACTTAACCTACCTAAAACCACTGTTTATTTCATATGTATTTTCGTTCTGTTGGCTATTTATGTATTTATGTTGGCCTGCTAAATGTTAAATGGATCCAGTCTATGTTCATTAGAAATTATTTGTTAATGCAGCATTAAATTAGCTAGTAGGCTATAAGATAATTTATGTTTTTTAACTTTGATGATTTAAAGGTGCACTATGCAGGATTTTACATCATTCTACATCACGTCATAACATCATTTTAAACACATTTAAATAAGGGTGCTCTGATCAGGATCTTTGTAGCCAGTCACCGATCGTCAATCACAGGAAGCAGTATCTGCAGATCCGATCACCGATCTATTTGAAGCCTTCTTTTTGTCATATAGAATTATTTATAGGGAATTTTACAGACATTCATTCAGGACCTGAATTTTATTTCTGAAAATGGGGGGAAATGGCGCCGGCGACTGTGTCCCGTCATTATAAAAGTCCTGCTGCTCACGAGCCATGTGTTTGCGTAACAATCACTCCAGCGGCCTTGTTCAGCTCCCTAAACATTCGGTCCTGCTCTGCTTCATACTACAGTAAAGTTAAAGGACAACTCCTGTGAGAAATTAACCTAGGGGTAATTAACAGATGGTTACCGAGTAGATCGTTCTCTGGGATGCGTTTTCATGAAAATCAAATGTAAAGAGTTTTATCTTTAAAAAAAGATTAGATGATAGCGCTTGTCTATGGGGCACAGGGTCGACACAGGGTGTTAAAATTAAATCGCTAGTTAATACCACTAACAAGGCTCAAAATAGCCTCACACTAACACGGTAGCATAATGAGGGTCCCTACATGCAAACCGAAGCATTGAGAACTTTGTAAGTGTACAAACCGTTTAATAAGAAGATACCTTATAAACATAGTGCATTACGTGTTCACGGACAGCCACCATCTTGGAAAACAGTCGCGACGAATTGATCCACATTTTTTTTTTTTTTTTTTTTTGATTCTTCACATTTTTTACTATCATTATTGATGCTCCACAGGAGAAATATTAAGCCAGTAAAAATTTGATGTTCCGTTGTCAGCTCATGTTGAGGTAGATTCCTTGTTGTCTCTAAGAGAATACGCCGATATGCTGAATATGCTGAAAGTTTGCCAAGTTTTTGCTTTCACTTTCAGGGAATAGTTGGTTGTGGTTTGGTGACTCCTTCACCCACGTAATTCTCATGCAAAATTTGCAAATTGTATGTGTGATATTCACGTGCTCGCCTTTTAAAATATGTATGCGGTGTGACCTTTTTCTTCATCACCAACTCCATCTTTGCTTGCAAAATGATTTAAAAAAAATTATCAGTCTCCGCGATCATAAAATGAAATCAAATAAATGAACTATTGAATCAGCGATCCCACAGGCTGATGATAGGACTATATGACTATGGAGCATGTCGCCTAACACTAATCTGCCTAGGACATTTCTTGTGCTGCTAAACAAGCTGACCATCTAAATGCATCCTAACCTGACGTGTATTTTTCTTTCTTTTCCCAATCAGGATTGCTTTGTTATTGTGAGCGATGTGTGAATCGGACATGTAACACAACCGGCCTGTGTTATGCGGTCGTCGCAAAGTCTGCCGGACAGATTGTAATACAGGAGCGTCAGTGCATTCAGCAAGATCAACTTTACCCACGGGACAGGCCTTTTGTGTGCTCCCCCTCCAACAACGGCAAGCATCCGTACTGCTGCGACACTCACATGTGCAACAAGATCCCAAAAGTCAGCCCAGGTAAGAGAATAATGTGATTGTGATGACTTTTAAGTAGACACTATAACGTTTTGGTTACGTATGTAGCCCTCGTTCCCTGGGACAGAGATGCCATGTCGGAGACCGATGAATAGGAATCTCACTCACGAGAGCCCATATATTTCAAGTGTAACTAAATGAGCCAGTGAACATTGGCATGCAATGATTGCACCAGCTGCTCATCCCATCCAGCACGAGTATAAATGAAGCACAGGTGCATCAAATCAGTTTTTTGCTGAGGAGCCGAGTAGATGAACTGGCACCCCAGCAGGGTACAGAGGACATGGCGACAGAACGTGGCGCGACTTCGTTCCCTCCCTCAGTGAACTAGGGTTACATAGGTAATCTAACATTCATTCAGTAGGTCACTTCCGACACCATGTCCGAGACCGGCGAATAGGAATCCTTACAAAAGCACCATGGCCTCTGCCCCCTTCCAGTGCCCTGTGTGAGCCTCCTGAAATCTCTTACCTGTTCTGAATGACCTGCTCAGTGACTTATTGGATAACACTGGGAAAGCATTCCAAGAGCTTTGAAGGGCCAGAGCAAAGCCAGGAATGAGTCTGCCTCCTCCTGGGACAACGCTTGCAGCTTCACCACCTGGTCCCTGAGGAACCTGACGACCAGGTCGCGCTTCCCAAACGTTATACCTTTCTTTGTGGTCATGATAAGACATTGCAGCAACATAGACCTTAAGGGTAGAGGGCAACTGCAGAAAGGAAAGCACAGAAGCGATTAAACATCTTCGAGATGAACACTACTCGACGAACATAGAAACGACGAACGTTTCCACTTCTCATAGACGGTGCTTGTGCTGAAGTGATGGTGTTAACTACCTCTTGGGGTAAGTCATCTAGAACCTCTGCGTCCTGTCCAGGGACCAAATATGAAGCTTCCAGAGTTCTGGACATGGATGCCACAGGTACCCAATCTTCTCTAAAACAGAAGGTAATTCCTCAGTGGAATCTGCCAGGGCTGTCGCGAGGAGCATTACCTCTGGAACCAAGTCCGGTCAAGCCTGTACGGCGCCATCAACAGGACATGATCTTTTTCCTCCCTGAGTTTACAATTCTTTGTACATCTTTGCCCTGTAACAGCCTTTTAAGGCGGCTTAGTGCAAGACCTACTTCTAGCAGCTCGAGACAGTTGATGTGCCAATGCAGGTGCAGGCCCGTCCAAACCCCTGACACTGCATGCCCGTTGTACGTGGCCCCCTAGCCCATTACAGAGGCATCCGTGAAAACCACAGCATGCCTGACTTGGGCGGTTTCTTACCAGCCATAATAATGGTTTTTTAGCGTTCTCCACCGTGCACACACCGAACCAGCTGGGAGAACAGCCTTTGTGTTTGCTCTTACAAGCAAAAATGAGAGGTAGAAGAACATGCAACCCGCTGCTGTGCTGTCACACCAACAACAACTGAAAAGATCCACTTCCAAAAGGCAGGCTCAGTCAGTTCCACTGCTTTTTGGAATGACCCATCCACCACTCGGCACCAAAGCAAAAAAGCATTTTGATGCAACTCTGTGCCTTATTTATACCCGCGCTGTGTGGCATGAGCATCTGGTGCAATCATTACATGCCAATATCCATTGGTTTGTTTAGTTACACTCAAAGTAGATTGACTCTCGCAAGCAAGATTCCTATTCGTTGGTCTCTGACGTGGTGTCGGAAGTGACTGATGGAATGGGAACATCAATATGTAATAAAAGTTTGTCAATACCCAAGTTCATATTTGGATTGGGGTTATATTGTTAGCATGCATTCTAGCATGCATTGTTACTTTAGTGCTGCATCCAAATCTTGGGTTCCCCGGGGCTTACCTAAGGATTGGGCAGGACACAGTACAGCATGAAGCATGCCTCAAATCAGTACTCCTCTGATACATAAAGAGAAAGGTGAGTCTAACACTTTATCCTGCTTTAAAAAAAAATAGTGATGACCTTGAACTCAGTGTTGTAGTCGAGACCAGCTCATTCGAGTCCTAGTCGAGTCCGAGTTCAGAGAGGGTCAAGTCCGAGTTTAGAGAGGGTCGAGTCCGAGTCGAGTCCGAGTTCAGAGAGGGTCGAGTCTGAGTTCAGAGAGGGTCGAGTCTGAGTCCAGAGAGGGTAGAGTCAGAGTCGAGACCGAGTTCAAAAATGTCTGTCCAAAACCCCTTTGCTTCAGTAATTGATGTACCGCAGAATTTACACATCGCAGTCTTACTACATATAAACTCTTTGTGGCTCTAATATGCAAACTGAATAACAGATGAGGTAGCAGACATTTCCACACATAGTTAAGAGCTAGCTCGCTCCTTCCTGACCTGAGTCCTGCTACCTTTGTGTTAGTCACGTCAAGGGCGTAGATTTGGTTTGAACATTGGGTGGTTGAACGTTGGTCAATTAATTTAATTTCGCTGTTTTATATTAAAACGCATTGTGTCCTGAAGTAGTCTGAAAACCTTGGGAGTGCACGCTGGCTATTATGTCATAGATAGGGACATTTAGTAACAAATAAATTGCGCTCATGTTTTCCACTTTACAATGGCGCTAGGGTCATGAGTGCTTAGCTCTTTAAAGCAGGCTTTGTTGCTTATTTTTTTAATTAGTTTGAACCATATGTTTAGGTTAAAAGAAATTGTGCCACAAGACTTTGATGTAGCCTACAGTAATGAACCAGAGATAAATACCTCCTCAATTATTAATTTATGATGCTTTTGCACAGACCTGCTCCTGGAGGTCCTTTAATACTCTTCATATTTTTTTGCTGTCTCCATTTTAGATAGTTTTGACTAGGTCTGCACAACTGTAAAACAAAATGTCAATTATTGTCATCACAATTATTAATTCTGAATAGTAGGGATTCACAATATGTCAGCACATTTTTTAAAGCACAAATAATATTGTGATTATTCGATATTTATCAGTCAATATTTGACTTTTTGTTGGAAAAAAAGTTAGTACATCAAGCTTAATTATTGTTTAATGTTAATGTACATGTATAGCAGGTTAGAAAAGTAATGTTTATTAAAATGTTTCTTCTATACTGTACATTTATACATGTAATTAAATTAAGCATACATTTTAGGTCAGTGTTTTAAATTTTCAATTGTTTTTTTTTTTCTTTCTTTTTTCGATCTGACCCATGCTGTATGGGTCTGTTAATAATATTATCTGGTGACTATTTTCTTTATTTTATGGTGTGCCACAAAATTTAGAACATTTTCAAAGGGTGCCATGACTGAAAAAAGTTTGGGAAACACTGGCCTAAAGCATGTGCTTTGCTGCTTCCTGTTTCAGAGTTGCCTGATACTGACCCAAAGTCTCTGAGCCCCATAGCCTTGGCTGCAGTGATTGCCATCCCCATCTGCGTGCTGAGCTTCATGCTGGTGCTGCTCTTCTACATGTGCCACAATCGCTCCATCATCCACCATCGTGTGCCAAGTGAGGAAGGCCCCACTATGGACCACCCGTTTCTTGCTGACGGCACCACGCTGAAGGACCTCATCTATGACATGACTACTTCTGGATCAGGCTCAGGTATTTTACATACTATTATTAGCTCATTATTGTATACCTTTCTACTTTCTACTAGAATCCAGCTGTACTGTTTTTTAGGTTACTTAATATGCAAAGATTCCATCAAAATCATTACATTCTCTTAAATGTTTATGTATCTACAGGGTGTTTTTCCTTTATTACCCATCATAAGTATGCTCAAGCCAATTTAATTTCCATAACTTTGTTTTCAAAGCCCCTTGGGAGCCATCATGGATGTGTAAATTGGCAATTTAATGCTTTTTGTGAGTCATGCCAAGCTGAAGTCCTTGTAGGCTTTATCTTTAGTCCAGGATTTTTGTCCAGAAGCTGGACTAGTTGGTTTTGTTGGGCCAAGAAAACACTGTATATTTGGCGGTGTCAGCGGCTTAAGGATTGGCTGGTTCGCATGGCTCTATTATCCCCAGCTGGCAGATGCATTAATACACTGTTTTGAGGGCAAAGAGGATCATTCTCCATTGAGAGTAGACATTGTTGTGTATTCTATATTTTCACTGACTGCTTTTTCTTGTCTTATATAGGTTTACCACTGCTAGTGCAAAGGACCATCGCCAGAACCATTATTCTCCAGGAGAGCATAGGGAAGGGGCGATTTGGCGAGGTGTGGAGGGGCCGCTGGCGTGGAGAAGAGGTGGCAGTGAAGATCTTCTCTTCCAGAGAGGAGCGCTCATGGTTCCGTGAGGCGGAGATCTACCAGACTGTTATGCTTCGTCATGAGAACATCTTGGGCTTTATTGCTGCAGACAACAAAGGTCAGACAAAAATGAAAGTTTGATTTGAACCTTATTTGCTCTCTAGCATACGTGTATTTAGGTAGGTAGTATTTTACATTTCTGTTTGTGGTGTTATTAGTCACTTCTAATATTGCTCTTTGTGTGAATTTCTATGTGGATTAAAACTTCACAAGCCAGCATAGTAACATCAGTCTTTCATCTGAAAGTAACGTATAATAGTGATAAATAATAGTATCAGTCAACCACTATTGTGTCCTAGAATTTGTTTTTTTTCCCAAAAGATTTGTGTCAGCATATGCCATAATGATCTCAATAAAACCACCCTAACAACATCCAGAAAAATTACGTATTTTGAGCTGCCGGATGTTGATGTATTTAGAAGTTTAAAGCATTAAGTAGTTCTGTTCTCTATATGCATCTCAGATAACGGAACGTGGACTCAGCTGTGGCTGGTTTCTGATTACCATGAGCACGGCTCCCTGTTTGACTACCTGAACAGGTATACGGTCACAGTGGAGGGCATGATCAAGCTGTCTCTCTCCGCTGCTAGTGGTCTGGCTCATCTGCATATGGAGATTGTGGGCACTCAGGGTGAGTCAGTCTCTTTTCTTTTATCTTTCCTGAAACAGCCATATTTTCATATAAATATGCTGCTTTACGCTGTGTCTTCAAAGCAAATTTGTGATATTTTATATAAAGTAATGTAGATCATTTTGTACTCTGTGAGACATGACAGGAAGAGAAATAAAATAAATGACTGAGGGAGTGTTGTAGTTGAGTTCTTTTGGTCTGGACCAAAACAGAAAATCATAATTTTAGTCCTGGTTCATACAAAAGCCTAAAGATAAAAAATATATATAATAAACAAAAAAACAGGTTTTATGATGTATATTTAGATTTGAGAACTCATGAAGAGCTTATAAAATGTGCAAAAGAGTAAAAAGAGTGGCAGGAATTCTTCCGTTACATATAATTGAAGATCTGCTGCAAGGAGACGGTCAGCGTAACTTCTATAACGAGAAGCACCAGGTATCCTTAAGCACTCCTTTTTAGGATCGGTTGCCATCACATCCTTCTACTGATTTGTTTAATGTCTTTTGTCTGTAGTGTGTTCATATTTCAGTTAAACCCCACCAGTTCCATTGGAAGCGGGCTAAGACCCATCTTATTCAAATGAACCACACTAAACGCCAAAGTATACTTTGCTTTTTTCCCTCACATACACGTGGGTCTGATGGGTGATGCAATTTCACCATAGAACAGTACATTACGATTTCTGTAACGATCGCACATGCGCACTGAATTTGTTTTGCACTAATCAGTTGCTCCACAAAGTGGCAACACAGGACATTTTTTCATAATAGAAAATTAAACTAAAGAGACGGAACAACAACAACACAATATCAAAGACTGCAATAACAACCGATGCCCACATTGACACGCACTTGTGTGAGGGGTTTACAAGTAGTGCTGTCACGATTATAAAATTTGGCTGATGATTAATTGCCTAAAAAAAGATTTGCACTTGTGCAGATTAATTGTCAGTTTTAGGGCTTTCTCTTAATTTTTTGGTGCGCTTCATTAATTCATTTATTGTGTTGAATTTAACCCTTTATAATTTATCATTTTGGGAGGAGTTGGGGACAGCTTTTAAAATCACATAAAAGACCATGTATCATTCATAGACAGTATGACCTAATGGTCATTTTTTTTATTTGTTAACTGTAACTCTGGAATCAACTAAATTCACACTAGAGAAAAACAACAAATTAATAAAACTATATATAAGCTATGACAAAAAAATTACTAAATGAGATATAATTCAGCAGCAAAAAGTAATTAATGAAAAAATATTTGGTGCAGAATCATTTTATATAACCTAAACATGTTAATAAAAACAAATGATAAATTACTATTTGTATCATAAAATACATCCATGTATTATTCAACAATTTATTTTATTATTCATATTTATATAAATATATCATCTTAGAGTGAGTTTTGCTGACGGTCGTAACAGAATGGGACGCGTTGTTTGAATGCTGAACGGAAAACAATGGACAGCCTCAACTGAGGGAAGACAAGTTTCCGTGAACTTTAATTTTACAATGAAAATATTCTTCAATCACTCATATAAGCTATGGAAAGGCTTCAGGGCTTTGTGCCGCAGGCCTATAAAATATCATAATAATCAGAGTTGTATGAAACAACCTCAGTTAGATCAAATAACCGCGATCAGGCAGTTATTTAAATTATTGCGACAGGCCTAGTTATAAGATAGCTGCAACTTGATTTTAAAAGAATACAAAGACATTTTTATTGGTCATAACTTTAGATAAAACTTCCAAGAGTGCCAACCATCTGCATTCATGCACGCTATCACATGGAGTTTTCTTTGAAAGGCCATGTGTTTGACTGTGTGCATATGCTAATATTAAAACAAAAAACTATGGGCTTCACAGTCACAGAGCATTCGCACCAGAGTTTGTTTTAATCTAACCAAATCTGCCAAGTGTGAATAAATCCTATGTCTTCCCGTTTAAGAAAAAGACTTGCTTGCTCCTCTGTTGGTGGTTTGGATAAATTGTTAAACTCACCTTTCCTTTTATTTATCAGAGGAGTACTGATTTGAAGCATTTTTCATGCTGTACTGTGTCCTGTCCAATCCTTAGGTAAGCCCGCCATTGCCCATCGTGATCTGAAATCCAAAAACATCTTGGTGAAGAAGAATGGTACTTGCTGCATCGCTGACCTTGGTTTGGCTGTGCGCCACGACTCAGCCACAGACACCATTGACATTGCACCCAACCACAGAGTGGGCACTAAAAGGTCAGTAATTCATCACTTGGCACCATTCACAGCGACGTATGTCTAGATCCAGTCAGCAGACTCGTGCTGCAGAGTGTTTGCATGGGCTGAGGGCTTTGTGTGCCTGTGAAAATTAGTGCTGTGAACCAACCAATGATTCAAGTTTATGCAAGAGTGAAATGTGAGTGGTTTCTTAAAGGATTAGTTCACTTCAAAATGAACATTTCATGGTAATTTACTTACCCCAATGTCATCCAAGATGTTCATGTCTTTCTTTTTTCAGTTGAAAAGAATTTAAGTTTTTTAAGGAAAACATTTCATGATTTTTCTCCATATAATGTATTTCAATGGCAACCAAAATGTTGAATGTCCAAATCAGTTTCAAAAGGCTTTGAAGTGCATCAAAGGGCTCTGCCCGATCCCTGCTGAGGAACAGGGTCTTATCTAGCGCAATTATCTGGTTTTTTTTTTTTAAATAAACAAATAAAAGAAACTTAAAGAAACAGAGGCACGTACCTGGGTCCATCGGTTTGAAAGTCGGATGCTCTAACATGGAAGCTAAAAGCTGCAACCTCTAGCGTCAGTCGCAAGAGTGTCTAGATCAGTAGAGTGAGGTTTACTCATACAGTAACTACTAGCTGGCCTCCGTTACACGTATGTAACCGAGGCGTATTATTAGTTTTCATTTTTATTATTAATAGTAATAGTTTTTTGTTTTATTTTTATTTCTTGGAAAAAACTGCTGTACTGTGTCTTTTGGGACACAACTAGAGATAAAGTAGTACAGTTATGTAAGATATGCGTGTGTAAATGTCCTGCCTTTGTGCATCGTCTCTCCACTAAAAGTGAAGCTGTGTGTTTATATAAGTTAAAGAGTTAATATAATGTAGTGAATCCGTAGTGAAGCTAATTTATTCTTTAAAGTAACCGGTTTCTGTGGTCCTGTAAGATTCTGCATTATGCGGTTTTATCACACCCCTTTATGGTCGATATGCGCCCTTGGTACGCTCTTTTGCAGTGCGCACTAAAACGAGCTCCACAGTAGACTTCTTCCCAACAGTCAAAGCAGCGTTGCGTCATGAAAGGGTGGACTTAAAGCCAAGTGTTTAGTGCCATTTGGGACAGGGCCAGGGAGGACACTCAGAGGGTGAGATGTGTGTTTTGAAGGACAGTGCTGCAGGGACGTACTCCCCCTGTTGTCACTACAGGGGTGACACATCTAATCTAGTGAGAGGCTCTCAGTGGTGCGTCCATTCGCTTCTGTGCCCCCTGGACACACACACACACACACACACACACACACACACACTTCCCTACTCCTGGGTGTAACAGGCTGTGACACCCACACACTGACACAGTATTCCAGTATACAAGGCCCACTACCATCTCCTGCTGTGATCATAAATGAATGTGACTTTTGAATGTCAAAATGCTCCCTCACAGCCTTCTGTCCCCCTAGGGTTCACATAAGTGACTTTGTCTTGCTCGGTCTTCTCGGTTTCTAAGTAAAAGCATGTTTTAGGCTACCGTTCTACACATAAGACACCTGCACCAGCTAAACCTTTAAAGCTCCATCTTAAACACACGAGCAATCCTACCTTAGCTACTTTTGCTGTCTGCCATATTATCGAAAGTATGGTTTTAAATAGAATTTTGCATAAAGACAATACAATTTTCAAGTTTTTGCAGACCAAAATTGTTGAATTTGCTGCAGATTTTCTGAAAATAATTAGTGATATTTGTAGTAATTTAGTTGTTAATTTTCAGTGAAAACCCACCAATAATCAACATTATGTATTAATCTAGCGTAATTAGGGTCTGTGACATTAAGTGTATTTACCTTTACATTGTTTTTTCATTTATGAAATTGTGGTCCTAGAAAATAATAACCCCAGTAACACCACATTATATGCAGTATTTTATATAGTAGTTTATTAATGTCATTAAACATAGCCTATTAAAGTTCAATTCATCACTTTCATAATATATTTGTTTGTGCTCAGAATTATGGATTAATTCATATTTTTTATGGAACAATTGCATAAATAAGAAATTAAAGCTGCTGCAAATAATGGAGAAATTGTTTGAATTTGCATTAATTATTGTGAAAATCCTGGAGAGACTGATGTATAACGTCAGTAAATGCCAATATTTGCTCAAAGGTAAATTACTGTTAATAACCTTATGTTAATTTACATAATTAGGATCAGTTGGGAAAATTTCTGCTTACTCTAATATTCTCTCTTGTAATCGCTTTTAAAATAGTCTCTATTCATTTGACTGTGATTATGTGATTTTCTTGATTCTGATTCCCAGTTTCCAATCCTGTTTAATCATGTAATTTAACAATTTCTTTAACAAAAACCAGATAAAAATACCTGGCAGTGAAAAGCTTTATTCCAGCCCATGCACGAATAATGCCAACATTTTTGGCCACTTCATTAGCACATTTTACTAAAACATTTTGCTCTTCACAGAAAATGTACCATTCATTCCTGTGGAATTTTCTATAAAGCTTTATCTGCTGTGAAAGGGAAGATTCAATTACATCCAAAGCTTGCCAAAAGGAGCAACCATAACCAAGAAGGATGAAATGGTTGTTTAGATGTGGACAGAGATGTGTTAGGTTGTGTAAATAATTTGTTAAGCTGTCATGTTCACAGGTATATGGCCCCTGAGGTGCTGGATGACTCCATTAACATGAAGCACTTTGAGTCTTTTAAAAGGGCAGACATCTATGCCTTGGGTCTGGTGTTCTGGGAAATTGCTCGCAGGTGTTCAATTGGAGGTAAGACATTGTGATGGTGCTATTTATTTTCTGTCCTTCTGTTTGTGTAGTTGTATGATGACACTAATAGCAATGAAAAGGGTGCATTGTTATTTTTAGATATGTATATTGCAAAAATACTTGTTTAGTAAATTATGGTGGGGCCTGAAGTCTGAGACAGTGCAGTGGCTGTTTAATTCCAAGTCCAATGTGTCACACCCATTAAAACAGAGCGTTTCAAAAACTAAGCTCTAAACCAGGGTAGAAAATAGCCTATTGCTTAATCATTATGATGTTTTTGAATGTGAAAACCATGCAAACGCTATAAGTTGACCTCAGACAACAGTATAAAACATTTTAAAAGCCAGTTCATGACACCTTTAATAATTTGATGTAATGCACTTGTGTATGTACAGAGGGGCAAAAAGTATTTAGTCAGTCACCGATTGTGCAAGTTCTCCCACTTAAAAAGAGGCCTGCAATTTTTTTCATATGTACACTTCAACTATGAGAGACAGAATGAGAAAGAAAATTCTGAAAGTCACTGTCTGATTTAAAAAAAAAAAAAAAATTGCAAATTATGGTGGAAAAAAAGTATTTGGTCACCTACAAAAAAGGAAGAATTCTGGCTCTCACAGACCTGTAATAACTTCTTTAAGTGACTCCCCTGTCCTCCACTCGTTACCTGTATTAATTGCACCTGTTTGAACTCGTTATCAGTATAAAAGACACCTGTTCACAACCTCAAACAGTCAGACTCCATTATGGCCAAGACCAAAAAGCTGTCAAAGGACACCTGAAACAAAATGTTAGACCTGCACCAGGCCGGGAAGACTGAATCTGCAATAGGTAAGCAGCTTGGTGTGAAGAATTCAGCTGTGGGAGCAATGATTAAAAAAATGAAAGACATTCAAGACCACTGATAATCTCCCTCGATCTGGTTTGGGATTGGGAGAATGTTATGAAATCAAAATAGAACGTTTTGGTAAAAATCTCAACTTGTCGTGTTTGGAGGAGAAAGAATGCCGAGTTGCACCATACCTACTATGAATTAAGGGGGTGGAAACATCATGCTTTAGGGCTGTTTTTCTGCAAAGAGACCAGGATGACTGATCTGTATAAAGGAAAGAATCAATGGGGCATGTATTGTGAGATTTTGAGTAAAAACTTCCTTCCATCAGCAAGGGCATTGAAGATGAAACATGGCTGGGTCTTTCAGCATGACAGTGATCCCAAACACACCGCCCGGGCAATGAAGGAGTGGCTTCGTAAGAAGCATTTCAAGGTCCTGGAGTGGCCTAGACCTCTGTCATTGCCAACAAAGGGTATATAACAAAGTATTAAGATTAACTTTTGTTATTGATCAAATACTTATTTTATTATATCCACCATAATTTGCAAATAAATTCTTTAAAAATCAGACAATGTGAATTACAGGCCTCTCTCTTCTTTTTAAGTGGGAGAACTTGCACAATTGGCGGCTGACTACATACTTTTTTTCCCCACTGTACATGCTTTTACATTGTACTAAAAATATGACATCCAAGTAACAAATTACTGCTGTAAATCATTTCTGTACTCGTTCTTTCCCTTACACCTTAACCTACCCTTAAACCAACCCATACAACCAAACCTGTACTTCACTTTACCTGTATCCTACCAAAAAAAGAGCAAAAGCAAGTTGTAATACAATATGGGCACAATAAGTGCATTGTACTTATTTTTAATGTAAGTACATAGTAAACAAAGACACCTAATATAAAGTGTGATCATTATATACTATCTTATAATATTGTAAAATCAATCCCAGATTGATTTCAGACTTTTGGAGAGCACTGACAATATTCTATGTACAATATTCTTAGAAATGATGTCATCGTATGCTTAATACAGGTCATTAAATATGTGCTCTTGTGGGCTGAATTCTCCACTCAGGCATACATGAGGACTACCAGCTCCCCTACTATGACCTTGTACCATCTGATCCTTCAGTAGAGGATATGAAGCGGGTAGTTTGTGACCAAAAGCTTCGTGCCAACATCCCTAACAGGTGGCAGAGCTGCGAGGTGAGTGTTCCTTCAGTTTCTTTCTTCTTCTTTTTTTTTAGATTACTTTTTTGTAGATGATGCATTTGCCCAAAACTGCCTATTTTAATCTTGTTGAAATCCATTAGAATGCTTTTCCTTTTTCATTTCTTTAATAATTTGTTCTATGCTATCAGTATAAGTGGAGGCTTCACTCTCCTTACTCTATCTTGCTGTGCTTTTTTACTGCTGTGAAAGGAAGGATTCAATTGCTTTCAATTTGCAGCCCTAAAAAGCCTCTAATCTAACTATCTGTCTGCACAGCTATCACATCTTGCCAATGTAAAAGACACATTTGATTGCTATGCTGCCGATTATTAAATGGCTGTTCTCTGATTTTCACACTCTGTAAGTGGTTATTTGAGGGAAAGCAGATGCAGAGAACAAGCTCATTAGATCAGACCTGAAATAACATGCTGGATTAAATACTGTGATCTGATCTCAACTGTAGTAACAGCATGCAACACACAATGACAAGTGGAAATATTGGTTTAAATCAGACGTAAGTTTGAACCAGAAAATGAGAAGAAGAGGAGGAACAACACAGGGTCGTCTACAGGTCGATGTACCTGAATGGTAATGCGCTCTCTATGATTAGCTTTTGGCTAGAGTAGACTATAAATTAATTTGTTGCTTATGTTACACAAACCATGTTCCTTTGTATTGTATCGACTGAATCATTTTCACATGGTTTGTCTTAAAAACACCTTACGGGCATAAAAACAACATTAAAAACTTGATTTCCATCTCAGGGGGTCATTTAATACAAACACATGAAGTGTATTTGAGATGACGCCCTAACTGTGACCAAAAATTTCACTCTCAAAGAACCGATTGCCATCAATTACTTTCAGAAAGTTTGTCAGTTTCAAAAGCTTAGTGAATACGGAGTTCACCGGAGTTAGTGCTTTTGAATGTTTTTCCTGTATGCACGTGTGTGTTTAATATATAAAGAGCTGTCTAGACAGTGATGTTCAATGAAAAGGATTAGAGAAGGCCACTGCAGATGCTTCATGCTGTCTGCATTAATGGCCCTATAAAAGAAAATCAAACCCAATGGTTGTTAAATGTTGAGATTTTTCAGAAGCAGCTAAATGCTAGAGTCTTTTCACATCTTTCTGTGTGTAACCTTTCTTATGCAAGTCCTGTAGTTCATTATAAATTAACTGAGGGGTTAATTTGTTCCTAAAGTGCCCATATTATGCTATTTTAAAGTTTCCTAATTTTGTTTTGGAGGTCTTCAACAGGTTTACATCAAAGGTCAAAAAAACATTAATTTGCTAAACAAATATTGCTACATTCTTTATCTTTACTCAAAGTAGTAGGAACAATGGAGAATCTGCATTAATAGACCCATTTTTAGGTAATAGTGGCCCAAAGCTGATTTACAGTAGTATTACAGTAAGACATTATAACGCAAGAGTTAACTGGTTAGCCTACACAATGTAAAACACAAAACGACATATTTTGAACACCCGGTAGGAAATGTATACAGCAATAATTAATCATACTTACAGGTTGTGATTCAGAGGAGCAAGCTGGTCTTATAATCTTTCAAGGGTTTTACGAATCCAGCGTTGAGGGAACACAGCAAAAGTTTTGGATTATACTGCGGTGGTGTCGTGGTAAAGGGGAATTTTAACCACTGATTCTTCACAGCCTCATCCTTTGAATGTGAAAATAAACTGAATTTACTTTCACAGCGGAGAGCACAGTATTTTTGACAGCATGTTATTCACACGAACAAGCTAAAGCAAGATGTCCTGTCCACACAGAATGCAGGCGGGCATTACGCAAATGTATGACGTGTGAACTTCAACACGCGTTTAAGCAGTTCAGAGTAGACTCTTTTTGAGATAAAATAACTATTTACGATGCACTTTCAGCTTTATAACTTTGCAGAATGTTTATATTCACATTTAAATTCCAAAAATCCATAATATCCAAAATGCATGATAAATTAAAAGGTTTAGGAGCCAACTTACATTTTTAGTTGACAAAGTTGAGAATAACTTGATGAAGATGGTTGTTGTCAACCGTGCTCTGGTTCATTTAGTGTTAATGGCTCCTTACTTTAGTTTATGCAAGTTATCTAACTAATCTTCATATTGAATGTACCAAATAGTCTCTTCAGCACAGCGGTAACTTTTCTAGTTTTATTTAGAACAAATTCATTGCCATTTTTACATGGTCACTATAGTGACTATGACTGCATTTGTGCCATATAAATATCGCTCTGTTTTGTAAGAATACATATGCCTGTTTGAAGAAAAAGTAAATTGTGGTTCCAATACGTTTCCCTTACAGTCAATTCAGCCTTACAATTAGACCTCATCGTTAACCAGTGGCCAATGTTTTTTTAGAATACCATTGTTAATTTATTAGAACAAAACGAATATTAATGTTATTTTCATAATTGCTTATATACTATTATAGTATATAATGTTGGAGAACCGCAACCATGAATGTTGGAGAATTATTTTATTGAAGTTAGGGATGAATAGGGAGAGGATGAAGAGGAAGGGAGAATGGGATGGTAGTCAGGCTGATCTGGGGGCATCATCTTAGTTAAATGTAGGCCGATACAACCTGGAAGAGAAGAGAACAAGAGGATGGTATAGATAGTTGAATGGACGACAGAGGGAGGGGAAGGGAGGATTCGAGAGAGAGTCAAACTGTACTGTAAGAGGCGACTTGATATAAAAAGGTTTGGTGAAGTAAGGGGAGGCGTGTCTCCACTCCCGAACCTCAGTTTACTAGTTTAACTCCTTTAATAGTATTTTGAATTAGCTTTTTTCCATTTTCTATTTTTAATTTTAGTCATTTTGTGACATGTTAGTGTTTGTTTTGCTTTTTAATTATTTAAATTATCTAAATTATTTCAGTTGCAAAGGCAACATTTTTAGTTAACAATAATACCACTGATTAACATTTATCTATAATTACTATCAAATCAACAACCAATCAATAAATATACTAATGGATAACTTACAAACATGAAATTTACATCATGTTAATTTGGGATTTGGAAACTCATGAGCTAGTGAACCTTGGTGAGCGAGTTTCTGGCTCGGTAAAAACAACCAGTGTCGGACATCATGACTTTCTTTGTCTTCGTGTGCAGGAACTCCAACAAGATGATATCTCACTCATGTGGACGTGCACAAACATTTCACCAAGGGCAAATTTATTTTAATTGATTGGTAACAACAGAAATATGTTGAGTTGTGCTCAAAGAGTGAGGATGCATAGAAAAGGTAATGGAAGTGTGTAGCATAGCAGTTATTTCTGTGATAGCATCTTTACCTCCTGCCTGCAGGCCCTGCGTGTGATGGCAAAGATCATGAAGGAATGCTGGTACGCCAACGGAGGAGCTCGCCTCACTGCACTGCGTGTGAAGAAGTCGCTATCCCAGCTGAGTCAACAAGAGGGCATCAAGATATAGAGCAACAACTCATCTTTACACAGCCTATCCACTCTCTCCACTCATCTAGAGGGGTAAGCGAGGGTGCTACGTCCTCTTTGGAGGGTTACATCAGTCAGGAATATCGAGGGACCAGAAGCAATTGGTGCCGTTCCCTTTTGTCCATGAAAAGATACATCATGCAAAACAACCTTAACCAGGAGTCAGTCACCCTTGCTTCAACTGGTGAGTCACCAAAAAACTTAACCACAGACAGCCATTCATGTCATAGATGTGCTTTGCGAGCTGGACTTGAGCCTTTATGGGCTTATTTCTGTATATATAGCCTGTTGTCTATAGATGTACATATGTGACTGAACTCGCTTGTGTATATCTGTATGCTCGTATATTGACAGGTAGATGTGCACAAAGCCACACACTGTGTATATGTAGTCTGTGCTGTTTTTTGTTTGTTTTTTTTGCCCCAGAAAGTGCCATTGCTCTGAATCAGTCATGCGTACCATAATTTGGTAAAAAGGATCTTTGTAGGTATGGAGTACTTCGTCTATTTACAGTGGACATCAGATTCACCTCAAGCACTTGTTTGCAAACAGGTCATATTCTGCTGTAACATTGACTCAAAAGTCTTTTATTTATGTGACTTCACCTTACTCGCTTTCCTGAACGAGAGAGAGCGAGCGAGGGCAGCACATTCAAACTTGCTGCATATTAGAAGCAGCCTGTGTGTTACCTAAAGGGACCAGGCTTTAAAGAATCAGGCAGATAACTGGGTTAGTCATTAAAGCCATTTGTACAAAAGTCAACTTAGCCACAGCACATCTGTGTTCATTGTAAAAAGGATGTGTGTGTGTTTTATGCACATTTGAAAAGATGATGCTGTTGTGATGATCCGATTATACATTTCTCTAGTCCAATTTACTGTTTCCATTCATGCCACTTAAGACTTTAAGAGAACATGGACACGTGTAGCTCAGAAAGACTCAAACTATGGCCTATCTATTGTATTTTTTCTCTGTGCGCTGATGTTCCTCGGGTTGACTTATTCAGTCGTGCTAGTTTTGCTGCAAGCGCTGTTTTATTGAGATCGGTACAAGATACCATTTTGATTTGTTTTAAATGTGACCTCACACGTATAGCTGAGAAACGGTCCTTGAGCTGCAGTGTATCTCGTGGATGTATTGGTAACTCTGCGTCTGTGTTTGATCAAGCTAAGCAATAAGTGCTCCTTTGATTATTCGTTTATTTCATAGTTGGAGAGCAAGAGCACTGAGAGTCAATGAATTCTTTCTGTGATCTCCAAACTTTTTTTATCTAGACATTATAGTCTTTATTCGGACTGTAAAATATAAAACAAAGGATATTTAGGAGCGTCTTTCACAGTCAAAGCAGGAGGAAATCTCATATTCTCTGCACCAAAGACAATGAAGATGAGGATGTGAAGAAAATTGTGGAAATTGCCATCAATTACTCATCCTTGTGTCATTTCAAACCCATAAAGCTTTTATGCATCTTCGAGAAACAAATGGAGATATTTTAATGAAATTTATTGGAAAATTATACATTTCTGCCCCTCCTTTTTAAACTCCATGCAATAAAAAACTTTGACAAAAAAGTTTATAAAGAGTTTATACATTTTTACAAAAAAAAAATCCATACGAATCAAGCTGTTATCATATTAAGCGATTGTTTCTCTTCAGAAGACAAGAATTAAACCACTCGATTTATGTGGATTTGTATGAACAGTTTGAAGTTGAAATGGACTTCCAATGGACTAAAGGAAATTTACTTTCATTAAAAATAACTTCAATTATATTTCAAAGATGACTACAAAAGTCATAGTGGTTTGGAAGAACATGGGGGTGAGAAAATGATGACTGGCTTCATCCTGACTCTGAATGAAGCAAATATCTAGTTTTCTCTAGCTCTAGATATTCACAACCTCACCAGCTAAGACATTGTCCTGAGATTCAGTTTACACACACACACACACACACACACACAATATATATATATATATATATATATATATATATATATATATATATATATATATATATATATATATATATATATATATATATATATATATACACATACACAGTGCATGATGCAATACAAGTGCCTCGAATTTACAAAGATTTGTGCTGCTCCCTGTGAAGTCATGAATTATTAGTTTTCACAAGCCCCAAAATATAGAATGACTCTGTATTTGTAACTGTTTTGTGATATTTGAAGGTCATCATATCTCTGTCCTTCTCCGTTCATTCCAAGGTCCTGGTTTGTGTGGATTCAGTTTCCTCTATAGAAGTCATTCCAGAAGCCTTTTTTATATTGAGTGCCTACTCTACGATTGGTGTTGGTTAGTAGGTGTTGAAGCATCTTACAAGAGACAGTAACATCATTTTGAAAAACACTACTGTGCAAAACCCCATACATAATTTATGTCAAAGCATATTACCTCTTTGGACCAATGTGATCATTTACCTCAGTGTATATAAAGGCTTTTTTCATTTAGATGTGACATTGATTTGTACAAAGTGCTTTCACTAAAAAAAAAAAAAAAGAGTCTGTTTTATTTGAAAGAAACTGTCAAGGTTAGCATTATATGAATTTTCTTCTTCAGTGTCATTCAGAGTACAGTTTTCACAGGTCAGATTGAAAATTTGTCACCGTCACATTGAGATGAATCACTGTTTGAATGAGAAAATAAATGCTCAAATTGTATACTGGACATGTCTTTTTTTTTTTGTCCATTAAACTTGTACATTTGAAATCCATGTTAATAAAAGGTACTTATTTTACCTGAAAAAGATTTTGGTGTTGTTTGTTTAAAGCTAACTTTTAATTAACACATTGTGCTGTCTCATGGATGTCTGTAGTTGTATTTCTCTGTTGCTGCACTGAACATCTTGGAGAACGTGCACAATGTCTTTCAATGATGCCAATTACATTTTTGCCACAGTTTTTCTTTCTATCTTGTTGTTCAGAATCACTACGTGTGAACTACTAAGATTTTTTAGTGGAAAAGCATGCACTACAATTACATTTAAATGGGCTTGTTCACCCAAAAATAAACTCACCCTCATGCCTTTCCAAACAAGCAAGACTTCCGTTCATCTTAGGAACACAAATAAAGATCTTTTTTTTTAATGAAATCAGAGCTTTCTGTCCCTCCTTTGACAGCTACGCAACTACCACTTTGATGCTTCAAAAAGTTCAGAAAGAGATAGCAAAACTAATCCATATGAATTGAGACAATCACATTATATGAGGAACAGATTGAATTTAGGCTTTTATTCACATAAACATTCATCAACACGCATATCAGTGGTAATCCAATGGAAGCTTAAGCATGATAACTTGACTTGCGAGAACCAATGAGGTTCATTCTCATGTGCGTGAGGTTTTTTCTCATGGGTCAAGCAGGTTCGGTTGAGTTTCTGTTTATATTCGCTGATCAATGTTTAAATGTGACTAAAAGCCTGAATTCAATCGGTTCATCATATAAAGCAATCGAGTCTCTTCAGAATACCTGGATTAAACCACCCAATTCATACGGATTAGTTTTACGATCTCTTTCTGAACTTTTTGAAACATCAAAGTTTAAGTTGCCTAGCTGTCAATTTAGAAACAGAAAGCTTTCTGATTTCATTAAAAAGATCTTTATTTGTGGGGGGAGATCTTCAGCGAAGGTCTTACGGGTTTGGAACGGCATGAGGCCGAGTATGATTAATGTATTATTTTACAACATTTGTATTTTTGTGTGAACTATCCCTTTAAACTGATCAAAAACTACAGTTGCAAAAAATCTTTAGAACTTTCTATTCATCAAAGAATCCACACACAAAAAATGCCTAATTGGTTTCTACAAAAATATTAAGCAGCACAACTGTTTTCAACATTGAATAAGTGAAGTTATTTTAAATTAATAATGTTTCACTAGCCTAGATGCATCCTAGCAGCAGCAAATCGAATCTGCCGCGAGTGTCGTCTAGCAACTCTCAATAGAATTCGAATCGGCTTTGGCCACGACTCGGATACGGCTAAAGTTTAATCTATCTACTAGCTCTGCTTCACATTGCTCTAGGTTTTAGCGCTATTCAATTGTTTGCAGATGGAGTTTGAAAGACAACTGCTTATCCCGCCCCTCGGATTGAGTCCTTCCAACGATGAGTTCCCAGACCCAACATCTTGGGTCTGGCTTGTCAGGCTAATGTTTCACAATATTACTGCTTTTACTGTATTTTTTGATCAAATACATTCAGCCCTGGTATAAATAAGAAACTAAAAAAATCCACACAAAAAATTCATACCAAATGAAAAACATTTGAACAGGAGTGTATCTAACAGCTACCTGCTGTGGTAACCGCCTAGTTTACTTTTCAGGTGTTCAACTTCTCTAAGGTGTTTCCCTGGTGCACTGGAAGTCTACCAACTCATTTGTCTTTCACAACACGTCAAAGTCCATCTGGATCTGTAGGACAAAAGGATCTCACAGGTAAAAAGATGCATACCGCATATTTGAAAAACTGAAACTAGACCATCATAAATATACACAATGGTCCGTAAACAGCGCCAGGTTCATTTAATCCCAGCGGACTCTGAAACAACATAAATTAATGACATTAAATAAAGGAAGTGTCAAGCAAGTAAACAAAGAGAGGACAATACATTTGTCACATTTTTCAAACATTTTATTTTCAAACACTTCCTTTGTTGTTCGATCTAGAACATTTGCAGATTAATAATACATCTCATGCTATATGTCTGTTCTCAGAGCTCTCTTCGTAATGTGTGCTTTGAAAGTGAAGAGACTTACCTCATGAACTTAACTGAACTCATCCACATTCTGGACTGTTGACTCAGTTGTGTTCAAACTTTTATGAAGTACGCATTATAAATAAGATATAGACGCTGAAGGTCAAGCAAAGTCTGTCCTGTCTGTTTCAGAGGCCACAAGTGATGCGGCTCACAGGAATGTGGCTCAAAGCACGTTTCATTCTTTCTTCTTCCATAACCTACAGTTACGGAAAGTATTCAGACCCCCTTAAACGTTTCACTCTTTGTTATATTGCAGCCATTAGCTTAAATCATATAAGTTTATTTTTTTTCTCATTAATGTACACACAGCACCCTAGCCTGACAAGCCTGACCCACATCAAGATGTTTTTGGTCTGGAGACTCACCATAGACAGGGCTCAATCCGAGGGGCGGGATAAACGGTTGTCTTTCAAACTCAATCTGCACGCGATAGGATAGCGCAACACCAACCGGAGCAACGAAGGTGAAACAGAGTTTGTTGATAGATTAAACATTCACCGTATCCGGTCGGCTAAACTCCGAACACATCTTCCCTTTTTAAGAATGACTTCAGTGCCGTTCTTTTCTCAAAGAAAAGCTTAACTCCAAGTCTTCCAGAGTCGCGGTCAAAGCTGATTCGAAAGACCGCTGCCATTCGCCAGTTTCTGTGTTTACTAGAAGCACACAAACGCAACTCGGCCGTCGTCATTATGGCCCCGCCCGCCGACTCTATGCACGATGTGATTGGCCCGTCCAGAGTGAGGGGAATACAGCTCAGAAGGGTATTGAGAGTTCCTAGACAACACTTGCGGGCTGATTAAATTTGCTGCCGCTAGGGTGCGTCTAGATTTCTAGGCTAACAGCACCCCATATTGAAAGAATAAAAAACTGAATTGTTGACATTTTTGCAGATTATTAAAAAAGAAAAAGACCCTTTTAGTATTCAGACTCTTTGCTCAGTATTTAGTAGAAGCAACCTTTTGATCTAATACAGCCATGAGTCGTTTTGGGAAAGATGCAACAAGTTTTTCACACCTGGATTTGGGGATCCTCTGCCATTCCTCCTTGCAGATCCTTTACAGTTCTTTCAGGTTGGAAGGTAAACGTTGGTGGACAGACATTTTTAGGTCTCTCCAGAGATGTTGTGGTAATTGGGTTTAAGTCAGGCCTCAGGCTGGGCCATTCAAGAACAGTCACCGAGTTGTTGTGAAACCACTCCTTCGTTATTTTAGCTGTGTGCTTAGGGTCATTGTCTTGTTGGAAGGTGATCCTTCAGCCCAGTCTGAGGTCTTGAGCACTCTGGAGAAGGTTTTCATCAAGGATATTCCTGTACTTGGCCACATTCATCCTTCCCTCGATTGCAACCAGTCGTTCCGGTCCCTGCAGCTGAAAAACACCCCCACAGCATGATGCTGCCACCACCATGCTTCACTGTTGGGACTGTATTGGACAGGTGATATTTTTCTCCATACATACCGCTTAGAATTAAGGCCAAAAAATTATATCTTGGTCTCATCAGACCAGATAATCTTATTTCTCACCATCTTGGGAGTCCTTCAGGTGTTTTTTTTTTATTATCAAACTTTCATGTGTCTTGCACTGAGGAGAGGCTTCTGTCGGGCCACTCTGCCATAAACCCCTGACTGGTGGAGGGCTGCAGTGATGGTTGACTTCCTACAACTTTCTCCCTTCTCCGACTGTATCTCTGGAGCTCATCCACAGTGATCTTTGGGTTCTTCTTTACCTCTCTCACCAAAACTCTTCTTCCCCGATAGCTCAGTTTGCCCGGACGGCCAGCTCTAAGAAGGGTTCTGGTCATCCCAAACATCTTCCATTTAAGGATTGTGGAGGCCACTGTGCTCTTAGGAACCTTAAGTGCAGCAGAATTTTTTGTAACCTTGGCCAGATCTGTGCCTTGCCACAATTCTGTCTCTGAGCTCTTCGGGCAGTTCCTTTGACCTCATGATTCTCATTTGCTCTGACATGCACTGTGAGCTGTAAGGTCTTGTATAGACAGGTGTGTGGCTTTCCTAATCAAGTCCAATCAGTATAATCAAACACAGCTGGACTCAAATGAAGGTGTAGAATCATATCAAGGCTGATCAGAAGAAATGAACAGCACCTGCTTTAAATATATAACTGTCACAGCAAACGGTCTAAATACTGAGGACCATGTGATATTTCAGTTTTTCTTTTTTAATAAATCTGCAAAAATGTCAACAATTCTGTTTTTCTGTCATTATGGTGTACTGTGTGTACAATAATCAGAAAAAAATGAACTTAAATGATTTTAGCAAATGGCTGAAAAAATTACGGTGGTCTGAAAACGTCCCTGGTTACGACTGTAACCTTAGTTCCCTGAGAACAGGGAACGAGACGCTGCGTCAGCTGACGCTATGGGGAACGCCTCCAGCGTGACCGGTGTCTGAAACGTTTATCCAATCACATCAGTCCTACTGACCGGCGACAGCCTCTGACGTCATAGACGTGCGACCAGGAAGTATAAAAGGGCGCCTTGCAAACACAACCGCATTCAATTCGTCTGAAGGGACTGTTTGCAGGCAGGCCCCGAGGCATGGCAAAAGTGACGCAGCGTCTCGTTCCCTGTTCTCAGGGAACTAAGGTTACAGTCGTAACCAGGGACGTTCCCTTTCGAAAGGGAACTCGAGCTGCGTCAGCTGACGCTATGGGGAACGATATACCCACGCCGCCATGCCGAGGGGAGTGCATGCCTACTGGCAGTGACCACTGTCAGGACAAGCAAATTCAACTGAAATGCCTGAACCACTCCCCCTCTGGTCACATTAGGCTGTCAGTGACAGCATTCCCTACGGTCATAGCCCGAGCTGTGGCCTTGGGGCACCTTCATGTACCCTACCCCGGCCGCTCAAAGGCCTGGAACCACCAGTTCGACAGAAGGGGTTCCTTTAAGGGAATGTGGCTAGGGGACCCGAGGGCGCCCCAGCCAGTCACTATTCGGGAAGAACTTCACCGAATGCCACCAGGGAGGCTAGACCTGGCGTCACTATGCGGGACGCTTCCGTCTGCCAGCCCAGTCTGTTAACAACAGAGCCTCTGGAAACTCGCCTCTGGAGAGGCATCAAGCTGAGGGACTGCGAACTGGCAGTGTCCGCCTCAGGCCGGAACTCAGAGACGGGCTATCCTGGAGAACAGCGCTCAGCGTAATGCTTTCACACCCTTGCTAGCGAGGGGAGTCAGCTGCTCAATCCTAGGATCTACCGAGCACATACATTACAGGGGTGCTCAGGAGGCCTGAGAAGGCCTACAGGCTGATCTCACAGGGAGGCCCAGAGGGGCCTACGACCAACTGACCAGGCCCAGGCGGCCGTAAGCTCACAGACAACCCTCCTAAGAGGGGAGCTCTTAAGCCTGCCTGGTAGGTACCATGCTGTAGGCAACCTATGCAGGTCCCTGTCCTGTAAGGACCGCATAGCAGCAGTGTAAACTCGTCGTGCTAGAGTATGCACCTGCCATCAGGTGCTGCCGGCTAGGACCGAAGCCTGACGGCAGGAACCACTAGCTGTCAGCTTGAGTTCCAGTTCTGTGTCTCCTTCCAAGGAACTCGTTCCCCCAGGGAGGCCCCGCAGGGCCTACTACCTGCCAGGCTACTCGTAGCCGGCACTTCGGCCGGGGAACGACCTCAGGGCGGCCTGGTGAGGCCTGCTACCTGATAGCAGATCATGCTAACCGCCCCGGCTAGCAACCATGCTCCTTGCTCACCTTCCGGGGAGGCCTAGCGAGGCCTAACCCCTGTCACCCAGAGGCCGAGGCCCTGGGCCACCCCCTCAGGGGAAGCCCGATGAGGCCTGCTGCAACCCAGCAGGCCCTCCGGGAGGCCTGGTGAGGCCTGCTACCTGCCATCTGGTGACTGGAGCCCGGGAGCTGTTATCCAGCGCTGGTTCCCTGGAGTACCCCCTCAGGGGAAGCCAGATGAGGCCTGCTGCATCCCAGCAGGCCCTCAGGGAGGCCCCGCGAGGCCTACTACCTATCATCCAGTGACTGAAGCCCAGGAATGACCCCTTGGGGGAAGCCAGACGAGGCTTACTGTTACCACAGCAGGCCCTCAGGGAGGCCTGGTGAGGCCTACTACCTGCCGTCTCGCACCTGAAGCACGGGAATACCCTCTCAAGGGAGGCCCGGCAAGGCCTGCTGCACCCCAGCAGGCCCTCAGGGAGGCCTAGGGAGGCCTACTAACTGGGCTTGTAGCCATGCCAGCGATGAATACTCGCTGGCGGGTCGGATGAATGCTGGCCGCTCCATGTCGGGCTAACCATGGCTGTCTGCTTAGCTGACGAAGCCTGTTGACGAGACAATACTGTTTGTGACAACAAAAGGGAGATTTTTTTTTTTTTTTTACCATCCCGCACACGGGCCCCGATGTCGTCACTCCAACTAGAAGGCCCGTCGAGGCCTCCTGTTCAGAGACTACTGCCTGGACTGTCCGGGCTGGCTGCTCACAGCTCACAGCTGGCTTCATTCGGAGGCTCACGGGGTCCTCCCTGCGAAGCCCAGTCCTCCGGCAGAACCTACAACACAGACCTAATTGCATCGCCAGAGCGGTGTACTCAACACATTGCTCTTACAACCCCTTTAAGTAAGGGGAGTTCATTCCTTACCACACCAGCCCCGGGGAGACCGCTGCTATTTCCAGCAACCCGCAGTTTCCTCCAAGGCGTCGCCATGGTGATGCTTGGCTTCCCAGGGGAGCATCCAACGCTGGGCCCTCAAGAGGCACACAGGTTGTGCGTGTCGCTCACCCCGAGCCCTACGAAAGGTGGAGCAAAAAAACACAGGGCAAATTATTGCAATATGCGAATAATGGTTACCACAGTCCCACATCCCTTGGATGGGGTAAAAGTATTTGGCCCAGGTGACCCACAAACCTTACTTACCGCCTTACAGGCTAGGTTGCAAAACTATAATGCTCTCACCTTTTCCCATCTGTATTACCGCACCCCCGAGCGCAGACCCGGGGGCGGGCCCTGGCCAGGCGACTCTCACATGAGAGGGGCTGAATAGGGGTTTTTATCATCCTGTAAAAACACAGCCTAAGCTATCTGCCTGTATACCAGTCTCTGCTAAGGCTGCCACCATAGCAACTTAACGTCCCAAGCCCATATCTCGAGGGTTGGGTACACATATCTTCGTTCGTGTGTTAGCCTACTCACCCTCGCGCTTACTTACGTCCGCAGGGGTTAATGCTACAACACTTGCCCTCCGGTGGCCCGGAGCTTTTAGCCGAACCGCTAGGGACACCCACACTCGCTTAGTTTCCCTCTTGAAACATATTTCCGCGAAAATGAGCGGTAACCGCTCTCAACGCACTGAGAGAACACACCAAGTAACATGTTTACTTTACTGGCTTAACGTGACGGCTACTCTCCACTAGCGAGGCTAGCTCTCACCAGCCGTCTCACGGCTTCCTTAAATAAATCGTTCCGGCCACCAAACGGGGACACCGTACAACACACCCTCGGCGGGGAGCACACAGCATTTTAAGAACATAAAACGTCCCTCATACTGAGGCTTACCCGCTGTCCACCGGCGCGTGATGACATCCGTGCACAGGCATATACTCACAGTATCCATTGCGCGGACCCCGAGGGTTGTTTCCCGATGAGGCGTCCAACGCTGAATCTTCCTCCTCATGCCCACTCAGGGAAGCGGTCGAGTTTACTCAGACGACTCCTTTCACACAAGGAAAACGCCACTTTTCCGCTTCTAGTGCTTATGATAACTTCTCTATAAGCTCATTAACGAAAGCACCCCAAACCTGACGGGGGCGCCTGCTCACCAGACCAGACGGGCCGTCAGAGTCTCACGTCCGCTCATCATTGGCCCCGCCCGGCCTGATGTCAAGCGCCAAGGAAAAGGGTGGAAGGAAGGGCTCACCTACTACCTCCGCTTCGCCCTCGTAGGCGGAGTTTCCCCCCGCCTACGCTGGTTCCGGTCTTCGGCACCGGCACCCTTCCTCCAGTTCCGGGTGTCCCGCCTCTTTTGCGCCCTACTCCGCCATGGAGGGGGCGCCCGAGAGGCCACGCTCGCTCGTTGGTCTTGTCTCCGGTCCTCAGACCGTGACGTACCAGGGACACCCGCCTGCCTGGGCGCGGCCCCGGACCTCAGTGGGATGCAGGTTTTAAAAGGCGCTGAGCGCGCCTTCGCCTCTCTAAACCTTCCCACCACCGCCTCGACGGAGGTGCCGAAGAGCTCAGAGGGCGAAACCGGGGCATCGAGGAGAAAGGACCTCTCTTTCCCCCCGATGTCCGCAAGGTTCAGCCACAGATGTCTCTCCGTGGCCACCATAGCCGCCATCGACCGTCCGATGGCGACTGCTGTTTGCTTGGTGGCCCGGAGAGCTAAATCTGTGGTGCGGCGGAGCTCAGCCATCGCCTCAGGGGGTTGGCCACCCTGGCGTTCCCCCTGATCGAGGTCCCTCAGCAGGTCGGCTTGGTAAGCCTGCAACACCGCCATGGTGTGCAGCGCCGCCGCCGCCTGACCTGCTGACGTGTACGCCCTGCCGTTTAACCGTGAGGTCGTTCTCAACGGCTTAGACGGCAGGGTGGGAGTTCTCAATGTCGATGCCCGGCCGGATGCGAGATAGTTCGCAAACGTCTCATCAACCGGCGGCATCGACACGTACCCCGCCTCGGCCACTCCCTCCACATCAGCGAAATTCGCCCGCTGATGGCGGAATAAGCGAGCCGAGAGCGGGGTTCTCCATGCCCCCGCGATCTGCTCGTGGAGATCGGGGAGGAATGGAAGGCTCCCAAGAGCCGGGGGGTTATGGCCGGAGAGAAACCGATCGTCCAGGCGATTTGGACGAGCGGCTTCTCCCCTAGCGCGCCGCCACGGCAACTGTAGCCGCCCGGCGGCCCGCTCCACAACCTCCAACAGCTCCCCGTACACGGGGCAGGATGGCTGGGAGGGTTCGGCCTCGGCCGCTTCACCACCCTCCACTTCCATCCCTTGCTGATGCGGGAGCTCCTCGGCCGACGATAAGGAGGAGTTATCACCCAACTCCTCCTCCGGCGGCCGCCCCTCGTGATCTGGCCCTTCGCCGAGCACAACCTCCGTCTCTAGACGGCGGGCCAGATCCAGCTGGGAGCCCCAGGACATAAGTCGCCGCTCGGCCTCGGCCGAAGCGGGACCACTCCCAGCCGCTGGACCCTCTTCCCTCGAGAAGAGGGCCAGACGAGAGCGGAGCGTCTTCAGTGACAGACGCTCACAGTTCGCACAGGAGGCACTTTCCTCCAGAACCTCCCGTGCGTGCTCCTCACCCAGGCAGAACACGCAGAGTGTGTGTGTGTCCTCAGGTGTGAGGAACCTGGGACACGGGTCTGCACACTTTCTGAAGCCGTGCTTTGACTTGTGCGTGCGCTTAGACATGATGCTTTTTTTTTTTTTTCTCGAATCAGACAAACAGTCCCTGAAGACGAATTGGATGCGGTTGTGTTTGCAAGGCGCCCTTTTATACTTCCTGGTCGCACGTCTATGACGTCAGAGGCTGTCGCCGGTCAGTAGGACTGATGTGATTGGATAAACGTTTCAGACACCGGTCACGCTGGAGGCGTTCCCCATAGCGTCAGCTGACGCAGCTCGAGTTCCCTTTCGAAAGGGAACTTTCCATACCCACTGTAAATTATGTACCTTGAAGTAGGCATGAACCATAATTTGAAATAGTCTTTTCTTTCTTGTTGTGATGTATATCTGAGTGAAACGGCTTCTCAAACAATAAAAATATAGAGCGGAACTATTATCCATCAGGAAACTGATTGGATGGTTGTGGTTTGATATTGGTGTGATTTAAAGGTCCCGTTCTTCGCGATTCCATTTTTCAAACTTTAGTTAGTGTGTAATGTTGCTGTTAGAGCATAAATAATACCTGTAAAATTATAAAGCTCAAAGTTCAATGCCAAGCGAGATATTTTATTTAACAGAAGTTCCCTTTCCAAGCCTACAGCGAACGGCCGGTTTGGACTACACCCCTGCACTTCCTTCAGGAATAACGTCACTAGAACAGTTTGTTGACTAACCCTCCGCAAAATAGGGGGCGTGGTCTAGGGCTGAACGATATTCTGTTTTAACATCGACATCGCGATGTGCGCGTAAGCGATAGTCACATCGCCGGAACATGCGATGTGAAGGGTAGCCCATAGTGTATAAAGAGAATGGTAGCACACAGAGTTTGTTGCTGGACTGACATGCACGTTCCTCATGCCTGCACAGTGATTGGATCGCTGTGCCGCTGCTTACCGCTCACGGACAAACATTCACTGCTAAAATGCACGACGAAGAGTATCTGAAGAGGAAAAAAAAAGTTTGTACCAGAAATCATCTTTTTGGGACTATTTCGGCTACATAAAGGAGGATGTTGAACAAAAAGAGGTACTTTGCATGGAGTGTCTTGTGGCCAGAAAACAAGAAAACACCACCAATTTGTCTGATCACTTAAAACGGCACCACAAAGATCTTTACGACGAATACAAAGCAGGGCTCGACATTAACGCTTGTCCGGGACATGTGGGTGTTTTGAAGGGACAAGTGAAAGAGAATTTTATTTGCCTGACGGACAAGAGCCTGATTAAAACAAAAAATAACTAGCGAATCACCAAAATGCAAGAATGTTTGTGCATTAATTTAGTGTAAGTGGCGATCGATTGTGGATAATATAATGAACAGTTGAACTGATTATAATAATAAGGTCACGCTGTTCACGCTCGTGCCGCCTCTCGAGGAGAAATCACAACACTAGAGCGGTTTCCTGAATACCATCACGACTGAAAATGACACTGATTTCATATGAAGTTCCATAAACAACTAATTAACATTCACTTAGTCACTTACATTTTAGTAAGCATGCAATATTTAGTGTTTTTGTTCTATTTCAGCAGTGAAAATCGGTCACAGCAGACCCGTAATGCGTCTCACTCACAGCAACAAGCGTGAACGATTCATTGTTTGAATGAATCGTTTGAATGAACGACTCAGTGACTCACTTGTTAAGACGGTCACCTGCTGCCACCTACTGGAGGTTTAGTTCCATGTTTGCACATACTTTCTAACATTTCTTTTTGTCACTTGTAATGAAGCTTGCTTATTAGTGAAATTATTAATATCACGGAATGGTAATTATTGACTTTAGCCTGGATTGATAGCTCTCAATATCGCAATATATATCGTTGGGGGAAAAAATATCGCAATGTAATTTTTTTCCAATATCGTGCAGCCCTAGCGTGGTCTTGTTGCTCTCCCACGTGGAGAAAAGCGCGCATTCAGCGCTTGCATCTCCCAGTTATGGTAAGAGGAGGGACCTTTCCAGGCAAAGTGCGCTAAGCTGCTGTCCAATCACAACACGGGAAGCGCTGGCCCAATCAGAACTCGTTACGTGTTTCTGAAGGAGGGACTTCATAGAAGAAGGAAATCATCAGGCCGTTTTTAGGACAGAGGAAACAGCGCTGTACAGATAAGTAAATTGTGTGAAAAATACTATTTTTTTACACACGAAACATGAACTCATGAGCTCTAAACATGAACCAGCACTGTGTATGTGCACATATTTATGTCTTCTTCGAATTAAATATGTGTGCAAAAAAGGACACTGATACAGCCGTACATCTGATCAAAAATGCGATGGATTATTCTTCTGATACACAGAACAATGATGTAGACCGTGGTACTCTTAAATGTACTGAAATTTTTATTAGACCCTTTAAATGCTCAAACGCGTTTCCCCCTTTGCCAATTTGGTGTTATTTAGGGTTACATTAGATTTTTTAAATGCATCACGGTGCCCTCAACTCTGAAGTATAAGTTCTCTGCAGAACAAAAGTGGGTGTTTCTAAATTTGAGGGATTTGTCAAACTTTATCAATCATGCAATAAAAATGATCTCCTTCAACGAGACCACCTCTAAACCCTACCCACACTGTGACATGGCAAATCTAGTAACGCAGTGGAAAACGGCCCTCTGTTTATGGCCTCGTCCAATGATCTAGTTACTCCAATTAGAATCGTGCAGAGACCTATACTTGGAACTCTGGTCATATTTTAAAATTCATGTGTCCGTTTAGAGACTTTTTGCAACGCTGAGGCTGCATCCGGAGGACGCATTTCAAGGTAGTAAGGCATCAAGGCACATCCGAATCTAATGTCAGCTTCACTTCCTGTCTCCTGAGAGACCTTCAACTGATTGAGTTTTGAAGGCAGCATAAATGTATCCCTCGCTGCCTTTGATAGCCCACAATCCTGTGCGTTACATTCTGTGACAGTTGAGGTATAAAAAAAAATGGTGTCTATAAGTTGCTGGTCAGTTTATGCTTAAATGTATATTTTCGACCAACATTTTCCACTTCTGATGTCATTTCTAGCGAGAAATTACTACTGTAGTAATTTAATATTTGTTCAGTTCTCAAAGCTAGCGCTATTTGCTGAAAATCATCAACTGTTAAACTGCCTTATGAGTCTGTCTGAAATCATTTTCCTGGTGTGCCTTCATGCTGTCATTGTCTGATAAAACAGTGAGGCAACAAGTCAGCTGCCTAGGTTTTCGTACGCAGCCTGAGTGAACGACCAGGCTAAAAAGGGCTACTCTGGGAACTCGAAACGCTTGACATGGAAGGGGGGAGTCTCCTCAACCACCACCAATGTGCGTCATCCACCTGGATGACCAGCCATATTGTGGCAGAACATCCACCACACACCAGCTTATGGTGGAGAGGAGACAGAGTGATGAAGCCAATCAGTATATGGGGATTATTAGAAGGCCATGGTGGACAGAGGCTAAGGGGTACATTTGGCAGGGATGCCATGGTTACACCGCAACTCTTTTTTCCAAAGGACATCGATTTTTAATTTCTACAGAGAGTCAGGATCTTGGTTTAACGTCTCATCCGAAGGACGGATGAATTGTGAATGATTTTTTGCATAACTTCAGTAATGTGCTGATGTTTTTGATTCATGTGGCCCTGAATCAAAAACAAGCTGATGGAATCACTGTGTTGTATGGCATAGTTTTTTCCTTGGCCTTTTGTTTCACCTTATGTCCTGAGATGCATTTTTGTAAGATTTCCCTGAGATTAAAAACTGAGCCCACTCAGCTCTGTGGGGCAGTATTCAGGTTACCACTACGAGATCATCTTCACCAGTTTAAGGTATAGACAGATGCTAGGGTTTTCTTATTACGTCCTTTTCCAGACATGGCGAATTTGATTGAATGTTGCTTCATTCTGAGGAATAAATGATGACTTAACGAGATATAAACTGATGTTTGCATGTGTTCATCATTTTCCCTCAATATACAAAGTACTAGTAAAGAGGGGAAAAATGGATTACTTTGCAGCGCCACCTTGTGGTGGTAATGAAGAGTTACTAATATAATGCAAGCATACACAATATTTTTTTTATTTATGTATGAACATACTTGTATAAAACAAAAAATACATGAACAGTTTGTATGTATTTTATAACAATATCAAGTAATAAATATAATACATTAAATATTAAAAAATAAATGTTTAATAACAATAATAACCATAATAAAGTTGGTCTTTTAAAATAGTTTTATTGTTAATTTTTACATACACTCCTGAACAAAATCTTAAGACCAGGGGATTCATTGCAAGTTTTACACATTTCGCACTTGTGGATCATAACCGGGTTGTAAGTGCTGATTCAAAATACCAAAAGAAGAAACAGGAGCAAGAGACAAAAAATAGAGAGCAGGCAATTTATTGAAAACTGCATTTAAACTGAAACGGTCTAAAAGTTTAAGACCATAGCCATAAAAAGGTCAAATCTTCACAAAAATATGGCTTTCGTGTCATTGTCCTTCAAGCAGTCATATGGTCAAGATCTCCTGATGGCAAAGGCAAAAAGGCTTTCTCTCTTTGAACATGGCAGGACTGTTGAGCTGCACAAGCAAGGCCTTTCGCAACGCGCCATCACTGCTGAGGTTGGACGCAGTAAGACAGTCATTTTACATTTCTTAAAAAATCCTGAGAGTTATGGGACAAAAAAGTCACGTGGTAGACCCAAAAAGATTTCACCTGCTCTGAGCCGCAGGACCCGCCGGGTTGTCCGTTAAGACACAGGTCGATCCTCAACCCAAATTAAGGCCCTTACTGATGCTGACTGCAGCCCAATAACCATAAGACGTCATCTGCTAGAGAAGGGCTTCAAGAACAAAAAACGTCTTCAAAGGCCACGTCTCCTCCCACGACACAAAGTTGCCCGTTTAGAATTTGCAAGGGAGCACCAAACATGGGACATTGAAAAGTGGAAGAACGTTTTTTTCTCTGATGAGAATTTTTTTTTACCTGGACGGTCCTGATGGCTTCCAACGTTACTGGCATGACAAGGAGATCCCACCTGAGATGTTTTCTACACGGCACAGTGGAGGAGGCTCCATCATGATCTGGGGTGCTTTTTCCTTCAATGGGAAAATGGAGCTTCAGGTTGTGCAGGGGCGTCAAACGGCGACTGGCTATGTGGATCTGTTGCAGCGGGCATCCCTCTTGACCGAGGGCCCCCGTCTGTGCGGTAATGACTGGGTCTTTCAACAGGACAACGCTGCAATTCACAAAGCCCGTCTGACGAAGGACTTCTTCCAGGAGAATAGCGTTGCTCTTTTGGACCATCCTGCGCGTTTCCCTGATCTAAATCCCATTGAGAACATTTGGGGATGGATGGCAAGGGAAGTTTACAAAAATGGACGTCAGTTCCAGACCGTAGATGCCCTTCGTGAAGCCATCTTCACCACATGGAGCAACGTTCCCACCAGCCTCCTGGAAACAGTCGCATCAAGCATGCCGAAACGAGTTTTTGAAGTGATCAACAAGAACGGTGGGGCTACTCACTACTGAGTCTTTTTTTGACACTTTTAGTACTGTTGTGCGTTTATTTTTGGGCTATGGTCTTAAACTTTTGATCAGCTGATGAACGACCTGTTTGAGTTTAAATGCAGTTTTCAATAATTTGCCTACTCTCTATTTTTTGTCTCTTGCTCCTGTTTCTTCTTTTGGCATTTTGAATCAGCACTTACAACCCGGTTATGATCCACTAGTGCGAAATGTGTAAAACTTGCAATGCATCCCCTGGTCTTAAGGTTTTGTTCAGGAGTGTATGTAAAAATTAACAATAAAACTATTTTAAAAGACCAACTTTATTATGGTTAGGGTTGATAAGTGATACAAAAAAAAACATGTACTATGCAGTAGATTTCAGTAAATAACTTTTTCCTAGTCAAGGGTTTAATGTCTGCTGTGTGTGAAGAAATAAGAGGACTATTGTTTGAAAATAAAGTATTTTTTAGTAAAAATCTAATTTAGTAAAATTATAAAGCATAAGCAGTTTATTGAGACTGTTCTTAAATCTACAGTTACCTCTGACTCTGTCTTTTATGCTGATGGAAAGATGAAGGCATATCAATGTCTCTCTTCTCTTGGATCAGTTCCAGTTTGTCAGTTTGTTTCCTCCAGTCATGCCTTAGTTGTTGCTTCTTCTTCTGTTTCTTTCTTTCTTTCTTTTTCACCTCACAGACTTTAAAGCTGCAGTCCAAAATAAAATTTTAATCAAGTACATAACCAGCCAGTGTTCAAAACGATCTGCTTAGCTCGATTAACAATTGTAAGCTTGTAATAATGTTTTTAATTCCAGAGCTACTGGTGAATTTCCGCAGGAAATTCAAGCATTTCTTTCCGTCATTACATCACATCTGAACACATCAATAAGGTGTCCCACTAGTAGGCTATATTGTGTGTGAGGATGTTGGAGGTGGAGATATATAGACTTTTCTTACAGCACTTGATATAATTAAACTTATCAATGTGATGGTGGATCCAGAAAAGTTCAAATGACAATAACCAGTGACTACTGAGAAATCTTTTCCTGTTGTAAAATGCATAAGACTTCAGACTTTGGAGTTGCTACAGAAAAAAAAGAGACTTCAACCGGGTCGATGCGAAAACAAGGATAAAAAGGGCTTTTGAAAGGTGGTGTGAACTCAGTGTTGTGAAGAGGTTCAGAGACAGCTTTTTTTTCTGCTGGAGAGTTATGACATTTCAATGCTTCTATCATACAGTTATAGAGTTTTCTTTGTTGTGCCTTTCTCATTTTGCTGTGCGTTATGGTAAATATCAATTATTTTGTGCTAGCTATGATAGGGAGCAATTCACATCGACTCCACATTCATTTAAACAGCACAGAAATGGAAACTGAACTACAGGTAGCCCTAATACACATTAAATGTAGTCACGCAATGCTGACGTTATCGTTAACAATTTGAAAACAAAGTATTATTTGCATAGCCTGACAAGCCAGACCCACATTAAGATGTTTGGTCTGGAAACTCACCATTGACAGGGCTCAATCCGAGGGGCGGGATAAACGGTTGTCTTTCAAACTCCCTCTGCACGCGATAGGATAGCACTACACCAACCAGAGCAACGTGAAGCGGAGCTAGTTGATAGATTAAACATTCGATGTATCTGGTCGGCAAAACTCAGAACACATCTTCCCTTCTTAAGAATGACTTCAGTGCCGTTCTTTTCTCAGAGAAAAGCTTAACTCCAAGTCTTCCAGAGTCGCAGTCAAAGCTGATTCGAAAGGCCGCCGTTCCCCAGCTTCTGTATTTACTAGTAGCATGCAGGCGCAACTTGGCCGTAATTATGTTAAGCCCCGCCCACCGACTCTATACACGATGTGATTGGCCTGACCCAGAGTTTGGCTTTTACAGCTCAGAACTGTATTGAGAGTTGCTAGACAATACTCGTGGCAGATTAGATTTGCTGCCGCTAGGGTGTGTCTAGATTTCTAGGCTATTATTTGCATGGTTTGAAGTTAGATTTAATCATCGCAATTTATTGCTATGCTTTTTCCCCATAGTTGGTCAGAACAAAAGTGGATGTTAGCTACTTACTTGTTCTAATGACATTTTCCAGGGAAAAATTCTTATGTTGGTCATACTTTCAAAAAGTAGAATCTGTGATTCCGAATGACACCGGCACGATGACTGAGAGCCGCACATTCGGCAACAGAGATGGAACAAAGAGGAAAAACTACGGACTGCAGCTTTAAGACTGAGTAACAAAAAGTCTCTGATGATCAGTAGTGTTGTTCCTCAGGACAGTGTTCTTCTGTTTATTTCTTCTGCGAGTCCTTCATGGCCTGATCATAGGAAGGAGGAGGCTGGCTGTACGGCAAGGTTGAATACACTGCAGTCGCGTGACTAGGGTGGGTCCGCACTGGGTAGACAGTGGAAATAACTGCAGTCTCGGAGTCTCCATAGCTGTGAAAGCCAGCCTGGCACAGTCCTGCCAGCACACACAGTGAATCAAACCACATGAACGGTGTTTGCTGGACAAGGGCATACAGAGAGATTACCTGGTGATATGATGGGGTGTCTGGTAAAGGCCACATTATAATCAGGTTCCCCAGGTGGAGGGTAAGGGTGGACACGTCTGCGAATGAAGTACCCAGTACTGCAGCAGCACAAAATGCCAATTATCAGCAACAGCCTAAGGACCAATCAAAAACAGCCCATAAAATCACATGAATTGTTTCCATCCGGGATGATAGAGCTATCATCTAACAGCGAGAAGAACCCTGGTTCTCTGCAACCTTAGACAAACATTTTGGAAAATGGATGGATGTTCCAACCCTCTGAGCCAAGTAAAATTTTAAATGCAACCCCCTGACCCCACACCCCAAAAAAAGTCTTATAGTTAAAAAAAATCTAAATGAAAATGAATGAAATGACTCACCAGAAATACCATATTTTCGGAACAGAAAGGGCTCGAACACAGCATTGTGTGCCACAGCAGTCCTCATATGTCTTGCATCTACAAGAAAGACACATATTCTTCCTCAGTCCTTCCTGTAGCTCTTCAATAACGCTTAAAGTTCATGCTAAAATATGTATGATATGCTATATATTCATATATATATATATATATATATATATATATATATATATATATATATATATATATATATATATATATTTACTAATGTTCAAAAGTTTGGGGTCAGCCAAGGATGCATTAAATTGATCAAATGTGACAGTAAAGACATTTACACAGTTTATTAATTCTTTTTTTATATTTCTAATTAAAAATAATGCTGTTCTTTTGAACTTCCTATTAATTAATATCCTGAATAATAAAGAAATATATAAATATGGTCCCACTGTTGCCAAATCAGCCCTGATCCATCAAGGCATGGACTCCACTAGACCCCTGATGGAGTGCTGTGGTATCTGGCACCAAGATGTTAGCAGCAGATCCTTTAAGTCCTCTAAGTTGTGATGTGGGGCCTCGATGGATCTGACTTGTTTGTTCAACACATCCCACTGATGCTCGAATGGATTAAGATCTGTGGAATTTGGAGGTCAAGTCAACACCTCAAACTCGTTGCTGTGCTCCTCAAGACAAAATCCTGAACCATTTTTGCTTTGTGGCAGGGCACATTATCCTGCTGAAAGAGGCCACAGCCACCAGGGAATACCGTTTCCATGAAAGGGTGTACATGGTCTGAAACAATGCTTAGTGGTACGTGTCAAAGTAACATCCACATGGATGGCAGGACCCAAGGTTTCCCAGCAGAACATTGCCTAAAGCATCACACTGCCTCTGCCAGCTTGCCTTCTTCCCATAGAGCATCCTGGTGCCATGTGTTCCCCAGGTAAGCCACGCACATGCACACGGCCATCCATGTGATGTAAAAGAAAACGTGATTCATCAGACCAGGCCACCTTCTTCCATTGCTCCTTGGTCCAGTTCTGATGCTCACGTGCCCACTGCTGGCGCTTTTGGCGGTGGACAGGGGTCAGCATGGGCACACTGACTGGTCTGCATCTATGCAGTCCCATACACAACAAACTGCGATGCACTGTGTATTCTGACACCTTTCTATCAGAACCAACATTAACTTCTTGAGCAATTTGAGCTACAGTTCATCATCAGTTTGATCGGACCACATGGGCCAGCCTTTGCTCCCCGGGTGCATCACTGAAGCCATGGCCACTCATGACCCTGTTGCCAGTTCACCACTGTTCCTCCTTGGACAACTTTTGATACTGACCACTGCAGACCGGTAACTGCTCACAAGAGCTGCAGTTTCGTAGATGCTTTGACCCAGTCATATAGCCATCACATTTCGCCCCTTGTCAAACTCACTCAAATCCTTACGTTGGCCATTTTTCTTGCTCTAACACATCAAATTTGAGGACATTTTTTTCATTTGCTGTCTAATATATCCCACCTACTAACAAGTGCCGTGATGACGATATAATCTGTATGTCCGACTGATTGCACCTTATCTATGTATAATTTTTTTAAATTCTTTTTATATTTTAATTCTCTTCTATGTAAAGCACTTTGAATTGCCATTGTGTATGAAATGTGCTATATAAATAAACTTGCCTTGCCTTGCCTAATCAGTTAGCCTAGAAATCTAGACGCACCCTAGCAGCAGCAAATTTAATCTGCCCGCGAGTGTCGTCTAGCAACTCTCAATACCCTTCTGAGCTGTAAACGCCAAACTCTTGCCGTGCCAATCACATCGTGTATAGAGTCGGTGGGCGGGGCCATAATGACGATGGCCGAGTTGTGTTTGTGTGCTTCTAGTAAACACAGAAACTGGCGAACGGCGGTCTTTCGAATCAGCTTTGACCACGACTCTGGAAGACTTGGAGTTAAGCTTTTCTCTGAGAAAAGAACAAAGAACGGCACTGAAGTCATTCTTAAAAAGGGAAGATGTGTTCGGAGTTTTGCTGACCGGATATGGCGAATGTTTAATCTGTCAACAAGCTCTGTTTCACCTTCGTTGCTCTGGTTGGCTGTAGCGCTATCCTATCGCGTGCAGAGGGAGTTTGAAAGACAACCGTTTATCCCGCCTCTCGGATTGAGCCGTCAATGGTGAGTTTCCAGACCAAACATCTTGATGTGGGTCTGGCTTGTCAGGCTACTAATCAGTGCTTTAAACGGTCATAATGTTTTGATCAGTTTAATTTGTAAAAATACTTAACAATATTACTGTTTTTACTGTATTTTTGATCAAATAAATGCAGCCTTGGATGAACAAAAAACATTACTAACCACATATGTTAAACTGAAAATAAATCAGCATTATAACAGTAATAGGTGACCATCATCTACAGATTTTTAGAGTATATTTACATTTAATCAGATAAATATATTTAAGATAAAACTTAGTATTTGGTGCTGCACACATGACTTGTAAGATCTGCACAAGCATACTTAATGAATGACTTGATTTGAACTGAATGTAATAAAGGAGCATGAAGTACTGTCTGCTGTGAAGACTGAACTGTTTGTACCTCACCTCCTGTGGCGTATGTCAGTGGCTGGGTATATAGGAGCACTTGTGATAAATTACTCTTATTGAAACTAGTAAATGGGAGTGGGGGTTTCTGAGCTGAGGAATTCTTTTTTTTTTCAATGTGCATCTGAATGAATCCTTTAACCACTGTCCTGTTGAAACTATTAAGAAGAAAGGGGTGTGGTTAGTAAAGTTTCTTGTTTCTGTCCTTAAAACCACAACTGCCCAGATTTCAACACACACACACACACCTACTATACTTACATGAAGTATACTGGATAATCTCCTTCAAAGTACCAACAATACTTTTTTTCAGCAACTGTCTGCAAAAGAAGATTTTTTCGAATAGTTTTGTAAATAAACTGATTAAATTTTCATGGAAAGACATAGTAAACATGCAAGTTGCAACTAAATTATTCTGAAAAGAGGAAACATCAACGCTGGTTAAAATCAGACAATTTCAGGCATACTTTTGTATTGGCTCTCTTATTGTTTGCAAAAAGATCTGAATTCCAGTGATTATTAAGAAACTATTGGCCCGTTTTACTGGACATCACCCTATTTACATGCTTAAACAAACCACACAAAAATAACCACTGCAAAAATACCAAATAGAAAATAAATTACAGCTTTCAACCCTTGTTGTGTCCTTGAAAACCATATTTTAACATAATGGGCTTTTTTTGTGACAGTTGTGGATTGCATCTGACACCATGGTTCATAGAAAATAAACTACAAAGAGCTTCTTGTCTGAGTCTTGGACAAGAACAATAAACAATGTTTTGTGCTAGATTGACTGTGTGTCTGTGTGTGGAATATAATTGTCAGATATTTGTGTCACAGAGACTGACGGAGCCCGACAACAAAATAATAATTTAAGAAATGAATAGGCCTAATCAAAGTAGTTCGAAACTAACGTGTTTTGCTAACTATTTTGAAAATAAAAGAATAATTTAAAAAAATAAAAATAATGAAATGTTGTTACTCACCTCAGCAAATAAAAGTGTGAAGAGGAGGCCGTATAATTGTCGCATCCTGTACTCGAGCCTCACAGCGCGAGATCAGCCTGCTCTAGCCTACCTGTCTTACCTCAAGACCCGTCAGAGAACATAAGACACATGCAGAGGCCACTGAAGCTACTCGACAGCTCCGATGGTCGATGTTTCATATCGGGTTGTTGATTCACATGTCCTGGATTGGAACATTATTAGACCCTCATGCAGCGCTCGTGCAGTGGCATCGATGTTCCTCGTTATAGCCTAGTGAGGAGGATGAGAACGAAGGATGACATCACATGACTTTACATCACAAAGAAACGCTTGTGCAGCTCTCCTTTACAGATAACTATTTTCAAAAGTAACCTAAACTAAACAATTCTAACAGGTAGTACCACACTTTTTAACTCTTGCCAGTATTGTGCTCTTTCTTTAGTGATGATAGCTTTTGCACAATCAATGTTTTGTTAAAACTAAAAGCCACTTAGACTATAGCTTAAATCCGAATGTTGACCAGTAAATACGAAGACTACAATGAATGTATGATTATTGGCGTAATAATAACACTCTTTAATTAGGCTGATTTATTGTTTAATTAGGCCTACTCATAAATGAAAATTCTGTCATTCAAACCTGTATGAGGTTCTTCCTTCAATGGAACATAAAAGTAATTTTGAAAAATGTCTTCTTCTTCTTTTTCTTTTTTTAAATTCAGTCCAAAATTGTTTGGTAACCATGCAATATTCCATGCAATGTTCTCCAGAAGATAGTCATGCAGGTTTGGTAAGACATGAGGTTAAGACACAGAATGTTAATTTTGGGAGTGAACTATACCTTTAATCTTTACCTTTAATAACTAGTGCTGGGTCCACTAGTTACTTTTTTATTACACTATTACATGTTATTTACACATTGCTAGTAAATCATTAATAATTTATTGATTCTCCATACTATTTCATAATTTTTACTTTCTTCTAATGTCTTAATAGTTTTGTCAAACCCTGACTTAATGTGATTAATGCACTTGATGTTATTGCTAACAAAGAATGAAATATATTTTCTTCCTCTGTATTTATATCAATTTGGTACAATATTATCCTTTTCAATTCAAAGTGGTAAACGAGTTAGGTCAAAAGTAATCAAACAATATTGTTGGTTTAACTTAAAAAAGTAACTTAGCTGGTTGCTTTAATTTTGAGTTCATTGAAATAAATCTTGAGTAAATACAAATGAGATTGTTTTAATAAATAGAAACTCAAAATTGAATTACACTGAAATGACTGAATTATTTCACAAAAGATAAAACGTTGTGAAAACAATTTACAGTGTGATCATATTTATTACCTAAATGTGTAATGTTATGGATTACATTACTAACTACAATTTGCTAACTACAAATCAAAAACCTACACCAACGTAAGCTACAACACACACAAAAATCACTAACAACAATTTATAATTTGGATCTTTTATTGCTGTGTATGGTTCCAGTGTTTTTCACTGATATTTTGCCAGAAACCCAAAGAATACAGTCTGTGTGTCAAGTAAACATTTTCTATGTTTACTTAATCTTCTCTCAAGCATCAGCAGCATTACTATACAAAAATATACATTTGAGTTCACACTCTAGGAACAGATATTCTGAACAAGTCAAATTTAAAACGCCAAATTTTAAACGAGTCAATGCAAAGAGAAGTCTTCAGAAATCACTTTGCCTGTATAGACACATAAAGTCTTTGTTCATAGCTGGAACTCTTTTAGACATTACAACAATGAACTTTAGACGAACAAAGAGGTATTGTATCATTTTCACTTAGTGTGGAACTCCATCATCAAACAGAAAAATTAAAGTCCTGGCCTGGTAATGACACTATTCTTGAACGTGGTAGTGATGATTACCTTCGATCATAATACCACAGAAATTATATTGGCATTTACAAAACTGTATTTGCATAGATCAATAAATGACCGATCAAAAGTAAACTGAAATAGTCCATGTCTCAAACGGAATTGAAAATTACAGTCTACTGTATTCCTTTAGTGTTGATATAAATAAAACAACTCCAATCTATCCAAGTAGCAAACATTTCAATTAAATATTTGTTGAAAAGATTTTAAAATCACATCCAAATAACTTCAAAATTATAATAAGCCAGGAAGAGTTTGGTTCGCAAAACTAAACAAATACAAAACCCTAGTCCAGTATTAAAAATGTGTACTTAGCATAACAAATATTCCCACAACACACACACACACAGAAAAAAACAAATAGGTTTGAGAGATTCTAAAAGTCTAAAGGTAACAAAGTCCATTTTGTGTCTCAGTATTAGATCTATATAATCTACACTCTTCATTTTAACACAGCAATGAGTGTTTGTGTAGTAGCTAAATAAATACTACAAATATTTTAAACAAACGGGCAATTAAATAAAGGCTTGGGTTGTTATTTTTGTGTGGAAATTAGAACCAGTGATCTAAGCAGGTTTAATTAATCAAGCTGAATAAAATGGTTTCACTGTAGTAACTTAAAACATTATCTTATAAATGAAGATCTACACGATTAAAAACAATGACATATGGACTAAAATCATCATGACTACTAGCACACAAAGGAAAAGGAAAAGGAAAAGTAATTTGCACGCAACCTTTCAAAAAAGGACCTGATTCTAACATTAACAAAGCCATTAAAAAACACACACCCGATGATTGTTGAGCAACTGCGTAAACAAGATACAAGGTACTCGGTAGTGACACTACTGAAGTGCAGCATCGTCTTTGACATCTGCACTATGAGAATCAAAAGACATCAGGTCAGAAGAAACGGCCTCCGCTTTGCCCTCAGACCAGCTGCTCTTCAGAGACTGTGGCTCATCGGAAAAACCCTGATTGACATCATCAGTTTCTGAGAGGAAAGGTGAGGACTCGTCGGTTTGCACGGGATATCCTGCAGGCAGGGCAGATGACTCGAGATGAAGGGCGGCAGGGTCAATGAGCAGGGAAGAGATGTCTATAGGAGGCACGGAAGATTCAAGAGATGGGATCGAAGAATTCAAAGATGCCACGCCAGTCGGCATACTGTGATCGAGAGGCAGATTTGGGAGAAAGGGGTGTGAGAGAGAAAGGGGAGGAGAAACATCTGTTGGTGCAATAGAGGAACTGAAATCCACAGCGGGATATTCCTCGGTAATCTTCTCTTCAGGGTCACGAAAAGGAACCTCACGGTCTTGAAGCTCCTCTGGAAAAAAAGAAGAAGACATTTTTGCACATTTCACAACCAAGACTTGAGCTCACAGATTGAATTCTGTTCATCTAAAGTTAGCAAAGCTTCCTCACCAACACCTGATACGTCGATGTCCTCTCGGACAGCTAGGGATGTGTTTGTCATGTCAATGGAAGAAACGGATAGGTCCAGTCGGTCTGCTACGTCTGACACCTCTGAATTCATCATGGCCACTTCTGACGGATCCAAGAAACCTGGAGGAACCATTGCTTTGATGCATCACAATGTCTGCACATGATTCTTGTTCTACAGAAGAGTAACATATTTTGATGCCTTACCAGGATCCATGACTCTCTGAATGGGAGGTGGCAGTGGGGTTTCAAGATCCAAACCACTCATTGACTGACCAGACGCCATTAAGGACACCTGAGAAGATACATTTCAGTTACACTGTTTTAAGTGTAATTTAAAAAATTAAAACCTGAAGATGATGATTGAATGTTGTTCAACCAATTATGCAAATGCGCAAAAAAAGGATAGTTCACCAAAAAATAAAAAGTCTGTCATCATTTACACACCCTCACACCATTCTAAACCAGTTTGTATTTCTAGGGCTGCACAATTAATTGAATTAAAACCAAAATTGTGGTATGGATTAGTGCGATTATCACATCACACAGACTGTGATTTCACTAAATAAATACATGCGCCACGTGTTTCAAAGTAAAGCACGGCACTGTGTTCTTACACGTGCGGCCCATTATCTGCTGGTGTTTGGAGAGTCTCCATCAAAACAGATGTAATGTAAAAGATTATTATTATTATTGATAAATACTTGATTTATTTTAAAGTGAAATGTTACAATGGTATTATTATTGTTATTATATCTATTTTTTTGTGCTGCCTACAAACAAACCTGGATATATATTTTTTTAATTGCAATCACAATTTTTTTTTTTTTTTGGTTAAAAAAATTTAAAACTAAAACAAATCGCAATTTTTCCAGCAAATCATGCAGCCCAAATTGCTGTATGATAATTTGAAGGAAAAAAACCCCCATCAAAATACCTTGTTTTGTGTTCCACATTAGAAAGAAAGACAAAGTAAATAACAGAATACAGAGTGAACTATCCCTTTAAATATGACATCATACTATAGTCTTAAGAAAAACTACCTCTGTGAATCCATTTGTAGGAAATTCTTGCTCTGGGGTCCCTGCCACAGGAGAAGCTTTTGGACTGACTTTTTCAGAATTTGGGCTGTCAGGTTGTGCTGGGATTCTGTGCAGGTAGCCATATCCAATGCCACAGCCAAGACTACAAAGGTGTAGGCAGTTATATGAATTGTTTCTTCATAATAATGGCTGGGTCAGGCTTCATTACAGTATTATATCTTAAGGGATATTACCTGCCTTCTCCCCCCCAGGCACCATTTGGTGTGACAACCACCTCTCTGCATTTATTGGACTCTATATTGTAGACCAACAACTTCAATGGTTTTCCCTCATGGGCTTCAATAAGGGAGAAGAAATCCTCTGACTGTTAGAAAAAAATAAAACATTGCTTGATTGTAAATAACTTAATTTCTTTAAACTAAAACTAATGAATGTAGTGGAGGGGATCACATTATGAAATACATGTTTTTCTCTAATACTGAAGTATATTCCGCTTCATATTTAGAACTTGTAGCACACCAGGGTGATTAGGAACTTGAAATGATTCAGCCATGACTTCCTGTTTTTCAGGAGCATAAGTATGAGTACAAGAGTTGTGAGCTTTAAAAGTGTAGAGAAAGAAGTTGTAAGAAAATAGCTAAAGTGAAGAAGAGCTTTTTGGCAGAAAACCCATGAGAAGCAAACAGGGATAAAAAGTACCCATATGTATGATTAAATATACAACTCAATCTTTAATGATGTGGGTCGATTTTTCTGCTAGAGGCCTTGGGCAACTTGTTCACATACATCATTTTTTTTTTTTTTTTTTAAGGATTTGGAGAGATTCTGTATGGAGGAATGATCTCTTGTTAGGTGTTATCCAAACGCATCAGGCGTCATAGAAGATCTGTTATCTTAGCAAAAAGGAGGTTGCAAAAAGTATTGTAATAAAAGGGTCCCATTAATTGTGGCCAATGTATATTAGAAAAAAACATTAATTTCATAATGAGATGAAATTTGGATTGGTTTAGATTTTTGTCATTTGTTTTGAATAAAAGGTCAAAAGGATAAATAATGCAGATTTATATTCACAGGCTTCTTTGTGTATATTTGCCAAGGGTGCCAATAGTTCTGACCAGGACTGTACATCAGGTTTTTACAATCTAAAAAAAACTCTCAAACTATATTTGGATTAACTATACTTAAAGTGTTAGCCAAGTAAAAAATGTTTCCCACAGGGTTAAAACCAGCACAATCTAATAAAACGTGTCAGCGATAAAGAGTTTTGAAAGAAAGAACACGTTGGTGGATCCTAATGTTAAAAAAGCACGTGTAATTCTGGATTGGCAAATTCCATAAAGGGTATAAACAATCTGGTCCCATCTGTTTGAAAATTGATTGCAACTTCTTCCAACAATTGAGCTGATTTCATGGAGTTTGTTCATAGTATATAGATCCCACTAACTTGCATGCTAAATAACAATCAAGCATTCATGATAATTCACTACTTACATCTTGCAGAACCTGGTCAGCTCCAACTATGAAGTCTGAATGCTCCTGGAGTCCGGCTAGTGATGCTGGTGAATTTGGCTCCACATCCTAAAACCAGAGGATGTAAAATAATTACACAAAAGCTGAAGTATTTAAATGCAAAGGTTGCTTATTAAATGCAAAGACCACTTACTAGAACATGCCAAACATTTTCATTGGCTCCTTGAAAGCTACAGAAGCGCACACTGGCTCCCAGAAGTCCTTGGCCACCCCACATGTTGCTGGGAACCACCTCCAATTCCCGCATCCTCATGGTCTTTGTACTATACACTTCCATCTTCACTGGTTTCTCCACATTAGCCTTGAGGAGGTCCTTGAGCAAATCATTCTCCTGATTCTGTTCAGACAGCATATGACCCATTATAATCCAAATAAGAGAGACCACATTTACAAAACATGAAAATAGTTTCTGATTAACAACCATATTCTGGTTAAGTCCAACTAAGACATGCACTTCTATTTTCTCTTGGGGAAATACTGGAGATCCAAGTGTATATTGTGAATAAGATGTTTACATGACTCAAAAACACCATATGCTATAGCTGTCTTACACATTCTTATAAAGGGGTGGTTCCGTGTTTTTTTCCAGGCTTGGATGCGTTTATGGGGTGCAGTATAACATGTCTTAATACTTCTTCTTTTTTTTAACAGCATATTTCTCCTTATATTTCACACCGCTGTCTCCACTGTCCTCTGATCGGCTCGTTTGCTTCCTGCTTCTATGAAGTCCATCCCTCCGAAAAACGCAATGGTCTTAGATTGGTTAGATGGCCAAATGTAGTTTCATGTATTTTTATTGGCTGAAGTGCCAAGCACAGGTTGTCCGGAAACGCCTCACCCCCTTACCATTACGGGCAGAAGTCACATCTGCGGTGACTAGCAAGGGTTTATGATGTCACCAACCCAGGAAGAAGCTCGTTGTAGTCCAAACCGGACGTTTTTGTAGGTAATAAAGTGCCATAACTTTAAAAGACAATATCTCCGTTTGCATTGAACTTTCAGCGCTGTAACTTTGCAGATGCTGTTTATGCTCGAGCAGCAACATTACACTAGCCTAGAAATCTAGACGCACCCTAGCGGCAGCAAATTTAATTTTTACCCTTCTGAGCTGTATTCCTCTCAATCTGGACGGGCCAATCACATCGTGTATAGAGTCGGCGGGCGGGGCCATAAAGACGACGGTCGAGTTGTGTTTGCGTACTTCTAGTAAACACAGAAACTGGCGAACGGCGGCGGTCTTTCGAATCAGCTTTGACTGCGATTCTGGAAGACTTGGAGTTAAGCTTTTCTTTGAGAAAAGAACGGCACTGAAGTCATTCTTAAAAAGGGAAGATGTGTTCGGAGTTTAGCCGACCGGATACGGTGAATGTTTAATCTATCAACAAGCTCTGCTTCACCTTCGTTGCTCTGGTTGGTGTAGCGCTATCCTATCGCGTGCAGAGGGAGTTTGAAAAACAACCGTTTATCCCGCCCCTCGGATTGAGCCCTGTCTATGATGAGTTTCCAGACCAAACATCTTGATGTTTGGTCTGGCTTGTCAGGCTAACATTACACACTAACTAAAGTTAAAAAAGTGAAATCGCATGCAACCACCCCTTTAAGGCCATTCACTGGAACAAATTTTATCACTCGCCATGGTGGCAACTCTTAGACCAAAAACATTCAGCCACAATGTGGCAATTACCAGATGTGGTGCGCTGCAAATTCAAACAAGAGAGCCAATCAAAAGCATAGCTTTAACAAAAGGCCTTTAAATGGCAGGAGGCATTGTGCACATTAAAACAGACAAAATAACAAATTAATATTATTCAACATATCCTAGTTTTTTTTACAGAAAATATTCAGATGTAACCTCCTTTGTAATTGTTAACATTTTCATAAGTAACTGTAATTTTATTTAATGTAATTTGATTAGTTAAACTTATTTTGTGGCCTAATTAAATTACATGCAACTAGTTATTCCCCAACATTGTGTATAAGACATTTTGAAGTTTTTACATGAAGAATGCATAATTCATTATTGATAAATTCAGAATTCCTTATTTACAAATCAGAATGCATAAAAACATTATTGATATTGATTAGAATATTCTTGTACACGGAAAAATAATCAATGTTCACAAAGATTATCTCTGTGACTGATTACAGAATTATGGGATCATTTGTTGTTATTACCGTCCTTGGGTGGCATTGGCTTAAAACTCTGAATTAAAGCACATTTTTCCCCAGATGACATAACCAATAGAGTTTTACAAATGCAAACTTACAAGACGATTATTGCCAATGGATATGATGAAATCAAAAAAGGGCTCCAAACCAGCCTTCTCTGCCGGTGAGTCCTCTTGAATCTGTAAAGGAATTGGAGTTAATCTGAGCAGAGCACAAATTCCATTCAGATTTATGGAGATTTCAAATGCATTGAAATTCCTATTAATTGACGTTGTGTGCTTTGTACACAATGGGAAGTCTAATGGCATCCACCAAATAGTATGCACTCCAAAGTGATAAATATCTGCAAGGATATGTGACGTGTTTATATAAATATTACGTAATGCCATTTTCCAGTGCGTTTTTTTTTTTTTTTCCTTCTATGACGTGGCGGCTACGCTTAAATATCCCTAAATCCAGGAGCTGTTGGATTACTGACCATGACACTGTCCTAAAGCACATACAAACTTTGCGGACTCTTTTACACACTGAAGATGTAACGTGTGACGGTGACCATAATGTAAGAAATCGCAAATGTTATACAAGAAGGTGTTTTCGGAGCTGTCAGATTTATACCACAACATACCCTGTAAAATATACACTGACGGTTGCCACTTTGCAAGCACTTTTTAAACATTAAAAATACTTTCTCGTGTGTTTGTAACGTAGGGTGTATCTGACATGGCTATTAATTATTCAGATCATTTTTTTTTTTAAATATATGAATGCACACACTTTTTTCTCTCAATCCATATCTGTCGAAGGCTAAGGCTAAAGCAATGCGGACTTAACTTCGTCAAAGCACAGCTAGCATACAAGGCTGCTCGCTGTCAAACGCCAAGTCAACAAAATTAAAGTGATTTACCCCGTGGACGTGATATCCTTCTGTGCCCCCCTCAGGTGTACCACTGCTCTGTGTTAAACCCATTGCTCTTGAGTGTTTCAATGTTTTGCAATGTTATGTTTAGTTCGCTGAACAAACGACCCAGGCAGAGATTAATCATTCCGAAGTGGCCATGTTGTCCATCTAAGCAGGAGAGAGCAATCGAACACGATGGCACTGATCAAAGGCTCGGAACTCTATTTTTAATACTTGCAGAAAAAAAACATTATCAAAGCTAAATCTAAAACCCAATCCTCAATAGTAGGTAGCTCATTTGGAAATGTGTTAATCGAGAGATTCTCAGATTTTTTTTTTTTTTTTTTGTAAGTTAGCCTATTTAGTGCCCCATTAAAGGATGACTCTTCACAGAACATATTTTCCTTCTAATAGTAGATCATTAATTATAATACAACAAAAGGAGTAACCCATTTAATTTTTTGTGCTACAAACATAATTGCCTTAATTTCAACCTCTCTTATTGACAATTAGCTTTGTTGTTGCTGTGTTTTACTGATCACTTTGTCTTTCAATCTTTAATTTTTTTTCAGAAATCTTGGGCTATAATCTGTTGTGTAGCTGCAATGTACACAAGTGCCCTCTTGTGGGATTTCTAAGGAGAAAACAACAGTAATTTAAAGAGTATTAGTTTGAAAAATAATTACACCCCCTCCCACTTCAAATGTGTCCGTTTTTGGAAAAATAAACCATATGTACACAACAGCCAATAGGTTAAGAGTAATGGAATTTGCTTAATAATGCCTTTATTGAATAGATTTCATTATCTTCCACAATCATGTGTATTGTATCATCCAATTTTACCAGCAGTTTTTCCAGTCTCCTTTTCTTTCATGTCAATCAGTATTCTCATTGGTTTTATCAAATGCATTTTATTAAGAGGAGTTATTTCACAGAAAAGAAAGTTGGGCACATATTGAAATGTCCAAAAACATTCATTTAAGTAAATACAGAGTAGGCATGAATTTATATATTACAATTCATTCTTTAAAAATAAAAAGGCATACAGGTCCTTGAAATAAAAAGACCTACATAAAATATGAATATGGCGTTTTGACGATTATTACAGCTAACTCATTTGAAATACTAAGAAATACATTTACTGTGCTAGACAAAAACAAAACATTGATTTATATACATGATCGCTTAAAGCAAAACATATGATAAATAAATATGAATAGACTTTTATAGGTAAAACTTTCTTTACTGCAATGGGATTCATTTGAGACCTTATAAAAGGTAATTAAGCCATTAGTTTAGGAAGTATAAATATAAAATCTGACCTGAAATTACTGTACAAACGCAAAAGTCTTTTGGCAGCAAAGTATCCTCTTGAAATTGACTTATAACTCATGATACTTTACACAGATTTTAACTGAGTGGTTTTAACTGTGTTGGCACTAGAGTCATGAATGGTTACAGACTACATTAAGATCCTAAAATATATTTCTAAGGAATATCCTTAAATGCAGAAATTATTAACACTTTATCTCATAGTAATTGAGAATAAATCATACTGTACGATTGTAAATAAACAAGGCTTGTTCGTCTTCTGTTCGGAACCCTATTAAGAAATTCCTACCAGAGACTCCAGGAGACCGATTCCTGAGTCCTCAATTTGAGAAGGACTGGGACAGGGGGGGAACTGGTGGTGTGAGATATAGTCCATATGGCTGTACACTTTAAAATGATTGTGGCTTGGACCGTACTCATGAAACGTATCAAAAAAGACCAGGTCAGAGTCTGAGGACAGACTGAGGTCCATGTAAGAGTTCCTGGTGTGATCCGGAGATGCAGAAGGTGTATTGGGGATGTCGAAGGTGTCATTTACGCATTCCACGGTGGCCTGATTGGCATTTTCATCCAGATACTCCAACTGAGATGTACTGGTGCTACTTTCCTTTGTGGCTGTACCGCCAGCAGCTTGTGCAGACAAATCATACTCTTTAACATATGGACATCCCTCTCCATCAGAATCAGAAAAACTGAAAATGTGAGTGAGTCCTGTGTCATCCACGTTCAGTGCGGGTCGCTCAGAGGAAGGCCTTACATCTGTTCCAGAGTCCAGACTTAAAGAAGAAGAGCAGGAGTTGTCAGTCATGTCACTGCTCCAGCTGTTGTCTCCCTGCCTGCAGAGCTCTGGGCTCAAGTCTTTTTCTGCTGGACATGTAATGGCTCTGTTTCTCGCCATTGATTGTTGCTCAGTGGCGATCACTCTGTTGTCATTGTGCAGCCTCTTTTCCAGCTCCAGCTTCATGTGTGTGTGGATATAGTGGCTCCGTACACGACTGGAGTTAAACTCGATTCGGCCTGCAGGATTCCCACAGCATTCCTTTGAACATCCACAAGGAAAGTTGGAGCGATCCATCTGTTAACAAATTATAATTATCAACAACAAGAAAAAACAACAACAACAAACAAAAATATGGCAGCACAACTACTTCATGGAACATCATGGATGAGATCCTTCAATATCTCAATGAGATTAGATGGAGATCAAATGTTGGAGATGGAGATCAAATGAGTTTTTCAGATTTTTCCCCTGAGAAAAAGACCCAAGTAACCTCATAAGTGTCTCCATAAGTATTAGATTTCCTTATGAACTCGAATTTCTCAAAAAAAAATTTTTTTACAAGTAATACTTTTCTTCAGCAAGGATATATTAAATTGATTAAAAGTGATAGTAAATACATTTATAATGTTACAAAATATTTCTAACTAAAAATAAATGATGTACTTTTGAACTTTCTATTGTTTAAAGAATCCTGAAAAGATTTCCATACAAAAATATGAAGCAGCACAACAATGAACAATAATAAATGATCAGCATATTAAAATTATTGTGATGCTGAAGACTGGAGTAATGATGCTGAGAAAATAATAAATGACACTTTACAATATATTTAAATAGAAAACTGTTCATTTAGATTATAATAATATTCCACAATATTTCTGTTTTATTTGTATTTTTGATTAAATAAATGCAGCCTTGGTGAGCCTTGGGTTGACTTGGGTTGACTTTCACCAACCCAAAACTTTTGAAGACCAAATTGTATGAGCAATGCTATCCACACATATTTTATAGCTCTCTCGTCTTACTGCATGCCAAAAATAGTTTAATTTAGGTCTATTTTTCATCAGACACAAAGCTGATACCTAAATGAAATATAGCTGAGAGCTCAATTAAATCTCCTGAGGAATAAAATAATCCTTTAAACAACAAAATGCCAATAAAACGATTAATATTGCAAAGGCGCCATCACTAATGAAAAAAATTATGAAACAATAATGAATGAATTTATTATTACTTGGCACTTGATGCCAGCCTGGCTGCAGGCGCAGGTCTCCGGCTCACAGAAGCCCTGGCAGTGGCATCCACAGTCTTCCCTCCACCGCCGCAGCTCCTGCAGCTGCCTTTTCTCCTCCCGGTCGATTCGCACAACTCCTGCTGCCCTTAATAACGCACGTCTGCGCTTGGAAGAGTAAGGACGGAGGGATCCCATATCCTCGAGCTTTGCGCTACTGAGATCGTCATCTTCATCTGGGATGTCGTTCACTGTCAAGTTGTCTACTTCTGTCACTGTGAGAGTCCCACTGCTGATCATCTATATAAAAAAAAGAATGTATATGAAGACAGCCTAAAACGAACTTCACGAGTTCACACTTACATATATTCGGACAGAATAAAGAGAACCGTATGCATATTTGGCTCCAAGCTCAGAATTTTGGCCTGAACCCAGAGTCTGAAGCAAACCTAAACCATAACCTTAACCTATGTAGTTACCTTTTATTACCCATTCATTTCCTAAGTACACTGTAAGTACACATAGTGTAAAATAAAGTGCAACAATAAAACATATATTGCTTCTGGATATAGGAAAGAAACCTCTCTCACCTTCTGTTTCAAGGCCTCCAGCCTCTCTTCTTGGTGTTGCTCGCGGATTCTCTCCATTCGCAAGCGCTGCTGCTCCTGCGTGTGCTCCGCCAAGGTGAACTGCTGACGGGCAGCGTGCCGTCTAACCATGCCTAGTGTGCAGCCACCATGGCTGGGCACGCTGCTGAACCCTTGACAGCGCTGGAAGAGGAACACTGTAACCATGCCAAACCGAACATTGCCTTTGGATTGAGTATCTTTTGTCTTCTTCAGGATGGATGAAACTGAAAGTAAAGAAATAAAATCTGTTAATTATTAATTATCTTATGGTTTCTGTGACTGTTGCAGCTGCCACAAGAGGGCAGCTGAACCAGATCTGTCAACAAGTAAACCGAACTTAACACTGAGACAATAAAGAAATTATAACAGATCTGATCATTTTACATATGCAGTTCTAAAAGGAACAATAACTTTTTTCATGATTGCAATATTCTTGCAGATTTTATTTATTTGCAATGCCAGTATCTGACGTATGCCAGTATCTCACTCTGTCAACAAGGATAATGGGATGAGGTCATATGTCAGATATGTTTGCACTGTAGCAGCTCTTAATATTTGGAGCACTTGCATTTTTCACTGTGAATCAACAATGAAAAACACAGTGATCCAGGCATGTCCAGACACACAGACAGACAACACAATCACATGGTACTACCAGCAAAGAACAACACTTACAGATATGCTCTTCCCAGACAGGACAGTGTAACTGATTATACATATGGTTTAATAATTGGTGTGCTTACTGCTCACTTTGAGGTTTGAGGGTTTAAAATGGCAGGATGACTGTGCACAACATCTTTTGATAAACAATGTTACAACTGTCTGTTTCTCTTCTTATCTATTGAGCTGCACAATAACGCTGAGGTCAGATAACAAGACACCTCCTTGTGTATGTTTAAGCACACTGGAGACGATAACTTAGTTTTCTTGTATGATTTGAAAAATGCACAGTTACCATATATGACTCACTTTGAACGTTATGGCTTGAAGAAAAAGAACCAAAAGGCCCAAAGTCCACACTATCGCTTTGGGGGCTGTCTTCATCAGAGTCCCATTCCGAGTGCGATGAGGGGGATGAGGAAGAGTAAATGGCATCCTCATCTGGGAAACCATATTTTCTCTTTAAGCCCCCACGTTGTGATGTAGCCATGGCAATCTGTCATATTATATAGGAGAAATTAAAGCATTAATACAATTCAATTGATCAAGTAAACATTAGCTACTGGGTCAAACGAAAATGTTCATGATAAATACAAGGAAAAATCTTTTCAAAATCTAGTTGAACTTTACTGTGTATGCAAAACTTCCAGTTTTTAGAAAATATAAAAAATGTATGATTCTAAAACATAACATACAGATAACAACAACCAGGTGTGACATGCACTACGAATGCATGTTTATTATTATTTTCAAAAAGTTGTAAAAAAAAAAAAAATCAAGGCAAAGTGTATAGTTTTGCAAATATATATATATATATATATATATATATATATATATATATATATATATCTTAATTTATATATTTTTATTAATAAATATTATTTAAGACTGCACCACATGACATGATTTGGCAGATAGAAGGTTTTGAAATTGTAATAAGCACAGAAGCACTTTTTTGTCCATATTTCTAAATGTAATTCTTTTAATGAAGGATTTTCTTCATTATAATATATATATATATATATATATATATATATATATATATATATATATATATATATATATATATATATATATATATATATATATATATATATATATATATATATATATATATATATACCATCAGGACAGATGCAGTAGATCTCCATTTTTGCTCCCCAAAAACTGACAAAATAATTTTAATTCAAAAGTTGAAAACATGCTCTTTATAGAGTAGTTTATGCCAATCATTTTATTTATGAATTGCTTTTTAAATGTATTTTTCAATAAATGAATGTCATAAAATTAGATATTATGTCACTTTTTTGTGAATATCAAGTCTGAAAATATAATTTTTGGATGTTCGATAACCATTAGCATATAAATCCTATCCAGGAGCAACTTGACACCTTGACTCTTGTTCAGGCCGGTTCCAAAGATTCTCATCTTCACTTTAAACAGAAGCCTGTTAAGCAGGTTTCCCAATATGACAAAACTTGACTTGAACCACTACAACATCACAAGCACAACTTTGCTCAGGCAAATGATCATTGTTTTCAATCATAATATACAACACGTATGCAAGCACATAAGTGTGCATTATGCAAGCAATGATAAGTCTAGAGGGAATCAATGGTTTCTTCTATCTCGCTCTGGAGTCATTAACATTCCTCAGATGTTTTGAGTACTTCTAGAACAAAATGTTAAGACATTTAGCTCAGCTAAACTGCCTGACCAAATGTGTAAACCGATACTTGTGTATTTATTGCAGAGTCCCCAGAACATATGATAGCAATTGCCAAGCTCCATTTCAAAGCTTATGAATGCACCAAATATACGCTGCGAGCAAAAGGAAACAAAAGAGGAAACGTAACACAAATCGCACATTCTACTGAAGTTTTTCTGCTTGAGTGGGTGTGCGATAGGAAAAAAAAAGCACAGTCTTACGCATACACACAGAGAACTCTGTGTACCTCGAATAACAGAACAACACCACCTCACACCGCAGGACGGAGCAATCTGCATCACAGATCACCTGGTTCTTGTTCCAAGTGCATCCAGTCAAGCCCAGCCCACACAAATGGCTCCTATGCCAAGAACAGTAGGTGCCCCTGTGCACACCGCCTGTATCCTGGACAACCTTAACTTTCTCTCACACCTCTTTCACACAGGTCTGGCTTTCTTTGGACAGTGTTATGTAAACACCTGCACTGTAATCCCAGATGCCACTAAGTCAACTATGTAAAAGGTTATAGCTGTGTGAGTTAAATGACACTTTGTGTTGCACATAATAGTAGATTTTTTTCATAAAGTTTATGTGCAAGACTTCATATTTAATTGTTGCATAGCGAATTATGCCTCTAAAGAAAATCAGCATCAGCTGGTGTGGTGACACATGATTTTCAGATTATTCTAGCTCCAACAAAGTGATAGATCTCTTAAAAATGTGCAGACACCAATTCATTCATTTATGCATTTGTCCATTCATTTATACATTTTTGTGAGTAGTATTATAGTGTAGGGGGAAGACAGGGGGAAGCTGATTACAAGAACATATTGGCCTAGGAGACAATAACAAACAAAAGCCACACATTTCCACTGAAATCAAACAGCATCTATCATTTCTTTAACTGGCAGTGTTATTTGGCCAGACTACAACTATGCAAATGAACATGTGAATGTTAGAATGTCTCCCTACATGTAAACAGAAGGAGGTGGAGTTTGTAGACTGAACGGGGAAAGTAGACAGCTGTCAGGTGAAAAAATAGGTTACTGCAGTGCAAACCAAAACAACCAGACTTTTTCTCACCTTTACCGTGCAGCAAACTGAGAAGACTAAAAAGAACAATGTATCTGTAAAGCAGGGTGAATACAAGTAAAGTGGCACGGTGTCTGATCGTTTGTCACTATGCTGTTTTGGCTATCTGTGCCCTTCTATACTAGTTTAAGGTAAACTTAATGTTGTTTTTAATGTCGGAACACAGATTAATAAGAAAATGTGTCCTACTTTACTTTCATTCACTCTATTTTAAAAATGCATTTAAAGTGGTCAAACCCACTGTCAATTTGTTCTCTTAAATTATACATGAGGATGATTCCGTGACATGCAGGTGCATATTTTCTGTCAAGCATAGTGCTTTATATAACCCTCACTATGTGTTATTCAAACATCATATTTAAACATTTAGGTTAAATGTGCGAAACAGCTCCTTTCCTCTTTCGTCATTTTTTGCACAAAGCTAAATAGAAATCGAAAGTCTAAACAGTTATAGCAATGCAACTTTTTTTTTTTTTTTTTTTCGCACACGAGCACTTTAATTCTGCAGCTGGTGAACTTCCGTAGCGGACTTTCTCGCGGTCATGCTTTATTTGAGACCACATCAAAACGCGATGACATTAAAATATACAATTCAAACTAGCAGTTTGTGAATGAACCGTTTAGCAGACAAATTGTACTACTGAGTTCGCATTTTATGACAAATGTTGTGTTTCACGTGCAGCTTGAGATATAACTGTTACTACAACAACACAGACACCTTGAACAAAAACCAACACTTACCCAGTAATTGTGTATCTGTGTATCATGAGTAGAGACGACCACGATGCTTGAAAACGTTCCCTTTCTTAGTCCTCGATGCACGTACAGTACAGTGAGATGAGATCAGCTGTTGTTGAGTTTGTGTTCGTCAGTGGAAAACTCCCCCCACACTGCCTGACGTAAACAGTAATATGAGGACAAAAACAGCACTCATTACGCTCAGCGCGTGCACACACAGACACACTGACGGGCAAAGAACAGTCATGAATACTGGATGGAACTGGCAAAACAAACTTATCAGTGACGAAAAACTACAGTAGTAGTCAAATCATCCTGCTGCCCACAACACGAGGTACATGCAAAGTACATGGATGTCCTTATTTTGGTTTGTGTGAAACATCCATACAACTCACACAGGGCCACAGAAGGTCCCAAAGATATAGTGCATAGTAATAATATCCAAATGTTTTAGATGAGTTCTTAGACTATACAAATATTTTGTCAAACTGGTTTTGTTTCTCCCAGTGAACACTTTAAAATTGAAGAAGTCATGTGACTGAGTAATGAGTTGTGAGTAAATGTCAATTGGGCATAATTTGGGGAACCAAATTTGTGAAAAGCATACGACTCATATAATGTAATGACATAAAGATTTCTGTTTAATGGTTTCCTTAAATAATCTTCACAGATGTAGAAAAGGGGAGACCACTTCACGATTAAATATCACACTTTTTCATTGCAAGCTGTACTGGGTTCAGACAAAAGGTAGAGCAGAAAAACATAAAGACTGCTGCTCCAGCCACTCAGCCAATCACTAGAGAAACACTCCCTGGATACCAAAGAGCCTCTCCATGGCAATGACACTGTGAAACATCCATCACAGGAGACTCGGGCATCATGGATTCAGAGGCAGATGGTAACATCTCTGTGCCTCCCTCTCACTCTTTCTTTCTCTCCTTCTCGCACACACATAACACTGACTGTATCACCTCAATGATTTCCCATCTGTTTGGTAATGAAACCACAGGGCACATATCACCCATTAACCCCCCTTTCTTAGCTGGTGGTAAGACAGTCTTACAATAGAACCACAGACGCTTAGAAAGCAGGTTAAAACATGTCAACAATACACAAGGGAACGAGCTTTTAAACATACCCAGAAGCATCCATATGCTGAAGGGTTCAATGTTTTGTATGAAAAATATTGTGGTTATTATTAACTATTCTGAGAATTACCATAACACACACTAGTATTGAGAGAGTGACCACAAGTGGAGAAAGTAATTTATGCTAAGCTGTGTTTCTGCCCAACTTATTTTAGTGCATACAGACGTTGCACAACATAAGCAAATCAATTCAAAGCATGGACCATAAACTCTGTAGTATCAGTATGCAGAGTTGAAGTAGAGAGACGGGAATAGGTTATTAGCTCACAAACTGTACATCTGAGAATAATGGAAAAAAAGAGTAGATTTTGATTTCTCGATCTAATGAGCTATGAGTATTTATCTGCAGCAAAGAATATTTTAAGGTGTACTATGTAACTTTTTTTGCTCAAAATTGCATCATCAGTCCTTCTTTCAAAACATGATTTTGTCTTACCCTAATTCACTCTGGTAAGCTTTTTATAAGTGTTTATATTCTAGACCTGTCAGGATGTTTTTTTTTTGCAGGTAATTGTATATACATCACTTGCCTGTGTGTCTCTGTAACGAGAATAGTGAGTTTTGGTTTCGTTTTCACTGTGTTCTGTTCCTGTTTTGCCTACTTCTTGAGTTCCTAGTTAGTTTCCTTGGTTGTTAATTAGTTCCATGCACTTTTTTCGTCAGTTCATTATGTCTCCCTGTTAAACCCGTAGTTTCCTCAGTTCTTTGTTCTGTCTCGTTTTTGTGTAGTGGCTGTGTTTTTCTGTATTTCTCTGCAATCTCCTAAATGCTAGTTTGTGTAAATAAAATTTTCTGTTTAATTCTCCTTCATTGTGCGACCATTGCAGCCACTTGTGACAGAAGAATGAAACCTAGAAGAGTTTTTTTTTTTTTGCTGCGTTTTTCTTTTTTTTCCCACCTCACCAACTGACCTGCTGACCATCCAACTGCTCTGCCTTGAGCAGAAGGACTGTTCACTGAAGGACCACACATGGGACTTTTTAGATCTGGCATGCCTAACAAATTATCCGGATCCCTCGCTGAGACTGTTGTCATAAAATACGCCTCCCAGTGAACAGTCATGTGGGAGATTTCAACGTGTTTGTGAAGTGGGTGCTGGTGAACAATGATCTGGCATTCAGCATCTGCCCAGCACAGGACATCACTAGCCCCACTCTAGATCCAGAGCCCAGCCATCGGCCCACTGCACGGACATGACACCAGAACCCACCACAGATGGAGACGCAGTGCGTATATACCAGACAAAAGGACTCTTCCTCCACCTGAGGATGAGCTGCAGCTGGCCTCTGTATTTTGTGATGGATGTTTACCTGAATCTCCTGCCTCTGCTGGTCCTGTCCATCTCCAAATTTCCTGAGTCTCCACTGGTCCTTCAGAGCTACAAGTCTCCTATGTTTTCAGAGATTCCACCCAGCCTCTTCTACCTTCTCCTCCAAAATCAGCCAGTCTGTCAGCCCCGACTCCACTGGTTCCCTTTAGCCTATCGGCTCCTCCTCTAACTCTACTGGGTTGTGTGGATCTACATCAGGTCTTTAGATCTTCAGCTCTGCTTAGTCAATAGGATACCTGGCATCCAGACGCTGAGCCCATCTCTCCACCCTCCCTCAGCTCCACGTGGGTCTCCGACTCTGCCTTGGTCATATGATGCTCTGTCTGCGCCACAGACTTCAGGGCATTCAGCTGCTCTTCATCCCTCCACCCCTTCAGCTCCATTGGGCTCTGCCTTACCTGTTCTGCTGTATTTCTCTGTAATCTTCTCAGTGCTATTAAGTGTTGGTAAAGGTTTTCTGTTTAATTCATCATACGATCACTGCAACCACTTGTGACAGTCTTGTCATATCTGTAAATAGAGAAACATTCCTCTTGACGTTTGTATGGTGTGGGAGGGGCATAGGTTATGTAACCCCCTCACCCAGGTCCTACTCACCCCGATTTCTCATACCTGCCTCTACTAGAGCACTTCTTGAGATCAGGGGAGTGAGGTTTACTCGCACAGCTCTTGCCAGCTGGCCTCTGTAACAGTTATTTGTCACAATGAGCGAGAAAGGTTGACTTGGCTTCCCTGAGACGGCTAGAAAACTAAGGAATTTAAAATGTGTTAAAATGTACAAAGATTGCGTTTTTATTACTCAACAGGTAAGTAAGGTATTTTATTGAACAGATAAATTGTTATATGTAGCTGTGTTAATTTTGAAGCATAATGTATTATGAAGAGTCATATTCATCTGCATAGTCACATAGAGCTGAAGCACTCATGCAAAATGCTTGCAGTTGTTTTTTCACTGCTAGAGGGCCAAAAGTTAGTGTACCTTTAAAGAATTAGTTAACTTTAAAACAGCCCTCTGAAACAGCATTGATTTGGACCTTCAACCTGTAGGTTTCCATAGAAGTCCATTAAAACATCCTGGAATATTTGACTAAAAAACATCTTTCTTTTCAACTGAAGAAAGAAAAATCATCTAATCTAAAAAAATCATCTAATGTTGTTGCAGTGTTCATTTCTACAAAGGTGTCATGAACTGGCTTTGTTATTTTTTTTATACTGTTGTCTGAGGTCAACTTTTGCGTTACATTTGCGTGATTTTTACATTCAAAAACATCATAATAAATTAGTATAGGCTACTTTATATCTTGGTTTTTAGCCTCTCTCCTGGAACGCTCGGTTTTTTGGGGCATGCAGCAATGATGACTTGGAAGTAAACGCCCACTGCTATGATTGGATAAGCTTTGCTTATTTAACAAGCTTTGGCTCCCCCGCGAGTACATGTGGAGAAATGGCAAATGGAAAAATTCGCCCAGCTCCCAAAATGTCTATCAAACAAACACAATGATTAATCTCTCATCCACCCACAATTAATTGGAATGTTATTTTTTTATTACTTGGCCCCCGATCTGTGGATATAACCTTGAACCGTGCATCAACTAACACACACACTACACACAAGCATCACTGCAGAGTCAGACAAATCAAAGCATGATCAAAAATTCCACGACCACATTTTTTTCTTCAAATATCAAGTCAAGAAAGCGTGAACAACACAGAATGTGGAATCTGAATGATTTAGCATTTTTATTGCTTGGAATCTGAATGATTCTGCATGTTTATTGCTTGGATGTTCGATCTGGTTTATCCCCAGGTAGGCCTATGTTATTTATCATGTCAGGCTTGAGTTGGTGGGCGGGGCTACAGGATCAGGCATTCTTCTTCTTCTTCATCTGTTGAGGCGCTGTTTCACCACACTCTGACGTCACAACCTGGCACATTCTGAGATCTCTTGTTTGCTGTGCCTGGTGTCAATAAAAGTTTTTCTTTGACCAACCATGAAGTTTTCAGCTCAAAACTTACAAGATATTTGTATATTACCATGACCTTTTATATATCAAAAGCTCAAGGGAATGTTGATTTTTCAGTTCAGGACCCTTTTAATGGACTATTTTTGTCTTAGCGGAAGCTTTTAAATAATGTTGTCATGATCCTGGCTCCATCCTTCCCTTTTCCACCCCCTGCTGGCCTGCCGTTTACTCGCACCCTCTCTCAGGTTTTCTCTTCACCCGGCTGCTGTCAGCTGGTTCTCATCATCGGCTCATTAGGTTCCTACTATACACACCTGCTGTCTCCATCCTCCTGATTACTCTCTCTATTTCTAGTCCTTGTTCTCCCTTTGTTCTCTGTCAGAGTATTGCGCTGGTTATCCATATGTCATCTATGTTATCCCTCTCGTCCGATGTTGGCTGGCTGTGTCTCACTATCTGTTTGCTTAAGATCTCAGGACTGTGCTGTGTCTGTGCTCTGCCCAGCTCACCGGCCTTTGCTTGCAGTGACTGTGCCCGGGGGTTCTCCTCATCTGCAGCTGCCGCCCTCTGCTTGTGGTGACTGCGCTCTGGGCTCTCCTTCTCTACTGCCGCCTCTGCCAGACACACCAGTTATCTTCTGAGCTACTATTACATGAGACTTTGTTATTGACTGCTGCGGCTGTCTTGCCTAAGTTATTATTAAAGAACAATTCACCTGCCTTCTTGCTCCTGGGTTCTCTCTTTCCCCTTCCCAACATGACAGAATACTCTGACCACCAACCCATGGACCCAGCAAGGGGGAACGCCTTTCAGACAGCTTTCAAATTCCAGGGAGTATGCTGGGCAGACACGAAGAGGAGCTGTCAGCGGCCCGCCAGGCTGTCGAATCGTTGAGAGCCCAAATGACCGATCTTTCTGCTAGACTGTCGTTCCCGCCCGGAGCTTGCTACTGCGGTGGAGCCTGGTCAGCATGAGCCATGGGTCAACAATCCTCCCTGCTATGCTGGTGAGTCCACTGAATGCCATTCATTTCTGACTGTGTGAAGTTGTGTTTTCACTTCAGCCTCAGACTTATGCCAAGGACCACTCCCGCATCGCCTACGTGATCTCTCTGCTGACGGGACGAGCCCGGGAGTGGGTAACGGCCATGTGGAATGCTGAGGCCGACTGTCAAAAGTACCTCGCTGAGCATCTTAATGCGGGCACTACAGTTTTCTTCCACCTCACCGGGGTTTTCTTTGTGAAAAAGAAAGATGGCACTTTGCGGCCCTGCATAGATTATCGAGGCCTCAATGACATAACCCTTAAGAACCGGTATCCCTTGCCACTTATGTCATCCGCTTTCGAGATCTTGCAGGGAGCCAGAATTTTTACAAAGCTAGATCTCCGCAACGCATACCATTTGTTCGTATTAAGGCCGCGTTTAATACACCCATAGGACACTTTGAATATCGGGTGCTTCCGTTACAGTTAGTAAACGCACCGGCCGTCTTTTCCAAGCGCTGATTAATGATGTCCTCCCAGACATCCTTAACATTTTTGTCTTTCTCTCAGTCCCTTCAGGTTCACGTCCAACACATTCGTTTGTCTTGCCTAAGTTATCATTAAAGAACAATTCACCTGCCTTCTCGGTCCTGGGTTCTCTCTCTTTCCCCTTTCCCACATGACAAATGTACAGGCAAGATTCAAATAATTGTAATTAATATTCCACATACTTTATATATTTTATAGTCCATATTTCCTAGCCAGTTGACTGACATTATATTGCAAAATAAATTGTGTATTATTGCAAATCAAACTAGTAAAAAAACAACAACAAAGGATTTTTTTGTTGTTGTTGTTGTTGTTGTTGTTTAGCAATTTATCCCTTCAAATAAAATTACAGGAAAATTTGCTGGATAAATCATTTATTATTGAGCATTTAAACTAGTTAATACACAGATCATATTGTGATAATAGCCATGGTGTTCTACATCAAAATTAGAGGTTTTGTATCATTGGAATCTTTTGTTCCCAGTGACTCTCGATCTACCCCCTTCAATGAGGCAATCGGCTGTTATGTAATAGTTAACCTACATTTCCCCCTAGCTCTCAGGTTGCTGCCACTAGCACTTGTGGCCCACTTTCTGTCAAGAAGTGGCCTACATACAAGGAGATTCTGACAAACTTTACAAAGCTGTCGGCACAAAAAGCTCTGGCCTAATTTCTCACCCTTCACTGAATTCAGTCCAATAAAGTCACATCTGCTCTGTTGATCTCTGCTGTCATGCTAGGAGTCTATGTGAAGTAGCCTACAATAAAGTGATTTTGGACTTCATAACATTAATTTAGTATGTAATACCGAGTAGCACATTTCCATAGCTATTATTTGTTTTTGACTTGAGGCAATAGAGAGTTAAAGACCTCTAATCAAATGACTGATAAATACTGGATGTAGATCTAGGTTTTAATACAAAATGCAAATCTAACATGCAAATCTAATGGCAGTGCCTTTGTGTTTGGCCATATCAACAGTAACAGCTATGGATCTGGCGCATGTAGATCAATTTGAATAGACAGGTGGAACTCTTCAAGATTCTTTGTTGTCACATTTGCTAGTATTGCCATGGCAATTTGGTGCACCAGGTGTGTACTACTCAATATGCAACTTAGAAATGGGTAATGAGTAAGAAATGGTTATGTAAAGCAAGCTTACAATTCTTTTTTACTTTTTACTATGTTGTCAGTTCATGCTTTAAAAAAAACTAACCCAAAGTCGCAGATAATACAATTATAGTTTTGCTTCTAGTGTCAGTGGTCACTTGCATTAATTCTTGTTGACAATTAAAAGTTACATTTTTCCCTCGTCTGTTGCTCTGACCTTTTAGACAAACACACACACACGTCTTATAGAGACTTTGCATATACATAATCATTTTAATACCGTACAACATATTCGATTCCCCTAACTTTCAAAAAACATCACTTAGTATAATTTATAAGCCATTTTCCTCATGGGGACCAAAAATACACCCACAAGGACAAGGATTTTGGATATTGTCATTTTTGTGGTGACATTTTGTCCCTATAAGGGTATACCTGAATCACACACACACACACACACACACAAACACACACTTTTGCTAGAGTACTTTGCATTGTGCTCCTGAGGATTCTCTGGGGTTTATCCTGTTTCTAAGTATAGCTATAAAAAAATCCAGAGGGCTACTTGTTTAGAAGTAGGCCTACAGTACACCTTTCTCACTTCATTCACTGAGATCAATTCCCAGAAGTCTTTGTACAGTTAGACACAAAGAAATTGTGGACAATGTGTAATCCAAGACCAACAGCAAAAATGAAAGAAAGTATGCGTTTTACAAATACTGGAGAACTATATGTGTGTGTAATGACAGGCACCCTATGATGATTTAAAAAAATACACACATACATTAAAAACAACAAAAACACACAACAAAATATAGCTATTCCTCTGTAACACAAAATGTCCTTCATTTTGTCCTTATGAAACTGAACTGCTTTATCCTGTTTTAAATGATTAATAGTGAGTCATAAAAGCACCAAAAGAGAGATGACCCAGGACATAAAGACATTAGCAATGTTACCTTCCCCCACATCATTCACTATAAATGTGACATATTAATAAATTCATCCTCTTACGTTGCTTTGACGTCACCATGGGAACAGTGACTATCTAAACAAGTGAAAAGATATGTGAACAAATAGAGTTGCATGACGACTGAAGATGTTCATTCTGCCTGAAAATGAAAAGAATGACAAAGCAAAATATGAATCGCAAAAATTTGGATATGAGTTATTTTAAAGAAAAGGGCAGAGGAATCTCATTATGGTAAATGGACTGCATTTATATAGCGCTTTTAACAGACCCTATGGCCATCCAAAGCGCTTTTACGGAAGGTCAGCGTTAGACAGATTCAAATAAAAACTTGCTCTCCTCAGCTGTTGTAACTATTATTTTCTTCATAAAGGGCAGCCCGTATCAAGTTTAACGCATATTTACCCAAACCATTTTGAAGCAGGACATAGCAGCCCTGCATTTTCCTTCAAAACTTTTCCTAGAAAACAATAATATGGTATGGGACAGCTAAACATTAAGCAACATAAATAGTACTTACATGTAAAAGCAGCTATATGTACATATGTATAAAAACGTATAATTCAACGATACAGTAATGTAAATAATTACACATTTATGGAAACAAGAAGGCCATCTAGTGGTAAAGAAAGGACATTGAATATGGCTTCCCTTCCTGTTCACTATAATATGGCAGTGAACAAGAAAGTCATGAGGCAAACATAAATACTTTTTGAGAGATATGAAGGGATATGAAATTATTAGTCTTATATATAGTATTTTAAGATGACTATATCTAATAGAAAGCGTGCATTAGATTGAATTGCTGTGTTTGCATCGAAGATAATAGAGAATTCTGCTGTCTGTTTTAGGAGTTTAGGATCTTAAATTCCAAAGGGCCTATACTCGTAGAAAGTGAACAATGTAAGGCATCCATTCGTTCGTGCAGTCTATGAATAGCTGAGATGATGTCCAGAGCGCACGTGACCTCAGTGAGTGGATGCTAACCTTTACATTCCTCAAGTGTTTTGTCTAGACTAACATATAGCAGACGATCATAACTTGAAACCAACTTGTTGATGAGGAAATTAGCTAAAAGTTAAAGATGAATATGCTAACATGGAAGGAAGCCATGTTAAATAATTAAAAACAAATCTTAAATGCCTTGCTAAATAATAAATATCAATACTCTAAATGCATTGTTTAATTTGCCTTATTTTACCTTTTATTCAACCCTTAAAAGGTTTGGATGGGAAATAGGTGATCACACAGTTTTCAGGCTGTAAATGAGGGACTTTGGCCTGTGTGACAGGATCGTCTTGTGAGTGATGCTTCAGTTCACACTGCACAGTGAACAGAAGGAAATGAGGAGCACAAGACTGGTCGCTTAAGGTAACTCTCTAACTAAAGATGAATTGAGATTATATTTTGTACCTACATCTTTTTGTGGGGTTTGGGGGAGGGGGGGTACTTAAAGTCATGCATTCATGCAGTTAGGTTTGTAACCATTTAGTCATAAATGGACTGCAGTAACGGTGCTGTGTTTATGTGTACTGATTCAGATTGATATTCTCTGACATTTCATCTGTTCACTTGTATTCATCTATTCAGTTTTATTCATGTATTCACGATTATATAAAAACTGTTTTGCTATTTGCACATATTATGTGCAAATTACACAATACAGCTTTCAATGTGTAATGTAACAAAGCAAATGAATGATAAACATTAACTGAGTCAGATGAGAGAAGGGCTGACATGCAGGTGGATCATATGACCAAAGTCATTTACACACTGTTTTACTGGTGCTGTGTTAAGCTGGATTAACAATTATTTTTACTTTTTAGTTCTTACGTTTCTTTTTGTTGTATTGTTATATGTAGCTATCCTCAATGTTTTAATTATATGAATTTTAATCTTTCTTGATCCTTAATCTACTGTAACTTTTAAATACACTGATTCAGGCATAACATTATGACAGGTGAAGTAAACAACACTGATTATCTCTTCATCACGGCACCTGTTAGTGGGTAGGATATATTAGGCAGAAAGTAAACATTCTGTCCTTGATTTTATGTGTGATGTGAAAAATGGGCCAGCGTAAGCATTTGAGCGAGTTTGACAAGGGCCAAATTGTGATGGAGAGCTTCCCCAAAACTGCAGTTCTTGTGGGGTGTTCCCGGTCTGCAGTGGTCAGTATCTATCAAAAGTGGTTAAAGGAAGGAGCAGTGGTGAAAACAGCATCAGGGTCATGGGCGGCCAAGGCTCAGTGATGAACGTAGGGAGTGAAGGCTAGCCCATGTGGTAAGATCAAACAGACGAGCTACTGTAGCTCAAAAGGTAGTTAAAGGTGTCATGAACTGGCTTTAAAAAAAAAAAAGTTTTTGTTTACAAACGATTCTGCAGTGAAATGAAGTGAACACCACTATCTTCCCCACGTGAGCTGGAACTTCATTAAAAATAAATGAAGTATCACACATTCCTAATATTAGGATCCGAAGGAAGCTTATGCAGCGACTGTGTTCTTCCACAATATCTTGCTTGCTTTCTTCTTCCACATGTTTATTGGTGCTGGCTTGTGATCGACCGAACAGATCCATGAGTCGGTGGGCGGGGCTACGAAATTACACGTTCCGTAGAGGCGTTGTTTTGTCACGCAGTGACGTAAGTATGAAGCACAGGACCGTTTGCTGAGCCTGGTGTCTATAAAAGCTTTTCTTTGACTAACAAGGAAGTTTTCAGCTCTTAAACTTAGAGGATATTCATATATTATCTTGACCTTATAAATATCACAAGCTCAAGAGAAAGCTGATTTTTCAATTCATCACCTCTTTAATGCTGGTTCTGATAGAAAGTGTCAGAATACACAATGAATCGCTGTTTGCTGCGTATGGGACTGCATAGCCGCAAACCAGTCAGGGTGCCTATGCTGACCCCTCTCCACCGCCGAAAGCTCCAACAGTTACATCAGAACTGGACCACGGAGCAATGGAAGAAGGTGTCCTGGTCTGAGGAATCACGTTTTCTTTTACATCACGTGGATGGCCGTGTGCATGTGCGGCGCTTACCTGGGGAACACATGACACCAGGATGCTCTATGGGAAGAAGGCAAGCTGGCAGAGGCAGTGTGATGCTTTAGGCAATGTTCTGCTGGGACACCTTGGGTCCTGCCATCCATGTGGATGTTACTTTGACACGTACCACTAAGCATTGTTTCAGACCATGTACACCCTTTCATGGAAACGGCATTCCCTGGGGGCTGTGGCCTCTTTCAGCAGGATAATGTGCCCTGCCACAAAGCAAAAATGGTTCAGGATTGATTGAGGAGCACAATGAGTTTGAGGTGTTGACTTGACCTCCAAATTCCACAGATCTCAATCCAGTCGAGTATCTGTTGGATGTGCTGAACAAACAAGTCTGATTTATGGAGGCCCCACATCACAACTTATGAGACTTAAAGGATCTGCTGCTAACATCTTGGTGTCATATACCACAGCACACTTTCAGGGGTCTAGTGGAGTCCATGCCTCGACGGTTCAGGGCTGTTTTGGCAGCAAAAGTGGAACCAACACAATATCATAATGGTATGCCTGATCGGTGTATTAGGCAATTTTACAAAAACATGATAGAAAAATATTTTGTATTTGATGTGTTTTCACCACTAAGATGAGCTTTACTCTGAGAAGAAGTCAGTCCCTTAGGAGCCTCTCTGGAGGTCATAGTTTACGCTCTACATCAGAGGTGCGGTTTTGGGACAGAAGGACACCGGTGTCTCAACTTGTTCAGAGGTAAATATACCAATATAAATACTATATCCCATGTATTTGCCTTTACTGTACTAACTCTTTTCTATGAAGTTCATGACGTAAACCTGCCTGTTTTTTCACTAGGTATGAAAGCTGTGTGGAGCTCACAGATGTCGGCAGACAAGAGGCCTGGTCTAAGGTATAACTACTTTGATTTATCATGTATTAAAAATTCTGAAATCCAAATGAAATCTAAATTACATGGATGATCTCTGTATCCGACAGTCATCTGGCCTGAGATCATCAAACTATGAAGAGAGTAAAGTTGAAAGTCTCTGGAGGAGATATGAGTCCCTCAGTGGGATAAACTCCACTTTGTCCAGAAGTATTTCAATGGACATGTTGCCCCAGCCGGACCAGGTGGGCACTAGCTCTCAGAGGGTCCTGTTCGAGTCAAAGAATGCCCTGCGACAGGACTACGCCAGCAGCCCTCGTCTCAACGTCACACCACAGGCCAAAAGTAGCCCAGTGAGTCACATTACCTCACCGTGGAGGGAGAAAGGTTATTCTGGTGCTACTACTGTCACCAAGGCCAAAAAAGACAAGGCTCATCAGGTGTGTAACAGTCACGTCATATTTTATTTTTGTTTGTGTTTGTGCAACATGGACAGACATGACTCAGGAAAGGAGAGTGTGCGCTTTTAACCTTTCAGCCTTGCATTAAATATTGATGAACCCTATAGTTTAACCGATGAGCTGTTGCTGAGCAAGAAAATGCTCCATTACACATATATAACACAACAAATATATTTTTTAGGTTACAATTGTTAACTAAATTAAAAGTTAAAAAATTTTATTTATTAATTTAACTAAAGCAAAAATAAAATTAAATATTTATATTAGATGAAAAACTAATAAAGTAAATTATAAATGATGCATCTGCAACTATCTGAAATAAATTTAAGCAGTAAAATTACTCACTGGAAACAAATAAAAACTGAAATAAAACCTATTTTAAGGTAAATATTAGTAATATTTAAAAAAAGAACAAAAACTAATAAAAATGACAAAAGCACTAAAATAAAAATGAATGCTAAAAATATAAAAATAAAATTTACTTCAAAATATTATTATAATAGCCTATAAAACTATATAAATAATACTAAAATAACACTGTCAATTTGATATGAATTCACACATTTTCCAATAAACTAAGACACAAAAAATAAATAATAATTAATACCTTAAGGTAAATAATACCTTAATTTTATTATATATTTTTTTCTAAAAACATTTTTATTTTATTTCAGACTACTATTATATATATATATATATATATATATATATATATATATATATATATATATATATATATATATATATATATATATAATTTTATTATATATTATAATTGTTTTAATAACTATTTTTAGTCCATTCAACAGTCCATTCAACAGTTTTTAATATCATTATTAATATTATCAAAAATATGAATACAATTTATATATTTTTAATATCTTAAAAATCTAAATAAAAAAATTAAATACTATATATATGTCTAAAATATGCTCTTATTTCCCCTAATAGAAAGAATCCTTTGAGACAATGAGAAGAAGGACAGTCAGTGGGGTTCCTGGATATGCCACCCGATCCTCCAATGGGCTAAATGGTAAGCTCATTAATAAAAACACTTAATTATTCGTACAACTAGTGTAAATGACTGAGCATAATCACCAGTTATTTCATTCTTAACTTAGCTGTGATGTTAGTCAGTAACTATGAGGTCAAAGGTCATTTGAACTTTGTGCCCTGCGTGAGACAAAACCTTGGCATCTATAGTCTTCCTACACAAGCATGCAGGGCCATCCGAAGTTCCTGAGGAGGAGGAATCTGCCGGCTGTGTCTCCGTGTTACAAAATATTCTGCAGATAATCCTAACAGAATAGTTTTGACTTATCATCACATACACAAAATCCTATATCCTATTTTGAGTCCTATTTCACAAGTTTTCATTGAGGGTTGGGAGCATGATTGAATGTGTGTGTATGTGTTCAGTGCATTCAGGAGACATAACATACTGCTTAAAGTGGCGTGTTATGACAGACCCCATCCTCTGACCTTACATTCATCCCGCTTGACTGTGAGTGACACTTTGGACTGGGTTGAGTTAGTATATTTGGGTTAAAGTTGTTTGAAAGGGGTTTAAGAGAGCCTTTAGTGTCTGTGCTGTGCCCACACATGGTGTTGGTTATACAGTGGGTGGCCTAAAAAGTGTTTTAAATAATTAAGCCATTTTTAACAATGAAAGAATGTCATTGTATTAGATATATTATTATTAGATATAAAATACCTATTATAGGGGTGGTTGCATGCGATTTCACTTTTTTAACTTTAGTTAGTGTGTAATGTTGCTGCTTGAGCATAAACAGCATCTGCAAAGTTACAGCACTGAAAGTTCAATGCAAACGGAGATATTGTCTTTTAAAGTTATGGCAGTTTATTGCCTACAAAAACGTCCGGTTTGGACTACAATGAGCTTCTTCCTGGGTTGGTGACATCATAAACCCTTGCTAGTCACCGCAGATGTGACTTCTGTCCGTAATGGTAAGGGGCGAGGCGTTTCCGGACAACCTGTGCTTGGCACTTCAGCCAATAAAAATACAGGAAACTACATTTGGCCATCTAACCAATCTAAGACCATTGAGTTTTTCAGAGGGATGGACTTCATAGAAGCAGGAAGCAAACGAGCCGATCAGAGGACAGTGGAGACAGCGGTGTGGAATAAAGGTCAAATATATGAAAAAAATAAAAAATAAAGTTTTATACTTTGCCCCATAAACACAACCAAGCCTAGAAAAACAGAACCACCCCTTTAATAAATACAATTGAAATTATTTACATTTAAATAAATAAATCTACACATTTATTTGAAAGAAACACAGATATTTAGCAGGCTACAAACAAACAGGCTCTGTTTCAACCATTCATGAGTATTAATACTTACAAGTACATTTATGGCAGTAGTCAGTGCCTTAATTATTTTGAGATGTATTAGCAAGCTCTGTAAACTTCATCAAATGTCACCGTGCATGACGTTCCTATTAGCGGTGGTCGGTTTCATAATTTTAATTTGTAAACAGTTAAAAATACACTCTTTCTGAACAATCGTAAAATTGATTTCAGTACATTTCAAGCATCCTTTGGCATTAGGAAAGTGTGGGAATTGTGCTCAAGGAGGTTCCCCCTACCCCTGTCACTTCCCAAACCACTGATTGACTCAGGCGTGTGGAATACCGCCCATGTTGCTTCCAAAATAGCAGGCTGGCCTCATCACCGCTCTGCTGTGAGCAGTGATAAAAATCAGCTGTCCCCCATTAGAGAGGGACAGAGTGAGACAGGACTACTGCTACAGACAGCATCAGAGTCAGACCGACACAAGCCATCACCTGCGGAAATACACAAGACTGAGGCTATCAGGAACCAGCTCTTCACTCTGTGAGTACAGTAAACAGTGTGGACAGGGAGCCTGTGAATTAATCATAGAAATTGAAAAATGATAGTATAAACAAAATATAACTTTATTAAAGAGATCAAATAGAATACATTTAAATATCATTTAAAATGTGCTTTGCGAATTGTTCCTTTATTATAGCAGAACATAGGAATGCCTGTGAATTTAAATGATCCATCATGTCTTTAGATGAAATAATTATTACCTAAAATATGTAATAATTAACCCAGAGTAAAGAAAATAAGAACAGTTTCATCATTTATGTGCTGTTTAATTTAACCTGAGTTCTCACAACAAGGCTGTTAAAGTAACATTTTGAACTACACACACACACACACACACACACAAATACAGTAAAAACAGGAATATTGTGGAATATTATTACATCTTAAATAACTGTTTTCTGTTTTAATATATCGTCAAATGTAATTTATTCCTGTGATGGCAAAGCTGAATTTTCAGCATCATTACTCCAGTCTTCATGAAGTGTCACATGATCCTCCAGAAATCCTTCTAATGCTGATTTGATGCTCATGAAACATTTATTAAAATGATCGATTCTGAAAAGAACATATGGTTATGTAACATAGGAATGAAATATTTCTGTGGAAACAGAATACTTTTTTCTGAATTATTTAAGTTAAAAGAATAGCATTTATACAGTGGTGACCAAAAGTGATGTCTGGAGGGGATATTTGTTTTTTATGACCCCACAAGTTCGATTAAACAATCATAATATGAGGTACATTTATATTTTAAATGTGATGGTAAAAAACAAAACAAAACAAAAAAACATTTGGATGAGGTATTTTTTATCGGGGGGGGGGGGGGGGGGAATTGGCAATTTTTGTATTTATTTTTGCCAAATGTATTATTTTTACTATGGAAAAAAAATGCATAAACAAAAAGCTACATAACATTAACTGTAACATAATCAATTATTAATATTTCACAGATTTTCTCAAGGTTTTCGATTGTGTTCATAATTTCTTGATATGACAGCCATTATGTCCACACAGTTTTGTATGTTTTATTGCGTTATCACAGATAAAACAATTGACTCTAAGCACAACTACGCAATATTATTTTTTATAATATTTAAATAAAAAAAGGGTGAAGATGTGAATTTTCCTAGACCAGACATCACTTTTAGCCTCTACTGTAACAATATAAAAGTCTTTACAGTCACTTTTGATCAACATAATTCATCCTTGCTGAATAACAGTATTCATTTTGTTTAAAAAAAACTTTTGAACAGACAACACCTGAAATCAAGTATGCAGAGGCTAATATCGTGACAGACAGGAGTGTCAGCTAAACATGCCTTTGTCAATCCTGCACTATTTTAAGCAGTGGTTTTAAGTTGTTGTAGTTTTAACAAGACCTTTGAGCTCTCACAGGAAACCAAGGAAGGCAGCTGACGAGAATAAATACCAAGCGCATATCACAATAATTCGGACAGCTGTCAGCAGCACAAAAGCACTCACATTCTAGGACACTAATAGCCCTGCCTTCCATGAATAGGGGCTGGTCTCTATGAAACTTTCATTCTGCTCACATGATCATTTTTTATATACATACTTAGATATCAAATGAACTGTCTCACAGATGTAAACACATGTTTAGTTCATTTGACTCAATTAAAATAATTATACATGAGAAAGGAAGCAGGCAGAGATGGGCACTGTTTACAGCTCAGAACCATTCATGTCCATAACTATACATTACAATGAATTAATTACACTCTTTATGTCAGATTTTGCTTAAAGGAAATGCACTTTTATCACATGACTGTGTTTTAAAGATCCAAACTTGAAGTTTACACAGTATTTTCATTTAAATCATTACCAAAAATTGTCAAAAGGAAACATTTATGTTAGTAATTTGACAAGATGGTATGGTCCCTTTTGTAGTGTTTTTTTAAATCGGAGAGCACAATATTCAGGCTTGATGAGATCTCTCTAGCTAGACCTCAGTATTGTATGGTCCTGTTATTCTCTATGCTCATCCAACTATGCAAACGTTTTAAGCCCGGACTCGTGAGTGGCGCCAGCGATGGGCCCTGTCCTTTTGTCCCACGAGAGCTTACAGAGTGAAAAACAGAGGTATGCGCGAATATAGTAATTAGTTATAGCTGACGGACCTGTGCTGCCTCCAGAGCTCCTGACCTCAGACGGAAGGCTTTTGTTTTGATCGTGCATACAGCAGCTTTACAATAATTTAATGTGGCAAGTCTTCTTTTGCTGCTCCAAACCATAATAACACATCACATATCATCATGATAATCATAATAAGTGATCCACTGTAATTTGGCATTCAGACACTTCAGTAAGACTTTTCTCACCTCCCATCAAACAAACAGATTGTTTGCTATAAGAATGAACTAACCAACAAGCTTTATGTATCAGCTAAATAACCAATTTCTTTCATTATAATATCTATTTTACCAATGCACCATTCTCAATCTATTACATCTGATCATTTGCTTTCTTTATACACAGTACTATAGGGTGGCCATTTGCTAGCAAATGTAAAAAAAGCTAGGGACATGAATCAGGGAAGCTTTGTCAGTGTTTTGTCCCGAGAATGAGAAACATTAAAAAGGGTCACAATTCAGCTGACTCAGTGACATTTTACAATGGCATGCAGGCCACTGTTTTTGTTTAGTTAGATGTCATGCTAAGAAATACAATCAAATTGTAATAGTACATCTAAGAACATTTAAGAACAAATGTCATTTTTAAAAATGCATTTAAAAATGCCAATTTTCTTGCAATTAGTCTTGCCCAATCATATACTATGTGCGGAGCTGAATAGTTTCCATAGGTCCTTGAGGTATAATAATAAACCACAGATAAAAGCATACCAACACCAGCTCCAGTCTATTTATACGCACCACTATCAGAGCCATTAGATGGCCAAGGAACTGGGTCAGGCCAGTCTAGTCTTATTTCTAGCCTACTTCTGGATTATTATTCAGCATTTATGTTTTAATGCTTTGGTAACATGCCAGATATTTACAGACCTCACAAACAGAGTTATAGGCGTTTTTCTCATCTCAAATTAAAATGTTTGACCCACATTTAAAATGTATATACCATCTACAAAATGCAGTTGGTATGTAATGCATGTTCATAAAGAAATAAATAAAATAAAGCAAATGTTTCTAAAAATGTCATTAACAGAGGAATACCAAAATAAAAGTCATCCACAATCAAAAGCCATACATTCTTATTTCAAAGGAAAAATATGATAAACCATAACACAAAACATACCTATAATCAAACTAACAATTAATGATATACATTGAATTATGTGAGCAACTCCAACAAGTTGCATATGGAAGTGAGTCATTGCTGTTTTTAGTTTATAAATAATTTCTGATTGTAGTTTTGTGTCTTTATTTGCTTCTTGTGTGAATTAGATGAAAGGAGGCATTTCGTAAAACAACAGAGACAATCTGCCTCCTATCAAGAGCACAAACAGAAGTACACTTCCTCTCCAATCCAGAGCGTGAAAGATAGATCTGCTGTGTATCTCTCAAAGATAGCAGCTGCAGACTCCTCGGGGTCCATCGAACAACAAGTGAGTGCTCATAGCATCTGTCATATCACTCTCAGCACACAGGCATCTGTAAGGTCAAGTTCTCAGACTGGATCACTCACATACACACAAATCTGTAAAGTCTGGTTCAAGCTCATTTTACAGGCCTATAGCAGAAAAGGCCTATTCACACCAAACATGATAAAGATATTTGTATTAGCATCCACACTAGGAGACTTTTATCGTCCATCAGCTGTGGAAAAAAATGTTTTGAAAGTGATTCCAACTACATGTGCTATTATGTGGTGTTGAATCTGCTATTCATTAATATTGAGAACTACATCTATATTATAGTTATCGTCCTTGCTGTGAACTGCTTCAAGTGTTTTCTATGAAAAATGAGTAGGGATAATTAATCATGCTTCTTTCCCAGGGCAGTGTGTTCCAGGAGCACTCGATCTCAAGTGGAAAGAAGAAAAAACAAAACAAGGTATGAACAACAGTTTTCGCTTAATTTTTACGTCTGCTGTGTGACTAATGACTAATGCTAATAGGGACTGTGTGCTCATTTAGAAACACATATAGTAACGATAACTTTTGTGACCATCTTAGTATAATTTAAAAAGCAATAAGAACAAACTTAGCAATGTTTTTATTACCATTTTTCCAAAGTAGTAGTAATACATTATTATTATAATAGCCTACTCATAATTAAATCAAAATCCCAGCCATGGTAAGTCATGTGGTAAAAATGTCTTCTGGTAATGACAGGATTGGTGATACAGTTACAGTTAAGTAGTTCTGACATATAAGGTAAAATCCAGTAACCATATAGTAGTGTTTTTGTAAAAATGCTGCTCATATTTAGATAAACATTAAAAAACATTTTATGATATTTCTGCATGTAGCGGGCATTAATGCTGGATTGTGGTTTTTGGTTACAATGAATAATACTCTTAGAAATGTTCTCAAGTTTTTCCCTCAAAATGTATTATGGAGCTTGAATTTTGTACTAACAAGGCTGAAAACCATGAATGAAGTCAAACCTCACATGAATAGGTGTGCAGTGAACTTAATCAACTATTCCCTACTAAACACAGACAAAGGTAAAGTATGGCTTTTAAGCTTAAAAATACTAATTTCTTTACATGTTAACTATTTTTTAATTAAGAGTTTACTATTATGTCAAATTATTTAATTGCATTGTGGAGAGTAACTTGAGCCTTCATACTTCTTCTCTGCATCCAAGATGGCAGAAGTAGCCAAACAGATAAAAGTGACCGGTGCAGCCAGTGGAGATGATGAATTCCTTCCCCCTCCACCTCCTCTACCAAGTTCTCAGGTTCTGGAGTCACTTCAAAAGGATTCAAGCCAAAACATTCTCCCAATACCACCACCTAAAGAAACCTTCTCAGAGTTCTACCAGCAGCGACAAAAAAACGAACTGAAGCGTCTTTTTAAACACATTCATCCTGAATTGAAGATGAGTCTTGCTGATGTTGTAGATGATGAACTGATGGATGCAATAAATCCCCAAGCAGTAGATACGGCATATCAGGGGGAAGTCCAGTCCATGCGCTGGATATTTGAGAACTGGACTCTTGACAATATTGGAGACCCACATGAAACCAAAAAACTACTTGATGAAGAAAATCTTCAAGTTGGGGATGTGAGGAGCAAATCCTCACTGTTTGAGCATTCGGTGTTTGATGGTCAGCACACAACAGCTGGTGAGAGACCAGGTGTGGTCAAAGGAGATGTTCGCACGGCCACCTGGTTGTTTGAGACACAACCTCTAGACTCAATAAGTAAGTCAAGGATGGAGGATGAGGAAATCGTGGAGGTTGTACTGAAGGAACCTGTTCAGAAGGGAGATGTGAGAGGTGCACGTCTCCTGTTTGAATCCAAGACATTGGACGCTTTAGGCCGATGCTGCTCTGTTGAAGACCAACACTTTCTAACACTCAAATCAGAACTAGAGGAGAATAAAGGAGATGTGAAAAAAACTGTCAAACTCTTTCAAGCAGATCCCTGTTGTGCTCTTAGGGATAGCAGTGGCAAAATCCATGAAATCAAATCAATCTGTCGAGAAGAAATCCAAAGCAGTGACTTCAAAACAGCACGGTGGCTTTTTGAAACTCAACCCTTGGACCACATTAATAAAGATGCTGGTGTGCAGATAATTCGGGGGATCTCTCTTGAGGAAGCCCAGAAAGGTGGTGTTGATCAGAAGAAATGGATGTTTGAGACGCAACCGCTTGATGCAATTCATGAAAGTCTTGTGGAAGAACAAAATTTCAAAGGAACAGTGGAGGACATCTCTGGAGAAACAGATGTTCATAAACTAAAGCAACCCCTTTCATCTCTTAAAGGAGTGCATGTGGGTGAAGTGTCAGAGAAGCAGGCAATTATTGGAGGAAATGTAGGATCCACCCTATGGCTTTTTGAAACTCAGCCCATGGACACTCTGAAAGACAGCTATGAGGTGGGACATCTCCAGAAAGTTATGGTGTCAAGTGATGAAAAAGGAGAAGTTAAAGACAGAAAGCTGCAGTTTGAGAAATTCAGTGTTGGTAAAACAGACAGTAGTGAAAACAAAGTTCAAGATGCTGAGAAAGGAGATGTGAAGACTTTCAAGAATCTTTTTGAAACGTTACCTCTTAGTCACATCTCTGTGAAATCCACAAGTCCGATTCTCGACATTGCAGCTGGGGATGTCAAAGGCAACCGTTCACTGTTTGAAACCACACCGTTGTATGCAATTAAAGATTCCTCTGGAAATTTTCATGAGGTTACAACTGTCAGTAGAGAAGAATGCATCAAAGGAAATGTACAGGATTACAAATGGATGTTTGAAACAAGACCCTTAGACCAATTTGAAGAATGTAGAGGAAATGTAGAACTCATCAAGGGCATTACAAGGCAAGAGGACATGACAGGTGACGTGAGGACAGCTAAATGGATGTTTGAAACACAACCTTTGGACTGCATCAATTTAAACCATAAGAATGAAGCAAACTCAACAGTACTACAGGAAGAATTTCAAATGGGTAATGTGAAGACATGCAAATGGCTGTTTGAGACACAACCAATGGACATTTTGTATGAGAAATCAGAAAAGAACAAGGATGTAGAACCGGTGCCAAAAGCTGATGTGAAGTCACACACTTGGCTTTTTGAAACACAGCCACTGGATAACATTAAAGACAAGGAGGACTTCAGTTTGAAATTGTGCAGTACTGTGCTGGAAGATGTAAAAAGTGATGTGAATGTGAAGACAGTGAAACACCTGTTTGAAACAGAGACTTTAGACAGAATAACAAAGCAAACAGATTCTGTCCAAAATATAAGATATGTCAGTCAGGTGGATGTCCAGTCTGGAGATGTCTCGCGTGTCAAGGAAATCTTTGAATCCAAGTCCCTTCATGAAATAGGAAGTGAATGCGTCAAGGTGTCTGAGGAGAAGGAAAACGAAATTCAGTCAGGATCGGTCCACAAATTCACTTGGCTGTTCGAGAATCAGCCTATAAGCAACATTAATGAGAAAGAGGACAGAATAATTCACAGTGTCTGTGATGTTGAGGGTGGTGATGTTGGAAGCAAAAAGTTTATTTTCGAAACTTTCTCTCTGGACAAAATCCAGGATAAAGACGAACTACTTGAGCACCAGTCAATGAGTGTTGAAAAGCCCATGAACATAAACAATAGCGGTAATGTGAAATCCAGCACAATGCTTTTTGAATCACAGCCGTTATATGCTATTAGAGACAAGAACGGACAGTTTCATGAAGTTACCACTGTTAAGAAAGAGGAACTGATGAGAGGAGATGTCAGGGGTGCAAGGTGGATGTTTGAAACCAAGCCACTGGATACTATTCAAGCAGACAAAGAAATATACGTCATCCGTGCAGTTACACAGGAGGATGTGTGCAAGGGGGATGTGAAATCAGCACGCTGGAAGTTTGAGACTCAGCCTCTTGACTCCTTCGAACCACGTGAAGGACCCTCAGTAAGGGTTGTTGAAGATATAAGCAATGGGAACAGTGTGCAACAAAGCAAGCAACTTTTTGAGACTGAGAAAGCTGCCCAAAAAAAGTATGTGCGAATGGTGAGCGTTACAGATGTTCAACAAGGTGATGTTCGCACCTCAACCTGGCTGTTTGAGAATCAACCTATTGATACACTTAAAGGGGAGCCAGATGAGCAGAACACCATGACAACTGTACATCGAGAGGATAACGCAAAGGGAGATGTGAAACGCTGCACTTGGTTATTTGAATCACAGCCCTTGGATAAAATAAAGTACAATGAATCAATTGATTCATCAAATGAAGAGTTTGTTTCATCAAAGGAAGAAATCCCCAAGGCAGATGTCAAAAGCACAACATGGTTATTCGAGACTACACCACTAGACAAAATCACTGTAGAGAGTGTGACCGACACACTCTATCGCCTTTGCCATTATTCTTTCATTCATTCAAGTGGAATCATCATCCAAGCAAATGATTATAAGTACGTAAACATGGCAAAATATCAGAATGTGAATAATGAAGAGATCAAAGTTCAAAAGGAGGAAGTTGTTGAAGGAAACATCAGGAACATCATGCTACAGTTACTGTTCAAACCGAACCTGAAACCTAAAGTTACTCTACTTAAAGAGGACGAACAAGGTAAGATGCACAGCACAGTGCTTGAAATCCCATTTCAACAGCCTGGATGTGCAACTAACCCTGAGACCGATTGTAAGACCCAAGAAGCAGTTAAAATTATTGAGAGCTTGTTGGTTCAACAAAAAACAATCAAGACAGGCTTGGTGATGCAAGAATCTGAAGGTGGGCAGCCAGAGATGACAGTGTATTCCCTCCACAGTCAAAGCAGCATGACTGAGTCGCACGACATTGCACGAGGAGATGTCAAGTCCACCATTGGCAACCTCCTTGCCACAGTCCACACCCAGCAGACCAAACCGTCTTGCAGACTGGAACAAAACGAAAGGGGGAATGTTGACCTGTATCGAAACTGCATTGAAAAGGGCGACCTTAAAAGTCTACAGCAAGATCTTCCTGAGGAGGAACCAGCTGTCTCCTGTAGAGACCAAATTGAAATTGTTCAGGGTGATGTAAAGGAAGCAAAGCGACACCTAAATCAACAAAGAGAACAAGCTGAAAGAACAGTCTTGGATGTTGTACCAGGAGACGTTAAGAATGTAAAAAAGGTTTTCTCTGAGGTCTGCACAGACCTGGGTGTTGAAAACTGTGTGCCAAGGGAGGAGATCGTCAGAGGTGATATTTTGTCCGCCATGCAGCAACTTGACGACGCAATCAAGCAGCAAGTCATGGTCCAGAAAGAGGAAATTGTTTCTGGGGACATTAAGGCAACGCTTGAATCCTTGGAGCGGGCAAAACAACAAAGCATGCACATGGAGCGTGAGGCCATTAAACCAGGCACCATTTATGATCTGAACATAGAGGTAGAGGAAATGTGTTCAGAAGAAAATGAAAGGAAATTAATTAAGGAGGAAATAATTTCAGGGGATGTTAAGGCTGCCAAAAGATCCCTGGAGAGAGCAAAGAACCAAAGCATGAGAATAGAACGAGAGCATGTCACTCCTGGAAAGCTGTATAATCTAAATGAATCAACTCAGTGTCAAAGCAACACAACAGTGGAGCAGTCTACAACATCCTCTTTGAGTAACCAGCGGATTACTACAACATTTCAAAAGGTTAGTGATATAGAAAAGGATCAGGGATCCACCGAAATAATTTGTTGTCAGAATGAAGTGGGAGGGAGAGAAAATATAACAGATATTAGTATAGAAAATTCCTCAAAAGTGCTAGATAACACTCAGTTTTCAGAGTTTGAGACCAATATTGTTAAAGGTGATGTGAAGGCTGCTATTCAGTCTTTACGAAGCGCTGCAAAAGAGCAGAGAAGTGTAGACAGAGAGGAAATTGTTGGAGGTAATTTGCAAGAGACACTCCAGTCTCTCGAGAGGTCTAGCATTAATGTTTCTAAAGGGGATTTCAAGGCAGCAATGTTATATAGGCAATCTGGACAGTCTTACACACAAAGCAAAATGACAAATGACTCAGGGATTAAGTGCAAGCAGAGTTTTGTTAATTTACCTTCATCTGACACTCAATTGTCTTCTTCGGTTTCAGTGACCGGAAGCGAGCATCTGATCATCTCGGCACTGAATTCAGAATCTGTTAGCTCCAGTGTGGACAATACAAAGCTCTCTCGCACTTTTGCAGAAAAAGATGATAATCCACCACCCATCCCTCCAAAAACTGGGCATCAGGTTAAAAATCAGAAGCCAGTTATTCCACCAAAGCCATTGCACATCACCACCAGCTCCGAACACATCGCAGAAACACCACAAATCTGTCCAAGCTCACCTGATTGTCTAATTATTAAGCAGATTCCAACAATCCCACCCAAAGTGATTCCCAGCAAGAAAACTTTTTTGCATGAAAAAAACTCCACAGAAACTCCAAACAAAATTAATGACAAGCAATGCAACATTCATGAACCAGTTCAAAGGACAAACTTCACAGATCCTGTGGGGTTTCAGAAGATGCAGTACACTGAGCAATGGGTTCAAAATTCCCACATGCAGCATACAGACTGTACTCCATCAGTCAGCAAAACTCTTGATGAAGGTTCCTCTGCTTCTAATAGAATAGAAATGGAGAAAAATGTGATTCAGAGGATAAATGCTGCAGAAGAGATCAGAATGTGTATGCAGAGTTATTCAAATGACAATAGTGAACTAAACAATGGGTTTAAGGTTGCACTTCAACATTTTGGGGAAAAGAAAACAGCTATGGGCACAACCCCAACTTTCCCAAAGAAAATTAAAGTTGTGCAAAACAAAACCATTGTGGAACAGGCTAAAACTTCCAAAGAGAACACAAATAAAGTTGAGTTACACTTCGCCTGCAAAGACAACCCGCCAACACCTGAAAAACATGAAGTTCTTTCAAAGTACAATCAAACCAGTAAAGAGCACAATGATTCTGAGAATAAAGTTGTTTTGAGAGAAAAGAAAGCAAGGAGAGAGACAGAAGATGAGCGCCGCCAGAGGCTCTCCGTCCACAAAGACGAAATTATGAGGGGCAACGTAAAAGCAGCCATGGAGATCTTTGAAAACCTTATGAGGCGAGAAGAGCTTAAGATCATTTTGTCAAAAGTTCAAGAAATAGAGGGGGAGACTTGTGAGGTGGATGTTAAATCTCTGAAGACTTTGTTTGAGAATGTGCCTGCTTGGATTACCAATCCAACAAAAAATATGAAATGCAGACATTTTCCAAGAGTTGGCAAAGAGATGGAGGGCTTAAGAGATGATGCAGAGAGCATATCCTCAGTTGAGGCTGCATTTGAGGACCTAGAGAAAGCAAGCATGGACATCATCAATTTGAAAGAACAGACATTAGCTAAACTCTTGGACATAGAGGAGGCAATTAAAAAAGCGTTGTACTCTGTTTCAAATTTAAAGTCAGAGGCAGACATTACAGGGTTGTCAGGTCTGTTTAGTGAATCCTTAAATGTTGATAATGTCTCTCCAAGTACTAAAAACATTAGGAAAATTAGCATTGTGTCCAGCAAAGCAACACCTGTGCAACCTAAACAAGCACAGAGCAGTGATAACAGGGGTCTGCTCAAAGAAGAACCACATGTACATAAAGTTCAAATGGGAAAAACAAGCTCAAACATCCCCTCATCGCCGTCATTTATTTCCATTCATTCTGCTGCAAGAAAACCTGTGGAGTCAGTTACGTCACCACAGCATTTCTTAGACAAACCAAAAGCAAATGACCAATCTAATGCAGGTAGCTTCATCAGACAGTCCTCCCCTGACAAAATCTCAGTCAGCCACGTTTGTACCCCTCCAAGTCCTAGAAGGAAAGTCTGCGTTCTTGAAGTCCAGCAAGTTCCTGAGGTTGCAAGTGGAATCATTGGCACTAAAACTGTCAGTGAGAAATATGAAGAGATAGACTGCTTTGGGAATACTTACTTTTCCTCCGAAAGATCTACATTTGTAACCAGACAGTCAGAGACAGAATTATCTTCCTCATATGATATAGTTACCAATCCAGGGAGGTATGAAGGAATGACTTCACCTGTTTCGCAAAGGTCTGGACAGACCTTCTTCTCAAATTCTCAGTGTAAAAGCAAAGACAGAAAAGTGTTTGTAACTTTCGGCCATCCCAACACAGAAAAACATTAACCAAGCTGCCCATTCTTTTTGTAACTACTTTTTGGTCATTTTTATTTCCATATTTTTAAAATACATACAATATATATTAGACTTATTGATCCTTTTTATGTGTGTAAAATAAAGAGTTTTATTGTGGTGCTTTGATTAAGATCAAGTTTTTTTTTGTACTGTTGCAATTAAGTGTTAATGTTAAATATTTATGTTTGTTTCAAAAACTGTATATTATATAAAATAAAATCCTTACAAGGCAGTATTTGTTATAATTATTTTCTTAACAGTTAGACTAAACTCTCTGTCTATAGTATCTTTAAAGCAGCATTCTATAACAATTCTGACTTTTTTTTCGTAGGAGGATCTTCATGCTGTGTATATCATACATAAACTCATATTCCATGTATGTCTATATTGTTGTCATAGTTCCTGTCACCAGCTAAAGAGATGTGCTCTGCATGCCTGAAGCCAGTTTACCCAATGGAGAAAATGGTGGCAGATAAACTAATTCTACATAATAACTGTTTCTGCTGCAAACACTGTAGTAAAAAGCTAAGGTGAGAGAAATTTAGACATCAGTTTCAAAAACATTAGCAGACGAAGCTGTTACAAAATAATTATTAGCATAATACTGGAACCCGTGATTCATAATGATTTTATATATATATATATATATATAATATATAATAATATATATATATATATATATATATATATATATATATATATATATATATATATATATATATATATATATATATATAAAAAATCTAATCAAATGCAATCAAGTTATATTGGATATTTAATTGATTTTATCCAATCACAAATCAAATATGATATAACTTGATTCCCTGAGAATGTTTAATTTCACAGTATATACTTTAACATTGTATCTTCATGGGTGTACTATTATTCATTACAGCATTCACAATTACACTGCTCTTTATGGAGAGTTCTACTGCACACACCATTACCAACAGTTGTTTAAGAAAAAGGGAAACTATGATGAGGGTTTTGGCCACAGACAACACAAAGACCGCTGGCTTGATAAAATAGAGGAGCCTAAACCTACTAACAAGTTCAGCTCAGCACGTGTAACAGAGCCTACATGTGTTGATGGTCCTCTGGGGTCATCTACAGGAGCTTCTCCACAGCAAAGACACAGAGATGCTCAATTTAAAAGTCCTGACACCAGGAACAGGCTTACAATTAGCTGGCCACCGGAAAACAGACAAACCAGACGAAACCCAGCTTCACAAAGTACTTCCTTAAGCTCAAGAAGGGCAACAGACTGGTCAAATAGCGACCGCTCTTCTGCCAGAAGCTCCAGAAATTCTCTCGAAAAGAAACGGTTTAGTTCTGGGCTGGATGAAATGGACAAATCAGTTCAGCTGTCACCTCAGGTTCATGAGAAGACAAACACATACTTCTCTCCCTTCACAACTAAAAGTGGGGTTAAAGCACCACATTCAGAGCCTATTTATACAGCTCTTCCAGGAGGTTCAAAAACATTACAGAAAACTGCAGATACATCTGCTCAATCTGGAACACAAAGCAACGTTTTAAAAGGTGGGACAGTGACAAGTAAAAACTTGAATTCTGATACCTCAAGACCAGATTCTATCAGAGAACCAAGTTTGGCTGAAGATGGGAGAGTTTATAGCCCAACAAAAATAAAAAAGAATGTCCGGTTTGCTTCGAGTTTAAATACAGACGGGGAAAATAACACAGAGATCAGCAATGATGATGTTGAAAGCTCTGCTGAGGCTTTTGTTGGACCTGCAGTTGTCAACAGTGACGTAATGACAGCAAAGAGAGATATGACAACTTTAAAATCAGGAATAGAAAAAAAGGAATCACCTGAGGAAGGTTTAATTGATACAATGCACAATCCATACGGCAATGATTCTGCCATACATCCTAAAGCTTCAGACGGACAAGTGCAGGATCCTTTTCTTCAGACTACAGGACTAGGCCTACAGGAAAGCATCTCATCTTTGCAAAGCAATTTAATTGATACATCAAAGGAAGATGAGGCAAATATGAGTAAGATGGAAACGATCCAAAATCTCGAAGAAGTGCAGGTAAATGGCATCACTGAATGTGGTACAGAAACATTCAAACCAAATAGTGAATCGTGTGATTTGGAGCAGGATGCAGATATGATTAATGAAGATGTTACTGAGACTAAGGCCAATGTTATATCCTCTAAAATTCAAGAAACCACAGACAAAATTAAAGATGACCATAAAGACCCTGATATGTTGAATATGCCTCCAAAATCTGATGATAAAACCAACACAAAGTTTGGTGACAAAAAGGCCACAGATAAAGGGAATAAAGGGTCTTGGTCTAAAGGTAAAAGCCCTCTTTCCAAACTCTTCACATCTGGCCCAAATAAGAAAGAGAACAAAAGTGAGCCAAAAACAGAAAGCAAAAGAACTGATATCAAACCTAGAAATTTACTTAGCAGACTTTTTTCAGCCACTGAAACAGAGTCAGAAATAAAGAAAACACCAGAAATCAAAACAGAAACATGTGAGGAGTCCGGGAAAAACATAGGGACAGAAGATGGAGTGAACACTGCATTGGTTGAGGATATTATTTCCGTATCTCTTCCTCTTACTGAGATCCCCTCTCAAAATACACCTCAAGAGACCATAAAACCAACACAAAACCCACTAAGTGACGCTCCAGAAGAATGTCCCATCATATTGTCTAATGAAAGCTCCGTTGATGAGATGGTGCCATCAATAGTCCTTGATCCAACTGAACAACTCAATCCTGCTTCTGGTGGTTTAGGGGAGATTGAAAGCAACGAGGATCTTATCTCCTCACAAGAACACATTAATGTAGATCTCACCTCTCTAGACTCTTTAAAACCATCGGGTCTTGAGGAAAGCCTCAACTCCTTTTTGCCTCAGAATGAAGACACATCTGGTTTTCTCGATACATCAGATGTGTTCACATCTCAAGTTACGAACACTAATACAGATATCATGGCTTTCTCAGATTCAAATGCACTTGATTATACAAACAGTGGAGCATTGACAGACATTGAAAATTTTGAAACACCAACTGAAATAGGGAGCTCTTTTATTGAAGGACACCCATTTGGAGAAAAAATACAAGAAGAAAGAGGAGATTCCATACTAAAACCTTCTGTGAATTTGAATGAAGATATTCTAGATATTTTTGGTTCATCAGATTCAAACATTGAGGTAAACTTACATGGAAACACCCTGACTGAAATCCAAAAAAATGAAGCCAGTGTTTCCTCAGGAGTCACTGATGATCCCTTTGGTATGGAAAATGTATCAGTACAAGCAATGGATATCTTTGGAGGAGACGATATGTTCACCATCTCTGATCAAATGTCCACGGATAATTTCTTTGATATTGTGACAAACAACAAGTCTGAAAGTCAAAACCCTTTTGAGGGAATTGCAGATGGTCAACTGGGACCAAATGGAAATTTTGACTTGATAAGTTCTGAAGATGACCCATCTACACAGAAAAGGTCTGACCTTGAACAGGCAAATCGAATTCAAAGTGAAGTTAATAATGTCTTCGAAAGTAAAGGCAATCCATCAACATCTAATGTGCTTGATCAAAACCTTTCCGGCCAAGAGCTAATTGAGTCATCTCAAACGGAGGCTTTTGATTTCTTCAGCTCTGAGCCTGATTCATCCAGTGCAGCATTCACTCACCTAATTGCAGATCCTTTTCCAAATGACATATTTGCAAGTGCTAGTAACAGCCCAAGTACAAATACAAATACATTCGGTGAAGAAACAACGCAAAGAACTGCAAACCCATTTGATGATTTCACTGGGTCAGAGAATCACGGTGAGGTTGCAGAGACACAAGCAAGCAACTTATTTCCAGATGACATTTTCTCATCTATTCCTGCCCTTTCTTTAGAACCAGCACAGGACACTTCCACCCTGATAGAGCCAACAAACACCGACACAAGTGCTGTGCAGACACATTCGCTTGAGAATGATTGGATGTCTGACATTTTGGGGTAGTGTTGTTGCCATGGTTTAGAAAAAAAAATACAAATATTTTAACTAAATTAGCAAGTATATTGATTTGCCTTTTCTGTACTATTTTGTACAATTCACAAATTTGCATTACTGACATTTGATTGATTGAGTTAAAGTATCGATGTATGATCTGGTGTTGTAACTTTTTATATCTAAATGATGAATGTATATTAAGTTAACATAGATGTCAGTGTCTAATGTGGGGTAACTTTAAAAGTTTTTCTAGTGATTCTACGAAACTATATTAAGTAACCTGTTTTACTAATCATTCTGTGAAATAGAGGGGGGAAAATAGATTTATTAGGCACTTCAAGTTCAATAATCCCTGTAGTCATCATATAATTGGTACATATTTGTGCACAAAAAAAATTAATGTTGATCATAAAACAATGTAATAAACTGTTAATCAAAGACTAACTGGTCATAATAAATAATAAAACAATAATTCACATGAGCTTTATTGCATATTATTATACACAACACAATCTAGAAAATCTTTTCATAATTCTGGATGGCAAATAAACTGCAAGAAATTATAATAGAAATCAAAATCATGTTTTCTTTCTACAAGAATAAAAATATCCACCATCTTGCAAGAAGTTACGAGGTTATAACTTGGTTTCTTTCATGTCTTCACAATCCCTAGTTGCAGGATTAGACATTTTTGGTCTCCTTTGGGGAAATAGAGGTGAAAAAATGTTATTTTCACTTTGCAAATAGCAAAATGTTTCAAAAAAACATTTAAGAATTGCAAAAGCATTTTAATTTGCTGACCTTCACTTTATAAAACAAATTTTACTAGTTGCATGAAAACTTCTTCAATCTACCTCTTGCCCTCTGCCGCCTCTGTGGAATCAGGCAGCTCAGTGCGTCTGGTCTCGGGGAGCAGAAAGGCCATTATCCCACTTGCTAGTGCCAGGCTGCCAATCACCAAATTGGGGATAGTGAAGTGGTAGATCTCCAGCAGGTTCACCACAGGAGACAACATACTTGCGGCTCGTGCAGCTGTGGCGCCCAGCCCCGTGGCCGTCTGCCTGGAAATCGACAAGTGGTTTATGACAAAACTACATTAAAACAACACTCTCATTCATACCCATAGAAAATTACAGACTCATGCCTACCGAATGGCGGTGGGGAACAGTTCTTGAAAATAAACGCTGCAAATACTGCCTCCTGCATTCATGAGAAATCTTCCACATGTGGCAAGTGTAGTGATGGCTGCGTAATTACCTTAAGTAGAGCATCACACGGTTAAGTGCGGATTCATTGTATGCTATAGAGTGGTACATAAGGAAATAAATTTACTTTGTGGAACTGCAAGTGTCAGGAGACAGAGTAATCCTCCCACTATAAGGGCACCCATTAGAGACGCCTTCCTCCCAGCTGTTTCCAATAACCACATGCAGAGGAAGTGGACAGGAATCTCAGAGAGTCCGAATATGAGTTGAGTAAGAAAAATATCAAGGCCAAACTTCCCCACATTCAGAGAAAGGCTGTAGTACGCTAGAGTTACCGCAGACCTGAGTATTAACAGCAGAGAGCATTTATGTTTTAATATGAACTTTAAAAATGTTTAATACATTAAGTTTAAATAAATAAATAAAAACTCACCACGCAAAGGCAAGGGTTAAGAAATATTTCACAGCACACGGGAAGAAAAAATTGTTTTTATACCTCCTTTTACAACAGGCTTTTCTTTAGGACCTACCACATCAAAAAACAAATATGTTATCTATATTGTGTTATTTAGGAGATAGGTTCTGTACTTTGGGTTGACATGTTCATTTTTTTTAATATATCTCAACCTCCTCCAGTAATGAGTCAGGAACTGTGCGTTTGTTGATCGCCGCTGCCTTCTGAATTGAGTTCTTTCGCTTCTGTAGTTTTCCGCGGTCAAGAAGCCATCTGGCAGACTCTGGAATAAACCTATATTGATGTGCACATCAAAACTATTTAATGAACTCACAAATTCATCCAAATGTAAAAGGCAGAACAACACTGAGGCATAATACCATATGTAGACAACTATAAATCCAAGTGGGCCAGCCATTATAAACTGGTCTATCCTCCAGTCCCTGATGAAATACACAACGGCAAGAAACATGACCTGCCCCAAAGCGGCCAGGACTTGACTCAGACAGGCTGCATAGGATCTCTGAGCGACTCCAATCCACTCGGTGGCTACAGTGAGGATGAAAACATTTGTGAGAATTAGGAAAATCCAGCATGTGTGTTAGTCACATAGCTGATATGGTATACCTGCTTTGTTGATGACACAAAAATAAAGTCTAAAAATCTTATGTGTATCTTCTAGAAAAAGCCATCTTATATTTTACATGAATTTAGTCAGCTGATAGCTGCTGTTAAAGCATGATGTTAAAGCTGAAACATCAATATTGTCTCGTACCGAGAATAATGCTGTTGATCCGAAATCCTCCGAGGGCAACACCAACAATGAACTGGGATGTGAGGTACACATAAAAGTTTGGAGACAGACCAGTCACAACTGTGAATATTAGCATGAGCACCATAGCTATCTGAATAGCTCGTTTGCGACCAAACCTTGAGTTCATAAAAGAAGGAGGGGGGCACAAAAATATTTCACTGATGACATCATGAGTGAATGGAAATGAGAGCTGAATGCTGAATGTGATGCGACTTCATTTAGCATGTCATGGATTATATATGATTTAATGTATTAAAAGGTTATACATTACATATTTTTATATTGTAATAACATTTTTACAAAAATTATCACATTGCGTAACCAAATTATATCATGCATATATATATATATATATATATATATATATATATATATATATATATATATATATATATATATATATATATATATATATATATATATATACACATACACACACATACTAACCTTAAACAGAATGCCATTTTAACCGTAACCCTATAGTAAGGCTATACATTTTTAATTTATATTACTCAGTACTTATTTGACTATTTAGTCCTACGCTGGAACAAAGACACATTAATAAAGTGTATTGATTCTGTATTTAATCAAATTTCTATAAATATAATAACTAAATTCAAAACATTATCAACTGTATGTTTTTAATACTTACGATTCTAAAAAAGGCCCAAAAAGTATAGATCCAACCAGTACTCCAGCAAAGAATATTGTCTGTGCCACCCGAAAGATATTTGTATTTTCACAAACAAGATCGAACTGCAAAACACCACAAAAATATCAGGCTCTCTCCTTGTAAACAGTCTAAATCAGCTCATAATGAGGTCATTTAAACACATAGTAGTTAACATACATTGTGGTGTGACCACATTGAGCATGTTTTCAAACATATGGGTGACTAAACTCAAGTTACTTACATCAGTGACAATGGTTGAATCATAAATAGTATCATTGTGCACCCATCCATCAGTGCAAGTGGCGGTTTCGTTTAGGCCATATTCCCGTATAGTAGACAGATCCCAACCCACAGGCATGTACATCTGACAGGGATCTAAAGAACCATCTGGGAGCCTAGGCAGGGTCAAGTTAAGCTGCTCTTCCTTTGTCAGATTGGGACCCACCTGAAGGATCCAGTCAACGTTGCAATGGTGGTTCGTGTCTGCATGGTTGAAGACGAGGCTGGAAAACTGAAAAGGCAGAATGAGGTTGGGAAAGCACAAAGCAAACAAGAGAAGCTTTTGGAAAAGCCCGAAGTCTCCTGTAGCTTCTAAAATCTCTCCAAAATCAGCCATGGTGGTCCAGAAGAGAAACAACCCAAGAAAGCTTTATCAAGTTCAAGTAGAAAACAAAGCATATTAATGTTTAACTGCACAATCATGTGAATATATCACAGAACGTCCTATATAAAGAGAGCAATGGTCATTATTATAAAAGTGAAAAAAATTGTGCTGACAGTATCTGTAATGTGTAACTCAACAATATAACACAAGCAATAAACTGGATTATTACACGGCTCTGTGGAACACTTGTTTCTGATTGGCCAATTGTGCAGGCGTTTCGGGGGGGTGAGTTTGTGTAAGAAAAATAACCATATTTAAAACTTTATAAAGTAAAGCTTCGACCGATTGCCTTCCGTATTCAGTTTATGGGAAAAGTGCTGAAAGTGTCTCTGCAGTTTAAAAGCCTTACCCTGCATCCCAATTCACATACTATCCATACTAAACGGCATTCAAAAATAGAATTAGTATGTCCCAAATCGTAGTATGTTGAAAAGAGTATTCCTAAAATCCTATGGTTTACTATTTCCGGTCAGAATTCGAAGTATTTATCTCCGATATGGTAGGAAATTAAACTGAATGTGGAGGATTTTAACAGTGATGATGATTGACAGGGCAATTTAAACGGTGACGGGATACAGGTAACTAAGCGACAGAGCCTGACAAGTCAAACCCACATCACGATGTTTGGTCTGGGAACTCCCATTGACAGGGCTCAATCCGAGGGGGCGGGATAAGCGGTTGTCTTTCAAATTCCCTCTGCACGGTGTGCATGCAATTGGATAGCGCTACAACCAACCAGAGCAACGTGAAGCGGAGCTAGTTGATAATTAAACTCTGAATACATCTCCCCTTCTTAAGAACGATTTCAGTACTGTTCTTTGTCCTTTTCTCAAAGAAAAGCTTAACTCCAAGTCTTCCAAGAGTCGCGGCCAAAGCCGATTCGAAAGACCGCCGTTCACCAGCTTCTTTGTTTTTACAAGTAGCACGCGGAACAGTCACAACTCTGCCGTCATTATATTAAGCCCGCCGACCAACTCTATAAATGATTTGATTGGCCTGACCAGAGTTTGTCTTGCTTGCAAGTCTATGGAGAGTTGCTAGATGACACTCGCTGCAAATTAGATTTACTGCTTCTAGGGTGCGTCTAGATTTTTTGGCTAACAGTCTGTTATAGATGACGAACTAGTATGTCCCAAAGCTTGCATACTCTTCTGCTACACACTCAAAATATGTACTTTTTCTTCACAAAAAGAGTACATCTTTTTAGGTCACAGTACAAGTAGGCAAATTGGGACGCAGCATTACTCTACCAGTTACTGTCGTCAGATGTAGCGTTAGCATCTTGAATTGCGAGAAGGCACTTTCAACACTTTTTCCACAGGCGATCGGCCGGAACTTTATTTTATTTAGTTTTAAAGATGGATATTTTTTGTACACAAATGCAACTATTCGCATCAGAAGCCCCCAGAGCCATGTGGAGCACGATATTTGACGGACCGCTGCATTTTTTATGGACTTAAAAAACAGAGCTACAACTACCATTATAATGCTTGGATTAGCCAGAACTTTTTAAATAAAACTCCAATAGCATAACATTATTACATTATTATAACGCTTTCAGCATTAATTTCAATATATATTGTAAAGAAGAAGAAAAAAAGAAAAAAAATTATATATATATATATATATTTTTTTTTTTTTACAGCAAAAGATAAAGGCTTAGAGGGGTACGTCAGCGCTGGGAAGATTAATCTGTATTTAAACTTAGTCATCAATGTAGTAGAAATGTGAAATTTTTGAATTTGGTGACTTCTAGACTGAGAAAAGACAGAAAATGTATTTTTGTCTCAAGGGGATGAAAGACTAATTCCCAGAATGCTTCGCTGCCCTGTGAGGCAATCCCAAAGCCACCTACTTGATTACTGTGACTGAGTTGGAGAAGACACTACAATTAAAAACTGAATATGTCTGTTCAATATAATGAGTGAGTCACCGCGCGAGTATCACAGCTCTGAGCACTAACTGCAGGAGTCAGATAAATGAGCTGATGAGCTCTTGTGATGAGAGCTGAGGTAATCGCAACTACTCGAGGCATACATCATGGGCGTAGATTACGTGGGGGACGTGTCCCCCTCACTTTTAATAAAATGTATTTTCGTCCCCCGCACTTTTACTGGGTCTCACTGATCCTAGTCGACCCGCTCCGAGCGGGATTCGTACCGGGGCGACCCTGCGCGGGGGCGGGCAAGTTAACAGGGACGCTAAAGACAGCCTTCTCTAATCTCGGTTGATAGCGCGCTTCTTGAGGACAAGGGCAAGTGTATTTACATAGAAACCAATGTGAATACATCAAGATTTAAATTCAGAGACAAAAAATAATCTATGCATGACCTGTAATTTTTTTCGAATCTTAATATGAGGAGGGAGCTCTCTCACAGAAAGTCCAAAAGTGGATTCGTAATACCCAGTCACGCTGGAGCTGCAAGCTGAAGGAAAACAATCGTTACGAGTGATGAAACGTGACGAAGACAATCAGACGATTGCGACAATATATGATTTATGTGTGTGTTTCAAGTAATCTCAATGTAGGCTATTTATTGACAATAAAGTAGGCTATCATATGAATAATGCAGCTTTTAATGTTATCTTCTGCTCACCAAGGCTGCATTTATGTAATGAAAAATAGTTAAAACAGTAATATTTTGAAACATTATTACAAATTAAAACAGCTTTTTTCCTATGTGAATATATAGTAATTTATTCCTGTGATCAAAGCTGAATTTATCATCATTACTCCAGATCCTTCACTAATTATTCTTATATGAGGATTTCACAATCAAGAAACATTTATGATTATTATCTGTGTTGAATTGTGTTGAAGTTGTGCTGATTAAAAATGTTGTGGAAACCATGATAGCCTACATGTTATTTTTCAGGATTCTTTAATGAATAGAAAGTTCAATGGACAGCATTTATTTGCATTTATTAAATAAATTATTATCTAATTTGTAATATTAAAATATCACTTGTGATCAATTTAATGCATGTCTGATCAATAAAAGTATTAATTTCGCTCTTTTTTTTTTATTTTACCGCAAATGTTTAGATGGTTTCCACAAAAAATTAAGCATCACCACGAGCAGCACAACTGATAATAATCCTAAATGTGTGTTGATCATCAAATCCTCATCTGAGAATGATAAGTGAAGGATCATGTGACACTGAAGACTGGAGTGATGATGATAAATTCAGCTTTGATCACAGGAATAAATTACACTTTACTATATATTCACATAGAGAACAGCTGGTTTACATCAGAATATATATTTTTTTACATTGCATAAAATCTGTGGAGTCTTAATGCAGAAGTGTTTGTAGTAAACCAATCATAAAATTGGCATAAAAAATAGGAGAATAATATTATAGATATTAATTATTGGTTATTGTTCAGCAGTGTATTTGATATCTTGCCCAATTAAAAGCAAGAGATGCGATAAATTATATTGGTCTAAAAAAAAAAATGGTATTATGACATTTCTGTCCCCCTCACTTCTGAAAAGATGGCTACGCCCCTGCATACATTCACAACGCGAGTTCAGTCTGGCTCGTTTCAGTTCATGCCTTTGCAAGCTTAACTTTCATAGAAATTAATTTGAGAATTTAAAAGACTTACATTGCTCATCATAGCTCCGTTTAAATGAGTGCCTGTAGCTGTGAGATGAGCTCTGAGTGTGATCTCCATCCACCATGCACGGGTTCAAACAAGCGGAAATGGCTCCCTCTGCTGGCTGTAGTCTTTAGCCTTTGGCCAAACATTCCTCCTATGATGCAAATATCGTCAATTTGCGTCACAGGAGGAATTTTTCCACAAATTAAATGCATAAATCTCTTGTCACCGGGGGATATGAGGGGGGAAAAGCACAATCATTTGAATATACTCCAGGGTTTCTACTGATACAAAGCCATATGATAATCGCTGAAGTAACCCTTTAAAGATGTTTAGAACCATTTTTCTTCGCGGAAGCTTTGTGTTAATAATATTTAAACTCAAGACCATATTTGATGTCTAATTTACTTAGACAAGTAGCCGTGTAATAAGCAGGTTTATTCTGCAGTAACAACCAGATGGGTGTACATTATCCCTTAAGTCCCAGTTTTATGATGGATCATGAAGCACATTTATGTCATTATGCAACTCATATTTTATAGCATTTAGACAACTTTGCAGGGAAAATGTCAATTTCATTCTTTATTGATTATTAAAAAATAAATGGGTACACATGCACTGAAAATCCCAAAAAGTAAAATACTATACAGTGTTCTACCATCATCCTTTACACACACCATACCGAGAGTGACAGTAATACCTCCATTGCTGTTGTGTCGTGACAGTTCATTCTTTAAAGGTCAATGACATAAAACACAAAAATAACTGAAAAGATGCTTTTTTTAAAAATTGGAAACACTTAAATATTCCACTAACATGTAGCCACTCCCTCTTTGAAAGACTTGCATACATGTGCTTGGTGTGAAAATACAGCAGCCCTCCATGAGAAGAATGCTGGAATGATCTTAGACAACTCAGCTCAACACAGAAAGCAAGGAGAGATCAACAGGATCTGACATGTCAATCTCAAGACAAATCAGCTTCTTTAATTACCTTTAAGAATTCATACAAATGAGAAACAAGAATATGCCTTCAATTTTCAAAGTGCTTGAATTACTTCCAATGTATTTCAGAAAAGTGCCAACCACTTGTGCACACGTGAAAATATATACTTCATATCATTATCACCAAAGTGAGAGGGAAAATGAGACAAGGATGTTTCTTACAAAGAAGGTTTAGAAGTTTAGGCTTTATAGAATCATGAAAGGGCAGCATTTTTTGACAGTCAAAGAAATGAAATCATTGTGTTCAGGCTTTGACTTGAGTCCATTTAAGGTATCTGAGATTTTTTTTTTTCCACAATGAATACAGTAAGGTGGCATGCCATTGTAACGGGTCGCTACCATTTAAACATACAAACACACAAACTCACATACCACCACAGGCATTCTTTTTAGGAATCCCACCAACCAGTCCAACAATGATGACCAAACAAAGACAGCAAGGCAGAAACCAAAATGCAGAAAAAGAAAAATAGCCCCTTCACTGTGGACAGTAGAACTCAGTACATAAATGAACTACTCTCAAATCATGCTAATGTAATCTTTTAGAGGACATTTTCAGAAATTGCGAACACAGAGAAGCCAACAAGACAAACCACCATGTCGAGTCCATAGAAAGGCCAACTGTGAACCGTATGTATACCGTTTATAGTATATATATATAAACCACCAATTTGATTATTTACATTTTTTATCAAGTACTCACCCACATTCATTGTAGTATTCACACTAAATACACTTAATAAAAATAATAATTCAACAGTCATTTGCACATACACACAAGTGAGTAAGTGACAGCGAATTAATCACTGACCATGCCTACAATTAATTGGCTTTTAAACCACCTTCAAATGAACTGTTTGTTGAAAGCCAAGGAGAGAAAGTAACTGGAAAAATGAAATCGGGTGGAGTGTAGAAATAATAAACCCAGTAAAATATCAGTAAAAAATTTAAAACTGTAAAAGATAATAAAATACCGGTTGCATGTGAACACATTTTTTTCTGCCTATATATACACATGGAATCAGACATCAAGTCTAGAGCTGAGACAAATGATATTAAGCAAGTGTAATGGACTTAAATATTTACATGCACAAATACAGGCCCACAAATTCAAAGGGTCATACTCTGCCAGGATCCTAAAGCCACTTTTCTTTTGTTTCTTGCTGGTCAGTCCCAGGCTTCACTGGTCTTCACTTCATCAACAGTGCTAGTAAGGCAAGCAATGTATTGAAAGGTTTTTTTCCATACACACATTACTGCAGTTCAGTTCCATGTACAGATTCCATTCCAAATTTGATTTGCATGTCAGGAGTGATGAGCTTTTAGATTTCTATATTCAGAAATGTAAAATGTGCTTTAGAATCTCCCAATTTTGAGAAATTGTACTGCCAGCGATGAATTGATTTTACCAAAAATCTTAATGCTATTCATTTGCTTCCTTGCAAGCGCTGGTATTTCCTTCAATTCGATTCTGTAACACTATCCAAACAGCTGCCGCTATACTTAATAGATATGCATGTAAATGAAACTTGTAACATTATGCTCAATCCACAAAATTGCATATACCCTTTTCCCATATAAAGCCAAATGCACAATTTAAATTGTTTTCTGAAAGAACAACATATTACGAAATAGATCAATTTGATGAAAAACTCTCAAATTCTTGTTCACGTTAACTCTCTCGCACCTTCTGTTTTCACGGAGAGCCCATCCAGCAAAGTCAAATGAGAGCACAATGATCAGCATATCTTAAGTCAAAAACCATTCATGCAGTCTGGCATTAGCCCATGCAAAACGATGGGAATGTATCCCGATGGTGAGAGAGCAGCTGAAATGTTTAACCGTGAGGTGCAGTGCACACGTGTAACAGTGAAGCATCACGTCCCATGTTTACTAAAACCGTACAATGTTGATCGCTCAAAAATGACGGACCACATCGCAAAGGGGTGTACTGAACAGCTGACTTTATAGGCGGTCCACCATGCACCCTTAAATGCTATCGCATGACAATCCTCCCCTCCAACCTCCATTGAGGTACACAGCTGAAAGCACACAGTCACTCGTTCATTTCACAGATGAGATCCACAGCTACTGTCTACCTACAGTTGTAAATTCAGTAGTACTATCGAAAGTAAGGCATTCTTCTTTTGACATCTACCAGTTTTAGGAGTTGGTTCAGATTGTGCAAATGTTTAAAGCAACAGAGAAAACAAAACATACATGAATACTGTAAACATCTGAGGTGCGCTCCTATGAAGAACTCGGATGCAGTCCTATTCAACATTTGTTAATCCTATGTGGTGTAAGATTCCTTCTGTCTCTTTGGCAGTAGTGGTTTCTTTAGGCCAATGAAAGCATTTACAATGCACTGTTGTGCAAACAAGTCTGTTTCTTTCTGGTTGCTGGTAATACTGTTTTAACTTATACTCAGCTGAGCAAACCCCATGAGTTTAACGTCGTCTGGAATTTCAGAGCTGTCCACTCCCGATGCCTGAACGTGAGGAAAATAAACACAGAGCCAAATATAAAACACTTCTGATGAGTAAAGCGAGCACAAATGCAGAACTGACCACTGAACCACAGAACTTGCTTACCAGCTTGAAAGTGACATTTTTGTTGGTTTGTGGATCATCAACGATTTTCTGCAAATTGGCGGCAACTAAAGAAAATATATATACAAGTTAAAGACACTCCTTATTTTTAACATTTGTCTTTTTAGTTAAGCAGCAATTTTAACTCAAACTCACCAATAACTAAATCTCTTCCATCCACCAGTCCTGCAGACACAAGCTCCTGAGATACTCCATCGGCTGTGTCTGGATAGAGAGCAACGGACGAATTCAATTAGACATTTCCCTAGCTTTGTGATCAAGATTACAATTTGTCAATTTATGTGAAATTAGAGATTAGGAAGAAGCAGACGGACACTTAGTCAAGCGATCAGTAAACGTCACAAACCTCTCCCAGGCATGAATTCAAATCTGATATCGTTTAGCTCTTTCTTTGTATTCCTGTTGTAAAACAAAATGCAAAAACTCAGGTTAACTAGTTAAAGAAGACATTTTGATTCCTTTGTATAATTATAAAGCGCAAGTGTTATTATTTTAGTATTTTATTTACTATTGAAGTATTTATTATAGATTTGGAATTCAGGGAGCACACATTGTCCATTTCCAAATCTCTCAGACCATATTTAACATAAATGGTTCTTACAGGCTTATAAAATAGTCAATATTATTATATATATATATATATATATATATATATATATATATATATATATATATATATATATATATATATATATATATATATATACACGTTTTTTTTTTTTCCTATTGATTTTCTCAAAGTGATAACATACACTTAAATAAGTAGATAAGTATCTATGACTATAACTTAGATAAGTAGAAACCTTATGTGTTGAAATCTGCGTATATTAACCTCTGATACATCGGTTTGATACTGTAATTGTTGTTTGATGTTGCATGATCACCAAACAGTAAAGTATGGTCTGATTTAGATGAGTATTTTTCCGTACTTTTGCAGACCTGGAAATTACTCCAATTAAATTCCCTACTCTTCAAAACTGAATAGGGAACCTGTGAATTATTATTTTTTTGTTATAATTTTATATTATTTCAGTTAGTCATTTCATTTAGGTTCTTTAAGCTTTTCAAACAACATTTGAAATCATCATTTATTAATAAAAAATATATATAATACTTAAAAGGAACAGTATGTAAGGAATGTATTTCAATTAATCATAAAATGGCGCTGATATGTCACTAGACATTAAAAAAATCATGTTAATTTTCTGATAACAGTAGTCCGGCCAGGATATTGTCATTTAAAAGTTGTTTTTGCAGCCCTCAACTGATGTTGTGTTTTGTCCTGAAGCTCCACCCTCTTCCTATCTACCAATCACAAAGTCAGTAGTGTTTCGGCATCCAGGTTGCCAGCTCTGCTCTAGTTACCACAGCTGCAGCTACAAATGCTCCTGCAGCTTATCTGGCAACCTCGAGTCAGGGGGGAGGGGGAGAGGGGATACAACGCTCTATAGTCATTTGAAAGTGATTGCAGTACTAGTTGTCCACAATCTTACAATCTTTCTTTCACAATGCTTTAAAACCTTTCCATCTCTTGAGTGATAGGCTGAAATATTTAATTGTTATTTAAAAAAAAATATTTTTAAGTATAGCAGTTCCAAACATCATACTATAAGGTTACTGGGATCAGTGCTTGAGTTTTCATACAATGTTAATAATGAGTGTGCTGACCCAACCCTGTTGAACAAATTTGCTAACTGTTCTCAAACAGTAGGGTTACCTTAAAAGGGATAGTTCACCCAAAAATTAAAATTTGATGTTTATCTGCTTACCCTCAGGGCATCCAAGATGTAAGTGTGTTTGTTTCTTCAGTCGAACATAAATAAGGATTTTTAAGTCTGGACATCCGTTGCTCGTATAATGCATGTCAATGGGGTCTAAATACAATTTGACCCCAATGACAGGCATTACACGAGCAACGTTTGGAGTTACAAATCTTAATTTGTGTTCTACTGAAAAAACAAACACATTTACATCTTGGATGCGCTGGAGGTAAGCAGATAAACATCAAATTTTAATTTTTGGGTGAACTATCCCTTTAACCTGCTGATCCATTGGTAAGTCACTATAATGGTAAAATACCTTAATCTCAGGACCAGGCTGATGGGGGTTTTGACTGAGTCTTGCCCTGTCATAGTAGGTGCACCAACAGCCTGTAAGGGATACAATTTCAATATTTAAAAAGTCAAAATAAACAATACACCAAGTCCACTTGTGCTTACAGCTGATGCTATTGTCACAGAAGGAACTTAATACAGTAGAGCTCACCTGGGAGCCTGAAGAGGACACTGATATTGTGGCAGTGTCATCTGCAGCATGGGGCACTTCAGACTGTCCCGCAACAACTGGCTGTAGGAAGCTTAATGGATCCGCTGGAAAAATCTTTGAAAGAAGCAGAAACAAGATTTTCATGAGAATGGTTCTGGATTCATTCAGAAAAATAGGAAGCGGAAGCGAACTCTCACCTCTGCATTTTGCACAGCCTCCTCCTTTACTCTTGGTGACTAAGAAAAGACAATTTAAAGACTTTAACATGCTTTCACAGACTAGATTAAAACAGCCATTAGGTAGTCGTGTAGCAGACAAGCATCTACCCGTAAAGCGGCCACTGCTGCTTTTCCTTCCTCACTCTCCATATCCAGCTCATCATCACTCCATTCCCACTCTCCATCCTCAGTCTTATGGAGCCGACCGCTGGAACCTGGAACCCTCCGCACCTATTCACACGCAAAAAAAACTCCTTAAACCACGACTTCTCAATTCATCATTTATACATCATATTCGGTCAGTAAATTTGTCACCCACCTTCCTTGATCTCTCTCCTATTGTTGGTGCCCTCTCCAGCAATTTTTCTTTCAAGTATTCATTGTTCTGTGAAGGAATTGAGGGAAATAAAATTCAATTGTCATAGCTAACAACATGCCATGCCGGTGGACCACAGATTAGTTGCGTATTTATAAACAGAAAATAAGTTATAAATAGAAATCCTTATTATAAATAATATACTTTATATTTTGGAAAAAACTTAAATCAAGCTCATACTATTCTAAAAAGGCAATTTGAGACAATAAGTAGAGACAGCATCCTCTGCAGGTCATAATCCAGCACTGCAGTGCCGTACAGGCCTCCCTGTTTACTGCCACTGAGCCGCTAGGAAAGAAAGTCTGCTGAGGCAGCACCGCATTTGTTACAATATGGCCTGCATCCCATGAGCAGGAAATGGCCTTTAGAAACTCTAATCCTGAGTATTTGTTACAGTAAACCAGTCATGCTGGACCAGTGATTTGAGAATGTTCAGGCTGCAATGACTGTAGCCAAACTAAATAATAACTGACCCGCTGGAAGCAGCAATTAGCCAAATGCACATTTGTGCACTTAGATTACCAGTACGGGAATGTTAAATGTAACCACTCTAACCATTCTCTGTAAATTTATAACTTTGTAAGAGTATCTTACCTTGGCTTTTGTGAAGAACTTGTGTTTTAAAAGTTCAGCAGCTGTAGGCCTGTTGAAGAATGCCAAATTTTAAGACTAAAAACTGCCATAATCGACACAGAATCTGTGAACTTTGGGAAATAAATATGCATTACCGTTTTTCCGGATCCTTCTGGAGGCACAAGGAGATCATCTTCCGAAAGGATTTTCCGTACTTTTTAACCATCTCTTTATCTGTAACTCCAGTCTCTAGACACGGAGGGTCGTTCTGCAGGGTTAACATGAGAACCTAAACCAAGAAAGAAAGTGGGAAAGAAAGAAATTAAGACAGAGCAACACATTTTTACTGTGAGGGGAAAAAAATCATAGGCTGAATGATTATTACTATAGAGTAGAGTAGTGCAGATATTATGTATTTTTGTAAAAAGCCAAAGTTAAATAAAACATGATTAGCATGACTTTACCCTAATCACCACTAAGCTTACAACTCTTTCATTTTGATTTAAAATCTAAAAGTTTGATATAAAACAATGTAAATGGAGATTCAACAAGACTGTAAAAGCAATATAGTCAAGTTTAAAGGGATAGTTCACCCAAAAATGAAAATGTGATGTTTATCTGCTTACCCCCAGGGAATCCAAGATGTAGGTGTCTTTGTTTCTTCAGTAGAACACAAATGAAGATTTTTAACTCCAACCGTTGTACTGTGCCAGTCATATAATGCATGTCAATAGGGTGTTTTTCTATGAGAGCCACTATATGAGTAAAAAAAACACATACGAATCCATATTCTGCGAGAAACCGAACAGTATTTGTTGTTGGGTTTTTTAACCTCATAGCAGACGAATCACATCTAATATTCCCAACGCCATTACTTCCACCGGAGAAGGTCAAAACCCGGCACGATCATAGATATATATAGAAACCTCATTAGTGCCTGTGCGGATCGGTCGAATAAGGCATCTATTTACATATCTATGATCACGCCATCATTTTGACCTTCTGCGGCGGAAGTAATGGCATTGGGAATACTAGATGAGATTTGTCTGATATGAGGTTAAAAAAAATACCATAAATACTGTTTGGTTTCTCACAGAAACCGATTGTTTCTCGTCTTAAGAGATCAATGTATCATCACGATCCGCTGTGTCTAATATGGATTTGTATGTCTGTGTTTTTTACTCTTATAGTGATTCTCATAGAAATACACCCCACTGACGCATTATATGACAGGCACAGTGCAACGGTTGGAGTTAAAAATCTTAAATTGTGTTCTACTGAAGAAACAAAGACACCTACATCTGTGGGTAAGCAGACAAACATCACATTTTCATTTTTGGGTAAACTATCCCTTTAATGTCCCTCAATTGAGCCCCTTGTTTGTTAGCAACCACATAAAAGACATCAAATGAGTGAGGTTTTCCTGACATATTAGGTCATAAAATAAAAAATAAAAACCGTTGGGATGATCGACATGGAAATCAAACTCATTTTTGGGTTTAAGGGGTCATTTCTGTAGCACTCTATTGGCAGGTTTCATTGCAGATTCTCCATTAACTGAACACAAACAGTGACTTGCTGCTCACCTTCATTGGAGGATACTTGTGATATGGCGCAGCCCCGGTTGCCAACTCAATAGCTGTGATCCCAAAACTCCATATATCAGCCTTGAAATCATAACCCCTAACCTGCAAGTAAGCAAACACTTTTTAATGACCCCATTACTAAGCCATCTAGTTTCCAAAATATATGAAAGGCAAAGTAGGAACAGGTGGGACAACACTAACCTGCTCCATCACCTCAGGGGCCATCCAGCATGGAGTTCCTACAAATGTCTTCCTCACTTTGTTTCTAGTCATGTCTCCACCAGTTGCTAAAAAGGCACTAACACCAAAGTCTTCCGGGGAAAAAACAAACAACAAAACTATCAGTCTTCTGACCCAACATCAGTTTATGTACTTTTCAGGCCAAGTACCACCCCTGACTGACGCAGACGTGAAGAAATTGTTGAACAAAGTAGCTTTTTTTGTGTTTTTTTGCGCACAAAAAGTATTCTTGTAGCTTCATAAAACTAAGGTTGATCCACTGGAGTCACATGGACTATTTTAATGATGTTTTAAAGCCATTCTGGAGCTTGAATGTGTTAATGAAATAGCTGTCTATGAGGGGCCAGAGAGCTCTTGGATTTCATCACAAAAAAAAAATCTATTTGAGTTCCGAAGATGATTGAAGGGTCTTACAGGTTGAGAACGACATGAGATTAATTAATGACAGTGGAATTTTAATTTTTGGGTGAATTAACCCTTTAAATCTTACAATTAAGATACGTAATTGTCAACAAACAAAGGAAGAATGAAAAAAAGATTGTATTGACAGTGAAACTACACCTGCAATTTGAACAGAGCCGTCTTCTCCTAGCAGAATATTTCCAGCCTTTACATCTCTGTACCCAGAGAAACACAGATCAGTGTACTAACAAAATTAAAAATGCAAAACCAAGCACACATAAACATAATTATATAATGCATTCCATGGCATATACATTTACCTGTGAATCTGGCCATTTTTGTGCAGATAATCGAGACCTTCTAGCACCTCTTTTAGTATGGTGGCAATGCTGGACTCATCCATGACACCTGATTTGTGCTCCCCTTTAGAAATAATGTACTTAATAAAATCAAGAACTGAGCCTGAAAACAGACATAAGTGGAAGGATACTATATTACACAGTATTTAATTTTCAAAAGACCAATTAATAACTTTCTTTTTGTTAATATTTATTCAAAACATTTAAACAATTAACTAACTGACCACCGCTAAGCAACTTCATGACCAGCCAAAGCTCATCCTTGACCACAAAGGAGGTGTAATAAGACACAATATTTGGGTGATGGCACTGGCTCATTGCCTGGATCTCTTTCTAAAAAAATAAAAGGAGAAAAAAAAATATTAGGAAGCAGAACTGTTTAAATCTAAACAGAGGTTATAGAAAAGGCAATAATAGTAAGTAACTGCAAACAAAAGTCCTGATTGCTCAACCACAACCTCAAATAACTTTAAGTCTATTGATTCGTGTTATGCTATGGAATTCCAAGCAACAAAAAGAGAGAAAAAAAGAGCCCAGACATACGGTAAATAGTCCATTCACATAGGACATTCTAACTCTGAGAGTTTAATCACAAAGCAGAAAAGTCTTTCCTTGTGTCTGTGCCAGTTTAATCCTCCTCTGATTGACAGACATGTGGCAGCCTTGCACATGACCCGAGTTACATCATGAGCATGACCCTGAATCATTAACCGAAGTGAACAGAACAGACCCTGAAGCAGATGTACGTTGCATAATTTTTCTAAAACTGCAATACTTTCAGTCAGTCAAGTGTGCTAGCAGACGACAAAATCGTTTTAGTCGATTTTTGTGGAGTTTGTCTCAACCTCAGCAGTTGTATTGCACGGTTGCAGAATGGGATAAATTACTCAATTACCAAGACATTCAATTATTCTGTGTCACCTGTTTTTGTTAAAGAACATTTTGCTAAAAGTGTATGATTCTGTGTAGACCTAGGAATATTATAATATAAAGAGAGCCGGGTACCATTAATAAATAACCAGTTTAAGCTGAGACTCCATTCTAATCAACACCTTCATGTAGTGGCTCTTTTTTTATGAGCAGTAAGCAGACATTACCAGGAGCTCATCCATGCTGGTCTGGCATTTCTCAAGATTGATGCGTTTAATGGCCACCTTCTCCTTCCTGGGTTTGCAATATGCTGCCTGGACCACTGCTGTTGCTCCACTCCCTATAAAACAGCAAATAGATGCATACATATGTTTTTATTTTATTTTCGTTTAACCAATATAATGGGATGTTTATTAAATTGTACCTCTGCCTGGAGCTAATTCAAAGGCTGATAAGTGGTGTTTTAATGTCTTAATTTTCATAATTCTTTATCCTTCTGCTTAATGATAACATGTGCCAAAGGGAGCCAAAAAAAACTAATCAAACATCCCAGGACAAGAAAATCAGCTCTAGTTATGTGATCAGCCGTTAACTAGTTAGTTATAATACGTCAAACTGCCTATCTGCATGAACGTTAAATGAAACCAAAATAACCAGCAAGCAAGCAAGGTGTCAATTGTAATGTTCTTTAAACACCAAGCACTCCAAACTTCATATATCACGTAGAAATCCTCAAATTAATCAGTAAATCAGCCATTGTCCGCCGGCATTAGAGTATGCTGGCATGTCGGGTGGCTAGTTAGCATGGCTAACACAGACTGAACATCTTACAGGCGCGACGACTCAATTACTGATGGAGATCTGAAATAACACAGACCATCTGGGCCCCAGAGATCTTAACACAGATGTCTTACTCTCCTTTATTCTATCATTCATATGATCGAGATGCTGATGTGTGATGGGTTAGCTCACCGATCACCTCCTGGAGCTCATAGTCATCCTTGTCGATAGACCAAGGTTGAGAGCTCAGGTCCTCGGACATGATGACTGCAGTCAGATCACGTCAGCCGCACGTTACACTGGACGCTCACACGGCTGCAAGCGAGAGAAAACGGACGATTCGGGATTTTTACTCGATGTACTTATGTTTATCTTGCCGACAGCTCTCGGTCTCTACAGCCAAACTTTGCCAACAGAGAGACGGTGACCCCGCCTTAGGCGGAAAACGCTCTTCCTCGTGTCAAAATCTTGGAGGCAACCAAAATTATGCCACGTTACGCCACCTACCGGTCATGACGCAGAGTCACCGGGGAGAACAGCAGAAAAGATTGGATACGTTAGAATACCGGTATGACTTTTTTTTATTCAATTCATAACAGATGGTTCTACGGTTGTATTTTACATTAAATACATGACCGTTTTTTACTCTAGCCTACTGCAATGACAGAAAACAGGAAAAATAATGATACAGAAAAAAGCTGTTAATTCGTTCAAATTTAACAACCTACGATGTAAAATATTTGAAAAGAATATCTATAGCCTAGAAATATTTAAACAATATTATAAATATAAATAGAATATAAATAGTAAATATTTATATAGTAGGGCCTAGCAAACGGTTTTCTATATATATATATATATATATATATATATATATATATATATATATATATATATATATATATATATATATATATATATATATATATATATATATATATATATATTAATTAGTAAAAAGTATCCATTTGGCTTATTTATTGGAGAAAACGCACTCTCAATTCCTGTGCGAATAATCATATTTGATTAGTTTATATTTATTGACCTTACTTGTCCTATTTAAGTTACAATAGCATATTACTTAGACTTAGTAATGTATTATTTGTTTGTTTAATTTAAAAACATAATTTTATCACATGTAACTATTCACTCCTCAATCCTGATGATAAAATAAAAATTATGAAATTCTTAAAATTTTAATTGTGTTTTTGACATCAAATTCAAGAATTCAATGAGTCATTCTCAATTAAATTCTGAATTGTGCACAACCCTGCCACATAGATCTGGGCCTTAGAGGCCTTCTGAAGCAAATCGGTGGGTTTTTGTAAGAAAAATATCAATATTTAAAGGTGCCCTATGATTTGAAACAATATTTTAAATTGTCCTCTGATATCTAAATAGAGGGTATGTGGCTTATTTAAGGTCAACAATTGTCCAGATACGGTTTTACATTTATAACCATAGAAATTGTCCCTAGGATGTTATGCTCTGTTTTTGACTTATTTGGAAGGGTCGTGAATATTAATGCAGAGTTCTGCTCTGATTGGCTGTTTCACTGCTGCTCAATGACAGCTAACACATCTATACCATCTGTCATGGAAATTATTTGACAATGATAGCTTCTTAATGTAGAAGCCACTCAAAATAGACAGTGTCATGTTTACTACTCACCCGCTGCAAAATAATCATACTTTAGTTCTCAAAAATGTATATCTATTTAACAAATTGACTAAAAGCCAAGGTGAAACATGTTAGGACTGCAGCAACGGTTTTGGAAAATTTGTGGCAAGATTGATGATTGATGTGGCTCAAGAATCTCTCTACGTGGAAGAATTCTTGTTAGGTACCAATAAATTGTCATTTTTTTGTTGCTGTGTGACTATTTTATGAAAACACATTAGGCAAATGCAATAATAATCCATGTGAAGCTGTGGTTTACACTGAATTAGAACAGCTCTACTTTGTGACAAATAACACATCTGTTCCAAAATCAGCATGAACCATGGTTTCTTACTGCTTTATTTTTGTCTAATAATGGAGATTGTTGTCACAAGGAATATATTTCATTGAGGTTTAAAATTACACAAATCTGTGCCTCTCTAACAGTGGTTGTTGTGTATGTTGGTTTCAAACACCTAATTCAAAACCATCTTAAATGAGAAGTGTTTATGCCGCTAAACAAAAAATCCAGTATCTTTATATTTTTGCAATAGGTTTATTCCAAGTCAAATCAACCAAATTTCAGAAACTTCCCCAGCTCTATTTCTTTTCTTTTTTTTTTTCTGAAGAAAGACAAGCATACATGATGATAAAAGCCAAAATAGTAAATGTAATTTAATGGGGGATTTATATTTTCACCTAAAATTTGGAGCCAAATTATATTTGGGTAAAAATGACTTTAGTGGCTTTATGGCAACATTGTTATTTTATTTGTACACAAAGATTGGAAGGCATATTAGTACAAATCTGTTGACTTTAGCAATCCTTGTTACATGTCAAAGGTGACAGTTAAAAAATGGGGAAAAGCACTTTCAAGTTGACATGCCTGTAAGTATTAAAGGGTTAGTTCACCCAAAAATTAAAATACTGTCATTAATTACTCACCCTCATGTCGTTTGACAGCCGTAAGACCTCAGCCGATGGCTGAGACAGGCCTTATTGACACCAATGTCATGTCATCTCTCAAGACCCATAAAAGGTTACAAAGCCCATCTCACAGTGGTTCTACAATCATTTATGAAGCAACAATAATAGTTTTTGTGTGCAAAAAAAAACCGTAATGACTTATTTAGTGATAGGCTGATTTCAAAACAAAGTTTGAACCGTTATGAATCAACGTATCGATTCATGATTCGGATCGCATGTCAAACCGGCAAACTGCTGAAATCACGTGACTTTGGTGATCAGAATCATGAATTGACTTGCAGGTCACTATACAAATTGTTATTTAGGTTTTTTTGCACACAAAAACTATAATCGTCACTTCATAAAATTATTGAAGAACCACTGTAGTGAGAATTTGATGCATTGATTTATCTGCATTTTAATGTGCTTTCGTTCATAGAATGGATGTTATTTAGGTCAGGTGGAATCTGCTCTAAACCAAAATCAGTCCAAAATCTCTAAACCCAATGGCCCTCATTTATCAATCTTGCGTAGAAACTGGCGTATATGTTGGCGTAAGATTATGCTTACACTCCTCTCACCGCCTGATTTATGAAACTGTGCGCACCTCTTCAATCCAGGTGTACGCAATACTTGCCCTTGATAAATGCGGCGGCTGAAAACGATCGTCATTAGAATAACACGCCCCTATATATTCAAGTCTCCGCCTCTCCCACACCCTCATTTTACGCCATGGACAAACAGAAGACGGCAAAGAAGCGAAACTTCTCCGACGTGGAGATCGGGCGCGCTCAATCATCTCACTAGTCCACTAGTCAGGGCACTGATTAGGACATAAGTCAATGGGCTGACTCCCTGATCAGTGCCCTGACTACTGAACTAGTGAGATGATCGAGACCATCACCAGGGAAGTGAAAAAAAAAAACGAAAAAAAACCCGAAATTGTTTTATCTGGGAGTTTAAAGAGTGGGATTAAAGGCACCTACAAAAACAAAATATGGACCCAAATTACGAGTACTCTTAGGAGGTTGAGAAGCGCACTCCAGCAGTTTAAATAGCTGTTTGGATGATAAATTACCATCACAATGCATTATTTTACAGCACGTTTTGAAACAATTAGCATTTAATTTCATATCACGGCACATGTATTGGGGTGTACGACGGTGATGCTGATGTGATGTGGAGTACTACCATTCATTCACATTAATAACTACATGACAATTTGTAAGATTCTTCTTCTTCTTCTTCTTGTTATTATTATTATTATTATTATTATTATTATTATTATTATTATTATTATTATTATTATTATTATTCTTAATGATGCTTGTTATTCAGAAGAATAATGTCGTTTTTATTGATTTTATTATTATTTAAAAGAAGAAGGTCATTTTTATTATTTTGTCAGTCTGAATTATTTTAGTCCCTGTCCGTGCGCAGCTGCCGGGCCAGACGGGCCTGAAACGTCAGATAAAGCGCACAGGCTCGCGACTGGAGGAATACATATGCCTACAAATCAAACGCTTTGGTAAAGTCACACAAATTAAACATTGACGTTCATGTTGCAAAAAAATAAACACTGAATGTTGGTGTTGTGGTTTTTAACAGTGGGTCATAATATAGCATATCTTGTCAGAGCGTTTTGTGGTGTTAGGAATTGCTTTTCTGCGCATTTTCCAACTAACTCAAACGTGCGTACACCACCTCCTGAGCTGGCGTAGGATTTGAGCGTGCCGTACGCCAACGTCCATATTGATAAATCTCAAAGTCACCGTGGGTTTGGGTGTACGCAAGGTGTACGCTGGAAATTTGGTGTACGCACTTTTGATAAATGAGGGCCAATTTGTTTGCTGGCTTCCATGGCAGCTATACACTGTTTTCTGTCAACTGGCTGTAATGATGAGTCAACAGATTGGGGATCCAAATGCAATTTTATTTAAGACAACAGTCCACAATCGAAGTCCAGGCAAGTACAGGCAAGGTCAAAATACATCCAGGCAGTCCGAACAGACAAACACAACAAGGCAGGGAACGTAGTGCAAGACAGTAGTCCAGAAACAGGCAGGTGATCCAAAACCAAGGGACACTAACCATGGGAGAATGCTCAGAATTGTAGTGGTACACCTTACAAGACTTAACAGTGAATGGCAGAGTGAACAAGGTTTATATAAGCTGTGTCTCATTTCAGAAGGCTGCGTCCTCCGGAGGTCGCATTTGAAGGGTGCATACATCATAAGGCCATCTCATTTCAAAAAAGTGAGTAGGACTCTCCAAATGCGACCTTCGAATGCGTCCTTCTTTCACAGGAATTCGGAGTGTGCACGAGGAGTATCTTTCACGGCTGGAGATAACCCACAATTCTTTGCGTCTCCGTTAACAACCGTCATTTTTAAAAAATATATTATATGAAAAAACGGCACCACCGCCAGATATACATGCGAGCGTAGGTGTGGTGTTTAAATTAAGTAGTTCAAGCTTTTTTGTTGTTTTTTAAGCTCTAGTACCTCAAACAGATAGTTGTGGTAAACAGGATTACAACTGTTTAGTGCATTTTAAACGTTTAGAACAGTACATTGCTGTCAAGACAAGAAACATTTCATGGTCATTTTCAAGTTATAAATAATTTTCATTCTTATAACTGGCTTAATAGCGCAACAAGGCTGAGCTTGTTGGCATAGCAACGTAATACTTCCTGCCTGTGTGTCCTACGAAGGACGTCTCATTTAATTCTGATTGAGGACACTCCGTATACTGCATCCTACACAGGACGTGTCCTCCGGAGGACGCAGCCTTCGAAATTTAACGAAATGAGACACAGCTATAGACTGAGGTGATGAGGCTAATGGCACACAGGTGTAAACAATGATGGCTGATGAGTCAGGGCAAAGGATTATGGGGAATGTCCGGAATGGGGATAAATATTGAGGTGAAGGAGCCCTCTGGTGGTGATCAGAGGGAGCCCCAGAGGCCTGATTTGTGACTGAGCCCCCCTCCTAAGGAGTGGCTTCCAGACACTCCTATAATTGTCAAGGAGGGCGGTGGAGCGGAGGGAGGCCTGGGAGTGGGATGGGGGATCAGGCCCATGGAGCGGAACAGGACCTGGGCCCTGGCTTGACATAGATGGGCCAGGCGGACCTGGGCCGTGGAGCGTGTGCAGACCTGGGCCGTGGAGCTTGGGTGGACCTGGCCGTTTTAGAAGCCATGGAGGTGCGGGCCGTTCAGTGGACCACGGGAGCGCTGGAAGCTCAGGAGACCACAGAGTCGCCTCTGGACCTGTGATCGGGAGCGGAGTCCTCTCTGGAGCCTGTTCCTTAGCTGACCACGGCAGGGCGAGGCACCTGGGCAGCGAGGGCAGAGCAAGAAGTCTGGGCGGTGAGGGAAGAGCAAGAAGCCTGAGTAGCGAGGGCAGAGCCAGAGGCCTGGGCGGCGAGGGCAGAGCAAGGAGCCTGGGCGGCGCATTCAGGATGGCAGCAACCTTCAGAATGTTCTCTGGGCTCGGGATCCCCGGACTCCTCCTCCTTCTCCTCTTGCGCTTGTGCCGGTGAGTCCGGGGTATGGTTTCCATAGCAGCTGGAGACTCCAACATGACGACCACCTTGTCCGGACACATTGGCGTGGCAGCCGTCTTGTGCGCAGGTTCAGGTTGAGCAACCACAGGACTAGTGGGTGCAGGAAACACAGGATAATCAACACTGGACCTGGTGAACACTGTGAGGGGCCAAGCTCCGTGGCCGTCGGAGCTTGATGCACGGTGCCCCTCCCAAAAAATATTTAGGGGAAACCTCCCCCTTTACCTCCCCAACAGTGTAGGAGGACCCACTTTCTAAGAGAGCATGATCCAAAAACTCAACCAGTGATCTTCGAGGACCTTCTCTGATGAGTTTGGATTTGTACTGATCATTGAGTCCATAACAAAAGAAGTCAATAAGGGCAAAATCCGGGAAGTCTGTTAAATAAGCAAGGTCCAGGAAATCTCGGGTGTGGTCTTCTAGTGATTTATTACCTTGTTTTAGACGGATGAGTTGAATTGCTGGATCCATGTGTGGCGAGACCGAACCGCCCGACCTAAAAATGTTGTGGGCGGGGCTAAGTTCGGCTGGCATCCAGGTTACATTTATGGTAAATTGGTAAATGGACTGCATTTACATAGCGCTTTCAACAGACCCTATGGCCATCCAAAGCGCTTTACATTTTGCCTTACATTCACCCATTCATACACCGACAGCGATGTCAGCTATGTAAGGCACCATCCAGCTCGTCAGGTGTCTTGCTCATGTGCACCTCGACACTTCGTCAGGTGGAACCGGGGATTGAATCACCAACCTTCCAGTTTGTAGACAACCTACATGAGCCACTGAGCGGCTGCCGTCCTACTATATTTATGTATCTTTCACCAGAAAATAAACGTTTGGGACCTCTAGAGCGGACACAGAATTACTTTGTAACTGATGGGTGAACACATGGACACACACTTGCAAATATTTAGGAAATGGTGAACTGTATAAAAAGTACTTTTTTAACTGAACTGTTTTTTAAGGAAAATGGCATTTTATTTCAGATCGCTTAAAATGTTAAAACAATTTTTCTTAAATGATTAATTACAATATTTGCTGGTCAAAATGATGCTATATTTCAGCGGGGGAAATAAGTATTTGACACATCAGCATTTTTATCAGTAAGGGGATTTCTAAGTGGACTATTGTCACAAAATTTTCACCAGATGTAGCCATCAAGCCAAATATTGAATTCATACAAAGAAATCAGAACATTTAAGTATACAAGATGAGTCATAATAAATAAAGCGAAATGACACAGGGAATAAGTATTGAACACATGAAGATAACAAGGTGCAAAATGGCATAGAAAGCCAGGAGATCGCCTGAAATCTGTCAGTATTGAGAGAGACATCCTGCCCCCTATCAGTACTAATTGGTATCAGCTGCTTTAGTCCTAATTGATGACCTATAAAGGCTTCTCATTACCCATGAGGCACACAGGAAAGACTTCATGATGGGTAAAAGCAAAGAACTGTCTCAAGATCTTTGTAATCTTATCATTGAAAAGCATTTTGATGGGAATGGTTATAGGCACATTTCCAGAATACTGAATGTTCCGGTGAGCATTGTGGGGGCCATTATCCGGAAATGGAAAGAGCATCAGTTCACCGTAAACCGGCCATGATCAGGTGCTCCACGTAAGATACCTGTCCAAGGTGTCCAAAGAATAATCAGGAGAGTTCTCCAAGAGCCAAGAACCACTCGGGCAGAACTTCAAGAAGACCTTGCATCAGCAGGTACTGTTGTTTCAAAGAGAACTATAAGCAATGCACTGAGCAGCCTTGCCATCCATGCACACTCACCACACAAGACTCCATTGCTCAACAAAAAGCATGTTGATGCTCGGTTAAAGTTTGCGAAAGAGCATTTGGAGAAGCCTGTGGATTATTGGGAGACTATATTTTGGTCAGATGAAAGCAAAATTGAACTTTTTGTCAGTCATTCTACACATCATGTTTGGAGAAGAAATGGCACTGCCCACCACGCCAAGAACACCATACCAACAGTTAAGTTTGGGGGTGGAAGCATCATGGTTTGGGGCTGCTTTTCAGCAAGGGTACTGGCAGACTTCATATTATTAAAGGCAGGATGAATCGAGAAATGTACCGGGACATTCTGGATAAAAATCTGCTGTCATCTACCAGAAAGCTGAAAATTAAAAGAGGGTGGACATTTCAGCAAGACAATGATCCCAAACACAAGGCCAAGGAAACAATGGTTTCAAAAAAAGAAAATCAAGTTGCTTGAATGGCCCAGTCAATCACCTGACCTAAATCACATAGACCATCTATGGAGAGAACTTAAGATCAAAGTTCATAAAAGAAGCCCAAGGAACCTTCAAGATTTAAAGACCATTTGTGTGGAAGAATAGGCCAGAATCACTCCTGAGCAATGCAGACGACTGGTCTCTCCATACAAGAGGCATCTAGAAGCTGTAATCACCAACAAAGGCTTTTCTACAAAGTATTAAATAAAGTGTGTTCAATACTTATTCCCAGTGTCATTTCGCTTTATTTATTATGACTCATCTTGTATACTTAAATGTTCCGATTTCTTTGTATGAATTCAATATTTGGCTTGATGGCTACATCTGGTGAACATTTTGTGTCAATAGCCCACTTAGAAATCCTCTTACTGATAAAAATGCTGATGTGTCAAATACTTATTTCCCCCGCTGTATATCTGTACATTTTTCATTTTCATTGTTTTTCTGTTTATGTTTTGCTTAAAAACTTCTTCAAAAAACATCTGAAAAGTAGTTGTCTTGTCTATGTAACGTGGTTGTGTGTTCTTCTACAGATTATTATATTAAAGATGTAATAACATGATAAGCATGATAATGCAGCATCCAGAGGACCACAGTTAATCCTTATGGCAGAGAGAAAAAAAATTCTGGTGCTGGAAGGATCTACCATCGACATCATCCTGGGACGCCTGTAGAATGGAATGTTCTAAAGCATGTATTCATCAATCTAAAACATGCCCATCGTGATGATTGATTCTCCATTCCTGTGCTGGTGACTACCATCTAGAGCCCCGTTCAAGACTGTAAGGTGGAGATTCTAAACAAATACCAGGCACTTAATTATGTGTTTAGCAAGCAGTTGGAATCAAAATGACCATCTCATAAGCCATGGGGCTGTGCTGTTGAGCTGTTGCCAGGGGCCTAGTTACCAAAGGGTAGGATCTATCCATTCCTGAACAAAAAGCCATTTGTAGAAGGGGGCTATGTAGAAGAAGAACTGCGTCAGGGATACAACCGCTCTTTTACATCCCCTGCTGCTTTCCAGATTCTTCTTTTTGGCAAAAAAAAAAAGGTCGGAGGCTTGTGGCCCTGTATTGACCATCGCACTCTCAATAAGAACATCATCAAATATCATTAACCGCTTCCCCTGGTCCCATCTGCCTTAATGAGGGGTGCCAACATCTTCACAAAATTGGACCTATGCAGCATGTATAACCAAATTCCGATAGGGTATTGAATGAATGAATAAATGTATTATTAGGATTTTCTAACTTTTACCATTGTTTCATTGCAAATTTCAGTAAGATTTCCTCAAATCTCACCACCTTGCTCCGCAATAAGCCCAAATCTCTGTCATGGACACTGGCTGCCACATCTGCATTCCATCAATTTAAGGAAGCTTTCACATCAGGTGTGGCGGTTGTGTTGTCTCAGCGGCAGGGGAATCCACCAAAGCTCCACCCATGTGCCTCTTTTCAAGAAATGGGTCCTGCACACCGTGCGATTTTTCAAAATCCTTTGCGAGTGTTCCTTTTCAGACTGTACGAACATAATCCCCGATGTAAGCCATGTCACACTGTAAGATCTCAGTTGTCCTTAATGTCAGACTGCACGATAGTCAAGGTGCGCTAAAAACGGACACATGCAAGAAAACTCGTCTGGAGTTTTATGTCATCAATGAATGATGCATTCGGTGGTGGCTACAAAGAAATCTCTAACTCTCGTTTTGGTCAGAATTTGTCTTGAAAAACCAAGATATTTGACAATCATCGTAGGATAAGTCACACTGCAGGATTGTGCACCAAATCTTCTGACACTGCCAGAATTTCATCTGAGGTAAAATTTGATCACAGTGGTCATTAATCGGCTGCCGGTGAACATGTCAAACTAACGATCGAAGACGTCCGATTTTAGCCTAGGATCAGAGGAATCTTTAAGGATTCGTTAATTTGTCTCAGACATACAAATTGTGGCCAAAATTGCAGTGTGCACCCAGCTTAAGTCATCCCCGGTGGAACAAAACTATGACATTGGCAAAAGAGAGTTGCTAGCCATCAAACTTGTGGTCGAAGAGTGGCGACATTGGCTGGAGGGAGCCAAACATCCATTTAAGGTCATCACAGACCACCGCAACCTAAAATACCTCAAGGAAGCCTGTCGCCTTGACCCTCAACAAGCTAGCTGTTTTATTCTTTACTCGATTTAAGTTTAAGATCACCTACAGACCTGGGGATAAGAACTTCAAAACTGATGCTGTATCCCATTTACATTATCCTGAGGTAACACATTCAGAACCCATACTCCCTCCAGCCATCTACTACATTTACTCACTTTTAGGCCATTCAATATGTAGGTGACTTTATTTCACCAGTAGAACAAGAAGAAGATCTTAAGCTGCAACCGTGGCCCTCTGATTCATATAGTGGAAGTTCAAAAAAAACATACATGCAGACAAAATAAAATGAATACCTTCAGCTCCTGATGATACACTGAGATCTTAAGAAGCAAAACGATCAGTCTATCAAGATTTTACAACATGCTTACCTCTAATCCACAGCCTTGCCAACAGCCGAGTGCATTTATGACAGTCTGGGGCCCAAGCTCTCTGTCGCATAAAGGCATATGAAGTTGTGCGGGTAAGATTTAAATTCCATCAGCTCTGCAGCCTTACCCTCATGGACCCTGTATACTCTTCTTTAGGCACAACAAACATTCTCGCTCCTCTACAACTGGAACTGTGTTGGATCCTTGTGTAATGTCTGCGTCTCCCGTTCCCCCAGTGACTTCTGTTGGTATGTTTTGAGTTTTAGTTTATGTTCTATTATGTGTTTTGCCCCCTCGTGGGTGTTTGTTTTGTATTTGTTTTATTTGTTATAAATAAATATATCCTTTTCTGCACTTGAGTCCTCGCACCATTTCCTTTGTGTGTACGTGACAGTTAACAGGTTCTCCAAAATAGCTAAAGCACTATTCCATCAGCTTACCTGAAGACAATTGGAAAACCTTATAGACTGGGAAGGCTATGGACATAAGGAGAGATCATGGGTTCTTTGTCATAACTTTCTAGACCCAGCTTTCCAAAATGAATTCCACAATCAACATCCTGATCACCCAGCACCCAGAGGTAGAGGCCGTCCACATCATCGCACTCACTGGTCGTTGCAGTATCATCCAACTGCATCCACAAATGGGCGTTATCGTGCTGGTTGGGGTTTCTGTTTTCACGGACTGGAACGCCCCCTTCTTCTTCTTCACCTCTTCTGCTGAACTGCTTGCTGTCAACATTCGGATTAACATGTTCAACATTCGCCGCTCGTTAGCTTTTCACAAACAGAAGCTTCAAAATAAGATCTAGCATCTTGCAACATGACATCATGACTTTGTGTAAACATATACGTCACTCTCTAAAGCCAAGTGGCGTGCTATAGCATTTTGAGCTATCCGCGTGTATGTCTACACTGATACGAAACATTGTGTGTGATTCCGCGTGTATGTCTACGCCGAAATTAACCATTGTGTGTGTGTGTAAAAGGATGTAAAAGGATTCATAAACGTACTAAATTATGTTTTTTGGAAATTTTAAAACACAGAATGTTTCTTGTGATGGGTAGGTTTAGGGATCAGGGTTGGCTGTAGGCAATCGTTATTGTGATTGACATGGCCAAATTAAATGTTTAGAATCGGTTGCCTGGAATTTCCACTGAACTGGTTTGAGGGGGGAGGGGAATCACGCATATGACATCATACCCATGTGCCTTGAGAAACTCATCGCGATTGGTCGATGAGACACTACCAGGAACGCCCAATAGGCGTTCTTGTTTCATGACGGGAACGCCCAAGCCGCAGCTGGACTCTTCTCGGTTGTCAGGAGCTACCAGTTGGGAGGGGTACTGTCACAAATTCATCAAATCTCTCAGCGCTAGACTCCTCAGCTCCTCCCACCTCCACCTATTGTCACTTATTATGGACTGCTATTTAAACCACCATCTCACAACACTCATTGTCTGGTTTCGTTGCTCTGTGACTCACCCGACTACTTTCCTGCAATCCTGTTTCCTTTCGTCATTATCATCATCTTTGTCAGTGTTTTTGCAGTGTGGCTTCCCATGCAAGGCATGTACACAGTATGTATAACTACAATCTTTTATCCCAGTACTTCTGTGATGATTGTAACAAAGAAATAACAGTACAATGTGGTTGAAAACAATAAGGGATTCGGTTATGGTGGTATGGGTAGGTATAAGGGTCGGTTTAACAGTGTAATTATAGATGTAATTACAGAAATTAATTACAGATGTAATAGGTAGACATACAAAAAAAAGTCAACCTTTAAATAATTATGTTCAGTTATGCACTCAATACTTGGTCGGGAATCCTCTTGCAGAAATGACTGCTTCGATGAGGCGTGGCATGGAGGCGATCAGCCTGTGGCACTGCTGAGGTGTTATGGAGTCCCAGGATGCTTCGATAGCGGCCTTAAAGGGTCATGAAACCCCCCTGCTGCAGCGGTGTTTTTTCACACCTTCGATTTGAAAAAGCTTGTTAAAAGGGGAGTGGTCGACTGTGAAAAGGTGGGATGGTATTGTGTGGAAAGAGGGAATGTTTGCATAAATAGGGGAGTGTCTGTCAGTAGGTGCTGAGCGGTTCTGAGACATGTTCTTGGTTCACGTTGGCATTGTTTACCACAGAGAGATTAAATGAGGGATGAGTACAGCGAATGAGAGAGCTATGAGTGGCGTGCAGCAGAGATCGCAAATCATTCAGCTCTTCATATTCAAACCAGCATAATTCAGTGAGAAATGAAAATAAATGTTATTCTGCATGACGAAATATTTTGCAAACGTGATAAAACTATATTTGTCCAAATATGCACGCTGTTTGGCAAGATGAACAACGCGCCGACGTGATAAGAGAACGTGAACCACCCAACATGCGATGCGATAGAGATGTGTAATTCTAGATCGGGGTAAAAGCGAAGGGGTTTGAGGCTCCATAGTCTCAACCGCGCATCTGAAGCAGAGCGACGCGCGCTGGGTTGCCGTGACGATCCGCGCTGTCTATCACTCGGCAGCTAAATCTATATTTGTCCAAATATGCATCACACTGTTTCACTAAGAGCCCGAACACATGCGGTTTAGTGCATGGCTGTGACGACAAATAAAACGGAGAGGACGTGGCTTTTGTTCATTGGCCTACAGATTACAGATTGGTTATTTTGCACTCCTGACATAGATAGTCAACGCTTGCAGGTTCGGCGTGCGATTCCTCAGGTGAATTTTACTTTACCGAGCCTTTGTAGCAAAGGCTTCCACAGACGGTGCCGGTTACAGCTCGCTCGGCGCCCTTTACGTTATTTCGTATCAGCACAACGCCTAGCTTTCCTCCGTGACTTTTCCGCACGCTGCTTCCAAAACTTCCCCACCATATCTCTACAATAATGATGTAAGACGAGCCTGACAGAAGTGACTGTCTCATGCATATTAACTAAATTATCTTGTATGCATACTACAGCGCAGGGATTGGACTGAATGAGCTTCATGTCATGAATATATATCGAGAATTGCTCAGAGCGGTCGACGTCAGCATGTGCCCAGCTGCCCATACTTGGGCCGAAAAGGCCGTGCCGACGTCAGCATTTGTGACGTTGCTCCGACTAAACTTTTCAAACCGGAAGACAGAAATCGCTCTGAAAAATGCAAAAATAACTATTTTCACATATGCATACCATTAATGAGTACCCTTAGTGTTTTCAATGATGTGCAGCCTATACATATCTGTTTACATCTCAAAAAAAGTGTTTTGGGGTTTCATGACCCTTTAAGCTCATCCAGAGTGTTGGGTCTTGCGTCTCTCAACTTTCTCTTCACAATATCCCACAGATTCTCTATGGGGTTCAGGTCAGGAGAGTTGGGAGGACAATTGAGCAGTAATATCATGGTCAGTAAACCATTTACCAGTGGTTTTGGCACTGTGATTAGGTGCCAGGTTGTGCTGAAAAACGAAATCTTCATCTCCATAAAGCTTTTCAGCAGATGGAAGTTCAGTTCAGCATGAACTGCTCCAAAATCACCTGATAGCTAGCTGCATTGACCCTGCCCTTGATAAAACACAGTGGACCAACAACGGCAGCTGACATGGCACCCCAGACCATCACTGACTGTGGGTACTTTACACTGGACTTCAGGCATTTTGGCATTTCCTTCTCCCCAGTCTTCCTCCAGACTCTGGCACCTTGATTTCCGAATGACATGCAAAATTTGCTTTCATCTGAAAAAAGTACTTTGGACCACTGAGCAACAGTCCAGTGCTGCTTCTCTGTAGCCCAAAGTGGCTTGACCTGGGGAATGCGGCACCTATAGCCCATTTCCTGCACACGCCTGTGCACGGTGACTCTGGATGTTTCTACTCCAGACTCAGTCCACTGCTTCCGCAGGTCCTCCAAGGTCTGGAATCGGTCCTTTTCCACAATCTTCCTCAGGGTCCAGTCACCTCTTCTCATTGTGCAGCATTTTTTGCCACACTTTTGCCTTCCCACAGACTTCCCACTGAGGTGCCTTGATACAGCACTCTGGGAACAGCCTATTCGTTCAGAAATTTCTTACCCTCTCGCTTGAGGGTGTCAATGATGGCCTTCTGGACAGAGTCGGTTCGGCAGTCTTACCCATGATTACGGTTTTGAGTAATGAACCAGGCTGGGAGTTTTTAAAAGCCTCAGGAATCTTTTGCAGGTGTTTAGAGTTAATTAGTTGATTCAGATGATTAGGTTAATAGCTCGTTTAGAGAACCTTTTCATGATATGCTATTTTTTTGAGATTTTGGGTTTTCATGAGCTGTAGGCCAAAATCATCAGTATTAAAACAATAAAAGACCGGACATATTTCAGTTGCTGTGCAATGAATCCAAAATATATGAAAGTTTAATTTTTATCATTACATTATTGAATTTTTTTATCACATATGCTAATTTTTTGAGAAGGACCTGTATATGTATATATACGCACAAAAAGGATTATTAGGAACACCATACTAATATTGTGTTTGACACCCTTTCGCCTTCAGAACTGCATTAAGTCAATGTGGCATTGATTCAACAAGGTGCTGAAAGCATTTTTTAGAAATGTTGGCCCATATTGATAGGATAGCATCTTGCAGTTGATGGAGATTTGTGGGATGCACATCCAGGGCATGAAGCTCCGGTTCCACCACATCCCAAAGATGCTCTATTAGGTTGAGATCTGGTGACTGTGGGGCCATTTTAGTACAGTGAACTCATTGTCATGTTCAAGAAACCAATTTGAAATGATTCGAGCTTTGTGACATGGTGCATTATCCTGCTGGAAGTAGCCATCAGAGGATGGGTACATGGTGGTCATAAAGGGATGGACATGGTCAGAAACAATGCTCAGGTAGGCCGTGGCATTTAAACAATGCCCAAATGGCACTAAGGGGCCTAAAGTGTGCCAAGAAAACATCCCCCACACCATTACACCACCACCACCAGCCTGCACAGTGGTAACAAGGAATGATGGATCCATGTTCTCATTCTGTTTACGCCAAATTCTGACTTTCCATCTAAATGTCTCAACAGAAATCAAGACTCATCAGACCACCAGGCAACATGTTTCCGGTCTTCAACTGTCCAATTTTGGTGAGCTCGTGCAAATTGTAACCTCTTTTTCCTATTTGTAGTGGAGATGAGTTGTAGCCGGTGGGGTCTTCTGCTGTTGTAGCCCATCCGCCTCAAGATCATGCATGTTGTGCCTTCACAAATGCTTTGCTGCATACCTCGGCTGTAACGAGTGGTTATTTCAGTCAAAGTTGCTCTTCTATCAGCTTGAATCAGTCTGCCCATTCTCCTTTAACCTTTAGCATCAACAAGGCATTTTCACCCACAGGACTGCTGAATACTGGATGTTTTTCCCTTTTCACACCATTCTTTGTATACCCTAGAAATGGTTGTGCATGAAAATCCCAGTAACTGAGCAGATTATGAAATACTCAGACCGGTCTGTCTGGCATCAACAACCATGCCACGCTCAAAATTGCTTAAATCACCTTTCTTTCCATTTGACATTCAGTTTGGAGTTCAGGAGATTGTCTTGACTAGGACCACACCCCTAAATGCATTGAAGCAACTGCCATGTGATTGGTTGATTAGATAATGTTACACACACACACACACACACACATATATATATATATATATATATATATATATATATATATATATATATATATATATATATATATATATATATATATATATATATATATATATATATATATATATATATATATATAGTGTGTGTGTAACATGGAAAATATGTATATGTACACAATAAGTAAATTTGATCAAATTATTAATTTAAATGTTAGTACATGTGTATAAAATCCCTGTTGAACTCTTAATTTGAATTCGTGTGTGACATCGCAAGGGGGTGGAGTCAGGGACATGCACAAACAAGTTCGTTTCACAGAATGTTCGGTCGCTGCAATGAGACAGATCGCGGTTTGTTTGGTGTGTGTGCGTTCTTGATAACGTAAGTTTACTTTAATATACATCATTATGTGACTGTGTATAGGTTTATATGCAGACATATGCATGCTTATTCCATATATTGTTGTTTTACCACGATATTTATTGCTCGTGCTAAGAATGTTTAGATTAACAGACGCATTTATGCAGGCAAGTCTGTTATTGCAGACATGTATATGATATGGATCGCCGTTATATTTGTGCTGTTACTTTACTGGCATACAGTTTAGGTGTGTTGTTTACATTATGTATAAGGAGTAGGCCTTTTTGATTGTGTTCAGCATAAAATAATGTTATGCCTCTGTTCTATTACTGGAACAAGAGCTCCATTCTTGTGGTCATTGGTTTAATTTCACCCTGTACTACTCAATGTATAACTAAAGGTTGCTTTATTTACTGTGATATATATTTTCAAGCATTGCATTTCATTTATTCATTGTTATTGTTTATTTATTTCAGAAACCACACATAGAACTACATCTAACCCAAACTACTTGTGTATTTGACGGAATAAATCAATGCTTGGGAACTGAAGCTGTCATGCATTTATTTGCCTTTAAACCTTCTGATAGAGGTTGAGTATTGGATGTTGACAAGCCAGTGCATTTACGCACATACATCTTTAACAAAGTGGTCCTTCGAGCCGAAGATTATATGGTTGCCCCGCACAGAGGAGAGCTTTTGCCTTAAGACTTTGGTGCGGCCATTGGCCTGGTAGGTGTGCTTGGCGACAATCGCTGCTTTGGGTACCACGATGCGAGAACAGGTGTTCTCAAATTTGGCATCAATGCAGATCTCTTCACCCTCGCAGAAGCCACGCCTGTCAATCTTGGCGTTCAGAGAAACCTGGCCATCAGGGATGAACATGCAGGTGACCTTCTTCTCCTTCATGCCTCCAGTAGGGGACAGCAAGTCTGGAGTGTTGACATCCAAGGGCTCTTCAACTTCGAAGTGTTTCTTACACTCCAGGGCCGGCTGAGAGGGTCTTTCCATCAGAGCCTTCACAAAGTATTGAACAAACCCAAACTTGCCCTTGTAGGAAGACACCAGTTGCCCTTGTTGAGGAAGCTCAAAGCCAAATGTGTATTCATACTTGTTGCCAGGACGGAGAACGACTGACCCATCCGTGTCTGAGGGATGGTCATCAAGATGGACAACCTCGTCATATTTCAGATAGTCTACTTCTTCACGGCATCTCTGTTTGCCTTTCGCGTACTCCACTTTAGCGCATCCGATTCCCACGACCCTCATGGACATCACCTTGGTCACCTCCGAAACCTCCAACAAGATCTTCCCAGCCACTTTATCTCCACTGCAGTAAAAAGTCTTGGACGGATCATTGAAAACGATCTCGAAGGTTTTGACTCTTTTTGTCATCGCCACCATTGTGATTTAAAAGCTATAAAGAAAGAAAGACTCGCGTCTCTTAGCAACTAAAAGTTGGTAAATCAGCCAGGTATTTAGTAGTAGTCCTTCAAAATGTGCATACAATCCTCAGCCACAACGAATTAAAGCTTCTATTCTAACAATTAGAGTGGCAGAAGTAACTATTGGTAATCGCACCTACAGTCGCCCTGTCTCTAAACTAATTGTGCTTCCAGAGATGCCTACTGATTCCAATGGTACATAATTTAAGGGTAAAGGGACCTTTACTTGATTTCTAATTTGCTGTACAAATTAGGGGGCGGCTGTATAAAATCCCTGTTGAACTCTTAATTTGAATTCGTGTGTGACATCGCAAGGGGGTGGAGTCAGGGACATGCACAAACAAGTTCGTTTCACACATAGACAGTAAAAGAAATGGACAGAGCGTTCCCATTGACGTCTACGGCGAAAGAATGAAGTCAACCTAGGGGCACTCACTTCCTGATGGCTGAGCGAACTGCGCAGGCTCAGACTGAGCTTGACGACGTAGATGTGACGTGAGCCTCCTGTCTGACAGCTGTGAGTCTTCTAGTAGATGTGGAAAGTGAAAGCTGAATCACGTTGTTTAAATATTTTCTCCCGTTGCTTTTGGCTCACTATGGGCTTCTCCCCATTCTTCCCCCTTGACTTTATCAGACTTTATGTCTCCACGTCCCCCCGACTGCCTCATAGACAGTAAAAGATTGCCTGCGAGCGTCTCCTCAGGTCTATACGGTAATTTCTCAACTGTGCGACAGGGTCGCGTTGGTTATGACGCAATCGTTAGCCTATTTTTACAAAAACAGCTTCTGCGGGGCGATAGTGTAAGATACAAGGTAATGGAGCCTTTTATACATTGTCGTGTTTCTTTAGAAATAAACAATGGACAAATGGAGTCTTTAAACGCCTCAGATGTAAAGTTATTCACTGTCAAAGTGACTCAAAAATGAATGGGAGTCAATGGGATGCTAACAGCAGGTGATGACTTGGTTAGCAATGGCAGCCCCTAGGGGTGGAACGCTTTCCGAGCGCTAGATTACCCCCTTGGTTTCACAGAATGTTCGGTCGCTGCAATGAGACAGATCGCGGTTTGTTTGGTGTGTGTGCATTCTTGATAACGTAAGTTTACTTTAATATACATCATTATTTGACTGTGTATAGGTTTATATGCAGACATATGCATGCTTATTCCATATATTGTTGTTTTACCACGATATTTATTGCTCGTGCTAAGAATGTTTAGATTAACAGACGCATTTATGCAGGCAAGTCTGTTATTGCAGACATGTATATAACGACGCTGATATGGATCGCCGTTATATTTGTGCTGTTACTTTACTGGCATACAGTTTAGGTGTGTTGTTTACATTATGTATAAGGAGTAGGCCTTTTTGATTGTGTTCAGCATAAAATAATGTTATGCCTCTGTTCTATTACTGGAACAAGAGCTCCATCTTGTGGTCATTGGTTTAATTTCACCCTGTACTACTCAATGTATAACTAAAGGTTGCTTTATTTACTGTGATATATATTTTCAAGCATTGCATTTCATTTATTCATTGTTATTGTTTATTTATTTCAGAAACCACACATAGAAGTACATCTAACCCAAACTACTTCTGTATTTGACGGAATAAATCAATGCTTGGGAACTGAAGCTGTCATGCATTTATTTGCCTTTAAACCTTCTGATAGAGGTTGAGTATTGGATGTTGACAAGCCAGTGCATTTACGCACATACATCTTTAACAACATGGTAGTTTAATACAGACTTTCTGTGTGGAATCTGCATGTTTTTTCCATGTCATTGTGGGTTTCCTTTGGCTGCTATGGTTTTCCATGCAGGTTAGGAAAATTTGAGAATCAAAATTGCCTGTATGAGATTGTGTGTGAGAAAGACCTGTGATGGACTGGCCATCTGTCCAGAGGGGCTTTCCCCTGCATCTGGCATAAGAAACTGGGATAGGCTCCAGTCCTGACCCTATAAGGTCATATAAGGAAAAATGAATGAATTAATGAATATAATGATTATAAAGTGGGACTGAGAACTCAGCACAAGGCAGTGGGCGCATACAAAATTATCCAGCAGCAAGAGAAGCATATCTTGCGAAAAGAGAGGTAATGAATCTTATTATGTAGTGTTCCATTTTTTCATTTAATATTTTAAACAGTTTTATGAATGTATTTTCAATATTTTAAATTAAAATTATCAACTGACTTATCTGATGATTTTGTATTATAAAATGTGACTTTGTTATTCAATCACAATTGATTTACAGTAAATCCAACCAATATAGTGCACTGTAGCCTCTTCCATACATTCTGAATTCAACGCAGTGGCGTAGGCAGAAAATGGGTGGGCCTCTAATAGTGTGGGTGGGCCGCCGGAATAATGTGTGTGTGTGTGGGGGGGGGGGGGGGGATCCTATTGAAACATATAGCAACACAGCAAAAAGTAGGCTATTCCAAATATGTTGGACCTTTTATTGTCTGTTGACTTTTAATATAGTCTATTCTGCATGTTGATCCCTTCTCAAGCTCCCATAGAACGAGCTGTGTTTGTGATATTTGAACGTGGCGCGCAGAATTATTTATAAATTCCGCTAGGAGGTGCTACTCAGTGTCGCAGAAACGAAATACTGTAACACTAAGTTCCGTGTGATTGGCTGCAACGTGAAAAAATAGAAAACAAAACCAAACAAAGTAGATAATGTTAGATGTATAGTCCTTATAACTACATCATAAAAATAAATCACAATGTCTGGGTCCTGTATAACAACCTGCCATTGCAACAAGTAGGAGTTGGCTGAAGATGTCGATAATATCATCATATTCTGTAGGCTATTCATATTCTGTTCACTTTCAAACGACAAAAGTGTTATGGCGCCCTGTCATCTTCGTCAAGACGTGTTTCCTTCTTAAATGTGTCATAAATGGCAGTTTAGCCATGTTTTAATGAAAAAAAGAGGCGCTGCTAGTTGAAATTGAATCCAGATATTGCCGCGAAGCAAACCATAACATTACTACTGGCGTGACGTAATCAAAGGGACGAATTAGCATATTTGTATTAATATTAGAATAGACTTCTAATGCTTGATACAATAACTCACATTTAAAATAATTATTAAATAATTGTTACATGTTAGAAAATAGTGTTATTTAAAATATATATATATTTTCCTGGATCTGACAGGGTAGGCAAGCTGTCAATCTGGGTGGGCACCGGCCCACTCAGGCCCACCCGTAGCTACGCGAGTGATTCAACGTCACATGATTCATTCTGTTTTTGATCAACTTACTACTTTTACTTCAATACAGACGGTTGACTAAACGATTGTATTTGTATTTTACTTTTAAAGTAAAATAAAAACAGTATTTAGCATATTCCCTGACAGGTGGCACAACTGATATTCATCAGGTGGTGCAACCATGTTTAAATCAACAAATAATATGTGAACAAATGGCTAAACACTAGATTGTGAATAGTTATGCATTTAATGATATACTTGTATGATTATCTTTCATGTCTTTGGATGCTAATGATACTTAATACCTGGCCACTCAAATGCAATTATTATAAATTAAAGGGGTCCTTTATAATGTCCCTTCTACAAGATTCAAAATAAGACTCTGAAGTGCATGTATTAGAAGTTTTAGGTTAAAATGCCCTGCAGATATTTTTATAGCATGTTAAAACACAAAAACGTACTGAATTTGTGTGTCCCTTTAAATGCAAATGAGCTGCTCCCAAGTTAGCAGCTACGATTTCTCACCCATACACACTGAAAATGTCAGAAACTTGTGTTCAAACCAGAGTCGGGACAATGATGGAGAGACTCACGAAAAAATGACAGCATGTAGAATGCAACAGGATGTTTCTTATTGGATAGAGGAATTTATGTAGCTAATATGGCATTGTTAACTATCTTCAAGTCATTGATTAGCATATTCTGTCATGATAATCTATAAATCACTGTACAAGTGCTCATGTGGGAACTGTTGTAAGATGCCTAAAGAGCCAAATAATAAATGTTGTATGAAGATAGAGCAGGTATAGTTTAGTTTAATTACGGTTAAACCGTATATTGTCATCTTGCTTTTACATGCTATTGCATTTGTGTTAACGGTATTGCAATAAATGTGAAAAGACAGATGTGACAGCTTGAGCCGACTCCCAATTGTGCTCAGTTACAACAAATCTTCCTCTTTTCAACACGGCCTCACCTCCTTTGTTGCATGTTCCAGTTGGCAGGATTTATTTAAATTTTAGGGTTGGTCATGTCACTAACTCATAAAAAAGCTTGTTGTAGTCCCTGCCAGCCATTTGTTGTAGTCCTTAAAAAGTGATTTCTTTAAAGGTGCTGTATGTAAGTTGTTGACTGTACTAAAGTATAATAAAATACCATAATATGTTTGTAGATATTTGGGAAACATGCTGAGTTCACATACGCGTTTCTTGGAAATCAATGCTATGACCAGTTATTTTATATTGAAAGGTCTGGGGGGAACAACTATCGCCAATATTTTGATTGAATATTTCAACCACTAGCTGTCAATCTTACATACTGCACATTTAAAGGTCATGTTCTTCGCATGTTTTCGAAGCTTTGATTATGTAAAATATTATGTTTCGTGTGTAAAAAAACAGTATTTTTCACACAATTGACTTATCTGTACACCGCTTCTTTCTCTGTCCTAAAAACGGCCTGATGATTTCCTTGTTCTCTGAAGTCCCACCTTCAGAAATACGTAACGAGTTCTGATTGGGCCAGCGCTTCCTGTGTTGTGATTGGACAACAGCTTAACGCACTTTGCCCGGAAAGGTCCCGCCTCTAACCATAACGGGAAGATGCACGCGCTCAATGCGCGCTTATACAAATCCTTGAACACTTTCATTGCCACAGGTGAATGACATCCAGCAAATCAATCAAATCCCACCCTAAAAAAAAATCTTGTTCAAAAAGGCATTTTTACATAGATATAAATCACAACAGGAAAGACTATCGCAACTTACATTTCATGCCAACCTTAACTGGAGAAAAATGAGATGCATAATAAAATAAGAAACCATGTAAAGGCTAGAAGATTGCAAAACTTTATTCAATCCCCATTTGTCTTGCTTTGAGCCTCCTAGATCTGTACACTCATCACCACTTTAAATTAAAGCAGCTATAAATGATCATTATTCATAATGTTTATTCCACCAGACTTGCCCTCAAGGATAGAAAGCGCTGAAGCATATCTCGACAAGATAAGTGCATGCACACAGACATAAACAAATAAGGACAGAGTGCATTGAGAAATTGTGAACTAACACAATTTTGAATATTTCATAGGACTTGTTGTGATGCATGTAATAAACTTGGTCAAATCCAGTAATTAGTTCTTCATCATAAAAGCTCATCGCAGCTAAATGGTGCCATGACTCCCTGAATCCAAATAAATGCCAGCTAATCGGGGGCATTTCACAAAAACAATTATGGTCGCAAGTTTCCTCGTCACCAACAGAGAAGATCAAGATCAAACATAGTTGGCAAACAATGCTTTTGGAAAACACACCCCAGTTGGGGGGCTGTTCTTCGTACGTCGCTAACTCAGTTAGCTGGATTTGACTGTTGAAGATTTGCCTTGATCTCAGATTGTCTGGTTGGGGCGGCAGTGGCTCAGTGGTTCATGTAGGTTGTCTACAAACCAGAAGGTTGGTGGTTCAATCCCCGGTTCCACCTGACCAAGAGTCGAGGTGTCCATGAGCAAGACACCTAACCCCAGCTGCTCCCGACGAGCCGGATGGTGCCTTACATGCCTGACATCGCCGTCGGTGTATGAATGGGTGAATGTGAGGCAAAAATGTAAAGCGCTTTGGATGGCCATAGGGTCTGTTAAAAGCGCTATATAAATGCAGTCCATTTACTTTAAAGCTCATCCTGGACTTGCTGTCATAGCAACAGGTCCATCAGCTTAAACCTGCTCGGGAGCGGGCTTATTTCATGTAAACAGGATTAGATTGCATCTTGAGGTAATACTTAAAAACTGTCCCAGCCACTGCTACTTTATTACAAGACTTCATTACTGAACCAGGGGCAATAATAATTAAAAAATAATAATAAATATAAAAGTTTATTTGAAAATAATATTTTAATGTTGTGTAAAATATAAATTGCGTATAATTCTATAAACATAGTCACTTGATTGAGAGATTTATTTGTGAATTGTGATGGAATAATTACTTTATAGTTGTATTGGAGGTTTACACACAGAAATTACAACATTGAAATAAAAATGTATAGTGTGTACAAATATTTTAAAATTGTGAATATAAAATAATTGGGAATAATGTTCATCAAAACAGTACACATTTAATTTATCTAACTTTTATGTTGGTTTGGTCGTTTGTCTGTTTCCTTATAAAGGTCCAGAAATGTGTGATTTTCTTTTGTTTTTTTTCTTTGAAGTTTTTTGCCAGGTGGCTTTTTTAATTATATGATATCATTATGTTGTCGTGACCATATAGACAGTAAAGTAAATGGACACAGCGATCCCATAAACTTCAACGGCGAAAGTCAATTAGAAGCACCCACTTCCTTATGGCTGAGCAAACTGCACAGGCTCAGACTGAGCTTGAGGACATAAATGTGACGTGAGCAACCGGTCTGACAGTTGTAGTTCTTCTAGTAGTTGTGGAAAGTGAAATCTAAATCACGTTGTTTAAATATTTTCTCCCGTTGCTTTTGGCTCACTATGGGCTTCTCATAATTTTTTACAGTGTAGGTGGAATGCTTTTCGAGTGCTAGATTATCCCCTTGGTCTTGACGCCAGCCAATAGCTGCATTGCTGATCGTGGTTTCGAGTATTGATCCATCTGCCCTCTTCAGGGAACACAGGCATGAGCAGTGATCTCAGATCATTTAGTCCAGATATTTTAATCCAATCCGCAAATTCGTTTGAAGAACCAAATTAGCCAGATATCAGGTATCACACGATTAAAAGATCTGGGATCTGTCAAATCATCTCAGATTTATTAAGCAAGGGCCCCAGATCTTGTCGTTTTGGCTGTTGTCATTAGTGTAAACTAGGGGTGATCAAACCTGCTACTGGAGGGCCAACATCCAGCTGAGCTGACCTCCAACTTGCCCCAATACACCTGCCTAGAAAGTTTCTAGTGTGCATGAAACCCTTGATTAGTTGGTTCAGGTGTGTTTAACTGGGGTTGGAGGATAAGGTGCATTCACACCATGTTATAATTACTGTAATTACGAGATTTCAACTTGCAAAAAGCATTCACGTCCTTGTAGAGATCGTAATTACAACCTGTAGGCTATGCTGGGAATTTTCTGTGATCCTCTACTTGTACCACCTGACCACTAAAGATTCATTTAGAGACGTAGCCATAGAAACACAAGCAGTTTTATGAACATGAACAGCTCCGAGTAGAATGTCACATGTTGTCATCTTGAAATTACAGTAATTACGACATGCAAAACTCTGCAGGACAGTGGCCCTTTAGGTGCAAGATTGGACACCCCTGGAGTAAACAGTCAACTGCGTGCTGTAAGAGGCTGAAACTAAAGCAAGGCATGCCATGCAACCAGAAAGTGGGACATTTCACCTTTGGCTGAATTTTTTTTTTAAATCAACAGTAAACAAAACAGTAAACAACAGAGACAAAGTCATAATGCCAGACTACAACATAGACATAAATGTGGTGGTGATCCTGGAAGAAACCGAAAGAAAAGCCCTTCAAAGCAAACCAATCCAAGTCCAGGTAGGACTTAATGCTGAAATAATGCTTCCCATACAATTTTAGCTTAATCTGAACCATTGCAATGCCACCAAACTTAAGTAAAAAAGGGGGCTATCTCTAAAAAGTTTGCTGCAACATTTCTGTTCTGCTCTTTCACCTACTTCCTTGTTCTCTTTTGGCATCTGCTAAACTATTCTCCTCTCAATAGAAAACACCAATCTGTTTAAAAAGACCATTCACCATTAACCCCCATATCAGTTAGGATTTGGAAAGCTGCAAAAATAACAGGTTTGTAAATATGAAGATTTATATACCAGAAATGGAGAATTGATCTTTTGGTTAATGTAATAAGAAACAAAATCTAAAATGTATTATTTCATAATACCATTCTACATGATTTCCCATTTTAGCTTGACAACTTTCTAAATATCTTAGCAGTAAGCATGTTGACTATAGTTTAGCCAGAGGATAATCTGAATAATACATAATAACTTTAGTTTATAGGATCCCTTTAGTCTACTGATGACTCATCATACATCATATTTCTTTAAAATCTGCTGTCTTTCATGAGGTCTTTTGAAATACCTTGGAAATTTTGAATATGCATCTGAGTAGGCAGTTTCATACTTTGCAAAGCTCTATAAGTGCAAAAGATTTTACATTACATGGCTCTCTATATAGGCTACTTTATTCTGATTGTCAAAGGTGGCGTTTAGAAGTCTAATATTTCTTCTTAATGGCCACTGTTACTGTGTTTCACAAAAGCATCGTATGGCACCAATGGTCTCTAAAATCAACGTAGATCATGATGCTTTCGAGAAATGCAGCCCAGGAAATACAGCATAACTGAACTCTCACCTGGGAAAACTCTATAAATTCATATTATAAATATAAACAATTATAATTTCAATATCTCATGTTTATTTATTTATTTGTAAGCAGGTGTAAAGTATAATAAGATGAGTAATGTAAAGTGAGGGCAATCCTCTTGTTTAATTCAAAATAACAAATGGCTCACTGTAGCCTATTATCCCTTATCCTAGATCCGTTTTTAGCAGCTTTCAAAGTCTATTTTGACATTATCTATATTAAATAGCTAAACAAATCTTGATTTCTGTAAAGTCTTAAAAACATTCATGTAGGCAACACAACACAATGGAAACACGGAATTCATGGAAATGTTTTAAACTGAGTCATGGGCAAAACTCACCTGGCACGTAAAGCTATGGATTATTGTTTAAACTATTGCGGACTCGAGTTAGTTATGTTCCATTAGACCAACACTCAATAATCAACACTGATATAGATTCGCAAAACACAGATGACCGTCGTCAAACAGCTCTATCACGGGTTGCAGGCAGTGCAAACTCATCTCGACTCTAATCTGCGTTCGATTGAGACTTCCTGTGTGACAGAACTGAGAGCAGGCGAGCGCGTAATCAGCACTGCCTACAGACTAGTTTGCGGTAACGCTCGAAAATCGCCGCCTGTACCGACAAAAGTGCTCGTTTGGACTTAATCGGGAATGATATGTTTTATTCCAACTATAATGTTGTTGGATAGACGTTGAGTGCGAGAACTAAACAGCAAAGAGATCCTCGGTGTGGGTCAAGAACATCTCACCCGACCAACTGAAAAAGGAGGAGAGGCCAAAAAAAGACAACTGCAACTGGAGGAAAAAAGTGTCTACAATCCTCACGGATTGCCACAACGTCGAAGATTATCGTGACATGATGGCCACGGAGGAACTCTATGAGGTGAATGTCGGCGATTTTTAACGTTCGTATCCGTTTAGACGCAGTTAATCGATTATTTGTGTGTAGTTGCACATATACGAAGCGTCCCAAAGCTCGTGTGGACTGCACTAGCAAACGTTCTTAACAACTGACTTCAGCACTCCAATACTAGTTGAAGCTAAGCCGGGAGGGTTGCATGCTAGCAAACTAAACTAGTAGTGTGGAGCCAGTGTCGTCCTGGTTTGTTAGTTTGTGGAGTTTAGTGTGGAGAGATGCTGGTGGAGGCAGTAGATGAGGCGGCGGGGGAGGGAAGGAAGGGCACTTTGGAGAGTGATACTTCATCAAGCTAGCTGCTAACCATGAGGTCTGTGTGGTATGATGGACACATCAGGACAGCTGAAAGTGAACTCGGTACGTTTTGGTGTTTTCAGCTCTTCGGGAACTTTTAGTTTCGACTTCTGTCCAGCAGGACCTGCGAATTTAGCTTCGCTTGAGAGCTTTCAACCTGCCTGGCTCCTAGCTATCCAAGAGTGTTGTGTGTTGTTATGATCGCCTTTGCTTGGTTTCATTTTACAGTTTCGTTGTTTGTGATATTATTATTATTTATAGTTATACATATACAGAATATGGCGTATAATTTCGCACTTAGAAAGTCTAATGTCACTTGCTGGTTTGTTTGATGGACTGACATTCTGACTGACTGCCATTATTCTCAGCCATAGTTCTGTTATCATGGTTTTAAAATGGTGATTTCTTTTTAAAATGATCATCACATATTGCATGTTTATGCTTCACGAATATACTTAAAGTATTCAGTCATATCAGTGCTCTAATTGTGTCAAATACAGTTGCTGTGTTTTTCCCGTCTTTTGAGAATTGTTCTAGTGAATATAGCTATTGACTGCTTACAAGTTTAGAATTGATGTGCTTATTGAGATAAATTCGTCAATATGATCAAATGCTTTACTACGGTACAAAGAAGATACAAAGGTGTAATGAAGAGAACAGATCTTTTCAAACATGTTTGACCTGTTTATAAAGACCTGTGTGAATACTGTCCCCATTTTCAAACACCTAGATAATACTGTTCATTCAGATGATGACAACAACAAATCTGTTAGTCATGATTCATATCCTTGCCTTTTCAAACTTTAGGTGTTTTTTGGTTGCGGCTTGGGTCAGCATAGACCTGGAAAAATACATTGTTTATTTTACTTATTTGCACCCCAGGGTGGGGGGTATTCCAGAAAGCAGGTTATGTGACACTGCCAGGTATGTTTGAGAGTAAGTTTCGGTTCTAAAAACGGAGGTAACTTTCAGGGTATGCAAGTTATGTTCCAAGGTTAGTTTGCTTAAGAGGTATTCAGATATGTTTTAAATAATAATGAGAAGAAGAGAAAGTAGAATGGTGCTCTGTTTCCATGGTGAATCGTTGATTCATCGCTCTGTTGAGAATGTCTTGTGTGTTAACCAGGAACATAGTCCAAATTGTCTGAACTTACTCCCAGATTTGTTTTTGGAACCAGCAAACCTTGAGTAAGCAAGGTTTGGGTTTATCATCCGAGATTTCAAGTTATATGTGACGGTAAGTTAACCTTGCCTGAAATACGGTACCCCCAGATGTGGACGACTACTGTATCATAAAACTAAAGCGATGGTGCTTTTCTGCTTACTTTTCCATTCTCTACCTTCTTATAACCATGATACATTAACAGAATCTTCATTTCTTCTTTCCAAAATGTATTGCTAACAGCCTTAGAAAGTCAGGAAATGTGTTTTTGTATTTATTAAAGGAATCGTCGGATTCAATAAGTAGTGTTTTATAGAACGCAAAGATTCTGGAAGTTAACATCCCATTAATTTGCTCAGTTTTTAGCAATAACATATTATTCTTTCTATGCAAAATTATTATTCTAGGGTTGTTAGCAATAGTAAATAGAAGCGTTAAAGACCCCTGTGGTGAAAATCCTACATTTTGAATATTTGTTAATGTCTATGTGGTGTTTTTAATATGCTTTAAGTCAAACCATGTGCCAATTCATGTCAGTTTTCATGTCAGTCAATATTGCAGAGTATTTTCTCCTTCAAAGTGCAGTTAAAAGACATGGTTTGCAAACGCCTGTGTTTCTTACATCACAAACTACCTTGTAAGTGTAACCAATTACGGTTCCAAAGCGCTTGATCACTTGGAATCCACTATGGAGTTTACTTATTCATTTATTTTCTTTACAAAATTGTTTAATGCAGCATTTTTCTATATGTATATAGGTGTTTTTTGGTTGTTTTAAATGTTTTAAAAAATGCTTAAAATATCATAGAGATTTTGTGGTTGGGTAAATTAAAAGTGATATCACAATCGTGTTGCATTGTGGTATATGAAGCTGCCTGAAGTGTACATATGAAGTAGACTGAGGGTATAGGGTATGTCCATATAAACTTCCCCCGTCCACTTTACAAAGTAAAACAAAATGGTGGCAGGGATTCCCCCTAGGGGAAGTGCTTAGGGAAGTTCGTAAGTGCACGTCTAAAAGTGGAGTGGAGCGCAGCAAGTGACGTGAGCTCCACAGACAATCCATTCCTATTGGTTGTGGCTCGTGAAATTTGCTTCTCATTTGCATAAAGTTGACATTTCTGAACTTTTGTTGCGTGTTTCACATCGCTCTCTGTCCCTCGTTTCGCCAGAAGTTGCTTGCGCTATAATCATGAATTATAGTGGGTGAATTATTTATATGATGTAGGGATGTTAACGATTAATTGATGATTGTTTAATTGTCGATAATACAGTTAATTGATAAAGTGTATTGTTGATTTAGCAGTGCCTGCTGCTCAACTGCGAAACATGTAACTCAGACACAAGGCAAAATGAAGCGAGTGCGGCGGAGTTATATTTGGGACCATTTTACAGCTAGAGTTACACCTTCAATCATGATTATAACTTTGCAGTCTTTTGTTTTGTGCAAATGTAGGTTGTAATATTATGTTTATATCTGATTTATCTCGTATGCATTTCTTTGAGTCAAATAACATGCTAGCAAAGTGCTCTAGTTTACCGGTGTTTATCCAGCTTCAGCATGCAGCTCTAACAGCAATGTATGACTGATAATAACTATGATTGGGACTGTCATATTTCAATGAGAAGTTGAACACCACTAGTAAATCGCTGTGAATTAATTGGGTTTAGTTGCTGTTTTCAGCACGTTGTTCCAGGAAGATCACGTCCACAAAAGGAGTAGGCTACACATCCTGAATAGCATGCGTATCTGAGGTGGCGCATTGTATTACGGCTGTTTCACACTGCAATCGTGAGCATAACTACACTGTTGCTGCAGATGCGCGAGAGTATTCACTAGGGATGGGCATTTCAAGCAAATTACAATTCCAAGAATGCTTCGATGCCCTGTGTGGCCACTCCCAAAGCCACCGCTACTGAATCACTTTTACTTTCCCACCACCGCGTTCATCTTCATAAAATCAGTTCAGTTAGAGAACAGACACTACAATTAAAAAACTGAAAGTGTCTGTTCAATATATTGTGATTAAGCCACTAAAGAAGTCTGTAAAATGTGTGTGGATGCTAATTTTTAGAAGGCAGCTGTCTGAATCTGAGATGGCTAATGAGAACATGGTTTCTGTAACATTAGCACAGTTGTAGAAACAATCCTGCATGAGTGAGTGGAGGCGGGGGTCATTTGCATATTCATTGACACACTTATATTTAATGAAGCAAAGGCATGTATAATTTGTTTTTCACAAGAGAAAAAAACATCTCAACTTAATTTTGGTGATCAAAGATGAGTTTTAAGGTGAAAAATGAATGACTTCAGGTGGATTTTAAGTCAGACAAAATCAGGGCAAAACCATAGACTGTAAAAAAATATTGACGTAGTGTCCGTGACGTCACCCATAGGTTTCCGATATGCCGTTCTGAAGCGTAAAGTATGGATGAGCTGGGCGTTGCCATCTTGTGAGCGAGTCATCGCGTGTCACTCCCGGATAACAGAAAATGGGCAAAAAGGCGGGATGTGCGCGGAGCTGAGGTAACGCAATAACTATAGACAACAGATAAATGGCTATCCACTTGTAACCACACCCTTAATTATGCAGAACTTTAAGGCTTTATATAACGTAAACGAATGAGTTATAAAAAAAAAATCATCCCCTCACAGTTGTCATGAAGATCAAAATTAGCCTTATAAGCCAAAACCACAATTTGTACCAGGCTGTAAACTTTTTTTTTCAGCTGTAAAGTTGAGAATTTTAACATGGGACTCAGAGATTCTGCTCCCTTCTAGAGCCTGCCTCTAGGGCCAGTTAAGGAATTACAGTTTACATTACTTCCGTATTAATAATAATAATAATAATGCGTTCGATTTATATAGCGCTTTTCTAGGCACTCAAAGCGCTTTACATTGAAGGGGGGAATCTCCTCAACCACCACCAATGTGCAGCATCCACCTGGATGATGCGACGGCAGCCATATTGCGCCAGAACGCTCACCACACACCAGCTGATTGGTGGAGAGGAGACCGAGTGATGAAGCCAATCAGGTTGTGGGGATTATTAGGAGGCCATGATGGACAGAGGCCAGTGGGCAAATTTGGCCAGGATGCCGGGGTTACACCCCTACTCTTTTTTAGAAAGACATCCTGGGATTTTTAATGACCACAGAGAGTCAGGACCTCGGTTTAACGTCTCATCCGAAGGACGGCTTCAAGAGAGATCGCGGGAGGTTGCCGCTTGGGCAAAACGGAGTTTGTTTCAGGAGTTCCAAACAGCTTTCCAAAGCAAGCACTCTGCTAGAGTTTTTTGTGTTCATCACCATAAAAATGTCACACACAGAAACCATGCACACTGCCAGTCTAATTCTTCCACACTAAACTTCCACAACATATGTGTATGGATCTAGTTTTGTGCACAGGGCTATTATCATGGAATAGAAAAGCATCCTCCCAAGCTGCTACAGCAAAGTTCAAAGCATACAATTCTTTTAGATGCCATTGTATGCAGTAGCATTTATTATTTGTCTTCTGGAATAACCAGACCCATTAATTAGAAGCATTATATGATAATGGTGTCATACAGGTTAGAGCAACATCAGGAGGAACAGATGATTCAGAATAAGAATGAGCTTTATTTGCCAAGTGTGCGCAAACACACAAGGAATTTGTTGTGGTTTTTCAGGACCTCTGGGTACATGCATATATATATTTGACACAAATAAAAAATATTTAAAAATTATAATAACGTGATAGACATCTGGAACCGCCGACTATACTGTACAGATTTGTGCATTCTGTACTGTATACAACTGTATAAATATGTATATGTATTTACATAATATGAACAAATTATTGCTTTGTTCTCAAATACTGAGGTACATAATTATAGAAACAGTAAATTTCTGTGTTAAGTCTTCAAGCTGGAGATAGCATGAAGGATGAAACAGTTGTCATGCCTAGCTAGTGCACCGAGATCTGTATCATCTGCCTGACAGGTTGTGGCTGGGGTGAGAGGGGTCTGAGATGATGTTACCTGTCCATTTCTTCACTCTGGAGATGTATGTTCAGGTGCTCACCAATTATACTTTCAGCTGTCCTAACAGTCTGTTGTAGTCTTCTTATTTCTTATTTACTGGCTGACCCAAACCAGACAGTTATAGAAGTGCACAGAACCAACTCAATGACGGCTGATCAAACCGTCATCTGCACCTGTGGCAGGCTGAACTTTTTCCTTTGATGAAGAAAGTTGTCCCTGATGAAAGTACAACCTCTCTCTCAATGTCAATGTCCCAGTTCAGGTCCTGAAAGATGGTGGTGCCCAGGAACCTGAATGAATCCACTGCCGCCACAGTGCTCATAGCCGTGTTTCCACTGTTGGGCCAAAAGCCAGTCCCTTTCCACGCTCACTTCCGGGGCTTGATCGTGCCTCGTCGGAGCCAACGACCAGGGGTTTTCCAATGTTATCTAGGTGACTTTTTTTTTAATAACTCATTCGTTTACATTATATAAAGCCTTAAGGTTCTGCATAATTAAGGGTATGGTTACTTTGATTGACAGGGTGGATATAGCCATTTATCCGCTGTCTGTTAGTCATCGCGTCACCTCAGCTCCGCCAACATCCCGCCTCTTTGCCCATTTTCTGTTATCCGGGCGTGACGCGCTGGCAAGATGGCAACGGCCAGCTCGTCTGTACTTTACGCTTCAGAACGACTCTTCGGAATCCTATGGGTGACGTCACGGACACTAAGTCCATATTTTTTTACAGTCTATGGTCAAATATCAATACTGGACTCTAGGTATGACGAGATCACGTGCCACGAGATATCGCAAAACTAAACTGTGACAAGCTTTCTGTCTTGCCTTATATCTGACGGAGTGCAAGGGTGAAGTTAGGATAGAATATGACAATGCTACGTTTACATTACGCCTTCACTATTTAATTTAGGTCATAACAGTCGCCCCATTTTCAGAAATAAAATTGAGGCCCTGAATGAATACCTGTAAAATTCCCTATTAATAATTCTATTAGGGCTGTTTCGAATGCCATTTATTGAGCTTCGAAGCTTAGGTGGCAAATATCGAATATTCGAAGCTTCGGTGGGTGGGGCTAAATATATAATAATAGTGTCGGTTTGCATTTGTATCATCTTTCACGACTTTACGTTTCACTCTTCGGCATCGTAAATGTGTTGCGGCAGACCCAGTGGAGTGCAGTGTTGCATTTGGTGCAATATGATCAGGTGGCACACATTCTTTAAATATTAATAAACATTTAATAATCTTTTAAATAGAACAGTTTCCGTAAGCATTACACGGGCAGGTTTATGCTCCGAAAACGGACAGTGCACAAGTGATACAAAACACAAAGTCTGTTGAGAGCAAGAACTTTAATAAGGTATTAATAACGAACCTTTCTTTAAAACAAATGAATCCCAAGACAGAAATTAAATTAGTGATTAGTGAAACACAGTGATTTCAACGAACTGTAATAAATAAAGAACACGGTAGCATGCTTATAAACAGTTGAATAAGAATAAATTAATTTTTTTTAAAATGACACAAAATGTAATATCTATTACAATTTGTTTTATTCTATATAAGGGATTTATTTTGTCTTATTCTGACTTTTTGTTAATTTAAATCTTTAAAATGCGCGATGCTTTTATTGAAAGCATGTTGCGGTGTTATTTTTAATTTATTATTATTTCAAGCATGAGTGAGAATGAGTCCGTGACGGAAGTCACGTCTTGAAAAAAAAAAAAAAGAATATTCGAATCTCAAAACTGAAAATCGAATGCCACCTCACCGAACGAATATTCGATTATTCTAGTACAGCCCTAAATTCTATATGACAAAATTCTATAAGATTGTTCTCCTCAATCATCTCCAAAGTTTTGAGCGTGTTCAGCTCCAGGTTGTTATAATTGCACAAGACAGCCAGCTGCTCAACGTCTTGTCTGTAAGCAGACCCGTCACAATTTTGGATGAGGCGGATGACTATGGTGTCGTCTGCAGACTTCAGGAGCTTGACAGCGGGGTCTTTAGAGGTGCCGTCATTTGTGTTTTATTCAGGATGGTATCCAGGATAATGGTATTGAAAGTGGAGTCCAAACTCCACTTTCAATACCATTGTAGCGAGATACCATATACACAATACCATGTGTAGCGAGACCAAACCAGACCAGCAGAGATTTGCATGCCAAGGAACCTGAAGCAGCTGACACTTAAAACTGCGGTGCCATTGGTGTTGATTGAGGAGTCGCACTCTCTGGGTTTCCTGAAATTCACAGAATCCTTTTGTCATGTTGACATTCAAATCAGATTGTCATGACACCACCTAATTATAAGCCTCTATTCATTCCTGTATATAGTCTGACTTTTAGTGCATATCACTCTTATTACTGAAGCTTCATCAGCAACATAACAGGAAGTATAGCCCTTTAAAAAGACACTTGTCATCATTAACTCAACCTCATGTTTCAAATCTAGCCTATATGACTGACTAATTGCTGCAAAACACAAAAATTGATGTAATTAGTTATGTAATTACAATAAAACGGGACAGCTTCATTAAAATATTCCAAAAATAAGTCCAATATTCAAAATTAAGACATATTACTGTGCTATATCAAAGTCTTTTGAACTCTTATAATGGCTTTATGTAACACTTTATTCACGGAAAATCTCAACATCTGTTTTAGCCCTCCTTGATGTTTTCATGAGAGAAGCCAATTAGTTTCAATGAATTAGTTGATTGGTCTGCAAAACTCTGATGAAACATCTGATCTGGTTCATTCATTCAAGTTTAAATGGCCATTCAAGCAGCACTAGGTAACTTTAGCTCTCGAGGTCCCCCTACAGTTGGGAAAAAATTAGTGTCCCCTACTACTGTCGTGAACTCTGTCATCCTACATCAGGGGATGCGCACGTGCATTTGTTGACATGACAGTCATGATAGCCCTGAACTAGCGATGAGCGGGTCGTCTCATAACCCGCGGGCGGGTTGTAAAAATATATACAGTGGTGCGGGTGGGCCACATCATTTCATAAAAGCGGGACCCGCGGGTTGGAAAAAAAGCTGACCCGCGCATCACTAACAGTTACCCTAAACACTGTTCACAAATCAAAAGTTCACAAAAAAAGTCTTAATCCCAGGTACAGTGGCATATGTTTCAGCATGTCATATGAATATAATTTCATGGGTTTTATTTTTTTCAAACGCCAAATGATCGCGATGCTCACGTTTACAAGCCAGCGTCATTATAGTAGCCTAGTCTATTGGCTACCGTTTTACAGAATCTATGATACTTCAATTCAATGTTTGAGTGGTAGGTAATAACCATAGCAACTTTAGCAAGCATGAGAGCCAAGTCAGCATCGGTCGGGCACACCTCCTTCAGCTCACGCCAACAAGCAAACGCTGGCCCAATGTTGATCAATGTTCCTCCAACAAAACCTTTGCTTTCTTATTTTTCTGTGCTGCTTTGGACATGACTATAATGTCCGACAAACGATAGTTGGGCTCGCACGTCCGAATTTAAGGAAGTGGGGGTGGTGGAGGAAGTATGCCGTAAAGCAGTCGAATTTTGTAGTTCTTTTTGTTCTCGGGTTACTACCCGAAACCCGAAGTTTAAAAATACGATTAAAAACAATACAGACCCCGTCAGGCTATGGCAGACGTGTCATTCAACCTATTGTAAGTCGATGTATCATCACAAGTCTTGAAAATATATTATGAAGGTTAAAACGTTACCTAGTGCTGCTAAAGTCTTGAATTTAGTTTGATCAAATTTAAGAACATTAAAAAGACCAAAAAAAAAATCATGTTTATTAGTCAGCAAAAATCAGTCTCGCCGAGTATACTAGTAAGCATAGTCAGATATATCTTACATTTATTTGTATCTTTGCACATTATAATAGTTAGCTTTAGATATTTTTATTTGACAGTACTTTTTTCCTGAACATACCTAACTGTACTGAAAAGGGCCCTAAAACCGCGATACAAATCAAACCATGAGAAATTTGAACCGTTACACCCCTACTACATTTGAACATACTCCTCGTCTTTACAACGTGTTTCCGCAACTGTCTGCCTATCCAATTGGCAAAACTCAGAACACATCTTCCTTTTTTTTAAGAATGACTTCAGTGCCATTCTTTGTTCTTTTCTCAAAGAAAAGCTTAACTCCAAGTCTTCCATAGGCCAGAACCGATTCAAAAGCTTGCTGTTCACCAGCAGCAGCAGCTGTTATCTTTGTTTTAAAGTAGCAGGGATTTCACATGGAACACTCACAACTCTGCCGTCATTATGTTAAAGGGTTAGCTCACTCAAAATTTTAAATTATGTCATTAATGACTCACCCTAATGTCGTTCCACACCCGCAAGACCTTAGTTTATCTTCGGAACACAGTTTAAGATATTTTATATTTAGTCCGAGAGCTTTTCTGTTCCTCCAATGAACGTATATGCACACTATGCTGTCCCTAGAGCTAATCTTAGAGAGCTAATCTTACGCCAACATATACGCCCGTTTCTACGCAAGATTGATAAATGAGGGCCAATGTGATTGGCCTGACTAGAATTTGGTTTTTCAAGCTCACAAGCCAACGGAGAGTTGCTGGACGGCCCAGCTGCAAATGAGATTTCTACGCTAAGGGTTTACAGTACGGAGCTGAATATTTGTGTGGTCTGTGTGTGACTCAAATGCTTTGCTCTCCACTCAGGTATAAAAGTTGCTGTCGGTTAATTTAAGATTTGACTGTTGAACTTGTGCTGTGTTGTCTGTGATAATTTTGTTATTTACTTAACCATTGTTACAGGTGATATTCATTCATTTTGTTCATATTTCAACATTTTGAGTATCAGATCTGTATTGAATGCAGTTCTCAAATGCATGGCTCACAAACCATAGGTTTCAGACTATTAATGTATGAAGTGTATTCATAGAAAGTACACTTTCCTTCATAACAAGTTAACAATTTCTTCTCTTTAGTCTTTCCAGTACTTAATTATTCAACATAAATTTCACTAAGTCATACTTTATCTGCATGTCTCTCTGTAGGTGGAGAGAGTAGTTGGCAAACGTAAGAACAAAAAGGGCAAAACGGAGTACCTGGTCCGCTGGAGAGGCTATGGCTTTGAGGGAGACACCTGGGAGCCAGAGAGTCACCTGTCCAGCTGCGTCGAGTTCATCCATGAGTTTAATCGGCAACACAGCGAAAAGCAGAAAGACGGAACTTTACTCCGTTCTACACGGAGCTCTCCCAGCACAGCTGGAGGCAACACTAACCTCAATGCCCGCAAACAGATCAGCAGGCCTCAGCAGCACTCAGCGAGTCCCAACACAGCCAAGACTTCTCCACAGACCTCAAGCACACCCTCCACAAAACGGATTCAGCCAGCACAGCACTCACCAAACAACAGCGACGGACAGCAGCAGAAGAATAAGCGTTCTGCTGCCATAAGTAGCACTGGCGGCAGCACTGCGGTCACGGGCACAGTCACTGACACTGTCCCAACCGCAGCGCCAACAGCTGCACCCACTATGAGTGCGCTGCGCCGTAGTATGGACCTAACAAAATCTGGCATCAAAATCCTAGTGCCAAAGAGCCCAATGAACAGCCGCACTGACACAGAGGAGTCTCCCAGTGAAGCAGCACACAGTCTGGAGCAGGGAAGCCAAGAGCCAGATGCTGTGCCCCCTGAAGTGGCCTTGCTGGAGAAACCCTCCGGAGCGGTGCGCGTACCAGGAGAGGAGCGAGCTCGAATGGGCACGAGGCCCAGGACGCAAACGGCCCTTCCGCCACCACAGATTCCCATTACCCCAGCTGCCGTCCGCACGTTAAACGGGAAAGGTACAGATGCTAGTTCTCCATCAGAAATATCTTTGTTACGATAGTATTGATTTTACTCTCATGTTAGGTTCTTTGTATAATAGAAGAAAGTAATATATTAGTACAATATAACAGTAGGTCTGAGTGGTAATGATCGTAATGATTTGTGTTGTGCACTCTTTTTATATGCAGATGACGTGCGCCACAATTTATCAATTTTAAGCCATGACCATTTTAACATGTTTTTGCCCACAGTGGTGCATCCATATTATACAATATTGTTCAAAGGTTTGGGGATATTGTGAAAAGTTTTAAAAATGTATTTTATTAATGCAATGACTGCTAAATTTTCATCATTATTACTCCAGTATTTAGTGTCACATGATCCTTCAGAAATCATTCTAATATGCAGATCGAAGAAATATTGAAAACTGTTTAATATAACAACTTAATATTTTTTTGTGTGGAAAACAATCCATGATAGATATTTTTCAGGATTCTTTGATGTTCAAAGTTTAAAATAACTTTTGAAACATTTATTGCATACTTGCTGTCCCAAACATTTGAATGTAGTGTAGAATCAGATATTAACTATATAATAAATAACTATATGATATTTAAATGTTTTATTTATATCATTTGTATTTATTGATTTTTGCTTTTGTTGTCGTTTCATTGGAGTGACAACCCTCATGGAAGCCTCGTCGGCAAACGGAACAGCCATTACACAGAGTGGTGCGGCAGGAGCGATGGGCAGCTCAGGGCTGACAGGCAAAAGGCGCTTTGAGGACCGCGCAACTTTCGACAAACGCCTGCGCTTCAGTGTCCGTCAAACCGAGAGTGCTTACCGTTACAGGGACATTGTAGTTAAGAAACAAGATGGCTTTACACACATTCTGTTTTCTACAAAGACCTCTGAGAACAACTCGCTGAATCCTGATGTGAGTCCAAATATATTATATATTTAAGTGTGTCATGTAATGTATAATAAATATGATATATTTAAGTTGCATGTAAGAAATGACTCATGTTAATTTGACTTTTTTTAGTATTCTGAAACCTAACTTGTTTATTTTTATCATCCGATACCTCATCCTCTTAATTAGGACTGGGTGGTATGACAGTAGAAACAATATAAAAAATCTGATTCCATACCGAAAACATATAGAGTACTTCCCAGACTGTCTAGCAGAGGGACGCAAGTGATTTTGTTTTGGTGTAACTATTACAGAAGGATTTCATACATGATAAAAACCTAAAGAGAAAACTTTACTCAAATGGTTTTCAGGTAATGAAGGAGGTTCAGAGTGCCATGGCCACAGCTGCAGCTGATGACAGTAAACTTGTTCTACTTAGCGCTGTGGGAAACGTCTTCTGCTTTGGTCTAGACTTCATCTACTTTATAAGGCGGCTCACGGATGATAGGAAAAAAGAAAGCATCAAAATGGCAGAGACAATCAGGTAAAAATTATGAGAGTATAAATATTTGAACGGGTATTCTATCATATATCAGTGAATTGTTTTGTAATAGTAGCTATAGATAAGACTTTGTTTTCTGTTGTCTTCAGGACTTTCGTCAACACATTCATCCAGTTCAAGAAGCCCATCATTGCCGCTGTGAATGGACCTGCTATTGGACTTGGAGCATCCATCTTGCCCTTGTGTGATGTAATATGGGCCAATGAGAAAGCTTGGTTCCAGACTCCTTACACAATCTTTGGCCAAACTCCAGACGCCTGCTCCTCTGTAACATTCCCTCTCATCATGGGAGTAGCTTCGGTCAGTACATCAATAGTGTATGTCTGGATGAAAGATTTTAAGGACTCATTTAAGGCTTTTTACTCTTCAGTATTGTATTTATTTCTAAGGCATGCCATTTATAATATATTGATAAGTACATTTTAAAAACACTGCAAAAAATGCTTATCTTACTTTGCATTTTTGTCTTGTTTCCATTCTAAATATCAAAACAATTCTTAAATCAAGATGCATTTACTAGATGAGTCAAATGACATACGACAAATGATTGATTTATATATAGATAGATAGATAGATAGATAGATAGATAGATAGATAGATAGATAGATAGATAGATAGATAGATAGATAGATAGATAGATAGATAGATAGATAAATTACTAAACAGGGCAAATTAGTGTGAGAGCTCACTTCTATTAAAGCACAGATGGGAGTGGAAAGTTCTGTGCGTGATCTACTGACGACATGCAAATTAAAGCGCAGACGCAGCCGGATCATTTCCATAATGATCAACGCTATCTACCAGTTAGCATCTGTTTTAAAACATGCTTTTTTGGGGGGCTGTAAATAATAGTGCAGACACCAGCAAATTGAGGAGCACAAACCTTAGTAAATCACCTTGCGTGATTCATTGAAATACTCTCCTCACATAATATTTGCTTCAGAAAGGGAAACTCCTAGTCTAGAAATCTAGATGCACACTAGCGGCTTTGACTGCGATTCTGGAAGACTTGGAGTTAACTTTTCTCTAAATAAAAAAACGAAGAACGCACTAACGTCATTATTAAAAAGAGAAGATGTGTTCGGAGTTCTGCCGACCGGATAAGGCGAATGTTTAATCTATCAACTAGCTCCTCTTCACCTTCGTTGCTCTGATTGGTTGTAGCGCTATCCTATCGCGTGCAGAGGGAGTTTGAAAGACAGCCGTTTATCCCGCCCCTTGGATTGAGCCCTGTCAATGGTGAGTTTCCAGACCAAACATCTTGATGTTGGTCTGGCTTGTCAGGCTAGGAAACTCCTAGCCTAGAAATCTAGACACACCCTAGCGGCAGCAAATCTAATCTGCCACGAGTGTCGTCTAGCAACTCTCAATAATCTTCTGAGCTGTAAACGCCAAACTCTTGCCGGGCCAATCACATCCTGTATAGAGTCGCTGGGCGGAGCCATAATGACGACGGCCAAGTTGCGTTTGCGTGCTTTTGGTAAACACAGAAACTGGCGAACGGCGGTCTTTCGAATCAGCTTTGACCGTGACTCTGGAAGACTTGGAGTTAAGCTTTTCTCTGCGAAAAGAACAAATAACGACACTGAAGTCATTCTTTAAAAGGGAAGATGTGTTCGGAGTTTTGCCGACCGGATACGGCGAATGTTTAATCTATCAACAAGCTCTGTTTCACCGTCGTTGCTCTGGTTGGTGTAGCGCTATCCTATCGCGTGCAGAGGGAGTTTGAAAGACAACCGTTTATCCCTCCCCTCGGATCGAGCCCTGTCAATGGTGAGTTTACCAAACATCTTGATGTGGGTCTGGCTTGTCAGGCTAGGAAACTCCTACAAATGTATATGCAAGAAGTTCAGCTGCAAAAATAACCGTCCACGCCTTTTCAGCGCCAATTTTTCATTGCGTGTCTTTAGTGAATCCTTACAGTAGTTTTTTAACGGCAAAAGACGGTTTGCGCTGACGCAAGCTGTTTGTAAATCTAGCTCTAAGTGTTTTAGTAGTAAGTATTAACATTAAGTTCATTTCATTTAGATTTCAGATTTATTTATTTCTGAAGTTTTCTGCTGATCCATCATCTTTAGTCCTGTAGACCTTCTGCTTTGCTTTAGATTTAATGTGCTTTATTGGCAGGACAAATTATTTCACCTTCATATTGGCAGTTTACATGTAGATTTATATGATTTCTGCAATGTATCCACTACACATACTCAAGCATGTGTGATGCTCAGTGTTTTCAGTGTCTGTCATTTCACTATGTGAGGACACTCCACATGAACTTCTCTTCTCCAGCATTTCTTTATTTCACTTGATCAAATTGTCAGATACACCCAATATATTATGATTGTGCTGAACAAAGCACTTTTTATTAATACAATTTATTAAGACATTATTTTTAAGGAATATCGCCATATTAAACATAAGAATTAAGTTTGAAATGTCTATTAAAGGTGACAGGTGCAATCATAGCCTTTTCATTCTGATTCCTTTTTCTCTCTCTCCTGTCACTGTAGGCTAATGAAATGCTACTGAGCGGGAGGAAGTTGACCGCTCAGGAGGCTTGTGCCAAAGGACTCGTGTCCCAGGTTCTGTGGCCAGGGACCTTCACACAGGAAGTCATGGTTCGCATAAAGGAGCTAGTATCTTGTAATTCAGTTGTAAGTCATCTTTTCATTCGTTTTTGTTTTTCCTGTCACATTTTCTCAAAGCATACATTCACATATTCCCTTCAACCTTTTATTTAGTTTTTTGCTTTTATTGCGTCTCATTTTAGATCATGTTCATTTGATCTTCATAGTCTTTCTAGAATAAATTGGAAATACGTTCAACTGTGATTCTTCTGCTGTTTTTACAGTGTTTTAAACCTTACTGAGACATCAGGATTTTGAATCATTAGTACATCACAAGGAACATTTTATGTATTTTGTGGTGAAATAACAGTTGCGTTAAGTGGACTTCTTTACAAATTCACAATGCATCCACATCCATTAAGTCATGTGCCTTCTTTTCCTTTTCTTCCTTATTTTGTTCCCCTCATGTTATTTTGTCATGGGCGATGCTGCGGGAAACACTGAAGGTTCTGCGCGAGTCCAAAGCACTGGTGAGGAACATTAACCGGGCCGCCCTGGAGCAGGCCAACGAGAGGGAGTGTGAGGCACTTAAGAGGGTCTGGGGCTCTCCTCAGGGCATGGACTCCATACTCAAATATCTCCAGAAGAAAATAGATGAATTCTAAATCGATTGAATGTCCTATGCGTGTCAAAAACCTCCATCCTCAAGTGCCTGATGTTATATAGACAAGGGTTGTCAGTGGTTACTTTTTTTAGTAGGATTTTGGTGGAACTCCCCATCAGAGGAAGACTGCGGTGGACTAGCCCGCAACTTCATCTTCGTCCAGGATGTATTTCCTTTTCATCCGACTGCAGAAAGCAGCATCTCATTCTGCTACACTTGATAATGACTTTAATGCAAAGTTTGTGATGTATCTTGGACATCTTTCTCTAGGCACTGTGCAGAAGGACAGAATACCTTGATACACGTCAATTCTTTTCATCCTTCAGCTCAATCTGTTTTATCAGGACTAAAGCCTTGAATTGCTTTGTCATAGAGGTAATATGGTTTTGGGCTATTTTCTGACATGCCTCCTATGCAGACTGATTGAGAACAGATGAGTAATGTCAGGGTAATTTAAGTAAGAGATGTACGAGCCTTGAATGAGTTGAATTTGGCGCTCGTCTCAGTTTGGTTACTGCTGAACTAACAGATTGCCATTAAAATCAAGAATTGTCGGTAGCAGGCTTTTCTTTGGTTGGGACTTTTATTACATCAATTACAAGCCATCTCAAGCCTTGAGTATTCAGGCAAATCTTGCAGGCATTTACATCGATCAGCCCTTTGTAGTCATTTTTAAGAGAGGAGACGAGAAGATCAGACAATGACGGCAATAAAGATGACAGCAGTGCTTGGGGATTCAGCATCATCTTGACTTGAAAGCTACTAATGCATTAAAGGAAAAGCACATTGAATTTCTGATTATGTAATAACAATCGTCAAGTGAACAAAACGAATGCTTGAGTACATGTGTATTTGCGAGGCGCTGGCTTAGTAGGAATTGACCGTTATTTGTATCAAAAGTTAACAATTGTATGTTTCGCTGGCTTAATTTTAAAAGTTTTCAGCTTAATTATAGTTTGTTTGTATGTTCTCGGCGTACAAACTGTTTGCTTTTGGAGTAACATTATACCACCAAATAATTGTGATGTAAATGTTGACAATATTTCTAATTTAATAACTTATGACATTATGAAATTGAATGAGGTATGTTCCTCATGAGTCAATAAAGGGTGCTGGCGATTTCAATCTGCATCCTTATTTCTGCTGGTTCGAACAGACTGGACTGCTGTATCATCAGAAGAGCCCTGGAGATTAAACAACCATCTCTGAGGGAAGATCCTACTGAACTCCACCACAAACATGTAGTTACTAGCTAGTATGCACTATTATTAAATGGAATGGCTATCCTTCATTTTTGTTTTGTTTTGTTTTTTTATATTATGTGGGTGGGGATGGAGTAGGTTTAGGAAAATGGGTTGCGAAACCTGTCCACTTAAAAATTGCTTAACAATGTGACTTTGCAAAAAGATAACTGCAGAAATATTTTTCCCCAGTTCTTAAGTTCTACCTCTCAAAATCCATAATATGATTTTTAGCACCGAAGAATCTGGTTTAAATCTTACTTGTTTTGAAAATTCTACATCATGTTTCTGGTAGAGATATCTATGCACTATTAATGTTCTGCTCCAAAGTATTAGCTCAAAATTAGTCTGACTCAATACAGGAAAGCAAAATTCTATCCAGTAATTAATCAGCTCAGCCCCAGCAATAAAATGTGTAAATTATATATGTTTTTAATTCTATTCAGTATTTATTGACCATAGATAGAGTTTGCTGCAGTGGTTCCAAAATTTGGAATAACAGATGGTTGTGTACGTTTTTCTCTTCCCAAATGATTTTGTAAAATTCTTGTTTATGGAATTATATTTATGATTGTGAAAATAGAATTGTTTTCATTCTTACTATTGTACTTATTGAATTATTTTGTTCAGTCATTTTAATTACATTTTTCTAAACAATGTGGCAGGTTATATTTGATTATGAAGTGCATTGTGACATTGAAGTCTTATATATTTTAACTTGTATGTGATATGTAAACTGGTTCATTGGCTTCTAAAATTATGTCAATGAAACACTAGTTTGATCTGTGAGAATTACAATTCAGTATCTGTTAATAACCCTTGAACACAAAAACCAGAAACATATCCTAATTTTCTCAATGCAGCTTTGCAGTAATATCTGGATTGTTAAATCTATTATGGATATCTTGGCAGATCTGAATTCTGTAAACAGGGTGTTGCAGTTTGATGTAAAACGTAGCTGACTCTATACATGAGGGAAAAATTGCTTTGCTCCAGTCACTTCACTGACAAAATTATATATTATCCTCGTAATTTCAGCATAGCTGTACATGTGATCTGCCTTTAGTTTCAAATGCTGGTCAAAACTAGATTTATATATATATATAATGGCAACGCTTATTTCTTATAGTTGAAATACTAAATTGTAAATTGTACAATCTAAAGATTTTTTTTTAGGTTTCAGAACATGTAACAGCTGTGAAAATAACTGGTCCAAATAAATTGAAATGCTTTGTTTTTTGTTTTTTACCCACGCTTGTGCTTTTATAATTTAATTTTAATAAAAAACAACAAACATTTTACATTAACGTTTGTATTTTACATTTCCACATGTCAAATGTCCATTGTTTTTATGGTGGGCAGCCATCTTGAGCACCGACAGCCATGTGTAACCAGTAGTCCTGATTCTTGAAGCAAACAAAATTGTAGAAGTTTTCACCACCTTTGAAGAATCCATGTTCTGTGGCTCCCCATGACACAGGACTATCCATAAATCCATGCACAGTGAAGGAAACCCATGGTGTAAACTTCGGTTCATTGAAATACTGCCTGGATGAGCCGAGGAAGAGAAAAACAGCTCTAAATATATTCTACTTTTAAATATTATATACAATAATATACTATAAAAGAATACTTAAGTGCAAACTGAATGCAAGGTTTCAGACACTGAAAAGCATGTAAATTGTAACTAAACTGAAGTACACTTTAGTAGTGAGCGACCGACCGTACCTGATAGCGGATTCCCGATATTTTAGCATTTTCACATAATCGGGTATCGGTTTTGTAATATCGGATTTCCCGATAAATGGACGTTTTGAGAATTGCATACAATCGCAATTAAAGGACTGCGTCTGAGGGGAGATGAGTCAACAACGGTGTTCAAAGGTAAAATAACCTGCATCCCTTAATTGATCAACTTTGTTTAACATAACAGTAATGCATGATTGAGATATGCACAAATAAGATGTTGTGTTTATGTAGTTTTAACTTGGTGCTAAGTAGAGACGAACTCACTGACGGAGTTAGTCAGGTAATCCGTCATGTCACAATACAGTCGTAACTTCACGTGAATTAAATAAAACAGCCATGAATGAGAGCATGTTGGAAATAAAAGCGCCAAACTTATTTCTTTCTGTGTTTATGCTCAGTCGCGTTCAGCCGTTCTCACAGAGTTGTTGCTCCAGCATAGTCACCATGTAAACAAGACCGACTCGTTTAAAACGCCTTAAATTATTTTAACGTCTGCTTTATAACATTTATATAATAAACATCTAATTACAGCTCCGTAAAAATGCATTATTACTTAGGCCTATCTCTGCAAGATGTGTAAGTTATTACTTAATACTGCGTTTACGCCATTATTCAAAAGACACGACACGCAGGACGGACATTAACCAAGAGACGACAGAAAGAGAGATGGCAGATAAAAAACACGTGCAAAATGTCTATGGAAAAAAAGAAGGCTTATGATGAGGCAAGAAGTATCACTTCCCAGAGCCGGAGAGAACTCGAGGAGAGCTAAGGCCCGCAATCGGACTCCGAGGTTGCTTTATTTCTCGATAGAGGAGTAACATTGGTTTTGTTTCACAGAAATGATATATGCTGGCTTTTCTTCGGCTCGTGTGTCATGTTCGCATGTTTGTCCATTTGCAATCGTATTGTCATTCACTTCAGCTATACATTCATTTTCACATCCTGTCTGTTCCAAGCGTCAGCTCGCAGTGTGTCTGAACCATAAGATGATAAACTCCTAATATATGTTTGTTTCCTTTGGTTCCTCATTTAGTGATCGATATAACCCTCTAATATTGTCATAATTGTTGTCATATGTTCATGCTTCTGCTATCTAGTTGTTCATGAGAACTGTGCTTTCACTTATTGATGACTTCAGACCCTCAGCCGGCTGGCACAGCAGATTCCGCCAGTGTTGCGTACGCATGTGTGGGGGGAGCTATCAAAATAGGGGCGAGACGCTTTTGGGGTAGGGGTGTGTTTGTTTCTGTGATTTGAAATACATCAACATCGTTTACCCCACCACTAAGTTGGAATATAGTTTGTGACTGTAATGTTGGGGTCTCACCTGAGTTCTTTCAGCAGCACAAACACATTCTCAGGTGGGATAAAGCCAGTAACCGTGCACAGCAAGGCTTGACTGACAGAACTCTTGGGCTCTGGACACACGTATGTCGACAGGAAACTGTCAGCAGCATTTTCACTGAAGAAAAAAAAAAGGACAATTAAATTTAGAAACACCAGGAACTCCTTTCAATTTTGTGAAGCAAAATGTCATAGTAATTTCACTGTTGTCTATTTGTGCCACAGTCTTTAAGTAATCATTGTACAATAAATGCAGTCAATTTACATATTTAACAAATCACAAACATACAAGAGCACAGCATGATATAGTGACTGGACTTCGCTTACCAACTGATGCCAAGGTTAACAGCTCCAAGCCACTCCAAGAAGTGATGTGGGTCACATGACAGTGTCTTTCCCTGTATATCTGATTGGTAAAGTGTGGGACATGGTATATTTTTCAGGATGTGATGGCTAAAAGCAGGCTTGTGCTCCTCGTACGAGTACTGGGACAACAGCTTGCAAAGAGTCTTATCTTCATCTGCGCCTGAAAGAGTCATGAATACAAAAGGCTAAAGCAACTAAAGCAACAAGAAATTATCTTAAGGTCAGTGAGGGTAATGGTGGATTACGTGCCACAAACCTGTGTTGTATTTAGTAAACAGAAAATCATATCTGAGTGGTAGTCTGTCTTTTAGACCTGACAGAACCCGCTGGTATCGTTTGGTGCCTGGACTCAAGCTTTTGTCTGTGAGGTTCAGAGTCACGACTGCACAACAAAGACATTTTATAATTATAATATTTATTGATTACTACTTTTGTTTAATGGTTAAAACACCTTAATTTCAGGCTACTCAGAATAAAGTTATTTACCAAATCTCATAGCCTTTTTGTGATTGTATTGAGATGGTCGTCCCTCCAAGCCAAGCTGTTCATATGTGTCTTTATCTAGAGACAAAATTAACTGACCTGGGAAAACAGAACAAAAGTGAATACTTTAAACTAAGTACATTCACAAGTTATCATTAATACATTAAAATAATCAAACTGAAATGTGAAACATAAACAGTGCTGGGTCGATTACTTACAAATTGTTGTAAATTACTGAATACAAATGACATTATCAAAATTCTAGTTAGTAATGGAATTTATTACATCACACATTTTAGTTTATTTATTTAATATGATTTGACTACTTTTTAATTACTTTTGACCTAACCTTTTTATAGCATTGATTTGAATTGAATAATCTTGTACCATATTGATAAATACAAATAGAAATTATTTTTTTAAATCAACAAAACTTTTATTTTTTATTTAGACTTAAATTTAAAAGATACAAAAGAATAATACTGAATAATTTACTGCCATTTTGGGAATATTATGTGGTCATGTAATTAATAAAACGTAAGTTTGACTGAGTATTTAAAAAAATAATATTCAAATTTAAAAAAATATATATATATATTTTTGTAATCTGATTATGTAATCTAGATTACAAATAATCAGTTATTACCCAGCACTGAAAATAAAACACATGGAATCGAGATGAAACTGATCATATTTTTATTTTCCCACAATAAAAAAAAGGTGTTTGAAATCAAGCAGCTTTGTCATACTAAAGTCATAACAGTTTGAGAACCACTGATTTTATGGAGTCTTTCAAATAAATAAAAAAACAAACTCATATTAATCTAATTATCTTGCTTACCACTGGAAAGAAGAGCAATGGAATTATCTTCATCTATTTTGGTGTTGTAAGAGAGTGCATAGAAGTGTCCTGTGTAAAAAGAAAAAAGAAAAAAAAAAAGAAAAAACGTCGAAATATTTTACTCGAAAACAAATAAGCAATATATTAGAGATAGACATTCGCACATTTTCCCTCCTACCTTTCTTTACAAGTGACTCAAGGAATGTTTCTTCCAGTAGTTCATAAACTGGCAGATTCCGCACTACATAATAAGGGCTGAAGCTTCTGATGACACTGCTGATGTTTGCAGGGAGGATCCCACATTCAGGTATCAGCACTGAGATCTGTGGAGAAAGCGGCACATTTCCGTCTGAAACTAGCGCGAGCCGAAATACAATCTGAGCAGAGTTGTAAAAATAATATCTTAAGCAAATTTTCACTTATTAAACTCACCTTGTAATTAAAGTTGTGCTTCGACACGTGGATGTCATGCCGAGACTTTTCATTCAAGAAGTTTGATTTCTCGCACACCAGCAGGCTTCTCGGGAACGTTTCCAGCTCTGGTGACATTTTGATAACTATGAGCAATATCTACATTTTGTTATGACATCAAGCCGAAAAAAAGAGAAACGAGCTTCTTAAACTTCGTATAAGGGTAAGGTTTCAAAATAGTGGCAACTTCGCTTGTCGCAAACGTGTGACGTCAGTTCCTGCTCACAGTCGCAGCGTGAGCGCAGAGTTGGTTATCAGATCTTGCTGTTTTGGCTCTTGCCTCTTGTTGAAATAAATATGGTAATAATAACCCTGTGGTCATTTTGTATTAATTTAAATGGCTTTTTTGTTTAGAAGGTTATTTATTTCACGATGATTTTTATTTTATTTTTTTAGGCTACCTTTGTCATGTAATTTCATGTAGTGCCTAAGCCACCTTTTTAATGTCACGTTGGCTTAGTTGATTTTGAGTGATTTAAATGGTGTTCGTTGTAATAGTTTTGGTTTTCTTAATAATAATAAAAAGAGTTTAGATTGTAACAACTCTGAGTTATTATAAAATATTTAAAAAATAAAAATAAAGAAACATTAAACACAGGATGGATGACTGTTCCTCAAACCCACACTGACCCCAAACCACATTTTTCCAGGTGCTACTGTCAAACTGGGCCATCTTTATTGGCTGGGACACTTCAAACATATTCAGTTTTTCTTCAAGTGTAGGCCTAATGAAGTACATGCCTGATAACAATATAAACCACAATAATAATAAACATCACTTTTCTTATAGGCTAATTCATTTCACACAGTGTAAATTTAATTTCTGCTTTTTGTATGGTAGGTTAGAGTACAAGTCAATACAGGGTGAGTAAAGTGAATGCCCCCCTGTCTTCAATGAGGCCATGCTTCTCTCCTCACCACACGTCTCATGGAACCAGTCTTCACAAACAATGCACGATTCAAGCCTGTCTTCTTGGGATCATTTTCATCACCATATCTGGCTTTGCAAATATTGCAAATGTCACAGCCTCCTGAGCTTGTACCCTCCAACTTTCTTTTTTTGGAATTGGCATTGTTTTTTATGAGCAGTTTAAGTCAATCTTTATTGAAATATCTAGCTAGCTAACTAAATTTACGAGGGACCTTAAAAGGGGAACTCAAGTCCCCCATTAGAATAACTTGAATGTTTGCCAGTAATACCCTATTCACCTCAGAATGCTGTCATTTTTACCATCATGGTTCACTGCACGGTTGTTAAATATGGAAAAGATGTCATAGCTAAATAACCTATATTTTGTATTACATACTTTCTTAAGATGAGCTGAGTTCATTTTTAGTAGTGGAAGCATATACTTGTAAAGATAGAAATTTTAAAGCTTAAACCACTTGACTCATTGTCCCACTTTAATAGACTCACCCCATGTAAATTACTACCAAAGCTAGAGAAAAAATGGGTCAGTTAGAACAAGATTTTAGATAGACTTATAAACCATATAAATATAAACTATATTGCTATTTACTAAGCTAAAAACTGCAATAATGTTGCTTTATAACATTAATCTATTTAAAAACATTATTTATAAATGGTATCCTAAACAATAATATAGCCTATTATAATCTCACTTAAATTGAGATTATACTGGATTAATGGAAATTCTGAATATACAATTAACATAATTGTATTACCCTGTAAATTATTACCCTGTAATTATGGCCTAATTTATTACTCAACAAATAAAATATAAATAATATAGATTAATCTTTCATTTATTGAGTTTTTTTTTTTTTTTTGATTGTACAAATGTACACTTTATAGTCTATATGAATTGCAAAAAAAAGTGAACTTTCCCCTGCGTATTTCGACTGGTTTCATGTGGAATACGTGCATCTTGCATGTAAAAACCCAGTGTACTCTGTTGCGTCATATAGACAGTGTAAACAGATCCATGTGCTGAAAAATGTGCTCGTCTCTCTGCCATGTGCGCACGAGCCCTCTGCAGTTCGTCATTGTGTTTCTGCACTAGACAATGATTGACAGAGCGTATTGTGGAATAATATACAGTGAAAAACTAAACAGGACTATATGTTTTCTATTACATTAATTAAATAATGAAAGTAAAATTGTGTCACTTGACACAAAGAATAAATGCCTTTTAAAAAAAAAATATCTGTTTGAAGATGTAAAATTGTTTAATTGTTATATAGGATTCATGAAATAGCTAGACACCAATTGTGTTCTAAAGGCCCTTGGCTGGTTTGTATCTATTTTAAAAGTCATTTTTGCTGATTAGACATCATCAATTTGTTTGCGAAGACCAGTGACGTTGCTGTGACGCAACTCATGTACATGTAGTATTTGTCAAGCTTCTTTCTTACGCAAAGACTGCAGGTCCCGTTTTCATATTTAAAAGGCTTTCTGCTCCTCGGTTAATGCACTGGTCAATGTGATGAATGCTGATGGACATCGAGCAGCCAGAGGGAACTCAAACTTCGGACTTGACAGAGTGTCTGTCTGAACCAGAACACACATCAAAATATGACAGATTATCACCTCATTCACCAAAGACTCCCCAAACTGACAGGCAAAGAGCCAAATCTCTGCCTGTAGATCTATATCAGGATGAATCTCTCTCACACAAGAAATGTCCAGCTCTAGTCCCTGGAAAGAGAGTTCAGTTTGCAGATATGATGGGGCTGAACCTCACAAACGTCAGACACTTTGACATCTCTGATGACGCAAACGAATCATCTGGACTCTGGCATCATCCTCAAAACAAAGAGCTTCAACATGGCAGTGATCTGATTCCAGCACGTTTAGTGCCAGCATTTGACATGCCTGTGAGTTTGCTGGAGTTTGACAAGAAGTCAAGTCGTCTGGGAGTCGCATTGGAGAGCGTCACAGTAACCGATTCTGAAGTGACGGGCGTGATCAGAGTGATACACAGCAACGCAAGAAGAGAAGTTGGGGTCAGGTACACTTTGAATAACTGGCTGACATTTTCGGATATACAAGCTGTATTAAGACTGAATGAAGAAAAAGGGCTACAGTGGGAACAGTTTGACTTCATTTTGCACACGCCGCTCTGTTTTAACAGAGATTCATCTGTTCATTTCGCAGTGTATTGTCGGACTGATCTCGGGGAATGCTGGGACAATAATGATGGAGAGAACTACATTTTAAAGTCTGCATGCAACTGAAATCGCAAAAGTAGGTGTAATTTCTTAAATGAAATTGCCTATCAAACAAGAATGGGGCGGGACTTGACTTGGTCTCTCTGGAATTGATTGGATCATTGGAGGGTTGTGGTTTGTTATTGCTGTTATGTCATGTAAGTGACAGGTTGTCCCGCCCTTGCGCCGGTAAACACGTCATCAGAGAAGAGATGTATGCAAGAGGAAAGGGAAGTCTATTTTGATTAAAGATCAGGAGGCCACCTGAATTTAAAAAAATGCATATAACTCATTCATAATAAATGCTGGAATATTCCATTAAAAAAAAACAAAAAAAAACAAGAACTGTCCATTTTGTCCAATTCTCCAAAGGAATCCGACTAACTGACCGCTTACATTTAGTTAAATGAAGTGAGCTTTACTTTTTATTTACATGATTATTTTAATTAATCTGCAGAAATAGACCTAAGTCGTGCTGACACATGCTTTTTACGTAAGGGTGGGTGCAGCCATTTGTAAACTGAATGTGTCTGACTCCCGACGTCATCCGCTTCCAGTTATTTTTAGCTTAACAGCTTGTTACACTGCTTAATATTGCAAACTGGCAATTCTTATCATATTATTTTAATGTACGGTCTTGTAGTGTTTTGTAGTACAGAATTTTACTATTTACTGCAATTTGTTATTCTGCTTTTTAGGCCATTTCCATATAGCGGGTAATGGTAGAAAGTCTCTCACATTTACAGAAAACAGCTTCAGAAGATAGGGTGTCATTTCATTTCATCTTAATATATATTTTTTAATCATTTATTCATTTAAAGCAGTTTTAAGGTTAACTGATCTCATTTTGAGTTTCTGGAAAAAAGTGATCTATGAGAAGTTTTTTTTTGTCTATGTGTTAATAAGGGATCTGTAGACAAAGTTTTTCAGGTTTGTGTAGTAATATATATACACACAGAAGGCCCCATGTTGTAATTATTTTGTAATTGATGGGATTATTATTATTTAATAATTTCAGACATATATTTCAAGAGTGACATGTTTGTGTAAGCCATATCTTTAATGGGCAATTACATTTGAATATATTCATAAGCCTAGAATAAGTTTACATTTCAGATGAATCTGTTTCACTATGATTCAGCACCTTGGCCATCATCTTGCCATGACAACTAAATTAGCAAATGTTTTTTATTAATTAACTATAATAATACATTGGCTGATGCATCATCATTTTGCACATGCTAAGTGTATATATCTAAATATGTTACAATTTAAAAGTACGTAAGGGTATTTTTTCAGTATTGTAATACGCATTATTGATCTGCAAAGCTAAATTGTTTTTATACAAATGTTAGATGCTAGCCATGCTTTATTTGCATCTTATTTATTTGCTGAAAAAAATATTACATCAACATTCATTTACAGTATACTCTACGACATTACTATTTTGCACAGAAAGTTGTGCAGTAGTGCAGCCTTAAAGTTACACAGATTTGTTATTCACAAATACTGCATGGGCAATATTCTGAACACATTTATAAATGAGGCTCTCTTTCGACAACAGTCCTCTGAGAAGAATACAGATGGCCAATGGAAACCTGTGAAAAACGGATAAGTGTCTTAGATATATAACATAAAATATGTAATGGTAATTATTAACTCTAAATACTCTCTAAATGGGAACATTCTGTTATTTGCAACAGGCCATTCAAGTTTAAATGTTCTTTGGCCATAAAACCATACTGGCTTATTAAACAAAGCTGTCATTGCTTGCCTGTCTCTTGATGACCACCAGATTTTCTCTAGCTTGATTTATGAGCATATCCAGTGTTTTGGGGTTGTCAACATGAAGGTTCTCCCTGAAGCCATCTTTCACTCTACGCAGTGCGTATGTTCTGTAAACAAACAGTATTTTTTTTATAGCTGAGAATATGGTAAATCGTTTCATTAAAAAAACATATACAGAATACATACAGAAGCGTTTAAATATAATTCAAGTTATTTGCAGCCTACATAAAAAATAAACTGAAATGACAAACCAAGACAAAAAATATACGCGAGTATACATTTATATTGTGTATAGACTATAATTAAAAATACGAGAATATATACATGTATATTGTGTATAGACTATATTTAAAAAGGAAGAGTACAGACGTACCTATAATTATAAGAGGAGAATTTTTTGCTCTCTTTCATAAGCATCCTGTAGAGTGAGATCACTTGAGCCCGACTGCACGACGCCATGTTGATTTCTGTGTCGTTCTTCTCGTGTTGCATTTGATACATCGCCATCTAGTGTCAGGATCCGTTGGGAAGATAAAGAGAGGAAGGTAAAGAGGCGTTTTAGTTACCTGCATGACGCATTTTGGCAAACTGTAGTTTTGCACTCGACGAATACGTATTGGTTACATTACATTTGAATAATTATTTTATAACATAAATTTAACCTAAAAGTATCTAGTTACAAAGGCATCAAATTTTGACTTGTACAAAAAAAGGTATTTTTTCTGTATCCAATAATTTAAAACAGACAGTTGATACTTTTGTCAACCTTTTTTTTTGAAGGTTAAACATGTAATTTCACTAACCATGTGGTTAAAAGGAAATAAAAAAGCCACTCCTTACTTTGTGATGTATTTTGAAAAGTTCCTGTAAGCAAGAAACCATACCAAGCTAGTGCAGTCAGTGACTAAACTGACACCACCACTAGCAGCTATACAACCCATTGAGATGTTTTTACTTCCAGTAATAGTTAAATTACTTTCAACAAGGCCTACATTAAATTGAAATACAGTTTGCTCAATGTGCACCTAATGTATAATGTCTCAAGTGCTACCATTTAGAAACATTATAGGGAAGCTAATGTTGCACATTATTGAGAGAAATTCATGTCCACAACAGTGTTTGTGCCAGGGGAGACCACAGAAGATCCCCAGGGCTGCATCATGGCTGTCTGTGGCATATGGGGCCTCTTTAAATGACTGTATAAGCATCACACTATCAAAACGGTGCTCTTTCTGCCAAATTAAAACTATTTGGGGGGGGGGGAAATCTAGGTCAATAAAAAATGTTAAACAACAATTTTTTTTGTCATAATCTTTATTTAATAATGTTACATATCACCCCAGTGAATATAATAATGTTACATCTCACCCCAGGGTCTTTAACAACCAACCCGGACTAGCATTCACTCCTTGTGTTTGAATCAAAACCACACATTTTCTGTTTGTGCTGCAAAGACAGCTATGTCACTTGACACTTGTAAAGAGTTTTAATCACATTTTTAAAGCATTGGCCTAAAAGAACTCCAAGATGCAGACAGAAATGCAAAAATTGTTATAACCATCTCCCCAAATGTTTACATCTTCATGATATTCAAAGCATTGAGCAAGAGCTTTGAAAGCCTCTGTGTCTCTCCTTGACTTTCTTCATTCAAACATGTCAACTGTGTGTATTATTCATCCTCTGCTCTGCTGCTTTCATTTCCACAGGGTCCACATAGGATCTACCGCCTGCCCCATTTACTCACACAACCTCCTACATTATTAACAACCAGAAAGAGCCTTGACTCTTTCCTTCTGTAGCCCATAAAACTGAAGAGGAGAGATTCAGAAATGACAGTACAATGGCCTTCTACATGACAGGGATTCGTTATAGTTCAGTATTTTGCATATAAAGAAATTTCTAATGCACAATGGAATAATTGCTCAATAATACAGATGCATAAAGTCAGTTGTATCATGCATCTGTAAAGAGCACATTCTGACTCCTCAGATACCAACCGCTATAATCTGCTCTGACAATGCCTAAATATTTCACATGGTAATCATCAGAGGCGTTTCAATGGCTTATACTAACCTTTTTATGACATACAATTAACCACCTGGTCTTATCAACTGTTATTAACTGGGTTTTCAAAGAAGGGACAAGCTTATGTTTTCCAGCAACAAAAAATCTCCTTGTGAAAATAGCAATGCTGCGATCGTGTCAATCTGAGTGTTTTATTGTGTTTAGGATGCTGTCCTGAGTCTGGAAGAGTCCCTAAATTGTTAAACACTTTTGAGTTACTTATACACTACATTGACAAAAGTTTTGGGACACCTGCCCAAACATGCCCATGCACTTTAATAACACCCCATTCTTAATCTGTAGGGTTTAATATGGAGTTGGCACAGCTTCAACTCTTCTGGGAAGGCTTTCCACAAGGATTCAGAGTGTTTATGGGAATTTTTGACCATTCTTCTAGAAGTGCATTTGTAAGGTCAGGCACTGATATTTGACAAGAAGGCCTTTGCTCTAATTGACGTCAGGACTTTGTGCAGGCCAGTCAAGTTGCTCCACACCAAACTCACTCATCCATGTCTTTACGGACCTTGCTTTGTGCACTGGCGCACAGTCATGTTGGAACAGGATGGGGCCATCCCCAAACTGTTCCCACAAAGTTGGGAGCATGAAATTGTCCAAAATGTCTTGGTATGCTGAATCATTAAGAGTTTCTTTCACTGGAACTAAAGGGCCAAGCCCAAACCCTAAAAAACAACCCCACACCACAAGCCCCCCTCCTCCAAACTTTACACTTGGCACAATGTAGTCAGGCAAGTACCGTTCTCCTGATAACCACCTAACCCAGACTTTTCTTGCCAGACAGAGAAGCGTGATTCATCACTCCAGAGAACACGTCTCCACTGCTCTAGAGCCCAGTGGTGGCGTGCTTTACACCACTGCATCCGATGCTTTGCATCGCACTGGATGATGTAAGGCTTGGATGCAGCTGCTCGGCCATGGAAACACATTCCATGAAAGTCTCTATGCACTGTTCTTGAGCTAATCTGAAGGCCACACAAAGTTGGGAGATCTGTAGCTATTGACTCTGCAGAAAGTTGCCAACTTCTGCGCACTGTGCGCATCAGCATGCGCTCACTTCGTGGCTGAGTTGCTGTTGTTCCAAATGCTTCCCCTTTGTTATAATACCACTAATAGGTAGAATATTTAGTAGTAAAGAAATTTCACAAATGGACTTTTGCACAGGTAGCAACACCTGGAACACCTGAATTCAATGGTTTGGAGGGGTGTCCCAATACTATTGGCTGTATAGTGTATGTTCTACTCTGGGTCTTGCGTTTACAGTACAGAGACAAGTCGTTTGCATATGAGATGAAAACGATATTGATTGAACAATTTAAACAAATCTTTTCATTTTCCACTCACAGACAACACATCGCTTGCATATTTTACTCTCAAGGTGACTGTACTGGATCTGCTTTAATTTTTTGTTCACGTCAGGCTATGTAGCAAACAAAAAGACAGATGTGCTTGAGTCGATGAACGCACAGTCCCTTCAGGGAACGATTAGGATGTCAGTGCAGCACGTGTGAATAACCAGGCCGTGGTCCCATTTCTAGGGCTGGGATATACAGGAAAGAGAGCATCTGCTCCTGCCAGTATTATTCCAACGAATATGTTCCCTCCATTTTAATATGTAGTATTATGTGTGTCTTGCTTTAGACAGATGTTCAGGTTTTCTGTTGTCATTAAGGGGGGGGGGGGGGATGCTAGAGGCTCTGTAACTTTAAATTAGTATATGCAACTCCTCATAGCAAAAAATACAGTGCTGTGGAATCGCTTGCATTTAACTGTTTATTTTATTTAAAGCAACTCGCTGTACTGGGCTGAACCTATTGAAACAATTAACATGACTGAGAATCTCAAAATACAACAAATAAAAAAGTACATGGTCTTTATCTAAACATTACTCGATTTATTTGATTTGTACTTCATTTGTACATTCACTTTTCTATCATTTTATGTAGTGCATATTATATTGCATAAATTCATTTATTTCACAAAATGAAAGTATTAGTGTGCAAATATGTAATTATTATATATTGTATTAAAATAATGTAATGTTTTTTTTTTGTTAGGGCAAATTGGTTTTTGAAGAACATATGTGTTGTTAAATATGTGCTTATAGATCATTTAGACATGCTAAATAAAATTGTAATATTGGTCCTTAGTGCAGAATGTCTGCTGTTTTTGCACACCAATTGTTAAATCAATTGAATTTTGAAAATACATATTTATTATAAGATTTTTACTGTAGATCATCTTCAAATTTTGGAAAAGAAAAAATAAGTCCTTTAAAGAAAGCAATTTAGGAATTATTCCATAGTTTTTTCTTTTTCTTTTTTCAAATAGTGCCAAGAAGTCTAAGTGCATCATAACATGAGTTGATTCAGCTGAAGAGAAACAGGGGTGCATATAATCCATTTAGGAACGTGTTCTTGGTCAGGTCTTCAGGTTTCTTACTCAAAAGCAAGCCAAACCACTAGTGTGGTGAAACACATTAGCAGTATCTTCAGTTCCATTGGTAATAAAACTCTGGATACTCCATTATCCCCGGAGCATAATTCGAATAAGCTTCCCTGATAGTTCAAGCTCCGGGACTGCAGTTTCAGTTTTTCCCAAAGTCCTGCTCCTTCTTGACAGTCTGCAATTGCGGTGGAGGCACACGAGTGGAAGTCATTCCAATATCTGCGTGAGGATAAACATGGGGTGCACAATCTGTTTTAGTCCTTGCAAATGAAATGTGTGTTCAGTATTGTGAGTCATGGATGGCATGAGTTCAACTCATAGATCAAATCTAAAACATGAGAAGGACCACCAGTTATGAAATGCTTAGCTTCTTCCAGATATGATTGCAGACAGTGTGTACTTACGAGCAGATGGTCTGTAGGTTTTTGCGGTCATCCAGCTCTTGGGGATAGTTCACCATGTTTTCTCCAAGACTGAGCAGGCAGTCTGAGAAACCTTTGAATACGTTTTCACATGTTTCTCCAGCACATGCTGCCTGTACCAGTGAAACTAAAATAGAACTAAATAAATCAGCCAGAATAATGCACACAACTTGTTTTCTTTAAAAAGAAATTCATAATCCTCAATTAAAACAGTCAAAATAAACTCTGAATATCAACGAAATATTCAGTCAAGAGCTTAACAAAGATTAGCCTACATTATATAAAAATATACTTCCAATGACCTGAAAGGTGAGCAAAGTGATAAAAAAAATAAATGCCACCTTTTCAATTACTTACAATTGAAAAAACAAAGGAAAAAAAGACTATTTGACTCACCTAATTCCAGTGTGTAAAGTATCAAGTTGTATTTATCTGTCGAAGTCACTCCCATTCTCAGGATTAGCCTAATAGTCTGTGGAGCAGTTTTGAAATCGCCTACTTCCTCTCATCAGGAAACTGCTGCATTTCAAAAAGAATTAAACTTCTGCCTCGAACTCCAAACCGGTTTATAAAGATAAAGTGAACAGTAGAGAAATGTCACCTAGCCTACTCTTACACTCCCCCTTTACTTTCGTGCGCTATGATGACGTGAGTGTGCACCCGACAGACAAAACCTCATATTTAAATAGCCATAAAATTATTTTATTTCATACTGAATATTTATTGGAATCACTATTAAATATATTGATGTAAAATATATTATAATTTATATTCATAGTCGTAAACGTTTTTTTAGGTCTTTCATCAGCATGCAGGCTACTAGTAACCCAAGTTAGCCGAAGTGAAATCAGAATTTGGAACTTCTAAAGGGAACTTAGTTGACGATGACGAATCACGCACATAGCCGCTACATGTTCTGAACATGTCCATGTTTAATTCAGTGCTCTTCTCGTACAGTAGGTACCAGCATATCTATAGCCTGAATGGGTATAGTGTGCGATGGATTCAAAATGGGAAAGGAACATGCCTTAAGCGCTCCCAAGCGATCAGTGTTTGAAACAACATAATTATTAACAACATTGTCATTTAGCCTACAGAAATTTACTGAAGATTGCCCTACATGGATTTACATTTTATTAACAGAAATCTTGTAGCATTTTGTAATTATGTTAACCATATGTTAAGTAGGCTGTATAATCTGTAAGCGATTATAGTTCAAAATTACGTGACATGTTACATGATGTTTATGTTTCAAAATTCAATCTTATCTAAATAAAATATTTTCTTTTTTTCTGATTAGTACAAATATTTAAAATGTAGTCTAATTTGAGTCATGACCTCAAGAAAAAAAAATGAAGAAAAAACCATACAAAACATTTTTGACGAAATGTATTTTATTAATATGTCTATGTCTTCTGTAGAGGACACCAGGACTCAGTTGTTTAAAATAATAAAAATACATGACATGTTGGGCCTATAGGAAAAACAATGGAGTTTTATTTTTCATTCACCAATAAATGTTTTAACCAAAGTTTGTATTAAGTTGATTCTCATCTATGTTCTGAAATATAGGCTATAATGGAATTAATATACCATTTTACTTTGCAATAAGTGGGTAAAATTGTCATAGATGGGTAGCCCAACTGCACTGTATTTGTATATTAATGTCTTCTTGAGGCAATGTGTAATGAAAAAAGAAGTTTAATGGGAGTAATAATTGATAATATTTTCATAATAATAATGTATATTTCATATTAATATGGCTATATAATTGATTTCCCTATTATGTCTCCCAAAATGCCATGATTTAAGTCCTGGTGTCCTCAACAGTGGACATGTATGAAATCAATGCCCTGTTTTGTAACAGAAAGTAATATTTTAGTTAGAAACTCCATGATTTCATTTTCTTGAAATGTTGATTCATGAAAAACAGTTACAAGATGTGTTAGATTTAAATGATAATTACAAAATATTATCATATTTCTAGAATCACTAAATGAATGTCAGTCACTTTTAAAGAAGATAAATAGTTGTCATGGTGAAACCTCCAAACATTTGAGACCTCCAAACAAAAGTCAATTCTTGGTTCCCATGTGGAAATAGCCTAGTCATTCGATTCGAGTCTGACCTGGTTCATGTCTTGATCCCATGTCCAGGGGCGTCGGACTGTGGGGGGGGGGGGGGGGGGGGCCTTAGAAGTCAGTTTTCTATACATACACATACATGGTACGGGGCCCAGCAAGATGGTTTGTACCCAGGGCCCAAAATTTGGTGCTACACAGCTGCCCATGTCACTTCTCTTTCTCTCACACTCACTTTCCTGCCTCCACTCCATAATAGTATACTATATATAAACTCTCTCTCTCTATATATATAATACTATATCACTTAGATACAATAAACTGTCTGAATAAAATAGTAGTGTACAGTTTTCAGTTTTGATTGCCATGAGACAATAAGCAGTACATATCCTTTGCCATCAGATGCCACTGTTGTCAAATAAATAAGGCTTATTGTGTTTGCTGTTACTGGAAGCACGCTTCCCTGACACATGCTCATACACAGGTATTTCAAATATTAGATTATCCATACGTGCATCAGCACACGTTCTCACACTCATTACAACATAGATATGAGTTGTAGCCTCTGATAGCTGTATTACCTTGAACTGTCAGCATTATTTTGAATACCACATTGTGTTCGACCTCTTCACTTTTTCAGTTTTCACTTTAGAGATTATATCATAATTATAATATATCATTATGTGCAAACAAAAAACTTTGAATATTAACTACTAACAAAAAAGGGGTAAAATAAACTATAACGAAAATAGGGGGGGGCAGTGCTATAATCATGTTAATACAAAGGAACTTGAAGTTTTCTGAAGGATGGAGAACACTATGTAGGCCAGAGGCAATTATCCAGGTCACTGTGGGTCAGACATTGCTTAGTATACCAACACAAGGTCACTCTCATGTGATTATGTAAGGTGATGCAGAGACTGCTCTCTAGTGGCAGCACAAACTCACTCAATGCTGCTGCTGTGACACCTCTCAGGTATTAGACTTATTCAAACCACTAAAGGAGACATTTTTAAGACATATATGCATCAGACAAATGCAGCTTGAGTGCTTGAGTTACCTAACCTACCAACAAGCAATGACATGATGACTTAAGACAAATGTTTTGAAAGGTTCATTAAATTCCTCAACAAAGAAACAAATAAATAAATGTCTATAAAAATGGAAACATGCACCTGCCATACATACACATATATATATATATATATATATATATATATATATATATATATATATATATATATATATATATATATATATATATATATATATATATATATATATATATATATACACACTCCCTTTTAAAATAATTTTCACTCAAATTGAGCAGTTTTCAAACTCAAATTCACTCAGTTTGTCAAGACATACGTATTTGATTGGCTTATGCCAAAAACTACGTGTGACCAAAAACATAGGCTACGTGTGGTTGTATGTTTTTTCTTTTCAAGCATGGGGATGAAGCAACACGATTTTTTTTAATTTTTTTTTTTTTTTTAACAAAAGTATTCGCACACTGAACTAGCCTACTCAGACATCATTAATCAATATATTAACTTCATAGACAAAGGATTAAAGGACTTTATACTTATGCTAGTATATTTGCATAGCAACGATAGCTACACAGGGCTGTTGTCGATTTGATTTTCACAGAAAAATCTGTAAAGAGGGCCTATAGAATGAGGTGTTACCTCAAATTAGCTCGTCTTTCTTTGTCATTTATCTCACAATTGGTCTCTGAAACTATTAAATTCCCGTCCATCCAATATTTTTTAGATGACGGATGCTCCAACAGGTGTTTGTGTTTTGATAGAAAGAAGCCGCCAAAGCGCGAGATTGCATCAGCCGCTTTTCACATATTGAAACTGGGGTCCCGTCGCTATCACGTTTATATTTTCAGTAGGCCTATTTTTAAATTATTTACGCAATATAAAATCTATCTATCTATCTATCTATCTATCTATCTATCTATCTATCTATCTATCTATCTATCTATCTATCTATCTATCTATCTATCTATCTATCTATCTATCTATCTATCTATCTATCTATCTATCTATCTATCTATCTATCTATCTATCTATCTATCTATCTATCTATCTATCTATCTATCTATCTATCTATCTATCTATCTATCTATCTGTTGGATGAGGCTGAAGGAGTGAAGTTTTCCACCCCTCCCGTAGAGATGCTCACAGCTGAACTCCAGTGGCAGCCTCAGTAACACACGTCCCCTTGGAGACTAGAGCAACACGTGATGCGTCTACTTATCACGTTCACTGAGCAGCGCTCAGGAACACACTTTGAAGAAAAAGTGACTTTTCTGACCCTCACTCGTCGGAAGTGTCGATGGCCATCATTCCTTTAGGAAGCTAACAGAGTGGGCGATGTGAAGTATCCAGTTGGCGAACTTTGCACATCCTCAAATACGCCATTTTGATCGCTCTCCGGAACAAGTTTGCAGTTTTTTTTCGAAGTCCATCATCTCTTTTCACCATCCCCATGTCTCAGCGCAATCAGCCCAACCCCGACAAAGTCAAGCGTAAGTATCGAGCACTTTTCTACATGTTGTTGTTGTTTACGTTCTCCATCCTGCCGATTGCAAACTTTAGGGGATGGATACTTTGTTAGAAGTTTTTTTAAACTTGGAAGGCCGAAGATGTTGAGATGATGTCCGAAGTTTTTTTTTTCCTCGCACAGGGTTTGTGCTTCCTCGTTTCATTCTCGCATCCAAAGTTGAACGCCTGACTACAGGAATTCACTCGCGTCTAACCAGCGCACATGTATTCAACCAGCATACCTTAGTTTACTTAACCACTTTAATTAACCATAAACTCAGTGTCATTAATATGGCTTTATGCCATTGTACAAAACTTTTCGCTCGTATATTGTCATCAAAAGTGAGTATTTTATAGTGAACCGAAGCATCCACATCAGAACTTTGATCGAGGCTAACGCGTGGGGGGGTTGGACATGCTTCCCTTTATATTTTGACCTTGTCGGGACATGTTGTATTTACGTTTTATTTTCGTTTTTACTCTTTTTTTTCACCATCGACGACTCATTATTGTTCACTAGACAATCATCGTTTCGTCTGTCACACTTTACAAACGTAACGCTTGGGAATGTCAAAAGTTTTAAAGGAGGAAGTTCGCTGTCGTCGTGACTATCTTTGGGTTGGGTTTACTGCACGAGATGAACGAAGAAAAGTTCTACAAGAAAAGTCAGGTTTTATTTTTGAACTAAGCAGCCACATCGACGATACCATTTAAACCATCGCAATTTGAGATTGCTAATTACTGGGAGGATGCATCGTTTTCGTGCGGGTGTTTCGATAGAGGCTGTGCTTGCGCCCTCCTCCCATCATCCTCCGTTCGTTCTCGCGTCTCTTTGGAGAATCAGTATGTGCAGAGATCCAGATGAGCAGTTCACATTCCATTACCAAATTCAACACTGGGCTCCAGGAGGCCTGCAGTGGCAGCATCATTCACTCGCTCAGTCCTCTCAATCTGCTGACTTTTAACTATACCATGGTTGTTTTGTACAGCAGCTTCCATCCCCTGCACTGGCTGCCTTTGGTGTACCACAGCATTGGTGCACATAAAGAGATAACTTTGTATCATATCTATTTATAAATGTTGCATATTAGTAGCGGTATGTACTCTTTAGGTACTAATATGAACTCAGAAGTAAATAAATTACAGATGTTTCTAGGGAACAGCCGTAGTGATAAGCAATTTTACCTGTAAAAGTCACATTTTTGCACATTTTTTCCCACTGTGAGTGTGTAGCTTAAGATGGCCATCTGAGGGGATATTGTTCTGGTTTACGATGTCCTACCCAATGTAAGCTTTGATATATATTCATTTACAACCAGGGGTCCTTGAAGGTACTCCAGGGGATCCGGAGAGACCATCGGCTATATAAAATATAGAATTAAATTATAATTCTTGCAAATTATCTGAAACTATAGTGTAATATATGTCTTTAAACTGAGTCTGTAAATGTGGAAAATGTCTGATTTAGAGGTTTTATGTTTGAAATGTATCATATGCAAATGCATTGTGCCCATAGTCATCACAACTTAATTGTGAGAAACTTTGCTAATCAAAGATAAGTCGCTATCCTTTGTGCAATCAGCAATCACAATGTGATCTTAAAAGATTAAGCCATTGTAAATGTGCTCTGAACCAGGAGGAGAACATGTTGCTTCATCACCTTAAGCAAATAATTTACTACTTTGTTTCTCTATTGCTTTTTATAAGCATACTTTTTTTTTATCAACAACATCTATCGTTTTCTCTGTGCAGAGAGGCAAGGTTAAAAACCTAATCCTCCTTTTCTCGTTTTCCTAATAGCTGCCGCTCTCACAATGTAGGCTGATGTAGGGTGGAGATGTGTTTGTTCAGACGCGTAAAGCAAGGAGACCATTGAAAATTCAAAGGCATGTTCCAGTGAACAGTCAACCAGTGGTCTGGGCTGTAATCTCCTCTGTCCTCAGCAGGGAGTCGCCAGAGTTGAATAGAGAAAACCCATTGTGATCATCAGAGCTGCTGTGCTGATAGTGATAGAAAGGGGCCATCAGCTTTTACTCCACTTTGTATTCAAACACTCTAAAGTATATAAAGAGTCTCAAAGCCCAACAAACAAACATATTGAGTGGACGGATTTGTTTTGTGCTTTTATTTTGGTCTATTTGAATATCGAAATGCAGCTTTGGGAAATGAAGTTCAGTATATCTTGATTCATATAAATTCATTAAAATCAACTCTCAAGGGTTCCCTAGTAAACTTCCCTTGACAAACATGCCCAACTGTGATTGTATGCACAGTGTGTTAAGGCCGAGGGGCTGGTCTGTTGAAGTCCCGGACTGGATGGAGAAACTAGTTGGTCACCTTACTGAGCCTTTTGCCCCTAGTGATGGGTGTTCTGTTCACTCATCCATGAGTAGAGATGGGCGTCCTGTTTCGCTCTGGAGCTATTTTAAACCTGTCTATTTTAGATAAGATTATGTTCCCTCTCCCTCATAGGGAATGGGAAGCATGGTTTGGTCCTGGCGTCTGGGGTGAGACACTGTACCTGTGTGGCTTAAAGTTTGTTTGCAGATGGATGCTACTATGTACATTTGATTCAAATTTAAGAGATGGACTTTAACAATGTTTGATTAATGGCCAAATTTAGATGGATGTTGAAGGTTGACTCTTTTGAAGGAATAGTTCACTCAAAAGTTTGGTCATTATTAACTCATCTTAATATTGTTCCAAACCTGTATAACTTTCTTAATCACAAAAAAAAGAAGAACATTTGGAAATATCTCAAATATGTCCATACAAATCAATGGGAGCAAATGTTGTTTTGGACCCCGTTGACTTTTGTTGTGAGGACAAGATTAGTTCTTCAAAAAACATTTTTCAAATTACCTTCTTTTGTGTTCTGCATAAGAAGCAGGTCTGGAATGACATGAGGGTGAGCAATTTTTAAGTTTGGGGCGAACTGTGCGTTTAATGCTACTGTTTATTTGGTAATTGGTCTTCTTGTTTAGTCAAGGTATAACAAATTGACTCTTCATATTACTTAATGTTTTGGTGTTCATTGTTTTACAAAGCCTTACAAACTGTTACAACTCTGCTTTTAGGAAAAGGAGCTACTTCTTTACAATAGACTCTGTATACTTAAAATGTGGACCTCTGTATGAACAATGAACAGTGGGTCATTGGGACAGAAGACATTAAATTAGAGGTGCCCAAACCAAGGCCTGCAGGCCAAAGTTGGCCCCTGATGACCTTGGATCGTCACAAGAGATGATTAAAAAAGGAAAAAACCTGCCGAGCATATATTTACTTCCAAATAATGAATCTTTTTTGTTTTATATTTGCATTAAAATGTAGAAAATGTAGTGTATACTTTAATATAGTTGGATATAATGCAACATTTACTTTCTGCCCATGGACTAAATTGTTTATTTTTTTAAATGATAAAAGTGTTGCAAAAACTACAAGTGAAACCGAGTCCTCATGAAAATGCTTTGGTGTAAGTGGGACGTGGATGACAGGAAATAGAGCAGCCTGTGTGGATAGAGGAAGTTAGAAAAAGATAGAAACAATAGGTACCGTATCCTTACCCCTTTAGTTTGAGAATTAAGTTGTGTGATAGTCAATCAAAAAGGTCATAATAGTCAAACTGTGATGTTTTACCACAATCATAAATAGTTTAACTTGCTAACACTCCTTTCTGAGGGATTGTGAGCTTTGCTTTCACTTTTTTTTTACGTTTGTCTGAGAGAAAAAGAAGACGAATCACACACGGCTTCGCAGGCCTCCCTCTGCTACTTCCCCCGCCCCTCTTCTCCCACCCTGCCTCTGTTGCTGACTAAACAGTTTTTTCAGCTGGCAGTTGCCCACAGTCTGTGAATTTTTGATAGCTTCAGTGAAGGGAGGCGGAGATGCTGAAGAAACGCTCTTGTTGCACATTAAAGGAGTTAAGGAGGGAGACTGAAACGAGAAGATGGCAGGTCGAGTCACATTGTGGAACCAGTTCGTCTTGTACTAGCATTCTTTGCACTTCAGACTTCCCAGTTTCGTGTTGAAGCATTGAACAGACATTTGAAAGATATGAAAATATGCCTGTGGTTAATTCATCTGCGTTGCATTTAGGAGTTGCTGAAAGTCACATTTTGGCTTTGGAAACTGACAGAAAAGTTGAGCTCACATGAGTTTTAAGCTTTTGTCACGAAACTCTACTAATCTAATCTAAAGATGCAGTGTGTCAGGTCACGCATCATTTTATGAAATCTCATGACAAAGCTGTGACTTTCGTTTCAGTTCCAGTTGATTGTAGTGATTCATGGGATGAGGGAGGGACTCTTCATGACTGTGAGTCCAGGAGTCATTTAACTGGGAAATCTAGGTGTGCACTTTAGGTTGAAAAACCGACGTCAGTTTGTCATGGTTGCGTTAACCTCTGTGGACTTTGAATAATACAGTCTCATCTCGCTAAGCGCAAGGAGAGCTTCGCGGAGAAATGTCCCGGCTGAGGACAGATCCTCTTCTGTGTCTCTGAGAGCGATGTGCAATGGGAAACAGATGTGGCTGAGCTGTTAGTTCAGTGCTTTTCTTCAAAGAGCCTCAATTAGCATGTTCGTATACAGGACGACTTCATGAGACATATTTCGTCAGCTTTATAGATTTGTTATTGTAAATTCCAAGTCTAGGTGTGCGGCACTTTTTGCATCGATTTGTCTTGAATTTCCCCCATTTTTGGCAAACAAAGGAATTACAGGGAGAGTTCACCAACCCCCCCCCCCCCCCCCCACCCACACAATTTTTGTTTTGTTTTTCTGTTTTAAGCCACAATGTGTTTTTCTCTGTAAAGCACGAAAGGTGAAATTTTAAAGAACATTCTGAACTCTCTTAGCCTTGTAGTGAATCTTGAAAATGACACAAAAGCACATTTTAATGATCAAAAGTTATCCAATGTTCTACAGTTTGTGTCTTGTTGAGTCCATACAATAGCAGCTGTATTAGAAATAGTTTGCTACTCATGGAAAATTATGACCCGCCCTAGCTGAGATAGGTAGTCATACCTGATTCTTGTAAAAATTGCTCTTGAGTCATTTTTTTATGAATACAATGAACAAGTTCACAATAGCTGTTTAAATGATTCATTTACAAATCAGAACGATCCAATTCATTTGATTCAACTCATTGATTCAGTAATCTTACTGAACTGGGAGATTATCATGTAATTTAAGTGTATTGACTTAACTTTTAAATTGTTTTTCACACAAAACCGTTTGGAACATAGTGCACAAGTCATATGAACCACCTTCATGGTGCTATTTGTCATTCTGGAGCTTATTATGTTTAAAATAGAGGGCAGGATCTTTAAAATTTACAAGTATCATGGTTTGGAGCAACATGACAGGGATGACAAAGCACACTCATTCACCAGCACATCTATCTCATTAGTGAGTGCTTCATGGCACATTATCACAAGATCTTGCCGTATCATCTGATGTCATGTTCATTGGAGCTTTCATAATGTGTTAGTACCTTTAAAAAGTACTTTTTAATGGGATTCTTAAAAAAACAGGTTATGATGAACAATATGAAGTCATGCCAGCCGAAAGATGCTAAAAGTCGACTGTTGTCAGTTCGACAGGATTAAGGTGATTCAGGCAGTTCTCTAGCAGCCTCTCCCAAAATGCCCTGAGGCAGTGTAGACAATGCAAAATGGCGTCTTTTCAGGAGGAGAAACCGGCCGCTCCCGTCTCTTCCAGCTCTTAGAAAATAAGACACACAGTGTGTTTGAGGAGAACGCGCCTGTCCACCATCCTGGCTCTCACTAATGTCTGATAATCCACACGTGCTATAGCCTTGTCCAATTCCCAGCTTTAAGTGTTCAATCATTTAAACAACATTATTTTAAAAGCTGATTTCTTCTGCATTACATTTAGTCATTTGCATTACATTTGCACACAAAACTGTCTGTATATATGATCTCTAGAAAGAATATAGTTTTACTTTACTAAAACTTAAATTGACACATTGATTTAATTCAGTTGGTGCATTTCAAAAAGGATTATGAGGCTTTTTTTCATGTAGTTATGCAAATGTTTGAAATTTTGAGAGTTTATTCTAAAAATTAACAAATCTCCATTTTCAAAAGCTTGTTGAGGAGGAGAGGATTTCTGACAGAACAGGACAGGGAAAACAAAACATGGAAATGAGGCAAAGGTCACTCCTGGTTCTTTTGTAGCCCGGTTCATCTCAGGGTTGCAGTAAATATTAACTTGCTTATCACGGTGCATGGGATGTGTTCTTTTTAGCAAACTAGAATGAGACAAAGAACTTGAAGAAACAAAATGATCAGGTATTTTAATCTGATTATCAGACTTAAAGACTCCATGATGACATCCGACGGGTTTGATTTCATGTCTGTTTTGAAGCTAGTTTACGTAATTTATCTTCTAAAATTAGCGCATATATGCAAAATTCCTCATTTGGGAAAATGGATCAAAATATTGATGACTCATCCTGCACTACACAGATGTTTATCCAATCAGATGTTCCTAGAATGAGAAGATGCCCCCCCCCCCCCCTCCATTAAAAACCAGCACCTGACTAGCAAATAGCAAATCCTATTTTTATTGCAGCGCTGCATCTAAAACATGTTGTCAGTTATAAAGTGAGCAATATAATCTTAATTTTAACACAAATCATAAAATTAGAACATAGTTATGTCCTTTATCTCTAAACTGGACAGCTTGCTCAACAATGCCCTCCGTCTGTCTATGCTCAGTACTTTAATATTGATTAGTTTTTAATATGTATAAATGTTTGCCAAGTAAACAAAACAAAAAAAGCTAATTCTAGCCAATTAGAGAGCGAGTTCTCTGCACCGTCCCCCTTCCCAACCAATCACAGCATTGTGTCTTTACTATTTACTGTGTTTACATGTTTGTTGTGTATATGCAGCCGTGCCACTTGGATTAAGTATCATTCTCTTTCGCTTGGGCTACTAACACTGTGAGTATAGCACAACTCAGTCAAAAAGCTAGGTTTGAGATAATCATTAAATAGAACAGACTAAAAACCAAATAAAGTAAATAGACGCTTTACCTTTGGCCAACCATTTCCAGCTGTGCAGAGGTCTGTGTTATCTGCATTTACACAGCCAGCACGTAACGTACAATTAGGAGTGTAGAAACAAACATGGGAAATTGTCCTAACGTGAACATATGTAGAATGTTAAAATAGCTCAAGAGCCATGAAGCCATTTTTCTTCTTCATCAATTTAGTTTTCATCATAATCTAATTGTTTCTGTCAGTCTTGAGTTTGAACTGCACTGCCCCAGATCAGTGTACTCACCAAGGCAAAGTACAGAAGATTATGAGGGGGACCACGGTAAGAGTGGGATTAGTATACAAACGCATATGGACTCTGCCCACAGAAAATGACTTTGTGAAGGTTTTACTGACATTTAGGGGCTTCCAAGCCCTTCTTATCAGGATCTCTACATGCAGTTTCCATTTAACATGATAACGCTTTTAAAGTTTGCATTTTTATGTCAGTAATATCAGTTAAAGGGTTAGTTCAACCCCCCCCCCCCCCCCCCACACACACACACAAGACAAAACAAAACAAAATAATTGTCATCATTCAGTCCCTCTATAGACAGCTATACAACTGAAACTTCGACGCCTCAAAAAGTTCATAAAGAGATCGTAAAACTGAGTTAAAGGCCCACTGAAATCAAAAAGGTTTTTTTAGCTTTTAGTATGACTATGTTAGCCTTAAAGTTATGAATATGTTGATATGTTCAAAAAATATATATGTTCCAAAAAAAAGACAGCATGTGCATTTAGGAGATATAAGCATTCAAAACTTACAGTCTCTTACTTCTGTTAAAACGAATTACAGATTTTGATGACATCATCGCAGACTTCACCATCTTATCAAATCTTCTGTCCAATCAAAATGCTGTCTAGAATCTAAAGCCCGCCCTCTACGCTGCTGAAGCTGCGGCTGAAATCGGTCAGCTGTTCACACATTTACTAATTTCTACATGGTGAAAGGCACACAGCGCACTATATATGTGATAGGAAACGATTCAGTGTAAATATGCTTTCAGTTGAGGCGAATGAAGTCTGTTTTCACGTTAGTTTCATGCACCGCAGCAACGCGCACACACCTACGGCTCTGGTCCAAATTTAGACTACAGACACGAGAGTGCAGCGCGGATCATATGCGCGAGTCGGCGCAGACAACAAAACATTTCGGACCAATTTGAATTCTGCACAGAATGGTGCATTTCAAAGCGATATGGAGGAGATTATGATGATAAAAAGTTAGAGGAATCTGGCTTTACCAAACAGAAAGGCTCTAGTCAAACTCTATATTAACGAAATGCTATTGGCTGTTTCAAAAAAGGGGAGGAGCTGCTAACAGCTGGAGCCGTTTCAGGGGAAATTACATCAACAGATTAAATAATGCGGCGTGTCAAGGCCCTTCAGTGGGCCTTTAAGCGGTTTAGTCCAGATATTCTGAAGAGACGTGATCGCTTTATATGATGAACAGATTGAATGTAGGCTTTTATTCACATTGATCAATGAATAGAACCTGCTTGATGCACAAGAACAAACTTCATTGGCTCTTTTGGAAGCTCAGACATGCGCCTTAACACAAGAATGAACCTCATTGGTGCTCGCACGTCAAACAAGCATGCTTGAGCTTCTGTTTACCATAACTGATGTGCGAGTTGATGAATGTTAATATGTGAATGAAAGCCTACATTCAATGTGAATAAACTGCTTAATTCATTTGAATTTGTTTTACGATCTTTTTGTGAACTTTTTAATGAGTCAAAGTGGTAGTTACGTTGTATGGAGGGACAGAAATCACTCAGATTTAATTGAAAATATCTTAATCTGTGTTATAAAGATGAAGAAAAGTCTTACGGGTTTGCAATGACACCAGGGTGAGTAGTTAATGAGAGAATTTTCTTTTTTGGGTAAACTATCCCTTTAATCTAAATGGCTAATGCTGAATAGAGACCATCTTTGCACTGCCCCCTCCAAATGTATCCTGTATGTTACACCCTCACAGTAGCGGTCTGTCCACTGGCACCACAGCCGCTCTAACACAAAGTCTTACTTATTTCACCAATGGCTGTTGTGTATGCGCGAGCACAGTGGATTATTTTCGCAAAGGCCGTTTGCTTTTCTCCGTTCTAGCTTTTGACAAGCACCATGTGGTTGACAGACAACCTCCGGCTGTTTCCAGCAGTTACTTGCTCAAATAAGCCTTGCAGTGTCACCTGACTGCTCTGACTGGATTGGTCGTATTAGATGACAGGGCCCTCGAGGAGGGGTGGGGCTTTGGGGGTGGGACTCTGTGGAGTTAGTGAATGGTGGTTTCTATGGTGACCAGCGGTCAGTGATGTGGCCCTGTACTTTGGTCAGGGTTGCCCTGAGGAGATGGACACAACGGTCACATTTGAGCAGAAGAACATTCTTGAGATGAAAAGCCTATGTGTAGTTTATAATTAAGCCCCATTGGTGACTTATTTTATGCAGAAGTAGTCCCCGTGCATGCGAGCTCATGCATGCATGCATGTTCATTCAGAGGCACAAGAGTGGGCGCGCTGAATAGACGAAGTCTGTGTCTGATGATAAGGACTTTGAAAAAACTCAGTTGAAGGTGGGTGGAGAAGGACAGAGGGCCGGTCAGGGTGGATATAACAGACATTAGAAGCAGAGGGAGCTGGCATGCATGCATGCAGGCGGGAGGCTGCGAGTTCTACAGTGGAGACAGCGAGCGTAAACACGCGTAACACTGCCAAATACACTTTCTGACCTACTTCAGCTTACTGGGAATACACTGTATTGTCTAGCCCGAGACAGTGGCTGTCTGTGAGGCCTCAAAACCTCAAATTCATTCTTCTGCAGAAGATGGCCCTCTTCTGCAGATGGGTTTGGTGAAAGATGGTGAGATGGAGAGATCAGAGTAACGGTGGGATGGGGGGGTTGTGAAATAATGACCAGAAGTGTACGCTTGGGTAAATCTGCACTGGGATTGAGTTTTAAATAGCCAGGAATGCACAGTGCTGGAAATGGGTGGTAGTTCAGAGAGCTCAGCCTGCTATACTGAAGTTCGCGTCACATCACAGGACAGCAGCTGTATGTGACAGAGGAAGTTAGGGTCTCCTCACAGTGAATGGATGGTTACGTTCTGGTTGCACAGACTAAAAGAGGGTTGCATGTGGTTTGCTGGGCCAAGAGAATTTTTCTTAACTAAAATAACCTTGAAATTAGTGATGCACCAAAATGAGTATTTTTGCAGATCACTGAAACCGAATTTAGCCAAAACCATGACCAAAAATAATTTGGGTAATTAATTTTGGGGAATTGAAATCGGTGTGCTGTTCAGAGTGTCGTGTTCTCACATGATAACTGAAACCAGTTGTAATAGGCGAAGTACATTAGTACATGACTGCACAATTTATCACTTGATACACAATATATAGATAGGAGTTTATTTATTTTTAATAAGTTAATTTTATAAGTTAATTCATAGTCATAATTTAATAACAGTTTTAAAAGATTGTTTGCTAATCTGAAAGGAATATCCATTACTAGTAGTTTACATAATTATTTTGTAATGACAGAATTGGCTAGGGTCATTATCAGTAACTAAAAATTATAAATCATAAAAAAAATATTAACTGAAATAAAATAAAATGTACAAAAATATCAGCTAGTGGGGAGGGCAACATTTCAAATTTTCGTTTAAGTTGAAGTAGGCCTACTGAAATAACTAAAGCTAAATAAACTAAAACGTAATAATAATTTAAAAGAATTACTTTTAAATAGTGTTTTTCTGTGTACTCAAAGCGCTTTACATAAGGATAGCTTTCACTAAGTTTCATTAAATTAACTGATTAAAGGGTTAGTTCACCCAAAAATGAAATTCTGTCATTAATTACTTACCCTAATGTCGTCCGACACCCGTAAGACCTCCGTTCATCTTCGGAACACAAATGAAGATATTTTTGTTGAAATCCGATGGCTCAGACAGGCCTTCATTGACACCAATGTCATTTTTTTTCTCTCAAGACCCATAAAAGGCACTAAAGACGTCGTTACAAAGTCGGATGATTCGGATCGCGTGTCAAACCGCCAAACTGCTGAAATCACGTGACATTGGTGATCCGAATCCTGAATCGATGCGCTGATTCATAACCGTTCAAAACATTGTTTTGAAATCGGCCCATCACTATATAAGTCGTTATTAAGTTTTTTTGCACACAAAAACTATTCTTGTCGCTTTATAAAATTATTGTATAATCACTGTAGTGAGATGGACTTTGTAATGACGTCTTTAGTGCCTTTTATGGGTCTTGAGAGAGGAAATGACACTGATGTCAATGAAGGCCTGTCTGAGCCATCGGATTTCAACAAAAATATCTTCATTTGTGTTCCAAAGATGAACGGAGGTCTTACGGTGTCAAACGACATGAGGGTGAGTAGTTAATCCGAGAATTTTCATTTTTGGGTGAACCCTTTAATAAATAATGTTTAAAAAATCATGTTAACTAATGTAAAATAAGTGCACACTAACTACTAAAACTAACACAAATATCAAAATTACTACTATTTTACTCAAATTAAAAATGAAAACAAAATATAATAGTATATATCAGTGGTATGAAAATAACACTTGCAAAAAAATGCTTGTAGTATTTAAAATGACAACAATTTATATTTTTAATATTGCAACATGACAACAGTTTTCCCCATCGCACAGATTTGGCCAGGGCATTCCTATTATTGAAAGTTTGTTTTCCCTTTTTTGTGAGTGTGTAATAGCCAGTAGCTCATGAATCAAACACTGAGCATCCCTCCACCCAAACACAAATAAATCATATTTTTGGATCTTATTGACTTCTCGATGGAGTTCATCCTCTCTGTGTGATGTCATGGGTTGTGCTGGAGCTCCTGGCCTGATTGCCTGAAACAAAATGGTTGCCGTATGCAATAAAAGCCAAAGGTCACGTCAGGGCCACCTGTTTGGAGTGACAGCTGAGTGCTGCTTTGCCAAGGGCCTCATGTGGTCCCCTCCTCCCCGTTAACCCCTTGTGTTCATTCCAATCAGAGTTTCAAGCACATTTCTTGATTTGTCTCGGTCTTCAACTACTCCTTCACCTGCTAGAAAATCTAGCTGAAACCAGCCTAAAGTGATAGCTGTGTTTTGGAACACGATAGTCGGTGTCTAGCTGGTCCAAGCTGGTCTGCCAGGTGCCCAACAGCTGGTTCTCCAGTTGGCCAAACACCAAAACCAGTTAGAAACTAGCTATAAAGTCGTACAACATTTTTTTGTTTTTCAATTTTACTCATCTTACTTTTCATGATATGAAGAAGAATTACAATCCATGTTTTTATAGTGCTTGTAACATTTTATAGAGCTTACTCTTATGTGACAAAAATGTTATATTTATCATTTTGAACTACGTACGGTTCTATTTTTTGCCTGGATAACATTATATGATGTCATAATAAAGACACTTGAAAAGAAAAGTGTGAAGGAAATGCCGTAGAAATTTGGTGAGATAAGATAGAATTTGTTAGGATGTAGGAGGAGGAGAACCACCCAGAGAGAGAGAGACGGGAGGTAAGAGCTGAGCAGTAGAACCAGTTTAACCAGAAACCTCTCCTCTTGTCAGGAATCCTCCTCCTGGTTCTCGGAGCACTGTAGACCCCATCCCCACCGAGACCCTTCTATTCTGACACCTCCCCCACTCAACACAAACACACATACACACATGCTGAAACTGATACAGGAACAGTGTGGAGTGTAGAGGCAGCAGAACGCGATAGCCCCATGAGCCAACACCTGCCCACAATCCAACACTTGCCTGTGCCTGTCACACAGGGATGCAAGAGCTTTGACACACTCTTGCCTCAGACACAAGCTTTCTTTTTTCAGTTTCCCTGGCATTCTGGCCTTCTTAAGAGCTTTTGTACCAGCTAAGTGTGCTGAAGTTTTCCCTGACCTGCTTGCTTTTACATTCACATTACATTCATTCATTCATTCATTCATTCATTCATTCATTCATATTTTGTTCATTTTTATCAGTGTTCCCTGGGATATTTTTGTTGTTGTTGAGTTGTTATTATTTTTTATTTTTTTTAATAAGAATCTTTATTTAATCAATGTTAGCTTATGTAATATTTAGCTTTTGTCATTGTTACTTTTGGACATTACACATTAAAATAAGCTAATTTGGTGCTCAAGAGTAATATAGTAATTATTTTAAATAATAGAAAGTTCACTTTAGAGCAATTTAATGCATCCTGGTTGAATAAAAGTGTTAATTTCTCTTTTAAAAAATTGTACTGACGATAAACTTTTGAGCGTTAGTGTACGTTTTACACTGAATAATAAAATTGTATTCAGTGTGAATAACATTTTAGTTAAAAAACAAAAATGTATGTATTACAAAAAACTGCAACAGTCCAAATTTGACAAATTTTCTCAATAAAAAAATGTCCACCCTTTGCGCTTTAACCCAATTTATTTGTGTCCGTGGCATCACATGAAAGTATGTATTTCCTTACTGGATCATTTGAAATAAGCCTGTTTTGCACATCCTGACAACCATAAGCTCCATCCATCTCCATAACGTCATCCATCTCTCATCCTCACACTCTTCTGTCTCCTTTTGTTCCTGGGTCTTTTAATACCAGCTCTTGTGATACGCTATTGTAAAAGCGGTAGTAATGTTCCATACAGATGCCTGTAGCACTGGCTCCTGCGCTCACCAGAGAGGAAACTTGGCAGTGCATGTGACTCTGTGTTATGTGATGGCAGCCCGTTTCAGTTTACCAGCTGAACAAGAGGCCTGGGGCTGGATCTCTCCTGTTACCTTTACACTACAGAGAGCACATCTGAAATGATGTCACTCTTTCTCATGTGGCCTTTTCAGGTCTCTGTCTCGTCGCGGACCTCGCCTCATGAGAAAACATGCTCTGAATCTACAAGCCGCTCATAGCCTGAAGGATTTCTCATTTTAAACCCCAAAGGGGAAACACCTCACGTTAATTTTCATGCTTGCTCAGCGGCTCGGCTCCTTTTAATTATTGTGTTATGTGTGCTTTTTTTAAGCATAACACTTGCATTGTGTAGTAATTGTGTGTGGGTGTGTGTTTTGCTTTCTTCCAGTATGAGCAGAGGTCGCTGTCCCTCATCCTGTGCCCGTGACCCTGTGACTTCATGACCCTGTGACGTGTTTAGCCCAAATCTTAAAATGGGTAAATATGCAAACATTTCTGACATTCTGACACTTGACACTACTGATTATTCTCTGTGTAGGTGTATGTGTATGTGTGTAAAGTGGCCGGCACCATAGGTGTCGAGTTCAGATCAAATCCCCCTATCAATGTAAAGTGTAATTTTTAACAGAATATAAAATTCTACAGTAAAAACCTGTTAATTGGGTAACAGTAAGTTACATATTTTGGGTTGCATTTGATTTTATTTAGTTAATGTATATTGCACCATTTTAGTTTCATGTGTTATACTGATAGTGTTTTGTCTTCGTGTGTTTGTATGACCTTGTGCACTGTCCATACGTGTATTGGACGTGTTTTATGAACTCTGATTCATCATGTGATTTTCTGTTGTACCACCTGTATTATAATGGTGGTTATCAGTAGGGCTGGGCAATTTGTAAAAAAAAAAATCTCGATATTTTACCTTTTTTTTTTTTTTTTTACTATATTCGATATATAGCTTGATATGTTTCCAATTGCTTTTAAATAATAAAAAACATGATTTCATTTTCCCCCCATTAAAAAAAACATAAATGATTTAGATTAAATTAAGGGGGGGGGGGATGCTGTTTCATGCATACTGAGCTTTTTACACTGTTAAAGACTTGGATTCCCATCCTAAACATAGACAAAGTTTCAAAAACTAATGTTGGACGTTTGATGGAGTATTTCTGTGTTAAAAATACTGTTTCCTGTTTCTCACAAGTTTCGGAGAGTTTTTTTCGAGTATGGGTCGGCTTGATGTCGATAGAGCGGAAGGTGTTTGGGCCGTACGGGCTCTTCTCCCGGTAGGGTGTGTGCGCGCGTGACTAAAGCGAGAGAGGAAATACACGCCCGTAAACACTCGCTCAGCTGCAGATCCACTCGTCCGTGAACACTTATGTCGTTATAGTACGCGCCGCGCTCCACTTTATTCCTATGGGTGACATCAAGCAACTTCAACGCTTCAGCACAGCATTCTGGGAAGGCAGCGCTGCATTTGAACCGATTTGAACGCAGAAATGACGGGAAGCTTCACAACATCACTTCAATCGCGTCGCAAAGTGGATTTCCACAGTCACTGCTGTCAGGACTTATAATAATAATAATAATAGATTTTATTTATAATGCACTTTTCATTCCGAAGAATCTCAAAGTGCAACAGGGGGGGGGGGGGGGGGGGATAACAACAAAAAATGAATAACAAGTAAAAATATAGAATACTACAAACAATCAACCAACACAGAAAACAGAACAGAAAACAGAAAACAGAGCTGATGGTGAACAGAAACAGAGCTGATGGTGAACAGAAAACAGCTGATGGTGGAAGTCTCTGTTAGCTCCGCAGCACACTGTGGTCCACTCCATGTTTCAGATTTCTCCCAGCGGCAGTGTACCGATGACATCGCCGAGGCAGACAGCTGAAGACCAGATGATGGGTCTTCATGACGATTCAAACGATGGGGATCGCCGCAGCACCATGCAGGAGGCAGAACATTTTTTCGGGCACTTCTGTGGACACACCGGGGTCGGCGCAGAAGTCCAAGCCGCTCCACGGCCGCAATGCAAATCATACTTTATTTAATAATCATACTTAATTTGACTTCACCAAATCATACCAAAGAAGTGTGTTTTTGACGGAGCGGTCCCAGCGATAAAGGTTCGGTCCTGCTTTGGAAGCAGCCGGTGAGTAAAACTGCTTCAAATGTCTCTGCTGTCGGCTATCGTCCCGTGAGTAAACATCAGTAAACGACAAAATCGCGTGCTTCTTCATTCAAATGCGCTAACGGTTACTCCATTGTTGTTCTCTGTATAACGTTACACTAGTCTGACGTGCAAAACCATTTTGCTTGCTACTGCTAAGGTTTAGTCGCATACAATAGTCCATAAACCGAATCATGTCCTCATAAACTGCGAGTAAACACACACAAATGTTGACAGGCCACTAAATACAGTACATACCACAGAGACGGACGTCCTGCTGTTGCTGTTTCTCCTGTTCAATTTATTTCAGCCTCCGAATCTGATTCTGGATCATATCTGTATTAGCTGAATCTGATCGATAGCCATGGGTTTCTCCACGCTTGAGGACGTCACCGCTTTGTGCGCACTCGTCATTCTTTAGCTCCGCCCACTCGATACGCCTCCAGGCGCTCTGTTTTTTCCGGAAAGACTCGGTACAGCCTATATTTCTTTTATAAATATAATAAAACTAAAGACTTTTCGGAGACTGAGTGTATCTTATTTCATAAGATTTTCATAATTTTTTGATACATCGCCCAGCCCTAGTTATCAGTAAGGTAAAAAAAGAAAGATTTTTGTTGTTCAAGTAACACCATCTTACTTAATAAAGTATTGACTTTCATTGTATGGACACAAACATGGAAACATTTTCCCAAATGTTCCCTTGTTTTGGACAATAAATAAATTGATATGGGTTTGGATGATGACTGAATTTCCAGTTTTGGGTCAACTGTCCATTTAAGATAATTTAAAATGTTACTTAGTTTGTGTGTGTTGGAATCTTTATCTAGATTTCAAAGAGTATTTTTTTTTGTAGAGGCAAAAAAGTCCAGGGTGTTCTGCTCAGGGAGTTCAGAAGTTGTTTGAAGATGCTATTTGGGATTGAAATTAATATTGAACAAAGATGCAAATCCAAGGCCCTCTTCTTCAAATTATTAAAAAGCCTTTATTTAACTGGCCATTTCATGGTAGAAAATTTAAAAGACATGGGGGGGCGGGGAAAAAAACACGCGTATTGGCTCAAAAACAGCCTTCTTCAGAGTCCTGGGTAGCGTGGGTTGTTTTTCACCTCCCATGTCTTTTCAATTTAAAATGTTTTACTATGAAATAGTCAGTTAAATAAACGCTTGAGTGCCTTGGATTTGCATCTTTGCTCAGTATTTTTTGTAGGTTGAGATGCAAATTTTTCTAAATGAGACAGCAAAAAAGAGATGGAGAGTTAGGTAGAGATGGGAAGAGGAATGTAAGTGAGTGAGATGGAGAATGGCCTTTAAGATGGAGGAAGATAACAGGGAAGAACAGGGTAGCTCTGCAGTATAGAGGAAGCAACAGTGAAGAATGGCTCAGCATTCCCCAGAACTTCCCAGCCACCACACCAAACAGGAAATGCACAAGTTCCCCGCTTTCTCTCTGGTGGAACAAGGAGGGGAGGGAGGGGAGAGGGGGGGGGGGTGTTCAGACTTTCCACTCCTCTGTGTACTTATGAACGAAAAGAGGAACAAAATGGTCAAGAACACTCTGAATGAAAGCATAAATCTACTGTGAGCATTCATGCAGTGGGGTCATTCCTTGGGATTTGAGGAAGTTTATTACTGTGCAGAGTGTGTTCCAAAACCTACTGGAGAAAACCCAGAATGCATTGCAACAAACTCAGTGAAAAGAAGGTGAGATAAATTCTGGTAATATACAGTGTAGTGAACAGCAGCCCATAAATCACTACAATAGTTATGTGTGCGAAATGCATTCTTAATGCTTGGTAGAGTATTGTTTGTTAGCTTAGCAACAAGCTAATACCTAGTTCTGCTGGAACCAATTAGAAGTTAAGCCTCCAGTGCAGAGCACTAAACTGCATTTCAGATCTGTCACTTGTGTGGTTTTATAATGGTTAAGATGCTGCCTTAAAAGTTAGCTGTCAATATAGGCCGCTCACTAGGTTTTGGACCATAGTTCGTTTTCTTCAGAGGTGGAATGAATGGGCCTGTATGCCTCTCCTTCTGGTTTCTGTTGTCCTGCTGGTTCACCTTGAAGTGTGAGTGTGTAAAAGAGAGTGATGGTCAGGGGCAGATGGACTCATCATTATCCAGTGTTATCTGTTCCCAGTAGGAGGGAAGGCCTGTATAATCCCCACACTCCCATTAACTAAGACACTTTTATGTGCTTGCCTGGACAATGTCTATCAGAGCATCAACACTCCTTTTTTTCTATTGGTTCTTTTTGTTCTTTCCATGTATAATGTTTCTTAAATTATTACTGGTGCTTATTAAGAGAGCATCACTGTTGTATTATTATTGTTCATACTTCTCTTTTTTACTCTATTTTATATAGCTTTCACATCATTTTGAACAAACCACTATGAAGTATTGTCTAGGGATGAGAATATCATAGAAACCTGGGAGTGGGTTTGTTTGACTTGGGGCAGGATATAACCACCCAGACCAGCCTGGCAACCGCAAAGCAAATTGTTAATGTAAATCAGAATACTTTAGCAGTCTCATGGCAACACCCTAGCAACCGCTCACAACAACAAATCAAATGGGTGGAAATCTAGTTTTTCCTTTACATTTATACTACTGTTTAATAGTTTGGGGCAGTGATTTTTTTAATTTGTATTAATACCTTTATACAGCGAACTTTAAATTGATCAAAAGTGACAGTAAAGACATTTATAATGTAAGATAAAAATGCATCATGGTTTTACAACTTTTTCTAAATTGATAATGATAATAAATGTTTCTTGAGCAGAAAATTGGCAGTAGACTGATTTCTGAAACTTAAGACTAGAGTTTTGGCTGCTGAATGTTCAGTTTTGCCTTCACATTAATTTCTGTCTTTTGCTGAACACAAAAGAAGATATTTAGAAGAATATGGGTAACCAAACAGTTGATGAGCTCCATTGACTTCAGCAGTAAAGGGGGAAATACTATGGATGCCAATGGGGCTCATCAACTATTTGGTTACCCATATTCTTCCAAATATCTTCTTTTGTGTTCAGCAGAAGAAAAAATTAATATAGGTTTGTAACAATTTGAGGGTGAATTTTAATTAACCGTTCCTTTAAGCATCAATACTTCTGTTATATTTGATTTTCTGTCTCTCATACTAAATATTTTGCTATTTGTCCTATGAACATATGATAGTGTTTAACTGATGCCATCTGTCGTCATTAGTTGCAGAGGCTAATTAATTACTGTCTTTAAACCTAATCCTCTCAGTTAGTCCAGAGATGCTTGGCTAATAACAGCTCATTAATCCCAGATCATCTCTGAATCTATGCTGTATTGCTATCTCAGCTTGTAGCACTTATATGCTGCATCTGTGAAGCCGATTGAGCCTAGTCCACACACTCTAAATGCTCCATTTATCCCTCTTAGTCACTTTTTAAAATTCTCAATGGATTGAGGATTTTTTGCAAGATATAATTGCATTTATTCACCGAGGACGCATTAGATTTTTAAATGGCTAAAAGCTAGCAAAACTTTTCAGTATCTGGCCTTAAGGGCCGTTCACGTTGATAGCAATCTGCAGCAACACAGTCATTTGTTTTCAGTGAGAGTGGAGGATTTCTGTCAAAATAAGCAACAGCAACCATTGGTGATGCAATTTGGGCATTTCCAGAGATAGCGATGCAATTCATGCAAATAATTTATGCAAATAAGAAACAACATAATAGATATTTCACGGATTATTTGATTTGTCTGTGCCCACATACAGCAAAATACTAGGGGAAAAATGGGTTAGAATTCCTATCTCTAAGTGAGTTTGATTGCATGATACAATTTTTATGCATCCCTGTAAATAATTTTTTTTTTTTGAGCTGAATAGATCTCATTTGAGAACAGATTTTTTTTAAAGCTATGGCCAATTACGTGACCCACCAGTAATGTTAGATCATCCCTTAGTAGGAACGCTCTTATTGACGGCACCTTGAGTGAAATTTCGTAGTTAAAATTATACATTTTCCATTATCAATAGTGCAGTTATTTAGGAAGAACTGCTCACACAGAAGTCAATTTCAAACCAAGCAGGTCTTTTTTAGTCAACGTGGTGAAATCGCTCGATCGTCTTGAACATGAGCGAAATTGTGCGGAAATCCAGGTTGCGCTGATTCCTATTAAAGTCCCATTTTTCATGGGTTTTTAAAACTTTGATTGTGTTTACAGTGTGCAATATAACATGAGTTCATGTTTTGCGTGTAAAAAAACCTGTATTTTTCACACAATTGACTTATCTGTACAGCGCTGTTTCCTCTGTCCTAAAAACGGCCTGAAGATTTCCTTCTTCTATGAAGTCCCTCCTTCAAAAATACGTAACGAGTTCTGATTGGACCAGCGCTTCCCGTGTTGTGATTGGACAGCAGATTATTGCACGTTGCCCGAAAGGGTCCCGCCTCTTACCATAATGGGGAGATGCACGTGCTCAATGTTAGCTCTTCTCCACGTGGGAGAGCAACAAGACCACGCCCACTTTTTTGCATATTCTTGTGGGCGGAGGGTTAGTCAACAAACGTTTCTGGTGACGTCATTACAGAAGGAAGTACAGGGATGTAGTCCGAACCGGCCGCTCGCTGTAGGCTTTGAAAGAGAACTTCTGTTAAATAAAATATCTTGCTTGGCTTTGAACTTTGAGCGTTATAATTTTACAGGTATTATTTATGCTCTAACAGATGGGATCGCGAAGAACGGTACCTTTAAAATTACTCAAATTTGCATGCAAAATTTTGCAGAGCAATGGTAAATGTGTCTGCAGCTTTATTAGTTCGAATCCAGGTTTTTCAGCTCCATTTAATGTACATCAAAACAGGGTCAGAAATAATATTGCAGTTGTTATCTCTCCCCCCCCCCCTCCTAAAAAAGGTGCTTGGACAGGAGAGTTAAATATAAAATACAAACAATTATGTATTTTTGTTGATGTTTTTATCCTTGATTTGTGATTAGTTTAATGATTATGAACACAAGTTTAACCATGGCGAACCAAATCTATATTTATATTTGTTTTAATATAACACAGTTTAAACTAAAGTTAGCAAAAGGGTTAACTATTTCTAAAATAAGCTATGCACAGGATAAATAAAGGTGACAACATTTCTGCGACAGCTCTCTGACATGGTAAAATACGTCCGAAATATGTCAGAGTTTATCGCTTTATTTTGTTCACTCCTTGCTTTTATACTCCATGCACTATATACGGATTAGAGAATCAGTAAACAAGTGAGCAATTTCAGATAGCGCAGCAGTGTCGAGAACGAGTGTCGATTCCTGTGCTGGAGTCGACTCCGACTCTGGGCTATTCTTTTGGAGTCGACTTCCCATCAGTATTTATTAGTGTCCCATGCATTACACCCTGGCATATGCATCGTTTGTCCTCAAAGTAAAATCTTTATAGAAAAGTGAGGACGACCAGCCAGTGGAAGTACACAAGCAGAGTTTGGGATGGTGGGAGCTGGGAGGGGGATTTCCTCCCCTCCCCCCTTCAGCAGAGGAGATCACACCCTGCAACGGCACACACAAACTGCAGCAGGGCCGCATGGCTAGAGCAAGAGAGAGTACAGCAGACAACCGTCTACCGTCTACTGCTCTCACAGCCACTTCCTGCTTTGACTCTCAACCCAACCCCCCTACTGTTCCTCTCTTTACAGCAGAAAGACTTCCAAGTTTCTCCCGTTTGAACATGCCCCCAGCCTCTAGACTCTCTTTTCCAGTCCTCTCTCTGCACTTTTCTCACATTTCACGTTTCTCTCAGTGTTTTCCTCCATCTCTGCTTCCCCTCCTTCTCTCCCCTCCTGTGCTCTCACGTATGTGTCGTTCATCTTTCTCTCCCTCGTCTCCTCACCCTGCACCACCCCCTCACTGGGACGGGCCTCTCTCGCTGTAGTATCACACTCCCACAGCTGCCTCAAACAGTCCGCAGCCAGTGCTTTTCCTATCTTCACTTTTAGACAACACAATACATAGTGCTCAGTTCAAATTGAGATGTTTGTGGCAAGAAGGTAGCTTTTTAAATCCAACCTATAAAATACCGTTCCACATTTCCCACTAACATATTAAGCGGCACAACTGTTTTTAACGTTGATAATAATCAGAAATGTTTCTTGATCACCGATTCAGCATATTAAAATTGATTTCTGATTGATCAAGTAATGATACCAAAAATTTAGATTTAACATCATAGAAATCACTTAATTTTTTTTATATATTTCAAAGGAAAGCGGTATTTTAAATTGCAATAATATTTCACAATGTTACTGTTTTTACTGTAGTTTTGTTCAAATGAACGCAGCCTTGGTAAGCACAAGAGACTTCCTTTAAAAATATCTTACTGACCCCAAACTTTTGAAAGGTGTCACATAGAAAAAACAATGCTTATCAAGGATTTAGCCTAGTCCTGTTTTTATCACAACCAAACCTTAACAGAACCTTCACAAAGACTTTTTGTCCTTGTTTTTTTGATAAGCCATTAAAATAAATTATGCATTTAAAAAGGTAAATGATTTAATTTTAATATTAGGGCTAAAATGTTGCCTTTTGCGGTCTTAGCATACACTTTTTTTGATGTCTATAATCCAGATGGCTTTTTGACCTTTGTCTTGTCCATTTGACTCCATGAAAACAATTAACAAGAGCATGTGCTAAATAAAGTCGCTCCTGCAGATATTACAGTTTTCCTCAGTCGCTTTGGTGCATTTCTCATATCACTATTTACATTTGCACAACAGGTAGTTCAACCTCCACAACATTAAGTCATTTGTGCACATCATAGTAGCAGTTTCTCATTCCTTCAAACAAACTGCCAATATTTTTGGACATGCATCAGTTGCTTTCATACATCTCTCTGCTGTTTTATAACATTATCATTTGCTTATGTCATGTCATGTCATTCAAAATTAACTATACTTGGGAATGCTGAATAGTCATTCCATATAAAACTAATAGTCCTTATTTCATTGCTCTAGTCATTACATACAAAAATGTTGAACTAGTTGTCAAAATCTTTCAAGCAAATTGTTTTTTAAACCTTTTTTTTTATTTATAAATTTCCTAGATTTCTCTCAGGTGAAACCTTCTCTGATGAGAAAGGGTATGTGAAGCATTAGATCTATGTATGTTGTATGTTCAGTTCCAATATGTACTGCAATATTGTTTACAGTTGTGCACAGCTCTACCCAAAGGAAGTGTGTTTGTTGTAAATAAGTGTGTGTTTTTTCTTTTGCACAGAGGTGGACAAAGTACACAACTCTATTACTTGAGTAAAAGTAAAAGTACTACTGGTCAAATATTACTCCGTTACAAGTGAAAGTTGTAAAAACAGATTTTTACTCAAGTAAAAGTACAGAAGTATTTGTTTTCAAAAGTACTTAAGTATCAAAGTAAATTTCCTTTTTTATGCCAATGCATTATTTTATTAGTGTTGTATAAATGCACACTGTCATCATGGTTTAAGTCATTCAGTTGCTCCATCTGACGTACTAGCATATGACTAACTAAAAACTAATTTAAATACTTGTATAAAAGTTACAAAGCTCTTTATAAAGCTGCTGTCACTTTAAGGTCGAATGCACAGATCCAATACACTGATACACATCTGATATTCTCCAACTTTACTCTTCTCTTTCTCCCAGATGTTTATATTTTTAATATTTTATAAGACATGCACCAAGTGTATGCCAACTATGCTAAACTTGTTTTTTTTTTTAAACTGAAACATACTTTCAAAGTATGTCTATGGGTGCACACACTTGTGCCTAAGAACCGTCTTCTTCCATTTTATTATGAACTGATCAGTGTTCAAAAAAAGTTGGGAAAATGTATATGACCCTATAAGAGTGATTCACGACAGACTGTCTGAAACAACAACAACAAAAACCCTTTAAAGATGGAAAAAAAATCATCCTCAGACTTTCAGAGTTGCTACAGAAACAACTTTCGACCTAGATAGAAATGTAGTGGAGTAAAAAGTATGATACTTGTCTTTCAAATGTAGTGAAGTAAAAGTCATAAGTTTCCAGAAAATATAATACTCCAGTAAAGTACAGATACTCAAAAAGTGTACTTAAGTACAGTACTCAAGTAAATGTGCTTAGTTACTCTTAGTTACTGGCCACCTCTGCTTTTGCACAATGCTGTGAACAAATTAGAATTGCAAAGAGCATATGCAGTAAAATTGTGAAACATACATATTCAGTGTCTTGTACTCAGTTACTTCAGTTACCCTTATGTGTAACTTTACTGTATTTTCAAATGGCTGTACAAATAGTATATAATGCTGTCTTGAACATTTTCAGGTAGTATCACCAATATCTGACTTTTTTGCATTGGAAAACAGAGTCATAAGGGAAACATGACAAAGCCATTTGACTATTTTGTTCATAAATAATAGTGTCAGGACTTTTTCTCTTGATGACACTGACACTTTCATCGACATGAATGCTTGCTTTTGAGGAATGAGCTATCCATTTTGAGCAAGTGACACTCTTTTGCAGGTTATCTACTAGGTTTTGCAGTTTGTACTAATTGTTTTGAGAACTGCATTAACTGTTGTGCAAATGTAAATAGTGATGTGAGAAATGCACCAAAGTGACTGAGAAAAACTGTAATTGTAGCCAATTACACAATAAGATATAATTTCTTAATGATTTCTGTGTGGCTTCTTTTGCAGATGGGAAAATAATGATTTAATGGGTGTATCTGTTATAATTGAGGTCATATTGAGTGCTTTGTGAGTAATGAAAATTCTCCATTCTTAGAAATGGAAAGTGCCTCTCCTGAAAAGACTGTCAGCAATGGTGTCGGGGCTGCCGATGTGAATGAACAGTCTAATTTACCAGAAGACACTGTTAACAATAAGCCATCCACACACACAACAGAACCTGTTGAAGGTAAGATGCTACAGTCACTCTTAAAGAGATAAAGAAATAAAGATAATGATTCTGTCATTGTTTACTCACTTTCATGCTTTTCCAAATTATTTTATGTGATACAAAAGTAGACCTTTTTAGACTCATTATATAGAATCAGGAAAAATTATGGATTTCTTTTTGAACACGAATGTGAGTAAAGGAATGCAGCATTGTCATGTCCCTAAAGAGTCAGATTGTAATGGTTAAAATGTCATGGTCATTTAGGAATCATGTCATTTATAGAAACAGACTGTGATGGAATGGACAGACCAGAGCATGAAGATGAAGGTGGAGTCAGAACAGAGGAGGAGCTGTCCTCCATCAACTCCATGATGAGCACTGTCATGAATGTGGGCCAGATCAATGGAGTCGACTCTGAGCCCACCAAAACATCTCCCAGAAATACCACCAAATCACCCTCTGCCAACCGTACTGGGAGAAGAAATCAGGTATTGCAGAAGGTGTGAGCAGAAGCTGGAAATTGTATTGTGTTACTCCATGTGTGAAGTAGTCAACAAAGTCCTTAGCCAAGTCAGTCCACTTGGCAGCCATATTGGTATTTCATCTACTGGAATAGGGACCAGGACCAAGGCTGTGTCCAAAATCACACACTTTCTGATTAGGTACTTCTTTTGAACAAGTAGTTTCTTTGTGACCGTAAAAAAGTATGTGCTATTTACTTTAATGCGACTGTATTCCGGATGTACTACATTCATCGTGTTGTCACTGTCATGTCAGTTGTTTTGCTTCACTGCCATTAACAAATCCTTCCCCATGAACTCTATTAAAGTGTCTATCAGATGTTTACATCAGAATCTTGCCAGAAGTACTAGGTTGGCCAGATACTTTTTTCCTACCGTTTTATGATTATTGTACATTTGAACATACCACTTTTTTCACACCCTGCTTTTCGCCGACTGTATAGTTGGGAAGCATGTGATTTTGGATGCAACCAAATCTCCAAGATTGAGTTTCAATAACAAAATTCAAATTAGCAATAAAATGCAAATGTTTCTTCTTTAGCTCAAGTGTTTCTAGAAAATGATATTTTTCAGGCTGGTTCAGCTAATGCACACGTGCATTCTAGAATGAAAGCAATGTGTTTGGCTCTTTTAACTGAACGGTAACACTTTAATTTTTGTAGATGCCATATTTAGTGTTATGATTTTTCCTGTTTTTCTACGAGTTGTCCGTCTCATCCCCCTCATGCTGTCTCTGGTAGTCAGTCCGAATGGCAGTTACATGAGCAGCAACAAATGGTTCTTGCGCTTTCTCAATCCCCCCTTTGTGAGAGCCGATGCTTGTCTTATGCCTTCAATTAGAGTGTGGGATTCGACTGAAACACTTCTCTGTGGAGAAAACAGGTGTTTCAGTCTCCCAGCCCCCTCTGGTATCCCTTTCTACAACCCTAACTGCATTTCCATACGCTGAGTGTGACTCTGCACCGCTGCTCTACTGCAGAAGGTCTTGCCCACTGAATTAGTGATGCTCTTCCTCAGCCAGTGCTGCTGTTGTCTGGAGAAACAGATGGAGAGGCCACTTGTTACTCCGTGTGACACGAGCGCACAACCGCTCCTGCTGCTCTGACACATACTATCTTCATCAGATAGGCCATATCCTGCATCTGTTTTACCTATTGTGTTTATCTCTCACTGGGGGGCTAGTAAACATCTCACTAGGGTTTTGGAGTCATGGGTAGTGACATGTGTTGAGGTATTTTTCATTTGATTTTGTATTTTTGCTTGATTTATACATCATTACTTAATGTCTTTTCAGGGTCAATTTCATATATATGATGACATTTGTACAGAGCTCTGTACAGGGGACACCATAAAGGGTTAGTTTACCCAAAAATCAAAATTCTGTCAATAATTACTTACACATTACCCTAATGTCATTCGACACCCGTAAGACCTCCGTTCATCTTTGGAACACAAATGAAGGTATTTTTGTTGAAATCCGATGGCTCAGACAGGCCTTCATTGACATCAATGTCATTTCCTCTCTCAAGAACCATAAAAGGCACTAAAGACGTCGTTGCAAAGTCCATCTCACTACAGTGGTTATACAATCATTTTATGAAGTGACGAGAATAGTTTTTGTGCGCAAAAAAACCCCTAAATAACGACTTACATAGTGATGGGCCGAATTCAAAACAAAGATTCGAACCGTTATGAATCAGCGCATCGATTCATGATTCGTATCACTTATGTCACGTGATTTCAGCAGTTTGTCACACGATCAAAATAATCAATCGGTACGCTGATTCGTAACCGGTCGAATCTTTGTTTTGAATTCGGCCCATCACTATATAAGTCATTATTTATTTATTTTTTGTGCACAAACTATTCTTGTCACTTTATAAAATTATTGTAGAGAGGAAATGACATTGGTGTCAATGAAGGCCTTTCTGAGCCATCGGATTTCAACAAAAATAGGTCTTACGGGTGTCGAACGACATTAGGGTAAGTAATTCATGACAGAATTTTCTTTTTTTGGGTGAACTAACCCTTTAACTGTACAATTGCATAGTTAAACATTGCATTGTTGTTCAAAGTCTTATACTTAATATATAATATATAATATTATATATTATATAAAATGTATATTAAATGTAATGTATAAATAACACATTTATATATAATTTATATTTTATAACACATACATTATTAATGAATACATTAAATAACTTGAACTAACAATAAGCAGTCTATATTTTTTTACAGTATTTATTAACCTTTGTTCATGTTCATTAATAAAATATTCATGTTTATTTTAGTACACAGTGCATAATCTAATGTTGACATACTACTTTTGACCTTAAAATGTATTAATACATGTTGAGATTAGCTTAATAAAGATGAGTAAATGCTGTAGGAGTAAACTAATGTTAAAAAATGAAACTTAATGTGAAAATGACTTTCATAGCAGTGTTATCATTGTTAATGAAACCCTACAAAACCAGTTTCATTACTTAAAATAAACATTAACTGAAATAAGCTACTTGCCAAAGCGGCATTTTTGTTTAGTGAACTACTTAAATGAAGGAATAAAACTGTGTAGACATTTTATATATAAACTAATTAAAAGGACAAAACGCAACAGAATTCCTAAAACTGTATCTAAAATGAAAACACAAAAAAATAACATCCATTTATTAACTGAATCTATTATAGTATATCAATGATACTTGTATCTTAAGCTTGTCTTGTCTGTGTGTCTACTACAGGAAGTCAAAGAAGATCGCTCAAGCTTCATTTGCCCCCTGTGTAACAAAAACTGCATGACACAGCACCAGCTCACCATGCATATCAGACAGGTGCGCACTCTTACACAAACACATCCCTACATGTACACCTGTTTACTGGACCACAACAATCTGATTTAACATGTAAATCTGTTTTAAAGTCATTAGCTCGGAAGATATTTTATACTTATTTCTTTATAAATGATATATAGACTATATATCAATGTATCGACATCTGTGCCTCGTTTATCCTCCAGCACAACACAGATAGTGGGGGTACTGACCACTCCTGCAGTATCTGTGGGAAGGCTTTGAGCTCGGCCAGTTCTCTGGACCGCCACATGCTGGTTCACAGTGGAGAGAGGCCATACAAGTGTGTGATATGTAGCCAGACATTCACCACCAATGGAAACATGCACAGGTAAATGGTCAGACAGTGATTTTGGAGGGTTTTAAAACTATAAATATTTAACTTTTTCATATGTATAGACTAGCCTTTTTTCTGACTCATGATGATACACAAAAGACTGTACAACTTCCTAATTATTTTCATGAATGCATTTTTTCAAAGTGAAACTCTGTTAACACAATTTGTGGAATAATGTTCAGTACCAAAGGAAATAATTAAATAATAATAATAATAATAATAAAGCAGATATATTGGTTACAGTGATATGCCTTCAAAGGAAATAAGCCAGGCATTTTGCAGGGTTTATCAGCCAAAACGTTAAGCTTGTATTTTTGTTAATGAACATAAATGAATTGTTCTGTAAAATCCTGTTCATAATTTGAGCCTAACATTGTCTAAATCATCCTTTTTGAAGTGAAACACTTGTTTATACTCTAAAGAAATAGGGCTATTTTTGGTATTTTGATCATCATTTTGATCATTGTGCATACCATTTGAAAGTTAGTGGAGTCATGTCATCATGACAACGGCGTTAAAAGATTGGATATCATTTTACACACATACAGACTTTACAAGGTCAGTACAAGCAACTTCATTCCAGTCTCATGATACAATGTATAATGTTTTATACTTTAAAATAGTCTGTGCAGTATGTTTTATGTATCGTAATGTATTTTAGTGTGTATGTATATATGGCCTAGAATTTATTTAATTGTAAGTGGAATTAATTGCTCTAAATGGATTTTTGCTCTTTTAAAAAGACAAATTTTCATCGTCTTCCATAGTCTTGACATATTTTTAAGTCAAGACTGTGGTAATCTACATTAGTATTAAACCCATTACATTTCTTAAAAGAGAAGAGATGATACTATAGAACATGGTTTTCCTAAATGGCGTTTGTGAACCCTTGGGGGTTCGTGAGAGAACTGAAAGGGGTTTGTGAGTTGATGAAAAGCTTATAATCAATTAAAGGCACAGTATGTTTCGTCGCTAGATGTCACTTATTCAAAACAATAACAAAGGCGTAGCTTGATGAAGGCATGAATGAGCGTGGACTCATGGGTGTTTTCGTCTTCACCTCCACAGCCGATGGAAAGCCATCCGACGGGACTCGTGCAGAAATCGTGTTCATGTATGAGCTAATGTATAAAAAAGTGTATTAAAGTTACTGTGGTATGAAGCGGGGTGGGGGCATTTATGCACATTTTATGATTAAAGATATGTTTAATGTCCGCTTCCTTCTTCCATGAACTTGAACTTTGTAACAGTTATGTTTGATCACTTAAATTTACATTATTTAATTTAAAGGGTTAGTTCACCCAAAAATGAAAATTCTGTCATTACTTACCCTAATTGCGTTCGGCACCCGTAAGACCTCCGTTCATCTTCAGAACACAAAAAAAGATATTTTTGTTGAAATGGCTCAGACAGGCCTTCATCGACACTAATGTAATTTCCTCTCTCAAGACCCATAAAAGGCAGTAAAGACGTTATGAATCAGTGTATCGATTAATGATTTGGATACCTAATGTCACACTGATTCATAACCGTTCGAATCTTTGTTATGAAATCGGCCCATCACTATATTTAAGTCATTATTTAGTTTTTTTATCCACAAAAACTATTCTCGTTGCTTCATAAAATTATTGTAGAGCCGCTGTAGTGAGATGGGCTTTGTAACGACGTCTTTAGTGCCTTTTATGGGTCTTGAGAGAGGAAATGACATTGGTGTCGATGAAGGCCTTTCTGAGCCATCAGATTTCAACAAAAATATCTTCATTTGTGTTCCGAAGATGAATGGAGGTCTTACGGGTGTCGAACGACATTAGGGTAAGTATTGACAAAAAGTTCCTTTTTGGGTGAACTAACCCTTTAATTATAATAAAACATCCACAAGTGTTGAATTACTACTCATAGAAGTTGCTTTATTTGACAAATTAAAATTGTGGGGTAACGCATCACTGTTTTACTTGTTCAAGACAATCGTAATAAAAATGCATTTGAGTGTGTTGAAAGTTATAATGTTACTCTGTACGTTCGCTCTGTGGCTGCTATGAGATACTTGTTGTGCACCGCAGTAAGCTAGATTGATATTAGAGTATCATATTAATAAAAATGGGATGACTTTGCTGCTAAATAGCATGCAAATCATTTTAAAACATTGTATGGTGGAGAAAATGCTGTATTACTTTTACTACAAATAAAGCTCTTTCTGATTTTGCTATGTTAGCCACTTGACAAAGTAGTGTTGTCTGATTTACTTTTTTAGTAGAAACATGTTACGTGCTAAATCAAGAAAAGAAAAAATAGAACAACAAGATTAACCATGTCACGCTGTAATGATTTTATCGTTTTCTGGCGATAAAGGTATACAAACAATTGCTCAACTGTCTTATAAAACCCATAATTTAGAGCATCTTTGGTCGAGGGTTACGCAGATATGACGTCACTGATGGGCGACACGCTGGTTAAAATAGCTGGTTTCTCTGAATTTAAACATTCGGGATACTGTAAGAACACAAGTCAATAAAATATATAACACTGTCCTAGTGGTTTTTGTAAATTTAAATCCAAAAATCTCACATATTGTGCCTTTAAATCATAAAAATCCAAAGTTTTATTGGGATATTCATATGGACATTATCTGACATCAGGGACCCTTTAACATGTGAGTGCATTGTTAAATTATTGTAATATAAATTTAAAATCTCAAGGGGATGCATAAAATAAATATTTTAGGTCAAAGCAAGTTTTTGGCAACCCCTGCTATTGGTAAAAATCTCAATCCTTCCAAGCATTTTATTCGTAACACTTTTAGGTTTATTTATCTTCGGTGACCTAAAGAAATAATTGTAACTAAATGTATGCACACACTGGTTGCTGGCTGCATTAATATAAGGAGTTGTAGGTTTGTGGTAGAGGAGGAGGGCACAGAGGGAGGGCGGGAGGGAGGGATGAAGGAATGTCTGCGTGTGATGTGAGAGGCCTGATTCTCAAGGCTGACTGATATTGATGGCTGCACTAGCTTCTTTCTTTTATGCCACCTATATTTGGAAATATTTTTCTGTGTCCCTGCTTCCTTTACTTATGTCTTTGTGGTCGAGGGTTTGATGTGTGACTCTTTTTGTTTGTCTTGATGGGATGTGCATAGAGGGCTTCCTTGTGCAGTTGAGACATGCAGGCATTCCTGATGGGGGTGGAAGAAGTTTGTGTGAGTAAGCGAGGGGGGAAAGGCAGGGGGCAAGGAGAGGGGTGCTGAACATATTTTTTGGATGGCACATGGATTTATGGGTCGTTTTTAACCTTACCGTTTCATATATTGCATAACTCAACCAAAACAACATTGCCTGGCTGGCAAAATGTTACATTTTCCCACACTGCCCTCTGGCAATATTGATGAGGCACTTCAGATGGAAAAAATTACTCGGTGGTCCTGCATCAACTAGTAACTTCAAACACAAAACCACAATGTGATTAATTGGCATTGTGACATGAAATCGCAAGAGCTGGAATTATGGTTGCCGTATTAACAGTATTATGTTGATACTGTTTTAATCTGTGTGCTATCAACATGGTTTTCTGCTAGGAGTGAGGCCAGAGACATGAGATGGAACAGGATTCAGGCTGTCAGGGTTGGGTCCACATGTGGGTGACCATCACTCTGCCTCTCTTCTATTAATATCTTTGGCTGTAGAATGTAAAACAAGATTCTTACCAATGGGTCTGCTGACATTTATCCTCCCTTTCCAGTTACATACACTCAGAGTGCATGACCATAAACTCTGCACACCACAATGCAATAAAAGCTCATTTCATTTGAAAATGTGCTCAGTGTATATACTATATGCTCTATGGATATTTGGACCACCATTTAAATGAAATGCAGCTGTACACAAGCATCAGGGGCCTTGTATCTGGTTGAACCTGAAAGGTGGGTTTGTTTCTGTGGAAGTGTAGGAGGGTGAGGGGTGCGCACGTTCCAGCATGTCGTAATGCGACTCCCAACACTTTTCCTCCGCACATTACCTCTGACCTCTGCTGGCCATTTCAATGTATTTCCCCCCACCTGGTTACTCCTTTGTATGTTGCAAGCCTTAATTATGGAAGTGTCCCAGTTACCCAGTTTCATCATATCACATCAAGATGAAAACTCATTTTAATTAAAGAGTATATGTTCAATGATGATTTTCTTTTATTGTTTTAGTCAATAATTTGTTTTATTACAGCTAAAACTTTAATCTTTTTTTTTTTTTTACATATTAATTAGGTTACAATAATGAGACTGTTTATCTTAAGAGTAATTCTTGTACAATAAATAGCACACTTTATTTTATTTATGCAAAATATTAATATTATTTTTTGGGGGAGTTAAATGTTACCTGACCATCTCAAATATATACAAGTCAGTAAGAAGTGTCTATGCATGTTGCTTAATAAGCATTTTTATTTCATTCATTATAGTTGTTAGTAGACAAAACTTTGTCTGAGTTAAGTTTTGTATTTCTGCAGGCACATGAAAATACATGAAAAGGATGCAAACAGTATTCCTACCTCCAATTCTTCCCAAATAAACAAGCACCGACGACTTTCTACTAAGAGAAAGCCCAGTGCAGAGGATGAAGCGGAGCAGGCTGAGGAACCACCAGTTAAAAAGGTACATTTCCACCTCTTTTTTGTCGTTGTTTATGTATTTTTCAGCACTTTTTACAACTTTTGTAATTTATTGTGACCATACATTTGAAGTTATATGCAAACAATTTTGTCTTATGTTTAGGTGATGTTGATGCAAAAGTCTGGAGAGGACGATTCTATCAAGAGTGAAGAAGATCCCCTTCACTGCCCCATCTGCTTTAAGACATTCATCTGTAAATATGATCTGGAATCACACATGGAGACACATCCTGACACTACACTCAGGTAGGCTCAGGATGTTGTCTTCTTCTGTATGTTGTTTCAACATTATATAGTGTAATACTGATTTCTTTATATTATGTTAAATCAAGACTATTTCTTTTAATTCTAGGTGTAATATTTGTTGCATTACCTTTCGTACGCACCGTGGTCTCCTGCGTCATAATGCCGTCATTCATAATCAGCTTCCCACTGACCCCACTGGACGACCCTTTATCCAGAATAACCCCTCCATACCTCTGGGGTTTGGAGACTTGGCTTTCATTGACTTCAGCTGTCAAAAGTTTCCCCAAATTGCACAGGTAAAGACTTGTAAAATTCATCAGATGAGAACGAATACATTTTATTCTTTGTTGGATGAAGACCGATCATCATTTTGATTTGTTTTATTTATTCAGATCTGGTGTGAGAGTAATTTGCGCAGATGCTCTAGCAAGTTCCATAAATTTGTTTGTGAGGTCTGCAACAAGGCCTTCCCTCTTCAGCAGTCTTTGGATCTCCACAAATCCTCACATAAATGTAACACAGACACCAGCACTGAACCTCAGGAACAAAATGCATATGCTATTAAGGATACACCCAAAGTCAACTCCCATTCCATGGATACCAAGGAGGTCAATGAACAAATAACACATGTTGATAGTACCCGTTCAGATGAGAAGAACGGTTTCATGGAGTGCCTAGGTCTCCAGCACTCCTCTTTTGCCAAGCCAGAGAAATCAGAAGAGCAAATTCAGCAGGAAGTTTTAGACAGCATTCGCTTCATTCGCGTCGAGCCACCTTCAACAAATCTACCTCAAGAAAGCAGTAGCAGTCTCGGCATCTCTATTATGGAGCCTGTCTCTCTTCAAGCCATGAACAAGAATGCCGCCCTCAGCCTCCTGTCGTTACAGCCGCTCCATGGTGTTGTTAGTAGCGGTATGTTTGTCCCAATAAGTGGTCAAGCTGCTGTGGAGCTGGCGGACATTGAACAAATCCTTAAGATCGCAGCCTCAGTGCCACCTCAGATGTCTTTGTCTCTGCTTCCCAAAGGTCTGGGCAGTCCTTTACAGGTTGACCCCAAACAAATTTCTTCCCTGAACCCTAAGCCTTTAATCACTCCTCGATCCAGCATGGGTGCTTCCACACCCCCTCCACCCGTCATGAACGCCCAACAGGCCTCATCGGGTAACATCAGTCCTAGCCTTCCACCCCAAACGGGCCAACAAGTAAGAGCTACCAGACAATCATTAGCCTCCTCTTCGTCCTCAACCTCGTCCTCTCCCACAAATTGGGAGTCTACTCAACTGGGGCCAGATGTCATAGGAACCACGATTATCTCTTATGAAACTGGAAAGCAAGAAGAGTTTGACAGTAAAGAGAAGGAATCAAGAGTTGTGGGCAAGAAGACAGCCAAGGCCGAGTACCCTTGTCGGTTCTGCAAAGAAGTCTTTTCATTTTTAGGTGGTCTTCAGGCTCATATGCGTCACCATCTGGGAGCTTCGCCATATCAGTGTACCATTTGTAGCTATGCCGCTCCTGACAACGCAACGTTGATTCGACATCTCAGAACGCACAGCGGTGAGCGGCCATACGTATGTCGCCTCTGTCACTACCCTTTCACTGTGAAGGCCAACTGTGAACGCCATCTGCGTAAGAAACACATGAAGAACACACGAAAAGACATAGAGAAAAACATAGAATATGTAACCACCTCCTCTAGCGTGAGCATTGGAGGCACAACATTAGAACTCCTTGATGCGGCTGGTGCCGGTAGCACATCTTGTCGATATTGTGGGGAGGACCTTAAGAACTATCGAGCCCTTCAGATTCATCTGCGAACACACAATGGATGTCAACGTAAGCCATTTGAGTGTAGGCAATGTGGGGTGGCATTTCTCGCTAAAAGGAACTGCATTCACCACTTGCTGAAGCACCACCCAGATGTTCCAGAAAGGGAAATTGAAGAACACATTAAAAGTCTTGTACCAGTTGTGGTTGGAGGAGACACCACTGTTCAAACCAACCCTCCAACCTCAAATGGGCTGATTAACAGCATTGTCCCTCAGAGTGTAGGTCCCTTCTCTGCACCCGCTGAGGACCAGGACCAGCCTTTGGATTTCTCTAGCAAATCTCAAAAATCAATTGCTTCAAATGTTAAGCTTGAAGGAACAACATCTCCTCCCTTTAATGACTGCTCTATGGAGCCCATTGATCTCTCAATACCTAAGGATCCTGAGAAGAAGAGAATGATGAAAGAACTTCCTCAGAGCATGTCCCTGAACCATCATAAGGTCAAGAAAGAAAAGAACTCTGAAACAACCCCTGGACTTCTTACAGCTCTCCCAGTTTCCACTTCTAACTTGGCCCCAGCTCTATCCAGTGACCTTACCAAACACTTTACTCGTTTGAAGCCACTTTTACCAAAACCATCTTCTGTTTCCAGTACTTCTGAAATGGCTCCGCTGGCCTCCATTGCTCAGATCATCTCGTCTGTGTCAGCTACCCCGGTGCTGATCGAAACGGGAATAGATGCCAAGAACACTGTTAGTGCAATGGATTTTAATACAATAAGTGAGAAGAAGGGTCTAGGCACCGCTAAACTCGATTCCACTCAAAATGTATCTCCTGATAACTCAAAGAAGAGAGGCAAGAAGAGAACATTTCAGGAGGAGTTCTGTGATCCAAGATTGGCAACAGGCAGTGGCATTGACCTTGAGTCAAGTGGCGAGTTTCCCAGTGTAGAGAAAATGCTAGCTACTACTGATGCAAATAAATTCAGCCCCTACTTACAACCCAGTCAGATGGAGCCAATGAAAGAAGAGAAAGAGAAGCCGTCTGTCAATAAGGAGGCAAAGGAAGGACGAGAGGACAAGCCAAAGAAACCCCCACAGAACAAAGGAAAGAAGAATGCCTACTCCAATTCAGTGCAGAAAATGACCTGCCCGTACTGCCCACGTTTGTTCCCCTGGGCCAGCTCATTGCAAAGGCATATGCTAACACACACAGGTGAGACACTGTTTACAATACATCAATTATGACCACTTGCCAATGATGCCATAAAGCACTGTATTTACTTTTTTTATTTACTCTATGCTATAATACAGTGAGCTAAATGTCATTCTTAGGAAAATAGTTCCACATTTAAGTTAGGGCGTAGGTTTGATTTTGAAATGGGTGGGGACAGCCCGGAAGCTGAAGATTCAGGAAATTAATAGGATAGTGAATTAAGGTTTTTAGTCTATATTAACCTTAACAATATGTTATTTAATTCATTATATAATGTTACAGGTAACCTATAAAGACAAGGAGGTTTACTTCGTTCATAGTGCAAAGCAATAGTCAACGTGTCTACTCTCTTGTTCCTTGCTATTTGATGAAGCCAAACACATGTCTGAGACTGTCATTAACAAAAATTAACTGTTGTGATATTTGTTTCACATCAATATTGTCCAGTTTGTCCTGGTGGACATGGCACACAGCAATACTGTTAAGTCTCATTTGTGCCATTATTGTCTGTATCTTGTTTTCAGTCTCCAAAGAGCACTGAAACTTCAGCTGATGAGACTGGAATGACTAAAAGCTGCATGCCAATGGGGTTTCAACTATTAAAACAGGCCTCTTACTTCAACAATACAGTTTTAATGTTATGGGGACTTTACACAGACATAATGATTTGTATACTTTACAAACTGTATTTTCCATCCCCTTACACCAAACTTACCCATCACACAAAACGCTCTGCATTTGTACATTTTCAAAAAAACAACACATAGTGTGATTTTATTTTCTTCATGGGTTTCACACGCACTCTATCACAAACACCCACACACTCTATCAATGACACACACTAGCATTTAGGTTTGCCACCTATCCCGTGATTGTCATATATTGAAAAAAAGCCACTGTCCCTGAATCAATATGTAATGCGGAACCCCGTTCTTTTTTCATTTTTTTCGCTCACAGAACGGTTAATTTCTCCATTACTTACCGCATCTAGCTTTCGGAGGAGCTTTGCGTTGCCACTTCGCACAACCAAATGTAGCTACGGCCTCTCATAAGTTTGAAACGAAAAACAAATCCAATTGGATCAGCTATGTGGGTTCGGCAGGTGGGACTCAGGTCTATTAACCGTTTGTGTACCAGGAATTGCGTATTTTTCGCAGTGCGCTGTTGTAAGAGATTTTTTTAATCTAAATGTTTCCTGGTTAAATAAAATAAGTAGTACAATAAAATCACAAGACACCATCAAACAACAGTGATTATATATATATATTATATATGTTTTTTTTTTTTTTTTTGTTTTTTTTTTTTACAACAATATTACTATGGACAAATCATTGTCCCTACTAAAATCTACGCCCCTGCATTGAACACATTCTGTAGTCTCTATTTCATTAGCCAGCCATTTAGCTGCAACTGTTCTTCAACCATTTCAGACTTATTGATCTCAGATTATAATTATATTAGTGCAGAAAGAGTGAACAAATATGCTACAGTTGGAGGTGTTCAGTATTATATTTATATATTTGGATCCAATGAATCTCAATAATGTTTAGTTTCTCACTTGAGATTGTTACAGTTGTGTGCTTTGATTTCACAGGTCAGAAGCCATACCCTTGTCCTCAGTGTGAGTCGTTCTTCTCCACCAAGTCAAACTGTGAGCGCCACCTGCTCCGCAAACATGGGATATCTAACCGAGCACTTCAAACCAGTGGATCTCGACCCAAACCTAAAGCTGACGAAGGGTCCCAAGGAAGCACAGGCAGTATTGGTCAGTACCATTGTTATATATTATCATGGTGCACAAATGGTCTCATGAGTATAACATTTGTAGTTCATCACTTTCTATGGACTATAACTCTGTTGCTTTGTTTTCTGTTTATCAACCAAACTTTTTAACTTGCAAAAACTGTGCATTGAATATTGTTACATTATGTGAATAGTGCTTAACAAGCTTTTCTTGTATTTGCAGAGAGCGTATCTGACGCTGAACCTTCTGTGGATATTGTGGATATGAGCTCTGTCAACCCCAAACAAGAAGAGAGAGCTTCATCCCCAGAACAAGCACCAGAACAAACAGGACAATCAGGCGCTGAACAAACAGACAGCAGCACAGATCCAAACCAAACACAGCCAGCTGAAGGAAAGCCTGAGAGAGTAGAAAATGATGATGATGACGACTCTCAGAGCAACAAGAGTCTTGATATGAACCTTGCCAGCAAGCTCGTAGACTTCAAGCTTTCTGGAACAGAGCAGAACCAGCCTAAATCAACTGCTGAACCGGTTTCTCCTCCCGACGAGTTCCCCCACACCTGTGCGTCCTGCAAAAAGACCTTCCGCCATGCAGCCACTCTCAGCCGGCACCAGAAATCTCACAATCAGGAGGTCCAGTCCGAGGATGGAGGCAAGAAGGGAAGACGCCAAAGTGCTTCACAAAACCCAATCACAGCGCCCAGAAAAGAGATGGAGCAGGACGCAAATTTAGAAGATGATGAAAAGGAGGAGAATAGCAGCTGTGTAGAAAGTGGTGTTGATGAGGAGGAGAAGGAGAGAGACGATACGAGTGATGATGAAGAAGAGGCTGCTTCCTCAGAGCTCAGGGCTTTGGAAGAGGAGGGCGAGTCAGCCGGAGGCAAAACCGATAAGAGAAAGAAGATCTGTGCTGTGTGCAGCAAACGCTTCTGGAGCCTGCAAGACTTGACCAGACACATGCGTTCACATACTGGTAAGATCTGTTGAAGCTTCTTAGGCTATGTTCAGACTGCTGGCAAAAGTGTCCCAGATTTTTTTGCTCGTATGTCAGTGTGAACAGCACAAACCACTTGGAATCTGCTCTTTTCAATTCTGAATTAAGCCACTTCCATATGAAGTCCGAAATCAGATATAGGTCTGGTGTTTTGCAATGTTTTGTGCAACTTTTATGTCACTCTATATCAGAGGTGTCTTAACACTGTCCTGGAGGGCCACTGTTCTGCAGAATTTAGCTCCAGCTTGCCTTAACACATCTGCCTGGAAGTTTCTAGTATGCCTAGTAAGAACCTGATTATCTGGTTCAGGCGTGTTTCATTGGGGTTGGAGCTAAACTCTTCAGGACAGTGGCTCTCCAGGAGCAGGATTAGATACCCCTGCTCCAGATCAACATTCGCACAATTCTGCACTGATGCGAGTCCACAATTTTTACATATCAGTAGTTCTTTGGTCACTTAGTTCATATGAAAAACAGCTCTATACAAGCTAATCCTGAGGGGGCTGTATCGTGAATATCTAAACATTTCACTCTCTTTCCCATGCTCGTCTTCCTAGTAGCCTGTGCATTAATTCGCTGGATTCACACTAACTTCAGTGGCCTCCATGTTTACTTCCATATAACAGCGTGCCGCATGCCAACTTTGTTCTTTTGTGCGTGGGGATCAGTTCAGGACTGTAATCGGTTGCATAAAGAAAAAAAATATTTAAACAGCCAAACAAAAAATCTGAGCATTAAATCAGATTTGAGCACAAAGCAGTATGTAGCCTTATTGTTGTTATTTAATATACTTGCAATTGTACCTTCCAATAAAAAGAGACAAATATGAAGCGGATCTAAAACATCTAAAATGACCTTTTTGCTGTAGGTGAACGACCTTATAAGTGCCAAACCTGCCATCGTACCTTCACCCTAAAGCACAGTCTGGTGAGGCATCAGCGTGTCCACCAGAAACCCACGGATGAAAAAGGGACCGATGAGGCAGAGATGAACGAAGAAACGGATGGAGCAAGAGATGACGAAAGAGTGATGGAGGGAAAAGATATCAGGTGTTCATCTGGAAGTGAAAGTGAAGCAACAGCTCCAATCCAGAGTGAAAATGAATGTGAGAAAGCAGGAGTGCCCCAAAAAGAAGAGAGTGATGGACACTTGAAGGACATTAAGGAGAAGCAGCACCCTGATGATACATCTATGGAGATGAGTTTTGCTGAAGAACCTCCCAAAGAACCTCAGCCTGATGGGGCCGAACAGGAGGAGCATCCAACCGAGGAACAGTTAGTCGACTCAGTAGAGACCCAATCAGGCTGTGGCCCAGAACCTGCAAAAATCAGTGTCTCTAGCTGTACAGCGGCTCAGGAAATGACAGAGACGCCTGTTCAGTGAAGAGAAAATTCACTGTGTTGATTTTGTGCCATAGTTTATGAAGCTTCCACAAATTCTAGGATTTACAAAGCCTGGCCTTTGCTGATATTTGTCTTATAAAACAGTGTGCATGAAAGATACAGACTGGAGAACAGTTTCTGAAAACACAGTGATGCCTTAATGTTTTTCTTCTGTTTGTTTTTTTTGCAAAAAATCTGGATAAACACAACTGGACAGCAGCAATTTTAATCCTATTTATATGATTTTTAAAGAATCATATAAATTAGAAGCATTATATCAATCAATTAGAAGCATTTGTATGATGAACAGAAGATTTATGTATCAGCATTAAAATGTATTATTCTTAATTCAATTTCTGTATGTTTTTAGTATCTGTATGGAATTTGTTTGATTTCTTTTTTCTTTGCTTTTTTTTCTCTCAAGAGCTGAAGTGCCTGAATTATTTTCATTATCAAGATTGGCTGAATACATTTTGGATGAAATTGCTGTTTAGCTCTGTAATTTTTATTTTGGGTGATCATCGGCCGATCAGTTTCTTGGCAATATTTGCCTATTATATGTATATTATCCTCCATCTTTGTGCCTCATTGACTAATGATGCAGACAACGTGTGTATGAATGGCTGGAAGTCTTGAAACAGCGCCTTCTGGTGGCGTAGAGTGTGAAGTATTGTGCATCAGTGAGAAGAGCGCTTCTGAGAATCACACAGTGTTGAATGAGTACATTTTATGTATCTTTAAAGTGTGATTTGTGTTTGCCTTTTTGGGTTTTGTATTTGTACTGGAAATCTCCCTAGGATTCACTTTGACTTCAACACTGGTGTTCACACTAAAAATCTAACTTTTTTTATGCAATATTTGTTAAAGAATGTAAAAAGGTAGCCCTCGTACCGGTTTATGTAGAAGGGATACATTCAGTTTTACACTAGTTGTTGCAGAAAGTGACTATAAGAACACCTGATGCCCCCACAACATGTCATTTGAGATTCAGTGGATTTGACTAAAGCTGCGAGCCTTTGGATTTAAAGCGAAACATCTAAATTAACTGGTCTTTATATTTGTTGAAACACATTTTCTTTTTTATTTCTTTGTATGTGTGTGTGTGTGTGTAATGATGTTTGTACTTGTAAATGTATACAAGTGCATGAGGGTGTGCACAGCTATATGGACAGAAAACACTGAGCATTTTATGCAGGTATTTATTGATCAGTCTAAAGCATGTGGTTGTAATTTTGAAAAGCCATGTTGAATCTGATTTGTGCAGCGAGGAGAATCTAAAAGATGAATGTTGTTGAACTTCTTTGAGATTGTGAGGTTCTCTACATTTTTGGATACTATGTACATTAGGATGCTTTGGATAATTACATCTTTTGTGTGTCTTTTTTTTTTTTGTCAGCTAATGAAAACTTCAACCAATTCAACTATATGTTTATTTGAGTATAATTTGATGGGTTTGACATAATTATAAAAATTGATTTTGCATGTTAATCTAATTTGAATTTCTCAGTTATTCTCTTTCTCAGGGTATTTTCCTAATCAGCATTTTTCTATGTAATCTATCTGATGTAAAAAACTGATCTGTTCACTACACTACAGTTAAGAATGCTCACAGTATGTACATAGGCTTCATTGTGCCAAACATTTTCTGCAAGCAGTTGTAATATCGTCATCATCATCATGGTCATCACTTGGTCATGTTTGTCAGATGGATTGCAAGTGTCTTTCAGATCAATTCAGATGTAGGCAACTCTTTCATTTTGCTTTCCCCCCTTGCTGTTAAATCCTGCAAAGCGAATAAATCATCCAATCAAAAGGCTAAATGTACACTAAGAAAGAGTGAGAAATTAAGTTCTGTCAGCTTTTTCTTTTCTCAATTAAAACTTAAAACAGTCGAAAAAGTTTCCACATTTAATTTTATTTAACCCTTGAGCGGTCTTCGGTCATTTCTGACTGGAGATTTTTAAGTTTTGAATTATTACAAATCGCAGCTTAATCGGAATGGTACGAAACTTGGTGACTTTTATGACACACACTCAAAAATAAAAAATTGAGGGCATGATTTGAACAGGCTAAGTGGTCGTAAAACGAATAGTCACGCTCATGGTCATAGGAAATGAATGGGTAAATGTACAAAATCTACGAAATCTAAATGTACAAAAATACGAAGATGGTTTTATAAGTATATACGAAATACGACAAGTTTTGTGTGCACAATCTACAAATCAAAAGTACACGGCAGTGAAGGGATGACACTATAAAACATCAAGAATGTGTTCTAGACATATCCACACACACCTATGAACCACTGTGTGTCTGTAACAGCAAAGATTTGAGAATATGTGAAATCTATTGAATAATTCAATCAATATTCAGAAAAAGCAGTGAAGGGGTGACACTAAAACATCAAGACACAGAGAAAGCAGTTTTGAGAATATGAAATCTACTCAATAATTCAGTAATAATGCATAAAGAATCGCACCGCCGTGATGTGGTGTCACAGGGTGATTGAATTAATTGCATTTCTTTAAATTAAATTTTGATATTTAAAAAATTGGTAGCAAAATGCATCCTGTACTCTCAACAGAACCAGATTTTAACCTGAAAAAGTATGTTAAAACATATATATATATATATATATATATATATATATATATATATATATATATATATAGGAACACCTGTTCAATTTCTCATTAATGCAATTATCTAATCAACCAATCACATGGCTTTTGGGGGACGTTTTCTTGGCAAACTTTAGGCCCCTTAGTGCCAATTGGGCATCGTTTAAATGCCACAGCCTACCTGAGCATTGTTTCTGATCATCTCCATCCCTTAATGACCACCATGTACACATCCTCTGATGGCAACTTCCAGCAGGAAAATGCACCATGTCACAAAGCTCGAATCATTTCAAATTGGTTTATATAAACTTTACAATGGGTTCACTGTACTAAAATGGCCCCCACAGTCACCAGATCTCAACCCAATAGAGCATCTTTGGGATGAGGTGAAATGGGAGCTTCCAGGGCACGATGTGCATCCAGGGCACGAAACTCCCGTTCCACCATATCTCCATCAACTGCACAAATCTCCATCAACTGTAAGATGCTATCCTTTCAAAATGGGCCAACATTTCTAAAGAATGCTTTCAGCGCCATCTTGAATCAATCCCACATAGAATTAAGGCAGTTCTGAAGGCGAAAGGGGGTCAAACACAGTATGGTGTTCCTAATAATCCTTTAGGTGTGTGTGTGTGTGTGTGTGTGTGTGTGTGTGTGTGTGTGTGTGTGTGTGTGTGTGTGTGTGTGTGTGTGTGTGTGTGTGTGTGTGTGTGTGTGTGTGTGTGTGTAATGCTTTCAGCACCTTGTTGAATCAATGCCACGTAGAATTAAGGCAGTTCTGAAGGCAAAAGGGGGTCAAACAAAGTATTAGTATGGTGTTCCTATATATATATATTTTTTTTTCTATTTTTCTATTTTCTATGGGAAAAATGGATGTTCATTATTGCATAAATATTAATTAGTACCGCAAAACCCTCTCAAAATGCTAAATAAAAATAAAATATATTAAGACCACCATTGTGACTCCCAAGTAAGACCTCCGGTCATCTTCGGAACACAAATGAAGATATTTTTGTTGAAATCTGATGGTTCAGACAGGCCTTCATTGACACCAATGTTCTCTCTCAAGACCCATAAATGGCACTAAACATGTTGTTACAAAGTCCATCTCACTACAGTGGTTCTACAATAATTTTATGAAGTGACGAGAATAGTTTTTGTGCGCAAAAATAAATAAATTATATATATAGTGATGGGCCAATTTCAAAACAAAGCTTCGAACCCTGCTTATCGATTCATGATTTGGATCGTGTCAAAGCGCCATCACTAGCCTAGGCCTATATAAGTCATTATTTGTTTATTTTGCACAAAATTGTATTATTGACAATTATTATTATTATTCTACAATTACTCTAGAGCCACTGTAGTGAGGTGACCTTTTAACGATGCCTTTAGTGCCTTTATGGGTCTTCAGAGAGGAAATGACATTGTGGCCAATCGAGGCCGTTTTTAGCCATCGGATTTTAGCATAAAGATATTTCACCGAAGATGAAAAAAGGTCTTACGGATGTCGAACGACATGAGGTTATGTAATTAATGACAGAATTTTCATTTTTGGGTGAACTAACTTAACCCTTTAAGTAATGTGATGAACTTATTGCTTATATTAAACTTAAACAAAGATGTACCACCATTGTAATGCAGTGTTACAGCGTTTTTTGAATGCTTTAGAAATCACCCCAAAACACCATAGCAACATCCATATCTTTATGAAGTACAATAAATAATAATCAACGAAGGCTTTTATTGAAATCCAGTGGGATATTTGGCGTTGCGGTATCTCTCTTTGAGCCTTCTCAGCACCCTTACCCACGTTGCAGGAACTTCAGGAAGTGAGGGAGTGTGCTCGTGCGCTGTTGGTATGTAAGCGTGTATTGACAGTAGTCGGTCAATTCCCTTACATTCCATTTTGTTGAGATATATGTAAAGATTCAGACCAATTTCCCTTTTTCTTACAACTAAAATTAGATCACCGCGATGTATCCGGTTACTGTACCAGGACAGTTTGATGACGCGAACGAAACGGGAAGGTCTGAAACTTGATTTACTTTAATTGAGTCAAACATAAAACAATACTATACTTATGTATTTTCACTATTGTGATTATGATTTATATGACAGAGCAGTGAATGATACAATATTAATTGACCCTATATTATCAAAATAATATGTATATATGTTTGTCATATCTATCTTGTCATGTTGGGTGAACCTTTGAAACGGGTCATCTTTCAGAGAGTAAAACTGGAATTAATCTGACTGCTTTGGTAACGTGAAGGCAATGTGTGGTATTTCACAGTGAGTCTGAAGTCAGTCGTATACCTGACAAGCCTTCGCTAGAGAACAGGCTCGATGAAGTTACTTTACAATCCTTTGAAAATGACCAGCAAGGTGAAAATGAGGAGGACTATGACTATGATGACGATGAAGAGGACGATGAATGGGATTGGAATGATTCAGGAGGGAGAGACTTTACAAAGCGCTACACTGCAATGAGAACTGGGACTAATCCACAGGTATTCGTTTTTGAAAGACGGCTGCACTTCACCATGGCAATGAATCCCATTATTGACAAAAAACTTGCTGTTTCGAGGATTTAATTTTTTTTTTTTTAATTACATTATGTTGCATTATTTGCATGTTCTCTGTTTTCTTTTTTGCACCAGGCTAACCGTCAAAGTTCTAATAATAAGTCCATAAAAATGTCCACTCCATCAGACAAGGTCCTGAGGAAATTTGAAAACAAAATAAACCTTGGTAAGCTTATTTTAACTACAAATGAAATTAGGAAAGTGAAAGATGTAGTATATGTGTGTATTACATATGTATCTATAGAATACAATATATTCATTTTTATTCTCTGTTTGAATTAAGTGTCTGTTTTACAGATAAACTGCGTTATGCTGATTCTGTGATCAATAAAGTCACTGTGATGCAAAAGCAGAGGGAAGCAGACACGTATGTAATCATAACCTTAGATCAGTGTTATCTTAGTATTATTAATTTACTATTAAAGAATTGTGTGTGTATATATATATATATATATATATATATATATATATATATATATATATATATATATATATATATATATGGCCTTTGTAAAAAAAAAAAGTATTGCTTTTTAAAAATATATTTATCTAGCTTAAATGTATTTCTAGTTGTTAATACAGTTTATTTTAATATTTTATCATCAATTTATTTTATTTCCGTTCTTTGTCTAATGTTTATATTTTATTTCAGCCTTATTTAAATTAATAAAAAAATGTTTTAGTGTTATTGTTAACTAAAAAAGTAAAACTATCTCTGATATGATTTCCATTTAGGTTTCGAGTAAAGGACAAATCAGACAGAGCTACGGTTGAGCAGGTATGTTTTCTCAGGCTTCATATGTGATATTTCACTTGAACTCCAGTGTTGTGTTTGATGCACTTTTCAGTGTGACATATGAATGTGAACACACAGGTTTTGGACCCCCGTACACGTATGATTCTGTTCAAAATGCTCAGCAGAGGCGTCATTTCAGAGATCAACGGCTGTATCAGCACAGGCAAAGAGGCAAGTTTGTTTGTCTGAATGGAATAAAATGATCTATTGCTTTATTTGATACACTTGGGTTATTCTGTCTATAGCAGTCATTTTACTAAGAATTTTTTTTGTGCTATTCTCTTTTTTTTTTTTTCTCTCTCTTCTGGATTTTGTACTGCAGGCCAATGTATATCATGCAACTACTGCTAAAGGAGAAAGCAGAGCTATTAAAATATACAAAACGTCTATTCTACTATTCAAAGACAGAGATAAATATGTCAGTGGGGAGTTCAGGTAAGACAGATGTCTTTGTTCAGGCCTTTAGCCTATTTAGCCGCCTTTTTGTGTGTCATTGAAAAGTGAATTTCTATTTTTAAATACATTTAAGGTTCCGCCATGGCTATTGCAAGGGCAATCCAAGAAAAATGGTGCGCACTTGGGCCGAGAAGGAAATGAGAAACTTGATCAGGTTAGCATTATGCCTTTTCTTTGTATCTTTCATGAGCCTATGTTATGATGTTGGTTTTCGTCTCTGATGTGAGTGCTTTTATATCAAGACTACAGACTGCGCAGATTCCAAGTCCAGAGCCCATCATGTTGCGGAGCCACGTCCTCGTCATGACCTTCATTGGTCGAGATGACATGTATGTAGGCATTTACAGATACACTAATACTTCTCACTGACTACTGACCATGGCGTTGTTTCAAAGTTTTCAACTTTTTCTAGATATTCCAGGCTTTTTTTCAACTCTTCTTGTTTGTGTATTTGTCAGGCCTGCCCCTCTACTGAAGAATGCTGTCCTTTCTGAATCCAAAGCACGGGAACTCTACTTGCAGATCATCCAGAACATGAGAATAATGTACAATGAAGCACGTCTTGTCCATGCTGACCTTAGCGAGTTCAATATCCTGTAAGCTGACTTTATATTATGCACCCATAGTTTCCAAGCATCAAGTAATGTTTGTTTGTTGATGTTCATTTGTACATGGTTGTGTTCTGTTGTGTAGGTATTGTAACGGAGATGCTTATATTATCGACGTGTCTCAGTCTGTTGAGCACGATCACCCTCATGCTCTGGAGTTTCTTCGCAAAGATTGCAGCAATGTCAATGGTAGGCATGTCAGCTCATATGTTATTAATATCAACAAATATCTTTTTAGATTCTAATTAATTTGTTTACTCCCTCAGACTTTTTCCAAAAACATAATGTAGCAGTAATGACCGTACGTGAGCTGTTTGAGTTTGTCACGGACCCCTCCATCACATGTGACAACATTAATCAGTACCTGGACAGGGTCAGTTATCGTTCTCATTAGTCTTTTACCTTGTTTCTGTCTTTCTTGACGTTTGTAGAATCTTATCAAGCTTGATTTATGTGTGCATGTAAAGTTGTTGTTTGACTGTAATATGTTTGTGGTTTATCTGCAGGCCATGGAGATAGCATCTGATAGAACTGCAGAGGAAAGATCCAATCAGGACAAAGTTGATGAGGAGGTGCAGTTATATTTTTAAAATTTGTTTTGCGTCCTAACCTCCAGAGTTTCCATAGTCATGGAAAAAATTTCAAATTTTTTAAATTGTGATTTGCAGGCCTGGAAAAGTGATGAAAATGTACAATGTCATTGAAACGTTTTGCTGTAGTAAATATGAATTATTTTTTTTCTGGATTTGCACAGCATATATTTTATGGCTGGATATTGCTCTTTGTGATTACTTGTGTAGGGTAAAGGCAGGTGTTGTTATTTTTAACTAAAACTATTTAAAATTGTTGTAATTAATTTAAATAAAACAGATAAAATATAAATATTCAATGAAATACTTAACTTGAAAAATGTACACTTAAAAAAAAACTACACAAACAAAAATTTGAAATGTTTATTTGACAAATAACTTAAGTAAGTTTTGTTTTAAGTACCTAAAAGTAAAAAAAATCAACTTAAAATATTAAAAGAAAATTAAGTCAATATATTACAAATACTATAATCTTATATAAATTTTATATATATATATATATATATATATATATATATATATATATATATATATATATATATATATATATATATATATAATATACATACATACATACAAGTCTCATTATTGAGACAACTTAATACAACTCTTTATTGATGCTCATACTGGAGACGATTGGTAAATAAGTATAATTGTTTGAATGCTAAGTATTCATATAATAACTGAAGTAACTTTAAAATAAATAAAAAAACTTAAAATATTAAAAGAAAGCCAATATAGTCAATATATTACAAATAATATTATATAGATAATAATAAAAAAGACATATATATATATTTATTTATTTATTTATTTTTAATAATTTTTTTCATAGATTCAAATAAATGCAATCACTAAATCTTTTTTTTAAACCCATATTCAACAAAGTAATCATGAAACTAGAAAAGTCATGAAACTAAATTGGTGTGAGAACCCTCTCTAACAACTCCAATGTGGATGTGTCTCAAAACAGGTGTTTAAGAGAGCCTATATTCCACGCACACTTAACGATGTCACCCACTATGAGAGGGATGTGGACACGATGTTGAGGAAAAAGGAGGAGAATTCTTCTGAAGACACACATTCTGAAAATGTACGTGTCACCATCCTAAATGAACAATTGTCTAACAGTGTGAGAATTGAGGTTGAAATTATGCTTTTCCATTACAGATCCTATACCAGACAGTGACAGGCCTCAGGAAGGACCTTTCTGGTGTCCAAACGGTGAGTTTGTTTTAAAAAGACTATTTGGTATATTAAAAATGAAGACACCTTAATGTGCCAAGACTTTGTTTTTGCTATTAATGCACCCACTAATTCTCTAAGGAGTTTTCTTTGCCTACGTGGCATGTGGGAGGATTAAGGCAGAGAGTATTAACAACAGCCGTCGCCAAACTCAAACGTCATGGCAATGAGAAATCAGATTAAAAAGGCTGTTGCTGAATTTATTTGGCAGGTACCGTCAATACTGGAAGACTCCACAAAAGATGGTGGTTCAAGCTCTGAGGGAGACGAGGAGGAGGAGGATGAAGATGAAGATGATGAGGAGAAATCAGAAGGGGAAGAGACACAGGAAGGTGGCAACCTCAGCGAGGAAGCACAACTGGACAGAAAGGTACTTACAGGGAACAGAAAATGCTGCACAGATGAATTGTGTTCAGTGGTTAAGAATATGCTGGCATTTTTTTATCTCTTTCAGGAAAGAAAGAAATTGGTTAAAGAAGCTCAGAGGGAGAAAAGAAAAACTAAAGTTCCAAAGCATGTGAAAAAGCGTAAGGAGAAGGCTGTCAAAATGAAGAAAGGACGATGAATGCGGTTCAGATGAAGGTGAACTGAGGTTACAGCAGAAATGCTACACGACTCACGTACCATGGACCGTGTTCAACTGGTTTTCAGTATTGAAGCTGGGAACTTTTTACTGGCGAAATGTCAGTCCTTTAACAAATACAAACATCTCAAACATGTCAGCGTCATCTGTAAATGTATTTGAAACGTTTATTAAAGGTATTATTTTTAATAAACTTACAATTTTCTCTGATCATACTCCTTTGAATAATAGGAAAAATGTGACATTGTACAATGTTTTATTGTAGACTGACAAATCGATTCAAATTTTGCTGTAGTGGAACATTTAATATACATTGTGCAGAACAGTTTACACAAATATTCATGTTTTACAAGTCAACATGCTGTTAAAAATAATGATCTTTCATATTTAAGTGGCAAAATCCTCTTTACATTTTACATACACATTCTCTTTACATCTTGTACATTTAACAATGCATTTATTACGCTACCATTCAAAAGTTCAGGACGGTAAGATTTTTTTGGTTACACTTTATTTTAGTGACATTGTTACAGGGCAAGTAAACAAATAAGTACCTAGTAATAATTATTAACTGCATTTACAACTTACTACTATAGGATTAAGGTTAGAGTAGCATTTGGTTTAGGGTAAAGGCGGGCATACACAGTGTGTTTTTATGTATTTAAGATTTTAGCTGTCGTACAAGCTTGCAGTCATTTTTGAGAGTGATGCTAATGGACTAATACGATTCAATGATGTATGCTAACTAAGCTATGCTAAAAGTGCTACCGCCAGATACAGAGATCGGCTGAATGAATTCAAAAAGGGTAGAACACAACTGTTTAACTCTAAGGGACTTAGAAAACTGGTTTCTTTAACTGACTCGTAATGTGTGCAATATCTCACAAACTCAGTGTACGCCCCAGAGGTGGGACAAAGTCATTGTTATGCAAGTCACAAGTAAGTCTCAAGTCTTTGCCCTCGAGTCCCGAGTCAAGTCGAGTCAAAGATGAGTCAAGTCTCGAGTCGAGTCAGAAGTCAAAGCCAACAAGTCTCAAGTCGAGTCCAAAGTCCTACCATTTTAGTTTCGAGTCACTTCAAGTCATCTTACCACAGAAATAAAAATATACAAATCATGTATGTCTGTAAGATTGGTATTTATTTAAACCTCTTTTTATACAATGACATTAAGCAAATACAGTAACAAAAACAGAAAATGTAAATTTTCACAGAAAATGCTTGTATTTCAACAGTATTTCAACCTTTTAGCCTGAACTTAGGGCCATTATGGGAATATTGTTTAGCTTATTTTAGGTTTAATTTGGTTTACTTTAATAATTTAATTTATTAAATTATTTTGTTTTGCTATACTTTTTATGCCAACTTGCAAAGGCCCCCCTAGCATCCCCTCGTGGCACCCAGGGGTCCCTGTCCCCACTTTGAAAAGCACTGCTATAAAGCATATGACTTCAGTTTCTGGAGGGAAAGGGCTTTCTTATGACTTCGGAAGCAGTGAAAATATTCTTAATATTGCATACACTGAAACTGAAATATTATCGTATACCGTAGTGTATAATAGACAATGAATATTGACACAACAACATTAATATGAGTAAAGAGTACGTGAGGCTATAAGGGATTTTCTGACATCTGTTTCATATTCTTCTCAGGTATGAAGAATACCTAGAGGGGTGGGGGGCCCCAAATCAAGCCCAATATTATTATATTATTTATTATCATCAGTATAATTTATGATCAATAATTTATCAATAAATGAGCCTGCAACATATTAAATTGAAATCTCTTGGAGTTTAAAAAGCAAATACAGATGGGATTTTACAAAATTCTTCAAGTTGCAATAAAGACTGTGAACAGAAGAGGTTTGGAGATGGAAAAAGAGAAAAAGTGACATGAGGGTTAATTATGATAACTCCAGTCGGAGTTACTGCTCACATATAAGGAGCAGTGGTGAACATGCACACTATAAACCGTAAAAAAGGATATGCCCTGCATCTCAAAGTGCAATCTGCTCTAAAAAGTATTGAAAATTACTAATGTCACATAGCTACTATTTAGGATTAATATGCACTGTTTTTACAGTCTATGAATGGGAGTTGGTGCACAGGAAAACACTGAGAGCGCTGCAATATAGACATGTTTATAATAATATACATTCGAACCATACCTACTGTTATTATTAGTAGCCTATACTTTTTTTATTTTTATTTTTATAATAGCCAAATAATAATAGTCATAATAAATAGCCTACATTATAAAAAAATATTTTTAAAATTAAAATAGGTGGCTTACCTCCTGTTTCCTCTCCATCTCTGTATATCTCTGCTGGTTGCATTGTTTGTAAAAAAAAAAAAAAAAAAAATGTTTTCGTCTATTTACGTCTACGAACTATCATTACATTTATAACATCACATCACATGCCTGCACGTTGAACGCGATTTTTCTTCAAAGAGGGGAAGGAGGCGGGATGTATGAGGACGAATGAATACAGCACTTGTATCGGTGCACTATGGCTATTAGCTGTGAGAAGACAGTGTCAGGCAATTTTCCTAACAAGCAACCACATTTTTTCAAATAAGCCCAAACAACCGCGACCCGCAACTCGAGATTTTTTACCGCGAGTTGCCAAAAAAAGAAGCCCAAATAAGTCACGTGTTATACGCGGACTTGGTAGCTATGGATACTGTCGAATCAAACCAATGCGGGACTACAGTGATTGGATGTCGTGCTGGCAGCGCGCGTGCTCTCTGCATGCATACAGGTGCAGCTTTTTTTCACTGAGAGCAGCGCGGCTGTGTGAAAGAAAAATTGCCAAAAAGTAGCAAGTCTTCTCGAGTCATAAGGCTCAAGTCCAAGTGAAGTCACGAGTCATTGATGTTAAAGTCCAAGTCGAGTTGCAAGTCTTTGTACATTTTGTCAAGTCGAGTCCAAAGTCATCAAATTCATGACTCGAGTCTGACTCGAGTCCAAGTCACATGACTCGAGTCCACACCTCTGGTACGCCCACCTTTAGTTACTTGTAATTATACATCATTTACCGTTATTACTATAGTAATGTACGTGAACACGCCATTATTTTTGAAAGAAGCCGTTCATGCTCCAAAGCCAGTGTTCATTCTATCAGTAATCATTCTAATATGCTGATTTTCTGATCAAGAAACATTACTTATTATTCTCAATGTTAAAAACAGTTGTGCTGCTTAATATTTTTACATTTTTTTTTGTTTTATATAAACTGATACTTTTTTTATCAGGACAATAATAAATAGAAAGTTCATAAGAACAGCATTTATTTGAGAATGGAAATCTTTTGTAACACAAATCTCTTGTTTAATGAAAACATTTCCTTTAAAAAAAAATCTTATTGACTTCAAACTTTTGAACAGAATAACAAAATGACATAACATTATAAACACTTACAAAGTGGGACAATTATCACTATTATAAACGAGCTGTACCTGTGACTGCTTACAAACATTTGATGCCTATGAACAATTCAGATACGCCGTTTCATTTGAGGCTCAGTGAGCGGTGTAGGACACCTAGCGAATGCCCTCTATGTAGTTGGCAGGCAGCATACCTGATCTTCCCGTCCGCTGTACCGTTCCATACATCCAGCCTTCGTCGATCGGCTGCACATTCTGAATGATGTCACCGTCCCGGAATGACACCTCATCGTAATCCTGTGCCATGTAGTCATACAGGGCCCTGTACACAGTCTGGTGACCAAGTTTGTGCGCATCAATAGTAAGTATTTTAAATTTACTAAACACATGAAGCATGGTGTAGTCAGATGTTAGATAATGTCCCAGACAAATGAGGACTCACCATACTCCTTTGTTGTGACCTCAGCTGCATTGACCTCAGTGAATGCATGCTGGTCTGATGCATGTAGCTGTGCCCATGGCTTTGGCCACTGGGATAGTAGGCACCAGGAAGAACAGGTGCTAAAAAACAATTATCAGGATGATCTTGATCTTTATTGGTAATATTTATTTACAGTATTTTGAGGGAGTATATTAGTTTTGTTGTTCTTTTCCATTTTAGGGTGTACTACCAGGTGTGAGAATCTCACATTAGTGAACTTACCCACAATGACACCAGGTCTTCGATCCATCTCCATGATGCACTGATGAACACCCTTGTGTGTGCTGATCCCCACCGTCTCATGGTTAGTTGTCATCTGAGGCCGTACCAGGTATGTTCCACGCATTCCTTGAGTGACCCCATGTAAACCAGACACCTCAAAATCCTTCTGATACTTTGCCTGAAAGAATGGAGATTAATGCTCATACAAGCGTGATGTTTATACTCGCTTTCAGTTTTAGGTCCATAAGATTAATACTTTTATTCAGCAAGAATGCATAGAGAAAAAAAAAGTATAATGGTTCCCACAAAAAAATATTCAGCACAACTGTTTTCAGCACTGATGACATTTTTTCTTGTTTCTTGTTGAGCAGAAAATCATAATGTTTAGATTCATACAGTATATCAGATTTCTGGAGGATCATGTGACACTGAAGACTGGAGTAATGATGCTGAAAATTCAGCTTTGCATCACAGGAATAAATGATTATTTTAAAATATGACAATTAGTGCTGACAAATTGATTAATTGCGATTTAATTGCATCCAAAATAAAAGTTTGAAAAGTTTGTGTATGCTGTGTATAATTATGCATACACACTCATTCATGTATATATTTAATAAATAGTTGTTATATTTGTAAATGTATGTATGTATGTATATATATATATATATATATATATATATATATAAAAATTATATATATATATATATATGTATGTATATATATATATATATATATATAAATTATATATATAAATTATATATATATATATATGTATGTGTATATATATATATATATATATATATATATATATATATATATATATATATATATATATATATATATATATATATATATATATAAAAATGCAAATATTTTACATTTATACATGAATGAGTATGTATTCAAATATACATAAAAATTATAGGCGGTACACACTATGTAAACACAAACTTTTATTTTGGATGCGATTTAATGATTTGACAGCACTAAATACAATAGAAAACAATTGTTTTAAATTGTAATATTTCACATTACTTTCTCATAAGTTACATATTAATTTTTTTAAATCTTAAAAACACATTTTAAATAGTATGTATGCTTGACTGATAATGAATGCTTGCATGTGTTGTACACTAATTTATCAAATGTTGATAGTTGCGTTTTTCGTTCGTCTGTTTTTTTGTGTGCATACATTACTGATCTGATCCTGGGCCTTCCTCAGTCTCTGCAGCTCTGGAGTATCCAAGACAAATTTGAGGCCCCGACCCTTGCTCTGTTCAAAATCCTTCCTGTACTTGACCTGTAGAACAAAACCATTTTACCAGGGAATTGGTAAGGTTTTCTGGTTTATTTTTATTTTTTTAAGTGCATTGTGTAGTCATTAGAGTTCTGAATAGTTGCTTTTTTTCAGATCCCTAACACAAAGTAGGAGCAATAGTAATTGCAGCAGATTATTTGGTAAAGTAAAATTTTATGTATACACAAACACAAAATGCATTTTCACAGCTTGTTGACCAATCCTTCAGAAAAATGTATTCTGTCATAGTGCCAGGATTTTGTCGGCCACAGTATGGACTTGGCAGCATCTTTTGTGCTGCCAGGTGGAGAAGCTGAGAGGATCGGCCAGTGCACCACGGAGTAGACAGCTGCCTTGCTTTTCTTCATGCTGACCTCAAAGTATCACACCCAGTCCCACCCTGGCAGCCAAAACACTCACATGGGTGTAAATCATTCTCATGTTATCCCTTTGAAATGTCTTTACCCATAGCAACAAATAACATTATCCTATTCCTACCCTAGATATATCTTTAGATCTTAAAACAAAGTGTAAAAATGTGATTGATTGCAATGTACATGCAACACCCCACATAGTGAACAAGTGGTCTTACCTGACTTTGGAGCTCGCTTTGCTGTCTCAGCCGTAGGTTCTCTGGGGTGTCTGTCACAATTGTAAAGGTCTGTTTTGGGTAGTGCCTTTTTGGTGAAAAAAGGTGAATCATTTTGGGCTACCATATTCATATTCTTACATCTCACACGTATCAAATACACTATTCATAAGACATTAAATTACCTGAGAATGTATCTGAACATATAAACTAGTATTTTTGACAATAACGTACGCGTTGCAGTAGGGTTTCTTCTCATATCCCTTGTAGTTGTTCATGTTGAGAGTCATTTTACACACTTCACAATGGAAGCATCCTTTGTGCCAATACTGTAAGATATGGGAAGACGGAAATTGCACTTTGAAGCTCAATCCAACGGTACTTGGTAGATGTTTATGAATACGTTACAGACAAGAATTTATACTTTTCCCCTTAATCGATATCAGAAGTAAGAGATCATACCTTGTCCAGGCAATTCACTTTCTCAGTCGCGTAGACAATTTTCCCACAGCGCGCGCAATGAGGGTTCATTTTCAAGCTGTTGCGATGATCCGGGAAAATGGCATAACTTCGAAAATCCACTAACTTGTAAAATATCTCAAATGTGTCAGATTTGCTGCAGCACGCGTTGAGTTAGTGTCGCAGAGCTTTATTAAATTCGCATGGCTCGTGAGTGTTTATGCGCGTGCCGCTGGTCTCGCAGTGAGGGAACAGGAGCAAAGCGTGAGATTTCGCCAAACATCACCCACTGAGACTGGTGTGGTGGAGGCGCGAGCAAACACTGACCGCTGGGAATTTTTGGCTCATTCTCTACACGAGTAAAAACAAAAAAACAAAACATGTCTAAATAAAGATTTAAGCTTGGTAACGTGACGTGTATCATGCCGCCTTGATAGATATATTGTTACAGTTCTAACAAAATGTTTTACAAGATCTTTGTAATTGTGTCATTTAGTCTCTCTTGCCACTAAAGATGGGGTCTTGATTAATCAAAACTGTCCTAAAGAGACACAAATAGCATCACAGTTTTGGGTAATTATTTACAGGCTGTCGAGTAGCGGTCAGAAGTCGTAGAGAATAATGGCATTAAAATGCCTAAAGAGGGCAGTAGAACACCGACATATGAGCCTTTGGGAACGTTAAGATATATGTTTGAATGTAGAATGGTGATTTGAGACGGTCTTTGTCAGTGTACTTGTCTTTGTACACGTAAAGTCACGATATATTTTGCTGGGACGATTGTAAACGTAGGCCTAAGTAAAAAATAAAAATGCATTCCAACTTAAGGTGTGCTGCAGTGTTTTTTGTTTTTGTTTTTTGTTTACTTTTTTTTTTAAATTAATTTGTGTTGCATTATTTTGAACTTAATTATAACTATGTAAATGTTTTCTATCCGCCTTGAGGTTCGTGTCCAATAATAAGATTTGGGCGCTAATGTTATTAGTGTTAGGCTGATTAATATGATCTCAACATGCCTGCCCCCATGAGGCAACCCGCTCTATGTAAAATAAAACTTAAAGGGATAGTTCACCCAAAAATGAAAATTCTGTCAAAATTTACTCACCCTCAAGTTGTTTTAAACCTGTATGAGTTTCTTTCTTCTGCTGAACACACACACAAAAAATAGATATTTGGAAGATTTTTTGTAAAAAATCAGAGAACAATCATTAAATAGTATTGTTTTCCCCTTATATGGTAGTGGTTGTTCTCTCTACTTTGTTACATTCTTCCAAATATCTTTTTTATTGTTTTGTATTTAGCAGAAGCAAGAATCTGATACATGTTTGGAACAACTTGAGGGCGTGTAAATGATGACAATTATCATTTTTGTGTGTGAACTATTAAGCTAGTGACATGGAGTCTTCATCTCATGGGGGGTGTACACCATATTTCTTAAAAGTACAATTTATAGGTCTATAAGGGGAAAATCGCATCAAATATAGGCTACTGTAATCTATTTTGATTAACATTTTTTGTTAAAATGCATGTAAAGCTTTATCTTCATAAAAACATATTCCAGCTATCATGCATGTTAGAGATTCTGGATACATATACATTTAATCCTACAATTTGATTATCCACCTACGCTTTTTACGCCGCAGGTGTTAGCCTATGGAATTGGTTAGTTTTACGTCCTCGGCGACATCTTTTATGTGTGGGCTCGGTTTTGCACATAATAACCTCGCTAATGTCTGGTTTAGACGGTCATATTCTTTTTTAAATGTTGAATATTAATTGTGAAAATCTTACATTATTGACCAAGGCCAGTACTGACCAATAGAACTACTTGAATGTCATCATAATGTAGCCGCATCTACCCAAGACTTGCGGCAGGCCAATCGCAATACGTGAAACACAAGATTTATGTGTCAGCGTGCTGAGCTAAAGCAGAACTGTCAGAGAGGCAGTAAAGACTGATCCAGCTGCTGCATACAGGCGCAGTGAGTGGCTCGGATGCCCGGGCTTCGTCGGAACTTGACTTCAACAGGACATTGATCGTTTCCTAATAGTATTTGACCGTTTTTTCTTAGTTACGTTCGCATTGAGAGATTCGTGGGGGGACGTACCAGATATAACGTTTGTTAACGGGTTTTCGCCGAGATTTAAATGAGGCGACACACCTTTTTGAAGAGGGGTGGTGTGAAGTCTGCGTTCTGAATCCGTGCATCTGTTTGCTTTTCATAAAATTTCACGTTTAGCCTCATGATGGACACGGATGCCATTCATTTGAGCTTCTGGGATGCTTTGCCGGGCGAGCTTAAGATTTAGTTCGCAAAGCCGTGTGTGTGTGTGAATGGGCTGGTAGCGCACACATCCTGCCAACTGTAACCTTCAAGCTAACGTCAATGACAGCTAGCATTTAGCTGGTGGGAGTCGGTGTGTTGCGGGATTTCTGAGAGTTTTCATCGTTCGTCATCTGCGCGTTTGCAGAGGGATGCATGAACGCGATGCATTAAATAACGAAAGGGACACATTGCATGTCGAGATCCGGTGGAGCGCTGCTGATTCTGAACAGCTTGTGTCAAGACATCGCCATAGTGCCACGCACAGAGAGGGAATTCATTCATCCGAGCCTAGTCGCTAAACATGGCCTCTGCAGCCAGCAACCTTGCTGCATCCATCGCCAGCAAAACCAAGAAGAAACATTTCGTGTCTCAGAAGGTGAAGCTGTTTCGGGCCAGCGACCCTCTGCTCAGCGTCTTGATGTGGGGAGTGAACCACTCGGTAAGGGTTAAGTACCTTTTCTTACAGGTTTATAACAAATGCGACGCGCCGTCTGAGCGGATTGAAGGCACGTGTGGCAGTTTTCTTGCGGCTTCTTGATCCCTAGATAACTGTAGCATTGACGTCAGTTTACGAATCTAAACATCAGAGGTATTTGCCGCGGTCTGCGTGAATCAATGCGTTCGAACGAGACCTGCCACACAACTTTGGATTAAAACATGCATTAAAATAATCAGATGATTAATGTTATAGACACAAATGTACCATCAACAAAAATGAGATTATCACTCACTAAAACCAAAAACCACCTGTCATCAGACATAACTAAATTGCATGAATAAGAACAAAAAAACGGAAATATACTCTATTACTTGCGCTGTTGGAAGACATTAAACAAATAACGTAAGCAGAGGGTGCTTACAATCATTCTATTTCTAAAATTATCTCAGAATCTTATTGAGCATTAATTCTGAAAGTCCTCTTTACAAATTTCCTCTCTTATGAGATAAAAAAATCACACAGACTATATCTTTATAATATCTTTGTATTTATATTAGATGTATGTCATTTGAATATTAATTTTCTAATTAGAAGTAGGACCTGGTGCTAAACACAATGGCTGTAATATGTGTGATATGCAGAATGTGATTTCATTAACACGTTACATGATGGAAGTGTAAATTCAACAGATGGTGCTGAAAATCAGTTTGGAAGCATCCCGTGGTGTCGGATAATTAATTCTTTAACATTAATGTTAGATTTGTAAATATTTGTATTACATTTGACACATTATTTTTGTATCGCATGGTGTTGATCTGTAATGGGCAAGAAACACTATGCAAGAAGCAGTAGGTTACAACCAAGCATGGGTGAACAACTGAGGTGATTTAATCCAACATATTTTGTTGGAAAATTAGTGTTTGTTTCTCGGTTTTTGTGGCCTGTTTTGTCCCAGTTCTCAAGAATCAATGAAATGATTGTGTCAGCAAGCAAAGCAAGGGTTTGCTCAGATGAGAGGCTTTGGCACAGACTCATGGTGGTTGAGGACGCTGAGTGACGGACTATACAGGCTGCAGACAGCATTCAGATAGATGTGTATATATAGTATAATAGTGCCTTTTTCTCAGTTACCGAGTGATCTCATGACAAATGGATTTCTACATTTGTGTTCCTTTTCTATTTTTCTTTCCTCATTATTTGAAAAATGTAAAAAATAAGTATTTTGCTATTTGAATCTTGATTAACATCAGCTGTAGGACTAAATATATGTGTTTACACAATATGTTTAAAGAGTTCCTTTGGGAATGAAGATTTCCAGGTATCTGACAAAGCTTTAATTGGTCTCCTGAGAATCTGAACACCGGTGACTGGGAGCCATGTGCTCTGTCATGATGGAGATGCTTGAAATTATTGTGTGGAGGTGCAGACAGTACAGTATAATTCATTTACACAGATTTGAAGACAAGGCATCAAATATTCATTGTTTTATGCGCTATATAAGCCTCTCAAATACAACTGAAAAGCATCTACATTTCCTGTATATCTTGTGAGTGGAGGTGAGGAAGATTTAATGTAAAGCATTATTTCAAAATCACAAACTTATATGGCTTTTAATAATGTTTAAAATGACTCTTATCTACATCAGTTGGCTTTGTAGACCATATAACTCATCATCACTAATCAAGACCCTTATATTGGAATCATGTAGAACCTGATCTTTAGATCTAGATGAATTATTATTATCCAATGTTTAAGGTCCATCAGTTTCAGTTTGTATTTGCGCATCCAATACCAAAAGACATTTTATTATTACCGTATTGACAGCCACAGTGCAAGCGCACCACTTATGATGAAAATCATATTGGCTGTCTACAAAATATAGTTTCATCCCATTTTTTGAAAATATTAGGGCTGTAACGATACACCAAACCCACGATTCGGTTCGTATCACGATTTTTGACCCACGGTACGATACAAACCTCGATATGGGGGGGACAAAACAGTTTTATTCTGTACAGTATTCTGTAGCCTATTTTGCTGTCAATACCATATATCTGTATGGTCAATAGGCTACTGCCGACGTTTTCTTTGCGGTACCAATAGGCAATATATATTTAACATGAAGTATAGGGCCTCCTGTACATCAATACCAACAGAAACGCCGCTTCAGACACGCTTCTGGTGTGCAAAGAAAGAGAAAACACCACGCGGCCGCCCCGCGGATGACACGCAACAGAAACGCCACGCTCACACCACGTTGCCAGCCGGTTGGGGAAGCTTCTTGAAACACTTACGGCAAATTGTGTGGGTCTTGTCAACTACACGATTGCCATCCTTGTTCTCCACCGGGTAGCTGAAATGTTGCCATACTGCTGACTTAAAAGTTGGACCTGGACAGGAAGGATAATTCTGGCAGTTGGAAGGGGTGTGTCGCGATTCTGCCTTCTCACATCGCGATACAGGTTCGTGGACCTGCGTATTGCGATTTCGATTTCATATCGCATATCGTTACAGCCCTAGAAAATATACTTACAAATATCACCCCTCATAGTATCCTAAGTGGATGGATGTAGTAAAACACAAGCCATTTTCCCCCTTTAGCATCCCAGCTTTGGAATGGAGAGGTTGTTTGAATGGCCTTTTGATGTATTTTATCATCAGCCCTAGAGGATGTGCTGTAAAAAGTGAATATGCAGTTTATTTCTACTTGATTTCACATTTTAATATTCCATTGATGTAGCCCAATGTAGGCTAATTCTGTCATATTGAAGTGCCCTTATGCTTTTTTTGAGTGTTATATTTCCCACATTGTGTAATATAGCTGTTTGTGAATATAAAAGGTCTACAAAGTTTTACAGATCAAAGTGCGCAACAAAGTTATAGTCTCCTAAAAGATTGATTCTTAAGTCAGCAATTCCAGTCTCACTTTTACATACCTATCTCACAATGTAACAAATTTGCATAATGCTAGCATTTGGTTGGCTGCCTGCAAACAACTTCTACTTTTGACCCTCCCTCAAACACTATAGTTGCATTATTTCAAAAACATTTCAGCTTAAATCCCACCCTGCCCTGTAGCTAATTTCATTGGTTAAGGCTACAGTGACGGTAGGTTTGCATGACCAATAAAATCTTGAGATTTGGCTGTGGTTTGTGTGTTGTCGACATGAAGAGAAGCCATTTTTTTACCGCTATAAATTCATGAGGACTCTCATTGATGCAGAAAAAACTGAAAAAATACCATTGTTACTTTTTGTTCTTTGCTGTGTCTGAAATATCAGCACATACGCATACTGTATAGTAGGCCGAACATTTGGTTTGAAAATTATTTTGCAGCATTTATTAGACATACTACAGCCGCCATTGTCGTGTGGCCTACTGCGTCAAGTTGTGTTGCTTTACCTCCATTCGCAAATCCTCACCTTTGGCCTCATGGGTTAGTAAAATATTCATAGTATGCACACTTCAGAATCTTGCAGGAAGTGGCAGGTCATCCGGGTGCGATCACAACAAACTGGGCCGTTTGACCGAATCAGAGCAGAATCCGATCTTGGAACAAAACTCTTTCAGACTCTTCGATAAATGTAAATCTGTTGTAGGAGACCTCCTTTTAAAATATGGCAATATGGCACTTTAAATATACATTTTGTTGTAAATTTTGTAAATATTGAATGTTAAACACTATCCATCTTGGAGTTTTCTCTCAGGCATTTTCTCTCAGCCATTGGGTGTTTGTGTAGAGTAGCATCACTAAACCCCAATATGAATCAGTGTTGCCTGCGGGTTGATGCTCCCGAACATCATTAGCACATTCTTCCCGTCCATCCTTGATGTTTTGCTTCATTGGGGCTAAATGACAATGAGATCTTTTGACCTCAAAAATGTAGTGTTCAGGAATATCGCCTGTGGGTTTAGCCTATTTTTATCATTTAGGCCAACAGAGCCCCTCCCTTCACCACATATATGCCACACCGTCTTGTGTATGCTTGATGCTCTTATATGTCTTTCATAGTTCTTTAAGATTAATCTCTTCTCTCTCATCTAATCCTCACTCCTCCCCTCTTCTCTCCTTTTAGACGTTTCATCCTCTCATACAGCACTGACTCAGATGAGCTTTTTCATGTTGATTACGTAAGATTCTCGGAGGTATAACTTATGTCTGAGGTGAAGGAGATAAAGGCCTCTTCCATTGTGGCAGGAACTTCCCTAATGGCCGGAATGAGAATGAGCCTGAACACCCCCCAACCCCCAATACACACTCAGCCAGCCTCTTTTCTCAGCACATAAGGAACAACACTGTCTGTCTGCCCTTGATGTGAATTTGTAGTAACGCTGTGTTATGTAAAGCGGGTGATAAGCCGTATGTGCTGACAGATATTAATCTGCTGAGAAAACAGGCTTCGGTAATGGAATTATTTTAAATGAAGTGCGTTAAAAAGAAGTATGATATCGCTTGTAATGTTCTCGCCGCGCATGTTCCAGAGTGGCTTTCAGAAAACACACAACCTACTCCACCAGGAAAGCCGCTGGTTTCTCAGTTGCTTGATTAATCTCAATGGCTTTATCCAAATGAAATTGTATGCTGATTATGTAACGCAGTGTAAAGGGGTGGGGGTAAAGAGCCACTGTGACCTATTCAATCTATATGTGGATGGAATTACAGAAACAAACTCTATATATTAGAGAATAAACACGTTTGTTTTTACATTGCGACAATTATATTAATCATGCTGCAGTTGAAATTATACATTTAAATTTTGCGATTATCATCATAATCATGCATGTACTATGGGCTGAATCACATGGCACATACTGTATAAATGAGCGGGTGGTGTGTGTGTGGGGTTGTCACACAGATAAGGCTGACTGACCGTGGCTTGTCCTTCCCTGTTTTCAGCTGCTGCTGTTTCAGTGAACCTGCTGCCCTCTCCCCCAGTCTTGCAGTTGCTTTCTCTAGTCCTCTTTTATCACTTTGTAGACTGCTGTTCAGCTTTGCATATCCATTGTGACATTACTGTGCAGCGTCATATAGTGAAAGATGGTGGTTTGTATTCTGAGGCTTCCAATTTCGTCTGTTTACCAGTACCTTAAATCAGACATGGACGTATTTAGTTTTTCAGCCTAATACTCATTTTTCGACGTCCTGTTTGTCATTGTTTTAAATTACCAAGCTCAGCCTTTTTTATTGAAATGCATCTAGACAGGAGGATGCCCCCTGATGCAGCAGGAACAGATGGAGGCACAGGAAGATGCGCAAAAATAACCCTGCATACACACAACGCGTCATAGTAAAAAGGGAGTGTCCTAAAATCAGGTTGGATTTCACTTCGTAGGACAAACGCTCATGTGCACCCATTGTTGGACAGAAATAGGGTTATCCTTGGATAAGTAGGCAGCTTTCTGAGTTCATGCCACTATCAATCAGCTGACTTGAGTTTGTGTAGTCATGCATGTGCTATTGCCCATGAAAGGCCACTTGACGTGTATTGAATTATTTAGAGCAATAAAAAAGGAAGTGGACAGTCCGGCCAAATAAGTAATGCTTAGCCTGTTGGCGCAGACAGCTCTGTTGCTGTTAGTGAAAGGAAGTTGTTTCTTGGCAGCGGTCCATCAGTGCACCACATTTGAGGAATGGCCCCTGTACTGCAGATAGTTCTCAGTAAATAAGAAAAGGGTCTGATTTATTCATTTGGAGCAGGTCCAGACGTCTCCTATACAACAGATATCAAGCTATTTTATCCCTGTTCAAATATTATTTTGTCATTTGACATTTTCTTTTTTCTTTTTGTCTTTTTCAAGATAAATGAACTCAGTCACATCCAAATTCCTGTTATGCTGATGCCTGATGACTTCAAAGCCAACTCGAAGATCAAGGTGGACAACCACCTCTTCAACAAGTAAGAGAGACTGGCTCGAGGCTATATTGCTAAACTTAATGTGATTATTTTGTTATTTATTTGTTTGCTTTTGTTAGTTATTTGCTTTTCCACCTTTTTCTGCTTCCAAAGAGAGAACATGCCAAGCCATTTCAAGTTTAAGGAGTACTGTCCCCTAGTCTTCCGCAATCTGAGGGAGCGGTTCTCCATCGACGATCAGGAATATCAGGTACCTAAGTGCTTACGGGGGTCGTATCATATATTGGAAATTTTCCTCCTATAATATTAGTCTTTTTTTGTTTCCAATTAAAGAGGACATGCCCTTGTGCAAAGTATTGCTTTTTTGGGAGGCGGGGGTCTACTAGAGTAGGTATGCTTGATTTTAAAAAAAAAAGAATGAAATTCACATATTTTACACTGTTGTAGCACCTCTTATCTCAGTCTGTCAGTAACACTCTGGGGTGCATATCCCGAAAGCATCGCTAGCCAACTATGGTCACAAGTTGCGTCATTCATCGAGTGTGTGTTTCCCGAAACCATAGTTCCAACAAGCATTCGCAAACAGCATCGCAAAGTTAAGTGGTTGGAACGACAGCTCTCTGCCTGTGGTGACAAGCAAATTTGCTTGTTTGCATGACGGGGACTTAATAAATCCTCATCTTGGGCAAAATTAGCAAGCTGACATTCAGTACGATCTATATCTTTTATTTTGAATACATACAAATTAGGGCTGTGTGATATTGAAGAAAAATGCAATATCTTGTTAAATAATGCGATATTCGATATGCTATACAATATTGCAATTATTGTGTAAAATCTATTTAAATTATATAAAAACTTTTTTTTTTTTTGCTGAGAATTAAACCATTTGTGTTTCACATTCTTTCTGGGAAAAGAACGCATCGCTACACCTTCTAAAAGTGACCAGCAGTGTCATTCACTTTTCGGTGTATGTGTGCCCGAGTGCGAGACTGCAAGTTATTCGCAAATTATTCCCAAAAAACTCTAATGTTTTACTCTAAATCAAGCACAGTCTATTCTCTGCTCTATGCGTCGACCTAAAGCGGACACGAGTAGTCTACTAAAATCATTCAGATATTGCGTGCTGTTGCGATATGAATATTGCAATATGTACATTTGCGATATTTCGATATATTGCACAGCCCTAATACAAATGTAATTTACGTCTTTGTTCGTCAAGAGATTTAAAGTATTGTTTTTAAATAGTGCTCATGTGCGTACATGCTCTAATACATAATAAAGAGCCTATGATTGAATCTAGAAATAAAGGAAAATATCTGTGAAAACCCTAGAGAGCGGAGCCTTCACAGCTCGTGAATATGCAAATGAAAACTGAAACATGATACATCTGTATACACCGTTTTGATCATCTGTCGTGGACACGATCACGTGACATTGCAGTTCTTCATCATCATGAAATATTATCATCTACATACGTTTTAAAGCCATATCACCCTCAACTTGAGCACACACAAGCCACACAGAGAGCTGGATGTTGGTGGTCCGTGAGTATTTAACTACTAGACTAGTTCTCTTTCATGTGTTATTGTGATTAAACTGTCAAATGTACACAAGGAAACGCACAAAGTTCACATGAAAACAGTTGGTTATGTCTGTGCATGTATGCAGCAAGTACAGAAATCCCGTGTGTATTTTTGATCTGTGTAACGTTACTGAAGTGAAAGCAGTGTAATATACAGCACCTACTGCTTAATATGACTCAAACAACAAAAGAAAAATGGAAAATCACTCTGACTGAACTTTAGTAGCTTTATTAAGAACCCATTTCTTATTTAAATACTGCTGTTAAATGCTCTGGTGAGGAGATAAACATGGCAGACTTTGTACAGCTCTCTGAGGGCGGGGTCAATGCTAATACGGCAGTGTCCATCAATACTCGTGGGCGGGGCCTGTAAAATGTGACGTCACATTGCCCAGAATCTGCAAACGGCTTGTTCCGAGACACTGCTTATGATTTATGGGAATAAAAAAAAAGAATAAAAAAAAGGAGTGGGTGGGTTATTATCAATTTAGGGTGGTTGTGTACACACACTGCCAACACACATTAATGTTCAAAGACCATGTAAAAGAGAATTTTGCATAATAGGTGCCCTTTAATAACCTTTAATTTTTTTTTACATCTTTACATGTGAAACGAACAACAGGCTAAGCACTTGTTTCACTTTTGGCTGCAAGTTTGTTGTCATGTCCAATATAATAGTTTATTGCCCCATCCTTCAATAACAGCCTCTTTGCATAGCCTGCAATGCACTGTGACAGATTCATTAAACAATCCACCCTGAGATGTGCCGCACAAGCTGTTGAGGCCTCTGCACATGAAGATGAATGTCTAAAAAGTTACATTACCAGCGGGACTGTAACCGACCTTCAATGTTGAAATGTGGTTGAAATGGCAAGTGGTGCTTAATGTTGAAAATCATTGAAACAATGGTTTTACTGCTAATGGTTGTAAAAAATAAAAATAAAGAATATAATTATAAATTAACATTGAAATTTAATCAAGGACAGTTTGTTGAAGATCTGTACAAAAAAATAAGACATTAAAACATCATAATATCATCAAATTTCGCCAATGTCCCATTAGGGAGCTGACATATTCCGCTAATGCCATAATATTAACAGTATTGGCAACGATATGCGTCTTCTGTTTATTCATTCTTGTCAAAGTTACCCGCTGAAATGACAACACACTGATGTCAGACGCACGTCCGCTAACAAAAAACCAATCAATGTTAAGATGCAGCCCACATAGATGACGACAGGATGCAGGTGCGTCATGTAAAGTTCTTTAGTGCGCTTGCATAATTGCAATGTGAAAGCAAACTAAAACTAACCAAATGGACACAATGTATCAAAACACAAACTTTGGTTCGGACTTTCAAGTGTGAAGTCTTATTTCCAGCCATATGGATCAATGATTTTGATGATTCTCACACTGAACTTCAGCCTCTCATCAGATTTTCTGTCCAATCAAATGCTCTCTAGAATCTAAAGCATCCTGCCACCTACATTATAAATAATGAAGCTGCGGTTGAAATTGGTCACTTGGTTACACATTTATTATTTTCTTCATGGTGAATGGCGTGGCACATAATGCCATTCACTTTATAGGGGATAGGGGACGATTCAGACTGTGTAAATGTACTTTCCATTGGTGCGACTCATGTCTGGTTTCATGTTAGTGTCATGTAAACCGCCGCAGCGCACACACAGCTCGGTCCAGAGACACAAGAGCACAGAGCAGATCATATGTGCAAGTCGCCACGGACTTCAAAATGAATTGGACCAATTTGAATTCTGCACAGAATGCTATATTTTAAAGTGACATGGAGGAGATTAGGATGAGAAACGGTTAGAGCAGTGGTTCTTGACCTTTTTCCCCACTGGGCCGCACTGTTCCAAGTGCAAGTCTCACAAGCTGCATATTATTTACATATAAAATCACCAATGCAAGCTAACCAGATTTAATGTTGTGGTATGTATTATTATTATTATTATTAGAATGTATATAGTACTTTACTCACCATTAATGGAAAACCTGATGTTGTCTGGAGCTGACCAATTTGGTGAAATTCGGCTCAAAAGTAGTAACAGCACATTGAAGTTGTGACTGTAAGTAAGTAGCAGTCTGGAAGACGTGCACGGAATTGTGACTAGATGTGCGACATTGCAGAAGAAGTGCGTTCTCATATGTATGTTGATCCAAATATGGAAAGTATTTTCAAACTTAATAATCGAAGGTTCTGTCTGTCAGGAGTTTGGTTTGACTTCTCTGGCTTTACTCTTCTCTGTTTGCCTTCTCTCAGCTGCTCGCTATATTAATTAGCGGCCGCGCTCTGTGCATCTCACACCTGTCCCCCCTTTGTCCTGATCACCTTGCTATTTAACTCTCATGCTCTTCTCCCCTCTTTGTCGGGTTATTGTTTGTTCTTTCATGTCGGCAACTAACGTCTTGTCCTCTTATGCTCGCCTAGTCCTGTTTCGCCGTGTGTGTGTGGTTCAAGAGGATTTTCCCCTGGGTTCTGCGGCTTCCCAGTCTGCTCTTCAGCACCGCCGTATCAGCCGAGTGAGGTGTGCGTTTCGACGCGTCCTGCGTGCGCTCCCTGGCCAGCAGTACCCGTTACCAGGCTACCCGCCAGCTCCTTATATGTACTCTTTTGCTTATCTCTCCTGACCTGCGTCCGCCTATACGGCTGGTAACTGGCAGTCAGCCTTATTTTCCCTGTTCCCGCTCAATAAATTACTAATTTACCAGCATTCGCTTTTGGGTCCTTTCTACATTGTGACAGAATAACCCGACCACTATGGACCCAGCGAACGAGACGACGACCATCCGCTCAGCGGTCGAGCTGCAGGGAGTTATGCTGGGTAGACACGCCGAGGAATTGGCAGCCGCTAAGCACGTCGTGGATGCACTCGCTGCCCAGGTAACAGATTTGACCGGCCAACTACACCTCCTGCGTCAAGACCAGTCCTCGTCTCCTGGGACGCGACAAGCAGCCGAGCCTCGCGTCAACAACCCCCCTTGTTATTCCGGCGAGCCTACAGAGTGCCGGGCATTTCTTACCCAGTGTGAGGTAGTGTTTTCCCTTCAGCCGGTCACGTATGCTTCGGACCGCGCCAAGGTTGCGTTTGTGGTGTCTCTTCTCACGAGCCGAGCCCGGGATTGGGGAGCGGCAGTCTGGGAGGCTGAAGCTAACTGCTGCAAGCAGTACACCTCATTTAAAGAAGAGATGTTGAAGGTGTTTGATCGTTCTGTTTTTGGTCGCGAGGCTTCTCGACAGCTAGCTGCTCTCCGCCAAGGAGGACGTTCCGCGGCCGATTATGCGATTGACTTTAAGACCTTGTCGGCCACCTGTGAATGGAATGAGGCTGCCCTCACTGCACGCTTTTTGGAGGGCCTGAATGATGACCTGAAGGACGAGATTTTTGCTCGTGAGTTTCCCTCGAACCTAGATGAGTTGGTGGAATTGGCCATTCGGTTAGACAAGCGCTTTGATCTGCGCAGACGCGCTCGTGCTGACGTCATGGGTTTCCGGGGATCCCCATCCACGCCTTCGGCATCACCGGAGTCACGCCCAGACCCTGAGCCAATGCAGCTGGGCAGAATACATCTCTCCTCCGCTGAACGCCAACGCCGCATCCGGGAGCGATTGTGCCTTTACTGTGGTGGCACTGGGCATTTTGCTGCCACATGTCCGGCAAAAGAGAGAGCTCGCCAGTAGATCGGGGAGTATTGGCGAGCGCAACTCCTCTATCCCCATCCTTCAAGTCTCGCACCTTGATTTCGACCATTCTTCGCTGGGGTACCTCATCTGTCACCTGCTCTGCCCTCATTGACTCGGGGGCGGAGGGAAACTTTCTTGATGAGACGTGGGCGGTTAAACACGGCCTTCCCCTTCATGAATTAAAGGAGACTCCCACAGCTTTTGCCCTGGACGGCCGGGCGCTGTCTAACATCCGTTTAGCCACCGCCCCGGTGAGTCTCACCACATCTGGCAACCACCAAGAGACCATTTCCTTTCTAGTGTTTCATTCTCCTATGGCCCCCATTGTCCTAGGACATCCGTGGTTAACACAGCACAATCCCCAGATAAACTGGTCAGATAGTTCTATTATGTCATGGAGCTTGCCTTGTCATACAAATTGTCTTGTCTCTGCTGTTTCCTCTGTCTCACCTGTGTCTGTTTTTCAGGAGGAGTCCATTGATTTATCTGGAGTCCCGGAGGAGTACCACGATCTGCGAGCGGTGTTTAGTCGTTCCCGGGCCGCTTCTCTCCCTCCGCACCGTCCTTATGATTGTAGTATCGACCTTCTTCCTGGCACCTCTCCTCCCCGTGGGCGTTTATATTCCTTGTCTGCTCCTGAACGCAAGGCACTTGAGAGATATCTCGACGAATCTCTCATGGCGGGTACCATTGTTCCTTCCTCCTCCCCCGCCGGTGCGGGATTTTTCTTCGTAAAAAAGAAGGACGGTTCCCTGCGCCCCTGCATTGATTATCGTGGGCTGAATGACATCACCATTAAGAACCGGTATCCGTTACCACTGATGTCATCGGCCTTCGAGATCCTGCAGGGGGCAAGGATTTTCACGAAGTTAGATCTCCGTAACGCATACCACTTGGTGCGCATTAAGGAGGGGGACGAGTGGAAGACGGCGTTTAATACCCCGTTAGGACACTTTGAATACCGGGTGCTACCGTTCGGGCTGGTAAACGCCCCAGCCGTTTTTCAAGCGCTCGTTAACGATGTGTTAAGAGACATGCTCAACATCTTTGTCTTTGTGTACCTGGATGACATCCTCATTTTCTCCCCGAATCTCCAGGTACACACCCAACACGTTCGTCGCGTATTACAGCGCTTATTGGAGAATCGTCTCTATGTAAAGGCGGAGAAATGCGCATTCCATGTCCAGTCGGTTACCTTCCTTGGTTCGGTCGTGTCGGCAAGGGGCATAAGCATGGACCCCTCCAAGATTCAGGCAGTCACTGATTGGCCCGTTCCCGAGTCTCGCTCGGCTCTTCAGCGGTTTCTGGGGTTTGCGAACTTTTATCGCCGCTTCATACGTAATTTCAGTCAGGTTGCCGCTCCCCTGACTGCTCTTACGTCTGCGAAGTCCCCCTTTGTCTGGTCTGAGAATGCTCAGTGCGCTTTCGAACGTCTTAAAGGTCTGTTTACATCTGCGCCTATTCTAATTTCGCCTGATCCGGAGAGCCAATTTATCATCGAGGTTGACGCGTCTGAAGTCGGAGTGGGAGCTGTGCTTTCGCAGCGCTCCCCTCTCGATCATAAGGTTCACCCGTGTGCTTTTTTTTCGCGCCGGCTCTCGTCAGCTGAACGCAACTATGACGTGGGTAATAGGGAGCTCCTTGCCATCCGGCTGGCCTTAGAGGAGTGGCGTCATTGGCTTGAGGGAGCCTCCACTCCGTTTATCGTCTGGACTGACCATCGTAACTTAGAGTATATCCGCTCCGCTAAGAGACTTAATGCTAGACAGGCTCGCTGGGCTCTTTTTTTCGGGCGTTTTAGTTTTACGATCTCTTACAGACCTGGGTCTAGAAACGTTAAACCAGACGCTCTTTCTCGCCAGTTTTCTTCCTCTGATGATGGTGCCACCACGGAGACCATCCTACCGGAGGGATGCGTGGTTGGTTCCGTCACGTGGGGAGTGGAACGGTTGGTGAGAGGAGCGCTGGCGCACACCGTCGTTCCTCGGGGGTGCCCTGAGGGTAAACTTTTTGTCGTACAGTCGGTTCGTCCAGCTGTTCTTCGCTGGAGTCACGCCTCTAGATTTGTTGCGCATCCAGGGGTGGGGCGCACGCTGGCAGTGGTCCGCCAGCGATTCTGGTGGCCTGCCATGGAACGTGAGATACGTCGATTTGTCGCGTCATGTTCTGTCTGTGCGCAGCAAAAGTCCGGTAATTCGCCTCCCAAGGGTCTTCTTCGTCCCCTCTCTATTCCCTCCCGCCCTTGGTCCCATATTGCCCTGGATTTCGTCACGGGGCTTCCCCCCTCCTGTGGCAATACGGTGATTCTGACTGTTGTGGACCGATTTTCTAAGGCGGTCCATTTTGTCCCTCTTCCCAAGCTTCCGTCGGCTAAGGAGACTGCGCGTACGGTCGTGGACCACGTCTTTAGGATTCATGGACTTCCTACGGATGTGGTTTCGGATAGGGGGCCCCAATTTGTTTCTAACTTTTGGAGGGAGTTCTGTCGGCAGATTGGGGCTACCGCCAGTCTGTCGTCAGGGTTTCACCCACAGACTAATGGTCAGGCCGAGCGCGCTAATCAGGACCTTGGGCGGATGCTTCGCTGTTTGGCAGCTAGAAACCCCTCCTCCTGGTGCGAACAATTGACTTGGGCAGAATACGCGCATAATTCGTTGCCGTCGTCGTCCACTGGCCTGTCTCCGTTTTCATGTTGCTTGGGTTACCAGCCACCTCTGTTTCCCTCTCAGGAGAGCGCGGCTGCCGTTCCCTCGGTTCAAGCGTTCATTCAGCGCTGTCGTCGTACTTGGAGGAGAGTGAGATCGGTTCTTTGCCGGACAGCGGAACGCACCCGTCGGGCCGCTAACCGTCGTCGGTCTAAAGCACCTAGGTATGTGTGTGGTCAGAAAGTTTGGCTCGCCACACGTAATTTACCCATTCAGACGCCCGCTCGTAAGTTGGCTCCCCGTTTCATTGGGCCCTATGTCGTTACTAAGGTTATCAGTCCAGCGGCAGTACGGCTCAGGTTGCCACATTCCCTTAAGCGCGTTCACCCGGTTTTCCATGTCTCATGCATTAAGCCCGCGGTTCGCACTCGGTTGCCTCCCTCCCCCCCCCTTGCCATTCGTGCTAACTCTCCCGTCTTTAAGGTTAAGAAGCTGCTGGATGTCCGACCCCGAGGGCGGGGTCATCAGTATCTTGTCGATTGGGAGGGATTCGGTCCGGAGGAGAGAAGCTGGGTACCAGGAAGGGATGTGCTGGACCGCTCGCTTATCGAGGACTTCCTCCGCTCCCGGCAGTCTTCCTCGGGGGCGCCAGGTGGCGCCCGTCGGGGAGGGGGTACTGTCAGGAGTTTGGTTTGACTTCTCTGGCTTTACTCTTCTCTGTTTGCCTTCTCTCAGCTGCTCGCTATATTAATTAGCGGCCGCGCTCTGTGCATCTCACACCTGTCCCCCCTTTGTCCTGATCACCTTGCTATTTAACTCTCATGCTCTTCTCCCCTCTTTGTCGGGTTATTGTTTGTTCTTTCATGTCGGCAACTAACGTCTTGTCCTCTTATGCTCGCCTAGTCCTGTTTCGCCGTGTGTGTGTGGTTCAAGAGGATTTTCCCCTGGGTTCTGCGGCTTCCCAGTCTGCTCTTCAGCACCGCCGTATCAGCCGAGTGAGGTGTGCGTTTCGACGCGTCCTGCGTGCGCTCCCTGGCCAGCAGTACCCGTTACCAGGCTACCCGCCAGCTCCTTATATGTACTCTTTTGCTTATCTCTCCTGACCTGCGTCCGCCTATACGGCTGGTAACTGGCAGTCAGCCTTATTTTCCCTGTTCCCGCTCAATAAATTACTAATTTACCAGCATTCGCTTTTGGGTCCTTTCTACATTGTGACACTGTCCAGGGATTGTTCGCCACATTTTTGTAATGGAGGATGATTGCTGTAGCTTGGCTCTGCCCTCCTACGTACTTCCGCTCAATTTTCCTTTTCCTTCAGTACTACTTCTGGGACTGCGGTGTATTTTTAGGTTTTCTCCGAACAAATTTTTACCGGTCCAATCAGCGAACAGAGGGAGTGGCTGAGAACGATGACGTTGATGTTGTGCGCTAGTTTGAGTTGTAGTTCAGTAATGGCGGCGGAGAAAGATGTGAACAGTTAGATGTTAGATGAAAAGTTAGATTTTCCAGCTCGCTCCATTAGTGGTGAAGGAGTTGGCTGAAGCCCTATTCGGACAGTAATTGTTTCTCGTGGGGTCGGAAGGTATTGCCATCATTTAAAGGTGAACTATGTAGTATTTTTGCAGTAAAATATCCAAAAACCACTAGGCCAGTGTTATATATTTTCTTCAGTTGAGTACCTACAATATCCCAGATGTTTCCAACTATTTGTAAATTGTGAGAAAATTGCTATTTTAACTAAGGACTGGGACGTTTCAGCATTGCATTTGAGGGAGTCGCCTGTCAATTGCGTCATATCTGCGTTACCCTCGGTTTCGGCTTTTATTTGGCAGGAGCACTTTATTCTTAGCAGTGTGAACAACTGAACGCACGGAGTAAAGTCATAACATCGTTTTAAACACACTTAAATGTATCTAATATGATAAACAGAGCTCCATTACCTCAAAATCATAAACGGAAGAGCGGATCTGTGCAGACGCCCGGCAAATGAGTCCCGTCCCGTCATAATAAAAGTCCCGGTATTCACAAGGCGGGTATTTGTTTAACAATCGCTCCAGCAGCTTTGCTCAGGTCCATAACACTCGGTCCTGCTCGGCTTTAGACTACAGTAACGTTAATAACCGCATGCATGAACGTGATTTCTGCCCGAGTCCTATTTTTCACCGGCTGTGATGAGAAGACCACATCTGCCAAGATGCTGCGCTCACACTTTGCGTCATCAAACTACGCATTTGTTTTGCATAGGCGCCCTCCAGTGGACAAAAGCTGCATAGTGCACCTTTAAGTTACAGGGGTTGGGCTAGTTATTTTATTGCCGTCCATCTCCCACCGCCCGCGTAAAAAACCCTGGCCAAATTACTGCTTTTGACAAACACCAAGGTCGTGTGGGGATGTAATAACTGTCTGAATCCACATCTCTGAGTTTTCAAGAATATATCACTTCAAAATTCACTGTTTATAATCATTTTTGACCACTGTAGAGCACCGTAGAGTTGCGCTTTGCTGTTATTTGGATGCTTTTCTAGACTTGTATTTCTTTAAAATGCTGGCAAGTATTTAATTACAAGAGCAATTTATTTAATCACTGCTTAAAACAAATTAAAATAAAAGCATGTAAACATTTGAATTGTTCTGTTATTTAAGGGAGCATTTATCATACCAAGCATATGACATTTTATTTCATATTACGGACCATTCCCGATCACAAAACTCTCCCTCCACCGTGGCGTGAATAAATCCCAATCCGAATGCACGAGTTTTAGGTTTTATCACCAAGGTGGCCTGCACATTTATCTTTACGGATTTCCATCTGTGAAACAGGCGAAGGGCGGGTGACATACGTCACAACCAAACGTTAGCGATTGGTTATGGCAGATTCAGAGTGGCTCAGGGCAGATCCAATAGTTTTAAACTTCAACAGAGTTCCCGCCTTCGCGGAAGTAAACACTTGTTAATGGAGAGTGGCCAGACTCTATGTACAAATGAAATGTATGAGAGTCTGGTAAGACTATGATTGCTGCACAGTGTGGATGTTTCCTCTTGCCTAAACATTCATGGTGGAGTGGCGGGGCAAAGCGAAAGTTGCAGCCAAGTCTCTGAATTGTTTCCACAGGGAAAGTGAATGGTTCTCTGATGAAATGTCCTGCAAATTTTAGTTTCTCATGATCAGAAAACTGGAAGATGAATTTTTCTTTCATTACTTAGATTGACAGTTGTAAAAATCTTTCTCTCTATTGTATGTCCAATACACCCTCACATGCGTCATTCAGTTGTGGGAAATTAGTTAAATCGCCGTCTTTGAGTTGTGCAGTGTATAGTCCTATCTTAATTTTAAAACTTTCAACAGAGCCCAACAGGTCACCTTGAAGTTGCAGGTTTAGCTTGTTTAGGTGAACTGTGATGTCTGCAAGAAAAGCAAGATTACGGGGAGTACAGTCAGAAAGCGATGCAAGACTTTTCCCCGACTTGACTATCACACTTCACTCTGCCGAACGAGAACCGACATTTCTGAAATTCATTACTGGTTTGCCATGTTTGGCAAGAAGCTACGGAAATTTGAACTTTGCTAATGTCACGGAATGGGACACTTTTAAGGCGATTGCATAAAAATAAAAATAAAGTTATCTTGAGAGGTCTGTCCTGGGATCCAGGTGGATATTTCTTGTCAAATGCTGCATGGGTGGTATCGAAATGCCTTTTAACGTTGTAGGTCTTGCATATGCCTAGTACATTACTACAGAGCAAACAGAAAGGCTGCCCATCTCGTTCATTGACCACAAACTGATTCCTCCAGTCTTCCAGCACTCTCCTACCTTTACTGCTGATGCTACAACTCTTCTTGTTTGCATGTGCTTTTTCAGTGGTATGTTCTTCATTTAGTTTTCTCATCTCATAACAAATTTGTCTATTTTGGTCCCTAAATTTACAAACATAGACTACTAATACTGTTGGAATCGGCCAAAATGCGCGCATGTAAGTGTCCGTTAACTTAGTTTACTTAGTAGTTCTGCACATGTCTGAAAATAATATCAATCAATCAACTTTATTTATATAGTGTTTTTACAATAATAATTTTTTAAAGCAGCTTCACAGTGTTAAACAGGACATTAATGCAACAAAATATGATTTGGCTGTACAGTCGTTCTGGAGAAAACAGTGATTTTATCAGCTTATTTTTTTTAATTTATCATATAGCGACAATGTTGGCAGATCAGTATTATAATTTATACAATTGATTAAGACCTAATAAATTAATTTTATTTGGATATTTAGTTGAATAACTTCGATCATAATTTTAGCATCCCCAACTGAGCAAACCAAGCCAAAGGCGTCAGTGGCAAGGAACCAAAACTCCATCAGGGCATGATAAAGAAAAATAAACCTTGGGAGAAACCAGACTCAGTCGGGGCGCCAGTTCTCCTCTGGCCTATTAACAAACAGTGTATGATTATTATTCTGGCAACCTTACAGGTCAGAAATCATATTAGATCAGAATATTCAACATTTCTGGGTATCACGCAAGAGACGGGTTTATTGAGGATGTTGCGTCGATTACACAAGAGTCTAAATATTTGAAAGATCGGAGTCGTCGTGCCGGAGACGGGTTTATTGAGTGCCGGTAAGGCAAATTCAGAGAAGACAACAACTGACACGGGCTCAGCAGACGCACTGGTCATGTCTAAATTTACAAACATAGTCTACTGATACTGTTGGAATTGGCCCCCCAAAAAAATATGATCACCAAATGATTTTATATGACAAAAAAACCCCATTATAGTTCAAACTTATTTTTGTTCAAACTCATTTTAATCTAAAAAACAGAAATAAATTGTAAAACTGGAATTGATTTTTTAAAATGTGGTTTGCATTCAGCTCGCGGTTCTTAGGTTGAGAACCGCCGGGTTAGAGATTAGGAGGAAACCCCGGCTTTACCAAGCTCCATGGCTCTGGCTGAGCTCTCCTATAAACTGAATAGCTAATGGCTATTTAAAATAAGGAGAGGAGCCGATCGAAAAGTCCTGCCATGTCTTCCTGTTTTAGAGGAAATTACATCGCAACATTAAATAATGCTGCGTGTTTCAAGGCACTTTTCTAATTACAGCGACGTTATCGTCTGTGAGCTCAGAATTTCTTTTGTTTACATAGTTCACACCTTTTATAAAAAAGCTACACATACAGGCACATCTGCTTTATAATACAACAAAAAAAAGCTATCTATTAAAAGCTATCTTTGTGGGTGAATGTGTTGCCCTCACCTTGTAGTGGCTTGGAATTCAAAGGGGAAATCCAATATTTATGTTTATACATAGGTGGGATGTCCAGATGCCGGATGTATCTGATTTAAAACCACATTTGGAAATGGCTCAGATCGGATGCGAAAAAATCAGATCTTGTGTAGATTTTTGTGTTTACAAGTGTGCAACAAATATCAGGTGGGAGAAAAAATCAGATGTCTTTTTGAAAATGAAAATGTGAGAGATTTCAAGCATAACTCGAAAAGAAAAAAGAAAATAGTTGATTGATTCCTCATGATATGACCATTTTAAAACGAAACATTATTGTTTTTTCAGTTCATATGTAGCAGTTTCATAAGTAAACTGCAATAATATTAGGCAATCATCAGATCTTTCAGGCTAAGATCAAGTTAAATGCCATAAGCTGAAAATAGTGTATTGAATTTGGCCCATCTCCCAGAATGCCTCAATACTATTCTTACACTACTGTTGACCCAGCGCCGCGATTGTTGGAATCAGCATTTCGTTTTCATTGAAGTGAAAGCACCTTTTTCTTTTGTATGTGTTTAAATGTCTCCAGGTGACTTCAGTAAAACATCTTCAAATCAATAAATCTAATCCTATATGAATACAAAATATTAAGAAAATGATTGCCATATAGTATGTTTTGTAGTTAAAGGGATAGTTCTCACAAAAATAAAAAGTACCCCATGATTTTCTCACCCTCAAGCCATCCCAGGTGTATAACATTCTTTTTTCAGATGGATACAATCGGAGTTGTAAAAAAAATGTCCCGTCTCTTCCAGACTTAATAATGGCATTGAATGTCAGCCCAAAAGAAGTGCATCATAAAAGATATCCACATGGCTCTGGAAGGTTAATAAAGTCCTTCTGAACTGAGGCGATGCATTTGTGTAAGAAAAGATCCATATATAAAATGTTATAAACTAAAATAACTAGCATCCGACATAATGGCAGTACACATACGGTGAAAGAGTAATCCCTGACCTGATGCACGACATATTGACGAACACGGAAGCTCAGAGGATAGAGTGAAACAAAACACCAGTCATGGATTAGAAGTCTAAAACGAGACTTCTTACAGAGAAATGCCGGACGAGTTTGAGTTTGTTGCCCAGTCCTATCTTTTTGAACAGCAAGAGGCTTGCGCAACTCCTATATCATACATCGCATCAGGGGTTACTCTTGATGCAAGTATACTTGTGTAGGCCGTCTGAAGAAAGCTAGTTATTTTAGTTTATAAAGTTTTAAATATGGATATTTTTCTTTAAAAAAAACATTGCTTTGCTTCAGAAGGCCTTTATTAACCCCCTGGAGTCGTATGGATTACTTTTATGATGGATTGAGGCCTTTTTTTGGGCTTCAAAATCAGGACCGCCGTTCACTCCAATTATAAAGCTTGGAAGTAGTGTTGTAGTACTCAAGACGGGTCTTAAGACTATTTTTTTGAAGGTCTCTGTCTCATCTTGGTCTCAGACTGGGAGGACTAGGTTTTATCTCAAGACCAGTCAAGACTGCAAAGTAACTGCAAGGATATCACTAAATTGCCGGTGCATTCTCTAAATTTCTAAATGCATTTATCTCTAACATCATTAATGTGATCTGATGTAAAACTTACTGCTTCAAATGCAATCAATAAATTCTTTGTAATGTGATTTATTTTGTTACTCTGCTGCCGGGTTCAAATTCAATGCAGCACTGTCTCAAAAATGCCCAAAATTATATAGAATATAATTAAACAATATCACAACAGCAAGAGAGCTGTTATCATGAATATAAGTGGGATTGCAAATTATATTGATTTATACAAACATTCAATAAACAAGAAGTTAATATCAAATTACTATTTTTAAACTGCGGCTTTGTTTATTCGGCAATGTTTCTTTATTAAATGAATCCGCTGCTTTGAACAAATTTGAACGGTTAAATAAATAATTCTGTGACTGTTAAATTATTTTAATGTTTTAATGTTATATTCATCTGAACTATATTTATGAAGGCATAATTGTACCAATTCAGATGCAACTTCGGTGTCATGAATTTTATTGTAAGTGATTTGTTTGGTAACAGCGCTATAGTGTCTTACTATTCGTCTTATTGTATTTATTTATAAAATATATGACATTTCTTAGACAGTAGATATGGATCTTTTAGATGAATTTAAGGAGTGCTGGTCTGGTCAGGTCTTGGTCTCAGTCTCGGTCTCGGCACACGCTGGTCCTTGTTTAGGTGGTTTTGAGTACAACACTACTTGGAAGAGCAGTGATTTTAGTTTTAATATATAACACAGATTGTGTTTATCTGAACGAAGATTGTCATATACACCTTGGATGACTTTAGAGTGAGTAAATCATGGGATAGTTTTCATTTTTTGTGGGGTGAACTATCCTGTCAAATAAGGCAGAGAATCTAAAAGTATTTTGGGGTTCAAATTCATTGTTACTTTTTATAAGCAACCAAATTTGGTAGATGCCATCATGAACAGTTAATGTGTGCTGCTCATCCTCCAAAATCATGAAAGCCATTTGTTTTTTATGCCCAGACTACATTTAAATAAGGATTCATTTCTGCTGCTGTTTTTGCATTTACAAAATTCAGTTTTCCTATTCAGTATGTCTGGTAAATCATTTAGCAATTAGCCTATGTAGTTGTAATGTTAATTAGTAAATTAATACAAATATTGCATTTTTAAAAAGGATTTCACTGCTCGAGTTGTTGATCATTTTGAAAATGTAATTGATTCTTGGTATCCAAATCTGGGTCCAGTTTGGGAACCACTTATCTACTAAATCAGAAATTTGGAACCGCTTTGAATGTCATGAAAAAGAATCCAACTCAGTATCACGACAACACCGAGTGTGGCTGTTGCAGTAAACCGCAGAGACCTTGCATTTTTGGCAGCTATACTGAAGATGGCAGACAGTAACTCAGCTGTGCTTTTGCTGGTTGGATAATGCAATTTTAGTGCAAACATATTGACTCCTAGCTTTTTCCAAGGGGCACTAACTGCAAAGTGTTCTTTGTCTTGTTTTGTGTTTGCTGTGAAAGAGCAAGGATGTTTAGCAATTCAAATGACCAAATCAAAGTCCGACGTGTTTTAGTTTGTGATGAGGTTCAATATAAGAAGTGGCCAGACTGTACAGTCTGGCATTCCAGCCGGACTGCAGGCTGCAGTCTAGGAGAAGTGCCAGTAGCTTTTCACCGTTTTATTGGAGCTTTAGTGCAAGCCTGGCAGTGTGAAATCCTTCACTGTTGTTTTCTCCCGTGGCAGAACTCTCTGACACGGAGGGCCCCAATTCCCAGTGACGCTCAGGGCCGCAGTGGAGCTCGTTTCCACACTTCATACAACAAGAGGTACGTCATCAAGATCATCACCAGCGAGGACGTGGCCGAGATGCACAACATTCTGAAGAAGTACCACCAGGTAGAGGCAAAATCTGTTTCTTTGAACAAAGAAAGCGTTTCTGTAGTGAGCCTCACGACACGAGCTGTGAAATGTGAAGTGAATAATTATTTTGTATTTGCCCACTGTAGTATATAGTCGAGTGCCATGGAAACACGCTGCTCCCTCAGTTTCTGGGCATGTATCGCCTCACAGTGGATGGAGATGAGACCTACATGATCGTCACTCGCAATGTTTTCAGCCACCGGCTGCCTGTTTACAAAAAATATGACCTGAAGGTGAGCGATTCTTCTTTGAAGGACCTGTCTACTCTTCAATATAATGATATAAATGGATTGGGGCATCATAAAATTAAGTATAGCAACTTAGAATGTAAAAACAAAGTGTAATGTAGTAACTAGCAAAAGGTTTCTCAAAACATTTAACACAATTTTTACATTATGAGAAACACATTACATTAGAAAACTTAATTTATAATTGTAATATCGTTTTTAAACATAAACATTGATAATTCCATACAGTATTTATACTGGTAGTAATTGACTATGCATGTTTGAAATCTAAGTCTTAAACCTCAAACCTATAAAATGCACCAGATTTTTTGTCAATTAATACTACTATTGTTACCGATGTTTATATTACTTAATAGTATTAGTATACATTACTTATTTTATTTACATAAGCCAAACACACTTGTAGGCTTTAGATAAAGAGAATTTTAAATGTAAAACAAAAAAGATCTTAAAATATTGTATGACCGTTGTTTGTATCCTCCATATTTTGTTCTGCTTTTGTGAAAGCTGAATAAAAAACTTTAAAAATAAAATATGATATAAAACTTAATTTGATAACAAAAGAAAAAAAATGTGAAAAAAAAGCATCTCTATAGTGATTCATATTATAAATACATTTTCAGTTTTTTAGAATAAGCAAGTTTTTAGGATAACCATTTAAATGACTATCTCAAAAATGATTTAAAACGTAAAAATGAGAAACCCGAGACTTTATTTTTGTATTGTAGGGCATAAAACTGGGTCAAGGCGGCTCAAAGGAGCATGTCGTAATCACAAAATTAGTACAACTTTTATAAAAATGTTGATTTTACAATGTAGTCTAATTATGTTTTGTGCTCAAATTTATTATTTGGAAGATAATTATTATACTGTAAATATTGTTTCAATTACACATTCATTACCTTATGAACTGTGATTACATTATATAAGTTGCTACAAATAAAATGTTCTCATACAATAACCATTACATTACATTAAAAAACCCATTACTACTTTGAGCTCAAGATTTTATTATGGTTTAAGAAAATTATTACATAATGAACATTTTATTGCATTCATAATGTAAGACTTATTACTTTTTGCAGTTATGACATTGTGTTGTTATTAAATTCCTACCTAGTTCTTCCTTGTGTGTTCATGAGAGAAGTAGTGATGTCTTATTCATAAACAAATGATTCTTTTGAATCAGATCTGATTGTTCCAGAGTGGGAAATAAATATACACACTCACCTAAATGATTATTAAGAACACCTGTTCAATTTCTCATTAATGCAATTATCGAATCAACAAATCACATGGCAGTTGCTTCAGTGGATTTAGGGGTGTGGTCCTGGTCAAGACAATCTCCTGAACTCCAAACTGAATGTCAGAATGGAAAGAAAAGTGATTTAAGCAATTTTGAGCGTGGCATGGTTGTTGATGCCAGACGGGCCGGTCTGAGTAATTCACAATCTGCTCAGTTACTGGGATTTTCACGCACAACCATTTCTAGTGTTTTTAAAGAATGATGTGAAAAGGGAAAACGTGCAGAATGTGGCAGTCCTGTGGGCGAAAATAACTTGTTAATGCTAGAGGAGAATGGGCAGACTTTGACTGAAATAACCACTCGTTACAACCGAGGTATGCAGCAAAGCATTTGTGAAGCCACAAAACGCACAACCTTGAGGCGGATGGGCTACAACAGCAGAAGACCCCACTGGCTACAACTCATCTCCACTATAAATAGGAAAAAGAGGCTACAATTTGCACGTGTAGCCTGGTGGTGGTGGTGTAATGGTGTGGGGGATGTTTTCTTGGCACACTTTAGGCCTCTTAGTGCCAATTGGGCATCGTTTAAATGCCACGGCCTACCTGAGCATTGTTTCTGACCATGTCAATCCCTTTATGAGCACCATGTACACATCCTCTGATGGCTACTTCCAGCAGGATAATGCACCATGTCACGAATCATTTCAAATTGGTTTCTTAAACATGACAATGAGTTCACTGTACTAAAATGGCCCCCACAGTCACCAGATCTCAACCCAATAGAGCATCTTTGGGAAGTGGTGGAACCGGAGCTTCGTGCCCTGGATGTGCATCCCACAAATCATCTCCATCAACTGCAAGATGCTATCCTATCAATATGGGCCAACATTTCTAAAGAATGATTTCAGCACCTTGTTGAATCAATGCCACGTAAAATTAAGGCAGTTCTGATGTCGAAAGGGGGTCAAACACAATATTAGTATAGTGTTCTTAATAATCCTTAAGGTGAGTGTATATTCTATATATAGGTTTTGACCTAATGAGGAAATGACACAATTTTATTTTAGGGTAATGTTTAATAATGACTTAATTTAATTTTTTAGGGATCCACAGTGGCAAGAGAGGCTAGCGACAAAGAAAAGGTAAACTCTTTCTCGTTTTTTAATCGTGTAAGAATAGAACTTTTGAATAGGAGATAAAATTTCATGCTAAAAATATTATCATTTCCAGTGTATGATAACATAAGTGCTCAGAAAATTAGCTGTCATTTGCCTGTTGGATATACTGCATGTCTGTGTTTGGAAAATGTTTTTAAAAAGTTACTTTATATTATAACATCATCTTCCTTTCAATGTGTCTTGTGTATTACTAAACTCCCAAAATAAAATTCTCCTGTGTGAAAAATCCCATTTTCTACTTTCTCCATTCCTTTAGGGCGAAAAAGTGTTCCTTTTTTGATTCAGTGATTTATTTTGCTTCAGAGTAAAGGAAACTGCACTTGTGTAGTTCAGTGGTTTCAATTTATTTAGGTAATGGTCCTGAGAAGCATGAAAATAATGATTAATTATTAGATTAATTTAAACCTAAAAACCGTGGTGTCTCTTATATTGGGAAACCCTATTGTTTTACACTGTAATTTAAGTGCACTGATCTCTGAAGGTAAACAGATGGTAAGTAGAACTAGAGTAAATAATAGATCAGACATTGACTACCGGTACTTTTTTTCAGGAAACATTTGACTGTTGGATTACACATTATCACAATGAATAAACCTTCTGCGAAAACTACACTACCATTCAAAATTTGAGCTCAATAAGTTTTAAATTGTTTTGAAAGAAATTAATACTTTTATTCAGCAAGGGTGCAATAAATTGATCAAAAATGGCAGTAAAAACATTTATAATGTTACAAAAGTTTTCCATTTCAAATAAACGCTGATCTTTTGATCTTTCTATTCATCAAAGAATGCTGAAAAATGTCACGGTATCCACAAAAATCGTAAGAAGTTTGCTGTTTTCATAACATAATCAGAAATGTTTTTTTGAACGGCAAATCAGCATATTAGAGTGAATTCTGATGGACCATGTGACACTGAAGACCGAAGTAATGGTGCTTAACAGTATTTCTGATCAAATAAATGCAGCCTTGATAACCAAAATTCTTTGCGACCCCAAACTTTTGAACAGTAGTCTATATATATAAATACAGTGTGTGCATTAATAAATGATACTCTTGTAGTCTGTTCATTATTTTCTCACATAAAGCAAACCTAATCTTGTGTTTTTCTATGTACATATTGAGGGCATGTGAATGATTTGCATGCATATATATACTTTTATTTCTATATGCATGTTAATCTTGCTGGCATGGTGATTTATTTCTTTGATTAATTTTTCCTCCATTGAGATTTTATATTTACATTCTATCGCTGTATATGATACTCTTGGGCAAATATGAACTGATGTATATTTGTAATCATGTGTCATATACAGATATATTGTCATTCACAGTATTTGATGAAAAGTTTCCTTTGTTTCTCAATTGTGATTTCCTTAACATTTCTCCCATGATATTTTGTCTTCACTTGTTTACTGTACGACAATCAACTTTATATCACTCTGTACTTTTGGTGTTTCTTTTTGATGCATGTATGTGGGATATTTCCATCTTTTTAATTCTTCCATCATCTCCTAAAGGATTTACATGTTCTTTTTGATGAAATGTCAAGAGTTTAAAAAGCCTAAGAACACAGTTCCCTGAAGCTATGTAGAAAGTTCAGGTCTCTCACCTCCACACAGTGATTTGTGGGTGCTTGCGTTTTGCATCTGACTTCCCTTCTCCCTGCAGCCACGGCCACCTGAGGAGGCTCCATCCAAATCACGCATGAGCCAAAAGCTACAAACCATCCGGATTGCCACACGCTTTTACTGCGCCATAAGACACGTAAGGACACGACAGCAAAGAACTGTCCCATATTGCTCAGTGTTCTTCTTCAACATGCATCACCCCGCATTTTGCCTCAGGAAAGCACCGTTCCCTCTGGATCCCACAAGGGACTGTAGACGCCAGCCCAGGGCCAGTGCTTTAAGTTAAAGTTATCGTCCTGTTTCAGAACGGTGACTCCTCCTTCAACAAACTCTGCTGGAATTGCAAAAAGAACTGGAAGTGTTTTGCTGAGCCATAAGGGGTTTTTATATATACCTTCATATGGTCATCTGCATGTTCTATTAGTTTGGAGTCTCATAAACGGTCAAAACGTATTCTATATTCTAGATTAAGATGTTATTCAGTTCTTCTGCAGAACACAAAGAGAATTTATTAAACTAGAACAAAGATATTTATAGCTAAATAATGTATGTTTGATTTGATGCATCATAAATGCAATGCATTACAAATCTAACGCATGGAAATCAGATCAGTGAATTAATCGGATAGTTCACCAAAAAAGGAGAGTTCTGTCATTTACCTCCTCATGTCTTTCCAAGCCTGAATCAAGTGGTTTTTGGTTAATACAATGAAAGCAAATGGAGTCCAGTGTTGTTCTGAACCCCAGCGACTTTTATAATATCAGCAGAAGCAAAAAAAAAAAAATCTAAATATCTCCTTTTGTGTTCCACAGAAGAAAGTAGCCCAAGTCATATAGGTTTGTTGCGACATGAGGGTGAGAAAATTACAGATTTTTAATTTATTTTTTCATTTTTGGGGGAACTATCCCTTTAATCATGATACTAACTGTAGACTTTAGATTGTTGATGAAAGTAGGCATTTAGGAAATAAGCCTTGGTTTAATCATTGTGATTATTTAAATGCTGTAATTGTCTGTTGGCTCTAATAGTGAGATCTAAATCACACCCTGTTGCTCCGAGTGTCCACAGGAGGCTGAAATCTGCTTTATATTTCACCCGACTGCATCTGTGATGTGTTTTTTTTAAGCTCACTTAGTGAATTGTCAATTGTTGTGTGTGGGCAGCTCGTAATTGCACCAGACCAAGTGCTCAACTTATTAATCCCAACCCCAAGCCCCCTCCTCCTCCCCCCCCCCCCCCCATTTTTTTTTTTTTTTTTTTAATGGTGATTTTTAGTGTAATATTTATTATTATTTAGTGTAGTGTAAATGTGGAGTGATTCCACAAGACTAGCAGCACCAAAAAATAGCAAACATACTGCCTGTGTTTGGGCAAACACACAGTTCCACCCCATTGGTCGAGCTAATGTTGTTTTGTCTGTCCCAGTTGGGCCGCTCAAACAAACAGATTGCATTTCTTTTGGTACTGCTAATGGCATAACTTCATTTTGTTCCATATGTAGAAATATTGCTACAAGAATTAGTTTTGTCATAAAGTTTACTTTTTGTGTGTATTAACCCATCAAAATATGTGCAGAAGAAAATCAGAATTTATGATATTGTATGTTAGTGGCACCATCTTTTTTTTTTAAATTATTATTATTGCTTAGATTTTGCTACTTTAACACTTCCCTCCCCTTTGTGAATAACAGACCAAGGAGCTTCCAACTTACAAAGACAATGACTTCATCAATGATGGCCAGAAAATCTACATAGATGAGGAGAACAAGAAAATGTTCCTGGAGAAACTGAAGAATGACGTAGAGGTATGTGTGCTCCTCCATCATGCGCTCTGCCGCTGTCACACTGTTCGTTTGCTTTGTTTAATGTAATTGGATCATTAAACTCTTATCTAAACACTCATTCGCCCTAATCGCCCCTCTGTGTCTAATTACAAAGACTGATTGTTTCACGCTTAATCCTTTGAAAAATGTGTTTCCAGTTCCTGGCCCAGCTGAAGCTGATGGACTACAGTCTGCTGGTGGGGATCCATGACGTGGAGCGAGGGGAGCAGGAACAGCCCGAGGAGGAGAGTGAGGACAATGATGCTGGAGAGGAGGAGGGAACGGAGAGTGACGGAGGGGCCACTGGATCCCCGCCAGACAGCCCCAGTAACACGCTAGACAGCAATAAACCTCTGGGCCCGGGAGAGTTTGACCCCATCATTGACGTATATGCCATCAAGAGCCATGAAAGTGAGTCTTCCCAGCTCAAACTAAATTAAAAGTAGGGTTGCTAGGCTGTTGCTAGATGGGTTTTGTGTTCTTTATGGTCTCTAGATAAGCTTGAGTCATTTTAATTTATTTTTTGCCAATTTGATCTGGATGAAAATTCATCCAGTCATTTAGAAAAGTAATACAAGCCTAATGATTTGAGTTGCCATTCATGCCTGTAGCACAAATGATACTGGTAATGCACACAGTTTTAATATTAGGAGTTTTGAGAAAACTATACATTGGGGGGGAGACTTACATTAAGTTACAATGAACAGCAATAGAATGACACCATTCCTGTGTAAATATTCCATTATTCTTTTCATTCCATTCTCATCTCAGCTTGTGGGACACTTGGCACACTTTTTTGACCTTTTTTCATATTACATATTTTAGTAATCATCATAAATTAGATGTCATTCGAAAGCTTGCAAACTCAAAAATGATCCTGTGAAAACCGTTTTGAAACTGGACATTGCTTTACCATGGAAACGGTACTCTTAATTTCTCTCTCCTATTGAGTGAGCTCTCTAAGTGAGTGGCTCTCCTAGTGAGTGCCGCCAGGCTTCATTTTACAAAATGTATTTTAACTACTTTAAATCAACCTTTTCTGATCTTGACAAAACGCATATCGTCGGAAAATTATAAGTCTCAAGGTTTTATATTTGATGTCTATTTTGTAATAAATGTGAAATTTGGATAATAATAAAAAGGTATCAATTTGTTACAGGAGACCGTATAAAAAAAATGGTATGTGGGTGACACCTGGTGGCTATTGTTGGTACAGCGCCTAAACAGAATCTCATAGGAACTTTAATTTTTAGTAACCTGACAAGCCAGACCCACATCAAGATGTTTGGTCTGGAAACTCACCATTGACAGGCCTCAATCCGAGGGGCGGGATAAACGGTTGTCTTTCAAACTCCCTCTGCACGCGATAGGATAGCGCTACAACCAACCAAAGCAACGAAGGTGAAACAGAGCTTGTTGATAGATTAAACATTCGCCGTATCCGGTCGGCAAAACTCTGAACATATCTTCCCTTTTTAAGAATGACTTCAGTGCCGTTCTTTGTTCTTTTCTCAGAGAAAAGCTTAACTCCAAGTCTTCCAGAGTCACGGTCAAAGCTGATTCGAAAGACCGCCGTTCGCCAGTTTCTGTGTTTACTAGAAGCACACAAACGCAACTCGGCCGTCGTCATTATGGCCCCGCCCCCCGACTCTATACACAATGTGATTGGCCCGGCAAGAGTTAGGGGAATACAGCTCAGAAGGGTATTGAGAGTTGCTAGACGACACTCGCGGGCAGATTAAATTTGCTGCCGCTAGGGTGCGTCTAGATTTCTAGGCTAAATTTTTACGATCTCCCCTTTAAATTTGGAACACAACTAGGTTAGACATATTTATTTGATTTTATAGTAATTTTATAGTGAGGATTATTTTGTCAAATATATATTTTATATAAAATAAATACATTTGATTTAATACAGTACAGTAAATTTAAACTTCCATAACTTTTTCATACTTTCAGCAATAATCTGCTGAGTGTCTTCTTTACGCCGCATTCACACGGGGCGTAGGCGTTAACGCTTCCCATTTACTTTGAATGGGTGACATCATCCGTTGCCGAACTGAATTGTGGGTTCCGTCGCGGCGCTTCACTCGCGTTGCAAGCGGCAGAAGTTGAAGAATTCTCAACTTTTCAAGCGCCAGCGCAGGCGTCATCCAATCAGATCGCCGTATGCAAATATCCTACAGCAGACGCTAGCCAACAGCTTTGAGCACCTGTGCAGTGCACTGACAACAACTACACGGGCAATCGCATACACACATAACACCAAATCGGCATCCATTTCATCTCACAGACTAGCAAGTTAATGTGATTGGCTGTTGTCACTATGACGATCGCGTCAGCACCCAGCTTCAGCCACGCCCTCCGTCAAGCGTTAACGCCTACGCTCCGTGTGAATGCGGCGTTAGAATCAAGACCAAACTTGGATGGTGCATTTTCACATCTATTCTCAACAAGGAGGGTGACAGTTAAGGGGTTAAATTACAGTGTTATATTGCATAATTATGGATTCAAAAAATAATGTATTATTCTTTTTTTTCTGATGCAGTCAGTTCGATAGTTCCAGATTTTTACGATTTCTATTTTTGAGTATTGCTTTTTATATTTATGGCATGAATATTATTAATTAAATGTTACATTTTACATTTTTCTCCTAACAAAAAGAAAACGTGCAACAAGCTAGAAATTATATAGCTGCAATGCAACTCAACTAATTATTAAACAGTTTTTTTAGAAAATGAATAGCATTCCTGACTTTTTCTAACTTTGTTTGTTATCCAGCTAGATAACATTATTTTGGTGACAAATCGGCAGATTCTGCAACAATCATGAAAGCGTCCCATGAAACCAAGCATTTGCAAGACAAATAAATACAAAGTTCTGTCAGGAAACTCGAGATGGCACAGGCTGATAGGTCCTTAACTCGATCTGCTTGCAATGTATCAGCAGCCAAGACCAGAACATATCCATTGCCGTGCCAAACAGTTGTCAGAAGTTGTCATGGCAGAAACGGATCTGAGTGAATGTTAAATATTCAGTGGCAGCACAGCACTGGGCCAGATAGTTCTGTCTCGCTTTATTCCAGTTGTTTCTTAAAAACTAGTGCGTTCTACCTTACAGGTGCTCCTAAAAAAGAAGTCTATTTCATGGCGGTGATTGACATCCTCACTCCATATGATGCCAAGAAGAAAGCAGCCCATGCAGCTAAGACAGTCAAACATGGGGTAAGAGATACAAACTAAGTTCCAATATGCCATAATCACAATGCTAGTCCTAAATGACACGTTTTCGCTCCTCCTCTCTCCAGGCAGGGGCGGAGATCTCGACGGTCAACCCCGAGCAATATTCAAAGCGCTTTTATGACTTCATCACCGGCATTCTGTCCTAACCGCTGCCTGAGGCGGAATCACAGGTGGTCACATATGAGCTCATATCCTAAGAGAGGTTTCGCTGTGGTAACGGATACATTGTCTCTCTCTACCACTTATCGAAGGATCACTTCTGAGATTTTTTTTTGTGTGTGTTTGTTTTCTCCTCTGTTCGATTATGGCTCCCTGTGGTTGATAAGGCATACATGTGATATAGTCATGCATATATAGCGTTCTGTATCTTTGTGTTAGATATTGTTGATTGAGAAACCGAGTGATGTTGTTTGTGCCCAGCTACGTGGTATGATTATCATATTGGAATTCTCAAAGCTGCTTCTATATTTATTGTCCTTACATTTGCGGAGAAAGAAATTAATTGTTCTTAATAAAAACTTGTTGTTAATAATATATTTTAATTTAGGAAATAAATTCAGCCCTGAACAAATATGACAGGAGTCAGAATAAAAATAAAACGGAGCGTAATTGTTTGAAAGTGTTAATTGCACTATCGCTCTTTAGCTGCAGGCGGTACCTTTAAATCGAGTCAGTTTTTTCTATCCGTTTACAAAGTGATGCAACTTCAGGTTCAACTGCTAAATTCATAGTTAAGCTCCAATCAGCGAATTGGATTTAGATGATCTGCCTGTTGTGCATTGTAAAGTCTTGCACAGGAGCTCAATATTTGCAGTTGACTCCAATAGTAATGTTTAGTATAAAGAAACAGTTTTTGCACATGATCTAATGCACCAAAAGGTTTATGCAAACGATTCCAGTTTTACCACTGACTCGCGGAGGGTCATGCAATAGTAGTGATTCGTAGAATGTGTAAAGCACCTAATGGGTTACATGTGTCGCCACTTTTGTATCCCTAGTGAAAGAACAAGACATTGCCTGTTTTTTTTTTTGTTGATTAGAGAACATGTTATGAAAATGAAGCATATTTTGTACCTCCTTTTTGTTCACAGTTACAATTTGCAAGTTTACAGTGGGCCGTACTCTTGAGAATGCAGTTGTGCTGGCGCTATATTGATGCTTGAATCTGCGTATAGTGTTTCAGCTGCACTGTAAAGAGGGGAGAACGCTGCCTGACTCTAAGTCTATCTGTTGATATCTCTTTCCCTCTCTCTTTCCCTCTCTCTCTCACTCTCTCTCTCTCTCTGTCATCATTGTCTGAACTTTGTGTGATCCCAGAGACCTTTAGTATTATAAAAATATATAGATATTGTGATATGTCTTCTTCTGGAATATTGTTTGCAAAGTAATCCTAAATATTCTACTGTATGTGTTGACATATATACACTGTGCGAGGGTGTGCCTTTTTTACTCGGAATTATTTAATTTTGTATTTGAATCATTTTTTAAAAAGAGACGTTTGAAAAATGTTATTTTCTAAAAAGGGAAAGGTGAATAGGACAAATCCTACGGTGGTTTTGCTGTTCATGTGTAGATGTGTAAATATGCAAGTGTATTGTGTGTTTGCAATATTATGACTGAATGTTGCAGTCCTAATGGTACAAAAACTTTACGGTTTTCCTGAAATGATTAAATCGGTCAGTTAGCTTCATTTACCAATACGTTGTTGTTATAACAAGTTATTTTTGGTTAAAACTCTTTTGAGGATTGATGTTTCTATTTTATTTTTAGGTCCTAACAAACAAGCAATGTCAGTTCTTGTTTTAGGACAATTTTCAGTGGAAGTCTATGTGTGTGTGTGTGTGTGTGTGTGTGAATTAGCACAACAGGTTTCATGAACACACACTCCTAATTTAGTCTTTGAGGAATTTGATGTCTGTATAATACATTTGAGTCTAAAAGAAGCCACTTTGGAGCCACTTCTATGAGCTTTTGAGGGGAAAAAGACTTCACTTTGTATAGAGTTGAGATCTCATGTGATGTAATATGTAAAAACACGCTTTCATGTTGATGGTACAGTGCGAGTTTGATACTTTAACGTTTGATGAAGAGGAAAAAAAGTTAAGGAAATGTGAACCCTTTTAAATACGCTGTCAAAGGAAGCTGTTATCGGTTGTCAGTCTACTTGTCATATCTGTTATCTACGTCATGAAAGTGTGCAGCTCTTGTGTGTATGTGCTGTAGGCCTAAAATATTTAACAGCATCCTGTCTCATAAGCATTGCTCAATAAAACGATGCATTGCTCAGCTTGATTAATGGTTATATAATATTCATGTATTATGGCAAAATCGTACATTCACAATACAAACCATTAAAAAAAAATGCTATTAAGTGCTTTCCCTAAAAGGCCTATTTTTGGTTGTGTTATTCGTTAAACCTGTGGATAGACAAAATAACTGTTATGTAATGGTTCTTCATTCAGTTTGAAATATATCTTTTGTTGAATACAAATTAAACTGCTTTTACTTGACTTTCAAAATATAATACACTCACAAGGGTAACATTTTGTACATTTGGGTTGATTAGTGTGTTACACACTTTGTGTTAACTTTGATATAATGTTTCCATATTCCAAATTGGTTAACACATGCATATTACAAATCACTATCATACATGATAACATTTCATGTAATTAATAAAAAGAAGAAAGGTCTACTTTTGGTGATGTACTTCATAAAACTGTTGGGCTTTGGATGAATAACACGCTTACAACCACACGAGGGCGCATCGCGCTCCCGTACTGTTGAATGACAATCAATGGGCCTTCCAGAAACGTTTTACCTGTTATTGACGCGGTAATTTATAAATATCTGTATCCTTTTTTTATTCTTTTTTTTTTTTATGAAAGGCTGAACTGAACAATCTAAGGGGTGGGCCCTAAGTGGTATCATTTATGTTTCCAGCAGTGCCGCGCTATCAAATCGAGTACTGAATCCAGAACGGCTCCGACTGAAAACTGACCTACGTATGGACATTTTCATCAATTTCTTCTTGTTTTTTCTTCTTTCTTATTGTCAGTGGGCCTGTTTTTAAATGAACAAGGCAAACTCAAAAGGTTAATCTCAGCGCAACTACAATTTATAATTTAAAATCTTTTAATTTAAACTTAGACGCAGTGATGAGTCTGCGTTTCAGAGACATTTATCCAAAAATGCGCTTCGGTATCCATTTCAATTTGGGGCTATGAATTTCAAAAGATCTTTAACAAGCCGAAATGGATTTTACGGGACTTTCTCCTTTATTTCTTTGATATAAATGTTAACATTTAAAACGGAATTTTTATTATTATTTGAACAAATACAGCGTACATCGATAATAGCCAGCTTAAAGGGTAACTAAACCCCTGTTAACAAACCGCTAATTCTGAGAGAATTTACGAAATTATTCAAGCATATTTAGACAGTATCTAAACAATTAACTTACTAGGTAATGCAATTATACAATAAAAACAGTGTTTATTTGGAGATTGTTAGGTTATGCCTATCGGTTTTGTTCAACTTACTAAATTAAGATAAATAGGCTAGGTAGGCTACTCTAGCTATAATTACGAGAACGAAATAGGCGGTAGTAGTGCACTGTAAGTAGACTAAATATGTATGTACATCTTCAGTGAGGAACTGTTAAATCCAGTGATGGTCTGACATTCAGTGAGTGGAGCCTACATGAGGTCAGTGAGAGCGATCTGCACGGACAAGAAAATACAGGAGCCGGACGACACAAACTAGCCTAACTAGCTAGGCTACATAAGGTAACGTTTGTGATCATTTTTACAACAGTCAACAGGTACAGCCAAAGGTTTGAGAGATTTGCTCTACCTCGCTAGACCTTTAAAACATTTAACCTACTTTATGGAGTTAAGCCGTAGCCCGTTGTTATTCATTGTTATTGTTGACCGACTATTAATATTTATTTATGTGTCATTAACGGCACTATAGTTTTATAAGATAGTATTTTTCTAGTTTGCAACCACCAGGTCATTATTTTAAACTGGATTAATTTCTATTGATCACAGACTGACAGGGGTCAAAGCACAATTTACTGAACTGTGAAAATTAGGCCTTAGTACAATTCACTTCATGAACATGCTAGTTGCTATTAAGAATTAACTATGCTCACACATTTTACAATTAAATATTTAAACCATTTATCTTTATACAGCTAAAATTAAAAAATAAAGAAAGGTGGGTATTGATCAGCTTTGGCCTGAGAACCGAAATTATTCAAGGTTAGTAGGTTTTGGTTTTTTAAGAAGAACAGGCCTGCAAACAAAGTCAAGAAAGTCCACACACTGTATTTGGTAATTTAAAAAAAGTAAAATGTTTATTTAGACAAAGTAAATAACAAACAACCGCTTGAACATAATTGTAGAGGAGAAAAGAACGCTCAAAGTTGAGAAATATAAAATCACGCGAGGAAGAATCCATTTCTCGAGATATTTCTCATCACAACGAGCACATATCAGATTTTTATTTATTTATTAGTTTCTGGGTTTATCCAAAACAATACTGACGCTGCATTTCTGCCCTTTGCAAATGAACTGGTGTCACATTTCAGCCGAATAAAATCAATACAACCTGGATAAACATTCCGCGTGTCGCAATGTATTTTATTGTTGATAGACACGGAAATTAATTATATACATGATGCTCTAATCTAAATGAACAAGACAGAGTTTATAAAAACACCTAGATACATTCTCCTTCTTGCGAGTTTCCCAGTACTCTTCACAATATTAGTTATGCAATAGTAATACAAAATATAACACAAACAATGCTGTGTTACAAAGTTCACACATGGTGGCAAAACAAATATATTTAAAAATGATATAAAAATTTGAAGAGGTGGTTTATAAAGAAAGCATCTACATCACAGCTCTGTTTGCATGGGGTTGATGGCTTTGGCATCCATAAACAAGTCACCCAAGAGAGTTGGCGCCATTATGAGAAGTTTTGCAGACTTTGCTGCTGAAAGGAGTTTGGCCATTGTGGCCCACTTTGGCAGAGACTCCATTAACAGTGGAGATATGGGGGAAGCTGGGATGTGGAGACTGGACAGGGGTGCTTGGGCTGGGTAGAGAAGAGGATGTCGAGGGAGCGGCAGCAGCAGTCGGGCTGTTTGGTTTGTCACTGCTGGAATCACTTTCCGTATCAGGCCTTCTGCCGCCAGTCATATTATCCCTTGGGCTGCTCAACTTCATTTTTTTGCAACCAGGCCGAACTCTGTACTTTAATGGCAAGGGCCCATTCTGTAAAATATCAACAGATTAATCTCCGCTTTAAAAGCCATCTGACTAAAATGGAATAAAACAGTTTACCCCTACCCTTCTCCATGTGTAGATATAAGCAATATCCATAAGAGTATAATAATCCTTCAATGGCTCATCTTCATACATAACTTCAATCTGGAAGAAAAAAAAGTCTCCTATTTAAACAACCTCAATTTGTCAATAAGTAAAAGGTGTTGAGAGCTGATTAAACCTTTTTAGTAAAATAATGCAAACAAGATTACCTGAAAGGTACATGGAATATCCATTTTACTTCTGAGAAATTTTCTGAGATGCATTACTGTCATAGCTGCAGGGCATTGTAAGTACCGCTTTACATTCACCTACGAAAATGAGACCATTACAAAAAATTCAGTAAGCAGTCCACTGTAAGCCTCAAAACTGACTTGTTCTCAGATATTTAATTTATTACAAAATGAATTACCTCTTTTGTGGTCTCCTTTTCTTCTCCATCTTTACTAAACCTGATAATTTTAAAAGAAAATAATGAATTCATGTCTGGTGTAGCCTACTAATTTTATGACTTTTACTATTTTCATGGTATTGATTTCATAAGCAACATGAAAGTGATCTCTAATTATAATTAAATGTATACCCCATAAGGAGCTTATATTGAAGTGCACCTACTTGTTCTGATCAAAAAACTCAATGGACAGACTGATGATCTCATCATCAGCAATGATTCTCTTGTCTTCATCTGCCACTTCTCCTCTGTCTTCATTAGAACCATTAGTAGCTGAATGACAATAAATAATTACAACATGTACATAAAAAACGAGCAAGGCTGCTTATGAATTAAAACATCTCAGTGATCTTATTTTACCATCAACTGATGGATGCTCCGCATAAAAATCCCTCCTTCGTTTCATCTCATCTGAGTAACAAAAGCACATCAACAGCATTATTTCTTGGTTTAGTTATATTGCCCAGACATTTTTTAACACAAACCTGAAAATATAACAAGTTATGTGATGCCCAGACTCTTCAGAAACTAAATTAATAAATACAATTAAAATGAACACAACATTTTTACACTTACTTTTGAACAAACCAGGCACCAGCTTGTAAACAATGTCCTGAAGGGTCTTATCTGACCTGAAATATACAAGCATTTTTTTATTTATTCATTCATTCATTCACATACATCAAAAGCTTTAGATTTTCTGAAGGAAGTAGCATGTAGCAACATGGATACTGAAAAATAGATAGGCTTATATTTTAAAATATGGTAATCAGAAATAAAATATGTAAGCAAAAAAAAACACATAAACCCAGAATTACCTGATATTGAGGAGAGGTTTTGTTTTATGAACCTGGACATCACAAATAGGACAATATTTGCTGGTCTCCAGATACCTCACAATGCACATTTTGCAGACTAAAAACAACAGAAGGCAAATTTATTACGCGCCAACAAAGTAACGCTTTGAATAAATGATAATTTAATAACTTACAGACTTCGGACTTACATGAATGCAAACATTCGACAATGGTGGTCGCGTCAATGAAGTATCCTCCACATAAAACGCACATCAAATGAGGATTTAGCTCCGTTATCTTGATCCTCGTTGTTCGGTGCATTGTCATTTGAGTTCGCTTACCTGATAACCAAACAAAATACATAATGATTTAGTCATAATAGAAAAACAAAGTCTGACTATTAAGGTTCAGATGGTCAACTTGCACTAAAAGCGAACAAAAAAATGCGACCAAGACAGAATATTTAACATGCAGGTAACCCGACAAATTGACAAGTCAAATTAACTAAGCTAGTGTTTTTCCTAAATTCACATCGCCTTTGGCTAAACTCATTGGCATTCCTGCGAAGTGTTCACACACAATTTGAAATGGTTTTCGTTTATTTGCAGGGATGCGTACAGGTGAGAACGAAAGCCAAAATGCCCAGACTTATAGTTGCTATGACGACGGGTTGTAATTGGCATTGAGCCAGTCAAAACGAAGCCGCATACCTCGCTTGATTCACACAGATGGTCCGTATCATTACAAATGACCATAAAAGCAACCAATTAAAGGTAAAGCGACTTCCTCTCGACCACTGTGTTTCTCGCCTAAAAGCGTGCCGCTGCTTGAACGTGCACGGCTGCCATTTTGCAGACAGCCCCGTGTCCAAGCGAGTTCGCTCTCATGAGGCTGCGACCTGTGCACCACGCACTATTGTTGACGAAGCAGTGAACACTATCGTCTAAACACGTCGTACAACAACCATTTCAGCAAGCATCGCTTCCACTTGTGATAGAGAATACATCTTCCCTGCCTTGACGATGTCTTCAATGAGGAACACAGTCAACGGAAGCTCGAGAGCTCGCGTCTATGAGCCCGCTATCTCTCGACTGCGATATCATGTGGGGTTAGTTCAAAGATGATCCATTTTTATGCAAATGCCAATATCCCGTAACTGCGAACGTTCAATTTTAAACCACCCCCAATGCAGAGCCTACCGAATTCAACGCATTAAATAGTCATTTAATTTCAGATATCTACATTTGGCACAGACCAACCTTTAAATAGTTGCCCAGTGGCTTGGAAAACATGCAGGTAGCATTATAGACGACTAAAATCTTAGTTATAAGTGCTACAAGAACAACTTAAGGGACAAAGTAATAGGCTATCATTCAAACGAGTGCAGAACATTGTGCATTTTAGTCAGTGACACAAACTAAATTCCAAAATAGCAACTAGCCTACGTAGTTTTTGTAGAGCTACTTTTAGGTCTTCCTTAAGTAGGATAATTGTCTTTAGGCTGTATTATTTTACATAATTACTTTTGTATATCGGAAAGTTCACGAAAAAAGTGTCTATCGAAGGCGAAAATAACAGGTGTAACGTTACGTGCTTTGGTTTGGAGCTGGCCTAAGACATTGTTCAAGCTTGGCATATAACCTAATGAAAAATGTAGTTTAGTAGCTTAATCATTTTCAAATTGTGCTATGATTCATATGATGCCACATTTAACACTAGGCTATGCACTGTTTTTTTTTTTTTTCCTATGAAGAAAGAAGTCTAGGTTAAAAAACAAGTAAATCTGTCAGTTTAGCGCATAATACTAGTCTACTGCATATATAGCCTACTGCAGATAACAGATCCTCATATTCAGCATTACAATGACGTGTACTCTTTACTGTAAGAAAGAAGACACTAGCAAGTATTGTGATTTGGTTATACAATAGCTTAGATATTTGCGGTGTGGCAATTTGTGGAGGGAAAAATAGGCCTATAAGATTAATAAATACGCTACAGGCAATATATGCACAGCATATAGGCTAGTGGAAAGGCCAGGCAAGGGGAAAATGTACATAGACTATGTACTAGACTAAGCCAATGACGGCTTAATCATTTAAATATGGCCAGAATTTTTTTGGTAGAGAACTATCAATTAAGTTAGAGCTCAGTCACATTAAGTTAACAACTGACTGATTAAAAGTTATAATCTTTATTGTATCAGGCTAACGAAAAAGACATTTAAATATCAAATCTTAGAATTAGGAATCTTATCCTTACTACTGTCCAAAAAAAAAAAAAAACTTCAGTTCAGTCTGTAGGCTACGTGTCAGGTCATAGGTTGCCGAATCGAGGCAATGCTTTAGATTATTTTTAAACCCTCACACAAAACACCCAAACAAGTTACATTCAGTGACAAATAAACAATAGTCCACACGCTTGCAAATATATTTACGCGGAAGTTAAACACCTCAAAATAATAATAATTCATGTGTTACAGCCTAGGAGGAGGTACCCAACAAATAGGCTACGCATATGAATTTAAGTTAATAAAATTAATCGATGACATTAAAACACTGTAAAGTAAATTTTACCTAAATATACACACTCTAGAGTACTCAATTCTATAAAATAAGAGAGCAACTGATTGATTTTAGAGCGAGAAAAAATGGATGAAAGTGGTCACCCGTTAAACACCTGACCCAACTCGCCTGTTCTTCAGCGCGCGGCGACTTTTTAGATTCAAAGAAACACTTGAAGATAATATTATTCTTTACTTTTACAAAAATGCCATACTCATTGACGTGCACATTGTGTTAACATATGTCATTGGTGGCGTTTCATAAAAGAAATTAAGAAAACTGAAATGAAATTCGTATGAGAAACGACCAGATACAAGAAGCAACATTACTACTCTCTGATCTCCGAAGAAGGAAAAAGAAAACACAATCAGAAAAGCTTGTATTCCGCTCGTACATGCATTCAAGCGTACATACCCAGTATATTCACGATGGTTTCCTAGCTTTGTTGTGGCAGACAATGAAACTTGAGAGTCGATCAGCAAAAAATGAATGCTACTGAAGCGGCCATCTTGGAATGAGCTGCAGACGCTGTCAATGGTTGGATCTAACGTACCACCACCGTGCTCATTGTGGCCTTCTTGCGCAATTGCACATAGGTTACCGTAGCTCAATCTTCGCACACACGTTCCGATTTAATTCACAGATACGTCCACAAATTCCGGTCACAGATGGTCAATTCCAGAGGCTTACTTCTCCCGCACGGCGATCTGGAAAAACACAGTGTCTGATGGTTCAGTGCGAACTGACACAGTCCCCAAAATGGCTTAGTTCGACCGCCCCACTCCATCACGTGATCTCATTCCTTACGGGTAGCCTGGGAATTAGTAGTGGGGTATATCATCAATAGGGTACCCCTCTTACGGATATGTCTTTGTCAAACCTCACCACCCACATCACATTTCTGAAGAGGAAACCCCTCGCCAAGTCATGTATTCTGGTCGGAATGGTTCGCAGACTATTACCAATGATCTAACTTTAGAATGATCTATCTTTATTTTTACGTAGCCTAATCATAATGCCTAAATGGAAAAGAAGCACAAGGGGTCTTATCTTATGTCGAATTAGGCTGTAATTTTAAATGGCATCATAAAAGATATGCTATGCAAGAGGAAAAGGTAACTAGGCTAGGCTACTAAAAAAATCTCTCTTTTTTTCGGCTAACTCGCGCTGTTTTTTTTTTTGTTTGTTTTTTTTTCATACAAAATTAACTTTTTAATAGGCAACTTGCTACTCGTAACTGCTGCTCAATAGGGCTAGATAACGTTTTACTTCACTGCCTCTTATAGGGCTATATATTTATTCAAACAAGTAAAGCAAATGATCGAAATTAGTCTTAGCCTACAAGCTGTATTAAGGCTACATTCCAAATTTTTAGTTACATGATTAGTTAGCCTACTCCGATTAAAAAATGTTGGGCTTTCTGTCAAAATTAGTGATTTAGAAGTTATAGGCCTACTAACGCGTCAGGATAATGCTTTAAATCACACTCACTTTCACGCAGCTATAGTGAAGTTATGTCTCGAATAAAAGAAAAGTCGGGTGCTGAAAATTGACCTCTTGATGTGAATATCTTTCTAATGGTCATATAGCCTACTGGACATGTAGGCTATACTTTAGTTATTGCTGCATTATTTTGCCATATAAGTGAAGTAGTCTAAGCTTAGACTGAACTCGCGTCGAAGGAAAGGCGTTTCTAAGCAACGGCAGGGTTTTATTAAATTGCCATTTATAGGCTATTTTATTTATGTCCTGACTTTATTGTAGGGTTTATAAAGATTTATCAGTTTCAACAAAAATATTGTTCATTTACAAATTCTACAGACCGTTCACAAACGTTACTTAGCTAAGCGTTCCCTTGTAACTGGTCAGAGCACACATAATTTTCAGATTATCAGTGAAACTGATCACGCGCTAGTGCGCGCACTCGCGTGTAGCTTGTATTCTTTGGTGTGTTTTTTTTCTCTGGCGCTGGACTGTCGTTTAGGTTTAGGGCTCTGCGTTCAGCTGCAAACCACACGCACAGGCTGCCTGCCATGACGTCAGCTGCTCTGATACAGGCACTTCATCGAAAACAAAGAAGCTCAGCGTACTGGCGGAAAAGCCGAAGCACTTTAGCCTTAACCGTACCGAGTTCTGCAAAACTAAAGCTTCTTCTGTTACCACCGTAGCAGTTTTACATGGATAGGCTATGAATAATACTAATAGTAAAAAAAAAAAAACTACAAAAACGCATTAACATCAATCGAATTGGTCAGGATAAGCCATTTGAAATTTAAGAAATGATAGGCTATTCTCTCATGGACAGGCTACTGATTATTTCTTTATTCTGACTGAAGATGTCTCCTAACTCAACAAAAGGGCCGTATCTCAATCATCTAGCAGGTGATAACGCAGTACGAAATCTTGAACAACTCAAGAAAGATCTCTCTATGCAGACTGAAGTCTTTGACAACTCAATACATACAGACATCAATGTAAACTTTTCATATATATATATATATATATATATATATATATATATATATATATATATATATATATATGTATATATGTATATGTATATATATGTATATGTGTGTGTGTGTGTATATATGTGTGTAGGCTAGTGAAGTGAATAACAAATGTGCTGCGCGCTTTAATTTAGCCATAGCCGAATAAGGTGCCAAAAAATTTGGACCCGAATCCTATTTAGCCTATATTCAATAAAAACATTAACATTTTAAAGCAGGAGCGCTTTCATATCGGTTATTCGTTCTTTAATCTTAGGCCATGAAGATAATTAAAAGCGACTTGTTATAAAATATTACTGGCAAATAAAATGACCAGATCTCTCAAAAACGTCGGTCTTATCTATATTGGTCTGAAATTTAATGACTGTATTGATTATTGATTGTTTACTGATCCCTTAAAATTGATTTGTGGAACGGGATCTGGAGGTCAGGATTTGTCGCGTTGAGTTTTTTAGTTTAGGCTGTCTTTGTCTAAATCGAATGATGGCGATTTCATGAATAAACATGAATATTGTTCTATTATTATAAGCAATTAAATGTGTTGACAAAAAAGGTCAGACATCACTGTGCCATAGTCTGATTTAAATATTTCACAAAATGTTAAATGGATTTGGATGTATAGCCTAAGCTTTTCTTTTTTCTTTTTTGTTGCATTTTTTCCTTGTACCTCCGCGTATCGTTTATTATAGCCTACAGTCACATTTTCAGGCGTTAGCTAAAAAATCTGGTCAGATTTGATCTGAAGGATTTGTGGCGCATCTTATCAGTTCAATATGTATTTAAGTAGGCCTACTCTGCTCTTAATTTATTAATATATAAGTTGTCATACAGTCTAGAAAGACCTGAGGGGGAAACATTTAATATTGATAATTGATTTGATTATGGGATTGACGTGGAGTGGAAATATTCCCATGGGCAAGTTTCCAAGTAAATATGGAAATATACAAGTGAAGTGTGAAAGGTTTGTAATTCTGATGCATTTAAGAAAATTACTTAGCATTTTCTTACGTTTATGTGAGTTGAGCTATTTTTTTATTTATAAACAATTATAAAAAATTTTTTTTACAAAAAATAAATCAAACTACGTGCAGGCCTAACAGTTAACAGATCACCAAAAAGGCAGTGACCAGTAAAAAAATATATAGGCTATATAATAATAAAAAATATAGGCTATAGCCATATTCTATTTATTGAGCGGCAGGCTAGCCTATTTAGTAAATCGTGCTTTTTGGCTTTCACGCTTTAACTGATTTACGTCTAGCCTCATTTTTATTTTGACATACGCGGTGGCAATATTCCCATCCTTTCTTTTGTATTTTAAAGGAACGCCGACTAATTGCAAGTATGCCTATGCAGAATTCCTCAACTAACACCTAATTTGCAGCGTCACGGGGTTAAACATCAAACTGTTGCTCTAACTGGATGGTTTGATTGCTCACTGCACAAAATGATAGACTCAGACTTCCCCGTCACGTTATTATAGCGTCCGTCCCTAAAGTTTTCACCACTGGTCAGTTTTCGGGTCACCTTTTGTCCTCAAGGACAAGAGTTTAACAAATAAAAAATGTCTAAATAGGCTAAAAGATTTGGAGATGCATGTTTTCCGTTGAGACTAAAAAAGGCCAACCATTGATATAAGCTACTATCTTACTAGCGCAACGACGCCCTCGTGAGTTTCCAAATTATAGAAGTTTAGGATCAATTAAATCATTTTTATTTGTTAAAAAGTTTGCGCGTGTCGCAGATGCAACTTCCCTAATTAAATCAAAGATTGAAAACAATGACACTGCGTTACTTGAATATATATGAATATACATACATATAGGCAGGTATAAATGACAATAATATAAACATTATCATAAGCTATAGAAAAAGCCTCAAGACTTTATAGCATTTATTCAATGCATTTCTTGTAGGCTACCACTGATCATCACCACAAATTTCTTATATTAAATATTGTAGCCTAAGCCTAGACATTAAATAACGGAATGCCTAAATTTGAACAATGTATTTTAAAGATAGCGATCGTAGTCTAACTGCTTTATAGCTTAACTAACATCTCAAATGTTTTGACTCTGTCAGTCACCGATATATTTTTTATTCAACAACAACAACAACAACAACAAAATGCCCGAGAAAAACCCACTATAGGCTACCATAGGCTAGATTCATAAGCACTATTGAGATATCTGTATACGAGATGCACTTTTTCACTTGAGCTTACTGCTATGTAGGACAGTTTTAACCACATGGACTTTTATCTGAACTTCATGGTCATTGCTGTTGCTGTCGAAAAGAAACGGGATCAATGTATCCTTGAGACGGGATGGTTCAAAATGTTGAAAATTGATTGAACGATTGAAATTAGATTATTGGGTTAACAGAACAGTTACAATCATCATTTCATATCTCACCAATCATACAACAATTAGTGAATATAATAGGCCTAGTGGCTATATGTTTCTTCTGGTGACATCACTTATTTTACAAATAAGTGAATAAACAAAAGAAAAGAAAACATATAATAGGCTATTTGAGAAAACCCTGGAATGAGGAGGCAGAGTTAGGCTACTCGTGTTCGGGGGGAAAAAGCTACGCATCTACCAGCCTATGTAATGCTCACTTGATATATGCTATTATTATGAAATAATCTATACCTCAATAATTGAGATGCCAGGAGTCCTGAAAGTATTCTCATGGTAAGAATTGCCTTGACATGACGCACCATGTCACCACTGAAGCTTTCATGCTTATTGGCTCGTGCTGTGGCGGCTGCATGTGAAACGTGTGTAGGCTGAGCTCGAGCTATGGGCCCGTCTGAGCCGAAGGACGGGAAGTTATGCTAAAGGCGTCTCAAAACCAATGTTTCCGAATGGATAGTGGATGGTAAACCTTCGCAAACATATTCAACTTTCAGCGATGGCGTTGCCCGAGACGCTTACGTTGTTGTTGTTCTCCGGACTGTTCGTTATTCAGCCATTGCCAACATTAGCATGGGACGCTGACCTGGAGCTTTTCGATCTGGTGGAGGAGATCCCCCAAAACTTCTACGAGTTCCTGTCGGTTAATCAAGTAAGAACAATTTTATATAATTCTTAATCCATTTTTTTCACGCCTTTAACTCCAGCCATTCAAACCGTGCCGATAAATGCACTTAACTTTAACATGTCGCAGCGCACCGACGTTTATTTATCGCAGTGTCGCCTCCAAGATTTACCGTTACAGTGATTGCATTCTTATCAAAGTAACCCAACCCATTAGCTGAATGGCTCACAATTCAGCCTCCCAATTATGCCTCCCGACTCGGGGTAGCGGTAGTCGGACTCTGCCTCCTGCAGAAGCTGGTCGGCGGGGGCCATTGACAAAGAAACCTCCGGGCTGAAGGCCTATACACATGACGTGTCATTACTCAGCACATAAACGATCGTTTTATAGTGCGGCTCGATTTCACTGGTCTTTTGCTAAGTGGTATTTGATGCATCGAAGAGCACGGGCTTGTATTATCATAACAGATACTCGTAAAAAAAACCTGGCATTTGGTTTCACTTTCCTAACGTGTCAACCGTAGATTCACATATGGGGATACCAATGCTATACATGTAGGCTACCTTGGGTGCATTCACTGCCAATGTATTTAGAAGAAAAATATTAACACTATTTCTTTGCTAAAAGTAGGCTATTGTAGCTATGTTTAGGAACATGGTAACGTTAGCTAATTTACAGCTGGTCTGCGTTGTTTATTGGCCAGTCCATGTTGGTAAAACAGCTACCATGCTCCAAAAAACAGCTTAACAGCACTGTTATAATCCAAAACTGTACCAGATACAGCTGCAAGTTTAAGCTGCATATTTTAGTTATTGCTAATATATCAGTGGTAGCAATTTTATTCTCTGTGTAGGAAATTAGATGGTGTGAGGGTTGGTTGCAGTTTTAATTGCTAGGAACTGTTATTAATTTCTGCCTGAAGCCTCAAAGGAAATCCATTTGCATTGCCTGTGCTACCATAGTGATCATATGTGACAATTTTATATTTTATGTACTGCAGTGTAGTCTGAGTGTGATATTTATGCCAATAAATATAGGCAATTGATGTTTATGATTGTAATGTTCCTGATTCTGTTTCTAACAGGATGCGTCGTCTTCTGAGATCAGGAAGGCATATAGAAAACTTTCACTTACTTTACATCCTGATAAAAACAAAGATGAAAATGCTGAAAACCAGTTTCGACAGGTAGGTGTTTTAAGTCTGAATGAAAGGCTTAATGTAGATCATGTTGATTCCTTTACACCTTTTGGAATTTACAACATCTAAAATATTACATTTGAAATCTCTTCTTTGTCATCTAGTTAGTTGCCATTTACGAAGTTCTCAAGGATGAGGAAAGGAGACAAAGGTGAAATTCTCATTATGTAAAAAAATTGATTATTCATCCTATACCAGTGACTCTCAGAGTGTTACTTTTTTCTTAAAAAGCCTTACGTTTGATTTAAAAACCCAGCAGATAAGCTGCAATATTTAAAGGCCTAAAATATTCCCAGTAGCTTCTGCTGTAATTATGACAATTTATTAACAGACAGTGGGAGTGTTTTATATTTATTTGATTAGTTGTCTTCATTGTGTGATTCTAAAATATTTAAGGTTCTTTCCCTGTTTTTAATAGTTATGGGGGCGGGGGTCAGTTTACAACAGTGTGACTGACTAGGGTCTATGAACTGTGTACATTTGCTAAAGTCTTTTAAAAATAGATTTTGCATGGTAATTTCTTACTACATTTACAGATATGATGACATCCTGGTTAATGGGCTGCCAGATTGGAGACAGCCTGTCTTTTACTATCGACGTGTTAGGAAGATGAGTAATGGAGAGTTGGGCTTCCTCCTCTTCCTCATTCTGACTGTGGGTCACTATGCAGTTATATGGTCCATCTACCTTGAGAAACAGTTGGTAAGCAATGAATTGTATAGCAGAGTTGTCATCATGTAATGTTAGCTGAAATACTACATTTACTTTAGCATGCCCAGTAATATCTGCTATATCTTAATTCTTCTCAGGATGAACTTCTGAGCAGGAAGAAGAGAGAGAAAAAGAAAAAGCAAAGTAGTAAGATAACAGAGGAGATTAAGTCCTTGGGACAGGACAAAAATGAGAGGTAACCCAATAACACCAGATGCCTTCTTAAAAAAAAACTAACATCTTGTCAGACTTCTAAATCTTTGCTTCCTTTCTATAGATCTGACAGGCCACACTGGCATGACATTTTGCCTCTTAAATTAAGCATCTGGTTGTATTATTCAGTGAAGTCTCTCCCTCATATCATACAGGTACTGTTTCACCAGATTTGAGGCTTTTGAACTGTTTTCAGAAGAGACACTCAGGAAATGCAAGCATACACCTGTAATCATGACATTGTTGTATTTTAGGATGTGAAGCAGTATTATAAAGATTATAAGGAAATGAAAGTAAAAGAGAAGGAAGCAGAGGCTCTGGCAGAACAGGAAATGCAGCAGAGTAAGATCATAACAGTTACACATTGCACATTGACATCTGCACATAATTAGTGGGATACAGTTGTGACCCATAATAATATGTGATGCTGGCCGATCTTGCTCTGCAGAAGAAAAAAGACCCAAGGTGAAGAAACCTAAAGTGGAGTTTCCAGTCTATGAACCCAGTACAAATGCAGCTTTTATGCCAACATACGATCAGGGAACGTCTATTGAAGATATTGAAGATCAAATGGATGACTGGTTAGAAGACAAAAAACAGCATAAGAAAGTAAGTTTTCGTCTCTGTTGAGAGGACATTGATTTAAAATGTAAGTATTGCATTAAAATGGCTTGTGGTAATTGTAGGTTCATGAGTGGACGGAGGAGGACCTTAGCCAGCTCTCCCGCTGTATGGCCAAGTTTCCTGGTGGAACGCCAGGCCGGTGGGAAAAGATTGCACATGAGTTAGGCAGATCAGTGACTGAGGTGAGAATATAATTAGTATTATTATGACTAGTGGTTGACTGATAGCTGTGATAATGCTGATGTATCTTACTTGCATAATGAGGGAAATTTCATTATTTAAAGGTCCCATGGCATGGATTGTTTTATTTTATAATGTTTCCTGAGGTGTACTTATATTGTTAGTATGGTTTTTACATCAAACAAAGTCATCATTTAGAAATAAAAAGCATTTTCTCTACACTTATATTAGCCCTCTGGTTGGAATGCTCTGTTTCAAGGGGCGTGTCTGCTGTGAGACAGCAGTGAAAGCACCCTCTGTTGTGATTGGCTGACATCTGCATTTGAAATGAGATTACGTGCGGAAGCGTCTCATTAATTCTCCTCCTCCTTCACATCATGCCACAGTTTATTAATCATTATTATGTTTACATGTACAAGACACAAATGTTTGTCAAATAACACCTGACAGTTTCAGAATTATAGCAAAGCACAAGAAAATGAAAGAAACAAATAGAAACTAATATTATACAACTAAAAAGCAGTTAACTAATAACTGGTAATATTAAAATATGGACAAATGTGGTATTTTATGGTGGCTGAAGCTTACAATATAAATAGTTATCTCTAATGTTCAAGAATCCCGACTAAATCCAGTGGTGTCATCATTAATTGACGCCACTTTGAAGTGACGTTAAAGGGAGCGAGGATATATCAATTCACTTGATTCAATTCCTCTGCCCTCGCGTCTTTTCCTTGCGCCTTTCCCTGACGTCCTGAAGGGGTGGAGCTAAGGAGCAAGGAAAGGAAACGAGGATGCACAAATAAGAATTGGGAAGCACCCAAGATCAGCTCGTCTGAGCTCTCATTTTCTCAAAGGCAGAGAAAGACAGCCAGAACTTAGGCCCCGTCTACACGGAGACGCGTTTAGCTGTATACGTATACATTATGTACCGTATCAGCGTTTCGTCCACATGAATCCGCCGTTTTAGAAGCATTAATCCGATATTTTTCAAAACCGGTCCCAAAGTGGGTAAATCTGAAAACGATCATCTTCCGTTTTCGTGTGTACAGCGAATCCATATATTTTCTGAAACAGTGATGTCATCACACTATGTCCAGCACAGTGAAAAGTTAAGGGATACAACTACGGGCACTGGGCATGCGCACATCAATATCGCGTCATTTAATTAACGTATCTGCATACCTGTAAGGGTATGTTTTGGGTTGGGGTAGGTGTAGGCATTAATAAAACCCATCTGTTAAGTACCAAATGTGTTTATTGTTATTTTATTGTGATTTATTTTGCCTCACCTCCGACCACTGCTATACCCCTGCTAGCCACAACTCTTCTCCGTTTTTAGTGTATTTCTGTGGCAGAATTACAGCGCCACACACTGGCCTGGCATGCAAACTACATTGTTTTTAGTAAGTTTTCGCAATCTCGTGTGGACGCAGATATTTCTTGAAACGAGGGGGAAAAAAGAAAGCGCTGGCTTCGTGTGGACGGGGCCTTAGTTTACACAGATCCAAATTTCTAGCTTCTTGGGGACAATATTCAGGTTAGGGGAACTCATATTAATGTTGAAAAACCTCATAAAATAATGTCATGCCATGGGACCTTTAATAACATTTAGTTAATTAATTGTATTTAACATTTAATCAGTGTTGCTTAAAAGCTATAATTTTTAATCTGTGAAGTCAAAAAAAGAAAAGGATATAAAAAACAAATTTTTGTGCACTTTCAATTGTAGATTGAGCAGCATCTGCTGATTGTTTAATTTTGTTCACACACGAAGAAATACACTACCATTCAAAGGTTTGGGCCAGAAATTAATACTTTATTTCAGCAAGAATGTATTAAGTTGATCAAAAATCATTTTCAATGTAACGGGTGATTTCTACTTCAAATAAATGCTTTTTTTTTTTTTTTTAACGTCTATTAATCAAAGAATCCTGAATTTTTTTTTTAATGCTTTCCACAGAATTAAGCTGCACAACTATTTTTTCAACATTTATATAATAATAATAGTAATAAATGTAGTGTAAAAATTAAAGGAAGTTTATGCAAGATTGTGGCCAAAACTGGTACTGCAATCCCTTTCAAATGACTAGTGCGTTGTATCCCCTCTCCCCCTCCCCCCTGACTTGAGGTTACCAGATAGGCTGCAGGAAAGTTTGTAGCTGCCGCTGTGGTAACTAGAGCAGAGCTGGCAACCCGGATGCTGAAACACTACTGACTTTGTGATTGGTAGATAAGATGAGGGTGGAGCTTCAGGACAAAACACATGTCAACATCAACATCAGTTGAGGGCTGCAACAACAACTGTTAAATGACTATATCCTGGTCGGACTATTGTTGTCAGTAATACAAATACTGGTATTTGAAATGAACATTTCTTAATGTCTCATGTCCAGTACCTTTAATAAAAGAAAAAGGAAAAACAGGATTAGTGCACACAGTATGTGCACTTTCAGTGCTCATTTTGAATAGTAGGTAGATGTGTGTAAGTAGCCACTGAAAACAATAATTTATTTTATTATACAGGTAACGGCAAAAGTGAAGCAAGTCAAAGACTGTGTCACTAATACATCAGGTATTCACTCATTTATTAAAATATTTTAAGTAAAATTCCACTTACCATGCACCCTTTATCATCTACTGTGATTATATTATCAGGCATATCTGTCAGTTTATTTACTTATGTCTCTCTCTCCACTTTGTCTCTGTTTCCAGGGTTAGTGAAGTTTTCTGAACTGAAGGGTGGTGCAGTGACGGTAAAGAGCTCCAGAGCTGTCACAGTGCCTGATAGTCTGATGACCCAGAGAGAGGAGCCCTTAGAGCAACAGCAGCAGCCAGAGGATTCGGGAGAGCCTGCTGGGACAGAGGACACGGAAAGCAAAGCACTCAGGAGGAGGACAAAAAAGTCTGCAGCCGGGAGTAATGGAACTGGAGCAGTGGAAGAGAGAGTAAAAGGACGCAGACAAAGAGACTTCGACCCCACAGCTGTGAATGAGGACAGTGAAGATGAGAAGAAACCATCAGCCTCTAAAGAAAAACCCAGTGCTGCTGATGACGTCTGGACACAGAACCAGCAGAAGCTCTTGGAGCTGGCCTTACAGCAATACCCACGTGGCACCACTGAACGCTGGGACAAGATCGCTAAGATGGTGCCTGGAAAGACCAAGGTGAGCATCAACTTTCTCACCATTGGAAAAAATGTATTTAAAGAGGACCTATTATGTCTAATATTGCTATTTGAACATGAAAACGGTCTGCAAAGTTACAATGCACATAGTCCATTTCAAAACAAGTTATTCTCTATATCAGTATGCACTGTTTCTGAACTACCTGAAATGCGTCGATTGTAGTCTTGTAGAAAAGAAGACTTTTCTTCCAGGAACAAACAAGTCACAATATCCATCCATTATTTAAATAATTCCTGGCATACACAAAATAAAGAGGCGAGGCCTGGTGTGAGTTTTGTTTTATCACTATGTCAAAGCCATCCCAGGAACATGCGCAGATTAACAGCAGAGTTCATATTTTGACTGAATAATATGGTTTCCTTCTCACAAAACCTTGTAGCACCGTTTTTGAAGAGTGTGTAAAATAGATTAGGGAACTCTGGAGTATGATGTATGAGGGAACCCACTAGTGCTGCAACGACGCGTCGACGTCATCGATGACGTCGACTACGGAAATACGTCGACGTTCGTAAAATGCGTCGACGCGTCGTGTCAGACGTTCATCTCGCGTAATGTTGGCTTCTGCTCCTGGTTCTAATCACAAAAACCTAGACCGCGAATATCAAAAGTATGGGAATACTTTAAACAGAGGCCAAACAGTGTTTCCCACACATAGACTAATTTGTGGCGGACCGCCACATAATCAATAACGGCCGCCACATTCGTCATTCATTCATTTTTACGCTATTTAAAAGACGCAGGCATATTCATTTAGCTGCATTTCCTTAAGTTCTCTCTCCGCCCTTTTGCGCGTCTCTTACTCACTCACACACACACACGTGTTGCATTCGACCGTAAAACAAGTTTTATTGCATTTTGCAGCATTAAGTATAGTTCCCTTTCGAGAGAGGTTCCTCGTATTACGTATGGGGAAAAACTCCTTTTCTCGAGAATGTGAAGCAAAACTTTTAATAAAGGTATCTATGTAAAGCGCAGTGAGCTGCACGGCCATAGCCCAGCGCGAGGAGCGCTCTGATTGGCCGGGCTGCGGCAACTGCAGGAACCTATGGTGAGGCGGCTGAGAGGAACGAACCAATGGGGGGCGTTCCAGAAGCCCGCCGAAAAAGGTGCTTATATTTGCATACAGGAGGCTATATAAGACCCTAATTCGCCATAGGTGTCAGATTTTATCTCCTTCAGCGATACCTTCGCTGGTCTCCGGAAGAAGCACCGCCGTTGAAAAGGCACCAGCGGAACCTGCAGCTGAGGACGACGGACTCCCTCTCCGCCTTCTCTGCCGTTCCAGCTACGCCATCCGGCGTTATATATCCTTTAAACTGTGTCTATGTTGAGTGTTATATGTGTTTGTGTTGCCGCTGCAACGCCACTTCTAGAGCTTACAGGCTTGTTCTACTCGAGGACTCTCTCGTTCCGCCGCGTCGTTAAGCGCCGCGGAAAGACGGAGCTCTTCTCACTCTCCCTCTGCTCTCGTCCCGTCGCGCTGAATAGCGCCGCGGAAAGAGAGAATGTTAGAGGACATGAGCACACTCAAGCCGAAGCTCTCTTCACTCTGCCGCCGCCGCGGCTCTTCTTCCGCCGCTGCCACAGAGTTGTTCCCACTCTTCTCTCATTCCGTCGCGCTACAGCCGCGGACAGAGAATACTAGAGTGAATAGGCGAACTCGAGCCGAAGCTCTCGCCGTGCTAGAAGCGCCGCGGACAGAGTTTTACCTCACGCTTCCAATTCTCTCGTCCTGTCGCTCTATCGCCGCGGACAGAGAATACTAGAGTGAATAAACAAACTCGAGCCGAAGCTCTCGCCGTGCTAGAAGCGCCGCGGACAGAGTTTTACCTCACGCTTCCAATTCTCTCGTCCTGTCGCTCTATCGCCGCGGACAGAGAATAATAGAGTGAATAAACAAACTCGAGCCGAAGCTCTCGCCGTGCTAGAAGCGCCGCGGACAGAGTTTTACCTCACGCTTCCAATTCTCTCGTCCTGTCGCTCTATCGCCGCGGACAGAGAATAATAGAGTGAATAAACAAACTCGAGCCGAAGCTCTCGCCGTGCTAGAAGCGCCGCGGACAGAGTTTTACCTCACGCTTCCAATTCTCTCGTCCTGTCGCTCTATCGCCGCGGACAGAGAATACTAGAGTGAATAAACAAACTCGAGCTGAAGCTCTCGCCGTGCTAGAAGCGCCGCGGACAGAGTTTTACCTCACGCTTCCAATTCTCTCGTCCTGTCGCTCTATCGCCGCGGACAGAGAATAATAGAGTGAATAAACAAACTCGAGCCGAAGCTCTCGCCGTGCTAGAAGCGCCGCGGACAGAGTTTTACCTCACGCTTCCAATTCTCTCGTCCTGTCGCTCTATCGCCGCGGACAGAGAATACTAGAGTGAATAAACAAACTCGAGCCGAAGCTCTCGCCGTGCTAGAAGCGCCGCGGACAGAGTTTTACCTCACGCTTCCAATTCTCTCGTCCTGTCGCTCTATCGCCGCGGACAGAGAATAATAGAGTGAATAAACAAACTCGAGCTGAAGCTCTCGCCGTGCTAGAAGCGCCGCGGACAGAGTTTTACCTCACGCTTCCAATTCTCTCGTCCTGTCGCTCTATCGCCGCGGACAGAGAATACTAGAGTGAATAAACAAACTCGAGCCGAAGCTCTCGCCGTGCTAGAAGCGCCGCGGACAGAGTTTTACCTCACGCTTCCAATTCTCTCGTCCTGTCGCTCTATCGCCGCGGACAGAGAATACTAGAGTGAATAAACAAACTCGAGCTGAAGCTCTCGCCGTGCTAGAAGCGCCGCGGACAGAGTTTTACCTCACGCTTCCAATTCTCTCGTCCTGTCGCTCTATCGCCGCGGACAGAGAATAATAGAGTGAATAAACAAACTCGAGCCGAAGCTCTCGCCGTGCTAGAAGCGCCGCGGACAGAGTTTTACCTCACGCTTCCAATTCTCTCGTCCTGTCGCTCTATCGCCGCGGACAGAGAATACTAGAGTGAATAAACTAACTCGAGCCGAAGCTCTCGCCGTGCTAGAAGCGCCGCGGACAGAGTTTTTCCTCACGCTTCCAATTCTCTCGTCCTGTCGCTCTATCGCCGCGGACAGAGAATAATAGAGTGAATAAACAAACTCGAGCCGAAGCTCTCGCCGTGCTCATTCTACCGCCGCCGTGCTGAAGCGCTGCGGACAGAGAATACTAGAGTAAGTTAGACGAGCGAGCTCGGGCTGTTGGGTATGTCAAGAACAATGTCGCTGCAGCGCGCGCTTACTGCCAAGGAAGTTGTAATGGCTGCCTTGTCATGATAGCGCGCGCCCCTTCCACAGCGCGTTGCTGACTAGAGCGCGGCTTACGTCATAGCACGCGCTCACTGTCAGAGCATAAGGGCGTCGGAAAATGGCTGCCAAGCTAAGCCCTTTTTTCACTCTATCACTTCCAGTCCCCTTTATTCAGGCGGCTGGAAAGGTTTTTACACTGTAGACAAAGTGTCCACTACACAGTGTGCACCCCTACATAAGCACTGTTAATTCAGCCTCACAAAATCACAAATAAATCCCGCCGCGGCCGGATTACACCATATAAAGTCAACTAGCCTTATTGCAGTCAACTAGCCTGTGGTCAAACACGCTTGTCTGCATGCGCGCTTTCAGTCTAGACTAGAGCATAACGGCATTGTGGAATGGCTCACATACCACCCGCACTTCCTTACATTCTCCCAGTTCCCTTAAGTTAAGTGACTGGAGATGAAATATTGCAGTCAACTAGCCTGTGTTAAACACGCTCGTCTGCACACTAATGCTGTGTGCGTTTACCCCTGTGGATTTGCTCACTGGTTTGCACCGTGGGTATTCTACGTAGGTTGTGCGCCACTGCACATTGTTTACACTACACACAAAAGAGCTTTCTATGTAGGAAATGTGCCCACTTTACAGTCTGCACTCCTGCACCCAAGCACTTTTCACAAAGTTCACTCTCGCACACACAATATAAATGTGAGGCGTGCGCCCACTGCAAAGCCTGCACCGCCAAAACTAACACTATCCCCACAGTGTTACAAGCAGTGTTACAGCACAAGCAACCCGGCTAACAGGCCCCTATTACTAAGCGGCCAGCCCCCGAATCTAATTCAACCCCTGGCTTTACGAGCCCAGGCCTGGCAGGCCATTCCTGGTATATAATATTGGGTGTTGAACATATAAAATGAGGTTCTCGCTACAGTTTTGCTCGCAGACCCCGCGATTCAAGCCGTGGTCGAGCCCTCTGTAAGAAGCAGTGTCAGTCACGTGCTTCTCGCTGAGGCATTGAGACTGTTAAAGGAGAGAGCGGCGAAAACAGTACACCCGACGCTAGCGAGTCAGGTTTTTACTGTCGCTAATTCCTCATGCCGAAAATGGGTGGCGGTCTCAGGCCCATTTTCCAGGCATCTGAACAAAGCACTTATGACACGCTCGTTTCAAGGTGCTGACGGTGAAACAAATCCTCGCGCACATTCGCCCCGGGGATTGGGTTTTCTCAATAGATCTGAAAAACGCATACTTCACGTTACGATAACCCCCCACCCCCACTACAGGCCATTCTTGAGATTCGCCTTCGAGGGGCAGGCTTATCAGTACAGTCATTGTCATAGACTCAAGACTTACGGCATAAGAACCACCACGTCTTGATAATGTACATAAAATCGCTAGGGCAGCCGAGATCAGACTCTGTTCACTGCATGGCTAAGCATCTCCTTTTATGGGCAGAGCACAATCTGAGCTCCCTAAGGGCGGCTTACGTGCCAGGTATTCTGAATCAGGGTCCGGACATGTTATCCAGAGGACCCATGTCCCCAGGGGGATGGTCCCTTTACCCGCAAACAATTCAGCTTGCACAGCACACGCTGCCCAATATTTTTTCTGCAAACGCAGGGATGCCCTGGCCCATGTTGGCCCAGACTCCCTCTATATGTTCCCTCCGATCGCGATCCAGCTGCAGCCGGTGCTTTTTAATAGCCCCACTTTGGAAGAACCGCACATGGTTCTCCATACTGTTTCAGCTGTCAGACACAGCCCCATGCCTATTCTGCCAATGAAAGGGAAGGTCTGGCATCCCAATCCCGAGCTGTGGGCCCTCCACGTATGGCCCATCAACGGTATCCGGGAACCTCTCTGACAAGTTATGAACACTATTTCGGAAGCTAGAGCCCCTGCTATCTGGCAGCTCTGCTTGAAGTGGTCAGTGGTTTTCTAACCAATGTGCTACGCGAAACATCGACGCACACTCATGCGAACTGGCGGAACCGCTCGCTTTCTCCAAGAGCTAATGGATGCGGGTCGTCCCCCCTCCATACTCGGGGTGTGTGTCTCCGCCATAGCAGCTAGCCACGCTCCTATCGCGGCACATTCACTAGGGAAAAGTGATCTTATTGTGTGTTTTCTTAAAGGGGCCAGGAGATTCAGCTCGCCTTGCCCCTACCTCGGTCCCTATTTGGGACCTCGCCATGGTTTTGGAGGCCGTGAAGGGTTCCCCCTCCTAACCACTTCAGAACACGAGCTTGAAGCACATATCACTCAAAACCGTTTTTCTGCTGGCTGTGGCCTCGGTTAACCGAGTGGGTGGCTTACCTGCACTCTCGGTGAGCCCTTCCTGTCTTGAGTTTGGGTCCAGCAACTTCAAGGTTGTGCTCAAACCGAGGCATGGTTTTATGCTGAAAGTGCTATCAACCCCTTCAGTATGCAGGTCTTTGCACTGCTTAACCCGCGTCTTAGAGAGAATAAGACGCAAACATATTCTGCCCAGTCAGAGCATTGAGATTGTATCTAGAGCGCTCCGCCCCCTTCAGGCAGTCGGATCAGCTCTTCATTGCTTCGGTGGCCGCACTAAAGTTTGTGCTGTCATGAAACAGTCTCTCACACTGGATAGTGGATGCAGTCCCACTAGCATATAGGTCCAGGACCTAACCTGTCCTACAGGCATTTAAGCCCACTCCTCTAGAGGCATGGCCTCATCTTGGGCTTGGTCGTGTGACATTTCTTTGGAAGATATCTGTGCGGCGGCAGGCTGGGCCTCTCCGTCCACTTTTATCAGATTCTACAAGTTGGAGGTTCCAGCTCTACAAGCAGGGCTTCTCTCCATCTAGGCTCTATCTTGACCCTGGCAAACAGATTGCCTTACATTTTGGCCTGTACACATTAGTCCTTAAGCACTATTCATTCATCATAAGATCCGACTATGTCCGATCAGCTGTTCAAACGAACCGACTCTTCCGGTTCTTCATTCCCCTTATAAGCCGCCTCTGTCGGTGTCTCGGGGGTTTATAACATGTGCTTTGGGTATACTGGGTCAGTCAGCACACACGGCGCTTTACATTGTGTTCCCATACGTAATACGAGGAACCTCTCTCGAAAGGGAACGTACTCGGTTACTTTCGTAACCTCGGTTCCCTGAGAGAGAGGAACGAGTATTACGTTCCGTGCCGTGTTTATGCTTCTCAGGTATCGCTTCAGTCGATCTTAAAACCTGACACCTATGGCGAATTAGGGTCTTATATAGCCTCCTGTATGCAAATATAAGCACCTTTTTCGGCGGGCTTCTGGAACGCCCCCCATTGGTTCGTTCCTCTCAGCCGCCTCACCATAGGTTCCTGCAGTTGCCGCAGCCCGGCCAATCAGAGCGCTCCTCGCGCTGGGCTATGGCCGTGCAGCTCACTGCGCTTTACATAGATACCTTTATTAAAAGTTTTGCTTCACATTCTCGAGAAAAGGAGTTTTTCCCCATACGTAATACTCGTTCCTCTCTCTCAGGGAACCGAGGTTACGAAAGTAACCGAGTACGCTTTTAAAACCAGAGCAGCGACACGCCTTCATCACGCAGCAGCGCGCGGTCACGGCGCTCATATAATTCTAAACAAACCAGCGCGGTGTCAATCAATACAGACCAGTGTTTCCCAACCGCGATCCCGAGCAAAAGTTGCGGGGACGCACTTACACCGCGGGTCATCACATCTGATGACGCATCTTTAATATGGGTTGTAACTTGAAAATAATGCTGTATGTATGGTTCTGTCGATGGATACACGTGCTGACTCCTCAGGTATACACTACAACAACAGCGATAATAAAAGAAAAACGTGGGCAAAACGGTCTCTCTTTGTAAACTTTATAAAACGCATGCGAGTGCTGCTGTACGTCCGAATATGAGCAGTCATTTTCACCGTCATCACCCCCGTGTAGCCAGGAGACGCGAATGAAGATCTGTCTTTGTGCACTCATCCCAAAGCGCGCAAATATTGAGTTATCTTTCAAATCCTGTGCTCAAACGGACAAACTCACAAAAAGTATGTCAAAATGTCACAGCCTACTCTATGCCTTAAGTGAACTTTATACAGAAAATACGACGACTATCCGTGGCTCTTAAAGGGGCAGTAGCCTTGACTGCTGTCTGTTTAATGTCAAACAAAAGATAAAGACATCACTCACTGCTCCTGACTGAATAGCTTTTGTAAGTTTAATAAGGATTATTTTTTATATTTTAAACAGTTAAATGTGTGGTTATTTTACTTTTGATTACTTCATTCCATTTCTCTACCTAAAAACTAATGTTAGACCTACCTGAAAAGCATTGTTTATTTTGTTCTCATCTTTGCTCAATAGTATTTATTTGTGCTGCTGCTTCTATTTAAGTTATCTGTTCTTATTTTCTTTATTTTCATTTGACAGTAGTCCTTTTTCCCCTGAACATAGCAAATACCGAACTGTACTGAAACGTGAACCTAAAACCGTGATACAAAGTGAACCGTGAGCAGTCTGTACTGTTACAACTCTAGCGTAACTTATGTGAGGGGGTGCCACAGAATTTTGAAAAATTTCAAAGGGTAAAAAAATAAATCGTTAGATTAGTCGACTAATCGAAAAAATAATCGTTAGATTAGTCGACAGAAAAAATAATCGTTAGTTGCAGCTCTAGAACCCACATTGAATTAATAAAGCAGAATGACATGGAACAAAAACAGTGAAGTAGTCATTAGGCGCCTGCCACATATATGGTGGAAGTAATTAAACACATGACTGAGATTTATCAAACAATAACTTTTAAAGGGGGGGTGAAACACTCAGTTTCAGTCCATCTTGAGTACCTATAGAGTAGTATTGCATCCTTCATATCTCCGAAAAGTCTTTAGTTTCATTATATTTATAAAAGAAATATAGGCTGTACCGAGTCTTTTCGGAAAAAACAGAGCGCCTGGAGGCGTATCGAGTGGGCGGAGCTAAAGAATGACGATTGCGAACAAAGCTGTGACGTCCTCAAGCGTGGCGAAACCCATGGCTATCTCAGCTAATACAGATAATGATCCAGAATCAAATCTGAGGCTGAAAATAAATTGAACAGGAGAAACAGGAACAGCAGGACCTCCGTCTCTGTGGTATGTACTGTATTTAGTGGCCTGTCAACATTTGTGTGTCTTTACTCGCAGTTTATGAGGACATGATTCGGTTTATGGACTATTGTATGCGACTAAACCTTAGCAGTAGCAAGCAAAACGGTTTTGCACGTCAGACTAGTGTAACGTTATACATAGAACAGCAATGGAGTAACTGTTAGCGCATTTGAATGATGAAGCACGCAATCGTGTCGTTTACTGATGTTTACTCACGCGACGATAGCCGACAGTATAGACATTTGAAGCAGTTTTACTCACCGGCTGCTTCCAAAGCAGGACCGAACCTTTATCGCTGGGACCGCTCCGTCAAAAACACACTTCTTTGGTATGATTTGGTGAAGTCCTGTGACAGCAGTGGCGTGGAAATCCACCTTGAGACGCGACTGAAGCGATTGTTGTGAAGCTTCCCGTCATTTCTGTGTTCAAATCGGTTCAAATGCAGCGCTGCCTTCCCGGAATGCTGTGCTGAAGCGTTGAAGTCGCTTGATGTCACTCATAGGAATAAAGTGGAGCGCGGCACGCGACATAAGTGTTCACTGACAACTGGATTGCACCTGAGAGAGTGTTTACGGGCGTGTATTTCCTCTCTCGCTCTAGTCACGCGCGCACGCACCCTACCGGGAGAAGAGCCCGTACGGCCCATACAAGGACCTTCCACTCTTATTAACGTCAAGTCGAGCCATACTCGGAAAAAACTCTCCGAAACTTGTGAGAAACCGGAAGGAGTATTTTTGACACAGAAATACTCCATCAAACGTCCAACATTAGTTTTTGAAACTTTGTCTATGTTTAGGATGGGAATCCAAGTCTTTAACAGTGTAAAAAGCTCAGTGTGCATGAAACAGCATTTCACCCCCCCCTTTAACTTTACTAAGAGAACACACGAGTTGCATAGAATAAATGTCACTAACACACAAACCACAGACGAGAACTGACAATGAACAATGAGGCGCCACGTAGGATTTAAATCAAACTTCGCTTATCAATACATACATAACACACGTGCATATACACCTATACATTACTCGCATATACATGTATACTATTGGATGTTCAAAATACATATATGAAATACACGTGCACACTAATATGAAATCCATACCAATACATATAATGTTAATAATGAATGCATACACACTTGTGAATAACTTGCATATACATATAAACTTGACGCACGCATAGACCTATAAATACTCGCATATACATATAAACTTCCATGCATATACACCTATAAATACTCGCATATACATATAAACTTCCATGCAGATACACCTATAAACACTCGCATATACATATAAACTTTCATGCATATACACCTATAAACACTCGCATATACATATAAACTTTCATGCATATACACCTATAAACACTCGCATATACATATAAACTTCCATGCATATACACCTATAAATACTCGCATATACATATAAACTTCCATGCAGATACACCTATAAACACTCGCATATACATATAAACTTTCATGCATATACACCTATAAATACTCGCATATACATATAAACTTCCATGCATATACACCTATAAACACTCGCATATACATATAAACTCACTGCACGCAGACACACCTATACTCACTCGCACATACATATAAACTCGATGCGCGCGTATTCATCCATAAAACACTCGCGCATACATACAAAATAAAATGTGGATGCAAGCTTTAGTTCGATCTCAAAATTGGCGGGCACAAAACGCCCTTTTCCTCTGATTGGTCAGCCAAAGATCAAACCGTGCCATTCTTATCTCCAGAACTCCGCTCCGCGCAATCTTCATTTATAGGCCTAGCGCTTCTTACAATACAGATTATTTCAAAGCAGCTTTACAGATAATATAAAAATTAATAGACATAGTTTTTTTGGCTTTACCAACAGCTCTAAGATAAAGTTTATCGAGCTATTAAAGTTCTTGATTGAATCACTTTCGTTGTAAAAATCATTAACTCAAGACGCTTAAATTACATCTTTTTAACTGAAAACAGAACAGAAACAGAAATGTTTAATCCGCCCTTGCCGTTCATTTACATGTTTTAGAAAAATAAAGCCAGAGATGAATATATTTCGATATTTATTGCCACCAATTAGCGTCATATATTAATTAGTCAAACAAGGCTACCTTTTTAAAATAGCTATATCTTATTAAATATAGGCATGCCATCTTTTAATTTAAAATCTCAAATTTATTCAATACAGTTAGTTTGAAACTATATTGTTTCAGCCCAATATCCTGCGCTGCAAAGGTGGCAATGCAGCATCTGAAGTTGCTTATAGATGTATTTGCACAATTTAATGCTGAGAGAGTTCTGTACATTCACACAGCAGAGCAAATATATAACCTAATGCAATGACATTAGTTTTATGTTTTATACAAAATGTTTTGAATACAGAAATATGAAATAGAATTACAAGATGAAACGAATATTAAATATTGCCAGTAGGTGGCAGCAAGTCACTGTGTTAATGAATGAGTCATTTTGTTCAGTTGATTCGCTCGAACCGCTGATTCATTCAATAATACAAAGGCTGTATGGCTGGTGAGTCACTCAACCGATTTGTTCAAAGACTCGGATTCATTCACGAATTAACTAGCTTACTCTGTGCGCCTTATGTTGCGAGTCGCACAATGATCTGGTTTGCTTTAGAAATTAAGCTGGCAGAAAAAATAAAGCATTGTTTTTATTGGACTGCTGATTACTTCACTGCAACATTCTCTCTTTTATTAGTCTGGCTGTTTGATGAGAACAAGATTAAATGTAGTTGCACTAAACTCTGTTAATAATCTGTACAAGGATATATATATCCTATATATACAGGTTAGACTTCCGTGTACACACAAATGACTTCCTTTTACACTGAAATGCCTTCCGTTTGCGCTGAAAAGTTCACGCACAACCACATATGAAACACTCGCACATCCACATATGAAACACTCGCACATCCACGTATGAAATCACTCGCATATATATACACAACTAAAGCATGCATCCACGTTTTATTTTGTATGTATGCGCGTTTTATGGATGTGTATGCGTGCATCGAGTTTATATGTATATGCGAGTGTTTATAGGTGTATATGCATGGAAGTTTATATGTATATGCGAGTATTTATAGGTGTATATGCATGGAAGTTTATATGTATATGCGAGTATTTATAGGTGTATATGCATGGAAGTTTATATGTATATGCGAGTATTTATAGGTGTATATGCATGGAAGTTTATATGTATATGGGAGTGTTTATAGGTGTATATGCATGAAAGTTTATATGTATATGCGAGTGTTTATAGGTGTATCTGCATGGAAGTTTATATGTATATGCGAGTATTTATAGGTGTATATGCATGGAAGTTTATATGTATATGCGAGTGTTTATAGGTGTATCTGCATGGAAGTTTATATGTATATGCGAGTATTTATAGGTGTATATGCATGGAAGTTTATATGTATATGGGAGTGTTTATAGGTGTATATGCATGAAAGTTTATATGTATATGCGAGTGTTTATAGGTGTATATGCATGGAAGTTTATATGTATATGCGAGTGTTTATAGGTGTATATGCATGGAAGTTTATATGTATATGCGAGTATTTATAGGTGTATATGCATGGAAGTTTATATGTATATGCGAGTATTTATAGGTCTATGCGTGCGTCAAGTTTATATGTATATGCAAGTTATTCACAAGTGTGTATGCATTCATTATTAACATTATATGTATTGGTATGGATTTCATATTAGTGTGCACGTGTATTTCATATATGTATTTTGAACATCCAATAGTATACATGTATATGCGAGTAATGTATAGGTGTATATGCACGTGTGTTATGTATGTATTGATAAGCGAAGTTTGATTTAAATCCTACGTGGCGCCTCATAGTATAAATACACAGGGGAACTAGCCCTGCATCCAAATTTACGTACCCAAATGCGGCATACTAAATATAATTCGAACATGGTATGATACCCGGATAGTCTACCATTTCCAGTCAGGATTCGAAGTGCGGCTCGACACACACTCTAACGGCTGATATTGCCCACAACCCATTGCGAGATGGACGATGATTCGATTAGAACTACAAACGCGGAAACGTGTTAAACTGCAAACATGACAGATGTAAAAATCCGGTTTAGATAAAAGGGTTGGACTGATCAATTATCAGTATTTATCCTGACTAAAAGATATTTATTCTGTGCTATCCACATTATATTTCACCTGCAGCAGCTTTGTGAACTTATGTAATGACACGTTTGGCCATTAACTTTGAAATGCCTCATTATATTTAAACTGTAAACACATGAGGGGAGTCTCTGCATTAAAGACCCACACATGGCAAATCATTGCGCTACTACATTTCTCTCCGATACGATAGGAAATGAAACTGAAGGATCTGAACTGTAACGAATCTGATGATGATTGACAGGGCAGTTTAAACGGTGCAGGAAGCACGTAACAAAGCGACAGAATACGTTAAAAATGACAAAGTAGTATGTCCCGAAGCGTGCATACTTTTCTGCTACACACTCAAAAGTATGTACTTTTTCTTCAAAAAAAAAATCGTACTTTTAGGTCATAGTATAAGTAGGTGAATTGGGACGCAGCATAGGTAACTTTTCCATCCGCTAGAGGGTGCCTATTCAAACCTGTAAAATGTTTTTTATGGGTTTTTTCCCCCTTAAAAACAAAATCAAGACTCTGTAAAAGAGCATTATAGATCCTCTTTAAACCAATATTTACTTGTGTATCAAAGCTGGATTTTGATATTAGGTGATTAATTGATTCTCTTTTTTCCTATTTAGGAGGAGTGCATGTCCCGTTATAAACTCCTGGCGGAGCTGATTCAGAAACGGAGGCAGGTTAAAAGCTGACTCCTGGTCTTCAGTATTTCGCCATTCCTCTCACCTGCTTATGTGCCTTAATGCAACCCTACGCCCTATTATCAGACTATGTGTCATGTTCAGCAGAACCTGAAACGTCAGCATTAATTATTGGAAAGATCCAAACTGCACATTTAAAGAAGGTTTTATTTATTTTAAAAGCCATTTCAGATTGTTGTTGGTTTTTGTTTCTCTTTGCAACCATTTGAGGAGCAGAAGATACGCATTTAACATTTTATTTTCCCCCCAATTTTTTTTATTTCAGAAGCATGTTGTGCTGTAATCTGTTTTGGTCATTTGTTAAAACATAAAGTATTTGCATACAGTAATTAAGGTGTCAGTCTCTCATGTGGTCATTATTATGCTTCAGCACATATTGACTATCTTGAAGAGTATGAACAAGTATATAATATATTGCCATGTTTTAGATTTTGATTAAATCAACAATAATTTCTCAGTCCAGGACATTTAAGCAATTTTGTGCTTCCTGTAAATTGGAAGATTTGCTATTAAAAGTATTACCTTAATCTTCAAGATAAACCATTTGACAGTTTTGAATGTGACTTGCTCAAACAACTAAAGATTAGTTATTTACTTTGCCTTTTATGTAGGTCTAAACTGATAAAAAAAAAAGTGCAAAATTTCCATAAAATAAATTTTATGTGCAACAGTACTTTTAAATATTTCTATGCCTTTATATTTCTGCATTGGTTCAAGGTCTAATTTCATCAATTCGATTAGGAAGTAGAAGCCACGGAATGGAAGAATAACCTCATTACAAAAGAGTAGGGGATGATGTTATGGGATCCTTTTTTTGCACATCTTATCCCTTTCATTATTTTAATTGGCTTTTAAATCAACCCTAATAAAATTACAGTATGTACAGCTTTGAGACGCTGGTGAACATTGCAATTGAAGATGCAATTTTTGCATTTTCATGTAATGGCCTATGTCAGTTATAATGTAGTGCTTATTCTTTTTACATGTAATTATGTAGGCCTATGAAATAAACTTGGAAAGCTTAAGATAATTTACAAATTGCAAGTTTCATATGTTACAAAATGCAATTTTCTGATTCTAGAAATATATTGCATGTGTCAAACTCTGATCTCTTTTGAGTGGAATAATAGAAGAGGTAACGGCAGTTAGCAATCGTAATTTGGCCAGGGTAGCACATTTCCCTAAAACCAGTTTGTGTTATGCACCTTGTAAGTAGTTTTTTTTTTTTTTTTTTTTAAATCAGGGGAATCTGTTTGATCCATTTCTTATTCTGTTATTTTCGTTCGTATTTTATGGCCTAGTTTCACAGGCAGGGTTTATAGATTAAGCCTGTATTAGGCTTTAGGTTAATTAGGAAATTTACTTAGCATTATAAAAGTGCCTTAAAAAATAAAATGATTTGTGCTTCTTGAGGCAAGACAGTGGCAGTGATTACATATTTTAAGATATGCCAGTGTAAATGGCTTCCGGTTAAAACATCTTAAACATGAATTTTGTCAAGGATTAAAACCTTGTCTGAGGGCGAGCCGCGAGGAAATATTTTTGACATGCAATGTAAAAACATTAAGACAGCTGCTCATAAAGAGATGTATTTGTGACTAAATACAATATTACTCTGTTCATATACTAATAGAACAACACAGAAGTTACGCGAGATATTGCGCAAAAGAGATGTCATGCAAACTGCTCCAGACAGTTTGTGGCATTGATAATCAGGAGTCAGGACTCCTAAAGATGTCTGCCGCCATCACGTGGCTGTGAGAGGAAACGCTACACGTCATTCCAGCCACTTCAGGTTTCATTATTGGCTACTGTATTTATAAATATGAAACCAATATCTTTACAAAGAGAACATTTCAAAGAACCTGACACTTAGGCTACTTATTTTTCACTGGCAAGACAAACATTTCTACCAAACTCTTTCTCTACTGCACTGCATGATTTCTGAATAGTTTACCAACCAGACAGGACAGGTGACTCATTATTTCAAAATAGCACATCACAGAAATTGTTAAAAGATTTGCACATGTAGGCTACTGCTGTCGAGGTGACCTGTCAGAGAACTATGTTCGGTTCTCTTAATGTAACAACCAAATGGCTTTCAATTCCCTGTTGTACACAATCTAATTCATGAATTCTGCTTTGATCGACAGCTCACTCCTTTTTTAGCAAATAAAAGTTTAATTATACAAATGTCCCCCTTCATGTTTAAATGTATGTAGCCTATCAAATATGATGCATCAGGCTTTTAAGGAACTTTTATTTGTATAGCCCATCTTTCAGTCATCATTGTATTGTTGTTTATAAATGTTTTTGGGGAGAGAGTGACAGCTGATATTTATATACATTTTTATTTAAGTAGTCTGCTATTTTGTTATAAAAGTCTAATTGATTTACATTACAAGCAATAAGAATTGTGTCCTTCTTTTTTGGTAAAATGTAGCCTTTTTATCGTTCTTTTTTAACAGCAACCTCACCAAAATGCATATTATTTCTCAGTTTGGGCCTCTAAAACATGTTTTTTCCTCTTTGAGTGTGAGCTCTCATTATATAAAGTCATAAAATATACCAGTATATAGCCATAAAAGGTAGATGTATCTAATATGACACAGCATAAAACACAAGTGCAAACTTAAAAATATATATTTGTAAAATTTTATTTAAAAGTTCAAAAAGCTGTTGAATTATTTCAGTGAATTAGATTTTTTTTTCTTTCTGAAAATTACAATATATAAGGTTTACAGGTCTAAATCAAAAGCTGAATGTTGTATGCTAATCATGTTAGACATCCTTAGGCAAAAAACTAAAAAAAATTACCAGCCACAATTAATTCCCTTCAGTAATGTACTTAAACAAGTGGCTTTCAAGTACTTAATAAATGACTGGTTGTTAAATTCAGAAAAACACATTTTAAAACTGAAAATTGGAACATTCAAATCAATAAACCATGTTTATGATATAAGATAGGTCTACTGAAATACAATCATAAAAGTAACACATCACACGTGTGTAAAACACTACTGAACTATGCCTATGTCAGGTGTCTAAATCAGTGACTGGAACTGAATATAACAAAAAGGGAACATAATACACTCTCAGAAAAAAAGGTACAGTGCTGTCACTGTGGCGGTACCCTAAGGTACAAAAGTGAAAAGGTACATCTTTGTACCTTACCCACACCCAGATGGTACATATTAGTAGGCTACCTTAGTTTGCAAATTAGTACATTAAAGGTACATAACCTTAAAGATATTAGTACCTTTTCGGTTTTGTACCTTAGGGTACCACCACAGTGACAGAAATGTACCTTTTTTTTCTGACAGTGTAGCTTATTCCTCTTTTTTATTTATAACTCATTAAAGCTTCACACTAACATGATATTTGTATGCCCGGTTTCTCAAGGCTTCTCCCAGACTAAAATGCATGTTGAACTGATCTTAACTCAAAGCAAACTTCAGTGCCATTTTTGTAGAGTAACGTTACCAGTAATGTTTTTAAGGCACGTTTATAAAAGTTACTTAAATGTGCTAATCTAACCAAGCCAAACCTCTTGAGTACACTGGTCGTGTTGTTATTGTCCAGCAGATGGCTCTCTCACACTTTTCGACAAGCATCATCTTTTATAACGTAAACAAGATAGAAAAGACGCTACCTATTCATAGTGGCAGGGGGAAAAAGTCATAAGTATAAGTTAATACAGTTAAAGGGATGGGCGACATTACTCTACGCAGAAATATTGCGTAAATAGAGTTTCTATTAAGTTAGCACAAATTGTGTAACAGCGACTATAGCTAACTTGGCTAACTTAACAACGTGGGAAGCGCACTATCAACAACACAATTGTCATAACTTCTTAAAAACGAAATAAGTGTGCTTTTTAGATAAAATGTCGCTTTTGGGGAATAACAAAATCTTGCGTTTTTTTCTCATTGTCCTTTCTCAATTCGCCTACATTGCTGCTTTGATTATCAACGCGCTCGCTGGACCAGGAAAGGGTAACGTTACGTACACGTTAATTTATTCACAGATATGAGTTATATATACATCTATTTTCATTTTGGCTTCCTAGGTCCATTTCAGCGTAGCACTGGAAATATATCAGACCGATATCAGACAGAGATCACTCCTGCAGGATGGACCTTCTCTGTATGGGGTGTCATCTATTCCTGGCTCTTCCTGATGAACGTATATATCCTGACCTGGTTCTGTAGAGGGTACTTCAAACCACACACACTTCACTCTCATCAACACTTTGCTTATTCACACTGTTTTAAAGCAATTCATTATAGTTTAATAGTCTTTGCCTGAACTGTTATCAGGTTGTACTCAAGTCCAGCACTCCTGCCCTCTGAATTCTTTCTCTCATGGATCATCAACATGATTCTGAACAGCACCTGGCTTGTCATGTGGGAAAGAGAGTAAGTTGTAGCCAACATAGTTTTCGGTATAATCATGACTACTGTGTGGTACTTTACATGTCTGTCACAGGAGGTCACATGTTTGTTTCTTATCGACTTAGATTGATGATCCCTGCTCTGATGGTTCTTGCCCTGATTGCTTTCACCAACTACCTGCTGGTTTTCTTCTCTTGTATTGGTTTACGGACTCATGGATCTTGGCTGAAACAGCACCACCAAAAAGACCTTTTCTGCATCATAGTGTTGGTATGCATTAAAAATTTTGGATTCAACTTGACAAGAGGTACTTGTCTTTTATATTTTTCTTAAAATGGGTGTGCAGTATTATGTCACATATGTAGGGTATTTAAATGCACATTATCCACCCAAACAAAAGATAGCTGACCATTAGTTGCATGTGTCTCGTGTACCTCAGGTTCAAAATGGTATTGCCACCTATGCAACATGGACAACCATTGCCACACTGCTCAACTTCACTATTGTGTTGGATTTGGCATCAGTTTCCCCAACAAATGCTGCTACATCTTCTTTATGCATACTCCTGTTGGAAGTAATTATATGGTAATCATAATCATTTATTTTCTGCTACAAATTCTGTCAGATGGGGCAATGACAAAAATGCAAATATTCTGTTGCTTATCCGAAAAATACAATTTAAACATGCAATGATTTAAACGCATATATTTTGTGATGAGCGTGCTTTTAAGTTCTGAATGAAAATTACCTTCTGAAATATTCAAAATATATATTTTGGGGAGCATAAATCTCAAATGTTAGGTGATACATCTGATATCATAATGAGGACAAAATCTTCAATAAAATTAAGTTTTTGACTACACTCTAAAAAAAATGCTGGGTTGTTTTAACCCAATGTTGGGTCAAATTTGGACTAACCCAGCAATTGGGTTGTTTTAATCCTGCGATTGGGTTAAATATTTGCTTAAGACAAGCCAATCGCTGGGTTAAAAAAACCCAACTGCTGGGTTAGTCCATATTTGACCCAACATTGGGTTGTTTTTTACCCAGAATTTTTTAGAGTGTAGACAACTTTATTAAGTAGGCTTTTAAGTAAATTCTGAGGCTTTTATTATTATTCCTCTGAAAACATCTAAAGAACATGCATTCACAAACATAAAACATTAAATTATATCATGAGTAAGTCATCTAAAATGTTGAAAAATTTGACCTTTATTTGACTAGATCAGTTTGTCATTCGGTGCGACTCCAAAAACTTTTAAAATGTGTCTCTAAATGTGTAATATATATAGTACATACACATTCATAAATATAATTTTTTTCCTATAAAAAATACTTGAAAAATAATTAAGATTAAGAGGTGTTTGGAAAATATTACTTTTTATTTTGTAAATCCCACATGACATTTTTAGAGTCATTAAATGAAAACTTTCACAAAAATGGATTTAGATGTTTTTTTAAAACTACATTTTAGAAAGTGTTTGACACAAGAAGATAAATTGTTTTCTTTATCGTGGGCACTTTTATTTGTCATTGACCCATATTTAAGATATGATTAAAGGCATTAGATCAGCACACTATGTCTAAAGCGTTCTTTATTTCTTTGTGACTTCTTCTACAGGTTTATAGTTGAAAACTTTCTAATAGAGAAGCATGTCCGTTACATCCTTACCATTTACCCTGTCATTATCTATGCTCTAATTGGAAGCCTAAGCAAGCATTACGATGCAGCAGCACCTGGCCGGAACGCAGTCTTTTCAGGTAAGTCAATGATAAGCACAATATTATGTTACATATTAAGGCACCATTGTGCTCATAGTGTTCACAGTGTCATGCTCTTATTTTCCATAGTGGTGCTCCTTGTGATGGTCTGTATTGTGTTAGCGGTGCGAGTGGGTCTGGTGGTTTGGCGACACAGGACTCTGCCTCTTTTCCATGAAGTGAACCCTGAGGTCCTGATGTCACCAAACAGTGGCTCTGATAAGTAACCAAACACATGTTTCATGTGAAATATCAAAGAGGACGTGAATGATAACCCTTCCAGGTTTGCAGTACCTGTCCTGTATGAATGTGTTTCAGCTGGGGCTGATGCTTTTGATGTTTCTGAAGGAATATTTGCATGAAACAGTAGCTATTTTGGGTAACACTTTACAATAAGGTTCATTAGTAAAAGGTAGGGTAGGTAGGAATGATCTAAAATACTTTTGTCCAAATTTGTTTAAACTTTATTTATATGTCAATACATAATTAAAATGTAAGTACTCTGAAAAAATCAAGTAACTCTAGACTGTTTAATCTGCAATAAACACCGCTCATTATTTTCGTTTGGGACGAAACAAATGATTGGCTTGGGGCGACTGTCACTCTCTCTCACTACCATGGCAACCACCGCTTTCGCTACAGGTTCTGCCCACACATTCGCGCACCCCTGGAAAGAGCAAAAGCATTCGAAATGCACGGTGCCGGGTTTTGCAGTCAGCGAAGGCAAAAAATATAGGCATACATGTAAAGGCAATGCACAAGAAGTCTTTGGATAAACAAAGAAATCAAATGCGAGTAAATATGGGCTTGGCTTTCCAACGATCTCGAGAACTGAGGGACTTAAAGGGACTGAAAAACGACTCATTGCTGGCTGTATTTTGGCTGGACAGGTAATCTTTCATTTTGATTATACATTTTTTCGGTTTATGTTTTCATGAAGCATGCATCACTAGAACATGTAGCTGCCTAATATAGCATAACATTACTTAGCATAAAGTTACAATTTTATACACTTAGCCATTAGTAGAGATTGTAAATACTCAATATGCTTAGTTCAAGTTGATTGCTGTCGTGTTGAATTGTGCAAAATTTAACTTTAGATAACAAAATCCATGTGTAAAAGCTAGAACACCACATCCAGGAAGTTTTTTTTAGAACTAAGTTAGCTTTAGCTACTACTAATCAACAATGCTTTCATCATGGAAACTTACATGCAAAACACAGTATATGTTACACGAAATTCATCTTCATCACAGTATAACTGATGTTATTGGGGGGAAAAAATATATCAATGCTACCCGTTTTTAGCTTTGCCTTATAAATATAACTAGCTCGTTACTGAATTAAACAAAAATATATTTTAAACTTTACCAGTATCGGTTTTCTAGCTTGATAGTGAGTACTAAAAGACATCTTATTTGTTTATATTCATACTGATAAAGTTCGATTTTTTTATTACATGTGATTCTGACATGATGTCACTACATGCACACCGCTCATCTTAGGTCAATAATGCGTCTTCCTCTTTTTTGAGCGGCCGGTGTAGCGCGTTCATGTATTTTGGTGGGCGTGGCATTGGAAAGAGCCCAGAAGGGAGAAGGTGGAGTGGATGGAAATAATGAGCTGTCTTTAAAATGAGAGCTCTACAGACACTCAATTTTTATACTTTCTATTTTAGAGTACTTACATTTTAATTATGTATTGATATATAAAGAACGTTTAAACAAATTTGGAAAAAAAGTTTTTTAACCAATTCTTACCTACCCTACCTTTAACATGAACTAATAATGAACTATATCTATAAAACATGTATTTATCTTTGTTAATGTTAATTTCAACTTTTACTAATGCATTATCAAAATCTTAACATAAGTTAATGCACTGTGAACTAACATGGTTTTGTATTAACTAAAGTTAACAAAGATGAACTAATGCTGAACAGAGGCGTTGTTCATTGTTAGCTCGTGTTAACTAATGTATTAACTAATGTTAACTAATACAACCTTATTGTAAAGTGTTACCCAATTTTGTATTTAATGAGCTTGAGCCAGGCCATGTATATTAATTGTGCCTTACCTTATGTGGTATTATGTTCTATATTATACACTGCCATACTAAGATTTGCTTGTGTTTTTGAAAGAAGTGCCTTATGCTCACCAAGGCTGCATTTATTTGATCACAACACTAAAAACAGTAATATTGTGAAATATTATTACAATTTATAATTACAATTGTGTGTATGTGTACAATGACTAAAACTAACAGTTTTATATCTGACAGTATTTTGATTTGCTAGTTACTATAATAATTATATATGTGTATATTTACATTAAAATGTAGTAATTTAGCAGATGCTTTATCCAAAGAAACATACTAAGGAACATCATAAGCAATAAATATCGTACAATAGCCATTAGCCAATAATACTAACAAAGTTAAGCGTAAGTACAGAAGTCAGAGCAGAAGTAAAAAAAAAAAGTTCTTTTGTTTGTGTTTTAAGTTGTTTTTAAAGACATAAAACTCATGAAAAACTTAATAAAATACTTTAAATGCATCTGATGTAGGAAAATCTCATTGTTAACGATTACTAAAAGTTTACCACAGATGTTGCATGATTCATGACAAAGAACTCTGATACATGTTTAGTGCAAGCTCTCTGGAAACCACCTTGGTGTTGATTGCTAGCTTCTGAAGCCATTGAGCTTTCAACAGAGACATTCAGGGGTTGCCGCACAACATTTGTGTCTTGTGAGTATACACGCTTTGATCACGGCTCTTCATGTACATTTACTTTGGTGTGGATGTGAACTGAAGCATCTTGTCATGCATGTTGTTGCCCTTTGGAATGTGTGTGTCTCCTGGCAGCAGCTGCAGCAGGCTTGACCCTGTGTACTTTGGCTTGTTCACTACAGGATGAATTACTTATGAGAAAGTAAAAGACAAATAAAGGACATCTTTTCCTCCCAGGAGATTAACATCCCCTCCATTTCAGACTTGCTTACCCTGTGCAAATGAAAGTACTATGCTAAGAATGTTTATATCATGATTATTTTGCATTTTATACTAATGAAACAAAAGTTTCAAAACTATAGCATACGGAGTCTTCTTGTGCTTTCTAAATTGTAATGTTTCTAAATGAACACATTTTGTTGTTTATAACATGATTTATTTAAAGGGCTAATTTACTTATGTCATTAATTACTCACCCTCATGACGTTACACGTAAGAGAGTCGTTCATCTTCGGAACACAAATTAAGATATATTTTTTAAAGAAATCAGAGAGCTTTCTGACCCCCGATAGACTGCAATGTAATTACCACTTTCAAGGCCCAGAAAGGTAGTAAAGGCATAAAAATAGACATAAGACATACAATAGTCAATGTGACTCCAATGTTTTAACCTTAATGTTATGAAGCAACGAGAATACTATTTTCTAATGTATTTTTATTAACATACAAAGTACAAAATGTATTCTCAACACTCATTACAAGATATCAATTGTTCCTTTGAACTGCATTTTTGTATGAGAGCAATTTTACATTAATTGTCCAATTACTGCTTCAACTGGCTTGCTCACTTGTAAAGCCACTTGCTAAACCGTCATCCATCAGTTTAATCCAAGTTGACATAGTCCTCTTGTTGGCATCTGTTCTTAATGTAATTTGCAACTTTTTGTTTCAAACGTGTTTTCAAGTGGTATACAGTAAATATCAGGATGATGTCGATGAGCCAGATGCAGAACAAGAAGTAGCGAGGCCATTCGTCAAAATAAGATTTGTCTTGAACATCACAAAAAAACATGAGTGAATGATGACATTCGTTTGTTGTTAATAAGTTCAGTGCCTTCATAGAATATATATTATAATACATAATATAATGTTTATAGTAGTAAATAACAGTAAAATGTAATAAACTGTATATATATATATACAGTATATATATATATAGTAAATTAATGTGTTTCTTACCAATTGTCATATCTTCTTCAAATAAACCTGAAAAATTTAAATGGATAAAGTTATATGTACTTAACGTAAAAAAATTGCAGTTAGTATAAGTCGTTATATATTCCGTTAGACTCAAGGGTACTAACCAGCGTCAGTCAGCAACAGCACTGAGATCTCTTTGCATGCTTTTTGCAACTATGTTTAAAAAATTGTGTTAAAAGACACACTTCCTCTGTGGTGTTGCTGGAACATTGAGTCAAATGTTCATTTTTAGGAACTAAAAATAAGATGAGTCTAAGTTAAGTCTTTAAAGTCAGACAAAGGTCTGTCACATAGGAATATACATGCCTAATTTTTACAGAATACGTAATAAAAGACACCATTTAAGCGTCCAACACGATTTTCAACTAAAAGCAGAAAAGTTACAACCGCACAATGGCTGCATTTTAGGGGCCTGAAAACATAACCATTTTAAAATAGTTTTCAAAGTGCACATTTTTTAAAATTATTCTGATATTGTCTCAATGTAAACTGAAAAATGTGAATTTGTGAAAACGGTGACACCATGCGCATGCTTGCGTGTTCAGTCTATAGCTGCATATAGTGTTTCTTTACAAAGTGACATCTCCAACTACTGGCCTGCAGGGTAATGCAGCGTTTTAATCGCTTTCATGAATCTGAGTGAACGGGATCGTTTTGACAACACTGTTGTCTATATGCCAAACGTATGCGAAGTAAAAACTTTTCTGCACTGTAAAAAAAAATTCAGGTCTACAATTGAACATTTTCTAGTGACTGATCACATCTAATGTTTTTAGTTGGCCAAATTGAATTTCTGTGAATTAAATTTTATCAATTTACAGAAATTCAATTTGGCCAACTGAAAAATTTAGATGTGATCAGTCACAAGAACATTTTTTATTGTAGAGGCCTGACATTTTTTACAGTGTGTGTTTAGTTCATCGTTGTTCTGTAAACGTACCCTAAAGCAAAAAACAGACATTTATTGTTGCATTAAACAGAACTGATAAAACCTGTGACGATTAACCTACTATTAATCCATGAATTTGATGTAAGCAATATATAGAGAGAGAGTAGTAAATAACAGCGAAATGCAATATACTGTGTGTGTGTGTGTGTATATACACTCAGCTAAAGGATTATTAGGAACACCATACTAATACTGTGTTTGATCCCCTTTTGCCTTCAGAACTGCCTTAATTTTATGTGGCATTGATTCAACAAGGTGCTGAAAGCATTCTCTAGAAATCTTGGCCCATATTGATAGGAGAGCATCTTGCAGTTGATGGAGATGATTTGTTGGATGCACATCCAGGGCATGAAGCTCCCGTTCCACCACATCCCAAAGATGCTCTATTGTGTTGAGATCTGGTGACTGTGGGGGCCATTTTAGTACAGTGAACTCATTGTCATGTTCAAGAAACCAATTTGAAATGATTAAAGCTTTGTGACATGGTGCATTATCCTGCTGGAAGTAGCCATCAGAGGATGGGTACATGGTGGTCATAAAGGGATTGACATGGTCAGAAACAATGCTCAGGTAGGCCATGGCATTTAAACGATGCCCGATTGGCACTAAGGGGCCTAAAGTGTGCCAAGAAAACGTCCCCCACACCATTACACCACCACCACCAGCCTGCACAGTGGTAACAAGGCATGATGGATCAATGTTCTCATTCTGTTTACGCCAAATTCTGACTCTGAATGTCTCAACAAAAATCAAGACTCATCAGACCAGGCAGCATTTTTCCAGTCTTCAACTGTCAAATGTTGGTGAGCTTGTGCAAATTGTAGCCTCTTTTTCAAGTTTGTGCATGTTGTGGCTTAAAAAATGCTTTGCTGCATACCTTGGTTGTTATTTCAGTCAAAGTTGCTCTTCTATCAGCTTGAATCAGTTGGCCCATTCTCCTCTGACCTCTAGCATCAACAAGGCATTTTTGCCCACAGGACTGCCGCATACTGGATGTTTTTCCCTTTTCACACCATTCTTTGTAAACCCTAGAAATGGTTGTGCATGAAAATCTCAGTCATTTAACAGATTGTGAAATGCTCAGAACGGCAGTACTGGCACCAACAACCATGCCACGCTCAAAATTGCTTAAATCACCTTTCTTTCCCATTCTGACATTCAGTTTGGAGTTCAGGAGATTGTCTTGACCAGGACCACACCCCTAAATCCATTTAAGCAACTGCCATGTGATTGGTTGATTAGATAATTGCATTCATGAGAAATTGAACAGGTGTTCCTAATAATCCTTTAGGTGTGTGTGTGTGTGTGTGTGTGTGTGTGTGTGTGTGTGTGTGTGTGTGTGTGTGTGTGTGTGTGTGTGTGTGTGTGTGTGTGTGTGTGTGTGTGTGTGTGTGTGTGTGTGTGTGTGTGTGTGTGTGTGTGTGTGTGTGTGTGTGTGTGTATACAGTACAGGCCAAAGGTTTGGACACATTATTATTTGTAATGTTTTTGAAAGAAGTTTCTTCTGCTCATCAAGCCTGCGTTTATTTGATCAAAAATACAGATTTTTTAAAATATTGTGATATATTATTATAATTTAAAATATTTGATTTTCAATATATTATACTTTAAATTATCATTTATGTCTGTGATGCAAAGCTGAATTTTTCAGGATCGTTATTCCAGTCTTCAGTGTCACATGATCCTTCAGAAATCATTCTAATATTCTGATTTATTATGAGTGTTGGAAACAGTTCTGCTGGCTAATATATTTGATGAATAAAAGGTTCAAAAGAACTGCATTTATTAAAAATAAAAACATTTTCAAATAATATAAATCTCCTTTGCCTCATTTTACACATCCTTGCTGAATAAAAATTATTGATTTATTTCAAAAAAAAGAAAGAAAAAACAATTACTGACCAGTAGTGCATATTGTTGTTACAAAAGATTCCTATTTTTAAAACATTTGCTTTTTTCTTCTTTTTTTTTACTTTTTTATTCATCAAAGTATTATTATTTCCAAATTTGAAAATAAATCCTCATATTAGAATGATTTCTGAAGGATCATGTGACACTGAAGACTGGAGTAACGATCCTGAAAATTCAGCTTTGCATCACAGAAATACATGATCATTTAAAATGTAATAAACTGAAAAACAATTATTTTAAATTGTAATATATATCACAATATTACATTTTTTCTGTATTTTTGATCAAATAAATGCAGGCTTGATGAGCAGTAATGTGTCCAAACTTTTGGCCTGTACTAATTTACCCGTACTTAACGTGAATCAAATTAAAATTTAAATAAATTGCAGTTAGTAGAATTCGTTATATATTCCGTTAGACTTAAGGGTACTAACCAGCGTCAGTCAGCAACAGCACTGAGATCTCTTTGCATGCTTTTTGCAACTATGTTTAAAATTGTGTTAAAAGACACACTTCCTCTGTGATGTAGCTGGAACATTGAGTCAAATGTACATTTTGTATTAGCAACTAAAAATTTCAAAAAGAAAAGTAATTTTCTAGCAAAAATATATTTAATGATTATAAATGAATTGTAATCATTTGAGCAGTTAACAGCTGTTTTTATAATATGACATTGAAAATGCGAAATATCATGGACACAGAGGTCTGTCAGATGCGACCAGACTCTCACTTAAGTCACTGCAATACAAGTGTCAAAATGGGGGAGATCCACGGAGTAAGTCTTCTTGTTCCTTTGGATATCAGAATCAGAGTGCAAAAAAGATGGCCTTAATCTTTACAGAATACGTAATCGAAGCCGCCATTTAAGGGGCTGTTTACACCACGCAATTTTCAACTAAAAGCAGAAAACTTACAACCGCACAATGGCTGCATTTTAGGGGCCTGAAAACATAACCATTTTAAAATAGTTTTCAAAGTGCACATTTTTGAAAATTATTCTGTAAAAATGTGAATTTGTGAAAACGGTGACACCATGCGCATGCTTGCGTGTTCAGTCTATAGCTGCATATAGTGTTTCTTTAAGTGACATCTCCAACTACTGGCCTGCAGGGTAATGCAACATTGCTGTCTGTACGTGAAACGTATGCAAAGTAAAAACTTTTCTGGGTTTAGTTCATCGTTGTCCTGTAAATGTACTCTAAAGCAAACAGACATTTATGGTTGTATTAAACAGAACTGATAAAACTTGCGATGATTTACCTAATATTAATCTATGAATTTGTTGTAAACTATAGATCTACATAATATTCACATATGCAGTTCATATGGGTCATGATGTATTATCCCTGCAGTTATACCATAAAATAATATTTATACAGTACATAACATTTTTATCTCACAATTCTAGGTTTTTTAATTTAAAATTTATATTTTTAATTTGCATGACTTGTGAGGAAATCAGAATTGCCGGATATAAACTTGCAAGGAAAGAGACAAAATGTTAACAAAGTAAACTTGAAAATAACTTTACTCTTTTTTTATTTTATTTTTTTATTTTTTACAAAATGCATAATTGCTGTTTGCAAACACAATATTTCTTTGTTTTCTAAAAACAAAATTAAATAAATAAATAAAATCAAGTAGCTGTACTGCCTTTGGAGGTTCGTCTCAGTTATCATTGCAATATGTAGTCCTTTATTGTGTCTTTCACTATCACATATTTCAAACCTAATGGCATTTCATTTATTAACAGCTGTAAGTTATAATTTTGGAAATTGATGACTTCAATGATTGTAAATGTTTGATAATATAACTCTTAAATAAAATTGGTCATGGATCATTATACAAAGCTCTCTGAATATTTTTACAATAATAAAGAATAAGATGACTCTACAGAGAGATCATGATGGTCAAGACCTCTGTTTATCTCGGACAGGAAGAAAATCATTGGCATCTGTCACTGAAACGACTTACTGCTCCTCAGTCATTCCTGAATATGTCACCATGGAGATGTATTTCATGATGTGAAAGTCCAAAGCAAGAGAGCATTTCTGATCTCGTAGCCTACATGTGTTTTTTTTTTTTTTTTGGATCATTCAAATAATGAGGAAAAATGATTGACCAAGTAGGGGTGTGACAAAATATCGATAGGGCAATGTATTGCTGTCCTTCTCATGTGATATGATAATTGATACGTTGGCGCCAAATATCAATATTTTAATTAATAAAATAAGGTGCTCTAAATAGATTTCCCTGTTCCCAGTTTCATGGCTTAAAGTGGCATTCACCACATGAATGAGGGAAACGTGAACGTGAGTTAAAAGAGATTTTTAACAAGATGGTGGACAGCAGTGTGAGTTGCCCACAGTCTGGAAAACCTGCTCAAAACCTTAACAGCCATTTTGTTTTCATAGTTCATATCTTGATGTATAGGATTGTCTAGCAAAATATTGATTATCGCAGAATTGCTGTATCGCGATGATATCGGTATTGTGAGCCATGTATTGTATCGTGAAGTACTGATTCCCACCCCTACGACCAACTAGAGCATCACATCCAAATATAATCTAATCTGTGAAAGAACATCAAGACAATCCCCTTACCAAAATTGTAGCGGCATATTTTATTGTTGACAGGAATGAAAATGATGTTTAACTACATACCAATTATTAAGCTGACAAAGCATCTTTTTGTGTTGCAAAAAATATGTGATAGGACTTTTATAACCGTACAAAGGTACTTATATTTACCCAAAATCATGCCAATTAGAAAGGTCTATCCCTCACAGACTTGTTTTCGATTCATGTTAAACTAATATGGCGTCTAATCTGGCTAAGGACTTGTGTCAATCATTAGAGAAGCTGTTTTGCAATCCATACAAACAACTGATTTGTTTTCATGTTCACCGCATCGCATCATTGTAATTCCCATTAATTTAAAAGCCTCCACATGCAGAGTATAACAGGATTCAGGTTTCAATCAATAGAGTCAATTTGTGCAAGGTATTTCACATTCAGGCATTTCACTTGGTAATGCACCCATATAAGGAACAGCTGCAGATAGTATTATGAAGTGTCTGGCTCACTGCACTGAAAATACCTATCGTTTTTTTTCTTTCTGGTGAATCGTTAAATCATTTTAATCAGTTGGATGTAGTCTCTTTTTTGAGACAGGTTGCAAATTTTCCCAAAGTACACTGGCACTCGATTCCTTACAGGCCATGACTTGTGCAGAGTCTCTGGTATTCAAACAGCAGGTTTAACGTTTGGTATTTCTTTGTTCAATAAGCTCTGATCCAAACACAAATCTCTACATTACAATATAATAGCATAAAACTTAACACTGTTGTTTTTATGCAAAGATAGGAGCAAACCAATTAAGAATGACCTGACCAAATCGTCCCAATGGAGGCTAACGACTGGTGGGTGAAGGTCGCTGCACGTTCCTCTTTTCAGCGGGGAAAATGGATTTTATTCCAATTCCTCATTATCTGACTCCATTTAATCATAATTTAGGTTTAGAACGCCAATTGGTTATTTGGTCATTTATATATAAATACACATTTAATTATTCCGTTTAAGCCTTTGTTGAAATTATGCTCGTTCGTAACCTGAATAATTCCAGAGCAAGTCAGAATCAATCAAAGTGTAACAATTTATTAACAGTCAGGTAAATGTAGACTGCCAATTACATAATCAATTCAAAGGTAGCCTAATCCATATAACATCAAATACTCTGAAGGAACGAATGAAATATATACCTGACTTTATTACATAATGCTGCTATCTTTTGAAACGTCCAGCATTACGGGCTGACCTGACTACAGAATCGAGCCCTGAGCTCTTTGCAACATTCCCTTAAATACCCAGAAACAAATGTACAAACTCTTTCAAATGTAAACACGAGTTCACATTGGGAATTGGCATTAATCAAGTCTTGTATTGATGCAAAGGCCAAATGGCTGAAAGCCACACCCACCATACTAAGACAAGATATCTCTAAACTCTTAAAACATTGATGATCTTTCTGTGGGGATGAGATCTTTGTACCAGTCGCACTGAGACATTTCAAATGATATCAAACACATATAATACTGTATCGTGAGGATTGACATTGTAACAAAGAGATTTCTGGTGCATTTCAGGTGATCTCATGTTTGGGGGAGCCGGAGTTTGGGGGAAGTTTCATGTGAAAGCAAAGGCATGTAAATTAGAGTCATTCATAGATGGTTCACTCAGTGTGATGTCCTCTCAGACAGAGACGCTAACTGTATAGATGCTGATTTCCTTTGTTTTCTCAGGGTGATTAGACATTTCAGCATCAGCTAGTGTTTCCAGCCTTACAAGGTCTTCAACAATAGTAATACATAATTTGCTTCCTCTCAAGGACAAAACAGCCATGAACTATTACCATCATCCACCATTGCTGCTTGTTCCTGCAAACTGATCTCTAACCAGATTTCATGCTGACTTGCTAGAGGGTAAACTGAGTAAACGGGTCCACCTTTGTGTCTGTCGGTGACCCTATTACATGTGGAGAACTGATTTGACCAAACGCTTATGAATCACTACTCCCTTTTCTGCCCAAAGTATTAAACTAAATCTTTGTTTTAATTAATGAGTGTATGAGTGACTCTCCTCCTTGAAGAAGTAAACATTTTTGGTGGCAGATTATTCTTTAATGTGCCCCTAGTATGCTATTTCAAAGGCTCCTCATTTTGTTTTGGAGGTCAAAAAACACTTTTGTTTTCTCATCATTGCATCTCAACCAACTCGGAGCAATAGTCTTTCTAATGCTGCCTTCATGTGCTATTGGAAATTTCATAATTCCCACTTCAGAAATCGTGATTACGAGCTTTGTTGTCAGAATGAAGGACATCATGTTTATTCTTGTCTATTTATTGGGAAAATCTTATTAAAACCAATGTTATATGTGTGTCACTTTCACTGACAACCATATAAACATTTACGATGCTATCCAGACTTGCTGTAATTTCGGTCAAATGCAGCCTATTTTCGCTTTGTATAAAAAAAATGGTGCAGGTGCACTTAGAGCGTGTCCCAATCCACTTTTGCTAATTTAACGAAAAGAAAAAACATGGTCCAAAAGGGTTATACCATAATGTGCAATAAACCAATCAGAGTCTTCCATTCCCTTTAAAAGACATTTGCGCTTGCACCATGTTAGATTCGGTGGAATTTGAGAGCGGAAAGACTGAACGCTCTTCTAATGAGGAATCCTTTTATTTTTTATTTTTTTTAAATTTCGGTGTGCTGCTGTACATCCCTGTGTGTGTAACCTATAACAAATAGGTGTTGTGCATCCAGCTGTGGCGCATATTACTTACACACCCTATTATAGGGGTGGTTGCATGCGATTTCACTTTTTTTAACTTTAGTTAGTGTGTAATGTTGCTGCTCGAGCATAAACAGCATCTGCAAAGTTACAGCGCTGAAAGTTCAATGCAAACGGAGATATTGTCTTTTAAAGTTACGGCAGTTTATTGCCTACAAAAACGTCCGGTTTGGACTACAACGAGCTTCTTCCCGGGTTGGTGACATCATAAACCCTTGCTAGTCACCGCAGATGTGACTACTGCCCGTAATGGTAAGGGGCGGTGTTTCCGGACAACCTGTGCTTGGCACTTCAGCCAATAAAAATACATGAAACTACATTTGGCCATCTAACCAATCTTAGACCATTGCGTTTATCGGAGGGATGGACTTCATAGAAGCAGGAAGCAAACGAGCCGTTCAGAGGACAGTGGAGACAGCGGTGTGGAATAAAGGTCAAATATAAGAAAAATACACTGTTTAAAAAAAAAGAAGTATTAAGACATGTTATACTGAGCCCCATAAACACAACCAAGCCTAGAAAAAAAACACGGAACCACCCCTTTAATAACACTGGAAATACTGTGGCCGTTTTTAGTTGCCTAAAGTAGCAACGGGGCCAACAATGCACCTAAAACACCTCGTTTTAAGACCAGCCATGGGCGAATGATGGGTGCGATTGCATACAATTTCTATAAAATGGTGTTAAAATGATAATTGCATCAGGCTGAAACTAGCAAAAAACACTAGCGATCCACCTGGCGCCGCATTGCGCCGGGTGTATGATAGGGCCCAAGGTCTTTAGGGTGTCATTTGGGACAGGGCCATTTGCTAATATTCGCTGGCTTCCATAGCAATGCTATTCCTGACTGAAACCATGCCTCTTTTATCACATCGCAGAACCACGCTCTGTTGTTTCAATCAAACGCTACTGCCGCAATTTAACATTTTAGTCATTGATAATGACATCTGAGGACTTTATTATTAATATTACTACAATATTATTGTATTGTTCATCTTGTGTCTAGGTCAACTTTATATATATATATATATATATATATATATATATATATATATATATATATATATATATATATATATATATATATATATATAAATGGGTTGTATATATATATATATATATATAATATATATATATAATATATATAATATATATATATATATATATATATATATATATATATATATATATATATATATATATATATATATATATATATATATATAAAATAAAAAGCTTTTATAAAATATATAAGAAACAATATTTCCACTACTTTATTCACAATCTCTAAACTCTCACACAAAGGACATGACAAGTAATGGTCAAAGGTTAAACTCATTGTCACCTCTGTGTGTAATTTATGAGACTGCTTGTTGATAGTAAGGGTTTGTTCTGATTCAGACAGGCTGGTGCTGTTTTCCTAAGTTGTATCTCAAACGACACACTAGGCACTTATGTAGTGTATGAATTTTATAATTTTGCCATTCAACATCAACGTCTGAGAGCCTCTCCCCCTCTGCTATAAGGAAAGCTGGAAAGCAGAGTCCACTTTTCCTTTATGGAATTTTCAATGTGAACACCCTATGCTCACATTATTCTACAAAATGGGATAGAATAGTGCACAAGAACGCAAATTGAGACGCACCTCTAGATTTTGAACAGGATGTGGACTTAAGGAGGATGGGGTCCAGAAGATAGTGATAGATGAAGCATGAGATAAGAAGTGTTTTATTCCTTCTCCATCACAGAGCCACGGCCAAAAGCAAAGATGGTTTCAGCTCATCCATTCCACATGTGAAAGCATATTTCCTCTTTAGACTGGCAGCCCAAAAAGACTACTGGATAAAGTAAAGGTCAGGCCAAGGCATTTGGTAAGTTGTTGTTGATCAGGGAAGTTGATAACATAATTGAGAAAGAGGAGCTTTTGGCAGAACACTTTGAGGTATGACACTGTCTTACATATCAGCTGTTTTATGCATGGTTAGGATTCGTTCTGTGACTCATCCAAACAAAACAGGATATATTTCACAAGAGTTAAACGCACATTACAAAAAAAGATTACACACACAAACAAATGCAGGATGTTTTTGCTTGTTTCCTTTATATATATATATATATATATATATATATATATATATATATATATATATATATATATATATATATATATATATATATATATATATATTTGTATTCACAGATCTTTTTGCCAATATTATGCTGGAGTGTATGAAAAGTCATGTAATGCAAGGTAAATTTACAGTATTTTTCACCTTTTGTTTTAGCTATTAAAACTGGATAGTAAAAATGGAGCACACGTTTTGCATAAATTGTTGACTTTAGTGTTTTTTGCCAGTTGTATAAATTCTTTGCTTGCAGTATTTTTTTAATAATGATGAAGGGTGCAATTCTCTGTGCTGGCTCAGCATGTCATAAAGTCAATGAATTTTTGTAAATGAGCAGTAAATCTGAAGGAATGTAGTATGTATATATTTTTTGAAAGATCAGTGAACTGAGCGTATGTGAACCCTGATAAGGTATCGGTTATTTAGGGCATGGACACCATTGAACCTATTTCCCTTGAATGTTTAAGCATAGGCTGCACATTCACTTCCCTTGTTCTTCTGGTTCTTTCAAAAACAAGTGACCATAAGAGCTGATGCTGTGGGTTGGCTATTCTATATTAGACTCTCCATTATACTTTCAAAATCAATGATTTCATGCTTCAAGCACAAATGCATTTACATATCCGCTTTTGATTAAACTCTACATTTCTTCACAAATGAAAGAAATTACCATGAAGACCTTTATTACAAATTCCAGATGCACTTGCACCAGTGAGTTACTGGTGATTATTGGCAAGGCAAGGGCTCACATTTTTACATTGGCGTTATTGCCTTACATGAACAATATTGTTCACATGTCACAATATTACTGAACATACTGATTTAACTACAGAAAATAATGTAATTATAACTTAATTTAACAGACGCTGTTCAATAAGAAGCAAACAGAAGCTGTGTTATAGATGTTTAATTGTGCAGCGAGCACAGCCTCTGTTGTCGTTATAATTTAAGAGAAAATAGAGCAACAAAAAAAAAGTGCCTTGGGCGACAGTTTCCTACAAGATAGCCTAAGAGAACAATATCTGCGTCCAAAATGAAAAGAGCGCAGTAGTTGTGCTGTGCGGACAGGTTAAGACAAATAATGAGTCATTTAGCGCTGTTATTTCAGGAGTGTGCTGCTACACACAAATACACACCTACTTTGGAAGTGAGGGTTTAGGACGTGGATCGACAGCCTTGGGCATACAAAGCACTTCGCGCATGTCATGTGTAGGCTACGTGGTTTGTGCGAGCGCCAGTTGTGAATGAAAAAAGTGTGTTTTTTTTGGATGAAGGAAGGAGAAACATGGACAGGTCTCGCGGCGTAGTACGACTGGTGAACCCACGTGCACCGGAGCGCCCGCAGCGCATAGTTGACTGACGCTTCGGATTCTTTGTCAGTTACTTTTCTGCCGTCAACTTGTCTCCGTGCATCGGTAGCTACTGTTGCGAAACGGTTTCATGCAACTGCCTAATAGGCTGAAATGGATATATATAAACGAATGCTGATTTTATATCTTGCCTGCTCGTTAGGACCTGTGAGTATCAACACTTTATTTCATCCGGTTTCCCATGTAGCTAATTAGTCATTGACGAAAGAAAAGCAAAGAAGTAGGCTATTTAACACACCCAGTCCTCAAACAAATGTGTCAGGTCCAAGGATTTATAGGTAGATTGGGTACTTTTTCATTCTTCTTTTTCTCATTGATGAATGTTTGCGTTTAAAATGTGAAAGCCACGTTAAGTTTTAATAAATGCCTCAAACAGTCGGTCTTCTGTCTCAGCAGCTGCTCATGTGTGTTTGGTCTTATAGGCTACACGGCAGCATTTTGTAACTAAATTGAATTAAACTTCATTTAATGAGTCTGTTTGAAATTAGGCTATTACATTGACAAGTTTAATTTAAACGTCCCTGCAGGCTATCCGTCAGAATTTAATCCAATAAGATCAATTCTAGGCTGACTGGACATAATTGTCTGGATAAGAGAACTTCACTTCTCTTACATTTTGATAAAGCATATGCTATTCAAAATATTATTATTAAAGCATTAATGATAATCAGCCTATGTCGGCAGCTTGCAGTGTCATTTACAGCCTGATAGTTTATGGCATTTTGTGTAGGCAGCATTTGCATGGCAAGTGTGGATGTCAGATTTCCATCAAAATAAATTAAGCTTTGTTTAGTGAATTACGTTAAGCACTCCCTTAGTTTGCATTTAGGTAGCATTTTCTAATAAAAAAAATTAAAAAAAATACTGAAATGTTAAAATAATGCTTTATATTATTAGCCTATGTTGCCTCCTGGTAATGTTAGAAATCTCATTTCTGCAGGTTAACCAGGAAAATCAATTGCCTGTCTATTTACTTTGAAATCCTTTAGATTTGGTTCTTTCGACTGATACTAAGAGTGAAAACAGTACATTCACAATAGCAGTGTTACCCAGATTCCTCTATAGTCACATCTAGGCATATGTTCACCATCAAAACTGGTTGTCATAATGTTGATCATACTATTTGAAAGTGTGAAATCGAATGGTTTTCTTCTCTTTTTGTGACGCCATGGTAACAACCCTCATTTTCTTCTCTGTTCATCCCTGTGTCCATGCGAGCACTGTCCTTGATCATAACTCCTTCCTCACTGCAGAATGTAGTGACTCATGTCTCTATACAGTACAGCTCACCGTGCTACTGAATCCAATTGTGAATATGTAACCCTACGCAGTACAGTATATGTTTAAAAGAATGCTGTTGTTTGCTCAGGGCACATATGTGAAATATTGTAAAGATGCATATTCAACCGGTTTAAACCAAAAGATGCAGATTCAATCACACGATCGGTCCAGTAGATCTGTAGCAAAAAGATTTAGATTCTGCTTATAAAGCAGAGAAAGAAACAATAATATATGCTAAGTTTTATATTTAGTGTATGACATTTATTTCAGTTTATGTGTTACAAGATGTGTTTTCACCCATATCAATCGTTTTTTTGTTTCTGTTTAGAAATGATATTCAGCCAAGTTAAAAGGTACCAAGTGTTGAAGGCACTTTTGGGCCTTTTTGATGGGCAAAACAAGTTGTAAAACACTGCTGTAGATCATATATACTGACCGGGGTAACATTTGAACCAGATGGTCATACTTTCTTTAAGCAGTCTGGTTTGGGAGTACCTATAGCTCTACAGTGAAATTTTGATTGATGCCACCTCTCAATGGCCTCATCTGCCAGAGTACCTGCCATAAATCTCACTGTCCTCTGGTGCTCTAGGAATCCATAAGAGCATATTCCTATACAATACAGCCTACATTTTTAGGGAAAATTGGATACAGCTGCAGAGACAGCTTTAATACAAATAATTTATATTGGGATTTTTAAAAAAAGAAAGTTTTTCCATGTCTAGAGTTTAGTTCTTTAGGGATCGACAGAGGCGAAAAGGGGACATTATTTAGAGTTCAGCACAGTTTAGGTATGCTACACTTGTTAAGTTGCTATGCAAAATTGAAGGAACATCATAAATTGTCCTACCCTTCATCAAACAACTATGACACTTAGGAAAAGGGAGAGGCAGTGTCCCATGTGCACCAGTTCACTTCGTTCTCTTCAAACAGTAATTATGTTTCAGCTTGTAATGTGATCAAAGATCTATTGCATTCAGAAATGTGATGTAGTATTCTTTTTAACTTTAAAAAAGAAAATATATTTTATTGTAAGAAAACATATCTCATGTCAGAATCTTGTTATAATTGTGTTATTGATTTAAACAGATGCCGTCTGTCCAGATGTGTGAGATCATGTGGGAGCTGGAAACCGAGAAAGTGGAGTGTTTGTCCAAGCTGGAAAACATCACGTCAGGTGTGTACACTGCATATCCGTCACGCCATACTAAATTGTATGCATGTAAAGAAAGTGATTCCTTTATATTGGGGATATATGCTGTTAAACAATCCTGTTAAATGTACAGCAGTGGTTATCAAAATCTACTTTTTTACCTTAGAATGTACGGATATCCACAATACCTGATGAATCATCAGTGGCCTGTCCAAAAGACATGTCCAGTACTTGTGTGTAGACGGTGCACAAGATCATACGCACAAAGACAAAACACCATCAGGGCAACATGCTATAAGCATTTACTTCAGCAAATAGCATTAAGCTTTGTATCAGTAGAAACCCAGTAGTATATTCAAAATTATTGCACTTTCCCCCGTCATATCCTCCTGAGATGAGAGAATTATGTATTTTATTTTTGGAAAAAATCCTCCGATGACACAAATATTGTCATTTTGCGTCATCGGAGGAATTTTTGGATAGAGACTACAGCCAATAAAAGGAGCTAGTTCGGCATGTTTTCAACCCGCCCACAGGGATTTGATCTCGCTCACAGAATGTAAATGCGCACGGCCGCGCTCGGCTCGGACATTCATAACTGGGCGGTGTGGAGCAAAGTGAGTGTTTCAACTTTTCAAATGAATTCCTATGAAAGTTAAGCTTCCATACGCATGAACTGAAAACGCGCCAGACTGAACATGCGGTGTAAATGTATCCCGTGCTTACCTCAGCTCTGCTCAGCTCTTCGCTCTCGTGATGAATGTAATCTGACTCCTGCTGCGCTTGTGCCGTGATTTTCGTTCGGCTCACTCACACTTTATTTAAAGGGATCATATAATGCCATTTTTATACAAGTTAATATGATTCTTTAGTGTTTAAATGAAAACTTTGTAATATAATTTAATTCAAAATTCTCATTAGTATTGTAAGAAAACACTCGTTTTACCTGGACAAAAACAGCTCTGTTTTCACCAAGCCATTTCAGTGTATACGGCTTTAAATGATGAATGACCCCGCCCATCTGTTCTGTGGGCCGCAGGAGGAGTGTTGCCCTTGACAACAGTAGAGGCCAAACGTGAGTCTCTGAGGACAGATCTGTGCAACTTTATCAGTTTGAACCGGAGTCGGGGCAAGACGACAACGAAATTTGACATTTAAGGCTAAACAGGAAGTTTCTGAATGGTTTGTTAACCTAATGTCACTTTGATCTATCTTTATGTACTGGCAGAGTAATGTTAGTGCGAATGCTATGTGTTTACTGATGTATATGTTAGTTCATTTACAGATTGTTACAGCTAATGCCAATAAAAACTTTTTTTTCCTGTTAATGTCGGTTTGTCAGTGATGCATAACGTTATCTATGCATTGTTGTAATAACTGTTACAACAGTTATTACAGCAATGCATATATATAGCATTTTTTTTTACAGTAACAGACTTATATAAACTATTTACTTATTAAGATGTACTTATTTAAGGTTAGTGTTACCACGTCCACGTTACTTTTAAAAACAGCGTACAGAGTTTGTAATAACACAACCATAACACGTGTTTCATTATAAATGTGGGATTATGAATTATATTGTCATACATAGAAAGCCTGCCGTATTTTAACTTACCCTGTAAACTTTAGCTGCATTCATCGTGAAGCGTGCAAGCGTTTCAAACTACACTCACTTCTTCTGGAGATGCAGCAGGAACACGAAGAGCTGGTACAGATCTGAATCCAGGAGCAGCTTCTTAGCCAAACTTGCCTTATACTACCTCAGTTATAAAGCAGTCTGGTGAGAAATGCTTTGTGGTTTGCGCAGACATAAAAGCATCGACGAAAACAAAACTCAGCCACTGTGTCTTCAGTGATTCGGATTTAGAAACATCAGAATGACTGCTGTGTTCATTATTACACCCAAGAACAGAACACCACAATCGTTTAGACGCCATTCTGCCCCAGCGTCTCTACTTATACAACAGCAGACTATGACAATGATAGCTTGAGCTCGCTTAGGGCAGGTCTAAGATGAAACGCTGCTTGTCAATCAACGGTCATGGGAGGGGTGTCCGATCATGTGACGTCACACATCGAACGGCTCGATTTGAGACGGGGGAAAACTTATTAGGAGATTTAAAAAAAAACACTTGGTGGATTTTTATCATTATAGGATGGTTGTGTACAGGCACTGCCAACACACATTTCCATACAATCAGCTTGTAAAAGTGCTTAACAGATATGTTCAGTTTTTAATTGTAGTGCCTGTTCTCTAACTGAACAAAATGATTTTATTACTATGAAATTCAAAACGACAGTGGGGGCGGGGTCATGGTGGGCAAGTTATAACCTGTAGCGGTGACTTCGGGGGTGGCCTTGTTGGGCATCGAAGCAAGTGCATTCTGGGAGTTGTCTTTTTATCCACATGAGACAAAAATGCGTTTTCTGTCTTTTCTCAGTCTAGAAGGCACCAAATTCAAATATTATTTCACATTTCTTCTACATACATGAACCAGTTTAAATAATACACATTCATCATCCCAGCGCTGAAGTATCCCTTTAACTAAATAACACAAAACACGCTAATGTACATTGCTGATAACAAAACGTAGCAAAACTATATTTATATGAATATAATAATATGTGATGCATTACACAGGGACTTCTGGAAAAGTTTTTTTACTGAGTAAAATTACATATAATGCAATGGTCTATTAAAAAACAAGTTATGTGATTGTGTCTGTTTTGAGTGTAATCACTTCCAACTAGAAAGCCATACATGAGCACTACATAAAGCTGAAAAATATGGAATATGATGTTGGCCTAATAAAGCCAACATTTGAAGTGTTTTAAGATCTTATTAAATAGCTACAAAAAAGCTTTGCTGCTTATCTGCATAGCTGCAAAGGTGTCAATATTTTTTCCCTCTCATCTTCCCACAGACTGCAGTCAGCTCAAACCTCTCTTCTCATTACTATAGATACTGTGGATTGGACAGATAATAGTTGTTTTGTGTTTGCTTGTCTGGGTCATAACTTATTCGGTTTTAGAAGAGGCTACACACTGGCTAATTATGCAGAAATGTCATTTGAATCGGGCAGTGTGATTTTCACCACATCAGGCGTTTCATTTGTTTCACTGTCATTACCTGATTTTTAACCAGTGGTTGTTTCAGTGCAGTGTCTTAGTAAACCAACAAATTCTTTCTTTTTTATGCATTATTTTCCATCGATTAGATATTAGACTTTGTTCAGAGAGCAAATCCATGTGCTACCCACCGAATTCAGATCTGCCCAGATTCACACGCTGTCACATTCTCTGTTTTTTAGTCCCCAGCCTGCCCCTTTTCCAGCTAATGATGCTTTTTTGTCTGCTAAAAATAACTGAAATTATATGAATTGTGCTTTTTTTCACCTCAATATTAAAGTCTGATTCTGCTGTTATAATGAAAAACATGGGGGAAAAGGTCCCCAGTGATACCAGGTTTTATCCAGACTGGCACGGAGGACAATAACCACAAATGAGCTATGATAACGCATTTAATTGCAAATTCAAATAACCTTAATTACCGGAATCATGAACATGGATTTGTGTGTGTAGAAAAGCTAGTAAATTAAACTCATAAGTGTCTTAGTATGTGGACTTCACCAAGAGCTTCAGTGCCTGACTATTGGGCATGCACCTCATCAAACCGAAATGCTGCCTATTCCTGCCTAATCTCATATTGATTTAGTTCTTAATGGACGAAGCAATTACAAAAGCTAGATGTATGAAACTGATGTCTGATTATCTTTGAGCTAGTGTGTAAAGGTTGTGTGCTGTCGTCTGTGTTGTCTTGTGATGAAAATCTCAATGACAAATCTCCCCTGAGTAATATATCTTGGACCAATATGCAAACTGATCTCCTCAGACTGTGAGATGTATTTTGATAAAGCGCTCTCTTGTGGCATTGTGTTTAATGGGTTTCTCTTTGTCAGGTAGCCCAGTATAAATCTCATATCAGTTGGATTTTAAAATTGGAAGGTAGAATTAAATGGAATCAAGCCAGTTCACCAAATCAAATGGTGTAACACACTTTAAACGTGGCATGTTATTTCATTTTTAATTCTAGAACTGATCAGAACACAGTTGAAAATGGAATGTTTTTATGGAAGTTTTATGTGTCAAGAACCAAAATAACTGTACATGATTCTATTGGCCAATTAATGGGACAATCTAGACCCTATCACCAATTAAAACATGATTAGGTGGCAGTGTTTTGTCAGTTTCCATCTCCTAATCAGTTTTTCTTTTGCATTTCTTTGGTAAGGTTGCACAGGTGAATGGGATCTAGCGTGTTGGCCATCAGCCAGGATTGGAGAGATAGTCACAATCCCCTGTCCAAATTACTTCAGCCATGTCAGTAATCAGAGAGGTAAGTCAATATAGATGCAAAATGTTTTCAATAAACTTGTCCTTCTCCTTGTGTTTTCAACATTATTCTATTTCTTATCATTTTTGATAACGTCTTTAAAAAGTCACTAGTAGTTCTGCAGCCTCTTTGGAAACTTATTTTCAGAGAAATGTGCTTGCAAAAAAAAAACATCCTGCAAATGGCGTGGATAATAATTTAGCAACGATGTCTAACTTGTTAACGTTGCTTGTGGTTTCCAGAGTGAATCGTTTATTTTATCATAGGTTTTCCTCCCGATTAAATTCCTTACAACGGGAGGAACGCATCATAAACTCAGCGATAACAAGCCCCACCCATTAAAAGGGACTATGTGATTGGTAAATTTTCCTTGAAATTAGTCTCCCTATTAATACTTGCTATCGCTCTGGAATTTCACAGCTGTACCACCAATCAGAGAACTGAAAGCATTAGGTGGAAAAATCTATATAGTATGTCTCTATATAAAAACCTCATATCCTACACAACACAAACTGAAGTGGCAGATTAGAAGGGTTTATTTCCTCCAAAAGATTTAGATGTTTGTTGTCAAATTATAAATTCCTAAAATAACATTAGAACTGATGACATTTTGGTTAAAAAAAAAAAAAAAAAAAAAAAAAATATATATATATATATATATATATATATATATATATATATATATATATATATATATATATATATATATATATATATATATATATATATATTTAAAAGTTTGTAAACATTTTTTTTTGCAATAGCTTAGGCCCTGACGGTTCCCATCTGATCATAACCAATATCACATTATTTAAAGCCTTTTTCTTCAGAGTTCTTCTGATTAGTCTTTGATAGCTCTGGAGACAAGACGAAGATTGTCTGTGCTATTGGGACCTGCTGCTGTAATTTAGCAGAGACATTGACACACAAACTGTATTCATGAGACTTTCTCTGGGGAGAAACTGGTGGCCAATTATTTGCTAAGAATTCATGAATTGCTGTAATTTATTCAAGCAAGGAAAGCCATGGCTAACTTTTAATATCATTTAGTAAGCCTTTTGGGGTTGAGTTAGGGTAAGAAGGATTAGCTGTGTATTCAGCAATAGAACATAAACTCAAGGTAGCTGTTTTTGTTTTTGGAAACCAAGAAGCAGACATGACATCATCTTTTTACATATATATTTTTGAAATCACCCTTTTTATAAACACACACACACACACACACACACACACACACACAGAGGTTTGCTATCTTTGTGGGGCCCTCTCCATAGACATAATAGTTTTTATATTACAGAAAACTTAAAGCTACACTGTGTAACTTTTTTAGTTTATTCTAAGCTAAAAACACTTAGTTATTTCAAAAATATATGTGTTTATTAATGTGTATTTACTTCTTTCAAGTAATAAAATATTCTCGTAAGTTTATAATATGCCATTGAAAATACATACAGGTGAGGGGTTCGAATGCTGGTCGCCATGTTGCTCCTCCATCTTGAAAGTACATTAGCCAAAGAGGAACATACCCGTAAATTCAAGCTTCGCCTTTCACATTTTAACACTCAATGGCACAGTGTCGAATGTAAAGAGGGGAATTGCCATGTTAATCTTGGACTAAATCGGCCACCATAGGAGTTGAAACGAAATTTAGAATTGTGAGAAACAGAAACTATTATTCACTGGATGGTCATATACCTTTACACCGCTAGATGGGGGAAAATGTCACACAGTGTAGCTTTAAATTTTCAACAACAAAACAAAAATCATTCTGTATGATTTATACGTTTGTTTTCTCATGGGGACCTCAATTTAGGTGCCCACAGTGACAAAAAAGAAATAATTTGGGGGGAAAAATTTCAGAAACTGTTAGGACCAATAAAATCATTAAAACATATAAAATCAGAAAACAACCCGCGGAAAAAAACGTGGACTTGGCAACACAGTGCAGTTGAGCTCCGTTGATGTCGCTTCGTTGCTCTGATTGGTTGTTGGTCTAACCAATTTATGTCTTTCCTGGTTCGGTTGAAACACGCCGCATAATCACAGCCCAATGGAGCAGTTTCAGACTCATATTCTTACTAGAATTGAGTATGACCACGTCAGGCTAGCGTCGATTAGACAAGAGTATGAATATTTGAAAGATTAGAGTCGTCACACCGGAGTCGGGTTTATTGAGGATGACGTGCTGGTGAGGCAAATTCAGAGGAGACACCAATTGACACGAGCTCAGCAGACACTCCAGGATGCAATGGTCATGTCTGGGCGCAGGTCCACCATCGGATCCGGACACGGCCTAAAACCGTCCGACAGCAGTAAACCTCGGGATAAACAGAGAAACTAACATTAGCGTAGATGCCACTCTTTTTATGATGTAACGAGTACATCAGGTGTTATGGGAAGTGTTCCCGGTTCCGGCTGACCTAGTTAATGCAGCCTAACATGACCGGATCCTGCCATGAGCTGAGACATATCTTGTATATATGGCTTATATGTGGATATAAAGAAGCAATACAGGAGACCTATATGGCCTGATATGCACATATATGCACCTCAATTTTACCTATATGTGGAATATATGTGCATATATGCAGCATACATATTATCATATATGTGTATATATGCAGCATACATATTATATATGTTCATATATGCAGCATACATATTATCATATATGTGCATATACGCAGCATATATGTACATATAAACTGCATATATGTTTCATATATGCGCATATATCCTCATATAGGTTCTTTCCATGTGGGCAATCAGTCAATTAAGTTGAATAATGGAAGAAAAAAAAAATGCTCTATGTGTATGCCATAGTAAAGAGATGTGTTTTTAGTCTAGATTTAAACTGACTGAGTGTGTCAGCTTCCCGAATAATGCTAGGAAGGCTGTTCCAGAGTTTAGGTGATAAATAGGGAAAAGATCAACCGCCTGCAGTTTATTTAGGTATTATCAACGGGCCAGAGTTTTGAGACCGCAATAGACATGATGGAGTATAATGTGTTAAGAGCTCACTCAAGTACTGGGGAGCTAAACCGTTTAGTGCTTTGTAAATAATAAGCAAAATTTTAGAATTTATACGACTTTTAATATTGGCCAGTGCAGTGTTGACAGAACTGGGCTAATATGATCGTACTTCCTGGTTCTAGTAAGAACTCGAGCTGCTGCGTTTTGGACTAATTGGAGTTTGTTTATTAAGCGAGCAGGGCAAGCACCCAGTAGAGCATTACAATAATCTAGCCTTGAGCTCATGAACGCATGTACTAACTGTTCAGCATTTTGCATTGAAAGCATGCGCCATAATTTAGATATATTTTTAAGATGGTAGAATGCAGTTCTAATGCAGTTACAGAAATAAATTACAATAGAAAATTTGAAAATTATTATATGAAATTGTATGAATAGTTCAGAATATTTGTGTTTAATCAAATAAATTCAGCCTTGATGAGCATAAGAGATTTCCTTCAAATACATTTTAAAGTTTACTGACTGATTTTTGAACAGTAGTGCATGATTTATGTTTGACTTGATGATTTATAGTTGACTTTGTGAGGTGAAAACAACAAGTGTGGAATTTATTTTAGAAAGGCAACATGATACATTTTGAACCTCTACTGATGTAGATGTTTTATTCATCAATAAAAAAATAAAGGTTCTTTATTGGCATCAATGTTTCCATAAAGAATCTTTAACATCCATGGAACCTTTCCATTGTACAAAAGATTCTTTATTTTGAAAAATATTAGATCATTAAAATATTTATGGTTGTTTTAAGAACTGGTCAGTGAAATGTTCCTTGGGGAACCAAGAAAGGTTCTGATAGAAAGGTGTCAGAATACACAGTGCACCACAGAATGTTGCATATAGGGCTGCATAGCCACAGACCAGGCAGTCAGGGTGCCTATGCTGACCCCTGTCCACCACTGAAAGGACCAACAGTGGGCACAGTATTCCCTGGTGGCTTTGGCCTCTTTGAGCAGGATAATGCGCCCTGCCACAAAGCAAATTTGGTTCAGGATTTGTTTGAGGAGCCCAACGAGTTTGATGTGTTCAGATCTCAGTCCGATCAAGCATCTGTAGGATTTGCTGAACAAATAAGTCCAATCCATGAAGGCCCCACCTCAAAACTTACAGGACTTAAAAGGATCTGCTGCTAACATCTTGGTGCCAGATATCACAGCTCACCTTCACCTTCAGTGGAGTCCATGCCTCAACGGGTCACGACTGTTTTGGCAGCAAAAGGGGGACCAACACAGGAAGGTGGTCCTAATTTGATGCCTGATTGGTGTATGTTGCTTTATGAGATGTCCATTAGAGTCCTTGACTTATGTACTATTTGCTGACTGGCTAATAACTAAACTGCTTCCAGCATAATTTTACTAGCTTGCGATCATGGTTCGTTGCTGACTTGTCTTTTCTACTAGACTGTCCAATGGACCTGTCAGTCATGCTGTCCTTTGATGGACAGGTTTAAACATGAGCACTCATATCATGCCAGACGTCATTCGAACGAAACCTTACCTTGATTTATTTTAGTGTTTATAACTGTCAGGGGAATTTTAAAAAATGCATTTGGTCATAAAATTAATGGAATGCAGCCTTCATTTCATGTTTTTAGTAATAATCTTTATTTTGATATTACCCTAGCTCTTAAATTTTCCTTTTCCTTCTCAAGCACACAGAGGACTAAAAGGAGTCTTGTTGAAATGAAATGTCCGGAGGAACTGAGGACAGTCTATGGTAGTTAAGTTTGCCAATATTTCTTGAGGTTGTAAACATGAAATTGTAAAGGAAAATGAGTGTTTGGATCAATAAGACTTTCAAAGCGGTCTTACTGTAAAAGCAGCTGTGACATCCAAGTGATTCTTATGTAGGGTCCATTTGTGTAATGACACATCATTGTGGAAAATATAGCACTTTTGGCGAGCTATTATAAAGGCTTGTCGTATGTTGAAGATGAATCGGACACCTCTTGTCTGTGTCTGTGAGAAATTGTCTGTGTTTTTATCTTTTCTTTGGACTCTTATACGGATGACAGAATTTAAATGTATTTATTTGCATGTTCTTCTACTCACTTGCACTTTGTCAAAATTTCAGCTTTGATTTATGAGCCTGATTTCATTCTATGAACTGTTTACACACGTCTAATGGCTTCCAGGTCATATCTCTGTCTTGTTGAAAGGGGCATGCCTTGCCTGTGAAACTCTTGAGTGCACTGAGAGAGTGCTCTCTGGAAGAAATCCAAAACATGGATTGAGGGATTTAGATGGTACAGGGTGAAATGCAGTGTATTTATCTTGTGGCGTTCAAGCAGGAGATAGCCTTTGGTGAACTGTGATACAGGCCAGATGTGAATGGGAAAAGACCTGGATATTAGTTTGGGGTTGGCCGAATTGATGATCAAGTGATGGGAAAAAACAGATAACTAACTCTGACTGGGAATGTTGAGTTGGTTTTTAGGGGAGACCAAAACATATATAACTGTAACGTGTTGATGGAACAATTTATGAACAGAGAGAAGAACAAAGGACATGCACAGACTCAGTGGATACAAAAATCCTTATTAATTTATAGCAAACAGATTGCGGCTTTCTGGACCAATAAAAGGAAACTTTTTTTTTTTCTTAGCACCGATTTCCCAGAAATGCTCTGTGTGTATTGCCCAGAAAGAGTGTTTAAAAGATATTCAACCGAAAATGTTGATAATATTAGCTAAAATTGATTTTTTAGGATGCCTACACACTAGAGTTTACTCTACATTAATGAATGCTGCGATTACTCTAATTTCAGTGGAACTATGCAAAATGTATGCAATCATAAATTGGATTGGATTGCTTTTGAGAAGCCAGTTCGCTATGTTCACTTCGTTAAATAATTCTCCTTTTTTATCCATAAAATCTTTTTTATATTGTGTAGGTACCCGTAAAAATGTTGTAATCTAGATACTTTAGCCAAACTTGAATCTATTTGTATTATATAACAAAATATCAACCCAACTGGCAATTATTTTAAAGACATACAGCTATAACTATCAAACAAAATAAGTAGACTTTAGGAGAACTGATTACATAAATCCCCAAAGTGACAAAAAAAAAAAAATCTTGGAAGCAGTTCAGGGGAAAAGTAATCTGTAGAAACATTTGCATATATTCAGACAAGTGGTTTAATTGTATAAATGTAGCCATTTGGGACTGTTGTATGTGTAGAAATATCAGTTTATGGCTCTTTCCCAATAGCACTGATGCTTTGTGTAATCAAGCCTCAAGATTAAGTCTCAATTCCAGTATTCCAGCTGTTCCTATATTGCAGCAGGCGTAAAATTCCTTTTCTTGAAGCTCAATCTGTCCAGTTGTAGTATCAGATTACAGATTCAAAAGAACCTACCAGGTCTTGTGTTATGGTCAAATCAAAAGGCAATTCATTTTTATAGGAGCATGGAAAGGAAAACAAGCGTTGCGAAACTTGGCAGCGCACAGATCCAGGGACATGTCATAAATTTATGGTGGGTGGAGCTTCCAGCGTCCTAACACATGTGAACTTTTTACCCAGGAGCTTTACAGCAAACATACAGTCATTAATCTTCTCAACTTTTCAGAGTGCTTTGTTTGCTCATAACTCAGACTTCACTTTCATACTTCAGTCAAACACACTGTCAATAGTGCAGTGACCTCATGATCACACCTCATATAAATGTTAAGAAAGTAAAGTTTATTAAATCAAACTGGTCAACGTTACTTTACATGCTTGCAAGCAAAGTTAAACACCTTAAAGGAAAGTTCCAGGATCAGTACAAGTCTCAAACAATCGAGAATTTGTTGACTACTATAACATTTTAGCTCCACTCGTCTTTTCTTAAAAAAAAAAAAAATGAATGAATGAATACAATACATGTGAGTTTTATGTCCTGGCTAATCCAAGCATTAAAATGGCAGTGAATGGCAGCCCTAAATTTGATGTGCATCCATCCATTATAAAAGTAATCTACACGGCTCCGGGAGGTGATTTATCCGGGAGGGCCTCCCGAAGGGAATTTATTCGTTTGTGTAAGAAAAATATCCATATTTAAAATTTTATAAAGTAAAATATCTAGCTTCCGGTGGACCGCCTTCCATATTTACCTTATGAAGAAACTGTAACGCCTCTCGCAGTTCACACCACAACTTCATCGGCACACTGGTTACAGATGGTGGTCTGTCGGAACATGGATATTTTAAATGTTAAATATAGATATTTTTCTTACAAAAACCCATTGATTTGCGTCAGAAGGCCTTTATTAAAGGGATAGTTCTCCCTGAAATGAAATTAAAGTCATCTTTTATTCATTCAATACCCTATGTCCTTCTATCCCTTTTGGACCTCAAAAGCAGAAATCTTAAAAAAATAGTCCTGTACGCACTTCTTCCTATAATGGCAGTAGATAGCGACCAGGTTAAAACATTACAGAAATTATACAAAAGTATGACACAATGATACAGTGAGACGCGCTCCATATATGGAAAGTGTCCAGGAGGCATACTGTAAGGTTTTGCGGGAAATAAACTATTATTCAGTCAAAACACTGAGCTCAGCCGTTACTCTGTGTGTGTTCCTGTAGTGACTTCAACCAACGGTCCTCAGCAGGCGTGGCGCGGCGCTCATACACTATTATCATGGCACCCAAGATAAACACACACACAACATTTAGAGAAATCAGGCTCAATAGAAGGAGAAAAAACGCAACTTAAAAATAAAAAAACGCGACTCGTCTTTTCTATATATTTATGATAAAAAATAATACAATACTAATAATAAAACCTCCTGAAGTGAATATTGTGTACAGTTGTCATGACAATAGTGCGTGAGCATGAGCACGGTGCACCGCGCCTGCTGACGGTTCGTACTAGTCAGGAACGCGCGCAGAGTAACGGCTGAGCTCAGTGTTTTGACTGAATAATAGTTTATTTCTCGCAAAGCTTTACGGTATGCCTCCTAGGCACTTTCCACATATGGCGCGACTCTCACCGTATCGTGTCATACTTTTGTATCATTTTTGTAACATTTTAACCTGGTCGCTATCCACTGCCATTATAGGAAGGAGTGCGGGCAGGACTATTTTTTTAAGATTTCTGCTTTTGAGGTCCAAAAGGGATAGAAGGACATAGGGTATTGAATCAACAGCAGGGCGAATAAAAGATGACTTTAATTCCATTTCAGGGTGAACTATCCCTTGAACCTCCCAGAGCAGTGTGGATTACTTTTAAAATGGAAGATGCACTTTTTTTTATTTATTATTTAAGTCTTAGTATACGATTGGGGAAAAAAGTCCTAATCACCTAGGGTGGCTTGGGGATGAATAAATCATAGGGTAATTTTCTTTTTTATGTAAACTATCCCTTTAAGACCATAAAACCCTAAACCAATTGAAAAAGTAACTGATGAATGAATGAAAGTGCTTTTATAAAATTTAAGCTTCACATTTCTGCTTTTAAAACCTCCAAAAACTGGTTACATTAGCTTCCATTGTGAGTACCCCATTATTTTTGGAGGCATGCCACAATTGCTGTTGTTTGAGCTTAACTTGTATTGAACTCAGAATATTCTTTAATTACCCTGCATTCTTGCGTCTTCTCACAATAGTTCAACTTTTGGAGCCGCTGTCATAATAATACGTCAAGCAGCTTGCGTTTGAAAGAGAAGGACACACCTAAACACCCACCTTCACTGCAGAAAACTGTTGTAATAACACTTTGCTCAAAGAGCTTTATCAAAAGCCCAGTCTGATTCATGTTTATACTAGTCATGCTACTGTCAACACTCATTCAAGGACCAAAATTTTTACCAGAACCCCCATCCTCTCCCTTCAGGCTAGCAGTGAATCTTCCATAAATTCTCACAGGAGCAAGCTTATACCCGAGGCCTCCTCTGAGGCCCAGCGTGTGTTTCTGCAGCGTGATTCGAGGCAGAAGATCTCTTCAATGGCACGCTCTGAAATAACATAACAGCAGGTTGATTAGCTCCCATGTTCAGTTCACATCTTCATACATGGCATTGACAGTCCTCATTGTCTTGTCCTTCGGGATGATGAAAGCATTCTTCTGACAATCCCTCATTGAAAACAAGACCAGACTCTAGCAGCAGTAGCTTATCTGCCTCGGTCTCGTCCCATTGCTTAAGATTACACAGACAATGTCTTGTGCGTTTTAATGCACATGTATTTTGAAGAGGAGATCATTTATGAAAAGCATACTGAATGGCAGTGCTTTTGTATTAATAAAAATGTAGTCAACTAAGGATTTGAGCTTTGGATGCCATGAATTTGCTTTCTTTTATCTTCAGTGTTTTTGACTATAATCTGTTTATTAGTCAACACTATAATATAGCTCATATTTTATGTACTTCTCTGTGAATGTCGATGAAAATCGATTTTTGCTCTCAGAGGTAAAACATCATCAGCCACACATACTGCTGGCACACTGATAATGAGGTTTTCAAGCTGTCCCATCTGAGGGAGATGATCATCGCTACAACTTGCCAACTGCATATCAAACGTTCCAAAATGTTGTCAGTGTTTTGCAGTGTGAATTTTTTTTTTTTTTTCTCTCTTGCTTCCCACGTAGCATTTTAATTGGATGTGGGGCTGCTGTTTAACTTCAGAAATAGAAAACAGCTTCTCTGTTCATGTTAACATGTTTAGAGTCTTGGTGAACAGACGGAATGGTGTGGTCAAAAATCTGTCAATTAATTGTGGAAGCTATGCATGGTTTAAAGGTGCACTATGTAAAACAATTTCAGTAAAATATCCAAAAAACCCTAGGCCAGTGTTATATATTTTGTTCAATTGAGTACTTATAATATCCCAAATGTTTCCAACTATTTGTAAATCGTGAGAAATTAGCTATTTTAACCAATAAACCGGAATGTCTGAGGGAGTCGTCTGTCAATTGCGTCATATCTGCATTACCCTCCGTTTCCGAGTTTTATTTAGCAGAAAGCTTCATTCCTACTGCAGTGTGCAACAAGTGTCATAGCATCTGTCGAGAGTAACGTCATAACATGTTTTTCAACACACTCAGATGTATCTAATATGATAAACATAGCTGCGTTACCTCATACTCATGACCGAAAAAAGAGGAAATTGCGACGGCGACTGTGACATAATAAAAGTCCCGCTGCTCACAAGGCGTGTTGCATTCATCTTATTAAAAATCGCTCCAGGTGGTCCTGCTCTACTTCATACTACAGTAATGTTAATAATCGCATCCATGAACTTGATTCCTATCCCGATTCTTTTCCACCGGCCCACAGAATACCACGTCCCAAGATTCTGCCCACAAACTTGGCATAATCAAATCTTTGTTTTGAATAGGCATCCTCTAGCGGACGGAAAATATACATAGTGCATCCTTTGAGAGAAAAAAGATGGAAAAAATCTGATGTGTAAATTCCACTGTTCAAAATGCTACTCATTAAAGTTGCTGTAGCTTATGACATTTCGTTACAAAGAGTCTGTTATAATTAAAGTGCAGTGGATGTGCAGAGTAGAGCCTGATTCTCTAGAGAGGTTTATACCCACCTTCTTTAATGCCCTAATGTTCCCCAAGGATGACAAGGTTACTACAAATGAGAGTAACATTTTCAGAGGTGAAGAAGTTGATGTTTAATTTGTGACTTATCTCTCTAATTGTGAGCCAAATCGTCCCCTTGTTAGATAAAAATACAACCAGTGACAAACAGTACATTCAACTTTTTTTTATTTTATAAAAATGTTTTGACAGGAATCGAAATATGTCCAAATGCAGTGATGCATCTGTATGACATTTTAATACTGAAGTCAGAGGCAAATTTACAATCCTTGCCTCGTAATACTGGGAATTTTTTTGGGAGGTGCTGTTTTTAAAAATTCCATTCCTTACTATTCATCTTCTGTTGTGACATCAACCCTCAAGAAACCTGGTCTCAAGTCTATGGCAGGAAGGTCATGAATTTGATAAGCGTGACATGGACATTGCATGTGGCGCTGAAAAGTGAGAGGAGGATCTAAAGGGTCATTATGAGAATGTCATAATGTGTCCAGTGAGTAAAAGGATTATCCAGCTGGTATTTCAGGCAGCGATAAGACCGACAGGACGACATCTGTTATTTTTCCTCCTCCACTTTGCAGAGCATGATTACCTGATGATGATCTTATGTGCTCTGCTTCACAAATCAGCTCCATTCAGTTTGAAGTCCTCCAGGCCTGAGAGGATTCTCGAGCCAATTAACATTTACCACAGCGATCAGTCAGTGAAATTTGCTTCTTCAGACTGCAAGGCGAACTGTTCCAAAAAAATGACAGATAATTCCATTACATTTTGCTTGAAATAATTCAGATCATGAAATAAGCAAAAAATAAGACTAAGATGTTTAACATTTTTCCGTCCATGTTGATGCAAGTAATTTCCTGTTGATTAATTCTTGACCACTTGAGACCCATGAAGTGCTCATTTCCTTTGCTTGTTTTGCAGTAATAGGTCACCTCATCTTTGGCTATGTGTTTTATGTGTGGCTAAGTGTATCTGAGTAGCAGTGATTACTTGAGTAATGAAGCTGTGATTGAATCTTCTGGTTTAGCACTCTTCACTTCTGTATTTGACCTGCATATTCACTGCCCTTTTGCCTTTTGCAGGAAACATATCGAAGAGCTGTACTGCCAATGGCTGGACGAACATAGACCCAGTTGTCATTGCGTTTAACTGTGGCTACGACCTAAATATCACAGAGGATGGACACATGGTGCGTATGATTCCTTTCTCCCCCCATTCTTTTGATGCCTGTATGTTTTAATCAGCAACAACGTACATTTTCACAGGCACCAAATACACTATCAATCAAGTTATATTGCTGGACCACTCATATTTTTGAAAGGACGACGAGTTGGGTTGCCTGAAGTGCTGTTGCGCTTTGTCAGAACATTGCCCACAAGGCTATGATTTCAACATCAATCGAAGTTTACAATGAAATCTAAAATAAATAAATTAAAACAATGGATGGTAGGTACCCAAAAGTAACTTGAGACTCGAACCTCACCTCAGTTTGTTGTACCTAAAGTATTAATGGTAACACTCTACAATAAGGTTTTATTAGTTAACATTAGTTAATACGTTAGTTAAAGGTGGACTATGCAACTTTTCTGTCCGCTAGATGGCACCTATTCAAAAAAGTCATAGTTTGATGACGTCAAGCGCTTGAGCGCAGCATCTTGGGACATGTGGTTTTCACCTCACAGACAGTGGAAAAGAATCGGGATAGGACTCATGGCAGAAATCGTGTTGATGGCTGTGGTTATTAACATTACTGTAGTATGAAGCAGAGCAGGACCGAGTGTTGCGTCTGTAGCGATTGTTAATGAGATGAACAACACACGCCTCGCGAGCACCAGGACTTTTATTATGAAGGGACACAGTCGTCGGGCGCAGGCGCTATTTCCGCTTTTCCTGTCATGCGTATAAGGTAACGCAGCTCTGTTTATCATATTAGATACAGAGTGTGCTGAAAATAATGTTATGACGTTACTCAGCAGCTGCGGTGACACTTGTTCACACTGCTAAGATTAAAGCGCTTTTGCCAAATAACCATAAACCAAGGGAAATGCAGATATGACGCAAATGACAGACGACTCCCTCAGACGCTATGCTCAGATGTCCTGGCTCCTTGGTTAAAATAGCAATTTTCTCACAATTTACAAATAGTTGGAAACATTTGGGATATTGTAAGTACTCAACTGAATAAAATATATAACACTGGCCCAGTGGTTTTTGGATATTTAATGCAAAAATACGACATAGTGCTCCTATAACATGAACTAACCGTGAACAGCACCTCTGTTCAGAATTAGTTAATCTTTGTTAACTTCAGTTATTACAAATACAGCTGTTCGTGGTAATTAATTAATTGGTTTAAAAATATGATCCGGACATACTACATTCGTCATGTTGTCATTATCATGTGACCTACCAGCATCAGTTGAACTTCAGAATCTTGCCAAAGGTGGCAGGTCATCTGGGTACTTATCACCTATTGTTTTACAATTACTGTATTTTTGGACGTACCACGCTAGAAATTGTATGATCAAAAAAATTTGTTTCGAAGCCGTGTTGATCGCGACAAAACGGTGATCTATTTGTAGTGTGATCTATATTTCCACCACTTAATCAAGTCACTCTTCTTTAAAACATGATGACGTTTTATTTCACGTATTGCATTTCATGTTGCCTCTCATATTGAGCTAGCCTGACAAGCCAGACCCACATCAAGATGTTTGGTCTGGAAACTCACCATAGACCGGGCTCAATCCGAGGGGCGGGATAAACGGTTGTCTTTCAAACTCCCTCTGCACGCGATAGGATAGCACTACAACCAACCAGAGCAACGAAGCTGAAGCAGAACTAGTAGACAGATTAAACTTTCGCCGTATCCGGGCAGAAAATCTCAGAACACATCTTCCCTTTTTAAGAATGACTTCAGTGCCGCTCTTTGTTCTTTTCTCAGAGAAAAGCTTAACTCCAAGTCAATCAGTCGCAGTCAAAGCTGATTCGAAAGACCGCCGTTCGCTAGTTTCTGTGTTTACTAGAAGCACGCAAACGCAACTCGGCCGTCTACAGCTCAGAGCGTTTACAGCTCAGAAGTGTATTGAGAGTTGCTAGACAACACTCTAGATTTCTAGGCTAATATTGAGCTATTTGTACCGCAAAAATGACTGTCTGCCGCTCACACGCGACATTATTCTCTCTATGAAATCTGTAAACCCCATTCACTGGTTCTAACACTATAGCGACTGCATTTTCGCGTCTGCCATCTGCGCTGCATTTTATTCTTTCTGCACGGCCGTGGTATCACAAGTGTGTGGCCGTGCACAGCTTAGAGGGAACATTGCTTTCATGTTCCATCATGTTTACAGAACACGTTTGTGTGAATCTATGTACACTGGGCTTTTTACACTGCTTCGCAAATGAAGGTCAGTAAATGCAGGATTTGCACAAAAGTTGCTTCTCAAAGATGAATCAATACCATCTCTTCATGATCCATAATGTGTGTGTTTGCAAATCGCCTTTCTGAATGTGCTAATTTAGATAAAGCTTGTTATTTTTAGCACAAAAAAATGCTCACTGCAGCTGTTTTTTCCCCCCTACCTACTACATATTAGGAAAGTAGGTATATAATTCAGCCAGTCACTTGTTTTGTTATGAATCTGTGTTTTGAACAAATAGTTGAATGAATAGTTGAACAAATAGCTGAATGAATCAATAAACACATGTATTTTCACCACCTACTGGTGTACCAATGTAATCTCCAGAAAGACTGCATCAGTGAAAAATACAAACCGCTGATTGATGCGTAGTTAAACAGAATTATTCAGTTTTAATAGAAAATCTTCCGCTTAAATGGCAGCTAGTTAAATCAATTACCATATTTTCCGGACTATAAGTCAAACTTTTTTTTATCGTTTGGTTGGTCCTGCAACTTATACTCCGGACCGACTCATAGTCCGGGAAAATACGGTATCCAAAGCAATCAAGACTGTTGTTAATAGTTCTTATTCCAGTTATATAAGTAATTTTTTGAGTTTAGTTGGCTTTCATTCATTCACCTTTTCCCCCTCGTAGGGTGACTTCCTGGCCTCTGTGAGAATTGGATATACTATTGGTCACACTGTGTCTCTTATATCCCTCATTATCGCCATCATCATCCTGTGCTTTTTCAGGTAAATCCACAAATACAACTCAAAATATACCAATGACGTGATACAAGACATTGACAGAAGTCACAGGACCTTGGCTCTTTATGGCTTTTGCCTTTCTCACATGGAAGAAACAAATAACCACATTTGATAGCTTTGTTGTCCTCAGTGGATTCCCACATTTTATGTGATTGATTCAGCTGTGTAGCAAATCAATGTTCTGCTCAATCACACCAGAAGACCTTGATCAAAATGGACCGTTTTATATCACATTTAACAACACATTGCGAAAGTGCACAGATCCAGGCGTTTGATAGGGTTATACAGTTTCCTATATTGCACAACCTCCCAAACAAAATGATTTGGTGGTTTGTAACCTCTAGCATTCCGCTTTGCAGTGCACAAGCCTCTCAGTAGTAAATTAACCAAAGTGAATATTCCCCTTACTGACCTTAGAGGTGAAGCCAGATCTCCAGTGTATTGAACAGCTTCCTCTTTCGGCTTGCATCACACTTAATTAAACAGGAACACAGTTCTTGAGAGTCTTGATATGTTTAAGCTCTCATACATATACAGTAGTATAGGAGTTTCCTACTCAGCTTTGAGCACAATCAGTGTATTTGAACAGAACAAGTGTCTCCTCTCAACCTGAACAACATATATGAAAAATGAAGACCAATCTATTGAGTGCTGATGGCAATATCTATCATGGAAATGTCATGAATTGGGAATTTGATTTTCTGTTTCTAATATGCATTGTCTAAACACACGCACACGCGCACACACACACACACACACACACACACACACACACACACACACACACACACACACACACACACACACACACACACACACTGTTTATACACACACCAAATTATTATCCAAGTGACACATCAGTAGGACTAGAATTTTAGTACAATGAACCTTTTTTTAAAAGATTTTTTTTAGTTTTTCAAAAAAAGTATTTCTCATATTGTTTTAGGAAACTGCCTGGTATCTCAGAGAGATTAAGCAAGCCACAGTTCTCATGCAAAATTGGAAGATGAAATAAAATGTTTTTGATTTAAGTGATGTAGAGCACAGAAAAACCCCATCAGATAAAGGCATATTAAGGGAAGTTTCTATAAAACTAATTAATTATATTAAAAGGGTATATACCATCCAGAAATCCATTCATCTGGGCCACCCATCGCAGTACAACATTTATCAGTAAATACAAAAATGAGTCTTCATGTATTTCTAAACCCACTGTAAACATTTCTCTTTGTGAGCTTTGGTTATAGAAGGCTGAAATGCATGTTTACACAACAGATAGCCTGCATGTAGAGCTTCTTGAGACTCAAGAAACACCAGGAGCTTCAAATACCTGTTTGCTGCTCAACAGTGGCTTTTTTATACCTACCCTTTTTAATCAAATGAATTAGTTTGACAGAACTACCCTTCTTAAAGGGATAATTCACCCAAAAATGAAAATGTGATGTTTATCTGCTTACCCCCAAGGGCTTTCCAGATGTAGGTGTCTTTGTTTCTTCAGTAGAACACAAATGAAGATTTTTAATTTAAACCATTGCAGTCTGCCATTCATAATGCATGTGAATGGGTAACAACTGAGAAACCGAACAGTATTTGTTTTGTTTTTTTACCTCATATCCAGACGAATATCATCTAGTGTTCCCATTCGTCATTAATTCCGTCTAGTAAGGTCAAACCGGCACCATCATTGATTTTTTAAAGAGATAGTTCACCTAAAAATGAAAATTATGTCATTAATTACTCACTCTCACTAACCCGTAATACCTTCGTTCATCTTCGGAACACAAATTAAGATATTTTTGATGGGTTTGTAATGACAGAATTTTCATTTTTGGGTGTACTATCCCTTTAAAAGTGCACTATGCAACTATCCGTCCACTGGAGGGCACCTATTCAAAACAAAGGCGTAGTTTGATGACACCAAGTTTGAGTGCAGCATCTTGGGACATGTGGTCTTCACCTCACAGCCGGTGGAAAATAGGACTCGGGCAGAAATCACGTCGGGACTTTTATTATGACGGGACGGGACACAGCCGACGGGCGCTTGCACTATTTCCGCTTTTCATGAGTATAAGGTAAAGCAGCTCTGTTAATCATATTAGATACATTTAAGTGTGTTTAAAATGATGTTATGACGTTACTCTGTGTGTTCACTCGGCGCTGCTGTGACATGTTCATAGTGCTAAGAGAAAAGCGCTTCTGCAGAATAAAACTGAGGGTAACACAGATATGACGCAATTGACAGGCGACTCGCTCAAACGCTATGCTGAAACGTCCCGGGTCCTTGGTTAAAATAGCAATTTTCTCACAATTTTCAAATAGTTGGAAACATTTGGGATATTCAACTGAACAAATTATATAATACTGGCCTAGTGGTTTTTGGATATTTTACTGAAAAAATACTACATAGTGCACCTTTAAGTCTTTATATGACATGGTTTTTCTGTGCTCTAAATCACTCACAAATCTGTTTGATAATCAAAATTCATAATTCAGCTTTTGCTAAATATTAGTGAGTTTCATCCCTTTTGCAAGATATTGCACAATTTCATGCTTTTTATCTTCAAATAGATCTTTCTTCTTTCCCATATTGCATGATAACTGACTTGCGTAATAATGTGCAGCAATCACCCTAAGTAGGTTTTCTATTAACCTAAGAAGACCTGGCGCACTACTCGACAAAACTGTCTGAGATTGATCATTTTAGATTAATGATCTAAAAACGATACAAGAAATTAAACAAACATACACTTTCTTTGAAAAACAAAAATGTTGTACTGAAATCCTACTAATATGTCACTTGTATAATAATTAGCATTTAATATTATCTAGATTAATCTTCAGTACTTGGTTAATTGTGTTTTTGCATATTATGCATTATGGTAAAACAAACCACCGAGCCTCTTTCTCTCTTTGCTTCCCAGAAAACTGCACTGCACAAGGAATTACATCCATATTCACCTGTTCATGTCCTTTATACTGAAGGGTGTGGCTGTAATAATGAAGGATGTAGTCCTGTATGAGGTGGAGGAACCTGATGGCTGCCACCATGCCTCTGTAAGTGGTTTTTAAGTAAAGGATTATATAAACAATGTTTACATCAGGTGTGCTGCAACGTCCTGTGCTACGTCCTGAAAAGTGTTGCTAAAGTGCCTCGCTTTAAGGCACCAATGGACTTTTATCAGGAGGAAATTGGAGCTTTATCTTTAATGTCTACATTTTCTATAACTGTTTATTTCACACCGACATAATGAGTTGTTCTGCAGTAAACTGTACTAACAGATACCGCAGGAATGTGGACGGGGTTTTGATATTGCGGCTCTACTTCCTGCTCTCTATTGCGCAGATGCAGGTCCCGAATCAGCGCACGATGTCAGAGACACATTGGTGGCTTCACATTTATACAATGGAAGATAGTGAATGGGCGTCCATCTTTTTTACAGTTTTTGATCCAGAGAAATCTGCTATTTTAACCAGTGTAACATCACGTGTCATAATAACCATGGAAACACCAAAGATGCTTTAATATACAGTCCCTGACAAAAGTCTTGTCGCTTATCTATTTTCTAGAAATACCTGATATTAACCTGACTTTTAATTAATTAATTGGTGTTAGAAATAGCTCATATGAAAAGCTAAAACCCTCCCAAATGATGTTTAATGCACTGAAATAAATAATTTTCACAGAAAAAATATTTATAATTTAATCAAGACAGAAAGGTCAAATTTTGGCAAGACGTTTTGGCAAAAAGTTTTGTCGCCCATATAGAAATTGAACAAATTTACTGCAAATACAAAAATATGTCAGCAAATGAAGTTGTGTTGCTGTGAGATCCAAATTTAATATCTTGTATGACTTCCATGAGCTTGAAGGACTGCATCCATGCGGTTTAGCAAGGATTCATACAATTTATTGATGAAGTCATCAGGAATAGCTAAGAAAGCAGTCTTGCATGCCTCCCAGAGTTCATCAATATTCTTTGGTTTCGTCTTCCATGCGTCCTCTTTCATCCCACCCCACATATGCGCAATGATGTTCATGTCTGGTGACTGGGCTGGCCAATCCTGGAGCATCTTGATCTTCTTCGCCTTGAGGAACTTTGATGTGGAGATGGAAGTATGCGATGGAGCACCGTCCTGCTGCAGAATTTGGCCTCTTTTATGGTTGGGAATATAAGAGGTAGCTAAGATTTCTTGGTATTTTAGACTATTGATGTTCCCTTACATCCTGCAGATCTCTCGCACACCCCCATACTGGATGTAACCCCAGACCATGAATTTTCCGCCACCAAACTTCACTGTTTTCTGGGTGAATCTCGGATCCATTCGGGCACCAGTAGGTCTCCTGCAATATTTGCGGCGACTGTGGTGTAATTAAACAGAAGATTCATCTGAAAAATCCACCTTCTACCACTTTTCCAGCATCCATCCTTTTAGCAGGCTGTGGGCCTTGGCAAATGCCACGCGTTTTTCAATTGTCTTTTGTTTAGTGCTGGCTTCTGGGCACTGATTCGACCATGGAGGCCATTTCGAGACAGAATCTGACAAACTGTTCTGGTTGACACAGGGACTTCAGGTGACCAGGTCTCGTGGAGCTCTGCTGCAGTGGAAAATGGGCTGGCCTTGGATTTTCAAGCCAACAAACGGTCCTCTCGAGCAGTTGTCTTCCGGGGTCTGCCTGACCTGGGCTTGTCAAAAACATCTCCAGTCTCTTCAAATCTTTTTTTTATCCTCTGTACTTGACGCTGAGACACATTGAAGGTGTCTGCCACATCAGCAGTGGCTCTGGTCTTCAGCCTCTTGATAATCAAAACTTTAGTCTCAGGGTGAATCTTAGGCATGTTTGCAGAGGTCTAGTTGCAGTTGATGTGAAGGTCTAGCGTACTGGGGTTCTTTTTATACACACTTGAGACCTAATTGATCCATTATTAGTCACAGGTGAAACTCATATGACAAGGTGACAACACTTATGTCTTCGCAAAAATTGACTCAATGGGCTTTACCAAGCTGTGAATATTAGAATACTTTTTGAAAGTTTAGTTTTTCACTGAATCACTATCAAAAAAAGCTGGTGGGATTAAAATGAGCCATTTCTTGTAAAAATATCTTGATTAGAAATATATTTCACCGGCACTTTAGGTCAATTTGTACACAAGCGACAAGACTTTTGTCAGGGACTGTATTATGTTTTATTAGACAGGTGAGCAACTGTTTGAATACATTTATAGACAGAAAACTAATAATAGTTATACATCTCAACGGTTAGTCTTACTGTTTGAATCTCTTGTTTTCTTGACTTAACATGAGTTAAATGTTTGTACCATGCCTCAGAGCCAGCCAGTGCCTTTTTGTACAGTTTCATACAGCCGACGAGCAAACGCAGTAACGTTAACATAACTTACAAAACAATGTATTCAAATGTATTTTTAGTTTGATTGTATTATAAAACAGCGATGCGTTACCCCTCATTTTGAATTTGTCAAATAAAGTAACCAGTATAAGTAGTAATTCAGCGCTTTCGGCTGTTTTTTTTAGAATAAAATAAAATAATGTGATTTTAAGTGATCAAACATAACTGTAACAAAGAAGGAGGGGGTTTAAAGGAACTGTATGTAAGAAATTTTTTTCAATTAATCATAAAATGGCCCTGATGTCACTAGACATTAAGAAATCATGTATTTCAAACACTTATATCACTGACAACAATAGCCTGGCCTGGATATTGTCATTTAAAAGTTTTTGTTGCAGCCCTCAACTGATGTTGATGTTGACATCTTGTGTTTGTCCTGAAGCTCCACCCTCCACCTATCTACCAATCACCAAATCAGTAATGTTTCTCAGCTCTGCTCTAGTTACCCCAGCTGCAGCTACAAACGCTCCTGCTGGATCCTGCAGCCTATTGGGCCTTTCACACCGAACGCGGAATGCGCTGCGCTTGCCGCGGGGTTCAGCGTAGCCCTTCAGATACAACGCGATATGCTCTTCGCTGGCCAGAGCAAAGTAGGCAGAGTTTTAAAACTTTTAGTTGGAGTTCTATTTCTATATTCGTTCAGGAGCAAATCTACCCCGTGCTAAGAAGCGAGCGAGGAAGAAGAGGCTGTGGGAGCATGAAACCCTTAGGTTTAGTGAACAGTTTGGGAATTTAGTCTTGCGAAAGAGCTCCGTTTCCACAGCGACCGTTTCCAGGTGTCCTTTTAGCTCAGTAGGGAGCTGTTTGCTGGGCACAGTACAAGCTGTCCATCCATTTTGCTTTCCGTGCTCGTTTCGATGTACCATTTCTATTGGCCGCACGGTTAATTGTCACAGAGCACAGCGGCAAAAGTATAAATATTTTGAACTTTGACCGCGGCATGCTTTCAAGCCCGTCAAGGGTACGCTCTGCTGCGCGTGCGCTTTAGTCGGCGCAGCAACAAACCATCCTTGTGCGGCGCAAACCATTAAAATAAATGGATTTCTTAGCGCAGCGGTGCCGTTGCTGCGTTCGGTGTGAAAGGCCCATATCTGGCAATCCCGAGTCAGGGGGGAGGGGGAGAGGGGATACAACGCTCTACAGTCATTTGAAAGTGATTGCAGTACCAGTCTTGGCCACAATCTTACATACACTTCCTTTAAATGTAAATTTCAATTGTAAAATAAAAAAAAACGAAAGAAGCGACCAACTGTATCATATAAGCATAATGAAAACAGCAGCGTAAACGTCCTGGGCTTTCGGCCCTGAGTTTCATCGGATGGCTTTCCATCCAATGTGGCGGTGAAGACAACAACTCCCATGATTCCACACTCATTCACGGTTTTATTGTTTTTGAATAAGCAATCTCTAGCAGTGAAACTTACACACTGCCTTTAATACTGATGTTATCCAAGGCAATATACAAATTGGTAACTGAGACACTAAATGGCGCTAGCCTGTTGTGGCAAATATACTGGGAAGACTTGAGGCCTGTTGCATGAAGCTAGCAGAACAAACTCTGAGTTTCAGAGTAGGTTTAGAGTTGACAAATCCAGATAAATCCAACCTGGTTTAGATTAAATTCAACCGTTTCTCAAAGCTCAGTATAAACTTTCTCTGTCAACTCAGGTTTAATCCAGAGTTAGTGATTAATTCTGAAGCGCGTGCACCTGTGTGACACGTCAGACTTTTGACAGAGTCAAACAGCCAATCCCGTCAAATCACGGCCACTCACATCAAGTGTGATACGTCAAACAGCCAATCACAGTGTCCGTTTGATTCACTTCTCTTCTGAAGATTGAGAGATCGTTTTAAAAATGATTAAATTAAATGTGTTTACAAGCCAGGAATAAACACTGCTGCTGCAGCAGAAGTTTGAGAAGGCAGCTGAAAGAATATCTGACTCTCAATGCATGATGTGAATCAAAGAAATATGCCTAATAATTATAGGTTCACAAAGAGCTCAAATGAATACACATTGTTTAAAATAATTATGAATGCATGTTTTATGCATTTATATTAATATTTGTCTACTTGTCAATTAATATAATTATATGAATATATTATATTAATTAAAAGTAATAATTTATAAACTAATTTATAAACTAACGCAAATTTGGAACAAGAGATACAGGGGGTGTGGCTTTATTGCGTCTTTACTTGCAGCTGATTGGTCCAGTTTGGGTTTGCGATCTCTAACCCAGAGTAAAACCTGCTCCAGAGCAGGTTAGTTACCATGGTGATGAACACTGATAAAAAACAATCCACCTTCTTGAGCCCAAAAAAACAGAGTTTGCTCAAACTAATCTTGAACTTGAAACTGGGTAGCAACTGAAACCAAGGGGGTAATCTAGCACTCGGAAAGTGTTCCACCCATAGGGACGGCCATTGCTAACCAAGCCATCACCTGCTGTTAGCATCCCATTGACTCCCTTTCATTTTTGAGTCACTTTGACAGTGAATAACTTTACATCTGAGGCGTTTAAAGACTCCATTTGTCCATTGTTTATTTCTAAAGAAACACGACAATGCATAAAAGGCTCCATTACCTTGTATCTTACACTGTCGCCCCGTAGAAGCTGTTTTTGTAAAAATAGGCTAACGATTGCGTCATAACCAACGCGACTCTGTCGCACAGTTGAGAAATTACCGTATAGACAGGAGGAGACGCTCAGATACAATCTTTTACTGTCTATGAGGCAGTCGGAGGGATGTGGAAACATAAAGTCTGATAAAGTCAAGGGAGAAGAATGGGGAGAAGCCGGTAGTGAGCCAAAAGCAATGGGAGAAAATACTTAAACAACGTGATTCAGATTTCACTTTCCACAACTACTAGAAGACCTACAACTGTCAGACAGGAGGCTCACGTCACATCTACGTCGTCAAGCTCAGTCTGAGCCTGCGCAATTCGCTCAGCCATCAGGAAGTGGGTGCCTATGATTGGCCTCATTTTCCGCCGTTGAAGTCAATGGGATAGCTCTGTCCATTTCTTTTACTGTCTATGACTGAAACCAGCTTTATGCAACAGGCCATTTTTTTTTCGTTATCTGGAATTGAATAGATGTGTTGTGGTTTGCTATTGCTGTGATCTCATGTGAGTGACAGGATGTCCCGCCCTCGCATAGAAAAAAAAACACACCAATGAGAAGAAAAAAGATGTAGTTGCAAGAGGGAGGGGAAGTTATTTAGATTTAAAGATTATGAGGGCACATGAATTAAAACTAACAATTTTGGCATGGATAATTTATTTATAATAAACAATACATTTCATTAAAAAAAATTATATTTTGATTTCATGATGACTTTAATTGTGTAATTATTAAAAATCTATTTCTCTATGGAGAAAATTAACAGGAATTGTACTTCTGGTCCAGGACCTGACAAACCTAACCTCTAAATTCTGCAGAATTATATTGATGCATTGTAAGACCTGTTAACAGGCAACTGTTTATTGTCACCTAACAAAACTGACTTCTGTTCATGTAACCTAAAACAGTATATGCCAGTTTGATGTAGTGACTTTAAATCATATTTATCACTTGAACATAAACACATAAATTACATTCTTTGGGTTACATAGGTGTAGTTGGTTGATTTCTACTTTATTTCTGCTTTCCTAGCTGAATGTAACTGCACCTGGTGAATTCAATAGATTTCCCCCCCTCATAAGGAACAAACAGCACAGACTTCACAATTGATACACTGTCAGTAGTAAATTGCTCTAATGTTTTGTCATGAGGTTTGCTCTTTAAATGCTGGTTGGTAAAGTGCTCTTTAATCTCATTTTGTGGCGAGGTGTAGCTGTGTTTGAGCAGTCCTTTAAGATCTTTGAAGAGTTTGTAAATTACCTTCCTCATCCGGATATGGCCGACGCTGTATTTACCCAGCATCATGGTTATGTCTGGCTTGTTTAGTGCCATTTTCATTGTCATAAATAGCATATGTTATGCTCGAATTAAAAAAAAATTATAAAGTAATAACATTTAGTTTCTAAAGAGTCTTTCTGGCTATTAGAAAGCGTACATGTGTGTAAAGGTTTAGTATTGTGTTCCGTAGTGTGTTTTCCTGTATAAACACTCTTCATGGGTCTGAGTGTTTAGAGCAGTCTGGATGCAGCTGTCCGCCAACAGAATATGTCACATCTGTCACAACAGGGTGCTCAAACACTCATGATGGCACGGTATCCCCTCTGTAAACACCTTTGCAAGGTCACAAAAACATGTTTGACATTTAAGCGGCCCGTAGAGGAATCAAGCTTATTTATTGTCATTTAATTAAAATGGATTTGCTATATAGATAGTTTATGACCGTGTGATTATTGCCATAATTATGAAACACTTCTAGGCGATAATTATATGTAGTAAATATCTGAACAGTTGGAGTATTATGAGTTTTAAACATTAACAGACCAGCATGCAGCAGTTCTTATACGTGTTTACACTCTTTTTAATGCCCCTCTTTAGAAGTATTGCACAATGTTTTCTAGTGCCTAGCACATGTAACACCAGCGCACAGGCATTCCCTTTGTTTAAGTACATGGTAAACATTGCAAGACCGCAGTTCCTGTTATAATATACACAAGTGCATCATAGTTCTAAACAAAATCCTCTCTGCATTTTACAGGTGGGCTGCAAGGCTGCGGTGGTTTTCTTCCAGTACGGCGTCATAGCCAGTTTCTTCTGGTTACTGGTGGAGGGTCTGTATCTGCACGCTCTCCTGGCCGTGTCCTTCTTCTCTGAGAGGAAGTACTTCTGGTGGTACATTCTCATTGGATGGGGTGTGTATGTGCATGTATCTCAGTGCCAATGACATTAAGATACATGGCCCCTCGATCTCGTAACTCTTCACGACAGGAGAGAAACGTCTGTCAAATATGAAGGAAATATTGATCACTAAAGTCAATAGGACCTTGGTCATGTACTCACTCGAGATTTAACTGTTAACCTTTCCATTGACGTCACTATATTATGTTGCAAAAAGTTTCACACCACATTTCTTTAAATTTAAGATTCTAAAATGCGATAAGCAGGCGCCGACCTGTGTTTTTTAGGGTCAATTGAGGTTTGAGGCTAATTGCAATCCCACGTGTTTTATTGAATTGTGTAGGCCAATTAAACAAGGAATCCCTGGAAATATGCCTCCATATAGCTATGCCTTAATATGTCAAAACTGTCTTCATATAGAGGAAAATAGTCGATATGTGTGTTACAGGTGTTCCGGGGGTCTTCATAACAATCTGGAGCATCACAAAAGCTTATTTACATGATATTGGGTGAGTAAATGGCGCTTGTTCGCAGAACAGTACTTTGCTACTTGCTGATATTTTTATATTTTATGGGAGCCATATAAAAACACATCTCCTTGTTGTAGCCACTGTTACGTTACCTAAGAGAGTAACAATAAACTGGAGCAATGGATGTTGCTGTTTTTTTTTTTAGTTTATGAGCTTAGTTGAATTTCTGTCTTCTACACACCTTTTGCCGATAGTTACAGTATAGCTGACACTGTAAATTTTACTCAAGGCTGTTCCTTGATAATAAATGACATGCCTTGATGGAGGTCAGTAGTCTATATTTGGAACAGAGCTCATGGGAGGGGACATTTGAAAAGAATTTACGTGGATATTTTCTTCTTCTTCGCCATGTTTGTAAAAATGTATTTATTTCCTTTTAACAGATGCTGGGATTTTATTGACGATAATCTGTGGTGGATTATAAAAACCCCTACGTTGATAACGATACTGGTGAGCTGCATAAAATTAATTATATATTAGTTATATAATTTGGCAAGTGCTGAATGAAATATTTCAAATAGGTCCTAATCTATTTATACTGTTTTTCTAGATGAACTTTATTCTCTTCATTTGTATCATACGGATACTTCGTCAGAAAATCAGTTGCCGGGATATTGGGAGAAATGAATCACACCAGTACTCGTGAGTTTTTGTTAGACATCTCAGTCTATCATGCACAATATAATTCACAAAAATATTCCAACGTATTCCATTTCTTTTGATTTACAGGAGACTTGCAAAATCAACTCTTCTTTTGATTCCCTTGTTTGGAATAAACTACATAATCTTTGCCTTTATGCCTCATCACATCCAGTCTTATGTGCGTCTGGTGTTTGATTTGATCCTGGGGTCCTTCCAGGTAGAAAGCAGGGGACTGAAACACGTTTTTACCCACAGCTATACTCTTCTCAATTGCTATAAGCAATTGCTTATCTAGTTTGGATTCCTTAAATGCCAATAGAATACTAAGACTGGCTACAACTAGACTCACCGTGGGATCTGCCAGCTTGCCTCAACCCCAGACATGCCCAGTGATATTTATTCCCTCCATGTTTGTTATGCAGCTAGTTGAAAAGGTCGAATGAGGAAATACAAAAATAACCATAAATACTTGAAACATTTACCAGCTTTCTTTTTCTTAAAGAGATAGTTCACCCAAAAATAAAAAATCAGTCATCATTTACTTACCCTCATGTTGTTCCAAACCTGTATGATTTTCTTGGTTCTGCTGAACCAAAAGGTGATATTTGAAAAAAAAAAAAAATGATAGAACAACCATTTACTACCACAATATTTTTTCCCTACGATAGTAGTGAATGGTTGCTCTATCTGCTTGGTTACAAACATTTTTCCAAATATCATCTTTTGTGTTCAGCAGAACAAAGAAACTAATACAGGTTTGGAACAACATGAGGGTAAGTAAATGATGACAGAATTTTCATTTTTGGGTGAACTATCCCTTCAAGTCAAATGAGTTGAACTTTAAATATAACCATTGCTTTTTGTGGACTAATGGTAATTTCCTTAATTTGATTTATAATTAAAATTAGACTAACATAAATATGTCTAAATATATATCATGCACAGACCTTTTAATGACATCCCATTCTTAATCTGTATGGTTTAATATGAAGTTGGCCCACCCTTTGCAGGTATAACAGATTCAACTCTTCTGGAAAGGCTTTCCACAAGGTTTAGAAGTGTTTATGGGAATTTTTTTGACCATTCTTCCCGAAACCCATTTGTGAGGTCAGGCACTGATGTTGGACGAGAAGGCCTTCACTCTAATTCATCCCAAAGGTGTTCTATCGGGCTGAGGTCAGGCACAGGCCAAACAAGTTCCTCCACACCAAACTCGCTCATCCATGTCTTACTAAACTACAGGGCCAAGCCCAAATCCTGAAATACAACAACCACCATAGCCCCCCCTCCATCAAACTTTTCACTTGGCACAATGCATTCAGGCAAGTACAGTTCTCCTGGCAACTGCCAAACCCAGACTCATCCATCGCATTGCCAGACAGAGAAGCGTGATTCGTTACTCTAGTCTAGAGAACACGTCTCCGCTGCTCGGCCATGGAAACACATTCCATGAAGCTTTCTGAAGGCCACAAAAAGTTTGGAGGTCTGTAGCTATTGACCCTGCAGAAAGTTGGTGACTTCTGCGCACTGTGCCCCTCAACATTTGTAGAAGCATCTGCATGCCTAGGTGCTTGATTGTATACAGCTGTGGCCAAGGAAGTGATTGGAATTCAATGATTTGGAGGAGTGTTCCAAAACTTTTGTCAATGTAGTGTGTGTGTGTGTGTGTGTGTGTGTGTGTGTGTGTGTGTGTGTGTGTGTGTGTGTGTGTGTGTGTGTGTGTGTGTGTGTGTGTGTGTGTGTGTGTGTGTGTGTGTGTGTGTGTGTGTGTGTGTGTGTGTGTGTATTTATATATATGTGTGTGTGTGTATGTATGTATGTTTGTGCTCTTCTCTTATTATAGAGAATATAATTCTCTTATTTTGGAAAACTTCAGGTAAATTGGTAAAGAAAAAAGTCTTCCAGTTTTTCAAAATGTGTTTGTTGCTTTATTGTAAGGATTTAGATTTGTTTTACATAAAACTGTAAAATATTTAACTGTGACTGACTTTTTTTTCAGGGATTTTGTGTCGCTGTCCTGTACTGTTTTCTAAATGGAGAGGTAATATTATCATAATTTCTTTTTTATTTATGTATTATTAAAGCAGAAAGAGAATTGCACATGCCAGTTACACTGCCAGTCAAATGTTTGAAAACACATTGTGTGAATTTGTTTCTTGTGAAATCTTATCTAAACTTAATTTCTTAAAAATAACTTTTTCCCCCTGACCTCATTCACACACTGTTTAGGTTCAGTCTGAGATTAAACGAAAGTGGAGGCGGTGGCACATGCAGAGATTTCTGGGAGCTGATACCAAGTACCACCAGCCCTCGATGGCAAGCAACGGCCTCAACTTCAGCTCTCAAATCACCATGATGACGAAATGCAGCCCCTCCACACGTCGCGCTTCCGCCTGCCAAGAGGATTTCTCCACCGTCTGAGTGTAGAGTGATTATCCGTTTATAATGAGACACAGAAACCAATAAATCTGTGCTTACATGCACCAAAAGGCTGTCACCCGGACCACCTCCAACATCTACAGGTAGCAGCTCCGCCGTCATTCCTGTAGAAACCGAGCATTTCACTGCTCAGCAGGAGCATGAGAGAAACCGTTCAGCTCAAGGCTTATGGTGATGGTGTGGCATGGGATGTATCTTCATAGCCATCATTTCAAACACTTTGATCAGGAGAGAAATATGAGAGTAAAATGGACTCTTTGAGGTTTGATTGTGTTTCATTAAACAACTGACTCTGAACAGCAAGGGACCGTGACTTTAGTACAAGAATGCGATCACTGATGGAAGAAGACCACGATATCCCGTGGCTGATGAAGCATCTGATTCGTGCTCCCTATTCATTGCTCCATTTTTGTGCACAACATTAGTCTTCTAGTTGGTATCTCTCTGTTGTGTTTTTCTGTTTCCCCTCCCTGCCCTCATTATGCTGCTCGAGATTTGTCAGACTCTTAATAACCTGTAAAGCTGAATGGTGACCTTTTAGGTCTCTCGTGACCGTGTTTTATTTTTATCTCCTTCCTTATTCCAGGGGGAAAAAGTCATGTGATTTAGACAGTCTGACAATCTGCTACAATCCTGTTTTTGCGTCCTACCCATTTGTGTCCTGTGCTTGCGTGTCTGTGTTCATGTGGACAAACACAAACGCCATAAAAGCAAGTTTACTTGTGCAGCTGAACTGCGTCATTCTATGTGTTTTATGATAGTGATTTATAGTTAAAATTGACATGGGTTGTGTAACTGTGCACTGTTGCATAAAGACAATTGTATGAGAGATTTTTTTTATGAGATTGTTCTTTATAAAGAGGATTTATTTGGTTCTTTAGTCCAAATTCTTTTTAGCTGTCAGAAGTATGCATATTGTTAATAGCCATAGTTGCTGACATGAAAATGTTCCTGCATGTTTGCATGCACACTTCCTGTCACTATAATGTCACTATAAGAGAAAATGTCACTATAAGGTGTTATTGCTGTTTTTTGAAAGTGTATTGTGGATGTTGTCATAGAAAGTATACAGATCAAGTAGATCTTAGTATGCCTGTCTTTTCTAATAAATTATTTATTTTCAGTTATTTTTTATATTATATTTAACAATCTTTAACATCACCATAAATCAATTTTAATTAGTTTTTATTTATTTTAATTTAATTGTATATTTTATTTTAATTTTACTTTAGTTTTTTTTTTTTTTTTTTTTTAACAAAGACAATGACTTTTTTTTGCAGAATATGGGAAGTTCTTCAAAAAACAAAAAGGACGAGGCCTTTTTTTCTTTGGAGGAAGAGCTTTTATTGTGTGGGTTGTAATACTTATTAATAGCTGCTGGTATTAGTTAAAAAAAATCTGGTATTGTTAAAAGGCATGGTTTGCTTCCCAAGGAATGAACAGATGTCATTTTTCAACAAGATAATGCTCCTGCCCAAATTACAAAGACAACCAATAAGTGGTTAGGCTCATATTTTGGCCTGGCAGAGTCCATATTTGAGCCCTATAGTGAATATTTAGTCTCGCATTAAACTCATACAAACTGGGGGACATATTGAAACTGCAAGTTTACTTATATGACTTTACTCAACATTTAACCCTCATTCTACCCTCCGGTTATTTTGAATTAAAAATATTTAATCTTAATATTGAGAGTTCAGCAGAGTGGTCATCACAAGATCCTAGGACTTTTGTCGCACTTGAACTCGCTTGAACTATACAAATGCACAAAAATGTTTTTGACTGGGTTCAAAGAGTTTTGTGGTTGAAATTTTAAAAAGTAACAAATCCTTCCCTTGCACAGGAAATAATAGAATGCGAGGAATGCTTCAAGTATCCAGAAAAACCTAAACATGCTCAAAATTCTAAATAATTTATGCTAAAACTACCAAAACATTTTTTATGATGTGGACGTTTCAGAATTCGCACTGATGAAACCGACTTTAGGACCCAGGGGAACGGCTCATTTACTCCATCTAGTGGCAGGAGTCATGAAATATGTTATTATCTCCTCTCCCCCCCCATAAGATGTGATCGCGCATGCGCATTGACTTGCGTAGTTATGACTTCGAGATGCACGTTACGGCCATGGTTACGGCGCTGGAAGGGAATAAAACTACAATTGTATTTATTTATATATTTATTGTAATTGCACTTGTTTGATTTTATAGTTGTTAGTGACCAACTGTAATGGTAAAATTATCAAATGTTTAAAATGTAAATTGTAAATGTAATAAATAAATGTAAATTATTTCGTTTCTTGGTTATGTCTCCAACAAATTAATAATATGCTCACACTTTCAGCCTGTTTAAAAGTAAGTTTTATTTGGGTTCAAGTTTATGCATTTAATCAACTTGAGGAATTGGTTATCTTGACTTTAGACTAATCATTTAATAATTATAAAAACCTTTGAAATGTCTACCGGGCAACAGCAGATGCATAAAAATAACATCAGGAGCAACAATAATCAATAGATAGGTTTAGGAGGACAGAATTCAAATGTGTCAGCGTGAAACCGCTGTAGTGAAACTGCGCATGCGCGGGCAAAACCGCGGCTGGGGTGAAACTGTGAAACTGCGGCTCAGGACAGATATTATAGGAGGATGTCGGCAAAGACACCCAATGTAAGATATTTTGTGCTGAATTAAAAGGGTTATGCTTTATATTGTGAGTTATATTGAATTGAATTTGAAAAAAATGTGCTTAAATGACCATTTAGTAATTCAAGAGGGTGGAGTGTATTTTTTCCATAAGAAGGGTGGATGGGTGGATGTGTTTAAAGTTGTATCTTTAAATTGCCTTTAAAGATGACTGACTGACTGACTGACCAACGCTATCTCACGACCAATTCGTAAGTATTTTACGAGGTGGCTATTCGTACAACTTTGTACGTCATCGTCAGCTGGAGTGACTGTGTTCCCCGCTGAACTTTGTGAGATTGCGTTTATTGAATGAGGGACAGCTTTTAGTGAATATAAAGTATAACTTATTACCACCACTAACGTTACACGCTTCAAAACACTGACCCATCCACATGCGGGATTCAGTCGAAAAATGTGATGAATGACGGTTATAAACATTCATGTCGAAATTTGGCTCCTAAAAATGTCAGGAAAACAAGATTCCTGGCTGCATATCATTATCCTTGGATCACTGAATCTTTGGTAAGTTGTAAGAAAGGATCGTTTGCTCTACTCGTGTTTTCGTTTGCTCTCCATCAACTCCAGTCACGCAGCAGCTCTTCTGCCACTCACCCCTGTTACGGCGGGAAAGTGACGATTTAGCAACAACAAAAACGTACGCATTTGTACAAATTAAGCACCTCGTAAAATATGTACGAATTGCCTTGAGATCGAGTTGGACTGGATGGATGGATTGATTGTATAAAAATTTAATTTTCTAGGTATTCACCTCCCATAACAAACTGAACACATTGTATTAATTAACCACAATAGCACTGGTTTGTTTTAATTTATTGTGGATTTCAGATTTCCCTTGACGTTTCAAAACCGTAATGTAGCCTAGACGAGACATTCACTGTCTGTTAGGATGACAATCAAATCTTGAGCGAGAATGATAGCGCGACAGAAACCAGGCTGCAGTGTAAGGTGAGAGAGAGCTCGTCTGTTTGTTTACCTCCCGTCTGAAACACATCTGTCATTTATCTACTAAATCCCTTCTTAAATTATTCTCGTAACTCTCCCCTTATCATTTTGTGTATAATATTTATTTTTCGATGTTTGAATACAAGGGAGCTCACTGATGTCCCACTAGACTAGAGAGATCAGCCAAACGCAGCATGGCCAAATCTGGTTTAAAATTACAGAGAGATCTCAATACATAAACAACATTTTAGTTTTATTGTGAGCAGATGAGGGGGGGGGGGGGGGGGCTGGAAACTAAGCCTAGAATCTCACTATGTTAATTAGATATAAAATATTAATGAAAGCATGAAACCCCTCAACTACTTCACAAATGGAACATTTAAATGCTACATTGGATATTATAGGTTAATTAAATTCTCATAACTCATTATTACAAACATCTTTGTTTGAGAAGCTTAATATTATGTCCTATACCAACCCTGACTTTTCTGGTCACCTGAGCAAAAACATTCTTCATACCAGACCTGTACAGCATATGCAAACACATACAAAATGTGCCATTTCATCAGTCATCAAGGGTTAAATAAAATACAATAGCAGCTGATGACTGATATATCCGTCATCAAGGGTTAAATAAAATAGAAATGGCACTTTTTTTTTTTTTTTTTTTTACACAATGCTGTGCAACTCTTCTTTAACAAGAAAAACTATTAAAAACTCCCAATATTTTCTATATCAGGGTTGTTGTTACAACCGTAAACAATTCCCTTTGTGAGATCAATTCTTTATTAGGCTTACCATATAACAGAACAGCCTATAATATAATATAAAAACTAACTGAAGTATTTACACTGATTTAGGCTGTTATATCATTTTAAATGCTTCAAATTACAAAAAAATAAAATAGATCTAGTATGTTCAAGGGAACGTGAACTCTTTTATAGTTATCTAAACATCTCTGAAACCAAAACCACGCACACATCTATTTAAACTGACGTGTACTGAGGAGTTTTGAGTTTCCACGCTACACTTGTGGTGGGTGTTATTAAAAATGTCTCTTATGCTACCGTGCTGTGACCATCATCTGTTATTTCCACCACTTCTTTAAAACATGATGACGTTATATTTCACATCTTTGCGTTCCACGTTAGGGATATTTGTGCATTATGCTTACTCATAAAGGTCAAAAATCACTTAGATTTACAATCTTCCTCTTACACCATGCTGTTGAGGAACAAATATTTTGGTGTCTAACGATTATAATCTTTTTTTGATAGTTTAAAGCTAAAGAATTGACAATAATGCAAAATGTGTACCTTGAATGCAATGTAAGTCGCTTTGGATAAAAGCCTCTGCCAAATGCATAAATGTAAATGTAACGGGTCACAGCACACACTCTGGATTTATGCCTGATAACAACACCAAAGACAATTAGGCTACATTTAGAAAGAAAACTTTTACTTAAAAAAATAGAAGAAGAAACATTTACAATAGAAAGTAGGATTAATATAAGGTATTCTACAACCATTGTAGCCTACATTTAAGCAGAGCCGTAATTAACCTCAGACCTGGGGGACATGTCCCCACAATATTAGAAATGGACATAGCCTATTATTGTTTAAATGTTATAGATGTTATAAATTATTTTCTGGTCTGGTTAAAAATCAATGAATAGTGCACATTTATGCCATGCGATTTAAAGGAACTGTATGTAAGAAATGTATTTCAATTAATCATAAAATGGCCCTGATATGCCACTAGACAATAAGAAATCATGTTAATTTCAAATACTTATATCACTGACAACAGTAGTCCGGCCAGGATATTGTCATTTAAAAGTTGTTGTTGCAGCCCTCAACTGATGTTGATGTTGACATGTTGGGTTTTGTCCTGAAGCTCCACCCTCTTCCTATCTACCAATCGTGAAGTCAGTAGTGTTTCGGCATCCGGGTTGCCAGCTCTGCTCTAGTTACCACAGCTGCAGCTCAAGCCTGCAGTCTCCCTCTCATTTACTGAAGCTTTCGCGCCTCGATCGCCCCCCGGTGACCGGTCCCAGTATAGCCGCCCCTCTGTGATTTCTAATGGACGCGAGGCAATCTAAATAATAAAATTACACTTCAAAAATGTTTCCCCCAAAGTTAGTTTATGTCACTGAAGGCAGTTATCATCACGATGATTTCATTTCAGGTGTTCGTTTTAAAAATAAGTTTAGTTTGAGTTAGTTATTTGATGCTATAAAAACGGGGGTGTGACGTCATGATTGACAGCTAAGACTGACGGCTTCTCTGAGTGAAGTTGTCACTGAGGCGCTAACGGACTTTTTTCGAAATTTTTGGGAGCAGATTAGAGGTTTAGCTTTAATTTCTACATTTCCATAACTGTTTATTTCACACCAACATAATTAATTGTTCTGCATCTGCGAGAGTGTGGGCGGGCTTTTGATATCGCGACTGTACTTCCTGCTCTACTTCCTGCGCTCTACTGCGCAACTCCGGTCCCGAAATCGCTACTGCGCAGACTCGGTCCCAAGATGTCCGCGCCGTGCAAGGCTGCCTGAAAGCTTCAAATATGGCAAGCGGAAACGGATGATGTCGAGTCGTCCATATTTTTTTACGGTCTATGCTGCAGCTACAAATGCTCCCGCTGGATCCTGCGGCTTATCTGGCAACCTCGAGTCAGGGGGAAGGGGAGAGGGGATACAACGTTCTACAGTCATTTGAAAGTGATTGCAGTACCAGTTTTGGCCACAATCTTACATACACTTCCTTTAAAAAGTTAGTTCACCCAAAAATTAAAATTCTGTCATTAATTACTCACCATCATTTAAAACAATATGTTAAATTGTTCTCTGATATCTACATAGAGGATATGTGGCTTATTTAAGGGAAAAATTTGTCCAGATACAGTTTTACAGGTCCATTAACAACCCTAGAAATTGTCCCTATATGATGTAATGCTCTGTTTTTGCCTTATTTGGAAGGGTTATGAATATTAATGTGTAGCTCTGCTCTGATTAGCATATTTAAGCTGCTCACAGCAGTTCAGTAATGCGGCTCGTGAGTCCTGACCGTCCTGACCGAACACAGACCGACTGAATCACACTTTAAGCAAAACATCTCAAATGGAGATTGCTGAAATGCAGCTTACTTGTTTAGTTTTGTTGGTGTTTTCAGATCATCCGCGCGCGAGAAAGAGCTTGCGTGCTTCCTGTTGCCAGATCTCAGTCATCAAATCCCCCAAACAGAGCTTTTCAGTTTTACCTAAACATGGCCAATCTGGCAACCATATGCACGCAAGCTCTCTTTTGCGTGCGGATGATCTGAAAACACCAATAAACAAGAAAGCTGCATTTCAGCAATCTCCATTTGCGATGTTCTGCTTAAAGTGTCATTCAGTCTACATTTTAGACTTGTCTTTTTTCGTCAATGATATTGCATGTTTATATAACGTTAGTCACAATGTAGGCTAACGTTACGCAGTGACTGTGATGTAGCCTAATCTGAAATACAAATAGGTAAAAACATCATAGGAAACACCATACTTCAGATCTCAAAAATATAAATATATAACTTATATTTTTACAAAATGAATAGCCTTGTCAAATGACTATCGTTTTAACTTATATGATGGAAAAGGTGACGTTTGCTAGAAGGATCGATTGAATATCTGTAAGCAACGTATCTACGGTTGTATTTTGTAATACAAAATAATATTAACCTTTGTCATTAGACACACTATTCAGTTTTGTATGGTACTTGGTGTTTCCTATATTGTTACTGTACTAGCATGTTGCGTTATCTAGACAATGCTGTCTCTCTAAGAAACTTTCAGTACACAGTCAATAAGTGGATAAAATCGCTATTACTGCTTGTAGGAATATAGTTGTAATTGCCCCTTTCTTCAGTTTAAGACACTGAGCTAAGCTTGCTTGAAATGGGCCGAACAAACGAACGATCTTGAATTAAATTGTTGTGGTATCCGATTATAAACATCAACCATGACTGTTGACATTTTTTATCTGTGGGAAGGGTAGAAAAGTCTCCTGCACAGCCTGGAACACGACATGTGTCCAAGTTTGTTTACCTGCAGTCTCGATGCCACCTGACAATGCACATGTTTGGACAGATGCAAATGTTGCATAGAAATGATCCCCAACGCTTGCATCACGGTTGGGTTTATTTTGAGAAGCACTTTTTTCCCTGGTGTTTTTCATTTACGAGATTTACATAAGAAGTAGGAGGCAATGGTGTTTAAGACTCACAGTATGTGATGTCCATGTACTGAACTTATTATTTCACTATGGCAAGGTTATTTCAATTTTTCATTCTAGGGCACCTTTAAGATATTTTTGTTGAAATCTGATGGTTCCGAAAGGCCACCGATGTCATTTCCTCTCTCAAGACCCACAATCCTGACAATGTTTACTTTTACGGTTTTTATATTTTAATGCATTATATAGGATTGTAAGAGTGCATATTTTATCTCCCTGGTCGGAATTTGAAAGAGCAGCTGGATTAATAAAGTGTAGTTCTTCATTTTTAATAAATAAAAGTCACACAGTTTGGTAACAAACTGATTTTAATTTCCATTTAATTTAAAGTAAACTATTGTAGCTTCTGTCTGGGATGCACTGTCACAAGAAAGAAAGACTAAGAATATTATTTGATGAATACTATTCAAATTTTACCTATGGATTTTACTAATATAAGTGTTATTATAGCTGTAGTTAACCAAAAGTAACTAGGCTAATATAATTAAATAAATAAATGTTAACTGACATAAAATAAAAAATATAAAAAAACTTCTTATTTTCATTTAGTTGTTAGTAATTAGTAAATAACCTGTTATTTAGTTTAATTAACCTAATGTACCAAACTAAAACAAATAAAATACACAATAAAGATGAATAATAACTACAACAACAACAAAAGACAAAAACAACCATATACATAAAAAACTATAATAGGTCCTCAGGGGTACTAAAATAACACTAGTATTGCCAAATCTGTTTGTTACAGTGTGTACAAGGCAGAAATAGTTTGCACCCAAAGTTTCGCCTCTTTTTTTTTCTATTTAAAAGGGCAGGTGGTCCTTGGGGAAAAAGAATGAAGCGTCAAGCCTGAATGATTATTTCTAAACTAGAATCAGGCCTAAAATTTCCCCCACTGTTCTATTTCTTATGCTTCATTAAAAAAATATTAAATAGTCCTAGATTAAAATGCAAGTTTGAGCTTTTTTAACTGGTATGTCAGTGCCATAATTTTGTCTCAAGATGCACACCAGCAATGTTTTATAAAAACTACTTAAATATCCTAATTGAACTACAGGTTTAACAACATTAGTTTAATGTTTTATATTGAGTAGATTGAGTGTTTTTTAATAGATATTTAAAAGGACCAATTAATATAAATTCTGGGGCACTTTTTTATCTGAATGAGGGGGAAAACATAAAAATAAAACCTCAATCAGTTAAAAGGAAAATTCTGAATCATAAGATCATGAGACCTAAAAAAAAGAAGCTGGAAATAATGCACTCATTTATGGCAGTTGTTGTTGTTTTTACTCAGTACTTGTTGGCATTACTTTTTAAGTATTATGAGTATGTTAAGACTAGGGCAAGGCATTGAATATCAAAAATATATTTCAAAACGTTAAAAAAGGGAACATTCTGTTATAGAAACAATACAATAAGGGGGGAAAAATCTGTGAAACCTGACTGCAGAACTGTGTTCTGGCGCCACCTCGTGGCCACAGTGGCGCTCTGCAGCTGTTACTGTGCGGTGAACCGGTTAACTCCGCTGTGGACTCGCTGACCCCGCTGCCATGGGCTCTACTGTTATGACTGCGCAGCTGGCGCCAGGTGCTCAAGGAAAGCGTTTGAAGATATTCAAAAACGTGTTCTTATTATTTGTAAACATAATGTGCGTCGAGAGATGCGGATTGTGGATTTCCTTTCTTTAATCACGTCCCTGTCGCTTTAAAGCTCCAGACAAAACGACCCATATGATTTTCGACCTCCAATCATCATCACTCCCTGGTTGAGAGTGCGAGCCCTTCTCCGTGCGGACATGGCGAAAAAGAACAGGTTTCTAAACAGAAGAGCACAGTGGGGATTTAAATGACAGCTATTTTCATGAAAACGAAGCACTGAAATGCTAAGGAGGGGAGACGGTACTCCTTGGAGGCAGAGAGCACTGAATCACCATGGTTGTAAGACCCGTTCTCTGACTGTTTGTTACCTGCATGTCTCTTGAGGTTTATTAGGCCTGTATAATCTGACATTTATCAATAATGTCTGAATAACGACGTGCCATGTAATACAGATGTGCTGGTCGCATTCAATTGCCTCGTCTATGGAGAGCTTCATCAACTTTAAGCGGCTTTATTATAAGATGTGGATGTTTTGAAACATCTTTTCTGTTTTTAATTAACATTAAAGTAGCAGGTCCAGCTCATGACTTTGGACAATACTGGTTAAATGAGCAATGATGTCTGTTTACAGTAATGTTGGTAAATCAAGCTACTTATCAAACGCCAGATCTTAATATATATATATATATATATATATATATATATATATATATATATATATATATATATATAATCATGATTAAAATATGATAATATTATGATAGCTCAAAGCTGTATATCATTTAGACCCGATGTGTGTTTTGTCTAGAAATAGTTTTCTATTATTAAAAGATTTGTAATTACTATACCAGCGTGTTGTTTGATTGCAATGTAAATCTATATCGTCTCAATGAAATCTGATGCTTTGTTGTAGCTCATAGTGGAGAAAACTGCCGAGCACCCATCTGCAGAGTTCTCCCTCATTGAGGATGAGACCCTTCACTGCACCTTCTTGATGGACAGACTGAACCAACAACGTCTGTTCCAACCAGATCTATGTGACGTGGACATCGTCCTCCTGCATCACCAGACTTCTTTCCAGTTCCAGGCCCACAAGGGTGTCCTAGCAGCCTACAGCCCCTTCTTCCACTCACTCTTTGCATCGAGTAAGGAGCTGCGGCGTGTGGAACTCTCCCTGGAGGCTCTCCAGCCTCAAGGCCTGCAGCAGATCCTCAACTTCATCTACACATCCAAGCTGCTAGTCTCCAGCTGCAATGCCCAGGACGTGCTCAAAGCTGCCACGGTGCTCCAGATGAGCAACATCGCCACTTCTTGCAGTGAACTCATTACTAGAGGTTCGCTGGAAATCAGTCCTGGTGTGGACCAATCTAAACAGGAAGTCAGCGCTCAGCGCTGGAGTAACAGCAGCTCGGTAAATTCCAACTTTCACATGGAGATCAAGCAAGAGAAGGACCCCTCCTGTGCCAAAATCTATGGAGGAAAAGGTGAAGAGAACGCGTATTCTGTTCAAGTTGGCGATTGCAGTCAAGTGCAAGTTGGTGCTTGTAAAGTAGAAGGGAAGGAAACAGGAATCCTAAAGGACTCTGAAGAACTTGATTCCTTTAACAGAGAGCAAATAATTGTAGAGTTGAATTTGAACAACCAGACCCTTAATGTGTCCAAAGGTTTAGAGGGCAATGCAGCAGCTCAGTCACCCTCAGCACAACAGCTTCCTGGAAAAGGAAGGAGGAGCGATGAGACTGTTGAGGAATCAAGAGACAATGTGGCCTTGGAAGAGGAGGAAGAGGAGGGTGAGCAAAGTGAAGATGATGATGATGATGTGAGACTTGAAGGCACCAGTGAGGAGGAAGGTGACCACGCATTACCAGTATTTATATCTGAAAGATCACTTCGACAAACCCGGGCCCCTGGTGATGCATTAGCGATGGTCTCCAAGAGAAGCAGTGTGAGTGTGAGTCAAGAGACGACTCATGAGGAACGCCTGGACCAGGATAGTTTGAAGTTTCAGAATTTCACCTGTATGAAGTGCCCCAAGACGTTCAACAACTGCTGGTACCTGGAGAAGCACATGAACGTGACCCATAACCACATGCATATCTGTGACAAGTGTGGAAAACGCTTCCTTCTGGAAAGTGAGCTACTGCTGCATCAGCAGACCGACTGTGAGAAGAGCATACAGGTGGGCGTTTTTGGCTGGATCTATTCATATATTCAAAGGAAAACACTTAAATATAACATTTGTACATACGGTGGCTTAAATACACCTCTTTTATGATGAATATGCTTTTAATTTCTGTATTATTTTATTTTAATTGAGAGAGGCATAAAGTCAAAACTGTCCTGATATGAAGAAATATGCCTCATTAAAATAATTAAATCCTTGAAAAGGAAAAAGTAGTTTTAATTTTTATTATAATTTCTTAGGGGGAAAAAACATTTAACTGCTTCACTTTTTAAAACTTGAAAAATAGTTGTTAACATATTTGTAATATATAGAAACATTTTGAAAACAATAATTAGGTCTTATACTCGTCCTGAAAAGGTAATAAAAAAAAGAAAAGAAAACATGAAACCAACATGAACACAGAAAGTACATATTTATGAACTTAAACTAGATTTTTAAAAGATGTTTCCTTTTCTTTATTGCAGAAATGTTTATTTGTCACAGGAATATTCAAACACAGACAAACATGAGAGTTAAAGTCGGCATAAAACAAGTTGCAATAGTCTTTTCTTCCCTATTTTGACATATATACGAGTGAAATGGCTTCTCAAACAAGAAAAAATGTGGGATGGGAGTTGATTTTGTCCATCGGGAATTGATTGGATCATTAGATGGTTGTGGTTTGCTATTACCGTGATCTCATTTGAGTGACAGGATGTCCCTCCTTCATTTACGAGGATTCATAAATAATTTAAAAAAAATATATATATATATATATATATATATATACGTGAGGAAAATAAGTATTTGAACACCCTGCTATTTTGCAAGTTCTCCCGCATGTCCACTGTGAGAGACAATCTATTAAAAAAAATTCAGAAATCACAATGTGTGATTATTATTTTTTTAAACGATTTATTTGTGCAGCTGCAAATAAGTATTTGAACACCTGAGAAAATCAGTGTTAATATTTGGTACAGTAGCCTTTGTTTGCAATTACAGAGGTCAAACGTTTCCTGTAGTTTTTCACCAGGATTGCACACACTGCAGGAGGGATTTTGGCCCACTCCTCCACACAGATCTTCTCTAGATCAGTCAGGTTTCTGGCCTGTCGCTGAGAAACATGGAGTTTGAGCTCCCTCCAAAGATGTTCTCTCAAAATCTCGCAATACATGGCCCCGGTCATCCTCTCCTTAATACAGTGCAGTCGCCCTGTCCCATGTGCAGAAAAACACCATAGATTACGTCTCTCACAGTGGACATGCACCTACGATGACAATTTTAGACCCCTCCATGATTTCTGAGTGGGAGAACTTGCAAAATAGCAGGGTGTATATATAATATGGACATAATAGTTTTTTTTTTTTTTTTTTTTTACTGGTGTTTGTCTCATTTTGTAGTGTCTAACTTGTGGAAAAGCTTTCAGGAAGCTCTGGTCGCTCCATGAGCACAATAAGATCGTTCATGGCTATGCTGAGAAGAAGTACACTTGTGAGATCTGTGAGAAGAAATTCTACACAATGGCTCATGTACGCAAACACATGGTCGGTGAGTTGTGTTTGTGCAATTTTCACTTTTAAATCTTTACTCGCAGTATCTCTCATACTTTAAACAGTAAGCTTTGACTGTATGACTAATTTTTTACTTGTTCTAAATGTCTTTAGCCCACACAAAAGAGATGCCATTTACCTGTGAGACGTGTGGCAAGTCCTTTAAAAGGAGCATGTCCCTGAAGGTCCACTCTCTCCAACATTCAGGAGAGAAGCCTTTCCAGTGTGAGGTATGAAAACAATAAGCAATAAACTAGGACAAACTGTGACTATTTTCATTGTTATTCTTTCCATATTAGAACACCAGAGAATAAGGCATATGAAAACAAACAAAAAAATATTAAACTCCAGGCTCTTTGCGACATCAAAAGTGAATAAATGCTTAAAATCACAAGATTATTATTATTATTTTAAAATGTTTTAGACCAAGTGCTTATTTTTAATCAAAATGTTTAAAACTTGCTTGTATGATTTGAAGCTACCCTGTTATTATTGTTTCCTGCTGTGATTTTCAGCAGCGTTGAAGAGAAAATAAATCATGTTTTGCGGGGGTTTGTATATATGTTAGTTGGTAGTAACGATTGGCAAAAAAGAGAGTATAGAACGTAATAACAACAGGAACGTTTTTTCTATCAATTTGTCGATGCCAGCTAATTGCTATCACAAACATAACATTTCTCGTGCAGTCTACCTCGATGAGTCGATTCCCAAAACGAATGAGTCAGTTCTTTTAATACAAAGTAAATGAGTGAGTTACTGATTTTAATCAGTTGAAACAGCTTTAACAGAAAGAAATACATTTGTTAAATCAGCTGTATCTGTATTAATACCTAGTAAATAATAATAGAAAGTTATTCTATGGTTTCTGCACAGTGATGATAAACTATAACCAGGTGAACATGTCTTTTTGCATCATTACATTGCGTATTTTAGCACAGCTGAATAAACCAATCAGCATGCAGGACCAGAACGGTCTGTTTTATAATATTGATTATTAATTGTTCATTTTTCCACTTCATCCTTTAGGTCTGCAGTGAACGTTTTCAGTATAAGTACCAACTGCGCTCTCACATGAGCATCCACATCGGACACAAGCAGTTTATGTGTCAGTGGTGTGGGAAGGACTTCAGTATGAAACAGTATTTTGATGAGCACATGAAGACGCACACAGGTGAGACGCTCTTACACATGTGGAGCACTTTGAAATCTTTTATACAGTCAGTCTAAGAGGCCAGCTGATTCTTTTTTAGGAGAGAAACCGTACATATGTGAGATCTGTGGGAAGAGCTTTACGAGTCGACCCAATATGAAGCGGCACAGGCGTACACACACAGGAGAGAAGCCTTACCCCTGTGAAGCTTGTGGCCAGCGTTTCCGCTTCTCCAACATGTTGAAAGCTCACAGAGAGAAGTGTTCCCAGGTCAGGAACCCTCCACTGCTGGACTCCTCTGCTGTAATCAATCAGACGGAAGCCGCTGCAAACCAAGAACTGCCTGTTGGGATGGAAACACTGAGAGATCTCAGCCCACATCTGCATGGCATAGTCACTTTCCCATCATCGGTTCTCCACTCAATGGATGGGGGTCCGTCACATTCTCAGCTGCGTTCCCTTACGCCACTCTACTCCACTGGAAGGACAGACTCCAGGAATCTGTAACTACTGCGCTGTAATATCATATTGTTTCTTTGTGATGCAAAGGTACGTTTTATGTAGCAAAGAGGCTGGGATTTCATGTAAGTCTTTGTTTGTTTGCATATGTCATTGTATCTAATGTTTTAATACTCGTTCTAAAATCCCTTCCATTCCCATCTCAAATGTTGACAGAGTTCTCTGTGCTATAATAAACCCTAGTTAGGGAGTGAAATACTAATATTATTACCCAGATGTATAATACTAAATGTAATACATATATGCTTTTATGTACAGTATATTTACAGAATAATACAAAAGCATATTAGCTTATATAGCGTTGAGTTTACATTTTATTGGTCTTAGATGCTTTATTGCCTCTTCCAATTGTTTATATGTCAAAGTTTGTCCATAAGTACTATTTGTATTTAGGGTGATGGCCTGCTATATATACATGCACTATATTGCCAAAAGTTTTGAGACGCATGCCTCTACATGCACATGTACTTTAATAAATATTAATATATGACATCCCATTCTTAATCCATATGGTTTAATATGGAGTTGGCCCACCCTTTGTAGCTATAATAGCTTCAACTCTTCTGGGAAGGCTTTCCACAATGTTAAGGAGTGTGTTTAGGGGTAATATTTTGACCATTCTTCTAGAAGTGTATTTGTGCGGTCAGGCACTGATGTTAGACGAGAAGGCCTTCACTCTAATTCATCCCAAAGGTGTTCTATCGGGTTGACGTCAGGACCCTGTGCAGGCCAGTTAAATTCCTACAGACCAAACTCGCTCATCTATGTCTTTATGGACCTTGCTTTGTGCACTGGTGTGTAGGCATGTTGGAACAGGTCATGTTTAACTGGTAATTGTTTAACTGGTAACAGTCATTTTTAACTGGTAATTTTTTACAGGGCTCATCCCCAAACTGTTCCCACAAATTGGGGAGCATGAAATTGTCCAAAATGTCTTGCTATGCTGAAGCATTAAGCATTCCTTTTACTGGAATTAAGAGTCCACGCCCACCCCCTTACAAACAACTTCGCACCACAATCCCCCCTCCTCCAAACTTTACACTTGGCTCAGTTAAATCAGGCAAGTACTGTTGGCAACCGCCAAACCCAGACTCGTCCATCTGATTGCCAGACAGAAAAGTGTGTGATTCATCATGCCAGGGGGGTTTGGTCTAATAGCCTCAGGCATAAATTAGAAATTGCATTCGCGGTGGCACTGTGGTGCGATTGAAAAGGACACTTTTACAATTAAAGGGGCTCTCAGATAACATCACTGCTCTTGAGTCAAGTTGTGGCTTTAAACCACATGCATCCGATGCTTTGCGTTGCACTGGATGATGTAAGGCTTGGATACAGCTGCTCGGCCATGGAAACACATTCCATGAAGCTTTCTACACACTGTTCTTGAGCTAATCTGAAGGCTACACAAAGTTTGGAGGTCTGTAGCTATTGACTCTGCAGAACGTTGGCGACTTCTGCGCACTGTGCGCCACAGCATTCGCTGACCCTGCTCTGTGGTTTTACATGGCCTACCACTGAGTGGCTGAGTTGCTGTTGTTCCCAATTGCTTCCCCTTTGTTATAATACCACTAACAGTTGATGGTAGAATATTTAGTAGTGAGGAAATTTCACAAATGGACTTTTGCACATGTGGCAACCTATCACGGCTCCACGCTTGAGTTCACTGAGCTCCTGAGAGCAACCCATTCTTTCACAAATGTTTATAGAAGCGTCTGCATGCCTAGGTGCTTGATTTTATACAGCTGTGGCCATGGAAGTGATTGGAACACCTGAATTCAATGATTTGGAGGGGTGTCCCAATACTTTTGGCAATATAGTGTAAGTTTAGAATTCATGGTAGGTAACGCAGGTCTTGTCGGTGATGGAAATGTGCATCAGTAGATTCTGCCACTTTATTTTTTCGGCTTGTTGATGTGAAGGGTTTCATAAGCATTTGTTTAGTCTTTACATTTTGTGAAAGTTTTATCATTAAGAAGCATTAAATGTGCTGTAAGTTTTCACTTTACTAAAGTATAAAAATACCATAATATGCTTGCAGATATATAGGAAACATGCTAAATTCACCTACTTGTTTCTCAGAAAAACAATGCTACAGCCAGTTATTCTAGTTTGAAATTTGCATTCCGTGTGGGAATGTCTGTTTTTGTTTTGGTCTGTGCGATACCACATGCCGCCATTTTACCCAATAGTATTTCAACACCACAGGTTGCCAGTTGGCGGAAAACGAAGCATGTTGCTGCCATGGATGCCAGCAAACAAATTGGGTCAGCGATCACAGATTCTACCCGTCCTAAAAAAACTCACCATCCATCAAAAAATCTCTATGAACGAGAGTATATTAAAACGCGTATAAATCAACTTACTGTGTGGGTTTCATTGTCAACTATTGCGTGTCCTCAAGTTGGCAACCTGCATGAACTTCAAGTCTGAGGAGGAGGAGGCAGGGGAAAACAACTCTCCAATATTTCGAATTTGGACTGCAGTATCCATTTCAATGTCAATCCTACATACCGCACTTTTAATAATTATAATTTGTATGTTGTTTACAGCTGGTAAAGCTGATAAATTTATGAGTCAAAAAGTTTATGGCTCATTTGTTTAGTTACGAAAGTTTGCGTTTTTGGTTGAATGTGTATGGGTTGAACTTGAGCCGTTATTGTTGGACATAAAAACCACAGCGCCACTTTAACCGGTGAATTATTAGAGAAAACTGTTATTCTCCACTATTTAATATACATCCACTTCTCAGTCTCATGCAGACTCTAATGTTGTGTCTTCTGAATTAAAAAAAAATATTTTTTATTGTTTTTAACTGATCATTTTTACACTTTGTATGCAGGGATCGTATAGTCTTATATTATAATCTTTAACTGTTTTTGCACAGCAGTAATTTTGGTATTTTTTTATGAATTGGGTATTACAACCGTATATCTGCACTGTTTTTACTTCTGTTTATGTAATTAAGCATATTTTGGTGTTCAGATCTCTTCATTCCAGTGTGTTTGTGTTTGCTTCAGCTGTCTATTAGTTATGATGAAGGTGAGGATCCATAATGAAAGTCAATAGCAGTATCAACACAAAAACATGGCATGCATAATATAAATTAACAGTTGTATTCCTTCACCCTGAACTTGTTTTTTATTTTCATTTGGCTTTGGACATTTACTACAGACACAACTGTGTTATGTTGTTAGTTTTCATTTAGTTTGGTCATTGTCTACACTACAGTATATTAGGTTATTGTTCAGTCATTACATTTATTTCTCCCTCTCTCTTTAAATATAAGAACATTGCACTTGGTCATAATTGCAAAATGTTAAGTTCTCATCTAAAATAAAAATAGAATAATATAAATCAATGTACATGGACATTTAAAAAAGGTCAAATTATTCAACATTTAATTACCCAAAATGACTAACAAAGCATTCTTTTGAAAAAAAAAAAAAATTGTCTCCATCTTTTTCTTGGAACAGCTGAATCTGTTTTTAGACTATTTGCATCAGATCTTCTGTACACTGACCCAGTGAAATTCATAACTTCAACTTGGATATAAAACACTGATCTATTACAGTATATACCTAAAGATTTACCACAAACTATATTAACATTAAGCAAGCTAGGTCTGTGCTGTTCAATTTGATTCAGTGGAATATATGTATTGCTCATTTGTGAAAATGTGGGTGGCATTGTTTTGTGTATTTTGTCTATAGATGACTACTGTACATCACATCTTTGTGAGTCTCAAGGTGTTTAACCGCGCCCCAAGCACTGTGGCCCCTGCAGCGTAACGGATCTCCCTCAGGATCCCGTTCCAGCAGTTCTCCTCCTCATCAAACCTGTCAGGCAAATCACAAGTTCAAACCTCATGTCTCAAATTTACTTTCAAATATATGACCAGGTTTCCTTAACTCAGTAAATCTCATTAAACCAGTTTGAGTTTAACCTAAATACTCACTTCCATATGTCGTTCATTTCAGTGGGCTCCAGTTTTTCGGTGGTCTCTTTGGGCATCATAGCAAAACCCCCCACAGCATACAAGCACCCGCCCAGTTCGATCAGGTTAAGAGAGCTCCTCTCCTGAGGGAACTCCACAAACTCCGACCAGCTATGCAGGAGACACACAAGTGAGAAACTTTCCACCTAATTTAGTGTCTCATGAGCTTGTAATGTACACACAATATGATGAAAGAGCGATACGTACGAGTTGTTGGCGATATCGTAGACCTCCACACTGCTAGTCAGACCGTTATCGGTGACTCCAGTCACCACATAAATTTTGTTTTTGTAAACAGCAGCGCCGAACAGTGAGCGGGCAGTTTTCATGGGTGCCAGATCCTTCCATTCAAACTTAGTTGGGTCATAGACACATACTCGCCTCAGGCATTTCCTAAATGATCACATTTCAAGTCATGTGGTTATAAAAAACTGAGGACAACCTGGCATTACAATATGTGTTTGTAAATCTGGTTCTTCACTCACTTGCTCTCAGTTTTTCCACCAATAACATAGACCAGCCCTTCGTTTGAAACGATTCCATGTCCATAAACTGCATACGGAAGAGGGTCCGACTCTCCCCATTTGAATGACCTGTGTAATAATGAAATTGTCAATGAAAACAAATCCGCATTCAGTCATATCAAACAACATCCTATTGACCAGGGGCTATTACTAGGACTGGCTTAATGAGGATACACATGAAGAACATGACTGTGAGGTATACACATAACAGAGTATATATATATATATATATATATATATATATATATACATATGGGCGAAAATGCCTTGTTGATGCTAGAGGTCAGAGGAGAATGGGCCGACTGATTCAAGCTGATAGAAGAGCAACTTTGACTGAAATAACCACTTGTTACAACCGAGGTATGCAACAAAGCATTTGTGAAGCCACAACACACACAACCTTGAGGCGGATGGGCTACAACAGCAGAAGACCCCACCGGGTACCACTCATCTCCACTACAAATAGGAAAAAGAGGCTACAATTTGCAAGCTCACAATTTGAGTAAGACTGTAAAAATATTGCCTGGTCTGATGAGTCTCGGTTTTCTGTTGAGACATTTAGATGGTAGAGTCAGAATTTGGCGTAAACAGAATGAGAACATTGATTCAGCATACCTTCTTACCACTGTGAAGGCTGGTGGTGGTGGTGTAATGGTGTGGGGGATGTTTTCTTGGCACACTTTAGGCCCCTTAGTGCCAATTGGGCATCGTTTAAATGCCACGGCCTACCTGAGCATTGTTTCTGACTGTGTCCATCCCTTTATGAGCACCATATACACATCCTCTGATGGCTACTTCCAGCAGAATAATGCACTATGCCACAAAGCTCGAATCATTTCAAATTGGTTTCTTGAACATGACAATGAGTTCACTTTACTAAAATTGCCCCACAGTCACTAGATCTCAACCCAATAGAGCATCTTTGGGACGTGGTGGAACGGGAGCTTCATGCCCAGGATGCGCATCCCACAAATCATCTCCATCAACTGCAAGATGCTATCCTATCAATATGGGCCAATATTTCTAAAGAATGCTTTCAGCACCTTGTTGAATCAATGCCACGTAGAATTAAGGCAGTTCTGAAGGCGAAAGGGGGTCAAACACAGTATTAGTATGGTGTTCCTAATAATCCTTTAGGTGAGTGTATATATATAAAATATTAAATGGCACAGCAAATAAGAGCACCTTAATGGCTTTATTGAAATCATTTCTGAAATCTTGATGATTTTTTTTGTATGTTGCAGAGCTAGAAAGGCAAGACACAGAATTCTATGACCATGTCACATCCTCTCTACCTTCAATTTTGAAGTCTACATAGATGCTGCCTATGATATCTCACAATCCCATGCGTTTGAAAATGTCATTTGAAAGTTGCAGTTTGTGGTCAGTTTGTGTTTTTGACCAACTTTTTTTCTAGAGAGACATTAATATTGTACTAATTAAATATTTGATAACCAAAGCTATCTCTGTTTTGTCATAGACCATTAGGCTGTTATGCTGCCTCAGCTATGAAACTGTCTGAAATCAGTTTCGGGATATACCTTTGTGCGCAAATGTTGCCTTCAATACCTGATTAGTCAGCAGCTTGTTGCAAAATCTCCTGATTGTACTCACTGTCTGTCGTAGATCATAACCGAATCTAGTGCACGTTCTCCTTCCTTCAGCTCTTTTCCTCCCACTACATAGATGGAGTTCTCAGCCTCAGCCAGACCGAATAGACAGCGGGGGTTTGGTAGTGAGGGCATCCCCAGCCATTCAGAGCTCATGGGATCAAACTGGGGGATAAAGAAGAGCTCAGAATAATCCAAAAATACTGTTCCTTTCTGAAACGAGTATAAGTGTTTGATTCCTTCAACAAAATCCCTTCAGAAGTTTCATTGAAAATGGAAATACATGAGGAAAATATCATGTAGGCATTATTAAAAACATGACACATGACGTACAAAGCTTTAACAGCTGTTCTGAAGCAAAATAGACCCTGAGGGTCATTCTCACAAATGTTTTTTTGGAACCAGAGATTCGTGATGCTTTGAGTCATTGATTTGTAATGGAAATACATTAAGCAACATTTGTAAAACATGCCTGTGTGTTACCTGAAGAAAGTAGGAACTGAACGGCTGTTCTTTGTTCTCCTCACTGTACATCAGACCTCCAGCGACAAAAATCTGGTTTTCCTTTGTGACAAGACTGCAGTGGTTCTTGGGTATCTCGGTGGATGTAGACGCCATATAGCACTCGTTTGCACCAACGTCATACGCCACTGTTCCTGCGTCACTAATCATCAATATAAGGTCTGTTTGAAACATTCCAAAACGTGGGTTGTCATTTAGGATGCCCGGCAGCAAACCCTCTTCATCCTCGTCTTCATAATCCGCCGTTGCTCCTTCCTTTCTGTGCGATGACCTTTTGACCCTATGTAGCAGTCCTTTCTGTGCATCCTTGATAAGCTGGAGCTCCTTCTTGAGCTCCTGATTCATCTTGATCAGTTTGTGACCCTCGACTTTCTCTTTAAAGTAACTTGTGGGCATAAGACGGAAACGTACGCAGTGTAGAAGTTCCGGGAGGTCTTTCAGTCTCTCATTTATGTCATACTCCACCCAGTCCATGAGAGATTCAAACACTGACTCTTCTCGTTCCACATTCAGAGAGTCACATGTGATGATAGCCGCCAACTCGCTGGGACCCAGCTGATGGAAGTCTTGGTCCCGAATGATGAGGGGATACCGGTCGCAGATGAAGTCCCGTGCCTCCATGGCCAAACGTGGACAGTCTAGCAACAGTCCCAGTCTAAAGATGGCCAGACAGTTACTGAGAACTAGCTTCTGCTGCAGATACGTCACACACACACTGAAGATTGATGGAATCTGGTACATGTTGGCTGCCATAAAAATGTCTTGGACGTTCTGCTCAGTTAGGTTGATATCCGAGGTGTATATGTACCTCAGGATCATTTCCATGATCCCAGGTTCGATGTCTTTTAGAACAATTTCCCGATTTTTGCTCTCTTCTAGGTCTGACAGGAACATGGCTTTGAAGTAAGGGCTGCTAGCGGCTAGTACTAGCCGATGGCAAGGAAACTCTTTGTCTCTGATCTTCAGAACACAGTCCACAAACTTGTTAGCATCTAGGAGATCACAGAGCCCATCTTGTAGGAGCGTTTGCTGGTACATCCGCGGCTCTGTCACTGGGTCCACTGACATGGAAGCCATCTTGTTATGGTTTGATGTGATATGTCAGTAGGAGGGAGGGATGTCCTATTCCTCTCCCACTGCAGAACTGAACTGACTGTATTAACACTGTTACTCTAAAAGAGAAATGGCGGAGGATGTGCTGCTTTTGTGTGGCCTCCTTCTTCAGCTGTTTCTGTCTGTCCATCTATATATAGAAATTCGCAAATGAACCACACTTAGGTCCTGAAATTCAACCTGTCCCTCCCTCCCCCCTGCCAAACAGATCATGCCAACAGCTGACATGTTGCTCACTGGGACTACTAAGGGACTACATAAGATCTTACGCAAAAGGGCAGTATATTGCCACAAGATGTGAAAATGTAAAAGTTGAAAAGAAGAGTTACAGAGAGAAACAAAAGATGGAAATCAGACCAGATTTGTCTACCTGTTGCTTTGAGAGATAATGTCCACCCCTCTAGTGGAGTTACTTAGGGTCATGGGCTTATACATCATATATATATATATATATATATATATATATATATATATATAGCATCAATTGAGAGAAACTAGCAATGCCAATATTTAAATTTGCAACATTTATAATTGGTTTTATTATTTTCAAAGAACAGTAGAAAAGTGACAGGAAAGAACATGTCCCAGGCTAGACTTCAACGTCCTTATGAGCACAATAGCACTTTATTTGTAATAGTTACAACATAATTTATGATGTTACTGTAGTGCTTTGTAATTTTTTTCCAAATGGAACGAAGTGGAAATGGCAGGGAGAAGAGGAATGCTGAAATGACAAGAGCTGGATTTAAACATGTGTCACTTACAGGACTGCCATGGCTTAATGTTTGAGCTCATGCATTAACCACTAGGCCACAGCTTGTTTACAGTTTTACTGGTCACAAGCATTTTTCTGGTCATTTTATAAATATTTAATAAAAGCAATTTTTGGCCAGAGGCTAAAGACTACAGTCAGCAGAGGGAGCTATTTCCGCATGTTTTTAACCCATGCATGGTGGGGATGGGAGATCACACTCACAGCTCAGCTCGCAGCTGCTGGCATTCATGTAAACGGCGGCCGGCAGAGCAAAGTAAGTGTTTCAAAATCTCAAATTAATTCCTATTAAAAGTTAAGCTTTCAAAGGCATGAACTGAAAACGTGCCAGACTGCGCTGTGAATATATATTCCGCGAGCGCGGCCACGTTTACCTCAGCTCTCATCACGAGAGCTCATTCAGCTCATTCATCACGATGATGAATGTAATCTGACTCCTGCTGCGTTTGTGCTGTGACACTCCCTCAGCGGGTAAATCACATTATATTGAACAGACACGGTCAGTTTTTAATTGTAGTGTCTGTTCTCTAACTGAACTGATTTTGTGAAAATTAACATGGTGGGGAAAGAGATCCCTCCAGTAATCCAGCAGCGGTGGCTTTGGGAGTGGCCTCATAGCGAAGCATTCTGGGAATTGTTCTCTTTTATCCCCATGGGGAAAAAAATCATTTTCTGTCTTATCTCAGTCTAGAAAGCACCAAATTCAAAAATAATTTCACATTTCTACTACATCAATGACCCAGTTTAAATACAGATTCATCTTCCCAGTGCCCCTTAACCATAAAGGTGTCAAAAGGGGGGTTTCACAGTAACGAACCATTTTTGGATTCTAATGAACCTTTAGATGCCAATAAAGCACATTTATTTAGTGTATATGAAGACAAGCGAAATGTTAATTCTGTGCTAATAACCCATGTAAGGTGACAAAAGGGAGGTCCAAAGGGAGAACGAAAACTGGGATATGTAATTGTGTGCTGATAACAGCATAGCAGACCTACAGTATTCATCAGTGTATATTTAGACCTATTAATCAACTCAAATCTCCAGTGTGCCACTCAAAGCTCGATGTAGGACAAAGCCTAATAGGGAAATGTGTTCACACCGTATCATCTGCTGGAGTGTGACATGAGTAACAAAAAATGTGACTGCACAAAGTTTAACTTTGAAAAGTGACTAAGTTCTGTGTGATTGAAATGCCCCATCATGACTATTGTATAAGCCTTTCAGAACCATGTAAAATAAAATACAAGCTCATTTAGCTCCTAACACGTATGTTTTGTGTCATAATAATGGCTGCAAACCCTGGTTTTCATAGTAATCTAAAACTAGAAATAAAAACATAAAAATGGTACTTAAAATAAATGTTACTATATCTATCTATCTATCTATCTATCTATCTATCTATCTATCTATCTATCTATCTATCTATCTTTCTATCTATCTATCTATCTATCTATCTATCTATCTATCTATCTATCTATCTATCTATCTATCTATCTATCTATCTATCTATCTATCTATATATATATAGTTGTACATATATAAACTTTTCAGCAAGTTGCCAAGGCAACATTCTCATTTACATTTGTTTATCTTGATGTACTAAAGCTAAAACTTAAATAAAATTAAAAAAAACATATAGACATTAAAAAACAATGAAAAAATTACCAAAACGCACGACTTGTAGTTAACACACAACTTTAAAATTGAGACAGAAGATATAATAAAACATTAATTTAAAATATGAATAAAAAACTAACAATGTCTAAAAAAAATACTATAATAACATGGCTGTAAACATATTAAATATTAAGAAAGACTGAAACAAATGACAACCCTGAAAACATTGTACATTTTCTTTTTATTGTTCAATATATTACTTATTCATAAAATATTTGGCAAACCCATCCTTTAAAAAGCTATAACCACTGAAAATATAAATAAAAAATGCACTTGGTTTGTCTGTGCAAGATTATGTTAGAGAACAGGTTGCATTTGGCTACAGCAAGTGCACTTCAGAACTATTCACAGTTAAAAACATCTTGTGTTTTTAAAACAGGCTTGTGCAAAGCAGTGACCATAGTGACGGCACTGCATCGGTCTGGCATGAAAGCTCAGGGGCAGAATTAACAAGAAGGGCCTCAAGAGCTGGATCGGATTCAGTGACCTCTCTGTCCTTTACTCTGCCTTCTGTTTGCCCATCTGGGGGGGCGGCACTGGTTCTGGATCATCTAGTAGAGCCTGCTTTCGCTCTCTCTCCTTGATCAGCTGCACGCCACAGTAGGTCACAAACAGCACCGAGAGAGTGGACAAGGGGAAGCCTGAGGGAATCACAAGGGTCCTATTATTCTCCATGTACACACTCTTTTTTTCTCTTCCTCTGAACTTTTTTTGCAACATTTTTACATACACAGAGACACATTTTGTTTTAGTTTTCATTATATAATGCCATAAAGCATAACAATTACCTTTAAGAAGCAGCCTCTTAGCAACCAGCTGAGCAAAATCCAGACTGTTCAGTGCCAAGACATTGTACAGGACAATCTGCCAGAAGTTAACGGCGTTGAACAAGCCCCTGATTCGACGTGACATTGCCTCAGATATAAGATTCCGCTGGAAAAATATTAATATTACATTCTTGCTGAACTCAGAGTAAGCAAATGCTGTTATTTTCATTAATAATAAACTGTATTTTATATAGCACCTTTAAAAGCAGTTTATCAAAGCACTTTACACAAGATAACCAATACATAATACAATGATAAGAAAGATAAAAAAACAATTTTTTTTAAGTTGAGCTTTAAGAATCCCAAAAGTATAAGGTTCCCTAAGTTCAAGAGAAAGAGAGTTCTAATAGCAGCATAAGAAGAAAAATCTGTTGTCATTGTTTTTAAGTGGGTTTGAGGAACAGCCAACAGATTAGATAGTGTAGAGTGCAGTCTACGATTTGGAACTTAAGGAGTTAGCAACTCGGATAAATAATGTGTAGTAAATAATGTGTGTGCTGTTATATGTCAGCATCATATTAGTGAAATGTAATGCTATTCAGTCATGATGTAATATAAAGATAATCATTTTAGAAAAAATTATTAAAAACCCACATGCTCGAATCCATCAGGCTAAATTACACTGTTTGTTCAGTGGATGTCTTTGTGATCTTACCTCAATGGTGGAAAACGGTGGCAGAGAAAAGAGCTTTGCCACCCACAGCTCAAAGTTTAGGCCAAAGCAGTTAAAGAAAGACCAGATGTAAACCAGTTCACAAGGTCCGAGCCACAGAGTTGTGACAGCAAAGGTGCAGATGGTTGCAAGAAGCTCCTTGAAGATAGCATCATGGTTTTCTCCAATATGGTCATAGACATATCTTAAACAGAGAATAGAAGATATATGTTGTAAAAATGAATATTTTTCCTGAGTTTATGATTGATATAGCTATATATATTTTAAAATGACATGATGATACACATATGTGATTGATTATTTGCTCACTTGCATAGCCAGTCATTGATACCTCTGTCAAAGTGTCTGAAAAGTCAATGTCAGAAGAAACTGTTAACATGTGATCTGGTTACACAGACTAAAAACATTCTCCATTACTTGTCTGTTAACGACAGTTCTTACGTTTCAGCGAAGACATAGAGCATCGTGATGCATTTAGGAGGCTGAGGGGGGTCAAGATGGTCCAGTCTAGATACCGTGTTAATGACACCAAACATGACGGCTGCTTTTACCCAGTCATATACCAGATTAGAGTATGCCAAGCCAGCTGAAACACAATACAATCAATATTGTAGTGATAGTAAACTGAAAACTGAAATTGATTGTACTTACAAATAATTAGAAACTACTTGTAACATAATTTCTAAACATCCACTGTGTTTTTTTATAAACATCATTTACTAAAATGAAATAATTTGATTAAACTGACCCAGAGACCAGTCAGACAGTTGCTTCAAAAGCTTCAAATCATTAGGGATGGTCAAAATGTACAAGAAATGGAAAAAGACATCCACCACCAAAATAGCCCCAAGGTGCACCAAAGCATGAATGGTGATGTTCCACATCTCTCTTTCTTTACGAGTCAAGTTAGGGTTGTTAGCCTGAGAATATCAGAGGGATCGTTACAGTCATACTTAACCAGAGTGACACACAATTACATTTATGTATTCTATTATATAGATTGTGTTTTATATAAACAATTTCCCAGACCTTTCAATTTATTGTTTTCTTGAGAACTATATTAAGAAGCTATCAGATTCTTGATGTACAGGACTCACCTGCTCATGGAAACGATCAAAGGTCATGACAGGTCCAAAGAAGAAGAAGGGGAGGTAGAAGTTGTACTTGATCAGATCCATGAAACTGTAGTTACCGTCTTTCTTTTCACAGTTCTCTAGAGCAAAGCTCATACAGCGCATAATGGAGAAGCCACAGCCTCCGTAGAACAAGACGTCTTGCAGATCAAAAGAGCCAGTCGCAAAGCCTTCCTGCATTAAACATTATCAGAACATCAAAAAGACCGAACTTAATGGTTTTTCACATGCTGGTATAGACACCTGAACTGCACCCATTTGCATATATGCTCCATTTGGCCAGTTAGTTGGGTTTAACTTTTTTTTTCTAAATTGTAAAATTTTATTTTTGTATCATTATAAAAGATGATACAAAAACTATAGACTTTCTCACCTGCCAAGTGTTAAATGGCTCCATCTTAAAAGTTGCCAGGCTGGTAAGTCCAGCCACAAAGCAGAGCCACTTCCTTTTGACAAGGGCCACACTGTAGAGGATGATGCAGTGAGACAGGATGAGGGAGATGTATGTCCATCCCATAGTAATCAGGACAGCTAGAGATCCATACACCATGTAGATCAAAGATCTGTTCTGTGGGTTAGGAAGAAACTTCCTTGTGAAAAAACACATTTATGTAATCCAGCTGTCACATGCAACAATATTGAATAGGGGTTTTAAAAGACGTTTAAGCAGCTACTGTTTCTAAATGTTAGAAATGACAGTATGTGCTGGAGTTGTAGCAGTGCTAATATTAGTTGGTCAGTTAGTATGGTCAAAGAAAAGAAGTACTTTCATATTACCTTGAATGGATCTATACCAGTCTTCTTTGACAGCAGACAAAATACATGTAACATTTCACACAACATTCAGATTAGATTGTTTCACACATGCATTGTTAATATCAAAAATCTTTTTTTATTTTACTATTTTTGGTTAATAGTTGACTCTGTTGGCATATAAAATCATGCAACATTTGCAGAACACCTATAAAAAACTAGCACAACAAATACTATTATTCTTAAATCATTGTGCACAGGATGCATAACCACATACAATACCTTTGGGGACAACATCGAGCAGATCTTAGCAAAGATCACGTGACCAGAGAGGGCAAACAGGATATGATTGCGGAAAGTGGTAAACCACATAACCCATTCAAAATCTGACGCATCCTGAAGAGACAGAGGATGTCAGTCACAGAAAGCTTAAATATGATTTAATACAAATTGTTTTTGTACGGTAATAACAGTCATAATATAATACTTGCCATTTTTCGGCCAAAGTAGTGCCATCCTGGTTTCACATTCTCCCTAAATGCCTTCCTGTTTACATGCTCTTGAAATAAAAGAGAAAAGATTAACAAAAGCAGCAAGGTGCATTTCAGGCTAAAAAAATTAAATGTATTTTCCATTTTATATTAAGAAGGACGTTTAATCTTTGTTTCATTGCTATAAAATTACAATATTTATTGTGTATGCATGCAGTCTTTGTAGAGAGCTAACCATGTATTCAATGTATTGTAGAAATAAATAAAATGAACAACATATTCACATGATTCAACATTAAATAGGGTGAGCTCCTGCCTCCAGAGCAAAACCTTAATAGCATTACATAAGGTACATTTGCCAGTCTGTATAATCAGAGGCTTCTCTGTGATAATCCAGACTCTGAAATATATTTTGAGATTATGAGATGGTCCTGTGAAATCTGACACATCTTTGTAACATGAATTACAATGATAATACAAATTGCATAACAGATATTATTTGAGAGTCAGGGGTTGTTGGAGGTTTCTATGTAGGACTGGAACATTTTGACCCCAATCTAAAACGATGTTTCTGTTTATGTGCTGAAAAGTACACATAATCAATATGTGATGTTTAAAAAGGTTGTGGCAGGACATGTGGACATTGTGGCTGGTTTGCCCGCACAGAAACATGAATACTATATATAGTGCTCTAATTTACAAAGAACAAGAGAAAATGCACCTTTACTCATGGTGTTGTAGGACATCTATGATAGACATGAATATAATTCTGTGATCGTAATGTAGTAAGAAAAAGCAAGAGATAAAAATAAAGTGTACCACTGGAGGCCTCAATGATCCAGCTGCCTGCCCATAAGAGTGCAAGAGAGAGGACAGCAGTGTACATGTACAGCTCAATCTTGGGAAGGGCTGACTTGATCCCCATGGTTAACCTGAAGAGAAGTCTTACCATTAAAATCTCAATACAATCACATTAAAATGATCTAAGTTACAGGCCACTGCAGAAAATAGATCAGGTTACTGACGTACCTCCACACGTTTGTTAATGTTGTTTTTATTGTTTGTCATGTGAAATGTTCATTAACCAATTATTAATTATGATTTAGAATCTTATTTTGTTAGTATTTTTCTGTATTACACAGTATTTTTATTAGCTTCGCTGTCATACTCACTAACGGCCGTTAACGTTACAGGTCAAACGTCACTCACGCACTCCTCAGATTTCCACTGATCTTTCTCTTCTTTCGTGTATTTTACAACCAGGTCAAATGGACACTATTTAAATACTTTTCGTATATAGAAAACGTATCTAGAGTTTAGTGCTAAGGATAGAAGTAAAACTGTAAGAATATTAAACTATTCTATGAAGCAAAGGAGAAGGCGGAGAAATGTTTACCTAATGACATCCGCGGGCAAATATCTGTCCAATCACAGGGGATTCGTGTTACGTATTTATTAATATTAATGAGGTTGCACATTTTGCAGTTGGAGTAAAAAAAGATTTAAGAGTCAGAAGATAATTATAATAAAGTGCTAGGAATAAAAATATCACCGTTTTTATTCAATTAAATATTTTTTTTACAATTTTTATTTATTTAATAATTCACTAAAACAGCTACAGTGACGTTGTCGAGAAACATGGCATTTCCTTTCGGGGTCCGACAACCTTATAATTTTAATTGCAGAACTAGTTTTCAAAATCCAATTTGAGCAGTGATGTGTAGCCTAATGCTTCAAAACATTACTGTAAATGGTATAGCCTACAACAAAAGCATGAACTTGCCGGTCCTTTCTCATAATATATCTTAATAGCCTACATTTTCGCGCTCGTTTTAGCACTCGTAGTTTATTCGTTACCTTGGCTTGAAATATCAACATAATGTTTTTACTGTGTCTACTGTAAACTGTAAACCCTGTAAGTTTACTCTGCCAAGTGCAATAATAAAAGTAAATGCAAAAGCTGCTATTTTGCTGGAAAGACACTAGGCTACATTTATTAGTTTATTAGTAAAAGTCCATACATGTTCATCAAAAATAGTATATAGCCTAGGATGCATATCCTTTTACGCATTAGCCTACAAAACCGGTGCCTCCGCCTAGGGAATCAATAACAAAACTAAAACGAATTAAACAACAAAAGCATTCGCACTTTAGTTGACACCTGCAGTCTAATTCTCAGAAAACAAGACTGTAAGTCAGTGACTTAAATGGGAGTGCCTTATTTCACGGCTCCTCAGAAAGAGCACAGTCAGCTGCGCCGTAGCCTACAACCTCTTCCTATTTTAGCCTGAGCAGTTGCTCATGGTACAGTGCGGCAGCTGCAGCGCAATGCGATCTCCCACACATCAGGAGATCATTCAGGAGCATGAAAAACCATGGACTGCGCTCCCACGAGCGCCCTGGGCAGTCACTTTTCTTTCATCTTAACATTCAATTAACTACAAGTCATGCTTGTACCTGTTCAATTAAAATTAGTGTATTTGTGTTGACTAATTAAAATAGACCTAAAGCAAGATCTAAAATCATTTTATGATGCTGCCCAGCTCAGAACGCCCACGCCTCACCTCACTTATGGTCCGTGGGACTCTGTCTGTTTACAACACCGTGTACAGTAAGTACAGTAATTCAAAACGAAGTGCACTTGCTCAATACTAACCTCGTATCTGTCTTTCACGGCCTTTCAGATGTACGAAGACAGATGTCAACCCCCACAAAATTGGAGAAAAAAAAAGAAAAGAAAAGGGGGGTGAGTAATAGGGGCTGCTCCTAATACATCCGTCCCGGTTTCCCAGTGCCGATGGAGCACTGAGAGGCAGCAGTAGCTGTTGTGGATGTTGCGGGAGGGGGTGTAGAAAGTGTATTTATAATCCGGACTGGAACCGCAGAGGGGTGGCACCAGAACTGTCCATCAAAAAGGCGCACAAATTCAAGAACCATGCAGCGCTATATGATGCAGGTGCATGATGGACGGGAGGAATACTTTTTTGCTGTGTTCCATGAGATGATACTGTACTGTTGCACAGCAGTCATTTGAGATCATCCAGTGAAGATGAACCATTACTAGCTTCATAATTAATGACATTACTTTGGTATTATATATTTTTTCAACTGTGGGCTACAAGCAAAAGAAACGAATACAAGAATTTTAAGCCCACATTTTGCACTGGCAATTTATAGTTTTGTGATGTATGTCCTGTATATGCTTCTTGTTTATTAAGAAACAAGTGGAAATCTTTTTTGTTGTTGTTGTTGTTGTTGTAGTTGAAATAAATAAAAAAATAATATCCTACTATATTTATGTGTTATGCTCTGTCCACTGCTTGACATCAGGACTAGTTGTTTAAAAAAAATGTAATTACATGAAATCACCTGTATAAAAACAATGTGATTTTTTTCTTCATTCATCAATCAATTTTTAGGTTTCAGGATTTTTAAACCAAACTTTGTGCAAAGATGATTCTCGATTTATATCCCATTTTACTTCATCCAATATGTGGGTAAAATTGCCATAAATGGGTTAGTTTAATACAGTGTGATAATTTGCATATTCATTTGTTTTTGGGACAGCATGTAATGAAAAAATAATGGGAGTAATAATTGGCAATTTTCATAATAATATAATTTTAGGAATAGCCTATAATTTCTTTCCCTATATTTATTTTTTATTATGTCTCCCAAAATGCCTGTTAAACATGCAGCCATGTTCTCAGTGGACATGTATGAAATCAATGCCCTGTTTTGTAACATAAAACCATATTTTGATTAGAACCCTATATAGTATTTTTCTTTAAATTTTGTTGACAAACCATTTGAAAATTAGTTAAACAAAGAGTTGTTGTTGTGGTGAAACCTATTGTTTATATATATATATATATATATATATATATATATATATATATATATATATATATATATATATATATATATATATATATATATATATATATATATATATATATATAAACAATAGGTTAATCAGTTTATAGGCCTACCTAAATAATATAAAAACCAATATAACTATAATTCAAAACATAAAATGCATTGGTTAACATGATGGAAATGTTTGATAAGTTGCGATGGTATCGGCAATAAATACAGACCAGATTGTTTGTTGTTGTCTTGGTTTTTATGTATTTATATATTTTAATAAAGAGACAGAGAACATGAAAAATACGACATAAACGTGAAAGGGGTTTAAAAAATGATATGGCTATATAACATATAACGTGCAACAAAATCTTTGAACAGCAGAGGGAGACATGCGATGTAAATTGAATGCGCAGTGCGCACAGGGAAAGCCCTTACTATTTAAACCTATGATTTAAACCCATGTTTAAACCTCAGGCAGAAATATACGGTCTGTTTCTCACTTCATAATACAGGCACATTTGTCTGACTAAATTGTAGGCTACAGTGCAATGCCCATTTACAATCTATATCCATTTCTTTACTCTAAATAACATATATTTTCGCGTAGCTGCTGAAGCTGCTCAATACATAGACTAGGCTACATTAACTGTAGAAGACATCCTTTGATCATCAAAACAATAAATATTGTGAGATACTTCTCTAAATCTCACTCTTTTTCTTCTCTCACTGTATTTTTCATTCTAATAATCACGAAGCCGAGCTAAAAAAAAACAACAACTATAAACCAAATCAAATGTTCGTGTTTTTAAAATATCGCAACTCTATAGTCGAGTGCCTACTAAAGTGTTGATCAGTCAACTTTGTGAGGAGGACTCCTGCCATTGGGCGGACCGACTGCGCGCTCCCAGGCCGTGCTTTTATTTTTAATGTGAGGGAGGGGGTTCCCAGAAAATACCTCCTCCTGCTGTTCCTCGGCTCTATCTCGTGAATATCAAACACTCGCCGTCTCCATATTGGAAGCAGAGATCAGAAAACACGGGAAATCATGAAGAGGCAGTTTTTGACGCTCGCTTAAGCGCACAGATGTCGGGGTTGACCGCTATAGCTCCAGGAGTTTAACCGCAAGCGTTAAGACATCGCGCGGGTCATTTATTCAGCCCACATTTGGAGGTTTCATGGTCAGCTCGCTAACGCTATCCTACATTAGCAATCCAACCTCCAACTACTTGTTAGCCATTCGGCGCTGGCGCAGTTGATTTTAGTAATGCACATCCGCACGGGCTGATTGATCAAATGTGTGTCCGCGACGCGTATTTTAATGCAACAAAACGCAAAGATTAGTGGTCGGGTGCAGTCCGTTCGCCCACGCTAGCCTGAGCGACAGCAGAGTCTGCTGGCTGGCTGGAGATCTGCCATTAACTCGACTAGCTGTTAGCACAACCTGAAACACGGACACGGCCAGAACTCGCTGGGAAAAGGAGCTAACATCTCGTTTCCATGGACAACACGTCCATAATAACGCAGGTTACGAACCCCAAGGAGGAGGAGATACTCTCGTCAAATGCTGAGAAAGGTGAGAGGTGTTTTTGTGCGTTGAAGCTGGTCGCCGTAGCGCGTTTTGTTAGCTTTACGTTAACTGTTACCCACCATTTTAAACGAGCGGGCTGCGAGCCTGCGTCCGCGGGCAAGAAACATTTCAGGCATTTCATCCCTGTTTGGACTAAAATAAACGGGGATATAGTTCTATTTTGGTAACTTTTAATATGGTTTCGCATGACAACGTGTTCATTTTGGTGCAGAAAAATATGGAGTGTGTGTTTATATAATTGAGCAGTCGTAAAGGCGCAATGTAAACTGCTACGGAGCGAAAGTTTGGGCTCTTGTCAGGGTTGGTCGCCTGTGATGTGGATGGAGACCAACGTAAACATGTTCCGTTCCTTTCTGTCACGGGGCAAGACTTGTAGAGTGCTTTAAAGGGCACATGTTTCATTTAAAAAGCTTTTGATTTGTTGTTCTTTCAGTCAAGTCAGCACATTAGCAGGAATAGTTAAGCATACCATTTGGTATCACCAAACCGAGATTAACTACAGTAACTGTTAGGCCCTACATTAAGACAACTGTTTTCCCACAAATATTGTGCATATTTATAAACATTTCAATAACGAGTCATAATTAAATATTAACTGTTTATTACTCCATAAACCAGAAAAAATGCTGTCAGTCAACAGCAAAAAAAAAAAAATTAAAAAAATTGATTAATCTTTTGGATATAAATTAGGTGAATGAGATATGAACAAACTCAACTGTAAAAACCTTTAGAATATAGGAATAAAACTGAATTTTGTAGTATGTAGCCTACTACTGCTACTAATGTGAATATTTTGATAAATGTATTGCAATTCAAATCTACAGAAGCAAATAGATAGTGTAATAATTAATAAACACTTTAGTACTATTTTTAATGTTTTCATTCCACAAGTCTTAATGCATTGTGAACATGTTACATTATGAAAGCAAAATCTCAAAAAATGACCAGTGCATGAGAAATGCAGAATAGTGTCTTGCCTTAAATAAAATATGTTGCATAACAATTGAAAGTAAAACAATGAGTTGTCATAACTGCTGTGAAGGCAGTTTTGCTGGGCTGCTCATCTGAGGATGTCCGGCTCTGTGACAGCAGGCATTTGGACTGAGCACTTCCAGGGCTTTACCTTTGACCTCTGGGTGGCTGAGTGGAGAAGCTCTTCAACAGCTGCCTTCTCGAAACAGCACAAAATAAAGTTGAACAGTCTAAAATGGTCCTTGCGCTTTTGATGGTCTGTTAGGCAATGCTTTAAATGCAGTTTGTGCTGGCATATGTTGCCTTGATGTCATAAGGACAAGAGTTCCCTTTCCAAAACCACACTCAAAAAAATTACTTGTTAAATTTACTTTAAAAAGTAGCGTCAAGTGGTTTCACACAACTATACAGAGTAATTTTTACAAATAACAGTTTAGTTATATGAACAATATAAATTAAAGATGAAAAACTTTCTTTGAGTAAATAAAAACCATTTGAATTTGTCACTGTTATATAATATTTATATGTGCAGTTTACTTAATAATGTTCAAATTTATAAAAGTGTATTATGTTAGGTTAATTAACCTTATTAAATGAACTATTTGCTCTACAAGTGTATGTGGAAAACTATTAAATAACAAGTGTGTTATTAGAAACAAAATGGAAAAATAACTCCTTGGACAAACTCAATTTAATTGAGGCAGGAATTCCACCCAATAAATATGAGTATATTAGTGGCCACAACTGCAGGCACCACTCTTCTGCTTAATGATAACCACAAAATTACAGAAACTCCTAAATGTCCAACATAACTGAACATTAAAAACACTAACATAAAAAAACAAATTTCCCTTTTCTCAAAAACACATAAAATAACACTTAAATTTACTCTCCCAATGCAGTCCCTTGCAATGCATGCTGGGAACTGCAGATCCACTGCCCAGTTTGTACGTTTTACTCAGCAATGTTAAGTTGACCGAACAAACATTTAAGTAAAGCTGTCGATTCTAATTTTTAGTAGAAACAACTCAGTAAATTTAAGTTCATGTAGAGTTACATGAGTTTAAGTAATGTGAACGAGGATTATTTGAGTGCAACTAACAACGTTAAGGTCTCTTTTTTTGAGTGCATTAGGGAGTCTTTTTAACATGTAGATTAATATTAAGTCAGTAGTAATTACAGGATTTTTTTTAAGGCAGCTGCTTGAGGTTGATGGCATCTGATAGTCTGCCGCAGTGATCAATGTCTCTGGCCCATTGCCTGACAGGGATCTTTTTTGCATTCTGCCCCCAGTTATGTAAAACTTCCTGTACTTTACTGCATGTTATTCTTTTACTTGTTTGGAGTGGATATAGAATCCGTTTATATAACAACTAGTTGTTCATTGTATACTTATTGTGTCTAAACTATTGCTCTTTATGTGTGGGAAAGTCATTTAAATAAGTTAGCTTACTGACAGATGCGTGTTTATGATTTTTGTGTGTTGTGGTATTGCAAAGACACTCTCACCGTGACGGGCTATCATTGAGGTGCTTCCTGACATGTTAATTCCTCTAGCTAAGCTTTTGTCCTCCCACTTTGTAAAAAAGATAGCACTTCTTTTAAAACAAAACATCACAATGCATTATTAGAAGCTGCTTTCTAAATCAACTTTTGGAAGTCCACTTAAAGTGCTGTCTTTTAATAAGCTCCTTCTTGTTACTATATAAATCAGAAGAATCTTTCCAGTTTGTGATGCATTTCAAAAAAGGCATTACATTTAATACTAAATGTTAGTGCAATGTATTGCATATGAAGTTTTGTGGTGAAAATCATGAGATGTTCAGCTGAACCTTTGAGTAGGCTAAAGGGGCGGGAGAGGAATGCACGTTTCTAATAGGCTGTGTGTTTTCTTACCCCACCTCTGCTGCTCCTGCCCCTCCTCTCTTCTTCCCTCTCTCCCTCAAATATTCCCCCTCTTCCGCTTGTCTGTGCCTCTGAAGTCATCAGTGAAGCTTCAGGAACGAGGGAAAATAGCCTCTGCCCCTTAAAATGGTGCTGGATTCGGCAGCCAATGAGTGGAGGGACTTGGGTTTGGGAGCCTAAAGGGGACGGGGTGGGGTTTGTAAGCGAGTGGGGTCTAGTTTCATTTTTTTTTCTGCTTGTCACTATTTTTAAAGGGCCTTTACTTGCTGGTGACCTCAGTCTTAACATACAGAGCCTCCGCTGTGGCGCTGGAATGAAGGCAGATTATTATTAGTGTGTGTGTGTGTGTGTGAGAATGAGGAGAGGAGTACGGCGAGGGTCTTTGACGTCCCTTCATTATGTGCAGTGTATTGGTGTAAAGCCAGTCCTAAATGATTTGTTATATTCTGGACTTTTAATTAAAGATGCCATCATGTGATATCTTGCCTGGTGATATAATGGAGAGAGCCATTTCCCTAAAAGGGTGTTCAAGGCATTCCCACCACCAAGTGTCCCAAATGAGTGTTATTGAGCTTTATATTCCACCTTTTTCTTAATGAACCTATTGAGTTTTAGTGTGCGTGTGTGGCACTTCTGGTTTGTGGAAGTTCTGCTTAAAAATACTAAAACAAATCTATCCCTTATCAGCCAGTTTGACTGAATGAGCTCTAAAACTTTCTCCATGTTTTGGAGAAAGAAGACTTCGAGAAAAACGGAACGCTTGGTATTTTAGTATGATGTGTTACGGCAAGAGCTTCTTTTTTTTCTTTGTATTTCACTGTTACATTATGAAAAAGGACATACTGCACATTTATGGTCTCCTCTTCCAATTTAATTTATAATATATCTCTAGAGTAACTCACGAAAATGCACTGAGAATATCTTTTTTTCTCTCTCTCCAAATCCTCACTTCTTGGTCCAGGTTTGTTTTCACATGAATGCTTTAACATATACAGTGCCTTGCAAAAGTATTCGGTCCCCTTGAACTTTGTGCCCTTTTGCCACATTTCAGGCTTCAAACATAAAGATATAAACTGTAATTTTTTGTGAAGAATCAACAACAAGTGGGACACAATCATGAAGTGGAATGAAATTTATTGGATATTTCAAACTTTTTTTAACAAATCAAAAACTGAAAAATTGGGCGTGCAAAATTATTCGGCCCCTTTACTTTAAGTGCAGCAAACTCTCTCCAGAAGTTCAGTGAGGATCTCTGAATGATCCAATGTTGACCTAAATGACTAATGATAATAAATAGAATCCACCTGTGTGTAATCAAGTCTCCGTATAAATGCACCTGCACTGTGATAGTCTCAGAGGTCCGTTTAATTCGCAGAGAGCATCATGAAGAACAAGGAACACACCAGGCAGGTCCGAGATAATGTGTGGAGAAGTTTAAAGCCGGATTTGGATAAAAAAAAGATTTCCCAAGCTTTAAACATCCCAAGGAGCACTGTGCAAGCGATAATATTGAAATGGAAGGAGTATCAGACCACTGCAAATCTACCAAGACCTGGCCGTCCCTCTAAACTTTCAGCTCATACAAGGAGAAGACTGATTAGAGATGCAGCCAAGAGGCCCATGATCACTCTGGATGAACTGCAGAGATCTACAGCTGAGGTGGGAGACTCTGTCCATAGGACAACAATCAGTCATATACTGCACAAATCTGGCCTTTCTGGAAGAGTGGCAAGAAGAAAGCCATTTCTTAAAGATATCCATAAAAAGTGTTGTTTAAAGTTTGCCACAAGCCACCTGGGAGACGCACCAAACATGTGGAAGAAGGTGCTTACGTAATGCAAAACGTTATGTTTGGTGTAAAAGCAACACAGCTCATCACCCTGAACACACCATCCCCACTGTCAAACATGGTGGTGGCAGCATCATGGTTTGGGCCTGCTTTTCTTCAGCAGGGACAGGGAAGATGGTTAAAATTGATGGGAAGATGGATGGAGCCAAATACAGGACCATTCTGGAAGAAAACCTGATGGAGTCTGCAAAAGACCTGAGACTGGGATGGAGATTTGTCTTCCAACTAGACAATGATCCAAAACATAAAGCAAAATCTACAATGGAATGGCTCAAAAATAAACATATCCAGGTGTTAGAATGGCCAAGTCAAAGTCCAGACCTGAATCCAATCGAGAATCTGTGGAAAGAACTGAAAACTGCTGTTCACAAACGCTCTCCATTCAACCTCACTGAGCTTGAGCTGTTCTGCAGGAGGAATGGGCAAAAATTTCAGTCTCTCGATGTGCCAAACTGATAGAGACATAGCCCAAGCGACTTACAGCTGTAATCCCAGCAAAAGGTGGCGCTACAAAGTATTAACTTAAGGCCGAATAATTTTTTTGATTTGTTAAAAAAGTTTGAAATATCCAATAAATTTAATTTCACTTCATGATTGTGTCCCATTTGTTGTTGGGTTTCATATCAGTGTTTGAAGCCTGAAATGTGGCAAAAGGTTGCAAAGTTCAAGGGGCCGAATACTTTCGCAAGGCACTCTAAATGATCCCCAACGCTTACGTCATGGTTGGGTCTATGTTGAGAAGCACTTTTTTTTTCTGTTGAGTTTTTGATTTACATAAGAAATAGGAGGCAATGGTGTTTAAGACTCACAGTTTGTGATGTCCATGTACTGAACTCTTATTATTTCACTATGGCAAGGTTAATTCAATTTTTCATTCTAGGGCACCTTTAATGTTCCAGTTAATTAACATTTTAGTTTAAAGTCTCTGTAAAGTTAAAACTAAGTATGTGTTCTGAGTTTGTCAAACCACAGAAAAATATGTTATTAACCACCCGCCAAATTTGAATGATAAAAAAAATCGCAAAATAAATAAAATAAGAGATAAAATTCTTGACAAAATTAGCAGTATTCTCTGCTCTCAAACGCTGGGGGCGTGTCCGCTGGCTGCGCTGAAATCACGCCCACTCGCGGGAACGTAGCATAGCCTCCGCCTCACTCAACTGTCACCGCTACAGCCGGAATGGATGCTCATCATGCTCCTAGCAGCTTATTAATTGGGTTTACAAAGCTATACATAATTGAGCCTCCAGAGCCAGAAACAAACGTAGAGGACACTGACATATTCGCTAACCAACATCGTTCCCCTCAATCTGCAACAGTATGGTACGTATTTTTTCCCCTTTCCAGACTCTTAAAACAACGCAAAAGATTGATCACAGTAAACACTTTATACGGATATTTTTTCGTTTATTTGAAAGTATGGTTCATGTCAGCTGCGTGTGGAAAACGTCTGTTAAAAGAGGTGCGATTTTTGAGCACAATTCACATCCAGCAGTAATTCAGGGAACATATTGTGCAAACGCGCCACGTGGCGCATGGATTCGGTCTTCAGACCTTTTACCATTTTGTCAGTTCTGTTGATTTTGATTGATATGCACGAGAGAGAACGGTGATGGTTTTGAAGACAGAGAGAGCGCGTGGCATTAGTCACACGCATTAGTAATCTACATCAATTCATAAATCACAATAACTCATCAAATAAGGCTTTGGCGGGACAAAAAAATTGCTTTGACGGCCGCCAAAAAAATTTAAATGAAGGAAAAACCCAGCCCATTCACCAGTAACGGCGGATTATCAGTGAATCCCAGTTGTCTCCGGCAGAGTGTATAAAACTAATCACTGTGTAAAATAATCACTAACAATGCGGGTGTTTGTGGTGATCCTCAGCTCTCCATCAAAGTGGCTCTTCACAAAATGAATCCACCTCTGATATGATCATTTTTCGGAAATTTAAATAAGGACACCGATCTGTTTTAAATTGTAAGTTATCACATCCAGGTAATAAGCATGTCCACGACAAAGGCATAGCAAACTGTAGGCAATAGTAACTAATAGTACTCGCGATTGAGCGGCAAACTGATGTGAATGTGCTGTAGTTATGAGCCTCAGTGCCTCCAGTGCATCATTGACATGACAGTAGGGGCGGGGCCAGGCTCAGAGGCTCCAGTGCATCATCGAGCCACCGTTTTAGCCCCGCCTAGAAAATCCAAAGCACTGCAATGGTGAAAAACTGTCTGGCAAGCGGAAACGGATGATGTCGAGTCGTCCATATTTTTTTTACGGCCTATGGTCTAACCCCACAATTCAGTACTTCACAGTTCTCAATCTTTGCAATGTTTTAGCAATACATTTATAATGTGTTTATATGTTTTTTCACAACCTTTGCCATGACATACAAAATTAAGCTCAGGTGCATTCTGTTTCCACTGATCACCCTTGAGATGTTTCTGAAACTTGATTGGAGTACACACCTGTTGTAAATTCAGACTTAAGTGATCGGGGGAGAAGGGCCTTAGTCAGGGAGTTGACCAAGAACCTGATCCTGCGTTTCTCTGTGGGGAGAAGACCTTCCAGAACAACAACAATCTCAGCAGCACTCCACCAGTTGCCTGAATGGAAGAGTGCTACACCACTACAGTGAAGCAGTGTGGTGGCAGCATCATGCTGTGGGGATGTTTTTCGGTGGCAGGAACTGGGAGGCTAGTCAGGATCGAGGGAATGATGAATGCAGTGATGTTCTGATACATCCTTGATGAAAACCTGATCCAGAGCGCTCTGTACCTCAGACTGTTGTTTTTCTTTATAATGTTGTCTGTATTTAGTAGATTGTGTTTAACGCACAAAATAGTGATTATCAGTTCAACATACTGAGGTATAGAAATTCTGCATTGAATTTTGACACAACTGCGCTGGTAGCAGTGCATCCCTAGGGGAAACTGTACAAAAATAGGTGTGACAAGCTTGTATCATCATACTCAAATATTGAGCAAAGGCTGTGAATACTTATATACGTTCTTTTTTTAAATAAATTTGCAAAGATTTCAAACAACTTTCACTTTGTCATTGTGGGTTATTATTTGTAAAATTTTGAGGAAAATAATGAATTTAATCCATTTTGGAATAATGCTATAACAACAAAATTTAAAGAAAAAGTGAAGCATTGTGAATACTTTCCAGATGCACTATATTACTGCAGTGATATTTGAAAAAACTATGCTTTACTGACGGAAATTAGTGTAACCCATCTTGGACTTTAAAACAATTTATTTCATTTCTGACACTAGCTGATCTATATTTATCTTTATTAAATATGTATATAGCCACCAGTAAATAATATTGTGTAGAAGTCAATTTTAGAATTATAACCGAAAACTGTAGCGCAGCTTGTTAATACCGGTATTATAGCATTACAGATAACCCATACCATGGCCTGTTTACATTTCAGTGTACACTACCATTCTGACGTTTGCGTTAGTACGTTTACGATAAAGACATTTAAAATCTTACAAAAGACTTCTATTTCTAATAAATGCTTTGTTTGTTTGTTTGTTTTACTTTTTATTCATGAAAGAATCCTGAAATATCTGTTTTCATGAAAAATATTATGTGCTGGGGAAAATGCAGCATTGCCATCACAGGAATAAAATTTAAACGTAAACCTTTATTTATTTAATATATTTAAACAGAAAACAGTTATTTTAAAATGTAATATTTCACAATATTGATTTTTACTGTATTTTTAATATAATAAATGCAACCTTGGTGAGAGTGCTTTCAAAAACAAAAAACAGACCTCAAACTTTTGAGTTCTAGCTGTTGAATATAATGTCACTATATATTGCCTGTTCTTTTTGTAGTTTCGCTGTCTAACAGCAGCCTCAAGAAGAAGAGGACTCGCAGCATCTTCAGCTCGCTGTTCTGCTGCCTGAGGAGTTACGATGCTGAGCCCCCCACCACCCCCAACAACAACAGCAGCCCCCTGCCCCCACCTGTGGAGGAGAACGGAGCTCCCCCAAAGGTGAGACTTCCCAAACGTGATCTCACAGAAGATCAGATGCTTATTGATCCAGAGACTCTGTCTCTGCGTCTTGCCGTCATGTGTGGTTTGCTCATGTTAAATAGAAGTCATCACAACTCTCTCTCCCTCTCTTTTTCTGTGCAGACTGTATCACATGTGTCTGAATTATTGTCCATTTGTCTTGTGGTTCAGCACCTCATTTCCTCTCCTGTTTGTTTCCTCTGTCTTCATCTTTCATGTCCCAGTGTGACCAGGTTGAGGTCATCCCTATCCCCAGTGTATGTATGACTCCACTCCGCGCCGTCTGTCTGTGTGTTCTCGCATGCCGCATGGAGCATCGCACCACTGTACACTCGAATCGTCTTTTGAAGCGGCTCTGTGGACAGTGATGCACTTTGCCTGATGGATGCTTGCATATACTGTATATATTATACTACTTCTGCAGTGACTTGAAAGCCTAATGTTTTTCCACACAATTATGGGCTAAGGCATTTAGCAAGATCTGTTGGCTATGCCACTCCCCTCCACCCCTCAAGCTTTTTAGTATTGGTGGTATAGCTACTTTTAGTTGGATAATACAAGTGTTTATTTCACCGTGTTCTAGACTGTTTAAAGGTGATGAGCAATATTTTCACCACTAGAATGTTCTTCTTTTGCTGTTCAGTCAGGCTACGTTTTACTTGCCATGCCAATGTTTTCACGGGCCTGTTTTTAGCAATGCATTTTTATATTAGCTAGAAATAATCAGATTTTTCATTAATGTTTAGTTTCCTTTTCACAGTTTTTGAAACTTTGAAACAAGCTGGAAATTTTGCAGCTTTAATCCATAAGCCATACATTCAAAAACTATTTTTGTTGACTTTGGCATGCGATGCAAATCATTACTATTTGTCATTTAACATACTGTTAGTGATGCCTTGAGAAGAACACATCGTTTCCAGCTAGATCAAGTACAATTATCTAGAGTACATCACAAAAAAGTTAGCAATGCATAAAAATGTATGTACACTAATGTTCAAAAGTTTGGAGTCAGTAAGATTTCCTTTTTTAAACAGACATTAATGTATTTTGATCAAAGCTGACAGTTAAGACATTTAGAAAATATTTCTATTTCAAATAAATGCTGCTTTTGAACTTTCTATTCATCAAAGAACCCTGTAAAAAATGTGTCATGGTTTCATCACAAATATTAAGCAGCACTGTTTTCAGCATTGAGTTAATAAAAGGAGTGTTTCTTGAAAACCAAATCAGCATATTAGAATGATTTCTGAAGGATCATGTGAAACTGAAGTCTAGTAGATTGGAGTTGCTGTTTTTACTGTATTATTGAGCAAATAATTGCAGCTTTCATGAGCATAGGAGACCTCTAAAAAAAAAAGTCAATAAAATCTTACTGACCCCCTTACTGTTGAACAGCACCTTAGAAATCAACCTATGAATCGTAATGTTTTTTAGCAATAGTAAAAAAAAAGTTGTAGTAAATGAATAGGTTGACCGATTGTCTGTGATCTCTCTCTAATTGATGAGGGTTTAGCGTGTCTTACTGCTGTTAATCTCAATGGTAGGCTGTTGATGTCCCTTCAACAATCAGTCCCTTAATGATTTTGCCATACGATTTTAGAAGTAATGATCATTCAATGATCCCCCAAAAAGTTTCTGCTGATGATTTGCTGTACTGTTGTTTATGTACTGAACAGGATTTCACATCCAGGCGAACTGTAAGTGTTCTGGCGTCTTTTTTTGTTCATTCAGCAGTTCGGACCGAGATCATGACTGCACTCCAGCAGTTCTTCCTAAGCTTGATTCATCCCATTAAACGGACAGGGATTTAGATTAGATAGACTCGACAGCATACTGCCTCCCTCTATAACAAGATTGCCTCTGCTTGAATTGAGACGATGCAGCTAGGATTAGAGAACTGGATCAAGAGAGGGACCCATTCACCCGCAGCTTATAAATAAAGTGATGGGATTTCATACAGGCAGCCAGTGCTGAAGTCACTCTCACACTCTAACCTTACCCATCCTGCATCTCTGATTAATGTGTGAAAAACCTTTTAATCCCCACGCACCGCCGTAATCCTTTCCACTTCCGCTTGGAAAGCGCTGGGATGTTACTGCATGAGCGTCATCTGTGGAGCGCAGGAAACACACTTCCTAAAATGCCTGAAGCTTTCCCTTACAATTCCCAGAGGAGATGTGTAGATAGTTGGGGATCATGCTTCTTTTCCCCATCTTTCTGCTCATTTAGCTTCGTAACAGTCTTAACAGTCGCAGCTTAACTCCGTGCCTCATTTCTCACTCGTTACGCTGAACCTGCTTCATGTTCATCATGTTAACTCCTTATGTTTTGCATTTCCACAGCCTCCAGAGAAGTACCTCCTGCCTGAGGTTAACATAAATGACTATGGGAAGAAGTGCGTGGTAATAGACTTGGATGAGACTCTGGTTCACAGCTCGTTTAAGGTAATTCATTAATTATTGCCTGTAGAATCTAGCCCAGGTAAACTTTCCATAGAAAGACAACCAGGGATGGGTCACAGATGCCATGAAACTGTGACTTCTCTCTGTGTTTTGCTCAGTGTCTGTGACCCGCGGTGACCTATTTGCGTCAGAGAGATCTATGCATGTGAGCAGAGCTTCCTGTGATGCTTGGTGACGGCCCAGTCGGGGCACATTTGTCTCTGCTGCTAGTAGGAGCGTAGAAGAGAAACCCTGATTGTGAAACTCAATAGTGAGCTTTTTATCTTCTTGATCTGTGTGAGAAGCTCAGAAGTTTAGCATGGGGTAGTTTGTTAACGGAGTTTAACCACATAAAGCCTACTGTATCATATTTGATGCACCAAATTCTACAGCCTCTGAATTATTAAGATGATCAGCTTTGCTAAAAAACTTGTGCACGATCTACTTCACGCCTTCTGTCCTCTGATTGATAAGTTCATTCTTTTTAACAAGTAAAAGGCCTTTTAGGTTGATTGTATAATCCTCCTTTAGGTCATGATACGTGTCTCTTTGATGTGCAATCTTTAGTCAATTTTATAAACAAAACATAAAAACATTTACAGTATATTGTTTGTGATATTTCAAGATACACCTTTATTGGACAGAATCAACTTTTTTAATTTGACTACTACGTTTACAGTATACTGTTTCTAATATTTCAAGATACACCTTTACTAGACCGAATCAACTTTTTTAATGTGACTATCAAATATGATACATCAGGCTTTTGGGGACAAAATTATCTACATCACACTGTAAAAAATTTGTGGTGGTTTTTGTTGGTTTAACTTAAAAAAGTAAGTAACCTGGTTGCCTTAAAATTTTGAGTTTATTGAAATTAAAAATTTGAGTTGATACAATGAAGGAAATTAGTTTAATAAATAGAAACTCAAAATATTTTTGTATCTGAATCACATAAAAAATTTGATAAATCATGAAAATAGCACAATTTGGCATGTTTCACTGCATCATCAGAAATAAATCACACATAATTACCCAATATGCTTACAAAATCTTTTAATAATATTTTAATAAAGGTTGTCGAATCTCAAAAAATGTTCATTGTATTAACTCAAATTTTTAATTTCAATGAACTCAAAATTTTAAGGCAACCAGGTAACTTTTTTTCTAAATAATTTTTTACAGTGCATCAGTCATTGCCAAAATTAAAACTACAGAGCTTTGATCATAAAACCAAGCATTTAAATATCATCTCAAGACATAATTTTGTGTAAGTAGTCTGTTAATCTTCTTTAAAGATCTAATTGATTTACATTACAAACTGAATTTCATCCTTTTGGCAATAGATTTTGCAACAAATCATATATTTTTGATCAGTTTGGGCTTCTGAAAAAGAGAGGGAAAAAACTGAAGTGTCCTTCATTTTCTCCTGTAAAAATAAAGGCCTGGTGCATCATACATGATATGCATGGGGAAAAATTGGTGAAAAGGCTCAAACTATTCCATTTCAAAACCTTTTATGTTATTGCGTGTGTTAAAATATGGCTGTACGGAGTTAGTTTGTGTTCCACTGATTTCAGTCATGGTAGTATGGACAAATGTGTGAGGTGTCATACTCAAACCTTTCTGATTAGTAATATTTGGAGGGTTTGTATTAACAGAGCACAGACGCCCTCTGCTGTTCGTTATCACTGCGCTTTCATTGCCATTATGCAAATTATAAGTAAATGGAGCTTTATCACGCATCAGTAACCTCTGATTGCTGTCATCTTGTTTATCAGATGTTAGTTTATTGCTGTGTTAGGATTTGAGATAGTTGAAGGGACTGATAAGCTCACTTGATTTATTATTTTAAAAAAGACCACGCATTAGAGAAAAAATGTATGTTTGGTCTTTTTTTTTTCTTTGAAGTTGTTGATTAGGCATTTGTGTAAGAGACGCATACAACATTTGAGAACTCTTGATAATGTTGTTTTAATAGAATTAAGTGGGTATATTGATGTGAATTTTAAATTGAACAGATTAATAAATCAACTTGATACGATTTATTGGCATTTAAAAGCAATATTCTGTATTTTGAAAGACAATGATTGAAATGAAAACAAATAAAAAACATATTTGAAGCTTATTGAGCCAGTGCATGACAAACCAAAACATGAAGATTTAGTGAAATTCATGCCTATTCAAGTATTTCAGGAAATGTTTGAAACTTAATTGGTTGGGCTTAGTTTGGTCACTTCCTCTATGTTTGTATTTTGACTTGATGTCCTTTGTTACATTTGATGCATTTGTTTCTCTCTCATAGCCTATTAGCAATGCTGATTTCATCGTCCCAGTGGAGATAGATGGCACAGTGCATCAGGTACAGAATTAATGGAAACATGCACATGTTTCATGTTACACTCTAGTCTAGTGTGTTCTATAGCAGTTATGAAGCCATTTATGGGTTTTATGTCAGTGTCGACCTTATTAGATGGAGTGGTGAAAATGGCTGTTCCCTTGTTCAAGTAATCCAGGATAGGCTGTCTGTCCTGGGAGGCCTATTCATGATTACTTGCACTAGGTGGCAGCTGTTTGTCTTCGTGGAGCTGATGCAAATCATCGGTGCTTGATTTGTGTTCCTCAATGGTTTGACCTTCAGATTAAACAACAAAAAAACGACTTTTGGATATATTATATTATACTATTATATTATTTTATAATAATTTTACTACTATTTTATAATAGTTTTATATATTATAAAGATAATTTATTAAAACAATATTTTGACTTAAATGTTTCTGTGTCATTAGATATATAATATATTATTTATTATATTGTTTCATAAAGATTATATGTATAATGAAAATGTATTTAAATAGATTAAATGGCTCTGCATCACATTGTATTATATGGTTTGTATTTTATTGCATGTTAAAGATTTCATTATATGTATTATGAACAGTTATTTTTATTTAAATTGACTTAAATGGCTTATGACAATATTGTACTCTATAATTTCTGTTGTTTTATAAAGATTTTGTTATTGTTGTTTTTATTATTATTGTACTTTTATAGAGTGCAACAGTGCTCGCCCAATTTTTCAGCACTGCTGGTTACGGAATATTTTTTTCCCATTCATTTTTCCCATAGGGATTTAAAAAACAAACAAAAATGTTAAAAGCAATATAAGCCACGAACAAAGTGGACTATGATTTGAAGCACAAATCTATTTGAAAATTGAATTAAAAATACAAAAGTACAAGACTGTGTACCTAACGGCTTTAGTGAGGAAAAGAACTACAATCCCATGAAGCATTGCTAACAACATAATCAAATTTAAAATGTAGAAATATAAAACTACTTATTTAAACATTTTGATTATATCTATAGAAACAATATATTTTAAGTTTATTGCAAATAAATGTTTGAGTATTTTGAGAGTGCAAGGAGAGTGACATTCGCAGTGCTTCATAGGAGTTGATGGAGTTAAAGAGCTCTTTCGGGAAGGTTTGCTTATTTTGGTGGAATTTTCTGTACAGCATCATCGGTTAGTTTTTCCACCAGGAACTCTGCCGTTAATCAATGTAATTTTAAAAATTAAGTTATGTACCAAAGCATATACCATCGATTAACAACATTTTAACTCAGTAGGGCTGTCTAAAAAGGGTTCCAAGTTATTAAAAATCAATTTCCCTATGAAGAAAAATGAATGGAGAAGAGATTTTACTTCCGGAAACTGACTGTTGAACACTTATCATTTAAATTGACTTAAATGTCTCATAATATCTCACCTTTGTAGGTGTATGTGCTCAAAAGGCCTCACGTTGACGAGTTCCTGCAGAAAATGGGCGAGCTGTTCGAGTGTGTGCTTTTCACAGCCAGTCTAGCCAAGGTTTGTCCACTACACGAAGACACTGAATCATTTAATGTCAACAAATATGTCAAAAGACTATGCAGTCAGCATCTCATAACTCCACACGGGATGATATTTACTGTGATATACCTGCCAGAGGTCTGTTTGGTGGGTGTTGATTCATACCTTCTCTGCTAATATCTGACCCCCCTCTCTGTCTCTGTGTGGCCTGCGTTTGTTTTAGATGCTAATGCATGGGTAAGTGTCTCCACGGCAACTGTGACTCTTCCCGAATGCGTGCCATGTACCAGTAGTTGCAGTCGCTGCTGCCTTCACTTTTGACGGCTCACATTCTTTGATTTTGGCCGCTTTTACGATACGCTGCAAAGTTTCATTTGTCACCGTATCTGTAGCTAATGTCTCTGTGTTTTGATTTTCTCATTCCTGTTAGTGACGTTATTAGCTGTTGAGAATGTATGCAGCCTACTGTAGTTTAGATCATGTGTCTTGGTTGCTTTTGTGTCTGTTATATCGAAGACATAACGGCTCATTCGCTTCAATAGCAAGCTTTCAATAGCAAACTCAGGCACGTATCCGACTATAGTTTTGTAATTTGTAGGTTTCCTTACAGTCCTCTTTGTAAACATTTTCATTTGCATAGACATGGGATTAGTGTTGCGTGGCCCTAGCAGCTTGCGTTTTGTCAGTTTCATATTTGTATTTGTTGCAGGGAGCAGCTGGATGATTCCACAGTGACTCTACAGTTTAATCATCAGTGCATGAGCTGCTGAAATAAAACCTCCCTTAACTCTGTCTGTGTGTGCTTCAGTATGCCGACCCGGTGGCTGACCTGCTGGACCAGTGGGGTGTGTTTCGGGTGCGACTCTTCCGGGAATCCTGCGTTTTCCATAGAGGGAACTATGTCAAAGACCTTAGTCGGCTCGGGAGAGAGCTCAGGAACGTCATCATTGTGGACAACTCCCCTGCTTCCTACATTTTCCATCCTGAAAATGCTGTAAGTGTAGATTGCTGATGTAACTTAGTTCGGTTAGTCTTGGACTACTTTAGTAGGGTTCCATTTAAAAAAAACAATGGCAGTTTTTATTTTTTATTTTAATGACTCACAATTATACAGCACAGCCAATGTAGTCTGATTTCCAGATGATTATTTTTAGTGAATCAAAACCATACAGCTTACAACTTACTGCTATATTGTTCTTTAGGTGTGTGAGTAGGGTTTCCACCTCCAGTGTGGCAAAATAAGGGACACCTATTCACGATACCCAGACCCCATCCAAAAACAACTGCATCAAGGACTTTAAGGACACATATTATAAAGAATAAGTCAAGAACTGATTATTTCCACAATGATAACTTGACAGCTCAGCAATAAACCATAAACATGAAATCAAGTATATGAACCTGTAACAGAACACGTTTTTATTATTTAACATTTGATTATTTTATTTATTTCTAAAGAACTCTTTAGTAGCCTATTTGGTACACTTTAAAGGGATAATTCACCCAAGAATAAAAATTGTCATCATTTATTTTCCCTAGTGATGTTCCAAACCTGTATGAGTTTTTTTTTGTTCTGCTAAACACAAAAGATATTTTGAAGAAAGTTTATCAGGCTGCTTTGGGGGCATCATTGACTTCCATAGTAGGAATGCGTCTTCTTATGTGTTTAACATAACAAAGAAATGTATACAGGTTTGTAACAACTTGAGGGTGAGTAAATGATGACAGAATTTTCATTTTTTGGGGGGAACTATCCCTTTAAGCATCTTAAGATCTATCCCTCTTTTTTTAACAATTATGAAATTCATGTTAAATCATGAATTAATTGTATTAATGTACTTAAATTATGACTTATTAATAATAAATATTAATAAAAAACAATAATCACATTTTTATAAAAAAAAAAAAAAAAATGTAAATGTCAAATTTAAAGGGTTAGTTCACCCAAAAATGAAAGTTATTTAGTGAATTACTCACCCTCATGTCGTTGGACACCCGTAAGACCTTTGTTCATCTTCAGAACACAATTGAAGATATTTCTGTTGAAAGCTGATGGCTGAGAAAGGCTTCAGAAAGGCCTCCATTGGCATTCAGTACATTCCTACTCACAAGACCCATAAAGGCACTAAACACATCGATACAAAGTCCATCTCACTACAGTGGCTGTACAATAATGTAACAATGCGACGAAAATAGTTATTGTGTGCAAAAAAAAATCAGTTATTGACGCGATCTTGGCGGATAAAGTCATTATTTAGATTTTTTTTGCGCACAATAACTTTTCGTCGCATTGTAAAATTATTGTACAGCCACTGTAGTGAGATGGACTTTGTATCGATGTGTTTAGTGCCTTTATGAGTCTTGTGAGTAGGAATGTACTGAATGCCAACGGAGGCCTTTCTGAAGCCTTTCTCAGCCATCAGCTTTCAACAGAAATATCTTCATTTGTGTTCTGAAGATGAACGAAGGTCTTACGGGTGTCCAACGACATGAGGGTAAGTAATTCACTTAATAATTTTCATTTTTTGGTGAACTAAACCTTTAATATGACAGGATTATTTATTATGCATAAATATAGCCTAATTAAATGATAACTGAATAATAACATTAGTAAGGCTACTAATTTTTCTAAACAAATAAAATAATTATGTCTGCCAAGCTCTGATAATGTATTGAATATTATATTAATATATTATTCATTAAAAAACAAACGATAGGCCTGTGCCTTAGAAGCACAGATGTGTCTGTCACCACATGCTGCATGAGCAACTGAAATGCTTTTCTGCAATGTGTGCAGTTCGCTTTAGGTTCATCGTGAGTTACTGGACAGACCCACTGACACCCTATTCAGTCCTATATCTGGAGATCATCTTGCCTGGAAACGGTGGACGCGAGCTCGACATGTTTTGACAAAAATGCGCAAGTTTACAGCGCCTGTTCTCGAATGGCATACAAAGCCACTAAAAAAGCCACTGAAAAATCACGAGCAAATGAGCTTCTGTACTAATTGTGAAATTAATTTCTTTATTTTTGCTATTAGTATTCTCCACACTGCAAAATCCTTGTGTTTACTGAACTATGTGTAGACCTATGTAAAATAAATATGACAAATCAATCACGTCCTGTATTGATTTAATACGAGACACGTCATTTTGCCTGTAATGTAATCGGGATGAAATTCTTAAAAAAAACTGCACATGTAATTCTACCGTGAAGCTGAAAGAAAAAATGTCCATGGATCATTCAAAATAGCAAACCTATTTTGAAAGAAAAGAAAAAAAACTATCTGTCCACTGGTTCAAACCACTTCAATATGTCCAAACGAGTAAAGCCGAAGCACAGCCACGCTTTATTTTGTCACCGCTAGGGGGCCAAATTTTTTTCTTTTCCATTTTATTGACAGAGTCATTATCAAAGGAAAATAAATGAATGAAGTTCCCTTTTTAGGACATAATGTATAATTGAGGCCAATTATTGGATTGCATTTTTGCCCCATAAAAAGAAATCCATGTAGATACAACATTTGTGACAATAGTTTAAAATGAATTGTGTAGTTGAATTTAAATGTACATTATCTCTTAATTTGGCTATTGCCCACACCCCCAATATTTCGCCCTCAAAACTCCCAAAAGTATTATGGAACCAGATGGTTAAGATTGTTGCAGCTTATCTCAGTTTTAGTAACAATTTACACTGTCCAAAACTGGTGCAATACGATTCTAAACATTATTATTTGTATTTTTTTTTTAAATTGTCACCTGAAAGTGAAAATGCTGCTCAGTGTGCCAAAAGTACAGGACAAAAGTACATCAAAAAGTACATTTGATGTTTAATATACTGTCATGTGAAGCAAGATTTTGGACCAGTGACATTTCACAAAACGGGATGACAGGATTATCGCTTGTCATCTGGCTGATTGTGTGATTGTGTGTGTGTGTGTCTTCACAGGTTCCCGTGCAGTCGTGGTTCGATGACATGACTGACACGGAGCTCCTGGACCTGCTGCCTTTCTTTGAGGGACTGAGCAAAGAGGACGACGTGTACGGGGTGCTGCAGAACCTGAGGGGCAGGTAACAGCCTGACGAGGGGCCAGTGGAGTCCTCCGGTGGAGAGCAGAGGAGCCGCTCCGCTCCCAGCTCCTCTCTCCTCCAGCCTGCAGTCCCTCACCTCACCGATACCACCGTCGTTCCCAACCGGGACAGTGACATGAACAGACTTTTAACATTTAGTGGACACTCAAATACTTCTCTCTTGAAAAGTGCTTATGATAAACCAAAAAAAATCAACTTTTTTCTTTCCTTTTTTTGAAATGAAAATATTCAAGTCATAACCATTCTCTGAGGTGTTGCTATGCAGGTAGAAATCCGTAGGGTTAAAGGACTGTGGGGTTTCCTCTCCGACCCAACAAAGTGCCTTTTTTGAATGTCATTTTTACGAGGGATATTAACATTTTGTACATGACATATTTCCAGAGAACCGAATCTTTACAAGAATTATATGCTTTAAAACGGAGGCAGGTCAGTCTCTTTTTATAAAAGCACTGTTAAAGAGGCCAGAGATTTTTAATTATGTAAAGCTGGTTACACATCTCCATCTTTGTTCTTCTTGTGCTCCTGTTATTTTCAATTTTGCTTTAGCTTGTGCCATCATATAGACTTAATACTTTTATCTAGACTTGTATGTTTAGTTTTGTTTTCTAAGAGCAAAGGAATGCATTTGCACTTGTTAGGTTACTCGTCTTGTATACCACGGCCTCTTTTGCCAACTAACCTAGGAGAAACGATCTTAAACCGAAGATTGTATCGTGCCAATCGCTAATAGTTTGTCTCTCAATCCGATGCTGAAGTACGTTTTGTTTTTTAGCGAACAGGCCAGATGGAGACAAATGTTTGGACATTTCAAAAATGGGTTGCCCCGCCGGCGGAATTTTAGTCGCCAGTCTTTCTTGAAACTTTATGTTGATCCGAATGCCTTTGGTGAAGTAGCGTAAACACTGCAGTTGTCCCTCCCCCCCGGGTTGTATTAGTAAGGGGAAGTGTCCTTTATGGAAGCCAGGATGCACAATTGCAAATGTATCCCTTTTATCGTTTTTAGTTCTTTTTGTTCATCATTTGAGTTGTTGAGAATTGGTACAGGTCCATCATCTTTATATATTTTTAAATTAGTTTCAACTTGTTTTTAACCATACCCTGCTGCTGCTACCACTGTACACTACACTACAAAAGACCTCCCTGTAGGTACGACCAGTACCAGCCCAGGGACTAGAGCGCTGTGCAGCTTGTGCCAGAGCATCATCCATAGGCGGGACGGACGCATTCGGGCCTTAAAGGGTTTGCTCTTGTCCTGTTGCAGCGCAGCCCTCCTGTTGAGCTAAACGGAGGCCTTTTCTCACCATGAGATTCTGGCTCTGAGGAGTTTTGAAAGTGTTCGGTGCAAGCTGTGCAGACTCTGCATCACCGCAGTGCCTAAGATGAGAGGAGCGGCGGCGGCATGTCCTGATCCGCTGCTGAACAGGCAATAACCTCTCTCTTCTCTCTCTGCCCAGAGTCCGACACGTCACAGTTCAGTCCTTTGTTGTTGTTTTTTCCCCTCAGTCTTTCCTCGTCTACCTCTCTCCATCATCTCTCTTCATCCTGTTCCGCGGCAGGTGACGGAGAGCGATTCATTCACACTTTTATGGTCTTCTGTCAGTATTTGAGATGTATGCTTATGTTATCCACACCTGCTGTTGTCTGCTCGTTGACGTGCTGTACAGCCTCTCCTTCAATCGTCGGCTCTTTCAGATCTGCTGGTTGCTGAAGATCTTCTAGCTGCCTAGGTATATTAAGCGTTCTAATATTAATGATTTCTAGCTTTTGTATCTTTTCGTTAAACACAATACTTCTCACTTTTGAGACTGTCACCTTTTTTAAATATGAACTCCAGGTGATCTGAAAATGTTGAAACACTATTGGTTTTGCTCACAGTTTTTATTTACTTTAGTTCTCTGTGTGGTTTTTCACTTACAAACGGTCAGGTGCTGTTTTTAATATACATTGTTTTCATGACGTCACAATGTTGTAAGTCGGCACATTTAATTAAATTATGCCTTATTTTCTTTGTTTTTCAGTAAGCCATACAGACACGATTTACCCTAGGCTTGAAATCAGTTTGGAGAGGTTGTACAGTGCTGATGTTTGGAGTATATTTCAAGTTAAATTAATTCATGGTTGTCGCAAGTTTTCTTCCGGACTCTGACATGTTATATTAAAGCACCTTTTTAAAAAACCAATGCCTTTTTATTTTGCAGTTTACTAAAATTCCAATATCCTCAGATAATTTCTTTAAAATAAATGTCACCTCTTGACTTGTGAATATTTTTGTGCAAGTTTAGGTTTGAATTCTTTGAATCCACATACAAGTAATTGTTTGTGCTTATTTGGGGTAATAATTAAAATATATATTAATTAAAAAATAAATATTTTAAAACTGTCTTCATTAGTAGGGTTGAAAAATATCAATTAAAAATGAATAAATCTTAGCATTTAATTGAATAAAAATGTAGTTGCAAATAATTATAACGAGTTGAAGGAAAGTTAAATATAAAAATGAATTGAATTAAAAATGTAATTTGAGGTCTGCTCCTTCAATGGACATTTTTAAATATACTCTTAAATCTTATTTTTATTTAGCATTTGGAAACCTGTAATTTTTTTTGTGTAGATCACTGCTTTGGACAGTTCATATTGTTTAAATGTGCTTTATAAATGTTATTGCTTCAATGGCAGGAGCAATTCATCTGCATGAACGTGGGCCAGACGTCATGATCATTAAACTTCATGATCATGTTCTCCAGGATGACGTGATCCAAAGTGCATCAGAACCTCTATACAAAAGTCACATATCACAAATGTACAATGGTAATGACTTCTTTACTTCATATCATACCATCTGTTTTAGGAACACAGACATTGTTAAATATATATTGTGATTTAAAAAAAAAAAATTCATTGTATCCAGGAAGTCCAAGATGTTTTTGTACTGCCAAGCGTTGTCTACTGCAGACTGATCCTGAAGTTTGAGTGTCTGTTATCCTCAAGCCCATTTTAATACTCTGGAAAAACCATTTCTTCATCCCTCTTTTCTCTGGTTGAAGCAATTAAAGAATAATAAGAACTGACGCTACAGTTTTGAATAACTTACATTTATTTCTCCTTTAAATGGATGTATACAGTTGGCAATGTGTGTTTCATTAGAATCACTGATTTCACGAGTTCTCTGACAGTAACAGCCAGAAACATGACAAAAGTACCTTATTTTATATGACAAATCAGTTATGGTATGTAACTACATAAAATACAAAGAATAAAATTAATGCAAGCTTACTAGATACTACAAAGGGTGGAGTGGTCCTGTTTATTTGTAATTCCACCATCAAATTGTTCCTCTGCTAAAATCTGTAGAGCTACAACAACAACAAAAAAATCAGTTCTGTATAACTAAGACTAAAGGCTGACAATGTTCAGAATGCACATTTTTTAGTAAGTAATCCATTTGGCATACTAAAAGGTATAACATTTTACAAGCAATAAAAAGTACAAAACAATTAACTAATTATTTAACTAATAATAGTGAAATATTACAACTTCGGAAAGGTTCCTGTATTCCCACAATTTTTCCTGCCCACTAGAACCACTTGAGCTGCCTCATTTTTTTGCCGACCAATTAAAGCGAGACATCTACCCTTCAGGACATCGTCGCTGTTGAATATAGTGACAAGTCCGGAGTATTAAACTGTATTAAAACCTGCAGCATCGTGTGTATTATTCAGCATCCATAACCATGATGTGAACAAAAAGCCCAGCTGAGGAAAGGAGGTCTCCATTCATGGTGAGCAGTGGCACATGGTGGTATCCTGTGGTTTAACACATAAACAGAAATACACCTTTTATATACCAATGACATGAACAACAAATCTTAGTATTGTTAGTGTAAAAGTAGTTATCGTTGGCCTGACGTGGTCATACTCAATTCTAGTCAGAATATGAGTGTTACTGCTCCATCGGGCTGTACTTATGGGGCATTTCAACCGAACCAGGAAAGATATCAACTGGATAAACCTACAACCCATATGCCTACAACCAATCAGACTAACGGAGCGACGCATATCGTTAGCTGTCAAATGTCAAAAGAACTCAAACAAGTCTGCAGGTTGAACCGACCTCAATTATGAGATATATAGACCCAGGAATGCGAATTTTAGCAGGCAACCTTGCCAAAATAACACCTATTTTACCTCCCAAAGGCCATTATTTTTCCAGAGAACCCCCCCCAAAAAGCTTTTGGGCTTGTTTTAGGCTAATAGTTGGCAGAATTTTGTTGCAAAAACTTGGCAACCTTTTCTGCACACGCTGGAAAAAGTATATGAATGTATATGAACAAGTTCTCCGTTTAGGATTAGAACAAATTCAACAAGCGCCTTTGATGACGTGGATGATTACGTTACTGTTTATCATCTGTCCGTCATCGTCTAGAACCCGCCCCCATGATAATTTCAGTGGTCCGTACAGTTTCTGTTAGGGCATAATTACTCCTCTACGGATCAAGTCCAGACCGAACTGCCTGAGCTCAAATGTTGTGGGCGGGGCTGAGTTCGGCTGGCATCCAGGCTAGGTTATAGTATTTAGCGTGCATACTTATACATACTCGTCTCTTATTTTTGGCTCTTTTTAATTGAAAACTAAACATCCTAAATTTCAAATAGTTTCGCAGATTGCTGTTGCTCTCTTACAGGACTGTAGACTGAAGGACTAACCGTTCTTTAGGCTGTTGAAGGGAAGTGTGTACTGGCCAATAAATTCGTTGTCTGTTGCGACATCGTAGTCCTCAATCAAAAAGCGCACAAGGGCCAGATCTGGCACACACACATCAAACTGGAAGTTTTCATTCCACATGGGGTTGAAGCCTTGAGAGAGAAGAGAGAGCGATTAGGCAACAGCCTGATCTGGAGAGAGTCCTGATTGAGCACATTTACAGGGTTATTATACCGTTATTCTCAATGTACTGCGTTTCCACCATGGTTGTATCAGCTGGCACACCGTAGATCTGCACTTGCACAATGGGATCAACAATGGAGGACTTCCTTTGGCTCAATTTGGGTAACTGCTGAGCTGAGATCACCTAATAAGCAAACAGTAACAGCAATGCACTTGTAACGTTAAATAAAAGGATTTTAAAAAAGCCATCCAGCTGACATGAACAACACAAAGATATAGTCCTGTTGCAGAGCCACTTGCCATCACATGAAGTGTTTTCCTTTTTAACCATGGTCCCTTGGTGAGAGTGATGGGGTCAAACTCAGTGTCTCGGTCTCGTAGGTAAGAAGGCTTTAGGATGTAACCACTCTGACCGTTTTGAAGAAAGAGCCCCTGATTCAGATTCATCTCTAGACAGGGCGTCTGGAAGTTCAGGGCCACTGGAGGAGAAGTGACATTAACATCAACCTCCACTCTGATTAAATATAAATATGAATGCTTTTCACTAGTGTCAGATTCATGTCTTCTTTACCTATCTGACAGCCTGCGTTCCACAGAGGCACAGGGTTAAAGTTTGAGGAGTCTGCTCTCAATCCCGCTGGGTAAATCCGACTGAGTTTGTCTGTATTGTGACGGATATAATCGTTTGCTATGACAGAAAAGAAAAAAAAAGTAATTATTGTGGGAACATGCTTGTTTGGTTTTTATCTTTTTAGCATCCAAGAAGCATTATTAGCTGTGGAATGTGTTTGGGTAGTTAACAAATGGAGATTTTAAGTCTTTTGCTCACCAAGACTGCATTTATTTGATTAAAAGGTAAACCGTTTAGACAGTAATATTGTAAACAGTAAAAACAATAATATTGTGCAAAATTATTACAATAAGATCACTTTTCTAATTGAAATTATTGTAAACTGCCATTCATTCGTGATGGTGAAGCTGAAAACTGGAATAATGATGCTGAAAATTCTGTCACATGATCATTCAGAAATCATTCTAATATGCTGATTTGCTGCTCAAGAAACATTTTCATTATTGAAGCTGCAAGCAGCAAGAAAAGGCCCTCGAACCCAGGACAACAACCAGCCGGCGGGCTCATGAAAACAGCGAACAGTGAGCAAGATGTATTTAAGTGGGTAAATATATGTCAAATATAGCAAAGTCAATTTAATGTGCCAGACTTCCTTCTATAGCTTTGACTAACTAAATATTGCCATGTAGATGGGCAGGGCAGGACTATTATCAAACATGTGAGGTTTGGGTGGGCAGATCAGACATTGTATGCCTGACTTACAACAGCTTCCTGTTTTGTGGCGTTAATCCCATATGTTACAACTTAGCCCCGTGTTGTATGATTTAATGTGTTTCAAACTAGCCTGACAAGCCAGACCCAGAAGCACGCAAACGCAACTCGGCCATCGTCATTATGGCCCCGCCCATAATACTCTATACACGATGTGATTGGCCGTCCAAAGTGAGGAGAATACAGGTCAGAAGTGTATTGAGAGTTCCTAGACGACACTTGCGGGCAGATGAAATTTGCTGCCGCTAGGGTGCGTCTAGATTTCTAGGCTAGTTTCCAACATGTTTGGGACATGATTGCATTATTAAATGTGTTTCTGGGAGTGAATTACAGTGAAAAGGATGCCATTTTCTTTTGCCAGCAGGTGGCACTTTGACTAACTAAATATTGCCCGGTAATAAAAGTATACATTTAAAAGATGTAATTTGTATATATATATATATATATATATATATATATATATATATATATATATATATATATATATATACAAATATATACAATATATAAGTGTATATTCTGTTTTAAACAGGTGACCACTTTTCAAGTTTCACAGGTCTTTTACCACTTTTAGACGACAACTTGCCTTTTGTGTAAATGACCAGTTTTTACTTTGAATGAATCAAAATTAAATTTGCATTAGATTTGAATAGATCATTGAAAATATATTTTCAAATATTTCAATAGATAATTGTATTACTTCAATTTGTATCACTTTTTTTCTGTCCAGCAAATTTATAAATATATGAGAGAAAAAGAAACCTGAAGGGCTCTTTTCCCTGTTGGTCACCTGCTTCTTTACATATTCAAAGTTGTGAGTCAGGAGTCTCGCTCAAAAAGAACCCATCATCTGACATAATGAAGGTTTATGACTGTATTTTGCGGAGCAATAAATCTGTGCCACAGAGTCTCTGTGATATGGATGCATGCGTTTAACAGTCTGAGTTGTGTTTGAGCAGCACAAGTCATGACGTCACACCTGATTCCTCTGCCAGTTTCACAGCTTTTCCCTCTTTGAATGAGGCCATCTCATAGAAGGACTGCTTTTCCCGGGAATCCTCAAACCCATGAAAGGAGACACTTTTGCAGTAGATCACGATATCAGACAGCTCCTTCGCCAACTTCAGCGACTTCGATTCCTGTTTTAGGAAATGTGTAAATGTAAAATAAATAGTAAAAATTAAGAGATATCAAGCATTTAAATGCTAGACATAGAGCACAGAACTCAGCTTACGCTAGACTTCTTCTCACGGTCTTCGTCACCTTCATCATCTTCTTCCTCTGTTACAATTTCTTCATCTACCGTTTTGGACTCGTCTGAAAAGATGTCCTCAAGTTTGTTTAGTCTCTTCCCTTTCACTATGAACCGGCCTTTAAGTTCCTAAACAATACACAGTCATTAAATCAGAGACTGCTGATTCTGCCATCAGCTCACATTTACATTCATCAGCCACTTTTATCAAAATGACTCTACCAATGAAAGGAATACACTTTCTTTGTGTTTTGCCCATTTTTGTTGCTTTCTTTTTAGATTATCTTAAACCCAGGTAAAAGTAAAATGTGTATTTTCTGCACAACTAGAGTCACTAAAATAACCTGCATTCTAAAAGCAGTTTATTTACTGTTGTCCCTGCATATTTGGCTGGAATATGATGAAATGCATATCAATTGTTAATATGCTGAGCAGCATATGCATGTACTGCATATTGATTTTGACAGTAATAGAAGCAGGCAGGACGAGCTGTTTCTAACACGGTCGTTTGAGGAAGCTTATGCTGTAAATGATACTCTGGTGAACAGCAGTGTTCTATTGCTGACTGTGACAGTGACCAGGACAGGCCACACCTTGACCGGCGGGAAAGAAAAACAATGTTATGTAAGCTATGATAATCACCCGCACGCCTGCAGGCAAAGCACCAGTTGCCATAGCAATCCAATGCATCGTCTTCAAAAGCCACAATACCGTGAAAATGGAAAAACAACATCTTAAAACTCTGCCTTTGCAGTTTCCTCATTTTACACATGCAAGCATAATTGATGAGCTGAAGGTCTCTTCTTTAAGAGTGTGAAATATTGAAAATGACTGAAACCGAGTCTGAGATGCAGCGATAATTTCAAATAGAGAGCAGATGCATAAATTCCACACATTCCACACAGAATTCCATCCTGAAAGCATCTCCTGTTCAGACGGGCTGAAAAACTCGTGGGTCTCGTGTCTAAATCCACAGCTACTGGATTATATTAAGCGCTTTGATCTTTTAAAATGCTTTATACGTATTTTAAATGTTCAAACTGCATTTGATTGTCACAATAAAACTGCCCGTAAAACAGCAACATGTGTGCATTTACTCCAAACAGACTTTATTTTGGTTTATTACATTGCTTCCTATAATACGTTTAGATTCTTATTGATCAATCAAGGCATTTTTTGGTGAGATATTTTTGCATTACAACCAATAAAAAGTAGGGATGCATGTTATAAGTTATCATAATATATAATTTACCATATGTGACCCTTGACCACAAAACCAGTCATAAAGGAGATTTATATATTTTACACTAGGAAATTTACAAAATATCTTCATGGAACATGATCTTTACTCAATAATATCCTAATGATTTTGGCATTAAAGATAATTCAATATTTTTTACCCATACAGTGTACTGTTGGCTATTGGCACAAATACACCTGTGGAACTTTCGGCGTTTGGTTTTGTGGTCTAGGTTCATATATTAGTTTTTTTTTATTTTTTATTTTTTTTATATATTTATCCATATATAGAAATAATAGATTTAGTGCATTCCTTTTTCCCAAATTTCCTCATTTTTAAAATTTAAATGACTTAAATAAATAAATAAAATAATACATAAATAAATAATAAATAAATAAAAATATTTAATGTAATCTTTAAACACTCAAAATTAATATCCATTTCCAATGCTGTAGAAACAATCGATTTTTGCCAAGCAATTGCCATGTATTGGATATCAGCAATAACACTTTTGGCTTATCGTATCAGCTAGTAATATTAGCATATTATTTAATATTATGAAGTATTATTGATTATTACTTAATGGGACATGCTGACTTTTTGGGACTTTGGACTTATCTAACTCTGGGGGATACGGTAAATAAGCTATTCTCATCTCTGTGCGTGCCATAACTCTGTCTGACGCATCCACCGCTAGCCTAGCTTAGCACAAAGACTGAAGGTAAATGGCTCCATCTAGCCTACTGCTCAATAAGTGACCAAATAACACCAACATTTTCCGATTTACATGTTGTGATGTGTATAATTACATCATGTACTAAGACCGACGGAAAATTAAGTTTTGATTTTCGAGAACGATATGGCTATGAACTATTCTTTCATTCCTGCATAATGGTCACCAAATGGTAAACGGTCTTCCCTACTACGGTAAACATTTTATTGTGCTAGACAGTGCTAGATATTTCATGTCAATACTTTTTTGTAACTGGGAGTGAAATAAGCAGGATAATGCAGGATACAGTCTGTCATTACAACAAAATAAACCGTCTCGGGCCTGGCTTCCTGAGCACCCTGTCAGTTTTTTTAAATTTTCAGATTATTATTGATTATCAGATTATTTTGTATTTTATAATAACTGGCTTCACCTACGGTATATCCCTTGCATAGGCTTGCAACTGAATATCCCTGTAAATGATCATCTGTATAACATGGCTCAGTGGATTACTGTGTCTTAACATCCAGCTATCACTAACCTCTGGAGAAGGGAAGCTTGTGGGCATATGATCTCCGAGGGGTTTGGTGACCAGAGCGCTACCCAGGATGGAGATCAAGTGTTGAGCCATGGTCTTCTGCTGCTCCACATTGCAGTGGTTCTCCAAAGACAGGATCACAGGGTACTCAGACGTCTGGTGAAGCGAACAATTACATTGTTGTCAGTCACATACACGTGGAACGCACACTAGAAGGACAAGCTCTACAAGTTCCAAAACAAACAGTAGCAGCCACTATATTATCTTGGGTAAATTACAGATATTTGCATCCCTTATGTTTATGAATATTTTTTACCTTAAAGGCATATTCTTTAATGGCTTTAATCACATCTTTGAAGAGGATCTTTGAGGTGAGAGTGTATCCATGATAAATGACTGGCTCTCCATCTGATCCATCCCAGCAGTCCAGCTCCACACAGCGACATCCCTTTAGTAGTGCTCTGTACAGGGACAATGCAACTTGCTACTCCAAAACTCAGTCATCAAAACATGCTTTATCAAAGGTAGATGCTTTCATTAATGAAACTAGAAATGATCAAAGTAAGTGTGCACTTCATTGTTTAACTATGTATTTAAAATGAATTCAAATATTGAATGATCAACATTACTTTATGTACGCTTCAGTGCTACTGGGTCCCTTGAGCTGGTCCTTCAGCAGGTATGTGTTGTGAGAGGAGGAGATGAAGTAATGGTTGAGAGGCTGGTTCATGTCCTGGTAAACACTTTTATGGGCCGGGTTGAAGATCAAACCCTCTGGCTGGCGCAGGTACATTAGGAAGCCATCCTTTGTCATTTGCTGTTTGGCTCTGGCTACCAGAATAACGAAACAGACATGCAATTACAAAAATTCTTTCAAAGCTCATAGTATTTCCTTTTTTTAGGCTAGACTTACTGACACCAAACTTTTAAATGATAGTGTTTACAGCAGGTGTTTTTATCCAAAGCAACTTACAAATAAGAATAACAAGCAGGCGGCATTACCATTTTCATCAAGTTCATATTTCTCAATAAGCTGAAGGGCATCATTTTGAGACGCATCCTCTTTTTGCTCATTCATCAGGAAATTCAGCAGGTCAGCAGCACTCATGAGACCATCTGTCTTTGCATACTGTCCATAGATGACGTCGATCTCCTCTCTTTGTGTCAGGATTTTATAGAAATGCTCGATCTCCTTACCCTCTAGGAATCCACACTTCGATTGGTCACATTTCTGAAAGAGGGGAAACAGTGAAAGTTATTTCTTGTCATCATCTATTGTGAGAAAACATTATAGACAGGTAAACTGGGTTACATTCCTGCATAACAAGCATAAGCATATTACCTTAAACAGCATTTCAGCATAGTCTTCATCCACCTCAATGTTGATGTCTTGTAGAAAGCTCTTCACTTCATTCTGACTCATCTTGTTGTCAAAGTTTATATCTGCTTTACGCATACAACTGTAGATCCAGCTAAAGCTCTGATGTAAGGACAATTAAACAGATTTGAAAAAATAATGCTTAAATTGCAACTCAACAGAACCACAGGTGTTTGGAAAGGATACTGCTCTGTTTTCTTTTGTGGAGAGAGGTTGTTTGTGTTTGAGATGACTTTCTCCAAACCATTGATCCACTTCTTGGCTTCCTCATCAGAGCTGGCGATCAGATCCAGGTTTTTCTGTCCCCCCTTAAACAGGATGGAGAACGCACGACCCTCCACTGTCTCTTCTGTGTATTTCCTTAGACCCTCCGTCTGCCGACCTGTTCGTACCGCCTCAATGTCCTCAACAGAGACTGAGTGAGAAAGACATACATAAACTTAAGTTTACTTCACAAAATTGAATTAATATGTAACCTGGGTGCCACTGAACCTAGACCCTGATCATCCAGGGCTGTCTCAACATTATCAAAAAAAGTACCGCAATTAAGCAGAGTTTAGATTTAAAGGTCCCGTTCTTCGCGTGTTTTCGAAGCTTTGATTATGTTTACAGTGTGCAATATAACATGAGTTCATGTTTCGCTTGTAAAAAAACACACTTTTCACACAATTGACTTATCTTTACAGGGTTGTTTCCTCTGTCCTAAAACGGCCTGATGATTTTCTTGTTCTATGAAGTCCCTCCTTCAGAAACACGTAACGAGTTCTGATTGGGCCAGCGCTTCCCGTGTTGTGATTGAACAGCAGCTTTGCACACTTTGCCTGGAAAGGTCCCGCCTCTTACCATAACGGGGAGATGCAAGCGCTGAATGCGCGCTCTTCTCCACGTGGGAGATCAACAAGACCACGCCCCTTTTTTGCGTGTTCTTGTGGGCAGAGGGTTAGTCAACAAACTGTTCTAGTGTCGTCATTATATCCCTGCACTTCCTGCTGTAGTCCAAACCGGCCGTTCACTGTAGGCTTGGAAAGAGAACTTCTGTTAAATAAAATATCTCGGTTGGCATTGAACTGAGCTTTATAATTTTACAGGTATTATTTATGCTCTAACAGCAACATTACACATGAACTAAAGTTTGAAAGATGGAATCGCGAAGAACGGGACCTTTAATAATTGAATTATGAATCAAATGGTGAGCATGTATTTTGTATGTTTTATAGACCGGTATTTATATCAGTTTATATTTATTTGTTGACAAAAGTGTTTGTGATTCACTAAAAGTCTCGCAATAAAAATTTGGTCAGTCTTAATTTAGTTTTCTGGTAGAAATATCTATCTAAAAATATTATCATTAAAGTGAAAGAGGGACCTGAGAAGCTAAACTTCTTATGTTAGGATTGATTTATGCTTCAAACTATTAAAACAATTTGCAAGACGAGATCCATCTCATAAAAGCAGGTTTTTCCCCCGGTCTCCCTCTGATAAATGCAGTATCATCGCATGTCTGGATGGAAATATGCATATAGAAATTATATGTAGAAGAGGTCTTGCATAATACAAAAGAATTGAAATCCCATTTCTTTTGCATTTGCATCAAGAACAGTTCTATGCCCTTTTTAGTGGGGCTTCAATCATTTAAGTGATGTAAAGCTATTTAAGTGTAAGATGCTGCAAAAGAGAACTAATGCGGTACTGAGCGGAGTTCTCTTTTGCGTCTTCTTGAGCAAATACTTCCACATAATATCCACATAAACACAGTTGGTTATGTCTTAAGTGAACGTAAAAATTTAAGAATGTGTCAATATAACAGTCTTAAAGTCACAGCCTTTAGAGTGTGCGCCGATGCACACTTTGAAAATCTACCAGAAATTTTAGACCATCTGGGGACTTTTGACATACTCTTTTCAACGCACTTTGCTTTGGGACACGTTTATTCTAATCTAATAAGTATAACATACTATTTAGGATGGATAGTATGGACATTGGGACGCAGGGAATCACTCACTGCACTTAACTAAACTTCTGTAGCTTTGCATCTGTGTATATTTGCTTTATACAATTTTCACAAGCTCTGTAAAATTAATATTCACAAGTACTTATAATTAATAATCAATGTTTTATTGTATTTCTTTGTGCTACTGCTTGTATTCGTTTATTAGTTCTGATCCCTGAGTCAATACTTCCGTTTTTTATTTAGTTAACAGTCACACTTGTTATTAATAATATTTTTTCTGTAAGTCAAAATGTAGCCTGCACGTGTACCGATGTGAACTGTACTGCAGAAAGACTGGCATCATTATCATTATAAAAAAATGTTACTGGTAAGTACTGGTAGGCTACTTTTCACTTATGTAGTGGTGCCGATTTAGAGGCAATTGTCTCTTGCTACACAGTCTCAATGAGGGCTAAACCTCCTGTGGATGAAATCCTAGAACCATATATTTTTCCTCATAGTATGCAAACCTTGGGTTGTTTGCATACTATGAGGAAAAATATACAAACATTTTAGACATAGCCTCAGGGCTGACGTTTTTCAGCACTGGTTACAAAAATGACAATATAACTTGAATATGCAGTGGTCAAAAGCACACCACTTGCACACTAATTTAGCAAAACATTTGTTTCAAATACCCTTTTAATTAATTACATGTAAAAATGATGCTCAATATTTTTGTTCAGAAAAAGAAAAACATTTAATAAAAGCAAAAGACAAAGTCATTGACTATTATGTTCAAATTATTACTGTTCAAAAGTTTGGGGTCAGATTTTTTTAATCTTTTTTTCGAAGTATCTTACGGTCAACAAGGCTGCATTTATTTATAAAAATAAATAAATAAATAAATAAATAAATAAATAAATAAATAAATAGAAAAATGAAAAACTTTTTCTATTTGAATACATTTTAAACGGTTTAAAATAAGTTATTCCTGCGAGTTTTTTAGCAGCCATTACTTCGGTCTTCTTAATATGCTGATTTGAGTTTTAAAAACATTTATTATGCAGTCTCAATTTCTAACATTTCTATTGCAGTGTCCATTATTTTTCAGGATTCCCTGGTGAATAGAAAGCATTTATTTGAAATAGAAATCTTTTGTTACATTATAAAAGCCTTTACTGTCACTTTTGATCAATGTAATGTCCTTACGGAATAAAAGTTAATTATTAACGTAAAAATTTCTTTGTGACCCCAAACTTTTGAATGGTAAAAAGTAGTTCAATAAATCAATTATAACAAATAAAAAGTTCAATAAATCAGTGTATTTAAAGTACTGCAAAAATATCAATCTAATTAATTTAACCACACCCAGTAAACATCGGCCTCGCTCCCTCTGATACTGTTGGCATAAACCTGTAGTCCAAAATAATGGTATCCATTATGGATACAATAACTTTGAGATTAAAGAACACAAGAAAAATATACTGTATATGCAATAATATACTTTATACACTAATGTTACCCATATTGTGCAAAAAATTTTTTGGATGAGCCAGCAAATTCTATAGTAACTTCTGTGAGAGACTTTCACTAACACATTCTGGCCAACAAAGCACAACTTGGGTCAGTGCAGGATACGAACAAGAGTGCATGCAAATAAAGGGCTGTTTCTAACATCCCTGTGCATATAATTTTAGGACTCACATGTGTGTTTGGACTTCAGGGTCTTTTTGGATTCGTGCCACATGGTTTTGCAGTCCTCCTGCAGCTTGTAGTAGCGCGTCTTTTTCCATGACCCCGAACGGACTTTTAAAAGGTCCCCGCCGTTTATCAGGAACTGCAGGTCTTTGTCACCCTCCAACCCTGTGGGGAGGACGAGGGCAAGACCATTTATGTATTCATTCATTCAAAGCTCATATTATTTCCTTTTGAGAAGCAGATTTGTGGATCATTTCCCATATCACAACATCCTTTTTTTGCATAAAGGCAGAACAAACAAAAGGATTATTTTGTCCCTCTGTGATTCAATTGAGGAAGGAACCAACCCTTTCATTAATACAACTGCTGAGGAAGAAAATTTGGTTTGAACTTCTATGTAAAACACAAAAGACTCTGCCATACTGTGGACACTTGACACCAACCAGGAGCAGATATTAGGTCACACTGCCAAAGCACAAAATGCATTATTTACCAAGGCGTGGTGTGTATTTGAGAGCAATTTACACACAACCATGAAACAATAGGTGTGACGTGATCTCGCTCCATTTACGAGCCTGGGACCTATTTACAATATCTAAGAAGGCAACTTGAGGCAGATAATGACTTCCTGGTTACGAGATTTCCTTAGAGATGATGCATGTCAATGAACCGTATGCTTTTTAAAATAAGCAATAGAATAACACTGTAAACGCAAGTATGAATGGTGAAGCTCTCAGATTACACTGAAACAATATAATTGTTATATTCATCCTCCTACCTAGAAGTTTCATGTTGTCGCGCGCTACTGTCTTGCTCTGCGCGCGGTATAAGGACTCTTGAGACTTGGTCCGAACTGGTTGTCTTCGTACACACTGCATAATGTGAATTTTCAGCTAAGAAAATCAATACCGTTTCCGATAAAAAAAGAGCCGCAAACATATCCCATGCATCGACTTGCTGTGCTGTATCGCTCACACACTTGTCTGCGGATTCGGGGCGTGTACTAATCCAAAGTTCATCCCTAGAATAGCCTAAAACAGTGTTTGATGCCTTTAGTCTGATCCCAGTGAATAGCAATATTTGTTGGCGAATTCAATCAGCGCGTTAAGGATATATATTTAAAGAAAGATATCACTATAGGATATAATTGATAAAATTATGCTACAAAGCGTGAATGCTAAACAAACGTAACAGCTGGTAAAATACCTGTTGATCTTTGGCGCGTCTCTCTGTGCAGAAGCAATGGCGCCATCTAGTGTTTGTATTTGCCAGTTCACTGACAGACTGATGTGTTTAGCCTCCCTGGAGTCCCTCCACACTCCAACTTGATCCAGAGGATTTATGATAACCCTCCACGTGCTACGTGCAGATAAAAACATACTAATGCCATTTTATTTTTCCCTCTTTGAGCTCTTCATTTTGCTTTCGGCTAAAGAATAATTTCAGAATTAAACAGGGGCTCTTACTGCACTTTAAATATATATATTTTTGGTTTAACTTAAAAAAGTAAGAAACCTGGTTGCCTTAGAATGTTTAGTTTATTGAAATAAAAAAAAATGGAAGTTAATAAATAAAGTTAATAAAGTTAATAAATAAAGTTAAATAAAGAAGTTAATAAATAAAACTCAAATTATTGAATCAGAAAATTTTTACAAACTCTTTTAATAATATTTGGATAAAGGCTGTCGATTCTCAAAAATGTTCATTGTAGTACCTCAAATTTTTAATTTCAATGAACTAAATTAAGGCAACCAGGTAACTTTTTTTTTTTTAATTACAGTGTACAAAAATTGTTGATATGTTTTGAGGTGTTTAAATGTAGACGCCAATAATGTTACTGTTAACTAAAACAAAAATTTAAATAAAGCTGAAATAAAAACGAAATATTAGATGAGGAAGATTTAAATTAAGCAATGGCAAATAAAAGGACTAAAAAAACTAAAATTAGATTAATTGAAGTAACCTACTAAATTTACAAAAACTCAAATAAAGCTAAATAGAAATATTAAATAAAAACACTAATAAAAATGACAAAATCACATACGTTGGGCTACTAAAACTAACTCTAACATTATAATGAAACCTGAAAATAAGAAAATAATAAAAGCTCATTCAAAATATTAATAAATAATATATAAACTAAAATAACACTGATATAGGTCCAATTCAAGCTACTTTTATCTATACAATGTTTAAAAAAAAGCAAACTATTACACTGTAAAAAATATTGTTGGTTTAACTAAAAAAAGTCACCTTCATTGAAGTTAAAAATGTCAGTTAATACAATAAGGGAGAACGGTTTAATCAACATACTCTAAATATTATGCTATCCGAAACATTAATTATCCTAGTTGAAAACAAATCATGTAAAAAAAGTTTTTCGCAAAGTGGTTCGCATTGTTTATTTACAGATTTAGACAGGTTTACTCCATGCACAGCATAAACATGACCCACATTTGGGTTCTTAAAAAGCCTGAGGCATATGACTGTGTGCTTGATGTGTATACATCTCCTGAATCAGTATCTCTGTCATCCAGAGGGAAATAACTGATGCGTCTCACTGAAAGCAGGAAGAGCCAGTGGGTTTGTAAGAGCAGATAGATGATAGCCCAATACAAATATTAAAAACAACAACAATAGAACCACTGCAAGTGTTTGCTTTCTTTAACCCCACCCTGCACAAACTGAATGTGTCATGTTAAACTTTTAAGAATACTTTTCCTAAGGCTGAAAAACACTGTTAAATGAGCAGAGCCTTGGTTAGAAGAGCAAGTAAGCCCATAATTTAACAGACATTTCAGGAACTGAAGTAATGAAAGGGGTGTTATGTGAGATAGTAGACGGAATGTTGCTCCAGGCTACTGACACCTCTCCTGTGCCCCATCCTCAATAGACAATCTGTTATTATATTGCTGCAAAATTGGAGCACTGTAGTAAGATGGGCAAATACACCCAACAAATGACAATAGGCCTTCAAAGTTGCTAAGGGTGTGGCAGCCATATTATGTCCGCTAACTCAATACACCACCCATTCATGCGTCCATCACACGCATCCACAAAAATAGCTTGACCGAAAACAAAAATGAGTGGTTTGTGAAACTATTTCCAAACTTAGTGTACAAATTAAATGCAAATAAAAACACAAATAATACATTTAACACTGTGTTGTTTGTATAGCCCGTTAAATGAAATATTTCATAAACTAGCGCGTGAGGGCATGTTTGTAATGGTCAACATTCAGTTGCGCGTGGCTGAAACTCAAGAGCGCGTGCAGCAGTAGTGAACAGGTCTGAACGGCTCTCGAGCTGAACTTTTAGATGTTTGTCGATTGGCTTTTGTGATACGCACAACCATTTCGGAATCATTTTAAATTAGCTGCAACAGAGCTCCGTCTCGGTTTTCATTTAACACTTACATTGTTTATCAGCAATGCCGTTGGAATCCATTTTTAGTAAATACAGCAGACTGTTATCCTCCTCGTGCACAATATGTCCAGTGTTCTCGATTTTAGGAGTTCACACTCAAAAATAAACTACATAGACCGTCGCAAAATCTCGCTGACGCAAATGAGAGCGGATCCTCTATTCCTCCAGTCTTCTCGGCACAGGTAGAGATTACCTGCCTGTGGGTACTAGCGTCTCAGTAAAAGGTATCCAATGATGAGCCACTCCCACTGATCAGTTCAGCATCTGTACGTGCCTCCAGCTGCCTGTAGGGGTCATGACAAATTATGCTCATGCAGTAAAGCAAATCCAGACTGAGATTGAATGTTTGGTTTGTTTCATCTTGGAGAAGCTGTTCTTAAACGTGCAATAGGCTACTGCACCTGTAATTAGAGCTGTAGACACTACGCATTTGTTGAGCAAATATGCTGTATTAGTGTAGCCTATTGAATCTGCTATCCATGCAGCACTAGCCTAATAATGTATAGTCTGGAAAGCAATAAGCTAGTCATGTAACTATTTTAAGAGTTATTTAACAGATACTAAGGCCATCTGCTTAAAGGGATTCAAAGAGAAAGACTGCGTTGCTGAGTGGGGTTTGCTTTGGACAAAAATACATAGGCCTAAAACTTTTTAAGGCTATATGCACCTTAAACTGAGTTTGCATTGCACAATAAAAAGTTTTTTCCTGTAGCCTTGCAACAGTGATATTTTAAATCTCTTGGTTTTGATTAGTTATCTTAGGCCTATATATTTAAATTCAAAGGAGAGTGGTGGATTTTTATTTTTTATCCAATTAAAGAGTAGTGAAGATTCACTAAAATATATTGGGCTAAATCTGATATCATTCATGCATGGAGGCTATTACAGAAAAAAAACTCATTATTTTCTAATACATGATTAAATTATATTATTTCTAATAAAAGTATTATTTTAAATGATTATCTCTTGACTTCAAACATATATAAACCTTGGAACACGTATCCAGGTGTTATTGGGTCTGTGCTGATTAGCATTTCACATGATTGTAGTTCTCTTTGTGGCTGGAGATGTTTAAAGATCGCCTTTGTCAAAGAATTCCTTTGCGGACTGATAGCGATCAAGGAACTCATTTTACTGACAAAATGAAATGCTCTCAATGCAGCTCTCATATAACAGCTGAGAATAAAACAAACATTCCAAGACATATAAATCCTATTCTCTGAACAAGCCTCTATGGACGTTAGCCTTTTGACTCGTATGCAATCGCCCACTGGCAATGCAAAATGACATGCTTGTAAGGTCATTTCTGAGATTGTTAAAAGGGAACTTATTAATTGACCAGTCCCTGGTAAACCAGGCTGGGCCAAGAGACCAACTGTCTAAAAGGAAAAAGACAAATATATTAAATGTATACTTCAATTTCACAAATGTCATATGAATCGATTTGTGATTGTTTTCCTCGAGCTGTGGTAATATTTTAGGCTACAGCATGGGACACAAATGAAGTGTAGAACATCACATCTGCTCTATACAAACATCGCAAGTACTATTCACCTTCTTACTGAACTTAAGTAATGCCATCTGTCTTCAAGCCCTCAGTGTTTCCTCAGAAACTGAACAGAGTATTGTACTTTATGTCACCTTTCTAGTGAAGAAAATCACAAACACGAGTATGTATAGCCCAGAGGGTTAAGCAGATTTCAGATTTTTACAATACATAATGATTAATGTCATGTATGTCATGTAAGTCCTTTTCAGGTTTAGAAAAAATTATATGTGAAAATATTTATGGTGTAAAATATGTGCAAATATAGTGCCCTCCAATAAAGTGCAAACCTTACAGCAGTGTTGCTTGTTTTTAAGAAAGCCAGCAAGTCACCGTGACCGCAGTTACTTCCCAGTGATCAGGTGATCTGTGAGAATACATTCTTAGACAAAATGCTGTACGTACTTATTGTATGCTGTAAGTTTTCTATTTTTTTTTTAAAGTATGCAGGTTTTGAAAAATAACCTGTTGCCTGTCATTATATCCTGTTGTCGACATGCGATCTACGTCACGCAGAGTGAATGCCTTCACAGACAGAGATCTTAGATATCAAAGATACCTGCCTAGACAAATACTTAACAGTGCAATGTAAATCCATGTGCAACTCTTCAGACATTTTAGGAAGTTACTGTGAATGTCTTGTCATCTGTCACACTCACTGTATGATTTTGCTTGTTTCCTACAACAATAGTCACGCAGTAGTGCGTATAGCTGTGCGCTGTTGTGCCAATCAGCAGTCCCATTCATGGCTGGCTTACCCTCCAAGCCGTGTCAGCTCTGGGATGAGTGCATTTTAACATTAGGCCAATCTGCAGCCTCAGGAAGAGAGGCCTTATTCCCCAAATCCACCTCTATGTTGAAGGGGCCGAGGATAAGAATGCAGACAGAAGGCAGCATTTGATGCCTTGGCTTCAATAGGCTGATTATTTAACATATTTAATAAAAAAGACTAATGTTCGTACACATGTAAAATTGAAAAAATTTTGACTGGCTAAAAAAATAGAATATGATAATTTTTATAGAAATATGCACACACTATATATATATATATATACACACACACTGAAAAAAAATTCAGTTGACATTTACGGTAAAAAGCAAAAACAAAACTGGTTGCTGTGGATTCCATAATTGTATTATACATTTTTTACAGTAACTAACTTTATATTCTAACCTAAACTAATATCTGTTTTGTACCTTTGACACACATGACATTACATTCATTTAACAAAATTTGAAAAAACAAACAAACAATTAAAACCCATTAATTTAACAAGATGTGAAACCCAATTTCCAGAAAGGTTGGGACATTTTTAAAAATGCTATAAAATCTGTGATTTGTTAATTCTCTTGAACATTTATTTAACTGACAAAAGTACAAAGAAAAGATTTCCAACAATTTCACTGATCATCTCAATTGTATTTTGTAACTATAAAACAATTTTTATATTGATGGCTGCAACACACTCCAAAAAAGTTGGGACAGAGGCAAAATAAAAGTGAAAAAATTATAGAATATCCATGTAAAGCAGGTGAATTTGTAATAGGTGAGGGCATCGTGACTGAGTATATAAGGAGCATATATTATTTGCATATATAATATTGTGAAAGGATTCATGAATTCCAGAGAAATGAATGTGTTCTCTGTTGAATGTGCGTGAGATGGAATTGCATGAATCCGTCATACTACTGTATTAAAAACAGCCGTGGCCTCGAGAGTACTTTGGAAAACTGTTGTCAGTTAACACAGTCTGCCACTGACGCTGGATCAAGAACTGCAACTTAAATATGCAAGGAGATAGCTATCAATTCTCTGCATAGATATAGATGTCGCCATATCCTCAGGGCCCGAGCTAATCTCAGATGGTCCAAAAGACAGTGGAATGTTTTTGGGGAAAACGAGCATTGAGTTCTCGGTACTAAAGATGAAAGGGACCATCCAGACTTTCATCAGCGACAGGTGCAAAAACACACATCTGTCATGGTTTGGGGCTGCAGTAGTGCAAACGGTATGACTTGTATATATATATATATATATATATATATATATATATATATATATATATATATATATATATATATATATATATATATATATATATATATATGTGAAGGTACCATTGATGTTTCTGCATATATTGGGATTGTATAGAGACATATACTGTCATCAAGATGACATCTTTCCAAGACAATGCCAGGCCTCATGACAGAGTGGTTTCATAGATTCTGTCTGCACCATACACCCTTAAAAATAAAGGTGCCAGGAAGAACCAAAAATGGGCTTTCACAGTGATGCCATAAAAGAACCATTTTTTGGTTCCCCAAATAACCATTTTGTGAAAGTTTCTTTAAAGAACCATTTTTTTTCTAACCATTTTATAGTTTAAAGAACCTTTTTACACTACAAAGAGCCTTTTGTGCAATGGAAATGTTCTTTGGCTAAAGGTTCTTCATGGACCATTTCTTCATTCAACCATTTAAGAACCTTTAGAGTTGATGTGTCTGACTGCTCGCCTGCAGTCCAGATCTGTCTCTTTTTGAAAATGTATGGCCCATCATGAAAAGGAGAAGCAGATGATGGCCACAGGACTGTTGAGCAGATGTCTTATATCAGACAAGATTGGGCAAAAATTCAACTTGCAAAACTTCAACTCAATTCCCAAATGATTAAAAAGTGTACATAAAAGGAAAAGTGATGTGAGACCGTGGTAAACATGCCTCTTTCCCAACTTTGTTTGGAGTGTGATTGCAGCCATCAAAATAATTGTTTACATTTGACAGTTAAATAAATGTTCAAGAGAGCGAACAAATAACACATTTTTGAATTTATTGCATTTTACAAAATGTCCCAACTTTTGTGGAAATGGGATTTTAACATAAAACTCTGATGTATATAACTGATAAAAAATAAAATAAAATAAATAGGGAAAAAAAGTTATTTCAACAAAAATACATAAAATGTGAAGTAAATTCCCAGGAAATTCTGGAAATGTCAATTTACAGTTTTCACGGTAAAAAATGTTTTAACTCACAAAAAAGGTAAATAACAGTATTTTTTGTGATTTAAAAAAAAAACAAATCACTGCATAATTTACCGTGAAATATATGAAGTCACTTCATGACTCCTGTTGCAATGCTGAATTTTCTGCTTAATATTTTTTTTAATATTTAAATATTTCACACAAATATTAAGCAGTTAAAATGTCTAATAATAAGGAAAAAATTAATTGAGTACTAATAACAACTGATGATCACCTGAAGGATTGTGTGGCTTGTGAGTCATGTTTTTTAGTAGCTATTTGAACGATTTAAAAAAACACAATATATTTTTTTTTAATATTTTACACTGAAAATGGTTGTGTAAAGAGTTGATTGCTGATTCAGGTCACTTTTTCATTTTAGTTTCCATATGTGAATTTGGAGAAACTGAAACTTATGTGGGAATGCATGGAATGCTCACAAAATTATCATCCTGCAGGCTCTTTCGTAACATTAATGCTAATCCTTTGTGTAATTATTACACAGGGTACTGTTAATGTTGATGTTTTATTAAGTCAAAAAATGTTCTGGTTTACATTTCAACACACAGCGTGCTGCATTCAGATAAAGTAGCACATTGTACTTATGAGAAAGTCTTGTATATTGATTGTTTATTTGTATTGTATTTATAGCCATTTTTATGGGTCTATAACTGGAGGAAAATTTTATTTTATTTTTTTAATTATAACTTAATCTAGAGGATTTAGCCCCTTAAACTGGGCAACCTGCAACAAGAATGTGATCATTCCAGTTGGGCAAGATGCAGTGCCAAGTCAAAGACTTCGGGAAGCATGTTGGTTCATGCTACAGTACATTACTGTTTTGCTCTGTCCTTTACTGTGACCCTGCCACAACCCATCTGAAGAAACATTGGGACCATGTTTAAATTTGGCCACACAGTCTATACAGAATAATAATTGGATTAGAGAGAAAAATGAATAATTCTCTTAAAGATCAAAATCAGTAATTATGTTATTGTCCAAGGAGTTTAATGCAAACAAATCTCTAAATTATATTATTTTTTAGTGTAAATGAGATAGTGTAATTGTGTCTTTCTTTAAAGGAAGTGTATGTAAGATTGTGGCCTAAACTGGTACTGCAGGTATATCCCCTTTCCCCTTCCCCCTGACTTGAGGTTGCCAGATAAGCTGCAGGAGCATTTGTAGCTGCAGCTGTGGTAACTAGAGCAGAGCTGGCAACATGGATGCCGAAACACTTCTGACTTTGTGATTGGTAGATCGGAAGAGGGTGGAGCTTCAGGACAAAACACAACATGTCAACATCAAGATCAGTTGAGGGCTGCAAAAACAACTTTTAAATGACAATATCCTGGCCGGACTACTGTTGTCAGTGATATAAGTATTTGAAATTAACATGATTTCTTAATGTCTAGTGGCATATCAGGGCCATTTTATGATTAATTTCTTACATACAGTTCCTTTAAGAATAAAAAGTAGGCCTATGTAATTCAGTGAAAACAATACCTTTTAATGATGAATGCAAGATTTAACTTAAAACTACTGACTAACATTTTAGATTTTTTTTATCCCCATTGGCTACAAGTCTGGTGTCAAGATGTCAACATCCTGTGAGCTAGATTTTTACCATGCCAAGCCTATTTTTTTTTTTAAGTTTTTGTAAAGTTTTCTGTATTTGTGTACATTTTTGTGTTGTATAAAATTCATGTTTTATGTGAATGAATGATTAATATGAAATGAAAGTAAAATGAAAAAAGCTTTTCCATGTTAGGCTATCACTTAGACTGCTCATTATCCAAGATGAAAGATGAAAAAAAAGGAGGAAGTGAAACTTATGTGGGAATGGATGGAATGCTCACAAAATTATCATCCTGCAGGCTCTTTCGTAACATTAATGCAAATCCTTTGTGTAATTATTACACAGGGTACTGGGGTAGAAAATGCAGGAAACCAGACCACAGAGGGTTAACCATAGATATTTACAGTGAGTGCGTCACCAGCGTGCACCGGAACTACATCGCAATGGACTGCAGTCAATTTCAAGTTCATGTTGTCAAAACTTTTCGTCCGATGTCTTGTTTTCTGTATTGATCAGAGTCACCAGCGCACAGTGCCATAATGGCACACCGATATCTGCATCTGTCAAGAGGCTGCAGGACTCTTCTCCACGCTCTGCTGCCAAATGTCAGATCAACAAACCGCGTGCAATCGGTAAATGTGCGGCTTACTGTATTTCTCTGGATCTATCATCATTGATGAACGCATGTGCCCTTTACTATATGTTGTGATCTGATATTGTAAATGCGTATTTGATCGTTCGTGTCATCGGGTTGTCTTGTCTGCTGCAGACTGCGGTGTTTTAGACCGGAGAGATGGATAGTAAACAAGGGTCGGCCTGTGACATTGCGTTGGGTAACACGTTTAGCTCTTGTTATGTCACAGTTCTTCACATTAAATACAGTCAAATCTAACGAAGACAGCGTCCAAAATAACAAGGTGTGCTGTTGATGGCATTGCCTGTCTAATGTTTTAGTAATTCGTTCATTGTTATTATAGAGAGAAATAAAATAAAATAATTCAGAACAATTTCACTGTTTGTTTTCATAGTATTCGTTGGAAATAGTAGGCACATTATTCCCAGTGGGCTAACATTACAAAAATGGGACAATCTTTAAAAGCACTTTTACACTGCTAAGACACTACAGGCAAATAAGCCTAGCCCTCAGTCAAGATAACCTTAAGAATTGCAGAACGCTATAAACACTGTCAATGTTACACTCTTCTTTCAGTAAACCAAGAAAAGACTTTGAAACATATTGTTTGAGGAACACCTTCAGTGTGGCAATACGAGGGACCACAATGTTCCTTGAGTATCTTTTCATTTTTACAGCAGTCAAAATGTGATTATGTATATTGATCATCTCAGTGTATTTGCTTTTGAAGGTTCAGGGTGTAGGGCAAATCATCCTAGACAGAAGATCCTTGCTCTCTCAGGTCTTGGGCACCTATAGAAGATTATGCTCCAAACCTCCCAAAGGTGTGAAAATCACAAGAATTATGACATTGAGGTGTTTAAAGCTGGGTCAATCCTAGACTTTTCTGCTAATAGCATTTTATCTTCTTGCATTGAAGGATTTGAAAAATACTTTCCTAATAACAAAAATGGTGGTCCAAAAAATGGTGAGGCCAAGCCATCCAACGCAGAAGTCAAAGGTAATATCTCTCATAAGCTCATAATGCAAGATAATTGGCTTTTATATTGATGCCATTTGACATAGGATATGATAATCATGCTGTTTGTTTTGATCCAGAGCCCAAACCAACAAATGCGCAGAAGACAGCTGGAGGAGGAGGAGGAGGAGGAGGAGGAGGAGGAGGAGGAGGAGGAGGAGGAAAAAGAGGGGGGCGAAAAGATGAATCCACTTGGTACAGTCGTCTCCAAAAGGTCAGTAGGTACTCCAAGGTACATTATGTAGTAATTATTATTTCTAATATTAGGCTTATTGTAAAATAAAAAGCTTGTTTACTACTCTGTTTACTGAGGCAGATGTCATGATATCTACACCAAGTACTTCTTTTATGATTTAATAATCATATTTAACTACAACATTGATTTTATTTTGAATATATATTTTTTCATTGATTTAAAAAGGAATTCAAACTTAAATGGTTTTGAAAAATAACTTGAAATGCACATCATGTAATTTCTTCATAACTCTTAAAGTCGCACAGATCTTTTCTTTCGTATTGTTTTGTACATCAAAGTGAAAAGATTAGCGAAAAAGAGAGGCATTTGATTCTGTCCATCGGTTGTTGATTGGACGAATTGTTGGGTTTAAGCAGATTGAATGAGAGAAGTCTTCCGTTTCACCAGAACATCGAGTTATGATATTTTGAATTACACGGTCAAACCAAAAAAAAATGACTTCATGTTTTTTAAATAGTGAAACATGCATGGATGAATCGTTAACAATAATAGCAAAACTGTGATATTATTGAGTGAATTACCATTTTCATTCTGACTTTTAACACAGGCCCTTATTTCTCTGTCGCTCTTATGCAGGGTGATGTGCCGTGGGACGATAAAGAGTTTCGCATGTATTTCCTGTGTGGAACGGCCTTCTGGGCAGCTGTCACGTATTATTTCTTCTTCCGAGATGGAGGAAGGGAGGTCACCTGGAAAGACTTTGTAAATGGTTACCTTGCTAAAGGAGTGGTATGTAATTATATTTGGTCTGAATTTTCAGTTAATGCTGTTTGATGTTTCTTTCTAGCTACACTTGACCTTTGACCTGTGAAGTTATGTATTGTGTCTTTTCTAGGTTGACAGATTGGAGGTTGTAAACAAGCGATATGTAAAAGTCGTATTTACCCCTGGTAAAACTCCAGTTGATGGGGTGAGTTCTTTTGGAGGATTTTACAGTTATGTTTATTATTTTTATATAGTCAGTGGTAACCAAGGCAGTGGACATATAATCAAACATATTACCAGCCAGCACAGATTAAAAAGCTGACATACACTACCATTCAAAATATTGGGGTCAGTAAAGCCCCTTTCACACTGCACGTCGGACCCGCAATATTCCCGGAACATTGCCGGGTCGCGTTCTGTGTGAAAGCAACCATGTCCCGGAATTGATTACCAAATTGAACCTGGGTCGGGGACCTAGTAACATTCGATCCGGGATGAGCAATGTGTGAACAAAAGCCAAAACTAATGCCGCAACGTGTATGTAGTTATTGTGCGACTCCTAGAGCTTGTTTTTTCTATAATACAACCCTGCAGTGCCAGAAGAGCTAGTCTGTTTTTTAAACGCAGGGAGTGTTCGTATACAAAAGAAACTAAAATTAAACAAGTAGAAATGTGCACAAACTGGACACAAGTCGAGACCACGGAGCTCCTTACTATCCGCGCTGAAGCTGAGATCGCTCGCCATTATACGTCACATTCTGATGTCACGTGTCAACTCGATCTGGGACCGTTACGGGCTGTGTGTGAAAGCACATATATTACAGTATTTCGCTGGCAGTGTGAATGGACCAAATCTAGCGGCCTGGGAACAAATGCTGGGTCGCATTATCCGTCTATTTGCCGGAATCGCGGTGTGAAAGGGGCTTAAGATTCTTTTTTTGATTTGATTCTTGTTATAAAGAAATTAACACTTTTATTAAGAAAGGATTAATTAAATTGATCAAATAAAGACACTTATGTTACAGAAGATTTCAATTTTAAATAAATGCTGTTCTTTTTACATTTATATTTATCAAAGAGTCCTTTAAAAGGATATCAGTTTTCACAAATGTATGAAGCAGCACAACTGTTGAAAGCAGTGTCACACTGAAGACAGTAATGGCTGCTGAAAATTCAGCTTTGACATCACAAGAATGAAAGATATTTTAAAATATATGAAAATATCATTTTAAAATGTAGTACGTCACATGATCCGATCAAATTCTGATCAAATAAATGGAAACTTGGTGAACATAAGAGACCTCTTTCTGACCACAAACTCAACTGAACGGTAGTGTATGCACAGTATTCATTTCTCAGGCGATCCTGATAATGACACACAATGAACTATGATCCTTTCTTCGAACAGCAATATGTGTGGTTCAACATCGGCAGCGTGGACACATTTGAGCGGAACCTTGAGACTGCTCAGCTGGAGATGGGAATCGAAGGAGAGAACCGACTGCCGGTGGTCTATTCCACAGAAAGTGATGGGTGAGATATTGACTTAAATGTGCAATTATACATTTCCTAATGGAAGCTTTACAGAGACAATGTAAAGATGGGACATCGATTATTTAAGAGAGGACATCAGAATTGATTTTGGTTCAAGTATCCTTAGTCAAACCAAACGTTTAAATGCTCTGCAATTTAGTTTTTTAATTTCAGTCTTATTCTTCTGTCATTTTTCAGGTCGTTCCTCCTTAGCATGTTGCCCACCGTATTGATCATTGGGTTCTTGCTGTTCATGCTGAGGAGAGGGCCAGCCGGAGCAGGGCGGCCGGGGAGGGGAATGGGTGGGCTTTTCAGCGTCAGTGAAACCACTGCCAAAGTACTACGAGACGAGATTGACATCAAGTTCAAGGATGTGGCGGGCTGTGAGGAGGCAAAGTTGGAGATCATGGAATTTGTTAACTTCCTAAAGAACCCAAAACAGTACCAGGATTTGGGTGCCAAGATTCCTAAGGTAGCGCAAGACTTTTAAATAACATTGCGTAAATGGCTTTTAATTTAGTAATCAGTGAACAGACTGTTAAATCTACCTGTTTAGGGGGCTATTTTGACTGGACCCCCGGGCACAGGAAAGACTTTACTAGCTAAAGCCACTGCAGGAGAGGCCAACGTCCCCTTTATCACTGTGAATGGATCAGAGTTCTTAGAGATGTTTGTAGGGGTTGGGCCAGCCAGGGTAAGCACCTTTTCTTTATCCTTTTATGAGCTTTATGTTCTTCAGTATGCTTTCTTACAAACTCAGTTCACAGTGTGACGCTCTCTTTTTGGGTAGGTTCGGGATCTCTTTGTATTAGCCCGGAAGAATGCCCCATGCATTCTTTTCATAGATGAGATCGATGCTGTTGGAAGAAAGAGAGGCAGAGGCAACTTCGGTGGTCAGAGTGAACAAGAGAACACACTTAACCAGTTACTAGTTGAGATGGATGGTTTGTATCATTTTAATTTCTTAGGGTCATAAATCGTAATCCATTTTATTGGTCTCAAGTGTAGGATTATAGTAATATTTAAAGATGGTGATACAAATGATGTGATGCGTGATGAATGATGTGTGAATTATATATGCAAATTAAAATGTTTCTGTCTTGTATAGGATTTAACACTGCTACCAATGTTGTAGTGCTGGCAGGCACCAACAGACCAGATATTCTAGATCCAGCTCTGATGAGGCCTGGGCGTTTTGATCGACAGATATACATCGGTAAGAGTTTTTGTTGCCTGTCCGTTTTAATTGTTGTTGTTTTTTGGTTCTAGGGTTAAAATAGTAAACCCATGAAATGTGGTGAAACTTAAATAGCAACATATTAAAAAGCAATTTCCACATAAATTGAGAATTATTTATCGTTTTATAAATAAGTATACACTATTGTTTAAATGTTTGTGGTCGTTAAGATTTTTTTAATATTTTGGAATGCTCACCAAGGCTGCATTACATTTAAAATACAAGAAAAGCAGTAGTATTGAGGAATATTACAATTCTATTTTAATATATTTTAAAGCCGAAATTTCAGTAGTCGTTACTCTATATGCTGCTATATATGAAATATTTACTATTATCATTTACATTTACTATTATTATAAAAATGTATACAACTGTTTCAACATTGATAATATATCATAAATGTTTCTTGAGCAGTAAATCATCATATTTTAATGATTTGAGAAGGATCATGTGACACTGAAGACTGGAGTAATGATGCTCAAAATTCAGCTTTGCATCACAGGAATAAATTACATTTTAAAATATTGTATATTTAAAAAATATTTCACAACATTATAGCTTTTTTGTATTTCTAATAACATAAATGCAGCCTTGGTGAGCAGCAGAGGCTTCTTTAAAAACATTTTAAAAATTGTACCGTTCTAAAACTTGAGCGGTAGTCAAAAGGATGTGTACTTAAAGTGTGTGTGTGTTTTATATATATATATATATATATATATATATATATATATATATATATATAAAATATTCAGGATTCTTTGATGAATAGAAAGTTCAAAAGAACAGCATATAAATAGAAATCATTTGTAACATTAATTCTTTTCTCTCACTCTATCAATTTAATAAATCCTTGCTGGAATAAAAGACTCGAAGAACTTTTGAATGGCAATGTGTATTTTATATAATGTATAATGATTGCAGGGCCACCTGATATCAAAGGCAGAGCCTCTATATTCAAAGTCCATCTGAGACCACTGAAGTTGTATGCAGAGTTGAACAGAGAAGCTCTGGCAAGAAAAATGGCTGCTCTAACACCCGGTTTTTCAGGCATGTAAAGACTTTTTATACATTTGAGTTGTATAAAAAAAGTTGTTTATGAGCTGTAAACTGAGCTTCTCTGCTCACTGATTTTTGTTCACTGACAGGTGCGGACATTGCTAATGTGTGCAACGAGGCTGCGCTAATTGCAGCCCGTCATCTTTCTGACTCCATCAACCAAAAACACTTTGAGCAAGCCATCGAACGAGTAATTGGGGGTAAGTGACAGATGTGAAATTAGAAAATCACACATTAATTTTAGTTTAACATATTTACAGCCAAATGTGATATTACTATATTAGACCGCATGAATAGATTTGATGTGAAGTCCATATAATTAGAAGCTCTCTGCAAGTTTAGGCCTTGAGAAGAAGACACAGGTGCTGCAGCCAGAGGAGAAGAAGACAGTGGCTTACCATGAGGCTGGTCATGCTGTAGCTGGCTGGTTCCTTGAGCACGCCGACCCTTTGCTTAAAGTAAAAATCCCACTTACTTACCTGTACTTTAATACTCTGATACTATTCTGCACTGCTTTTTCAGTGTACTCCGTCATATCACTGGTCATTTCAGGTGTCCATCATCCCGCGTGGGAAGGGTTTGGGCTATGCCCAGTATTTGCCTAAAGAGCAGTACCTGTACACCAAGGAGCAGCTGTTGGACAGGATGTGCATGACACTGGGTGGACGTGTGTCTGAGGAGATCTTTTTTGGCCGCATTACCACAGGGGCACAGGATGACCTGAAGAAGGTGACGCAGAGTGCCTATGCACAGGTATGTCACACATTTATCTGATTTGATCAATGGAAAGTGTCATTGGTGGTTCACACATAGTAAAATGATGATTCCTGAGATCTGAATTATATTTGTGTTTGAGAGGATTTTACTTTAAATTTACTTTAAACTATTTTTAGCTGTTTAACGGCATTTAGGGATATCTCTATTCTAAATCTCTTTGCTAGCTCTGTCGTTTGTTTGAAAAAATCAATGAATGCTTTCTGATATGTTTTATTTTCATTATTTAAGAATTAAAGAATGCATTTTGACAGGAAAATATATAAAGTCAAATGTATTTATAGTGTATATATACAGTCAAATGTATTTATAGTGTATATATAAAGTCAAATGTATTTATAGTGTATATATAAAGTCAAATGTATTTATAGTGTATATATAAAGTCAAATGTATTTATAGTGTATATAAAAAGTCAAATTTCAGTGCTTGTAAAATCAGTTAACTAAAAAAACATCAACGTTATTAAGATATATACACTATATATAGATGTACTATATATGTCCACACACTACCATTAAAAGGAATTAATACTTTTATTCTGAAAGGATAAATTAAACTGATCAAAAATAAGAAGGGAAAAATGGATGTTGTTACAAAAGATTTCTATTTCAAATAAATGCTATTCTTTTTAATTTTCTATTCATCAAAGAATCTTGGAAAAAAAGATCACAGTTTCCACAAAAATAATAAGCAGCACAATTTGTTTTCAACATTGATGATAAGAAATGTTTCTTGAGCAGCAAATCATCATATTAGAATGATTTTTGAAGGATCATGTGACACTGAAGACTGGAGTAATGATGCTGACAATTCAGCTTTGCCAACACAGGAATAAATAATATTAAAAGTAAAAAAAAACAAATCTGCATATTCTTTGTTTTTATGTTATCATATTTTTTTATATACTTTTTTTATATTTAACAAAGTTAAATTTAAGTAATAAATTTAATGGGAAATTATTCTATGTTTATATATCAGCTGAAAACTGTTACTTTTCCATTTACAGATTGTGCAGTTTGGCATGAATGAAAAGGTGGGGCAGGTGTCATTCGACCTGCCGCGGCAAGGAGAGATGGTTCTGGAGAAGCCCTACAGTGAGGCCACGGCACGCCTCATCGACTCGGAGGTCAGAAACCTCATCGGCATGGCCTATGAGCGCACACAACAGCTGCTCTCTGAGAAGAAGGCTGAGGTGGAGAAGGTACAGCAGGCCATTACCAGGATCAATGTGTTTTACATTGATTCTTTATCACATGGTCATGTCAAAAGAACTGTACAACAGAGAGAAACTGCAACTTAACAGTAATTCTCCTCTTCACCGCTAGGTGGCACTGCGTCTACTGGAGAAGGAGGTGCTGGATAAGAACGACATGGTAGAGCTTCTAGGCCGAAGGCCGTTTGCTGAAAAGTCAACATATGAAGAGTTTGTGGAGGGAACGGGGAGCATGGACGAGGACACATCACTGCCCGAGGGCCTGAAGGACTGGAACAAGGAGCGCGGCAGCGAGAAGGAGGAGAGTACGGAGGAGCAGGTGGCCCGACAGATCACTGGGGGTATGCCCTTCTGAGGACATCCGTTCACTGTAACCCTGAAGGGTCAGCGCACTTATTTATGACTATGAGATGGGAAGCGCTTGTCCAAGGACACTGAGGCAAGTACCCTGTTCTTCAGGAGCCATGATATAAGGGCTCTTACTGGGTAGAAAGCATTGGACTTATATTGTGTACAGTAGGGCGTTTATGAAATACAAGCTTTCGTGTGCAGACGTTTGTGTTTCAGCAAAATTGAAACCGCTTTGAAATGGTTCCGAAAATCTTCTTTTGAAGGTAAAGTGTATTTTATGTGACTTATCAGCGCTTTGCCAAAAAATCAGGCATAAGCACTGTAACTTGTCAAAAAATATTATATCTAGTCAATTTTACCTGTCAATGACCAAGAAGACATACTATATATCTTGATGTTTAACAAGGAAACTTGCATAACCTGTAAGCTTTGCCTCAGTGACATGCAGGTTGTGTTCTGTGCTCTTTCTATACATTAAGATTCCAGTTCAAATCAGCCACAGTTTTGTGACCTTTCTGAAAGTTCATTTTGCAGTGCTGCTTGCTTACTGGCTGTCTAAAAGACTGAAATATACGATGATGAATGTTGTAAACAGTGCACAAAGTCACTCGTGTTAACTAACATACTCTTTTCTCTCACAGATTTGTACTGGCATGGGTGTAAGCCTTTGGCTTCCATGTTATTTCATGCCGTTTATGATCACATCCTTTAATTGAATGACAGAGCAGTCATTTTTGATGTCTTTTTTTCTGTTGGATCATCAAGTTTATTTGGATCATTTATGGCCCATGCAGCTGCTCTCTGTGGTGCAGATTGATTAAACTGCTGCTCAATTCGAAACAGTTGCATTTGTAATTAAATTGGATGCGAACATACACAAATGCAGGAGAAATACGTAGTTCATCATGCTGACGACGAGCTTAGGGAGTTGTTTTTGAGGTTCAGCGTTTATTCTACAGTACAAATCCAAATCACAAAGCAGAACAGGTATCGCTTGAGGCTACATTTAAATGTGCATTTTGTTCTGTGAAAAAGGTTTTGAACATCTTCGAAAACCTGAATAAATCTACATAAACTTCAAATGATATTTCTTTAATTCTTGATACCTCTATGTGTGGCATGTAATGTCTTCTTTTGTTTGGGATGTGGACTTCAAATTGCTAGATGCACAGATCCACGGCTCCAGACAGCAACGAAAAATAAAAATCTAGTTGGCACTGATGAATAGGAACGCTTTGAAAACCACTCTTGTGAAAAGTTTTTTTTTCTGTTGACAGCCAAAAAGATTCACAAAACAGCCCTCGCTCATTAGTTAGCATTTGAATCCGATTTGATAAATGAATCAAGTTCACAACTGATTTCCTCACTGAATGTGGATGCTAAAATAAACTATAAAAATTTAGATGGAGCAACTTAAACTTAAAAAAGGCTAGATGGAAATGAGAAATCTTGCCTTGCCAACTAACTGAAATAATTTTAAGTACTGAAATAAAAAATGGTTACGTATTTACAGAATGTACATTTTACAAAGAAAAAACACTGAATTAAATGTGAAAGTTTGAAGTAGAAACAAAAGTAGCCTTTATATAATATTGCATTATAAAATAATTTGTAATGCATTAAAGGTGCAGTATGTAGTATTTTCGAGGTAAAATATCCAAAAACCACTAGGCCAGTGTTATACATTTTGTTCAGTTGAGTTCTTACAATATACCAAAAGTTTCCAACTATTTGTAAATTGTGAGAAAATTGCTATTTTAATTAAGGAGCCGGGACGTCTGAGGGAGTCGCCTGTCAATTGCGTCATATCTCCGCTACCCTCGGTTTCCGGTTATTTGGCAGAAACACTTTACTTTTAGCAGTGTGAACAAGTGTCACAGCAGCCGCTGAGCAAACGCACGGAGTAACGTCAAAACATAATTCTAAATACAATGAAATGTATTTAATATGATAAACAGAGCAGCGTTACCTCATACTCATGACCGAAAAAGTGGAAATGGTGCCGGCGACTGTGTCCCTTCATAATAAAAGTCCCGCTGCTCGTGAGGCGTGTTTGCGTAACAATCGCTCCAGTGGCCTTGCTCAGCTCCCTCAACACTCGGTCCTGCTGCTTTATACTACAATAACGTTAATAACTGCATCCATGAACACGATTTCTGCCATGAGTCCTATCCCAATTCTTTTCCACCAACTGTGAGGTGAAAACCACATGTCCCAAGATTCTGCGCTCAAACTTGGCGTCATCAAACTACATCTTTGTTTTGAATAGGCGCCATCTAGACGTAAAAATTACATAATGCCTTGTACATTGTCATGAATAATTGTAACCAGTTATAATACATTACAATACTTATCTGCATTGTTACACCTTTAGAAAGTATAATGCAATATAATTACAATTATTTATGAATATATGGTATTATAAAGTACATTATAAATGGCTTTATATTGCATTATACGCAAAGGCTTAAGTGCCATTGTATATTCTTGTAAAATGTACTTAAGTATTATTTTATTTACAACTTCAAATGTACTTAAACTGGAATAAAATAATGCTAAAAAGAAATGGAGAAATAGAAAACAGTAAATTATAAAAAACAAACTGAAATTAAAATCAAAGTATTAATAAATACTATAATGGTCTATAAATAATACTAAAATAACACTGATTTACATAACACATATAGTCTGAATCAGAAGTGTGAAGAAAATGTGTAGTTAATGTACAGAATGTACATAATTTATGTAATGAACAACCATCTTTTTCGAGCGATTCCGTAATTTATCAACTGAAGTAAAAAAACAAAAAGAAGCTAATTTGGCTCCTACGCATTCCCTTTTAGGGGCCGATGGCACTTTTGTCATTTTGTTTGTCTGGAGCCCAGAGATTTTAACGAGGAGAAATTCCACTCTTTGTTTTGAACTGTTGCTGGAAGCAAATATGGATCATAGTTTTTCTCTCAACAGTTGCAGCGCCCCATGGGAATCTGGTCATGTGTTCAAAGAAAGCATGGGCTTCAAATTTGCATTCACACAAGCGTTCGTGATGAGTGTTCGTGATAAGCGTTCAAAAATACACCACAGCCCACTTCCAATGGCGTAACATTTACTGGTGCGCTCCGTTTAAACAGCAGTATGAATCAGCCGCTCGCCTGCCGGGGAGGATGTCCACATTTAGACTAGGCAAACACGAAGAGGCTTCCCTCTCTGTCTCCTCTGATTCAGCACTAAATGAAAGTCTTCCCCACACTGTGACATCACCTGCATAGATTAGCAGCTCGCCTCGGGAAAGTGGGAACTGCTGGAGTCAAAATCATACTGAAAGTGCTTTAAAAAGTCAAAGGAGCTTTTGAGTCACCGCTTGAGACATTTGTCCTTGGGGTGAGCTGGATGATATTAGAGTGTTTGCAGTGATCTTACGTGGACATCATTTTTTTTTTTTTTTAATTTAGCATACGTCACCTGTACAATTACCTGGTCAGGTCATCTCCCCCTTGTGTTGTCACCTTAACGTGGAGGGAGAGATTTGTGTGCCTTTATGACTCTGTCCTTAATAGGTGTAACTCCACCGGACAGGTCTCAAGAGAGGGGCCAGACTAAGGAAAACACCTGGTCCTCCGGGTTAGGGGTTGGGCATGAGGCACACTAACCTACCCCATAAAAGTAACAGAAGTTACAGAAAAAGGGAGAGTACAGATACCTTCATTAGAAAGGAAGACTCTAGTCACTCAAGTGACACGATGACAGCTTTAGATGAAAGCCATGCTATAGGGAGGTCAGAAGCTTGAACGAGTTTGCTGGGGCCTAAGTCTACAGTTCGTCTTGGTACACAAAGAGGATAGATCACCCAAAATAAAAATTCTGTCATTTACTCGCTCGTTCCAAACATTTGTTTCTTCTTCTGTGGAGCACAATATAAGATATTTTGGAGAATGTTTTCGTCGATAAGAAAGTCAGTGGGATCCAATTTGACCTCATTGACAAAAACAGTTGAAACATTCAAAATATCTTAATATATTGAGGTGTGTTTAACTGTTAAGGAGCTTTATGGGATATACATGCCTACCCATTGTTTTTATTAGGCATTATGGTTATAAGGTAGGTATAGTTAGGTATACTTTCCTGAGATTAAGATATTTTGCTGTGGGTGGTAAAGTAACAAGTGCTTAGCTACAATACCTTTTAAAAGTTTGGGGTTGGTAAGCCTTTTTTCATATTCTAGTTTTGCTATCCTTTAGAAATCATTTTAATACGCTGATCAGGTGCTGAAGTAACATTAAGGCTATTATAATTATCAACGTTGAAAACAGTTGGACATTGTGTGGAAACCATAAAAACGTTAGCGTTAAGCGTTTATTTGAAATAGTAATCTTTAGTGACATTAAATGTCGTTACTGTCACCTTTGATGTATTGTATACATCCTTGCCAAGTAAAAGTATTAATATGTCAACCATCAAACAAATTACCTCTGTAGTGTTCATGTGCTATAAGATTAGCTAGTAAAATTTCTAAAATGACCGGCTGTTAGCATTGCATTGTAAGTTTACAAGGACTTTAAGAAGTTTGAGGAAAACTAACTGTTACTCATTCTGACAGACTAACTCACGGACACATGTAAAAACGTGATTGCTTCAGGAGATGCAGAGGCAGTTGGCAGTGAAAGTTGCAAACATGACTGCAGGTGATTCATTGGCGATGATCGGCGTCTGGTGGAGCAGGTAAATGATGAAGAGAGAGCGAGGGATCCCGCCTACCATCAGTACCAAGCGTCACTCAGCGGGTCCTGACTCATACAGAAGTGTAGTAGTGGGTGAGGACTATCCTGCCAAAACTCACTCACACACCAACTCCTTAAAGCCTCTTACACCGTTAGACTCATAGTTATGACACCATACCAAAACACGAGCACAAATACTACAGTATAGAGCCATTTTTGAAAACTATAAGAGAAGTTATTTTTGTTCTTAATTCCAGATGTGGAAAGACCAAAAAAAGAGGCTTGATTAAAGCAATCGAAGGAATGATATACGCATTTGAAAAACGATACAGAAGTAGAAACACGTGAGAATGCACAGATGATGAAGCTTGTCTTACTCATTCCCAGAGTCCCTCTATGTGTCATCTATAGAGAGAGGAGGCATGGCAGGCAGTAGGATGTGTGATGACACCACCTTATGGGAACCTTTCAGAAATAGCAAACTCACCACACACGCTGCCCAGGCGAACATGTGGCAATGCTAAGAATAAGTGTTTAAGAGTCGAGAATGATCTATTGAAGTGTTGTGTTCCTTTCTAAGTGTTAACAAGACCAGGAATAGATATTTAATTTTTGGTTGAATCTCTTTTAGACTGAGTTTTAAAAAAAATTAATTAGCCCTACTTCAAAATAGAAATAGTTGACAGTGTCTACAATACACTTTTAAATCAAAATAAGAAGTATTGGTTAATTAGGCACAACATCAAGGGTCAGTATGTTTTCTTTTAATCAGTAAAGACACATTAAATAATAAATATAATTGTGATTATAAATGTCTTTACCATGTTATTTACCATGTATGAACAAGAACTTTCTATTCAACAAATTAATCGATTTCCACAAAAATGTTAAACTGTTTTCAACATTGATAATATTAAGAAATGTTTCTTCAGCAAGGATCATGTGATGCTAAAGACTGGAGTAATGATGCAGAAAATTCAGCTTTAAATCAGAAATTGCATTACATTTAAAAAAATATTCAATTGTAATGATATTTCAAACTATCACTGTTTTTACTGTATTTTTGATCAAATAAAGGAAGCCTCGGTGACACTTCCTTTAAAAACATTTCCAAAATGTGATTTGATTTGAAAATGACTCAAAGATTGACAAGTTTCAAATGCTATAAAAAAAAATGATCTGTGGGGTATTTTGAGCTAAAATGTAACTTACGCACTAGGGACATCAGAGACTTATTTTATTTTTTGTCAAAAGGGGCAATCAATCACCCCTTTAAAATGTAAAACACTTGCTCAGCCGCTATTGACTTTTCACTTTCAGCCATCATGATAGAGGGTTTTTAAAACTGAAGTTCAGGACAGAGAGAGTTATTCTATGAGTAATGCTTGTTCACAGGAGCCAAGGAATGAAAGGTGAGATGCGCTCCAGCAGACACATGTATGGACCAGCGTGCATCTGTCTGACATACACACATTGTGGTCGACTAACAGCCCTCATTGGCCTCTGGAGGCGTGAGGTCTGAACTCCACAAACATCTGGAGAAACGCTATGGTATGTCTGTTCTGCAGTCATGAACATTCCTGTGCTGAATCACTTTCTAGGGTTTTATTTCTCTTAATTGTTCTCCGTTTTAAAAAAAAATACGTCATACTTTCCTGTTTGTAGGATATCTGTTTAAAATAATGAAAAAGGATAGAGAATGTATGCATTATAACCACAAGAGGGAGTCGAGTGATGTCACTGCCATGCATCACTATAATGTTATAGATATAGACATGTAGAAATGTAAAAACAAATCTAAATAATGTAACATTCTAGGTTCAGTGGCAGAAATGTAGTATTTTTTAGAACATTTTAATAGATGAACCCCTATTATAAACGCCTGTCCTTTCCTGGTTGAATGATTGAATATTAAATAAAACAGTTTTGGGCATTTTCAATTTTCATTTGATGTAGAATTGCCTCTCTACCCTCCCCTGCTGCGTGTGTCTAACTGAGCATGAATGAGTCGCTCTGTGTGTTTACACGTGTGTTATGCACACAGATAGCCATGATAATCATGTTGAACCCTCGACTTTTCCCTCCCCATGAGATTATTCCACCACACACAGTTAGCCAGCCTGCACAACAGGTGCCGACGGATTGATGCCTGGAGAGATGAATGATTAGTGGAAAAAAGAGAGAGAGAGAGAGAGTGTGCATATGAGCAACTTAGATTCTCCGGAGGAAAAAAAATGGTACACTGGAGGAGTCACTGAACGAGAGGGAGGGAATGAGATGAAAAAGTCAGTGAGTCAGTAGTGAGAAAGATTGTAATAAAGTGAGAGGGAGGGATGAAGAGGAGGAAGGTATAATTACAGAGAGAGAAAGAGAGAGGGGACAAACACTGAGAAGCCAGAGAGGGAGAGAGAGTGCTGAAGAAAGAGTCAGAGAACTGTCTAACCCTGCCCACTTTCCACTCAACCATTCAACTCCGGCACGGGCAGCCGTGCATCGTCAGGTTTCTCCAGAGCTCTGCTGTGTGGACGCCAACCCGGAGCTCATCAACCTGCAGGAGGAGCCCAGAGAGAGGACCAGCAGCGCTTCGTTCAGCCCTCTTTAACTTTTATCACCATGACCGCTCCATTCAGATAAGGATTATTTTGGACTGGCTCCCACTTTCCGTATCGATTTGACGAACAAGCCAGCGCAGTGACTGATCTTGGCCGCGGAGCAGAACAGGAAAGAGGTGTGAGTCTGCCGTCACTCAGGATGTCCTCTCTCACGCTCGTGACAGGGGTGCTGCTGCTCTCTGGCTGTTTGTCGGGGGGCTGCTCGCCCACGCCGGCCGAGAGCGGCTCTCAAGGTGCGGGGCGGCCAGACGATCCCGTGACCCCCTGCCCGTCCTGCGCTCTAGCCCAGAGGCAGAAGGACTCAGAAGAGCAGACCGACATGGTGGAGGCGGTCAAGAGGCACATCCTAAACATGCTGCATCTGAATACCCGGCCGAACGTCACGCACCCGGTGCCTCGCGCCGCCTTGCTCAATGCCATCCGCAAGCTGCATGTGGGACGGGTGGGTGAGGACGGCACGGTGGAGATAGAGGAAGACGGAGGAGGGCTGGGGGAACGAGAGCAACCTGAGGAGCAGCCCTTTGAGATCATCACCTTCGCGGAGCCAGGTGAGGACACTTTAGTGGCTTATGAGGATACGTGATGACATTAATAGCCTGTTTGTGGTGCTAAGTGATGAACTCTCACCTGTTGAGCAAGATGGTGAAGTGACAAGTAGTGAATTATTACTTGAAACCTTGGCGCCACCAATATAAATTGAATTACTATATAAGTTTGGAAACTACAATTTTAAAGGTTTTGAAAAAGTCTCTTTTTGCATTTATTTAATTGGTTAATTATTATTACAATTTAAAATAATTGTTATCTATTTGAATACATTTAAATGCCTAATTTTCAGTATCATTACACCAGTCTTCAGAGTCACATGATCCTTCGGAACTCATTCTTATATGCTGATCTGCCGCTCAAAAAACATTTATTATTGTTAGTCCTATCAATTTTGAAAATGGTTTGTGCTGGTTAACACTTTTGTGGAAAAAGGATACCATTCAAATATTTGTGGTGAGACTAACAAAGAGAAATGAATACTTTTATTCTTCAAGGACGCATTCAATTGATCAAAGTGACAGTAAATACATTTATACATTTACAATAGATTTATATTTAACAAATGCTTTAATACATTAAATGAATGCTGTTCATTGATCTTTCAATTCATCAAAGCATCCTAAGCCATCAAAATTCCCATAGAAATATTAAGCAGCACAACTGTTTTCAAGATTGATAATAATTAGAAATGTTTTTGAGAACCAAAACCAGCATATTAGAATGATTTCTGAAGGATCATGTGACACTGAAGACTGGAGTAATGATGCTTTGCATCACAGGAATAAAATTACATTTAAAAATATATTCAAATAGAAAATAGTTATTTTAATTTGTAATATAATATTACTATTTTTACTGTACACTAATTTTCACGTTTATTTTAGTAATGCGTTACAATAAGGTTCAGTGTGTTAACTGCTTGATGCATAAGGTATCTTCATGTATTTTGAATTAACAACTGAATAATAGTCCATTTATAGATTAGCATGAAAAATGCTGTTTTTTTGTGATGCCTAATGCATTAACTAATGTTAAAAATTGAAACTTATGATAAGATATAACCCATACATTTGATATAATTCAATTTAAACTGATCTGTGAAGTATTATATAATGTTTAATGTTGCATTATTTCATGTTATTATAAAGTAGGACTGTTCTATCTTTAGGATGAAATGGATAAAAACATACTTTTTTGGTAATTTTTTTAATCGTTCAAACTGTCGATTAATTCACCCCATTATGCTTGAAACCGTCCGTTTGACGGTTTCCATTTTTAATATATGCACCGCAGACGCTTACAGTATTATATGATGTACAGTGGATGTCACCACAAATGGCTCCACTCAGACTACTGTTTCGAAGGAGTGCTTTTTAAAAGCACTCAGGTAGGTGTTAGTGGAGGTCTGCAGGAGGGAGAGTTATCTTAAGGGGAACACATGTGCTGCAGCTGTGGAGTATTAACACTCCGACTGTGTTCTGCTGCAGGAGGCTCACTGCGCCGCGCTACTGATATGAAATGAGGATATGATGCCCCTATTAACAGCTAATGAATTTAGCCACTTAAACATCTTCAGTTCGGTCAAGCAACGGGACACTGTAGAGGGAGCGATTTAGCATCAGAATGACACCTTATCATGGTATGCCTCCAAACTGCGTCAAGTATTCACTTAAAGTCTAACTAGGGATAGTTTACCTGACATTTACTTTTCATATGTTGTTCCAAACCTGTATGACTTTATTTTGTGCAAAGTACAACAAATATTTTGAAGAATGTTAATGGGGTCCAATGTTGTTGGGACCCCAAAAGTTTATCAAAAAGAAGAAAAAAAGTCATGCAGGTTTTCATTTTGGGTGAACACTCATGTGGAGGTCTTTTTCGCACAGTATCACTCAATTTAAATGTCATACATCTCAAATTAACACTAATGTTGAGCTTTTTGACTCTAAAATAGGTGTCTGGTGACCTGATATGCTATTCACGTGTCATTTGTATAATGATAGAGTAGCCAATAGACAGCCATCTATTTTTTTTAACGATTGTTTGGTACAAAACCCAGAAATGGCACAAACAATACTCTTCCTTATTGAATTGAGCCGCCTTTAACAAACACTACGTCCTAGTTGGTTCAATAGACTAAGTCTGGGATGGGAAGATCCACAAGTACATTCCATTTTTAATTGGTTCCTCATGACTTATTTATAACAATGTCACTGATCCACAAATCAGCATGACACTGCTGTAAAAAAAAGAGCTAACAACATTTGTCTGAATGGGGTACGGAAGCGGATGGTTGAAGCGGGCCAATCTCATAGCTTTAGGTTTTTGTTTTTTTTGCAAAAACAATATAGCAGTGTTTCTAAAGATAACAAGGCTGACCTATCTTTAGACCAGCACCGTCCATGATGTGGACTGGCAGTCCTGATTTTTATACACAGATTGACCACCAACAGTCCCACACAGGCTTAATGGGATGTTTTCCGTAGCTCGTTAATTGCAGCTATCATCGAGTGCAAGAAGGAGCCAGCAAACGTTTGACGGCGCTGTCTATTGTGCCTGTTTACTTGCATAAATGTGCATAATGCCTTGATGCTATAAATAGACCTTTTGAATGAACATAAGATTAAAAAAGGCCCCTCAGAGCCTTTATGAGATTGCAGGGGTGTTAATGATGCTCCGGGGAGTGGGGGAGAGGGATGGGGTGGTTCGATCCCATACAAAACCCACAGGGCTATTAGCTGGCCATAATTGCTCCATTCATCAAAATATGGGGCCCAGTAATTACTCTGGGCTGCTCTGTTGGTGTGTGGAATGGTCGGGTTTCTTTGAAAGTATATTCACGAAACACAGATACTGGATGAGACTGGAGGAACGGGGACTCGTCAAAAGTTTGAAATTAGCAAAAAAAAAAATCTAAATATAGTTATTTACTCACCTTCATGGTGTTCCAAACTTGTATGACATTCTTTTATCTGTGGAACACAATCGTCCTTGTTCTGAACAGGTTTTTGGGGGATCCGTCCCATTGCTGACATTCCAGTGCCAGGTGTTCTGGAAAGGATAAAAGGTTATAGCAGTTGTGATGCCCTTAAAAAGTTCTGAAGGTATGGAATAAGAGTGAGATTGACACACTGAAAGAATTCACATTAACAATCATAGTAGCTGTTCATGCATACGGACGATCTGGATCTCGGAAAGGTTTGCTGATCTGGTGAGGTTAGCTTGGCTTGTTGCCTCTTCCTGAAACTGCTAAGTTGACAGACGCATTACAGCGAGTCTTAAAGTTTCACTCTGAGGGATGTTTCTATTTATTTCCTGGTCTGACCCCTGTGTAAACCCTGTCTCCTGACGATTCATAGGCTTCATTATTAGGGGACAGATAGGTGATATCTTTGTGTATTGTACAAGACAATGCCGTGCAAGACTCTATTATAGGTAAATGCAAGATAACACTTGATTATGTGAAGAATATGTTTTGTGCTGCGGTCATCAAGTGATTGTTGTAGTGATTGGGGACTGTGATATCACTTTTACATCCTGGTACAACAATATATCCAACTACAGTGAGGCTTCTTATTAACACAAGTTTTGGGTGGATGCTTTTTTAAACTAAACACAAAAGCAACTGATTTTGAAGTCTATTTCTAAAGTAATTCAATGATCTGACTGACAGCAATTGTGAATTGCTTTAGTCTGATGCTTTTCTTTTAAAATGTCTTTTCATCAATACATTCTGAAAAATATATAATTATTTCCACTAAAATATTAAACAGCACAATTGTTTTCGGCATTGATAATAATAAATGTTTTTATTGTTTTAATGTTTTATTTTTAAAATTAAATTGCATTATTTTTCAGAAAAGAAAACAATAATGAGAGAGTTGGTCTGTTTGTAGCAGGACATAATGTGCCTTTATTTAAACAGTCTTGATTTATGATGCTTTTAGTCAGAGGTGGACAGTAACTAAGTACATTTACTTGAGTACTGTACTTAAGTACACTTTTTGAGTATCTGTACTTTGAGTATTAGTTTTTCTGGAAACTTTTTACTTTCACTTCACTGCATTTGAAAGACAAATATTGTACTTTTTACTCCACTACATTTATATCTAGGTCCTCAAAGTCAAGTCGTTTTTGTAGCAGCTTTGAAAGTCAGTGGATGATTTTTTTTCTTCTTTAAAAAGTGTTTGGAGTTTTGCAGAAAGCCTATCAGGAATCACTTTTGTAGGATCATGTGAAGTTCAATGATTTCCCAGCCTTTTTTAAACACAGATTTATAGTTCATAGCAAAATGGAAGATGACTGATGTCAAAATGTTCCTTTTGGCAAGTATTCACATAAACAAAGTTGATTATGTCTTAAGTGAACATAAACAGTTGGGAGAATATTAAATGTGTATCAGTGTATTGGATCCGTGCATTCGGCCTTAAAATGACACCAGCTTTGTAAAGGGCTTTGTAACTTTTATACAAGTATTAAAATTAATTTAACTTAGTTGTAAGGAAATTTACTTTTGATACTTAAGCAATTTTGAAAACAAATACTTCTTTACTTTACTTTATATCTGTTTTTACAACTTTCACTTGTAACGGAGTAATGAAGTTGTGTAGTTTCTCCACCTCTGCTTTTAGTTTAATAAAGGTCAATCATTTAGTTTGTATCTGGTTTGGTGTAGATAAAGAAAAAAAAGCAAGTTGAGAACACTTTATTTTAGTCCAGATATTATCAGAAAACGTTTACCGAGTGATCAAGTATTTTGGCAGTGTTTCATTTATTAAAAGACATGAATGCAACACTAAGTAAAAAATCATTTAATCTTCTTTGATACTCTAGATGTTCAACTAGTTACACTCATTCTGCATAAAGCAGATTATACCCAAATTATATAAATGCAACTTTGTGATATTCAAAACAAATCTCGTCCTTGATAAATCAGTGCACAGACACTATAGCAAACTGTCAACATATAAAACAGATAAAGGATAGAGACAATATGATAAGAATGTACAAATAAGAGGAATAATTCAGTTTGATTTACGTGACAGCGGGCACAGTTGACCTTTGCCCCGAAACTGCAGTACCACCAACATGCTTCGGAAGTGTCCACCTCACCCAGACCCGGTCACCTCAGAGACGCGTGGCAGTGTTTTTTTTTTTTAAACCTACAAGAAAGACAACAGAACTACAGTAAAAGACTTGCTCAGGAACCAAATGACTGGCAGAAGAGCAGTTGCCTTTTAATATGGAAAGAAAGGCCAACTCTCTATACCTGGTCACACACTGCGGCTCTTGTTCGAGTTAAGAGGTGTTCTGATAAGAGATCAGGTTGGATAGCGAGAGAGAGGCGCATTCATCTGCAAATAAAAACCAGTGCTGTGCTGTTTCCTTCTCAGAAAACATCTGCAGTATTTCTACAATGTTTATGGGATTGCTCATTCCCATTGACCTGCAATTACGGAGCTGTATTCTTGATTTTTCATTACTTGCCAGAATTTCTAAAACTCTCAAAGAAATTCAAAAAAGGCGTTGCAACTGACAAAGTAACCAGTTGGGAGCATAACGGAAACTTCAAACAGATTCACATTTGTAAGGTGGCACTGCATTGTTCACTGATCTGTTTGACAACTTAATCCACAGAGTAAGGGAATATTGGCTTTCATTTCAGTTTAAAGGTGAAACACCATATGTTCCCAGCAACTCGCCCTGATCTCATGCCATTGGTTTTTGAAAGCCCCACTGAGCCTCAGTGTTTATATTTGAGGGGGTGAATCAACGGCTATGGTTGTATCTGCATATTAAATTGGAATAGGACAAAATTATTTTACCATCCAAACTACACACTCCAGGTTTAAAAATAGTTCTTTTGGTTATGTGTTAAGTCCATTCAGTGTTTCGTGGGAGTTTTCTGACAATGTGAGATTCAATGAAGAGAACAGACTGTCCAGTAAAGTTACTCAAATATCTCAGAGGCTTTCATGAGCTTTAAATAGTAATTCATCCAGACAGATTTTCATAATATCAAGAGAATCACAGCACAAATGCATAAGGGACTGCTCTTGAGTTCAAGACTGGAGACTTCGAGACTCATCACAATGTCAAAGACTGCAGTCTAGTGCATCTATAGACAAACAATTTAAAAAAATGGTCTAGTCTTGTGTGAACTGACTGTATTGACCCTTCTTTAGTTTCATAGCTCACTATTATATACAGTGTCATATGAGATGACTGAGTAAAGGTAAACCTGCAACCGTATTTGTCTAGAGAGATATCTCAGTGACACATTGACGAGCATAAAAGATTGAGTTCTAGAAAAAGGGTTTTCGAAAGCCATGCTGATTATCCTTTATATCAGATAAAAGGATTTATTTAATGCGGACACGTTGACTAAATGGTTGAATTAATAGCTGTCCTGTTGAGGAGGGGTCATTTAGGAGAGTCAATATCTTGCGTCTAAATCAGCAGTGGTTACTGATGCTGAGCTGGCATATAGCAGACAGTCTTGTGCAAGTTATAGAAAAGGGCCTTGTCATAACATACATGCTTTATGTACACAAATGGAGTGCCAGGATTTTAGGAGCAGGAAATGTTTTTAATGGACTGGGTCTAGGTGTTGACGAAGGACTGCAGATGGTGTCTCACCAAAAGACAGTTTACTACAGAAGGCATTATGTACACCGATTCTGTTAATCAGTCTCTCATCTGGTGGCTCTAACAGAGCGTGCCACTAATAGCGGTACGTCAGAGCTGGGAAGATGAATCTGTATTTAAACTGGGTCATTAATGTAATAGAAATGTGAAATTATTTTTGAAAATTTTATTTTTTCGCTGCCCTACGAAGCCACTCCCAAAGCCTCCGCTACTGGATTACTGGATGGATCACTTTCCCCACCACGTTCATTTTCATAAAATCCGTTCAGTTGGATAACAGACACTACAATTAGAAACTGAACGTGTCTGTTCAATATAATGAGTGAGTCACCGCGCGAGTGTCACAGCACAAACGCTGCAGAAGTCAGATTACATTCATCGTGATGAATGAGCTGAATGAGCTCTCGTGATGAGAGCTGAGGTAAGCGCGTCCGCGGCAGTCGTTCACAGCACGTGTTCTGTCTGGCGCGTTTTCAGTTCATGCCTTTGAAAGCTTAACTTTCATAGGAAATAATTTGAGAAGTTGAAACACTCACTTTGCTCCGCCGGCCGCTTCGTTTACATGAATGCCTGCAGCTGCGAGCTGAGCTGTGAGTGCGATCTTCCACTGCCCATGGTTGAAAACATGCGGAAATAACTCCCTCTACTGGCTGTAGTCTTTAGCTTCTTGCCAAAAATTCAAAATAAAATGCATAAATCTTGTCTCAGGAGGATATGAGGGGGGAGGGGGCACGATCATTTGAATATACTCCAGGGTTTCTACTGATATAAAGCCATATGCTACTTGCTGAAGTAGCCCTTTAATAAACTGATTAGGTTTTACAGCATAACATACCATGTGTAAAAAACAAACTAAAACTGACCAACTGCCTCATGTCTTTCATTCACAGGAGATGCCCCCGACGTCATGAAATTTGACATTTCTAAGGAGGGCAATACACTGTCCGTGGTGGAGCAGGCCAACGTGTGGCTGTTTCTTAAGGTCGCTAAAGGCAGCCGAGGGAAGGGGAAGGTGTCCGTTCAGCTCCTGCAGCATGGCAAAGTCGATCCAGGCTCTTCCGACGGACCCCAGGAACTGGTGGTGTCAGAGAAGGCTGTGGACACACGACGCAGCGGCTGGCACACGCTACCCGTGCCCCGCACGGTGCAGACCCTGCTGGACGGGGACAGCGGTTTGCTCAGTCTCCGTGTCTCCTGTCCGTTGTGTGCCGAAGCTGGTGCCGTGCCCATCCTGGTGCCTGCAGAGGGCAACAAAGGCAAGGAGAGAGAACAGTCTCACCGACCCTTCCTCATGGTCGTGCTCAAGCCAGCCGAGGAGCACCAGCACCGGCGCAGCAAGCGCGGCTTGGAGTGCGACGGCAAAATCCGCATCTGCTGTAAACGGCAGTTCTACGTCAACTTTAAGGACATCGGGTGGAGCGACTGGATCATCGCTCCGTCTGGCTATCACGCTAACTACTGCGAGGGTGACTGCCCCAGCCACGTGGCCAGCATCACAGGCTCTGCCCTCTCCTTCCATTCCACCGTCATCAATCACTATCGGATGCGCGGGTACAGCCCCTTTAACAACATCAAGTCGTGCTGCGTGCCTACACGCCTACGGGCCATGTCCATGCTCTACTACAACGAAGAGCAGAAGATCATTAAGAAAGACATCCAGAACATGATAGTGGAAGAGTGTGGCTGCTCATAAAATGCCATGAACTCCTAACAAACACTTAAATGTTGGTACGAAGCACATATCAGAGGATTGGCGTTCTGTGTTCACAAACTTCTGAGCTGCAAACTCGGGCAACCCATTTGTTTCCAGACCATTCCAATAGGACTAATTATTGGAGCGGTCTTCGTGGCACTTTCATATAAAAATGACGGAGGAGAATAAAGCATAATATATTTTTTTTAATGAAGGGAGACAGAGACTGAGAGGGAACGGGTGCATATAGGTCAAAGTGTCAGCCCTGATTCTCTGCACTGCAATAAAGAGACTTATTTTGAAGTGTGGAATTATATATTCTGAGAAGCAGAAAAAAAACATGCAACTCTATGCAAGTCAAGTATTATTACTGGATGTTCTTTTTTATTATTATTTGTCTTGTTAGCTTTTGTTTAATGTTTTTATTGTCCTCCCTTTTCCCTCTCACACAAAAAAACTATTTTTTTAGTACATATTAAAAGCAGTAGTAGTAGTTTTTATTTCATTCTTTTTATGAGAAATACTTGAACAAAAATTAGTTTGACCAGCTGCTGCAGCCAAACTACATTATTATTGCTATTATTATAATTAACCTATTATTATTATTATTATTAAGATATTATTATTATTATTTTTCTCCTAAACATTCTGAATGTTGATGAAAAGTAATATAAATTTGCACTAAGCCAACATTCGTAACATGTGATCCCCAGAGCATTATGGGCCACATTCCAGTTGCCATATTAGAGTCTAGAACCATATGCATTTGGAACTTAGACGTAATAAACCAAAGACCATACACATCCCATTCTCAGAGCAAATCAACAGAATGCCCAGCTCTGTCAATTTATTTAAATTAGGAACAACAGTGTATGGCCAACATAACAAACCATTAACTTAATATAGCACATAAAATAACTTTCTTTTGTTCTTTTTTCTCTCCCCCTGAAATAGCCTCAATGTTAAGATATTTTATACTATGTTTCGACAGTGTTTGTCTCTACCAATGTATAACAAAGGTTTTAGATTCTGAACTGAAGCCTAGCCTTCAAACGTTGTTCTCAACAGACATTCAGTAAAGAGAGACAGAAACAATATCTTGGCAATGGCAATCTGCTTTGCCAGGTTCAAAGTACAAGATACTAAAGGAACTTGATCTGTTTTATGTAGAGTTATGCAACATATGGTGGTATGTTGAACAAATCAAAATATGTGCTTGTCATGTTTTATATCTAATTTATTTTGCAGCATATTCTTTGCTTCACTATTAAAGATGAATTGTACAACTTCACATTTTTGGATTAAGTTAACAGTGTGTGTTTACCAGTCCAAATGACAACCATTATTTCAACACTAAATGCAATATAGTTTGGCAATTTAAAATAACGGTATTCTACTTGAATAATATATATATATATATATATATATATATATATATATATATATATATATATATATATATATATATATATATATATATATATATATATATATATATATATATATATATATATATATATATATATATATTTCTGTGCTAGAAAAAGCTGAATTTCAGCATCATTACACCAGTCTTCAGTGTCACATGATCCTTCAGAAATCATTCTAATATGCTGATATGGTGCTCAAGAAACATTTATTATCATTATTAATGTTGCTGTGGATTAATATGGTTGTGGACACTGTGGTCATTTGTGTTTTTCAGGATTCAATTAATAGAAAGTTCAAAAGAAAAGCATCTATTTAAAATATAAATATTTTGTAATATTACATGCAATGTCTTTACTGTCACATCTAATCAATTTAACGTCTCATAAAAGTGTTCATTTCTTTTTTTTATCTAACCCAAACTTCTGAACAGTAGTGTAAGTCACAAACCATTATGTATTATAAGTTTGTGGTTTTCCATTTTACATAGTCAAAGTATAAAAGGCCTTCAATAAGAGATATATGCACTTACAGAGGGACTTTGTCAGCATACTGGCTTGCTGTGTCAGTACAAGAGATGTGACCCAGGGGTAGAAAGGTAATTACCGCTATCATCACTCAGCAAATAAAACCCCCACAGGTCCTGTGAAAAAGAGCCTCTCTCAGAGGAGGACATAATCTCTTCCCCATAAACCCTTCATGCCATTTAGAGCACAGCAACAGAACACACACAGCTGATTTATCACTAATCATAATTTGAAATGAATTCCTCGCCATAGAAACGCACAGAGAGATGTTCAGAGATCATATGCAAATCATCTCTTTTCATTGCTGCCTCCTTTATAATTACGGTGACAAGTAATTTCATATGACTTCTGCTTTTAAAAATCCAATAAGGAATATAGGCCAAGCTCAGTTCTCTTTTGAATTAGTCTTGTAAACCTTCCAGAAACATTCTCCCGGTCATCTTGACGTCTGAGGCTTGAGGGTGTTTACATGAGTCTTTAATTGTCTGCCTATATACACAAACAATACATGCTTTGAAAGTGCATGTGTAGTATTGTTGGGGACTTATCCAATGTGCCTTTATAGTCCCGTAAAAAGGCAATCACATCTTTGTTGGGTCTACTTGTGTTGATAACTCCACTTTCTATGGTAACATTAATCAGGAATCATAAAACGGGATAATGAACTAAAACAAACATGGCAGAGTTCAAGTTCATTTCCTTGTGGTGGTAGTGCCTTCCGCACAAATATAACATGCAATCTTGAATTAATTTATTGTTAAATTATTTAATAATTTGTATGTAATAATCTATAATTAATAACTCACTAGAAACAAGCTGTATGTAAACTGTTGCAGCGATCTAAGCTTGACATTGAATATCACCAGTAGACCTTGTGAGGTATAAACATCACATGCATTCCTGCCCTTCAAGGACTTGCACTTGGAGAACTCAACATACCTCCAACAAGAGAATAAAGGCAGAGAGGAGGACGCTGGATCTACAGAATCTGTGTGGGTGTAAAGCATTGTCAATCCTCCAGGAATAAATGTGTTTAGAAGGGTGTTTGTATAGATTGTAAGGGCTGAAGTGTTTATCTAACACCTCATCTGTCAAAATGAAGACAGAGGATGTGTTTTACATGCCTTTTACAACTTGGGACTCTGTATATACCAACTCTGACAGGATGACACAATTTAGCCTCCTGAATGAGACATGGTGGCCTTGGACAAGGCCAGTGCCCTCCCATTCATATTTACAGAGTCTCAATGGCTTACATTCAATATTGGCCAATTTCCCGGTTAAAGAGTTGTGAAGTATTCTGTTGCACATGTTAAAAAAATTGGCTAAAGAATAGGTTCAAACTCGAAGCGCCATGTTTTTTAGATACACAAATCTTCTTTCAACAAATGGTTAGACCCATTAAAGACCAATGGTCAGTTAAGCAAGTCATTTAAAGCATGCCCCAAAGAGTATTTGGACTTGCCCATCATTTAAAAACAACAACAACAACAACAACAACAAACCTTCTACTTATAATGAAAGTAAATGTTTCATTTAAAAGCAGAAATGTGAAGCTTGCACATTTTTAAAAGCACTTTCATTTCAGGTTGAAATAGACTACATGACCACATGAACACTAGGCATCATACACCCGTTGTATTTGTACCAGATTTAAAGTCACTTAGAACACAATACTATAGCAGAAAAAAAACACCTGATTACTGAGACACATGACAACTGAAACCAATGCATGTTCTAAAATCTGCAAAAAATATCAAATATGTTTGATATTCTTCAACTGGATGGATTCGTAGTCTGAAGCTAAAAACAGACTCTGTGCTCATCATACACAGATGATTTTCTCTAAAAAAAAAAAAAAAAAAAACTCAACTTTGACTGCCCAAAATCCACAGACTGGCTCTGAATTTCGGCAACAATAGCATTGACTACTCTACATTGTAAAAAGTCATGTACACTCCTGGACAAAAAACAAACGAAAAAACACACATGGACCATGCCCCCAAATCTAAGACATAATGCTATTAATTGTCTTAACCACTAATTATTGGTCAGGAAATTTACTAAATATAAACACATTATATATATATATATATATATATATATATATATATATATATATATATATATATATATATATATATATATATATATATATATATATCTGCCCAAACTGCAAAGACAAACAAGAAGTCATTTTTGGCGTGTTCAGAATCCAGATTTGATGCCTATAGTAAATATTTGGTCTCACATTAAACCCATACAAACTGCAATTTCGTAAGAAAGCATCCACATAAACTTCAATGGAAACATATTGCCCCAAATGAGAGCATTTTTTATTATATGCAAAAATGTGTAGCCAAATTTTTTTTTTTTTTTTTAGTGAAAAGGAGAAACACATGGAAATTATTTTTTGTGGTCATACACATTATGACAACTTCTGTTAATTGAACTTTAGTAAACTAGAAATATTTCTTTATCGACCATAATTACAACCTTCTAGAGACTGGGTCTGGGTGTTAATCTAATACCTGATGTGCAGTTGTCTATTTCAGATGGCCCGGGCTGGCCATTCAAGACTCAAAAGTAACAATGGTACCATAGCTCTGACAATGGCTCCCTCCTGGGAACGCCGGTGAACGGAGAGCTATCTCAAGGTTGTCAAGAGCTTTATCTCATGCCAGGCTTCCAAGGGGTTGTGCAAATCTTGACACTCTTTTCAGGGCGATAAAAAGTCTGAAAGACAGAAAAAGGGCAGAAAAAAACGAGGTCTTGCTGCCTTGGCCTACAGTAGAAGTCCACACAAGGTGGTCTGTTGTTTTCAAGGCTGAGAACAACGTATCATGTCTGCTGGTCTGGTCAGCTTTCTCACTTTGACAATAAGAGTGAGAGTGACTGGGAAATCTAACACTCGTCTCTTTGTTTGCAGAGAAAAACTAGAACGGCAGCCTACAGACTGCACGGCTCCTGTGTTATCACTACAAACCTCCTCTTCCCTTTTTTTCCACCCCTGACTCCTCTTCTCTCCGCTGAGACATAAACTCCTTTATAGTGCATAATATGTGGGCTTGAACATGGATGCTGGTAAAGTAATACCTGCAGAGGGCACAGAAAGTGCATTCAGGACAAGAGAAAGAGGGCAGATAAGACCCTGATTGGTGATGGGGAGCATGGCCCTACACAGATCTGTCCATTTGTGCACTGACCCAAAATCTAATAAATGGATTTGTCATATGATTAACAATTGCCCATTCTAATCAGTGGTATACCAAAGTGTCATTTTTATACCACACAATGGCCAGTCCTGCTGGTGTCAATAATGCAGTACTCTTTCTTTCTTTGTTGTCCTATTGATTTATTATTGATTTAATCATACATACAAAATGATACTGAAATCATTTTAATGGCTTATTGGTAGAGGTAGACAGTAGTGAAGTATTTTTAATCTGCTTAAGTACATTTTTCATATGTCTGTATACATAGTGAGTGTTTTTCTTTGAAAAAAATTTATGTCACAATATTTCAAAGCATAATACTGTACTTTTTACTGCACTTGAACATCATTTAATACTTAATTACATTAAAAATGTAGTACTTTCTTACTTGTATAAATAAAATTTTAAAAAAAGGAAAAGAGTAAAAGTATTTCAAAGTTTTACTCGAGTACAAGAAAGAAAGTACTACATTTTTAAATGTAATCCAAGTATTCATTTTTATTTATAAAATGTAGTGCAGTAAAAAATACGACATGATGCATGTTTTGACAATTGAAGTAAAAGTTTTCCAAAGAAGTACTTGAGTAGAAAGTAAAAATATTGCGCTAATTTTTGTAAAAACTCAAGATTAGCATGATCTTTTATTTTTTATTAAAAATATTTGCACAAACTGCCTCAGTACTTTAAAAATATTTATCAGCCGAAATCAAGCGATGCGTAGCCTATGGCATCCCTATATAAGGTTCATCCAGTATTATCAGCAGCTTTATCATGTTGCTCAGGAGATAATAACCCTCCTCCATCCCCAGCTCCTCCTCTCCTCCAGTCAGGACTTTCTGATATTCCTCTTCGAATCCAACTAAATATCCAACAGCATTGTGACGACCACTTGGTAGTTATAGTTGTTGCAAATAATTCATGACAATTTAAGAAGCCATATCCTCTCTAAGACATAAAAATTCTGTTAAAATTCTGAAAATACACATGGCGTGAGAGAGAGAGAGCGAGAGAGAGCGAGAGAGAGAGAGAGAGAGAGAGAGAGAGAGAGAGAGAGAGAGAGAGAGAGAGGCGCAAACGACAGCCGAGGACAGAACTAAAACATTTAAACATAGCCTGGTTACACTTTAGATCTGTGATAGTCTGATTTTATTTTAGATTTTGGCTTCCAAAGATTATAATAATAATATTTATGTTTAGCGCAACTTAATTCCCTTTGCAGCAGTAGCCTACGCCGTAATTTCTCCATAAATCTCAAACGCAATGACAGAATCAGCATGATCAGTGATTGTTATAAAATACAGTCTAGCTACTGTTGGTAAATTGTGGGACGCGTTTAATAATAAAAAGAGCGATTAAAAGCACAAAAATATGCGCAAGGGATTGTTCCCAAGTCGGCGCGCGCTCCGAAACAGCCCGGAACGAGACGAGCAAATTACACTTTCGGTTTCACACTCGCGTCTAAACAATCAATGTATACAAACATCTATGTCAAAATGACCGGCTTAGAGAGTCTCTTAAACACAACACAGTTTGTGTCTAAAATAGACGTAGTTATTATGGATATAGTTGGGAGAAAGTGTAGTGCATCTGCCTATTATGGCAGCAGTGTAAATAAACATGCTGAAGAATTACTGCGAATTAAACATCTATTATAAACTATGCAGTGTTATTTTACATTTAATAACTAGAATTCTTCCTGAAATGAAAGCACTGTGTAGGCTGTGTATTTTTGTTACACTGTAAAATTTTGTTGTTGTTTTTTGTTGGTTTAACTTAAAAAAGTAAGTAACCTGGTTGCCTTAAAAATGTGAGTTTATTGAAATTAAAATTTTGAGTTGATACAATGAAGGAAATTTGTTTAATAAATAGAAACTCTAAATATTATTTTTTCTGAACCACATAAAAAATGTATAAATCCTCAAAATAGCACTATTTGGCATGTTTCACTGCGTCATCAGAAATAAAACACACACAATTACCCAATATGCTTACAAAATCTTTTAATAATATTTGAATAAAGGTTGTCGAATCTCAACAAATGTTCATTGTATTAACTCAAAAATTTAATTTTGTTTGTATAACATAGTAAACTATAGTAAACTCTCTTTCCATTTCACAAATGGGCAATGTTTATTCAAGTAGTCCTCTGTGTGCAGCATGGATCTTATCTGTATGAGAAAAAAAGACTGTACTGGTGCAAAGGGGGAGCGCAGTGCCAGTGAATTGAGTGAAAGAAGATAAATAAGGAAAAGATGCTGCAAACAGACAAAGTGCAGTGACCCTGTTGACAGGTTAGTCAGCACTTCTTTCGGAAACACTCGGTTGGAATGGCTCAGGGCGAGGCAAATCAGTGGGTGGTGCAATATTTACCGATCAAAATGCCATGAAAGTCCCGCTCTGACAGGACTGTCCAACATCACTCAGCAAAGCTTTTATACCATGTAATTATTTATGACTTCAAATAAACACAGCTATAGCCGAAAAAAGTTTTTTATGGATCTGTATGAATACCAGTACTGTATAAAAAATGATGATTGCCAGAATTGCCTCTTTAAATACATAAGACTAAAGAGCATTCATTTTAAAGAGCCTTAAAGGGGGGAAGAATTGAGAAATCAACTTTCCCTTGAGCTTTTATATATAAAAGGTCATGATAATATAAGATTATCCTGTACATTTCAGAGCTGAAAACATCCTTGTTAGTCAAAGAAAAGCTTTTATAGACACCAGGCTCAGAAAATTATAGTGAGCTTCATTCTTATGTCATAGCGCTACGAAACACATCTACAGCATGTCTAATTCAGTAGCCCCGCCCACCGACTCATGGAGCTGTTCAGTCAATCACAAGCCAGCAGCAATAAACATGTGGAAGAAGATAGCAAGATATTGCGAAGAGATATTGTAGAAGATCACAGTTGCTGCATAAGCTTCCTTCGGATCATAATATTATGAATGTGTGATACTTCATTTATTTTAATAAATGCTCACGTGGGGAAGACCATTTGTGTGCTTGCTTCATTTCACCGCAGAATCGTTTGTAAACAAGCCTCAAGTGCTGGATTTGCAGACACCTGCCTTCTACAGGTCCTTCTAAAAAAATTAGCATATTGTGATAAAGTTCATTATTTTCCATAATGTAATGATAAAAGCCTGTGGCACTGCTGAGGTGTTATGGAGGCCCAGGATATATGCTCATTTTTTGAGAAGGACCTGTAGATTGGATCCAACAGGAATGGTGCAACAAACTTATGTGAGTAAAACGTCTTTTTTATATGTAATAGTACTAGTCCTAGGGCTGTACAAGACCAAAACGTACGTCCGTCGGCAGAAATTCTTTCTTGATCTGGGCGGGCACGTGTGTGTGTGAGCACGGTTTGCGCTTATATCGTCTGATCGTGCGGGTTCGGGCCACGTAATACAATCGTGGGTGGATGAGAAATAAGTGAGAAACTTTCGTAAATATATGAGCAAATTCTGAGTAATTTGCGCATAAAATGGACCTATACCTCCTCCAGATTCACAAACGCTTCGTATACCACAGATTCGTTAGTTAAACGTGTGTATATTAGTGAATTCCAAACATGCGTAAATAGGATGCACGTGCACGCTCATTCATAATTAGCATAATCCCCGCCTATGAGTTACAACTGCAAATGACATGACCAGGAATGCTGTGGACTCTTCTGGACTTCTTTCTCAGGTTTGGCTCCAGGATTTTGCATAAATGTTGAAGAGACTAATTGGCCATATGACTAGCAATAAATATTAAATTATCGTGTGTCCACCAAAGCATTAGCAAGTTGATATTCTAAATCAGATTTTGGTTTTCACGCACATTTTTACCAATTCCACTCCACATGTATATATTTACATCGGACCATGGGTGCAGCAGGCACAGTGATATTATGCAGCGCACCCATGGTATGGCAGTAAAGTTCCTGAATCATTACGCAGGAATGAGAGTTTAGTTCCTAGCCATATCGGTCTAGATTAGAAAACAGCAACTTTTAATTTTCCATTGGTCTTAGTACATGATGTAACTATACACATCACAACATATAAATAGGAAAATGTTGGTGTTATTTGGTCACTTATTGAGCAGTAGGCTAGCTGGAGCCATTTACCTACAGTCTTTGTGCTAAGCTAGGCTAGTGGTGGGTGCGTCAGACATGAGAATGGACTTATCTAACTCTGGGGGATACGATGAATAAGCCAAGTCCCAAAAAGTCAGCGCGTCCCTTTAATAACTACTATTCATGTTGTATTTAATAATTTATAAGTGATATATAATTGTTAAGGGGGGTTATCTCATGTTATCTCAACCTTAATTACCTATAGAGTATTATTGCATTTTTCATATCTCTGAGAAGTCTTTAGTTTTTTTATATTTATGAAAGACAGATAATTGTTAAGGAAGTCTGAAAGTGAAAAGCTGAATTGAAGATGTTTTTTTCACTTCCAGCCTTCCTTAACAATTATCACTTTAAAATGATTAAATATATACTTTCTGCACAAGGGCGCCCTCTGCCATTGAGTACTAATGAAATGTTTTACATAAGCGTGTTAAGCACTCTATAATGCTCACCTCACACTATTTTGGGTAAAATTTAAAGTAACCATAATAATTCATAATTCATTTTTTGAATGATCACACTTTTGGACTAAAAGTGATGTACATTAGCCTGATGTCATCATACTCAATGCTTGTCACAATATGAGTCTGCTACTGCTCCATTAGGCTGTGATTATGGGGCGTGTTTCAGCCGAACCAGGAAAGACCTCAATTCGATAGACCAACAACCAATCAGAGCAACGAAGCAACGCATAATGTTAGTTGTCAAATGTCAACAAAACTAAACTGCTGCATGCACGCTGGAATAAACAATCTTTGCCGTTGTTGTAAAAAATATTAAGAATTTAAGGATACATGGAGTACTTGGGGTACAACACGATCATCATTTCTGAGAGAAACAGTGAAGGTGAATGCATATACGAACAAGTTCTCCGTTTAGGATTAGAACAAATTCAACAAGCGCCTTTGATGACGTGGATGATTATATTACCGTTTATCATCTGTCCGTCATCGTCTAAAGCCCGCCCTGACAATTTCATTGAGTTCGGCTGGCATCCAGGCTAGATGTACATATAACAAAACCATAGACTGAAAAAAAAATTACATAGTGTCCGTGGGACATGGATTCTGAAGAGCAGTTTTGAAGTGTAAATTAGAGAAGAGCTGGCCAATGCCATCTTGGCTACTCACACGCCAGGATAACAGAAAATGGGCAAAGAGGCGGGACATGGGCAGAGCTGAGGTGATGAGGTGACTAACAGACCTCACCTGTCACTCAAAGTGGCCATGCCCTTAATTATGCAAACCTTTAAGGCTTTATATAATGTACACAAATGAGAGAGGTTGTTGCTTGAACAAAACACAGAAAGGCAGCAGCAGTTAACAGGTTAATGTAACATTTCCTTTTCATGGACTAGCAAAATAATAGCAAATCTGCATGATAGCGGAGGAGGATTTGAGTGAGGAGGCTGGTGGTTTTGGAAATCAGGAAGCGACTTCAACGAGAGAGGTAATAATTTGTTAGGGGGTCGAAATTAAAAATAAGGGGGTACAAGACAAATCTAAAGCACTTAGTGCAGGGGTTTTCAAACTTTATGATGCTATGGACCCCCAAATATGACAAACCTTTTATAAGGGACACCCTTTTTAATAACCATCTATATATTTTTATGTATGAAAACAACATTTAAACTGTTAGATAAATAGTAAGTGTGACATTATATATACAACATATGGCTATTACGCATCTTCAGAATGAGTTCAGAATCTACTGATCAAAACACAGGCGAAGAAGATGCAGAAACAATCTATATCATATAAGCAGATACTAATGTATAATAATGTGACAGCATATAACTCAAAATTGCCTTCGTACTGAATGAAATGTCAACCCAGGATGAACTATAGGACTGTACGAGTATTAGGGGTGTTGATGGACTCTCAATCTACTCTGGACTCGATCTACAAGTCTTTGAGTCTGTAAAAAAAGAAGAAGAAAAAAGAAGTCAAACTGAAAGAAATAAAACCAAAGGTTTTTTGGGGGGGGGGTGGGGGGGGGGGTGAAATGCTGTTTCATGCATACTGAGCTTTTTACACTGTTAAAGACTTGGATTCCCATCCTAAACATAGACAAAGTTTCAAACACTAAGTTAGACGTTTGATGGAGTATTTCTGTGTCAAAAATACTCCTTCCGTTTCTCACAAGTTTCAGAGAGTTTTTTTCGAGTATGGGTCCGCTTTACGTCGACAGAACGGAAGGTCCTTGTATGGGCTGTACGGGCTTTTCTCCCGGAAGAGTGTGTGCGCGCGTGACTAGAGCGAGAGAGGAAATGCACACCCATAAACACTCTCTCAGGTGTAGATCCACTCGTCTGTGCAACACTTCTGTTGCGCTGTGCTCCACTTTATTCCTATGGGTGACATCAAATGACTTTAACGAGTCAGCTTTCAGAAGCTCTCGTGCTGCAGCTGCGCGCTCGTCATTCTTTTATAAATATAATAAAACTAAAGACTTTTCGCAGATATGAAGGATGCAATACTACTCTATAGGTACTAAAGATTGACGTGAGATTGGCTGAAACTGAGTGTTTCACCCCCCCTTTAAGGTAATGTGTAATGTAATCTTGTTAAAACTGAAAAATTTTATTGGTATCGAAAAAAGTATCGTCCAGGAATTGGTATCGGATTTCTTTCTTCTGCTGAAGACAGAAGATATTTTGAAGAATATGGGTAAGCAAATAATTGTTTGACCCCATTGACTTACATAGTATGGGGGAAAATATACTATGGCAGTTAATGGGGTCTATCAACTGTTTGGTCATTTCTCTTTAAGATTGAAAATGAAATTCTTAAAAAACAAGAAAAAAAAAAGAGTTATAATAGATACAATATAATTTAATATATTTATTCAAGGTTAGTTCAGGTTGTAAAATGGGATGAATATGAATATATATATGTATATGTATATATATATATATATATATATATATATATATATATATATATATATATATATATATATATATACATACATACATACATACATACATACACATACATAATATATATATATATATAGGACTAAATAATTTAAAATATATAAATATTTGTATAAAATATACAAGTAATGTATTTTTTTTAAAACACTGATTACTGTGATTAAGATGTTTAAATATATTCATTGCTTAACAAAAACATATTAACATATTTATTAGAAATTATTAACTTTCTAGCCATCTAAATAAAAACATTTTACAACATTTAAACTGGTTCTATTTATCAAAGTCTATGAAGCTGAAAAAGGAAAGGAGTGGGTACAGTTTGGAGTTTTCCAGGAGATGAGAAAAACAAGAAAATGCCTCCCTTTAAAGCTTAGGATGTTCATGCTTGAATTGGCCTGTTGGGATAGCGGCCAGGTTTGAGGACAGGCTCTGATGCGAGTCTCATTCATTCAGGGCCAGTGTTGTCCTCATGTTATTCTAGGCATAGGGAAGTGACGTGGATAAAATGGGCAGCCATTGTCTCTTGATGCGTTGACCTCATGCCACCTCTGGGACTGTCTAAATATTATTTCTTGCAAAAATGTTGAGTGCTGTTGATAGGGCCTTTTTCACAGAGCCTCCTCTCTTCCCTGCAGTATGTCAGCTTTGTGTTCTGCTCCTCTTTTGAGTTTGTCAGTATTCATTTTGTGTACAATAAGGTTTTCCAGGATAAGAAAAAGTCTGAATTCTGAATTGTTTATGAATTATTGCTTGTATTGTGCTGAATGCTGCCCACGATTTGCTACAAGTTACATTACAGCAAATAGTATATAACCGCTACTGAACATAACAAAAGTAGTGTTCATCACATGAATTTCAGCCTTGTAGGTTATAATTTGATTAAAATTGTCTCTCAATTGCAGCTGACTACAGCTGTATGGTGGGAACTTGTGCTGACTAACTGTGGTTCTAATTAATTTAATATGATTTTAGAAAGTACGCTTGTTTTAAGTGATGCTATCATTGTCTTGTGAACTTTTGTAATCTGTGATAACTAAGACAAAAACTGTTGTTCAACAGGGCTGTGACACGAGGTCAATGATATTCAGTGTAACAGTTCTCGTGCAATATCGCTGGACAGGAAGTAAACTAAATGTAATACTGAATAATTTACATTTAACTTACTATTTTGCTCTGCCAGTTTGAGAGTCGTTTCCGTGTCCGTGCAACCCACAGTAGCGTTTTTTTTGTTCCTGAATTATTGTTTTTGAAGATGAAGCTCGTTACCCCCAGACAACCATATGTTTCTCTTGAAGCGACTTTAACTGCAATTCATCGACTAGCCACTAGGGACAGGCTCCAAAAGGGAGAAGAATCTCATTGTTCCCCATGCTAAAAATGCCCAACTTTACAGCAGAAAAAAAGCATGTTTTCCACCCTGGCACAAATTGTTGTTTTGGTCTATATATCTAATTTTGCCTTCATGACAACTGTGAGGCGGTGATTTTTTTTTTCAAAATATCTCATTCATTTACATTATATAAAGCCTTACAGTGCTGCATAATTAGGGGTGTGGTCACTTTGAGTGACTTATTATGGATAACCCTTCATCTGCTGTCTGTTAGTTATCCCCTCAGCTCTGCCCCCGTCGGGCCGCCTCTTTGCCCATTTTGTCAAGAAGTCCTCGCTGCAGCCTTTAGTACGATGACGTACTGGATCAGATCCAACGCGTACTGGACGCGCATGCGCGGTGGTTTCATTCACAATTCGATGACGTCATATACGCATGCGCAGAAGAGTTTTGGGGACATCATTGAATGCACAGGAGAGTTTTGCTGGATAGATAAATACTCAAACCGCTCGCGCAAAAATAACAATTAATAACATGCTCACGCCATCAGGAGACACGTTTTGCATTTTCCCTTGAATGTGTAGGGTACTGGTATTTTAAAGTTCTTTACAGATCGTGTTGCATTAAAATTACAGAGACAATTAGGCTACTTGACTCATTTTTCTTTCCACTCAACAGCAAGTATGATCAGAATATATAAAAATTAACTGTTTTGCATGCATGTACAGCGAAACTAGGATAATTTAAGCATCACATTTATGAAAAGATGATTTATTAATCAATAATTACTTAATAATATTTATCAGTAGGCTACTACAACGACACAGTTTAGAACATCATTTATATACAATAATGATCATACATTAAGACTAGCACATACGCATGATAAATTAACTCTGATCTGTATGAATGACATTGCCATAACGATCCACCATCCAGTACGTATTGGATCTGATCCAGCAACGTCATCGTGCTACAGGCTTCGTAAATAGGCTAGAATCTACAGCTTTTTGCACTAAGTGTAAATATTATCAATTGCTAAGAAAATATGTTATTTTTACTTAGTGTAAATAGAATTTAGTTGCTACCATAAAATAAACTGGGCTACTGTACAGGCTTATACACAAAATATGCTAGATTTAAATAGGACTGTGTCATATAACACTGATAAGAATATTGCTTGAGAATAAATATTATATATAATATTAAAAATGATATTTACATAAAATATCTGATATTTTTCAGAAAAGCAACTGTTTTCTCTGTCTAGATTAAGGAAGTCTACACACGACCATATCAGAGCTAAATAGGCCTATTTGATGACATGCCATGTACATTCTTGTAGACTTGAACATGTAGAGTTGCTGTGTATAGTGGTTATTTACATATAGCCAATAATAAATTTCCCAACAACAACATTTTGGCCATTTTCTAGCCACAGTGGCTTTATATATATATATATATATATATATATATATATATAATATATATATATATATATATATATATAATACACACATTAATACAATTAATACAATAATCAGTTGTATGACTGTTTAATTTTTTTATTAGAAAAATATATATTATTAAAATGTGTACAAGTCAGTAAATTCCTCTTTGTGTAATTCCAAATCAAAATCCAATTCTCCATCCTGTGTCCCGTGGCCAATTCAATTCAAATTCCAGTTTTCCCAGCCCTGGTGCTCAGGGATTTGTGTTCTAAGCGTCAGCACCAAGAAGAAGCAACGAGCCGGTTATGGAGTTGTGTATGGTGGAGTGTCAGCTGGGCTCAGGATGCATCCTTCCTCTGATGAGACTGGAGATGCTGACTCACTCCTACAGCTATAGTGGGTGATTAAAGTGTAATGCCATGTGTGCCACCTCCACATACTGCACATGCACACACACGTACAGTCTGACTGGTCATGCAAAAGAAACAGATCTCACACTCACAACTGCACATGTAGAAACCAATGTAGTCATGCTAGTTTGTCAGTGTTTCTCAGAGAGTGTGCAACGTAGTATCAAACCGCAGCTCTAACTTTCCTGGAGGCCACAATTCTCTTCACTGCAAATAACACGCACTGGTTAAGGACATGGCACACATTGTGTGGGGGCTCCTGAAGGATGTAGGCTCTCAGAAGAGGGACTAAGAGGGGGATGCTATATTACCATTTATACGTCTTCAGTTGGGGTTTTGGCTCTTAAGAACATGTCGCACAATTATTAAGAAAGAATGCGTGCGGTGGGTGGTCCTGACCTCGCTAATTACCACAGATTGCACACACACTGTACCAACATATTTGCTAAAATGTCAGACGGGCCAAACGGAGAGTCTCTCACATATCACAAGCTTTGTAAAGACGCCGTACTGTGGGAGAGGCTGTAATTAAAAAGCAAAACATGTTTTGTCGAACTTTATACGCGGCTCTCAGTGTTCACGCCAGTGTGAGCCAATTTGGAGGGGTACATTTAATACCTCGCTCTCTGTTACGAAGTTTACGAGCTTGTCAAATGCTCGTCTGAGTTTAAGGGCTGAAGTAAACAGCATGCGAGAGTTCCAAGCCCTAATTACCCTTAAATGTCGGAGGATTTGAAAACACTTCCTCTGGAATAAACTTCTGCTCCAGGTTTGTTTGAAAGGCCTGTCGGTTTTCTCAATCCTATTGATCAAGAGGCTAACCACTTCCTTTAACCATTCAAAGACAGGACTGTGATTGGCTGCAGCCAGCACGGTAATAATGACCCAGCCAATCATTTGGCTTTATCTGGAATAAACGTCTGGAAAAGATTAGTTTGAAAAGTCTGTCCGTTTCAAATTTCTGGATCTTCCTGTATAAAAGTATTTTAGTGATCAAGAAGCTATAATGGCCTTCTTTAACATCGACAATAAAGAGTTGACATTGGCTGGGGCTGGCACGGTGATGATGACACATCTGTCACGAGGCAGCACCATGCATCTTCTCGTCCCTGTGGTGGCGACCTGCCCACCCTCAAATGCAACCCACTTAGAGACGGGCCTCTCTCTCTCTCTCTCTCTCTCTCTCTCTCTCTCTCTCTCTCTCTCTCTCTCTCTCTCTCTCTCTCTCTCTCTCACCGGTTCTGCCCACTTCACTACATATAGAGAGAAAGGAAAATAATCAGATATGCCTCAAAAGGCTACCCTACAGCTCACCTACACCTATTCCCTCTCCCACACTCTCAGCTGAGCTTATTATGTGCTGATGCTTCTCACTTATAGTTTTACTGTGATGTAGTTGCAGTATATTTGTCTCATATATATCCTCTTCATAAATAGCCTCGCTGATGTGAATCCATTATTGACCTCTCCTTTAATGAAGAGTGTGCCTTGCACAGAGCCATAACGTGATTCCTAGAACATTTGTGTTGTTTTGAAAAGGCTGTATTAAAATGGCAGTAGTGAGATGTTCTGTATGTACTGACTTTATTGAAAGTGAGTATCTACAGCCTTGACTGAACAAAAGCTATATTTACATTGCTGCCCTGGAAAAGGATAAACTCAGTGTCCTTTCTACTGTAGAATATTTTATTTATTTATGCATGCATAAATGTATCATGCATGCAAAATATAATAACAGTAAAATAATAGTGACAAACAAAACAAAGAGGCAAAAATGAAATGTAAAATAAACTTTAAATAAACTTACATTTTTATAAACTTACAACATTTTAGTGTGACAACATGTGGCATTGCCCTAAAAAAAGATACACTTGGTGTCCTTCCTACTATAAAATATTTATTTCTGTTATGAACTGCTCCAAACTTGTGTAAAGATCCAAATGCAGATTTTTTTGGGGCTACCCAAAATAATAATCCATGTTATAGGCAATTGGTCAAAACACCATTTAGACAATCCAGACAAACAACACCAGGGTAGAAAACACAAACAGGGAAATGCTTAGGGCTATTTCAGAAAGTAGGGTACTGTTACAGAAGTATACACAGAGAATAGCAGTATGAACTGAGTGAATAGTGTTAAGCAGGTAAGCAGGCGGTTAAATGGATACTTTGAATAGGAATAGAGCAGTAATCTGAATGTCTGAGAAACAGGTGCGGGCCGAAGGAGTACAGGTGAGATCAAGGAGGGATTATGGGAGATGTAGTGCAGAGGAGGTGAAAGAGCTGATGACCATGACAGCACTTCCCCCTCCCGGTAGGCACGTCTTTGTGCTGTATAGATAGACCAACCGTAGAGGGAGGGTGGGCGTCCTGGAGTCTTGACAGGAAGGTGAGCGGAGCAGTGCAGGCAGGTTATGAAGCCTCCAGGAAGGTGCCGGACACTTGGGTGACCAGGGAGGAGCCATTCAAGGGACCAGAGCCAGGGCTGTCCTGACCAGAGTCCTGCACGGGTCAATTTTTGGAGACCCGCCTCCGCCCGTACCCGCAAGGCTTAGCACCAGATCCGACCCGTGACCCGTGAAAATATCAAAATTAAATACGCACCCGCTCAGACCCATTAATATTTGGCCCGTTACCCGACCAGTGCTCGCAATAAATCACACACGCTAAAATCATTCAAATTTAAATGCTTTATTTTTTATCCTGCACCTCTCTCAACATCACAACAGCGTCATGAATGGGCTAATGAAACAGGCAAAAGTGCCTTTAAAGACTCGTCAACAATTTCATATAGCTACTCCACTCACCAACTTTACTTTTACTTCATCCATTGCTATTCCTGCAACGCTCGTTAACTGTTATTCCAGTTTAAATAGATACGGAAAATATCTTCTGAATCGTCTCTCATAAACTTCTCCATGGTTGCAAGGCACACTCTCTCTGCAAGCAGATTGTCACGTTGGTTATGTTGACGGAAGTTAGCCTACTTTCAGGTGCTGTGTAATATCATTGCACCGCTGCAAAGTTCCAACACAGGAATAAGAAAATAGTTCCTAGCTATAACGGTCTAAAAAAATGCTTTTAATATCCATAGAAATATGTACAGAGCAAGTTATTAATTTCACATTTATTTACATGTTTTTTGCTTTTTTAAACAAAAACACTGTCAATAAGAATAGTCTTTTGGGCACACTGTTTACATGTCAAAGCAGACACTGTAAAATCTTTTCTTTTACAATATTGATAACATCATGTGCCCTGAGCAGGGGCCTCGTGCCACCTTCTTGCCATGCCTAAACAAAGTTTTACTCACAGATATGGGAATATGGGTGTTTTCCCACTTTCAATGAGCGTGCAGCGATAAACAATCCAACATCCCACTCCAACCTTTGATAATTAAGGACTGTCACGCATGCTTGACCACATGGGGTACTCTTTCTGTTTTGCTCTCTTTGTTCTGGATGTTGATGTGTAATCAGCCACATCAGAGAATGCTATGGCCCAAGTACAGGGGGTATGAGCCATATGTCCTCTAGCAGGTTCCTCTGTGAGTCAAAAACTGGACCACACATTTCCCTCCACCGCTTTGTTGTATTGTATAATTTTGAACACTCATCACTGCTCTCCAGGAGATAATACAGAACTCACAAAATTCTATAGTCCATAAAGCCGTGCGGTGAGGGGACACCTGAGGGGAAATCTGTATTCAGACTTGAACAGTTACCATCAGTGTGTACTTACGATGGGGATTGTTTAATTTGGACTTCTCTGTGTATGCTTTTTGAGGTGGTGACCATAGACCTGCATTATGTGAGGCATAGACAAGAACGGTTTGACCTAAAATTATCAAAATTGAAACTACTGGGGAAACAAATACTCCTACATCTCTGATGCCCATGAGGTAAGCTAAAACATATCAAAATTTAATTTCAAAGTGAACTATCCCTTTAACACAGATAAATTAAGAAACTATGAATACCTGATTAAGAGCCAGTATGACATGATACAATATCACAATTCAAAAGTACAAAAAAAAACCACACAAAAAACATATCTATACACATATATTCATACACACATTAATGGTGTTCATTGAAATATCTAACTGTGCCATCATTACCACACCACCATCTAAAACCTTCCATATATCTGATTTACTTACCTGTTATGCTCCTCTGCATTACTGCATTACTACTGCAATTAAATCTGTTACATGCACGCTCTTAAGCCGATTATGCCTAATAAGCCAACAATGAACATGGTCATGTAAACGCGGTCACCCATTTTCTTTTATCGGAGTAAGGTCATAAACGGCGTAAGCATAAAACGGTCGGGACAGGTAGTTTTTTGCCTCTTACCCTGATTTTGCGCGGCATGTAAACGCATTAACCTGCATTCTGTCGGCTTATTGAAGTGCGCATGTGCGATAGGTGAAAAAAAAACAAATTTAGAGCAAATTTAAATGCATCCAGACAGAGCGAGCTAGCATTTTACAAGAAATAAGGACATATATCACAAATGCAGACTCCTTAAGACCCAGAAAATTGTAAAGATGTGTTCTCATTTCATGAGGTTCAGTCAAAACGCTGCATCTGGAACTGCATGAGAGATAATATGAGCCGTAAATTTCCCGCTGACACACTTTATTTAATATCACAACTGACGTAACATTTGAAAAATTCTAAGTCAGATATGGACGTTATTATTTTTGCTGTCACTACAAGGAAATAACCCGTTTTTTTAATAAAGTCATGTAACCGTGGATTACTTGCATTGTCAGCTTACTGGTATGCATGTAAACGCACCCAGTGTCTCTGAGTCTGGCATTCCCTAACACTTTGATTGTTGAATGATTTGGAATGTTTGCGTTGCACTCACTGGTTGCTGCCACAACACCTTACCCCCCCCCCCCACACACACACGCTCTGGGGGGGGGGGGGGCATAACACCCACCCACCCCCACATAAACAGGAAATTGAAGTATTTCAACCCCCATCACCGCCCAGTGCCTATACGGGTTCAGGTAAGGTCATTGACAATCGTAACAGGTGCACCTGATGCTCTCTGTTGATGTGGGATATCACAATCATGCCAGGAGAATGTTTGCCTGCAGCTCTCTAGAGGACTGCTTGAGACACACTCACACTGACAGTAAGTTAGACAAAATGAGGTTTTCCCAGGTGCCATTTGGGTTTGTGTTTATGGTCAATGACACGGCTGCAATGTGACTGTAAATCTGTGGTGGTGTACCCAGGTGTAATATTCTAATGGCAGCAGTTTGTGTGTTGTAATTGGATAGAGGGTGTCTGAGTCAGCTGTGTGGTTTTATTTGAGTTCCCCCCTCAGCAAAATCCCAACCATTTTATTCCCTTCAGACATCCTCTATCCTGTACTTACTGGCAGGAGGCACATATGCTTGTCTCACAAATGCACAGAAGGAAACGGGTACATGTTTTCGCCTTTGATCCTCCAAACCTGTTCTCCAGCGAGGTCTCTGGTGCCACATGGTTTCTTGATCACAACTTCATTTTGGCAACATGTGCAGTGTGTTCTTTCATTTTTAATGTTTCATGCAAATTCCATTTTTGGTCTTTCATTCAGATGTACTGTATCACAATAAACAGAGAGCTAAATGTAATGTGCAAACTCCACAGCTGTGCCTTCAAGACATGATCCAGTGAGATGCACTGAATTAAACAGTAAACAACATTAACCTTTTAACTTTTTCTCTCAACTAAAATAGATCATAGTTTGGGTAGATTAAAAGTGAAAAAACACTGTGAGTCAGACCAAGCTCTGCTTTGCTCATTTTCTGACTCATTCATATTCAGTGTAAGCAGACTTGTTGTGAGTCTTTTTAACTTCATCACATTAATGGTAAAACAGAAGCAAAAGTACTCACAGTATATACTCAATATATATACTCAATATATATATATATATATATATATATATATATATATATATATATATATATATATATATATATATATATATATATATATATATACATATATACATATGTATGTGTGTGTGTTCATTAAGTTAATGCTAGTTCTGATAGAAAGGTGTCAGAATACACAGTGCATCGCAGTTTGTTGCGTATGGGGCTGCATAGCCGCAGACCAGTCAAGGTGCACATGCTGACCCCTGTCCACCGCCGAAAGTGTCAACAGTGGGCATGTGAACATCAGAACTCCACCACGGGGCAATGGCAGAAGGTGGTGTGTTGAATGTTTTCTTTTACATCACATGGATGGCCAGGTGCGTGCATGTCACTTACCTGTAGAACACATGGCACCAGGATGCACTATGGGAAGAGGGCAAGTCGGCAGAGTGATGCTTTGGGAAACGGTCTGCTGGGACACCTTGGTTCCTGCCATCCATGTGGATGTTACTTTGACACGTACCACCTACCTAAACATTGTTTCAGACCATGTAGAACCTTTCAAGGAAACGGTATTCCCTGGTTGCTGTGACCTCTTTCAGCAGGATAATGCACCCTGCCACAAAGAAAAAATGGTTCAGGAATGGTTTGAGGAACACAGCAAAGAGTTTGAGGTGTTGACTTGGCCTCCAATTGCCCAGATCTTACAATAATGATTTACATTAAGACCTGTCAGGTTATATTTAGCAAGTAACTTCAGTCTCCTATCATTTATAATTGTGTTTACATCATGCCTAAAAGTAAAGAACGTCCAAGTAACTTGCCATTTAGTTTCAACCAGATGGTGATAGAGAGCCCAGAGGTCTGATTAAGGGTACACTTAAAGGGTTAATGGGATAAGCACATCTTTACAGTTTTCAGATTCCTTCCATACTACTTTTCATTAAAAGCAGCTTTAAAATAATTTACATTTGCCTGAGCGTTAGCATGCCTCACATTGGAGAGCATATCAAACTATCAACACACAAATGCACTTGAAACATAATAGTATTGTGTTTTGCATGCAGTGCTGTGAGGATGACTCAGACTTGTAAGAGCATTACTATGGTTGAATTTGGCTGCCAATTAAAATGCCCATGTGTGTGAGCAGTGTGTGGGTTGGTGGGGCTGCGCTCTTTCACACAAGAGAAGCCTCAGGGGATCATTAATCTAAAGCTAATAAGAGACCTGGTAATTGGGCATGTGGTTCTGTATGTGTATGAGTATGTGTGTGTGTTTTGAGAGCGGGTGTAATCATTATAGAAATACAGGCTTAATCACAAAAATGGACCTTGTGGACATCGGTAGGCAGTCTTCGGGGAACATTAATTAAAATGGTACCATTTCATGTGATCTATTTCTGTATATGTACTGATGACACAGGTCATTTTATTTTCACCATATGACCAATCTGCCCGGCGTGACGTGTGAAAACGGTGGTGTTCTCCATCAACACCTTCATTACTTAGCCTGCGTGATACGGCCGCCCACCCTGCATGCCTCTGTGAGTGACTCTGATTGGTGAGGAACAGGCCATGTGTGGGCAGAGAGGTGTCATTCTCATATTAGTGGCCCTCACACTGTGTGTACCTACACCCTGCCGTCCATTCCATGTCTCAGGGATGATGATAATGATGATGATGGTGCCCACATAGTGTGGTCAAGGAATGTTTCATCCGTTACATCTAGCCACAGATAGAAGTGAGGTGCGCACAGACGCATTCATGCACACTCAACGTTATGGACGCAAAACGGTATAAAAGCACCCACGTATGCAGACATCCTCTAACGGAGCTGCCCACACATCTCACTGTGTCAATAAGTATTCATCTGTGGGAAAGAGATAAATTGAGGTAAGAGGGGATTCCTTCTGCGTAGTCTCTTTCACAACTTTTCTCTCCGCACCGCTGCAAAAAAAAGCATGTGGTGGGAGGTGTTACTCTTTTCTGATCTGTGACGTCACAGTGAACGTTCAGGATGACATCAAGATTAGAAATGACGTCAGAATTTTTTTAGCACGATGGGACGGGTTTAGTTCCTCACTTCAGGTGGATAATTTGTACAACATAAGTATGTATTTGTTACAGTTAAAGCATATTATATGGATTATATATATATATATATATATATATATATATATATATATATATATATATATATATATATATATTAAAAAGGGATACTTCACTGCTTTTTCATAATAAACTATGTTATTCCCTTAACTAAGACGAGTTGATACATACCCATCTCGCGTCTCTAATCGCTCTGACGTGTTGTGACGATCTGATAGCATTTAGCTTAGCCCACTAAGCCCAGTTCATTCACTACGGTACCAAACAGAGATCAAGTTAGAAGCGACCAAAAACCTCCATGTTTTCTCTATTTAAATACAGTTACACAAATAGTTGAATGATCAAGTATGGTGACACAAAATAAAACGTGGCGCTTTTCTAAGCAGATTAAAAAGGAGAACTATAATGTATGGCGGAATAGCACTTCTGAGAGTACTTCGACTCGGCCCCTATTGACAGAAATAAGAGAGGGATAGTGTAACTATTCGTGTAACTGTATTTAAATAGGGAAAACGTGGAGGTGTTTGGTCGCTTCTAACTTGATCTCTGTTTGATACCGTAGTGAATGAACTGGGCTTAGTGGGCTAAGCTAAATGCTATCAAATCGTCACCGCGCGTCAGAGCGATTAAATGCACGCACTGAGACGAGAGAGGTATGTATCAACTCGTTTTAGTTAAGGGAATAACAGTTTAATATGAAAAAGAGGTGAAGTATCATTTTAAATCAATCAATTGTAATACCGTCCACATCCCTGTTTACCTATAATGGTTAAACTGTCATTAAATGTTAAAATATGTAATGAAGAGGAAGTGACATTAGTTTTTAGGGTGGTCAAGATCAAGATTTGGCAAGTTCAGCTATCATATCTGTCAGGACTATTTTTGTCAGAAATGATTGACAAGCAACAGTTTTGGGCGGTATGGTTTGGTTCTCCCCGCCTATTCATACAGCCTGGCACAAGAGCAGGGAGAGTAGCGATAACCCCCTTAAAGGAAACAGAATTTAATGTAACATTTTCAGATAAATGAGTCTGATTTGAAGAGGAATATCAGAAGGCCAAGTCCTGACTGGAGGAGAGGAGGAGCTGGGGATGGAGGAGGGTTATTATCTTCTGAGAAACATGATAAAGCTAATGCTGTAATAGGTGTTGTATTCTTAAAGGTAGATGTAGACCAGCTGAGAGACATCTGATGCGAGATCATCATTATACCTGCCAGAACAAACTATAGGAGAGAGCGGCACAAGCTAAAGCTTATTGACTTTCTCAGTTTGGGTAAATCGACTTATTTTTTGTAGATTGTTTTGCTACTACATTTTTTGTCTGGTACAAATATGTTGTCTTGTTTCATTAAAGGAACACACCAACTTTTTTGGGGACTTTAGCTTATTCACTGTATCCCCCAGAGTTAGATAAGTCTATACATACCATTCTCATCGCATCCCATAACACTGTCTGACGCACCCACCGCTAGCCTAGCTTAGCTCAAAGACTGGATGTAAACAGCCTACTGCTAGCCTACTGTTCAATAAGTGACAAAATAACGCCATCATTTTCCTATTTACATGTTGTGTGTGTAGTTACATCGTGTAAAAGACCGACGGAAAATGAAAAGTTGTTATTTTCTAGACCGATATGGCTAGGAGCTAAATTCTCATTCCTGTGAAATGATCCAGGAACTTTAGGAACCAGGCACAATAATAATATGCAGCTCCCTGCAGGTTCTCGTGATGTTGGTTACATTGACGGAAATTAGCCTATTTCAGGCGCTGCTTGATATCATTGCATCGCTGCATCAATTGAATGGCAGCAAAGTTATTTGTTACACAAAATGATTACGTAGGAATGAAAGAATAGTTCCTAGCCATATCGGTCTACAAAATCGCAACTTAATTTTCCATCGGTCTTAGTACACAATGTAGCTATACACATCACAACATGTAAATGTTTATAGGCAGGCAGAGTTATGGCATGCAGAGATGAGAATGGTAGGCTATGTATGGAATTATCTAACTCTGGGGGATACGGTGAATAAAGTCCCAAAAACTCAGCCTGTTCCTTTGTAGGGTTACTTCAGCGATATAGCATAATGGCTTTGTATCAGTAGAAACTTGGGAGTATATTCGAATATAATTTTTTTCGGATATTTTTTTAATTCTCAATAAAATATTGTTTTAAAATAATGAAAATAATGAGTATAACAATTAACACTGCAGCTATGCAGGCAAATGAATAAACACGTTTAGAAAAACACATCGCTGAACACAACACTCCCCTCTCTCCACACACAGCATCCCAGAACAAGAGACAAATAGACAAGCCAGTGCGAATGCTGAAAAAAAAATATTTATGTTCTTCCTCTCAGTCTTTATTTACTTTTTAAAATAAAAATTAATTATGCCAATTGCACTGGTAACTGTATGCAATAGCATAAATCTAGCAGGGGACTTTTTAACGTAGTGTTAGAATCTTATCTGCTTAACCGGGATTTAAACTTGTTGTATAGTGGGCTAGTTAAATAACTACCGCAACTGTTAAATAACAGGTATAAGATTAAAATAATCAGATTTGTCTAATTTTAGATAAACACAAAAAAACAGAGATGAAACATATTTACTTTTGATATGGTAAAATAATTTAGTGATATCTTAAAAAGAGTTCTGATTTTTTTTTTTTAATTCTCGATATAGTGTTGATATGCAACTACACTGTTAAAAAAAGTCTCCAATTAAAAGTTTTCTACACTGTAAAAATTTTTTTTGGAAAAAAGTTACCTGGTTGCCTTAAAATTTTGAGTTAATTGAAATTGAAATTTTGAGTTAATACAATGAACATTTTTTGAGATTCGACAACCTTTATTAAAAAATTATTAAAAGATTTTGTAAGCATATTGGGTAATTGTGTGTTTTATTTCTGATGACGCAGTGAAACATGCCAAATAGTGCTATTTTCATGATTTATCACATGTTTTATGTGGTTCAGATACAAAAATATTTTGAGTTTCTATTTACTAAACAAATTTCCTTCATTGTATCAACTCAATTTTTTTAATTTCAATAAACTCAAAATTTTAAGGTTACTTACTTTTTTAAGTTAAACCAACAAAAAACAACCAAATTTTTTTACAGTGTAGTGACTGATCACATCTAAAAAAAAATATTGGCCCAATTGAATTTCTGTGAATTGATGCAATTTAATTCACAGAAATTCACTTCGGCCAACAATTTTTTTTTTTTAGATGTGATCAGTCACTAGAAAAATTTCAATTGGAGACCTGATTTTTTTTTGACAGTGAAATACACTAAGTTTAGTCATACTAGCCTATGCGGAATTATTTAAAACAACTAGCTTTATATTTGTATATTTTTAACGCTGATCAGATTTTTGAGCTTAACATATCCATCCAGTCACTTGTTGCTATTTTTCATTCTTGGCTTAAAATCTTGAAATTTCACAAATATTTAAAAGTTTAGAAAACAAGTTTAGCTTGAAAATAAGCTTGAAATATATTTTTTTTTTTTACTAATTCTTATATAATACAAACTTTTTTTCAATAAACAACTTTGTATTATTTGCAGTAATGCATACAGACACCATGACTGACGCAAATCAATAAAGAAACATTGTACTCGGAGCTCATGTGTTCAGATTTCTTGGATGTTTAGCTCACACAATGGGACGCAGCTGAGACTGACACTGTGGAACTCATTTAATGTCCACCTGTTTTCTATAAACTTTTCATTACCTCAGTTTAAAACGTGTCTAACCAAAGCAGCGATGGCCAGAGCTGACAAGAGAGGCGAGGTCTCTTCACCCTGAAAGCGCATTAATCCTTGCTGCTCCCTCTGGAGTCTGGGAACCTGTTACAGAGAAGTGTGAGGTTACACGTTCGCAATGCTCGTGGTGTATCCAAGAATACAACTGTCTGACCTCGGAAAAAGTGCATATACTCCGCCCGGAAGGGGCGAAATCAGCCGTTTGGAGAAAATGTGCAGGCCACATGCACTAAACAATATAAATGTAAGTCGTAAACAAGCTCATTTCCTCAGTGGTTCCAGAGCAGTAGGCTGTGTCAGCAAGATGATAGGCTAATGTGCATCCCATGTGACAGTCGTTTCAGATGCTTTTATGTGATTACTAAACAAACTTTCACATGAGAATCAAGTCATGCTTTTGGCTATAGTGCCACAATGGGAGAAAAACACAAAACGGAGCAGAATTAACAGGGGACTTAATGCGATGTTTGTATTCCCCTTTATCTTCCATGGCTCCAATCGCTCCTTTCCTATATATGAGTCATAGAGGCATCAGAGATAGCTTCTTCAATCAATAGGCTTTTTCATGTGTTGGGATACTGACGTCCACCAGCCTCCTACCGACCTCTAGATCAAGGTGACCACTGGGGCACAAACAGCTGCTCCCTGGTGTTTAGTTCGTCATGACGGTGACAAAGCAGTGCCCCTCTGGGACATCTGTGATCCTGGGTCTTTTTTATGCTAATGCAAAGAATACAAACTAAATTTATACTGTTAAAGGCTTCCCTAAATTGCACGTCCTGAGTTGACTATTTAACTCCTGCATATTTGTTGGGAACAACATTCCTGCCAAAAATGTAATCCTAACCATATCCCTAACCCTAAACCTAACCCTACCCATAAGTTATCTCTAAAATCAGAGGGAAATGATAGTGAATAACAATAGAAGCACCGAATCTAACCTGATTGTAAGCCTAGACAAATCTGATTGTTTGGATGAAATGTTGTTCTAGGATTAACAAAGATTTCTGTCCCTATATCAGCGTGTTTAAGATTTGTAATTCTGAACTGTACAGTATTTTACTATGTTTTACATTTTAAACAAATATGTTTGGAGAAAGAATCTTGGTTTTACCCATTGGGAATTGAGTGGATCGCAATCTGATGTGATTGACAGGTTGCTGATGGGAAGGCAGTCAAGGGACTATTGTATTGTAGAGGTGATTCTCTATAATAGGGGATTTTTTGTTTTGTTATGCTGGTTGAAAGTCTACTCATATCCCGATAGAATATGTGTGTGTGTGTGTGTGTGTGTGTGTGTGTGTGTATATATATATATATATATATATATATATATATATATATATATATACACACACACACAATATTTATATATGGATAAATCATTCATTCATAATAAACACTGTAATATCCCACAAAATCTTTTGATTTAATGGTGACTGTAGCATGTTTAAATAAGCAGAAAGAAATGTAAGAAATAACTTTTAAAGCATACAGTGAATGACTTTCTCGTTGTTTGTACATCTATTAAATGAACTGAAAATCCGCTAGATTCTAATTCATTTTCACAGGCTTTTCACAAGCAGCAGATGTGAAAACATTTCCGTTTGATGGAGCTTTAGACATGTGGTTTCAGTCAAGTCTGAAGTATGCACGTTGTCCACTCTTGAAAAGTCCTCTTCACTGCTCTGTGATGAGAAAATCAATTCCTGGCAAAAATCTTCTCTCTGCTCCTCATGTGGTCAACATTTACTTTCTCTTAGAATTCTATTATTATTCACAATTTGTAACAAATGCAGTGTTTTGTGTTGCTTGTTCCTTTTGTCATATTTTAGTCTTAACAAAATTAGAGTGACAAAATATTTAAAATAGTGCATGGTGCCTGACCTCTGAAATGATTTAACAATTACAAAGTGGATAGAAAGTAGAAAGATCCATATCCTTCATGTTGGAGGATGAAGAATGGGGAAACTGCAAATGCCATCTTGTGGTTAAAAGTTGTAAAATACTTATACTGTTATACTTGCTTTTTATTTTCAAAAAGTCAATATTAACTTTACCCAGGTAATATTAAAAATAAATATTTGAAAATGCACTACATTACATTTTAAATGGAAAAAAAAAAAATCATATTTCTTACAATTTACTCTATACCAATTGATCAGTTGTTCTCCAGGGGGAAAACTTAAATATGTTTTAAAGGAATGCAGCAACTTTTTGGGGCTTTAGCTTATTCACTGTATCCCCCAGAGTTAGATAAGTCCATACATATCACTCTCATCTCTGTGTGTGCCATAACTGACGCACCCACCACTAGCCTAGCTTAGCTCAAAGACTGGAGGTAAACGGCTCCATCTAGCCTACTGCTCAATAAGTGACAAAATAATGGCAACATTTTCATATTAACATGTTGTGATGTTTATAGTTACATTGTGTACTAAGATTGACAGAAAATGAAAAGTTGCTATTTTCTAGACTGATATGGCTAGGAACTAAACTCTCATTCCTGAGGAATAATCCAGGAACACTGCTGTCATTCCATGGGTGCAACGACGCAATAATATTACACCGCGCCTGAAAATAGTCCCCAACACGCTCCCTGTGCAAGCAGGTTGCCACGTTGGTCTTTTGTTGACAGAATTTGGCCTATTTTCAGGCGCTGTGTAATATCATTGCGGGCTAGAAAATTGCAACTTTTCATTTTCCGTCGGTTAGGAGCTGCTCAGGGGGTAAGCTATGCAGCATCACTGCTTTTGCAACAGGGGTGAGAAGCTCCTAATGTGATCAGTGTAAGAACATCTGCTGAAGACAGAACTCACATGACACAGAATCTGTTACAGAATTAGCAACTCTTCACACTGCTGCACACATCTGAATCGTAATTATTCACAGACTGTGATTTGAATAGATTAAAAGATGTTTGATCTGAATTGTATGCGACGGAAAGATAAAATTAAGCTTATTGCTGTGAGCAATGTAAACTGATACCATGAACTGGGGCCTGTATTTGATCTTCTAATCAACTGATAATTGCTTTCATTTCTGTCATTTCCTCAACATTCTGTGCTTCGCCAAAGCCATGTGCCTCCTTTCTCTAACTAGATTCAACGTGTTTTTCACGTTGAACTGAATTTGTTTTCATTTATAAATGGAAAGCTTAAACTGTCAAAAAGGTTGCAGGATTGCACAATGCTCAGGAGATTTCCAATACATTCGTTCCACATTAACTTAACATTAATTTTCTAGTGATAATGTGAAATGCAGTCTTGAATGATCAACAAATTGGTCCCTGTAAGGTTAAAAGAAGAAACGTCAAGTAAAAGAGGATATGAGTGTACGTGAGAGGGGATTTCTCCAGGCTTTACAGCAGCCAATCTCAGATCCCTGGAAAATCACTCAAATCCACAGGGAGAGCTAAGTGAAAAAAGTTTCAACAGCTGATAGAAATGGTTAAGCTCTTTTCCCGTGCCACTGATCTCTGCAGAAACACTTCACGGTCTCAGGTCTTTTCAATTTCAAGACAAAAGGTGAAATGTTAGAGGATGTGAGGCGTGAAAATATCTTTGAAACACACTTAACATCTGGCCATTTTTCATCCCAGGATATTCTCTCTTACTCAGGCTCTTTGTTTTAATTAGAGGATCGTGAAAGGTAAATAATGAGCGCATGCAAATTAAGGCTTTTACAATGCCAGAATGAATTGTGTGGCTTTCATGGGAGAAGTGTGGTCGTCTTCACACAGATACAGCACCTCCTGTAGAAAAAACATACTAACTACAAAGCGTCTCCCACATATTCTGGGCCATAAATCTTTTCCCCATGGCTCATTTCCAGTTTTCCAGTTTATGACTGCATGTTTTAATGTAGATTTCTCTAGGTTGTATGTCCTCCAAAATATGTATATCATCAATAACATCAAATGTTTTGACATGATTTGCCATGGGATGACTATAGCACAAGCATACCTTATTCCCTGATCCTGTGCAAGACTCACCCCATTGAACTCTCATGGCAATGAATCTTTCCTTGAATCCTGAATCTCTGTGATTGTACCCATATATTGCCTCATTCCTTGTTCAAATGATAACTCTGAAGGAGAGCAGAAAACTGGGGCAGGCTAGAGGTTAACTGAGGACTTGAGTGATCCTAGAGAGAAGAGTGTGTTCTAAGGACAGCTCGTACACGCCGGTTTTATAGAAATGATAACCAGTGCAAATAACAAAAAGGGTGATTGTTACTTATCAAATGGATAGAATGAGTTTGCAACAATCATGCCCAAAGGAAAGAAGGTCAAAAAGACAATATTTTCCAGTAAAAGGGCCATTTATCACATTGTGACAGCTTCTGATTAATTATACCTGCCCTATCTGTCTCATGCAGTACACACTTGATTGAGCAGTTGATGGTCCCTTCTATCATTTATCCAGTCAAACTCAGTGTAAAGTATAAGTGGAGACATACTTATCACTGGCCCATCAATGCCTCTGGCTTTTTGCCCACGTGAAGTAAATGGGCAGAACAAATGTATGCTGAAAAAAGGTCAGGCGGCAGTGAATAGGCGACAGGGCTGTGCATTTTTCAAGAAAAACCTTTCATCCACAACAGGACATTGTGTGCATCAGCAACAAAGTATTGTGAACTGTCTCTTTTTTTAATAAGATTTTTTTTTAAACCATTGATTGCAAAGACAAAGGACCTACTGGTGGAGAAAATGTGGGTCCACACGTGCTGACCCAAGTCCATGGGTTGACAGGTCTGTGGTCACACAGTTCAGCCACAGCAGAATTGGGACATTTTGGTTAATTAGTGCCCCTGGACATTCCCCAAAGGGGCTCAGACGCCAGTGTGCTGGTCTCAATGCATCCTTTAATTGCTTTCTGTGTGCATGTATGAATCTATACTTTTGTCTGTGTATTTTTATATTTCTGTGCTTAAAATATCAACAGTTTAGAGAAATTCTGACATTTATCATGTCACAACAGATTTAAGTCAATTCAGATGAAAGTGTATGATGAATTAATATTCTTGAAATTCAAACACACTTCATGTATGCTGCAGATATGCAAAAAAGTATTAATTTTGCTTTCCATAAATATACTTTTATACCATGCAACAATTTTCAGCAAATGTCAGCATTACTTTGCTAATGTCTTTAAATACAAGTGCATTTTCTTCAACAATATACCTTTGAAATTATATGACAGTTTACAAAATTAACAAGGCTTGATGAGCTCACAAAAACAGTATGATGTCTGATTTTCATTGCACATAATCAGCACATATTTATTTCCGCTGCCAAACAGATCACTGTATTCAAAACATGAGCCTATTTTTGCCAAACACATCAGAAAGCAAAATGTACTTTAATCCCATGCACTAACACTGAATCAATTGGATTGAACTGCTGACCCATAGTTTGAAAGAAGACATCAGCAAGTTGTGTATGCAATGGCAGAAGCACAAACAACTTGCTATTCAGTTAATCTGCCTTAATAAATACTCAAGTAGTTAGATTTATTAGTTACAAAGCCATATTTTGAGGTTAGGGTTCTTTAGTGTTCCCATTTTAAAGCTACACTGTGTGATATTTTCTCCCATCTAGCGGTAAAAAGGTATATGACCATCCAGGGAATAATAGTTTCTGTTCCTCTCAATTCTGATTTCGTTTTGACTCCTACGGTGGCCGATTTAACATGGCAATCCCCCTCTTCACATTCGACACGGTGTCATCTACTGTACTGTCTATGGGTGCCATCAAGTGTTAAAACGCGAAAGGCGAAGCTTGAATTTACGGGTATGTCCCTCTTTGGCTAATGTACTTTCAAGATGGAGGAGCAACATGGCGACCAGCATTTGAACCCCTCACCCGTATGTATTTTCAATGACATATTATAAACTTACGAGAATACTTTAACACTTGAAAGAAGTAAATATACATTAATGAGCACATATATTTTTGAAAGAACTAAGTGTTTTTAGCTAAGAATAAACTTTAAAAAGTTACGCAGTGTAGCTTTAATGTAAATAAGATCTGCCCCCTCATGTAGACTGCCATATGTTTCCACAAGCTAGTTTTCTATCAACAGGACTTAACATTTGTGGTTTATTTATTACTACCTGACAATCATCATCATGTATCTCTGGAGTATCACTCGTTGTAATTTGCGGTCATGAACTAATAACAAGTTAATGGAAGGGAGTGTCTACAGTCTGAAGAACCTCATTAAATGTTCATTCCAAATCTGCATCTGTGATACAAAAATGATTTAGGCATGAGGGAAGATATTTCTGTCAGATTGATGAAGCACCGGATATATTAATCAACAGTTGTGTCTCTGCGGTGTCATTCACCCAGCTGTACTCACACCTGAAGGGCAGGTCTTTACAAACCACACCAACACTCATTATCCATCAAACTCTCACAAGGACCTATGTTTGCAGAAGTTCTGTACTCAATTTAGTCAAATTAACTAAACTCTAAAAAAAAATTAAATCATGCCTTTTCCCTAATTTTGAAGAACTCACATCTCTCATTTTGACCTTTCTAACTTAGTCTTTATAAAGCTGGGGAACTTTTTGGGAACTATATACATATACACTCACCTAAAGGATTATTAGGAACACTATACTAATTCGAGGTGTTTCTCAATGTCAAGGATGCTTCCTTGGAAGGACGGATCCTTCAAAGTCACTTCCTTCAGAGGCTAGGCGAGGCTCCTCTTTAGCATTCGGAGAACATGTAAATGGAACAGGCTAGCAAGTGCACGTCATTGCGTCATTACGTCAGTGAAAAGGTCCGTTGGCCATCAATAACATTATGTGTAACGTTATTTGGATATATTTTTATATCAATACAGTAGTAATTTGTACCGGTATTTAAACGTTAAACTTTACGTATATTTACTAAGGTTATAACAAATGTTTGGTAACGTAAATAAAAGCATTGTGGCAATCAGCGAGGTGAGGGACCATGAGAGCGGGCCGGTGGAGTGATAATGAGCGACATCCCAAAGATGCTCTATTGGGTTGAGATCTGGTGACTGTGGGGGCCATTTTAGTAAAGTGAACTCATTATCATGTTCAAGAAACAAATTTAAAATTATTCGAGCTTTCTGACATGGTGCATTATCCTGCTGGAAGTAGCCATCAGAGGATGTGTATATGGTGCTCATAAAGGGATTGACATGGCCAGAAACAATGCTCAGGTAGGCTGTGGCATTTAAACGATGCCCAATAGGCACTAAGGGGCCTAAATTGTGCCAAGAAAACGTCCCCCACACCATTACACCACCACCACCAGCCTGCACAGTGGTAAGAAGGCATGCTGAATCCAATCTGACGCATAGGATCAGGGCAACATTTTTCCAACCTTCAACTGTCCAATTTTTCCTATTTGTAGTGGAGATGAGTGGTACCCGGTGGGGTCTTCTGCTGTTGTAGCCCATCCGCCTCAAGGTTGTGGGTGTTGTGGCTTCACAAATGCTTTGCTGCATACCTCGGTTGTAACGAGTGGTTATTTCAGTCAAAGTTTCTCTTCTATCAGCTTGAATCAGTCGGCCCATTCTCCTCTGACCTTTTTTCACACCATTCTTTATAAACCCTAGAAATGGTTGTGCGTGAAAATCCCAGTAACTGAGCAGATTGTGAAATACTCAGACCGCCCCGTCTGGCAACCATGCCATGCTCAAAATTGCTTAAATCGCCTTTCTTTCCCATTCTGACATTCAATTTGGAGTTCAGAAGATTGTCTTGACCAGGACCACACCCCTAAATGCATTTAAGCAACTGCCATGTGATTGGTTGATTAGATAATTGCATTAATGAGAAATTGAACAGGTGTTCCTAATAAACATTTAGGTGAGTGTATAGATCCAACATAAAGAATTATGGTGTCACGTCTGTTTCTGGGTTTTTATTTTTATGATTTTTTTTATGCTGCTAGATTTGATTTCCTGTTTTTTCTGTCTCCAGTTTGATTTCCTGTTTTTGTGTTATCCCAGTTCATTATTGTCATGGCTATTTATCTGCCCTCACATTTCTATTAATTATCTCATTTAGGCTCTAATGGTTCTCTGAGTATACGAATATAGTCCTAATTTTCAGTTATGATTTGTCAGATCATGTCTTACTATAGTTGTTAGTGTGGTGAACATTATCTCGAGATCAGCTTGAAGTCAACGACAAGACAAGGAGCCGTAGCTGTTGTGGGAAAAAACTGGATTAAGAATACCAGTAACAGCGACCATTTTCCCTTCTGACATGTTTAAAGTTTATGGTCCGCCCATTTTGGGAACTTTGGTATCAAATTTATCCCTGCACTTCCCAGTGGTAAATATGACTTGAGAGGGTGTTCATGTCCCATTTTTAACAAGAAAATTTGTATTTACGATAATTCCGGTAGCACAGGAACGGAACATTAAAAACCACAGCAAGAATTAGATTATATTCAGAAATAGATTCATTCATTTGGAAAATATTGCATTAATATTATACAGCATTTTCCATGAACAATTGCACAGAAAATATATGACATTTCACTGAAATTATTTCATAAAATACTGTTAAACTAAAATTTTAAAAGTATTGTAATATAATAGTTAACAGTGTAACAGTTCTTCTTGTGGATATCTAGTTAAGCTAAGAGCCTCAAACACAGTGCAGGAAAAAGAAGGCTTCCGTCATTCCTTCTTTATCAGAAATGGCAAAAACTCTTGTCCAAGGTAAATTGGGTGTGTATGAACATAAACTTCCACAGTAGCTGTTGTTCTTAGCTTGCACATTGATTTAGAATGGCAAAATCCTTAGATTCTCACTAAAACAGAAACACCCTTTGATTGCCAGGGGAGGAGGAAAGTATATGCTTGTCTATTAGATATGGTCATCAAACATGATTATATCATCAATAGAGAGCTAAAAAGAGAGGCCATCTGTTCAAACTTTTTATTCATTCAAACATATAACCTTCAATTTTCATGTAGACTGGTACATGTGATCCCCATATAAAATATTGACTTAAATATTTTCATTCCTCAATATCTGCTGGATTAAATTACGTGTTTTTATTGACCTCCTTATGTTTCATTGAACACACTCATTAAAATCCTTTTGTTCCATTTATGGCCTTTACAAGCTGCGTAAATACATACTGTATATAATGAAACACACCTTACAGAGTTTTAAAAGTAAAATGTGTTCACAGGTGTAACTAATCAACTAATCTAACATAAATTAATCAAGATGTGAAATGTTGTTGATAACAGGACAAAGTAGATGGGTCACCAGTATTATATAACATCAGAGCCATTATACGCAAGATTGGGCATTTATCTGGCAGTCATATTAAGATCCCAAACTATCATGTTATGTAATACTTACTAAATTATTATTTGATCCATCTGCAGCTATCCAGCTATTTTCTTTTGTTTGGAAAAATTCCTGCATGACCCCATCTCTCGTTTGCCACACAGATAACAACGAATGTCTTTCGAAGCTGAACACGTTCTCCGCAGCTATTCACATAACCAACCGATTGCTACCTCTGATCCAGACTTGGCAGGGAGGACATACCAGCCTCTATTTTGGCTCGAGTCCTAATTGGTCTAAAAATACACGTATTGTCATTGATCAATTAATCTGTTAACACATACATTCTTTCTTTTCACAAATGTGTTTATGAAACAGTATTACACATCAAGGGGATGGAATTTCAAGGGTGCATTGTTTAGTCCTAGAATAGAGGTTTGTTTGTGAAGTGAAAAACTAAGTTACATATCTCAAATCGCGAGTTTGGGATTTCATCCCTGCCCTCGCGAAGCACATCATAAAGTTGTTCAAGAAACTTTTTCAAATGTATCCCACACACACCTGCAAAAATCAGTCTGGATGTGCTCAGAAAGCAAATTAGGGAAATATCCTCATAATACCCTAAAGCTCAAACAGGTGTAGATCTATCCTCTTATGATCGGCATAAAAAACAGCTGTTTTTTATTTTGTGAAAGATCAGACAAAGGAAGATGATAATTCCACTCTAAGGAATATTCAAGTCATTATCTTAATCAGACCATTGCAGTTTTCTCAGAATTCAACTCTCAAACATTTATCTGATATCCCAAGGATGCTAAGTGACTTCACATAAGATTTGTAAAGTTAATTTTAGGTGTTATTAGGTGGAACGATGATTGGCGACAGCATTATGAGACAGCGTTGAATGACTGAAGGAAACAAGATGATTTTACAGTCTTACGGCATCTGTGAAAAGTTCTCCGAGGTCAAATAAAAGACTTAGAGGCTCTGCACAGCTGCCAAAAAGAAGGAAAAAAATTTGACGACAATGCCTAGAAGAGGATTAACTCAAAAAAGTTTTAGCCTGCTGAACTCTTGATGGATGCAGGTGCTACTGCTCACCTGAGATCTGTCACTGCCTTGAACTCCTCCAATTCCTGTAACAGATTCCCAGAGCTACCCAATTCCATTAAGAGTCCACAAACAACATCACCATTCATCACGAATCACTCGTTTCCTGAGCATTTCACATATGTAGGTATTAGTGGACTGCACAATTTTCCCTGAAGGATGAAATATTATATCAAAGACTGTGGACCGGTCTAGAGATGGCTAATTAGTTATCAGTTGTCCCAAACAGAACAAAAGACAAATTTTGAAGTGCCATAAAGAATCACAATGAAGCAGCCAGAGAAATGCCGTGCAAATAGCATGTGACCAACTAAGCATGAAGCCAGATGACGAGATTTGATTATTAGAGCATGAGTATACCGATGCTGCAGGATTCTGAACTCTAGATAAATAGTCTGCACTGAGGTATCACTCAGCCCTTTGCCATACAGCGAGACCAATCGCATCTCCTAACAAGTAACAAGTTTGTTTCTCTCTTTCTAGCACATTCTCAAACAAATGACCTCAAACTAGGTCCATGAACTAAAGCCAATACATTCCAAAAACAAAAAAATAATGAACAAAAGGCCTGGCATGGCATTAATAGAAGACAATATATATAAAAATGATTTGGGACATAATCACTTGAACAGGTATCATCTCCTCGCATGCCAAGACACTTTAATGGTTCTACTGAAAGTTGGAAAGGATTTTAACTCTTGCAGCTAACTTTTAGTTTTGTATATTAAAGACATTGATAATATACTCCAAAGTGACACAGGATTGATCCAGTAAAACAGCTTTTCTTTAACACAACTACAGTAAAGATGATCTTGACACACTCAAAGTAAACTGCACACAGGTAGCTCAACTTATCTTCTTTGTAAACTACAAAAATATTTAAGTAATTTCAATGTGAAAGTGCTTTTATACAACAGATCAATAAACAGTTCATATTGCATAGCATTACACAGTATTGACCGTTATCAAACAACGTCTTCAGACAACATGTTTTAGTGATGTTTAGTTCTTGAAAGAATCGTGTTTCACTAAACGATTCAATGACTCACTCATAAAGACATTTTCGTCTTAAAGGGGTGTAAGGCTGGAAAAAGCTAATAGATGCTGGAAATGTCTAATCGCTCTGAGAAAACAAAGGAAATTAGCATCTGAACTCATTCATACAGTTAGAGTCTCTGTCCGAGACTACATCACACTGAGTGAACCATCTATGAATGACTCTAATTTACATGCCTTTCCTTTCACATGAAACTTCCCCCAAACTACTGCTCCCCCAAACATGAGATCACCTGAAATGCACCAGAAATCTCTATATTACAATGTCAATCCTTACGATACAGTATTATATATGTTTGATATCATTTGAAATGTCTCAGTGCGACTGGTACAAATATCTCTACTCCACAGAAGTAAACTAGAACATCCTAAACGTTTTAAGAGTTTAAAGATATCTTTCCTTGGTGTATGGTGGGTGTGGCTTTCAGCCATTTGGCCTCTCTTCTAATCAGGTCTATAGGACCTGATCAATGCAAATTCCTATTGTGAACTGGTGTTTCCATTTGAAAGAGTTTAAAATGGTTCTGAGTAGGTATCTGGTTCTGGGTATTTAAGGAAATGTTGCAAAGAGCTCAGGGCTCGATACTGTACTCAGGTCAGCCCGTAATGCTGGAAGTTTTAACCCATGCAGCATTATGTAACTTTGATAAGTCAGGTATACATCTCATTCTTTACTTCAGAGTATTTGATGTGAAGTATACCTTTGAATTGATTATGTAATTGGCGTTATACATTTACCTGATTGTTAATAAATTGTTACACTTTGATTGATTCTGACTTGCTCTGGAATTATTCAGGTTATGAACGGACATAATTTCAACAAAGGGTTGAACGGAATAATTAAATGTGTACTTAAACTATTAAATATAAATGGCTAAATATCCAATTGGGATTCTAAACCTAAATTCTAAATTATGATTAAATGGAGTCAGATTAACGAAGAATTGGAATAAAATCCCCTTTTCCCCGCTGAAAAGACGAACGCGCAGCGACCTTCACCCGCCAATCGTTAGCCTCCACTGGGACGATTTGGGCGGCCTTACAGGGGTCATGAAGACCCCTGAGAAATATTTTGACATATAAGAGGTCAGAATATCCTGTACGTTTCAGAACTGAAAACTTCTGAACAGAAAAGTTCCAAAAAATATTATACTGAAAATAATTTTTTAGTCTAAAAGTGTTTTATTGTAACCAATCCCAGCGAATGACTCGTTGTGGAATATGCCTACACTGAAAAAAAAATATTTAAAAAATAAGTGACTTGTCTTACAATTTTGAGTTCATAGAAATTTAAAATTTGAGTTAATACAATGCACATTTCTGAGAATCGACAACCTTTATTCAAATATTATTAAAAGATTTTGTAAGCATATTGGGTAATTGTGTGTTTTATTTGTGATGACGCATGCCAAATTGTGCCAAAATCATGATTTATCACATTTTTTATGTGGTTAGATTAGGGATGGGCATTCGATTAAATTTTCTTAGTCGATTGTCGGGACTATCGATTAATCATTAATATTTTTTATAATAAAATGTATTATTTAACTTTTATAATTCAAAAATGCAATGAATACAAAAATACAGAACGTTTTTCCTCGCTAAGACCTTTATTACAAGATCAACTTTTGGCAGACAGTTAGCCAAACCAAACATGCGCGTGCATATGTGTTCTGTTGCGTGTCTGCGTTTCTATGTTTTTGCACAGCAGAAACGTATCTGACGCCCGTTTCACACATACTGCAGTGCGTATGCGGTGCGTATTTTTTTCCGTACCCATGTTAACGGATTACAGCTTTCACACTGCACGCGGATGCTGTCCGTCAGTCCGTTGCAGGAGCGATCGTTTCCGTACCGAGTCTATTTTTTGCTGTGCTGCACTGCATTCAATTGACAGAACATTGTTCGCATTAAAATAAACATGTAGGGCCTACTGACGCGAAAATCTAGTAATTTCCCCACAGATGCATATAATTTAAAATATACTCTTTTTTCAAAGTCAACACATGGCTTTTTATCTCAAGTAAAGCAAGGAAACGACACCTTACTGGCATTTAGGTAAAAAAAAGAGTGCCATAATGGATAGCAATCGTCCTTTCTTGGAGGTGGAAAGCAAAGTTCTAAAGTTCTTTATGACCTGCAGGATTTCTTTTAAAAGGGTTTAAAAACGAAAGAAAAGACGAAAGTCGGCTGTTTTTGAATAGCCTATTGTAAGTTTCTAATTTTAAATGTTTATGATTTTAGGCCATAACCTGTGTTTAAATGTTTTGCCACTTGTGTGAGCTTAATCTAAAGTACCTGCTATATAAATATGAATTAATGAACTGAATAAAATGTTGTTTAAATGTAGTAGCCTACGTTAACCTGACTTCTATGAAAGAGTAAAAAAGAGAATTGCAATTCTGACGAGCCATGTTCAGTAACAACTTTTGGATTTTAAATGAAAAATAATGAATAAATTCTGTGTTTGTGGTATGTAACAGCGGATCAGTTGCGGACTGCAGCGGCTCCTGCACCGCATACGCAGCGCAACATGCACCGCATACGCACTGCAGACAAGGTGTGTGTGAAACGGGCATGATGCGGCACTGCTGCTATAGGTGATGTACAGGAAAGCCATATACTTCATGTTAAACATAAATATATAGCCTACTGATACAGCAAAGACATACTGATGGCAAAATATGCCATCGAATATTTCCTTCTGTAACAGGTGCAATGTGTCAAAATCGATTTAAAATTAAAAAAAAATACAATTAGGCATATATCTGCATTTATGTTACCCTAGAGACTTTCAAACATCAAAATGTCATTTAAACATCTTTTCCTATTCTGCCCATCCCTAGTTCAGATACAATAATCTTTTGAGTTTCTATTTATTAAACCAATTTCCTTCATTGTATCAACTAATATTTTTAATTTCAATAAACAGAATTTTAAGGCAACCAGGTTACTTACTTTTTTAAGTTAACCCAACATTTTTTTTTACAGTGTATCTAATAGGTGAAAGAAAAAAATGCCTACTTCATCATTGCATCTTAGGACCTGCCCACTGGTGTGTTAGTAAGATGAAGAGGAGAGGAGAGAAACATTTTGTGTGTTTTCACTACTTACAAAAATAACATTACCTTCCAAAGGATCCTAATGCTATGTGGTTATTTATTTTCAACAATGTGAATGTCTCAATTGAACATTATGTATTTGTATTCTGTACATTTCACTGTGGATTCTTTGATAAATCAATCAGGAAGTTTAGTGCAGGCTTTGCAAACAGACGTAAGTACATGTAAGTCTAATGCCTGATCTGTGACCAGTGATCTCTAATAATGATTAATGTATACAGTCAGATTTTCTTTGTCATCAGTAAATCAAACCAGTGGCTAAATGGTCAACTTCACATTGTTGTTTTGAATTTTTTAATCCTACTAAGAGTAGGATGAAAATACTGCAATCAAATTTCAAAACAAAGCTTCGAACCATTATGAATCACCGTATCGATTCATGTTTCGAATCGCATGTGAAACCGCCAAACTGCTGAAAAACACATGAGACTTTGGCGTTCCGAATCATGAATCGATACACTGATTCATAACGGTTCGAAACTTTTTTGGGGCACAAAAATGATTCTCATCGCTTCATAAAATTATTGTAGAACGACTGTAGTGAGATGGGCTTTGTAACGACGTCTTTAGTGCCTTTATGGGTCTTGAGAGAGGAAATGACATTGGTGTCAATGAAGGCCTTTCTGAGCCATCGGATTTCAACAAAAATATCTTCATTTGTGTTCCGAAGGTGAACGGAGGTCTTACTGGTGTCGAACAACATGAGGTTAAGTAATTAATGACAGAATTTTCATTTTTTGTTGAACTAACATTTTAAGTGAAGCATCTGACACTGGTATATCACATGATAATGAAAATATAAATTGGCTGCATTCAAAAACTTTAAAATGTAGGAGGATGCATTAAGGAAGGCATCAAGGCACGTCTGAAACCAATGTAAGCTCTACTTCCTGTCTCCTGAAAATGCTACCGGCAAAGTCATTGCCTATAAGGCAGCGAGGCAACAAGTCCACTACTTTTATGTACTTTTATGAAGAATATGAATAATGTTCAAGTATATTTTTAAAGGTGTCATGAACTAGCTTTTTTCCTTTTTTTATACTGTTGTCTGAGGTCAACTAATGACGTTTGTGTGGTTTTTACATTCAAAAACATCATAACTAATAAGTAATAGGCTATTTTCTACACTGGTTTTAAGGCTGTCTTCTGAACGCTGGGTTTTGATGGGCGTGCTGCACTGGAGACTTGGGAGTAAACGCCCACGGCTAGGATTGGATAAGATTTAATTTAATTAGCTTCAGCTCTGCTGTCATATCTATGCCCCGTCAGTTCACATGAGGGAGAGATTATTTTAAAAAGCGGCAACTGCAAAGATTCTCTCGACCACAGGGCTTGTAAACGTCTTTATCAAGCAAACACAATGATTTATTTCTCATCCACCCGCGATTGATTGGAATATTAGTTCTGTATTACATGGCCCGCAGGATCGGTCGATATAAGCGTGAACACACACACACACACACACATGTGCGCAACCAGATCAAGAAAGAATTTCTGCTGACGGCGTACGTTTTGGTAGCCCATCTGGAAAACACACAGCCCACGGACTACTATTACTACATATAAAAAAGACGTTTTACTCACATAAGTTTATTGCACCATTCCTGTCAGATCCAATATAGAAGGCACAACATTGTGTCTGCAAATCCAGCACTTGAGGCTTATTTATAAATGATTCCGCGGTGAAATGAAGCGAACACACAAACGTCTTCCCCACATGAGCTGGAACTTAATTAAAAAATAAATGAAGTATCACACATTCCTAATATTATTATCCGAAGGAAGCTTATGCAGCTACTGTGTTCTTCCACAATATCTTGCCATCTTCTTCCACATTGTTATTGCTGCTGTCTAGTAATCCGAACAGCTCCATGAGTCAGAGGGCGGGGCTACTGAATTACACATTCTGTAGAGGTGTGTTTTGTCACGCGATGATGTAAGGATGAAGCACACGATCGCTTTCTGGGCCTAGTGTCTATAAAAGCTTTTCTTTGACTAAAAAGGACGTTTTCAGCTCTGAAACTTACAGGATAATCTTATATTATCATGACCTTTTATATATAAAAAGCTCAAGGGAAAGATGATTTCTCAATTCATCACCCCTTTAAGTAAACTTTATGTAGTAAGCAGTATACTAATATCAATGTGTACTATAAAATTTGAAGTGTACAATTTCAGCTTGGGACTAAATTGGCCGACTTTTAAGTATACATTTAAGTGCAGTATAAGTGTAACAGTAGTAAACTTTAAGTGCACAACTAGGTTTCTCATTTGTACTGCATCTGTACTACAAGTGAACTTATAAGCATACTAGTACTATTGTAATACAAGTAGTACATTTTTTAGATTATAAAAGTACAGTTTGAAGTGTACTCTAGTAAACTACTAGTTTAATAATTTAGTGTAAGTATACTTATAAGGTTTCTTTAAGTGAACATAACATTAAACTTGTAGTTTACTATTTATATTTTATTTCAGTATACTGCTATGTTCAAATGTAGTATTAAACTGTAGTATAGTAAATTGAGGAAGTGACAAGCCTTCAATGAGTGGATGATATATAGACATTTGAGGTGGGACAAAGTTAGTCTGGGAACTCTGGAATCATGGGAAACTGAGGGCTAGAGCATGAGCAAAATCTAGGGTGAAGAAATAGGTCACTTGCCTGGAAGACTTAAAAGGGAACACGGTTCATCTGAGTGCCACATTGTTTCTCAATGAGATGTTCTATGACTTCAGTGACAATTTTGTCCCAAAAAATATTTTGTCCCTCACGTTTTGTAGACAAAATATGCCTTGTGTTCCAGTCTGCATTTTTTGGTGTGCATTTATTTGCTTGTTATTTTTGCCATGCCAGTCAAGCCTGCATCTGATCTTTAGCCAAGAAATGGTCATCATTGTCTTTCCCAGGCAGGACAGCAAAAAAATGCAGTTGGTTGCCAACCTAATATCTGAGCTGACAAATCTCTATCACTGAAAAACGATCTAAAAGACAGCATCAACATAAGCTGATTTAGGTTTACATTTAGGAATGTGGGATTTCCGCTGCATCAATTATATCTTTCGACTGCTTTTAACAGTAATCTTACATAGTTGTAATATTGTAATGCAATGTTACAACTAAACTAAACTTGCAAGCGTCTTTAAAATCTGTTGAAGTTCTGTGCTGTACATCAGTCTAAAGTCCCTTAACAGTAATTAAAGAACTTTGCACCAATTTACATTCATCTTTCGAGTTATTGAGTTTTGTCCATTGTATTTTCACTGAAGCCATAAGTCCTGGTTTAAGTTCCCAAACTAAATGTCTTAAGCTCTAGACTCCCTTTTAAGGTCACACTTTCTCTGTTCACTGATGTCCAAATTAAATAATAACAAAACCAAACACTGTCCCGCTGAAGAAACAAAGACACAAAATCTTTGAAAATTGATAAAAAAAGAAAACACTTGAGAACTCAATCCATCAGCAGTCCTCAATCAAAACTCTGTGGGAAAGTGTAATTCCTCCTCACTGTAAACCTCTTATCCTCTCAGCACAAAACTTTGTCAATGATAAATTATGATCTGTTTTCAAGAGCAGTTTAAAAAAACAGGAACGTGACCTCCTCATCAGAAGACTATTCACAACAACAGAAGCCATGGCTCCTCCCATTTAGAGAGTGTATAGGGAGGTTTAAATTGTATGTCAATGTTTTATTGCACATATTTGCTTATCCACTTCTAACACATTAATCAGCTCACTGCTTAATCTTCTAACTGTGTAACGGTTACACTGACCTCTGCTGACTGCTGAAGAGAAACAACCATTTGGCTCTCACAAATATCCTACAGTAAATCATTAAGACAAAGGACACTTTCAATAAAATAAAAATATGAAATACCTTAAGAATTACCTTAAGTGAGCACTCAGACTTAGCTATTTCAATAAAATTAAATAATAATATTAACTAGCCTACACAGTAAATCATAAAGAGAAGTGGACTTCTTTCAATAAAAAAATAGTGAAATAATAAATGTTCCAACAAACTTTTAATGTGCTTTCAAAGACACGTTTTCAGTTTTAAAATTTGATGTTTTAGACAATTATTAAATATGAAGACTGATTTATTTTAAACTGCACTTCAGTTGATTTGTTATAGCAAAGCCAACGACGAAAAAAGTGAGAGAAATGCACACAGACAAGAAAATGAGAGAAAAGAAGAGACCTAAAAGGATAATAAAACACTAGGCCTACCCATCGATTTTTAGAAAACATCAGATTATATGTTCACATGTTTACACGCCTCAAACATTTTTTTTTATCTCCAAGGTGAGCTATAAAAGTCCATGAATTATCGAGCTCAGCATAGTGATCATGAACCAGACAGGGCCTGTTTACAACGAATGCTTAAACTGATATAAAGTAGGCTATATCTTGAATGCAATTTATTTAACTCGATTTTGGAGTAAAAATAAATAAGGAAAATTGGTTGTCCGTTGGAGGCTAGCTTTCAAAACACTGGGGATTGGACAAATACTGAAATATTTGCCCAGTATTGGACAATTTTTCTTTTATTGCAAGTAGCCTACGTGAGAAAACGACTGAGTGAATAACACTGAAACGTTGCTAAGGTGGTAGGTGTTTAACGGTAGCCTACTGGACGGTTAAACTCCTGTATTGGTGCTTGACGCGCCACGAGAATAGGCGGCAGTATCGAGTCTTTCATTCGATGTTGGCCTATTCAAATGATAATCGTCGAGACCATTCTTATTCCGGGTCGTCCTGTTTTGTTATGCTAACTAGCCAAAACAGGTTTAAGAGCGTCAGGTTATAAAAACAGCGTTCTTTGAGGTTTAGGAAGCAGTGTAGAAAAATACCACGACAGGATGCAAAGACCACAGTTTCGCCATCCCCGCCAGGGCTCGGGTCCACGGGCAGCAGGCTTCCGCAGCCCGCCTCCAGCTTTCGACAGGACAGGGAGTATGTTTCCATCGCCTCCGTGGGCATTTTCAACCCCACCGCCGCCGCCGTTTGGACCGAGATTTCGACAGTGTTCTCCCAATACCCCACCGAGAGAGTTTGGCGGTAATAGGGGCGGCGGCGGTGGGAAATATTATAACAGTCAGTCTCCGAGTCATACACCGCACAGACCGAACGCCAGTCCCCAAGGCGCACCGTTCAGACGCTCGCCGTACGAGAGTCCCGGCCGACACGCTGGATATCAGGTAGTTTACTCGCGTTCCGGACCAAATAATAAGGCGCGCTTTTTATTTCTTAAACAGTTTATATGCTTTAATTTCGCCTCTTTGCAGTATTGCTGCTCTGATCCGAATTAATTTCTGCGAATTATGTGCGTTTATATTTTGTTGTTGGCTAGGACACTATAATACAACCTCTGATTAAATGTGGTCGTTTTAACGTCTTTCTGCATGATAATTTTCTCCTGAAGGGTTCACCACGGACATCCACACCGTTTGGGTCAGCGCATGGCAGGGAGAGAGGGACAAATGATATGGAAAAGTTTTACAAACCATCAATGCTGCAAGATCCTTGGGCTGACCTACAGCCTATCTCAGTCACACAAACCCAGTCTAAAAGCAACTCCAAACAAACCAATACAAGCAGACAAGGGAGGTACTACAATTAAAATGCAGTACAATTCTCTAACTTCAGCGAGAGGCTAAAGTCACTGAACAGTCCTTTTTATTTAGTGCAGCTGTAGTGCACTACATTTTTAAAGACAAATGGAGCCAGCCGAACACATGGACCTGAGACAGGATTCACCAGCAATAATTCTTGAGAAACTGACTCCACAGCATTTAAAAAAAATCAAATGTACTTTCTTGTATAAAGAGACCTTCTCTTTTACTTTTATATACTTCAACGACAGGATCATAAAAACGGGGTGCAGTTTTGTAACTCGCAGCCCATTGAAAGTAGTTTGCCATCTCTGGCCCACTCCCATGGAGTTTGCAGATCTTTCATTGAATTCAGAGGAATATGTCTCCAAGCTCAAAATGCAGTCTAACAAAAGAGATGTCTGATCAACACATCCATCTACCTCTCACTATTGACTGTGTGATGTTAACTAGGTCAGGTCAAGTTTTTGTAGGTCTGGCTCCTTCCCTAATTTTCTATGGACTGTTATGTTTTTTTTAAACATTTTATTTTTGGTTACACTTTTTTGATTTTATTACAATTTATGGCAGTTTCTTTTCTGTATATTAAAAAAAATTGGTTTGATAACCAACATTGTCATTATAAACGGCCCACAGAGGACCATTGTTGAATTATAACCCTAATTTAATGCAATACAGTCCTTGTCAAAAACCAAACAAACATTGGAATTGAATATCTGTTAAGCTTGTTTATTTATTAGTAAAAACATGTTTAATATCAAGTTAATTTTACCATGAATTTTCAAATATATTGTAGCTAAACCAACATTACTACACATCTCTGGAAGTTGTAATTCAGTTTTTTTTTTGTGTAGTTATCACATTTTTTGCTGTAGGATATACCATACAAATCTCATTGTCTACAAAAATAGATTTTATTAATGTAACAGAAACAACATTTTACATTGTGAAGTTCAGTATGCTCAAGTGTTTGCTTTTCATTTTCATTCAACATTCATATCATCGGAATAACTGTTGTAATATTACATTAGTCCTGTCAGTTTTATTGTCTTTGTCAGCTAGTTATTTTGATAATGCTTAAAATTTGGCCTTGCTCTATTTATCATTCAAAGTCCTGCATGAGACACCCAAAATACAGAATAAAATTAAGACATTTCATCTTAGTGTACAAGAAAGACTCAAACAATAGAGGTTTATATTAAAACATCTTGTATTGTAAACATTTAGCACTCAAAGTCAGTAACTCTTTAAAGTAATTAAGGGTTTCTTGGGGCATCCGCCATTATGTCAGCATCATTGCCACATGGCACACTTACCACACAAACAGACCAATCAGGAGCTTTGTTGATAGGGTATTAACCCACTATATAAAACTGAGGGAACACAAATTTAGTAAAAGCCACAGTGCACACATAGGTTTGGGTAAAGACAATGGCAAAGTTAACATTTAAAAGAAGCAGTTTTACCTGCAAAAGAACAATATTTGGTAGATGCCAGAATAATGTAGAAATAAACGGTCAACCTCACATTTATTTACACATGGATGTGCTTATTCAAAACCATTCATTAAAGGATAATGGTTTTCTTTTACTCATATGTGCCGAGGAGCCACCAAATGTCTGAAATTCAGATCATGTCCAGCCCTTTTAGAATGTCTTAGTTTTACTACAAGCAAGTATGATTTTGCAATATTCTCTTACCCTCAAAATAACTAAAATTCAGAAAATTTCAATTTTCAATAGAAAATATAATTAAACAGGATAAAAGTTGCAAGAACATTTAAATTGCATATACGTTCTAATAAAGTACACATTTCAGTCTGTGTAATAAAACATTCCAACCCGTTTTCACAGTAATGCCGACTTAAGCTAGATGATGCTCTCATTTTTAAATAGCAATAAAATCATGTGTTACTTGGGACCCCTAGATAGCACAAATCTAACCTGTAAATCTGGTGTCATGCACACGTGGATGAGTGAAAAAGCCCTTTTGACTACAAATATTTTATGTATGAGATTAGTTTGTTAAATCATATATTTGAAATGAGTTTGGTGTACTAAAATGAAAAAGGATAGTGCAAAATGTTCTGAAATGCGTGGCCTTTTACACTAAAACAGCCAACAATTTTTAGCCGTTTTAAATCATTTGCGTATTGTCTTAGGAAATATTTAGCAATGTGTGTATATATATATATATATATATATATATATATATATATATATATATATATATATATATATATATATATATATAAATGAATTAAATTAAATGAATAATACGCCTAACACACATATATATTCCTAAAAGCATTCATGCAGCTAACACCCATTTTTGTATACTCTAACATTAAGGCTTTAATTTAACAGGAGGTTTTCATCCTCAAAACACCATGAACTCTGTAACAAATAGCTTGAAGTAGTAGTATTTTGCCTACAGTGTTAGTGTTCAGCACTCAATGTACTCACATTCAATTAAAAGCAACTAAAATGAACACAATCTAGTTATGAGTTAAAATCATTATAGTAGTCTGTTTATGGTGAGCTGAGCAAAGTTATTAACTGATATGTCAGACCTTTGACACCATTTGTCATTTTAATGCATATCTGATATTCTGTCCTCTTATATCCATTAAGAAATGACAATGAAAAGAACCAGACACAGACCGTAGACTAAATGTGTTTTTACGAGATGATCTCCAGCAGGTGACTGGAGAGTGATGAAACCTGATGGATTTTTTTTGGGTGGGGTGGGGTGGGAAGCAGTGGAAGGGTAAAGAAAGAGATGTTAGCTTTATGGTGCGACTTGGTTGTTATAAAATACAACATCTTTCTCGAATTCTCTTTGCCAAACTTTTCCTCTTCTTTTTTCCATTTTTCTCTTTGCCATCTTCCATTTTTCTGGCTCTGATCTCACGCATGAGATCAAAAAACACCTGGAGGAATTATGAAGTTTGTATGAATGCAGACTTTAATTTTATTTATTTATGTTTTTTTGGGGGGGGGGGGCTCTTCAGTTCTGCTATATCAATTTATTCTGTTTATTAAAGTGATAGTCCACCCAAATGTGGGTGATGGCTCACCCTTATGTCATCCAAATCTGCTTGACTGACTTACTTCTGTGGATCATTAAATAATATTTTGAAGTGTCTATACGAGAAAAGTTAATTGGAGCCAATTTTGAACATTCTTAAAAACATTTTTTCGTTCACAGAAGAAAGTCAGGTTTGAAATGACATTGGGGTGATTAAATGATGACAGTTAGCATTTTTGGATGACCTATCATGGATTAGTTCACATGAAAATGTCCTATTATTTTACTCACCCCTATCTCATCCAAGATGTTTGTCTTTCTTCAGTCAAAAAGAAAATCCAGGATTATTCTTCACATAATGGACTTTAATGGCAACCAACGGGTTCAAGGTCCAAAGCAATGCAGTTTCAAAGGGCTTCAGAGGGCTCTGCACGATCCCAGACAAGAAATAGGGTCTTATCTAGCAAATCCATCAGCCATAAAAAAAATAAAAACATTGATATACCTTTTAAACTAAATTGCTCATCTTATGCTGCTCTGCAACATGCCACGGATTGCGCAATTACATCAGGAAGGTCATGCTAGATGTAGACAGACGTACCGCCCCTGTGTTTACAAAGCACGTGTGAAGACTAATACAAATATCCTTTAGCAAAAAAAGGTTAAAAAAAACAATGTTGGATGATTTTGAAGTTGGAGATGTTTTTTTTATTTGTAGAGGCCGTTTGTATTAGTCATTGCACGTCCGCTTGGGGTGGTACATTCACCTACATCAGCGTGACCTTTTTCGGATGTGATTACATAATCCATGGAATGCCGCTGAGCAGCGCAAGATAAGCAATTTAGGTTAAAGTATATAACTGTTTTTTAAATGGCTGATGTTTCGCTAGATAATACCCTATTCCTCAGCTGGGATCGTGTAGAGCCCTCTAAAGCCCTTTGAAACTGCATTGATTTGGACCTTCATCCCCTTGATTGCCATTGAAGTCTATTATGTGGAGAAAAATAAAACAAATTCAAACTTAATTTCTTTTTGACCAAAGAAAAAGATATGGATGAGATGAGGGTGAGCAAAATATCAGTACATTTTCATTTTAAAGTTAACTAACTCTTTAAGTACATGTAATGGTTGCCAAACCAGGCCTACCTTATCTACGTTGGCACGGGTTTTGGCAGAAGTCTCGACATAGCCGACTGCCCACTGCTCTGCTCTGGCCTTGGCCTCCTCCACCCCGACTTGCCGTCGGTCCTCCAAGTCCGACTTATTTCCCACCAGCAGGAAAGGTACGTTCTCCTCTTCCTTCACCCGAAGTATCTGTTCTCTGTAGTTTAAAGATAGAATAAGAAAACTTTGACTAGTATTATGTCAATCATCAGTTTCAAAGTCATCTCTCTACCTGAAATCAGCAGTTGCAGCAAAGGATTCAGATTCTGTAATGGAGAACACGCATAGAAATCCCTCTCCGCTGCGGAAATAGTTGTCCCGAATGGCAGCGTAGTCCTCCTGTCCTGCCGTGTCGAGGATGTCGATTTGGACTTCCTCTCCATCCAGAACCACTTTTTTTCTGTAGCTGTCCGCTTTAGTGGGCTCATAGTCTTCCACAAACTTGAAAGAGATCAGCATAATTAACATTAATTTACATATAAAATGTGAAACTCAAAAATATTGTCTTACCTCATCATACATGAATTGCAGTGTTAGTGCTGACTTGCCCACGCCGCCACTCCCCACCATTATCACTTTGTGAAGGGCCAAAGCGTTCCTGTTAGCAGCCATGGCTTCAAGCAATGGGACAGGCAGAAGTGATGAAATAGTGAAGAGTCAGAGGTAGATTGGTATTAAGGGAACTCTAGAAGGAAGGTCTTTGAGAAGAACACAGCAGATGTTAAAGCTTGTGTAGCTGTTTTAACGATGCAAGACAGGTATTTTACTGGTATTTAATTATAATATAGCTGCACCCTTTCAAGTCAGTCAAACATATTTGGGCTGATACTTTTGAATAATCAGCTTTCTCCTGTTCCCATCATTCACCCTGCTTGCAATGATGAAAACACAGCCCTACTTTCTTTTCCGTCCTCTGAGAAAATGCTAAAACAATGAGGCTTCTCATTAAGGCTAGCATAGCATTTGTCAGTTCCCTTCCTAACTGACACTGACGTCAACGCGCTCTTTTAAAGGATTGTCAATAGTTAAAGGGATGTTGTTTCAAACCTATATGACATTTTTTCTTCTGCTTGTGGAACATACAAAATATATATTTGGAGAATGTTTGGTAACCAAACAGTTAACTTTAACATTAACTTCCCAAAATATCTTTTATTTTTTCACAGAATATAGAAAGTTAGAAAAGGTGAGCACATGACAGTATTTTTGTTTTAAGGTGAACTCTCCCTTTAAATGGTCCTAGCAAATGTACATCCATGTGAAGTCAACGGCTTCCATGCAAACAAGTAAACCCATTTTTAATTTAAAAAACACAGAGATTAGCCTCAAGGTAAGCCAACTGTCCAGATTGTGAGCCTATTGGTCATAGGTGTATACTAGTTATATGCAGCAAAAAAAAACTTATTTGACAACCTGAAATCATAGGTGGAGTCACTAGACAATAATATAGGATTACTGCTATTGACTTAAGTGCAGACTGCTAACTACAGCAGTTTAAGGTTTACTCAGTTTACACAGCTCATCTGTGGTGTATATGGAGAGGGTGTGGCTAATGCATGATGCATGCAGTACATTTGATTGCTTTCACAATTCACATGATTGACCCCACATTAACAACTTGTTAGTACAAAGTGAGAGGGGAAAAAAGAATGGAACTTTCAAATGAGCACTTGATTAATGGGGCAACACATTTCTATAAAGGTGCATCTGTAGGCTTTTGTTTGTGGCCCTGCCTCATTTTAATAACAGATGAAAATGTTACCAGGTTGCAATGTAAGGAATGGAAATAAAGGAATAAATGGGTTACTGATGTGACATGGCATTTTTACTGTCACACAAGATTAAAACAATTATATAATTAATATTGTCACCATTTAAAATGCAGTAAATTGTTAAGCATTTATTTGTCTTACACGGACCTGTCAATATAAAAATTGCCTTAAGATTGTTGTAAATATTTGAATCTCAAAGTTGTCCTATGGTGAGATGGTCTCAAGCATGGTTCAATAAATTACAACTTTTATAAATTATAAAGAACAGCACACACATGTTAATAAATACCTCAGGCATAATTTTACAAGTGTCTATTTTAGTAAATGGCTATCATTTTTCCGTAGGCGTAGTAACTTGATATGTTTCGTCACTGAAAACCATGTCCTCTGGTGATACCATCTACTGATTTTAAATCGGCCAATTCCACTGACAAGTTTATTTTTTTGAAGGATGCCATTCAAGGTCACGTTACTGTAAAGTCTATGACATGAGCACATGGTAAGATTTTGTCTCAGAACTGATCAAATATTTAACTTTTTTTGGAACTGCTATTGTTCCAAATTTGTTGTCCTTTGGTGAGACACTCCTATATTCTTAATTCTTTCTGTCACACCATAGGACACATTTCAGTAAAAAATGTTCCAAAACAATGATAAAATAGACTAAGTTAGTGACTTTTCAAACATCAGACATCACAATATGATTTTTTTTTTCTTCAAAAGAGGTGTTTTACAACAACAACAAAATCTGTGTTTGGTTAACTACCAAAATAGTGTTGATGAAAAGGGCTTTTGTTAATTCATACACATCCTTTGTCAAAGTAAACAAGTTAGAGCACCTTTTCAAAGAATATAATTTGATTCAAATTTGACATGTCACAACGTATAATATACAGTATAGAATATATTAGATAGGTGCTAATATCTTACTACTCTAAGGAACTCCTTTAAGGGGTAGATGAGGAACAAACAATTTACAACGGCTACATCATCATCTGCTTCCTTGACGCAATAGCTACTAACAACTCGACATGCAAGTGTCAGTTGAGATGTAACTTAGCAGGTGTAACTTTTTAAAATCAGTGTAGTGATCGGGCTGAGGGGACTATTGCTGACAAATAAACTGTGACACATTTCTCAACAATTAAATAACGACTTGCAATGCAAGTGCGTGATATTTGACACCTGTTCCGCTTGTACAGTTTACATGAAAACAAGAATTCCGTGAATTGACGTTAATTCAATTAATTAATAGCCACAAGTGAGTGGATTATTCCAATGGCTCGTGTCCCATCCTTCAAAAGGGGGGTACAGTCAACGTTGATTCAAAAAAGTGCTCATTGATAGAGCTAATGATTGCTGCTGAGCTAGCAAGCTAACTCAATCATTTCGAAATGACACGCACGAGCGATTGCTGTAGTTCGCGAGCTCTTGGAAGTAAAATCACGAGTGATTTCCCTGTTATATTTAAATACGGACAACGCGTTAATTCCACTTCCGTGTTTAAGGAATGATTTCGTTTTAGCACTCCACAGCTAACAGGGAACCCGTGCAGCCTTAGTACGTGGTGGTCTATTAAACCATATAACAAATTAAACGAATGGCAGTTTTTTATTTCAATAAAAGTTATAGAAAAGGTGTGTACAGATCAGATACTTACCAAATGAACATGAGCTCGCGTGTTTGAAGTCTTGTTAGCTTTGCTGCTGCGGGCAGATTTGTTTTGCTTCAGTGCATGACTCAGAAGGGAGCAGCTCTGCTGTCAGATCGGTTGGCTGGGCTTGGTCTTCTTCACTGACTAACTACCAAACTTCACTGTAACTAACGTTACATCTGAATTGCAAGAAGTAAAAAAAAAAAAGCATTTATATGATATCTGCATGTAACGGTACGCCGCATAACTCGGTGGGTCTAGGAGCCGTCATAGGTTTTACTTTTTAAAACAAAACAATTTTAGTTTTGTTTCTTGCACCTTTACACTTTTTATAATTACATTGCCTTGCCGATTATAAGTCTACAGTTTCGACTTTACTGTAGAGTTATGTACTATGTTATGTTTTGCGACGACATCACAAGAATATTGTTTATGTCCGCCTAGAGGTCTCCTGGATAACTGTAACTGCCAGGAAGAGATGATATAGACTTTTTAATAGATACGGGTAGCTTTTGATGAATGGAGAATTGTTATTATATTAGTTCAACCAATCAACAGAAAAAAAGAAAAGAAAATCTAACCTTAAATGCCGTGTGATTAATATCGAGTTGCAATTCAACTTCTATTCAGATTCTGTACAGAAGGCCGTGATGGTGAGCTGGACTGTAATTTCAGTTACTTTCTAGTTAACGTTACTCTCAAATATAATATTAAATGACCGAATTAATTGTGAATGAGAAGATATCTGTTTTTAAATACTGTTTTAAAACATTTATCTCAATCTGAAATCCATTGCATTAGATGCAAGTGGCATATGAATTATTAATGCAAGGGTTAACTTAAGGCACTTTTTAAAATTATTTTTAATCAGTTGGTCATTTTTCATGGATGTATGAAGTCTGTTCCCCTTAAAGGGATAGTTCACCCAAAAAATGAAAATTAGAATTAGACCCCATTGACATGCATTATACGAGCAAAGGTTGGAGTTAAAAATCTTACTTTGTGCTCTACTGAAGAAAACACCTACATCTTGGATGCCGTGGGGGTAAGCAGATAAACATCAAATTTTCATTTTTGGGTAAACTATCCCTTTAAGCACTCACAGGTGTCCTAGCTAACAGAAGAACCACCTTCGTAGTTCATGTTAACAATAAACATGATCAGTTTGACAACCAGAAAGTGTCCCACCCTTTTTAAATTTTGAACAATATATTTCATATTATAAAACCTATATTTTTTTTAAAATAAATACTACTTGTTTTGATACATTTGTATAAAACATTATAACATAACACTACCATTCAAAATGAGTTGTTGGTAAAATTATGTTTTTGAAATAAGCCTTCTTTGCTCACCCTGGCTGCATTTTAATAAATAAATACAAATAAGAACAGTAATATTGTGAAATTGTTTTATATTTTAATATATATCAAAATGTAATGTAATTTATGTGATGTCAAAGTTGAATTTCTGGCAGACATTAGTCTTCAGTGTCACATGATCCTTCAGAAATCATTTTAATATGCTGATTTGAAAACAAGAAGAAACATCATCACAGCTGAAAAATGCTGTGCTGCTTGATATGTTTGTGTAAACTATGAAACATTTATTTCAGGGTTCTTTGATCAATAGTTCAGAAGAATAGCATTTATTTGCAATAGAAATCTTTAGTATCATTTTACAGTAAAATCACAACATGAACTGGCTTCAATCAATCAAAAAGAGTTTTTCTTTATGAGATATAGCCATTCGAAGAGTTTTTGGTTGTACTCTTGTGAAAATGGATGTTGCAAGATTAAATCAGAAAAATCAGGTTTGTGAAAATAAACTAAATGGAAAAGGAAATACACCCTGAGGTATGTAGTCAAAAGCTTTAAAATGAAAGTATATGCCTCTGTTTAAATGGTTTTTGACACTACAAGTTATGATATAATCATACAGTTGTTTAATCATATATTTTTCCTCGCTTTGCATTGAAATGCTGTATTCAAGGGAGGCACCGAGCTAATGAGTTTACATAAAGAGTCACAGAAAGATTGCCTGTGATTGTCTGTGTCAGCCGTGCAATTTATTTGCTACTATATAGTGCCTCTCTTACAAGGGTTTTATGCATGACATATAATTTTAACCATCTCTTATACAATATAAATCTGTCCATATCTTACGCAATAACCTTTTTAATTGCTGACATATTTTAACAACCCTTCATATCGGAGTTGCTCTCCATTCTTTCCCCTCGGTAAGTGCGCGAGGTTGGTGGATGAACACGCTGTATCGCACACCTTGGTTAGCAGCAGCGCGAACAAATCCGCTATTCGCAGTCATAGTGATGGCCCGCAGTGTGTCCCCTGTCCCAAAGATCATCAGTGACCTACGGTTCACTTTTGAGCTGGCAACTAAGCGGTTGGTTCGCTCGGACGGCTGATCCGGAACCACTTTGAGCCTAGCTAGCAGCTCCTCAGCTCTGGATTTTTCTCCCGGGCCTCCTAACGTATCCAGGATCACTCGGAAATCTTCAACCGCAGAATGACAAGCAAACAGCTCCTTTCCCTTCATGAACTCCTCCAGCCGAGGCAGGACCTTCTCTTGCCGTTCCTGTGCGGCCTGCTCTGTCAGCACCACCTCTTTAAAAGTGAAGTGACAGTTGCCATGGCTGAGGGAGGACACGTACGTTATCAGAGTGGTGATGTCAAGGTTCACCCTGTTGCACACATCTACCTTCACCTCAGTGGGGAAGGCGAGACTGGCCACAATGGTGTCTCGATCAACACGGGTGTGCATGAGGTCTGTATCGTCACTGTCACTGTCGCAGTCATCATCGGCGTCCTCTTCTTCCTCAACCAAAAATACATTTTCTCCTTCCTGGCCCTCCTCCACACCACCATGTTTGTCTTCACTGTCATCCTCCTCCTCCTCTCCATCCTCCTCTTCACATTCAATCATTGTGTTAACAGCAACAATGTCACCTCTCACAGATATGCCCATCTCTTTGAGCTTGTCTGCCATAGGGCTGGATACCCCATTGTAGAACGCAAATATAATATGCGGGTTGCTGTACTGCACAGGTTGCTGCTGACTGGCCTCAAGGAAATCTTCGGCTTGCCGGATCACACTTTTATCCCCATACTGGCCACGGCCTTGCCAGATGTTGTGCAGTGCCTCCGCCTTGCGCCCGATGGCTTTCACCCAAGTGTGTCCCCCGTTTGCCACCACGTCGACTACCAACGTCTGCTTCTGTCCATCAGGCCCCTCATAGGTGAACACGTGCAGGACGCTCACCACATTTTCTAGATTCTCGGCTGACTCGACGATGGCCCTCAGATGAGTGAGATTGGTACTTTGCAGGTGAGACTCCTTGATCACAACCTTGCCGGCCTCCACCTTCTGTAGGAACTTGAGCTCAGCGCGGAGCTTGCTGCACAGTTTAGCACGTCCCTCGACCTCACGGCCTTGTCGACTGCAAATCTTGTTCACTTGCTCAAGCAGCTCTTTGGCTACTCTGATCCTGTCCTGCAGTGTGTTGTAAGTAGCCATTGCTGATGAACATTATTCCTACAGAATGAGAATGAAAAATGTTTAAATAATGACAGCAGAGCTAAGAGAGATCATCTATATTTTTGGGGATTTTGTAAAAAAATTAATACCATTAATAGCGGCAAAAGCAGGATACAGCAATATTTAAATAATCGAAATAAATAAACTACTTGTATGAAAAAGGTCTAGAAAAATCAACAGTTCGCTAAGGCGTGGTTTTAATACATATGTAAAAACATATAGCTTTCTTAAATTCTTACAAGAATATTAATCAGAGCACAAATCATCACGCTGTTTTTCACACCGGCTCATAAATACGTGGGCATGTCAGCTTGCTTGGTTAAAAAAAAACATGGTTTTCTACAAACCAGTCACACTTCCTCCTGTTTTAATTTAATAAGAGAAAAATAACAACTGACCTTTTAGGTGAAGAAAAGCGAAGTTATCTGCAAACTGTGATATACTTACAGCACACGGATTCAAGCTCTGCTGACTCTTCTGGTGTTTTTGCCTGATGCTTTTCAACCACGAAGTAGAAGTAAGAGCGCTGTCATGTTAGTGAGTTTGTGTTGCCACCTAGCTTGGCGGTAATGTATTGCATGAATTGTAAGTAGGCTATATTGTTTCACACGTGACAAATTTGGGACAAACCTCACAGTCTATGGGACAAACGTATAATATATTTTGCAATTTTATATTTTGAATATACATTTTGCATTATGTCCACTTTCTTGTTAGTTTATTTCTTTTAAAATAACTCCGAGGGGTTCCTGTTATACAGTGACTTTTCTGTCTCTATGATTTACTTTTTCATATTTTCCGTAAAAATGGCTCACATATAGGGTAATAAGAAATGGCTTAAATTATACTTCTTTATCACTTAAACATATATAATAGACATTGAAAAATACTATTTTGACAATAAATAATACCTTTTTATTGACAAATGCATTACATTTTATCATGTCCAGTGCAAAGTAATCAACTTCCACAAGAACTATAAACCGTTTGTTTTTACTCAGAATGTTTTTAAATTATGTTAGAGACGATGCCTAAATCATACATATAAATCATGTGAAATTATCGTTATTTATTTATTTATTTATTTATTTATTTATTAAAATTTCTTTATTTATCGTGTCCCTGAAATCTTCCACCCTGTTAGCTTTCTTGAGTTCCAAAAAGACCAAAATTCCATTGAGACCATTTTCAGAAAATAACATTCAGTTTTCCACCCTGTTAGGTTTATAAATTATATTTAAAGTATAATGCATATTTTATATACACTCACTTAAATTATTATTAATGCATTTATCTAATCAACCAATATGGCAGTTGCTTCAATGCATTTAAAGAAAAGCTCATAATAGTTTAACATTTACATTATTAGTATTTTGTGATATTTAGGCTATGTGTGCCTGGGTGGAATACCTTCACATCCAGTGTCTGAACAATCTGCCCATAATTATTATTTTTTGAGTCCCTGAGCTTGACCAATAATTGACATGTCAATTAGACATGTCACTATTTTTGTAGAATGCTAAAAACATGATTTTTTTCCCCCACCAAAAAACTACGAAGCCAAAATGTTAGTGCCTAACAGGAATGACCCACCTGTTTTATAGCCTATCATATAGTTTTTTATAGCCTACTATAAGCAATTTTTTTCAGTCTCATCACTCATATGTAGCACTATACCGTTTTTAAAGTTAAATCAAAATAATCATATTAAATGTTATTATAGTAACAATTGAAAAAATGAAAAGCACACGAAATAATAAGTAGCAACTTATTGAATATAAAGCTAGACAGTTGTATTTTTTTATTAGGCTATTATGTCGCCTACCTTTTATGACTTTTAAAACACATTTGTGAATATGAAATGTGCTATCTAAATAATTATCTTGTCTAGCTGCTATTTATAATTAGAAGTGAAATCGAAAAAAAAAAATACTATTACTGTAGTTACTGTAGGCTACAGGAAAGAGGGAGGATATATTAGGTCAGAGTGAGTGGCGCTCGCATGCAGCAGACGCTGAAGTGAAGTGTAGGCTACTCATGGTTACAGATTCTGCAAGAGCGTATGCGTGCTCCTGACGCAACAAGTATCTGGTTTCCAGTCTCTCCTTTGGATGACTACGCGCTGTCTGGAGACGAAGAGCTTTTAACATGAAGAAAACGCATAGCCAACACTGTATCTGAAGTAATACCGTTTTTAAACTCGTTTGTGGAACTGCGCTAAGTTTTAACCGATTGCATAACAGTGGCTCTGAGTTTTACCGTTATTTCTACTCCGCTAGTTGCATTACAGGATCGAACTGTATTTGAAAGCTGTCTTTGACGGATTTTCATGACATCTTTTCTTTAGCCGTACGTGTTTTACGCATATGGATACTTTTTCGGGGCGCAGACGGTAGATTATGCATTCCACAGGATGGGTGCGAACAATGGGAAACAGAGCGGGAGTGAAGGTGAGTGCCAGAATCAAACTCTCACAGCCAGCCACAATGCTCCTTTTCCACTGTTAAATCTCGGTGTACAGCAGCCATTGTGTCAACGTCACTATTCCCCATTATTCTTTGTGGGCAACGGAGCCTTGCAGCAATCATATAATTTTCTATCATAGCATGATGTTTTCATAAATTTTGAAAGGTGAAATACATTATGATGTTTCTGGCTTTTGGCCATAATAAATATGTATATTGTATGTATGTATGTATGTATGTATGTATGTATGTATGTATGTATGTATGTATGAATATCTGTTTGTAACTATCTGAATCATAATTCTCCCATGTCTCTGCATTTTGCTATAGACTGAAAAGTGCTTGAAGAATTAATTTTCTGTGTATGAATATAGGATTCACATATGAGAATTATGCCTAAAACAAATTCAATATGAAAATTGTTAATTATTTTATAACACTTAGCTGCTTTTAGTATTTAAAAATATTGGTATTCATACTTCAACAATCTGCCTATTAATCTATGGTATTTATAATAGTGCCTCATAGATGCATTTATTTTTCTTCCAACATGCTTTAAGTGTCTGCATGAATGTAAACGCACATGAAAGGACTGCTATCCTCCTCTGTTTACCTTTTGTCACAGACAAAAAAAGAAAAGATTTTGTTGCTGACTTTAAAAAAAAGCATGGTGCCTCGTATATAGGTGTGTGTTTGGAGCTAATAAGAAACGAGTATATGTCCCAGCATCAGAGTGCACAATTCAAGCTGACTGCATGGTTTTACTAAAGGAACCATCAACGGAGAGTGTGTGTCCCAACACATTCTAACTTCTTAGATTGTGGGCAAATCTCATTTCTCCCAATGTATCGATACAGTGATTAGTCGCAAGTGCAGAGACTGTCCATTGAAATATGAATGCTGAAGGTTGTCACTGATCATGTCCTAATAACCGTAAGCATTCCTGCCAGAGATTTTGCTCTTAAAGAGGGAGTTCTTGGCAGTGTGAGAGACTTGTGGTCTTTTAAAGCACAACAGATTTCTCGGGAAGGTCAAGGTTTGGCCCTCAAGACTGGCATTCAGTGAGAAAACCATAGAACTTCCCATGCAGCTCTCAAATTTTCATATTTCACATATCACCATCTTTTACTAGAGGTCCTTTTAAAGTTGGTGTTGTCTACTGATTAGATCAGTTATTTCTAGTCAGGACCTCCCTTGCTTTCATTAAACATAGTAAGTCAAAATGACTTAAATGTTCCATTCTAATGCACTAAAATGGCAATTTGTAAGCCAACAAATTGTAAATGTGCTGAAAAGTGGCATTTAAGTGGCTTAAATGCATTAAAATACTTACTAGTGTTTATTCAAGTGTCAATTATGAGATGTTTTTACAGAGTGCAAGTCTTTTTTTTTCATTATTTGTTTTTACAAACGATACACTATAGCCTTTGGCGCATCATGGATGCATTAAAGCAAATGTTTGTTCATGTTTAATTTGACAACTATATTAACCTCTAACAGAGGGAGTCACAGTTAAAGACCATATTTTCTTCTTCTTTTCTTCTTTCTTCTTCTTTTTCTTAAAACCAGGATGTCCTCCTGGATCTATTTCAGTGCATTTAAAAAAAAAATCCAAATAAGTTATCCAAAGGAAACCATCCAAATTATAGTGAATTATGACTAAATAAATCTCATGTCAAAACATAAACCTATAATTCCTCTTTTTGTTTTGAATTTCTTATGGATGCTAAAATACTTTAGCTATTCGTTCTATGTTCAAACTGCACAATGTTTTTATATCTTGATAGGTCTGTGTTTATTGTTCTCTCAATAATCATAAAAGGTTGGGTATCTATGGGAGTAGCTTTGTATAATTCCATCAGTGTAATGTTCAGTCAGTTCATCTCATCGGCAGTGAAGCACATTCTTCAGAGACAATGAACAATAAACAATGCTTGTGATGTAATCAGACATTGAATTCAAGGTTAGTGTCTGAGAAGATTACACTTTGGTTCACTGATCATTAAAAAAATAAATAAATAAGAAACCTGGCCTGAAATGTCTTTAGTGATATCACTGGGAGACTATTTAGTGAAAAACAGGTTTGTTTACAGAGCACAACACATTTTTTGCTCAGCATGTGGAAGCTCTATCAGTCAGACCATTTATGGTCAAATAAAAGCTTATGTGAACTCTAGTTGTGTTTGCTCTCATCAAGCCTGTAAACATGCCTCATATGTGACCTGATGCTCCGAAGTGCCATTGAAACAAACAGGAGTGTTTAGGAAACACTCACACCAGGGCATGTTGTTTTAGGTTTACTGTTATCCCAAAAACTCAAATACATGTGTTCCTCTGGTTATCGGGCACGTTGACTCAAAGTAAATCAGAAACAAAACGGAATCAGCGCAACTAATCAAATTGCAAATTGGAAGAAATATGATCGAGGCTTAGGTTTACCATTGTGTCTTTCCTAATTTGGAATGAACTTTTCTAAGATTTGTAAAACAAAAGGCTTCTCATTTACCATTCCAAAGAACATGACCAAAAAAGCTGTTGTTAACTTTGATCATCTTTATATAATATTTAGGGGGGGGTTTTATGTGATGAACTCAAACGAATGGCACTTCAGCCTGTTTCTTTAGGCATGACTTTCTGTAATGTAATTTGTAAAGGGCTTCAGCTTTCAGTTTTTTTTCTTCTTGTCCCTGCCATTGGGGAGAATCTGGTTTGTTATTCTAAGTTTGTGATGGACAGAAAAAGAATGCCTGGCATTTAACCTAAGATTTGGTCAATTCTGTTGCGCTCATTTCTTTTAAACATTACATTATTTATTTTTTATTTGTGCACTCTCACTCTCGGGCACGTTGAGTGAGAGTGTACATCATACAGATGTGTGCTAAATATAAGAAGCAGTTTTTGATTGCATGTGTCTTTATTACTATTATATTAAATCTTGCTATGGCTTCTGTTTTTTTTAAGGCCAATATGTGTATTCTTAATTTGTGTTGATTCTCTGGGTGTCCTGATGTGTCCTGGGGGTGTTCTTTGTGATTTTAGGGAAAGGCAGTTCCAGTATTTCCTCCGACCTGAGTTCAAGTACGGATCAGACATCAACCAAAGCTCCAAAGAATGCAGCTACCAGTGAAGGTAGGCATATGGTCCTCATTAACCATCACTAGCTAGCCTTTAGTTTTTTTTTCCTGTTTTGTTCCTTTTGACTTGTTGATTATTTTGGAACTTTTTTTTTTTTAAAGCTATAAAAACTAAAAATATAAATAAATAAACTGGACACCACAAACACTGTGGAGAACAGGGTTTCATTTTCACCCTTTTTCTTTTTTTTCCACAATCTAGTCTCCAAATCTGGTCTAAATAGTGCTGTTTAGAGTGTGCCTTGGGGGGGGAAGAATCTGACTGATTTGTTTGGGTGAACTGAGTGAATTCTGGATGAAAATAAAATGACAAATCCTGGGGAAATTGTGGAGCTGGCTTTAGAGGCCATTTTCTTGTAAAGCTTTCTCAAGGTGACTAAATAGAATATATGACATATTTGTTTGTTATCCTGGGTCTGGTTTATTAGAACACAACATTAGCTCTAAGTAATCACATGCAGAGTGTGTGTGTTATGGCTTTTAGTTTATATTTGAGGTCATATATAATTCCATTTAACGTTTTTTTAGTGAATATTTAGTGAGTATTCGGAAATGAATACTTTTATTCAGAAAGGATGCATTAAATTGATCAAAAGTGTCAGTAAAGACATTTATGTTACACACGGCTTAAGTTTTTAAATAAACGTTCTGTTCTTTTGAACTTTCTATTCATTAAAAAAACTTGGAATAATATGAAATGTTTCTTAAGCACCAAATTAACATATTATTAATGATTCCTGTAGGATCATGTGACACTGAACGCTGGAAAATTCAGCAGAAAATTCTAATAAATTACAGTTTAACAATATATTCAATTGGAAAACAGTTATTTTAAATTGTAATAATATTTCACAAAATTACTATTTATACTGTTTTTGTTAAATTCAAAATGTAGTCTTGGTGAGCATAAGAGATATCTTTTTAAAAAACAAATTGGGGGTCTAATGCTATTTCATGCATTCTGACTTATATACACTGTTAAAGAGTTGGATTCTCATGCTAAACATGGGCAAAATGTCAGTATTTCTGTGCCAAATACACTCCTTCAAGATTCAAATAAGTTTTTTTTTTTTTGGTAATGGCCCTGTATTATGTCATAAATGGGTGGAATTCCTTGCATATATGGGCACTTCTTCCAGATGAGCCTTGTTCAAGTTCCCAAATAACCCAGCGTTAAGGGAACAGTGGATGCAGTTTGTAGTCATGAATCAAGTGAATGAGTGAAACTGCATCAAATGTCTGTGTTTTGTTGGCAATCAAGAAAGTAAGTGCATGTAATGTTAACAACACGAATGTATAGTGAATGGAAAGTTATCCAAGGATAATGTCATGATGTATTGTGTATTGTATGTGTGTGTGCTTGTGGCTTTTTAACTGCGCCCACTGCACACCTCCAAGAGTTTGGCTGTTTTCGGAAAGAATCAGTACAGCGTATCTGTCTTTTATAAATATGATAAAACTAATGACTCTTCCGAAATATGAAGGATGCAATACTACTCTGGTACTCAAGATTGACATGAGATTGCCAGAAACTGTGTGTGTTATGAAGGTGCAGTATGTAATATTGACAACTAGTGGTTTAAATAGGTACTGCAGTCCAAATTCAAAATATTGGAGAGAGTTGTTTCCCCCGCCCCATCCTACTCAGGCTCGATGCTCACGCTGGTTGCCAGATTGAGGACACGCAACGGGAGCGAGTGCAATTGACAATGGAAGGCGAGGATACTTACACACTTGTTAGTTGATGAGTTGATTTATCCGTATTTTAATATGCTCTCGGTCATAGAGATTTTTAGATGGATGCCAAGGCTTTTAAGGTCTGGTAGAATCTGCATTCTCTGATCGGTTTGTTTGCTGGCTGGGCTTCTGCAATGACTGCTACAATATGCTGTGTTTTCCGCCCAACTGGCAAGCCAGGAAGTCAAGAATTTGGGTATATTGGCAGTGGGCAGAATCCCACAGACCTAAACAAAAAAAGACATTCCGACACGGAACACACATTTCATAGTAGAATCACTGACTGTAGCATTGTTTTTTCTAAGAAACTTGGCCTGTTTCCCGAATATCTTGAATATCTGAATATTATGTTATTTTTATGCTTAAGTACAGTCTAATAATTTCCTCAAATAAACATTTAAAATGTACCGTCTCTCTCATTTAGGAGGAACCAGAATTATTGATGACTCATCCTGCACTGCAAAGATTGTTGTCCAATCAGATGTGAATGCTCCTCCCTCTAATACCTCCTGCAAACAACTACAAGTAGCAAATCGACTTCATAAACAATAGCCAGAAATAGAAGTTTCCTGTCCAAAACTTCCTGTTTCTATAGGAAATAATACATCAACACAGGAAAGAAGCATGTTTGAAAAGTATTGGGTCTATAAATCTGTAGGTATAAAAGAATGTGAGAAAGAACAGGCCGTAATCTGCTTATCTCAATGTTTGGGGCTGTAAAATGTGCTGGATTTGGATTTGGGGGGAACATGAAGTAGACATTAAGGGGTTGGGTAGCGTGTGCAGTGTGGATGGTTGTTCTCTAGTGAGCTAGGGCATCCTCAGAGCCAACCTGCGGTGTGTGTGTGGTTGCGGCCTGCAGTATATCCAGCCCTCAGTGAGAGCAGATCTCGTCTCTCCTCAGCCTGTCCACAGTAATGTCAGAGCGGTTCTTCCAATGACTGCCTCTGCGGCTTTGATTTACACCAACTCCGCCTTAAACACTGCGGATGGGAAGCCACTGCTCAGTATAGACCATATAAGCCATTGTCTCTCTATTTGTGTACAGTTTGGTCTTGCGACCAGCTGAGGTGTTAAAGGGATAGTTCATCCAAAAATGATAAATTCCATCGTTACTCATGTATGACTTTCATCTGCTGAACAGAAAAGAAAATATTCTGTGTTTTTGTCCATTTAACGAAAATCAACGCGCTCCAAAACAGCATTGTATTCGGTCGATTTCCATTGTATGAAAATAAACCTTCTTTTGTGTTCTGCAAAAGAAAGCCATTCAGGTTAGGAATGAAACTTTCTCACATACAGGTGAGAAAATTATGACAGAATTTTCCTTTTTGAATGTGAACTATATTTATGTTTAGAAGCTTATGTCACATCATTGGTTGAGCCAGAACTTGACATATTGAATCACTCAAACAAACAGGGCAATATTAAACTTGGAGAGGAGAATGTATTTTAGCATCAGAAAAATTACACACTTCACCTTTAAATGTCATATTAAATGTGACATATATACAGCTTATAGGAACATTTCGAGTAAAATGACCAAACCAAACCAAATGAGCAAACTCTCAATTTATTGAAAGCTTGAAACTAAACCCACATGAATTGTGGGTGGTCATTTAGTCTCCTCATGTTTGCATTTTACAAGGGCAGTTTATGAAATGTATTGTGGACAAACTTGGGAGTCCTTTTTTTAGATTAGCACTGAGTGCTAGCGAGGCATTTTTGTGTCCTGAGTTATTTCATTTTAATGTGCATGTGTGGCTCCTCATTGTTTGCCACTCCTGGGATGGAAAAGCGCAGCCACTCATTTGCTCCATAGTGAGTCATCTAGCCTAACGGTGTATCAAACAGTGCTAAACTGACTGCCGCTGTTAGAAGTAAGTCATGGGGCCGTTTGACTAAGGAGAAGTGGGCAGAGCAGCTTCGGAGCTGTCAGATAGCATTGTTCTTCTGAGAGACGGCCCTTTCCTACCCACACTTCCTCACTGATAACCCCACATGAGTTTGAGCCGCGCTGCTTGTGCTGCGGTGTGTTTTTATTGCAGAGTAAAAGCATATGTCAGCTTGAAATTGTCAATGCTTTGTATTTTCATTTAAGAAAATCCTTCTGAAGCCTTCTACTGGAGCTATTTATATAGGATATTTGGCATCAGCACCCCTTACAGTGGTCTTTAGCTGTTGTTTATGCCTCCTGCTCAGATCCCCTGAACATTCCAAGTGTGATTAAATGTGTTTCAGGGAGCAGGTTAGATTTAAACTTTCAAAGATCAGTTATTTTAACTGGAATGTAACACTTGACCCGTACCAATTTGACCCCAAGGAACTTTTGAACTCCATCATGGGTTGAATAATGCTATTAGGTATATTTTTATTAAGTTGCATAATAAGTGTCAGTAATGACAACAACAATCATATTATGAATAAGTACATACTTTTATTAAGTTATGCTATATGTCAGATAATGCTGTTATGTAATATGTATGGCGCACAATGGCAATAAAGTTTGGCACAGTTACCCATTTAATACATTAAAGGGATAGTTCACTTTGAAATTAAATTTTGATATGTTTTAGCTTACCTCATGGGCATCAGAGATGTAGGAGTATTTGTTTCCCCAGTAGTTTCAATTTTGATAATATTAGGTCAAACCGTTCTTGTCTGTGCCTCACATAATGCAGGTCTATGGTCACCACCTCAAAGAGCATACACAGAGAAGTCCAAATTAAACAATCCCCATCGTAAGTACACACTGATGGCCTAAGACATGAAACGAGCGGTTTGTGTGAGAAAACGAACAGTATTTATATGGTTTTACCTCTTGTACACCACTACGTCCGACTGATCCAAGGGCGTGCGTGCGTGTTTCCTGTTGGGACATTCACGCGTTCTGGCTTTAGTCTGCGCAAGCGCGGAAAGCGCCGGAAGTGGATCTCTCGCGCGTTCATTTATTTGAACCAGAATACACTGATCAAGAACTCAGAGCGATGGAGGAAGCATCCGCTGCATCTGTCTTCAAGCCTCAGAGACAGAGATGACTTTAAAATTGGTGGTGTCAGTGAGATTTCTTTTTTTTTTATTTTTATAAATTAATACTTTTATTCAGTAAGGATGCATTAAATTGAGCGAAAGTGTCAGAAAAGGCTTTTACATATAGCTTAAAGAAAATCATATTTCAAATAATTGCTGTTCCAGAATCCTGCAAAAAAAAATGTTTATTAGGCAGATTCTATTTACACTAGGTGAAAATTTAGTGTATACTAAGTACGAAGTGTAGTAGTTAGATGTTATACTTAGTGCAAATTGAGGCAAATACTGTTTGAACCTTACATTAGTGTATTATATGTTAGTGTTTTACATATAGTATATCAATAATAACAAAATGTAAATTGTAAGTGATTTTATTTGTTATAATAATTAAATGGTTGCTGCCTTATACAATAAAGCCCTCCATACACTTACACCTGATAAACAGTGTATTCCTACTATTAAATACTAGCCTGACAAGCCAGACCCACATCAAGATGTTTGGTCTGGAAACTCACCATAGGCAGGGCTCAATCCGAGGGGCGGATAAACGGTTGTCTTTCAAACTCCCTCTGCACAGCGTGCACGCAATTGGATAGTGCTACAACCAACCAGAGCAACGAAGGTGAAGCAGAGCTAGTAGATTAAACTTTCGCCGTATCCGGTCGGCAAAACTCTGAACACATCTACCCTTCTTAAGAATGACTTCAGTGCCGTTCTTTGTTCTTTTCTCAGAGAAAAGTTTAACTCCCAGTCTTCCAGAGTCGCAGCCAAAGTTGATTCGCCATGTTCTGTGTTTACTAGAAGCACGCAAGCGCAACTCGGCTGTCATTATGTTAAGCCCCGCCCACCGACTTATTGTGATTGGCCCGACCAGAGTTTGGCTTTTACAGCTCAGACGTGTATTGAGAGTTGCTAGACGACATTCGCAGCAGATTAGATTTGCTGCCGATAGGGTGTGTCTAGATTCTAGGCTAATTAAATACCTGTTAGGCACTTTATTCCAAATTTTTTATTATTTGATTACATTTTTTATTATTGATTTTATTTAAAATAAAAAACTTTTCACCAACTTTTCAAGTTACTGGCACCCATATTTCTCTCCACACCACTGTTCCTGTTATAAAATAAATTTATTTTGTAAATTTGTCAGGCCCAACCAGACATTGCGGAGTTTCACAACAACACTTTTTAACATTTCACTTTTTATTTTCAAAATTGATAATATTAACAAATGTTTCTTGAGCTGCAAATCAGCATATTAGATTGATTTCTGAATATTCATGTGTCACTAAAGAGTAATGAAGCTTTGCATTGCGGGAATAAATTACATTTTGAAATAAATACAAATAGAAAAAGTTTATTTACTTATTTTTTAATTGCAATAATAGGATATTTCACAAAATGAACTCCACCCCCCCCCCCCCCCATAGAATTCACAAAATAATGCAGCCATGATGAGAATAACAGATTTATAAAAAAATTAAAAAAAACTCACTGACCCCAAAACTTTTGAACAGTATAAGTAACATGCTTTAAACATCAGCTCAGTACTCTACCATGATACCTACACAATAAATTAATTGTATGCAGTAAATCAAGTTGTACATGCAAAGTTGCCAAAAATGCACCAAAATGTACAATTATTTGTGGACTGATAACATCTTTGTTGAAGGTGTGCTTTCTTGTTTAAAGTTGATAGCGAGGCCAAGCAAGAGCATGGACAAAAGCTGGATTGATTTTATCAGATGTAATTAGCCTAGCAGGCTTTGCTAGTCCTGCTGGAAGTAATCATTAGCCCCTCGCTAGCTACATCTTTAAGAAACATATGTTCTCTGTTTTAATCCCTGAGCTGTAAACTACAACTCTTAAAGATGACCCAAGGAGCTTTTCACAAGCCTGCACGCTTCTTAGTATACTTGGATGATATCCGTGATTTTGGCTAAGACCATGCTGATTTATCAGAAGAAGTTTGTTTTAAATTATATGTCAAGGTTATTCCAAAACAGGGCATGCTCAGCTGTTTTTAATTAAATGAGCTGATGGGAACGTAGTTCTCTTACATCTGAATTTTTCACCGTAGAGTTCCCTTATTTTTTACAGTTTGTTAACTTATTAGCAATGACAGATGTTATACATCACATCACATATCTTTCATTCCCCAGTTAGAACCTTGAAATTGGTGTTTGAAACAGTCATGCAGGTCTATGATTTCCATCCCTTCAATATTTTTCTCCCTAGACATTACACATAGGCTCTTACCAAGCTCGAAATAGTTTTGAATTCCTGTATGAAGGACTGTGAAAGTGAAAACGTACGTCAGGCCAGTGGAATTCACTCTCCTTGACTATGGGATTGAAGGGAGTGCAGACTGACTCCCCTAAGGAGGAGTAGTCTTCATTAGATTAGAAAATTGTTCTATACAATGTTGGGAAATGGTCAGTGGTAGACATTTTATTAGCTTCATATTCATATATCAGTCAGTCTATGTAAACAAATGAAGGAACGCTTTGTGCTGTGGTTGAATAATGCCCGACCGAGTGCATATCAGGTCCATCACACTGTTTTAAGGAAAAGTTTCTCAAATTTGAAAGCTTGTGGGGCTCAAAGAAGGATCCTATTAGTTTTAAGTGGTGCTAACCTATTCATTGTATGAATTCACTTTTAGGCTAGTAGACTTGTGTGGTATATATTACCAAAATGTTAGGTTATGTTACATTACATTATTTTACATGCATTTTATTTATTTATTTATTGCAGGAAATTTAACCCTAAAATGCATAATATATTACATATCTAAATAAATGTAAATTCACTTGTGTGTGTGGTATGCAGTATAACAAAAAAAGTTATTTTATGTAACACAGCAATATATATTTTCTTGTAATAAATTGCGGCTGCTGTGACACTTGTTCACACTGCTAAGAGTAAAGCGCTTCTGCCAAAAAAACAACAACAATTATCCGGAAATCGAGGGTAACGCAGATATGACGCAATTGACAAGAGACTCTCTCAGATGTCCCGGCTCCTGGGTTAAAATAGTACTTCTCACAATTTACAAATAGTTGAAAAACATTCACTCAACTGAACAAAATATGTAACACTGGCCTAGTGGTTTTTGGATATTTTACTACAAAAATACTACATAGTACACCTTTAAATTGAGCCACTGATGGTCCAAATGGTACAGCCAAATCATTTGTCACAGTTGGGCCGTTGCATGGCATATACCACGTTTGTGATTATTGCCGTTGCGGTTGCCACCATGATGATGTGGCATGCGGGCCACAAATATCACGACACGACCTATTGGTTATGTAGCTTTATGTGGTAGTATATATATATATATATATATATATATATATATATATATATATATATATATATATATACATATATTAAACTGCCTGTTACATAAAAGGGATGGTCACAGTAACCCAACAAGTGGTGTTTAATCACACGTGGTAACAACTTTTAAGGCTTTTTTGCACCCTAAAGTCTCTTTCTTGCTAACAGTGATCTGATATAGAGGGGTTTAAGTGTGGTTCCTCTTAGTCTTCTTTTTATGCAGAAATCTGATCTCAGCGTCTGAAGCGTGCTGGAGAGAGAGGCGTGCGGGTTGAGTTGAAGTTCACAGTGAGAGATATGTTTCCATGCTGTAGAGGTGTCTCGGGGTCACACACACACCCTCATACTCACATATATGTTCATCCATCTCTTTAATGTGGTTGCTTATATTGGTACACAGTGACTGATACTGCAGATTATATCTTTCTGTTTCATGAAAGATTGTTGGTGCACACAATCCTAAAATAAATATGAGTAGTTTGTTTTTCCATGTTTACATTAGATGTTTCAGTAAGACTTCTCTGATTTAGCTAGATCAAGTGTGCATTTAAATTTTAAAAAGGTGGATTTTGTGGTTTAGTTCCCATACCTGGAAGCCTGTGAGTTTTTGGAAAGAGCTAGATTTTAGTTCAAATGTCTGTAGGTGTCTTTTTGTCAATTGTATAGATATGTTTCTTCGGAAATATTTAAGTGAACTGATATCTATCGAGTCAGTTTACAAATCTAATGTTATTAGAGAATAAATTAACATTCCTTTATTTAAGGGTGCTTTCACACCTGCCTCATTTAGTTCGGTTGAATCGTACTAGAGTTCGTTTCCCTCTTTGGTGCGGTTCGTTTGGTCAGGTCTGAAAGCAGCAATCGCACTCGGGTGCGCACCAAAAGCGGACCAAACAAGCGTACCGAGACCTCCTTGAAGAGGTGGTCTCGGTACGATTTCAAACGAACTCTGGAGCGGTTTGTTTGTGGTGAGAACGTGATCCGACCTCGAACAGAACCAACTGCAAAAGTACTGATCATTTTTGGACTGAACCAGCTGCCGTAGTTAGCTGCGCTGACATTGTGTGCATGATATTATTACCTGATAGATCGTTGGCAATATTTTCGGAAGATGGAAGCATGTCAAGAGTTAATAATTAATGCACGCCCCCTCTTGAAGTGACGAGCAATGCGCGCTCGCCGTCTGCAGTGCCTTAGAGCGTTGTTTTCATGTCGCATCCGCGCTTCATTATAGAAATGTTTTGTTTGCATACTGTGGTAAATACACACCGTGTAGTAGATTATGGCTAGGGACAAAACTGGCCCGCGCAGTCGTCTCTCCATAGTGTTATTATAGTTTGCTGGCTTTGCCTCTTCTGTTGGAATTGAATTCTGACCAATCGAAAAGCAGTTTGGGAAATACGCCATGGCCAATGAGTGATGTGGATGTTGTCACGTGCCTGCGTTTTGGTTCGTTTCAACCATAGGTTTCAACCAAGCCTGCAGTCTCCCTCTCATTTACTGAAGCTTTCGCGCCTTGATCGCCCCCCGGTGACCGGTCCCAGTATAGCCGCCCCTCTGTGTTTTCTAATGGACGCGAGGCAAACTAAATAATAAAATTACACTTCAAAAAATGTTCCCCAAAGTTAGTGTATGTCACTGAAGGCAGTTATCATCACGATGATTTCATTTCAGGTGTTCGTTTTAAAAATAAGTTTACTTTGAGTTAGTTATTTGATGCTATAAAAACGGGGGTGTGACGTCATGATTGACAGCTGAGACTGACGGCTTCTCTGAGTGAAGTTGTCACCGAGGCACTAACAGACTTTTTTCGAAATTTTTGGGAGCAGATTAGATCTTTAGCTTTAATTTCTACATTTCCATTACTGTTTATTTCACACCAACATAATTAATTGTTCTGCATCTGTGAGAGTGTGGGCGGGCTTTTGAAATCGCGGCTGTACTTCCTGCTCTACTTCCTGCGCTCTACTGCGCAACTCCGGTCCCGAAATCGCTACTGCGCAGACTCGGTCCCAAGATGTCAGCGCCGTGCAAGGGCGCCTGAAAGCTTCAAATCTGACAAGCGGAAACGGATGATGTCGAGTCGTCCATATTTTTTTACGGTCTATGGTTTCAACCCTATGGTTTCAACCAAGCCTGCAGTCTCCCTCTCATTTACTGAAGCTTTCGCGCCTCGATCGCCCCCCGGTGACCGGTCCCAGTATAGCCGCTCCTCTGTGTTTTCTAATGGACGCGAGGCAAACTAAATAATAAAATTACACTTTAAAAATGTTTCCCCAAAGTTAGTTTATGTCACTGAAGGCAGTTATCATCACGATGATTTCATTTCAGGTGTTCGTTTTAAAAATAAGTTTAGTTTGAGTTAGTTATTTGATGCTATAAAAACGGGGGGTGTGACGTCATGATTGACAGCTGAGACTGACGGCTTCTCTGAGTGAAGTTGTCACTGAGGCTCTAACGGACTTTTTTCGAAATTTTTGGGAGCAGATTAGAGCTTTAGCTTTAATTTCTACATTTCCATAACTGTTTATTTCACACCAACATAATTAATTGTTCTGCATCTGCGAGAGTGTGGGCGGGCTTTTGATATCGCAGCTGTACTTCCTGCTCTACTTCCTGCGCTCTACTGCGCAACTCCGGTCCCGAAATCGCTACTGCGCAGACTCGGTCCCAAGATGTCAGCGCCGTGCACCCCCGCCTGAAAGCTTCAAATATGGCAAGCGGAAACGGATGATGTCGAGTCGTCCATATTTTTTTACGGTCTATGGTTTCAACCTATGGATTCAACTGGTTCGGACCAAAGCAATCAGTGTGGTGTGAAAAGGAACCAAAAAAGCTGAAAAATGCAACAATGTATAATTGTTTGCCCTTGGTTCGGACCAAATGAACTGAACTAGAGATGTGAAAGCACCCTAAGAAGGCTCTACACTTTAAGTTTGAAATATGAGGCAAGTTGTAAGGCTATTTGAGTGAGGCATAAAACAGATATAAAGTGACATGTTTTCTTTCTGCATTCCTTGCCAGGCAGCTTTATTGCTCTTTAGTTGGGCTTTATGTCAAAATCTGCACCCTGCTGAGAATGAATTTTGTGAAAAGCCTGCAGAATAGTCCACTATTGATACACTAGATTGATTACAGTTTGAGTGAAATGAAAGTTGACTGGTTTAACAAATATGGATTTAATATATTAATGCATACATGGAATTATCAGGGGATTTTATTTACAGGTGTTTTGTTTGTTCCGTTTTGTTTCGATTAATTTCTATGCCTGGATGGTTTGTGGAAATTATTATTCAATTGAATACTCAGTCAATGAAAGCAACATCTATGAAATTAATTTAAAAATCCTTGTCTGCTTAAGTTATGGAAAATACAAGGAAATTCATTGGCCACAAGAAGTGGGAACACTGAAATGGATTATTGCATTGAGCATGATAGGTGGGTGTGACTGTCAGATCAAGCGGATCTTTCATTACAGACATGAAAAATCATAATCAGGGATCTGAGGTAGTCTGTGGCCAAGAGTTTCACAGCTGTTGCTTGGTCAGTTCAGGTCCCGCTTTGCTTTTGATTTCCTGTCTTTGCTCTAGAGGTACTGAACGCCTGATTTGAACTGAGCAGAGCAGTTCAACTCGCACTTCTTCTGTGAGACTCCAGTTCAAGTCCAAGTTTTATTATCTGAGCTCTGGACTGCCTGGTCTGGACTAATTTTCTTTGGCGGGACACAGAGTGGGTGTTGGAGAGAAGTCTTTGGTAAGGAGGTATGCGGTGCAACACGATAGGATTTGTGAGGTTCCATCCGGAAGATGGCCTTCATAAGTGTGTGTTGAATAATACGCCTCATCTTTGAACGGTGGTGGGAACGAGATGTAACGCAATGTCTTTTGAACTCATCTGCGGCTCTTCCAAGAGAAGGCCAGTCAGATTTACGAGTCCAGAGTTGGATTAATGGTGTGGATAAAATAAGATCTGAGAGAGATGTTGCTTAGCTGCTCATATTTCTTCAAGTTTTTGTAACTTCATTATCCTGCAAAATCCATTGTATGTACTGAACTTGGGGAAAGTGTTTAGACTATTTTTAAAAGGCCTGTGTAAAAACTCTGAATGGCCACATTATTTTGGTGCTGTCATACAAATCATTAAAGGGTGACTTGTATTAAAGGGGTCCTATTAGGCTTTTAACTTTTTCAGTGTAAGTTAGTGTGTAGTGTTGCTGTTTGAGCATAAAAAATATCTGAAAGGTTACGAAGCTCAAAGTTGACTCTAAAGGGCAAAGGGATTTCTTTAATAGAAAACACACTTCTTCCGGATCTTGTGAAGATACAATGTCACTCCAAAGAGAAACTGGTGGACTAACTTAAAAAACAGTGGTTAAAATGTATTATTTTATCTGTGTGCTGCACATTTTATGGAGAACAGGTTCCATAAGATGCCGGATATGCACATAAGCTTCTCTTGAAAGATGGAGCGATTGCCATTTTGTTTTTGTCTGTATAATCAGTTGTTTATGAATCACGATCTGCATGTTTAATTATTTGTTGTTTTGTTTTCTATTAACAATCCATTTATGAGGTTTATGTTGTTGCTAGGATGTAAATGAATGGCAAACTTTGGCTCTGCTAGCCTGTAGAGTTTAGCTATGAGCTCTTGCTTTTGTAAGTCCACTGATCCTTAAATGGGTACTTCAGCGCTGAAAAAAATAATCTGCATTTAAACTGTGTCATTAATGTAGTAGGAATGTGAAATTATTTTTGAATTTGGTGCCTTCTAGACTGAGAAAAGACAGAAAATGTATTTTTGTCTCATGGGGATAAAAAGACAACAATTCCCAGAATGCTTCGCTGCCCTGTGAGGCCATTCCCAAAGCCACCTACTGGATTACTGTGACTGAGTTGGAGAAGACACTACAATTAAATACTGAACGTGTCTGTTCAAAATAATGAGTGAGTCGCCGAGCGAGTGTCACAGCCAAGCCTGCAGTATCCCTCTAAGATACTAAAGCTTTCGCGCCTCGGTCCCAAGATGTCAGCGCTGTGCAGGCCGCCTGAAAGCTTCAAATCTGGCAAGCCGTCCATATTTTTTTTTACGGTCTATGGTCACAGCACTAACGCTGCAGAAGTCAGATTACATTCATCGTGATGAATGAGCTGAATGAGCTCTCGTGATGATCTGAGGAAATCCCGACCGCGATTGTGGCATGTAACGTTACATTCACAGCGCGTGTTTAGTCTGGCACATTTTCAGTTTATGCCTTTGGAAGCTTAACTTTCATAGAACTTAATTTGAGAAGATAAAACACTAACATTGCTCAGCATAGCCCTGTTTACATGAATGCCTGCAGCTGCGAGCTGAGCTGTGAGCGACCCACTTCCCATGTGCGGGTTGAAAACATGTGGAAATAGCTCCCTCTGCTGGCTGTAGTCTTTAGCCGTTGGCCAAAAAATCCTCAGATGACGCAAATATCGTCAATTTGCATCATAGGAGGAATTTTTCCAGAAAATAAATGCATAAATCTCTAGTCTCAGGGGGATATGAGTGGGGGAAGCGCGATTATTTGAATATAGTCCAGGGTTTCTACTGGTACAAAGCCATATGATAATCACTGAAGTAATCCTTTAACATGCCACTCTGAAACATCCTGTAAAATCTGTGCTTGCAAAGGTTTACGCCATTGTTAATATTTTAACCGTGGCAAAAATAAACTTGCAGTTATAGTAAGGGATGTGATATTTCAGGAACACGCTCTTAGCGGTTTGCCTATCCCAACACACTGAGCCAACTAAGCTAACCAATCAGAGCATATATTTCATATTTCGGAAAGGAACAAAATCTGAGCTTCATCATGGTGTCCTTAAAGAGTTAGTTCACCCAAAAATGAAATTGATGTCATTAATGACTCACCCTAATGTCGTTCCACACCCGTAAGACCTCCGTTCATCTTCAGAACACAGTTTAAGATATTTTATTTTAGTCTGAGAGCGTATGCAAGTGTATGCACACTATACTGTCCATGTCCAGAAAGGGAATAAAAACACCATCAGAGTAGTCCATATGTGACATCAGTTGGTTAATTAGAATCTCTTGAAGCATCAAAAATACATTTTGGTCCAAAAATAAAAAAAACTACGACTTTATTCAGCATTGTCTTCTCTTCCTTGTTTGTGTTCAATCCTCAAATAAAGATTCAAACGGTTGTGTTTGAATGTCACGCCAATGTCACGTGATTGGCAGTTTGGTATGCGATCCGAATCATTGATCGATTCACTGATTCACAGCCGTTTGAATCTTGAGGAAATTGTATTATTATTATTTTTATTATTATTTCACAATTGAATTTATTCATATATTTCAGCATGATTACTCATCATAGTCTTTAGTGTCACATGATCATGTTGATTTGGTGCTCAAGAAACATTTCTGATGCACTTTTTTCAGGATTTTTTTTGTGGATGAATATAAAGTTAAAAGCATTTATTTAAATATAATTTTGTAACATTATGAATTATTGATCAATTTAATGCATCTTCGCTGAACAAAACTATTAATTAAAAATAAATCTTATTAGCACCTAAAAATATGTAGATACATAAAATGTGAGAAAAGTTTTAAATAAAAACACAAACTTTTTACACAAACTATGTGGTATATTTATGCTTATTAGAGTATCAAGTCAGATTCATACATTCAGACATTAAAGTCAGACTTAAAAACTAGGTTTAAAACTAGGTTTTAAATTTGAGCCAATACCTAAGACAATAGTTATACTGTAAAAGGACTATAGAAAAATTAATTTCTCCATTTGGCAATATTTCCCACTAGTTGGTTTCGCCCAAGTGCCAGTGGTGTTGAAAGCTGCTCAGCAGCAAAGGGAAGGGATTTGTTTTTCAAGGGAAATGTCCCGCAGGTGCCTGTGTTACAGCCTTTCCCAACACAAGGTTTACCTGTGTTTAACAAAACAGTATGGATGCATTCGGACTGCTGTTCCGTTTTAATCTGTGGATGTTTCAGGTGAAAGAGTTTCCCTGGGTGTCATGATAAACGTCTGTAGCCAGGAGGAGGAAACAGGTTAGGAGAGTTTGACCATAGCAAAAAAAAGTGACCTGAAGAAGGAGAGCTGGGCCTGAATTATCCCGGGCCCTGGGTTTTAGTTTGTAGGTATATTTTCTTTGTCTGCCTGTTTTCACTGCTGCAGAGATTCAACAGTAGAAGTTTAAGAGAGGAAATTCATTTGATGTCCATAGACACTTGGCAGAGCACTGCATTTAAAGATTCCCATACTCAACCACACTGTTTTTCTTTCCACAGAGCTTAAGTTTTTGCAAGTCTGTGAGAGGTTTGGTAATGGCACCGCTGCAGGTTTTCAATTTTCCTCCATACAGTGCATAATACAAAGGCAGATGTGCACATGGCATTTGTGAATTCTAGATCCATAATGTCTTGCATAGTAAAGTGCCATTGACTTGCACACATACTCAAATTCAGGCTGATATTATGTGGATAGGCAAGTTATGGCCTACTAAAAAAAAATCGATATTTTTGTCTAAAATTACACACACAAACACACACACACACACACACACACACACACACACACACACACACACACACACACACACACACACACACACACACACACACACACACTGGTTCACTATATTTGTGGGGATTCTCCATAGACGTAATGGTTTTTATACCGTACAAACTGTATTTTCTATCCCCTGCCCCTAAACCTACCCATCACAGGAAACATTCTGCATATTTACTTTCTCCTGTATGATTTATTAGCCTTTTGAAAAGTGGGGACCGCTGGCTGGTCCCCACAATGTAGGTGATCTCTAGCCTGGATGCCAGCCGAACTCAGCCCCGCCCGCAACATTTTTAGGTCGGGCAGTTCGGTCTGGCCTTGCTTAGAGGAGTAATTATCCCCGAACAGAAACTGTTCGGACCAATGAAATCATCAGGGCCGCCTTTAGACGATGACGGACAGATGATCAACAGTAACGTAATCATGCACGTCATCAAAGGGGCTTGGATTATATTTTTTCGAATCCTAAACGGAGAGCTTGTTTGTATATGCATTCACCTTCACAATGTCTCTCAGAAATGATGATCATGTTGGGTAAGTACTCTGTGTATCAATAAATTATGTTATTTTTTTACAACACGTGTAAAGATCCTGTATTCCAGTCTGATTTCAGCTCGTGTGCAGACGGGGTTGCCAAGTTTTTACAACAAAACCGCCAACTACTAGCCCTAAACAATAGCTTCTCGGGGGGTTCTCCGGGGGAAAAATGGCGTTTAGGGGGTAAAATGTGTGTTATTTTGGCAAGGTTGCTTGCTAAAATTCGCACTCATGGGTCTATATATCACATAATAGTCACTTCAACCTGCGGAAATGAAAAAACACGGACTTGGCAACACAGTGCAGTTGAACTATGTTGACATTTGACAATGCGTCACTTCGTTGCTCTGATTGGTTGTAGGTCTATCCAATTGAGGTCTTTCCTGGTTCGGTTGAAACACGCCCCATAATCACAGCCCAATGGAGCAGTTTCAAACTCATATTCTGACTAGAATTGAGTATGACCACGTCAGGCTAGGTGATCTCAGGTTTTACTATCCTTTGGGGACATTTGGTCCCCACAATGTACTATAAACAAGGACACACACACACACACACATACAAGATTGACTGATGCAGGTAAATTATTGACAAAAAACGTTTAAGTAATAAACTACCAGTGTGTTACTAATATATCAGTATTAATGTGATTAATTATCTAGCTTGCATTGAGTAGCTTAGCTGTGTTTCTTGTTCGTTTGTCTTTTACTAAGTGATGAAGCCAGATTTGTCATGATTAAAAGTGCAAGAAGACCTGGCCAGTCATGACACACCTCAAATCAATTAAGAATGTGTTGGAAGATTCTGGGCTAGCTACTTTAAACTCTTGTAAGCTCTTCAAAAGACTTGAGCTTTCATGCCAAATGACAGGATGATTACAGCGACCACAGCTCACCCCTGATTAGTGAGATGTAGTTGTGAGGGAAGAGAAGAGAGGGATGCTTCTCTTATGTGGAGAAAGAATAAACTAGACCCCCCGGTGGACCAGTTGATGGTGTGTTGCTTTTGTGTGGCATTTATGTAGATACCCAGTATGCCATCTTTGAACTTCAGAACTACCATTATGAAGGGAAGGTGTGGTAGCATGACTTGCTATGCCCTAAAATGGCTTATCTCAAGTCTTGTGTAATTGTCATTTTCAATAAAAATGGCATCAATTGTCATTCTGCATTCCTGGTGTGTACATTTGTGGAGTGCACATGTCTCCTCTTGGAGTACAGAGACCTTTGTCTCTTACGGTTGTTTCCTATAATGGGGAACAGTAGGGAGAACAGGAAGTCAGTAGGCAGTTATTTCCATTGTGCCCCAACTACCCTGGTGAGGTCATTGCTTCCTTTTAGGAGGCCAGGAGCTGCTTCATAAGAAGCTTAATCTCCAGTATGAATGTTAAATGATATTGGCATCATTTTATATGGACATTTTTTGGTTGGTTGCAAAACATGAATAAAATAAATGTGGTTATGAATTATAATGTGATTCTAATGTTTGACAAGTATTGCCATTAATAATTTAAAGCAGAGGTGGCAACTCTGGCCCTCAAGATCCATTTGCCTTCAGAAGTTAGTTCTAACCCTAATCAAACACACCTGAACAAACTAATCAAGTCTTCAGGATTACTAGAAAACCGCAGACAGATGAGTTTGATCAAGGTTGAAGCTAAACTTTGTTGCCCAGCCCTGATTGCCTGGGAATAGTTCACCCAAAAATGAAATTCTGTCATAATTTACTCATCCTCATGTTGACCAAAACCTGCATGATTTTCTTTCATTTGTGGAACACAAAATAAGATATTTTTAAAAATGTACGATGAAAATCAGTGGGGTCCGATGTTGTTTGAATTTATTTTATTTATGTTTTTTTTTTTTGGGGGGGGGGGGGGGGGGGGGACGGGACGGGACTATCCCTTTGGGACCTGTGCAAAGTTAATGGATATTCTATCATCATTTATGTTGTTCCCAACCTGTATGACAGTCTGTCTTCTGTGGAGCACACGTTTTTTTTGTGGCCATTGACTTCCATTGTACACTGTCAGAAAAAAAGGTACATTGCTGTCACTGGGGCGGTACCCTAAGGTACAAAACCGAAAAGGTACTAATATGTACCTTTAAGGTACTACTTTGCACTCTTAAAGTACTGATATGTACCTTTTAAGGTGAGTGGGTGTGAGTAAGGTACAAAGATGTACCTTTTCACTTTTGTACCTTAGGGTACCACCCCAGTGACAGCAATGTACCTTTTTTTCTGAGAGTGTATGCACAAAAAAGCCCATAGACATTTCTCAAAATATGTTTTTTATGTTACACAGAATAAAGAAATACATGTTTCGAACAACATAAAGTTGCTTAAATGATGACAGAATTTTAATTTTTTGTTTCAGGGCATTCAGGGCACACTGTAAAAAAATATATGTTCAATAAGTTATGACAACAAATGTTTTTACATTGTTTTAACTCATCAAAATATGTTAAGCTATGTTAAACTTGTTTTTATACAAGATGTAACTAATTTTTTAAGTCAGTTTAACATAATTTAAGTTGAAATAACTTAAACATCCAAGTCGATTGTACTGCAAATGTTCAAAATGTGCCTTTTTTTTTTACAGTGCATAGGTAAATAATTTTGAGAAGTGAAAATGTCCCTTTCCATTCAGATATAAGGAACGGTGGAAGACAGATAGCCTATAATATTTGATCCAGACTATGAAAGACGACAGGAACTCTGAAGAACTACTCCAGTGTTTTTCTGGATTAACAATATGTTTCGATTTAGCCATGAAATAAGTGCCCCAGTCTGCAGATTAGCTAGTTTTGGAGATTAGCTCAGTGTAGCTCTAATACGAATCTTTGAATAATGAGCTTTGAGGCCAAATGCTTTGGCTGCTTTTCATGTATAAGGCAGAAGGATCATTAATTTCCAGCCTGGCATCTGCGGGCCACTGTAAGATTTAGTTGCTTAGTGGGCTGTCCAATCAAAATACAGTAGGCCTATGACTAGTTTCTTATATTTTTATTTAATCTGCTAATCCTCTGCCAAGACCCATTTAAAGGTGTATTTTTGTAGAAACGTAATCTTTGTGAACTCATGGAACTACTCACAAAAAATTACTGACACAAAAAAATCAGTCATCATGTTCTGTTTAGTTCCTGTCGTGTCTGCATTAGTTCTTGTTGGTTTCCATGGCTACACATTAGTTTTCACTCAGTACAGCTGTTCCTGTTTAGTTCCGTTTGTTAACCTGTGTAATATACTTCCTGTTTTGTTTGCTCATTGTTCTGTGCCCTCGAGTTGTATGGTCCGTTTCCCAGAGATTTTCATGAAATTAAAGTGTATTTGTTCCATATTCTCCTGCATCGTATCCTTACTACTGCCAAACGGTACAGAACTAAAATAGTGGACTTGCCAGCATGGCCCCTTCCACTCCTCCCAGAACACTTGAATGTGTACTCTGGCACGGCGACCTCCCCCTCACAGCCTGCAATCCTGAGGTACCCACCGAGCTTGCCCTGGACCGAAACCTCTCCCTAATCAATCTGTGGTCCGCGGATCCAGTTTCTCCCGCCCGGTCCCGTCCGGCTATCGGGATGCTCCGGTCTCATCTGGATATCTTCCTCCTGTTATGTTTGTGCCCGATTTCCTGGTCAAATTCCCTTCACTGTTTCCATCAAGTCCCCTGGATCTCCCCCCCATGGCTGCACATTAGTTTTCATTTGGTTCAGCTGTTCCTGTTTAGTTCCCTTTGTTAACCTGTGTATATATTCTTCCTGTTGTGTTTGCTCATTGTTGCTTGTCATTGATGTGTAAGAGTTGTCTATTCTGTTTCCCCTGGACTTTAAATCTATTTATTTCATATTCTCCTGCATTGTGTCCTCGCCTAACGTGACGGAACGCAGTTTCTTGTATTTAATTTTCTCCGGACGTCATCTGCTAATGTAGAAATTTGTGTGCAGGCAGAGTGTACATGTGGTTAATTTGTGTAAGGGGGCCCAGGCCAGGATGAGGGTGATCAGGCTTCAGACTGTTTCTCCAGATCCTCTCTGCTTTATGCATCACCAGCCTGGCTTTCCAAACTGAGGAGGGGTGAGAATGAGAACAGGGCAGACTGGTTAGGAACATGAAATGCCTTTCCTTCTCCTCCTTTACTGTGGCAAAGCCCTGGTTTGAACACCAGATGTTTGAATATTTCCTTTATGATGTTTTTGATTAAATAGGATGAATCCCGCGCCCATGAGGAGGAATATTTCTAGAACAATATTTATGGTGACACGGTTACTTCACTTATTTTTAATATGATAATTAGAGAGTGAAACATCAAAGAGACCCGATGGTTTGACTTCTCTGTATACTGTTATGAATAAATGCACGGAATAAAATAAACAAACAAAATGCAAATTGTATGCTTATGCCGGAACTGAACATGCTTTTCTGCACCTATTGCTTTGATACCAGATACTGCTTAAGACGGTGAACTTTTGAACAACTTTTGAGTGCCAATAATTTAGCTCCCACATTTGTTTCAGCAGTGGATTTCGTTTAAAAAAACGCGGGATAATGCCGAACACATATGATTTGTTTATTAATATGCAAGTTAATGTCAGAATAAAGTGGGATAACATGAGCGATTAGTCCATGTGTTCGTATAGCGCAGCTGCTCTTAAATGCACAAACGCTGCAGAGCCCCAGAATCTCGCATGAGAAGCTCAGAAGGCATTTTAATCAAAACAAGATGCCCCTCTAGAAGCTGGAAGGGGCACAGCTGAGACATATGCAGGACCAGCGTCTGTCAGGAACTGCGGTTAGACTGACAGATGAGCCAAGCGCAAGGAGTGCCAGGTCTGTCAACAACCTCTGATAGAGCTGAACGACTCAAATGCTGCCTCTGCAGATGGAAAGATCCGTCTCTGCTGCTATGAACCCTAGTACTTTTACATCCATGATTATTTCATTTCTTGGCGTGACGCTTGAGCTTAATAGTTCTGACACTTAAGAAAGCAAGTTTTGCTGAATCAAAGTCCAGCAGCTACAGTCTCTGGCCTCCGACACCACAATGTTACAAGTTCCTGAGGTTGCGATGTGAGATCGGATTACTGTCTGCTGCCAGAGGTCAAACTCGGTGTCAAAGTGAAAGAGACATGTTTGAAGTCATCACATTTTGTTTCTTTTAACTAAAACCATGAATTGATGGTGAGATTGGAGACCTGAGGTTGTGAGACTGAATTTGCAAGCAGAGTACAGAGTGGTGAATTACAGTTGGGTCTGAAAACTTGTTGCCTCACTGCTCTATAAGCCAATGACCTCACTTCGCTTTTGCGCACAATCCTAAACTGATTTCCAACAGGCTTCTCATTCAGTATAATGGATCTACAACAAAATAGTGAGAGCTTTGATAATAAAAATGTTTATATCTAATTACCACAATAATAATATCACTTTAAATTATGTCAAAAGTTGAAAAAAGTGAGCAAAAACCAACATTATACACAAACTGACCACTAGCTGTAACTTTTAGACTTTTTTATCTTTTTTTTTTCAATCTTATTTTTAAGATTATGTTCTTTCACAGAATTGTACATTTAGTATATCGAGCGAGAAAGTGAAGTGTTGCTCCGGCAGTGAAGGATGCACGTTCAAAAAGGTATCAGATGAAGGTATCTCTAGTTATCTGACAACTTGTTGGAGGCAGCCTTTTTGAGCTTTCGGAAACAGGCCAAAATTCAAAGATATTAATCACAGGTAATCAGTGTTACGAGTAATATTTACATTACATTTACATTTATGCATTTAGCAGATGCTTTTATCCAAAGCGACTTACAACTGAGTTGTACAGGAAGTGATCTGTCATGAAGAGACGAAGAAACGCAAAAAGTGCCCTAAATACAAAGATTTGGATATTACTCAGAGTAGCAAAAACTAGAATAGGGTTCGAAAAGAGAAAAATAGAGGAGGAAGAGTTCAAATTTTTTTTAATGATAAGATGAAGTGCTCATGGACGAGAGCAATTAAAAGCAAATTGTAATTTACTTGTAATTACAAAGGGAACGCATTACAAGTAAATGAGTCATGTAATCAGATTACTATTCCAAGTAACTAGCAAAGTAACACATTACTTTGAAATTTACAACAAAATATCTGATATCCGGTCCCAATGTTGAGAAAAATCGTGAGTAAGTGCAGAGGCGTTGTATAAACAGGTTATTGTATTTCTAGAGTAAATGTGAGCATTTATTCATCTCACCTGCACAATAAAGATTCAGTAAAATGAAAAATGCAAACAAATAATTAAATGTTAGGGGGGGTGAAACACTCAGTTTCAGTCAATCTCATGTCAATCTTGAGTAACTATAGAGTGAAATTGCATCGTTCATATCTCCGAAAAGTCTTTAGTTTTATTATATTTATAAAAGTACAGAGTCTTTCCGGAAAAAAACGAGCGCCTGGAGGCGTATCGAGTGGGCGGAGCTAAAGAATGACGAGAGTGCAAAGCGGTGACGTCCTCAAGCGTGGAGAAACCCATGGCTATTGATCAGATTCAGCTAATAGATATATGATCCAGAATCTAATTCGGAGGCTGAAATAAATTGAACAGGAGAAACGGCAACAGCAGGACGTCCGTCTCTGTGGTATGTACTGTATTTAGTGGCCTGTCAACATTTGTGTGTCTTTACTCGCAGTTTATGAGGACATGATTCGGTTTATGGACTATTGTATGCGACTAAACCTTAGAAGTAGCAAGCAAAATGGTTTCGCACGTCAGACTAGTGTAACGTTATATAGAACAACAATGGAGTCCGTTAGCGCATTTGAATGACGAAGCACGCGATCGTGTCTACTCATCATGTTTACTCACGCGACGAGCCAACAGCACAGACATTTGAAGCAGTTTTACTCACCGGCTGCTTCCAAAGCAGGACTGAACCTTTATCGCTGGGACCGCTCCGTCAAAAACACACTTCTTTGGTATGATTTGGTAAAGTCCTGAGAGCAGCGAACGGTGGAGATCCACTTTTGCGATGCAACTGAAGCGATGTTGTGAAGCTTCCCGTCATTTCTGCGTTCAAATCGGTTCAAATGCAGCGCTGCCTTCCCAGAATGCTGTGCTGAAGCGTTGAAGTCTCTTGATGTCACCCATAGGAATAAAGTGGAGTGCAGCGCCTGGATCGAGTGGATCTGCACCTGAGAGTGTTTATGGGCGTGCATTTCCTCTCTCGCTCTAGTCACACGCGTGTGCACCCTACCGGGAGAAGAGCCCGTACGGCCCATACAAGGACCTTTCGCTCTATTAACGTCAAGTCGACCCATACTCGAAAAAAACTCTCCGAAACTTGTGAGAAACCGGAAGGAGTATTTTTAACACAGAAATACTCCATCAAACGTCCAACATTAGTTTTTGAAACTTTGTCTATGTTTAGGATGGGAATCCAAGTCTTTAACAGTGTAAAAAGCTCAGTGTGCATGAAAACACCCCCCCCCCTTTAAATAAAACTAATATTTTATGCAGTTAATCTACCTTCATTGACCAATGTCTTGCTGCTATCCTTCAATAATTTAGCTGAACCATGAGCAAAAACAAATATTTTTTTTGTTTTTATTGGTAAAAAAAAATTTCTCTTGTGTCCTTTCTTCCATTATCCAGAAAGGCAGCACAGCTGAAAGGTTTGTTTTTAGCTGCGCCCTCTATTGAAATACTGCGCCTGAGGCTTACATTTAAATTCTGGTATGAAGAGGTCTTTACATTTGCACAAAAAATATAACTTTTATAATCCAGCCCAAGTGAGAAAAAGTCACATAAAAGTAACGTAATGCATTACTTTTCTTAAAAAGTAACGGAGTAACTCAATTAGTTACTTTTTAAGGGAGTAACTCACTATAGTAATGCATTACTTATCAAAGTATATCTTTCCCCAACGCTGCAGGTAATGCATTCTGTTTTCCAACCATTTTAAACTTTGAACATTTTTCAAAACTTTTCTGTGGAACATACACAGATCTGTGTTTCTCTCACAAGTGAGAGGGAAATTGAAAACCTTGAGTGAACCGATCGCATGATGCTTTGAACTGGGTGGGGGAAATGGGTGCTGTTTCTCCCATACCCTGCTATCACATAGCCTTTTTTGAATAAGTGGGATAGAAAGAAAATAGCTTGGGGGGGTTTTCAATGTATTGTGAATGTGATGGATTATATAACAGCATATTTGCAACTTTGACTGATGTGGTGTTTGCAGGTTTGAAATCTGCCTGGCATGTTTAACACAACAGCGGGAGCTGAATTTTTCGTTTTGGCTAGTGGTGATTCCCCTGATAGTGGCCTGCGTGAAGCTGTGCAGTCATCTGTGCATGAGTAAACAACATGAGTGAGTGGGTCTGACCTGCCGTTCACCCTAATTCCAGACCCTTTGGAGTCTGCTCAAAACATGGAAGCTGGCCTTAACTCCAAACATCTCATTTTCATCCTTCAGAAGGTAGAAGATTTCAACCGAGATTATGGTTAAAGGGTCCCGTCTTAAGATAGGCAATCTGCATTAGGCATATTTGCGAGCAATTACCCCTGGAACACTCCTGAGATGAAACGGGATTTTTGTTGTCAAATTTGTACCCGTGATTCCCTCCCAACCACTCATTCTCTGTGCATTTTTTCCATTTGGTGCATTTAAAAAAAGACTGTGAGAACATAGCATATCTATCAGATTTGATTATTCAGAAGCAGACTATGAAGTATGTTTGAATAAAGGTCTTAAAGTTCAACAGCAGGAAGCTTTTGTAAGAGGGACAACTAATCAATCCCAGAGCTGACAGCTGTGCCATTAAGAATGATTGCACGGGCCACATTAGCAGCGTCGTCTCAGATTATAGAGGTGTGCAGGAAAACATTCCCGGCTGACATTGTTCAGAGGTCAGTGAGTGACGGGATGCTGAACAGCTGGAGGAGTGATGAGTCTGAGCGTTCACAGCAGACTTTGCTTAAGTGAGCTACAGTGTAAAATGGCATTCTTCACATTCTCATCTGTCGAGTTGTTTTGTTCTCTGTGTTTTAAATCATTTACCGACACGTGTCTGTGCCAGGCAATGAAAAGACTACACTCAAAAAAATGATACGTTGGATTTACTTTTTTTATGTCAACAGGTTCCACGTAACTGGGTCATGTTGAATTTAATTAACATTGTTTATTTCAGTAAACGTAAGTTTTTCATAAGGTTAATTCAGTGCCATTTAGTTGAATCAGGTTAACATTCTTAATTTTGTCCAAAACTATTAAATTCAATTGTTCTAAAGAATGAATATGAAACAAAAACCATAACAAGTAATCCAGTTTAGTTACAAATATTATCTATTAAGAAAACCTTTAACAAAATCGTATTGGCTAGCCAGAAGATGATTTTGTTACATCCATGGCACACCCAAATTTGTTTTTTTATTATTATTATTTAAACGCCTTTAATTGTTTTTAGCAGGTCCTTACCCCAAGCACTTGCTCAAGACTTCATCACGATGGTAAACCTCTAAAAACACTAACATAATACAAACTTTTAAATGCCAACATAACAGAACATTAAACATTAAAAAGTCTCTTCTTTTTCTCATCTTGTTAAAAATGCATAAAATAGCACTTTATTTAAACATTTACTCTCCGAATTGAGCCCCTTTGCAAAGCATGATGGGAAGTGAAAGTCCTTTTTGTTTGGGTTACTTGATTGAAACATGTTATTTGAAAATAAAAACATTGAGTTATGTCAAAGAGAAATGGTTTTAAGTCAATATAACATGAAGCAATTACATTTGAACCAGAAACATGATATAATGTTGTTAAATCAAATTAAATAGCTTAAAGTGAACAGCATCATACTTTTTTTAGTGTAGCACAGACAGCTCAACCTGATATTGAACATTTGCTCTCACTATTTTGTTTAAATAAATTGCATGTTTTGTGGCAGAGTTTTGCTGAGTAGGTTGCAAAAATGTTGTGTTTTGGTTAATATTTGGAAATGGTTTGTGTTATTTGAATGTTGCCAATGCAACTTGGATTTCAGATGGTTCAGATTCTTTATTGGGGCCCATTGCTGTAAATAGAAATAAGAGGGCTTAATGATTATACATATAGGTTTGAAATTGAATTTACACATTTTATTTAAGTAGTTTTAGCCCCTAGGAGTGCTTGGGTAAAACATAATACACTGGTAGCTCCAAGGTCAAACTACCTCAAATTGAATCTAGTCCTGTCTTCAATATAAAATTGTGGTGATTTTTAAAATATAGCTTCATGTTTTAATGTTTAATGTTTTATCCATACAAAAGTAAGTTTTGGTTCAATGTTGTTTGGACTCTGTTGACTTCCATTGAATTGATAAAAACAGTTTTCTACATGTTTAAAACAAAATAAATTAATATGTCGAATAAAGGACGACAAACTTTTCACTTTTCAGACTGTTTTATTTCAATAATTGAAAGTCAATATCAAAATCACCATGCTAAGCAATATTTGTGTGCCATTTCACAAACAATGGCTTATCACTTCTCCCAGCTCCCTTTTATTTTTGATGAGATATTAAAAAGAGATGCTGGGGAAGTAAACCGTGCTACTTGGGTTGTGAACCTGGTTGCAAACGAGCCTCAAACTGTGTTTTTTGCTTTGAAACATTGGATGCTTTGTTTTTGTCTGCATTTTTAAAAAACCTTTTGTAAGAGTGAGCATTAGTCAGTGGATTAAATGGCTAGTTGGCATCTTGTCTCTGGAGTAGTTTTATGTCTGAGAACCTCATTACACCTGCCTGGAATACCAATCCACAGTATAGTATGCACCAAAGACAGACTTTAACTCTCTGCTGAAAGGAGGAAGAAGGCCTCCCCTGAATAATTCAAACAAACGCCACAGAAGTATTTCACATTTTTAAGGTTCGACTACCAATGTTTGTAGGAAAAACTGTTTAAGTTGTACATTGACATTAATAATGTTTTAGTTTAGCTTCAAGTTTCATGTTTTCACCTCATTTTCATTAGATTGCAACCAGAACAGGCATGGAACAGTCTTAAAATAAATGCAATAATGAGATACAATTCGTGGCTTGAGGTAATTATGGCTTATGTGGCATTATATGTGGTTTTGGGTTAAATTTGGCAAAGTTACTTCTTTAAACCATCAGTTTTGGGGATTTACAAGAAAATAACTGGAGCAAATAAAACTTGGAGGCTTGGAGAGAAACACAATAGACTTTTTCCTATACTGCAAACATTACTAAAAAACGTTTTAGATTCTTTAAGGCTAAACCATATATTTTTAAGAATGATCTTAAGAGCAAAAGTGCCAGAAGCAGGTTTCTCCATATGTTTGTGGTCACTGGATTGGTACAGAGCTACTCTTGTGGAGGTTTCACAGATGAACCATTGATTTAACACTAATGGAGGATTAGTAGATTTTTAATCCTCTTCTTATCAGCTTGACACACTTTAGTATCAGAGCGAATGCTCTCCAGCCCTCAGACCGAGGAGCTTTAAGCTGCTGAAATCCCATTGTGTGTTTGAGTAATACATTACGAATGTGTGAAACAGACACTGGCACCCTGATTACGGCTGCAGCTTTAATGTTTAAATCTGTTGAAGAGAAAAATCTGAATGTGAGTGTATAAACTGTTAACTCAGGAAATATTCTTTTAGCCACCTTTTGAGTTCTGTAAGCATCTTGACACGTCTAGCATTTAGCAAGATAAATTGATCGAGACGTTCCCTGGTGGTTAAACCCTGCAAAAACAACTTTCGGATATGCAATATTGTGACACTGACCATGCAAATTAACAGGCGGTCAATTGTTTTGGATATTCTCAAATCACAACTTACAGTTTGACACAACAGTGTGGAGTTAATGCAGCTTAAATGTTCCTGTCATTAAAACAAAAGGGCAATTTTGCAACTTTTCACTCAAATTGTCGTGCTGATAATATTATTTGTTATAAAAAGCAAAATAGATGGACGTTAACTTGTGGTCTTTAGGACCTCTCTGTGTCAACTGCAGACAGCAGATCCAAGTCGAAACCAAGTTGGCCAGTTGATAATTTGGCTGATCAACCAGTTTGGATCAGCTTATGTCCATGAATGAAACCATGTCAAATCAGCTGTTGGTTTAAGCTGGATTTCCCAGCATTAGCGTTTTGAAAATGACGACCACCAGCTCCTCCTACTGTTTGTTCAACTAGGAGCTAATGTATTAGCTGTGCGAAGCAGTGTAATTCAGCTGGAAGTGAGGGCGGTGATCTATCGTGTGAGTCAGTGCTCAGGGCCAGCCTACACGGCCACTTCCAATTCTTCGTCTTTAGTGGTGACATTAAAATGTAATTGGGTTTTGCTTCTTCTGCCAACTGTAGTGGCTCCCCATAACATTATGAGACCTTGGCTGCTCTGAGGACTAAGTTTGTGAATGTGGTGGCTGTAGCAATTCAATCAAAGCTAAATGTCTCACTCTATGTTCCCTTCTGGCGCTTGGAGTTGTGTGTCTTTTTCCTTACTGCTTTAAGGATTTCTTAGAGCATTTTGTATTTACTGTTTTATTAATTATAGGGTTTGGAACCAACAGACTGTTCTGAAAACGATCTGATTTGTATACTGTAACCAAATGGTGTTTACTACCAATAATGGTTCTTACAAAAACATATATATTTTTTTTTTTTGAAAATTAAATGTTACCACATTTTTTTTGTTTAATATTTATAGTTAAGGCCAACTATTTTAGAAATTTATGTAATATGGAAACAGCTTTTGCAAAGAACTGTTTTAAATTAATTAAAATTAAATTTGAATAATATGATATAATATAATATAATATAATATAATATAATATAATATAATATAATATAATATAATATAATATAATATAATATAATATAATATAATATAATATGGCAATTGTATAACTTTTTTTAATTGGAGCAGAAGCTTGTTAAATTTGTCAATTAATGTATTTATATTGTATTTATTATAAAGCACCTTTCAGGCTGCACAGTCACTCCAAAATGCTGTACATTACAAATACTATAAACAAAACAAAACAAAAAATACAATAAAAAACGGAACAACTGAACAACAACTAATAAAACACAAATTCAAATAATTTATTATAATGCGCAAGAGAACAGGTGTGACTTTAGACGGTACCTAAAGGTATTTAAAGTTGAGGTAGACCTAACCACAAAGGGCAGGTTGATCCATAGTCTTGGAACAGCAACAGCGAAAGCACAACCACCCTTAAATTTAAGTTGCACTCTGGGAATAGTTAAAGGTGCACTATGTAGTATTTTTGCAGTAAAATATCCCAAAACCACTAGGCCAGTGTTATATATTTTTTTTCAGTTGAGTTCTTAAAATACCCCACATGTTTCCAACTATTTGTAAATTGTGAAAAAATTGCTATTTTAACCAAGGAGCCGGGACATCTGAGGGAGTCGCCTGTCAATTGCATCATGTGTTACCCTCGGTTTATGGTTTTATTTGGCAGAAGCGCTTTTCTCTTAGCAGTGTGAACAAGTGTCACAGCAGCCGCCACACTTAAACACACTTAAATGTATCTAATGTGATAAACAGAGCTGCGTTACCTCATACTCGTGACCGGAAATGGCACCCGCGACTGTGTCCCGTCATAATAAAAGTCCCCCTGCTCGCGAGCCGTGTGTTGTTCATCTCATTAACAATCGCTACAGCGGTCTTGCTCAGCTCTACAACACTCGGTCCTGCTCTTCTTCATACTACAGTAACGTTAATAACTGCATTCATCAACATTAATCCTATCCCGATTCTTTTCCACCGGCTGTGAGGTGAAGACCACATGTCCCAAGATGCTGCACTCAAACTTGGTGTCATCAAACTACGCCTTTGTTTTAAATAGGCGACCTCTAGCGGACGGACATAGTGCCGATTTAACAAGAGCTTATGTAAGGATCTTAGCGTTAAATTTGAATTATAAGGATTAATAATAAGATCAACTAAGTATTCTAGAGCCATTCCATAAACTGCTTTTAAAACATACATCATCATGTATTGAATCCCATATATTACTCTGGTAACCATCCCATTAAGGATGACAATGGAGTGATATAGTTAGTCTTCTTGGCATTCATGAGCAGTCTTGCAGTGACATTTTGAACTTGTTCCAGTTCACGATTTTCATTTAGCTATTGTCCATAGATTTTAAAAAAAGTGTTTGTTGTTTTTACTTGACCCTGTAAGTAACTACCCCATGGACCTAAGTTAACCTTTACAGTCTTATTACAAACTGTACAGCCAAAGATGATCATGTCTGTTTTTTGTTCACTTAATTGGACAAGATTATTGGCCATCCACATTTTGGACTGAAAAATCTTGTTATAGCGATATAATCTTCATAAAGACAGTGCTTGAAGAATGAGCTAGCTGGCTCTCAGATTCTTGTCAATGGAAGCATATCCCTCATAAATGGGATATGATCATGCGCTGCTGTTTCCCATTACTCAACACAGTGCTCTGTGAAACTGTAGGAGACAAAAAAACATCTGTCAAAGGGAACAATGGGTCATCAGACCCATAAATTAATGGAAATAACAGAGTTGAACTTGAGTTCGGCTGAACAATACATTGGATTTAAGCAGCTCGCAGTTTAATCAAATGGAATAATAAAAGCTTTAACCCTTGATCCTCATCCAGTCATTACTGCCCTGATGGTTCAGGAAAAAATAAATAAGGCCTAATACATTTATATCTGGGGTTTCAGGCACAAACCGGGCCAGATCATACAGGGAAGGAAATTCATGGGAGATTATTCTGTGAATATGGCTTTCGCAGGCTGCATGTACATGCTAGATCTCAACAACACTGCCAAGGAGTCATTTTTTCTTAAGCTATGAAACCCTTTCTACCTCAGTCAACATTGCGTGATTGAGCCAAGCGCTTTGCATGTGCAGAAAGACAATGTATTAACTGAGGAAATGATTTGGAAAGGAAAGACTGCCATTTTTTTACATTATTTCAACAACTTGTCTGCATTACATAATGATGTTTTCAGAGTGGTTTGAGTGCAGTATCATAGTGTGTTCTTGTCTTTCTCTCTTTCTCTCTGCCATTTCCCTTCTTCCCAGATTCGGATCTTAGTATGCGGACAGTGAGCACGCCAAGTCCAGCTCTGATTTTGCCACCTCGTTCATCTTCAGCCGTACTTAATGGCTCCTCTACATCCTCTTCCACGTTCGGCACGGAAACCATCGCCATGGTCCACACGCCACCCACTTCCCTCACCCATCCTCAAAGGGGCCTGCGGCAGCCGAGAGACCAGCAGGGGGCGCCCATCGACATTCTCCCCGACCACGCTTTCCTACAGATCTTCACCCACCTGCCCACCAACCAGCTGTGCTGGTGCGCCCGCGTGTGTCGTCGCTGGTACAACTTGGCATGGGACCCACGCTTGTGGAGGACTATTCGTCTGACGGGAGACGTGCTACACGTGGACCGCGCACTTCGGGTTCTCACTCGCAGACTGTGCCAGGACACCCCCAATGTGTGTCTGACCCTGGAGACGGTGGTGGTCAGTGGCTGTCGGAGGCTGACCGATCGAGGACTGTACACGGTGGCCCAGTGCTGCCCAGAACTACGTCACTTAGAGGTGGCCGGCTGTTATAACGTGTCCAACGAGGCCGTGTTTGAGGTGGTGTCACGGTGTCCCAACCTGGAACACCTGGATGTTTCAGGTAATTCGGTTTGAGTGATAATATTTGGTTTTATTATTAGTACTGTCCTAAACAGGCGCTTCCCACACTGAATGCAATAATGTTTAATGCAGTTATAGCAGGATTTTAAACCAATGAGATTTCACACTGAGTTGGGTCACTCAAACTTTTTAACTGGCTACTTTATTTATAATTTAATATTTGAATTGTTTTTACTTGATTTTACTTCGGACATCAAGTGGCATCCCAACACAGCGCCAAAATTATGTTGTAATTGAACATAACGCAACGTAGGCCCAACTGTATGAAAAATTATTGAAATTATTCATGACATAGACTGAATGTTGAAAACTCATTTTGTTTTCTAAAATTGTGTCTTAAATTTCAATGGTTTCATGGTCTTGGCTGCCACATATCAACATTGAATCTGCTGTCCACAGTCCTATCAGAACAGTCCTATGATATTAAGCATAAAAAGAGGAAATAATTTGTGTATTGACTTGATTGATTTTAATTATTTGTGTATTGACTTGACAAAATTATATTCAATTTGACATTCTCAACCTAACATGTAAAGTATCTGTGTTGGTCTACAAACTTTCTAAAAACCCAGAAGGATTTTGTATTTAGCCATATAAATGACTTACTGACTCAGAGCCAGACAGCCTGTGCTTCACCTGCTTTGTTGTTGAGTCCTTTTTTTACTCTCAGAGATTATTCTGCAATGTACAGGACTTCCTCTTGGAAAAGCTGGAAAAGGTATTAATAGCTCTGGCGTTCTGTCTGTGCTCTCTATACTTCCCAAAAGAAACATAAGCCCAAGCAGAACCAGGACCTCTGACTTTTAAGGTGTTTTGGGAAAATCTGCTACCCTAATCTAGAGAATCAATGATCAAATGTATTTTGTATTAAATAAATGGCTATAAATGTAGATTATTAGATGTGCATATAACTTAAAATGTTTGAAAGAGCTTTTATATGAATTTTGAATCAGTTTGTTGTCAGTATTGTTTTCTCAGTGCATGTTATTAATAACTTTACCTGGCAACATTTATTTCCTTCCAGTTTTCTTATGGACATAATACATTACATAAAGGACCATAAAGACGTTTGCAATGCAGGATTTATTGAATATGCAGAAAATAATCCTCCTCATGTCATGAAGTTCCTTCCCTGGTGTTTTATTTCCAACTTCCTGCACTGCACTTCCTGTTGAAGTGCGTTGTTGTTTTCCCCGTGTGAGTGCAGGGGTCCGGCTGAAGTCCCTCTGCCGTTGAACTCGAGCGCTGCGTTCTCACTGTGGGACATGGGGAGACCCCATCCCCCACTCCTCCTGATATGACTCATTTCAGATGTCTCTCTAAGGTTTAAATCAAACCCTCCGCTGCCATTTTCATGTTCTTCAGATATTCTGCAATAACCTTCAGCTTTAGTTTTGTGTTCTACTGTTATGTCTGATGTTGGTGTTTCATAAGTTAAATCAGATGACAGAGGTGAAGACCAGACAGCGGAGATACATTTCTCAGATGGCATGTTTTACATCAAGGCTTTCTGCGATTTCTGTAAAAACAGATCTAAAACCAAACATTTGGTATTTCTTTTCATGTGCATCTGAAAACATGAAAAAGTCTGTCTATTGGGAGTAAAAATCATTACATGCACATGGTCTCTAAATAATTTATCTTCAAAGGCATCGTTGAAAGCTGAAATGTGTTTTCTTTAAACACTTTTTCATACAGCAGTTTAATATGCAGAGAAATTAAAACTAATTTCTTTTAAGTATCCAAGCACATTTGGTACTAAAAAATAAAGCTAAAAATATGGGTTCTCCAGAAAGAATATTTATATTATATATATATTTGTGGATTTCTCCTCATAAAATACTTCAGGCACTGATTGTGATATTAAAAGAACCCGCAGTGATGCAGGTGTCTAGCCTGACAAGCCAGACCCACATCAAGATGTTTGGTCTGGAAACTCACCATTGACAGGGCTCAATCCAAGGGGCGGGATAAACGGTTGTCTTTCAAACTCAATCTGCACGCGATAGGATAGCGCTACAACCAACCAGAGCAACATGAAGCAGAGCTTGTTGATAGATTAAACTTTCGCCATCCGGTCTGCAAAACTCAGAACACATCTTCCCTTCTTAAGAATGACTTCAGTGCCATTCTTTGTTTTTTTCTCAGAGAAAAGCTTAACTCCAGGTCTTCCAGAGTCAAAGTCAAAGCTGATTCGAAAGACCGCCGTTCACCAGCTTCTGTGTTTACTAGAAGCACACAAACGCAACTCTGCCGTCATCATGTTAAGCTCGCCCACCGACTCTATACACGATGTGATTGGCTTGACCAGAGTTTGGTTTTTACAGCTCAAAACTGTATTGAGAGTTGCTAGACGACACTCGAGGCAGATTAGATTTGCTGCCGCTAGGGTGCGTCTAGATTTCTAGGCTAGCAGGTGTCACAAACACTGGTGATTATCTGGAAAGATCTTTTTAAAGCATTATCTCTCCATTTTAACTCAAGAAGTGCCTAAGTAACACATAAGGAACACCCAGGTTCAGTCATGTGACAATGTATGCATTTTTTGTTGCCATGGCAACATTTCCAAAATGGTGGCCTGTTTGGTTATCACATGTTGCAGTAACAACAAATTTTAAAAACACATGTTTTTTTATTGTTTCAACCCATGCAACCATTCTAATGTTTTAATAACCTATCATAGATTAACCTGATTTTAAAACATTTAGTGAAAAATGTAGATAAAACAAATTACGAAAATATTGTAGCGACATATAAAGTAAGGAAAATAAGTATTTGAACACCCTGCTATTTTGCAAGTTCTCCCACTTAGAAATCATGGAGGGGTCTGAAATTGCCATCACAGGTGCATGTCCACTGTGAGAGACATAATCTAAAAAAAAAAAAATCTATAAATCACAATGTATGATTTTTTAAAACGATTTATTTGTATGATACAGCTGCAAATAAGTATTTGAACACCTGAAAAAATCAGTGTTAATATTTGGTACAGTAGCCTTTGTTTGCAATTACAGAGGTCAAACGTTTCCTGTAGTTTTTCACCAGGTTTGCACACACTGCAGGAGGGATTTTGGCCCACTCCTCCACATAGATCTTCTCTAGATCAGTCAGGTTTCTGGCCTGTCGCTGAGAAACACAGAGTTTGAGCTCCTCCCAAAGATTCTCTGTTGGGTTTAGGTCTGGAGACTGGCTAGGCCACGGCAGAACCTTCATATGCTTCTTACAGAGCCACTCCTTGGTTATCCTGGCTGTGTGCTTCGGGTCATTATCATGTTGGAAGACCCAGCCTCGACCCATCTTCAATGCTCTAACTGAGGGAAGGAGGTTGTTCCCCAAAATCTCACAATACATGGCCCCGGACATCCTCTCCTTAATACAGTGCAGTCGCCCTGTCCCATGTGCTGAAAAACACCCCCAAAGCATGATGCTACCACCCCCATGCTTCACAGTAGGGATGATGTTCTTGGGATGGTACTCATCATTCTTCTTCCTCCAAACACGTTTAGTGGAATTATTACCAAACGGTTCTATTTTGGTCTCATCTGACCACATGACTTTCTCCCATGACTCCTCTGGGTCATCCAAATGGTCATTGGCAAACTTAAGATGGGCCTAGACATGTGCTAGTTTAAGCAGAGAACCTTCTGTGCCATGCATGATTTTAAACCATGACATCTTGGTGTATTACCAACAGTAACCTTGGAAACGGTGGCCCTAGCTCTTTTCAGGTCATTGATCAGCATCCTCCCGTGTAGTTCTGGGCTGATTTGTCACCTTTCTTAGGATCATTGGAGCCCCAGTTCGAGGGAAATTGACAGTCATGTTTAGCTTCTTCCATTTTCTAATGATTGCTCCAACAGTGGACCTTTTTTCACCAAGCTGCTTGGCAATTTCCCTGTAGCCCTTTCCAGCCTTGTGGAAGTGTACAATTTTGTCTCTAGTGTCTTTGGACAGCTCTTTGGTCTTGGCAGTAGCGGTTTTAGGCACGGGTGAACCAGGCAGTTGCCTGTGGCGGCATTTTTTTCATGGCACGTAGGGGGCGGCACGATGCCGTTAAAAAACAAATCCTCTGTTGCAAAGCAGTTTTCTATTTCACTGTGTGGGGAACTGGCACCCTATTAACTTTTGTTAAACACGTCAGAGGTGGGTTCGATCCGCCCTCGTATAGTTTTTTTTTTTTTACTCATTAAAATCAAATGCATTCATCAGTAATTTTATATCAAGGTAAGGGGCAGGTTTGTGTGCATTTTATTTTGTGCTTTCACTGGAACAAAAAGATTATCCACAATGGGACTAAAGCACACATGTGCACGTGTTTCTTGTGTTTTCTTAAAGGGATAGTTCACCCAAAAATGCGCCTGTGAAGTTTATCTGTTGACCCCCAGTGCATCCAACATGTAGGTGTTTGTTTCTTCAGTAGAACACAAATGAAGATTTTTAATTCCAACTGTTGCTGTGTGTAGGTCATATAATGATGTGAATGGGTAACAATTCTATGAGAGCAAAAAAAAAACATGATTAAACAACATGCCCAAAGAGCCCTGTGGCTCATAACAACACATTGATATCTTAAGACACAAAACAATCAATTTGTGTGAGAAATCAAGCCGTATTTATATCATTTTTTACCTCAACTACAAGGTTAAAATACACGCTATACGAGCCTTCACGCGCTTCACTTCCGGTAAAGAAGGTCAATATATACACTCTGGCGTCGTGTATGAGATTCACTTCTGGCGTTGGCGTAAACTACGCCAGATCGTGCATATTGACCTTCTTTACCGGAAGTAAAGTGCATTCCAGGTTGTTGGATATAGCGTTGTATTTGTGAGACTTCACGGTGAAGGTGGGACTGCATCAAGGATCGGCTCCGAGCCCCTTCTTGTTCGTGGTGGTGATGGACAGGCTGACAGATGAGGTCAGACAGGAATCTCCATGGACTATGATGTTGCGGATGACATTGTGATCTGTAGTGAGAGCAGGGAGCAGGTGGAGGAAAGTCTAGAGAGGTGGAGGTTTGCTCTGGAGAGAAGAGAAATGAAGGTTAGTCGCAGAAAGACAGAATACATGTGTGTGAATGAGAGAGAACCAAGTGGAACAGTGAGGTTACAGGGAGAAGAGGTAAAGAAGGTACAGGATCTTAAGTACTTAGGGTCCAGAGCAATGGGGAGTGTGGAAAAGAGGTGAAGAAGCGTGTGCAGGCAGGTTGGAATGGGTGGAGAAAAGTGTCAGGTCTGTTGTGTGATAAAAGTATACCAGCAAGAATGAAAGGAAAGGTGTACAGGACAGTAGTGAGACCAGCGATGTTGTATGGTTTGGAGACAGTTGCACTGAGGAAAAGACAGGAGGAAGAGCTAGAGGTAGCAGAGCTGAAGATGTTGAGGTTCTCTTTGGGAGTGACAGGGATGGATAGGATCAGGGATGAGTACATCAGAAGGACAGCACATGTGAGATGTTTTGGAGACAAAGTTAGAGAGGCCAGGTTAAGATGGTTTGGAGATGTTCAGAGGAGGGAGAGTGAGTATATTGGTAAATGGATGCTGAGGTTAGAGCTGCCAGGCAGGAGGTCAAGAGGAAGACCAAAGAGGAGGTTTATGGATGTAGTGAAGGGGGGACATGAAGGTAGTCGGTCTGAGAGAAGAGGATACAGAGGATAGGAATAGATGGAGGCAGATGATTCGCTGTGACGACCCCTAAAGGGAACAGCCGAGAAGATTTTTTTGAGCAGTGTATAAAAATATTATACATTTTTATCATTCATAATTTGGTGATGCTAGAACCAAAGAAATTACACTGCATATTTAAAAACAAATGATTTTTCTTTAAAAACAAAGTTTTGGTTAAAAGTTTTATATCAGGGTCTAAATTCCTTTCCTATCTGTTCTCTGCAGGGTGCTCTAAGGTAACTTGCATCAGCCTGACTCGGGACGTGTCCGTGAAACTCTCCCCTCTTCATGGCCAGCAGATCTCCATCCGTTATCTTGACATGACTGACTGTTTTGCTTTGGAAGACGAAGGCCTGCACACCATTGCAGCTCACTGCACTCAGCTCACCCACCTTTACCTGCGGCGCTGTGTGCGTCTGACCGACGAGGGCCTGCGATTCTTGGTTATCTACTGCCCATCTGTGCGGGAGCTCAGCGTCAGCGATTGCCGCTTCATCAGTGACTTTGGCCTGCGCGAGATCGCCAAGCTCGAGGGCCGCCTGCGCTACCTTAGCATAGCACACTGCGGCCGCATCACAGATGTGGGCGTTCGCTACGTGGCTAAATACTGCATCAGACTGCGTTACCTGAACGCTCGTGGCTGCGAGGGACTGACGGACCATGGCATTGAACACCTTGCCAAGAACTGCCTCAAGCTCAAGTCCCTGGACATTGGGAAGTGCCCGCTGGTGTCGGACGCAGGCCTGGAGCAGCTTGCACTAAACTCGTTTAACCTGAAGAGACTGAGTCTGAAGTCGTGTGAGAGCATCACGGGCCGAGGGCTGCAGGTGGTTGCGGCAAACTGCTTCGACCTTCAGCTGCTGAATGTACAGGACTGTGATGTGTCACTGGAGGCGCTGCGCTTTGTCAAACGCCACTGTAAACGCTGCGTCATTGAACATACCAATCCAGCCTTTTTCTGAGAGCTGCACACATGAGATGGTGTGTGTGGATGGACTTGAGACTCTTTTGACCTGGGCCGGTGACGTCTCTGCTAGACAATATAGCAGAGATTTGCACTGCTGCACCTCTGTATTTAATTTGCATGGTTGGGAGGAATCTTAACTTTTTAATCAATTTATTTATATTTTTATTCACTTATATATATATATATATATTTTGATTACTCATCTTGTCTATGTCAGATTGTATTATATGTAACACATTTCAAGCAATGAATTTCCATGAATGCAATTTGCTGATGCTGATGAGGATTACATGATGTGAGAATAACCAGAAATTAAAAATCAATTTTTTAGTGTTTACATTTGATATCTCTGTTATGAATGTTTTGCGTTGTTTCATCATGTAAGCCTTGTAATAGCTTGGTTTCTATCTTGGTTTCAGTGCTGAGGAATATTACCAAACAGTGCCATTTTTGCTGTGACGTTCACCTTTGTAATGGTCAATAAGACTTGTTTCAGGTGTTTAACAAATGGAAGACCACAGTGGAATAAAGAGGTCTAAGCCATATCAAACTAAATCATGATGTCTGCTTTTTATCTTGCCAACCTGCAGTAGTCAGAGTCTGTGAATAAAAAACACAAAATGCTATTACAGTGGTTGTCCACCTGTGGGCTGCAGCCCCCTAATGGGCTAGGGAAGTACTGCAGGATGCTGTAAAACACTGCAGTGTTCATTGCAGAACACGAGATCCAGGGGGTGGAGATGGGTAGGTTTAGGGATATGTATAGTGAGAGGAGTTGGATCAAGATCCAGGTGGTGGAGATGGGTAGGTTTAGGGTCCAGGGGGCGGAGATGAGTAGGTTCTCTGGATCTCGTGTTCTGCAGTGAGGACCATTTCCTTAAAGGGAACATATTATGCTAGCCTGGTCTTACCAGACTCTCGTACATTTCATTTGTACATAGAGTCTGGCCACTCTCCATTGACAAGCGTTTACTTCCGCAACAACTCCTCTGTTGAAGTTTAAAACTATTGAATCTGCCACAACCAATCACTAACGTTTAGTCGTGGCGTATGTTATGCGTAATAAATACTGCTATGAATAACAGACCAATTCAAATGTTTATATGCTTTTATTTTAATTTTTTATTTGAGCGTGTTGAAAGATATTTCTCTTCTAAATACTTGCCAGTCTAGTCTAGAGTCTAGAAATGCAACCAAATAACAGCAAAGCGCAACCGTACGGTGCTTTGTAGTGGTCAAAAATGATTGCAAACAGTGAATTTTAAAGTGATATATTCTTGAAATGTGGATTCAGACAGCTATTAAATCACCACACAACCTTGGTGTTTGTCAAAAGCAGTAACTCAGCTAGGGTTTTTTACGTGGGCGGTGGGAGATGGACAGCAATAAAATAACTAGCCCAGCCCCTGTAACTTAAATGATGGCAATACCTTCCGACCCCACGAGAAACAATTACTGTCCGAATAGGGCTTCAGCCAACTCCTTCACCACTAATGGAGCGAGCTGGAAAATCGAACTTTTCCCGAATTCACCCTGTTGGGGAGGAGGGCCACCAACAAACCTCAGCAAAGATTGTTCTTGCTTTGGCTTTAACTTCTGGATATTCGGCAGTGGTGCCACAACGGAATAAATGGTTTCGTTCGCATCCTACTCCGCCGCCATCACTGAACTACAACTCAAACTAGCGCACGACATCAACGTCATCGTTCTCAGCCACTCCCTCTGTTCGCTGATTGGACCAGTAAAAATTTGTTCTGAGAAAACCTAAGAATACAACGCAGTCCCAGATGTAGTACTGAAGGAAAAGGAAAATTGAGCGGAAGTACGTAGGAGGCCAGAGGCAGGCTAATATTATGCCCCTTTTCACAAGATATAATATAAATTGCTGGTGTTCCCAGAATGTGTATGTGAAGTTTCAGCTCAAAATACCCCCCAAATCATTTATTATATCTTGTCAAATTTGCCTATTTGGGTGTGAGCAAAAACACACTGTTTGTGTGTGTTCCTTTAAATGCAAATGAGCTACTGTTCTCACCTCCTTCCAGCATCTCCTTTACACCAGCTTCGGATGGTGTAAAGCAACAGCAAAAAAATACATAACATAACACATCCATCACCCGACTATACATGCATATATAAATGCGAATAAGAATCACGCAGACGGTGAGCGGTCCGGATAAAACTAAAGACATAGCTGTAGTCTCTGTGAATACAGTCAGAGACTATAGCAACTTTAGCCATATTAGCCATACAACATTCTAGAAAGGTCATTCAGAAAGGAAATTTGCTTTCACAAAATATGAAGTGCCATTCTTAACCCTAACTTCTGGATATGAAGTTAGAGCAAGCATTTGTATTGACCCTTGTTGGTGAACCAGTCATGCAACCATTTGCATATAACATTCTTCTCCATATTTCCTTTAAAAATGAAATTCAACCACAGTGTCCTCAGTGGCTCTGATGCCGGGATTCTATAGAGACAGCATATTTGTAATGTTTTATGGTGCAGATATCGTAATACTCTAGCTAGCTAATACAGCAAGTAAACAGAAATGGGTATCCTTTTGCTTTTCACTCAGGTGTTTGTCTATGCTAAAAAGGCAGATCATCAAGTCATAAAGATATTAGTACAAATAAGATATTAGTCAGAATGAAATAACACAATTTAAATTAGGGGTGTCAACAATAATCGATTCGGCGATGCATCCGAGGTGTGTAGGATTGTTCGTATATATTTTTTGCACAATAATAAATTAATCTATAATGACGAAATACGGCGCAATTCACCTTTATTCCACAAGGTGGCAATCTCTGATACCCAATGATGAAGTGACGTTTCACTCAGTTACCTCTGACAGAAAACGAAACAATAATTATAATCTGCAAAACTTGAAAGGGGTTAGTGATTTACTTCAGAGAGCAAGTACTAAACACAATCATATGTTAGTGTCACTGTCTCTTGATGATGGATGTGGTCAAGAAGCTGTCAGTGATCAAAATATTGATTTTGAAGACATTGAAAATGAGTTTGGAGAATATGCTGGAGATCGCGAATATGAGGCAGATGCTGAATATACTGGTAAACGAGCTCTGACGAGGTCATATGATGATGGTATTAAACATCTGCTCAAACTGAATCATTCCAAGGTCCAAAAGGTAACAAAATAGGTTATATTTTATTCTTCTGTAGCTGTTACTCTAAAATCAGTTGTTTTATATATTATCACGACAGGTAGAGGTCTATCCATGTTAAATATAGATCTGGGTCGCTAACGACCTGAATATGTAAGAATGTTTGGTGGAGGGTTAATTGCATTTTATTTAATTACATTTTATTTTGTTTAATAACTTTTATGTCAAAGATACAGGTCACATAGCAGCCAATACAATCTGTTGTTTAATATCTGCTTGTATTGCCTCATGACTGATGAAAAATTTGCTTTGTGTGCAGTAGAATTTTGATGCATCACAATGCATCGTAGAATCGAATTGAATCGAATCGTTACCTGGTGAATCGTAATCGAATCGAATCGTGAAGGCAGTGCCAATGCACACCCCTAATTTAAATTATACATTATTATTACCCATTTTGATTTTTGAATTAAAGATATGTGGGCTGCAGATCATTGTTTATTTGTGCATGTGTGTGGGTGGGTGGGTTCAGGTATACCCGTTACAGGGACAAAATGTCACCACAAAATGGCAATATCCAAAATCCTTGTCCTTGTGGGTTCCTGTGAAGAAATCATTAGTGATGTTTTCTGAAAATGTAAAAATGCTGAAAATGAAAAAATGCTGTGTGGATTTTTTTTTCCCCGATGAGGAAAACAGCTTATAAATCATATTACGGCTATGGCCAAAAGTTGTAACACAAAGTTTGTTGCTTCATTATTTATAGATTATTTTTGGCACCTTTTTATGATACACTGAAAAACGTTAAGCATTTAAAGTTTTGATTGGAAAAACACTGGTATGCAAAGAGATAATATTTATAGTGTTGTTGACCCTTCTTAATAACCTCTGCAATTCACTCTGGCATGTTGGATATCAGCTTCTGGGCCAAATCCTGACTGATGGAAACCCATTATCACCCAATTAGTGCTCAGAGCTGATCACAATTGGTGGTCTTCTCTTGTACATTTGTCTTTTCAGGATTGAACACAGGTCCTCTACTGGATTAAGATCCGAGGAGTTGCCTGGACACAGATCCAGAATTTGAATTTAATGCTCTCCAAAGCCACTTCCTTACCACTCTTGCCTTGCTACATGGTGCTCCATCATGCCACAGTTCATCACTAATTGCTCCTGATCGCTGATTGAAGTTTCTAGCTCACTCCATTGAATGAAAAGTAACCCCACACACGGATGGTCTCAGGATGCTTCACTGTTGGCATGACACAGAAATCATGGAGGCGTTCACCTTCTTCTCCGGACAATGGATTTCCCAGATGTCTCAGATAGTCGTAGGGTGCTTCATCAGAGAAAATAACTTTGCACCAGTCTTCTGCTGTCCAATCTTTGTACTTCCTGCAGAATTCAAGTCTATCCTTGATGTTTTTCTTGGAGAGAAGTGGCTTCTTTCCTGGCAATATTGAGCAGCTCTTCACTGGTGGTGGTGACACAATTCCATAGCTTGCTGGACACTCTGGGACATCCTGAAGCTTTCATCACTACAGTCGAACCTCTCTCCTTGAAGTTATTGATGATCCAGTAGATAAATCTTTCCGGTGCAATATTTTTTTTGCAGCAATTTCCTTGCATGTGAGGCCATTTTGATCCAAAAAAAAAAAAGCGATGATGGCTTCACCTCCTTTTATAAGTCAGGTCAAGTCAACTTTATTTATATAGCACTTTTTTTCAATGCCAATTGTTTCAAAGCAGCTTCACAGTGTTAACAGGAAAATAATGCAACAGAATTTGATTCAGCTGTACAGCCGCTCTGGAGAAAACAGTGATGTCATCTAGGCTATGGTATTAGCCATGTAAAAGAACAGACGTCTTAGGTAAGTAGGCCTACTGTGTGAGTTTAAATTTGAGGCAGTATGAACACTTTAAAGCTGTTTTCACACTTATTCTCAGGTTCAGCTGTTTTAGCTATCATTTAGCCGCTATAACTGACACCTTGGTCAGTCGCCACAGAACAAAGCTAGCTGGCAAGGTGGTTGTGAGAAAATAGAAGGAAATGTAATCAGATTCATTTGAGTCTGACAATTTCCCATTGGTAAAACAGCAGTACGGTACAGTACAGTGTAATATTACATCCCTGAGCAGCAGAGCAGTCTAGGCTAACAGATAGCCTACCTACACTATACAACTAATACAATTAAGATCACAGCCCACAGCAGAAGTAGAACAGAGTTTCCCAGATTGTTAGGGAGATCCCCATTTATGAATATTTCAGTGAATGCTACAAGAAGTTGGGGTGCTTATGTAAACAACCGCTGTCACTTAGTGTTTGCTACATCATTGTGATCATAATTCTTCAGGGTTATAAATAATGGAATAGGAAAAGTTTAAATGTGTTTTTTATGTGTTTTTCGTTCGTTGGAACAAATAATTAAGGCTATGCCTGACTTTTTAACTGAGCATATCTGATTATAATCTACACTATTTCTGTTGTAAAGCTAACTTACCCCAGAAATGAGTAGGCCTACCACTGCAACCTCATATCGTTGTTTCAGTTTAAATGTTGTTGTTTTCCGCGGTGACACGTACATTTTTAAGGATAAGCAGATTCGGTGTCACTTACATAGTGACACAAATACATTATAAAGTATACAACACATAGGCCTAGTAGACATTGAGAAAAATGAAAGACACTTGTGAGGTTTGGGCACCACCTGGTGTCTTGACTCGCTAAATGCGCAAAAAAATATTGACAATCTATATTATAGTACACATAAGTAGAGTGCATAAGGGTGTACATATTTAATAACGTGGATGCTTTAGAACAAGTTATTCAATAATGAGGTGCTAAAGTGTTTAAGTTGTTTGACTGATTCTTATTGCTTTTTTTTGAGGCCGGTGGCCGTCAGCCCGGCTAGCTCAGTCGGTAGAGCATGAGACTCTTAATCTCAGGGTCGTGGGTTCGAGCCCCACGTTGGGCGAACATTTTTGTCCACTTCACAGAGGGTTACAAATTGTACTGACATTGCTTAGCCAACAGAGGACAGTGCAAATGGTCAGGCATTAAATCTTTTCTTTGTAAGAAAAGATTTTGCTCTTGCTTACTTCACAATAATTGAACTAAATGCTGTGTATAGACTGAAAAACAATTATATATAATACAATAGTGGAAAATGCATGTTTTTTAATGTATCCTTCTTACATTTGTAACTTTGTTAATAAGACTAATTGATGTAGTTTTATATTATGTATTTGAATTAATTAAAAGAACAATTTCATGTATATCCTTGAATCGCTTAACACAAGGTTGATTATATGATTTGGTAAGTAATACGCAATTAAATACTTTTTGGAGAGCGTAATCTGTACAGTAATCTAATTACACTATTGAAGATGTAATTAGTAATTAATTACTTTTTTAGAGTAACTTACCCAACACTGGTTAACACTTACCAAATGCGTTATAATGAATTAATTCATTCATTCGTTCGTTCGTTCATTCATTCATTCATTCATTTTGTGTATAGGCTGTGTTATATTGTTTTACTGACAATAGTCTTGTACATGAAAGATAGAAGGTAAATAACAGACATCTATATGAGCAGGAAAACTTTTTTTGGTTTGTGTAAATTACTTTGGAATAAATATTCTGTGAGAGGGTCTAGGTTTGGTTTTTGGCACACTATAACTATAAATTTACCCTACTTAATTTTAAAACTAAAATGAAGACAAAGAAAAACAAGCCAATGTCATGGAAAAGTAGGCCACATATGTTTAACTAGATGCTGTTAATCTCTCAGTCATGCATGCCTGGCCAGGGCAAGGTCGTTAGTTCAAAGGGGCGCAATGGCATCTGTTGAAAAATCTGATGTGTCAGTAAAAAACTGTGGAGCACAGAGATCTTGTGGGCTCAGGGTGGAAGAGGGTGTGCTGGAGAACAGGCAGTGCTCATCACATGAAATAATGAATATGACTGGTATAGACAGTCTGCTGGGGAAAAGTTTTAGGGCATTAAATAGGGGAAGTCAGGAAATATCAGGGCCAATATCTGGAAAATCTCCACTCTGTGATATATTTTGTATGTTGTGTGATGAACTACAGTAAATAAGGTTTTCTATAGGAATTCAGATGGCCCTCACATATGACAGACTGATTAAAGGTTTTAATTTTTACTACTTCTGATTATTCATTTTTATAGATAACAATGATATGAAATTCAGAAAGTATGGTTATGTAAAAAATGTCAGTCAGAAATTTGTCCCATCAAAAATGTCAACAGACAATAGCAAATAACAGCATCAACAAATTAGATCTAAATAAAGGTACTGATATAAATACCAAATAAATCATGAATTAAAACAAATGAATTGTTTGTGCTTCACATAAGACAGGAAGTCATAAGGTACAGGTTTGTAAGACAGGCTAAATAAAGAGAATATACTTTTAACTGATTTAATTTACAACACTTATCATTGTTACATGCTCACAACAATCAATTACCAAACACTTAATTTCCCTCATTCATTTGTATTACATTTACAAAACAATGAGGTTCACTGGAAACAACGAAATGTCCTGTATAAAAAGCTTGAACATTTATTTATTATTTAACCAGGTCAAGAACGAGTTCTCATTTACAATAACAACCTGGCCAAGAGGCAGCATAAGCAGGTGCAATAAAATAAATACAAAAATACAATGATAAACATAACATCTAAAACACACAAATAACTAAAAACAAGTACAGCGATCATGTATCACTGACCAAATTGAATACTTAAAGGAGGAGAATGAAATAAATTAACTAAGCTTCAAAGTCGGCAAATGATTACAATTGCAGGCAGCAGAAAACTGAAAAGAATAATGACCAAAAACGGTACAGACTTTGGGTATACATAAATTACTGAAATTGCTAGAGCGCAGGTTAGGACTAATGTTACGAATATTAAGGAGTAAATGTAAATATAATGGTGTTTTCCCGATAAGAGTTTTATACATAAACAGAAACCAATGAATTTGTCTACGAGAATGAAGAGAAGACCAATTCAATAAACATTTGGTCTATATATGCACTACATTCAATTTCCAGCAGAGGTCCCTCTAACAACGACTCTCAATCTGACTGACCATGTGCTTGCTGTTACTTGACTGAACGGGCTGTTTCATCTGACTTCAAGTGTGTTTTCAGACATTTTTCTTCATCATGGAGACAAAACCCATTAGCCTGACTTCATTTGGATATGCTAGCATGGATGAATAACAAATATTAAAGGAAAGAGATCAACTTAAATCCGTATTAACTTGCAGCACAGGCCTACATTTTGGCCTATCACACCATTTCTTGGTAGATGTGTGATAGATCAGTTTTCGTAGTTAAATTCGATTTTTATCATAGGCTATAATGCTGAGTCTTGCCTCCTGTTGTTTGTGATCTACTCACATTGAAAGGGATGTCCAAAACCCCAAACTCGAAAGCCTGAGGGCATCAAATGATTATTGTCTCTTTGGCTCGAGATGATTATATGAATTCATTCTCTTATAGTCGCCCTAGAAGAAATTAGATTACAGAATGACTCTATAGACATTTACATTTATATCAACATGTTATAAGAACCTATACAGCAAGTTTTTGCCATTATAATATCTGTTTTTTTTTTTAATATCATGTGTAGTCTTCTTTTATATTGTCAGCTTGTCATTCCGAGCATTTTTATCTCAAACAGAGATGTCCCTGTCAGATCCACACTTGATCTACTGAGGAGCACTGTGGTAATAGTGCAGAGCCGTGAACTTCTCTGTGTCCATGACGCATCCCCTCCTCCATTAGCCATCAGGACGTGGGGAGTGGGAAGGGGCCGGTGTGGGGGGAGGAGCTCTTTTGTCCTGAGAGGCGTTGTGGCTAATCTAAAGACCTGTGATGGACGCCTCTCTGGCGGCACAGGCCATTGGACTCCACCCCTGAGAGGAGCGGGGGGGATGGGAGATCGCGTGAGAGGGCAATGGGGGAGGGGCGGAAGGAGGAGGAAGAGCCGGTGAAGGCTGGAGGAGGGGGGAAGGTCATTAGTCAGCATGGCGAAAAAAAGAGAACAGCAGGACACAGTGCCACACCACCTCCTGCATTGTCCTTCCTCACAGGCCAAATGACTGCCGGAGGATTCACAGAGTTAAGTTTCTAATCTCTCTTGAGGGGGTTGGCGCACCTCTTTTGTCATGGTAATCTATAGTTTTGGGCAGGTAAAGTATGTAACGCATGTAAATGAGTGAATCCTTCAGGGGAGGAGGAGATGAGAAGGTTTGTTTTAAGATTAGGATCGTGTCTGGCCAATTATATGTATTGGGACCCTATGACCTGCGCTTCTATCTTTAGATTTCTATAGGCCACCCCTGTGTGCGTGACTGTGAAGAGAAAATTTAATATTTTTGCACCCAGCTCCATCAAAAGTGACCTTTACTGCTCAGCATGGCATCACAGCAACAGACACCTGCTGTTCCAGTCCTCGAAGCCCATTAAACCACACGTCTCTCACAGCAGACACCCCTAAGAACTTCATTTGTGATATAAAAAGATATTTTATTACCATGTTTGTTTCGAAAAATGCAGCGAGAAGTTAAACATAAACTTGATGTGGCATCGGCAACAGTGCTGGCTAGTGATCGGATGTTGATTCTTAACCGTCTCAGTAGAGTGTCTATGTGCTGAAGCTGCGGCTGCCAGAACTCAAGGCACAGACGCGTTCCAGACTCGCGGCTGGGTTTGTGTGTCGCGCTGATAAGAGATGCAGCTGGAGGGGAACCAGCCTCCCTTGGTCAAAAGACAGCGGAAGAATACGCCAGAACACAGACGAATGGGGTCAAATCAAAAGTAGTAGACAACAAAAAACTATACTAAGAGGTTTAATTTTTAGAATAACATTACAAATTGCATAGCAAGGTTCTCAACCGGCCCATATTTTAGGCTACTTTGGACAAGTGGCAGCCCTAAAAACAATTGTGTGAAAATAAACCAAAAAGCCCTTTAAAATGAATCACTGAAATGTATTCATATTATAGCCTGACAAGCCAGACCCACATCAAGATGTTTGGTCTGGAAACTCACCATAGACAGGGCTCAATCTGAGGGGCGGGATAAACGGTTGTCTTTCAAACTCAATCTGCACGCGATACGATACGGTACACAACCATTCAGAGCAACGAAGGTGAAGCAGAGCTTGTTGATAGATTAAACATTCGCCGTATCTGGTCGGCAAAACTCCGAACACATCTTCCCTTTTTAAGAATGACTTCAGTGCCGTTCTTTGTTCTTTTCTCAGAGAAAAGCTTAACTCCAAGTCTTCCAGAGTCGCGGTCAAAGCTGATTCGAAAGACCGCCGTTCGCCAGTTTCTGTGTTTACTAGAAGCATGCAAACGCAACTCGGCCATCGTCATTATGGCCCCGTCCACCGACTCTATACACGATGTGATTGGCCCGGCAAGAGTTAGGGGAATACAGCTCAGAAGGTTATTGAGAGCTAGACGACACTCGCGGGCAGATTAGATTTGCTGCCGCTAGGGTGCGTCTAGATTTCTAGGCTATTCATATTAGGGCTGGGTAAAAAATATTGATGAAAATATTGGATGTGAGCGGATCAACTCTTTTCTGTTTAACTACTAGTTACAGCACAAAATAAACATGAATGAACATCAGAAGGTATGTTGAAACTAGGGATGCACCGAATCCAGGATTCGGGTGTGGATTCAGCCGAATATTGGGCTTTTTGACTGGGTTCGGTTTCTGCCGAACCTTAGAATTTTTTTCCACCAAACCGAACCCGCTTGCGAACAAGATGTCGCGGTTGATTATGGCAACGTGTTTGCTAGGTGGACTGTTCGAATGCAGTAGGCTGTGAGAAAGTGAAAATGGAACTCATGAACAGAAAATGTGTTGTTTGGTAGTACTTTCAATCACAAGAAGGCAATTCAAGTCGAGCTATATGTTCAATTTGCAATGCCGATTTGTCTCGTGGTGGCAAGAACCATAAATAATAGCCGCTGGAGGTCCGGTTCGCGAACGAACGAATCGTTCTTTTTAACCGGATCTTTTTAGTGATCCGGTCGAACCAGTTCACCAAATCAGACTGAATCGCTCTAAACGGCTCGCATCTTAAATCAGCGCTGATCCCACAAGTTACTATAGTTACTCACTTTCTGACATGAGTGACAGTCCCTCAGACTAGAAATAAACTAATACCTTGAAGTATATGTTGTAATTCCAACAGTTCACTGAACTCTGACATGTTTTGCTGTGAGAACCGGTGAGCTGAGATACTGCATGTGTGATAGCGTCGTCTTGAACAGAACTGTTTCTCTCGGAGTGGGACGGCTGCTGTTTCTCTCGGAAAACGGATGCTGATAATATATGAGCACGGGTGAAACAAGGATTTGTGTAAGTTATGTTATGTCAATGTAAGATGATTTAATCTGTGTAAAACATCAGTGTTTGCACGACAGTGGCTGTATTAGGTGCTTTTGCAAAACATGAATTAAAAAACGTATCCAAGATGATGATGATGACAATAATAATTATTACTATACTAAGTTTGGATTACAAATACTTTATATGATTGTGTTTTAATGTATTTTCATCCGCCATCATTACGTAAGGACATAAAAGAAGCGGTGATCCGTTTTTTTTAACCGGTTCATTGAAACGAACTGTCCGAAAGAACCGTTTTGCGGAAAAGAAACGAACTTCCCATCCGAGAGAGTAAGAGTTGTGCATGAAGGAATCTGTAGACAGCAATGAGGCACAGTCATCCTGAAATAATGTTGCCTTTTTTTTAATTAAAATTAAATTAAAAATACACTGCTGTGGACGTTGTTTATATCATTAATGTGTTTACTGTGATAATGGAATGAGGATGGGAGTTGGATTCAGTATTCGGTTTCGGATTTGGCAGAATCTTGACCAGTGTATTCGGTATTCGGCCGAACCTCAAAAATCTGGATTCGGTGCATCCCTAGTTGAAACATACAGTAACAACTTACCTAAATCTGTAAAAAAAATTTGCTGCATTAAAATTGGATATTTAAAGTACCAGTGAACCGGAAGTAGCAAGCGAGTTTTCTTCAGTGATGTGACGTATTTCCAAGTGAAACGGAATATTGAATAGAGGGCAGGGTTTTACCTCAGTGCTCCTCCTCTCCATCTCTCACTCATAGCAGTATAACAGTTGGAGGGAGTGGCTATGCATTTTCAAACCTAAGCCGTCAAACTGACATCAGCTGAGACGGAATGCCGTTTCCAGACCGGAAGTTACTTCTCAGATTTTTTTTTTGAAGATTACCGAGACAAACTATTTTTTTTCAGTGTATTAACTTGCACTGATTAATTGTTCACCCTAAGACCTGTAATATTTGCTAACAAAGTAAAAAGGGTTTTGATTTCATGAGGACTTTAAGTGATTTAAACTTAAATTACATTAAACTGACTTTTTAGCTGAATCTTCTATATCTTATATCTTCTATATCTTAATCTTTCTATATCCAAAATTTCAAACTGCTTAACTTATATTGCTTAACTTGATGAGTTAAATCAATTTAAAACATATTTTGTCAACTTAGTGATCATATCATTTTTACAGTGTCTCGTGTAATTGCTCAATCACCGCAGAAAGACGTCAATAAATCGTCGCCTTTGGCTTGGCTTGCTCAATTGGGGACACTAAAACTATGATCCAAGTTATTCAACTAAATATACAAATAAAATGTATTAATTAGGTCATATTTAATTCTATAAACTATCCAAATCAAACTAGCCAAATCAAATTTTGTTGCAATATTGTCCTGTTTAACACTATGAAGCTGCTTTGAAACAATCGTCATTGTAAAAGTACTATATAAATAAAGTTGATAGATTGATTGATTGATAAATAGCTTGTAAACAATGTTACAATGTAAAATTTTCCTCAAGAAACCCAATGACCCATTCAGTGGCCAACCATTACAAAATATAAGTATACTTTAAGTTCAAGTAAAGTTGCAGTCGGATAGTTTTACCTCTTTGTATGTGTGGCTGTCAAATCTCTGTGTCGGTTTGGATACCGTACTTCGGAATCACAATTTTTCTTGCAAAATGTTATCAGAACTAGTAAGTAACATGCCTGCCACTTTTGTTCTGACCAACTGAGAAAAAAGGATTACAATAAATCATGCTACCAATGGTGATTAAATCTGATCGCTAAGCTCATATCATGTGCAAATTATTCTTATTCTTATATTTTGTTCTCAAATTGTTAATATTAACAATATCAGCATTGCGTGACTGTGTATTTAATGTGTATTATTAGCATTACCTGTAGATTTCAATTTCTGTTCAGTCTAATCTTTTGCTTTTGACTACGGGCGAATCTCTAGTTATGACTGATGATTGTCGTTTGGACCTTTCTGGATTACAATACACCATCAAAATGATAAATTTAATCCTTCCAGCTGCTGTGAGAAAAGGCTATAAATGATCTGCCACCTGCAGCATCCTCACACGCGATACTACTATAGCCGGACTTATTATTTATGTATACAGACGTGATGTAATAATGCAAAGACATGCTCCAGTCCCGCGGAAATCCAGCACCACTCAAATTTTAACACATTATTACAAGCTTACCAAATCGCGCTAAGGAGTTTTTTTAGGCTGGTTATGTAATTGCTCAAAATTTTATTTTGGATCATTTTTAAAGGGGTACTTTAGCGCTGGGAAGATTAATCTGTATTTAAACTGGGTCATTAATATAGTAGAAATGTGACATTATTTTTTAATTTGGTGCTTTCTAGACTGAGAAAAGACAGAACATTTATTTTTGTCTCATGGGGATGAAGGACAACCACTGCTACTGGATTACTGGATTACTTTCCCACCGCATTCATTTTCATAAAATCAGTTCAGATAGAGAACAGACACTACAATTAAAAACTGAAATTGTCTGTTCAATTTAATGTGAGTGAGCCGCCGAGCTAGTGTCACAGTACAAACTACGGTCTATGGTACAAACGCAGCAGGAGTCAGATTACATTCATGATCTCATAATATTTAGCACTTTAGAAATACTACTTTGTTCCTACTTAGGTGTTAATTTTTATACTTTATACCTTTAACTGTTAACCTTTAACTCTTTCCCCCGCCAGATTTTTTTTAAAACAGTTGCCAGCAATCACCAGCATTTATTGTTCCAGGCCATTCTGGGGGGCCATTAAAAACTTTAATGGCCCCCCAGAATATTTTGTTGTAGGAATATCTGAACATTCAATATACCGAAAGAACAGAGCCTCTGTTTTTAAACAACAAAAAAATTGAATTGTAGCTTTATGGATTCTTTTTAATATAAACTTGAATGTGTGTAAGTGTCATAAAAAAATAATAAAAAAATAAAAATAAAAAAAATATATTTATAAATAAATATATTTATTAATAAATATATATATATAGTCAAAGACTATGTCCGGCGTTGTGCCAATTTAGGCTCTCTGCCAAATTATTATATTCATAAAGAGATGGAAAAAGAAATCAATAACACTATACACCTAACATGAATGAGGGCTAATGGCAACTAGCCTACCTTTCCTTTTTGGTATCTGTCTAAGTAATTTGAGTTTCTAAATGATGAATTTGCATCAAAATACTGTAAAGCTTGACAACTTTTTATCTTTCTATCCTCGTTATTCTGATTATATTAATTTTAATAGTAGCATTGTTGTTGTCCGCAACCGCGTCAGAACAGACAACTCACGTTCATCTAATAACAGGACAATTTAAGACCGAATCACACTGAGACTTGAGGATTTGACATACATGTCTCTCAGAGATGAGAAAAGTGCCATGTGTTAAGTTATTCATTATTCTCTTCCTACCCCATATCAGCAGAAGTTGGGCAAAATATTCTGCAGCAAATCTTTTGGGCGAACAGGGCATAATGAGGTTGTTTGTGTAGTGCAGGAGCGTTTAATTTCACAGTGAAATACAGCCCGTCTCTGGGGCCTCACAGCTCACAGACACTGGCTTTGGGCAATATGGCTTCTGATGAGTCATACCTGTGCTGAATAATCAGTCTTCATCCCAACTGTGTGACAAGCACAGAGCAGCAAGCACGATCAGGAGACTGCCAAGTATGTTTGTGGACAAGAGTGTCATCTTGTATTTTGTTTTTTTGTGTTTACATAAACTTCACAGTACTGCTTATTTTCATACAATAAAAGTGTATGACATAACAGTAGACGCTCTATCGGCTAATATTGTGCATATATTTAGTGAAAGAGTTCGTTTCTCTAGTCTAGTGAACTAACAGCTGTGGACACTGAATGACTTCTGAGGTAAATGTAATGCTACATTGTTTAGCTATTTTATTGTCTTCCCGCAGTTTTATTGTCTTTGGGCGATTAGCCTACACGACATGATACATTTCAGTAAGTTGAATGTATCCTCAACATACCTTAAGAGATGTTACTATGTTTATTCTTTAGGAAGTGACGATCGCGTTCACTCACTCGCAGAGCTCCCGCTTGAACTGACGCGTCTCAAGGAAACAATCAGTCACGTCACAAAGAGCGCCAAAACGACTTATTGTTTGAATTCCATTATAAATTGGACAGGATACTTAATATATTCGTGTGATGTTTGAACTCGGATCAAAGTAGGCCTATGTTCTGCGCTTAAAACAAGCCAACTGTTAAAGTTTGCAATTTGGAACCGTTTGGTAGGCCTACTGAAACAGTTGGTATGAATACGTGTACCATTACACCTAGATAGACACAAGAACCAATTAAATCTCCCATCTTTGACATCAAACTTAACATTTTGACGTGATCCCATATTTGAATATGAAGGTAGCCTACCTTATGAGAGCTGCAGTCTGCAAATGATGTTCTCAATGAATAATGACTCAAAATTCAGACGTTTCTCACACAAAACATTGACTTTCAGAAATTGTGTATTGCATGAACTTCTTTTATAGTGCTTTTGGTCATTTTTGGAGCTTGACTGGCCACCATTAGCTTTCATTGCTTGGAAAAGTGCAGCGTGAACATTCTGCTAAAAAAAAAATTGTTTTCTTTTTTGTTTCTTGCACACACAAAAAGAAATTCAAACAGGTTTGTAAACGATGAGGATGAGTAAATGACATGCTTGGGAGGACTAAGAATTTAAAATATATTTCTATTTTTATATCCCTCGCTGTTTTCCACAAGAAGCTGTCGAATTATAAGTTGACATCTGTTTGCACTACTGAGTGAGAGAGAGCGTGCAAAAGTGTGTGCGCGCACAGTTTGAGAAACAGACCAGGCGAGCAGTCGGCATGACACTTATCACCCAGTCTGCGATTGATGCTCTGCCTCTCGCCCTCAATGTCACGCACGACACATCCGTCTCCGGGGGAAACAGGAGGTGTGAGAGCGTGTGACAGTTTTAAATCCCCTCAGCCGGGGAGAAGGACATCGGCGCTGTATCTGATAGAGCTCGGCTACGTCCCTCCCCCTACCTGTGTCACCGGCGCAGGATACTGTGATCAATCACGTAACTAAGACGGCGAGGCACTAGGTCGTCAAGGCGACCGCAAATCGCTCTTTATCGGAAAGCTGCAGAGACAGGAGGCCCGGCCAACTCCAGCTGGAAATGACATGTTTATTGGCTCAGAATAAGAATCAGCTGGCCAGAGCCTGACATTTGAAGAAAACAGTAGATTTTAGGCTCAATGACTGGATGGTTTCGACCAGGGGGCCCAGACAGATAAACGCTATAGGCCTATAACCCATGCTTTTTGTGACATCTCCTGGAATCGTGTAAGAGGAAACTGTAGGTCATCGGGATCACATTCCTGTGCATTACTAAAACCCTGTAGGCTCTCTGCTGAATATTAAATCAGTTCTGCAGCTGAACAGAACACTTGATAAAAGTGCGCCGAGTCCCAGATTTGCAGACTCAGAGCCGGACCTGTCACAATAGCTAATGAGCTGCTCTCATTAATGGCACGTCCACCAATTAGCTGATTATGTAATAATAATTTTGATTAGTCGCACCTCAATGCCTTCTTTTGAGTCCAGGAATCAGCCCTGGGAAAACAATATACTATCAAAAATGTGTTGTGCATTGAGAGATTTTTTTTTTAGTAACCTACACTGTTACTCAAAGGCAGCAATTGGAAAACGGAAGTCCCACCATAAGCCCTGTTCACTGTCTGGCCTTGTCCCAAATACCCTAAACACTTGCAGGCTGCATCTGAAATCACATACTTCCCTACTATATAGTAGGCGAAAAACAGTATGTGACCAAAATAAATATATGTCTGAATTCACGTACCTACTCATAAAAAAGTAGGCAAAAAGTACCTGCCTGGATGACCTACTAGCAGCGAGACTCTGAAGTGTGCACCTTAATGAATGGCAGTAAAGCGACATAACTGACGCTGGTAGGTCGTGAATGTACTACGTCCAGATTACATTCATACTAGCTACTACACACAGTGGTCGTGAGATAAAATAACTAGGCTACCTACTCAAGAGAGTACACAATTTTGGACACAGCCGCGGTCTTCCTCTGAGACCGCACTTTTGTGACGTAATGCCGCTTTGACTGTCGGGAAGTCTGCTGCGTGTTGCATCAGTGCGGGAAAAGTACGCATCAAAGGCGCATATTGACGAGCACCGGAAAACTGAAATGACTAAATAGGACACCCTACGGTCTCGTTAACTTAACGGCTATGTTGCAGGCACTGTCCAGAAGAACGAAAGTGCATATTAAGTGTGCCATTTGGGACAGGCCCCTGTTGCTAGTCTATAAACTGTGAAGATTCTTGTGGGCATTCCTAGTGCTGTCCCTCTAATGTTATTGGTAGACAGTAGGCTACATCGGGCCGTTTTTTTTTTTTTTATTTAGAAAAAAACGCAATCACAAATGATATCAGAGGTGGCCAAAGTTGGTCCTGGAGAGCCACAGTCCTGTAGTTTTGCTGAAAAAAGACAGTTGTAGGTCTGGGGGGAGAAAAGTACAGCTGATGTACAGCTTTAACTAGAACTACAGTTGTAATCTCATGTAATCGAGAAATGCCATACCTGGCAAAGGTTTATGTTGATTGAATAGCTTGTGACATCAACTGGACATTTTTTCACCTTTGTTTCCTTGTATGTGATTGGTTAAAAGCGTTTCTGTCGCCACTAGAGTAAAAAAAAACCGACATCGAAACAGAAAGAAATGTTTTTCGGCAGCAGCAAATTTGCGTTTGGTGTGGAAGCACTCATTACACAAACAGCTGATCAAAAAATAAAACCATCGCACAAATTATTCGTGCATCAAAATCGCATCCAGTGGCCTTTAGGGTGTTTAAACGTCAATGATGTACTAAAACGTTTTTCCTTTGCATTTTACATGTACAGACAACACAATCTCATTGGAAACTTCAGTATTTTACGACTTGGCAATTTCTTATGAATTTGTACGATTTGGTTAGTACATTAACAGACAATCTAATTTCATAGGAGAATCCTATCCATCACAGAGGTTTAAACAAATAAGCCACCAATTCAGCAATATGTAAAATAGTTATGAATTGTCATGAGATTTGAGTTGTTGACAATATTATCAAAACGAAAGGTCACTTTGTAAAGAAACACTACGTGCCTATAGACTGAACAAGTAATACACATGGATTACGCCAGCATTTTCGTAATGAATTAGTTTTTTTGAGTTTTCAAAAGTTTTCAGGCCCCAAAAACGGCGTTATCATGTCAATGAACGCCCAAAACCAGAAAACGTTTACAATTTTTAGTTGAAAACGTGTGGCCAAAGACTGACAACTACTTCTTTTCCACACATCATGGTGAAAGCCGATTGAAAAGACGTTGTTCGCCATCTTCTTTGTTTACAAGTAGCACGCGGAACCTCCGCAACTCTGCCGTCATTATGTTAGGCCCGCCCACCGACTCTATACATGATGGGATTGGCCTGACCAGAGTTCGGTTTTTCCAGCTCTCAAGTCTATGGAGAGTTAATAAATGAAACTGGCTGCAAATTAGATTTGCTGCCGCTAGGTTGCGTCTAGATTTCTAGGCTAGTGGTTACAATCAAATCATATAAAAGTGAAATTGGTCTGGAATGCTGCTCTGTCTTGCCTGAACTCGACTAGACCTCCACTGACAGTCTTCACTCCTATTGGTTGCCACTTGCGAAATTCACTGCTCATTTGCATAAAGTGGAACTTTTCTGAACTTTTGTTGCATGACTCACTTGTCTACACTTTTTTGTTTACTCCGGTACGCACATGCATAGTAGTTGAACAAGCCTGGAAAAAAGAAATATTTTAAATGTAACTTTTTGTTTAAAATTATATTATTTTTAAGTGAAATTTTGGCTACACTTCAATGGTTTCATTAGTTAACATTAATGTATTAACTAATATGAACTAACCACGAGAAATACATGTTACTGTATACATTTTTGTTAACGTTATTTAATAAAAATATAGCTGTTTATGGGTTGTTCATGTTCATTCACAAGGCATTAACTAATGTTAACAATACTTTAATAAAGTATTAGTAAATTTTGAAATTAACTTTAAAGATAACGCCTTAAGTGCAGTTCATTATTAGTTCATGTTAACTAAAGAACCTTATTGTAAAGGTATCTTTTTTGTTGCTCTAAGTAATTATGAGAGACAATTCATGTGCAGTCAGATTTAGTCATTGATCTGTAAGTTTGGTCTTTCCCCATTCAATTTGATGCTGTAAATGGCGAGAAATAATACACTTGGGTTACAAATATAGCTACTGAGTGAACTGACTTTGAGACCTAAATGTAGAAATACATAAACATCCTTCTGAAGCACTGATTCAAACAACATAGGAAAATGCGATTAGTGTTGACTCACTGAATATGATTGGAAGTGGTTAAACCAATACATATGGGACATTTTCTGATATCACCTCATGAAGAGTTTTATCTTGTATATAGTGGTCTTCTATATGGTTTGGTGCCTGAGTTCTCTCTCACAGACTACGACAGCAGCACAGTAGCAACAGCCAAGGGAAGCATTGAGTTTGGCCTTCCTGAGAAAGGGCCTCTCTTAAGGGAAAGCTGCCAGTTCTAATCCCAGTGGCCCAGCGTTAGTGAACTGTGCTGTGTTGCCATGTTTGATGCTCAGTGGCTAACCACAACCTGCCTCCTCGCCAATGACAGACTTCACACCCAGCAGTCAGTGGTTTGTGAAGGAGGCACGATGCCGGCGGTGACGAGCCCTCTGCGAAAGCGCCTGCGCCATGTGTCAAGATGGCACATGATGACTAGGAACCGCAGAAGATTTTCAATGCCACAAAACCGCCACAAAAAATCTTCATTAAACACAGGAAGCAAAGAAAAATCTACTCAAACGCAACAGCAGTCCACTATTATTCGAATATTAAGGACAAGGGAAAGCATTTCCCACATCCAAAATCGTATGTTAACACCTCAGGACTTCAATAGCAACAATGAAAGTCATCATTTTGACAAGTCCGTGTATGAGCAGCTCCTGTCCAAATCTCAAACTCTAACTCCTGCCAAGAGCTGCAAGCTGGGTGCACACGAGACCTATGGATTTCACGAGCCACTTCATCGGAAAGTGCAATTATGAAAGATGTCTGTCGAGAGAGGGGGGGGAAAAAGCCTTGTTCCAGGCGTTAGGCTCATAATGGCTGGCTACTGGAGCGGACAGAGAGCCCCTGCCATGTCCTCCCGTCCTGTCGGAGCACATTATGTCAACCGCTCCACAGGACTGATGGTGTTTATGATGGCTAGAGTAAACAGGCCTGTCGGAACCTCTTTCCCTGGCAACCAGGTCATGCAGTGCTACTGTATGACGCATCTAGTGCACAATCGTTTTCAGATGAAATAATTTCATTGTATTTAGTGCTTTTTAAAGTCTGTAACAAGTACTCTGCATGTAAAACCATCATTGCTGGAGCTGGAACTAAACATTTGGTGCTAATGGTTAAATATCTTTGCAAATAATTAAAATAAATCTAATTTAACAGATCAAACACGTGAATGTAAAGGGAATGAACAATTTATTCTGTTAGATTATATATAAAAGGTTAGTTGATATCCCCACAGAGCTACACAAACAGCGTTTTGGTTTCCTAGGCGAATATTGTGAGTCACTTTTATTAAAAGCATCATTACTACAGTTGGCAGCAATTTACAGTTCATCATACATGATGGTTTCAAAAAAAAAAAAAAAAGACACTCACAAAAGAAAACAAAACATGTACAACATTTATGTCTGTAAACTTCAAGGCTAGTTAGATTTGAGGTAATGCTGTTCAGCTTTGTGGCTAAAGTAACAAAAGTCCATTCAAATAGATAAAGGTACCTGATTTTATTCTTACACCAGTGCATTAACATGGATACAATGAGACAATTTGACTGCAGTAATTTATTTCATGTTGCTTTTTCACACTTTCCGGTGTTTAGTCAAAAGAGTAAAATCGAACATTCAAGAGCTGCCTTCGTTATTGCTGTCTCCACAGGTCGAGAGGTCTCCTCACCCGTTTGGATTGTCAGTGTGAGAGACTGGGAACAGTCTGAGTGTAGGCTATGATATGTGAGAACTTTGCCCGCTCCCCTCAGCAGAACAGTACAACGAAAACCACGATTCTTCCTCAGCAGCGGAGAGTGTCTTAATGCCGTTAAATTGAACACCACTGAACATTACGAGATGCTACTCATCATTACAATATCAACAGTAGAGAAATAGAGAAAAAAGGAAAACAAAATAATATTAAAATAAAGAGAGAGCAGCATAGCACTATCGGAACGATTAATTCCTATAATATTTCAGGAAATTTCCATCTCATCTAGAAGGCACCCACACAGTGCCAAAGACTTCAAAAAAACAACAAAAACAACCAAAAACACAAAAAGAAAAATACAGTGAAAAAAAAAACAAAAAAAAAAAAAAAAAACACCCTTTTGACATCCGCACAAATCTATGTGTTCGCATCATCCCTGGCTATGCTAATGGTTACAGAGACAGCTTATTTGCTTTCCTCTTAATGTTACCTGTCAACAAAAACCAAACGACCAAAGTGTTTTGGATATTGAGTTGGCATGTAAACATCTGGACTAACCATCCTGTCAGAGTTCAGAGTGTCTCCTCAGCCCTGGGGAAATGTTAGAAGGCCTGATTCAGTTTTTCAGTCACTTTTGTCATCTTCATCAGCAGGGTCATCATTGTCCTCATCATCATCATCATCATCATCCTCCTCCTCATCATCATCGTCCTCATCATCCATTCCACCCTCCATGGAGTCCATTTCCTCTACTGGCCCTGCCAGGTCATCATCTAGTACTGATGAATCAGCAGTCTTGTTCTGGCTCTCCTCTGAGTCACTGTCTTCAAGTGTGTTGTCAGCAGTTTCGACATCAGCCGCAGAGGTGTTCAGGTCCTGATTTGCGCCGGGCGCTTTGCTGGACTCCTTGTCCTCATTGGCGGCCCCTAAGGCCCCAGACACAGCACTCTGGAGGTCAGCTAGAGAAGCTTGAGTGAAGCCTGGGAGGCCCAGGCCACCAAGGCTGGGGGGTAAAAACATGGATGGGTAGAAGAGGCCTGGGGCCATGGTGGAAAGCAGGAAAGGGTTGAAGGCCAGCGTGCTAGTAGACATGCCGGCGGTGGCGGCAGCAGCAGCGGCTGCAGCAGCTGCATTCAGCGCGGCAGCGTCACCAGTAGCCTCCGCAGACTCAGTTCCAGTCGTTTTCTCGGTTTCCTTTTCCTTCTCATCTCCTTCCTCCTTGGTCTCCTTATCTGTCTTCAGGTTGGGATTCTCCTCAGATTCGGCCTGTTCTGTACCAGACGCACCATTGGTTGCTGTCGCAGCTGCAGCCAGACTTCCTCCAAACAGACCACCCAGACTGAACATGTTGGGAAGGCCACCCATGCCAGGAAGCATGAGAGGCAGCATGGCCGCGGCGTGCTTGCCGTCCGCTCCCCCTCCGAGAGCAGGAGGAAAGCCCATGAGGCCAGCTGCCAGCTGGAGGCTCTGGAGGTTCTGCAGGCCCTGCAGACTGGTCAAGTCCATACTACCAAATAGTCCATTCATCAGTAAAGGATTAACACCAGATGTGGAAGCTGCTGCTGCGGCCGCTGCCTGCGCTGCCGCCGTCGCCTTGGCGATTTCAGATTTGGGACGTCTGCCTCTGCGCCGCACACCCTCTTCTCTGACCACTGGCCCAGTCAAGAGACGGTCAAACATGGACTCTGGGAGAAAGCCCTGGCAACAAAAATAAAATATTATATAATTAAGGTACAACTCACCATTAAAACAGTTGTTGCTTAATATTGCTGTAAACTATTTTTTTTTCTCTCCCAGGATTCTTTGATGACTAAGTTTGAAAGAACAGCATTTATTTGAACTGGACGCATTTTGTAACATATCTCTTTGATGTCACTTGTTCAATTTGACTCATCCTTGTGGAATAAAAGAATGAATTTAGATAAAATCAAGACTCACAGATTGCTTCACAATATCTGTCCAGTCTGGGGCGATGGCAAATTCTGGATTTTCAATCAGCCAGCGTGGTAAATCCTTCATTGGAGGGGCCATGGCTCCTCCCATCTGTAATCATACAAGTTGCAAATGTTGCAGCAAGTGTAAAGAATAATTTGGGGGAAATAAAATGGATCCATTAAAAAAAAAAAGAAGAATACTTGCCTTTCTTCCATTCCTTATGTTAACAACAGGGACTCTCTCCTCTCCGGTCAGCGTGTTAATGTCAATCTTGTTAGGATTGCGGCATCTGTGTCTTTTCTGTTTAGGCTTGGCAAACTGGGAGAGGAGGTCCTCATTCTTCTGAAAGATAAGAACAAGAGAAGTCGGTAAGATAAACCACAAACTGCACAGGACATTCCCTCATCAACCAGCAGAAAAAAAGATGGGTAGGCACAAAGAATTGCACTCACTGGTACGTATCCAGGCACATCCATAGTATAGGTGGGGTGCTGTCTCAGCCATTCCCGTAGGTCCTTAGTGCTGGGACCATCTTCTGCTTGAAGATGGCTTCCCTCTTCTAGGCCTTCACCAGGGGCTTTCTGTGCAGGAGATGACATGGGTCTGTGTGCTCGCCCATCCACAAAAGCTTTGGTCCCATCAGAATGTTCCTGTAGAAGCAAAGGAACAAAATGAGAAACAGAAATATGTGGATAAAAAAAGGGGCAATGTACAGAACGAAAACAGCATGACACCCCCCATCACATCCTGACAGGATACGTACCGCACTGAGTTGTCCTCTCTTGTTCCCCATAAAGAGCAGTTCCAACCCCTCCACATTTTTCCTGCGACCTCTTTTTCTCCGGTTGGGGAGTTCAGTGTCAAGTAGAGAGCCATTGGCCCTTGGTCTGGAGGAAGCGCCTGCTTGCAGCAGCTCCATCTGTGCTTTCAGGGCTGCGGAGGAGGCCAAGGCTCCAGGGAAGGCAGAGGAGGAGGAAGAGGACACGCCGTGCAGAGCTTTGGTCAGGTCTATGGCCTGTGCCTGGCCTTCGGCAGCATGAGACTCTCGTAGCTGTGCTACCATCTCCATCAGGTTCCTGCGCTTGGCAGCCCGTTCTGCCTCGATCTCCACCTTCCTCCTTCTGCGTCTCCGCTGTCGTGGTACTGACAGGCTTAAAGTTTCATCCTGGACAAGAACATTGACAGGGTGTTTAATCAACATAACTTAAAATCCATATAATATATAATAATAAAATTTAAACAAAAGATAAACGGTGCATTGACACCCACAGTGAGTCTCAGGGTGCAGTAGGGCGGGTTATTGGTGGGACTTGCCTTGTTGACCTGTGGTGACATGGTGAGGTCCTCACTACCACTATAGCTGGTCTGACCCACTATTGAGAGATCACCAAGACTCCGCCTTTGCAGGGGGCTGTCCGTTGTCATGGAGCTGTAGCCAGGCAACAGGCCCGGTAAGTCAAAGAACTGCCTCCTGTTGAAAGGCCACTTGCCCTTCATGACCGCTTCACAGATGTTGTCCATACGATTGATCATTACCCTGTCCTGAAGTACAAACACAGAAGAGCAGCACAAGTGTGAGCGTGCGTATGCGCGTGTATGCATGCATAATAAACTACAGGATACATAAAGGGTATCAAATTTTCTCAATTTCAGCTCAGGTTTCAGGTCTCAAAGATCTTATGCAATTTTGCTCTATTATTAAAAGGACGAAATACTGAAACTACAAGTGCGGTCTTTTCACCAAGCATTGCATTGTTGTTTTCCTCACAGCTATGGGCTTGGCTTCATTTATCTTCAAATTACTTTTGTGGCATACAATAATACTACATTAGAAGGGACAAGTGGATGCACATGTTTGACTAACCTTGGGCCAGAAAGAGAACAGTGAGCGTTCACCGAGCATCTGAGAGGCTGACGGCTCGACATCATCAACACTAAAGCAGTCCCTGGTCTCATCACGGGCAGTGCTCAAGGAGGCGTTACTCTCCTCATCAAAATTCTTCCTCTCAGAGGCGGCTCCAACTGCAAATCAAATTGATCTTTCAATACAAACAAGGCTGTAACAACCTTTAAAATCAAAATATATGCTGTGTCGCCAAGTATAGTCTCCTGAAAATGTAAAGTAAGTCTATCCCAGCCTATACAGAGAAAATCAGTGTAAACGCATTCAAAAATGCTTGAGCAGCCAACAGTCTCAAAAAGTGGACTAAATTGGGGGCAGAATAATCTGTTTGTTCAATCAATGGAATACAGTTGTCCAGTAAAACAACTCCTTTTACAGTTCTGTTTGGTTACAGATGATGAGTCCATTCCTAGATTTAGTGGTAATTTAAATAGAGAAAATTGAAGCTTATTCTAAAACTGGTTTAATTTATTTCACAGATAGAGATATAACAAATGTAGTTAATGCAAAATAAAATATTCACCCTCCGCTTGTGAAGATTTTTCTGATTTGTCATCCTCATCCAGCTTTTCTTCCTCATCTTCTTCAGAGATTTTGTCAATGGGTGCTTTAGTCTCAGTGTTCGAGGGAGGCTCTCTCTCACCCTGAGTGTTTTTATCCTCAGGAGTAGGAAGTGTATCTGTGGACTCTTGATCTATGGGCTTCTCCTCAGCCATACCATCCACAGGACAACCTGACTCTACCGTGGTCTTAACCTCCATTGCATCTTTCTCTACTTCCATCTCCTCCTCAGGCTCATGCTTAAGACCCAAATCATTTGTTTCCTCTTCTTCCTTCACTTCCTTTTTAGGAGACAGGGCTTCAGATTTCTCTTCTTTGACCTCCTCCATGTTACTGTTCTCCACTTTGGGCACCATCACATCTCCATGCTCTTCCTTCCCCTCCTCATCTTTGAGCAGAGTCAGAGGGGTGAGGGGATCAGACATTATAGGTAGTTCTGCACCTTTGCCCTGTGTGAACTTCCTATGGGCCTCCAAAAAGCTCAGCTCAGGGTCATTTAGGATGTGGTAGTCAGTGCGGCTGACACCATGCTTTGCGGCACCCCGCAGGAGGTCTCGATCATGGCGTCCGGGCTCCCACCAGGCAGGGAGGTCGGGGCTGGGTTGGCACAGACTCAACCTTTCCTCCAGCAGAGGGTGTGGCAACACCTGCTCCCTGATCCGCCGCAGAAGCTCAATACGATAGAGCGTTCGTGAAGCCCGCTCCTCTGTAATGGGGTCAATGATGAGGGTGGGGTCTGGGAGTTCTGCAAGCAAAAAGATAATGTTGAATAATGTAAAGATAAAGTTAAATAAACTGAAAACTAAAATTTAAATCAAAAGCAACATCAAAATGTAAAATGCACAAATAAAAAACAACAATATTTTCATGGCAGACAACCTATATCCCATGAATAGACTTTTGTCCACTGTAGTGGACATTATATTTTAGTAAATTTCTCTGACATCATAGATGTCACAGTTTTCACTGTGGGACATTCGGGGCTTTGCAGAGATACCAAATGTTTGGAGGTTTCACCAGGACAAAAACAACTTCTTGGTCTTTAAGAACAACTGACAAAGGTTTAATACTTTTATGGAAATATTATATTTTGTAATTATAATTTAAAATTATAAATCAACATCTCAGGAAAATGTTATGGGGTTTCTAATCAAAATATACTGTTAAACAGGACATTGATTTCATAAATGTCCACTGTAGTGGACATCAGGACTTAAATCATGTTTATCAGGCATTTTGGAGACAAATTAATATGGAAAGAAATTACATATCAATATATTCCTATGAAATATTAGACATTATGAAAATGTTGCCAATTATTACACTTATAGTTAAAGTATGACCATTTTACCCACATATTGCATTAGGTAAAATGGTATATCAATGCATTCTGTTAAATCGATCATAACATAGTTCAGAATCATCTTTCTAAACAAATTTTGTTTAACAAAAACCTAAAAATTGATTGGTGATTGATAAGTAAATTTTTAAAAAATGTTCTCCCCCCATTTGTTTCTTATGCTCTAAACAATGTTATGGCATGGAAAAAATACTACATCCAAAATAATTTTTTTCTGCGTCCCAGGAGGATATGGTGATTGTTTATATCGATAATACTACACATTTAACATTAATAAATTACAAAGAATAATTAAATTCTACAAATCCATCTAGGCATCACAATATTATAATGTCCAGTATGAAAAACATTAGCATTTTAAGATATTTAACAGTACTGAAATGATGTAAATGCATAAACAGAGAGGGAAAGAGAGTTTCTAAAAGTTAGAGGAATCAGCCTGGATTGAGGGCACAATGAAGAAAATAAAATTTTGGGGACTACACAACCAAAACAAAAGGCAGGAGAAAAATAAATAAATAAATAAATAAAATCACAGAAGGAAAAGGAAAAATGTAAAATAATATAATCTTCGAACACTTCTATATTTTTAGCAATAACAAATTCCCACTTTCAAAAGACAGGAGGAATTTACCCGTCTCTGCTTTGACCTGCATCCGGCACACCCGCTTGCACATGGCCACAAAAGAGTAGTAATATTTTTCCAGGCTCTCATCAGTCTTCTTATCCAGACGAGCAAAAGCACGGAATTGGGACCAGTCAAAGCACTGTCTGTGCACATCATAAACCACACCGAACGTGGACACCACACGGTAGAAATCTGCCTCTTCACGCCTTGTCCATCTGGAAAACAGATGTTGATAAAAATGAGGTGATGCGTGACTAAAGTAGAAGAACTTTTTTTTAAATGAAAGATCTAGAAGTAGCTCACCTCTGCCGTCGCTCTTTGAAATAAGCCGCTCCATCAGCCAGCAGGGCGGCGCTGTCAGGGATGTAAGGTGATCCCTTGGCCATGAAGGGCCCTCCTTCAGCCATGAAAGCCACTGCTCCCTCTGGAGCATAAGCTCCTCCCTCTGTTACCATGGCAAGAATGTCATCACGCGGGCGGCGCCGGCGCCGGTCAGGTTTGATCATGGCTTCCTGCCTTAGTTGCTCTCGCTTGTGAGTGCGCTGATAGGCCGTGATGAGGCGGCGCAATCGGGCAGTAAGAGCAGAGGCTGGCGGCCAGTACAGATTCCCTGCCTTCCCATTCTCACCAGGTTTAGGAGCTGAGTGTGGACAAACAGACACCAACAGTGAGCACAGAAGTAAAATTCAAGTATGATGGGTAACACCTGTGCACCAGGGAAATAAATACCTTCTCCAGTCTCACCATCCATCCCTTCATCTTTATCATCCAGAGGAGAGTTTGTAAAATCCTGTGGACATGGTAAAGAAAAGTTATAAAATCCAATATATTACCAATAGTGAATTTAGATAGTCAAGACTAATATACTTTATACTCACATCCAGATCGTCTTTGAAAGGCATCCGGAGTGGTTTGTACTCTGGGTCTTCATCCTCTCTATTGTGAAAAAGAGAAAGGGTTTTAGAGTGGGAGATAAAACAAAGAAAAGACACAAAAAGGCAGGGTGATAAAGAAAGAGGGAGAGAGCCAGAGAAAGAAAGAGCAGGAGGAGTCCCTCTTGCTGGGGCTGTGATTTTGGGCCAAACTTACCCCTCGACACCATCTGCCATCATGTCCGCTCCCCTCTGCTCGGCAGCGATGGCCTTGGCATCAGGCATACCCACCCTCTCCAGGAAACACAGGGTGGGGTCAGCACGCATAGAGTTATACTTCTCATAGCCTAGTGGAAGAAAAGAGAGCAGCGGCGAACATTAAAAAAAATTGCATAATTACAGGGTAAACTGAGGGCTGGGGAGCTATTATTTCCCCAGGCGATGTGAAAGCAGAAAAAGTATCACTGGTATGTCATATGTACTTTATTTTTTTACTTAAAGTTAAAATGACTTGAAGTGGTTAAAATGGAAATATAACAGGCGACACAATAACCAAGTAGTAAATCCACTCAAACAATGACCAAAAAAGGTCCTTGGAAAACACTGGTCCCAAAAACAAACAAACAAACAAACTAAAATCAGGCTTCAAAACAAGATTAGCTAGCACAATGTGCTGCAATAACATTGAAAAACATTTAAAAAGTACCAGAAGACTAAATCAAACCAAAGGAAAAATTATAATAAAAAGAGAAACAAAAGGAAAGCCAGAGGAAAATGCCCGTTGAAACTGTCCAAGCAGAACAGATTTGAGCCTGCGGATCCCTACAGTGCACAACAGGGGAGGCGATTGGCAGGCTGGACTCACTTCAGCTGAGCCACTGATCAGACGGGGCTCGAGCACCCCCTCCCCCGCTAGAACATCACATTTCAATTAGGATTTATGCGGTGACACATTGTTCCTAACTGCCGCCGCGCCCCGAGCCAAACTGTAATCATGAGGGGGTTTATAGGCCATCACTCTTTCCTCTGCAGTCCAGGCCTGCCACCTCTCCTCTCCCTGTTTCCTCCCCAGACCTCCCTACTGAATTGGGATTATGATTAAGAACAGGCTGCCTGTTATATACACGCTCCTGTGTGTGCGTGTGTATATGGAGGCCAGCTGAGTTAACGAGGTAGCACAGTGCACCGGGGGAGACTGGAGAGAGAGCTCTCTGTACACTCATTCAGGAAAAAGACCAATCTGAGAGAAGCATAAAAGCCCCTTTGCACAGAGATTAATATTGGTGGTGAGAGCAGCAGACAATTAAATAAAGTGACTATTACTACACTTTATACAATTAAAGTTAGCAGGTGAGAAACTGCTTTCCATCTCTCTTTTTAAATACCGCTTTTGGCCCCCTTTTCCCAAAAAGATAAATTGTGACAGCCGCGTAACTTCACAAATGAAAACAATCAAGTCCCAAACCAGGAATTTAGCAGGCTCTCCCAGAACAATTCTTAACACTGTGGGTCAATGTTAATAAAATGTGCTGAGAGGAGCCTGTTGCATCTGATAGATTAGATCTCGGCTCTTTTCCCCCATCCATTTTCCCAGCCATCCTCCATCTAGTGCAGGATCAGCCAGTCGGAAAATATCACGATTAATTTCTAGGCAATATTACAATAGGTCAACATTAGCAATTATTGTGAACTGTCTCCGCAAAAGCACCAGTTGGAGAGCAGCAGCCATGAAGAGGCAGAGCTTACCATGCTTAAAGACGCCGATGAGGAGGGACTTATCAGCATCAAGATCCCACCAATCAGTGGGGACGTCGGCGTGGAAGGGTTGTGGGATCCAGATATCCAATTCGCTATAAACGAAAGACAAACAAACACAGGAAAGAGTGATTAAAACCAGGAGATGGCCGCAGTGGCATATAATCTAATGAGAGCGGCATTAATGTCTATCTGCAGACATCTGGTAGGAAACGCAAGCATTAGCAAGCCACATCTCATTTAGGCCCATTTCTCATCTTGTTTATTTAGGGTCAACCTGATTACGGCCAGAGATCTGAGCCACACGCTAATCTCGCCCTGTGCACTTGCATGCACATGCGAGCCCCTCGCAGTCATTAGAACTTCAGTTGAGTCCTTGAGATAATCAACATGGTGAGCACGTTTGCACATTATATATGCATGCACATCTGGGTGGGGGTGTTGTCAGAAAGGGGGAAGAGGAGGAGAAAGTGATGGAGGGAGAGGAAAGATAACAGCAGGCAGGATTCGGTGGAAGGGAATGGAGAGAGATGCCAACCTTGAATCGGTTCCCTCCAGGATTCTGTCTGCCTGGTCTCCGATGACTTCTTGTCGCAGATAGTACAGCATGCGGACCCGCAGCAGCACTCTGTCAGAGATTGAGCGAGCAAAAGAGAGAGAGAGAGAGAGAGAGAGAGAGAGAGAGAGAGAGAGAGAGAGAGAGAGAGAGAGAGAGAGAGAGAGAGAGAGAGAGAGAGAGAGAGAGAGAGAGAGAGAGAGAGAAAAACAGATGAGTTGGGGGTTAATGGAGTGCCACATAGATTGAAAGGAAGGAAAAAGGGACAAAGGAAGGAGAGAAGGCAGAAAACAAAAGAGCGAGTAAGTTTGGCCAGCTCTGAGCTGTGCCAGCAGCAGTAGCAGCGGCAGCAGCAGCTCTTTGGCATGTGCCACGGCTCATCCATCATGCTGCCAGGGCTGATTAGCCACGCTGTGCGGCAGCCTCCACGCCTGACAGATGGCTGCACATAATCACCTCTGTGTGTGCCGCCTTTCACCCGCTTCCAACAGGTCTGCCTGGCACCTGGCCTGGCACCGCGCCGCTGCGCTCGGGGAGCCGCCTGTACCCACCCTCTCCCCCCTCCTCCACACATACGCACTCCAGCACCTTCATCCTCTCGTTTTCATTTCCTTCCTAATGCTGTTAGGGAAGTTGGGGAGGTGCTAACGGGACGCCTCCAAAGTACAGAGGCAGAAGTTTGCAGTGCGGCGAGCAGATGGTTGGCGGTCTAAGCACCTCGCATTTATCGTCTCGTAACGTTTCCTCAGCTGTTGCTCTGTTCCCCTTCTCTGGATGCACATCAGAGCCAGCAGTGTAAACCTTTTTTTCCTTTCTGTCTCTCTTTTTCTCTCTCTGCCGTCACTGCCTAATGTTAGGCAGGACACAACAATGCTGGCCTGGCAACAGAAATTATTTATCAAATGAAACCAGAGAGGCCTCGAAAAACAAAAGACGCAAGTCGGCGAGACAGAGGGCATAATGGACATGTGGGGCGAGAGGCAAAATCATCATGTGCGGCCTGATGAGCTGAACGATGAATTATTGAGTGATCTTAAAATCTTTCATTTCAGTGATGAAAAAGATTCCCCTCAGCCCGTCGTTCATTATTTCAGTCATTTGGCAGAAGCCTTTGCCAGAAAGATGGGACTCTTTCTTTTGCCAGATTCTCTACAGCTGGCCATTTTTAACTGACATTCATTAGTCAAAGCTAAACTATGGAGGAGCCAAGCAACTTAATGAAACATCTGTAACACAAGGTAACAGCGCTTACTTTTGGAAATGTTCAGCTAAATTCACAAGTTTGCTAAAATTACTTTTTATAAGTTGAAAAGCTTTTTCACAAGTCTTCAAATGCACCTGCTTCTGATGATATCAGACTTGGAAGCCAAAATTTTACTTTCAAAAAAAATACCAGCAGAAAAGCTTATATTTAGATATTTTGTGGCTAAATTTTACAAACATTTAAAAAATGCATGTCATGTACAAATCTTTTGAATAAATACATATTTGTTACGCTAATAGTACGTTATACTAATTAAATTATACTAATTAAACTTAGATCTTAAATTATACAATTCTCCAAGACCCTCAATGGGGTGACTCTTGTGATAACATTGACCTACATTTTTTACTTCACAAGTACTTTAAAGTGCATAGAACCAATACAATTTTAGAGTAGTGGAAAGCCAGGGAGAAAATATGGATTAAATGCTAGTATTTATCAGCAGTGGCGAACGTCGGTCCTGGAGAGCCACAGTCCTGCTGAGTTTTGCTCAAACCCTTATGAAAGCTCACCTGCCTGTAGCTTTCTAGTAACTTCAGACCTTGCTTAGTTTGTTCAGGCATTTAATTAGAGTTAAAACCCTAAACTTGGAAAAAGAGTTACATCATTTTTTCTGGAAGTTTCTGTAAAGGTTGGGGAAAAAGACATACTTGTTGCAGTGGTGTTTTAGGTGTCTCTTGTAACTATCCTCTTGAAGGAGGATGTCAGGATTACAGTCAGCAAGCCAGTCAGCCTGTGGGATGTGAGATTGAGCAGCCTGCGGCTTCCCCTTCTTCCCTTTACGGCCCCGGGGCACAGGAGCAGACAGTCCTGAAACCACAAAATGCCATTATTTAACACATTAAGAGATAAACGCAAGAGAGCTCACAGAATGAAGAAGTGCATATTCAAGTGTGTACTGTCCTACCAGAGTGGTTGGTCAGTGTGCGGCTTTGGCCGTCCTCGGTAGGGGTTATGAGGTCCCAAATGAAGCTCTTGATGTTCTCGTCTCCACGGTAGTGAAGCAGGCAGTAGGCCAGAAGGGCTCGGCAGATGGTCTCTACATCTCGCTCCCTCAGTGGACGCTTAAAGCGTCCATGGGACAGGATGTCACCCCAGCGGCCCCAGCTACACACAACAGAAAATAAGTTAGCCAAGGCTCTGTTCAATTTTGTAAAGAAACATGAAAATGTCACTGGCAAGACTAGTTAAACCAAGTCAAAAACTGTATTTGTACTGTATGGGGAAAAAAATAACGATCAGTGTCAAGACCATTTAAGAATATTATTACTCTATGATTGTACCATTTCTCACAAACTGGAGAAGTAGGGGAGGCACCACTTCCTTGCTGGCATGGTGCATGACCATGAGGAGACCCAATGCCCTTGTTATTTGATTGAGTACTCAAGTGCTTTCTAAGCACAGGCCTAAAGGGCTTTTTGGGAAGAGGGGGGAAGGTCCGCTCTGATTTCATATCCCTACACTGTTTAAAAAAAAAAAAAAAAAAAACACATCAAAAGAGACAAAGCTCTCAGACGTGATGGATCTAATTTGCCGTATAGCCCAGGGGTCTAGACACGTCTGACTGAAAGGAGGGGAAAAAAAAGATACTGGTCAGACATGGTGCGTGCAGCCAACCATGATTAGTGCTGAGTGCACTGAGGCCTGGCGCTTAATTAACTGTGCGCGTTAGATAGCGCCGTGTCTGCCACTGCCCCGGGACAAGCAAGCGTGACAAACTCGGCCACTGCACTGGTGGGCTGTGAGCTACCAGATATTCTCATTCCAAATGGAAAACAAGACGAGACAAGGGGAATTTGGATGGCAATAAAACAAAGCTAAAAGCTGAATATCCTGTTTCGTGGCACTGGGATGTGCTTCCTTCTAAAGCTGGTTTCTATGATGAGTTACGATTGAGGAAAAACTATTAATGGGGAACATGGACTGAAAAAGTTAGTTGACTGCAATAATTTTTATGTGGGAAATGTGTGGGGATATTTTTCCCAGTGGGGGTGCTGTGTTGCCCTACAGGGTCATGTATAGTTGATTTTGAGCAAAAAGCATCTGCTAAAAGGCAACTAATTATAGGGAAAGCCCCCAGGGACAACTCAAGTGGCAAGATGTTAACATAGCAACATTTTTAGACTAGCATCGTCTGCTTAAAAAATAAATAAAATAATAATAATAAAAAAGTACAAATGTGTTAAAAACCAACAAGGCTGTTTCAATATAACCATTTCCAGACTGCACTCACCCATACACCAGCAGGTTCTTCTCCACTCTAAAGCACTCACTGCGGGGGTACCCCTGGGTTCGGTCCTGGGGCCTCCGCGGTTTCTGAATAGGCTTGTCTTCGGAGTCACTCTCAAGTTCCGAATACTCCATCAAATCATCCTCCTTCATAGAACTGTAATGACGAGTCTGCTTCCGGACCCGAGGAGTGTCAATCACTAGATTATTCTGACAAGAGAAATGATCTGGGGTTAGGACACTCCCTCTCAAGTGTTTAAGACAACAGAAAAGGATTCTGTTTGTTTAGCACCATGATATAGGTAATTGCTAGATGACAAGATGGAAGATCTATACATCAAGGACATATGCAGAAAATGTGAATAAAGAACTTTTATTTAGACTTGAGATTTTTCTGCATGCAGAATTCTCCTGAGTGCAAAGAACAGTGGTATAATTACAGAAAATGCTTCCTGGCCAAGTTTAAACAATTTAGCCTTTGCTCAATTACGGCTACATTCCACGCATTGTTAGCCTGGGGAAATCAGCCTAATTAATTATGCCCAGATAGCATATTTATGAGGAGTGACGCCACCAAGTGTGGCAGAAACTACCCGATTTGAATTCACAGCATCTTCAGTTATCAATTGTGAAACAGGATTATGAATATGATACCTGTCAAAAGCTGCTAATGCATGACCCTGGCATTAACGAAACAATGAATAATAGTCAGCCGTAAGTGCTCCACACAGGATTACACAACAGAGAGGTGCTACAGTTTAGTGCCTCACTTCAACATCTCCTGCGAGGCATTTCATAGTATAAGAGAGCTCCTTTCCTCCGTTAATTTACATCTTACCCTGCCATTGATCACATCCAGGTCCAGCTCTGCTTTCTTTGCCCATTTCTGCCAGAAATCTGGGTCCTCCAGAGAAATGTCGGTTCTGTTCCCAGAGGCCACAAAACTCGCCTGGTAGGGAGAAAAAATGAATACAAATAGTGAGATCAGAGACACTTACCCTTTAGGTTGCACTATTTTAAGAGCAAGATGAAATGCGTAGTAAGCATATATACTGGTAATTACACATTAACTGATTGGTGGGTCATTTTTTGGGTTAAAGGGATAGTTCAACCAAAAATGAAAATTCTGACAATTTACTCACTGCTAAGTTTTTCTTAGCAGAATAAAGACATTTATACAGGTTTGAAACAACTTAACAGTAAGTAAACAACAATGGAATTTACATTTTTGGTTGAACTATCACTTTAATATCAAATACTTCAGCCATGGCAAAAAAAAAAAAAAAAAAAAAAAGTGTGCAAGATTTTAAATGTCATCACCTTAGCAAAAGTTGAGCCTTTGCCTTCAGATTCAATGGTAATGGTCTGTGTGCGTCTCTGCAGAATCTGATCAATGTCTTCTTCACAGAACTTGGATCCCTCATCCTCCTCATCCATTAGAGCTCCATAAGCTCCTTTACGCAGGAGGTCCTCAATCTCCTTTTTAGAGAGCTGCTGAACCTAAAAAAAAGAAAAGAAAATAAAACAAATGAAAATCAACTTCACAAAATAACAGGGGTGTAACATTACAATGTTATATATCAAGATATCGCAATAAAAATGACATGTATATCAATGTAAACTATATGATTTGCGAAATAGAGTTAGATTTATCCAAAGCTCAGCTTACTGCCTTTATATATATATTTTTATGGGCTGTCAATTAAAAATTAATTTAAAATATTTAATTAAAATATTTGAATCAATAAAATATTAAAATATTTAATCGCGATTAATCGCATACTGTCATGAGTTAACTCGCGATTAATTGCAATTTAATTGCACATTTATCAGTTCTAAATGTACCTTAAATTAATGTTTTAATTGTAATACTCTAATCAACATGAGTATGGCCAAATATGCATGCTTTATGCAAATGTATGTTTATTATTAGTGAAACCATACTCAGAGCATGAAGACTAGACATGTATTAAAGGTCACATGTTTTTCAAAAAACTTGTTCATGTCTCTTAAGCCTAAGTTTAAAAATTCAGGAAAAGCAGTGATTTCTCTCATTTTAAGAATAATAACAAAGGAAGTTTTTACATTGGCAGTTTAGTTTAAAACAGGGCACAGTTTGTATGAAAAATTGGTAATGTGAAAGCTGTCATGCGGACCTGTGAGCGCACCAGTACTACACCATACCTGGAGGAGGTCCATATTCCACCAGTGTGAATATAGTGCGGCCCCTTTAAGAGATGCGCGGTCCCTATTGAACTGCCTGTATTTTGTGTGTGTGTGTGTGTGTCGAACTGTGCTGCGATTCACGTGAACAGTGTGAGGAACACTGACTTTACTTTAGAAAAGTAACCTGCGTATTTGTTTTAGCCGATCATAATGTATTTACATAACATTTAATCATTTAGCAGACGCTTTTATCCAAAGCGACTCACAAAAAAAGGGGAGAGTAATAGAAGCAACGTAACAGACAAGGCCAACAACCTGTAAGAGCTGTAAGAAATCTCAATTAATTAGCACAGTATTAGCATACAAGTTTTTTTTTTTTTTTAGACATCTACAACAAAAACTCACGTACGCAAAATGCCAAACACTGGATTTTGATAGCTATGATAACAACCCATTAGGACTAAGGCTATTGCCCCAGCTGTTGTCGTTAATGCAGATTCAGTGGCCCAATGGGTTGGTTTTGTATGGCATTCTAGCTAAACGCGCAGCAATTGTCAATTTATTATTTAGTTCAATAAAAACACATGTACTGTAAGTAGTGATGGTGTTAATGATTGACCTCGGATAGGAGCGAGAGTGAGCTTGCAGTGCATCGAGGTCAGACTGCAGAGAATGTGCTCAGTGAAAAAACGCACTTCTTTCGACCAGGATTCTAATAAAAAGTTAAGCAGAAAATATGGCAGCTTATGTAGGCTATAACTGCACTTGTTTAAGAGTAATGTTCTTGTTAACCCTTTTCTTTCCCTTTTAATGTTGCTGCTGCATCCTTTACGTCCATGGCTGATCTCGATTTCTCCAACAACTGGCTATGCA